>NC_135310.1:82335944-85252194 GCF_048772815.1 Callospermophilus lateralis | reverse complement strand
TGTTTTGATTCCTTGATAATTATTTTGGGTTTGTCTATTACAGATCATTGCTTTGTGGTTACCATGAGGCTTATACAAGATATTTTGATTAAAACAAGCTATTTCTAAAAGATAAAAAAATCCATTATTATAAGGGTTAGAAAAGAAACAAAGAAAGAAAATTTATTAATAAAAATGTGCTTGTACTCTATTCCTTCCCACATTTTGAATTGTTAATGTCCCATTGTATATCTTTCTATGTTTTAGCATATTAAGAAATTATTACTATTTTTATTTTAATCTTCACAGTAAGATATGAATGGTTTATACATTCTTACAATATTAAAGCATTCCAGGTTCATCTGTTTAACCAGATTCCTCCCACTACCCTCCCTCATTTACCCCTGGAAATGACTAATCTGTGGTCCTTTTTTTAATAATTTTGCAATTTCAAGATTTTTATATAAATAAAGTTATATAGTATGTAACATTTTGGGATTATAGCACAGTTCTCTAAATATTCACTTAGGTTGTGTGTATCCATAGTTTCTTCGTCTTTATTGATAAGCAATATTTCATAATATGAATGAAAACTAGTGTTTTTACCCATTCACCCATTAAAGGACATTAGGCTGTCTCCAGTTACTCTTATCATAGAGTTTCTAACACTTCAGTTTTTTTCTTTTCACTCAGTAATGTCTCTTTTGATTTGAAGAACTCTTTTTAGCATTTCTTATGGGACAGATCTGGTCGAGATATATTCTCCCAGCTTTTATTCCTCTGGGAAAGTCTTTATCTCTTCATAATTTCTAAAGGATAGCTTTGCTGAGTTCATTATTATTGGATGGCAATGATTTTTTCTTCAATACTATAAAAATCTCATGCCACTCTCACTTGGCCCATAAGCGGTCTGCTGAGAAATTTGCTGTAAGGTAAATTGAAACATCTTACGTGTTATTTGTTCCTTTTCTCTTGAAACCTTGAGGATCTTTATTTTTTGCCTTTGAGAGCCTTTTTATAGGCTGGACACCTCTGCGGGGCAGAGGTGGGGGTGGGAGTGTGTGTTAGGCAGGAAGATAGAGAATTCAAAGCCAGTTTCAGCAAAAGCAGGCACTATGCAACTCAGAGAGACCCTGTCTCTAAATAAAATACAAAATAGGGTTGGAGATGTGGCTCAGTGGTTGAGTGCCACTGAGTTCAATCTCTGGTACACACACACACACACACACACACACACACAAGAGCCTTTTTATAATTTATTATGGCATGATGTTTACACAGTTTTCCTGAGCTAGGGTGATGAGTTAGATTAGAAATATTAAAGGCATGTGAAATTTAAGAAATAAAGACAAGACACAGAAGTAAGTGAAAAGCAGGATCTGACAGGTACTAGCTCTGATGGAGACTGGATCTAACAAAGAATAAGAGCCCACATTTTATTTTTATAAGTAGGAACATGAAAGGGTTTCAGTGTGACAGGCTTCTTGAGTAAAACAGGATGATGATGAGACTTGGCAGTTTATGCCTACCTCCTCTCTACCTCTGGGTAGCTGTGTTTGAATCTAGGGGTATCTGATCCAAAGCAGGGTTTCTGCATAATCTGAGCAGTCTCAATTGTGGAATTTCACTGAAAGTTCCCAAAAATCAACACCCACTGCATTGTGATAGCTCAAACCCATAATTCATACACGGCCTCCAACAGTATAGTTGGAGTTAAATTTGACTGGTAAGCTGTGACCTATGAGTGTCTTGATATTTGTATACTTGTTTAGGTTTTGGAAGTTTTCAGTTATTATCTCTTTGAATAAGCTTTCTAGACCTTTGACATTCTCTATTTCCCCTGAACTCCAATAGTCCATATATATATATATATTTTTTTTCTTTTTTCTTTCTTTCTTTCTTTTCAGTACCAGAGATTGAACACAGAGCCTCATGCAAGCTAGGTAAGAGCTCTGCTTCTATGCTATATCCCCAGCCTCAAATATTTGCTCTTTCAATTATGACCCAAAGGTCCCACAAGCTTTCCTTCTTCCTCTTATTTTTCCTGTTTTCTCCTCTGACTGTCCCCAGTGTATCCTAAATCTGTAGTTGGTGGATTGTTTAGCATGAACTAAGGGAGTACGTAAGAATAATAGTCATCCTGGCTCAGAGCAGAATCATGAAGGAACCCACTGCAGGCCTCTATGCTGTATTTGTGGCACCAGTATGACAATATTGTATTGCATCTTGAGCCCGCAGCTGTTAAGAACAGTGCGGCAATGGGGTAGGACTAATGCCCATGCTGCTGAGGAGGACTATGACCCAGACCATTTCAACCAACCACATGTGATGTTGAGTCAAATGGAAGTCCAATAGACTGGATCCAGATGTCTTTCAATGATACTGTGGCTGTTCCAGAGGTTTTATCTGTAAACACTTTCCTGGGATGTTAGGACCTGTCCAGTGTTAGTAAGGGAATTATAAGTATCTATCTTCTTTCACTTTTCCAAGCATTTTATATCTTAGTTTCTGGGTAAGCATATTTTTCTAGGATAAAGTACAATTGTACTAATCTGGCACTGAGCTCCAATGTAAAGTCCTGTGCTAGCTTCATGCCTTTCACCCCTGCAGGTGGAGTCTTGCTTCAGTACTCTGCTTCCTGAGATTTGGAGATCAGGGTTGGTGTGGAGGGAATCAGCTACTTGTCTAATGCAGTTTCAGAAACTCGAATCTATTAGACTGGGTATGGAGGCCATGGTACTCTGCCTGGAACTAGATTTCCTAGTTACAGGCCTGGTAATGGATTTTAAGTCTGAGGCCTAGACTTAATTCCCTCTCCCTACTCTGAGAGGGAGACATCTATCTTTATGCTGCTTAGGGTTGGGGGACAGGTAAAGCAGGGAACTCTTTTCTTTCTTCTTCCATATGTCTCTTCTTATTATTATCCTAAGACCAGACACTAAGGTTTCTTATCTGCCTCTCTTAGCTCTTGTGAAGGGAGTTTGTTGCTTGAATAGCTGTTACAATTGGCGTCTTATGGAGAGATGAATTGCTAGAAGATCTTAACCATAATCTTGTGCTGCATCCCAGTTTCTTTCATCACTGTTTCTTAATTTTTAGTCTATAGATATTTCATCTCATTGATTGTTTACTCATAAATATTTTAATCCTTCTGATGGTATTATAAATAGGATTGTTTCAGATGGTTCATTGTTAGTGTAGTGAAACAAATCTGATTTTTGTCTATTCATTTTCCTCTGCTACTTAACTGAATTCATTATTAGTTTCAACAGTTTTTGATGGTGTTAGTAGGATTTTCTCTATATAAGAGAATTTCATATTATAGAGACAATTTAAATTTTTTTCAACTTGTAAGTCATCAATTTCTTTATCTTGCCTAAATAATCTGTCTAGGACTTCTAGTACTATATTGATAGAAGTGTTGAAAGTGGGTATGTTTATCTTACTTTAGCTTTTTTCCACTGAGTCAAATATTAACTGTGGGATTGCTATCTATAACCTTTATTATAAAGAGATGTATTCTTTCTATACCTAATTTATTGAGAGTTTTTAATCATGAAAAGATATTGAATCTTGTTAGATACCTTTTCTGCTGCTATTGAGATGATTATAGTTAGTTTTCTTGGTTATCCATCAGTGTAGAAAAGAACCCTCTGATCAAGAGTTTGAAATAAACTCTCACATAACCAGTCTTGCCTTTTGCACATGAGTCTGTGGAGATGTGATAGGTTTACTGAGTGTCTAAGACAACAGAGCTTTTCAGAAGCCAAACTGGCTCTGCCATCCTAGTTGCTGACCTCCCACTTAATGCCCTTTCACCTAAAATGGGCTGTTTAGAGCAGAAATAAGAAATTTAGTCATTTCTAATAGTATTTTCCTTTTAATCAGCTATTTTTGAGGCCTGGCCTAGAACACTAAAATTACAAGACTCTATTTCCAGGTAACATGTGGACTTTTACCAAAGGAGAAAGAAATATAAAGGGTGAGGTGGGGGGAGATGAAAGCTGCTAGGTTTTAGAAAGATGCTAAATTCCTGTAGTAATGTGATTAAAAATGTTCTAGTTTAATCTTGGCTCCACTACCAATTCTGCAGCTGCTTTTGAAGATGAACTTTTTTAGATTATGTCTGTGAACATATTCATCTCCAAGTTGACACTTTTGCTAAATATTAGCATTCAACAATGATCTTAAAATGCAATGAGAATTGGATCAGATGCTGTTTGCAAGACTATATATTTATTTTCTCATGTTTCTGTTTCATAAAACATTCTGTGAAGTAAATATTATGACTTTAATTTTACAGCTGAGGAAATAGTTTCCACCAACTTCATGAACTTGCTCAAATTCTCATATCTCATGAGGCAGAGAGTCTAGACTCTGTCTTCCCTTGATATCCGAGTTCTTAGGTGTTGTGCTGAATTATCTACTCTGTCCTATTTAGGAAGACAACCAAAAACCCAAAGGACAACTAAACTTCTTAAATTTCTTTTAAGTTAAATATCATGATACTAGATTTTTATGATATTTATTTCACCAAGTTTAAATAATTTTTGGCAGAGAAGTTGAATGAAACAAGAAGTGCAGAGCAGATCTCAGTATATGCAGTTACCATTAAGGGTTGGCTTTGGTAAGAACCAAGTCCACAGGCCAGAGTAAACAGGAGCAGAGAATCCCTGTTATCCCTGTTCTACCTGACTTATTATAGAAGCATTGGTCTCACCAGAGAGGAAGGAAGATGGTACACATTTAATAGCCAGTGGAAATTCCAGCATTCCACAATGCGAAATAACCTTGCCCATGGGTTTTCCAAATGAACTCCTTTCCCCCAATAATAATTGATTATGACTATGATCAATGATCAACACAGTATTTACATGATAAGTAAACCACCAGCACTATAATAATAAATCCTGGGAAATAGTTAAGATAGTCAGTAGTTGGGGAATCTTGCATTTGAGGAAGTGCTGGTTTTTTTTTTATCAAAATATATAAAATGCTTCCAACACACATTAAAATATCACATTCATTACCTCTTTTTCTCCAGAAAGAACAATATTCTCATCACCATTCTGTTTTTAAAATCTCACTAAGAAATTTACCAGTGCTTAATTTTGAATAAAGGACCGTAATATCTCAACCTGTCTCTTAAATAATTGTACTGTGTTCTAGAAAAATATGCTTACCCAGAAACTAAGATAAAAAATGCTTGGAGAAGTGAAAGAAGATAGATACTATAATTCCCTTACTTGGACATTGCTGTGGTTGGAATGTTCCCACCAAAACTTCCATTGAAATGTAATCCCCATTGTGTGGTATTAAGATGGAAGAAACTTAATTTGACTATGGTACTTAGACTTTTGTAATTTTAATACATACTTTTGCTAGGTAATTAGATTAAATAAGGCCCTAGTCTAATATGTCTGTGCCTTTATAAGAGAAGAGACCTGAATTGATACCCTGCACTGCCTTGGGACTCTGCAGGGTGTCCCCACTAACAAGAGGAAGCTAACCAGATGCAACCACTTGAGCTTGAATCTCCCAACCTTCAGAGCTCTTAGCAAATAAACCTTTATGTTTTATGAGCTACTGTCTGTGGTTTTTAGTTACAGTAACAGAAGACAAAGACAGACATGATTAAGCACAACATTTAATGACTTTGTCCTGTTGAATATTCTGCCTTTTCTTTATGAGTATGTGAAAAATATACCATTTTAATCACTGAGCTGGATGGCCAAAACAGGACCTCTATCATGCACATATAATGCACATATTATGACTCAGTTTCACTCGTAAGCATTTTGGAATAGCTGGAATTATAGCTTACTCAATGGCTGGCTGACTGTTCCTAAATACTAGTATAGTACTTCAGCATAGAATAGATATTAAATTCTCAGTGTGTGTATAGTTTTCTCGGCAAACCATTCCTTATGCTCACATAGTATAAGTATTTCATGAAGTGTTGTTAAAATCAATTTTGTTTCTAAAACTGAAGGGTGAAACTTTTTAATATGGAGACAGCTTTAGACAAATGTCTCCTAAACAATTATTGTAGAATCAGTGTGTTTCCTTACTGATTAAAATGTGGCTTTTATGAACTATCTGGAGATGGTCTTTTGACAAAATCATGCTTGATTTTAATATAAAATAGTTAACTAGATTCAATATTTCATTCATATAGGAAGTATGTTTAAAAACTTGATATTATGGAAAATATTTTGTTATTAACCAGTATATCAAATCATCAAGTGCCTAGGTGTATGACTGATATTCTCTTATTTGTTATGACATGAGAATTACATGTAAAGAAGTAGCTTTTAATAAGTGGCACACAGGCATTGATGATGAAGATGTATGGTGTCAGCTTCACACTGTCATCTCATGCCTTTTCCATTTCTGTAACTTTTTCCATTTCTGTGTTACTGAGGCTAGCAAAATGACTTCTAAAAGGAAAATATACCAATTATAGGAAATGTAACACGACTCTGGATAGAATAATGTTACCAAAGTATTTCACAACGTATTAGGAGTATTTCATTATCTCTGAAGTATTAATAGTTATAAAAATAAAACTAGGCCTTTCCAGGATGTGAAACCATGGGAACAAGCACATGCTGCTGGTGTAAATTGGAATAACCTCTTTGGAAAACTGGCAATACATATTAAAATTTATAATATGCATAGCCAATTGCTCAGCAGTTTTATTTTTATGTATGTATCCAAGAAAAAGTGTTTATGTGTTTTTATGTGTGTGTATGTATACATATATGTGTGCATATATGTGTATATATAAGTATGCACATACACATATTTCATTTTTCACCTAAAGCCCGAGATATGTTTATAGCAACATATCTCTAGACAAGATAATACATTGACAGGACTAATAATGACTGTACTACAACTACACAATAATTTGGATAAATCTCAAATATAATATTGAAAAAAAAAAGAAACCAGGCATGGAAGGAAATAAGCATATGCTTTCATTATTATAAAGAACAAAAATAGACATGATTATGCGGTTAAAAGTCAGGATAATGACTACCCCGGGGGAGTAGTGACTGAAACGGCATGAGGGGCCTTTGGAGATTTTTATTATTCATGGTGGTTTCATGCATGCTTTAAGTTATGACAATTGATCAAGTTCACACTTACGTGAGCTTTTCAATCTGTATAACACATTGTGATACTAACAGCAACCATAAACCATCTGTTGATGTGAATAAGTAGAAAAATTGTTGTCTTATTTCCCGCAAATATCACTGGGTAAAGACCAACGAATGTTACTGATAAGGAACAATGACTTTAAATCTCCCAAATCTACTGCACTGAAAAGAAAAAATTTGAGTTTACTAATGTTAGAAAATTGATTAGGCCAGTATTCGAATATAACCTGAGGTTTGACTGGTATTTTTTTTTTTTTTATCTACTACCTTTATTTGGTTGTCATGGCCCATTTTGATTCTGAGATAACTTAAAATGAGAAAACACTGGTCTGTCTGCTAAGATTTCATTTAACAGTCCTTGGGAAGAATGCAGTGTTCTAGCCTAATTCTGAGACATAGAAAAGGTTAGCAGAATTCTCTTGATGATATATGCTCTACATTATAATACTTAACTTTCATCCTTTCTCCTGCCAGTGCCACCCTCAAGGGGAATTTAAATCTCCATAAAGCACACATCTGATCCCATCACTCTCCTATTTAAAATCCTGCACTAGTTGCCTGTTTTGGCCACTCCCCACATTTTATCATTTCTCTTTATTCACTCCTTACTCACTTCCTCTGGCCATATTGGTATTTATTTTGGGTCTCTTACTGGTTGCCATCTAAAGGCTAAGGCACCAAGTGTTCTGTCTGCTGGGAAAATTTCTTTCTTCAGATCTTCTCGGAGGCTTCTCCCTGTTCAAGGCTCTCTGCTCATAGTTCACTTCCCCATATATCTTCCATGACTCCCTGACTTCTCTGACTACCTGCTTTTAAAAATACTGTATAAAATCATCTCAGTTCTTCAATTGTTTATTGTCTTTATACTTCACCTCTTCATCCCTCCAAATAGAATAATGATCAAAGAAACTTGCTAGTTTTCTGTTGGGTTCCAAGGTTTATATAACTAGTACATACTAAATACTTAATAAAAATTTATTAAATGTGTGGATATAATATAATAAAAGTGTTGGGGGAATCAAGATGGCTAGATTCTGTGTTGCTCAGGGTCCTGGGATTCAAGTAGCGGGAATACTGTTTTTCTGTGAGTGATTAGAGGACCCTGGAGAGCTGCTCACATGCAGGAAACAGTTGCCTTGCTGCCCAGGTCTCCAAGCCTCAGTGTCAGCACAGGGTTCCTGGCCACTTGTCCATGCAGGTCTTCTGGGTGCCCAAGTAAGACCACCAGGATTAGCACTCTTGCAGGTCCCCTAGCCGCCCACCACCCAGGAATCCTGGTCACCAGCTCCTTGCAGGACACCCAGCCCCTGCCCACTCCCAGGAACTCTGGCCACCATTACCATATGGACCCCCTTCTATCATATGGGGCTCCTCTGGTTGCCTCCATTTTGGGGCACTGCAACTACTGCCACAGTCCCCTACACGCGGTAGCCTGCACCTGGTAACACTGCACTGGGTCCAGAGACAGCCACCAGCTACAATACTGCATGCCACAAAAGTGCATCTCGAACACATGGTTCAACATCATCGCCCGGCCCCACCCAACCCCCAAAAACTCATTCCTTAAAGTAGCCGCTTCCATCTTGGGACACCTTCTTTGCCATCTTTAGTTGGGGCAACTCCAAGCTTGAAACACCAGCTGGGGCTTAGAAGCATTATCAAGGTACTGAAAGTCCCCAATTCCCTTTTCTCCCTGGCAGCTACCAACCTGGCACAGTACCTGCAACTATGCAGCTTGTCCGTGGCTTGCAAAACCAGGTTTCAAATTCGGGTCTTGAGCTGCCAAATATAAAACAGCTTTCTGTGGCATAACTCCCATAGAGCAGCCCATGAGACCTCCAGAGAAAAAGGTCCCTGCTTGGGAAGTAGAAAAGGAGGGACTGAGTGAGATACAGTTTAGACTAAATTAAAGACCAGAAATTTCAGGGTCTATAGGTGATATACAGAAATAAGACCAGGTGTCCACATCACACAAGCTGGCCCCAAAGGAGATCCTTAGACCAACCCTCCCATCCTAATAACCTTCACATCCTGAGGGGGAAGATACAAGCAAACAATAGACAATCCAACCTATTGGATGAGAAGGGAAACTGGAAAGATACTGATCTCCAACCCAAACTATTCTTGTAACTTCCTTCAAGATTTTTTTCCTTCTCTCTCTCTTCTCCTGCCATCACATCTCAACATTTGTGAAACCAAGTACTTTTCATAAATCAGGCTATTGAGGACTGGGATGTCTGAATAGTATGTTACATTGGTGTTGTATACTCTTTTATCTCCTATTTTTATATTTTTTACATTTCTTAATATATATGTTTGTTTTTGTACTCTACTGTTATCCCACTTACTTATCTCCCTAAAATCACTTTCTCTCTCTTCTCCTACTATAAACCAACTTCTTTAGATTCCTCTTTCACACTTAGGACCTAATAACTCTATATCCTCATCTCCTACCCCCTCAACATCTCATCCTACCCAGCACCCAGGTTCTTTTTCCACCATCAGAAATTATAAGCCCTCTTGCAAACCTATTGTTTATATTGTAGATAATAATTGAACTAATAATTTCTATATATTGTTACAAAACTGCATATGTCTTAATAGCAACTATTTGGCTAAAGGTTGTATATTGTTTATATTGAGATCTATTAACTTTGTTCCTATCCTCAAAAGAGAGGTATTGAAACCCTGAAAAGCTACTATATGCCTCTATCCACTATCTACTAATGCCTCCTATCCACAGTGATAGTAGGGAAGACACACAAACAACATGAAAAAACAAGGGAAAAAAAATCCCCCAAACAAATTAAGATACTACATTATTAGAATCCATGGCCAGCACAAAAGAAGAAATTACTGAGAAGAAGTTCAGGATGTACATAATTAAAATGTTCTGAGAATTAAAGGATGATATAAGAGAGCAAATACAAGCAGCAAAAGATCATTTCCATCATGAGCTATGTAAACAAATACAGAAAGCAAAAGATACTTCAATAAGGAGATAGTGGTCCTAAAAAACAAAATAAAAAAAAAAACCCAGAAATACTAGAAATGAAAGAAATAATAAACCAAACTAAAAGTTCAATAGAAAACATCACTAACAGATTAGAATACTTGGAAGACAAGAATTCAGACAATGAGGACAAAATATATAATCTTGAAAAGAATGTAGATCACACAGTGAAGATGGTAAGAAACCATGAGCCAAATATTCAAGAAATATGGGAAAACATAAAAAGACCAAATTTAAGAGTCATTGATATAGAGAAAGGCATAGATAACATTCCAAACCAAAGGAATGAACAATATATTCAATGGAATAATATCAGAAAATTTTCCAAAAGTGAAGAATACATTGGAAAATCAAATATAAGATGTTTAAAGGACACAAATATAAAAAATCACAACAGATCTACACCAAGGCACATTATAATGAAAATGTTTAGCATACAGAATAAGGAGAGAATTTTAAAAGCCACAAGAGAAAGGAATCATATTACATATAGGGAAAAACAATTAGGATATCTGCAGATTTTCAACCCAGACCCTGAAAGCTAGAAGATCCTGGAACAACATATACCAAACTCTGAAAGAAAATGGATACCAAACAAGAATCTTATATCCAACAAAATTAAGCTTTAGATTTGATGATGAAATTAAAAACCTTCCATGCTAAACAGAAGTTAAAAGAATTTACAGCTAGAAAGCCTGCACTACAGAACATCCTACGCAAAATATTCAATGATGAGGAAATGGAAAACAACAATGAAAACCAGCAGAGGGAGGTATTACACTAAAGGAAAAGCTAATTAAAGGAGAAACCAGGTAAACGTAAACACAAAAATAAACAAAAATGCCTGGAAATACAAATTATGTCTCAATAATAACCCTGAATGTTAATGGCCTAAACTCACCAATCAAAAGTCACAGACTAGCAGATTGGATTCTTTAAAAAGGCCCAATAATATGCTGCCTCAAAAAGACTCATCTCATAGGAAAAGACATCTGCAGATTGACAGTGAAAAGTTAGGCAAAAACATACCACTCACATGGACTGTAGAAAAAAGTAGGGGTCTCCATACTCATATAAAATAGACTTCAAGCCTAAGTTAATCAAAGGGATAAAGAATGACATTTCATACTACTCAAGGGAAACATACATCAACAAGATATAAAAATTATAAATATATATGCCCCAAACAATGGAGCATTAGCCTTAATCAATCAAACTCTTCTCAAGCTTAAGAGTTAAATGGACCACAACACAATAATTCTGGGTGACTTTAACACACTTCTTTCATCACTGGATAGATATTCCAAACAAAAGCTGAACAAAGAAACTATAGAACTCAGTAATACTTAACTGACATATATAGAATATTTCATCCATCAGTGAGCAAATACACTTTCTTCTCAGCAGCACATGGATCATTCTCTAAAATAGACCATATGTTATGCCACAAAGCAACTCTTAGCAAATATAAAAAAAAGTAGAGATACTACCCTGCATTCTATCAAATCATAATGGAATGAAATTAGAAATAAAAAATAAAAGCTACTCCAACACCTAGAGACTAAATAATGTGGTTATTGAATGAACAATGGGTTTCAAAAGACATCAAGGAGGAGATTAAAAAATTCTTAAAGGTAAATGAGAACACTGATACAACATATCAAAATCTCTGGGACATTATGAAGGGAGTAGTAAGAGGAAAGTTCATTGGATAGAGTTCATTTCTTAAACAAAGAAAATGTCAACAAATAAATGACCTAACATTACAGCTCTAAGCCCTAGAAAAAGAACAATAAAACAACACTAAAAGCAGTAGAAGAAGAAAAAAATGGAAATCAATGAAATTGAAACAAAGGAAACAATTGAAAAAATTGACAAAACAAAAGTTGGTTCTTTAAAAAAATAAATAAAATTCATAAACCTTTAGTCATGCTAATGAAGAGAAGGACAGAGAAAACTCAAATTACTAACACCAGTGATAAAAAGGAAATATCACAATGTACACTACAGAAATACAGAAGATAATTAGAAATTATTTTGAAAATTTGTACTCCAATAAAATAGAAAATATCAAAGGCATAGACAAATTTTTTGAGTCATATTATATGCCCAAACTGAATCAAGATGATATACATAAGTTAAACAGATCAATTTCAAGCAAGGAAATAAAAGACACCATCAGAAGCCTACCAACCAAGAAAAGCCCAGGACCGGATGGTTACACAGCCAAGTTCTACAAGATCTTTAAAAAAGAACTAATACCAATACTCTTCAATTTATTTCAGGAAATAGAAAAAGAGGCAGCACTTCCAAACTCATCCTATGAGGCTATTATCACCCTGAATCCAAAACCAGGCAAAGACATATCAAAGAAAGAAAACTTCAGACCAATATCTCTAATGAACATAGATGCAAAAGTTCTCAATAAAATTCTGGCAAATCAAATACAAAAACATATCAAAAAGATCATGCACCATGATCAAGTGGGGTTCATCCCAGGGATGCAAATTTGTTCAGCATATAAAAATTAATGAATGTAATTCATCATATCAATAGACTTAAATATAAGAACCATATGATCATCTCAATAGATGCAGAAAACATTCAACAAAATACAGCATCCCTTCATGTTCAAAACACTAGAAAAACTAGTAATAATAGTAACATATTTCAACATTATAAAAGCTATCTATGCTAAGCCTTAGGCCAACATAATTCTAAATGGAGAAAAATTGAAAGTCTTCCCTCTAAAAACTGGAACAAGATAGGGATGCCCTCTTTCCCCACTTCTATTTAACATAGTTCTTGAAACTAGCCAGAGTAATTAGACAGATGAAAAAAATTAAAGGGATGCAGATAGAAAAAGAAATCAAACTATCACTATTTGCAGATAACATGATTCTATACCTAGAAGATCCAAAAGAAAACTTCTAAAACTAATAAATTCAAAGTAGCAGGATACAAATCCAATATCCATAAAACAAAGGCATTTCTGCACATCAATGACAAATCTTCTGAAAAGAAACTAGGAAAACTACCCCATTTCCAATAGCTTCCAAAAAAGTTGAGAATCAACTTAATGAAAGAGGTGAAAGATCTCTACAATGAAAATGACATAAAGCTAGAGAAAGAAATTAAAGAAGTCCTTAGAAGATGGAAAGATCTACCTCATTCTTGGATAGGCAGAATTAATATTGTCAAAATGACCATACTACCAAAAGCACTATACAGATTTAATGAAATTTAAAAATGAGATTCTAATGACATTCCTCATAGAAATAGAAAAAGCTATCATGAAACTCATCTGGAACAGTAAGACACCCAGAATAGCCAGAGCAATCCTTAGCAAGAAGAATGAAGCAGGTGGCATCACTATACCAAATCTTAAACTATACTACAGAGCAAAAGTAGTATAGTTTAAGATTTGGTATAGTGTTGTATTGACATGAAAATAGTATTGACATGAAAATAGACTGTGGACCAAAGGAACAGAATAGAGGACACACAGACAAACCCACACAAAAACAGTTATCTCATATTAGACAAAGGTACCAAAAACATATATTGGAGAACGGATTGCCTCTTCAAGAAATGGTGCTGGGAAAACTGGAAATCCATATGCAACAAAATGAATTGAGCACCTGTCTCTCACCATGCACAAAACTCAACTCAAAGTGGATCAAGGACCTAGGAATTGAACCAGAGTTTTTGCGCCTGATAGAAGAAGAAGTAGGCCCATATCTCCATCCTGTTGGATTAGGCCCCAACTTTCTTAATAAGACTCCTATAGCACAAAAAAAACCAAAATCAAGAATCAATAAGTGGGATGGTTCAAACTGAAAAGCTTCCTCTCAGCAAAAGAAATAATCAGTGAGGTGAATGAAGAGCCTACAGAAGGGGAGCCAATTTTTACCACATGCACATCAGATAGAGCATTAATCTCTAGGATATATAAAAAACTCAAAAATCTTAACATCCCTAAACCAATTAACCCAATCAATAAATGGGCCAAGAAACTGAACAGACACTTCTTAGAAAATGATATACAATCAATCAACAATATATGAAAAGATGTTCAACATTTATAGTAATTAGAGAAATACATATCAAAACTAAGATTTCATCTCATTCCAGTCAGAATAGCAGTTATCAAGAATATAAACAACAATAAGTGTTGGCTAGGATGCAGGGGAAGAGGCACACTCATACATTTCTGGTGTGACTGCAGATGGGTGCAGCCAATCTGGAAAGCAGTATGGAGATTCCTTAGAACACTTGAAATGGAACCATCATTTGACTCAGCTATCTTCCTCCTTGGTTTATACCCAAAGGATTTAAAATCAGCATACTATAGGGACACAGTCACATTAATGTTCATAACAGCACAATTCACAATAGCCAAATTGTGGAACCAACCTATATGTCCTTCAGTAGATAAATGGATAAAGAAACTATGGTGTATATACACAATGGAACATTACTCAGCATTAAAAGATAATTAAATCATGGCATTTGCAGGTAAATGGATGTACTTGGAGAATATTATGCTAAGTGAAGTAAGCCAATCCCAGAAAACCAAAAGCCAAATATTTTCTTTGATACGAGGATGCTGATCCATAATGAGGATTGGGGGTAGAGCATGGGAGGAATGGAGGAACTCTAGATAAGGCAAAGGGAAGAGAGGAGAAGGGAGAGAATAGGGGGGTAGAAAGGACGGTGGAAGGAGATAAACATCATCACCCCAAGTACATATGTGAAGACACAAATTAAATAACTCTACTCTTTGTACAACCAGAGACACAAAAAAATTGTGTTCTATGTGTATACTATGAATTGAAATACTACTCTACCATCATATATAACAGATTAGAATAAGTAAATCAATTTAATAAAAAAATATAATAAAAGTGGTGAGAGGAAAGTGCTTCTGCTGCTTGTCCTTTTGGTATTCTAACAAAACTGGATTTTTGGTAGTTTCTAAACTTTTTTTCAATTTTTGACATGTTAAATTCTCATGTACTTCCATTGGTTACTACCCATATATAAGCTCCTAAGTAGAATTATTCTCTGTCTTTCTTCCAATTATACCCCTGTGCATGGGATGCTGTAATAGGCCTTAAGCAACAGTACTCCCAGGCAGAGGAACCTATATGCCATTAGCTGAAATAGAAGAGCCATGAGCTATTGCATAAACCAAGCCAGTGGTGAAGCTCTGAGAATGTTATATCCACATTCAAACTGGGAAAAATGTAGTTGATTGAAAAGATTTTTGTTTTCCATACAAGGCACTGTATAAAAAAGAAAAAAAAAAGATTGTTCCCTTATGAGTACTGTAGACATTTTAAAAATGCACATTACATAAATACAATTATTGGTTTCATTATCTTGGCTTTGATTTGTGCTTTGTTTGTGTTGACTATTCAGCACTGATTATTGTGAGGCCAGTATTACACTGTGTTTTATATTTAAAGGTGTGGTAAGATATAACATATAAAATACATGTTTTACACAAAGGGATGGAGTAAGCCTATGCTGAATAGGCAAGATCAGTGTTCTACCCTCTTTCTTCTGTTTATAAAAGCTGTGTCTTCAAGGTAAAAGTTGCAGAATGCTTTTTGTCCCTGGTCTGCTTATATCTTTAACAAAAATTTTTTATTGTATCTCCATGTTTACAACAAAATACAATAGTGTATTTTGGGCAATGTGCAGATGAAATAGCCCTGCAAGTTGCATGACTACTTTGTAACATAGTTAGTGGTGCTGGGCATTGCAGATGCTTGGAACTTAACTTTTGGGCCTGGGAAATTCATGGTGCTGTGTGGCTCATGAACATCAGGTGTTAGCTTCTCATCACTGTAAACCTATTATCTGTCAAGAACAATTTAGAGGAGAAAATGTTTATTTTGGCTCATGGTTTGAAAGGTTCAGTCCATGGTCAGCTGATTCCATTGTGTTGGGCCCAACATAGGGCAAAACATCTTGGCGGAAGAACCTGGTGAGGAGCACTGCTTCCTCATGGTGGCCAAAAAGCAGAGAATGAGAGGAGAAGGGACATTAGAGAAGGTGCACCCTGCCAGGACAGGCCCCCAGGAACACACTTCCTTCAGCCACACCCCTTCTACTGACAGTTACCACTCTATCTGCCCATTCAAACTACAACGGAGTAATTAGATGACTGTTCTCATAATCTAATCATTTTAAAACCAGTAACTTTGGATGTGGTCATTGCTAAGGGTCCCCACAATGGGCTGCTGGGTGTGTGTCTCTTGGGTCTTTTACTGGTCCAGAAGTTTCAGAGGCACCAAGATGACACAATTTTGGAGAGTACATTTAATTCCCTGAGATAGAATATTCTAAAACGTTAAGGAGGAAGAACATATTTTCTTAACTATAATAGATAATGAAAGGCTGTCTCACTGTAAGGCAATTAATGGTTCATATTAGTATGTGGTAATTGAGTCCCTTGCTATGAAATTGTGCCCTTGGGTTGCAGTTGAATCATGTGTCTCTTACATTGCCTTAGCTACATAAGTACCTAGGAACATTAAAATAATTACTTGTAAATTATTAATTAATTTTTTGATAAAGTGTTTTAGCCTCTTTGGTCTACTATGATAAAGTATCATAGGGTAGATGGCTTACAAACAACAAAATTTTAGTTCTTACAATTCTGACAGCTGAGAAATTCAAAGTGAAGTAAATTTGGTATCTGGTGAGAGTCTACTTTCTAGTTAATTTATGGTGTTTTCTTATTGTGTCCTCACATGGTGAAAGAAGATGAGTTCCCTTGGGTTCATTTATAAAAAATGGCACTAATCTTATTCAAGAGAGATCTGCCTTCAGGGTCTAATCATGTCCCAAAGACACCACCTATTAATTACATCTCCCTAGGAGACAGGATTTCAATGTGTCAATTTTGGGGACACCAAAATATTTGGTTCAGAACACAAATATTTATACATCTCCCTATTCTGAGTATATGGTTTAGGGTGGAGAGAAAATTTGATTTTTTTATTCCAATTTGCAGTATCATCTGTATTAATGCACAACTTTGTTTGCTTCCATTCTATATATTCCAAAGACAAGTTCACCTTTGTCATCCCACTATGAATTAGGGCAAGGTTTTGATTAATTTTTTTAATATTACTTGTGCTGTAACCAGTCCTTATGTAAGCAAACAACATGTCCGAGAGTCTAAAATTCTTTCTGAAATATATAATAACTATAGGAGGCTAAGTAATTTGTGTTCATCAGGAATATTTTCTATAGTATTTTAAATACTAGCTTTTGAAGCAGTTCATCAAGTGGAAACTTTTTCCCTCAGCTGGGAGAGAAATAGGTGTGGGAGGCCATCCTTGCACCTCCTAGTTACCTAGTTACCTCCTAGTTACCTCCCCGGTTGGGCAAGAGGCGCTTAGACACATCTTTGTGTTCAGAGCTTTCCTCACCCTTCTCGGTTCCAAGGGCTTGTCCATATGGAGAAGCCCCTGAAGACCCAATCATCTCACCTGACCTTGGGACACTACCCCCCTTAATCTTCATTGGATGGGATTTTCCCCAGAATTTTTGTTCCCCAATAAAAGTCCTCTCCCTGGTGTGTTCTCTCTCTCTCCCTAACCACTTCAGTAAACCTCATTACCTTAATGGGTAGCTCGAGGCTAGGGGTATGAGAAGCTGTCCTGGAGCTGGTTTAAAGGTAATTAGAGTCTGTTTCTTTAACTCAAACTCCCTTTGGATTTCTCACATAGCTGAACCTTCATCTATGAAGCCTGTGCTGGCCACAGGCTAAAAATAGGTGTTTCAAATAAAATCAGTGGTATGGGGTGTGTGTGTGTGTGTGTGTGTGTGTGTGTGTGTGTGTGTGTGTGTTTGTTCAGGTTTGCTTTGTTTTAAGGGCTCTTTTATGAATCAGCTCCAGGAAGATGAAAAATCAAACATGGTCTAGTTTATTGAGTGAAACCTACAGCTGTGAAATAAAGCCTGAGGATGTGGAAGTAAAAGAGTGAGCATCTGTGAAGTGAGCTGCCATGTAGGAATTGATAGAGATTGTCTTGTCGGGGCTGATGCCCATCCAGAGCCTCATGACAGTGAGGTGAGGAAAAGCTGAAACGCCAGTGAGAGGGAATCAGAGTTACAGCTCTGCCAAAGTACCAACATGAATTGAGTTTTTAGAACAAGAACGTTCTCTTATGTTCAGGAATTAATTTTGATACAATATATACAATGGGTGTTTGAAGGGAAACTACCAAGAATATTTCCATCTTTATTGGAGATACAAAACTTTCAGGTGTTTTTCAGTGTGGCAATAGAAAGATGAGCACATGGCAAGTGCCTACATAATTTTGAATAAATATGTGAGCAATATATGGAGACTTATTACCACCCATTTTTGGTAGATTGAAAGAGAGGTATGATTTTTTATTTTTGAGAAAATATCCATATCAAACCCTGATGTTCTGTAAAGTTTTCCACTAAAACTACTCACGGAATTTAATGGGGAAAACAGAGTAAGGGTGATGGGAGACCACTCCCCCCAGTGCAACTTGTGATCAAAGAACTAACAAAGAGAGTAATCAGTATCTTAGGAGATAAGATACCACTCACGCAGGCAGTTCAGTATGGCTGGAGACTGCCGCAGAAGATACTGAAACCAAAACAGATAACATAGAGAGGAAGCACTGGCAAATCTAACTGGCACATTTAATGAAGTGGAGATCTTAACCAGTGGCGGCTGCTTTGAAGTTGAGCTAGGGAGGAGCGAGACCTCTTAGGAGGCAAAACCATGTAAATCTTGGGTGCTCCTCTCTGGGGAGGAATTCTTTAGTGCAGAAATTATTTGTAGTTTTGCTAATACAGAATTGAAAGGTCTCCTGTTGCTGGAGCTGCTGTGGGCTAAGAGCTTTATCCTTTAATGCTGAAGGTTGTGTTTTTACTTCCTTTTCTGGATTCCTTTGCTTATTAAAAAAAAATCATGCATGAACCAGATTGTGTCTACATTGTATTGACATAATTCTTCTATTTCCCAATTGTGCACCAGCTGATTGGTGTTGTAGAAACACAATCCATAGAAGAGCAGTTTGTATTGTAATTTGTAATTTTGTAAAGAGTGAATTGGACTCCATCCTGTTAAGTCTATGATAATCAGTAGTAGTTTAGCTACTGCCATTTTATAAATAAGGATACAGAAAATTAGAAAAACTGCATGCTTTTTGTAAAGCTTTTAGTAATTTAATATTTAAAGAATAAAAATTTTATTTTAATTTAAAATTCTTTTTATTATTTTTTTTAAAGAAAGAGTGAGAGAGAGGGAGAGAGAGAGAGAATTTTTTTTTTTTAATATTTATTTTTTAGTACTCGGCGGACACATCTTTGTACGTGGTGCTGAGGATCGAACCCGGGCCGCACGCATGCCAGGCGAGCGCGCTACCACTTGAGCCACATCCCCAGCCCCTAAAATTCTTTTAAAATTATAAATATTTCCCAGTGCTCCATAACTGGGAGTACTTTGTAAATTTATGATAGGTAAAAGAAATAGCATAGAATTTTAAAATATTTTTTGATTAGTTTACTTCGACATTAATTGATGTTTGCAATTACAGCAAATCAAATATTCTGCTTTTCTGGTGGCTTCATGGAGTAAACCAGAACTAGAATTACACTGGACAAAGTTATACAGGCAAAGAAGGCTTATTCAGGACCATTACCATAAGGGCTCAGCTTCATGAAAACATAGGGCTGGGATTTTTGAAAGATTGAAATTAGGGGAAAGATAGGCTACTTGTCTTTGCTAACTGCTCTTACCCAAAGGAAAAGTAGACTTACATTTTCCTAACAGGAGGTAGTTTCACAGCCTGACTGGAGGCTCCCATGCTCCTATAAGTAGGCTCCTACCTTCCCAACTAGACTAGAAGACTATACAATGTTTCCATTTTAAAGAGTCAGTGAAAGAATTTACAATTACAAGCCTTTTAATGCTGCAACAAAAAGGTCAGGAGCCTAGTGTCACTGAGGGGAATGCTGTTTTGGTTAGATGTTTGCATCTACCACTCTTTTCTAGGACTCAACATTAACTCATTTTTTTTAGAGACTGTGATAAATTCTCATTGTGTAATTATGCTAGCTCCTTTTTTTTCAATATTAGCTCTAATTTGGCCTTTAGTGATTTGTTGCATTAAAGGAATTTGATGTTGTTATGCTGGCAAGAAGGCAAATTGGTGCAATCCTTTGTGAGGACAATTTATCAGTAGGCATCAAAAACTTGAAAAACTTTCATTCTCTTAGACTTCTTTCATTGTCCTTTAAGATATAGTCTTAAAGAAATAATCAGAGATGTAGGCACACAATTATAATTATGATGTTTTATAATAAGGAAAAACTGGTAATAATCCATAGGGCTACAGGTAGGAGATAGTGAAAAGCAAAAACTGAAAAACAAACAAAAAGAGCAAGACAATAACAATAACCAAAACCTCTAAAATTCACATTCATATTATTATGGAATTCTTTGCAGGTAAAAATGGAACTTTGCAGATAAAAAAAAGAACATTGGAAACAAAAATGTTGATGTTTCGTTAAGTAAAAAAAAAATAGCATTTCTCCAATTTCATTATACTCATAGATATTATTAATATTTCTATGATAATTTGTATGATGTTTCTCATTAATATTATATGGTAAAAAAGTTTTTTTCCCACTAATAAAAATTTATATTCTTATGATGATCTCTTCTTCAAATCCCATTCCTGTACAACCTGATATCTTGCCTTCTGCAATCCTTCATGCTACTCCCTCATATGTGGAGTATAATTTTCTTAGATTTCTTCTAAGCATCAACAACGCAAGGCAGCTGTGTGTAGCAGAGTATTCTCATTGCTTGTTTATAGGCAATGGAGAAGGGTTATAGCACATCAAACTTTCAATCTAAAATCAAATATTAGCATCTCTCTTCACATCCCTAGCAACTTCTTTCACCAGGTATTTCTGACAGGTTGTCTTTTTACCTTGCACAGTTGCTTCCTGCCAATCTCTTTGTTTTCCTCTCCAGACCTCCTCACTCCTCATCATTATCCGTTTCTGAACAGTTCTCGCTTTTGTGTGTGTGTGTGTGTGTGTGTGTGTGTGTGTGTGTGTGTGTAGCTAGAAAATTGTAAATTATTACTGATGCAAAGTAATGTAATATTTTCTTATTTTTTCTGTCTTGAAAAGCATGTTCTGGGAAGTCTTCCTATTAATATACTGGTCTTTCACAAGAGAAGGATAAAAATCTTAATTTTCTTACTATCAATAGACTATACAATTTGGCCATCTGTATAAGCAATGACAATATGGTTCCATATTAACCTGGTTCTTTCTTCCTCTCCTTGAAAAGAACTTGCATGTCAAAGCCATAGCTGTTTTTGATGAAGTGAATAGAACTCTCTCATCCTTTTGTGTCATGGTCAGCTAGAAAGTAACCAAAACTGAACAACCTTGTCATATCCCACAGTACCTTCCTGAGGTCTTGGAGAAGGTGGTCATTCATTTGTAGCATCCTGCTCTCAGGGATTCTAGTGAAGCTGGACACAGGACAAACCTCAGCAACTACTTCCTTGCCAGACCTGCTGTCTCTCTCTGCTGACTGCTTGTTATTAGGTTGTGTTGGTTGTGGTTCCTTCCTCCCTTAGTATAAATCCTGCCATTATTCCCAGCAAAACCTTCAAGTGCTATTGAAATAAAATCCTGACTACTCTGTCTTAACATTGTCTGAAAATGTCTAGTTAGGACAGTTAGGAAAGAAATACATGGAAAAGTTAAGAGCTGCTATCTCTTAAAGTGATAAAATTACCAATAATTCTATTTTCAATTTTCCTCTATTTTTGAAACTGTTTACATTGAACATCTATTACTTTTATAATACGAATAGTTAACACTTATACTAAAATATTTAAAACATTAAAGTACTTGATATATACTATGAAAATTTTATAATAGTTTTAGTAATATAGATGCTATTTTCTTTCATGTAATAAAAAAAATTATCTGAACCAATAATCCTGATTATTCAAACACAGGCCCTCCACAGGCAGATGGTTGTGGTCAACTTTATTAAAAGGATTTCTTTTTTTTTTCTTTTTGAATCCTGAGGAAAACTTACTAGGGAAGATTACAGAGAATCATATATTTTGGTGAAATTGTGAGGAACATTGCTAAAACCCCTAGGGCTGTGTGCAGTAAGTCCATGAAAAGTAGATATTTTTGAAAGAAATTGCATCATTTAAAAGTAAAAGCAAAAGCCTTTCTTTTACTTTAGCTGTTTCTGGATTGTTGCACCCTCTCACTCGGTGGCTTTTGCCTGGGATGTTTCGGATGAAGTGCTGAATGTCAATATCTAACAGAACAGAGCTGTAGGACCTGAGGCTAGCAGCGGCACCAGGTGCTTATTGCAGAATTTCATGCTGAGAGCAATGGCTGTTTCTCCTTTGAGTGGATGTGTCCAGAGGTAGAGAAATGACCTTCACCTATGAGGTGGCAGCTGACTGACTGTGGCGTTGCCTTGGTGCATCAGCACTGATGCTGGGGCCACTGTCTCTGCAGTTTTGTTGGCAAAGGCAGCTGTGTTTGGAGAGCTCTCAGAAACCCGCTGTTCATTGACTGAGAATCCACAGCCTGAGGCCTTCCCCCACCCCACTCTTGCCTCCGAAGTCCATTTTGAAGACAATTAAGATACAATGATATAAAGAGACACATTTTTCTGAAGTCACACCTCAGGAATTCAAGAAGGGCTTTCTCATACTGGCAAATTGGGGTCTTGAAGTCACATTATGTTTATTGTCAAGTCACTTGATCTTTTCTTCCACTCCCAGCTAAGAATGTGAGAGACCTTGTTTACACTGACAGCATTCATGCCCATGATAAGACCTTTCATCACCTAAATACTTTAATTGGAGAATGTAAAATTAGCAATAATTATGTATCACATATATCCTGTACCAAGCATCATGCTAGGGTTTTGAGGATAAACAGAGATGGACAAGTCATTTATTATTCCTGCCCTTCAGAAACTCACAAATGAATTAATGTCTATCATGATATATTTAACTGCTATCATAGATGAAATAAATGCTATAGAAATGAATGTAAAATGTGGGAGAGCTAAAAATAAACACACACTTGACAGTGAACTCCATGAATGAAATGATCACTGTGAGCTCACCTAAATCATATGTCCATACCCAACACAATATCTAGCCCATGGTAAAATAGGTGGATTAACAAGCATCTTTGTGTGTGTGTGTGTGTGTGAAAACGCAGACTTCTTTCTATATATGGTATAACTCAGGAAGAGCATGGATTAGTGACATCTATATAATGGTGGGCACTTTTATAGGAAATACACATTCTAAAAATTGTTTTATTTTTGCCTAACACCATTACTGTATATGACTTTTCAGTCTTATTACTCCAAGCATGTAAAAAGAGAAATCCCTTGTAGGGTAATAGGCTGATGGAAAGAAAAGAGAAAAATTATCATTGTAGAGGTTAAACAGCGCATGCATTTTGGAATCAGAAATGCCCTGGTTCAAATTCTATTTTCACTTTTACAACCAAGATCTTTTTTAAACTTCTCTGAGCCTCAGTTCATTCATTTGCATAAAATGAAGACAATAATATTAGTACCAACCTTAATGCGCAGATGCAATGAATAAATGAGTTCAATATTCAAAGCAAGTGATTCAATTGTTGGAACGTAGTAAAAGTTTAATAAACAGTAGCTAGTATTTAAAGTTCCAGCATTTCCAAGATATATTGAAGGCAATTTAAGCAAAGCAGGTACAATTAGCACAGGACACTAGAAATGAAGTAATAGCAATTTTAAGAAATTCTAATGAGATTTGAACAACTACAGGGTAGGATGTAGAAGAGGAGTCACATATAAAACAGAACCAGGATGATGGAGGAATGACAGACAGCAGCAGGCAAAAACATTGCATGATGGATATTTTTGTTGTACACCTTTGGAGACTTTGATGACAGTGATTTAAACAATCAGCTACATACTGTTTTTTCTGCATCACAGTGTCTATAGATTTGTCTCTTTTTACAGAATGTTACACTGTCTGTTTATTCAATAGCTATGCACCTAAACCAACATGTACTTTTGTATTCTATTGGGGGAAGCAAGCATTCCCTCTATCTAAGACATGCAAACTTGTCTGTTCAGAGGCCATTCAGTTCTACTTTTTAGAGATGGATAAAGAAGAAGATGTTGATGGGCAAATACATGTGAGTCTTTATTATATTCTATGACCTTGAATATAATTTGATATATTCCATGACCCCTTTCTGATTGGGGAAATGATGCTCTAATGGTTCATGCCCATTATGAAAGGTAATGCTGACAACTTTTCTGGATACCTTCTGGATGGGCGCCACATAGAAGATGGCCCCATAGTTACTTAGAAATCTGCATAGACTCTTAGATAGGCCTGGGCCTAAGCATTTTTTAAAGTTTTTGTTTAATTGTATTTTTACTTTTCCTGCTTTATTTATTCTGACCTACTCTTTAACAATATCAGTTATTAGTAGTTTGAATCTTTTTTCTCTCTCATTCCTTTTTCAGTCTTTGTTATTTTTCTTTGTCTTTGGAGAATCATTTTGATTTTTCCTATTCCATATCAGTAATTCAGATTTCCACAAATCAAATCTACATTTTATAGGTAGATTTATATTTTACCAATTATGTTTGGTTTGTAATATTTTTCTTAACTCATGTGCAAAAAGAAAAATTAGTTTGTACTCCAAGGTCTAGCATGCACTCTTAATTTATTCATTCAAGAAGAGGCAAGTCTTGTAAAATTAGTGGGAGTAATGGAGCTGAAGAGATGTAAGTGTAGTTGATAGAGTAGACGGGTCATGTATTGTCATTATCAATTAGCAATTACCCTCTCCTAGAGGGTATTTAATGCTTTATTTTCCATCTCAGCCTGGTTAAAGTATTCATCTTGAAGTCAAAGTGATAGTGTCAATATGTCTGATGAATGTGGCTCTTCCAGTCTGAGGACTATTTTTACTTTACTTCCTGATTATTTTTTACCCTGTAAATGTGGATTTACTCAGTTATTTTTTTGTATTTATTCATATAATTTTTAAACCGTTCTGCTTCCTATCAATAATTCTCCATTCTAGGCTAGAATGTACTGTTGGTTTCTTTTTTAGTTTTAGCTATGTGGGATTACATGGAAGTGTAATTCCTAAGATGATGAAGAAAGGAGTAAAACTCGAAATCAGAGGGGTAGTGTGGGAATGAATTTTAAATTAGGGTTACTAATTTCCGAACAGAACTTCTGCGTGTGGAGTGTTTTCTTGACTCTGCATACCACAAGTTCATGCTGCTGAGAAAGTGAGGTGAAAAGCAGCAAATAGAAGACTTTCACTACACTTTTGTGATTCCAGCTGTGTGTCAGAATTCATCTGTGGTGGGAGTAGTCAATGTTCTTCTTGAAACCTGTGTAACATTCCTATAGCTCTATTTATATCATTGCCTCATGCAGACATTTTGTCTGTGTGTCAATCACATTATTAAAAACAATGTGTGCCAAATTCTTTTTGTGTTGAGACGGGATAAAGTGAACATTAATAGGATGGCAATAGGAATTTATTTTTAGTCACGTTCACATGCTCTTGGTGCATTTAGGGTACAGGATTTTCCCAGAAAGAACCACATGAGATTTCTGTTCCTAAACAATATGCATCACAGTTTGGTTGCAAGTTATGGGCTCAGGAATAATTTTCTTTTTTTACTTTAGACCTCTAGATATTAAGTTTGCTTTTCTCTCTTATTCACAATTACCATCACCTATGTTATCTCTTGGCATCTCTAAGATATGTAGCCAGGTAAGGCATCATATCTTTAGTTATTCATTTTTTCTCTCTGCCAACAGAAACTAAGTAAAGGCCATCTCTGCCTTCTCAAGTTCACTGCTAAGGTCTTTAAGGAATTTTAAAGAGAAAAACAAAAATAACCACTGTTTTAAGAAGTTGAACAAAGTTGTTCCTTGTTTCTGTGTTTCTTTCTTTGATGGAATGTGGACATGTGCAGTCCCACAGGCGATGGTTGATTTTATTGATCCTCTCCTCTTGCCTCCACTCTTATTATCTACTCAGATTCTGCCAGTCTCAACAGACATCTTGTTGTGCTGAAAAATAGGTGTGAGTTAGTATTAATCAATTGTTTTCTAGAATCCTATGGGCATTTTGCTCCTTGGGGGAACTCTCAAAAGGAGGCTATTCCATCAAAGTTCCTTTTGCTATGTAAGGAGGAAATTTTCTTCTTGAAGGTAACTTTAGAGCTGCTATAACAGATTTTGTTTCTCAAAGGTAGACTCAGACTTTCTCTTTCAGGGAATTCTCACAATATGTGCAACAACTCACCTCAGTCAGTTCTTTACTCCATCAGACCCAAACATATACAAATATACACATAGAGTCAATTATTTCTTGCTACTCTTTTTATAATAATCTCTTAACTATATTTAATTTTGGGGATTTAGAGAAGGCTTTTATTTTTGCCTATCAGTTCTCAATAACCCAAGGTATATTAGTGACTAAAGATATAGTGTCATATGGAGTACAGAATTAACACAGCAAATCTGGATGGTTCATATTCTGCACAAGTTTGGCACCTCTCTTAAGAGGTAACCTCTAAGTTATGGAGTATCCTGACTTATCAGAGTGTTTCTATTTGGGAATATTAGGTTATGCTAAGTAGTCTGTTCTAATAATGTGCTAGACAGTGTAGGCCTTGGGCCACAGGATCTCATTTTGACCTTTGTCATGTAACCATGTCTATATAGCTGAACTCCATAGAAAACCCTGGAAGCTTGTATAAGCCTTCCTGGTTGGCAATACTTTGTGAATGCTTTAAAACATTGTTTCTGGGACAGTTGAACCCTATTTTTGTGATTTTACTGGGAGAGAACAATTGGAATCTTGTGTCTTGTCTTTCCTGAACACTAACTTATGTCTTCCCCATTGCTGATTTTAACCTTTATCATCTTGCTCCACTAAATTGTAGCCTTAAGTAAAATAGCTTTCTTGAATTCTGTGTTTCCTTCTAGTGAATCATGGGATCTGAGGGAGGTCTTGGGGATCCCCAAACATATAATATATTATATCCTTCAAGGTTTCTTTAAAAAAAAATGAGTTTTGAGTGAAAATGATAAAATAGTAAGTCATTGTTGCCGCAGTATGAGTTCCCTTAGTATAGCTGGATGAAAAACGCATTCACTAATTCATTTAACAAATATGTCTTAAATATCTACTCTGTGCTGGGACAGAGGTGTTGTATGCATGGGACATTGTGCCGCAGTCTGGCTGGGCACAATTCATGAGTCACTTGTCAAGCAGAAACGAACTTTATTTTTAGAACACACAGGCTGCACCACAGGAGCTCTTCAGGAATTCCCTCAGAGCCCAACTGCCACCACTGGCTTCCGGCTAGCCTCTCAAACCCACCTCCTCCCGCTCTTGAGGCCAATTGGCTGGGTCCTGTGGGCAGAGCCAAAAGAGTCCCCCAGTGAGCAGCTCCGTGGTCTGAAAGGGTGGGGAAACAGCCCAATGAGCATCACCGCAGAGGAGCCAATCAGCTGGCAGCTGGAAGTTTGCTGGGACCTCTTCGGCTGTGGCTCTCAACAACATTGCAAAGAACAAGATGGAAAAAATTTCCAGCTTTCATGAACATTGGGGGAAAAAAGTATAAAAAAATTAGTGAGAGTTATCATGAATGAAATCAATGTGATCAGATGAAGAATACATAGAGAAATACTCTTCAAATCAGAAAAAGCTTCTATGAGAAGACATTAATGATTATATCCCAAGAATTAGAATGATCTAGACATTTTAAGAGCACAGGCACCTAATGGAAATCACTTACAATGGAAAAGGACTTGCCCTGTTATCAAAAAAGAAAGGAAACTGGTGTATCTGGGGCTCAGTGAGAAAGGGAGGAAATGATAGGAGAGGAGGTTCCAGAGGGAGGCAGGAGCCTGGTCATGCAGGTAAAGGTAAGAAGCCTGATGTTTGTTTTTTGAAAAATGGGAAGGAACGTTTAAGAAATGTGGATACTTTTATATTTATACAGTTGGACTTAATTTTTTGAGACTTTTAGATAAAGCATAAAGTATGAAATATTGTAAGTAATTCTGGGAGGGGTTCTTGTATTATGCAAAAGCACTTGGGAGGAGTGATCAGGGGTGGCCAGTTCCATATTTCCAGACCCACATTTGTTGACGCACATTTCTTCCCATTTGGTCCTTGGTTATGATCCATGCAGATTGCTTCTTTTCGTCTATCACCTCATTTCTAGAGACTGTATGAAATCCCTCTCTCTTCTCTGTATCCTTGTTGGAGACATGGGCACATTTGATTGTTCTCTGATGGAGGTCTAATGATGAGAAGAACTTTAGGGTTCTGCTTCTTGCAGGCCTTCCCCCTTCCTTATTGCTGTCCTATGTTAGGCTCAGAAAACTCTGGGCTTTTACAATTTTCTTAGTTCCTACTTTGGGCATAGGGCCCCTCACTGTTCTCAGATTTTCCAGGTATATCCAAACTTGTGTTTTACCCTCTCTAGACTTGGCCCAGTTTTGGGGGGAGGGGCTAAGCTGGGGGGCCTCTCCTAATGCTTTCTATGATTATTTTCAGATCAGAGAAACTTTATGGTGCCTGGGGATTAACAATGTGCCTTTTCATCTTTCTTCTCTTTTTTCAAATCATCTGTTTACAGTACAAACTCCATGCCTTGAAACCTTTGAAACTCAAAATGTCTTTCTGTATTCTCAAACAAATACTTCTGCCAAGAGTGTCAAAATAACTTTTCTCTTTTCCTTGATGCCATTTTTTCCCCTGAGGCAATAAGCATAAAATATCCAAGTTGCTGCCTGAGTTGGGGTGTCACAGGGAATATGGGGGAAAAAACCCACTTTTGTAGGTTTAAAATAATGGCTAGCTTGCTGATGGCAGGAATCTTTTAAACGTTTCACGTGTATTCACTCATTTAATGATCTAGACCTTCCTGTGAGGGAAGTACTATGGGCGTCCTTACTTGACAAATAAGATGGGGGCTCAAAAAAGTAATTTGTTGATATCACACAACTCGAAAGTGAAAAATCTGATTTTGAATTCAGGGAGTGACTTGGTCACATTTGAATTTTGTCACACTCACTCTGTAGTGAGAATGATACTGAGGAGAACTTTCCAGAGGAACAGGAAAAGCAGGTAAGCTAGGAAGCAATCTACTGTAATGAATAATAAAAAGTACTGACTTGTGAGTGTGTGTATCCAGGCATGATGTGCTGATAAGAGATGGTTTGATAGAGTCCGAGGTGAAAAAGAGATTTGCTAGGTCACAATCAACTCTGATGTCTAAGGGAAGCCAGTACTTACACATTTCACTGTTAAACAGGAAACCATAATTTCAATAAGACAAGCAGTCTTAATTTGGTCTAGTTATTAACAAAGGGTTATTTTTGTTGGTAAATTTCAAGATATTTAAAATTTTAACATGGCTGTGAAACATTTACTTTTTTTTCCCCCTTTTTTTTGTTACTCTGGCCCTGATTTGATTCTTTTTTTTTTTTTTAATTATTCTTATAGAAAATAGCTGTTTCATCAGTAATTGGGGGATACCATGTGGTGTCCTTGAAGAGCTTGGAAAGAAAGATACAAGTCTACTTTCTGACAGTTAACATGGGAAACCAATAGAAAATGGTAAGAGCATGAATTTATTCTTTAGGGCATGTTCTCAAACATAGTCTCTGCCAGATACATAGAAGACTCTCAGCAAATATTTGTGCAACACATGAATGAAAATCACTTTATAGAGATACAATAGCTCTTATTCCACAAGATTTAATTACATAAAAAAACTCTCAAGAAGAAATGCACTAATCGTAACTGTATGTGGAAGGGGATTAGGTGGAATGGGGACACATTTGTTGCCTTGACAACTCAGTAAAAGGAGTCAGTAAGATAAATTTCAGCTCAATAAAGAACATTAAGGCACTTTCAAAAGGATGGACTACCCAGGACTCCTATGTCTCAGGAGAAGTCATAAAGGCAATGGAAGAGGCCCCTGGCTATGTTAGCCTGAGGTCATAAAATATTTGAATAATATAATTAACTCCCCCCAGTATTAATTTAGATTTACCAAGAACACTTGATTATTTTGACTATAGGTTAGTTTCTCAGGGAAATGCTGCATAAAAAAAGTAAAGTGGCTAGAAGTCTGTTTTCTAATCTCTGAACAATAATATACATTGGTGTGTTTTTAATTATCATTGCCTTCCTGAGCTTTGCTTCCATGTGTCCTTCTCCTAGGTATGAATACAGTATGCTAACAAGAAATGCTCTCGAGTTGAATGAATGAAAACAAGTCCTTGGTTCATCTTAAATGCATTAGGTAGTTCCATCCTGTAAACAGGGTTTCAATAGAAAATAGAATATTACTTGTGGTGTTTCAAATGAAGAGCATTATGACACTTCTTGCCTAGGTTCAAGGCAGGACTAAAAGAACAAGCAGGGAGTGTTGAGATACCACAGATGGCAAAAGTCTTTCCTACCTGCAGGATTGGAATTTTATGAGTTCAGTGAAAGCTGAAGCACAGTGGGAGCTGTAGTTGTGGAAGGAAGTGACTATTTTAAGAGGTTGGCCAGAATTGCAGAGAAGATACAGGGCAGAAATGCCACATCCATTCTTTCCTCCTACTCTCTCATCTCCTGACTATAATTCCACTGGCCAGAATGAAGCAGGCTGACAAGTGAGCCCAGGGGATACTACAAGCCAGGCTCTCAGATTTCAGAGCAGGCAATAGGAGGGAGAGATAGGTGCTGAGGTTAGGGTTCAAATATGTGAGGGGCAGGTGCAGAGTAAAGAGGTCAACCTCTGAGACCGCAACCTGGACTCCAGAGCTAGACAGATGGACAAGAAGCTCTCTGTCTTCCTGTGGGCCTTGCTCATCATTTTACAATACGATTATTTTACTGGTTTGTTTTCTTACATGATTTTGATTGGAAGAGTGAAATTTCCTATTTATTTGTGTACCATTGTGATAAATTGAAGTTTTTAGTTCCAACTGGTTTAGCCAGGTTCTTGTTCAGAGTGCTGCAGCTGGGCTGAATTAAAAATAGACTAATTTTCTCAGGTATCTGTTGCTGTTTGAAGCAGAAGGTCCAAACTGTGCATTTGGTATAAAACCATAAACACACACAAAGATATATGTAGACTGTTTAGAACAAAAGAAATTTCCTTGCTCATTATTAAAATTTATTACTATTCAGGAAATGCTATGCCATGCCTATTTTTTAAAAAAAGCTGGCCAAGAGAAAATCAGTTGGCCTTTCAAGCACCAAAAACATCTTTCCCTGTTTGTTCCATATGGGATGTTTGAAGGTCAGTGATAATTACACTGTATCTTTAGTGTTCTCAGAATATCCCAGGAGTTCTATATCTACTTCTGAATTTCTGTTTTTAAGGGAATGTGGAAAAGTACATCATCAAAACCTTTTATCTTAGTCTCACAAAAAAGAAACAAAAAAGAAATGACAACAACAACAACAAAAAAGACAAAAGCTCACAAACAATAAAAAAACTGCAATTTTCAAATACTAATGAAACAATGTTTTATAAACAATATGAAACTGCATAGTACCACACAAAATGAATGTGAGCATTTATATATTTGTAGTATTTCCATAAAATATGGTCATGTTTTCCATTCACAAGTTATAGAGACTCCCTAACAGGAGTCTGAATGGATATTAGGAAGCTCACAGGATTTCTGAGGAAGCTGGAGAAACAGGGCTGAGAATGGGGCAGATGAAGAGGAGCCAGTCCTGTGAGGACCTTGCTGCTGACATTTCTGAACACTACGCACCACAGCTCATAAAGCCGCCTGCCGACACTGCACACAGCAGTGGGAACCCTGCTAACAACCAGACATGGATCCCGCACCCTCTACCACCAGCTGTTGAATCATAGTTTCAACCCAGGGCATTTGATTGATTGGTGTGTGTCACATGCCTATTCCTTATCTGGAAGGGCTTTAAGGTCTTTAGGACTTTAATAGTTTTGACATCTATAGGGAAAGACTCACTTGGTCTCTTGTTAAGATTCATAAGTTTGAGAATGCCACAAACAAGCTAGAATGTTCAGATGTTAGGTATTTAAATCAAAACATGAAACAAAAATAAGACCTGATCACAGTTATATAGGTGCAAAAAGTCTAGTTTTATCTCTATTATAGTAGAATAAAGTTGAAGGGGGTCCAATATATCATACAAACAATTTGCAGCAGATCAGAGGGAAAGTTTCCTGATTAATGAATTTCAAACATGACTCCCAAAGTGGTCATGGCATCTTCTTTCTAGAGATCTTTGAAAGTAGGATTCTTATTTGATCAGAGAGATGTAAATTTCTGTTCTGTATTGCCCTTTGGAGCTCACAATATTTGATTTAACTGATATTTATTTCAAGAGTTGTATTATTAAGTGAGGGAAGAAATAATTAAGTAAACACAAAGAAGACAGAAACCTAATAAACCTAGATAAATGGAAAAAAAAAAAAGGGTAGAGTCAGAGAAGAACATGTTGAGTCATTTAAGTGCATATTTTTTTTCTTCTTAGCAAAGCCCAAGGATTTACTAACATAGATGTATATTGTGGATCTTCTGTTTGTTTTAAAAATGTAAACATGTTTCTTTAAAATTAGCTAAGCAAAAGATACTCATTCTAACTTTAATTTACTCTGAAATTAGTTTTAAGGTGACCTATCTCTTCGTCCATTCTTAAAAACATTGAGGATGACAGAATCAGGGTCTTGATGTTCAATTCTGAATGGCATTTTAGATGATTTCTCTAGGTCATTGTTGAGGCAGATAATACTGGCTGCCTATCCCATGACTATGGCCTTATTTGCAAACAGAATCTCCATTTGACTCATTATTTAGTGCTCCAGGGATTGAATATCCATTAGTATGAACCAATTAAATCATGAAGTCCCCCTTTGCAGTGATGGGCTTTTACAGGAAGTGGGATAAAAGCCTCATCAGTGCAGGTAACAGCCTGTATATGGGGACCTTCTGGAAAAGGGATCCAAGACAAGTTCATCTTTCTGGTCTTTGGATATTACTCCGGAGATGAGTTGCTTAAACAAATGACAATTAAACTGTGTCTGAGTGCAGCAGAGAAGCTGCTGCAGACTCTTCTTGCTATGGAATGGCTGACACAGCCACACTGGGAAGCACCTGCTCGGGCTCTTATTGTTATGAGAGATGAGGAGAAGACTTCTTATGGCATTCTTCTCTTATACTCCCTTCCTTAGTGAAAGAATGTACAGTGAAATATATCTTTTGCTCTGACCCAGTACTGAATTCACCTGGGGACATTCAGAATTAAAAGAAAACACTTACTTTTTTATATGTCACTCATTATAAGAAGCTTTTTCTTGTTAATCAGAATTACTTTTGTAATGAATACTTTTCTCCTTTAGAAACAAGTTCACTCTCTGAAGTTCTGTTAAATATTTATTCAGTTGTTATGCCCAAGAGCAGAGGAAATGATGAATATGGAAAATGATCCAAGAGTTTACAGTGTTCAAATATATTCACATGCTAGAATTTTCTTTTATTGTTTATTGGAGAATATGAATTTTTTCTGCAGAAACGAGAATATTGGTACTTTCTACATTACTTAGGAGAATGACAGTTTTCTTTATTAGACTTCTCATTTAAAGCAAACAAACAAACTTTCAGCAAAGTTTTCATGAAAGAGATTATTTTCCTTACTCCAGGGAGCCCTTTAAGATCTGTGTTGTGGATCAAAAAACCAAACCAGGAAACAAGGACTCCTTTGGAACCTAAATTTGCTTGTTGAGACTCTGCCAACTCTGGTTTTATTCTTTTATACTTGTTCCTGATGATTCTTTTATTCTTCTTTCCATTTTAGCAGGCTTTTCTGGAATTTCATTTATTCTAATTTTCTCATTCAATGAAGGATCATAACCTCTGATCAGTGTGTTCATTTGTAATCATAAATTTTTAATTAATTTTATATTTAGAGCTACCTCATGTAACTTGAACAGTCTGACCAAGTGAAGCCTGGAAGTTGATTTGTAAGGTACAGTCTCCTTCACCTTCATGGTTAATAGGTCAGGGCAAAGCAATTCATAACTCATTCTATAACAAATAGCAGAAACATTAGCATGGTAGTTCCAATTACCTAGATCATAAACCCCGAGAGACAATGTGGTTGCCTGTATGGCCTAGTACCTTTTGCAGCAAGCAGTAAACAAGCCTTTCTTGCGCAGTCACATGGTAGTCATGCTGTGGTAATCTCAACTGACTTAATTGTGTATGTATAGCTACAGAAAAAGCTCAAGTCAGAGGAGGTTAGACATTGTAGCTTGTCATCCAGAGAAAGGATGTTCAAGGATGCCAAAGCCCATAGCAGCTGCCTTTCCTAATTGATTTGTAGCCAGATAAATTGATCCATATGATTGCTTATATTATAATATCTTCCATCTCACTTTAAAAGTTTACTATAAATTATTTGACTAATTATGTTGTTTGGGCTACAAAGGTTATTTTTATTTTTTTAAAACCAGATAAATGAAGTATCATAAACATTCTTCACACAAATGTTTGGTCACAGCTCTAATTATTCACTTCAAATAAATTTCTTGAACTTGAATTATTGCATGAAAATGAATGTGTATTTCAAAGTTTTTTCATCTTCTTTGACCCCTGAAATGTTGTATTATTTAGTTATTCCAGCTACATTTTTATATATAATAACATGTTTCTTCCTTTTCAATATTTATATCTCAGAATATCAGATAAGCTTTTCTTTGTCTTACTGAATTGACTGGAAAATCCAGAACATTGATATGGGCATTTATATCAAGTAAAAATCCATTTTTAATAAAAATTTTGTTTTTAAATGATTCAATGCCTAATCAGCCAATAAGCCATGTTAAAAGCCAAAGTTATTTGTTTACATTTTTTGTTTCCTTTAAGAGTCAAAACTTGGATAAAATAAAGTTAGTATCTTACAAAATGATAAAAAGAACATCTATTCTGTGTCACAAGAACTATGTATAGTGATTCTGGATTCTATAATTATGGACTCTTAAGTCGTGATCTGTTACATATCATCATTGTTTTCTTGTAATGGAATTGGTAAAAATCAAAGTGTGGATGTGGGAGCAATTTGTTTATATTTATATTTACAAAAATTATATAATTATATTTATGAATATATTATATTCATAAATATACTTATATTTATATTTATGAAAAAAAATTTTCATGTTTCTTCTTCCAGGTTTTGCTGATAGTCTCCTATACCCATCCTCTTTTTGTTCCACAGTATTTTTGTACTATGTCAATCTGTTCTAGGATGTTTGGCTGAAACTACATTTTGCACAGGCTTTCTAGTTGCTGCCTGTGTCTTTGACTTAGCATAGCATTCATTTGAGCTTGACTTTTTAATCACAGTTCTACCAGGGAGCATTTACTCCTTTCCAAAATATTTTGCAAAATGCTTGCTCTTGATTACTCATACCCTGGGAGCAGCTTTGCTCTCTGTGAGGCACCAAAATTCCGACTGTTCCTTTACTCTCATTACTCTGTGCTTTCGCTGCCTCTGGCCTTTTGTGCTTTGAACCTCCTGTGGCCCATGGCTGCTATGAGAAGGTCAAAGCTGTCGTGTGACTAAAATGATTGGTGGAGGGCCAACCTAAGAGGGTATTGATCAGTGCCTACCTGGGATGACACTCCATATTGCTCTGTTTTTAGCATTCATCTTGATAAAAACTGAAACTTTCAGCATTGCCAGAGATAAAAGAGAATGGAATCAAGAGTATCATTCATTTACTATGCCTTCAGGTTGTGTCCCCCCCCCCCCATTTTGATATTGGTTTATCAAAATGTCCTTTTTCTGAGATGTTTTTGAGACCCAAGAGAAAGTAGCTGTGATCTGAGGCAGAGTGGCCAATGAGTCAGTCTCACAGGCAGTTCAATCAGATGACACTTTTTTTTTGGCAACAGACTGAGCTCCAGAGTAATTCTAACTTCCCCAGGTTCTGCCCATAGGTGTGATCTTCTTATCTGAATTCCTTCAGAGCTATTCTGAAGATTTATTGGTGTTTAGTTTCTCATCTTGGTTTGAGTCATTCACAGTCTGTTGATCAATTTGTGAGTCTTTTTCTCCTACTCCTTATTTCTTTTTTTTCTTTTTTGTTTTATTTTCCAGTATTTATAATCTTATAGACTCTGGGGGAAATTGTTGTCTATATTCTTTGGTTTGATGGAGCTCTGTTTGCAGAAAACCAACTCAGAAGACTTGTTGCATTGTGATGCTCTCTGGATTTGGGTAGCCGAACCATCAGAGCAGGGTTTATCATTCTGTTCAGCCCTTCCTGGAATTCTGCCTAACCCCATTTTTAACTGTTTAATGGTCTTTGTTTTAAATCATAGAAGAAAAACAGTGGGTATTTTTTTTATTAATTCATGCTTTTCATTCACAAGACATGAAATCACTTTTAGTTTTTACAGTATTTGTTTATGTGTTGGGTTGTAGCTGGGGTGTTGGGGAGGAGGCCCACAGTAGAAGAACATACTATAACTCACAAAGGGACCATGGATGATGACTCCTCTCCAAAGGTTGCTATAGTACTTCTCCCATTATTTTTACACCTCCCATTAGTGACATCAGCCTAAGTTGGAGATGCAAGAGCACTCAGATAACTGGATACTGCCTTTTGGCAAGGTACATAATTTCTTGATTGGGAGCCCAGTATTCCCCAGGTGCTACCCTGTTTTTCCTCTCTGTCTACAGATGGAAAATTCTAGTCTTAAACTTGCCTCTGTTGTGGCATATTTCACATTCTCTAATCTGCATACTCTGATGTCTTGAAATTGACTATGACACTCTACCAAGTCTCACTTTTTGTGAAAATATGATCTGACTGCCAGGAATAAAAGGTGATATCTGAACTACTTTATCACTGCAAAATAGAAACTGCCCACTTCCCATTCCTTCAGTGAGGAATTATTATTACCCCCACAATTTGGATTCACCTTCCAACTTTACATTATTTTTTTTTCTAAAGATGTTCTCTTACTCAGCTTTGCATTGCTATGACCAAAAGACCTGACAAGAACAATGCAGAGGAGGAAAATTTATTTGGGTCTCATGGTTTCAGATTTCTCTCTGTCCTTAGATGGTTGACTCTATTGCTCTGTGCCACAAGTGAGGCAGAATATTAAGAGTGTTGTGGAGACAAGCAACTCAGGACATGGGACCAGGAAACAGAGGGAGACAGCTCTACTCAACAAGGACAAAATATAAGCTTTAAAGCACACCCTCAGTGACCTACTTCCTCTAGCCACAGTCTACCTGCCTGCAGTTACCACCTAGCTAATTTATTCAAGTGAATGAACACATTGATTAAATCAAGGCTCTCATGACCCAATCATTTCACCTCTAAGCTTCTTGCATTGCCTCACACATGAGCTTTTGGGGACACCTCATATCTGAACCATAATAGATGTGTATCTGTTAATTATAAATTTATTTCTCATTGTAATTTTTATTGTCTTTAAGGCTATTTTGGCTCCGAACAACTGAAACCTACTCAAAATGAATTGAATGAAAAAGAAGTTATAGATGTATGTCAATAGATGTACACTGCAGACCTAAGGAAGGACCTGCGTTAGGCTTTAGGAAGGATGTAAAATATGAATGTAAACAGCCACCCTCTTAGTTTCAACTTGGGTGATCACTCACCTCTATATATCTGTTTCATTTTTTTTTTCTACCTGCAGACTATAGAGTTACGCTGAGTCCCTGTACAAGTTCTATCCTCATATATTTTCTTCATACCAGTCCACAGGGGAGATGTGATTGGTTTAGCTGGGTTAATTATGCATTGATGTCTCATCAGCAATGTCTGTGAGATATGACCACATACAACTGAGGAAAGTCTATTGCCGTAGGGACCCTAAGGGTCAGAACTTAGAATGGGGATAGTGGTCTGGTAGACATCCAAATAAATGATCCACATGTTCCACTGGAAAAAGCATGGATGCCGTGGAACAGCATTCATATCATCTCAGCTGAAGAAGCTCAGACACTATATCAATATTAGTATGAAGGCTGCACTTCGTTTTGAAAATAATTTCAGGCCATTGAACTTAAGGTTATTGTTTTATAATGTTACTAATATCTGCATGACCACACATGTTTAGCATTAGCTTAATATTTAAATTGATTTTTAAGCTTACTTCTGATTAGCTTTGTTTTTCCTGGTTTCTTCACTTTATTTTATGCCCCGTCCCTCTTTGACTGGATTGAATGGGCCAGTAGTTTCATGGATGAAGATCATGAATGTTGTAATCCCAAAAACTCTGACTGTTTTAGAATGTCTGTTTTCTTTATAGTCGCAGAACGACTTGGCCAGACAGAAAGATTTGGATCCTACCATCTTTTCCTCAGAACCTTGTCTGCCTGCTTATGTTAATGTCATAGAGAAGTCTGAGATTGTTTATTTTCTCCTTGCTTAGGGTATCCTTTACCTACTTGAAGGTTTATAAGATTCTACTGATGATGAAAGTTCAGTGAATTCATCAAGATATTCCTTGAGATTAATCATTTATGCCTATTTTTGCTGGTATATAATGTGCTCATGTTTCAGGGAAGTTCTCTTATATAATATCTTTTATAATTTCATCTGAGTACTCCTTTTCAGGAATAATGAATATGCATATTTGGATCTCCTTTGCTTTCATGTTCCAGAAAAAGATTATTTATTTCCCCTCAAATCTCTGTTAGTTGTCACTTAATGTCCTTTGGGAAACCCATGAAGTACTTTACTGGAGTTTAGTCATGTTATTGTACTAAGGTGATTAAAACCTGGCTTTCTTCTGGTGATATTTCTGTATTGTTCTGACTTTACTGAGCTCTAACTACTCTTCATTTCCTTCTGTCTTTGTGAAATCTCTTCTTTGAAGTCTTCTATTTCTTCCTTAACTTTGCTCCTTTATGGAAGTATCAAATTGTGGTAAGTTAATAGAGGATGAAAGAAAAACATGGAGAAATTTTGCAATTTAATTTGTTCATACAACTTTTTTCTATTTATCTATTCATAAATCCCTTTTGGTTGCTTTTTGAATATTGCTTATTTTTAAATGGGGCCAGACCAAGTGTTCTCTCTGATATGTGCATGCTGACTCACAATAGGCAGAGGGGCATTGGGGAGTAAAGTTTCACTGGATTGAGATGGGGAAATAGGGGGAAGGGAGGGGAGATGGGAATAGGAAAGACAGTAGAATTAATCAGACAATAATTTTTCTATGTTCAAATATGAATACAAGACCAGCGTAACCCCACATCATGTACAACCACAAAAACAGGAAGTTATAATCCATGTGTGATATGTAAAATACATTCTACTGTCATGTATAAGTAAAAAGAACAAATAAAAAGATAAATAAATGGGGTCAGATTATATGTTTTACATAAATAATGTAGGAAATGTATTAACTGAGCTTGTATAGCTCAAAATTTTGATTTGAGGTTTATTGTCTCAAATATCCTCTTACCAAATTTGCTCTATTCTTTGCTGTAGATGCACATCTCCTTTGAAGTGTGTGCATGTGTTTGTGTGTGTGTGTGTGATTGAGAAGTTGGTAGTTTCTTAACTACCAACTAGTTTTCTGATATGAAACCTGCCTGTTTCTCCTTGCCTATACTATCCTCTACTTCTTACAAGAATTTCTTTTCTTAAAAAAATATTTTTTAGTTATACATGGGCATAATATCTTTATTTTGTTTATTTATTTTTATCTTGTGTTGAGAACCGAACCCAGGGTCTCACACATAAGAGGTGAGTGCTCTACCGCTGAGCCACAACCCCAACCTCTCACAAGAATTTCTCAGTGAACTGTTTTTTCCTGTTCGTCTTAGATCTCTAGACAGTGTCTCTAGATAGGCCTGGAAGCCCATGACACTGACTTTCCTCTGTTTTTATTTTTAAATCAAATCTATTAAAATACAATTTACATATAATAAATACACCATTTTAAGTGAGAAAGTCAGGTGGGACTTCTTCAATAATGAAGAAATGACAAGGTGGTATGTAAATTAAAACAAGAGGAGAAATAATGGGTGGCTACTCTTAAAAGATACAATACCGAGGAGCCATAGGCTTTAAAAAAGAATGGAGAAATGATTTAGAAGTGATAATGGGAAGAAGGCCTTAAGGTACATGGGAGACTAGACACAAAATGGACTTCATTTGGAGAGGAGCATGGAGAATTGGGTCCTCAGGAATGGCTGCATTTCATATAAAACAGAGTTGTGAACCATGCCATAGGTCCCCACTGCTCACATAGGTCTTATTCCCATAAACTCTTAGACTACTTTTAGTTTTTTAACTTAATTTTTACCAAAGTGAAATTTAAATATATTTTTAACAATTAAAAAAATCATAAGATTCATACAGAAGTTGTCAATCACTTTAAGAGCTTCCTGATTTCAAGAGGCCATAATTCTTGCTGCTGTCTTCCTCCATATCTTAGTAAAAGCATGCTTTTATTACTGTTTCATAACTTCTTGTTTTACTTCTGGATATATTTTCCTAACTGAACCATACATCTTTTATTTTTCAACTGATTATCTTAATATCAAAATTTTAGGGTAAACATATGGGGCTTAATAATCTTATAGTGGCTACATGAGCACTACTCAGTTCATTATATCACAAAAGAAATTTATTTGCTTACATAATTGATTAAAATTTTTTCATTACTTTAAAGTTTGTGAATTTTAATAGACCTACTGGTAATTTACCTAGACGCTTTCCTATACAACTGCTCATTTTTCAAAATATGTAAGTTTTATTTATTTTTTCCTAAAAGTGTCCCTCTGGGAGTCTTCTATTCCTTGGCTTCACTCAGAACTAGCTCTTTCAGCTTGTGGCACAACCATCTAGAACTTTCTTGTTTGTCTTTTCTTCTGTCTGATTTCCTGCGCCTGCAGCCTTCATTTTCTGTCTTCTTGGTTCACTCTCTACTTCGGTGAGACTCACATCATAGTTTACTAAAAGAGGATATATTAGACTAAAATCTCAAGACCTTGCATATTTGAATATGTCTTTATCCTTCCTTCAAATACAGTTGATAATCTAACTAACTATAGAAAATTAGGCTGGAAATAATTTAGCCTCAGAAAATTGAAACTTTCTTTCTATTCAAGCTACTGATGTTGCCAGTTAGAAGTATGCTGATTTTGGTTTTACAATATTAATACTTACATCCTCCACCCTTCAATGCTTTTAATAGTTTCTATTTGTCTTTGGAGTTCTCAAATTTTTTGATGTTTTTCTTTGGTGAAGGCAATATTAATCCATTTGTTTGGCATTCAAGGATCTGAAATGGATGTTTATGTACTTTGGGTTGGGTCTTGAAAAAATTGTGTTATTTATAGCTGGGCCTGGGCAAGCTCCCTTCCCAAACCCACACTCAACCTCAATCGTTTTACTTTTATTTGCTGCATATGTTGAACAGCTGAGTAAAAACTTCATTTGGAAAAAAAATTAATGGAAAACTTTGCTACAAAATATTTTAAGATCTTTTACCTTAGAACCTGGGTAAGGCTTAGAGAAGACAGAGAATATAAAGCTCCCTAAAGGCACCATTCCTTTTGGTTGTATCTCAAATATGGCCTATTTTATGTATAGTTGGCTAGCTTATCAACATTTGCCGCAGTCTCTGGCTGGGCACAAATCACGAGTCTCCACACAGCTTGTAGATTCAAACAGCAATTCTTTATTCCCGAACTCACACCGGCCGTCTACAAACACGTTCTGGGGGAATCCACGTTCTCTGCCCAAATCCACACTCTGCCCAAATCCACTACTCTGCCCAAATTCACTCCTCTGCCCAAATCCACTCCACATGGGCTTCTGTCTCCCAAAATATACTGTCTGACCCTAAGAACTCAAGAGGAACTCAGCAGCAGGATACGCCCTATTCTAAAGGGGGAACACCCTAATCTCCTATTATGCTAAACCGCCCTGGTCCTTGAGCAAGGTCACCTTTCAGAAGTCCTTCCACTAGACAGCATGGGAGTAAGCTGGCAAGGAGATTGTCATACCTACTTGGCTGATGGCTCCCAGCAACACTGTGCATCATACACAGAATCTCTAGGACAATTTCCATATATTATAAATGGACTCAAGGCTCATGCATTGCAGTAATTGTCCAGTGTGTGCCTTTGAAACCTCTTTCATACCTATGGCTGAGGAAGGCTGTCTTCCTTCATTAAGCATCTGAAACATATGAGATGTACATATATCCTTAAGATCTGAACACTGACATTGAAAGATTGTGTGTGTGTGTGTATGTGTTTGTGTGTGTGTGTGTGTGTGTGTGTGTGTGTGTGTGTGAGAGAGAGAGAGAGAGAGAGAGAGAGAGAGAGAGAGAGAACGAAACTCAAATAAGCCTGACTTGGAGATTATTCTGTTTAAATGTACATTTTTAATATCCACTAAAATTTTTAAATATCTAAAATATGCAAGTACATGGCAGAAGCAAATCAGACCTTGTGTATTTCTGTTTCTTTCCAACAGTGCTCCTGCAGTGTTGTCACTTGAGGAGGACATTGCTTCGATTGCATATGACCATCATCCCTTCTCCAGTCTAAAATTAGTGGTCCTATTTCTTTTGAGGAAATGGCCTTGCTGTACTATATGGATTCTAGGGAAAAGGGTATCAATACAGCCCTCTGGAAACTCATGGACACTGAGTCACATGACCCTGTTAGTCAAACAAAACTACTACTAAGGGATTTGTACTTCATTCAGAAAGAAATAAGTTCTCTTCTCTTAGACTAGTGAGATGAGGTGAGGCTGAATAATTGCAGACCATTCTTCGTTACCTGTAGGCTTGCTCAGCCTTCATCTGTGTGATAGAAGGATTGATTTATATATGCTCATGCTAGTATGCTTAGGTGGCAAGGAGCCTATCTCCCTGGCAGGATGCCTGTAGCATGACTCTACCCAGGAAAAAAGCAGTTTCTTCAGAGAATTTTTGTTTCTGAGATGTATTCAGTTTTAGTTTTCCCATTTCCAAACACTGCCATCTCTTCTTGCTACAGGAAAAGTTTGGAAACTAAAACTAAAGTTTTATGACAGATTGCTCAGCAATCTGTTCTGTGGTTGGGATAAAAACAAACATGTATTTAGTAGTTTTTTACCTTTTGACTCTCTCTTGTTTGCAATATATTGAATAAATACATACAAATTATTCCAATATGCAATCTACAACTGTTCACTGTAAAATATATGCTTTACCTGTAACCTGTTTTCTTGTACTGATGACATGGGTCTATCTTATAAGCTTCTGCATTGAAAAGAATTAAACCAATGATCCATTTAAGTCATTATAATTATGGTACCTCCATATTTCTTCTCCTGTGAAAATATTAGCATGACTATTCTTACAGTGGAATTCATTTTCTTTTATACTTCTATAAGTTAGTTTCTATCTTCACAAATAATGTGTACTAGACAGACTCCTTTTCACTCCCTGACAAGTAGAGTGGAAAAGATAAACTGGAATTAAGCATCACAATAAAGTCTCTGCTATCACTTTGGTCCTTATTGCTCAATTTAAATGAGTCCTACTCCTTTTAGACCTTAAAAGAGTTCTATGGTTAAAAAACAAAGCATTTTATCAGAAGACATTTCATTAATAATATAAATGAGCAAAGTTTGAAAATTACTTTATTCTATTTTTTTTTATCCTTAGTACTGAGAATTGAACACAGAGCCTTTTCCTGGGTAGGTAAGCATTTTACCCACCAGTTACATCCCAAGTCCTGAGAGTTTCTTTATTCTAAAGACACAATGGAAATACATAATTCCAATGTATAACTTGCCTAAATTTTATTTGCTTCTATGTTGTTATAAGGGTAAACTTTCATAACCACACTACCTGTGGCTACAAAACCTGGGTTGTACTTTACTTCTGAATTGCTCCACCCCTGCAATAATTGTCTACCTTCCAGCCTAAGGAATACTGCAAGCTGGAGCTAAAATGCATATTTAAGTCATATATTATTTTGAAGGATTTTAGATGTATATGTGATATTGAAATCTAAATCTCAGCTTTTGCGTGTGATCTAGATTGAGAAGTTGTAACATTTCTCTCCTACTGGCAAAGATTTCCCTGGGGAATTTATTTTTTTTGTTTGTTTGAATTAGGTGAAGCAATCACAATGAATTATGCTTATAGTTTAGCAAATAATTTAGCTCCTTATTATAAGTTGACTTACATATTTGGAACAGAGTTCTGAAGGTATTGTAATGTCCAAAAATGCTTGTAAATTATTTCCCTTGTTAATTTTCCCATACAAATCTTTATTAAGTATACTTATATAAGAGAAACAAAAATAAAAAAAAAAACACAACACATTCAGAAATACAGTGTTCAACCCCCTGGGCTGCAAGGGTTTTTCAGTCCCAAAGAAGGAACATTGAGGATTCAACAGATAGGGGTTGGATATTTTATGACTCACATGCTCCTTGGTGGTGGCAAGCCAGGATACAATACAGGGCTGCACCGCATGTACAAGCAGGGGAATATATGGGATAGGCTGCTTGCTCACTGCAGAGGTGAAGTTCTTCAGAAGTTTTATGAGTACATTCTTCTACTTTATAACCAAGGTCACTCTGCTTTATTCCTCACCTGAAGATTAGAGAGAAAGGAAACAACCAGTTGCTCCTCTCCATTTTCTTCCTTATCACATTCTTTGGAGACCTTACCTCACTGCCAGGAACAATAGCCTTCCTAGGTACTGACTAGTGTTTACCCCACACAGAGATAGGAACTACAGGTAAAGGTAGAGCCTATGCCTGTAATCCCAGCAATTGAGGTTGAAGCAAGAGGATCTCAAGTTCAAGGCCAACCTAGCAACTTAGGAGAGGTCCTATCTCAAAATTAAAACTAAAAAACAAAAAAAGAAAACAGAAAAAACCTGGGAATATAGCTCAGTGGCCTAATGACCCTGGGTTCACCCACAGTACTAGGGATTCTCACATATCATGTAATTAACAGAGGAAATAATAAATCTTTCTTAAAAATATATATTTTGATTTGTGTAACAATGTGTCAGGATCATATCAATTTAATTGGCATGTATCCTCAGGTATTTATCTGTCTCAGTGCTTGGAATGTTCAAAATACTCTATTACTTATTGGTAATATTTAACTGCTGTCAAACATAGTTATTTACTATGCTATAGGACATTAGAAGTTACCCCTCTCATCCAACTACACCGTGTACTTCTCCTCAACCCTTCTTCTTCTACTCCCTTCCCAGGCTCTGATTACCACAGTTCTATTCTCCAAGGAAGTAAACAACTTATCTTTGCCACCCAATATTGGAATGAGGCTGTTGTTATTGAAAACTTAACTACTATTTATTTTGAGGTACTCACATATGACAGCAACTTAAGTATACACATTTTCATTAAGTACTTCAAGAGTAAATGGAATGGCTAAAGAAGACTTGTCCCCACCCAAAGCTATGCCTAGTTTTCATTAACAAATAAGAACTACTCAAATACCATTATCAGATATTCTTACCAATACTATACATTTCTTATTTAAAAGTCTCTGCAGGCCTATAATTATCATTATGTTCACATACATTGTGTTCAAAGTGTATAGTTTTTTTTCTAGCTCTCTAGACACATATGCCAAGCAGCATTTAGAATTGCACAATAAAAACTTCTTAAATGTACAAAACACAGTAAAATGTGAACAAGTACCAAGAATATTTTAGCTTTCGATAAGATGATTTTGAATTGAGAGAAAAAGGCCAATAGAACTAAGTTCTATATTACTTTCTGAAATCAAGATATCTCTGTCGTCTAAATGCATCTTACTAGGCAAATCAGAGTTAATGCTGGCATCCCAAAGAGGAACAGAATGAAATGCAAAAAAAAAAAAAATGATCTAGTCCATTAACTATATTAATAAAAAAATAAAAATCTCTGCTTATCAGATAACATGCCTGATAAATTCATGGATCATTAAAAGTATTGAGAGGCTTATCTGCGATATGGGTATTGAGGTTCTTTAACATACTCTTTATGGGGGAAAATGCATCATTTATTCCCATTGAATTCAAAACCATTTCTTCTTTGTAATTCTAGATCAGGTTTTACATTTGGCTTTTGCTGAGAGGACTTATTGTGCCTTGGGGGTATGGGCAATTTACAGAGGGCAAATTTGCCTTTCTTCATTCAAACTGTCCTTCCCAATCCCTTTCCAGTTTGGGGGTGTTATGGTGGTGAAGATGGAAAATGCATCTCCACTTCTCTACTTCCCTGAGTCAGGAGCTGAATACCCTTGTTCATATCTTCCATCCACTTTTCTCCTAAAACTCAGACTCCCATGTCATTGGTATATTGCCTTTAAGGAGTTTTTGAGGAAACATGGTGATTAACAGAGAATGTTTGAAAGTTTCACTTTCTATGGTTGTTTTCAGCTATGAGAATATATGTAATCTCAAGTCAGTCTCTAAATAGAGCCATCAGAATGAGAAGTACAGAGACTACATGGTTAAAAAGGGAGCATGAGAGAAGGGGTCTTGGTTTGTCCTGTTATTTGCTTGTGTGTGTGAGTGTGTGTGTGTGTGTGTGTGTGTGTGTGTGTGTGTGTGTATTTTTAGGTGACTCCAGAGTTGTGGTACTCTGTTCCAACATGATGATGGGTAGGTGTCCACTTGTCAGGGAACATGGATGCTCAACCTCCTGAGATTGAGACTTGGAAACATTCCCCTTAGAGAGTTGTAGGCAAAGCCTGCTGTAACTCTCAATCTTAGATTATTCCTCCTTTTTGATTTCTCTCCTGAATACAGTTACAAAGATGCCCACTCACATACTGATGTTGGTACTCCCAGAGCTGGAAATGCTACAGTGGTTTTCTTTGGAGTGTGAGATTCTAGGTTACTTAGTGTTTCTTTCATCCCATTTTTATAGCTTTATTCCATAAAACTAATTTTAATCCTTTTATACTTAGAGAAAAGTAACTTCTATTAAAGATAAAATAACATGAAATAATACGTACCACAAGATCGGGTCCTCTCATGAAATATTGGAACATACATGAGTCATTGAAATTTTGAGACACAGAGAGCATTTGGTATCATTGATAGAGAAGTAAGTTAGCTCAAGAACAGTCTTCTGAATCAGGCCTTTTAATTTGGAAGGATCTTCTGTAAGTCATTGTAAATAAGAAGAAGAAACTGAAGGGTCAAATGAATGGAGATGAATCAGAAGTAGCCAACATTTCCCAGGCCTTTAGATGCTTATTTTACTCACTTTAACTTTATCTATGGAGGGACATGATTAATAGGTGGTCCGTGACATTTCCTCAAGCTCCAGAAACACTTGAGGATTTGATGCTGAATTGAATCCTCCTGTGACAAATTCACAGAATGACAGAAGGACATCAGATCCATAATAATGGCCCAAGCCTAGGGAGCATCTTTGCCTCATCCTTGGAATAGCTAATTAGGTAAACTGTACTTTGCCAAACTGGCATAATGATGAGAAGTGTCTCTAGCAGGCAGTAGCAGGTAGCCATGTACCCTGAGGGGGCAATGTGACTGGAAGGCATAAAGACAGGGAACTCTCATGTACCCTAAGGGAACAGTGAGGAAACTGAATGGATGGCCTCCTTCAGCTGAGGTGGTCTGTGCACACCAAGCCTTGTCTCTCCCCATGAAGTGTGTTTGGGGCTCCTACAAGGTTGTGGATCTCTGTACCAGGTGGCTTTAACTGGCTTATTCATAAAGTTCAATAATGGAGTACTTAGAGGAGCCTCTTGTTTCTCTTGACTTTGATGATTGACCAAAACTTCTTTTGTGGATTGAACAGTGACTGTTTCAATGCATTTCATTGAATTTACTTTCCAAATTCTTTTTAAGAGATAGAGAATTTTTTCAAATATTTTTTAGTTTTCGGTGGACACATATCTTTATTTTTATGTGGTGCTGAGGATAGAACCCAGCGCCCTGCCCACGCTAGGTGAGCGTGCTACCGCTTGAGCACATCCCCAGCACTCCAAAATATTTTCAAATTTTAAATTTATTCAAAAATTATTTTTCAAACAAGCATTTGAGTGATCGTAAACTTCTCAATAACATTTAGCTGAGAAGGTGACTGCCATAACTCCCATACAAAGATGCCTGATGGCTTAATTATTGTGATACAGCATCTAATATTTTATAATAAAAACTTCTCTTCTATAGATCAGTTTTCCCACGAGACCAGAACAACAAGTGAAGCACAACATAATGTACTGACATTTATCAAACTGGATGGGGAAAGTTTCAAACATTGGTTTTTACCATGACCAAGTTTTAAAAAGGAATAACTTTTTTAAAGAGGAAAATTATCTTTAATAATTTTGGGGTATATTTTATAAATAATATTCTATGAATTTGCTTTTTCTTTTATTTTGAGACAGCTTCTCATTATGTTGCATAGGGTCTCACTAAGTTGTTGAGGCTGGCCTCAAATTTGTGATACTCCCGCCTCAGCTTCCAAAGTTGCTGGGATTACAAGTATGTTCCACTTCACTGCCTTATATAATTCATTATATGATTTGATAAACATTTTATTTTCAGTATGTCCTTTAGCAGAAATACATTGAAAAAAAATTGAATGTGGATATTAAATGTTAAGGGCTAAATTTCTGGAAGTCAAGAAAGTTGATGATTGTGTAGCTTGTTTACCGGTATTTATATTCACTGTGGGGCTTGAATTGATGATACTCCTGATCATGTGAAAATCAGAAAACATGGACACTGTAAACAAACATTGGTACCTACTCAAAATGTTAGGCATTTTTAAACATAAAGGTGTTTGTTTAGTGCATGCAGTTCCAGAATGTGAATTTATGCATTTATTCTTGCGATATACAATTTCATTGAGAATAATAATTGTCCTGTACTAATTTCATTTTTGGTTGTGAATTTTTATGACCACATGTATTCCTGGTATTGAATTTGATTTCATCAATAAAGGAATAGCTTCATGTTTAAAAGATGTTTGAAATGTGATGATTTCATAACAATGGCATTCAACTAAGGATCACTCAGAAGAAATCAAATTTAGAAATTATCTAATGATTTATATTTTTTTCTTTCAAGACATGGAAACAAATACATATAGAATTTCACTGTTAAGATGAGACATTTATTATTGCTTATAGTCTTCAAAATTGGCATGCTGACTGGAGTGAGATGAAATCTTAGTTTTGATTTGCATTTCTCTAATTGCTAGAGATGTTGATCAGCTTTGTATATATTTGTTGATTGATTGTATTTCTTTTTTGTAAAGTGTTCAGTCCCTTTGCCCATTTACTAATTGGATTATTTGGTTTTATAGTGTTTTTTTAGTTCTTTTTATGTCCTGGAGATTAATGCTCTGAGGCACATGTGGCGAAGACAGTCTTCCATTCTATAGGCTCTCTTTTCACTTTATATTTTCCTTTGTTGAAAAGAAGCTTTTTAGTTTGAATCCATACCATTTATTGATTCTTGATTTTACTTCTTATACTTTAAGAGTCTCTTAAGGAAATCAGTTCCTAAGCCTACCTGGCAAAGATTTAGGGCAACTTTTTCTGCTATTAGACATAGGGTCTCTGTTCTAGTGCCTATGTCTTTGATCCACTTTGATTTGAATTTTGTGCAGAGTTAGATATAGGGGTTTACATATGCAATTCCAGTTTTCCCAGCACCATTTGTTGAAGAGGCTTTCTTTTCTCCAATGAATGTTTTTGGTGCCTTTGTCAAGTACAAGTTAACTGTATTCGTTATCATGGCTCTCTAGTACAGTTTAAGGTCTAGTATTGAGGTGCCTCCTACTTCACTTTTCTTGCTAAGGATTGCTTTTTTTACTCTGGGTCTCTAATTTTTCCAAATGAATTTCACAATTTTTTTTCTATTTAATAAGAAATGTCATTTGGATTTTAATAGAAAGTGCATTAAATCTGTGTAATGCTTTTGGTAGTGTGGCCATTTTGACAATATTAATTCTGCCTACCCAAAACCATGGGAGTTCTTTTCATCTTCTAAGGTCTTCTTCAATTTTTTTTTTCTTTAGCATAAGGAGGTCTTCAATTTTTTTTTCTTTAGCATTCTATAGTTTTAATTGTACAGGTCTTGGCAAGGATGTGGGGGAAAAGATACACTCATATATCGCTGGTGGGACTGCAAATTTGTGCAACCATTATGGAAAGCAGTATGGAGATTTCCCAGAAAACTTGGAGTGGAAACACCATTTCACCCAATTATCCCATTCCTTGGTTTATACCCAAAGGACTTAAAATTAGCATACTACAGTGGCACAGCCACATCAATGTTGATAGTAACTCAATTCACAATAGCCAAACTATGGAACCCTAGATGCCCTTCAACAGATGAACGGATGAAGAAAATATGGTAGGAATGATTGGGGTATGAGTTAGAAATTATTACCCTAAGTACACATTTGAGGATATGAAAGGTATGAAAATATTTTATGTACAGTGACTAGAAAAATTGTGTTTCATATGTGCAATATGAAACACATTTTGCCATCATGTGTAACAAAGTAGAATAAATAATGGAAAAAAAAAGAAAATGTGTATACACACAATGAAATATTACTCAGCCTTAGAGCAATGAAATGATGTCATTTGCAGGTAAATGGATGGAGCTGCAGAACATCATGCTAAGCTAAATAAGTGAATCCAAAAAACCAAAGGCTGAAGGTTTTCTCTGACATGTGAATGCTAACTCACAATAAGGAGGTGGGGGCTAGGGAAGAATAGATGTACTTTAAGTTACACAGAGGGAAGGGAAGGGAAGGAAGTGGATATGGTGTAAGAAGGGTAACAGGATATAATTACTGTATTGCATATATGATTACATGAATATTACAATACTAGCAGAAGAGTGAGAATTTGTACTCCTTTTATGTAGGATGGATCAAAATTGATTCTATTGTCATGTGTACCAATTAGAGCATTTAAAAAAAGATGAGACATTTGAGAATATTATGATTGCTTTATAAATTTGGTGAAAACATTTAAGATTTCAGATAAATTTACTTGTTATTGTGATAATGATAAGGAGGCCCATTTTGGTGGGCTCTGGCATAATGGTAAAAGCAATTTTCTTGCTAAATTAAGAAATCCATTATCAGACATGAACTTGGAATCGGCATTTCTGAACACATAGCTCATAACTTCATCCAAATAAACTGCAATAGTCAACCCATGAAATTAATATATATGAAATAAAGTGATTAAAGTATTAAAAATACCTCAGCACAGCAGAATTGTGCTTTTTATTCTTGTTTTTATCAGATTTTTCAAATATTTGAGACTTAAAAACTTTGTAAATCCTCTTTGACAATAGTATCAAATATTTTGGAAATGAGCCTGGCAATTCATTATTGCATTTTGCCTAAAACCAGTTGGAAATCTTAAAATATCCAATCAGTTGAAATGTTTAAAAGGTTGTCTTTTGAATCTTTTTAGCAAATTGGATTATTGAACACTAAACTTACAAAATCTCTACCTACAAAAATCAAGGGACCAATTCAACAAATGAATGGTGTGTACATAGGCTTTCTAATCTTAATTTGGAAATTCTGAAATCGTTGTTTTGAATCTTGATTGTGAAAAAACCTGTAATGGACAATTATTTTTAATTAGAAAGTTATAGATTCTGTGCTCTGGCCTTGGTTATTTTGTGCTGTGATAGTAACATATCACAGAAACTTATATTTTACAGTTCAGGAAGCTGAGAGTCCAAGATCCATGGGACAGCATTTGGTGATAACTTTCTTGCTGGGTCATCCCATGGCAGAGGGTATAGAAGGAAGGGGGCACTAACTTACCCTGTTATGAAATCCTATTCCCACCATAACAGCATAATCCAATTATGAGGGCAGAGCCTCATCACCTCAACAAACTTACCTCATAATATTCTTTCAATGACATTAAATTTCAACGTGAGTTTTGAAAGGACACAGAATCAAATCATAGCAGCCTTATTGACATGAAATAAAGATTATAGTTTTATATCATCTAAATTTGGCCCTACTTTAAAAAGAATCATAAACAGAGATTACATGTTAGCACAATTTACATGGTTAAAACATTAGATGAAGAGAGGCATTTTGAAGGGAAGGGAGACAGATAAAAATACTTGGCTAAAATATTTTTAAATAAAAATTTAAATATGAGATATTCTTTATTATCATTCTCACTGAGTAGAAAGATTGTATTCTGGATTGAATGTATAATACGCTGAAAAGAGTCAACAGAGAAATTCAATATAGGCAAATATTAATTATATAATTTAACTATAACCAGGATTGTGGAAAATGCACTGAAATTTTTAAATGAGATCTTCTTTAAAAATATATTCTTCAGAAAAATATCTCTGACATATGAGATTAAGGAATGCATGAGGTTAAGAATCTGATTAAAGAACATGGATATATGCAAAGAGCAATCATTCTTCCTCCAAGAGTTTATAACCAATATAAAGATTTTATCTTTTTATTTATTTATTTATGTTTTAGAATTTTAATATTTACTTTTAGTTTTTCAGCGGACACAACATCTTTGTTGGTATGTGGTGCTGAGGATCGAACCCGGCCAGGCGAGCGCGCTACCACTTGAGCCACTTCCCCAGCCCCAATTTTTATCTTTTTTAAAGACACTTGTTATGTATAAGAACTTGTGGAATTTTAATTTGCATAAAATATTTTATTTAAAATGAGTTTTTGACTAGAACCATTGTAGTAATAAAACAATTTCTTGTTTTAAATGGAACTAATTGTTGTTTTACTAGAATCATTAGTTTTTAACATTGAGGATTCAACAGATAGGGGTTGGATATTTTATGACTCACGTGCTCCTTGGTGGTGGCAAGCCAGGATACAATACAGGGCTGCTCGGCATGTACAAGCAGGGGAATATATGGGATAGGCTGCTTGCTCACTGCAGAGGTGAAGTTCTTCAGAAGTTTTATGAGTACATTCTTCTACTTTATAACCAAGGTCACTCTGCTTTATTTCTCACCTGAAGAGAAAGGAAGCAGCCAGTTACTCCTCTCCATTTTCTTCCTTCTCACATTCTTTGGAGTCCTTACCTCACTGCCAGGACAATAGCCTTCCTAGGTACTGACTAGTGTTTACCCCACACAGAGATAGGAACTACAGGTAGAGGAAGAGCCAGCTCCTCACAATAAGAATAAGGATTCTTGCAATTGAGGTTGAAGCAAGAGGATCTCAAATTCAGGGCCATCCTAGCAATTTAGGAGAGGTCCTCTCTCAAAAGCTAAAAAAAAGAAAAAACTGGGAATATAACTCAGTGGAAAAATGCCCCTGGGTTCACCCATAGTACTAGGAAAAAAATTAGGGATTCTCACAAATCATGTAATTAAAAGAAGAAATAAATGTTTTTTAAAAAGTATATATTTTGATTTTTAATTGACACAGCTAATTGTACATACTTATGAGACACAGTTGATATTTCAATATGTGTATAAAAATGTGTAACAATGTGTCGTGATTATATCAATTTAATTGGCATATCACCTCTGATATTTTTTTCTGCGCGTGGAATATACAAAATCCACTGTTATGTATAATATTTAACTGCTGTCAAACATAGTTATTTTTCTATGCTATAGAACATTAGAAGATATTCCTCTCATCCAAATGCACCCCTGTACTTCTCCTCAACCCTTCTTCTTCTTCTATTCCCTTCCCAGGCTCTGATTACCACAGTTCTAACCTCCAAGGAAGTAAACATCTTATCTTTGCCGCCCAATATTAGAATGAGGCTGTGGTTATCTGCCGCAGTCTGGCTGGGCACAAAATAACCCAGCCACCACAAAAGCCTTGTAGATTCAAACAGCAACTCTTTATTCTCAAACTTTCACCGGCACTCTACACGCATGTTCTGGGAAAATCCACTACCTCCATCAGGCTCTGCGTACCAAATACTCTCTGAATCCTGTGAGAACTCAATGGGAACTCAAGGAGCAGGTGCCTGAGGCAGCAGGATACGCCCTATTCCCAGTAGGATCCACCCTAAACCTGGAGTCACCCTAATCGAGCAGGATCCACCCTAAACCCAGAGCCACCCTAATCCCTGAGCAGGGTCACCTTTCAACCAAAACTCTCAAACATTCATGCAATGTCACTGCAAATGACCTGGGTCCAAGGCAAGTCCATTTCCACAATAGAGAGTCCTCCCTCTAAGCAACATTGGGTAGGCTGACAAGGAAATTGCCATGCGTCATTCCTACTTGGCTATGGCTCTCAGCAGTTATTGAAAACTTAACTGGTACATATTTTGAGGTACTCACATGTTACAGCAATTTAAGTTTCAAAATTCATTAAATACTTCAAGGTTAAATGAAGTGGCTACAGAAGAATCCCCCCCCCACACACACACAACCAAAGCTATGCATAGTTTTCATTAACAAATAAGAACTACTCAAATATTATCAGATATTCTTACCAGTACTATACATTGCTTATTTAAAAGTCATTGCAGTCTGATAACATTATGATCACATACATTGTGTTCAAAGTATATAGATTTTTCTAGCTCTCTAGACAAATATGCCGAGCAGAATTTAGAGTTTCACAATGAAAACTTCTTGAATGTACAAAACGCAGTAAAATGTGAACAAATACCAAGAATATTTTTAGCTTTGGATAAGAAAATTTTGAATTGAGAGGAAAAGGTAATAGTATTAAGCTCTATATTATTTTTTAAGTGAAGACATCTCTGTGGTCTAAATGCATCTTACTAGGCAAATCAGAGTTAAAGTTCTCATCCAGAAGAGGCAAAGTGTGAAATGCAAATAAATGTTTGATCTAGTCCATTAACTACATTAATAATAAAAAACTCTGCTTATCAGATAACCTATCTGATAACTTCATGGATCATTAAAATTATGTGAGAAGCTTATCTGCAATATGGGTTTTGAGGTTCTTTAACATACTCTTTATGGGAGAAAAATGCATCACTTATTCCCAGTGAATTCAAAACCATTTCTTCTTTTTAATTCTAGATCAGTTTTTACATTTGGCTTTTGCTGAGAGGACTTATTGTGCCTTGGGCAATTTACAGAGGACAAATTTAACTTTGTTCATTCCAACTGTCCTTCCCAATCTCTTTTCAGTTTGGGGGTGTTATGGTGGTGAAGATGAAAAATGCATCTCCACTTCTCCACTTCCTTGAGTCAGGAGCTGAATACCCTTGTTCATATCTTCCATCCATTTTTCTCCTAAAACCCAAACTCCCATTTCATTGGTATATTGGCTTTAAGGAGTTTTTGAGGAAACATGGTGATTAACAGTGGATGTTTGAAAGTTTCACTTTCCATGGTTGTTTTCAGCTATGAAAATATATGTAATCTCAAGTCAGTCTGTAAATAGAGCCATCAGAATGAGAAGTACAGAGACTACATGGTTAAAGGGAGCATGGGAGAAGGGGTCTTGGTTTGTCCTGTTATTTGCTTGTGTGTGTGTGTGTGTGTGTGTATTGGAGACAGTTTGGTAGGTGACTCCAGAGTTGTGGTACTTTGTTCCAAGATGATGGTGGGTAGGTGTCCACTTGGTAGGGAACATGGATGCTCAACCTCCTGAGATTGAGACTTGGAAGCATTCCCCTTAGAGAGGGGTGGGCAGGGCCTGCTGTAACTCTCAATCTTAGTTTATTCCTCTTTTTAGTTTTCTCTCCTGAATGCAGTTACAAAGATGCCCACTCACATACTGATGTTGCTCATCCCAGAGCTAGAAATGCTGCAGTGATTTTCTTTGGAGTGTGAGATTCTAGGTTTCTTAGTGTTTCTTCCATCCCATTTTTACAACTTTATTTGATAAAACTAATTTGAATCCTTTTATACTTAGAGAAAAGTAACTTCTATTAAAGATAAAATAACTTGAAATAATACATACCACAACATCGGGTCCTCTCATGAAATATTGGAACATACATGAGTCATTGAAATTTTGAGACAAGAACATTTGGCATCATTGATATAGAAGTAAGTTAGCTCAAGAACAGTCTTCTGAATCAGGCCTTGTAATTTGGAGGGATCTTTTGTAAGTCGTTGTAAATAAGAAGAAGAAACTGAAGGGCCAAATGAATGGAGATGAATCAGAAGTAGCCAAGGTTTCCCAGGCCTTTCGATGCTTATTTTACTCAATTTAAATTCATCTATGGAGAGACATGATTAATAGGTGGTCCGTGGTATTTCCTCAAGCTCCAGAAACACTTGAGGAGTTGATGCTGAATTGAATGCTCCTGTGACAAATTCACAGAATGACAGGAGGACATCAGATCTATAATAATGGCACAAGCCTAGGGAGCATCTTTGCCTCATCCTTGGAATAGCTAATTAGGTAAACTGTACTTTGCCAAACTGGCATAATGACAAGACCTTTACAGAACAGTGACTGTTTCAATGCATTTCACTGATTTTACTTTCCAGGATTTTTCAAATTTTAAATTTATTTAAAGATTATTTTTCGAACAAGCATTTGAGTGATAGTAAGCTTCTCAATAATTTTTAGCTGAAAAGGTGGCTTCCATACCTCCCATTGAAAGAAGCCTGATGGCTTAATTATTGTGATACATCTAACATATTATAATAAAACCCTCTCTTCTATAGATCAGTTTTCCCACTGAGAATAGAACATCAATTGAAGCACAACATAATGTACTGACATTTATCAAACTGGGTAAGGAAAGTTTCAAACATTGTTTTTTACCATGACCAAGTTTGAAAAAGAAATAACTTTTTTAAAAGGAAAAATTAATCTTTAACTTTATTTACTCAGGGAATCATGGGGTATATTTTATAAATAATATTCTATATTTATCTATAAATAATGTTCTTCTATCATTTGTCTTCATGCATCAATATAAATAAGCTGAAAGACAAGTGTCTTTACAGTATATATCACATAGCCTGGAGATAACAGTTATCAGATAACAGTTATCAGATAACAGTTAACAGATAACAGTTAACAGATAACAGTTATCATACATTTTCAAGATCTGAGCTTTCAAGGTCTGTACATGTGTTTTTCTTTGTTTGTTTGTTTGGTTTTGGTTTTTTAAATACTAAAATAATTTTATCTTTAAAAACTCAGTTCTTAATTTATATTAATGGCATTTTAGGAATTTTTACAACAAAAAATAGTTTTAAAAACATCTAAATTTTTTAAATTTTTCCTCTTAAATTTTTAGTAAGATGTGGGCCTGGTGATGCATGTCTATAATCCCAGTGGCTTGTGAAGCTGAGTTAGGAGGATTTCAAGTTCAAAGCCAGTCTCAGCAAAAGCAGGGTGCTAAGCAACTCAGTAAAACTCTGTCTCTAAATAAAATACACAATAGGGCTGGAGATGGTGGTTCAGTGGTCCAGTGCCCCTGACTTCAATCCCTGGTACCCCCCCCCCAAAAAAAATGTTTTGGTAAAGGGTTTTTAAGAATGTGCTATAATAAGCATACAGATTACTCTTTATTGAAATGTAATTAAAATACTTCATACATGAATTTCTTTTCAATCTAAGTACAAAGTTAAGGTTCTTTTAGTTGTCTACTTTATGAACATCATTTGTATAATGTTGTCTCTGAGGGCAGTAAGAGGTTACACTAGAGTCAAAAGGCCACAAATAAGCTTTTTATGATACTTTAAAATGGACACATTTTAATTTTGACACTATAGAAAATAATATCCCCTCCAATTTCCTGCCTTGTGGGGGCTCAGTTGGTGTCCAACTGTCACTGTTTACATCTGCTATTTTTGCAACAAAGAACTGCCTGAACCCTAAGGAAATGTTTCTTTTTGAAAAGAATTAAAGTCATCCACCATGAAAATATTATCATTTAATTTGTAAAGCAATTCTGTGATAAGAATTTGAAAAATAAAAGATAAATTTTATATTTACAATGTCTCTTGATCAAATTACCTATGGATAGATATCAATGAGGATTTGTTACACATTTCCTTTCTGTCTCTCTCTTATTAACTTAGCCCCATTTTTCTTTCTTATTTCATCTTTCTATTTTTTCTTTTCTTCTTCAACTTTCTTTATGCCAAGTCTAGAGATATTTCACTTCTTATCCTGAGTCAAAATTTTAGAGATGTGCTGAAATTGAAGATGGTTAGAAGAAGCACAAAAGCTGGAGTAAAGAGGAAGTTATAAGTCATGACAAGATGCACTCACAGCTGGTTTTAGAGCTGGACTAGATTTAGCTTTACCATGTGGTTAGATATATCTGGAGTACATGTAACTCCAGTCTGATAGTTAGTTTAGTCTCCGCTTTTATAGAATCAGCTGTGATGACCTGAATAAAACTTGTAGGACATACACAAGGAAGCTGAAAGGAAGATGCCTTTGGGCCCCAGGGTGGTCTCAGGAGGTGGTGGGAGAAATCTTTCTGTTGTCCCTCCTAGCCATTTGGTGTACTAGTCACTGTTCCTGGGCTTGACATCATCAATTATCAAGTTGGCAACATGTGGGAAATGATAGGTGAGATGAACTGAAATGTGTTTCTGAGCAGAAGCTTATTTCAGAAATTAAAGAGAGGGATTTTTTCTCTACAACAGACAGAGAGCAGCTGAGCATACTTCCTACTATGGTTTTGTCAGTCACCATAAGCTACTACTTACTCCATTTCTCTCTATGGAAATGTAAATCACCACTATACATCACTAGAGATTGAACTCAGGGGCACTTGTATCACTAAGCTACATCCTCAGCCCTTTTTTATTTTGAGAAAGCTTCTCATTAAGTTCCACAGGGCTTCACTAAGTTGCTGAGGCTGGCCTCAGATTTGTGATACTCCTGCCTCAGCTTCCAAAGTTGCTGGGATTACAAATATGTTCCATTACACTGGCTTATAAAATTCATTATGTCCTTTAGCACAAATACATTGAAAAAATTGAATGTGGATATTAAATGTTAATGACTAAATTTCTAGAAGTCAAGAAAGTTGATGATGCTGTAGCTTGTCTTCTGGTATTTATATTCACCGTGGAGCTTGAACTGATGATACTCCTGGTCACATGAAAACCAGAAAACATGGATACCCTAAACAAATATTGGTACCTACTCAAAATGGTAGACTTTTTAAACATAAAGGTATTTGTTTAATGCATGCACTTCCAGAATGTGAATTTATGCAGTCATTCTTGAGATACAGCATTTCATTGAGATCAAATAATAGGTGTCCTGTACTAATGGCATTTTTGTTTCTGAATTTTTATGACCACATGTATTCCTGTTATTGAATTTGATTTCATCAATAAAGCAATAGCTTCATGTTTAAAACATATTTAAAATTTGATGGTTTCATAACAATGGTATTAAACTAAGGATCAGTCAAAACAGAAGAAATCAAATTTAGAAATTATCTTATCTAATACTGATTTATATTTTTTTCTTTCAAGACATGAACCCAAATACATCTAGAATTTCACTCTGTTAAGATGAGACATTTATTATTGCTTATAGTCTTCAAAATTGGTATGCTGACTGGAGAGAGATGAAATCTTAATTTTGATTTGCATTTCTCTAATTGCTAGAGATGTTGAACAGCTTTTTATGTATTTGTTGATCAATTGTATTTCTTTTTCTGTAGAGTGTCTGTTTAGTTCCTTTGCCCATTTACTGATTGGATGATGATGATGGTGGTGATGATGATGATGATGATGATTTTTGGTATTAAGTTTTTTGAGTTCTCTTTATGTCCTGGAGATTATTGTTCTATCTGAGGCACATGTGGTGAAGATAGTCTCCCATTCTATAGGCTCTCTTTTCACTTTATTGTTTCCTTTGCTGAGAAGAAACTTTCTAGGTTGAATCCATCGAGTTTATTGATTCTTGATTTTACTTCTTATACTTTAGGAGTCTTGTTAAGGAAATCAGTTCCTAAGCCTACATGGTAAAGATTTAGGGCTACTTTTTATTCTATTAGGCATAGGGTCTCTGTTCTAGTGCCTGAATCTTTGATCCACTTTGAGTTGAATTTTGTGCAGAGTGAGATATAGGGGTTTACATATGGAGTTCCAGTTTTCCCAGCATCATTTGCTGAAGAGGCTATCTTTTCTCCAATGAATGTTTTTGGTGCCTTTGTCTAGAACAAGATAACTACATTTATGTGAGTTTTTCTCTGTGTCTTCTATTCTGTACTGCTGGTCTCCATGTCTGTTTTGATGTTATGTTACTATGGCTTTTGTTACTATGTTACTATGGCTCTGTAGTACAGTTAAAGGTCTGGTGTTGTGGTGCCTCCTACTTCAATTTTCTTGCTAAGGATTGCTTTCTCTATTCTGGGTCTCTTATTTTTATAAACGGATTTCACAATTGTTTTTTCTATTTAATAAGAAATGTCATTGGGATTTTAATAGAAAGTGCATTAAATCTGTGTAATGCTTTTGGTAGTGTGGCCATTTTGACAATATTAATTCTGCCTATCCCAAAGCATGGGAGATCTTTTCATCTTCTAAGGTCTTCTTCATTTTTTTTCTTTAGCATTCTATAGTTTTTATTGTAGAACTGTTGGCAAGGATGTGGGGGCAAAGGTACACTCATACATTGCTAGTGGGACTGCGAATTTGTGCAACCATTATGGAAAGCAGTATGGAGAATTCTCAGAAAACTTGGAGCAGAAGCACCATTAGACCCAGCTATCCCATTCCTTGGTTTATACCCAAAGGACTTAAAATTAGCATACTACAGTGACACAGCCACATCAATGTTGATAGCAACTCAATTCACAATAGCCAAACTATGGAACCTAGATGCCCTTCAACAGATGAATGGATGAAGAAAATGTGGTAGGATTGATGGTGGAATGAGTTAGACATTACCCTAAGTACACATTTGAGGACATGAAAGGTATGAAAATACTTTGTGTACAGTGACTTGAAAAATTGTGTTTCATATGTGTAATATGAAATTAAATGCATTCTGCCATCATGTATAAAAAATTAGAATGAATAAATAATTTAATAAAAAAGAAAGGTGTATATACACAATGGAATACTACTCAGCATTAGAGCAATGAAATGATGTCATTTCCAGGTAAATAGATGGAGCTGCAGAATATCATGCTAAGCTAAATAAGCGAATCCAAAAAAAAACAAAGGCTGAAGGTTTTCTCTGACATGTGAATGCTAACTCACAATAAGGAGATGGGGGCTAGGGAAGAATAGATGTACTGAGTTTACACAGAGGAAAGGGAAGGAAAGGGAGTGGATATGATGTAAGAAGGGTAATAGAATTAATTGGATATAATTACTGTATGTGCATATATGATTGCATGAATGTCATGATACTACTTTGTGTACAAGCCAAAGAATGAGAAGTTATACTCCATTTAAGTAGGATGTATCAAAATTTATTCTACTGTCATGTGTAACTATTAGAGCAAATAAAAAAAGATGAGACATTTTAGAGTACTATGATTGCTTTATAAATTTGGTGAAAACATTTATGATTTCAGACAAATTTAGTTGTTACTGTGATAGTAATAAGGAGGCCCATTTTAGTGGGCTGTGGCATAATGGTAAAATCAATTTTCTTGCTAAATTGAGAAATCCATTATTAGACATGAACTTGGAATCAGCATTTCTGAAAACATAGCTCATAACTGCATCCAAATAAACTACAATAGTCAACCCATCAAATGAATAGATGTGAAAAATATCAAACGCTTTGATATCTAAGTAAATTAAAGTATTAAAAATATTTCAGCACAGCAGAACTGTGCTTTTTATTCTCTTTTGGATTTTATCAGATTTTACAAATATTTGAGACTTATTAAAAACTTTGTGAATCCTCTTTGAAAATAGTATCAGATATTTTGGAAATGAGCCTGGCAAGCCATTATTGCGTTTTGCCTAAAACCAGTTGGAAATCTTAAATCAAAATATCCAATCAGTTGAATGTTTAAAAAGGTCATCTTTTGAATCTTTTTAGCAAATTTGGATTATTGAACACTAAGCTTACAAACAAAATCTCTACCTACAAAAATCAAGGGACCAATTCAACAAATGAATGATGTGTGCCTAGGCTCTCTAGTCTTAATTAGGAAATTCTGAAATTGTTGTTTGGAATCTTGATTGTGAAAAAACTTGTAATGGACATTTATTTTTAATTAGAAAGTTATTTTATGCTGTTATAGTAACATATCACAGAAACATATATATTATAGTTCAGGAAGCTGAGAGTCCAAGATCCATGAGACAGTATTTGGTGACAACTTTCTTGCCGGGTCATCCCATGGCAGAGGGTATAGAAGGAAGGGGGCACTAACTTACCCTGTTATGAAATCCTATTCCCACCATAACAGCATAATCCACTTATGAGGGCAGAGCCTCATCACCTCAACAAACTTACCTCATAATATTCTTTCAATGACATTAAATTTCAACATGAGTTTTGGAAAGGACACAGAATCAAATCATAACAGCCTTATTGACATGAAATAAAGATTAGAGTTTTATATCATCTAAATTTGGCACTACTGTTAAAGAATCATAAAAAGAGATAACATGTTAGCACATTTTGCATGGTGAAAACATTAGATGAAGAGAGGCCCTTTGAAGAGAAGGGAGACCTATAAAAATACTTGGCTAAAATATATACATATTTTAAATATAAATTTGAATTTAAGATACTCTTTATAATAATTCTCATTGAGTTTAACAGGTATATCAGTAATTGTAGAAAGATTGTTTTCCTGATTAAAAATATAATATGCTGAAAAGAGTCAACTGAGAAAATCAATATAGGCAAATATTAATTATAAAATTTAAGCAAGCAAAGATTGTGGGAAATGCACTGAAAATTTTAAATGAGATCTTCTTTAAAAATATATTCTTCAGAAAAAATATCTCTGACATGAGATTAAGGAACCTGAGGTTAAGAATCTGATTAAAGAACATGGATGTGTACAAAGAGCTATCAATCTTCCTCCAAGAGTTTATAGCCAATATAAAGATTTTATCTTTTTTAAAGACACTTTGGTACTTATGAACTTGTGGAATTTTAATTGGCATAAAATATTTTATTTAAAATGAGTTTTTGACTAGAACTATTGTAGTAAATCAAACCATTATTTGTTTTAAATGGAACTGTTGTTTTACTAGAATCATTACTTTTTAACTATACCATTGTATAGGCATACTGAGAAAATAAAGCTAATCATCAGCCCATATAAAATGTTCCAATAATGTGTAATTTTATTGTTGACTACTTATGCTCCCCCTTTTTTTAACTCTCAAAATTTTTCACTTTAAATCTTAAATTGTATGGTCACAACATATAATTTAGACACAATAATCTAAGTTTTTCAGTGGTTGTTTAATACCAAAACACAACACCAAAAAAACCCTCAACAAAACAAAACAATCTGTCAGACCTCTATTGAGAGCACCTTATGGAAGGCCCATAAGGCTTGAAATCTTACATTTATTGATGTTGCTACAGGTGAACATGAGTCACTGAGAAAAGGTTAAAGTATTCACAGTATAACCCACTTAATTGGGGCGAATATTTAATAGTTATTGTGCAAATCTGGTGGACTCAAATGATACTTGTCTACTAATTGCAAATAGTATGTATTTTGAATTTGTTGTAGCATCTTGATATTGTTGAAAGCTCAGTCCCATAAGGAGGACATGGTTTTGAGAAAAAAGAAAATGAAGGCTTATTGCTTTGCTAACAAAGGAGAAACACAGGAGACTTCTGTCCCAAAGGCTGTGATTCTCCCTATCAGCAGGAACAGGGGGCTTATAAAGAGGTGATTCAAAGGCTACATTCTACATGTTCTCTGTCTGGGGTTGTAATTCACTTGTTAATTTGGGAGAGAGTCATTTCTGAGATCTTCTGGTACCATCCCCAAAGTCTGGATTCCTTCCTTCCTTTGGTGGGTGTGAACTCTAAGAGAGAGAAATCTGCCTGAAATGGGGGGGGGGGAAAGGTAATCCTGTTTCCCCTGAAATTAGGGAGAAGCAGTGAGAGAAGAAGGAAAAAAAAATGTATTTTAAAAATGAGTTACAGTGGCAGAGCAGCAAGAGCTCTCTGACAAACACAAGGTGGACCACTGTTGCATTGACACCAGATGTGTGTAGCACTATTAGAATATAATGTGTGAAAGCATTCAATAAGGACAAGAAGACTGCTATTAACAAGGAAATGCTGCACAAATGTGCATGTGCCCATTCTCTCTCTCTCTCTCTCTCTCTCTCTCTCTCTCTCTCTCTCTCCCTCCTTCCCACCCTCCCTCCCTCCCTCTCTCTCTCCTGGTAATTAAGAATACAAAGCAATGGTAAACCATTTATTTTAAAAGTATTTGATGATTACAAACCATATGCCAGGCCCATTTTTGAATATTTTCTATTTGTTCAAAAAATGACTTAATTTCCAAAAATTATACCAGAGGGTAAGATATAAAATTTCAGCAGATGGAGTGCAGCTACACTTGAAATTGCATCCAGGTTTATTTTGAGAATGACTCCTAAGTCTTAAGTGGCCACACATGTGACACATTTTATTTTGTGTCTTCACTGATATTAAAAAGCCTATATGTTCAATACCTGAAGTAAATTAATAATCTCCTTTAAAGATACAGGTATTTGGCAGAAATGCAAGACAACTTTTACAAAGAAGAGAGGTGAAACTAGTATTTGCATATTGCGGCCCCTACAATGATTGAATTGAGGAGGTTTGAAGACTTTTGAAAGACACTAGGGAAAAAAAGCAGATGAGCAATACACTAGAGCCTGGGTCCCTGACCTGTTACCAAAAACCTTGGGCCTTGTCCCTGATGGCCATGCAATAATGAGGAGAAGGTTTTGAGATCAAGGTAAAAGGAGGTTTATTGCTTTGCCAGCAAAGGGGAAACACAGGGGACTCCTGTGCCAGAAGATTTGATTCTGCCCATCAGGGAAAACAGAGGGTTTTTAAGGACACTATTCAAAGGCTCCACTCCAGGTGTGCCCTGACTAGGGGTTCCCAGGTGCATGCTGATGGTGTGTTATGATTAGCTAGTTTATCTGGGAGATCATCACTTCCTAGTTCTTCTGGTGACTTCTCCTTCCTGTGGAGAACAGATCACTCAAGGTAATCTTGTTCCCTGCCCCCAGGTTAGGGAGGGAGACAGGGAGAAGGGGAAAAGAAAAACATTTCCCTTTTAAAATAAGCAGCCAGGGTTATATTCAAAAGGTAAAGTGGACCACTCTTACAACCCCAGTGCTTCCACCAATCAACTTCACCATTCAAATTGAATTGTCAAGTGTGTTTATGTCCAGCTGAATATTTCTGGAAAAAAAAAAAAAGTTTTCTTTTTCATCAGGTCTTGACCCCCAAACTGTCAAGTTCCTTAGACAGAGTAAGCGCCTGGGTCCTTGATCCACTTAGGGTGCATATGACCACTCTTTATGCAGTCAGTACCTTTATGACTGCATTGACTGCCTAGGAGACAATAGAATGAGAATCCTAGAAATGAGTGGACCTAGAACCACTCCTCATTTGCCTTTTGGCCTTCGATGTTCCCAGAGCGAGTTGTTGAACTGGGCACGATATTTGTTGGTAAAAGGCAGTTGTGGCTATTTTTTTCCCCAACCCATCTCCAACTCTCTCCTTGTTCCCCCCGCCCCCGTCCTTGCCTAGCCCTCACCAATCCTAAACTTTCCAGTGACACCGAGACCCATCGATCATCAACTTGGGTCAAACCATGCACCCCTCGCATGGAGCTAGACGGGCAGAAGACACCTCCCAGACCGGGCACTCTGGAGCACAGTGCCCCAAATCCACAGCTTCCTCTGCAGGTAAACAGACTCGCATTGGAGAGTATAGACTACTGAAAACCCTGGGCAAGGGGGCCTTCGCCAAAGTCATGCTGGCCCGTCACGTCCTCACAGGTCAAGAAGTGGCAATCAAGATCATCGATAAGAGACATCTGAAGCCACAAGTCCTCCAAAAGATGTACAGAGAGGTGAGAATCCTCAAGATGTTAGACCACCCACACATCGTGAAGCTCTATGAAGCTCTGGACTGCGAAAAAGCACTCTGTTTGGTCCTGGAGTACGCCAGTGGAGGGAGAGTTAAGGACTATCTGGTCAACAAAGGAAGACTGCAGGAAGAGGAGGCAAGATCTATATTCCGGCAGATCGTGTCTGCAGTCCAATATTGTCACCAAAAGCAGGTCGCCCACCGAGACCTGAAGGCGGACAATCTGTTGTTCGACGCAGAGATGAACATCAAGCTAGCCGATTTTGGACTCAGCAACCAGTTTACACTTGGGTGTAAACTCAACACGTTTTGCGGCAGTCCGCCCTACGCAGCTCCAGAGCTCTTCCAGGGCATAGAGTACGAGGGGCCCGAAGTCGATGTGTGGAGTCTTGGCGTGGTTCTGTACACCCTAGTCACCGGGTCGCGTCCTTTTGCTGGGGCCAATGTGAGAGAACTTAGAGACAGAGTGCTACAAGGAAGATACCAAATCCCTCTGTACATGTCAACAGAGTGTGAAAATCTGCTGAAACGCTTGCTGGTGCTCAATCCAACTAAGAGAAGCACCCTGGCCGAAATTATGGGAGACAGGTGGATCAACAGAGGCCTTGATGTCCTCCAACCCTTTGTTGGTCCAGAGGTGGCCATCTCCCACAGAAACATCTCGTTGGCTGAGCTGCAGCCAAGCAGGGTCTTCAGAAAGAGCGCCAGCTGGCCTCCTCACCGCAAACTGCAGCGAAGCGTTTCCACTCAGAAGCAGACACGGTCCCTGGACCATGCTGGAACTGGGCCATGTCCGACCAACACTGCCCAGAGTCACCTCAGAGAACATCAAATAGCCTCCCAGAAATCCGGTGGCAGTGCTGTGGGAGGAAAGGGAATTTCTCCAGCCAGGCCCCTACCTGGGATCACCACCAGTCCCAAGGAGCTGGAGACTCCTGAATTCAAGAAAATGCCTGCTGCCTACAAGAGCAGCACACCATCTGGAGGGAGGACACTGTGGAGTAAGAACATTTGCCGCAAAACAACGAAAGCAGACACACGTTCAGTGAGCCGGAATGGGCAGAACAACAGCACCTTCCCTGCCCAGAGCCCTCCAGTGACTTCAACCCACAGTGTCCCAAGTACCTCCACCCGGGGCTGCACCTGCTTCCCCAGAGCCAGTGCCCTTCGTCGAATGTTCCACCGCCAGCCCCGGGAATCCCAAACTGCAACACACGAAGGTCCTCTTGCCTCACCCAGCTGCGTCCATCCAGCTGAAGCATTGCCCCAGACTCAAAGAAGAGGCACCACTGGTGTTTTTCCAAAGTTTACATCGAAAGTCACAAGAAGACCTCCAACTGAGTCTGGGAAGACCCCGAGATACAAGTCATCATGTTCAAGTCATCATGTCACTGCTGAGCAGAGAAAGGAGAACCAACAAGCAAAACCTCGCTCCCTGCACTTCACCTGGAGCATGAAAATCACTAGTGCCATGGATCCCAGTGACATCATGAGGGAAATCCGAAAGGTGCTAGATGCCAACAACTGCCAATACATGCACAAGACGCCCTTTCTGCTCTTCTGCATCCATGGAGATGGGTACACCGAGAAACTGCTGCAGTGGGAGATCGAGGTATGTAAACTTCCCAGACTGGCTTTGAACGGGGTCCGCATCAAGCCCCGATCAGGGAAATCGAAGGCTTTTAAAATCATGGCTTCAAAAATTGCCAGTGAGCTCCAACTGGAAGCCAGTCATTAGGATATAAATTAACAGCAACTTGAAGTGTTTTCCTCAACACTGATGGACATATAGAATAACATTTAGGCAGTTGTTGGGAGCAGTGACTAAATTAGGGGGTTCTTTAATTGTCCGGGAGGTGATGCCCCTCCTGGGAATTCTTGATGCAAGGCGCTGGTCAAGACTGCCCAGTTTCTTGGGTGAAGACCTGTTCCACCTGTACCACCCAGGGAGCTATTCAGTTCTTGAGCTTGTGGTTCAGGTGGCAGGGCTCAGCGGTGGAACGTTATGGGCACAAGCTGCCACTCATAATTGGACTGGTCATACATATGACCTTGGTTTTGATGGCTTTGCACAAATTTTCTCACAAAAACACCTTTTAAGTATGAAACTTATATAACAAACGTGTTGAGCTGGCTCCTGACCGTTGCACTCTACCAGAGTGTAATGGACACCCAGTTCCAGCTTTTTCACCCCTTGGATTTCTGTCTTTTCTCATCCCCCATGGCCTCTCATCTGTTTTCCTCAATTAACCACCCTGCAGGTGGCAGCAGATGGGACCCAAACAGGCTATTACACTGTGGAGTGCAATGACCACAAGCCTTCTCAGTGTGATCAATGAAAGGGGTTTGGGGAGAAAGTTTGTGCAAAGCAAGCAAAACAGGGTCATAAATAGGGGCAACCTGATTATGATGACCAGCTTGCTTTGATAAACTTCTAACTCCCACACCTGGCATCCAAACCTCATGGTCAAGAAGTGAAGGACTCCATGAGTGTCACAGAACCTCTGTTTCAACAGATCGTTCCCATAGCAACTGGGAAGTCTCAAGGGGCGCTTTCCCACTGAGAGTTCCCAAGACAGCCTTTGGCTTTGTCACAGAACATTTCAAAAACACTAATCCGCTGCTTCAGAGAGGCTTTGTCATTTCCATCTTCCATCTTCCATCTTCCATCTTGTACATCAGACCTGAAAATCTGAGGTGAAGAACACCACACCTGGGAGTGGAAGCTGGCCTTTACTATGAATGCCCTAAAGTCATGGGAAATCGAAAAAGAAAAAAAGAGAGAAAGCCACATTTGAGACATGCAAATTGCTAACAGCACAGTGCTCCATCAATGGCTTTCATTTCAGAGGTACTCCATCTCTCCTTACATGCTCTCCATTGAATGATCCCAAGACAGCCATTGCCTCTGTCACAGACCTGTAAAGAACCCTAATGCAGTTGCTGCTTCAGACAGTCAGACCTAAATTCATGGAATCCCCGAAATAGAAAGAAACACTTGAGACCTGCAAATACTTAACAGTTTAGTGCTCCATTACTGGGTTTCAGTTCAGAGGTAATCCATGTCTCTTAGCATGCTCTCCATTGAATGTGCCCAAGACATACATTGCCTCTTTCACAGAACATTTCAATAACCCTAGTCCAGTTGCTGCTTCCGGCAGTCATTGTCGTTTCCACCTTCCACCTTCTACATCATGACAATAAAATCTGAGGAAAAGAACACCACGACTTGGAGTGGAAGCTTGCCTGTACTATGAATGCCCTAAAATCATGGGACACCAAAAAAGTAAGGAAGAAAGAGCCATTTAAACCTGCAAATTCCTAATACTACAGTGATGCATTAAAGGTTTTCATTTCAGAGGTAATCCATGTCTTCTAACAGGCTCTCCATTGAATGTTTCCAAGACAGCCATTGCCTCTGTCACTGATCATTTCAAGAACCCTAATCCAATTGCTGCTTCATACTAGCATTGTTGTTTCCATCTTGCAACTTCTACATCCTGACAGTGAAATATGAAAAAAAGAACACCAAGACTGGTAATGGAAACTGCCTTTACTATGAAAGACCTACATTCGTGGAACCCCGAAATAGAAAGAAACACGCAGTTGAGACCTGCAATACTTAATAGTTCAGTGCTCCATTACTGGGTTTCAGTTCAGAGGTACTCCATCTCTCTTAACAGCTCTCCATTGAATGTGTCCAAGACAGCCATTGCTCTGTCACAGAATCTTTCAAGAACCCTAATCCAGTTACTGCTTCAGACAGGCATTGTTATTTCCATTCCAATTTCTACATTATGATTGTAAAATCTGAGGAAAAGAACACCTCCACTGGAAGTTGAAGCTTCCCATACTATGAATGCTCTAAAATCATGGAACACTGAAAAAGAAAGACCCACTTGAGACATGCAAATTCCTAACAGATCAGTGCTCCATAAGTGGCTTTCAGTTCAGAGGTAATCCATCTCTCCTGATACACTCTCCATTTAATGTGCTCAAGAGAGCCATTGCCTCTGTCACAGAACCTTTCAAGAACCCTAATCCAGTTGCTGCTTCACACAGGCATTGTCATTTCCATCTTTCATCTTCTATATCATGACTGTAAAATCTGAGGAAAAGAACACCACACCTTGGAGTTGAAGCTGGCCTTTTCTATGAATGCTCTAAAGTTATGCGACCCGGAAAACAAAAGAAAGACAGACCTGCTTGTGATATGTAATTTTCTAACAGTTCAGTGCTCCATCAATGGCTTTCACTAGAGAGGTATTCCATCTCTCCTAACTTGCTCTCCCTTTAATGTGCCCAACACAGCCATTGCCTCTGTCACAGAACATTTCAAGAACCCTAATGCAATTGCTGTTTCAGACAGGCATTGTCGTTTCCACCTTCCATCTTCTACATCATGACCTGAAAATCTGAGGAAAAGAACACCACGCCTGGGAGTGGAAGGTGGCCTTTACCTAAAAGTCATGGGACCCTGAAAAAAGAAAGAACGACCCATTTGAGACCCGAAAATTCGTAACAGTTTAGTGCTGCATCAGTGGCTTTCAGTTTAGACATAATATGTCTCTTCCAACATGCTCTCCATTTCATGTTCCCAAGATAGCCATTGCTTCTCTCACAGAAGATTTCAAGAACACTAACCCAGCTGCTACTTAAACAGTCATTGTCATTTCCATCTTCCATCTTCTACAGAATGACAGTAAAATTTGGGGGGAAATACTCCAAACCTGGGACTGCATTCTGGCCTGTACTCTGAATGTCCTGAAGTCATGGAACCCCCAGAAGAAAGAAATACCCATTGGAGACCTGCCAATTCCCAACAGTTCAGTGCACCTTCATTGGCTGTCACTTCTGAGGTCATATATCTCTACTAACATGCTCTTCATTTAATGTTCCCATGACAACCATTGACTCTGTCACAGAACATTTCAGAACCCTAATCCAGTTGCTGCTCCACACAGGCATTGTCGTTTCCTCCTTCCATCTTCTACATCATGACACTGAAATCTGAGGAAAAGAACACCATGCCTGGAACTGGATGTCGGCCTTTACTATGAAAGACCTAAAAACATGGGACACCAGAAAAGTAAGAAAGAAAGAGCCATTTAAGACCTGCAAATTCCTAATACTACAGTGATGCATTAAAGGCTTTCATTTCAGAGGTAATCCATGTCCCCTAACAGGCTCTCCATTGAATGTTTCCAAGAGAGCCATCCTCTCTGTCACAGATCATTTCAAGAACCCTAATCCAGTTGCTGTTTCATACTAGCCTTGTTGTTTCCATCTTCCATCTTCTACATCCTGACAGTAAAATTTGAGGAAAAGAACACCACGACTGGGAGTGGAAACTGCCTAAATTCATGGAACCCCAAAATAAAAAGAAACACGCAGTTGAGACCTGCAAATACTTAACAGTTGAGTGCTCCATTACTGGGTTTCAGTTCAGAGGTAATCCATCTCTTGTAACAGCTCTCCATGTGATGTGCCCAAGACAGCCATTGCCTCTGTCACAGAATATTTCAAGAACTCTAATCCAGTTGCTGATTCAGAAAGTCATTGTCATTTCCACCTTCCATCTTCCACATCATGACAATAAAATCTAAGGAAAAAAACACCAAACTGGGAGTGGAAGCTGCACTTTATTATGAAATCCCTAAAATCATGGGATACCAGAAACGTAAGAAATAAAGAGCCATTTAAGACCTGAAAATTCCTAACACTATGCTGCAGTCCGGCTTCAGCAAAATAAGCAGGGGGCGGGGGGTGACGAATGACTTGTGTACCTTGATGCAGCAGGAGTGAGAGCCGTTTATTGTAGGATCTGAGCGATATTTATACATTTTACACAGCTTATCTAATTAGCATAAAATAGATACAGCAGTCAACCAATAAGGAATCTCCACACTTAATGGCTCGCTTTTGTTACTTCACAAACCACTCCCTCTGGCATTTGGCCAGGCGCCATCCAGACTTGTTTACAGACTCTAACATTTCTCTGGCAAAATAACAGGTGCCAATCTGACTTGTTTACAGACCTTAACAACACTACATTGATGCATTAAAGGCTTTCACTTCAGAGGTTATCCATCTCTCCTAACAGGCTCTACATTGAATGTTTCCAAGACAGCCATTGCCTCTGTCACACATCATTTCAAGAACCCCAATCCAGTTACTGCTTCAGACAGGCATTGTTGTTTCCATCTTCCAACTTCAACATTATGACAATAAAATCTGAGGAATAGCATACCTCCACTGGAAGTGGAAGCTTCCCATACTATGAATGCCCAAAAATCATGGAACACTGAAAAAGAAAGACCCACTTGAGACATGCAAATTCCTAACAGATCAGTGCTCCATAAGTGGCTTTCAGTTCAGAGGTAATCCATCTCTCCTGATACACTCTCCATTTAATGTGCTCAAGAGAGCCATTGCCTCTGTCACAGAACATTTCAAGAACCCTAATCCAGATGCTGCTTCAGAAGTCATTGTTGAATTCACCTTCCATCTTCTACATCATAACTGTAAAATCTGAGGAAAAGAACACTATGCCTGGGAGTTGAAGCTGGCCTTTACTGTGAATGCCCTAATGTTATGCGACCCGGAAAACAAAAGAAAGACCTGCTTGAGACATGTAATTTTCTAACAGTTCAGTGCTCCATCAATGGCTTTAACTTCAGAGGTAATCCATTCTTCCTAACTTGCTCTCCCTTCAATGTGCCCAAGACAGCCATTGCCTCTGTCACAGAACATTTCAAGATCCCTAATGCAATTGCTGCTTCAGATAGGCATTGTCATTTCCATCTTCCATCTTCTACATCATGACGTGAAAATCTGAGGTAAGAACACCACACCTGGGAGTGGAAGCTGGCCTTTACTATGAATGCCCTAAAGTCATGAGACACCGAAAAAGAAAAAAAGAAAGTCGCATTTGAGACATGCCAATTCCTAACAGTACAGTGCTCCATCAATGGCTTTCATTTCAGAGGTACTCCTTCTCTCCTTACATGTTCTCCATTGAATGTTCTCAAGACAGCCATTGCCTCTGTCACGGAACCTGTCAAGAACCCTAATGCAGTTGCTGCTTCAGACAGTCATTGTTGTTTCCACCTTCCATCTTCTACATCATGACAGTAAAATCTGAGGAAAATAACACCACGCCTGGGGCTGGGGATGTGGCTCAAGCGGTAGTGCGCTCGCCTGGCATGCGTGCAGCATGTGCGGCCTGGATTCGATCCTCAGCACCACATACAAAGATGATGTGTCCGCCAAAAAAAACTAAAAAATAAATATAAAAAAAAAATTCTCTCTCAAAAAAAAAAAAAGAAAAAAAAAAGAAAGAAAAAAAAAAGAACATCACGCCTGGGAGTGGAAGCTGGCCTGTACTATGAATGCCCTAAAGTCATGGGACACCGAAAAAGAAAGAAAGAAAGACCCACTTGAGACATGCGAATTCCTTACAGGATAGTGCTACATAAGTGGCTTTCATTTCTGAGGTATTAAATCTCTCTTAACAGGCTCTCCATTTAATGTGCCCAAGACAGCAATTGCCTCTGTCAGAGAACATTTCAGGAACCCTTATTCAGGTGCTGCTTCACACAGGCATTGTCATTTCCATCTTCCATCTTCTACATCATGACTACAAATCTGAGGAAAAGAATACCACGCCTGGAAGTTGAAGCTGCACTTCATTATGAATGCTGTATAGTCATGGAACCCTGAAAAAGAAAGAAAGAAAGAAAGAAAGAAAGAAAGATTCTTTTGAGACCTGCAAATTCCTAACACTACAGTTCTGCATTAATGGCTTTCAGTTCAGAGGTAATCCATCTCTCCTGATACACTCTCCATTTAATATGCCATTGCCTCTCTCATAGAACTTTTCATGAACCCTAATCCAGTTGCTGCTTCAGTCATTGTCATTTCACCTTCCATCTTCTACATCATGACTCTAAAATCTGAGGTAAAGAACACCACACCTGGGAGTTGAAGCTGGCCTTTACTATGAATGTCTTAGGTTATGGGACCCGGGAAATGAAAGAAAGACCCATGTAAGAAATGCAAATTCCTAACAGGTCAGTGCTCCATAAGTTTCTTTCATTTCTGATGTAATCCATCTCTCCTCACATGTTCTCTGTTTGATGTTCTGTGAACTAACATGTAAGATTGTTACCCGTGCAGATAAATGCTTTTATAATTAAAACTCTGTTGAATGGATTTTTTTTTTTTTATCTCTCTTAGGTAGTTCCCTGCTGTGTGTTTCAATTGTTGGAGTATTGTCATAGAAATGTGAATTGTGTTCTGTAGCAGGGGGAAGTATAATTTTGTTAAATAAATTCACATCAAATTGTATTCATTTTTCATAACTTACAATGCCAATAAATTAAATAGCTTAGGAAAGATGACAACTTTTGGAAGAGCTTTGGAAAATATTATTATAAAATAGTTTGGTAAAAAACATAGAAATTTTTAGAATGACACTTTACTGTACAATCTGAGTACTCCACAGGAAACATGACTTCTGGGGTGGGAAATTACTTACTCAGGAGTTAGTGTGAGCTTAACTTCTGACAGTTTTGTTTCCTGTATATATGACCTTTGGTTATTTACATTTGTGAGCCTACAAAATGGGGCAAATAATAATACCTGTGACATGGTTCTGATTTGAGATTGAAACATAAATTGCTTCATGCTGTGTCTGGTGCCTTGTAAATATTGTCTAGTATGATCTCTTCCTATTACTAAAATGTCTCTAAAGTTATATTACCATCGTATTTAGAAAATTAATGCAAATGAAAGAGAATACAAGAGGAAAAAGAAAGGGAGACAGATGTAAATGGATCAGCAATATGCTGTTTAAGCAGCAGAGGGGCATATCTTCAAGACTGGCTACAATGAAGATTGAAATGTAAGTTGCTTCATGCAGTGTGTGGTGCCTTATATTATGATTTTATATTATATTATATTATCTATTATGATTTCTTCATATTGCTAAAAATGTCTCTCAATTCATGTTACCATTGTATTAGAAAATGAAAGCGAATACAAAGGAAAAAGAAAAGGAGACAGACCTCAATGGATCAGCAATGCTTTATTAATCAGTGGAAGGGCATATTTTCAAAAGGAAAATAGAAGCTGACTATAAGAAGGGTCTGAGTTTTATAGGGTTTACCAGGCAGATGATGGGTGAAGTTCGTCAGTTATTTTCTGTGCGCAGGGGGATTTTGGCAGATAAGGAAGATTGTGACCGGTCAGATTCCTCTATTTACTTTTTACCCCAAGGGGTTCTATGTTTTCATTTCCTTCAGTTTTCTACATAGATGTTTACACTTCAAATGTAGCTACAAATTAGGGAGCACATATTCATAGAAAGTACATTTTTACAAAATTATTTATCATATTTCCACCATGATATTATGATTAATCAAAAATTAAGTTCTATTAAATGTAGTGTTTAACTCTGTTAAATTCCACAAAATGATTATTTTTGAGCCAGTTCTTTTGGTTAAATCTCAATTCTCTTTTGAAAACTACAACATAGATTTGTTAATTTTAGTAAAAAATAAAATTTGAATATGTATAAGCCTAATAATAATTTTTCCCAAAAGTTTTAGTAGACAATTTATGACTGTTTTACAGTCATGAAAATGTACATAATTGTCATTGAAAATTAGTAGTTATCTAATATCCGAGTGTTCGAGGGTTAAAACAACTCCAAGGTAGCAGATTATTCGGACACAATGAGTATAGCCTTGTCTGTAATTAGTTTATATTTAGTCTTGTATTTGTGACTGTCACTGTTGTTGTTTTTTTTTTCCCTTCTCACTGGGCATGGTCATATTTCTAGAATTTCTATCATTAGAGATCATGCCTGATGAGATGTAAACTGAAGTTACTGCCCCCAAATCATTTTATTATTCTGAGGTGATAGAGAGAAAGTAAAAAGAGAGGGAGAGAGAGAGAGAGAGAGAGAGAGAGAGAGAGAGAGAGAGAGAGTCTTGTGTATTTTTATATAATTCCAAGGTTCTGGACATTAAAAGTAAGATGTGTGAAGTGCTAATTAACATGTTTGATCATAGGCATTGCCACAAACAGATGGGGAGATTTGTTTTATTTTCCAAGCAAGCACACATATAAATGTATTAACATACAATCGTATTCTTGATAGATTTGGAAGGAATATAGGGCTGATATGCGAATGGGTGGACTGGTCCACTCTACTCTCCTATTGGAGAGGTAAAACTGATTCTGTGTATTTTCATGCAAACTTAAAATATGGTTACAATTAAGTAGGTTTTGTGTTTATTTTCTTTTCAGAGAGCATTTGTTCTCTGGTCTGAATATGTTTTCTCTTTGTTAAAGAGAAATGTGAGATGAGTTGAAGTTAATGCAGATTATTTGAACAAGGACAAAGATTCTAGAACTATATAGCTTTCCAGACTGAAGCTGGTTTGGAGTGCCTCACACCATCACATGTGGTGCGCTGTATGTATAGTGAGAGAAAGCAACCTACAGAGCCAAGCTGACTGGCTGCACTCAGCAGTCTTACATGGGCATAGTTGACTAACTATTTGGTAATTTGTGACTGTCTAAAGCTCAAGTGCTTACACAAAAATATAGTTTTATATTACTTTTTATATTACTTTGCAGTTTTTTTTTACATAATAAGTTAGGTTGCTGTCATTAATGCATGGAGGCAGATTTGGGCCAAATTTTATCCCCCAATAAAAAATAGACTTAGGCCAAACTTCACAACATCACCAACCCATGCGGGCCAAATATTCCAAACCTAGAAATAATAAAGTGTCATTCATACCAGCTCTCTGGGTGGTTTGTGAGCCTGTGGGCCAAAATTAGCTTGTTTTCTATCCAGTAACTCTCAATGGAAACACACAAAAAGACCTAGATTAAGGGAAGGATTTAGAAAATGCATTTCACTATTAACTAAGAAGGACTTGTGCCTTATTATATTAAAATTACTTAGGCAAGATAGAGATGATTAACTTGTATGTCAATGAATACTCTTCAATCTAGAGTTGTATTACAAAAAATAATGCTTGCTATCTATTCACACAAGTTAAAAACTGATTTTAGTACACATATAACATGACTACTAATTGTCAAGGCTCTTACACTGTAGTTCACATGTAAGATGGCATTGGCTATAAATCTTACTATTTTAATGGATTCTTTGAGTTCTGTGATGCCTTGTGGAATTTTAAAAAGTATGTTGGTTTTGACAACATGTTCAAACCTCAATTGTCAAACCTTAACTGTCTCTTATGAATGAAAGAGTACTACTTATTTCATTATTTGAGCTTTCATTTTAAACTTTTTTTCAAATGAAATTATGAAAAGGTTAGTGTGAGTTGTATAGTTTTGATAACCATTCAAGCTGCTCTTTGTATACAAGTTTTATTTATCTGTTTAGGTTATTGTCCATTCATTATTTTCTGTATTTGAAGCAAAATATGTTGAGTTTTATTAGGATTCTTTTAAAAAAACACTCTTTCCATGTCAACTGGATTATTAGCAATAATAAAAATGCTATTCTGATATATTTATGTGTTCTAGGATTAAAGTCATTTGCTTGAAAAAATAAGTGACAGAAAGAAAGAAACTTGTAAGTATCAAAAACCTGAGTTTGAATTGTATGCCTCTAGCTTAATAGGTGTGTAATTGCCTGGGTCACAGTTTCCTCATTAGTAGATTAAAAATTATAACAAAATAGCATGCTTTGTCTCATGTTATGAGGATCAAATCAGAGATTTTAAAATGCTTCTTAAACCAAAAACCAATCTGCATATGCAGTCTGATCTCTTTATTCAGATCTTTTTCAAGTAATGGTTTTATTTTTGTGTAATGACTAAATATCAGGTTCTTTAAACCTTCTTGACATATTTTTTCTTAGTCTCACATTGGTTCTTTCAAAATGGATGGCTGCAGTTAGGAGGGCAGTTGTTGCCTAGCAACAGCAGTTCCTGAATGACCTCTTTAGCAACATAGCTTTTGGACACAAGTATGCACTACTAAACTACTGTTCACATTCACCAAACAAATTTGTAACTTCTGCAGCTAATCATGTGAGGATTTGATGACCATGACTAAGGACCTACATGGGTTAAAAACTTTAAGAATTTTTCTTTTTCTAGAAATTAGATTTTACCTATCTGTTGTATAACAGTTTATTATTTTGAACTGACATCCCTTTTGTTTACCCTGTTCATCACAAAGAGCTAATGTCCTTGTATTTCACAAACATCTACTAAAGTCTGTTTTCTATATACCTGGCAAGTATCCAGCCTTACTAAATTCACACTTGTAATAATAACAGTAGCCTAAGCATAGGTTTTGTTTAAGCTGGCAAATAAGTACCCTGCATGATAGACCTGTCAACAGACCCTTTATTAATAAATTTGTTAATGGTTTTTTGCTGTTTATGAAAATGATCAAATTGGCTTTTGCCCTCACATAAGCCTCTAGTTTTACTAAATGTCAAAGTATTCATGTGTATTAGTATCAGTTGGTTAGAAAAAGTCCTTTCATAATTTGAGAGTAGGGGATAATACTTGCATTTTTTAGGTTCTGTTAAAGCACATTTTTTTTTTTCTTAAAGTAACTATGTGAATCACTGAGTGTTCAGGCATTTGGAGGAATCAGATATCTCTCAGTAATCAGCCTTAAAATAGTTTTAACAGTTCACATTAGAGCTAATTAGTTTGTGACTATGTTAATTGCTGTAGGACTAGCTAATTGTTGTGCTGGGATTATTTCTTGTTATTTTCCAGTCTTTGTTCTTTTCCAGTATTATGAGGCAATCATAATATTCATTGGTAGAGCCTGATGTAATACTGTAGACAAATGATACCTCAAGTTTTGGCATTTGCTCTTTAACATCTTATTCTTTGGCATTAGCAAGATGAATGGTTCCTTGAGACCTGAAATTCAGGATATTAACTTTAGTTTCTAAAAAGAGAGACCAGTTAAAAACTAAATCCATCTGAAGTTTTTTTTTTTCTCTTTTCTCAAGCCATCATATGACTTTTTGAAAAACAAAATCTTATTTATCATGTGTAAAGTCTTGTTTTCCACACAGTACTTGAGGCAAGTGTGTGCAAATTATTTTTCCTGTCACCTACTGTCGTATTTCCAGGTGCTTCTTCAGAAACAAAATGGTTGTAAGAAGCAGAGACTTGAGGGGAGGGAGGATTGGGAATGGTGTTTCAGAGCTTGTAAATTCTTAATATTGTTTATCACAAAGTAAAAAGTTTGCAACATTGCTATCTCCCTAAGGCATGCACATCTCTTTTCAGTCAACAATGCCAAATATGTTTTCTCTAGAAACTTCAGTAGAAAACAATATGCAACTCAACTAATACCAAACATTATTTTTAGAGAAATAAAAAAAAGGTGTAAAAATCAATTAATGGTTGTAACCATTTTGAAAGATGTGTTATTTCACGATAAATAGGGGAACACAAGCAAAAAATAGTTACATAGTTATAACCCACAGATTGGCAAAGATGTAAAATTCTAACAATATCAAGGGTTGAGGTTTTCTGGAAAACAACTGCTCTTTGACAGACAAAATGTATGCAGTAATTTTAGAGGCTATAAACTGAAGATGTACATACTGTGAGGAGTAATATCAATGCTGGGTATCTGCAAAAGAGATTAATCATCTGCCAAGAGAGATGGGAACATAGATGAATTGGAAACAGATTAAATGCTCACCAAAAGGTTAAATGTTGCACATAAAAGTAACAACCACTTGCATGATTCAGCAGGAATAACAAACTGCAAGATCATATTTTCACAGAAATTAGAGGTAATTGATGAAGTGATAAGTATATAAAATGTGAGGGTACTGTGTTTAAAGAATAAAAGAATTGAAAGTGTATTTAGGAAATAAGAGCCTGTCAAAGTTCATGGAAAACTCCTGTTTTTAAAAGGATCTAATAGAATTTCTAGAATTCAAAGGAGTACATAGCAATTGAATAAAGGCAGAGTTAAAGATGTAATTAGTAAAATGGAAGATAGGGCAGAGAAAATTAGAATGAAGCTATGAGAGACAAAGATATGGAAGGAGTTAAGATGAGATTAGAGCATAGAAGATGATAGTGAAACTAAAAAGGTTCCATAAGAAAACAGTAAGGGTAGAAGGCTGGTATTACATGAGATAATAAGTACTTTCACTTAGAACTTGTTAAGGTCTCAAGTAAGTCCTCAGATTCAGAAAGGCTCGAACATCACAAGCCCAATAATTAAAGAAGAATCCACACTTAGACAACCCATAGCAAAACTGAAAAACCCAGCAGAAAAAAGTAGGATATGAAAGTCAGAGAAAAAAAGATAAAATGCCTAGAAACTGTGAACATCTCAACACCAGTAGAAACTGAAAAATAATGGTAATAATCTCACGTGCTGAGAGAGGATACTCAGCTCATAAGTGTAAATTCAGAAAGATTACTTTGCAACAAAGACATTGGAATAAAGATGTTGTCAAACAATAGGCATTTTTTGTTATCCACAGACTCAAAATCTCACAAAGGAAATTTTGCACTTTTGAAAGGTTGCATTTCAGGGAGAAAGAAGAAAAATGACCACAGGTGCAGAATACAAAAGGAAAATGTCAACAAATAAAAATTTAAAAATTGAGTAATCTAAATAAGCACTATTTGTATAAAAATAATAAACATCTAACTTGGGAAGTTACAATCAAGCTACAACTGAAATCCTAGAAAACAGTGTAGAAGTTAGGAGAGCAGGGATATTAGTTAAAACATTCTAAATGACTTATATTTTTTTTCAGAAGACAGAGCTACTGGTTGTCCTTGAATTTTATTCAGATTTAAATATCTTTGGTATTCATTTTAAAAATTAAATATCTTTGGTATTTGTGGACATATCTTTGGTAATCATTAAAGGAAAATAGAATGATGAATTCTGAAAAAGAAAAACATTCAATCCAAACAAGGCGAGAAAATTGATAAAGGAAAAAAATGAGACTAATAGAAAATACAAATTTAGATGATATAAATGAATACAAGTGAGTGATTAATAATTCTTGTAAATGGTATCAATTCTATAAAACATTTATTGTCAAAAATCAATTTTGAGTTGATTTGTATAAAAGATATAGCGGAAATAAAAGCACATGAAGGCAGGCTTAACATAAGTGGATAAATATAAGGAATAAATCAAATAAGAAAGCTCTTAGAACAATACAATATTTATAAAATAGATTTTTCCTTTAAAGTTTTTATTTTTGTGTATAATTTTTTATTTGATATATATATATATGTATATATATATATGTATATATATATGTATATATATATTACAGTAGAGTATGTTTGACACTCATACATCAAGTGTACCTTAGTCTAATTAGGATCCCATTCTTGTGGTTGTACATTATGTGCATTTTTACTGGTGGTGTATTCATATATGAATATGGGAAAGTTATACTCTATTAATTCTACTGTCTTTCCTATTCCCATTCCCATTCCCTTCCCTTCATTCCCTTTTGTGTAACCCACTGAACTTCTATCCTCCACTCCACACCCCTTGTTGTGTGTTACTTTGTGATGCTAGGTCTCGAACTTTTGAAACATATTTTTACTTTGTCAATATGCTTCTATTAGGTTTGGCCCATGAGAGCAGTAAGGGGAGTCTGGACAATTTTGCTGAAGTATGTTATTTTAGCACTTTATAATGTGATTTAGACATTGGTTTACAGTGGCTATTTAGGAACTCGCTCAAATTTTCATCTGAGTCCCCATAAAAATAATGAAACGATAGAACCTCATATTTTCATATGAAAATTCAGAATGTATTGCCCTATTGTTGGAATCTAAGAGAAATTGTTTTTAACTGATTTCAAGACTAATGAAATAAGAACAAAGGGCAATTGATGGTTTAGTCATGGTCTGCAGGCAAGGGAGGACTCCATCCCATTGATTTATAGAATATTTGGTTCTTTGTCCCATAACTCTATAGTGATATAGGGAAGAAATTTGATGTTATTTTTATTCATGATCCTTTACAAATTGGCTGTTTTTTCCTTCCTGAAAGCATTTGAATTATTATTTATATTTAATATTCTGAAATGATTTATCAATTTATTTTACAATGATTTATCTGGATGTCTTAATTTTCCTTATTCTATTTACAAGTCACAATGTGGTCATTTCTTATCTAAATTCATGTATAACTTAAGTTCTACTATATTCTTACCATTATTCTTTAGAAAATTCTCCTTCATTTTCTTGTTTTGTTATTCTTGTTAGTTGGATATTGAACTCCTTAGTTGGTCTTATTCCCTGAATTGTCACTGTTGGATCACCAGTCACTTTTTTAAATTAATTTTTTCACACATACAATGTCAGTTATCTTTAATGTGTATTGTTTCTTGCATATATATTTGTAATTAAAAACAATATTTGTAGAGATACTAGCTGGTATCTGTCTTCTGCAGGCTTTCCCAGAAATGAGAAAAAATATCTCAAATTTCAGAATGTGCTAAAGCAAAACTGCCAGGGCATTTTCTTTCTTTCTTTGAAGATAAACACGTTTTTGGTTGTATTTAAAATTCTGTTACTTTTCTCTTTATTGCTAAAGGGATAGATAGTTGCCTGGCAATCATTCTATATACTAAAGTGGAAAGTTCCATTGTTTAATACTCATTATTCAAGTGTTCTACTTTTCCTAACCATGTTCTTTCAAATTGCTGCTTCAAACTATTTTTTCCAGGATCTACTCAGCTACGTCCATTCCTGTATGCCCATTTTTAGTAGGTGGATTTCTATACTATATACCAAGTACCATTCTTCTATGTGATATCTTATAGAAATTTGAAGTCATATTATCTATAATTTTCTCCATAGTAATTGCCAATATTTGGGTTCATGTTCAAATAATGTCTTTTCATTCCTAATACAACATTCCTAACGCAGTGTCATAAGCGTCTACCTCTCTCTGTCAGCTAAAACTTCCCTTTGTCTCCAGAGAGTTCTACATAATAATCTAGTGCAAATATGCCTCTATGATGTTTAAAAATTTATCTCAAATCACCACCAACTATAAAATTAAATGTGTACCTTTAAATTAGTCAGTAGAATACCTAAAAATATATTACCAACATGATACCTGAGTATGCTTTAAATAGTTTATTTCATTTATTTGACTATGTTTTTTCTGTCTTTTCCAGACCATTTTCCTCTGAGGAAAGAGCCATGTTTTATTTACCTGTGTATCTTAGTGCTAACATAAGTTTTGGCACAAAATACTATTTGAATAATCTATTCAAGGAACCTTTTGAAAACCCATACTGTAAGTTCTGGATATATAGGTTTAAACAAGACACACTGAATTAATAGTCTCATAGATAGTTGTCATTTTTATCACCTTCTATCCATTTATGTCCTGACATATTGTGGTTGTGCTTCACCATTTTTATAAAACATCGAGAATATTCAGAATTCCATGCCTTCTACATTCCATTATAGTGGTTAGGATTTCTAGTAATTAATAACCAAAATCTTTGTGATACCTTGACATCTGGGACTTTGGGAGGGCCTTAAACAACCTAACTTCAAGATTCTCTTTGTATTTTGCTTTCACAAATGGGTCCCCTAGCTATTAAGCCCTAGTTTTCAAGAGACTGGGCATAGTTGCTGCTTGTCTCTGAGTAGTAGGTTTCAGTTCCCTGAGAGCTAGCCATGGAATCATTTGAATAAGCCAATCAAAGTATCCCACAGTAACCAGGGGTAGGGGACGGCCCACCATTTCAAAGCTACAATGCCTGCCTTCACAGTTCCCAGTTGTTCACTCTGATCCCAGGTGGTGAGGGTCCTCTTCCTCCTGGCTGTGAATCCCTGTGACTAAATGTAGCTTTTGATCTCATCTATCCAGTCAGTGCTTCGTGCATGTGTGAAGTTATCTCTATTAACATAGGACCTTCTTTGTCCTGCTTCTTTACCAATGATGTAAATAGGAAATGACTAAATGATTCCTCTGCTAGAAAATTTATATCTTTCCTTCTCTACATTTGACAAAGCAAAGGACTTACCAGACTAAAGTGAGTTCATTTGTGAAGATTTCCCAACTTTTTACTGAGATATGTCATCTTCTTCATTCTTGCTCACTTTTATTCAATTTTCTTGTACCATGATATAATTTTTGCTAATGTGCATTGTCTTCTTCTATACACTGAGCATCTCAAAGGGGAATTTTTGTTTGTTTCCCTAGTAACTAGTAAAATTCACAGTACTTAAGTGTTTGTTCAGAATTATTTGCCAGAAAAGTTAATATATTCAAATATATTTTTAAAAAACTGTGACAGCAGCCATTTACAACCCTTACACTGGGGGTCAATTTTTATGGAACTTATGATTTAGTAAAACTTGGCAATCTAAGATTGCAAGTCATGGCAAGGAAAAGCCAGATAAGTTCCTTATATAGTTGATGCACATAAGAAAATATACATGAAATAATATGACTAACTTGGAATGTCTTACGTACAATTGTGTACTATTTTAGAGATTTCTTTTTTATGATGGAATGCTGACATAACTAATTAAAAATAATTTTCAAATATCAACTAGGAAATACCATGTTATAAAAACATATCTCAAAGAAGCAACTAGATGCTGAAAGGTCTAGTAGATTTAGGCAATATAATTATATTGAAATTGCTGAGGAACTATTTAAAGTCAAAAGTGTGACAATCTCTCCTCCATTCAAATTGCTTCATTGAGTGAAAATAGTAGGAAGCCATTGAAACTTTCCATCATTATTTCTTAACATCTTATTAAATACCTAATAAATAATGGAATGCAGACTAGACCAAGTGGCATATTGTTAAATTCTTGCACTAAATTTTCTGAGACAAAGTCTTGGAATGTGTGTTCTACTGATAGATTTCTATATACCTCAGTAAGTAGTGCAATTTACCAAAAGAAGAAGTAAACTTATCCATGTGGTGTTTGTTTTGAGTTATGGGTTGCCTGTTTTCTTATAGATGAGAGAGAAAAAGAAAAATGGAATAGAAATATGGACAAATGGTAGGGAAAGGAAGAGACAATGAGTGATTGATTAGTAGAAAGTACAACATTCCTCTGACTTTCAGCAAGAGAAGTACAACATACATAATTTTAGATAATGGCAAGAGAGAAAACATTTTATTGACATTATACACAAGAATCATTCTTAGGTGGGAAATAACATTTCATAGTGATATATTAATTCACAGCCCATATCTATTAGACTTAGCAATGTCTAATTGCATCAAGTAGCTATTGCTATGAAATACATTGTTTGAAAACTCCTGGCATAAAACTGCAATCATTTATTTAGCTAATGGTTTTGCAATGTGGAATTATGGGCTGGGCCTAGCTGGGCCTAGCTGGGCCTAGCTGGGTAGTTTTTCTACTTGGCTTGGCTCCCTCATGCTCCCTCAGTTTTTCTCATCTTGACTGAATTTTTTTTTCATATTTCTGGGGCTTTTTGTAGGACACCTAGGATGAAGCTCTAGTTCACACATTCTCTTATTGCCCAGCAGATTAGCCCAGGCTTATTCATTTGGTGGCTGAGCAGAGAGCCAATAGAGAAAGAAGCCTGTAAGTTTTCTGGAGGGTCTTGTCCTGGATGGGATACACTCTCACTTGTACTGCATTGTATTTGCCCCCCAAACCATAAAGTCATCTCAGATGCAAGGAAAAAAGTTACACTGCAAAAGATGTAGGTATAGAGAGGAATTAAGAATATGATCCTTATTGCAATTTGTTACACAAATATACTAAAATGGAGACTTTGAGAACTAAGTTCTGGGAACAATGATGATGAAATATTTTTAAATCAGAAATTCTTTTTTCTCTTAAAATTTGATCAGTATTTATTTTAGATTTTTATTTCTACTGTTTTTTTCCTTGAAAGTATTGATGAAATGAAAATAGTCAATTTTGCTGAAAATATAAATAAACTAATTTGAAAGGGAATGTAAATTAAGCTGCCAGACTAAGTTATACAAGTTCATGGTCTTGAATTGATGTTATTTTAGCTATATATAAATTTTCCAGCTGTTAATCTCTATGTAATTCATAGGTTAGAGCATTTGAATATAAATCATTTAGTGATAAATTTAGTATTTTATTAATATTATTAAAATAATATTTAAAAGGTTAAATTAATAACATTAAAAGCCATAAAATCAATTTTAAGTATATTTGTTATTAGAGAATAAAATTAATAGGTTCACTTCATGATTGATAAAGGAGATAATGTTTTATTTTAAAATTGTCATGATGTAGCAAAAAAATAAATAAGACTAAGTTCTATGCCACTCCCTATTATATAGTGAATGATCAGCATCAATCAAGGTTGTTAATAAAACATAAATTAGATAAAATTTCTGCATAATTTCTGCAATGTGTCCTAGACTACCATTCTCAGTTTCATAAGATAAATATTGATTTTAGGATCAGAAAAGCGAGAAATCCGTGCAAAACATTTTCTAACTTACTTACTGTTGATTAGCTTAGAAAGCAAAGAATCCAAAACTATTATCCAATTCAGGTTTCTCACATCCATAGGAAATTACTATAATACTTATTTTTAGTAATCTGTATTTATATATTGGAGACTAAATAAACGGATGCTAAAATGAGTTAACCCTAGAGTACAGATTTTTTTTTTTTTTTTTTTAAGAAAAGTTGACTTTGACATGATTTGCTGAAGGTGGGAATTCCAGTAAAGATACTATTATAATATTTTATGTAAAATGGTCACTATATTGTTCCCTGAAACAATAATAGAAGGTAGAACAATGCAATTGCTTTTACCTAACCTAAGTTTTAGTGTGTGCCATTGCTGAAAATTATGTTTAACTTGAGCACTGAATAACAAATCTCCTACAAAATGGAGACACAAATTTAGTTTAAGCTTTAGATTCAGTGAAATATAGAAAGCTAAATAGGTTTTCCTTATCTCAATACAAATCTAAAAAATATTTAGAGGAATAGCTGAGTTGAATGATAGTGCATTCCCCCACCCCTTCCCTCCAAATTAAATGGGCTATTTGGTCATTGGCACAACTTATGGGCTGTTGTTTTTGGAGACTAACAGGAAACATTGGAATTCATTGAGGTTTCAACCATAGGTATGAGTCTAGCATTTAGTTGCACTGAATTTTTCTCATGGATTTAATAGAAAATATTTTAATTTCATAACCTGCCAACGTTGATGTCTCAATATGAATGAAACACTTGGGTAAGTCAATTTCTTTTTCAAGTCTACACATTTCTGTATTTTGGCCATCATTTTAAGTTTTGTTGTCCAATTAAGTAAAACTGAATAAAGGATTTTTCTTAAAAATCAATAAAAAGCCAAAATATAGCTATTTTGGTGGACAGAATGTTAAATTATCATATTGTCTCCAAAAACTTGTTCTAAGCTTAACTATTTTATTATCTAAGGCAAAAACAGAAAATTTTGACATGATCTATTATCAACCTACTACCTGACATGTACTATGTTAATTTCCTAATTAGAACCACCATTTCACATTGTATTCTAAACAATGATGGGCAAAGCACTAAGTTAACTTGTTCGGATGATGACAAACACAATCGCTTTCTGTTAAGTTGGTAATTGAATGCAAAAACTGGACTTTTTAAGAAATATTTCTTAAGTTCACAAAATTTATGTAAAGCCTATGTAACATTAACATTAAAATAATAAGTAGTAAGTCTAAAGAAGGATGAAAGGTATTTTTCTAATTCAAAACTTAATTGCAATATTCTTATATTTCATATAGTATTTTATTTTAACTTATTTGGTACTGGGATTTGATCCCAGGGGTACCTAATCTCTGAGTCACATTCTCAGCCCTTTTTGTTTTTTATTTTGAGATAGGGTCTTGCTAAATTGCTGAGGTTCTCACTAAGTTGCTGAGGCTGACCTGAAACTAGCAATCCCCTGCCTCAGCCTCCCCCAGTGTTGGAATTGCAGGCATGTGCCACCACACCTGGCTTATATTTTATACAGTATTTTAAGTAGCTAAATTTCAATAGAAGTTATCATGCAGTACGGTTTCATCCTTAGAGACTTGTACCTATATGCTGTAACTATGCAAGTTAGGATAATATTGTGTTGAGACTTGACTGATAACATTGATCACACGGAGCAGTCAGTCATGTAATGGGCACTAAATGATTTGCCCTTTTGAGGGTTTCAGCTGACTAGTTGAGGCATTTGATGTAATTTCATCCTTGTCAGCTATAGATATAACGGAAGCTGCTTTAAAGTAACACATTTAAAAAAAGTAGAGGAAATTTTTAAAATTCCACAATTTTAATGTTCACCTTACTCCCTGAGCAATTATTCTTTCTGGTACTCCAAATATCTAGCATTTTTTTCCAGTTGAAGACAGGAGTTTTTGAGGGAAAATGATTAAATGAAAATGAAATTCATTATTCCTTTGACTTAAAAGTTATCCTTAGAGGGTGGGCAATGACTGTCCTTCACTTACTGTAGTTAGACTTGTCTAGCTAGGCCATGGTCTGATGAGCTGGGGGCAGGAATCCTCATCTAAGATCATGGCTGATAAGGAATAAACCAGAACAGGGTTCATCAATCTCACAAAACAGAACAAATCCAGGCTAAATTTAGCTCCCCAAAATTTATTGTAATACTGATGAGCCAGGCCTAATGTAGAGCATTTATTGGATGCTTAATAGGTAAAATGAGTATTCTCAGCATATGGATTGTTTCATTTAATCTTCACCATAACCCAACAAGGTATGATATTACTATTCTTGTTTGATAGATAAAGAAGTAGAGAATACAGAGAATTAAGTAAACTGCCCAAGGTTACACAGCCAGTACAATGGAGTCCCCAGGATGGGAGTCAGGGCTGTTCTGGGTGATTGCACACTTAACTGTCCTGCCTGGGAAGGACAGCTGAACTAAGCCTACACCAGCCATTTTTAAGTACTTGAAGTTCTTTGTTCAAGAGTCAAAACTTCAGGAGGGATATCCATTGACTTAGTTGGATCTTAGCTAAAGAGCACTAAGGACTTTGAAAGGATTCCTACATAATATACAAAAACAGATGTTTTTCTCAAAAGGAAATGGAAATGGCATTAAGAGGAAGAATGGATGACAGGTGTTTTAGTCCATTTGGACTTCTATAACATAAATTCAGTCCATCTGGGTATCTTGTAAACAACAAAATTTTATTTATCACAGTTCTGGTAGTTGTGAAGCCTAAGATCAAGGCAGATTTAATGTTTGGTGGGAACCTAATTTTGGGCTAGTTTATGGCACCTTCTTGCTATCTTCACATGGTGGAGCGACTAAGCTCCCTCAGTTCTCTTTTATAATAGTATGAATCAAATTTGTTAGGGATCTTCCTTTTAACCTAATCATCTCCCACAGGCCCCATCAAGCTGTGATGGCACATGCCCGTAATAGTAGCTAGTCTAGAGTCTGAGGTAGGAGGATCACAATTCAAAGCCAGCCTCAGCAACTTAGTGAGGCCCTGTCTCAAAATAAAACAAAATAAAAAGGGGTGGGAACATGGCTCAGTGGTTAAGCTGGGTTCAAAACAAACAAAATGCCCCATCACCCAATAACCTTCATGGTGGGAATTAGGATTTCCACAGTTACCATCCAGATAATTGAAGTATCTAACCAACTATGAACAACATGCAAGTTTTGAAGTAGTGATAAGTTCACATCACTTTCTAGTTAAGAAGCTGATGAAACATTTAGTAAATTAACTACTTTTTCTTTTCTAATTTAGGTTCTGTGGTGTCCCCTGAAACAATAATAGATGTATCCTGTATCAATTTTTCTTTGCAAATGTTGAAATAAAAGTCTCCAATGCTACTTAGAAACATCTTTTCTAAAGGAATGTCTATACAAAATTGGTATCCTGGTCTTGGAGCTGAGCACTGGGCAGATCAGGTAAACAGCCCTTCTTCTCTCAGCAAGACTTCATCATATTTGAGTGCACCATGCTATTCACTAGCAGGGGACCAGAGAAAGCTAAAGAAGAGGTGTGTGATCTAGCCACCATTCCTATTAATTCTTTCAATTTAATATCTTAATGTTGCCAAGGGGATCTTATGATAAGAAAGTGAGAAAATAAAAGCTGAGAAAGGCCAAAAAAGGGGACAAAGGACTACAGGGAACAGTGGCTAGAAATCTTTCATGAAATTCTCTCTGATGCATGATATATTCTCTCTCAATGGGAAATTTGCTTACAGGTGCACTTGTGACCAATTATTTATATTAACCCAAAATATTTGGTAAATTTTGTTTAGTTTCTTCCACTGTGATTATTTCATGGCAAATTCTTTTTTGGTTTCATTTGTTTGTATCTGTTCTAGTTTTAAAAAACCTAAGGGCAATTTTTTGTCTAAAAACTATCACTGAGAGTCTTTTAGATTATTTTCCATAATGTTCTTATGTTTGAATAGCTACTAATTCTATTTTTTTAAGTTAAAAGAAAAATGTTATATAATTTTCTGAGTTCAGATTGTGTTCGATTTTCAGCTCTGTGACCAAAATGCCTGACAAAAACAACTTACAGGAAGAAAAATTTGCTTGGATTTATGGTTTCAGAGGTCTCAGTCCATGGTTAGCTTAATCAATTGCTTTGTGCCCAAGGCTAGGCAGAACAATGTAGCAAAAGGATGTGGTAGAAGGGAGCTCCTCAGCTCATGGTGTCTAGGAGTGGGGCTGGAGAAGAACGAGAAAGAGCACTTTCATCAGTGAAGTCAGGGAAATAAATTCCCAAGGACATGCCCCCAGTGACCTACTTCTTCTAACCCACCCCACATGCCCACAATTACCACATAGTGGTCTTTCAAATGATTAATCCATCCAATGGCTGAATCCACTGATTAGGTTATACCTCTCATAATCTAATCATTATACCTGTGAATACTGTTATATTGTCTGTCACATGAACTTATTGGGAGATACCTCATACCCAAACCATAGCACAGATAGACATTATTAATTATGTCTAATATCACTTTTTGTTAGCCTCAACAGAGACCCACTAACTTCTGTCATGTGTGAGTGGAATCCTTTGGTACCAATAAAGGAAAAAGCAAAGTATGAGTGAATTGCACGATTGCCCAGCAGTATAATTTATTTAATTATTCAATTATATTAATTTTATTATTAACAACATATTTGTTTATGCATATGTTATTTTAACTAGGATGTAAGGTGACTTACCTTTGTATGACTAAACTTAATCCAATCCAATCTACTGTGAATAGCTAATGTTTTGTCAATATTTTCTAGACTTATTTATAGAGACACTACTTTTATGTTTGGATGTGGTGACTATAAAACTTTGACAAAATAGTCTGAGATTTTAGAATCTATAGTGCATAATATTAACTATTTCATCAAGATAAAAAAACAAACACCCCCACAAACAATAAGGAAGATTGGGCAACACCTGGTCTTCTTCATGGGTGGAAAAACAGGAGGGGACAGCAAAGCCAGAAGCTGATGATGAGGACACACAGTGTTTACTCTTAATATCCTATTTCAAGGAGTATTTTTTTTAAAAAAGAGAGAAAATTATGATATCCTAGAATTACTAGGAAAATAGAAGACATTTCTCCCATCTAGTAATTGGTGAATGAATGAACTACTGCTATAGATTTTCCCTTCTCAAACTCCTCAAATAAGACCTACAGTTACTCTCTACTCTTACTATACTTTGGTTTTTACTTCCACTTCACTGAAAACTGCTCCTGTCAAGGTCAAGAACAAGCTTCTTTGACACAAACACATCTGGACGTTTTCAATCTTCAGCACACTAGCTTCTCTATTATATTTGATTCTATTGGTTCATTGTGTCTTCTTTTTCAAACACTTCCTTAAAAAAATAAAAATTCACATTTTCAAAAACATTTCATAAGTGATCATTGTTTACTAAAGGCATAGTAATAAAAGGTAACAGTCCTGATCATCAGCCAGCACCACCCACCCCAAACTCTCCAGATGCAAATGATATGTTTTTAATTGTTTTTGTACTTGCTATTGTAGTTGTGATACTAATACAATAATTAATAATTTATCAATTCTAGACTTTATCTATTTTATATTCATTTTTATATTATTTGGTTAATTTTATATTCCATGAATACCTTAGCTCATACCTTCTCTTCCTTTAAAAGCATATTTTCTCAGTATAATTATGCATGAATTTTTGGATTAAAATTTATTACCTTTACTCATGAAAATTTGAATATTTTTCATTTCTGAATCAAATAGTATACATGATTTAATTTTTTTCTTTTCATTTACAGTATCTTATTATTTAATTTTTTCAGAATATTTGCACACCTCTGTAAAGTACTTCTCAATGCTATTTCTCATTTGGGAAAATCTATTAAATAATTTATCAGTTCAATTATATTTTTCTGGAGATACCTTCCTGGAACTCTGACCTTTTTTTCCAGCCTGAAGAGTTCCACTAGCAATTACATAGCTTTTGTCTTGGGAATCTTTGCCTTTTTGTTCCCATGTTTGTTTTTCTTGGTTTACTCTTTTCTTGATGACATGTAATTCTCCTGAAAATAGGCCAATGGGACACAAAATATATAAAGATTTGCATATTAAGAAATTTATGTATTTTTATCTAATCACTGGCAACGATTAAGAGAAACTGAGGCAGCACAAATTGATTAAGAAAGAGTGTTTATTTGGACTCATCAGAGTTGCATCTCAAGAGGCATAAATTCAAATAATTTGAACATGCACTTAGGCTTACAGGCTTCAAGTGTTTTAAAAGCAAAAATCACAACTGAAAAGGGGGATTAGATCAGTTGTTTGTCAAGAATTTACATAGGTCCAGTTAGGGTAGCAAGCTATCTTGTAAGAAAGGGATTCAGTAACTTAATGTATATGTAAAGAAGTTCTCAGAAAGAGAGGAAATGAACAACAACTTTCTTGGGGAGGAAAGGGAGTCACACAGGTAGATGACCCTGGTGGCAATCTGCAGATTCAACATGTTCCACTGTAATGAACAGTAATGAATTACATTCATTCCACTGTAATGAATGTAATTGTAACTCTCTAGGATGTGGTCAGTGTGGGCCTGGGGGGCAATCCATGTGTGCTGGGAAAAGAAGGCACAGCTTGAATGGGGTCAAAAGCTTACTTTGGGGCAGACATGAAGCCTGGTCTGTACCGTCCTCTCATCCTAATATTCCAGGGTGCCTCAATCGGTTTGAGCTTAATTTTTCCACATTATTTTACTGCTGGTTTAAATGGGGGAAGAACTGTACAGTGGATTTTATTTTCACTTGGAATTTTGAAAGCAAGACTTCACTGTTTTCAGCTTCTTCTGCAACTTTGGAAAAGATGAGATTGCATCTTTTATTTTTCTCTGTGACCTTGGTTTTCTTGGGAAAGCTTTTAGGGCTTCATTTTTATCTATTTGATATTTTCTAAAACTGTGTCTCAATCTAGGGTTATTTAGTGTAGGCTTTTTACCCAAAATGTGAGTGCTTGAGTAAGCATTTTCTTTAGTTCAGAGGGTCTTCAATTTGGGGAAATTTTATTTTTAAATTGTTTTCAGTAGTTCCCTTTCCCTCCCCCATTTTTTTTTCATTTCTATTTTCTGTTCCTGAAATTCCTATTGGTTCAATGCTTCACATTCTAAATTAATGCTGTCTTTCCTACTATTTATTTATTTTGTCTGTTTTATACTACAAAACCTCTGTTGAATTTTTATCATACTTTTCCATTATCATAAACTTTGAGTAGATCTTTTGTTCTCTCTGTTTCTTCAGATGTTTTTGCTAATAATCTACACCTTCTTTTAGGTAGCAACATCTTATTTCATTCCCTGTGTTGTCTTTATTTTTTATACACTACCCCTACCTCACCTCTCTTTGTCTTTTTCCCCTGTACTTCTTGTTAGAACCTCTCTCAAGTGTCTAATCTTGAACTAAGGCATTAAAAACTGATGGCAAGCTAGTTTTGTGTAGCTGTAGCACTGGCAGGGCTTGGAGAACAGAGAGTCTGTTCTTGGCAAAGGAGTCCCAGTTTTTGGTGGGAAACCCTTGGGGTCAGCACCTGCAAGTGTTCCCCTGGGCTGGAGGGCTGGAGAGAATGGGAGCAAGAGTGTGGAATAAACAGGGTTACTGGAGTGGTAGAACTGGGAGGGAGAGAGGATGTGTGGGAGATTTCATTTTCCATAAGAAAAGCTTTCAATTAATCCCTGTGTTTTCAATATGCTTCCTAACTGGCTCTCCTTTGTTTCCCAGTTCAGATCAGGGATCTAAATCTCATTCATTTATGAAGTTTGGGAAGAGAGAGGCTGTCACCTTTGAATTGCTCATAACTTTGAATAATTCCCTCATTTTAGGCTTTACTCTTCCTAGCTTGCCCCTGACTTCAAGGGTGACTGGTGCTTTTGAGTTCAGAAATTCAGAGTTTTGTTCCCTCTGCAAACACATTTTAGGCCTTTTTTTATGTGTTATCTTTATGTGTTCTCTGATCTGTTTCCCATTTCTTCTTAGCACTCCTTCTTCACATATCATAGTTCCTTCATTTTATCAAAGATGGATTTGTTTAGTTTCCTCCTCCTTATCTGGCCACTTCTTATCTCACTAAAGGGCCTCATGACTTTTACTCTATTTTTTTCATATCTAACAATATTGAGCCATGATGTTTCTATAGGATTCTCCTCTTCATCTCTATTCTTTGCCCTAGAGATGAACTTTATGGCTTAATAATACTTGTGTTTTCATGATTTCCAAATTAGTATCTCTACATTTCTCAACCCCTTGAAACACCCACGTATCTCTTCCATCAGTATTTTTATTTCTCATTTGTGTTTTTGTAATACTATATTGTAAGTCCCCCAGGCTAGAAATCTGAAAATATTTCTAACCTAATTCTTATTTCCTTACTTCCATATGATATTAACGTTTTTGTACTTTAAAATAGTTTCTTTCTCTCCACCTCACTCGAATGGCCCTATATAGACTACCTTTGATTTTTCTCCTGTATTTTTATAATATTTTACATTATTTCTTTCTCTTTTTTTAATTCTAGGTTTTTCTCCACAGTGCTACCGATATTTTGAAAAAATGTGCTCACTTTTCTTTTCTGCCAACAGTCCTTTATCTGCTTATTGTCTAACTGTGGCCATGTGATTCCCATGAGAGGCAGGAGTTCAACAGCAAGACCCCTTGAGACCAGAGTTCAAGACTGAGCTAGTTGGTAGCTGGTGGTGTGACATACAGGGATGTGAAGCATTACCTTTCACCAACTTACTTATTTGACATATGGGCATGATACTGAACTTTTAGGTTGCTTAAAAGACTAGAGATGACATGTACAAAATCAACCTTGAAAGAAAGAAATATGTGGGGGTTTTTTTCACTTTTTTCTTCCTTCTTATGGTCATCCTTTTCTTCTTTTCAATTTCTTTCTTCTTTTTACAGCAATTATGTCTAAATTTCTTAGTAGTGCACAAGAGGTACTTTGAGATTTGATTGCGGCCTTCTGTCACTTATCTCTGAGCACACAGTTCTCCAGGCAGGCAGAAACGTTACTCAACCTCGGGAACGTGCCGTGCTTTTTCATGCCTTTGTGACTTTGTGCATGCTGGCACAACTTATGAAAACACTCAGTTTTGTGAGATTTTTTTCTTTTATTTGCCTCCTCCAGTAGGCTGTGAACTCCTCATGGACAGAAACTGTTTACTGATGTGTACCCGGTGTGGCTTACTTAGTGCCATTCACAAAAGTGATGGTCAAAAAATAATTAAAACACTTGTTGTGATGCCATAAGCTAATCCTAGGACCCCAGATTTCTGTCATATATTTATCCCCTTTGTTACTTAAATAGTATGGTTTGTCACTGTCCAGAGATTCAAGAACATATTATTAAGAAAATAATGAACATAGAGTTAGAATAATTTGGGGCAATAGTCTTTTAACATAAATTACATAAAACACGAAGTTTAAGAATAATACAAACGAAAAATGGGTTTTATTGCATTTATAGGACAGCTATGATTAATGTGAGGTGATTTTTAAAACTAACAGTTCCTCCATTACCTCGTTTCTCATATTGAACTGGCTTAACATAACTCTTCATCCATTTGCAAGGCACTGTTACATCCAAGGGATTCAACTGATAAATATATCAGTTTTTAAAAACACTAATTTTGTTTTCTTTGTTTAATGTCTAATTCTTATATTGGAAAATATGAAACATTAAATAATTCAAAATATAAATAAAGTCAAATGGAAGGCTTCAACAATTAATATGCGGAATATACATCCGAGTTATTTTCATTCATGATGTGTTTCAGACAAAAAAATGATGAATGTCATTTTCCAGAGTTCCAAGTACAATAGAACTATTCGAAATTGTGGTTTAAAACTTGAAGTTTTTCAAAAAGTTTTTATTATAACTTGTAAATATGTGAATTAATAAACTCTATTTTTAAGAGTAGTTTCAGGTTGATAGCAAAACTGACAAGACAGTACAGAGAGTTCCTAATATCCCATGTCCTCATATTATTTGTGAACAAAAATAATTTTATTTCCTCCTTACCAATTTATATAGATTTTATTTCCTTTTTCTTATTGCATTAGCTTGAAATTCCAATACAATCTTTATCAGCAGTGGTGAGAAGTGATGTCCTTGGTTTACTCCTGATCTCAGCAGAAAAAATTTATGTTTTTCACTATCAAGTATAATGTTAGAGTTTTTTCCTTTATCAATTTGAGAATATTCCTCATATTTCTAGTTTTATGAGAGTTTTTATTATGCTAGGTGTTGGATTTTGTCAAATGCTTTTTCTATACCTGTTGACATGATCAGTACTTTTCTTCTTTAACCTTAGGATGTAATGGATTACATTCATTGTCTTTTAATGCTTTGAATATTTGGTATAAATCCTTCTTAATTTTCTTTAGCCTTTGTTACATTTGACTTAATAATACTTTGTTCACAATTTTTACACCTATATTCATGAGTAAAATTGGTACTCGTCTTTCCTTTCTTGTATTGTTATTGTAAAGTTTAGATATTATGGTAATGCTAAACTTATAAAATAATGAGGGAGTAACCATCTACTTCTCTCTTCTAAAAGAGAATGTAGAGAATCGGTATTATATGTTCCTTCAAGATTTGATAGAATCTATACAGAACCCATATCAGTCTGGTGCTTTTTATTTTTCAAGGTTGTTAACATCTATCTGACTCAATTTCTTTAACTGATGGTCAGTCATTGTCTGATGTTAGTCTTCTTCCAAAATTCATATGCTGTTTTTGTCAAAAGACAGTTGTCTAATAAGTGGACTATTTCCAGACACAAAATCTACTGGTGCCTTGACCTTGGACTTGCCAGACTCTGGAATCCTGGGAATTAAGTTTCTTTTGCTTGGAAGACATTTGTTCTATGATATTTTGCTATGGAAGCCTGAATAGACTAATATATATTTGTGTTTCTGTTTCATCTTGTGTACATATTGGAAGATTATATCTTTCAAGGAAGTGGTCCATTTCACTTAGATTATCTAATTTGTGGGCATTAAGTTGTTCATGATATTCTTTTATTATCTTTTTTAATGTCTGTGGCATCTATAGTGATATTGCTTCTTTTACTTCTGGTATCAGTAATTGTCTTCTTTTTTTTCCCCCTTGGTTTGGCTTTGAAATTTTATTGATCTTTTCAAAGAACCAACTTTTGGTTTATCTGATGTTTCTTTATTGATTTCCTGTTTTCAATCTCAGTGATTTATGTTCTAATTTTTATTATTTCTTTCTTCTGTTTATTTGGATTTAATTTTCTCTTTTTCTAAGAAAGAAGCTTACGTGATTTATTTTATCTTTCTTCTTTTCTAATATATGCATTCAGTGTTATAAGTTTTCCTTAAAGGCACTCCTTTTACTGCATCTCACAAATTTTGATGCTTCATTTCTATTTCAATTTATTTAAAACTATTTTTAATTTTATCTTGAGATTTTCTCCTCTCCTCGATCATGTTCCTTCCTCCTTCTCTCTCTCTCTCTCTCTCTCTCTTTTGCTTATACATCATTTAGAAATATGTCCTTTAATATCCATGTATCTTCCTGTTATTGATTTCCATTTATTTCCATTATTATGTGAAAACAAACAATATGGGATTTATATTACTTTTACATATATTAAGGTATGTTCTTTGGCTCAGAATGTGGTCCATCTTGGTGAATGTTCCAAGTCAGAATAAGAAGGAGGTGCAATCTGTTATTTTTGAAGTAGGTTATGGATGTTAATTATATCAAGTTCATTGATGATATTGTTGAGATTCTTTCTTCAGCTGTGTCTAGTCTACTAATGAACCACAAAAGACACTGTTCATTCTATTAAAGTATGTTTTTAATCTCTGGCATTATGTTGCTTAGGATTTCCATCTATTTGCCTACATTGTTTATATGTTTTCTTAAGGAGAGATTGGTTAAGAACAGAATGTTCTGATGTATTTCAAAATGGTTAATTAAAAGAGACATGACAACCATACTACCCTGTAAAGTTATTGTAAGAATTAATCACATTAATATATTTAAGAATAGTGAAAATAATGTAATATATTCTTAATATATTTAAGAATAGTTATTGTAAGGATTAAACACATTAATATATTTAAGAATAGTGAAAATAGTGAAAACTTTTCACAGTACTGTGTTCTTAACAGTGATTATTAGGAATTGCTGAATTAAGGAAGATTATCTAATAGATTTAGATACCAAATTATGTCTTCAGCAGCAGTTTATTAACTATGCTATAAACTTCTTTATGTAGATGTGAGATTTCACAATTGATGAAGTTGATTGTAAAAGGGAGTTTAGGAATTACCTCACTGTTTTGTTTTATGCAAACCCTCCCCATTTTGTTATGTAAAATAATGTAAGTGAATTGTCCATAACAAAACTGCATGATCCTCTCAGTATAAAATTAAGTAACTTGTGGCTTATGAACTGACTTAGTATTAATGGCTTGGACAAATCCTCGGTTTTGATATTCTTACCTCAGTAAGATATATAATCTAGAAAATACTTGTTTTATTTTAATGAAAACATACAATCAACCATGACTCTGTGTGTGCGTGTGTGTGTGTATGTGTGTAATAAAATATGACAGTAGGGGCTGGGGATGTGGCTCAAGTGGTAGCGTGCTCGCCTGGCATGCATGCGGCCCGGGTTTGATCCTCAACACCACATACAAACAAAGATGTTGTGTCTGCCGAAAACTAAAAAATAAAATATTTAAAAATTTCTCTCTCTCTCTCCTCTCTCTCTCTCTCTCTTTAAAAAAAATATGAAAGTAATGTATAAAAGAGCTACTGGTGAAATTTGCAGTCAAATAATTGAGAGTTAGTTAATGTATTCTCCTTTGATGGTTCTTCTTGTTTTCTTAGTTTGAGTTTCCAAATAGCTCTTCTCTATTAGGATGTTCTTTCTGACTTATTCCATGCAATCCTGTGGTTTATAGTATTATTTACTTGTTGATGATTTCCAATGTAAATGTCCAGGATGATTACTCACTCATGAACTTAGATTCTCTTTGAGATATTTATCAGATATCTAATTCAAATATAAAACTCAAATATACATGAGATAGAATTTTTTTAAAAAAATTATTACATAATATAAAATAATGTATATATAAATATACATGTAAAAATATATGCATATATAATATGTATATATATCTATACATATTTATAGTCCAGAACATTGAAAAGTTTTAAAGTATCAAAACAGGCATACCAGGCTTTCAGAAATCATATCACAGTTTTCAAAAAGAGAGGAATATTTAGATAAACAAGATTTGAATGTCACCATTGAAGATAAATTTTTTAAAAATAGATGTGAGTAGTTAGAGAGGAAACAACTTCCTTAGAGTGGGGGAGAGTGGGTTTACTAAGAAGGCACATTTTGATGGAATATATTTCTTTTTGTAATATAGTTACTAAAGTGGTGGAACAAGTAATATAGAAAATTTGGATATTAACAATTTAAAAATGTATATTCCAAGGGAAAGACATTTGTAGTACCTGATAATAAATTAAGTGAATGTTTAATCAGTGGAACCACTATACCTGAAGAGTCCTGCAGATTGTATCACTGCCAGCCTGTAGGACATTGGTCTCAAGTGGTATCTCAGTACACCATTGAATTTAAAATTTTTATAACTTCTTTGAATGTTTATGTCAAAGTAATTCTTGCTAAATTTGCAGACTGCATGAACCTGGGAGTATAATAAATACATTAAGTGACAGAAACACCATCTAAACTAATCTCTATGTGCTACAAAGCTGTTCTGTGTCCCACAAGATAAAATCTATTTGGAATAAACTGAAGTATTAAGGTTAACTTCTTTTTTTCTTTTGCTGGGGGGAGGGTACCAGGGATTGAATTTAGGGGCACTTGGCCACTATGCCATATTCCCAGCCCTATTTTGTATTTCATTTAGAGACAGGGTCCTACTGAGTTGCTTAGTGCCTTGCTTTTGCTGAGGCTGGCTTTGAACTCACATCTTCCTGCTTCAGCCTCCTGAGCTGCTGGGACTATAAGTGTGTGCCACCATGCCTGGCCACTTTTTAAGAAAAAAAAAACTTTATAGAGCAAAATCATATCTATAAAATCAATATGTAAGAATATTTATTGAGTAGTTATGAACTTACTGTTAACCATCTTTCATGGATTTGTTTTTTTTCTCTTGTTTTCTGACTAGATTATCATTAACATTTTATTTATTTCTCAGTGATAATTTAAAAATGGGCATTTAAAAATTGAAGTCATAGAATAGTATAAAAGATGATAGAAAGTTTTGAAAGAGGATGACCAGAAAAGAAAATAGTTTTCTAGAAAATACAATATGTTACCAAGTTGAGAATTTTTAAACATTTGGGAATGTTCTAATAGAGGTAGGATATTTAATATTATGAATGCTTAGGATAAGATTTACACAAATTTTTATTTTCTTTCCAATATTTATAATCACTCTGTCCATCTTAACTTTTATGATTGTCTTCTTTGGGCAAAACTTCTATAACTCTTTTGAGCTGAAGATAAGAGTCATTTCTAATGATTTGTTATGACTCCCCAAATATTTTTGCTGCTTTCCTGGTTTCCATCATATTGTAAAATTACAAAGGCTTGGATAACTAATACACAATTTCTTAAATTATTCTTTTGAATGTTGTTTTCATTTATCTCTTACATTTATGCAATGTGAACTTTAATATTTTTCTATAATGTTTTATAACAAGATGAAGAGTTTTGCTTTTATAATTCATTGTACATATGACATTATTTTAAAAATATTCTCCAAAATACAATTTGTTTTAAAAGAAAACATTCACTAGTATTTTTTTGTGGAAGATTCTACACTGATATGTCAGTTCCTTTCCTGGTCTACATTTATTTTTCCTGTATGAAAAAATGCTCTGGAGCACTGATGAAATATTAGCTCTGTCACTTTTGCTACAAAGCTGGATAAATAAATGCAGTTCACTTGGCATGATCAAGCATATAAGTAGATACTTATCTAGTCTCTTTGGTCAGGGATAGGCTGAGTCTAGGACTAGGCTTTTGGGAGCCCAGAAGCCCCTTCTAGAAGAAGACATACATGAATTTTGCAGTTAAATTACATGTGCATAATTTGTTACATTCTTTATTTCTGCATTATCCAGACTCAATTTAGCATATAAACTCTCATTTCTGTTTCATAATGGAAAACTTAGACTTGCCCAGTAAAGGAAGCTAGCTCAGTTACTTTTGATTAAGCCTTTGTGTTCTTTACATAGTTAGTAAGGATTCTTAGTTATTACCTTCTCTTTTGTTACTGTTGTTTCAGGGTTCCCAGGAATCTTGAAGGCTGATATAACTGTAGACTGTTCTATTCCTAGAGCTTGGAAGTGATTGATCCTTTTCACATATAAGCCATTATTATCTTGTTTATCATAAAGATATGTTCTTTGTTTTCTGTCCATACTAGTATCTTCCTTCAAATTGAGTGTGTTGTGTTTGAAACCCTTAAGAGACTTTCCTATTATTCATGGGATAAAGAAATCTCCTCAATAGAATGCTTACAATATATTTAAAATGACACTGAGTTGTTTAAAATGAGCTAAGTTAAATTTCGTCAAAGAATCTCATGACATACCTTGAGTTACTTGTAAAGATTCAACAAATGGGAAGAGGCCAGTTATCACAGTGTAGAAAAATGGGGAGAGGTAAGTAGAGAGATGAGTTGCGCTTCAACTGCAAGTCCAATGTTACTATTCCTACTAAAGCCTCCGAGAAAACAGCTCTAACAGAGAAAATACAGATAATAAAGTCAAAGTGGACAGAGTTGTCACATTATAGGGAGAAAGCACTCCCATGCCGAAGAGCCACTCCTAGAATTTTCAAGTAAAACTGAAAGCCAAACGCATTCAGAGAACATTCAGTAACAGAAAACATTCCATTGAAATCACAGGTTTAAGTGTAAATCCTTGTTTTTAAAAAGCGCATTTTCTAGAATCTCTCTTTTGTTATATTTATTTTTGAATTCCATTTCTCTAACCTATGTCCTTCTATAAGTCTCATTCTAGTGTGTTGACATAATATAATTTAATATAAATACCACCCAATCAAAATTTATAGGATTTCATACATATTTATATACGATCTTGATTTTTATTTATGTAAGTATTATGTGGCTACAGAGCTTACCCTATTTTTGTTTTTTGCAATCTTGCTTGTAAGAGTTGTATTAATACTTTTTCTGCTGTCTTTGCTTCTAGTTTATTCATTTCCCTTATAAAGACCACTTAGGTTGCTCCCAACTCTTACAATCACAATCAACATTGAGATAAACAGACTTACACATGTTTTTTAAGGACTACATGAAAATTTTCTTAGGATATTTACTAGGAATAAAATTACTGGATTGTGTGATACACAAACTTATTCTGCTTTGTTTAGTCAAGGGAGATTTCTCTGGAAAATGACTACAAAAGTTTGTGGTAGTTTACATTTTTCCATATATCAGTTCTTTGTCATCACTTGGTGTTAACTCATTTTTAATGTTTTGATAATATGATTGAAGTTAAGTGGTGTCTCATTGGTGTTTTAATCCTGGTTTTACTGATTACTTGTGTAATTGAGCATCTTTATGTATTTAAAGATCATTCAAATTTCTCTTATAGGAATTGACATCATATTTACTGGACCTTTTATTGTTAGGTTAATGTTTTACATATCTCTTTTAGTTAATTAATTTTTAAAAGCATAGATAAAACAGTCAATTAGTAGATTGGGAGATGGTAAATATCTTCTATTTGACATCTTCTATCTTTAGCTATATAATCCTTCTTTGAAGAATACTTATTCTGATTTATATATTCAAACATCAATTGCTAAATTTATGCTATTCTAAAAATTTTTGTTGATGCATAATAATTACACAATAATAGTGGGAATCATTGTGACATATTCATACTTGTATAATTTAATCAACTTCATTCCCCAGTATTTCCCCTTGCTCTCTCCTCTTTCCTCTTCCTGATCCCATCATTTACCCTACACAGGTATCCTTTCTATTTTTGTGAGATTACTTTTTTATCTTTTTTTTCTCTCCAGCTTCCATATATGAGAAAAAAATACGATTCTTACTTTCTGAGTCTTATATCACTCAACACAATGTTCTTCAGTTCCATCCATTTTCTTGTAAATACCAAGGTTTCATTCTTCTTTATGACTAAATAAAACTCTATTTTGTATATATATATAGTACATCTTCTTCATTCTTTCATCTCTTTACAGGCAGCTGGGCTGGTTCTATAACTTGGTTATTATAAATTGTGCTACTAAAAACATAGGTAGGCCTGATGTCACTATAGTATGTCAACTTAAATTCTTTTGGATAAATACCTAGGAGTGTGCAGCTCTTGGACATGTAGTGTTCCATTTCTAGTATTTTGAGAAACATCTATAACTGATTTCCATAGAGAATGTGCTTATTTATAATCCCATCAATAGTGTTTAAGGCCTCCGAACATTGGTATGCTGGTAAAGAGTTAAATACAGCCTTTTAGGAAATAAATGAAGAACCTTTATTTTGTTGTCTTTGCTGATATCTACACTGCAAATATCTTCACCATGGATAATTACAATCTTCTAAATGACTTCAACTAGTTGGTGAAATTCCTAACATTTTAACTATTGGCTCTTTTGAGCTTACAGGAGCTGAATCCAACACTGAAAACCCCACTAGCAGCTATTGATTGAGGGTTGTTTATCAAGGTTAAGTTCACAGCATTTGTGCAAGTAGCCAATAAACTCTTTTGGCAAGAGAATGCCTCCATTTAAAATGATATAGGCACTGGAATTGGGACCAGCTCTGTGAGGGGAGATATACAATGCAACATGAGTATCAGCCAGCTTCATAAGCTATTATCTGGAACAGAGTAAAAATCCCATCTATTGCTCAACTATTTCCATCTCTGTTTCTATTATCAGGATTTAATATGTCTTAAAAATCTTTTTGGACTTGTTCCCTATTTCTTTTATAAAAATTTATTGGTTATTTGCAGAGGTTTTTTTTTTTTTTTTTTACTTTCAAATTTTTATTTCATTGTATTTTCTGATGGATTTTAGAAAATTTGTGTATTTAATATATTTAGTTTCTAAATTGCTTCCTTTTAGTTGTCACATATGTGTATATGATTTATTTGTCTGTTTAATTACATCTTTTTAAAATATTCCATAGTTAGTTTAACATTTTTCTCTATAAAGAGTCTTAAGCAGTTTTTCATATGTTAACATCTAGGTAATTCTTGGGGTTTGATGAGATTGTGAATAGTGGCTTATATCTGTCATTCTATCTAGTTAGTTATTTCTGCTATAGATTTTTATTATTGATATTTTCAAGTTGCCCGTATATACCAGCAGTCAAACTTTTTGATCTCAGGATCCCCTTATAATCTTAAAAAATATTTACTCCTTTCTAAACTTTTTTTTCTCTTTTCCTTTTTTGATTTTTTTTTACTAATTGTAATTACACATGTTGATCCCCAAATTATTGAGGTCAAAATTAGCAATAAGCTTTCATTTATGTGTGGTGATATCTTTTGTATTAGAAACTATAACAGAAAATTTAAAAACTGTTATTGGTTCCCTTAAAATAAAAATAACCTATCAGAAGTTAATATAAATAATGCGTTACTATCTTGTCTGTTCCTAAAATTCTCACCTGGCTTCCTTTCATTTTTAAAAATTTTCTTATACATTTTTTCCTTGACTTAAGTTCAATCTTTGGCATTCATTTGCTGTAAATTTTGTCTCTTATAGATAAAATATTTCTTTTCTCTTTTTGTATCAAGGCTGAGGGTCCTATTTTTTAATTGATACATTTCATACATATATATTTCTATTATTAGAATACTTAATATTTATATTTGATGTATTATGGAAATGGGACAATATTTGGTCTTATTCTATCATTTTATTTTATATTTATGTTTTATATTTCTGGTTATCTTATTTTATATTTATGTTTTGTGTTTTTGTATTTAAGTTTTGCTTTTTTGTTCTATTTGTTTTATATTTAATTTTAACCTGAGATTTTAAAAAATGTCTATTAATATTCTGGAGGCAATCTCTTATTTATTAAGAATCATACTTCAGTTTACCTTTCTGTATACTGTTCTGGAACATATCAGTATCTTATGCTTTTAGGTAATGTCCTCAGCACCCTCCCCTTTCTACTCTCTTAAGTTTTTAATTGCTCCCCATCTCTTACCCTTGCCATTGTGGTTTCATTTGTTATTTTTTTTTCTTCTTGGTGGATTTTGTGTATTCCTTTTTAGGAAATGATAAAATGTTCCAAGTTATTTATTCCAGCCTTTTTTCATTATGCATTTTAGCAGTTTCTTGATTTATTGTATTTTCTTGACTTATTTGTCTATTTCCAGGATATTTTAAAGAAAAATTTATGTGATAAAACGTAAGGTATTTTTGCCTGAGAATACTTCATTTTACCCCCTTCGTGCTTTCTAGTTTTGCTATAAATAACTTCGTGTACATTTGAAAACACTGACTTTTTTTTCCTCTTAAAATGTTAATTTTGAGTAGCAGTTATCAATTTGATTTTTCTCCTTTTGTTAAAAGATTCAGGCTCTTTTTCTGAGCTTCTAGATGTGGGACTCTATTTGATACTTGTTTAACTTTATTCTGACCTCATTTATTGCTTTTTAATTCTGGGAAATTTGTAGTCTTATTATATTTTGTTTGTTTTCTGTTAGGGTCTATAAACAAGTCAAGATGGCACCTGGCATTTTGCCAGAGGGAGTGGTTTGTGAAGTGTGGAGATTCCTTATTGGTTGACTGTTGTATCTAGTTTATGTTAATTAAGATAAGCTGTGTGTAATGTATATATACCCCTCCTGTCCTACAATAAAAGGCTCCCACTCCTGCTGTATCAATGTACACAAGTTGCTCGTCACCCCCCACCCCCCAACCCCCGGTTATTTTGCTGCAGCCGGACTGCGGCACTTTTCAGTGCTGGGGACTGAAGCTAGGGCGTCACACATGCTAAACAAACTGAGCTATAATCCCAGCCAATTGTAGTCTCATATTTTAAAATATTCTCATTCTTTCATAATTTTTCTTATTTTAGACTCCTATTATAAGAATAATGACACTTCTCTTACTAAAACAAACACACACACACACACACACACACACACATCTTAATTTTTCTTTACTAAACAACAGAATTAGTTGACATATAAGTTATTCTTCCTAGTGGGGGGGACACAATTTCAAATGATATGTTGAAATTAAGACTTTGTAGTTCCATAGATTGTTTGAAGGATTATACTATCAAAAATGTAGGTGCTTTCTACTTTCAGTTTCAGAAGGAGATACTAAAATCTAAAGAAGTTATGTAATTTGTTCATATGCTTAACAAAAAAAAAAAAAAAATAGAACCAGAATTTAAACCTAAACCATTTAATTCTAAGTCCTGAGTTCTTTTCATCCATGATGTTGTCATATCCAAATATGTAAAATCACTATTGATCCATTCCTATTTCATCAATGATTTTAGAGGATAATTCCAAAAGTTAGTTTAAAAACATCCCTACATAATGCCCCCAACTCATTACATAGAATTCAAATTCATATTTAAACCCACCTAATTAAACCCTTCATTGAAAGCATATCACTCCAGCTTTAGATAGAAATCCATGAAATACATTAACAGATTTATGGGCCAATGTTTCAAATATTGTATTAACTGAAGGAAATCAAATGTCCATTTTTATAATGGGAGAGTTTGTTTTTTCACTTTTTCATTAGAAATATTTTACTTAATTAACTAACAGAAGGCAGTTTAATGCACTGATATCCAGATCATTGTTTTCACAAAAGCATCAGGAGAACACATTATTAATTGGCACACATGAAAAATTAGGTCTTGAATTGTCTAAATGTGCAAATAAAACATAACATATGTTAATACCATACTGAGAGCAAAATTTCCATTTTCTGTTAACTAATGATTCCATTAATAGATTAAAGAATTCTTAGAAAATAAATAAGAGTTAGAATTTATATGAATTAGAAAGTCAAAGGAAGTCAGAATTGCAGTGAGATGATAATGCCTCTTTACCTCATAGGAAAGCATAGGTGAAATGGTGACAGATTTCTGCATTAGCATTTTATACTTTCAGTGCTACAGAGGGTTTGGGAGACTTTAAATACAATATCCCAATACTGATAAGAAGAAATCAAGATACATTATGTGTGTATATATGTATATAATATACATATATACACACAGATGCATACTTTTTTCTGTTTTTTAGAATGAATTTTGATATGAAGTTGTTTTGATTTAATAGTACTTTCATGATTAATTCATTTGACTCCTTTGGATTGAATTACATCAGAATGTGCTAAAATACATAATTTTCCAAAGGGGAAAAGACAGAAAACCATGGATGTTTCTCACCAGGTGAATTTGTATTCATCATTTCAAACTAAGAATAGAATGAGGACCTAAGTAGCCTTGTGTTTGTCAAGTCACTATTCCTATTTTGGCAGAGAGAATAGATGATTTGGTTGGAAAATAAATTACAAAATGTAAGAATAAATATGAGACTGAATACTAGAAAAAGCAGGTAAAAAACTGTTAGCTGAGAATGGTTCTTAAAGAATCAGTGATAATACTGAATTATGAAAACATTTCTAATGATTATGAACAAAGGTGAAAATAAAATGAAAAGAAGGTAAAACAATGGAGATGATAGAAAATGCATTATTAGTAAATACGTGTTAAGGAGACAGATTATAAAATATTCATATTTTATATTAACTGGCATTAGGAACTTTAAAATGAAATGAAAATGTGATGTGGGTTTTTTGATTCTGTTCAAATCTTTTATCTTAATTAATCAAAGAAAAAAAAACAGTAGTAGTTTTTGTAGTTTAAAAAAGAGGACTTGGAGAGAACAGATACAATGTTTTCTCTCAATGAGCATATAACATTGTTGGCATTACATAATGGGCATGTGAGTGTTTCAGCTCATGGATCCACATAAAGAATGGACCAGAGTCACCTGGAGGTTTCTTTCCATAGCACACTTCCAGGATTTTGAGTTTATTAGGCTAGGATAAGGTCTGGAAATATGCAAACTAAAAACGTTTCTTCCAATAATTTGCAACTAGTTTGGTACATACTGCAACAGGCAAAAATATCATTAATCGTAAGACAAATGTGTATTGTGCTTCAGTTACGGAGAGGAAACTGTTGTAGGCTCTTGCAAATATATAAAACATTCATTTTTTCTAGATTCTGTTCTTAAAGGACTTAATGTATTGAAAGAAAGTTGCAATAACAGTGCCATCAAAAAGGTAAAGCATCACATTAAATGTGAGAGCAGATTGCTTCCCCTTTGGGAGAGGGAAGAATAATTGAGGCAGCTCTCTGAACAGGGCCTTGATAAACTACTTGTCTTAATAGGCTCCACGTGAAGAAGGCATTCCAAGCATGAGCAATAAAATGAGCACTCACAACACAATCTGATTCAGGATAGATTTGGGGAGAGGAGAATAACATAATTTAGATGAAATTAGTGGCCAAATATTTATTCACTAAATAGATATTCGTGAAGAATAAATGGTGAAAAACAAAGCTTGGAATAAACTAGTTACAGAGCAAGTAGAGAGAAGTGAGTAGATTCAAATGGTACTCAAGTAGAACTTAAAGATTAATTAAATGTAGGCTTTATCTCAATGATTAACTGGATTGGGGCAGAATGTGAGGTAAAAGAGAATTGAGGGATCATTTGAGATTTCTGGTGTGAGTCATTACCTGCATTGCAATACTAGTTATTTGTGTTGGGATGCTTCTTACGTTGCAAGTACCCAACTTGCTCCTTTCATGTTTGCTTTCAACTCAAATAAAGTCAGTATTATAGTCCTTTGTTGATATCAGTATTGTAGATCTCAGGGTTGAAGTGTGTTAAGAGGTAGTTATATCATCATGGAGAGACCAGGGACCTTTTCCAAACTTGATAGGAGCATATTCAGTTTTTTTTTAATATTTATTTTTAAGTTATAGTTGGACACAACACCCTTATTTCACTTGTTTATTTTTGTAAGTGGTGCTGAGGATCGAACCCAGGGTCTCGCACGTTTGAGGCAAGCGCTCTACTTCTGAGCCACAACCCCAGCCCCCACATTCAGTTTTTTATCTTATTAAAGATAACAGGAATCATACAATAAACTAATTAATATTCTACCACTGCTAGTGGAAAAAGATAAATTGGAATTTATATTCAAAATAAAGGTATTTTAAAATTTCATAGTTGTTTTAGATAAGACATTGAATTTGATAAACTATCCTCTCAATTTTAAATCTACTGTTATTTTGTTTAACATTGAGCTTTAATCTTTTCTAACATAGTTTATTGCTCTAAAGTTAGCTGAATGCTTGTGGGCAATGTTATTTATTTTAAAAGAAAATCCCCCTAAGCTACTTACATTTAGAGATTGTGAAAGCAAATAGAATTATCATAGAAGGAAGAAATCAAGTGTGCTTTTTGTTCTTAATTTTCACTCAAGAGTAGGGGTGAGTTTTTTTTTATATTCTTTTCAAGAATACAAAGAAAAGAATTTTAAAAAATCCAAGAAAACATAATGTTCCCCTTTGATTTTTAAAAATCTCTATAAGTGTGTTTTTTTCCATAGAAAGATAAATTAAAAATTGGGGAATATAGTAAAATCATTACATTAAAGATTACTATGAATAAACATAATATTCAATAATACTTTCTTCTGTTTCATTCTTCATATTAACAGGGAGTTGTACATTTTGTGAAAAATTTGATTAGCATTCCAAAAGAAAAAGGTAACTTAGAGCATATACAATTTAAACTTTTATAATAAATTTATTGAGGGTTGAGCAGTATAGTTACAAGATAAATACATTGTAATTACCATAATACTAACCCAGAATATCATGCCAGGATGTGATTTTCTGACATAGAATTCAATGCCACTCATATTTCCCCCAAAATTTAATTAGCACATACCTTTGATTGAAGAAAGATAATCTTATCAAAGTCTATTTCAAGTCTTTATGTAACCATCAGTGATAAAATGGAAGGGGTTAAGATTTTACTAACACTTGTGAGGTCTAGGAGATGTTTATAAGTAAGACCACATTCTACTGTCACCAATATATCTTGTAAGCCAAAAATTCAGTGAAATTCAATAGTATCTATTGACAAAGTTCTGAACCTTAGGATGATTTGAAGTAATAAAGAGAAGGATTAGGAAAATTTAGATATACAGTGATACATATGAAAGACAGATGTATACACATCCAGGAGCTCTAGTAATGGTATGGTCAGTTTTTTTTTCCTTTTTATTTTTCAAGTTTATAGAGAAAAAACTGCTATCATTCTTTTGCTTTCTGTTCAACTTCACTCTAGTAGGATATATTAGACAGTTCTTTTCTACGATGAAACAAGCTAAATGTTAGACCTATATGAAAATTATAACTTTATGTAGATTCATAGAGAGATGAGTAAATTGATATTCATGTATTTCCATTAGTGTTCAGAGGTAGAGACAAGAACAATGTGTTAAATACTCAGTCCATTTTCATGAAAATAAAAAATATGCCAATAATAAAATAATGTGATTTTTCATTATAGAACAAAGAAAAAGAAAAAGAAAATGAAATCCATGTGCAACCAATAAATAGCTACTAATGTAGTTGACACTGATATATACAGGTCATTTGAACATGTGTTTTGAGCTCTCATGTTCTATTTATATATCAAAGTTAACTTGTCAGTGAGAATTAGTGGCATCAAGGTCCTTAGGGTACAACTATTTTTGTGGCCTTAAAAGTCATTTTTATATCATGAGAAAAGTTCAAATCACTTTTCTCATGAAACAAAATTTACTTTGCATACCCACCTGCATTTTGACTATCTCTGCTCAAGCCTGTGCTTTGCCTAAGCTTAACACATGCCCTAATTTCTTTATTTTATTGTCTACGTTCTCTCTTATGGTGGTCGTCAGGTCATTTCATAATTGCATAATTACATAATGAGGCATTCTCATCTAACTTGCCTTGGTCAACAAAATGCTGAGCAGAAGCCTTTAGGTGACAGTGATTGGCACTCACTTAACTCTTTCTCATGCATTGCACGTGGAGCCTTAGTGTACTGAAAATTTTAAACTTCTTTATTATCCCAGTACAACAGCCTGTCCTAACTTTACACAGTTGATTCTGCACTGAATGTGACTGCTTTACTCGATGTAGCTGATGTTTATGGGTCTACAATTTAATTTCCAAAAAAAATATTATTTTTCTTTTTTCTTATTTTTAAAAAATACAGAACATTATCATTTAATAATCACAGGAAACAAATTTGTTAAATCTTTGAGTGTGTGTGTGTGTGTGTGTGTGTGTGTGATGGAAACTCATTTTATTTTTTTTTTTTTACTTTAAAATTTACCATGTACATTGCAAGGTCTACTTGTCTAATACAAATTGTATCTTCACAAAAATTTTGATTTTAAAGCATTAGTGAAAATAGCAATTAAAGTTATTCAAAACGCCAAGTGTTAAAAGAAAAGTGTATATAGGCACTCAAAAAAAAAAAAAAAAAGAGTCTGACATCCTATTATTGTCTTAAAACTATTATATTAGCTTAAACTGTATATCATATAATCAGACCATAAAATTTAGGGAAAATCTGTGTAAATTTGAAATATATTTTCTACCATTTTGAAGTTTTAAGTTTTTCTCATTAAATTGATATCTGTGCATGGCTATAAAGCAGAACAATATAATGATACAGCTGCTGCCCTAAGAACTATAAAATTAGTATATGAACCTGACTTTAATCACTTCAGTTTTTCCTGTTTTTTCATTTCAATTTTTCATTTCCATTTTTTTTTTTTTTTTTTTTTGCAGTCTGTTATCTAAGATTCAGGGTAGAGCTTTAGTCTTAAGGGAAGTTGTAAATTAGAGAAAGTTTGACTTCTGCTATCTCTGACTCATTTATATTTATCCTTTGCCCTGTTTTCTGTCAACACTTCACAGATTTAACTCTTAGGTCTAAAGCCAGTAATTTACAGCTTTGCACAAACTGAAGTTCCAAGTTTTCCCTTTCTGGGGAATACATGCATTTCAAACGTGCCTGTGATGGTAAGAGGGGCCTTGTATATCCTCTGCAAAAAATTCAGAGGCCAGATGGGCAGGGTTTTAGGGAACAAGCAAATTTTAGGTTTCAGAGAACAAGGAACACTTTTTAGAACTTCTCAAATCATACCCTGTGGTGGAAACTTTACAGCCTACAGATGAGAAAGCCTGGCTTTGAGGTTCAGACAAAGCATGAAAGGGAGTTAGGACACTTCCTCTTGCATAGTTTTATTTGTATTCAGCTGTGTTTTAACTGACTTTCTAACCTTTTAGAAAACATTGTTTTAGATTCCCTGCATCACACAGTAGCTCTGTGTGAAATTTATAGTAATTCAAGCAAAAACTCCCTCTGGCTTCGCATGACTGAACATTTGATTAAAATTATAGAAACTGAACTACCAGGCAACTCCTCTCCAGCTCTGTGTGGAACATCTGCTGAAGTAGCCTTTAGAAGTCAGACAGAATTGCAATGTCATGCTCTAGGGGAAATACACACAACATAAAAGTAAATAATGAACACAAAGCCCAGAGCTCATAAGGTGCAGGCCATATGTAAGCTGATATAGTAAACTAGAGGGCTTATAGATGTGTGTGTGTGTGTGTGTGTGTGTGTGTGTGTGTGTGTTAGTCTAATAAAGTGTAGTATCTAGGTTCAGTAAAATTTCAGGCAATACAAAATTTTTAATATAACTAATAAATGTATATTACAATTCAGTTTTTATACTTAAGTGTTAGAGTACCATCCATATACATTTAAAATACCAAGAGTTAATTATTGTATTAAAAACCTTTGTTATATAAACAAAAACTTTCAGAACCCAAAAAGCAAAAATATAAAAGCATAAAGCAAAATAAATAAATAAAGAACTAAGGTATTTTTTTTTTTTGTACTGGAGATCACACTCAGGGCTTTGCACATGCTAGTCAAGCACACTATCACTGAGCCACATCTCTAGCTCTAGATACAAAGAATTTTTCAAGAAATATAATTAGAGACATCGGGACACAGAAACACATGAAATATAATTGCTAACTTTTCAGAAACTTTTCATAGATCACTGACAGTGACAACTGGGATCCTGATAAACATTTATCAAGAAATTCTAAAGAAAATTGTAAGGTAGGATTTTTTTTCCTCTAAGTTAAACAAAAGTCATATTAAACCCATTGAAATAATAAAATGAATGATTATTAGTACTTTCATATTTTTATTTATTTATTCATTTATTAATTGATTGATTTTTAATTTGTTCTAATTAGTTATACATGACAGTAGAATGCATTTTGACACATCATACATAAACAGAGTATAACTTCTCATTTTTCTGCTTTTATGTGATGTAGAATCACACCAGTTGTGCAATCATGTATATACATAGAGTTATAATGTCTAATTCATTCTATTATCTTTCCTTTCCCCATACCCCATCCCCTGCCTTCAATCTCCTCTGCCTAATCCAAATTATTTCTATTTTTTCCCTAGCTCCCAGCCCCTCATTATAAATTAGTATCCACATATCAGAGAAAGCATTCAGCCTTTGGTTTTGGGGATTGGTTTATTTTGCTTAGCATCATATTCTCCAGCTCAATCCATTTATCTGCAAATGTCATCATTTCATTCTTCTTTAAGGCTGAGTAATTGTATATTGTGTATATATACCATGTTTTCTTTATCTATTTATCTATTAGAGGGCATCCAGTTTGGTTCCATAGATTGGCTGTTGTGAATTGAGATGCTGTAAACTGATGTAGCTGCCATCACTGTAGTATGCTGATTTTAAGTCCTTTGTGTATAGACTGAGGAGTAGAGATAGCTGAGTCAAATGGTGCTTTCATTCCAAGTTTTCCAAGAAATCTCCATACTGTTTTCCAGATTGGTTACACAAATTTGCAGTGCCACCAGCAATGTATGTATTTCCCCACATCCCCGCCAACATTTATTGTTGTTTGTATTCTTGAAAATTGCCATTCTGTCTAGAGTGAGATGAAATCTTAGAGTAGTTTTGTTTACATTTCTCTAATTGCTAGAAATATTGAACATTTTTTTGTATATTTGTGATCGATTGTATTTCTTCTTCTGTAAAATATGTGTGCAGGTCCTTAGCCCATTATTGATTGGGCTATTTGTTTTTTTTTTTGTGTGTGTGTGTTGAGTTTTTTGAGTTCTTTATATATCCTGGGGTTTAATGCTCTCTCTGATATGTGTGTGATAAAGATATTCTCCCATTCATTCCGTAGGCTCTCTTTTCACATTATTGTTTTCTTCGCTGAGAAGGAGCTTTGTAGTTTGAATCCATCCCATTTATTGATTTTTGATGTTACTTCTTGCACTTTAGGAGTCTTGTTAAGGAAGACAGTTCCTAAGCCCACCTGGTGAAGATTTGGGGCTACTTTTTCTTCTATTAGGAACAGGGTCTCTGTTTGAGTCCCTAAGTCTTTGACTCACTTTGAGTTGATTTTTGTGCAGGGTGAGAGATAGGGGTTTAATTTCATTTGTTACATATGGATTTACAGTTTTCCCAGCACTATTTTTTGAAAAAAGGCTATCTTTTCTCCAATGAATGTTTTCGGCACTTTTGTCTAGTATAACTGTATTTATGTGGGCTTTTCTCTGTGTCTTCTATTCTGTACCATTGGTCTATATGTCTGTTTTGGTGCCAATACCATGTCCCTTTTGTTACTATGGCTCTGTAGTATAGTTTCAAGTCTGGTATTGTGATGCCTCCTGCTTCACTTTTCTTACTGAGGATAGTTTTGGCTATTCTGGGTCTCTTATTTTTCCAAATAAATTTCATGTTTTTAAAAATTTCTATGAAGAATGTCTTTGAAATTTTAATAGAAATTGGATTAAATCTGTATAATGCTTTTTGTAGTATGGCCATTTTGACAATATAAATTTTCCCTATCCAAGAGCATGGGTGATCTTTCCACCTTCTAAGGTCTTTTTAAATTTTTTTCCTTTAGTGTTCTGCAGTTTTTATTGTAAAGGCCTTTCACTTTGTTTGTTAGATTGATTCCCAAGTATATTGTTTTATTTTTTTGAGGCTTTTGTGAACAGGGTAGTTTTCCTAATTTCTCTTTCAGTGAATTCATCATTGATGTATAGGAACATTTTTGATTTATGGGTGTTGATTTTATATCCTGTTACTTTAAGAATTCATTTATTAGTTCTAGAAATTTTCTAATGGAGTTTTTTTGATCTTCTAAATATAGAGTCATGTTGTCTAATACTTTCCAATTTTTAAGGAATAATTACTTTAAAAATAATGATATAATTACTGGTGCCAGTATTTATATCAAACAATACTGGTTAAAGAGGAGTGCACATTTGGTATGGCATAGTTCAAGTCAATATTATTCATTATATCTACCTCTCTTTTAGGTTAAACAACCAATCATCAATACAATAAAACACTGTGTTGGGAGTAAAAAGGCACCCTCATACATTGCTGGTGGGACTGCAAATGGGTGCAATCAATATCTTGGAAAACTAGGAATGGAAGCACCATTTAACCCAGCTACACCACTCTTCAATCTATGCCCAAAGGACTTAAAAACAGGACACTACAGGCACACAGCCACATCAATGTTTATAGCAGCACAATTCACAATAGCTAAACTGTGGAACCAACCTAGATGCCCTTCAGTTGATGAATGGATAACAATAATATATACACACTATTCAGAATTAAGAGAGAATAATCATGGCATTTGCAGGTAAATGGATGAAGTTGGAGAATATAATGCTAAGTGAAGTTGGCCAACCCCCCCCCAAAAAAAAAAACAAATGCTGAATTTTTTCTATGATATAAGGATGCTGATTAATAATGTGGTTGGGAGGCAGAGCATGGGAGGAATAGACAAACTCTAGATAGGGCAAAGGGAAGGGAGAGGAAGGTAGTTGGTATGGGGGTAGGAAAGATGTTGGAATGCGATGGACATCAGAGAGATGAAAAATTGTGCTCTATATGTGTAATATGAATTAGGATGCATTCTGCTGTCATACATAACAAATTAGAATTTTTTAAAAAGCAAAGGTAAAAAAATATTGCTATTGCCCATTTCTCAAAAAAACTTTAAATATTCAAAGTTATTTAAATACTATATTTAGCAATTATATGACATAGCTTATTATTGAAATACTTCTGGTTATGTCTAATTAATACAAATGTTGACTATAGAATCATTGTTCTAAAACTCGTACTTGAAAAGGATGTAGAAAAGCAGAACTTGAAAGCCTAAGGCATAGCAAGAAGGTATTGAAGATAAGAATTTTGAAGAGTTGTGTTTTATCTGCGTTGTAGTTGTACCATTTGTTAACATTCACACAGTTCATTAATTTTAGCAAGAGATATAGTGTGAATAAAGACTGAAAAGTTTATAGAAATATTAGCAACTCATTGGTCAGTAGATATATTTTTATATAAATGGTTATATCAGATTTTATTTCAAATATATGCCTTAATAAAAATACTCAAACATATTCATGTAGGAATTTTTGTTTGACCTCACAGGTGCTCTCAGTGACTTGTGTAAGGATTAGCATTAGTGACTGCCCTGTTGCCATGCCTTAGAAAACCATGGTACTTGAATGACCAGATGAAATTTGCATACTGCTTAAGGATTAAACTTTAGAAACCTGATTTATTTGCTTAGGATGAACTTTGAGTTAACATTTTGGAATATGTTTCTAAATCTAGTTTAGGTAAGTAAATCCAGGTCCAGAAAAAGAGGAGGGAAATTAAAACTTCAGTCTGTGCACTACTGAAATAGAGACCAACAAGTTGCATTAAGGTGTAGGGATTTTTTTTTCTTTTTTCTTTTTTTAAGTAGAATGCTTTTTCATTAAGAAATAAGGAAAATTAAGTACATTTGTATAATATTGAATAAAACACCCTAAGGATGTAGAGAGAAAAATGTTGAGGCTATAATGCAGCCAACCTGATTATTACACTCTGGGATTTTGAGTACTCTGATTCAAAATCAAGGTTAGACAGTGGCTTGGCTCTCCAAGCCTTACAGAATGAAGAAGTGGAAATCCATAATAGAATAGCAGAGGACTGTGAATGAGTCTGTGTGTTGACTTGTTCGTGATGTTGAAAAGTATGACTTTCTTTTGCACAGAACATTTCTTCTACAAAACAATTAGTGTTGTTATTAGGAACTAATTGGAATAAGCAATTATCATTAGAATATATACCAAATAGCTATCAGTTTGCATTAAATCATACTTAGATTTTATAACTTTGTTTTATAAAGTATTATTCTTTATAAAATGTAAAGGAGATAAATCTGAAATATTCAAAGTGCTCTGATTTGATTGATTCTTCAATAAAGCTAATGATTCTGGGAATATATGCAAAGAGTTAGAGAGATTTCTACAATGAAGTTTTGCAGACTTACTCCAAATCAGTGATCATACTTTATCAAGCAATTCTTTGAATGATACAAACCAAATATCAAAATTGACAATTCTGTCATTTATTTACCTAAGCTATTTTTTATATACATACTCTGAAATGGACAAATAGTCTTTTGCTTTACTTCAAAAGAAACTCATTAGCATTAAAATTGCATAGAAAGGAAATAAACTACAGTAATATTGCTACATGAAATTTTATTTGACCTCAAGCATGTCTGCCTTTCTCAATTGGTTTCTGGAGAAAATACCAATTGAAATCACTGGATTAGATGACATATTTGAAAAAGGGAAATAATCTTTACCTAATATTTAAATCATCATTGATACATATGTCTGCTTAAATTTTATTTGGAATTGAGAAAAAGACAGAATATACAACCCAGTGCTTGATTGCACAGCAAATGTTTCTGCATTCATGTGCTGAAGAGACATGTCAGTGGATGGAAATCAAAACTAAGGTTTCACTCTTCTTCTCTCTAGCAGAGCCAACTGGCTGGAGTAGCACAAGAATAAATGATTTATTACTTGTATGGGCAACATTAAGGTCAACAAGTATACCTTGCTATGGTACTCATGATACTCTTAAATATTGGGTTTGGATTCATGTATTTTTTATACATACAAGGCAATTAAAATAATCCTTCCTCTTTAGCTTTCTTTCATTACCCTAATTAGTGTCCAATATGTCTCTTAAAGTTGCCCCACTTAAAATCACATTAAGCTAGTATATCTGATTCTTTGCATTGTATTGTAATTATAATATAAAGAGCTAGACAATTTATTTCTGCTATGTTCCTAGATTTTGTTAGGTTACTATTTTTAATTTCTTTTAAAAATGATGTCATTCTTGACTTCTTCCCATTTTTTTAAATGGACTTTTGTTACTTATCTTTTGACTTTTTCTCTTTTTTACTCTTTCCTTTCTCCCTTTCACTTGCTTTGACTTGCTGCTTCTTTTATTCTGTGAAGGATTATGTGTCTTTTCAAAACATTATATAATTTCTTTATTCTACCTAATTTTCCATTTTCAAGGACTTATCAAATTTTGTGCTTTCTTAAAATTTCTTCTGGACATTTTTTTTCCCACTGACACAGATTAGTTTACTTGTTGTTACATAACATATTCACCTATAATTAGCATGTTAGTACAATGCCTGTGTATTACCTTACCCTGTTTCTATGGAACAGGAATTAGGGAACTATTTCCTAGGGAACTATTTCCTATTTCCTAGGTAGTTCTCACTGTGGAATCTCTTTTGTGTTCCAGGCAACAAGTCAGCAAAAGCTTGACTGAGGCCTGAGGACTTAGCCATATTCCCCGCAAATTATTGCCATCTCTTTGCAAGAAGCTTCAGACCCTTGGTAAGTATTTCTCTTTAAAGAGTGGTTTGAATTCTTTATGTGGCTGCTCAGTTTTTCTAGAGTACATGCAGAACAAGACAGAAGCTACAGTGTCTTTAGAACCTGGCATCAGAAAACACAACTTTAACCCAGTCAGTCCTATTCAGCATAAGAGAACAACACAGGATGTGATTACCCAGGGGGCAAGAAACATTAAGAGGCATCTAGGAGGTTACCACAAATGTACAGGATATATGACTTTCTCTCATCTCCATGCTGATCACTAAAATTTCTCAGTTGAGTAATTTTTATTAAGCACGTACTTTCCTTTTACATTGCTTCCTATATTATATCTCCCTGTCAAAACAAGTCTGTGTTTGCATTTTATCATCTTGCAATTGACTAAACTTTAAGTATCATATTTGTAGTATTTTAGCTGTTCAATATAAAGCTTTATAAAAGACAATGAGAAACACACATTTGCATGCAATTACTTTTTAAGCAAAATTTTTGTAACTTACCCCTGTAAGAATCAATATCAACATTTTGACATTGTTGTTCAACTCTTCTTTTTAAGTTGACCACTAGTTTTTGTTCTAGATTACCCTTTCTGTCAGCTATCATTATTATTGTTTACACTACAGAGTCCTCTGGAAGCATTCTTTTACAAAAATATATCCCAGATCCTAACCAGAGGAAATAAAGTACTTGTAAAAGCCTACACATGTACATTAATAGAATCTTTATTCATAATTGCCCAAACTTGGAAGCCATGATCCACTGGTAGATGAATGGATGAATAAGCTATCATATATCCAAACTATGGAATATTATTCAGCACTAAAGAGAAACGAGCCAATATTCTATGAAGGTAATTGAGGAAATGTAAATGTATGTTATTAAGGGACAGAAATAAATTTGAAAAGGCTGTATATCATATAATTCCAATTGCATGACAACTGGAAAAGACAAAAATATAAATAACAAAAACATCAGTGGCTGTCAATGCCTGTTATTATGGGGAGAGTGTTGAATAGGCAGAACAGAGAGGATTTTTAGTCCAGCAAACATGTTCTCTATGATACTATGATATGGACACATGACATTCTACTTTCAAACAAACACAAAGAATACCACTAAAAATGATCTCTATTGTAAACTATAGATTTGGGGCATAATGATATGTCAGCACAGGTTCATCAATTTTAACAAATGTACTACTGTGGTAGGGGATGTGCATAATGGGGGAAGCTATACATGTGTGGAGTCAGGGAGTTTATTGTATATTTCTGTGACTTCTTCTCCACTCTCAATTGTGGTGTGTGTGTGTGTGTGTGTGTGTGTGTGTGTGTATGTGTGTGTGTGTGTGTTGCTGGAGTTCAACCCAGGGCCTTGTACATGCTAGGCAATTGCTATACTGCTAAGCTACATTCCTAGTCCCATTCCTCTCAATATTGCTGTGAACCTAAAACAACTCTAAAAGAATAAAGTCTTTAAAAAAATCCCATATTCATTCTGCTTTTTCCTGGAACAGGACATTTAAACCACTAATACTCAGGAGCTCTATTCCATTTTATTGGAGAACAGCATTATCAGCCAAAACATGGTAACTTGAAGAACAAATCTGATTGCTTTTCACGAACCCTGAAGGTAGGCAGGTTGTTCTTCTTGAGGTTTAAGGTTTCTGTTTTGTGAAATATCAGATTCTGTGATTATGTGAAAAAGTCACTATCATCCTTCAACTTAAAAAATAGATTCCTACTGACAGGGAACACTAGCAAGAGCATATTTGGGTGAGTTTATATATAGATAGAAAGTTATGAAGCAAGAAATTAAGAGAATAAAAATTAAATGATATGTACATTTGAGAAAGATAAAGAGCCAAGGAATTCTAATTGATAGTTTTTTGTGTCTCACCTGAATTTAAGACATTTGTAAGTGAAAGTCATCTGATCATAAGCATGTTGGGTAAGAGGAGTTCCATGCTTTCCTTTGGTATCTACATATTTTGAAGCAGTTCACCTTTTTCTATTAAGATATCCTTCATAATTTTCATGAATAATTTCTGAATGCTTTCAACAAAATTGTGAGGCTTGCTGGTTGGAGCCCTATCTCTAGACAGCTCTAAATGGACTCCCTTACATGATGCTGTGCAGCTATAAACATGTTACTTAGAGTTGTCAAACTTCAGTTTCTTAATTTGTGAAGGCAAGATAAGAACAGAAGCCTCATGATATCAATAATATAAATTAAATATAAAGACATTCAATTAACATTGAAAGAATGAGTGAATAAATGTGTTATGTGTGGTATATTTTGTATGTGTGATATGGCCAAGACATGGGTATGTGTTTGGGACCCAATAAATGTTGGTTTAATGCTATCTTATTAATAATCTAATCTGTCTTCTTTTTATTTCAAGAAAATATTTAGTCTTTTTTACTTTAGCAAAGTCCTTCCAAACATCTAATGCTTTGCATTGTAGACACAAAGCACATCACTGAAGAATTTATTAAGAAACTTTGGGCAAGAAGAACTTTTGGCCAACTGAAAAATAAACTAGTTTTAAAGCATACTGACTTCGAGAAAATTATCAAATCTTTCTCAGATTCAGTTTTCTCCCATTAAAAAGTGAGATAATAATACCCATCATTAGTAGAATTGTAGTAAGGATTAAATGAGTAGCTCATATTGAATAAAAATAAAATTTCTATTTTTTAAAGAATGACCACTTCTCAGTAAAATCATCTAGCATGTATTACCCTTTGACTCAACACACTACAAATGCCAAGAAGTCTCTCCATATCTCTGTTGGTAATGATTGTTCTTTTGGTGGTATTTGATTGGAAGTGAGATTGATTCTACCTTGGTGTGTGTTTGGCCAGTTTAATTTAATTTTAAATAAAAATGCCAACTTATATTTCTCAAACATTAGGTTTCATTAATGCTAAGCTGTAAAACAAGTAATGTGTTATCACAGTTCAGAATTAAGGGAATCAAATGTTTATAGCACAGATACAGAGTCTGCTGATTGTAGTGAATATGACTGAAGCTGTTGCTTAAGAACATTTCCATATTACAAGTTATTATTTTGGTAAAAACCTACTTCTAAGCTCATAGTCAGAATAATCCAAGGCTTGAAATGGGATTTAGTGGAACCCCCAACCTAATTTACAGACAGTGAGATATGACCAAGGATTCATGTAATGTGTCTGTATTCTCTTGATGAATTTTATAGAATAATTTGTTCACAGTCTTGTGATTTTCATGCTTTGCTATATTATCCATAAATTGACTAGGTTCTAGCCCTTTTTTATAAAAGTTTGTGCTGAAAGGATAAAAAGTAGGAAAAAAACACACAATGTCAATTAAATACGAGTCTTAAATCCCTGCTGCTGTATTCTGTAGATGTATAACTTGATCAATTATTTCAAAGGTTACCTTCAACCAAAGTTAGGACATAAAGAGAAAGAAGGAAAAGAATTACTTGTTTGTTTATAAAAAAAATAATTGTCATCAGGGTGTGATATAAAGCTGAATACTGGAAGCTGTTGACTATCAGCGGACACCTAAGCATAAGAATCGCTTCTGCAATTTTACCTTGGAGAATATTTCCCAAGCGTTATGTTTTGGCCTCAAGCTGATGATTAGCTAATAGAAGAAAGTAATTTTTTCTTGGAATTCTTTTTCACAGTTAGGAGCATGATGGGTTTCTATACATTCCCCTAAGCACTAAACATTACTCAGTGAGGGATACAGAATGCCATGCCAGATAAACCACTGATTCTTCTAGCCTTAGTAGCTCTTTTATTTTTAATGGTTATATCTTTGGTTAGGCATTAACATAGATGATGTACACAGGAGGGTTCAAACCAACTACAGGATGGCATATTAGCTTCAGTGCTTCTCTAGGTGAAAAGATAAAAAAATTGAACTGGAGAAATATTAATATAGTAGTCTACAGAAATCAATGGCCTACAATAAAGTACTTGAAATAGTATAAAGGCTCTACCTTATGGGTAATTAGGTACAATTTCTAAATACAAGTAAAAAAAATTATGCAGGACACTGATATAAAAAATCATGACTTTAGAAATAGAGAAAAAGATCTGGTAGAAGAAAAATTGTAGTTCAGATTAGAAAAGATACATTTAAATAAAAGAAACAAAGAGAAGATTTTAAAATATCCCTGGATCAAATGAGATGAGGTAAATAACATTTTTTAATAAAACAGAGATAAGTTCCAAACCTCCAATGAGATGATTACATGAAACAAATACTTTAAAGGCTTGCCGAGCATCTTACACATACTGGACAACAATCTAAATGAACAAATTAAGAACTAAATAAAGCTGTCTACCCTAATATCTTGAAATTCCCAGTTTGGAAAATGCTTTTTAAAAAGGGATAAATGCTCACTAGATGCATTTCTATAATGTATCTTCAAAATGCTGTGATTTTACATATTCTATCCTTTCATCAAACATATAAGGTCTGTTGCTGCATTGAAAGTTGCCTGAACTGAGGTTCAGAGATGTTCTTTCCATCTCACATAAACAAGAAATGTCAAAGTCAGAATTTTAGCAGAATTGAGATTTGTCTGCATGATTCTGAAGTCTGATCTCTTAATCTTCCTGCTACATCTCTCTCTCTCTATTCAAAAAGAACAAAAAGACAAAAGTTAAATTGAAATTCAAAGTTCACAGTATCCACTAGTTCAAAAGACTCAATTTGTGAGTACATATTTTGTGGTAGGTAATTTGCATGATGCAAAAATACAGAAGCAAATAGTCTGTGGTCTTGAGAGGTATCAGGGACAGGCTCAGAGAGATGAATACATTTGTAAGCAAATGAGTTATAAAAGAAAAGCTCAGGATAACTTGGAAGCACAGAGTAGAACCACCTGTGCCTCTCTAGGAAGTTTTTTTTTTTCCCCAGAGGGGGATATAAATTCTGAGCTAAATATTCAATAGTAAATAAGAATAAGCTCAGGGAATTTAGGGGCAGGGGGTAGGAAGGTCTTCCTTGTAAGATTTGAGACAATGAAGGAAAGGAAAGAATCAAAGATATGAGCTGGGGGAGATAACAGACCAAAAAGCCAAAGACAGTGCTCTAGGATAGTTTTTTTTTTTCCTTGAAAGAATAAATTATTAAAAGATTTCAAGTAGAAAACATGATGGTTTTCTCTCTGTCTCTCTTTCTAGAGTGGACTGTCTGTTTATGGTGCTGTAAATCTGTAAATAGACTTGCTGGTAGAGGTAAAACACTAAAATATTCTACCAGGATGACATGATATCCATACATCTGGTCACTAAAGTAGGTAGGGAGTGGTGAACCCTGAATATATAGGATTAGTTAAACATTATACCTTCTACTTTTCTATTTTATTTTAATCATTTACATTTCCAGTTTGTTGAATGTCAAAAGACTGGAGAAGGCTCTTGTAATGGTTTGCATATGAGGTCTCTCAAAAGCTCATATAAATGCAGAAATATTCAGAGGTAAAGATATTAGATTGTGAGAGCTGTAACCCAATTCGTCCATCCTTGTTTGAATGGACTGACTGGGTGGTAACTGTAGGCAGATGGGGCATGACTGAAGGATGTGGGTTACATGGACTGAAAGGATTGTTCTTCCTTGTCCCCTCCATCTCTCTTTGCTTCTTTGCTTCCATGGGGGAGCAGCTCCCTTCTCTATGCCCTTGCTATTTGTGATGAAAGATATTAAACAATATTCTATGCCTTAAATAGAACCTGAGAGTGGCTCAAGGGACTGCTGACTTAGGTCAAGCTGTGGATTTGAGAGTTGGAGGAGATGGAGGAGCTAATCAAAGGAAAATAACTGCCATTGTTCATAAATCCTCACCTCTCATCCATTTTGCCCAATTCCTAATTTATTGATGATTTTATGACATAGTTCTGCTTCTTATCTCATTTTACTAGGAGCTATTTTATTTCTATAATTTTCCTACTTATTTTTAATAGTTCTTTCAAATGTGTCTCTTTCTCTTGCCTCTTCTCCTAATTTCCAAAGTACTTTCCATACCCTCATTTTTATCACTTCATACAGAATTTACAATACCTTATCCTAACTTATTAGTTCATATTCTTTTGTCCCCCAATGGTGTGTGAACAAAATATGAGAAAATGCCATCTTTATCTGTGCTATACTAGGGCCCAGCATGTACTCTGGCAATTATTCTCAGCTTAAGAATTATTTTCAATTAATGAATGAAACACACCATGAAAACACTTTTCATATTTCTCTAAAATACATAACATTTCTTATGAACTCATTTTCGTACTTTTAATGTAATTTAAGTCCCAAATAAAAATCTAGTAATAGCGAATATTTACTGTACCAAGAAGTGTGTTAATCACTTTAAGCACATTACACTTTGAATTCTCACAAGTCTCTAAGTTAATGACAATTTACTGTGTTTTATAGGCTCAAGAGATTAACTGATTTGGCCAATATTTCTCAACCAAGAAGTGGCAGGGTTAGGACTTGAAAAGAGATACATAAAACGTCAACAGGGAAGGTCTGATTTTCTGATTCTTTCTCAAGTCTTACTACTGGGGCTTTGAGCTCTTCTCTGCTGATATTTTTGTGTTAGCTTATCTCTACAGATGGCTACTATCAATAACATCCCATCCCATCCATAGGTGGAATCTGTTCCTCTACCTCACCGATCTATGCCTATTAAGAGAATATAGCAGAAACAAAGCTGCTACAGCTTCACTCATTTAGAGGGCTAGTAGCTTCTGCCTTTTATCTCTTGAAACTCTGAATGGCCATGTAAAAACTCAGGCTGCAGAGAGAGGCTACCTGAAGGAGTAGGGGTTATATCAGGTATGTGAGTAAAGTCATCTTTGACAACTGTGCAATGAAGCCCTCTGTAGACCTCAGCTTCAACCTCTGTGGGTCTAAAATAGCATAAATTGCCAGAGGAGAAAACCCAGCTTATTAGAGTCATCCCATAGAATTCTAAGAGAGAATATTATTGCAAACCTCTAAATTCTGGGAGTAATGTTCATTGCCATAAATAGCCATATTTTCTCAAATTTGTGTTTAATTTGAAATTACAAATCATAATGTCCCTGGCTTATTTTTATCTGGTTAAAATGGGCTAATATCCTGCAACTATCATGATACTTATACCATTTTTTGTCCATTTTTAAATATAAAGCCCAAGGGCAAAATAAACTTTTGTAATGCATTGAATTTCTCCTGATGACCCAGCAAGAAAGTCAGTTTAGGATCTGAGTGGGGAGATGTGCATCCCTTGAACTATATTTCTTTTAGTAGAAAAGTTGCAGTGTCACCATTACTAATGCCAGTTACAACACTGATGTGAATTAGTATTACTTAGTGCTGACTCAGGACTCATGACTATTCTCCAGAAGCAAGGACTGCCTACCACTGTGTTTATCCATAAAGTTTTGTCTTAATTTACAATTTCAGTGATCATCATGTGTTTATTTTTCCTGGTTTATTTAGAATTATCTAGTAAATACTAGCTTGACCTTGGATATGTGTGACATTTGCCCAATCTGCATTTCCTGTCAGTGGAGGTCTGGCTTCTTTTTGTATTTATATGTATTGCTAATTTCTCTTCAACTATGAAATGTCACTTATTAAAGGTTACTTTGCTTTTCAAGAAAGCTCTGTAAAATTTTCTTTTAAAGTGAAGAGAAATACTAAATGGGTTTTTATTGGCTCAAACTTTATGAAATTGCCAATATTTGACCATTTTTTAGCCTACAAAAATGGGTATTCATAATACTATATTTAAAGTACAGTTTTGTTCAAACCTGACAGGACTTATCTCATGAGATTAAGTCAGGTGGAAGAGGATATATACATATTTTTCATTGGACACAAGAGAAGAGCAGATGCTAAGTGACTCACATATTGTCTCATAGCTAGAAAATAACAGAAATTTGGATTCAGGACAGCTAATAGAGTCTACTAATTTACACTTTGTCCTCTACATTAATGAAGTATTATTATTTGCTTATAAACATAAGCTTGTCTTCAGCTGTTACAAGTTTTTGACCATGTTTAATATTTCAAGGTCTCTAATGTAAATTAATTTGTTACCTCCGAAAGTAGGTTATATATAGAGAAGGTGGCAACACAGTGTGGAAATATCAGGAGCTGTTTTGTCAGTTATTGAACATTTCCTATAATTTTTCTACTCATATACATCTACAATGATGATTGTTCACAAAGTTGGAGTTTTTAGTATGAAAATTTTCCAGAAAGTAAAAAGGATAGAAATTCAAAGCAGGCAAGATTGAAGAGAGGGGGTCAATTTCTGTCAGTTCTTAATTAAAACGAGATGGAAGAAATCCAACACAAGTTTAGAGAGCAAGATTTGCAGTGTATAGGGAGGATGTTTTCAATCTAACCTTCACACCGTGTCTGAGTTGTCGTGGCTTCTCAACCTGTAGTGGCAAGATATCTCCATGATGTCAAAAAGAGTCAAAGAAAAACCTGCCAGATCAGTTCAAAGGCCAAACGTGGTTCTGTGATTGCCACTGAATAATTCTCTAGAGAATCTGCTGAAGAAAGGTTCCTGAGAAAACTGCAATAGGACTGTGCATTATTATTCATTTTAAAAAACATGATGACCATGACAGAGGAAAAAATGTAGTCAGGAGAAACACTTGTCATTAGTGGAACAATAACAATTGCTGAAATTAATAGTGCTCTTTTAATCTGAATATTTACTTTTTGGCCACAGTTTGGCTTCCAAATATAATAACTCAGTTCAGGATCTATGTGGTCCAAGATGTTGTAGATTTATCATATTGCCTGCTAAATGTTTATTGCATCTTTGTTTTTAATGGCTGCTTTATTCTACTCATGTGTGTTCATTCTGTTTCAATTACTGTCCTTATCAAAGATTAACTCCTTACTTGAATCTTATTCTCCCTCTAAGAGTCATATCCACAAGTACCATTTACAAAACTTATCAGAGAATAATACTTGATTTTTTGGTATAGTACCTTGCTTTAGGGATATTTAATAATGAAAACTCTTAACATTTGTTTAATCAATAAACTTATTTGGGAGTCTGTTTCTTTGTAAATGTTTAATAATGAAAGTAGAGGCAGCTCTTACTGGTCATATCTTTTGCATTACTAAAGAAGTCATTTGATAGCAAATTAGCAGAGCCTTTATTCCATTATCTTTAATGGGAGAAATGAGGTGTTCCAAATGTTATGAAAACATTCTTAAATATAAAAATAACCACCCACAAATGATCTCTTGATAACATAAAGCATTCAATTGTTTTAAATGTCTGTTCTAAAATATCTTAGCAAATATAGTACTGTTCTTGTGGAAATGTATGTCTAATTTGAAATTAAATAACTATGATTTCTGTATCATGGATCAGCAATATGACCTGCAAGCTGTTCCTGGTTGCATGGAGTCTTGTATCACTACTGTACTACAACTGCATTTATAGCTTAATTGATATTGGCCAAACATTTCAAAAAAGCAGGCATGAGAGTCTCCTGTGCTACTTTATAGTATAATGCTGTTTTCCTTTCAGCCAATATTATCTACAAGTAAACTACAAGCAAACAAATGTTACATTTTTTGTTTCAATAGTTTACTGGCTTATTTCTTTTTGAATGAAAACCCTGCAGGAGGCTGAATAAAGGACATCTCATTGGCCCAAAATATTAACATGAATATGTAGATGAGTTATTCTCATTTTTTACATTGCCAAAACTTTAAAAAACACATTAGTGACATAGTTGCATTAAATTAAAGCCAGAATTCGCATTCATATTACCATTTCAGTTTTATAAACACATTCTTAAATTTTAGTTTGTTAATACATAAATTATATATTACATATTATATAATATTAGATATTATAATATCTAATATTATATTAGGTTATACAGCACTTGCCATTTGTCAAGGTCTTTAATTAAAAAAAAACAAAAACAGGTTGATTGCAATTTGGAAGTGTAGGAAAGAGACAACCACTTAGATGTTAAAATGTTAAAAACAGGAGCTGGGGCTTTAGTTCCGTGGAAGAGCGCTTGCCTTGCACATGTGAGGCAATAGGTTAAATCCAGAGCACCACATAATAATAAATAAATAAGAATATTGTGTTCATCTACAACTAAAGAAATATTTTTAAAAATGTTAAAAAAAAACAGAGAAAAGTAAGGAAATACAGGTTTTTCTAAGGAAAAAATGCTTTTCTTTGGTAGTAAAGTAATTTATACATATATGGTTAAATTGCACCTTTTTTATTTTGAAGAGCTGTGGATCTGACCCAGGGTATAATGAATGCTAAATATGCTTTCTATCACTGAGCTCTACTCTCAGCTTTACCTTTTCAAATGATTTATTTATTCCACAAATATTTACTCAATACTTTCTAGTTTCAAATATTTCACTAGCACAAATTAACCTAAACAATCACACGAGAAAAGTCACAAAAAAATTTTATAGTTAAAATATTTGGAGACTAGAATCAATTTCCATTGTTATGCATGGGAAGTTGTGGATTATAAACTGGAAAAGTCTTAATTATTGCAAAGAGAGTAAGGACAGAGATGAAGGACAACAGAAATCTCCATGTAACACTATCTTTAGCTTTATTTAGTAGATACAGAATAAAGCACTAACAATACATAGAAATAGTCTTAAGAATTAAAGATATGAAGAAAATTAGAGCAGAGATCATTAAAATAGAAATAAAGGATGTTCAATAAAGCCAACAGTTTGATATTTTTGTGAAAACCTATTACAAGAAACAAACCTCTGTTATAATTGATCAAAAGAGAAAATTAAGAAGACATAAATAAGCATGGTCAATAAAGAGAGCAAAAATATAATTATAAAAAAAGTAAAACAGTCTAAACAATTATATGTGAAGAATTTTGAAAAATTAGAAACAATTAATGCCTAGAAAATGAGGCTATGACAACTGGCTCATAACAAAATGAAAATAGTAATAGTTCTAAGACTGTTTAAAGCCATTGAAGCAGTTGTTAAGAAGTTATTATTCAAAGGAAATATCAGCCAGGATGATTTTACAAGTTACATCAAATAAGAAAGGGGGAAAAAACTATTTTAATCTCCTTTGTTGTTATTTTTTTAAAAATTCTCGCATAACTGAAACTTCATACTCACTGAATAGCAACTAGCCATTTTCTTTCTCCTTGATCCCCATTTTAATATGTTTTCAGCTGTTACTCATTAATTAAATATGCTTTCTGCTCTTTATTTAATGCTTTCTTAATTTGTCTGATGGTGTTCCATAAATGCCCTAGGCTTTCTTAATTCTTTTTAAAGTAAAAATATCTATTATTTTCATTGGAAAATTTCATGAGATTTTTCTTCAAGTTTCTTTTCTGCAGTTATGTAAACCATGGGCCAGGATATTGGGGGCATTCTCCATCTTTCTCCTTCCTTCCCCACAGAGAAGCTTTGTGTTGTGTACCTTTCCTGATTTCCCTGAGCTATGCTGGGTACAGATGCTCACCCACTCATTTTCCTACCTCCACCCAACTGTGGTAGTTGCATCAATACTCAAGGTAAGGTGGAAACCAGCCCCATAGGACACTGGGAAAATCTTCCACTCCTCTCACTCCTTTCTGGGGGAGTAGTCCTAGGTATATTCGATACTTACTTTCAATTTTGAAGAGCTTTCTGATCACAGTAACATTTTCACATTTTTTTCTCTTTATTTTTGACTGGCCATAGGCTCCTGAACTATGCTGATTCAATCAGTACTTCATCCCCATCTTTGATCAAATTTTCTAGACAATAGGAAAAAAAATGGAGAAAAAGTCTTCACCTCTATTCTCTAACTCATTTAATAAAAGCAAAAACAAAAACAAAATCCACATATCCATTTCAATCAGACACATGAAAGCAAAATTATGAAGATAATATTATTAAAGAAAATCCATGAAAAGAAATACCTCCATAATGTTAGGCTCCTTTCATGTCTGAAGGAATAGTTTAACTTTAGGAAACTGATAAGTGTAATTCCAAATGTTCACAAAAAAAATCATTATTTCAATTCATTAAGAAAAATTTGATAAAATTCAAACCTAATACACAAAAATAATTATGAAATTGATATTAGAATTTAGGTTTGTTTACCTGACAAATTGATTCTATTCCTTAAAAGTACAATTATTATTCTTTTGAAAACCTTGAATTGTGCAATGAATTATATAGTCACCACTTATACCCTATTATAATAGTGGGAGTTGTAGGCAGAACATGAAGAAAAAAATTACAAATAGTTGTTGGAAATGGAGAATATATGGCTACCCATGCCATAATCATTTACATAGAAGATCTTAAAGATTCTACAAATAAATTATCAAATATAGTGAGACTTTGTCAAAGTGACTAAAAATAAGATGAAATATACAAGGGGGAATCATATTAAATTTGCAGTATTTGATGATTTTGGCATAAAATTTTATATGTTGTGGTTCAATCTAAAACAAAGCTTATTTTCAAATATAAAAAGCAAACAAAAAATACATAGTCTGTGACATCATTTAAAGTATTAATAAATGATATTAAATATCTAGAAATGAGCTGACAGATGGTTTGCAAGTATTCTACACAGAAAAGTGTGAAATTCTATTATGGGGGAGTAAATGATGTTTAAGTAAATCTGAATTTATGCCATGATCAGAATAAGCAGAATTAAATACTATAAAGTTGTCAGTTCTCTCTGATTGATATATGGACTCTATAATCTCAACTAAAGTGTTATAAAAAGTACATTAATGAAAACTACAAGGTTTTACAAGGAACTATATCAAATGATTCTGAAAATTCTATCAAAGATTAAATAGCCAAGAGTAGCCAGATCTTCTATCAAAGATTAAATAGCCAACAGTACCAAATCTGTAGTGAGAAGGCATCTATCCTACTAATTCTTGGGATTTACAAAATTATTATGATTAAAATACTGTGGCACTAATACAGAGATTAAAAAGAAAAAATATAATTATCCAATGAAATATACCCATGAATTTATGAAACTTTATGTCATACAAGTAATATTTTAAATCATAGGCAAAATGAGAATAGAATAGAAAAATAGCTGGGACTGTTTAAATACATTAAATTGGATTTCCCACCTTCAATTAAATACAAAACTCAATTTTAGGTAATTAAACCATTAAATGTGAAAAACAAAGCTTAAAAATAAAGGTAAAATGTCTCTTAGATTTTAGTAGGAAATATTTCATAAACAAAATACAAAATATTCTTCTAAAATGAAATATTGATAAATCTTACAATGTTAAAAGGAAGAAATTTGATTAGGAGACAACTTGTCAAAGTGAAAATGTCATATAAACTAGAGAAGAATATTCTTGCTACATACAAGCAACAATATATAATTATCAAAAATAAGTAAACTCTAGTCAATAAAAAAACTTCATAGAAGAATGGATAATAGACATGCAAAAACATTTCATAGAGGAAGAAATACAAATAACTAATAAATGAAAGAAGAACTCAATATCTTTAGTGATGAGAGAAATGCAAAACAAGATTACATTGAGATTAATTTTTACACTCTGTCGATAGGCAAAAAAAAAAAAAAAATCAATGGACTGAAGATGAAGCTGAATAGTAGAGCGCTGACAAGGCATGCCTGAGGCCCCAAGATCAGTCCCCATAACCTCTGCAAAAAACAACAACAGCAACAACATCAACAACAACCACAAAAAGGAGTAGTATTCTTGATCAAAAGATTTGCACATATCAGCTTTCTTAAACTTTATTGGTGGGAAGCTTAAATGGCATGAGAAATTTTGCAAACAGTTTGGTGTTATAGTAGTTGCCTTATATCTTCAAGGGATTCATCCCAATCCCCCTCCAAAGGTCCCCCCAAATGTGAACACTATTGTAAAATAGTTAAATTTTTCCCAGTACATACTTGCAGTAAATGGTTCAGTGCCCTTCATTTCAGGGGTTTCCCTACCAAAGATTCTTTTAGTCTCAATGCTTTCTGGTGCAACATATTGCCATTGATCCTTTCTTTCCTTCACAGTTTCAGAGATAGTTCTTACCATAGATCTTAGCAAGCACCATGAGTTTTTCCCCCTTTTTTTATTAAATGAGGAATTTTCATCTTTTCAATTAAAAAAAAGTATTTCGTATTTTTCTCCTTGTCATATCCACATTTTTAGCCTTACTATACTTAAAATATATATTGGGGCCAGCAAGTGAGGTAAGAGTTATTTGAACATTTAGTACCATGCTACCATGATAGGTACAATAATTAGGATGACTACACAAGTTATTTATTTCTAGAATTTTCCATTTAATATTTTAAATGGAAATATGGTTTACCATGGATAACTGAAACTATGAGAAGTTAAACTGTAAAAGTGGGGCTGCTTTATCTTGTAAAGTTGAATACTCACACTATGATACAAAAGAATCTATAGGCATGTATTTGAGAAAAAAATATTGCCAATATACAAAAAGAAACCTATATATAGTCACATCTTTTACAGTAGCAAGAATCTGGAAATCATTCGTATGTCTAGTGGAGAGGAAGATTGGTGAGGTATTTGTATAATTTTATAAGATTATGTCAGACTGGATGTACAATATTGAAAAGTTGACAGCAATAGTCTTGATATCAGGGTTTTTATAGAAATATAAATAGAAAAAATCCAAAGTAACAAAATTTAAATTACTTAGTTTTTATGTTCTATATGATTTTCTCAAGTAATATTATTTTAAATTAAAAGAATAATGTTTATATTCGTGGCTCTAATTTAATCCCTTAGAACATCTAGAATGTGTCATGTGGTACTATGCCCCGACCCACTTAGGTGCCCAATAAACATTGGTTAGATGAATGATCAATAATTTTTAAATTTGTGCAAATATTAACATGTCTAGAATACTGATAGTTAATATATGAAAATATTATGTTACAAAGATTATATTACAAATGATTATTAAGACTACTGAAGCCCAGCAGGGTGGCGCTTGCCTGTAATCCCAACACTCCAGAGGCTGAGAAAGGAGGACCTCAAGTTCAAAGCCAGCCTCAACCAAGGGTGAGGTGCTAAGCAACTCAGTGAGATACTGTCTCTAAATAAAATACAAAATAGGGCTGGGATGTGGCAGAGGTCAAGTGGACCTGAGTTCAATCCCTGGTACCAAAAAAAAAAAAAAAAAAGACTACTGAAATTAGTTCCTAATTGGAATTTTTTATCATAAATGGTACTCATAAAATACCTTTAATAACTAATAATTTTTTGTACACTAATCCACAAGGTAGATATTACATTGAAATAAATTAATAAGTAATATGTTATTATCTATTAATTGTATTATTGAATTTTTTTGTGTTTAATAATGCTTTTACTGGTACATATACTGACTGCTGTTAAATTTAATGAAAATTTCTTGCATATTACTTTAAATAATAGAAACTTTAAGAATTTTTAAAAACAAAATACTACAGTCAGTACTATATCAAAATACCAACAGTATAATATGAAAAGACATTAGAAATGAAAATAAAGGGAAATCTTTGTATCATATGAAAACATTTGGAAGAAAAACATAGAATGCCAGGCAAAATTAAAATGCTTTAGTTTCAGTAATACATATCTCAGAAATATCAACCATAGATAATAAATTTCTCCAAAAAGTTAAAAACAAAAAAAAAAGCTTAAAGAATTCATTTATAATTTTTGAAAATCTAAGTATATGTTTATGAAATTTGACTATGAAATTACTCTTTTTGAAATTTATTGATCTCAAATAAGAAATTCTAATTTTCCCAACTGTATGAATTTTGGAAATCAGTATTATGTGAATATTTCAAATGACAAAAGAAATTACTAGAATCAGGTTACTTTGTTCTATTTCAAAATATTCTGTGTATCTTTCAAACTATTTGGAGATAGAGGAGAAATATATACAAGGATGTTAGATTTTGCTTGTGTATTTCAGGCATACAGGAAGAGATCAAAATGCCTGTTAAATAATAAAATTACATATTTAGATTTATAAGTTGAGTTAAAAAATACTGTATAAGTACCAGTGTTGCAGAACAGAGATGATATGCAAATGAGAAAATATAATGCCATGTGGCAGTTGAATGCATGGTTTAGTTTTCAGTGATGCAACATCTAACATTATTGGTTCAGTTGAGCAACTTTAATAGCACAATTATGGGAATGTCACAATTTGGTAGGAATTGTAGAAAATTTGATACTATAGTGAACATTTATGCAGATTTCAAACATGGCCAACAAAAAATACAACATGTTATGATTTTCCTATGAAAAAAACCTAATTAATACAATAATTGATGTGACTAAGAAAATAACATTTAATAAATTAAGAATTGTTGCTCTTTTATATATAATACATGCCATATATATGTACATATATAGTATATAATCACATAAGCTGTGTTGAATTGAGCAGAATTATTTTTTGTTTTGAAAATTTTCAAAATGCTTACTTTCTATATGGAATTTTTTTTTAAATCTTGCCTTGCATGATAGATGACAAAGTTGGAGAAATAGTAGAGATATTTTCATCAGGTCACTTAAAAAATCTGAATCTGAGCAATGATAATCCATGGAGTAGAGATAAAAACTATGCTTAGGAAAAATAAGTTTTGTCTAGAAGATTTTTAAAAAAATAAGCCTGGGTAATTATATGTGGCTCTTTCAGAGAATGTTCAAACTTCTTAGTGATGAATGCAACTAAAATCTCTTTGACATAATTGACTTTTTTTTTTTTTGGTAAAAAAACTGTAGGAACTATATTGCAGCTTCAAAGAAACATTCAAGGGTGTTGCAAGCACATTTAAGACATAAACTGTAAATTAACAAGATAAAAAATAAAGTGATACATTTAAAAAAAATTTAGTTGTAGATTGACACAATACCTTTATTATTTATCTTTATGTGGTGCTGAGAATAGAACCTAGTGCCTCACACAAGCTAGGTGAGTGCTCTACTGCTGAGCACAACCCCAGCCCCCAAATGATATTATTTCTTAAACTTATTCCCAAAGTTAAGAAAAAAAATTTGACTCATTTTAACCATACATTTAAATTTGGAATTGATTCTGATATAATGGTGGATAAAAATAACATTGTTACCTCATACTGATTTCTCCCAATTTTTAACTACAGCTTTTGTGTTTGTTTTCAATTTGACAAGGTTTGTAACATTCATATCGCTCCCTGTCACTATACAACTTAGTTTCAATTCTGTGTGTAAAATATAGATGCTCTTCAACTTAGAATGAATGGTTTTATAACCTGACAAACCATCATAAATTGAAAATATTATAAGTAAAAAAAAAGAAAAGTTTCGCTTAGCCTACCTTAAACATCACTACCAGTGCTGAAAGGTGGATCTTTAGCCCATCATGAGTGGCAGTTGAATTTTCTAAACGACAAATAAAGATCTCTGACCTGACAAAAGATTTTTATGCTTTTCCTGGTTTAAGCGGCAATTTAGAAGACAAAAAGCCTCTGTTTAAGTACTTGAGTCATGCTGATGTTTTATAAGATAGTAGGAAGGAAATAAAATGTGTATGTTTTAGAATAATCTAAGAATTAAAATAACTAAAAATGGTTCTAATAAATTAGTAGATATGTAGCTATTTGATCAAGGAAATAATTCTAATTCAGAATTAAGACAAATAGATAAAACATCAGGGATATTGTTTCAAAATAACATATACAAAGAATTCTGAAATTAAAAATAGAAGGATAATATTAGTTAGGTAAACTTTATAGGGAAAAGAAGTAGTGTCCTACTTGAGCTAGAAATATGGGAATTTGAAAAGTGAAGAATAAAATTTATTTTAGGTGAATGAACATCTTCAGATGGAAAAGGAACAAGGAAAGATGAAAATGGAATGACCCAGTGCAAAGTCAGTACCAAACCATTGAGTGATTAAGGATAAAGTGGCACAGGTAGGTCAGATATGTAGATAGAGGAAACTGAGAAAGGCCTATACTTCACACTCTGTTTCACATAGGAATTTGATTGTTAAAAATATATAACAAGTGTAGCCTTCCAGATATAAGGAGGGCTATTTGATTACTGGGTCAAAGGAAATTGTTTAATTCATTTAATTCTTAAATGAACATTTTATTCTCGAATTACGTCTTTAATGATTATGCCTTATTTGATAGTTTACCACCTTCCTGATTAGATAACAAGTCACATCTCCCTTCAATGGATACCAAATGGTGAGTAAGCACAATGGCATTTTAATCACATTGCCAGCCTCCACCTTTGTATAAAAGTGTATTATACCCAGGTAAAGTAAAACATGCTCTGAAAACCAGTTTGTATTATTGATGTTGTTAAGAAAATACAATTAAAAACAGAATATCCCCCAAACCCAGAAATCCTCTCCATGAAGGTGGGTAGGAAAAAAAAAACAAACAACCCTTTGGTGAATAAGCTTTAAAATAGAAATCAATGCACAGCACAGGCAAACTACTAACAGTGTGCACAGAGGAAGGTCTCTAATCCTCCAGCTAGTCTAGCAGCTACATTGCATCGCACCCACCCATTGCTCAGAGCAACAATAATCAGTCCTCAAATGAAAGTATTGATAATAATTCTTACTAAACATAGTTATTAAATTGGTTTTGGTTCCAAAAATGTGTTTAGAATAGTTCCACTAAGCTTTTAAGACAGTGAATATGTAATGACCTTCATTGGCTAAGAGGTTTCTGTATAAAATGTATTCTGAAAAATGTGACTCTATAAATCTAAAGTATGCTTATTATGTGAATATTCAATAATAGTTGCTTGCTTTTATGGCAAATGTCAAAATATTTTATAAAAAATTAATATATGTATAAATATTTTCTTATTGCATTGTTTTTGCATATTTGTTTCAGTTTCCTCTACCTTGAAAGCTGTTGAGATAATTGGATTACAAAGAATGACCCTTTTCTCCCTTCATCAAAGTTGCCTTTACTTATTATCTGCAATGGAACACACCAGTGCCCACTTGATAAATAAAAACAAAAGCTCAGTGACCTGTGTGCAATCTCATTTCAATACCTTTTCTAAGAAAGAGAGCTTATTTTGATTAAAAGATTTTGCTTTTCTTCTTTGCAGGAAGTTGCAAAAGTCTAGGTTTACTTAATGAAAATTTAATTGTATGTAACTTTCTATATGTCATATGTATTTATTGCATATAAATATATATGTCAGAGTTATGATATCATTCAGATAAAGAAAATACAATGGAGCAGTGTTTGCGTTGCTGGAATCTATTTTGCAATACTCTTTTAAGTTATAGGTATTCAGTATATGTGAAAATGTTTTATGTGTTTCTATATAGTTATAAAAGTTATATAAATTAATTTTCTACCAAAAATTGGGAGTTGCATTTCTTTTTCATTTTTCAGATATGTTTTTGAGTATTGCATTTGGGCCTATAATATTAATATATTGAATTTTCTTTCTGTCTTTCTCCCCTTCTCTCTTTTCCTTTTTTTTTTTTTTTTTTTTTTTTTCCTTTTTTCCCTCTCCTTATGGAAGTATGAGTTCTGTGGCTGGCTATTGATTGGGGAGTTCTAGCATTAGATGCACATGCCATCACTCTAATGCTGTCTAACCTAAACATTCACAAGGGAGAAGGAACCTGTCAAAAACTAGTGGCACATATTATCTTTCACATACTGTCACTAAAACCTACAAGGTAGAGGTGTTGTAACCCCTAACTGTTCTCCATGCTTTCAACCTGGCTTTTTTTCTACCAGCTGGTCTCAAGACAGCAGCCACAGAGATGTTTGTTAAAGGGGAAGTCAGATCATGGCCATCCTCCATATGTCCCCCATTCCTGCCCCATCTCAGTGGGGAAACACCTGGCAAGACTTCCTGTGATTTGCTCCTCCCACTCCCTTTCAAGCCTCTTTCCTGCAGCTTTGTTTCTAGCTCACTCCACTCCAGTCACACTGGCCTCCTGCTCTTCCTCAGGTGACATTGTTCCATTCACTCATTTACAGCTTCACTCAAATGCCACCTTTATTGGCAATTCCACTAAAATCACTTCTTTTAACCACAAAGTTGGGAATCCCTATACTCCTTTTTTTTTTTTTTTTTTTTTTTTGCTTTAATTTTATGTTTAACACCTACCACCAACTTCATACTGTATACAAGGCTTATTTTTCTGAATTGTGGTCTGTCTTCCAATAGAATATAAATCCATGAAGGAAGGGATTCTCATCTACATAGTTTACTATTGTATCCCAAGTGCTAAGGACCATATCTGGCAGGTAGTAGGTGTACACTCCTTTACTTATGAAAGGAACTAATATAAATCTATACTTTTTATTTAAAGAAATTCATTTAGAGAGAATAAACATTTGCCCAAGCCTGTAGGCATAGCAACTAAGTGATGAAAAGTGAGGAGATTAACAAAGAGAAAGGTCATTTCATATATAGAAACAGCTTCCCAAGATGACCATATCTTTCCTTGATTGAATTGTCTTTTGGATACTCCTGGCATTCTAACTTGCATGTTATTTAACAACATTTGTTGAGTGCATATTATGTTTCAAGCCCTGTTTCAAATACTGGCTCTTGGCAACTAACTCAATGATCTAGAATCCTGTCTGTTTGAAATTTGTCTCCTAGTTGAGAAATACTAAAGTAAATAAATGTATTAGTTGGTGACAAATGTTGTAAAACATGATGGTATCATACTGAGTGGTGTGAAGAGGGGTCCATTATAAATTTGTTACCCTTTGGAGATTTTTTTTAATCAGAACAAATTTAATCCTAGGTGTGCATGAGAATAATAATACAATCTGCAAAAATCTGAGCATAAACCTTTTCAAACCAAGAACATAGCTGGTATAAAGTTTTGCTTTTGGAAAAAAGCTTACACTTAAGTTTACTTACACTTAAGTAATAAAGGGCAGGTGGGTTAGGACAAAATATAAAGTGATAGCATTGTATGGCATGATTTTGGAGAGATAAGCAGGACCTAATTTATATATGGCTTCTTAAGCCAAAGTAAAAAAGCATTGATTTATTTTTCTTTTTTAAGCAAGTGAATAACATGATCTGACTTACTGAGCACAGGTCACCCTAGTGATTTGCCTGGCATGGTTTTTAAAGGATATGATATAATACAAGTGTTGCAGAGGTTGGAGATGTGATGATGTCCTGAAGAAGGGTTGAAACAATGAAAATGGACACAAATGGGTGGATTTAAGTGATAATTTGAAGTTTGATTCACTAAAAATTGCTAATGAATGAAGAAAGTAAAGGCTAAGGAAAAACTCAAAGTAAGATCTTTGGAGTTTGGATTGAGGTACTTATGCATGGTGTTGCCAAGGTGGATTGGTTGCAGAAGATATTTAGGTAGGAAAAAAAAAAACAAAAGTTGAGTAGAGAAGTCAGATTGGCAGGTGAATTTATGATTAAACTGATAATGATGCAACTTAGGGAGTAGTCATCCTATAAACAGGCATTAAACCCATTGCAAGTGCCTACTTAAAAAAAATGTATAGTTAACAGGTTAGGCTAATAGATGGTGATTGAATAGAGGAGGAACCATATGGGGCTCCTGGAAAGGAATAACTGATGAGGTAGGAAGAAAACCTGCAGATATGAAGTTGGAGAAGATGAGAAGGAATGATTATCTATGCTATATGTGGTGGAGTGGTGCATTGAGATGTAGATAGAGCAGTGGTCACCATGTGGGCAACATACAAGTAATTGGTGACAATGAAAAAAGTAGTGACACTGATGTGGTGAGCACAGACGTCTTATGGATAGAGACTCACTGACTTGGTAATATCACTGGAAAAGAAAAACAGCTATTGAAATTGGCATCAATAAATTCCTGTATTTAAAATCTTGTTCATTTCCACTGGATTTTTTTCACCATGACGCTATTCAATATCTTTACTCATAATTCTATCTAATTATGGATACTTTGGTTATAAAAAACTGACGTTTTTATGCAAGTCTATATTTGTAAAAAAAATACAACTGAAGCTCATTTGATTTTTTAAATCAAAGTTCATTTAGTGATAATGTCCTTTTTATAATAAAATTGTAGTAAAATACAGACATTTAATAGTTTAAACAAGTATCATGTAAAAATCATGTTATATCATGTAAAATTTAATTAGAAAATTTATAGTTTTTAAGTACATATATTTTGTTGACAGCTTGAGAACATTGATTATTATAAACTTAAGATATACAACAAAATTTACAGTTATGTTTGACATTTAGTAATACAAAATTTTACATTGGACCCACTGATACTTGTGTTAATAAATTACACTTGAAATAATTGATTTAGACTACCTACCAGTGAATTGATATTTTATTATATAACCAATTTATTGGTTTTACAATATGTCTAGTAATCAGTTATTTTGCCAATAATTTAAATGACAGAAATTGAGTTGAAAACATGATTTACATATCTCATTAAAATAAAAAGAATTAGCAGCCTTGATTTATGTTTTCATGAACAGATACAAGATAAATCTGTGTTTTACAGTTAAAATTTGTACAAAATTCAAGCCCTGAAGTATGTTCCCCAAGAGAAAAATTCTAATGTTAAAACTTTGTTAAAAGAGGGAGTGGGGTGTAATTGAGAGGTAGTCTATAAAAGTATTTTTAATTAAAATGTTGAATGCTTGCACCATTCATATCATAAATGAATCAAACCTCTGCATCTGACATTGTCTTGCCATTCAAGAGTCAAGTTTCTAAGATTCCCAGAATATTAATGCTGTAATGTCATTGCCAAGTACTGGTATATAAAGGAAGAAGAGTGAATTCAACATGCACTTTGGGTCACACAAGGCTGTGTATCCAGTGGACGGTTTAAGAGATTGAATTTTAAAAATAAAATCTCATTCACATTTACTATAAACATTTAACCAATTAGTTGAAAAATTCAAAATTGTGAAGCCAATTGTGTTTGAAAACAAATCAGATTTGGGAGGAGTTTCTTCTCATGGTTTCACTAGTTTATATATTTATATGTACAGGGAAATGTCAAATGGTTATTTTCAAAGATGCTTTGAATTCATAATATCTAGAGGGAATACATATAATTTACTACTTCAATACTAGGCAGATGGCAAATCTCAGTAAATAATTTTGCCCTTCATAAACATAATTTTTTCTTTCTATCAAGACAGTAGTTTAAATTTCCCACTTGCTATGGCTGGTTGGGTTTCTCTGCTTCCTACCAACAGAGACCATGGATAGAGCATCAACAAAATGTTCAGACATGCTCTGAGAGGCAAGTATTTATTATTTAAACTTGCCATCTTCTAGTATTGAAAGCTAGAAATACTCAGGTTTCAAACTCATCACAGCAGGTGTTAAGGAGAGAAGAGAGAAAAACATCATACATTAATTCAGTCTATTGAACCCTCCTGACATACACAATATGGCCTGCTGTTTCAAATGTAAGTTATTTTTCTGCTTGTCATAGTCCATCTACTTAGGAACGATTCTTTAAGTACTTCAGTTGAAAAACATCAGCAATATACTTTCTGAAAGCTTCTTTTGAGTTCTTAGGAACTTTATAATGGCATTCAACATGTCTGTAAAAAGGACTTCATACACAAAAAAACCCTCATTTTCAGTCTTTGTTTTTAAAAAAATCGCAGTTTGAAGACATTTGGAGTATAGTACAACATAGCACAAAGTGTTTTAAGGAAATAAGTTGTGTAGGTGAAAACATACCCCTCCATCAAGGGGCTGATACTGCTGTCTGTATGATAGCCAAATAAAATTGCCATTCATATCTCATTTGCAAATATGTTATTTTTATGAAAGAGGGCATGTTTATAAGACACTTTGAAATAATTTTAAGAGCAAGTGTATCTTTTAAATACTGAACAATATTTCTCTCTAAAAATTTTAGTATTTACTGTTTTTCTTAATTTTTTATTCTAATTTGTTATATATGGCAGCAGAATACATTACAATTTATATTACACATATAGAGCACAATTTTTCATATCTCTGGTTGTATACAAATTATATTTACACTATTTGTTTCTTCATACATGTACTAAGGGTAATGATATTCATCTCATTCCACCATCTTTTTTACCCCCATTCCCCCTCCTACCCCTTTGCCCTATCTAGAGTTTGTTTAATGAACATAGATGCAAAAATTCTCAATAAAATTTGGGCAAATTGAATACAAAAATATCTCAAAGGGATAGTGCACCATGATCAAGTGGGGTTCATCCCAGGGATGCAAAGTTGGTGCAACATATAGAAATCAATAAATGTAATTCATCACATCAATAGACTTAAATATAAGAATCATATGATCCTCTTAACAGATGCAGAGAAAGCATTTGACAAAATACAGCACCCCTTCATGTTCAAAACACTATAAAAACTAGGAATAACAGGAACATAGCTCATCATTGTAAAAGCTATCTATGCTAAGCCCCAGGCCAATGTCATTCTAAGTAGAGAAAAATTGAAAGCCTTTTCTCTAAAAACTGGAACAAGACAGGGATGCTGTCTTTCACCACTTCTATGTGAAATAGTTCTTAAAACACTGGCCAGAGCAATTAGAAGAAAGAAATTAAAGGGATATGGATAGGAAAAGAAGAACTCAAATTAGCACTATTTGCCTAAGATATGATTCTATACCTAGAAGACCCCAAAAATTCCACCAGGAAACTTCTAGAACTAGTAAATGAATTCAGCAAAGTAGCAGGATACAAAATCAACATGCTTTAAGAAATTCCTTTAAGCATGAAATTATATCATTAAACATATAATGCATATTAAAGGGTAATGCATGTGGTCTAATATTTTTCCAAGTGCATATTATATATGTAGGGATTGAAGGAGGTAGAAACTTAAACCCCTTAGGAGAAAAATGAAACTGAGGACTCTGGCCTTTCTCAATTTCTTTTATCTGCCAAAGTTGTACTGCCTACCTAAAGTATCTGACAAACTCCTCCCATGCTATGGTCCTATAAAACTTGAACCCTTATTGCAGTTGGTGGCCAGTTTCCTTTTGAAAATGTCATTCTTTGCTGCTTAATAAAGCAGCAGAAAATAGAATCTATGCTTTTAAAAGAGGAGAATGGGTTAATTCTAAAGGGTAACAGTATAAAATCAAAACTAGAACTAGTAAAGATGGATATGCAAAAGGAGTTTGAGTCTCACAATTTTCTTCTTTCCCCCATTTAATTTCTATAAATACTTTCTAAAAGGCTCATTTTGTAGAGTCCTATGCCATCTCTATGGGTTTGGTCCTACCTATGAAATTCAACAGGCAACACGGGGCAATCTCACCAGCAGAGCTGTCAGTGTTTTATTGGGACCTGTTATTCTAACAAACACCACACACGTTATGTGAAAGTTTACTAAAGAAAAGATAGAAATACAAAATACTACAAAGGCATTTTCAAGGAAATGTGACTCTCAAGGTTTCTGCTCACACTTCACGTTACTTTCATGTTTTAGTTTTTCCTAAACCTCTTACTGCTAATCTGCAGTTTTCTCCCCTGATCCTTTTCAACTAAAGTAATCCAAGGAAGTGAAATCATAAATCCTGTTTGCTTCTAAAAGAAGAAGTTCATGCACTCACACTGCTGTGTTTTTTTGAGGTATTCTATTAAAAAAATAGTTGAAAAGTTATGATTAGCATGTAAGCAATGGCAAGTCATTCATGAGTTTGGTCAAAATGACTATATTGAAAATAGTAGCAAAGATGAGGGAAATTTGTGTTAAACAGAATAAGCTGGAAAACCAACAATTTTCTGATAATTTGAGTGTCTATGTGTTAAATCACATAATCTTAATTTTTACTTTATTCTTTCAAAGTGAGAAGAGTTTCTTCCTTTTGACATGCATTTACTAGTATAGTTTCAAGTTAAAATGTTGGCCTATTATTTGTGAGTATGTTGTAGGGACAAACGAGGCAAGGCACCGAAGATAACAGGAAACAGTTTTATTTGGCTGCAGCCAGGTTCAGAGGGTACAGCCTTTGCTGTAATCAATCAATCCCCTGAACCGAAAATACAGGTAATTTCAGAGTTTTTATACCCAGCATGTAAGGGGTGGGGCTCAGAAGTTCAGTCTGCAGAAGTTCACACAAAAGCAGCTTTTTCCTTCACACTTTTAGGCAAGTTAATACTTCAAGGACAACACCTGAGAAAGGGAGAGCTTCTTCTCCCCTTTCTTTTTTCCCCTGCCAGTTGTTACCATGCAGCCCAATTGGTATCTTCTTCTTATCTTAAAAAATGTATACACCTCTGTGAAGCCCAGCTCAAGGCCAGAAGCCTCATTAGCACATTTTTACAAACTACTATACTGGATACATTTGTGAAAAATTATTAAGGGAGTGCCCAGCACCTGGAGTGCTGGTATCTTCCTGGCCAGTGGCCAAGCTAAACAGGGCAACAGGAAAATAGGAAATTTATCCATATTGAACTTTTTCTCAGAGACTCTTTGGCTGACAGTCCCAAAATCAGCCAAAGTGAAAATTCCTGGAGAAGCCCAGTTAAGACTTTTTCTGTGGAGAGAAGGGGTGCCACTTCAAGTATGTGGTACCTAAGATACCCTGAATTAATTTTATCAATTCAGTAAAACTCTGTCATAAACAGTTTTGTGTTTTTTTCTTTGTAAGAAGAAATAGTTAAATCAACTTAGATTCTAATATTCTCCAAAAGACCTGCGTCTCCAACAGAAAGCATGAATGCTAGCTCAGCCTTTCCCTAAAAAATGACTGTTCAAAGCCATCCTTTTCCATGTTAGGGTGGTTTGAAATTAGGAATTTATTATGATATTTTTGCTGTCTCTGGGTAATTTTTTAGGAACTGGGAACTTAGGGTGGAACAGTTTTGCTTATGTAGTAAGGGTTCTTCACCTAACCCACTTAAAAAGCTATTATTTACTCACAACCATGTGGCTTTCTAATCTTAACAGGGCAGACTTTCAGAAAAGTGCTATCCCTAAGTATAGGAGGAAACAAAGTAACTTAACAAAACAAAACACAGTATGGTTGCCTGTCTATTTTTTGTTTTGTTTTGTTTTCATTGTTTCAACAACTGGCCTTTTGAAGAAAACATGCCAACAACAACAACAGCAAGACTTGCCTATATAGACTTTATGGCCACAATAAACATCTTCCTCTGGTTTGATGCCATTTTAGAGTAGTTTTAGTGCAAAATTTGTTACCTAAGCTACAAGCACCATGAAAATTGATTTTTCTTTTCCCCTTTGTCAAACAAAAACATTGGTGTTCTTTATTCATTCTGAACAACTCCTGAGGTCAGCTACCACTCAACTTGTTTTCCTTAGTTTAATAACAAAGCCCTATTGTCATTCAGTTTACAAAGTATGTTCTTGTTTCACATCTACCTAGTATAATTAACCAAGTAGGTATTATTATTTTCAGTGTTCAAATAAAGACTTAACCAAAAATTTCAGACTAAATTCAATGAATTCCTCTTGCCTATTCCCCAAACACACACACACACACACACACACACACACACACACACACACACACATACAGTAATATGTGGCTTGACACCATCCATCAAAGTACAAATAAAATTCCAAGACTTTCCACTACACAAACCTGTTCAGAGAGCTCTTCATGGTTTAAACAATCTCTAGAAGGGTGGAAATCCTGTTAGAAGAAAGATACCAGTCATTTTACCTTTTATCTTACTTTATTTGTTACTATGGTCTATGTCATCTTCTAAGATTGCAGGTACATGGTGGTTCTGTGACTTGTACAACACTGAATGTGAGCTATTCTCTCCAGGTTTTTTCTGTGCTACAAGAACACCAGTTAGTACTTGGTCAAGATGGCAGTTTGGGAGAAAATACCTAACATTCTAAGCATTTGTACTAGTCAATTATGAGACTGATTTATATTTTTGATTATTGAGATGATTTTTTTTCTATCTCTGAAAAATAAAGAGTGCTGTCAATAAGCTTACTGTGCATTATGGGATTTTCCAGACTACTCAGATGAGATATGAATGTAGACATTGTTGTTTCCTTTATATATGATCTTAGGAGAAGGTCTTATTTAGCTATTGAAAACTCTTTTTCTCTCTCTTCTTTTAATAATAAAAATGTCACATTATCAAAGCAATCTATTATATTCAGTTTGAAGAAGACCATGCATCAGGCAGATACATGGCAACCAGGAATAAGCCAAGAGCTTAGCATTATTCTCTGTGGGAAAAGAGAGCTGAATCGAGAAGGTCAGGGAGTCACACTATTTTGATACAGGGAATGGGTTTGATCTCAGATAAGGGGGCAATAAAACAACATTTGAAGATCATTTTGTAAAATAGAGGTGATTGCCTTGTTTTGATAAAGAAAATATAATATAATTTTCATGGAAATCTAGAAAGATCTTAGAATTAATTTACTTAAAATGAGATTTATTTGAGGTTAATTAACAAGACTAGGTCTGAAAACAAAAAAATTGTAAACATGCAAATATTCACATATTTGACAACATTTAAGGGAATTTTTTCTTAGTTATTATTTTAGTTTTAGCCATATTTTTGATACTGCTTATATGAAAAATTTTTGTGGTAAGTTTATTTAGAATATGATAACAAAAACTAATGTTTAAAGAAAGGCAATTAGGTATATCCAATACCAAATAAATTATTTAACAACTTCAAACAAAAGAAAGGAAAACATTCTTATAATTTTCCAAAAGAGAACTTTCAGGAAAAGTAGCCTATATAATATGGTACTTGAGTTAACAGAAGGTTTATAGTTTCACTCATTTAACTGGATGAAATAACAAGAATGTAAATTTGAAAAAAAACAATAACCAAACATTTCCAAACTTTATTGGACCAGAGATTTTTCTTCATTAATTCAACATCAAGTAGTAAGATTCAAAATCATTACAAAAGAATTATCTATAAATCAGAAAGGAAAAATAGTTTTGGTATGTTCTAGACTCTCTGTTAGATACTTCCTACTATATCATATTTAATTTCTAGATTTGTATAAAGTAGCCAGTACTAACCTCCATTTTTAGATAAGAAAGAGAACCTCAAAGAAACTAGTTTATTTCCCAAAAGATGTAGAATTTGTTAGTGGCAACATACTGGAAGCAAACCATTGGGATGTTAATTCTCTTTTTAAAAAATAAATTTGAGGGGCTGGGGTTGTGGCTCAGTGGTAGCGCACTTGCCTGGCATGCATGAGGCACTGGGTTAGATTCTCAGCACCACATACAAATAAATAAAATAAAGGTCCATCAACAACTTTAAAATATTTTTTTAAATGATTTTTATTGATATAAAATATTTATACATATTTATAGAGCACTTTTTATAATTCAACATATGTATACTTTTTTGTCTTTTTTTTTTTTTAATTTTTTTGGTAACAGGAATTGAATTCAGTGCCCTTAAGCACTGAACTACATTCCGAGCCCTTTTTATTTTTTCACTTTTACGACAGGGTCTTGCTAGTTGCTTAGAGCTTTGTAAGCTATACCTCCTCCAATGTTTTACATTTAAAGTCTTAATATTGTTGCTATGCTAATCTTTCTTCGAAGTTTGGTTTTGACAATAATACTGTATCAATATATTGATTTTTAAAAGAAAATAATTGTGTACAATGTGTCAAAATGTGTTCTATTGTCATGTATAACTAATTACAGCAAATTAAAAAAATAAATAAAAAATAAAAAAGAGGTAAATTTTTCCTGTCACCAGAATAGCTACCCAATCACAATATCAAAATGCCAAATTAATAATTATAAAATCAGTTCAGAAATGATGTTTAGGTATATTTTATCTAGGTCGATAAAAGAAAAAGGAATTATGTTTGTCGTATAGTATATGTGTCCCACATCAGTAAAATAACCCTGGAAAAATCTTATTTTAATACTTTAAAAGTTTATCACCATGACTATTATTATAATATCATGCCAATCAAAATATGTATATTGTAGGTTTCCTTCATATTGGTTATATTTAGAAATGTATTTTTTGAGGATTCACCTCCAATTTTCTTTTATAAAAACTCAAGTATATTTAGAAGTTAACCTAATAACCATACTCGAATTTAACAATTTAGATTTTGGCATCCTTGTTTCATCTATTTCAATATTTTAACAAAATAGGTTAAAGCAAATTTTCATGTCATTTTATCAAATGCTTTGTTAGATTCAAGGAAATCCTGAAGATAAGTTATTTGGAGAACTGATCAGAGCAGATTTTACAATGGATAAGATCAGTTTAGAATGATTCTAAGTAATATTTTCCTGATCCATTTACAATCATCTTCTGTAAATAAAGTCTATACTAGTCAAGATGAAAACAAACAGCCCCCAAATCTCTGCAGACCAGAATTTCTTTTTTTCTTTTTAGTAGTTAATGAGGTGTTGGCATCAGACAGACTGTGCAATTACAAAGAGAAAGTGTAAAAGACACATAAGTGTGAGAGATGAATGCAGCAGAGGTTTTAATAGTTAAATGTAGAATAGCCTCACACCAAATTTTAATATTGAGATGGTATCTGGATGCAGAAAACACAAAAGCAGTTGCAACAAGAACCAAAGGTGTTATTAAGAAAAGGAGCATACTACCATGAGAAATGGACCAAAAGCAAAATCACAACTCTAACATAAATCCCTGTGGTGAGAGAAAAGAGGGCAGCTAATTGAATGTAAAATACATCTTTTAGTATTGTGATAGATGATTTGGACCTATTCAGGCAATTAATTTTGTTTTTTAAACCTCACTCTGGCACTTCTATGGATATATCTGAACTCTGGACAAATTCAAAAACCAATCCACTTACTGTGCCACAATATTACAATTGGTGTCCTGGAGAAAGCTCTTACATAAATGATTCCTGATGAGAGGATGCTTGGTTTAGGACTGTGGGTCTGCTAGTACCTCTTGCTTCAGAGTAGAGACAAAGGGGGAAGTTAAGTGGTACCACAGGAGGAATCAAGTCCAAATTTTTTCCCCTTCAGGAATTCTGTTCTGTAGTGTTTTTTTGTTTGTTTGTTTGTTTTTTGTTTCCCCACCTCAAATTTCATCTATTGAGATTCTAATCCCCTGTGGGATTTATTCACAGATATAGTCTTTGGGAGATGATTAGGTCTTAAGGATGGAGCCCTTGAAAATGGAACTACTGCCCTTATAAAAGAAATGCCAGAGAACCCCTTTCTTCCCATGCTCTTATGAAAGAGATGACAGAGAACTCTTTTTTTTCCATTCTAACATATGAGGACACAGAGAGGAGACAGCTGTCTGTGAAACAGAAAACAAGCATTCCCCAGACGCAAATCTGCCATTGCCTTGATTTTGGACTTCTCAAACTCCAGATCTGTGAAAAGTAATTTTTTTTTTAATTTAAACCACCAAGTCTATGATATTTTGTCATAGAAATGTGTGATGTTAATATAGGTTATTGGTTTGATTGAATCAAGAGATGCCTAGGAAATGCCCAGGGAGACTTATGCATGTGTCTATGAGGGTGTTTCCAGAGACCATAGGCAAGTGGGACAGCTAACTCTGAAAAAGGGGAGACCTGTGTGAATGTGAGCAGCACAAACCAATAGGTTCAGGCCCAGATGGAACAAAAGCAAAAAAAGAGGAAGCCAAGGTAGATGCAAGCTCCACTCCTCCTGAATGTGTGTGTCTAGTGCTGACGCCATCAACTATGGACATTGGACTCCAGTTTTTTCAGTCTTCCAACGTAAACTCTCACCAGTGTTTCTCCAGGAACTTCGAGGCCTTCAGTCTCAGACTGGGGTTACATAATTAGTTCCTCTTGTTCTGAGTCTCTGGCTTCTTGGGCCCAGCAGATACTGGTTCCTCTGGCTCTTCATTGTGTAGACAGCCATGTGGGACAATCATGTAAGTCAATCTAATAAATCCCCTTGTAGCATCAAGCATATGTATATTTGTTAGTTTTCATCTTTTAGAGAATGCTGACTATTACACAGCCAGAACATAATAAAACACTTATCAAGGAAAAGAAAAGAAAAAAAAATGCAAACTTTTCCTGCCCTGTCAATGAGCAGGTAAATATAAATGGCCATTAGTTTAGATATTTACAGGTACTCTTTGGTTGGAAAAAAGACAATTGTATCAATCTAGCAATTGTGAGGATTTAATGAGTTAAAAGAAGAGAGTATGATTTTTGGTCAGCATTCAGTATTTATATTGAAGAACTATCACTATAATTATTATTACCAGAGATGGGAAATATTAATGCAGACACTATAACTCATTAAAGTATCAATATTCACTGTTATATGACAAGCATTATGCTATATGATTAAACTGCAGATATAAAAGATAAAGTTGCCACCCTTAAGTCAAATTTGGGAAGATAAATTAGGTTAACAAATAACTAAAATGATATATAATAAATATAAAAATACAAGTGCTAGGGTTTGTGAAAACAATGATGGAGACTGGGACTAATACACGTATAGAAAAAAAAATGAGTGGAAACTATGATCAGATCAGCTGCTTGAAAAGGTTTATTTTTATTTTTTATTTTTTTTTCCTGACAGTGAAAATGAATTGTTTAAGGCTATCTTGTCGTGGATTATTACAGGATTCTTTAAAATTAAAATTTATCTTCCTGATTTTAGTCATAGTTGATTGAAAAGAATGACAGAAATTATATGAGTGTATACCTGTAGACTGTAGTGGCATTTTGAGATGACCTGACTGATAATAACGATCCCTTAACTTCACAGTCTTAAGTGTGTTTTATTTTTCCTTTTGTTCAGCAAGAAGGGAGCCTTCCTTTCTGCTTTGCTTCTGTTTCAGCACAGTCCTGACAGAGAGGATATTACACCTTCACCCCAAGTGGTCAAAATGTTCAGGTGACTTGTACATATCTGTTTTCAGTTCTATTTTCTCTGCTTCATTTATCCTGATGATGAGTTCTCAGTCTCAGTTATGTCATTCTTTGTCTCTTTTCTGGTTAACTATAGCTATTTTCAGGCAAAATGTGTACAATAATTAAACCTACCATTTGTTCCATATGTACTAGCACAGGCTGTGATAAATGTTTTATGTACATTGGTGAATTTAATCCTCATGTTAATGCAATGATGTATATAAATGTGTAGCATTATTTTTCATTGAATTACCTTCAACATCTTTGTCAAAAATCAATTTCCCACCATAATAAGTTGCACTTTCATCCTACTGGGATAGCTATAAAAAGACCAATAAGTTTTGGTGAAGATGTGGAGAAATGTTTTTGTTTAGGAATGTAAAATAGTCTCGTTTCTTTGGAAAACAGTTCGACAATTCCTCCAAAATTAAATGCAGATTTACCATATGATGCAGCAATTTCATGATTAAATATATACCCAGGAGAAATGAAAACAAATTTGATGTCAGCATCACAGACTTGTAAATGTATGTTCATAGCAGCATTATTTATAAATGGCCAAAAAGTGTAAACCATAGGTCTATCAGGTGCTGAAAGGACAAATATAATGTGATATATCCAAAGGTAGAATATTAATTTGGTACTATAAAGTTCTGATATATGTCACATAATGGATGAGCCTTGAAAACATTTTGTTAAGTGAAAGAAGTCAGTCACAAAAGACAACATACTGCAACTTCTCATTTATGTGAAAGGCACAAAATAAGAAAATCTATAGAGACAGAACAAATTAGTGGTTTCTTAAAGAGGGTTGGGGAGAAGTGGAGATTTTCTACTAAAGAGTACATACTTTTTTAAAAGGACAATAAAATGCCAGATGCCTGTGGTGGCACATGCCTATATTTCCAGTGTCAGGGAGACTGAGGCAGGAGGATTGCAGGTTCAAAGACAGCCTTAGCAATTTAGTGAGGCCCTAAACAATTTATTGAGAACCTGTCTCAAATAATTTTCAAAAAGGGCTGGGATTATTACTCAGTGGTTAAGTGCCCTTGGGTTCAATCCTTGGCACCAAAACAAAAAAATAAAATCTAAAATTAATTGTAATTATGGTTCCATTTTCTGTATATTTACTAAAAGCCATTCAATTCCAAATAATTGAATTTCATGGTGTGTGAATTACATCTCAATAAAAATGTTATATAAAAATAATGACCATATTGATGTGGCTCTATCACTGGCATTTTTATTCTGTCATATTGATCAATTTCTCTATCTTGATATCATTATTAAATTATTTTGTTTTCTTCAGCTTTAAACTATGTCTTGAAATCAGATAATGGAGTCCTGTCATTTTTTCAAAATTGATTTTATTCTAGATACTTGGACTTTCCATATAATTGCTATAACCAGTTTGAAAATATTTACAAAAATATCCTTTAAGAGTTTGGAATGAGATTGGATTGAATTTATAGGTCAACAGGGGGATAATGGACAATTTAAAATTATAAATCTTCATATATAAGATAGATTTATTAATTATTTGTATTTCTGTTGATTTCTTCTAAGAGTATTTTATAGATGCAGCATATAATTTCTTTACATATTTTGTTGAATTTTTATCTGAGTATTTTATTTTAAATGGAAATTTAAAAATGTTTCAGATTTCATTGCCAGTGTACATAAAGCTAATTGAATTTTGTATATTGGTCTTATTCCCTGCAACTTCAATAAATCACTTATTAGTTATAGGAGTGAGAATAAAGAACAGTAATTTTCTAACTCTGTTACTGTATTTTCTCTTCTTGCCTTATTATATTATCTAGGAATTCCAGTATAATATTGAGTAGGGATATGCAGGAGCACATTCTTGCCTTGCTCCAAACTTAAGGGGAACAAATTATTCTTTCATTATTATAGGTGGATACCAATAACATTTTTTTTCTACTGAAAATTTTCATCATGATTGGACATTAAATTTTTCCAAAAACCTTTGCTGCATCAATTGACCTAATTGCCTTTTTATATTATTAATACAGAAGTTTAGATTGTTAGTTTTTAAATATTATACCAGTATATCCTTGGAATATATCCCTCTTGGGTTGTGACATATTATTATTATTATATATTGTTGGATTTTACATGCTAATCTTATTGAGAATTTTTGAGTCTATATTCTTAAGGGAAGTTTGTCTATAGTATCCATGTCTTATAATATCCTTGTCTCATTTTGGTGTCCGGGTAATACTGATCTCATCTGATGAGTTTGGAAATGTCAGCACTTATTTGGTGATTTTCTGGACAAGCACTGGAATTCAAGTGACCTTGCTTCAAGATGGTAAAATAAGGGTTGAGACACTGTGGAGATTGTCCTGTACCCCTTACCTTAATCATTGTATTACACACTTTACATGTGAATAGTGTCCTCACTTTCCTTTCATATATTTTATGCAAAATAAAAAAGAACTGTGGCCTATTATTTCAGTTGTGTTATCTGGAGATAGTGGAAGGGTAACAAGGGCAAGAACAAGAGCTAGAGCAAAAGGAAATAACATAAGAAAAAAAAACAAGGAGAAAAGAATAAAAGAGGTCAAGAGATAGATCTCTGTGTATGGTCTTACATCCTTAGAAACAAGCACACTAGGGTATTGCTGGAGGAGGTGAGTCATTGGGGGCATGCTTTTGGGGTTTATATTGTGTCTGTGGTGAGGGGAGTGTCCCCCTACCCCACCTTCCTGGTGTCCATATTCTGAGCCACTTTTCTCCACCACAGTCTTTTGCCATGATATTCTGCCTCACATCAAGCCCCAAGGAACGGAGTTGTCCATTTATGGATTGAGACCTCTGAAACCAGAAGCCCCCAAATAAACTTTTCTTCCTCTAATTGTTTCTGTTGCGTCTTTTGTCACAGCATCAAAAAAGCTGACTAAAACATGCCATCACACTCATCTTCAAATATTCTTCGATATAAATCATTGACCAATTGTTTAGACACTGCCTTTGAATAAGGGTAGATTAATACTTCAGTTCATCTTTCCTGTAAAAAAATAACAAAGTATCCGCCATAAAAACCTTTCAGTTGGGAACATATTCTTTTACTGCTGTATTTCATGACTACTCTATGAAGCTAATATCGCAACTATTAGTTTATTGCTGGCTCCACATCATCACGTGCCATCTGTATTTCTGGTTATTTACTGTGTTCTAGGGAACTCCCAGTGTTTTCCCTGTATTTTTATTTCTGTTTCTGAGAAAACTCCCCATGTAGTCATAAGGACTAATAAAGTTCACTATTGCTTTCTAGAGCAGTGAGAGTCAGATATCATATGACAGGATGCTATGCTGCACATTAAATGCTATGATTTGATACATTAGTAACACCCAGTCCAGATGGAGTGTTGAATAACACAGCTATTTGAGTCATGATCAAATATTAAGTTGCCATCACAAGGTGATTTACAAATGCAGAAAAATTGTGGGCCAAATACAGAATAACCTCATTCTAAACCTATAATTGGGACTTTTCAGAGATTCCATCCACACTGTCCATGTCATTAGGTCTGTTGGATCACTAAGCCCAGAAGTTAGGGAACCTAGACCAAATAGTATCATAAGCATCAGAATATTCTTTTCCTTGTTTTTCTTTAAAGGTAGAAGTCTACAGATTACCTAGTAAAATGATCAAAGACATTTTCTTCCAATTGTTTTGAGATATGAGTAACACTTTATTTCAGAAAGGGCTATTGTGAATTGTGGGATTTTCTAACTTCTGGTTGATAATATCAATGTGATGTTCAATGGGGGTAAGAAGAAGTTTATATTTATTAGACTGTGTAATGATAGGAGTCAGGAAAATCAAAATCGAGGTGAGATACGACATTCAGTTTATTGCTGTCACAGACATAAGAAGATGAGATGCTTTTGAGAACCCTTACCAAGTTGGATAGAAAAGAATTTCCTAGGTTAATAACTGCCCCTAAGGGAACAGAGGCTTTGGTCTATTACTCTTCTTTTTTTTAATTTTCTCAGCAAAAATTATAGCTCCAATTGACATCATTACCTAATTATGATATTGATTTTTCATTTCAATATTTTAGTGGGGAAAAGATATGTTAATTGGCACCTCTACTTCCTTTGAGTCTTTGGTAATTAAATAATCTATACAATATCTGTGGGGATGTAGTATTTTTTTTTCATTTACATTGTCAATAATGCAGCTTAATGTTAGCATTTTGAACATCCCTCTGGTGCTTTCCACAAAAACAGCCATCACTCAATTGGTTCAGGTACTAATGCAATGTAGACACATTAATATAGACACATTTAATAACAGTGTTCTCACAGTGTTCACACTGTGAATTTTTGGTGTAGTAACTGCAGGAAAATTCTTTAGTCCTAACACACCTAATGTGTATAAGCCCCAACTCTAACCTGTGGTCCATGATGGCTTTTTGTTTTCTCTGCTTATTAGAAATAGCTTTTACCTTCCCATATATATTTTTACCTTCTATATATATTTTTTATCTTTCCATAATTCTTAGTCACCTTGACAAGTAGATACAGTTTTCTCTGGAGAAAACTTATAAGAAGAGTCAAAGAATATATACTGAAGGATTGTTCATCAAATAAACATGACGTCTTTTTCATTAGAGGGTCTTTAGGTTTTTGAACTCGTGAAAACCCTATGTGTCCTTACTACTGCATCTGAACTTAGATTTCTGCCACTGAATCTAGAATTTTTTGAACTAAGTTTTGTCAGGTAACACTGTAATAGCATAGATCATCTAGCCATTTACTTTATTCTTCTATTATTAGGACACCATGATTAATAACCAGAATTCCACTGTTCATTTTTGATTACCATCCCCCCTGTAGCCTTGCACAATCCTTCTGGTTCTGATGGTATCTAATACTGTTTTCTGGTATCTACAAGTATGGAATTCTATATATATATATATATATATATATATATATATATATATTTTTGGTGTGGGGTGCTGTGGATTGAACTCAGGGTCACTTGGCCAGTGAGCCACATTGCCAGCACTAGTTTGTATTTTTATTTATTGACAAGGTCTCACTGAGTTGCTGACTGTCTGACCATTGCTGAGGCTGGCTTTGGAGTTGTGAACCTCGTGCCTCAGCCTCTGGAGCTGCTGGGATTACAGGCATGAGCCACTGTGCCTGGCTGGAATCCTATTATTTTAATTGAAATCAGAAAAATTATTCTGTGTACCCTACCATTAACAATATTATCTCTACTCTGTTCCTCTAGAATATGTTTCTAAATGTTTTAGTGTGGTTAGTAGCCTATGTGTCCTCCAGGGGATTGTGTTTAGGAAATAACCCATAAGGTATATATAATGTATTTCTCTGAATCATTTTGCCCTCAGACCAGGGCAGTTCTGGCATCTCAAATGACTATGGGTACCATTGAGTCCAATTTTTAATTAATCAATTCAGTAAATCATTGACATTAGTCCAGGGACTTGTACCAACACATTAAATCCTGAGTCCTAGGAGAATGTACTCATAAATTTGGTCTAGTTTAATATTTTATCCTCCTTATTTTAATACCTTAAGAATACAATGCTTTACATTTTTCCAAAATCATACACTTCCAAATTGATGAGACCTTGCCAATCTGGTCTACTTATTTTGTCTTCAAAGAGTATACTTTTGGGCAGTGGTGGGTTCTAATTCTATTTATGGGCCTGGAGCTTGAAGTGGTAAAGGAGGCTCCTGAATTTGTAGGACTTTTAGAAACAAATTCCCTAAGGGAAACTAGTGTATGATTTTCCTTCAAATGAGGAAGGAGGAACTGCTTTTACTAGCAAGCACATTTATTTCTTTAGCATAAGAAGCATTGCAATTTAAATTGATGTCTTACCTCTGTAACTTTTCTCATTAATACCTGAATTTGATTCTAATTCATTAATGATTTGTTGTTGCTGGTATTAGTATATTCCTTTTAAGCTAATGTAGTTTTTTAAATTTTATACTTGTGCCTTGAATTTTGAATTCATGATTTTGAATATAAACTTTTCTTTGTGTACTTTCTAAAGAGCAGTCAGAACAGCCAACTCATTATCACCAGAGTGGCCATATGCTACAGCAAATAAATTCAGAAATCATGATGCCAAAGTGTGCCACAGATTGCTGGTCCCAGAATTCCATTTTGATGGTTGTATTCTCAGGCTACTTCTGGCAACAATTACATATTATTAGTTTGGAGCATATCAGGAAAGAAATGACACTCTCAAAGGGGTAGCTAGGATTAAATACAGGAACAATTTGATCAAATGATGCAAATTTTCATAAGATGAATAAGTTCTGGGGATCTAATGTGTGGCATGAGTGGGTGACAGTGGTGTTAATCAATTTGATTGTGATAATCATTACACAGTGTGTGCACATATCAAATCATTGTATACCATAGATGTATACAATATTTTTTTATCAATTAAATATTTTATTTTATTTAGATATGTATTATATTTATTTTTATTTTTAAAATTAATTTATTTTTATTTATATATGACAGCGGAATGCATTACAATTCTTATTAGAGCACAATTTTTCATATCTCTGGATATATACACAGTATATTCACACCAATTAGTGTCTTCATACCTGTACTTTGGATAATAATGATCATCACATTCCACCATCATTAATAACCCCATGCCCCCTCCTTTCCCCTCCAACCCCTCTGCCCTATCTAGAGTTCGTCTATTCGTCCCATGCTCCTGCTCCCTATCCCACAATCCCAGAATCAGTCTCCTGATATCAAAGAAAACATTTGGTTTTTGGGGATTGGCTAACTTTCCTTAGCATTGTCTTCTCTAACTCTGTCCATTTACCTGCAAACAAAACACGGGGACAAATTATAAAAGAATAAGAAAGATAAGGAAATAAGGGAATTCCAAGAAAACAGGATCTAACAATATCTGAAATACATTAGCAACCTTTAATTTGAAGAGCAAGTGTGGCAAGCAAGTTGTCTTCACAGAACAGTATTCAGAGGAAACATATGGTCTTAGGTAAAGAAACTCTGGTATTGTAATACCTGTTAACAGGGGGCATAGGGAACACATTATTTGACTTCACTGTGTCAGAAATGGGTGGTGAGGGGGCATCCCAAGAATAAACAATGCACCAACCATGGTGATTCTGGTCCCAGAGAAATATGGAACTATCTGCAGATGTTTTCATTCATCATAGCTGGGGAATGAGGTGTTATCCACCCAAAGTTGGGGAGACCAGGGGTGAGGCTGAACACCCTCCAATGCACAGGATGTCTCCCTACCACAAACACATCTCTAGCCCCAAATGTCACTGGCACGGAGGTCAAGAAACCCTGGTCTACACATACCTCAACACCACAGCTCATAAAATCTAAGATTTCATTGAGGATAAGACCAATTTTAGTTTCAGACATATTAAAATGTGAAAAATGTTAAATGTGCTTTTCGGACTTAATGAAGTACTATAATAGAGAAATAGATAAGAAAGGAAAAAAAACAAGAAAAAACCAAAAACCATTTTAGAAAGATAAAAGAAATAGAGCAGGCCCTTGAGGAAGTTATTTTTTGAATGGTACATTAAATTTAGTATGTTTTTTGACAGTTGCAGAAAATTTATTATTATACTTTCAAAACAATAGCAGGGAAAAAAACCCATGAGTAGTAAAAAGTTAATTGTTTGATAAAATGAGGCAAACAAATTAATCCAGACTTTTTTTTTTCTTTAGACCAGTTTCCTGAAGTATATATCCTATAAATCTCTAGTTTAAGGTATAATAAATCTAGTCCTAATATGAATGAAATCCCTCAAATGGAAATTTGGGCATGGAAGCATTTTCAGTAGAAAAGGAATGACTCTAAACAAGGCTAATGAGAAAATCTTGAAGGTGACTTTTCATATTTTTATGCATTAAAGATTCTTGATTGGCTTCATTTTTAAGTCTAGCTGAAAATAAGATTGGGATTCACCTATGATTTATCACATTAACCCCAGCTTTTCTTAATTTTACTATTCTTCTATCTGCGTGGCACTTATACCAAAGCAAAAGAAAAAAAAAAAAAGAAAAAGAAAAATTATAAGAAGACTTATTTTTGCATAAGTATTTTGTAAGGTTCTTATGTTTGTAAATATTAAGTAATTTTCACTTACTTACTGAATTTGAATTAATATAATTAATGTAAGATTTATTAAGAAGTTGGAGGGGGATCTAAATGGAAATTTAGTGACGGTTAACTCCATGCCTACTGAAAAAACAGTCAAGACATTTACTTATAAAATTCTTCAGTTGTTAGAAGTGAGAGAAAATACAATTTAAAGATGAGGCACTCACACCATCAAATACTGAACAGGAAAGATGCTTCCCTATTGGGAACAAATTGCATTTTCTTTAGAGCGAAACATAAAAGCACCATTAGGAGAAACTGTGTTGAAATCAAATAGTAATTTTAAAATATAAAAAACATAACCACATTTCATCATTAGTTTTCAAAATATAATTGCAATTTATCTTTTGAATTATTGTTATTGCTTTTTTTGTTACAAAGAAATTGAGGCATAGAAAAATTGACATGCAGTAACTGCTCTTGAGGTCATTTGGAGCGGGTGAATTTTTAAAAGGAATGCTAATCTTGATGCCTGATATAATAAGAGACCCTTCAGATGGAATCTGCCTCTTCTAGACTCTCTGCTCATGATATGTATTCTCCTTCCCTCTGTATACTCTCATTAGACTGTAGTTGTATAGAAATATGAGATACCATGGAGAATTATCTCTTAATATAGTTTATAAGATATATAAAATTGTTCCTTCATACATAAGGTACAAAAATCAAGGGAATATATAAAGAATATTAATTTTTGTAACATGTAAACATTTCATATACAGAAAAAATATATTTTTTTAAAGAGAGAGAGAGAGAGAGAGAGAGAGAGAGAGAGAGAGAGAGAATTTTTTAATATTTATGTTTTAGTTCTCGGCATACACAACATTCTCCGCTTGCATGTGGCGCTGTGGATCGAACCCGGGCCACATGCATACCAGGTGAGCGTGCCACCGCTTGAGCCACATCCCCAGCCCCAGAAAAAATATATTTAAGTTAAAATTTGATTTTAAGTGTTATCAGTCTATGTACTGATACTAAAATTTATTTTATATCCATACATTTTCAAAGGTTGTTAATATCATATGAAAATTTTAATCTAAAATGATACATTTTAGCTTTGTTTAACTTTTTTCTGTGCTTAATTTACTAAATTCAATACTGAAATTTCATGTCTTTAAATTTTACATAACATTTTTAGCAAATAAATTTTTTGAGTCTGCAACATACTTGTTAATACAATGATCAAATAACTAGTTTATTAGAACATAAATCTACCTCAGGCACTGTTCTACATAAGGATTCTAGTAAAAGTAATCCAGTTTTACTATATGGTTAATTTTTGGATTATTGCTATCTGTGAGTCATCCTATAGTTAGAATTTCATATGAAAAAATGTAGGCCTATATGCTATCAAATATCATGGAATATTTCTCTATAATCAGTAGAGATTATTCTTTTATAAATCTATATGATTTCATGTACATCTATTCAGGATTCTCTGTTTGTATCTATGATTTCCAAAATAAATGTGCACATTATCTTGAGGATCCTAGAATATCCCTTGCTGCTCAGTTTTATGAATATGTCTTCTTATTTTTTTTTAAAGAGAGAGAGAGGAGAGAGAGAAACAATGAGAGAATTTTTTAATATTTATTTTTTAGTATTTGGTGGACACAACATCTTTGTCTGTATGTGGTGCTGAGGATCGAACCCAGGCCGCACGCATGCCAGGCGAGCACACTACCGCTTGAGCCACATCCCCAGCCCTGAATATGTCTTCTATATTCAACATGTACAATAATTCATGATGCTGATTTTCATTTATGGGGTAGTCATCAACATTTGACATTTCTAATGAAAACCAGTCTTGAAAATATGAATTTCTTTGGGAGTAAAACTATTTAGTTGATTCATATCACATTTCCTTACTCTCTTAATTTCTAAAATTTGTCTTCTGAACATCTTCATGGATTATTGATCCTTAAAATTTCAAATGATTAAACTAAAGTTCTGTCTCTCGGGGATGCACAGCATTTGTATTTATCTGAATTCTCAGTCTGCTAATTTATGTCTAGGAACCTTTTGACATACAAGTATTCCTGTCAGAAGAACTACTTTCATAGTAGAATATTATATAATATCCCTCATTCATTAAACTCGTATGCTTTACCTCTTTGTAAGCTCAATTAATGCTTCCATAGTTATTATGCCTGCAAACAAGAAAGTAACCCAAAACCTTCATATCCCTGTACAGCTTTTCATCACTCTTCTGAAGATAGAACCACCCATATCATCTCATACCTTACTTTATTTGTTCTCATTGCATTATTTTATGCTTTACTAAGCACTTATTTTTAATTATCAGATAAAGTTTATGTTTAGTAGCACCATTTTTAAAATGGTGACATTTGTCTCTTTATATAAATCTGAAATATTTCTTAGATCTCCAGGATTCTTGGTGTTTAAAGGTATTTCAAAAATTTTCTTCTACAGAGTTCCTATAAAGAAACTAATCTAAGATTGTCTTAAAATAAATATTGATTGAAGATATTTTTCACATAAATTTTTCCCATCTATTATTCAAACTGTCAAACTAGTTAAAATTATGATAAACATAAATTTGTTAGCTAAACAATTGAATCTTAATTTTGTCTAAATTAAGGTTTAATCAGTTAAAAATAATTTGGATAATCTATTGAGTATTTGCTACTTTCATATTGAATGCTGGTGAAATGAAATGTGTGGCAGGATATCAAGCATCCTTTTAACTCTGTAGTAGTGCTGCTATCAAAACCATTTTTCATTATGAAACATTTCAAATGAACACAAGCATATACAAGAAAAATGCAATAAATCCTTCATGAACACATCATCCTCTTCAGTAATTATCAATCCTTGTGCAAACTTGTTTCAATTATGTGTCCACATACCCAGGCCCACGGAATTGTTTTGCAGTTTATTTCAGACATAACATTTGTTCATGTTTAAATATTTCACAAGAAGCTTTTAAAAGATAAACTCTTCTATAAGCACAATTATGATAACATTAACCATCTAGAAATAAATAATAATTTCTTAGAATAATTTAAAACCTGTCAATGTTCATATATTGTCTACATTTCTTTTTTTTCAATTTACTTTCCACCCTTGTGGCATCATTTGTCATGTTCTTCTTCTGCATTTTGCATGACCTGTACAGTGAGAGTTTTAAAATTTTATTTGGCAAAAATTGCCTTATCAGGGGCTGGGGCTGTAGCTCAATGGTAGAGTGCTTGCCTATTGGGTGAGGCACTGGGATTGATCCTCAGCACCACATAAAAATAAATAAATAAAATAAAGTTTAAAAATAATTGCCCTATCAGTGGCATGTACTTTCATTAGAAGGAACCTAATGTCTTGTTGTCCTTCATTTCATGATGTTAGAAACATTAATAATCATTCTTTATATTAATTACTTCAGGTTGGCAAAATAAGGATATTCTAGATTTATGTTTTCTTTTTCCTTTCTGAAATAATGCTATGAAAATAGAAACTTCATCTTCAACTATTTGATTTGTTTACTCCAAAGTTTTATCAGTAGAGAATAGGATAAGTGCTCAGTTATTTCCCTGAATACACTCATTTTCAACGAAATTGGTTGCTTTCCTAGCATCCTTCTAAGGAGATCATTAAATGTATTGTTACAATAGACTCGTAAACTCATATTTAGTTTATTTCAATACACTGAAGTTCTTATTCTTATTGAGGTTCAAATAACTCCACCTTTAATTAGAGCAATCAATACTCCCCAATTTGACTCCTGAGTCCCTCTGATGGAGCAACAGAAGTTTTTGCATATTTATTATTTTCTATTATAAGAAATCCCAGAGGCCAGGCGTGGTGGCTCATGCTAGTAATTCCAGAAGCTCAAGTGGCTGAAGCAGGAGGATTATGAGTTCAAAGCCAGCCTCAGCAACAGCAAGGCACTAAGCAACCGATTGAGACTGTGTCTCTAAATAAAATACAAAATAAGGCAGGGGATATGACTTAGTGGTCTAATGCTCCTGAGTTCAATCCTCGGTACTTCCCCACCAAAAAAAAAAAAAAAAAAAGGAAAAAAAAATGGGAAAAAGAAATCCCAGACATATACATACATACATACACACACACACACACACACACACACACACACACACTCATGTATATGGGGAAAGACATTAGCTATTTGCTATTATAATTTAGGCAGTAGGGCTTCAGTGGATAGCATAAGGAAAATGAACTTTTTGAAAAAAATTAAAAGTGCAGCACATGTTAATTTCATACTGACATTTCCAATTGGAATTTTGATTATCATTTTAACTCGAATTAAATAATTTTATTTATTTCTCTTAAACTGTAAATTTTGTTTTCTCATGATACATATAAAAATATTTGTCTTAACTTTTTATATAAATGTATTTTTGATATATATTATTTATGTGTATGCATATATTATACATATATAATTTTGGTGATTATCTTCCAATTCTGCAGAAATTATTAAATTAGGACTTATTCTTCTGAAACTTCTTGCCAGAAAGAAAGAAAGAAAGAAACAAATTGCTAAGAAGGGTATTGGTCTATGTAGAGCACTGAATCTTGATTGCCATCCTTGATCATATTATGGAAGTCATCATGACTTTGGACCACCAAGATGAAGAAGGCATAGCAAAGGCAGCTTTTAAGACTAGGTAGCTCGTTACTATGATGTTATATTTGCTTCCTAAGTACAAAATTTTGATTTTACCAATGGTTTGTTAAAATTACTATTTTTTGTATGTCAGCTAGTGAAGTTTATGTTTCTTCACTATTGAATCTATAAAGAGAATAAACCAACCCACAGGTAGAATGGAATCTAACCCCTTTTGCATTTGGAAAAGAGTTAGGGAAGTTTGACCTTGGTGTCCATTGGAGAATTGTCAAGGAGCCATTAATATACACATCAGTGTAATGAATTATATAATATTGAAAATCTGCTTCTGGATCAGAGATTGAAACAACTAAAATATTTCTTTAAATGTGATATTAAATATTATGGTGAAAAAAACTATAATTAAAAAATGTGAACTAAACTTTTTTCCTGCAATTAATTCCCAATTCATAGCTTTATTTTTCAATGTGATATACATTAGAACTCACTAATCTAGGCAAGATGTTCCAATCAGGCATCACAGGCCCATTAACTTGATGTTAAGAGATTTTTCTTTTTGGTTGGTTTTGAATTAGCAATTATACAACCAAAGAGAATGATTGCTGCTTAATCCTGGAGCCCATCATTATGAAATTAGCAATCTGTCTCGCTGCTTTACTATTGAGCATTCTGTTTTATTTCCTGAGGGTGAAAATAAAAATCATGAATGTACTAGATGGTACTTTCTCATTTTTCACATTTTGTTTTCTCTTCATGAGAAAAAACATTAAATGATTTGGTCAAACCTTACTCAGTTTTGACTTTCTGGTAATTAAACATTTAGTATTGAACTAAGAGTTTTTATTATTATGCCTGACTGTCTTCTCAAGGCTGCAGATAAACCTTTAGAGGGACTAGCAGGAATGCAGAAGTATAAACATAAAATGAATGGCTCTGTTGTTTTAATGACTTTTCTTTCAACATTACTTTCTCAAGTGAACTGAAGAAATAAGGTTACAAATTTTTCTTTGTAGAGAGATGGTTGCAACAGCTTGATAATTATATAGGTAAATAAATATATTTTGAAAAATTTATTTTGAAGGTTTGAGTAAGATATTATTTTCTTCCTAATAGTAAAACAGAAATAGTAATGTTTCAAAATTAATAAGTCACTCACATTACAAGCCCAGTCTTAAGATCACCCTGAAAGTCCCCCTCCAAATGCTCTTCTGATATTTCAGATGTCATAATTTAAAATTAATTTTTAAAGTAATTACACAGAAGCTTTATGAGAATAAATAGTAATGGCACACATAGAAATAGGAAGATTTTATATTAATAAAGGGTTAAATGTCTATAAGTTGTCTCAAGATGGAGCTTTCATTTGGAATTTAAGACTGTAACCTGCAGTAGGACTCTCCTGGCTTGCATATTTAGCACCAATGGAAGCTACCTATTTCTGAGACTGACTGACTTTGGGAAAATTAAACTCACTTGAATAAACATCCTGAATTTTTCATTGTTTCCCGTTGTTTACCCATTTTGATAGCATATGTTTATTAGCTTGATTTAATTATTCTACAAGGTGTACATATGTTAAAATATCATGTTCTACCCATAAACATATGCAGTTATTATTTATTGCCTACTAAAATTTAAAATTAATAAGATAAAGAACAAGGTAAAAAAAAAAGAAAAGAATATTGCTTCTATCCTGGATTATGTCAGTAACTTTTAGAACTTAAAAAATTATTCTGTAGTTGGGTGTGACTAATCCATTTTACCAGAAATGTGCAATTATTAAATATTTATTTTTAAATATAGTTCATCTTTTTATTCTTCCCTAATTGATAACTTTGGGAGCTTGGAAAAGAGCTCCATTAAATAGAGGGTGAGATGTAAGAATATAGCTCAGTGGTAATTTGCCTAGCATGTCCAAGGCCCTGGGTTTGATTCCCCAGCACCACAGAGAGAGAGAAAGAGAGTGAGGGAGAAAGACTAAATTGATTATGTACATAGCCCCAAAACATTATGAAAAATCTTTATACTCTAGTAAGGTGATTGGAGATAAAGGTACATCTAGGGAACTATGTGAAGGGTGTCAGTTTAGGGGTTTTGTAGAGCCAAGTTTGAGAGTTTGAGAGAGAGTGGGGATAATTCAGTTCAATACTTGAATTTGGCTGAGTAGGGGCAGTGGAGCACATTAGGGCTATAGGAACAGAAACAGTTGAGTGAGTGCCAGAACAAATTTGGAAGAAGTCAAATAGACAAATGAAAAATTGTATCATTGATACAAGTGATAATTTTTTAAGTCTCTTATTTTCAGACTGGTAGAGTGGATAAAATAGCAGGGCAGGCATGTTTATGATATACGCTTTTCCTTGTCCAGCACGTCTATGAAAGGTTGGCTTCAAGAACTAATATTCTCTAAGGAAGCTAAAGCCAGTGTTTGGAGTTGGAAGTGGGAACAGAAAATATCAAACTATCATCTTTCCTAGAAGTCTTCTTAGTCATCTGGAGACTATTGCTGCTCAGGTGGAAACTAGATATTCACTAAACAGAAGACGACTTTGCATTTTACAATTAGAGATAAAAATTTACCATAGAAATAGAAAAATGAGAGTTAACATGGAAATAAATGAGTTTTTTTCAAAGTGTAAATGTATTTGAGTCTTTCCCAGCTTAACAAGGAGAGTTAGAAATTTACCTGCACTTGGCACAGAGTTATTGAGGAGGGCAGAGGAGAAGAAAGAGTTTGCAGAGAATTATGACTTTGCAAATTGTTTTGTGCAGTTCTACTCATTTTCCTTGATCAGTGACATTTTCAAACTATGGTTAGCACACACATATGTAAGACCAAAGCTGTTAAACTTAAAGCACTTTTCAAACTGGTAGATACTTTTAAACAGATTTAATCTATACAGAAGAGATATTGGACAGTATAAGAAGAAATCATAGAATTGTTTTTAATGAATGAGGAGTTGTTCTTTGAAATTACATTTTAATGCTTGAGGAAATTGCATTTTTCCTCTTGGCTATTGTTCAAGTAAATGTGATGCCTTTTCTTTTGTTACCTGATTTTCTATCACCCACTCATCTTTATGTCCACCAAGTCTATATTCTTTAACTCTCCTATACCAAACAAGTAATTTTCTCATATTAGAGCTTGTTATTGTATAGACCTTTGATCGCTAAATTTATACAGTTCCTAGATTCTGATAACTCAAGATTGGATAGTTTGTTCACATATGTACAGGTGCTCTGATATCTGAAAATATCTGCATTCCTAATTTTAGATGAGGGTCAGTGAGAATTTGGATAATGAAAATTTACTTGAAACTTTATTTGAAATTATGTGTTTTTTTCTCAATAGATAATAAAAGTTCAGAGACCGAGCATTACTTGAAGTTGTGGGGAATTCTTAGTTTCTTTGTAAAAAAAATTGTCAATATTTACAGTGCATTTGCCATGGTATTATTTCAAAACATTAAGCTTAGAGAAAACACACACCCTTAGCAAATAAAAACTGAACTTTAAAAGCAAAAAAAAAAAAAAAAAATGTGCTTTAAACTGTTTTTTACTGCATGTATTTAGTAAATGATTGGCCATGCTCCATGTCAGAAGTTTAGCAGGATACTTTCTACATAAAACCAGACAGGACTGATTACACCTTTGGTTAAGAGTGTTAAGCACTCTTTCCAGAGGTTCTGAGAACAAGGAGAAAAATAAAAAACATCTTCCAGACAATCTACTTATTTAAAATAAATCTTAACCTATAATAATATAAACAGTAAAAATGGCAGATAGACATTTTCAAAATTGATAGTTTGCAACTAATTAGCCCCTTACCAAAAGGTGTTTTATAGGACAGATTCCAGAAGTGTAAAAAATGACCCCATAGGGAAGATCTGTGATTAAAGAAAACATTAGCAAACTATTGGGTAAAAATGAATAAATTTCAAAAGCTTTATCTTTAAACCAAAGATCAATTAAATATAATTTTTGAAGTAAGAAAAATACCTAAAATATGGTGAGTCAATATTAGAATGTTAAATTATATTGTTTAGAAGGGTAAAGCATAATTTTACCTTGCAGAATTAAATATTCTCTTAACATTTTTGGATGAACACTAAAGATGTTTTCCAAATTTTCAGAGAAAAAAAATAGAAAAAGAATAAAATAGGAAGAAAAGAGATGTGTACACATTTTTTATATTTTCTCAAATATTATGTTTCCTCTTCTTTCTTGCTGACAATCATTGTTTCAGAGAGAGAGAAAGAGAGAGAGAGAGAGAGAGAGAGAGAGAGAGAGAGAGAGAGACAGAGGGGATGCAAGCAAGTGAGTGTGTGCCCAAGGGGTGGGGAGGGAGTGTTTGAGGAGGAAAGTTTGAATTTGAGACCTCACCAACAATTAGATAATTTTAATTGAAATCAAGATTCTGGTGCCCATGGTGGATAGTATTTACTTTAAAAGAGTTTCAAATAAATACCTTTTCTTTTCTCTGTGTGCCATCGATTATATATGCACAAAACATTTCATGTACAACTTGCTTGTGAATACACATTTAATAAGAGGAACTTTGGTTACTGCTTACAAGGATTTCCAAGATAGACATGTGACTACACAGATATGGTTGACATGCACATGCAGTCTTTAAGAAATGTTAGAAGAAAGAACATGTACCTCCATTTCAAAAAAAAAAAAAAAAGCACTACACTCATTAGGAAACACTTTGAATTTACTGTAAATATGGTAAAGGATTATCAGTGTAGGTTTGTGTTAATAATAATACAATTAAGTCAATATACACTCGATGAGTGTTCATTACATTTCCAGATCCTGCAATCAGAGAAATGGTTAATATCTGTTACCTTCTAAGGAACACATAGTCAAAAAAAAAAAAAGCACCCATGTAATCACAGAATTGTAATGAAAATAATTTGAATTATGCTCAACTTTAAAAACTTAATTTATCCTCCAGATAAAAACATAAAAATCATCTAAGGAAAAGTCATCATATAAGAAGGCAAGAGCTAAGTTTTAATTTTACACCATTGTAGAATTTTTCAATAGTATCACTCTATATAGTCCAAACTCAGCACAATTTCAGAAAGAGCAAGATAAAAATGAAAAATTTGTTGTTGCAGTTATTTTCACAGTTATTTCTGTAAATGAATTTGTGCAATCTAAACTGACAATGCAAAGTAGCAAGAAAGAAAACAGAAATAGGGAACATATCTCTGCTTCTTGATGACTTCCCTTGAGTTATTTTCATGGTACAAATCAATTAAATACACTTCTAAGTATTACATACCTGTAGGGCTAGACTGAGCTAAATGAGGAATTCAATGACTATTTTGGGAGCTCTGTCTTATTATTTTTTTATCATAGTTTTCTGAAAGACAGTTTAGAAAAAAATGCATACTGTGCTGAGCTGCTTATTTCTTATTAATGATTTTCTTCCCCAATCTTTTCAACCATGTGTGGGTCCCATAGTTATTCAGAAAATTTTTTATGAAAATGATTGGAAAGGAATCTTCAATGAAGTTACATTTCAGATATGTTTCTAAAATGAACACTGATCAAAGCTTTTTAAAATATGACAAATTTGGTAGTCTCTTAGACCTTGAATATTGATAATTTGAGTTTCTGTGGTGATTGCAAATGTAGAAGAGAGAAGCAGGTGTTTGAAACGTGTATACCTACATATGAAGACGACGTGGAGGAGGGGAAAGAGCTACAGACTAAGCTAAACTGGGTTAGTAACTGTCACTGTTTGTTTGAAAAATTCTTTAACAATGTTAAACCTCATAAATAAAATGGGGGAATTTATCATTTTGGGTCTCAGTGGAAATAGAAGCCACACCTGGATTAGGTACAGAGCTGTGGTTAAGGCTCAGGGAATCAACAACAGACACGGACACATTCAGAACCTAAATACCATGTTACAGGAGAAGACCTGAAGATGCAGGGTGAAAAATTGTGCCTGGAGCTCCATGAGAATGGAAGCCATGGAGGAGAGGGACCCCAACAGGAGCTGAAGTCACACAGGACACAACTGTTACAAGAACTGTGGTACCGACAGTGAGGGAGCTGGGGAAGATCTTCCCCCTCCTCTGCCATCTGATTTCCTGATCATCCATACCCTTGGCTCAACTCAACTAGAAGCCAGGGGGTAAATGGGCTCAGGCGAGAGAATCTACAGAGTTCATATCCTTTGGTTAAAAATAAATAAATAAATAAAAAGAAGGGTGAAGCATGAACATTATGAGAAGGGTATTAGTGCCAACTGCTCATGTTTGGTTCAAATTTTCAGTAAGAGTTTGTATGCTAAATTTATTTGTAAGAACCATAAAAGCTCTAGCAAAGTCAGAAGAGGTTCTAGGACATTTGACCAGTTTATAAACTACTCTACTATCATTAAAGAAAAGCTAGAGATTATCCTTTCCATTCTCCACACATTGTTATACCCTTTTTTACTTATTTTCTTCTTCACAGTTGATCTTGAGATTTATTTTAAAAATATTTTAACCAGATGAAAGCACTGAATGTGAGAATATAACTGATTACACTTGAATTTGTGACAGCAATCAAACCTCTACCCCAGCCCAGAAATAACCACAATATAAAGAAATACTGTTACAAAATATCCACCATCAACTATATTGTGTTTCCTTCTTCTGATGCCACCTGAAAGTACTCTTCAATATAAAATAACCTCATGACATGTTATTTATTTACAACTATTTTAGTTGTGATGTAAATCTTACAAAGCTTAATAAAGTGTTATATTTTATAAATTCAAGTGATGGCATGTAGAAAATGTTATTACTATAGACAGCTTTTAATGTCAGAATTTTCTCATGTCAATCACCGACATGCTCCATTGCTTTTCTGCCAGATGTGTCATGGCAAACCTGCTGGGCACTTGCTTGAAACCTGATTAATGTCTACTCCCATCACAGCCATGTCCTGAGCTGTCTTGTAAGCAACTTTGAGACTGACCCAGTACAGAATAGCACAAGTGACTTTTGCATGAAAAATAAATGAGTCAATAGACTTTCACATTTCATGGTGGCAAAAGAATAAGAGCTAATAATGTTTTATTTGAATTTCCAAATTTTGATTTTATTTGAGTAAAAGTATTCCAAACATAAAGTTACTGAATTTATGATAAATCTTTCTCATTTTTATGCATTCCTATCCTCCCCGCAAACTGTATCCATGAACTTAAGTTCTAGACCTTAATCTGTGACCTGAATTTCTTCCCTAATTTCTTCACCATTTTTCTAGAATCTTCATTTAGATGTTGTACTCATATCACACATACACATTAAATGCTCCACCCAATTAATGATGGCTCAAAAACTACTATCTAAATAATATGAAATTCAGGGGAAAGTGATTTCATACTGATTCAATGATTCAGTGAACTTATTAGACCCACATGATTTCCATTTTATCCACTTTGCAATTTGTGCAGGTGATCTCTCTCTTCATTATCACAGATGGCAACAGCAGCTTTGAGGCAAGAAAAAATGAAAGTCCCCTAGTTTCTTTTTATCAGCAAAAGAACCTTAAACTTTGAGTAGAATTTTCCTTATGTCTTGTGGGTTAAAACTGGGGATCATATGGTCACACTTATTGTAATCACTGGCAAAGGAACTGTGGGTTTTAGTGCTTGGATAAGATGAATTATAATTTATGCGAGGTTTCCCACCTTTCTTGAGCACAAGACTCCAGATTTTTGGATAAAAAAAAAATCAAGGAAGATGAGGTCAATTGCTTTTGATTGACATAAAGGAGCTAACCAGAAGTATTTTCATAGTGTTTGTTGCTCTGTGCTTTCTCATTGCCATAATTTCTTTTTAAAGAATGTCTCATTCTGAGGCTGGGGTTGTAGCTCAGTGGTAGACTGCTTGCCTAGTATGCATGAGGCACTGGGTTTGATCTTCAGCACCACATTAAAATTAATTAATTAATTAATTAAAGGTATTGTGTCCATCTACAACTCGTGTGTGTGTGTGTGTGTGTGTGTGTTTGTGTGTATAACGAATGTCTCATTATTTTCTAGATAGAATAAACCAGTGTCTTTCTTCCTATCAAAGCAGTCTTTAACCTAACGAGAGCCATCTGTGTATTGATTCTGAATGTAAATTCTTAGACCAGCATTGGAGAAGTTATTTAGGGGTTGAAGAAATACATTACCAGTTAGAAATGCCTTGGGCTCCCCCAGGTAATATCACTGAGCACATTCTTTGATAGATACCAAGTTTCTCTTTCTCTCTACCAAGTTTCCCTTTCTCTCTGTTTGTAATTCCCTTCTCCACCTCCTATATTATAGACACCGAAAAGTAAACTTTACACTTTCTTATGTCTGTGGGTGGTCTTAGGACACATTTCTGACAAGGAGAAATGAGCCCAAGTATGTGAGGGAAACTTATTACCCTGAATAAGAAGACAGGACAACAGGCTTAGGTCTTTTCCCTTTAATTTTCCCCTTGCTCTTTCATTCTGCTTAGAGACAGATGCATCATTCTGCTTAGCAGCCAGCATGCATATGTGTGAGGGTGACAGAATAGGAGAAGGGATCCCTGAAGATGTCATTGGATCTCTTTCCTAGCCTCATATTCCTGACAAGTGATTTATAAACAGAGCAATTAACAGTGAAAGATTGTGTTATTATTTAAACTATTATACAAGTATTTTAAGCAGTGGAACACAGCTCCTAATTGATGCATTAGCAATTCAGTCTCTTTGTTTATTTATTTATTTATGTTGTACAGATTCTATTTTCAAGAAATCCTATGAAATGTGTGCTTGTATTCTTGAATGTTGACCCATTAATTCATTTTACTGGAACCAAGAACCATGGTTTCTAAGATGAAATATTTGGAGAAATCATTGGTCATTTGCTCAAAATAATTCTAAGATAAATTGGCTTCCGAGGTTTCCACCTTGTGGCCCCTGTCTAGGTGTCCAGATTTATTTCTTACTTTCTTTCTATTGTGTAATAGTCGTGCCTGATTAGCCTCTAATACCCATATACACTTTTCCCCCCCTAATCTCTGCTTTTCTCATTCATATCCCTTTCTCGCCTAGAATCTCTTTCAATGTCTCCTCTAATTTTTTCTTTGTTTCGGGTGACGTCTTTGACAGGAGACCTTTTAATGCTTACAGGAATATTCTGCACATAGTAAGTGCTAATATGGTAAATTAGCTATGTTTGTTATTATCTCTTCTTGCCCTACCTTATGTGAAACATACATTATTTTAATAGAAATTGTTCTGTTTAAGAGCGATTACTTTCATATGCAGTTACTTCCCCCAGAAGATTTTAAACTTCTTGATATATATTATAGATGTTCAATTGATAAATTTTGCTCTACTTAGGCTGAATTTGTATTCTAAACTCTGAGTTCTTAGGAGGATAATTGAAATTAATTCATGATATGTTAATCACAGATTATACATGAAGAAATTAATTTTGTCCCATACTTCACAGAGGTGTATAAATATCCACATTTTAGTATAATAACAGGGAATCTCTAGGATCAGTTTTCTTAGACTCATCAAATTACCTCTTACCCTCCTTTCAAAAGTTAATGTAGTGCACACATTGGTTTTCATTATAATGAAATGAGGTCTCTGAAATAATAGATAATTTGAGGGCAAGTTATTAACTATTGGCACTGGCAGACCACTCATAGTAAAAACAACCTAAATATGTTAATGAATTGAAAATCATATTTTGTAGATTTGTTACAATGCTGATTTAGGGGGTATTAATAAGTTGTTATGAAATGATCATCAATAATATGGAATACAGACTTTGAGTATAATTTAAATAGAGATGATATGTTACCTTTGCTTTTAATTTCATTTCTATGCCTGGGTACCCAATGTACATACTTAGTGAAAGCCATTTGAAGTAAGATTGTTCATTAAAGAACTTATTTTGTTTGTTTCATGTGGTGATGAAATTCACTCTCTTGATTTACTAATGCATTCCTTTTATATATCAAAAATTAAGATTATAGCACAACAAAAACATTTTACTCATTTTATGAATATTGGTATACTAAACCTATATACTTTTTAATTCATGGTGTTTTCCATAAGTAGAAGGATATGACCTTTGCATTATTTATGTTCAGAAGTGGTAACGTAAAAGTTTAGGCTGAGGTATACATACATTTTGCCTAAATTTCCCTGGGACCCAACAGCATATACATGTAAAATGTGCTTGTTGTTCAGGTGGATCACAACACTGGAGCACTTTATTTATCTCTGTAAAACTTGCATTCTATTGTGAGAATGATTCAGGCCTCAATGTAATTCAGGGTTTTCTCAGAGAGCAGCAAAATGCTCCAGAAAACTTGGCCTGCCCCATTCCCTGCAGGTTTGCCTCTGTGCTGCCCTCTGTGCACCCTTTTCATCATGGCTTGAATCTCTGCTGTCGACCTTTCTTAGAAACCATGTGGCAAGAAAAAACTCAGATATTGATGTGATGCCAAAATTAGAGAATTCCTAACTTTCCCCTCCAACACCCTATTCCCTGAGCAGTGTTAGCATTTTTAGGAACCCTGTGCTTGCTTTTCACCTGATGTTCTGTGAAGCCCTCACATTCTTGGATTCACTGCCTCCCATGCCATCCTTTTACACACTAACAAACCTTGCTCTGATGCAAAACCATCGAGTGTGGTCCTCAGCATCTTATTAGTCCTCACTAAGGCTTGATGGCTGGTTCTATTAGTCATGCTCAGCTTTTTCAGAACTGTGCCTGCCTCTCACGTGCATTTAGAGTGTTGACTAGCTTTCTGGATTCTGGTTGTTGGACCCAGTTCTCAGATTGCTTCTGAAATACTAAGGTATGGGGCCAGATAGAGAATGACACTCCTAAAGATACTTAGTATTTCAGAACTAGTCTGAGAACTGGGTCCAACAACCAGAATCCAGAAAGCTAGTCAACACTCTCAATGCATGTGAGAGGCAGGCACAGTTCTGAAAAAGTTCTGACCACCTTTTCTCCCTTTTACATTTGTTCTGAGATTCTTCTCACCTTACTTCCCTGGGGCATGGCACTGGTGTCCCTGGATGGTGAATAGAGTCAAACATACTTGGGACATAAATTTCTTTGTTGATCTTTTTTGTTTTAAGTTGGAGTAGATATGGACAGAAAGAAATGTAGTGGGTTAATTGCTGGCACATTAGTAAGAAACTTTTTTTTTTTCTCATAGAAATAGTTGATGTTCACAAGGAAACATCAACAACACAAAGCACAAAAAAAGAAAGCAAAAACTTTCAGAGAAAAAAAACACCTAAATGCACCTAAACTATATAAACCTAAACATTAGTTATACCTGTGGTAGGACCTAGTCACAATCAGATATATGTTGTACAATTGCTGTGTTGAAGGACAATTTGGAGAGCTCTAGAAGTTACCAAAGATAGACTTGGTATGCTGATTTGTGGACACCAATACCCTTGATTATTTGGACAAATATGCCTGAGCCCTCTCCAACATTGTCTAGATAATATTTTCTCACCTTTGTGGAAAACTAAGAGTTATAAATTATGGGATGTGGATGCCTGTTGATTTTGTTGTCTTAGAAACCTTAATACCTTGTTCAGTTAAATAGAATGTTAACCAAACCTATAGATTATGTAAAAGGGCTTTGTGAGTTCTACCCCTGCACTTACTTATAGTGTCTATTTGTATTTACTTTCCCTTTCTATACTTTTCTTTCCATTTTTCTCTTTTCTTTCCTCCTTTCCTCCCTCCCTGCTACTCCCCCTGCCCATCTCCCTTCCTTTCTTTCTTCAGTTCCAAAATAAAGCAGACCAACACTCAGGCATCCATGAAAACACATCATATTAAAGATAGCATGGCAACACTTCAAATTCTGCTAATGAATTCCTCTGTTCTCAGTGTCCTCATTATAACAAGATCTTCCTAAAAGTTCAGGTCATGCATTTGAGGTTGCTCTGATGAGAACAATTATTTTGATCAAGGATGATTAAGAACATGCATCTGTCTAACTTCTAGTTCTTACAGATAATATTATCATTGTGAGGGACAGATCTTCTCAGTATCTTGAAGCACTCAAATGGAGGGAAGACTCACATCATTAGTGTTCTCTTTCACATCACTCATACATGATCTCTGTAGAAAATTACCATAATTCCTGTAGATTTTTTACTATTTAGACCTCATTGCATTTCTCTATGTAGGTCTATCTCTAATTATATTGAGATTGTGATGAATGAACTTCAATTCCATGTTTTAACTAGATATTATAATATAAGCACTTTTCTGTGTTTTAAAACATTTTATAGACTTAATGTTTAAGGATTATTTTAAAACGTTTTCAATTTTAAATTGGAATACTTTATTTAAACCTTTCCCTTTATTAATTCTTAAAGTTGATTCCATTAATAAGACATTACAAATAATGTTAGTCATAATTTTACATTAATACTTTATTAAATTTCTATTTTTCTCTCAAGACACATTATTTATAAGACAACTATTCCTGAAAAGCATAAACAATATAATATATTGTGGTATTTGTTGAATCATTACAGAATTGTTTTATACAAATTTATAACTTTTCTGTCACCATCTAATAGTGTATTTCAACATGTCTTCTGGAATTATTATAAGTGTCTTATTTATAATTGCTAACTCTTAAGGTTTAATCCCACTTCATCACAGGCTTCTATTATCAGAGGTTACCCTGAATGCCCACCAAATTTTGAGTGTTTTATGTCAATAATGGTAGCCAAGTCAGATCCAGAATTCTTTTTAGGATTGTTTTAGTTGTATCCTGACAGAAATTTAAAGCTGTGCTTTATAGATTTAAAAACTGTCATAGTGATAGAGTAACAGTAAATAGAAATTGAAGCTTCTCTGCTTGGCAATATATTAAATCCTACTACATAAAGGATTATCAATTTATTTTTACATTTAAACCAAATTACAAAGTTAGATGGCTGAGGAGATAGCTTATGGAAACTTTGCCCTCTGTCATGGAAGATGAAACTTTGATCAGTTTCCAATTATCCCTGTTATAGCTTATTATCGATTAACTCTGCACTACAACACTGGTTTTGTCAAGCTTTTCAATCAACTTCAGCATTAAATAGAAGCAATGGTACAAAGGTTAACCAGGAATAAACTGTCAAGCTAGAGTCATTTGTTGTAGGTTCCAGAACTGCCATTTGGTGGAACCGTGCAAATAATGAACCTCTGTCTTCCACCAGCCCTGAGCTACTCTGTGAGATCCAAGGTGCCCACTTTTATCCTCTGCTCCTAGTTAGTAAGCAGGCTGATATAGAGTTGGCTATCAATCAAAGACAAAAAACATCTAAAACGGTTTTAAATTTTTAGATGGCTTCCACAAGATATATTAATTTGTCTTTTTTTTTTTTTTTTGGTCACAGTATTAGTAAAAACAAAAGAAGAAAAACTTTCTGATAATCAGTGCAAACAGAACTAATTAAGTAATGGTTACAGAAGTTTTTAGCTTCAGTATTCGGATCCTTTAGTGAGTCTTATTAAATGCTATTCTATTTGTTGAGATGACCGAATTTGGTAAAGTTTTCACAAATCTCAGATGCCTTTGACTCTCAATCCCACTTCTCTCTGAGACAAGGGCTGCACATCCAAACCTTTTCCTCCCAGCATCTTTCTCTCTTTTTCAATATATAAGCAGTGATCACTGTCTTGTATTTTACTGACCTTTGATCTGATCATTTGCCCCTTTCAAATTGTGAGGTGCCCCAGGGGAAAAATTCAGATATGATATCTCTTGAATCAGATGAAGACAGTAACAGGGAATTTCTTCCTCATGGCTGACCCTTATTGTTCAACACAGAAATAATATCAAGAATTTTGGTGCCACTGTTTTTCCCCCTCTCTTATAAATGCACCCAACTCTCATTTTTATCTTCCCGCCACCCCTCCTGCTAAGAGTACTTGTGTATTCTTTCTCTTCTAAGAATTAAAAGTTTTTTTCCCCTCCTGGGGGATAGATTCAGTGTGTTTTTTCACTTTGCATTATATGTTGTAGCTATAATTTAAATTTAAGCTGTCTACTTATTCTCTGTGTGTTGTCACCGTTGGTGACATAGTATCCTCAGTTGTCCATCCTACCATGCATAGAAACAGGGACAGTAATGTCAGTCTTGCATTCTTCTTATGTATATTCTGTTTGTGACTCTTTGAGAACATCTGTGAGTCTTCTCTACTGTGTAATAATGAACTTTGATTATAAATGCATCTTTTGTGAAAAGTCTCAAAGGACAATCCTCGTCATGCTGTGGGTAGCTCTGTGAGATTACCCATTAAGAAAGAGAATCAGTTTAACTTTCCATGGCCAGCTTCTAATTCCTTCTGCTAACTACCCCCATCCCAGCACTTTTTTTCTTCTATTAAATAAAGCAAATTTCACTATCTGGCCATGTTTGGCTATATTGTGAATAACAAGTATATTTATTTTACAGCATTTTCTTAATAAAAGGAGTAGAATATTTGTAGCACTTGGCATTTTGTTCCAACTGTTTCAGGAGTTTTAAAGACTCTTGCTGGTACTACATAAGCAATAGATTTCTTAAGCTTTGACAGCCATATTAATATTCATGATGTTTTTCTATAGGAATGGGGTGAGTTTCTATTGTTGTAGCAATTCCTATTCTCAGATACTTTTCAATCACTTCCCATATGTGAAGAACAACAGTAGGGTATAACAGGGAGAAAATAAATTAAACTGAAGACTCTCTTTCTGTCTTTCTGTTTCTCTCTCTCTCTCTCTCTCTCTCTCTCTCTCTCTCTCTCTCCACACACACACCTACACACACACAATTACTCAGAATGAAAAGTATCAATTGACAAGATTCAAATATTCTAGGGTCTCTTCAAAGCTCTAATTAGAATCTTAAAACATAAATCGAATTTTGGAAATTGACATTCTATGGAGGGAAATGCAGGTATGATTTGACCATGAATTTCCAATTACCTGGGGTGAAAATAAAAAGTAGAGTATGATCCTCAGAGGTATACCTAAGGAAATTCTTGAGTTCCAAGGAAAATGCCTGAAATGGTAAACTTTCTCAGAGAATGACATTCCAAAGTTCATTTTACCATGTTCATTCTGGGTCCAATAAAATGGTTGGCTGCCAGGTCATTCTTGTGACTATTTAGATATAGTGATTTGGAGAAAAAAAAATGACTTGCTGTTACTCAATATTTTCATTATATAAAGGTATAAAACATATGGAGGTCAACTAGACTTATCATTGCAGTTTACCGATGGAGCAACCCAGAAAAGTACAATGAGTTGCTTAATATCACATATCTTGAAGTGGAACTAAACCCAAACTTTCCAGACTTTTTTCCACTTTAAAATTGAGAAGGAGGAAGAAACAAAGCATTAATTTTTAGAAATGCTGAGTTTGAGTGCTTGTGGAATTTACACATGATGTTTAGGAAATAAGTTGTTCATTATGTCTGGGCTTAAAGAAAATGGTTCTAGAGGTAAAGATTTTAGACCTGTTTGAATATGGTGGACACAAAAGATATCCCCTACTAGGAGTACTTGGGTATCTAAATCTGACTCAAAGGAGGAAATTCTACAAACCTCCTGAGTTAAGCCTTGATCAGCAGCATTATATTACCTTCTCTAAGCCCTAGTTAACCTAATTTCTGCCCCTGTGCATCTCTCCCAAATTCATATGATGAAATCCTAACCCTCAGTACCAAAGAATTTGAAATAGGGTCTTTAAAGAGGTAATTAAATTAAAATGAGGGTATTCAATATTATTAGATATTATTCTTTATCTAATGTTTGTGCCATCTCCAAATTCACATGTTGAAACTTCATCACCAATATGATGCTCTTTGGAGGTGGGGACTGTGGGGTATGATTAAGTCATGAAACAGCTCTCATGAATGTGTTTGTACCCTTATATGTAAAGAGACCCCAGACAACTACTTGTCTTTTCTACTATATGAGTACCTAGCTAGAAAGTGCTCCCTATGAACTGGAAAGTCCTCCAAATCTACGGGTAACTTGATCTTGGATTTCTCAGTCTCTAATACTATTAGAAATAATTTTTGTTGATTATAAGCTACCTAGTTTATTGTATTTTGTTATAGCATACTGAATGAACTAAATTGCCTATCATTGTAGTAGTATACATTCCACAAAGCAGGTCATATCATTTGTCCACTCATTAATTCAACAGTGTTTATTGCCATACTCTATATATTTGGAATAAAATGTTAAATAAAGTAGATAAAGTCCCTGATTTCAGATGACTGATGTTATTGGTAAGAAGAACAAAGAGTTTCTAAATAAAAAAATAAACTGACTAAGCAAATTCAGACAATGATAAGTATTCTGTAAAAAATAAAGGGGAATGAGGAGCTAGAGTTGTAGCTCAGCAGTAGAGTGCTTGCCTCTTAGTGTGAGGCACTGTGTTCAATTCCCAGCACTACATATAAATAAGCAAATAAAATAAAGGTGCAACAAAAACTAAAAGTTTAATTTTTTTTAAAGGAATGATATGAAGAAGATTGCTTGGATTCAGGCCAACTCTGTATAGTCCCTGAAAGATAACATCAGAAGTGTCATCTGATCATGCTCCTTTGAAAGAAGCTCATTCTAAGCATAGAAAGCAATTGAAAATACCACCAAACTAGAGGTGAATGCAAAGAATACAAAGGATTGGAAGAACAGTGTCAGGCTGGCATTATTAGAGGAAATCAAACTGATAGAAGGGAGATGATCTTATGCGGTTCTTCACAGGCTACTATCAAGGACTTGGATATTACTCCATACACAGTGAGGAACTGTGAGTGGTTTAAAACAAGAGGATAATATAATTTGGTTTATATTTTTCAATAGGTGTTAATGAACTCCAGGAGGCAGGTGGAAAACAAAGACATCTAAGAGTGACAGATTATGATGCTAGAGCTACAGTTGTTCTGGTAGACACTGCAAGAATGTGTATAGTCTAAGTGTGCTTTGGCAGAAGAATTTATTCAACTTTGGGAGAGAGTCAAGGGTAATGAATGAGACAAGCTGAATGTTATTGCTAGAATATGATTGTAAGAAACTTGTAGATAGTAGTGCCATTTAGGAAGATGAGAAAGCTTTGTGGGGAATGTTTGGGGAAAACAAAACAAGGAGTCAAGGGTTCTGTTGGGAACATGTTACACTTGAGATAACTATTATATTATCATGTAGCGAGACCAGGTAGGCAATTTATGATCATATGAGCCTGAGAATGTGTGGGTTAGAAGCTACATTTGAGATTTCTAAGGGATGCAGTGGAGATACAAAGTAATAGGGCAAAAGACCAAATATGAGGATTTTAGGTGGAGAGTGAGAAGTTGGCCAAGCTTTCAAAGTTGAAAAAGGAAACAGAAAAGGAGACTAAGAAGATGTAATTAGTCATATCAAAAGAAACATAAATAATTAATGGGAAGACAAGCACAGAGTTTTCACATTTTTTTAAGGGGAACAATATATATTTATTTGAGTTTAGTCTACTGGCATCTTGATATAAAGAATCAGCTATATAAGATTTTCAATTTAAACAATAAGCAGTTGAACTCCATTAAGGGTTGAGTTGCATCTCTCCCAAATTCATGATGAAATCCTAATCTTCAGTACCAAAGAGTGTGAAATATGGTCTTTGAAGAGGTAATTAGGTTAAAATGAGGTAATTGGATATTATTAGATATTATTCCTTGTCTAATAAGTCTGTACGTTCTTATAAGAAGAGTAGATGAGGACAAAGATATGCTGGTGCACAAATGAAAGATCCCTGAGGACACAAAGCGAAGGTGTCTACCTGCAAGTCAGCAAGAGAGTATAACCATGTTGAATTCCAGATCTTGGACTTCCAGGTCTTCAGAACTGGGTAATAAATGTCTGCTTTTTAAATTACCTATCTATAACTTACATGGAGATTTCATGTAACTTGGAAGTTTGGTACATGAACATACACTCCCTGTCTTCATTTTTTCTGCAGCATCCAAAATGAACAATCCATTTAAAAATTTGTCATATTTTTACTAGCTAATATATAAATGGGGCTATAGTTAAAGATTCCTAAAATAGCAGAAGTAAGGTGAAAGTTTATTTTTCTGACACTTAGTGACTCAATGTTCTAGTCTAGTATGGTCACTCCATGGTGTCAGGGCCCCAGGTTTGATCCTAACACTTTGCTCTGCCATCTTTGGCATTTTTTTTCATTTACATGGTCCAAAATATCTCTACTCTATGTGAACATTTCAGAAGAAGAAATGGCACAATTTGTCCTTTCAGAATGACCTGAAAAATGCCACATGATTGGCTGTTACAAACCTTGGTATGGTCTTAGTCATATAGCCATGCCTACCTTTAAGGAAATCTGAAACTAGCTAAATGAGATGAACTAAAAAGTGAAGATTCTACCATTGGAGAGAAAGGAAAAATTGATTTCCCAAATAGCATTATACATAGTAGGCACTAAAAATATAAAAGTAATATATCATTTTAATTTTAAAAATTCCAATTATTATGAAATTTTAGAAAGTTCTGTTTCCTGAAATTGTCTGTCCTATAGTTTGCATTTATCTTTTTTCCTAATTATGATGTATTATAAAGCAAAGTTATTTTTGCTGTTCCATGATTTTCTCACCCATAAAAATAAAATACTTATTAAGACAATTTCTTCAAGATAAAACTTCTATGAACCTATTCTATATAACATATGTTTATGCATAAATCATTGTGAAATTAAGTATATTCATGTGATTTTCATGTGGATAAATATTGTGATAAATATTTATTTCTAAATAACTAGTTATGTTATTGCTAAATATCTCTTTTAAAAAAGAAGAAAATATTCAAAATATTTTAACTATCTTTTTTTTAGTCTGTTCATATGTATTAATCCACAAGGTGGCAGCAGCAGAGAAATTTCTCTTTATTTTCTCAGGCTAAAAAACACCTTTTTGGAGAAATGGCATCAAATAAGTACTTTCTTCTCCTTTTTGGGGTGGTGGTGGTGGTGGGGATGGTTCTTTAGTTTCTTATGTGTTTTCTTATCCTGATAAAGAAAGCGAAAAAAATATTGCTTGTGTGTATTTAAATTTTGTTGGAAAAAATAAAATCTTCTAAATTTTATTAACTTTTCAGAGTGCATAAATTAGAATATCTCAATAACATAAATATATGCAAAGTGGATATGCTGATTCATGCATTCATAGAGGACCCAAAATTAGAAAACTTAAAATTTCCTAAACTTTCCATACTTACGATTAAACGATAATATTTTAGGAGCTTGAAGTAGTTTCTCCACTCTTTCCAAATACAGTAATTTTATAATCAGGAATGTATTCAATTGTTAATTTACCTGTATTTGAATAGTGATTTTCATAATGTGTGTGTGTATATATATATGATATTTATTGCCAGTTATAATATGTGTTTCATAAAAAAATGTAGCAACCTATTTACCCTTTCAAAAATTTATAAGCTGTGTTCTAGTTGAGGCTAAGGGTCAAAAAATAAACAAACATAGTTTCCTATTATCAAAGACAACTGAGTCATTAGAGCAGTCCTTATGAACTACTTAATCAAATAGCTACAACTCTGAGATATCAATCAATTGCAAACTTTTATGTGAAAGTTTACATTATATACGTGGACATAAAAACCAAAGCATCCCCACATCATTAAGAATCTCATGTAAGCTGAGTTAGAGAGACTTTATTTTCCTGAATTCTTATTGGAATTGCTCTTGAATGATAATTACCAAAAATGCAGTCCATCACCAGGGCCCCTTCACTCCCCTGTCAGTGGAGAGGTCCATAGTCAGAGCCTGTCTTGCAACTTTTTATTTCCACAAATGTCCAGTCAGGCTTTGGGCTTGTGATTTCCTATTAATCCTTGGTGTTGGCAAATGTCCTCACTTTCTGTTGTGCTCTGCTCTGGCCTGGGATTGTTGATCTCTGGGCCTCAGGTGCAGCCCTGTTCTTTGGTGAACATGGTCATCTGGAAACTGTGCTGCCTGCCAGGCAGCATGGTTTTTCTCTGCTGGCCCCTCAGGCATTGCTCTGCTGTTGCTGTTCATCTGGCTACCATAGCAGCTACTCCCATGTGGTACTGCAGACAAGAAGATTCCTGTTCCTGCTTCCTGTGCTTTAGCTGATACAGCGCTCCTCTTCTTCCATCTCCCCTCTGTATGTTATTTATCACTCCCTATTTAAGGAGCTGCCAAAATCAATGAGAAAGTATCTTTTCTTGCTCTGTGTCAGATTCTGAGAGTCAACACTCTTCTTGAGGTAGTGGTTTTCAGTGTCAGAGTGAGCATTTATAGGTCAATCCTCTTTTCAGATACTGGCAGAAAGAACTGGTATTATTACATCTGGACTAAATTCATTTCTCCAACGTTATGTCCCCAAAGCCTCATCTGTTGGGGTGAAAAAATAACAACTGACCAAACTCAGGTTGTCTCTCTGTAGGAACTCACATGTGAAAGCCAAATACCCAATGTCCCATTTTTTTTTGGAGATATTATTCTTCTAATGACCATCATTTATATAATCCAAGGGCACCTATTTTCCATTCCTCCTAACCCACTCCATTTACTGTAGACTCATTTTTCCTCTTCACACCAACTTAAATGCAAAAGAGGGCCCTTTATTTTCCTTTACAAGAAATCTGAAAACATACTATATTGTTTTAATTATGTATTTTTTTTACATAACAAATTACCTATATTGGCTTTGTCCATTGTCAACTTGTCAAAAATGAAACTCCCTTCCCCATGTGGATCTGGGGGGTTTTAGTTAAAATCCTTTACATGAGACTGAATGGGTCAAGTGAAGCAGCAGCCATGATTGTGCTTAGAAGATTGAGTCAATTAGGTTCAGCTGTAGCTCATCTGCTGTTGCATAACCACTGCCTCATCATGTTGCAAAGAAGAAGCTGTGCAGTTTCTCTGTATCTCCTCATTCAGCTACATGACAAAGGGCATCAGGTTCTCCTCCATTCTACCCGATGTTGGAGAGGTAAAAAACAGAAACCAGATTGTCCTCCAGGTTTCCATTTCATTCTAACAATTTTTTTTTTTTGTTCATGCTTCTCCTTCTGCTTCTTCATTCCTGTCCACCACTCACTTTATATCTTTTTTGCTGTTATATCCATTTGTTCTTCTTAACTGCCTGCCCAGCTCACTCCATATCCTGGCTCAGATGCAGAAGCAATAGGAATGTGTTAAACCTTAATAAATTTTTACAAAACTAAAGGGCCAATACTTTTAACAAATCCACTTTTATGTTCTTTCTAATAGGTTTTTTTTTTTTTTTTGGATCAAACCCTCATCAATAAATAAATTGGTACCAGAAGTGGAAACTAACTTTAAGTGTGAATTATCTAAATTGGTTCTTGGCATACCTGAAATTGATTATCTAATTTGGTTAAACACTTTCCTGGTAATAAAGGTAAAACTGGTGCCCCATGGCATGCAATTGAAAAACTATATATATTCAAATCATCATCTTCAGACACTTGTAATTAAGTGCATATATGTAATTGATGTTTTAATTAGGGTATTGATTTAGAAGGAGGAGGATCTTGATGATTGGAAATTGGTTATGTAATCATGTATTGATGAAGCTGATGACCCTGAACACATGTTTTTTCTTATTCTCTTTAACAGAGAAAGCAACCCTTGCTTCTGTTTGTAAGGAGGTTGGTCTCTCTTTGTTGAAGATGCTCTATTAACCTTTTCTGAGATAATCACAATTCAAGGAAACACTGATCCTCCTCATGACCACCCTAATGACTTCTCATTACATTCAAATCTGTCCAGATCCAAGTCTCAACAAGAGTCACAAAGTTGTGATGAGTGAGAAAATATAATATAAAGTCACAATACGTGATGAGTGAAAAGGTATAAGTGAAGCACAAAATAGGATGAGTTAAAAATTGCATGCTCTATTCTAACTTAGTTCTATAGATTTCTGGGGAAAAAACAGAAATTACTCAAGGAATGTGGGAGCATGGTTGAAGGAATCTAAAATCCAGTCAAATGTATTGTAATTAAAGCAGTATTTCTAATTCAGCACATTATCTTTAAGAGATGGGAATTGCTCTAACAGTTGATGTAGTTGCTAGTCTGAAGCTTGGACATGGTGGTCTCCAATAACAGAGGTAAAAAGACCAGACTTTCTTATTATACTGAATAGAAAAGTATCCAAAGGCTTAGAGTCATTGTGATGGTAGAGTGGGTTAGAGCCACATGTACTTTCCCTAAATAGATCCTCCAGAAAGAGTACATTCCTAAGTTTCTGAGAAATATATTCAAAGGGGAGCTCTGTGGTTGATATTCTCTGGAGGCAAGAAATGAGAAATGTGACTGGTGTACTTAGTTTCAGTAGGAATGATGGCATCCTAGAGTGGCAAGAGCCAAGTAGCCAAAGGGTAAAAAACAATTTAGCAATAAAAATTCTAATGGTAACAATTCTGAAGCAATAATTAGAGTGATCCTGCCAGTAAATGATTTGGCTTTGTTTGTTTATGGTGTCCTAGATGTAGAACAGGTGGGCAGTTTACTAAACCCTAAAATTATTTACGTAAGCATACAGGCTCTAGATTTAGTGAACAGAAGTTATAGCCCCTCAACAAATTTTCAGACTTGAGTCAATTAACAGACTCAGAAATGCATTACTTAAGGAGAGGCCAATTCTTGTCAGTGCACATCCAAGAACTCCAGGTTCCATGGGAACTGCCTGCCACTTGGGCTATATGAGCCAACAGATCCAATGGCTCCAAAATTATTTGTAAGAGATAGGGATGTGGGGCTGGAGTTTTGGCTAAGCAGTAGAGCGTTCACCTAGCGCATGTGAGACCCTGGGTACTATCCTCATCACCACATTAGAGAGAGAGAGAGAGAGAGAGAGAGAGATGGATGTGCCCATGATACATCATCCTTACCCCTCCCTCTCATCCCATGCCCTGGGAGGTATTATTTATTTATTTGGTGGTGCTGGGGATTGAACCCAGGGCTTTGTGCAAGCTAGGCAAGTAATCTATTAATTGAACTATATCCCCAGTCCCAGAAGTGTCCTTTAACCAGTTGATTGAAGAAGATGATGGTTCAGGACAGAAACCAAGCAGTAGCAGCACAATAGCCCACTCTGATGCAACTGAGAACCCTGTGGTGAAGGCTGATACTCTCAGTGGGCAGGACTGAGCAGAGCACCTGGTTCTTCATTTTTATCTTGAAGGAAAGATAGAGACATACACATATAATAATTTATGATAAGTGGTTAATAGTTTGGTCCCCAGCTATCTGGCATCTCTTCCTTTTTAGTTTTTTCTCCATCATTATTTCTCCTAACTTTTTTCCAACCTCTTCTTTCTGTTCTCTCTATCTTATTCTTTTTATTATTTTATAAAACCTCAGCATCATCTAATTTCCAGATCCTAGACTCTTTCTCTACTGTTATCAAATATTCTCTCAAGAGAGCCTGTCTCTCTCAACATAGCAATAACATCTGCTAAGGAAATACAACTTTTCTCCAGTTTAGATGCATATGAAAGTGCAAGAGGAATTTTTTTTTTTAACTTAGAAGGTTGATAATTCAAGTATAGTGTGGCCCTGTAGTATGGGGAGATGTACAAAACAAAGAAGACACAGCTTTCAAGTGTCTCCTCTCAGTAAAGCTATACAGCATGTGTTTAATTTCCCCAGAAATAATGTGTGACCACACACCATTGCATGTACTGTTCTGCCAACTAAGAAGTTCACTCAAGACCTGATGGCTAGGATTTTGTTGGTATCAATCACATAGTCATTCAGCATTGTGTCTGGCCTCAGTTACTCAACAGCAGCTGACAGGACATGAACAGGTTTTCACCATAAATCACATGCTAACAAAACTCCCTTATCAGTTTGGGACAGAATAACCCAGAGCCTCAGGCATACAAAAAGACATATCAGGCAGAATATTGCAAAATCTTAGAGTTCAGTAACCTAGTCTACAGGAGGCTAGTCCTAAATAAAGTCATTTCCTGGGAACATAGGGATTTGAAAAACTGAGGCCAGCTGAGTAAACTCCTTTTGTATACAACTGGTATATGGACAGGGACTTCTGGCTTGGAGGTGTTCTTATTTGTCAAGAAAATCCAGGAAAAGACAAAAGGAATTACAGGATAGCAACAAAGAGCTTTAGCTTTGATTAGATTGAGTTGTTGTGCCCCATTTGCATGTTTACAATGGAGAATTTTCTGAACTTCTCTATTGCCATTTCTCATTTAGACGGTCTGGAGTATCTACATCAAAGATTTATTGTAAGGCTTAAATAAACTAATTCACATAAAATATCAAAATGACTACGGACACCAACTGGAAACTATACAGTCCCTTGCCCCTCATGTCTCTGCTCTACCAGGTGGGCTCAATGGAATGACAAACTGAAGACACAGGAAAGGCTGTTGTACTTTTTTTATTGTGTCCCTAAGTATGAAGGTTTTTGGAAGTCCATTTCCACAGATTAGGTGCCCTGGGAAGCCAGCACTAGGGACATTAGCATGCAGGAATTTTATTAGGGAGCACTTTTCAGATCAATACCTATGGAAGGGAGAGAAGCCAGACTGGGAAGAGGGAGAAGTGGAGGTGTGAAGTCCGCTTTAGAGAACTATTCAGCCAACTCTTCCACCCGCTCTGAGGCTAGGATGATACCAGAGATTTGTTCCAACTAGGGGGCAGGGAAGCAGAACTTTATGTCCCAGTGACAACGTAATTATTGAATTCTGTTTATGCTTTGAAAGGGTACAGCCCTGGATGAACCAGTTCTCATCTGCTGAACCCATCAGGTAGCCAGCAGGCTGGGTAAGGGCAGGCTGGCTTTATGGTGTGCAACCCTGGCAGATTCCCAGGGTTCCGATGCTCAGAAGAGCCCTGTATTTGTTTTAATGTTCTGCTGCGGCCACATTGAAATTGGTAATAATATTGAACAAAAGGCCTCACATTTTGATTTTGAACTGAACCCCACAAATTATGCAGTTGGTGCTGGCTGAGGGCTGTCTGTTGGCAGCATTCACCAGGATCATAAGCCTTCATTTCATAAAGGGAATTTGAGTATCATATTATAGCAGCAACTGTGTCTAATATAGGAATGAAGAGGAGCATTTCCAATAAAAAAAAATTGAGTAAAGTAAACAAATAGGATAATTAGGCTAATTGGAGAGAAAAGTGTCATTTCATTCTATAAATCAAGTTCTGTTCCATTCCTTGGCTTCCTGAAATATCAGATCTGACCTTTGAGATTATAATATACCAATTTGAATCACAGGGTAGAGCTTAGAACTTAAGTAAGCAATGATAGAAACAATTTTATACCTCCTAGAGTCTCTGTTAGACAGTGGCCATGTGCCAATAGGCTAGCTAGAGGTCAGCTCAGTGAGAAAGCAGAGACTGCAGAATGAAGCAGACACTAGCTCTTTCTGGATAGTCAAGAGTTGCTGGGAATTATTTTACATTGTTCAATATGGGAGGAGTACTCACAAAAAGCAATTTTTCTTCCTTTCTCTTTATCAGTGAAGACAATTTTTTCCAGATTCTCAGCTTTGAATTGAGTTTGCCTTGATATTTCTTCTATTTTCCTCAGAGCATTTTTCTATAAAGTGCTGTAGATTTAAAATATTAGGGCTGGGGATATGGCTCAAGCGGCAGCGCACTCACCTGGCATGCATGGGGCCCAGGTTCGATCCTCAGCACCACATACAAACAAAGATGCTGTGTCTGCCGAAAACTAAAAAATAAATATTAAAAATTCTCTCTCTCTCTCTTTAAAAAAAAAAAAATAAAAATAAATAAATAAAATATTAGCTATGGCCTTCAGGGGAAAAAAAAGAAAATAATAAGACATAATGAAGTCTCCTGTCTTCTTAGTAAATATATATTCTAGTATGTAGAAAATTTAACAATATTTACTAAAATGGATATTTTTAATAAATCTACATTACTACTAAATTCTGTGTTTGCCAATTGTCTAAGCTCTTATTTTGAGAATGGTCATAACATAAATGTTTATAATAATAAAATATCACTCTTATACTTAGTTCTTTTGTGGCTGAGACAAGTTTTCTTTTCAAAACAATACTCATTACAAAAAAAATTACATTAATTATTTTTTATTAAACATTTTTTAATTCAATGTTAAGAAAAAGTAATGCTGGTTGCTGAATATCTGCTCTGTACAATCCCACTCTTGTCAAAATAAATGTTTGCTACCTGGCTCTGTGATCCACATTTGTAATCCCTGTGGTTCTGGAGGCCCAGGCAGGAGGATCGCAAGTTCAAGGCCAGCCTCAGAAACTTAGTAAGGCCCTATCCAACCTAATGAGACCCTGTCTTAAAATAAATAGATAAATAAAAATGACTAGAGATGTATCTCAGTGGTTAAGTACCTCTGGGTTCGATCCTTAGTACCAAAGATAAAAACAAACAAAGAAATGTGTGCTGAACTTTATAAACTGAAACTGTGATACATGCGTGGGTGATTGGTGTAGTAGAATTGGAAAGATGAGTTTTTAATATCCATCTTATGATTGTCATAAATAAGATTGCATCTGAGTATGATAACCATACTTCTAAGTTTTGCCAAGATGGTTCTGGTTTGCGATTATGGTTTCCAATGTGTATTTTGGATAACACTAGCTTTGGTTCTCAATGTTGTCATTATTCTGATTTTAAAATATTCTTCTATATATCTACTACATGTACTTTCTTGTCTCTCTTTCTAGCTATCTCTACTTTTGATTTCACAAACATGGTGAGTCCTATCCTTTCTATCCATTTATGTGTTAAATGTTTTACTTTTAAATTTCTTATTGCCTAAATTTGTTTTCATTGTACAGTTTATACATTTTTCCTCCTATAAATATTATTCAGACATCCTCAGTTGGGATTAATTGTTAATTAATTAAGTTGGGATTAATTAATGTAATTATAATTTTAAAGTCATAACATTGTATACTATTTGTCATACTATTAAAGTATATACCAATTATATATTATGTCATAATATAACATTATTATTTCAATATATTTTATATTTTCATATTAAATATATATTTAATTTAATAACTTTTCACTCACCAGCAGGTTTTGGGGAATGACTTAGAACTGTTAAGTGAGGTATAGACTTGTTCTGAAAACTGGCACATGAAAGACACTCCAGATCCATTTTAAATGATTTCTAAATGAATAAATCAAAGGCTTATTTGCATCTTTTTTTTAGAGGGGGTATCGGGGATTGAACTCAGGGGTACCTGACCAATGAGCCACATTCCCAGTCCTATTTGGTATTTTATTTAGAGACAGGGACTAAATGAGTTGCTTAGCGCCTCACTTTTGCTGAGACTGGCTTTAAACTTGTTATTCTCCTGCCTCAGCCTCCCAGGAAGCTGCCAGGATTACAGATGTGCACCACCCTGTTCAATTCATATGTATCTTTACAACAAAAGTTCCAGCAGGTTTTTCTTTATTTCATATTCATGATCCTCTCGTATAGAAAGACATTATATACACATCTAATAATTACACTTGGTGCTCTGAAGTTCTGATGATATTCAAACATCACGTACCATTATAGCAGTCATTACTTCTCTGCTTCATTGAAGTTAGGTGTGACCATGTCTCCTTCTTGTAAAAATGAAATGTGCATGTGTGAGCAGAACTGTGAGTGTGCATTTGAACATATGTGTGAGCAGAACTGCAAGTGTGCATTTATACTTTTACAACAATAAAATTGGGTACTAGACAGTGGGTAATGCCTTGCTCAGTGTCACTCAAGTCGTTCATGGTAGGCATATAAGTATTGTCTAATATTCTCATCTATTTACTCAGTGTCATTTCTGCCACATTTAACTGTATCTCATATCCTTGCCAGTTCTTCAACTATAAGCCATGACATTGAAAATTTCACCAGCACACACACTGTTATATTGAAGCTGAACATAAAATTTAAACCTCTGTTAAAAGTTATGTTACAAGAGTCTACAAGATTAGCCATTGTTACTCATTCAGATTAGTAGAACTGTTCAGTGATAGTAATATACAGAGTTCAAGGGATAAAATAAGAATTAGGAACACTTGATAAAGAGAGACTGGAAATCATAGAATGGTCTAGAGAATAGGAAAAATTGGGAGTTTCCAGCAGGGTCTTTGGGAGGAGGGGCTGAGGACCCTGGGGTCTAAGAAGTGGGATCAACTGAATAGAAAGTTATGGGGCAATAAGGTGAGGAAGGGCCAGAAGACCCTACTGACAGACTAAATATGGTACTTAATTCCAAGCTTTAATAAAAATTAAATCACTTATAATTAGCTAAGTAAATTCACTAAAATTATTATTGTATGTCTGGCATTGAATTCCACTATCTTCCTTTTATTGTTATATATTCTTTTAATCAACTTTTCTTACAAATCTCTCTTTCCAACTTACAGTAAAACACTAAGTCTATTATGAGATACTTTCAGTGATTAGCAGGGGGCAAGAGGCCCCCTAAAAGGGCACATTATTTCATTCTTCTATGTTTTTCTTTAAGTTTAAAAAACATTTTGTCAACCATGATTGACTAGACACAAAATTTGAGTGACATTAGGTATCTTAAAATGACCAACAGTTTTTCTTAGTCTATTTATTTATTTATTTATTGAATTTTCCAAGTATTTATGTTGGGAATAAAGATCCCAAAAGTCATGAGGAAATCTTAGGATATAGTTTATTACAATGATATGTATTGTGTGAAAACCTAGGATTTGGGGAAAATGCATATTGGCATACACTCCTTCTCCAACATAATTTCAAGACTACTTGAAGAGAGAAACTGGTTGTTTCATTTATGTCCCTGAAGGTGGCAGTCATGATACTAAAGCTTTCTTAATTTGTGCATTGTACCTGTAAGGGTTAATCTGAGAGAACTGGCCATTTCCTTTGATACCAGGGGACACTGTCCTATTCTCAGAGCGTGATCTGGTAGAAGGGAGTGGAATTTGTAGAAACCAGTCTGATCTGTATTATCTGTCTCTCCATCGCACCAGCTCCCATAGTTTTAATTAAACACAGTGCATAGCAATCTCTTATACTTAATAAAGCAGTTATTGCATTTCTGATTTCCTTCCAAGGATTTATAAACTTCTTCTCTAGGCTCTACTTTAGCAACAAGAATGCTGTGTAGGAGTTTTGAGAATAGGAAGCAAAATACAGTAAGTCAATGAAATGAAAAGAAAGTCAACAGAAGAAATGGCTACAACAAAATGAACCAATACTTAAACAATAGTGTGTTACCAGTAAATATGACCAATATTATAAATGCCAGGAGAAGACCAGAATAAGTCAATGTACTTCCACCAAAATGTGGGACTCTAATATACTGAAAAGTTTTGCAGTCACATGAGGCTAAGGTATAAAACTGGCTCTCAGCATTGTTGTAGTAACTTGTGACCATAACTTTCTCTGAAAGTTGTTTTATTTTTCCATTGTAGACCAAGATTAATGATACCTAAATAAGTAGATGAGTAAAGAGCTAAACAAAGGACATGCCCCCAATATTTAATCTCCCTATTTAAATCTAAGAACTGACAACTCTTTCTGAAATATTTTGCCAGAAACATTCCTATTTACACAATCAATATTATTTGAAAATAAAGAGAATAATGATTAGAATCCCATCAGATGAAATTTATCTAAAAATTTCAATCACAAATACTTTCTTTCTCTTTTCAAATGTAATGAGAATAAACCTAAGAAACCACAGGATGTTTGCCAAGGAATGAATCAATAAGTCACCACAGAATGTTGATACTGTGCTTAGCACAGTCCTTGGCACAAGCTAAGCATTCAATAATTACTTGTTGAATATGAAATTCAGTGGCTGAGTAATCACTTCTTATTTTGTCCAGTCCAAGTGGAAAAGCTGTTACAGAGCTGAGGGGCTGGTTCAAATCACTCAATGGTGTTTGGGATAGAGCTAGCCCTCAGTGCTCTCCTCTCCTCCCAGTTGCATGGTAGCTCCGTGCCATGACTGCTGGGCACTCTGCATTATAAAAGGATGGAAGGATTTCTTTCTCTTTCCAAAGTGTTAGCATATAAAAATACGTTCATATTTTTAAGCCAATCTTTGCTTAACACAGTGTGACATTTTGGATGGGATGCAAAGGTAGTGAAAGACATCATCAACTTCAAAGTATTTTCATCCATTTGGCAAGAGAACAACAAAGAGAATAGTAGAGAAAAGTTGGGATTTTTTTTCCTTTCTTTTTTTTAAATATTGGCAGAAGCTATAAGCAAATAGTGATTTTAGTATGGGCTGTATATGATTGGAAATCATGATTTAGCTAAGGAGAAAAGGAGGCACTCTTACCCTGCCTTGTTCAGAAAGGAAGTCATACATGGTATACTTGATAATTGAAAGTACTGATCAGCTGGAGCAAATCTTATAGGATTTCCTTTGTTTATTTATTTTTCATTAGGAGCAACCATATTGGACAGCAGTAGACATCACTCAGGTAATTGCGAAAACTAATTGAGATGATGCCTGCAGAGTACTGAGAACAGTGCCTGGAATTTAAGAAAATCTCAACGAAAACTAGTTGGCATGAATATTTTACCTTTATTGGTGGCAGAAAGGAAAAGGAAAGGCAGTGTAGTTGCTTATGATATCAAATTAGTCAAATCTAAGTCACAAGGAACATGAGCTCAATAACCTTTAAGTGCTGGGGCCTCTTTCAGCCTAATTGTTGTTACCAGTAAGAATAGATGATGGCAAGCATTCAGTATGTTTTTGGTGACTGTGACCATATCAATGGATCACTCAATAGACCAGCAAGAACCAAAAGATATTTGCCTTCAAATCATTAACATAATCAATTTTCATTTACCACCTCAGATTATCTTCCTGGAAAATTATCCTTTGCTACCTATTCAAACCATTCCTAAACTCCAATTCAGATAATTTCAAGGCAGACCTGGTTAGACTATGATTAACTCCACGTTTAATGACTGTGCGCTTTACATGCACAGGGTCATGTATCCAATCTCAAGTACATTCTCAGTGCCATTTGTTTGTACATGCTGTGCCCTTGGGTCATCTCTGTTCATGGTCAAAAGAAATAGAATCTAAAAGTTTTTCCTTATTGTTTTTTCTTAAAGTTCCTATATTGTTGAAAAGTATGGGGTTCTATACTTTTTAGCTAATATATATATAATGCTGACCTTAAATTTTCTGAAACAACATTTTCAACCTTCACTTTAAAAAAGTATTCTATTGCCTTCTTCCAGTATAATAGATTGACATTTCCATTTAATAATCCAATTGTACATGAGGGAGTTGGATTTAACCAGTTGTTCAAGCTAGGCAATGACAAAGAGGGATTGATTTATGCACAGAATAATGATTGACATGAGTATAAAGTAAAAAAAAAAACTGATGAACATAATACCTATCAGTAAAGTAGCTATCACCTAGTAGGGGTAGAAGATAACATAATTGGAAAAGCATGTTTTAAGGGAACAAAAAGTCTTTATGGAGACAAAAGGCAATGGTTTGTTAGTGATGATGTGGAATAAAAAGTATACTCAGAACATTTCCAAACTAAGAGATATAAGAACTAGAAGGAACAACTCAAACTCCACCTGAGTGAGTTTCAGGGAACAATGTGTACGGGAGAGTCAGGTGCCTGTTAGAGCAGAAAGATGAAAGGGATATCTTCCAAAGCATTTAAAAATAGAGGGAGCTCTTACTAATGGTTGACCTTGAGTTCTTGGATGAATTATGAAAACATTTAGATTAGTCATCAAAAAGTGAGGATAGATTGAATGGAGGTTCAGTCTGTTGAAGACTAAGGGTACCTAGCATTTCCTGGTATTGAAAATAATAAGGATGAAGGTGCAAGTTTCATCCTGAGTCAGGAGGTAAAAGATGTCTGAACACACAGGTTTCTTTATTATTTCTGTCATATAGGCTTTGAGGACAGCAGAGAAAAAGTCTAAAATAAACATATGAATTGAAATATGTCACTCTGATGAATAAAATGCTTTTTAAAATCACATATGAATATATTTATATTATCAAGATCATACCATGTATAATATTCTATTTGGCTTTTATAACTTCTACTTTATATATCATAAGTGTGCCATTAATTATTCTTCTCAACCATGATTTTAAAAATGGCTGTGTATGTATATAGAGTAATTTATTTAAATACCCCCTTATTGTTGGAGAGTTGTTTCCATAAATATAGAAACTATAAATTTTACCCAAGCAATATGTCACTGAAAACACATTTAGAAATGGAGTTATGAACACTCGGGAAGGTGCCAGTATTTACTGTCAAATTTAAATAAGTATATTAGATTTAAGACTCTTTAGAGGCAAAAAAATTGAAATGAGATCACAGAAGTCGAACTCAGAATGGTTAGAGGTTAGTCAGTTCTCTGACTCCTTTTGGAGCCAAATTTACCTTTAGGTCTAAGGATAATTATTCCAGAGAAAATGAATCTCAAATTCTATAAAGATGATCCCAGTCATAGTGAGAGAGGCCAGAATGAATCAGCTGCCTTGAGAGTTGAAGATCCTGACTTTTCAAGTTCGCTGAGGGTCTTTGAAATACAAACAAGTGTTATGCTGGGGGAGCATTGCTGTATCATCCCCATCTCTGGGGGCACAGGGGTTTGCTCTGGACTACTATCTGCTATTATCATTCTACAGCATGTTCTAGTTTTTGGTTTTGAAAGTGTGTTAACCCTTGAGGATATTAGGATACTATTTAATGCTTGAGAAGGAATGAGTGTCTTGTGTTCCAGTAAGCTTTTTATGAAAGCTTATCTTTAAGCCTCTACTCCTCAATCTTTAGGCTATCTTGGACAGAATTATTTAACCATACAAAAGATTATTGCAGCTAGGTAAAATTTAGTGAACACATAAGTTCCATAAATTATTTCTGCATTCGAATTAGACCCTCTTTGTTTTGGTGTTAAATTAATGATATTGTGGAAAACATGTCACCTTCACATGTTATCAATAAACCACTGGTTTTTAATCAGAGGTAATTTTTTTTTCTCTCCCCCCAAGGAGACATTTGGCAATGTCTGTAGCATTATTGGTTGTTACAATTCAAGGAGGGTGCTACTTTCATCTGGTTGGTAGAGGCCAGGGCTGCTGCTGAACATGCTGAAATACTCAGGAACCCAAAATGTGCAGCCTAGAGTGTCAATAGTGCTGCAATTGAGAAACCGTCCAATACATAGTCCTGTGTGACAGCTAGTGGTCAATCAGGTTCTACTGTCACTTTAGTTCACCAACAATATCAGGAAATCTTAAGCATTCTCAGTAGGTATTGTAATGTCATGGTCTTCATTTAAGACTTCTTATACATTAATAAATACACATTGTGCTCTTATTTATAGTGGATTCCTTTCTCATAATCATAAGTTAGGAGATGAGTTCTGTCCTAAACTCTCCACTCTTAAAATACATTCCAGAGAGTGAGAAAAAGAAACATGTTCCTTTCCCATGGTTTCTAAAACAGACTTTTTTTTTTCCTCTTTGAAATAGCGACATGTCTACCAGCAAAGGCTTTTTTATGACTCAAGGAAGAGCAGTCAGATTCACAGTTGGAAGCAGAAGGCTTTCCTTGGTTGGGTCTTTTCTAATAAATTGTGCTAAGTCCTTGCCAGGGCAAAAAATAGTTAAAGTAGTGGAAACAGCTGGTCTCTGGCTGGCAGGGGAGGAGGAGAGCCCCAAACAACATTCACCTCTCAATCTTCCTGTCCCCTCTTATTTTCTTTCTTTCTGTCATCTCCTGGGGCTCTTAATGCCCAGGTTGGCTGGAAATTAGTGATGTCTTGACCAGACATATCAAAATAAAATCCAGCCTCTTTATAGACACCCCATAAAGCATTTCATTATCTTGCTTCTCTCACTTCTCATCTGCACTGGGCTCCAAACACAATTCTTAAAAGCAATGACTCCCAAATTTGAGTATACTCTGAAATAAAAATGGATGGATATTAACATAAAGATTTCTGAAACCATCTCTCCAATATTCTAACTCTGGTATAGAGTATTTGTATCTATGTATCTATCTACAAATTAACAAATTCTTTAAGTAATTCTGATACAACCCTGTGGGAATTCAAAATCCATTGCTTAAATATGGCAGAACTTTCCAAGCTTCTCTCCTTAGTGTACTCTTCTCCCTTTGCCTACACTGTGCTTCTAACCTTTGTGGAATTCTCCTGGACCTTTCAGAGTAATTTAAACACTTCCATTTCTGTGTCTCTACAGCTATCACTTACATGTCTATTGTTTAAGCAATTCATAATAATGTGCAACAATTCATTGTGCTATATTCTTCTCCTCTTAATTTTGAGCTCCTTGGGGAACAAACACTTGTTGAAAGAATCAATACAAATAATATGATTTATACTTAAATAGCACCACACTGAAATCCTGTTACAGCTAGTAACTGCAATGAATTTTTAAAGACATTCTAAAAGTAAACTAAACTTTTAGTCATTTATAAACCATTTTGTTTTTTATTGTTTTCACAAAAAATAAGTAACCATTAAAATTTACAGAGGAATTTGAATATATGAGGAAATACATAGGCAATAATGATAATAATATTAAGTCAAGCAAGTTATACTTTAATAGTAATATTAAATAAAATATTAAATATTAATATAATTATTAATTATGCTGTAATAATAGTAATGATTAATAATAATAGTAATGTAAAGTAAAAATATATGAGTATGCAAAATGTCACATTCATATATGCATCTATTCCAATGACTAAATTACTAAAATTACACTGAGACTAATTAAAATTAAGATTATTTTATGTATAATAAAACAAATATAATTTTATTTATTTATTCATTTATTTTTGGTACTGGGATTGAACCCAGGGGTGTTTAAACACTAAGCCACATCCCCAGCCCTTTTTTTGTATTTTATTTAGAGACAGGGTCTCACTAGGTTGCTTAGGGCCTCACTAAGTTGCTTAGGGCTTCACTAAATTGCTGAAGCTGGCTTTGAACTTGCAATCCTTCTGCTTTAGCCCCCCACCATCAGGCTGGGATTACAGGAGTGCACCATCACACATGGCAATACAAATATAATTTTAAAAGAAGAGGTTTAAGGGCTTTTTATCTCTTCCTTTTACTTAGCACTTTTACTTAGAAAGTGTGTAAGAACTTCTCATCTCTTTCAAATCGTTTTGGCCAGTAGATAAGTCTTTTGTCAATTTTGTGACCCATTAAGGTCTTTCTAAAGGACCTGGGAGCCTTTTCTTTGGAGCAAACATTAAGAGAGGTAGTGCATCTATTCCAATTTTTTTTTTTTGTGGAAAGGTAGGAGTCTAACTTGTGATCACCTTGCTCCAAGTTGCAAAACCATCTCTAGTCACATAGAGATGAGGAATTTGCTGTTACTCTGCTTTAAGCTAACTAGCTAACAAATGGTCACACCAACAAGTCAAGTTAGGATGAATTATGTATAACAATTGGACCTGTCAAGTTCTTTTGTTAGAGTGCTAATAAAAATTTGTTCTTAAGAACAAATATGAATGGATTGTGTCTGCATGGCTATCTGAAAGGGTGAGATTTCTTTCTGATTTTCTAATAACTTAGTAGATTCATTCTGATGCATATTGTATTTTTGTTTAGTGTTTATTTGTTAATATATATTTTTTCCTTTACTATATTTGTGGAGAGGATTTCTTGGTTGGGAAAAATTTGGCTTTAATTATATTTCCCCAACAGTATGTCTGTTTAATTCACAAATGTTCTATAGTTAATCATATATTTAAACTTAAATTTTAGAAATTTCCTTAGAATATTCTTGCCATATGCCAATTAATTTATGAACTAGAAGATATCAAGAGAAAGAAAATATGGTGGGCAAGGGGAGATAGAAACTATATGTGGGCAATGGGATGTTTGACATTTATTTAATACATTTTGTTGAGTGCTAAGTAAGTTTAATGTGTGGAAATGTGAAAATAATAATTAAAATCATGTGCTCACCTCAGTCCATCACTGCATGATGTACAATGTAATGGCATTAATTTACATGCAAAATGTCATGCAACCATCATAACATCATCTATTTTCAAAATGTTTTCATCCTTCAAACTGAAACTTCAAACCCATTAAGAAATACTTTTCATTACCTCCCTCCTTATCTTCTCCTTAACCACTACTGTATTTTCTGTGTATTAATTTACCTATTCTTTATGATTTTATATAAATAAACCAAACAGTACTTATGCTTTTGTGTCTGGTTTAATTCACTTAAACACCATGTCTTCAAGGTTTATCAATGTTGTGGCATATATTGGAATTTCATTTCTTTTTATGGCTGAATAACATTGTATGACTATACCACATTTTATTTTTCCATTCATTCTTCAATGGATACTTAAGTTGCTGTCAACTTTTGAATATTGTGAATAATGGTACATTGAACATTTGAATACATGTATCTAGGCCTGTTTTTTTATTCTTTTAGATATAAATCTATGAGTGGAATTGCTCGGTCATATGGTAATTCTTTGCTTAATTTTCTGAGGAACTATCAAATTGTTTTCTACAGTAGCTGAACCATTTTGCATTCCTGTAAGCAACATATGAGCATTTCAATTTTCCCAAACCCACGCCATTATTTATTTTTAGCCATTGCTTTTTTATTATATCCATCAGTGTGTGTGTGAAATGCTTAAATATCAAATCAACAGAATCAAATTGCCCTCTATGACATTTCCCAATGACTAATGATGTTGAGTTTTTTTCCCATCTGCTTTGGGTCATTTGTATATCTTCTTTGAAGGAATTTCTATCCAAGTCCTGTGTCAAATATTAAAATTGCTTTGTTCATTTATTGTTAGGTATAGGTGTTCCTTGTTTATTCTGTATGAAAATTCCTATCAGAAACATGATTGGCAAGCCGACCAGTGCAAAAAATCACCATTTAGTTAATTTCTGTCTTTCCCTTCCCTCCTAGATCATGACTTGAATGCTATTTTCTTATTATATCCAAGTATCCAAAATATTATCTCTTCAATACCATAAGACTTCCAAAAGTTCAACTCAGCTTCTTAGCTGCTGGCCATTCAGCTTCTTGGTTCTGTGCCACTTCCACATTGGCACAATCCTCAAGGAGAAAAACTGTGAGAGTAGCTAACTTCAGTGAGATTTTCTTCTCTTCAGTCTCTTGGCCTTTCAAGATCTTGATGCTTTGGTCATACCTGGATGTCTGCAAACACACACCCCCAACACACACACACACACACACACACACACACACACACACACACACACACCTTATTTGTTATTCCTGTTATTCTCAATGGTCACCAAACCTAATACCTTATAATATGTACTTTATTTTGTTCACTTCTTTGCAACAGTCCTTTGAATTAATGATATTTTTTTTTACCAGGTCTGCATTGCTGAATTTATGTTTTCAAGTTTCTGTTGTTCAAACGATGTTGTGCTATTTAACCAAGTTATTTCCCAAGTGTAAGTAAATTTATACCTTTGAAAAATAGCATCAAATTGCCCTCCACTGAGCTCCTAACAATTTTACTCCTACCATCTCCAAGTGACAATGCCTGTTCCATCACTTCCTTGAACATAGAATGTGAATTCTCATTGTTTTCAATATTTATCAATCTGATGGGTAAAAATTTTGCCTCAGTACAATGACATATCTAATAAACTCTGCATATAATGTAATGTAAAAATATATTCAAAGGCTACACAATATTCCCTACATGCTAGGCACATTTCTAAGTACTTTATAGTTTTTAACTTTTTACATTTCAGGCTCATCTTTAGGCAAGCATCAGTTTATTCTTTTAGAGATGAGAAACTGAGACAAAAAGATGGAGTAACATTCCATTCTTAGGAGTAAAAGCAGAATTGAAAAACAGAAGTTTGACTTCAGTGTTTGTACTCTTATATGGTAACAGGAACTTAGTCAATAATTCCAGGTATAATTACAAGATAAGATTATTTTCTCTAAAATAAAAGTAAGGCACACATAGCAATTTATATTCACTCTTCATTTGGGAATCAAATATGTTCTTAGAACCCATAAAACACCTATATTTTATTCATTCCTAGGGCTACCATAAAACTTACCACAAGTTGGATAAGTTAAAATAATAGAAATTTGTTCCCTGGCAGTTTTAGGGGCCAGAAGTCTGAAGTCAAACTGTCCTCAGCAGGGTCACAACCTCTCTGACAGCTCTAGGGAAGAGAATGCACCAGGCTACCTTCAACTCAGCTGACTGTGGGCATACTTGATTATGGTGACTAACTACAATTGCTTTCTCTGTGGTCACAAGCTTCCTCTTCTGCATGTCTCTTCCTCTGTGTGTCTCTTCTCTTCTCCCTCTGCCTTTCCTTTAAAAGGAAAATTGTGATTGACTTAAAATCCAGCCAGATTATTCATGATCAGCTCCTCCTGTTGAGATCATTAACTTAATCATGTCTTCTACAACAGAAGGTACTTTCCACTCTTAGTATCAGGTGATATTCATGGATTCTGGGGATTAGAAGAACCTGGAAATCTGAAAAAAAATATTTTGAGAGGCCACTTTCATCCTACTGCAAACATTTTTCATTCATCTGAAGTAGATTTAACACATTCATTTCATTCATGGTCTATCCATTCTTTCAAAAGTAGTCATTAAGGGTGTGCCAGGTGGCAGACACTGGTCAGAGAAAAGGGAAACTAATAGAAAAGAACCAACTCTGTCTTCATGTGCTCATGAACCAACTCTGTGTTCATGTGCTCATGAAGGTTGAGAGAACCCCAAAATGTAGAAGTAAGTAAGCATATAGAATATCATTGGGTGATAAATGCCATGAAACAAAATAGAGCAGAGGAGGGGAGAGGAAGTGCTGTGCAGAGTGTGACTGGGATGTTGAATGTGGTAGCATGGGAAGGCCATCTAAAAATCACCATAGGTAGCAGGACAGATGTCTTCTCAAAACATCAGCTTAGTCCCCACGACTACCTTACTTGCAGTCTTTCCTGATGTGATTTAGCTATGTGTCTAGAGGTGGGGAGTTTATCCTGTGTGATCTGGGTGGGCAGGAAATGTTGTAATTAGTGTCTTTGTAATACTGAAAGATTTTATGTCAACAGAAGAGAGGACAATGTGACCATGGATTCAGAGATGGGCATGGTGCAGCCAGAAATCCAGCTTCCAACAGAAGAGGAGGAAAGATGAGAAACTGAAAGATTCCCCTTAGAGCCGCCAGAGGAGGTGTGGTCTTATTAACATCTTGATTCAGGCCCAGTGAAACATATTTCAGACTTCTATTCTCCACAACAATGAGAAAATGACTTTCTGTTATTATAAGCCATCAAATTTGTGTCAATTTTCTATAGCTGTCACAAGAAACTACAACAATATAGCACCAGTTACTAAAGGAGATATGGAGCAATCCATGCATTTATCTGGGAAATGGGAATGCCAGGCAGAGGGGACCGTCAAAGGTGGAAGTGTATGCCTGACAGAAACATTAAGGCAGCCATTGAGACTGGGGTTTAGTGGGCAGAGAGAGTTGATAGGAGATAAATTCAGATAGATCAGAGGACTTAGGGACTCAGGGTGATGTTCATTTTTACTCCTGTGAGGTGGGAAGTCACTGAAGTGTCTCAAATAGAGGAATGATAAGATGTGACTCTTCATTTGAGCAGCTCTAAATTTCTACCAAAAGGAACCAAAGCATTCTGCCTGTGGTATTGATAATAAATTATAGGGGACTAAGGGCAGTAACAAGAAACCAATTAGGAAATTATTGATTATTAGGCCACTAGTGAGGAGTCTGAATTTTAAAAAACATGGCTGTGTTGGATAAATACTACTGAGTGTTCTAATACTGAAAAAATACTTATAAACATTTTAGAATAATAGATATAATCTTATGTATGAGTTAGTTCAACTTCTTTCATGGGACTGTTAGTTTTCTTAATAGGGAATACTTTATATAATGAGAGGTGATAGCATTTCATCAAAAGGCAACTACAAAGGTTTTAGCTATCATCAACTCTGATCAATACTAGAGGCTTTGCAAATGGATGTGAGCAGATTTTTTTTAGTAGAGAATTTAGGAGTTTTTAAAATTACTATAGTGGATAAACCCATAAATCATGTGTGAATTTAGTTATATTCACCATATGTGCACAGATAAACTATGTTAAGACTTTCCACTATTTCTTGCACGAATTAATCAAGTCAGAAAAGATTTTTACTCCTTAGATTTCAGCCTTCCATTGAAGGCATGGTTCTAATGTAGTTTTAAGTTAGAATATTCTGAGTGGCTGCTTCAAATATTTGATTAACTGAATCCTGTCTTCAAAATATTGTTGAGTGGGAGAATCTTTTATTCAAGAGTGGTTGTTTCACATTAAAAAACAGAGCTGGGACTTTTCAAGCTGACAGGAACAGAATGTATAAGTGTTTTGTCTCTGCTTATTAACAAGGGTAGAATATGCAGAATATGCAGAATTTAGTCTCTTTTGTTTTCATTTAGAATCTGGCAGTGTGCTTGTGACTGATTCGTATTTCTCAGTTTTGGGTTCAAAAAAGTATTTATGTGAGGGTTTCAGAGCAAAAATTCCATTGGGGAACATATATAGCCACGTTTGAATGGAAGGGGTTTATTCCCTTCAGTTCAAATATGCAGGTTCAGATTTTATTTTTTTCCCTTTGTTATGTAGATCTTAACTAATGTTTCATCTGTTATCTTAAAAGAGGATCATTCTGATCACCATCTGTTTATTTTAAGGCACATTTTGTGCGAAACTTCAACAAAAGGTAGATTGCCTCTTAATAAAATACATTCTTCATATAGTACTTTACGAAAGACAAAATTTTACAGTAGAGATAAACCTACCTCATCTTACATCAGAGATGGCAGGGGTATAAAAAGAATAAATACATCATCAACTTAAAAAAATTTGTAGAGAAAGTATAGCAAAACATTTATTCTTATTATCATATCATAAGATCAATACAGAATATTAGCTGTAATATTCCAAAACACTGATAAAATTAATTCTATAGTCCAGGTATATTGAATCACTTTGAATATTTTCAGATTCCAGAAGAGGTTACTTCTAATGCTTCTGCAATCCTTCTGGTTTTATACACTTGGATTTCAGATGTGAGGTCCATGAAAGAATGTGCAAGTATATATTCTCTGTGTTATATTCTTGACATGCAGAATGAATTCCACCAGTCTTTCTTCATTCTAGCAAGGGGTTCCTTATAAATCTATATTATTATTAGTTCTGTTTTAAATTTAGTGATATTATACATTAATAATCCTAATAGTGGACATCATTCATAGATTATTTCATTTGTCTATATAGATTGTTTAATCCATATGATTACCCCAGACTAGGTATTATTTCTATATAATGAAATTCTAGTCAAAACTGCATACCTGACTTGCTAGGCCCCCACAGCTAGAAAGTAGCTCAGGCAGAGCTTCAACTGATCCTATTTGCCTTGTGTGTCTGTGTTCTTTTCATTAAGCTGCACTCTTAATTGAAATAACCCAGAGAAGTAGAGAAGTTTGCTATGTTAATAATTCATACATGAAGAAAGTGAGTTCTTGTCTGAAATGACAGAGGTAGTTAATAGTAGGACTGACTTTCAACTAGGCTTCTCTGAGTGGTACTCCTTCCTTGGAACCTATCAATCACCCAGTTTATGATGTATATGTTTTCTTTTCTTACCATCTCAAAGTAAGCACCCTGAAAACTCTTCCCTTTAATTCCCATGCATGAATGGTTATAAACAAAATGACTTTCAAATCTCTGATTATATAGGATAATCTCTACAGTTCACTTTCTTCCTCATTTTTATTTTCTTAAGCTTTGCATATTTGAGAAAATCCATTAGACAAATACATCGAGTAAAGAAACTTTAATCCAGTTGCTTAAAACAGATTTTTATTGAACAAAGAAGAACATTGGCTCTATCAAACTTTTATTTCACTTTATTGTGAATTCTCTAAAAATGTCCTTAATTTCCTTAAGGAAATTGACTTACAGATGGCCTATTTTTCTTTATATCATCATGAATAGTTAAGAAGATGCATTGGTGTCTTGTCTAGAGGGCTGTCCAATGTTAAAAGCAAACTGCATCTCACTTAGAGTATGCAAACACACAGTCTACCAAGTGTTCACTACAATACTTTCTTATAATGAAACTGCCAACCACAACCTAATTTCTCATAATCAAGATTAAGTTTATTGCTTTATGGAAATTCATATAAATTAAATTTTTTCTGGTATTTAGTTGATGAAAGAAGATGAATTAGGAAGAGAGGGAGAAGAGAGGAAAGAGAGAAAAGGACAAGTAGAGGAGAAAGAGAAGTACAAGGAAAGATAAATACTCACCCCTATACAGGTAGGCACATGTGAATATAAGCAATATTTTTAGCTAAACTAATACATGCATATACATTTTATATGTTATATAAATCTATGTGTATGTCTATCTGTATGTGCCAACATAGTTTTGTGTTCTGGAAAACAAGATAACATTATGATAGGAAAAAATCCCAAGATAATCTCTAAGATTCCTGGTCTCAGTCAAACCCCCTCCCCTTGAGTGGGAATGGGATTTCTGAATATGATAGGATGTTACTGCTGTAGTTGCTTTAGTCTATAAAGCAAAGGGGAGAAGGTCAGAATGCACACTATCCTAGGTGGGACTGACTTCATGGTAAAATTACTTTAAAATGTAAGAGATACTCTCTTCTTGGTGTTAAAGAAGAAAAGCATGGTGTTGTGAAAGGGTTTATTAGGGGGACACACATGGAAATTTGCTGAGACCATCCCCTGCCAACTGCCAGCCAGAAAGCAAGATCTTAGTTCTATAATTGAATGGAATGGAACTAAAATTTGACAACACCCACTTAGTCTGGTTAGAAACTCTGAACTCCAGAAGAGAATACCGTTCAGCTGGCATCTGGTTTGCAATTCTCTGAGACCTTTAGCAAAGGGCCCAACTAAGCTGTGCCTAGATTCATTATCCACAGAAACATAAAAGATGTGTGTTTTTTAAATTACTACATTTGTAGTAACTTGTTACATACCATTAAAAACAGGAATGCAATAATTTAGTTAAAAGTAACATATGCCACCAATTCTTAGAACCACACACATCCTTTCTACAATCTACCTGAGGTAGATATATTTCAGAGCCTTTCAGTTCTAAAGCTCTTGGTTCATGATCTTCAGAAGCACAAAGCTCATAACCACAAATGCCTGTAGGTTTCATGTTGAAACATGAAGTGTGAAGCCTCAGGTCCTGCAGTTACACATCAGGAGCTGAACTTCTTCCATTGCTCCTCCATGGGCACACCGCCTGATTAGTTACAGTTTTTGAGACCAGTTTCAGAGATCAATTCATTTTCTAATATTTAATAAGTACTAAATTAACATGTACATAGGAGTGAGAGCTAGGTACTGTTTGTGCTAATACGTGGTTTTTCCTCTTTATTCTCCGGTCATACCCCACCCCCATTTTTTTTTTCTTGGGATACTGAAATTGAACCCAGGACATCACATGTTAGGCAATCAGTGGGCTACACATACAGCCCTTTTCATTTTATTTTGAGACAGGTTCTTACTAAGCTGCCTAGGCTGGCCTTGAACTTGGGCTTCTGCTGTCTCAGCCTCCCAATTAGCCAGAATTACAGGCATGTACCACGACACTTAGTTCCAGTATTTTATTTTACAGAATCATGTTTATATAAGTACTGGATCTGAAAGTCCTCTTAAGTTAATTAATCTGGGAGCATATTATTTATTACTCTTCCAGGAGGATGCTGGTGCATTAAAAGGCAGAGGGACCACAATTTCAATTTTTTTCCCAATAGAGTGAGACTTTAAAGTATCTATTTAGCAAATAGATTGCATTTAAAATGTTTAGGAAGATATGGTATATATGGATCTTCACTTCTTTGGTTTTTGTTGTTGTTGTTTTATTAAGGTGTACAACTCCATAGAACTTGTTCCCTGGGCTTTATTGCTCTGATAAGTGATTTTAAGCACTTCTTCTCTTTATAAAATCTTCACCACATGGTTATTAGGAACCCCAAATATATTGCATTCCTTGAATCTAACTTATCTTCCCCCTTACATCTCTTTGTCCCTGCTATTGCCCATAAGGATAAAGGATGGTGAAAGAAGATACCACAAAATAAAGAGAAAGTTTGGGAAGGATATAAATAAATACAGAAATAAACAAATAAAAACATAGAAGTATAAATATTGTTCTAAAAGAAGAAAAGAAAGAGTAATTTAGGAAACTGATGGCAGAAACAGGAAATTAGATCATGCCATTTGTACCTAGGAACATATCACCCCAAGGAAGTTTTACTTCTGTGTTCTGGCTTCTGTTTAATGAGATAATATAGAGAAAAATTACTTTCTGTGCATATACTGGATAGATATTTCCTGATTGTCTATGCTATGACTTAGTCCTTGAATCAAAGCTTTCCATTATATTTTGAAGAACTGGGGAGAGGAAAGGAACAGAATGATTCAGAGTCATTTAGATATCTCAGACTTATTTAAGGGGAATTCATAAAATGACCACTAAGGTAATTGTTATTCTTGACCCAGAGACCCTATCACGCTGCTGCCTCCTGAGAGGGCTTGAAGGTTGTCTCATTGTTCATTTATTCCATCACTAAACTCTCAGAGCTTGGAGGATGATCACTTGTGACTATTTCAGATTTGTGCCAAGAATTTAAGTTCTGTTGATTAGAATCTGTGAGAGGGCTGGGGATGTAGCTCAGTAGTAGAACACTTGACTAGCATATGTTAGGACAAGAGTTCAATCTCCAACGCTGCAAAAACAAAACAAATAAGAATCCCGTGGACAGCTGCTAAAAATTCATATTCCTGGGTCTCATCCAAAACCAGGTTAACCTCAGAATTTCCAGGATAAATCCAGGCCATAAGCATTTTAAAAAAACATCCCAGGTTATTTTGCTGTCTTTTCAAAACAGAGAGATTCAATTTCTCTAGGTAACTCCTGCCTTCATCCCAGGGGCAGGAAATTGAATTTACCTAGGGAAATTGAATTTCTCCATGGAAGGCCACAGCTTCTTTGTCTAGAAATTATGATCTTAGGTCCCTCATCAGAACTACTACATGGAGTGGTTCAATACAGCAAACCATTGGGAAATATTTGTTGGAAGTATGCTTTTTGGTTAAATTACTGATTGTGACAATTGAAATTATGAGAGGTTTTTTCCTTTTCTTTCTTTTTCTTTTCTTTTCTTTTCTTTTCTTTTCTTTTCTTTTCTTTTCTTTTCTTCCCTCCCTCTCTCTCTCTCTCTCTCTCTCTCTCTCTCTCTCTCTCTCTCTCTCTCTCTCTTTCTTTCTTTCTTTTGTGTGTGAGGGTACCAGGGATTGAACTCAGGGCACTCAACCACTGAGACACAATCCCAGCCCTATTTTGTATTTTATTTAGAGACCAGTTCTCACCGAGTTGCTTAGCACCTTGCCATTACTGAGGCTGGCTTTGAACTCGTGATCCTCCTGCCTCTACCTCTCAAGCCACTGGGTGCCACTGCACCCGGCTTCTTTTTCTTTCTCTCTTTTTTTTTTTCCTTTTCTTTTCTGCCAAATGTTGGTCGATAATGGTGTATACTTGAATTATGCATACTCGTAAAGACATATTGAAGAATGACAAGAATCAGCCTAGGCCATTTATGTCCTTAATTTGGTACAATAAATGTGTTTAAAACTTCTCTTCTTTCTTGGCAATGTGGCGTTGGGTCTGGGCCACTCTTACAAAAAAGTCGACTATTCATTAGAACGCGCATCAGCTTCGTCTGTCTTACTCACTTACTCTGGGTAGTGTTTTCAGTTGTGTCTTTTCTATCAGCATTACAAACATGCCATTATTTCTTCCATCTTGAAACAAAGCAAAACTTTTCTTGATCTCTCAACATCTTCTCCTAGTAAGCTTCCCATTTCTCTAATCCTCTCTGTACCAAAACTTCTCCTAAAATTGTTTTTTCAACCTCCTCTTAGTTTTTGTCTCTTTTCTCCTGAACCATCTCATCCTTTTGTAACTCCACTGAAGCTGTTCTTTTAGGTCACCAATGATTTACATTGTTTATTCCAATGATCTTACTGATACGTCAGCATTCAAGACAGATTTGATCTCTGAATCTTCCTTGGAATTCTTTCTTTATCTATGATAGACCCAACCTGATCTTTTCTTAAAATTGGGAGCCATCTCGCCACAAAGCCATGAAAAGATAATTTTGGCTTTACTATAAATTACTGCAAATTCTGGACCTGCTTGAAATGCCTGCTCATGCCTTGAACTCATCCATGCCTGGCTCTCTGACCAGATAGCAGCCCTCTTTGAAACTTTAGTGATGCCTCACAAATCTTGGCCAGATAACGGCCCTCTCTGAGGCTCTAATGACCTTCATAAATTCTGCTGTCAGGGCCAGCAAAAATGTAAACTATCATTAGTGTTATGCTCCTCAGAGTTCTGTTATCTGTAACCCCCCTTTGTGTAACTTTCTGGGCTATAAAGCAGGGCTGCAGGAAAGCTGCTGCTGCTGTCTTGTTCCCGCGGTTTTGGGTGGGAGAGGCAGCCCGGTCCGTTGAAATAATAAGCTTGCTTTAATTTGATTTTAATTGGAGTCAGTGGTTTTTTTTGGCATCCTGGTCTAACAATCTGGTTTCCAAGACCCATACTTGCACTTTTCCTCTTAACCTCCCTCATAACTATTTCCCAGGCTTCCTTGCTTGCTCCTTTTCTCTTCTTCACCCTCTGAAGGTAGATGTGCCCCAGGACTCTGTAAAGAAACTCTGCTCTTTACATGCACACTTTGGTGACTATATCTGGTGTCCTGACTTCAAACACTATTTTCATTCTGGTGATAACCACATTTATATTTATCACCTCACAGCCTGCAATGCTTCAATTCAAAATCTTGTTCTCCCTCTTCTCCCAAACCTGACTTCCCTTCAGGGTACTCGTTCTCTTTAAAAAGGCAACTACAACCAGCCATGGTGGCACAGGTTTATAATCCCAAAGGCTGAGGCAGGAGGATTGAGAGTTCAAAGCCAGCCTCAGCAATGGCAACTAAGTGAGACCCTGTCCTTAAATAAAATACAAAATAGGACTAGGGATGTGGCTCAGTGGTTGGGTGTCCCTGAGTTCAATCCCTGCTGTACCCCCCTACCTGGTTCCCAGGTGGAAAACATGGAGTCCTCCTTGGCTCCTGTAGTTCTTTCACATTCCACATTCATTCTGTTGGTCTAAAATTTTTGATTTTATATTCCAAATAAATCCAAACTCTAATGACTTTTTAGCTGACAATTGCTAAAGTCCTAGTACAAGTCACCATATTTTCTGGACCCCACAGACTCCTAGGTGTTCTTTCTCAGCCCTTCCTTCCTGCCTATTTTCAGCCTACCAACCTAAGTGTTCTTTGACAATCTCTGTCAAACACATCTCTCCTCATTTCACTCATTGTAAAAGCCAACACCTAATAAATTTCTTACAAGGCCCCTATCTCTTCTCCCCACACTCTTTCACTCCTGTAATTTCTCCCTGACCTTGACATTTCTGATCAGAGCATTCACTGGCCTGCCTCAGGGTTTTGCCCTTGCTCTTCCCTCTGCCTGGAACGCTCTCTCACAGATGCCCTTGTCTGTCTCACCTTTCCAGTGGAACCTTGCCTAGAAACTCTATTAACTGAAAACCTCCTCTTCTCTCCAGTATTCTTTATCCTTTTCCATATTTTATTTTTCTCCACAGTAATTACCATCATCAGACATATGATTTATGTCTCTTTTCCATCTTTCTCAATTATCACATAAGCTTCATAAGGACATGGTTTATTCATCTTCTTGGTTTATTCATCTTATGTTTTTAGTACTTTGGACAGTGCCTCATACTTTCTTTCTTTCTTTCTTTCTTTCTTTTTTTCATTTTTAGTTTTAGGGATTAAACCCAGGGATATATTACCATGGAAATATGTTCCTGACCATTTTTAAATTTTTTATTTTTAAAAAGTTGCCTAGGCTGGCCTCAAATTGCCATCCTCCTGCTTCAGCCCCCCTGAGTGGCTAAGATTTCAGGTGTGCACCATTACATCCAGATGACTCATACTTTTAATAAATCTCTTTTAATAGAATACATCACTTATACTGCACCATCAAAAGAACCCTAGCACAACAACTTTTTCAGCCCTCATTTAATTAATCAGGGATATTATATTGATATTCATATCAGAATTTTTAAAAAATAAAATATGAGGAAATTCAGGAGCACACAGTTTTATTTTTTAAAGACACTTAGTCCACCTACTGGCAGTCCATAGAATCTCCATATTACCTTCATACCCTATTTTTAGTCACACAGAAGTGAGAAAGTTTTCACAGAAGTATGCCAACTGAAGCTTTAAAGGAGTCCACAATGTTTCCTGAAATTCATAACTCTCATTTTCTGCTATGCTTAACTTAAGGGCCAGAATTATTATTACAGTTTTAAAAGTTTTGGTAATTTTTCCTGGAGATAATATTATAACCTATTTATTTATTTATTTGTCTATTTATTTATTTATTTATTTAGTGCACGTGTGAAAAAAAAAAAATCTAAATCCTTTCATCAAATCATACTCCCGGGATCCTGTTTCTAAGATTATTCTACCATGCTTTCTGCTGTCAGGTAAACTTACCATCAATATAAGAAATCATTGAAATATTTCTGAGATGGTTTTTCAATTTCCCAAGGTGACTGCATTTTCCTGGTTTTATATGAAAGGGGATATGGCCATAATATGGCTTCTGAGGGCAGCAGGAATGCTGAGGAGCAAGTTGGTCAGTGTTGATTTGCCAGGTGTAAGAAAAACTGATTTGCTGCTGCTGTTATCAGCATGTTCCCTGATTATTTCATGTGAGTGAGGCTTCATTTAGGTCACAGGGATGGTTTCATTTTGCTGGTAGAGTGGAGACATTAATACCTGACTGTGTAAACTTATGTCACTTATTATTGTATTCATGGAAGTTAGTGCAAGGTAGCAAGGTTGAAGGATGGCTTTCATTACAACTCCTCTTTCAGTTGCTCAAACCCTGTTGAGAAACTGTGACTTAAAGAACTTTCAACATTTAGTTTAAATCAATAAACAGTTTATGAGTGGTAAATATGAAGAAAATTAAGTTTTTGTGATTTCTTTTTGCTTGTAAATTACTAAAAATGCTATGTAAAGAATGCTAAACTTCCCAAATTTACTTATTAAAGTGGAAGAGTTGGAGCAGCTAACTTGTGTCACTGTGCAGTATATAACTGCAACAAAGTACAGTCAGTACAAAAATTAATCACCTTCCCAGTCTTCCACTCTTAGGTTTATGAAGTGTGTGAAGGGAGCTATGAAAACAAAATTTCTTGTGAGACTCTTCTTAACTTTCTCTTGTATTGATTCTTCAATGCTTCTTAGTGTCTAAAGATATCTTTAAGGTGCTATGGCATTGCTTGAATGACAGGGTTACCATGGAAATCTAATATTTAATTCCATGTTGGTCAGAGTTTGTGAATAATAATAAACAATTTGTTTAAGATTTTTGGAATCTCTTCTCAGTAAGGTGTACTGGCTATGACGGCACATGGAGCTATGTGAAATTGCAAACTATCAGAGGAGTTTTTAACTCTGAATATTTGTTGACTGGAAGGAGCACATTTTTGAAACTCAGTTTTAGACCAGGAGGTCAGCTAAACTAAGAATACTCATTGCTTTTAATATGTGAAGGCAAGTTTGGAAAAGTGAATAAAAATTATTGGCAGAAGCAAAAGAGAGTGGAGACCAGAGAAATTTCTGCATAAAAATGCAGGTCCAAAACTTTTTATATGTATAATAAAACCACATTCACAAAATAGACTCATTACTTGTTAAATTAAAACACCTTGAGAGTCAACAAAAATAAAAGATGCATGTTTATTAATATATTGACTTCACCTGGAGAATGATATTGTAGAGGAGTCAGCCATGAGAGGGAAGCTTCCAGAAATAAAATTTATAATCGCATCACAAAGGTTGTTATTAAAACTCAAAAAAGACTGTGTGGAGCTTGATACATTGCCTCACAAATAAATTTTCTATGATAGCATTGATTTAAATGATTCATCACTCACACACGAAAACATTTTTTGTTGCATCTTCAAATTATTTATATATCATTCATGAGAAAGTCAACATCTTTTGATTTCTAGGTAGCTTTTTACATTATAACATGATTTTGGCAACTGAGTACTCTGGATTTCATCTTAATGACTTTAAGATTAATTTGGTTATCTTTACATTTCCTTCTGTAACATTGAACAGTGCATTTCCCCCTCTTTTTTAAAGACAGTATTTCATAATTTAACACTGCATGTGTTATGGTTCATTTTTAAACAGTGGCATTCCAATGATGAATAATTGGTTATAATGGAGTCTAACAGGAAAAAAATATTGTGCATTCCATTTAGGTTACACTGTTAATGCAAGAAGCGATACAGTCATCATAAAATGTTTCCTTTATTTGTAAACACTATTTTTTCACTTGTGCCAAGTCTCAGAACTTGGAGGCAACATGGACCCCCTCATCTCAAGTTGCCATCTTAAATAAGCATCATCTCTTAGAAACTGGAATTTTAGTCTTTTGAGTGGTAATCATTTCTATATTTCTTCCCTTTCTTGCCTTATTCTTTTATCTCATTTTTTTCTGATCCAAAATGACTAGCCCAAATTATCTTTTTCTCCTGAATTTTTGTCTTCTTACTTTCTTATTTTAATTGGTATTATTGCTCTCTTTCTTATCTAAGTACAAAACTTGAAAGTTGCTTTAATTTGTCCTATTTCCATGATTTTCCCCTCTTATGTGTGACCAGGATGGTCGAGTGTTATTAATTGACCTGTACCCAGCCTCCTGAATCTCTTGCTTTTTCCCTAATCTCTTTGACTTCATCTTCTAGTTTGAGTTTTATGATATCATGTAACCTATTGTAATTTTCTCTAAATTGATTAGTTGTCTTAACTAGTTCCTCACCTCCAAATTTGTATCATAGGCTTAATATAGCAGTAATACCATTTTACACTATTCTCTGTATTTTTAAAAGACTGACATTTCTCAATTCAAATATCAGATGGTTGTGGTTTTTTTTTCTTCTACAAAATAAAACATTTTTTCTAAATTCTTTACAGCTTTCAATCTTCTTGGCTTAAAATGTGAGACTTCTAAGCACTACTTGCATTCATCTTTAACTAATGAATTTAGCAAGAATGCATTTTTTTCTGCATCATTAAATTCTAAGCTATATGATAGATTGTATGCAGGATACATAATAAACACCTTTTCTGCTTCCAAGAAGCTTATAGTGCTCTGGGGAAGATTATGTATCTACTTAAATGGCTGCAAAAAAAAAAATAAAAATAAATAAAATAAGTTTCAAAGAAAACACTGTAACACTCCATTCATCTATTTACCAGATACTTACTGGATCTTACTTTGTGTCAATCCCTCTTCTGTACTCTAGGGATATAATAGCAAACAAGGCAAAGGGCTATCACAAAGCATCTAATATTTTAAAGAAATTATAAAGATAATTTTAAAAACATCAATAAGTTAGTTAGTTAATAGGGAGTACTCTGCCAGACACAAATCATATGGAGACAAACAAACTAGAGTAAGGGAATAAGAACAAGAAAGTCAGGGAAGATTTTAGGAAGTGCTATCAGGAAAGGACTCTGGAAGATAGGAACATGAGACAGAAACCCATGTACATTAGGGAACCATTCATGAGAGAGTGTAAGAGAGAATTCTGCAAGAGGAAAAACCATGAGATGGTCCAAAGAGGCAGAGAACAAAGAACAGGAAGAAAGCAATTTCACAGAGAGATAAAGGAGTTGAAGGAGGGGTGTTCAAAGTCAAGTTTGGAAGATGAACCTGGGAGATAAGATTCTGAGATTTTATAGACTGCTCTAAAGGACTTGAGACTAGGTAGTTCCAAGCAAAGGTATCAAATTATCTACTTTAAATTTATAAAAATTAATTTTATATAATATATGTGATGTATAACATGTTTTGAAATACATGTAGATAGTGAAATACGTTACTAAAATCAGGCCACTTTATCATGTCCACCATCTCACATTACTTGCTTTTGAAAAACCAAAGAAGTGAAATTTAGATTATTTGTAAGATTGTTCTTGCAGAGATTTAGGCTATAGAAAATGGTGGCTTAGAAGTGGGTGATAGAATGGTGGAAAGTTGATAGTTCCATTTAATTTGTTATGCATTCATTAGAAATTACGGCTCTTGCTCAGAGTACACTGAAAGATAACACCTTAGCCTGTCATGGTGAAGAACACCTATAATCCCACAACTCTGGTGGCTAAGGTAGGAGAATCGCTAGTTTGAGGACAACCTCAGCAACTTAGTGAGACCCTGCCTCAAAATAAAATAAAAATCAATGCTATGGATATTGCTCGGAGACAGAGTGCCCCTGGGCTAAATATTTAGTAGCATGGAAAAAAAAAAGGGCGGGGGAATCCTTTCTTCCTGTTTTTAAAGAATAGGAAAGGATAATTTGAGAGAATGATGGTGAAAATTCTGTTTTGCCTATGTGAAATCAAGTATAAACATGATATAGATAGTTGACTACATGGATCTGGTATCACTGAGGCTTTATGTAAAAGATGCTATTTGACCTAGGTTGGATTTCTGCTGATGGGCAGAATTTTCACAGTGATGCGGGTGGGAGGGATTAGAGGCAACAAGGAATGGAAGGAGCAAAATTACATAGGTGAAAAGTGTGGAATGCATCTGACAAAGAATTATTTAGCCATCAGCCAACTTTGAGTACTTATTATTCCCTGAAAAAAAAAATAAAAACTATATATTCCCTTCCATCATTACTTTGTTTGCCATTAACAACACCATAGGTGGTAGTTCTTGATTCTCAAGTTTTATTCCTTTTCTGTCCCAGGTGTTATGGTGGCAGTAATGTAAAGCCTAGAAACTATGTTATTTTATCACAGTGGACACAAGCTGCTATTTATTACCACTGACTTTTCACTTTCTAGAGAAGTTTCTTTGCTTAGCCATGAAGTGCCAGATGGCAATGATGCACCAATTATAATTCAAGAACAAGTGTATCTATAGAATAGAGCTCAGTAAAAATTCATCAAGAAACCCTAGATATTATCATAGAGGAATTTCTGCCATTGTCTGTGCTTTTATCTTCCAAATTTATAAGCAGGAGTTCTCCCAAGGTTGAATATAAATTAGGCATTATCCATGCCCTTAAGATAGCTACCCTTTACTGCAAGGGATATGTTCAGCACATATGGTAATTGTTACACAAAGCTGACTCTGCTTTCTCTGTTTTCCCCTCTAACTACTGATTTATTTCTCTTGTAATCTAAAACTTTAGTTGCTGACATCCTGTTGAGTAAGCCGGACTTACATTGGTAAACAGCCAGACCCTAAAGTCCAGTGTATTTTTGGTGACTCAGTGTGCAAATGTACTCAAAACACAGTCTTCATCTGGAGAGCCCGCCTTCATTTCTCTGTTCAGCACTGCTGTTTCCCACATTGTCTTGGTGAACACTTTCATAACACTCACAGTATCTCTGGTGAGGCTCTTTCCCCAGGACTGAACTGCTTTACACACTCTGAATTGCTGGACAGATAACTAGTCTTATATGCTAGTGACCTGGTAGATGTTAAACTTCCTTCATTACATATAATATATCCACTCATCACACTTTGATTTATCCTAAGCACAGCTGTAATTTCCTGGATGATCTGTACTAATGGCTATAAATCCACATCTCTGTCACCACCTCACCACAACTTGTCACAATGGAGTTACCATCCCGCAGGACTAGCAGTGCCTAAAGATTGGTTTTGCTTTGCCTGTCCTAGTCTTTGTTCTCTTCCTCTTTTTTTGTAGCTAGTAGTTCTGAGACTATAAGATGTCTCAATTAAAGCTCATGTATGCCTTGGCAGTTAGTTTCCTAAAAGAAGTGCAAAGGTGTTTGAGTAAGAAATGACCGCCTGCATTGAGAAACCATGAAAATGTGTCCCTGTCTCTCCCCTAGTTCTAGAATTCCAAAGGCATGAAGAATAGAGTCCTGCTCATTTTTCCCCCCAATTCTGGAAAGAGGAATCCTTGGGCAATGGGACTGGGGAATAAAATCTCATGGTGGTGGCAGTCCTTGGAAGCTGCCTGCCTTGTGATTCTAAGTAAGGTGTTCCTCTTCCTGAGAGTGCTGGGGAACCCCACTGCTCTTTGTTATACAGAGTCTTCCAGGATGAGACACAAGCAGAGAGTGTAGATTCAGGGCCTTAGTTCACCATCTGCCTGCTTCTTTCAATAGAGAGTGCCAAGAAGGAAGCCATGAAAACAGCTCATGACAATCTTTGATGCTTACTTAATTATGCAAAATTTGAACTGGATATAAATATAACAACATTAAGGATAATTTAATTCTAACATCTAATTGCTTGCAACAATTGTGCTTCTATGAAACAATGCCAACATGCACACAGATCATTCTATTTTCAGATGTTCTCAATGCCATTAATTAGGTGATCATGATTTGCAGTGTTTCTTGGGGCTGTACTAGCCACCTGTCACTCTGACTTTACCTGTGCTTGTATTTTCACTTTGTTACCAGACAATTTGTGAAATTCAATGTCATTACTCTCATTATCTCCTCCCATTCTCACAAGTGTTTGTTCTCCACTCTTTCTTTCTAAATATTTTAATTTTAGTTTTAATTGACACAAAATATTTGTACATATTTATGAAGCTGATCTTATAAACTCAAGAGTAGGATAGTGGTTATCAGAGAATAGGAAGATTAAAGAGTAGGAGATTTGGGCAGACAGAGGTCAATTTATAGGAGGAATAGTTCTAGTACCCATGATTTTTAAAATTAAAAAAAAATTAAACAGATACTTGAAACATACAAAATGAACGTATTTATGGGCTACAATGTAATGTCTTGATATATGTATATTCTGTTCATATTAAATCAGGTTAAACATATTTCCTCAAACATTCAAACATTCATCATTTCTTGATGGTGAACATATTCAAAATACTTTTTTCTAGGTTTTTGAAATATTCAGTACATTATTGCCATATATAGTCACCCTCCTGTATAGCACACATAGTATTACCCTAAATAATGATTACCTTATGTCTTTTGATAAACCTCTCCATCTCTCCTTCTCCCCTACTATCCTCAGTTCCTGGGAAACACCATTCTTTTCTCAATTTCTGTGAGATTAACTTTATTAGATTTGACACATGAATGAGATCACCTGGTGATTGTCTTTTTGTGGCTGGCTTATTTCACTTAACATAAGTGTTTCCAGTTTCATCCCTGTTATTGCAAACAATAGAATTTCATTCTTTTTATTACCAAATAATATTCCATTCCATGTGTGAAACACATCTTCTTCATCCATTCATCAGTTTATGGATACTTAGGTTGTTTCCATTTCTTAGCTATTGAAACTCGTGCTGCAGTAAACATGGCAATGCAGAACCTCTTCAGCATACTGAATTCATTTACTTTGGATATAGACCCAGTAGTGGGATTGCTAGAACATATGGTAGTTCTATTTTTAATTTATTGAGGAAGCATGCTGTTTCCATAATGGCTATACTAATTTACATTCCTGACAATATTGTGCAAGTGTTCCCTTTTTTCCTCATCCTTGACAGCACTTGTTATCTTTACTCTTTTTTTGATAGCAGCCATTTTTATTGGAAAGAGGTGCTATCTCAGTGGTTCTGATCTAATTTTCCTGATGAATAGTGATGTGTATTTTTTTTTATATACCTGTTGGACAATTGTTCTGTCTTATTCTGAGAAAAGTCTATTTGGCTCTAACACCCATTTCTTACTTACTGATTTATTTTGTTTTACTACTGAGTTTTTGAGTCCCCCGATTATTCTGGATATTAATCCTTCTCAAGTGTAGCTTGAGAATATTTTCTGCCGTTCTATAGATTGTCTTTTTATTCTGTTAATTGTTTCCTTTGCTGTGAAGAGCTTTTTAACATGATATCATTTCATTTGTCAATTTTTTGCTTTTGTTTCCATTATGTTTGATGTCTTTAAAAAAAAAAAATCCTTGTCCATTTCAATTTCCTTAAGTGGTTACCTATAGTTCCTTATAGAAGTTTCAGGCCACACATTCAAATCTTTAATCCACTTTGAATTGATTTTCATAACTGTCAAGAAACAATGGTCGAGTTTCATTTGTGTGTGTGTGTGTGTGTGTGTGTGTGTGTGTGTGTATGCTCACATTTATTGAAAAGATTGTCCTTTCTACAATGTTTATTCTTAGCACCTTTATTGCAAATCAGTTGGTTGTACATGCATGGGCTTACTTCCAGGCTCTCAATCATTGTCCCATGTATCCATTTTTATGTCAATATCATGCTGTTTTAATGGCTACAGCTTTGTAGAATATTTAGCATATTTTGCCATCAAGTAATATAATGTCTTTTTTGTTCCTTTTGCTTAAGATAGCTGTTTTAGTCAACTTCCTCACTGCTGTGATAAAAGATCAGACTAGAATAACTCTAGAGGAGGAAAGGTTCATTTAGGAGCTCAAGGTTTCAGAGGTCTTAATCCATAGACAGCAGTCTCCTCCATTCCTTGGGGCTTGAGGTGAGGCTGAATACCATGGCAAATGAGTGTGGTGGAGGGAACCAGCTCATATGATGATCAGGAAGCAGAGAGAGAGGTCTCCACTTGCCAGATACAAATATATACCCAAAGCCACACCTACTCCTGCCACAACCTACCACTTCAGTTACCACTCATTACTTTCCTCTTGGGATTAATTCACTGATTGGGTTAAGACTCTCAGAACTAAATCATTTCTCCTCAAAACCTTCTTGCATTGTCTCACAGGTGAGCTTTTGGGGGACACCTCACATCCAAACTATAACAATGGCTTTGGGTTCTTTTTTCTTTTCTGTGTGTGTGGTTCTGTACAATCTTCAAGATTATTTTTCCTATTCCTTTGAAGAATATCATTGCTATTTTGATGGAAATGATACTGAATCTGTAGATTGTTTTGAGTAATATAGACATTTTAACAATGTTGATTTTTCTAATCCATTAACATGGGATAACTTTCCTTTTTTGTATCCCCTTCAGTTTCTTTCACCAATGTGTTATAACTTTCATTGTAAAGATCCTTGAATCCTTGATCTATTTGGTTAAATTTATCTTGCATAACTTAAATGCTATTCTCATGGAATGGCAACTTTCCATTTCCATTTCCTCAAATCCCTGGCAACTATGATTCTCTTTTATGTTCCTATGATTTTGACCATATTAGATTTCATATAAGTGAAATCCTGATGCATTTGTTCTTCTGAAAAGACTCATTTAGTGCAGTGTGCTCAAGGTTCATATATATGGCACATGATAGGATTTCCTTTTGAATATCTGAGTAATATTCTATGTTATGCACAGACCACATTTTCTTTATCCAATCACCCACAAATGAATGCTCAGGTTTTTTAGAACAAAAATTATTCTCTAAAACCCTACTCAGAATTACTGCATATATAATTGTCAACTTATGTATCAAAATAGTAGAATATATAATAATTTAATATGATTTAATATTCTACACTTATAGCAATTCAAATGATGAAACAGTAAATCCAGCTGAAAGGTAATCAAAATGCAAATCAAAAGTACATGTACCCCAGCAAACTTGATTCCTCCCCCCCCTCATTAGTTATGTCTTTTAAGCAGCAAGGGCATTGACATTCAACTTTACCACACTTTAGAATCACCAAGGGAAATGTATAAATATCAAAACAAAAGGTTGCACTCCAGAAAAGCATACCAGTGCACCTGCAGTAGGGTGTTTTTTTTTTTTTTCTTCTTAATTTTCACAAGCTAAATCCAGTGCATCAACATATAGGAACAAGGTAATTTCCTTGTTCTGTTGAAGGATGTAGGATGAACAGTGATTTCACATCACTGATTAGTATTGTCAGAGGATTACTCTTTCTTTCCTTTCACTGTTCTAGAAACTGGATAGCCAGATGTTCAGCCACTTCTTGTCAGAGAGAATATGCCCAGAAAATGTGCTCAGATTTAGCTCTGGGTCATCTTTTCCTGCCATTGTTGACCTTCACTTTTCTCCTGGGAAACCAGAGCAACCGAAATAAAAATATATAAAATGTTTTGAGCCTGTGATAATATAATGCACATAAATTAGTCATTTAATCTTCTCAATACAATGACAGAAATATAATTATTGAACTAATTTTACTGAAGAGAAAACTGTGGTACAAAGAGGTGAAGGACATTTAAGGTGATGAATCAGTAATTCACACAATAATGTAGTCTATGAGCTGGAAACCACTATATTTTTAATTAAAACAATATACATCCTTCTGCTCCTCCTCTTTCTCCTCCTTTCTCTGCCTCCTCCTCCTTCTTCTTCCTCCTCCTCTTCTTCCCCGCTTCCACTTCCATCTCCTCCTTCTTCTTCTTCTTTTGCCAAATCAAGAGAATAAAGACAGTCTACTAACTCAGACCTATAGAACAAATTTTGAGTTGTTCTAAGCCACTAAATTTTTTTATTTGTTATATCAGCAATAGGGAGTTCATACACTGGCCTAAGAATGGAGAATTATTGCATGTTTTATTCCTTTAAGAAATTCATGGAGTACATTATTTCCAAAATATCAATGATTAATCCTAAAACATCTAATAGAATTGCAAAAATTTTCCCTTAAGAGAGCAATCATTATGGAGAGAGAGAGAGAGAGAGAGAGAGAGAGAGAGAGAGAGAGAGAGAGAGAGAGAGGAGAGGGGAGAGGAGAGCAGGAGCGAGAGCAAACACATGCTTTGGTTATGAATACTTTTTTTTTTAATTGAAAACCTACTTCATGCCCAATAAATCCAAGGTCATGTGGATTAGTTCTACTAGAGGAGACTGAGATATGAGCAGTGTCTTGCATTGTACTGGCTGGATGCAGACTCTCAGTCTACCGTTCTTTTATTTACTGGATGTATTTTATTTACTGTTTCTTCTGTGTCTTCTGCTTGGACAGGATTGTAGCCCTGAAGAAAGGATCTTAGGCTTGTAACAGTATTTGGTTGATGCTATATTTCCGATGATGTTTTTCTAACAACATTGATCACTATTTCACTTTATGACAGTGATAGTATAAAATAGAAATGCATTTTTTTAAAAAAGTCATGTATTATAAGAAATGCTTGATAATAAATTCTCTAATTTGTGTTTTAGGAAGAAACATGTTCTGATAAATCAATTATTATAAATTTTGGAAGTTTTCTTAACACCCTTTTAGAACTTTACCAATGTAGTTTTTAAAAACTTGATTATTTTTGCATTCATTTGGCATGTATTAATTGGAGAAGTATTTGAGGTAAATAAAGAAAACAAATAGAGATTTTGTATAATAATACAGAATAAGGAAAGAAATAGCATCTAGAAGATAAAGAAGATAGCTCTGACAATCCATTATTAGACTTAGAAAAACAATATGATTATCTCAACAGATGCAGAAAAGCATCTGATAAAATCCAGTACCCATTCATGGTAAAAGTACTGGAAAATCTAGGTATTGAAGGAATCACCTCAATTTTGTAAAAGCCATATACAACAGACTCAAAGCCAACATCATACTGAATGTAGAAAAATTAAAATAATTTCCTCTAAAATCAGGACGAATATAAGGCTGTTCACTCTCCCTATTCTTATCCAATATATTCCTTAAAACATTATCCAGAACAATCAGGCAAGAAAAGAAAATCAGAGGGATACAAATAGGAAAAGAAGTCAAATTATCTTTGCTTGCTGATGACATGATTGTATATCTAGAAGACTCAAGAAACTACACTGGAAGACTTCTAAGCTTATAAATAATAGCAAAGTAGAGGGATACAAATCAACATCTACAAATTAATATTTCCCCATAATCCAACAATGATTCAGCCAAGGAAGAATTCAGAAAACCCACCTTATTCACAATAACCTCAAACCAGTAAACAAATTTGGGAATTAATCTAGACAAGGAGGTAAAAGAGCTCTAAAATGAAAATTATAGAACACTGAAGAAAGAAATTGAAGAAGATCTTAGATGATGGAAAGATTTCCCATGTTTCTGTATAAGCAGAATTAATATTGTCAAAATGGTCATACTATCAAAAGCAATATACAGATTCAATGCAATCCCCATCAAAATACCAATGACATTTAACACAGAATTAGGGGGAAAAACAATTCTTAAATTCATTTGGAAGAGTAAAAGACCCAGAAAAACCAGAACAATACTAAGCAAGAAAAGTGAAGCAGTAGGCATCTCAATAACTGATATGAAATTATACTACAGAGCTATAGTAAGAAATACAAAGGGTATTGGCATTAAAATAAGACATGAATACCAATGGAACAGAATAGAAGACAAAGGGACAAATCCACATACCTATAGTCATCTAATACTTATTAACAAAGGTGCCAAAAATATGATTCACAGAAAAGACCCTTTTTGTCAAATGTTGCTGGGAAAAATGAACTTAGACCCCTATTTCTCACAAAACTCAAAATCAAAGTTTTTGAGTTTTTCTCTGCAAAAAACTCAAAGTGGACCAAAGACTTAGAAATTAGTCCATCAAATTGCAACCGTTAGAAGAAAACACAAGGTCAGCACTCCATCATAAAGGTGCAGGCACTGACTTGGTAAAGAAGACTCCCAAAGCAGAAGAAATAAAACTAAGAATCAATAATTGAGATGCTATTAAACTAAAAAGCTTTGCACAGCAAAGGAAAATTTAAGAATGTGAATACAGATCCTACAGAATGGGAGAAAATCTTGGCCAGCGACTCCTCCAATAGGGGATAAATATCCAGAATACAAAAAGAACTCAAAATACTTAACAACAACAACAACAAAAAACCCAAATATGGGCAAACAAACTATACAGAAATTTCTCAAAAGAGGAAACACAAATTGCCAACAAATAAATGAAAAAATATTCAACATCACAATTCTTAATACACCTTTATACCATAATTTATCATATCTCTGTTTGTATATATAAGGTATGTAATGCACTCCATTATTGTCATAAATATATGAAATAAATTAAAAAATATTCAACAACTCTAGCAATCAGGGAAAAGCAAATCGAAACTAAAATTTCTCTTACTCCAGTCAAAATAGCAATGATCAAGAACACAATAACAATAAATGCTGACAAGTTTGGGAGAAGTAGCTACACTTGTACATTGTTGATGAGACTGCAGACTAGTACAACCACTCTGTAAAGCTGTATGGAGATTTAAAAATAAAATTAGGCTAGAACCACCATAAAAACCAGCTATCCTACTCCTTGATATTTTTTCAAAATATCTAAAATTGGCATACTATAGCAATATAGTCACCTCAATGTTTATAGCAGCACAATTCACAATAGCTAAATAATGGAATCCACTTCCTTACCCATCAATAGATGAATGGATTAGGAAATCGTCACACACACACACACACACACACACACACACACACACACACTGCAGCTCTACTCAGCAATAAAAAAGAATGAAATGATGGCGTTTGCCAGTGAATGGTTGGAAATGGAGTCTATCACACTAAGTGAAATTAGCCAAACTCAGAAACTCAAAGGTTGAATGTTTTCTCTTATATGTGGAAGCTAGAATAATATAAATGAAACAGATAGGGAAGGATAGAGCAACGTAAAGGTAAAGAGATTGGTAATGTAGAAGGAGATTGAGAGACAGAGTGAAGGCGTGGGTAAAGGGGGGCAATACAGAGTAAATTCTTTAAAAATCAGGCTATGTGCATATATAAATATATCAAAGTGAACTTCACCTTTACACATGAGTAAAAAGAACCAGTCATTTATAAATAAATAGGAAAGCAAAAGGAAGTCTAGTAAGTAGAGGAAGGAGAACTGAGCAGGGGATGGGGTCATGGAATTTAGGGAAAGGAAAGAATTATGAACCGAAATCAAATTCCATGCATGCATGAGTTTGTCAGGATGAATCCAACTACTATGTATAACTATAAAGCTCTGATTAAAAATAAAAGAAAAAACATGGAGGAAGCTACTTGGCATTATTGGTAGAACAGGTTCTTTGAAATAGTTGCACAAAAACAGGCTGAAATTAAGCAGTAGGATGTGTTGAAAAGGAAAGAAATGAGATGGAGAAGGAGTGTGAGAAAACTAAAAATGCAGTACTTATGAAAGCATAAGAAGTAGCGCCTAAGAAAGCATAAGAAGTAGAAGCAATATTGCATACTATGAAACTCATATTATTGAGGAGAAACTTGAAAAGGTCTCCAAGGAAGGAAGATAAAAAGTCAAGAAGATTAAAATGATGATTGAGAACAAAGTAGACATGGGCACAAGAAATTCATTCATCTAACCATTGTTCCTAGAGGAGCAGCCAGACTAGATGAACAAAACCAGGTAATGGAAGATTTTTTGGAGCTGAAGACATTCTTTGTGTATAGATTGCAAGTATTTACTTCATCCCATTAAGTGAATTTAAATACTGTAGATACATTGTACCTGTGGAGAGATGGGACAAGCCAAATGAAATGTTCAAAAGAGGAATTTCAGAGGGACATTTCTAAGAAAACGAAAGACATAGATAGCTTTAGAAACATGTGATGTTTAAGAACTAAGTTGACCTCAATTTAGTTTAATTGTGAAAATTCATGAAATTTCACTACCTTCATGAGAGGCTGGCTCTGCTGCTGGTAAACAGTAGGGCTCTTGAGGGAGCAGCAATCGTTCCTGGGTATGAGCAGGGGCAGAACAGGTGTGAGAGACATTCTGTCCTCAAGGGAGGAACAGCAGATCAAATGAAATAAACTTACTCCATTTGAAAGAGTAAACAGAAAATTATAATAATGAAAAGATGATGGGAGCCCTCTTCTAATGGTCAACAACTTAAAATATAATCTAAAATTTTTACATAAATACAAAAATCCTACACTTGACCTTCAATATACATGGAAGTGAAAATAACCATTTATTTTATATATATTTTATATATGTTTACAATTACATATTGTAAGATGTATATACATACTTATATGTATTTATATTTAAAATATTGATGAAAAAAGAGAATGAGCCCAGGTTGACCCACTATGAAAAACTGTAAGCATTTTAAAGCACACTATGCTTGTCTCACTGACTAGAACTGTTATTTATGAAAGTTGTGTGTTTTCAGGAGCCAGAGAGGAAGTGAATAAAAATAGGGAATGCCTAACTGCTGATGCAATATCTGTTAGTTTAAATGTGGATTACTGTTTTTTAAGCTTTTTGTGGGTATATTATTGCAAATATTTAAAGTTGAAAGATAAATCCATCTTTGAGATCTTCCCAGCTTGCCTCCTGCCTCTTGATGGACTTTATTCTCATCCTCTTGAGAAAATAATATTGCCTCCTTTGAATAAATTCTTGGGTCCAGTTATATCAAAATTCAGTTACCATTGAAGTCTTAGGGAAATATACATACGTAAATCACATCATAAAGATGTGGAGTAAAAGTATTTGAATATTTTCAACAAGTATAATTATTTTATGTTTTGGGGATCCTTCATATCATTCAGAAAACAAAACAAAACAAAACAAAACGGGGGTCCAAGGAGTCCTGAAGGAGGAGTGGCGTCGGCGAAATGATGAGACAGGAGTCGTTCCGTTTGAGCAATCTCCAGAGAGAGAGCTGAAGCAGCTTTCTCTGGGTCCCCTTTTTATTACAATTTTTCTCATCATTATAGATTCACAATACGTCACTGATTATATAATTTAAAACTTTGCCAAGACATGACATTTCCTTAACCATGATTGAGAGCACACCGATCTACATTCTTCCAGGATATGACCCCCAGCCATACAATCATCAAAGTACAGAATCATCAATAAAACATGTCACCAATTTACATCCTTCAGATTTTCCCAAGATTTACTATTTTTCCCAAGATATGTTATTTCCTTATTAACTGATGTCAAACTACGTAACCAGACTCTAAGTCTCCTAGCCAATCATTAACCTAAAGTACACTTGTACTTTATTTCTAATTCAAAATTCCCATCTAAAAAAGTCCCTTTAAATCTTATATTTAAAATATCCTAAAATTTATGAATCATCCTTAAAACATATCAGAAACCTATACAACTTAAAGACTTAAGAATTTCTAAACTTAAGAATCTAAATAAAATAATATTTCTAACATTATTTTAAAACTGTGTCTTATAAAGCTATTTTAATTAATTCCTAAATTTATTCTTATAAAACTGGTTGAGCTGCTTTCTCGAAGAGTTTCTTTGTTTTTCAGTCAAGGTACACTAGTTTTCAAGGAGTTTGTTTCTCAGTCAAGGTGCACTAGTTCTCAAAGAATTTGTTTTTCAGAGGATGATTGTTGTCCATTATTAGGTTTGTCCACAATGTACTAAGATAGAAGAATAGCCTTTTACTTTGTCCTTGATATGCTGAGGGGTGGGTAGAACGGCCTCCAAGGCATGAACTACCTGTTCTGTTCTAGCCATCTGAAATTTAATTTGTTTGGCATTTAACATACTCATGCCTCCTGTGAGAAACATAAGCATGAAAATGCAAAGTCCCAATTACATAAAAAAGGGTCTCATGGTTTCGGTTACCCACCAACCAGCGTGGCTTTGCCAGCATTCATCCTCACTGTGACCCTGTCAAGACAGTGGGAGAGCGGCTTTGCCAACACTTTTTCTCACTGTGACCCTGTCAAGACAGTGAGTGGGGGATCGCCTCCACCAAAAAAACACTCCAATGAACTTCAGAGCCTGACCTGTAAATTTTAGATGAGCAAAATCATTTTACAGTTGAAGAAACATTAAAAAATAAAAAATATGTATTTATACACACACACACACACACACACACACACACCTGGAATTTACCTTACACATTTTTTCACATATTTCTAAATATAGAAGAATTTAATGTTTGATATTCTTCTTCCAATATTAAACAAACATGCTATTGTTTGTATTTTTCATTTTCCTATTGGATTCTTTTGAAAAATCTCATTGGTTAATTAACTTTTAAACCTTTAACCATTACATTCATTAATACAATAAAATAGAAAATTGTTTCCAAAGATTTTGATGCTATCACAAATGGATCTAAATTATATTATTGGCATTTAGGAGTAAGCTATACATTCAGACAGAGCTATTAATTCTTCAAAAGCTATTACCCGACTCAATCTAAAATGAATCTTCTGCATGACATTTTTGAGTAGGTAAATTGATTAATTTTAATATTGTAAATAGTGGACCCACCCTAGCTATAAAATATAATTGTTACTGTTAAATTATTAAATTAACAAGTATCTTAATAATTGAACTACTTTCTTATCTTTATTAATTATGGACAGAGAAGAAGTATCTGAAGATGAAAGAGAATAAAACAAAAAAAATTCAAAGCAAAATGAAAGACAAACTTTTAGGACAGAAAGTAATATGAAGGTAAGATCTAAGAAATTTGCTGCATCAATCTTTCTAAAATGTATTAGAAATAAAACAATAAAATAGGTATTAAATGACAGATGTGTCAGGACTTAGGTGACAGAAATCCAACTTGATCAGCTTAGGCAAAAAGATTCATTCGTTTATTCTGCTATCAACACCTGGGGGTGGGGTACAGATGGGCTTCAGGAAAGCCAGGTCAAGGTCTAGGGCCCTTGGAGGCTCTCTTCTTCCACTAGCCTATCTCTCTCTCTCTCTATTGTATTTTACTCTGATTTGTTATATATGACAGCAGAATGAATTATGGTTTCTATTATACATATAGAACACTATTTTTCATATCTCTGGTTGTATACAAAGTAAATTCACACCATTTGTGTCTTCATACATGTACTTTGGATAATGATGTCCATCTCATTCCACCATCATTTCTAATCCCATGCCCCCTCCCTTCCTTTCCCACCCCCTTTTCCTATCTAGAGTATATCTAATCCTCCCATGCTCCCCTTCCGTACCCCACAATGAATCATCCTTCTTATATCAGAGAAAACATTTGGCATTTGTTTTTTTGGAATTGGATAACTTCACTTTCCAGGTAAATGGATAGAGTTGGAGAAAATAATGCTAAGTGAAGTTAGCTATTCTCTCCCTCTTTGTAGTAACAATGTAATCTCAGATGAGCTCCTCTATGAAGGAAGAAGAAAGGTTGCTGGAATCACTCAATTTCTTCAACAAAAAGGGATTAAGATTATCCTTTATTATTCCCAAATAAAAAAATCAGATTTCTTTTAGGACCAAATTGGGTCAAGGGCATACCCTTGTACTGATCTTATCTGACCACAGGGAGGGGTGCATGACTTAACTCAGCAGAGAATAGGAGCAGACTCATGAGCCATTCAATGAGGACTGAAGGGACTTCGATTGGAAACTTAAGCTCATGGTAGGTGGGAAATATTTTCCTGAAGAAAGGAACTGAATTCATGGCTAAAAAAAAATTAGAATAACAGAGGACAAATTAAAATGATAACTTAAATATTTTATATCAACATCAAAATTATATGACTATTTGAAAGCAAATACTCAATGTTATCTGAAATTAAGATTCCAGAAAACATTCAAGAATTGAATTTGAGGGGAAAAAATCCATAGCAGATCATGAAATATCTGTTATTAAAAATTTTAGAATTTTTATATCTTATTACTTAGGCATATGTATATTTTTGTTTCAGAAAATCTTAGTGACAATAAATAGTTTTTTAAAAAAGGGAGTCCAGCTGATGTTAAATAAAAAAGAAAAATCTAGTGTTTAAATTACTCTGCAAACTTTAAAGAATAATTATAAGGTCTTTTCTGGACTTTTCTGTACCTTTAGTAAATGAAGAAAATAGCACTTCAATTTTCTGCTAAAATTTCATTTCTTTAGTCAAGCATGTCTTCATACATATGCACTTAGATATCTTCTAGATTGCCAAATTAAAGCTTATGCCCACAAACCTGTTTTGATTTATTATAGTCATCTTTCCCAAATGTCTGCATACAAGAGCATTAATCTAAGCTATTGAGATAAAAGGAGACAAGAAAAATACATAAAATTACAAAAAAAAAGCCTCAAATGAACTGTATGAAAATAGATTTGATAGGATATGGAGGTCAAGATTAGAGCATCTGAGAATGTAACACTGCATTATTGAAAATGTTTAAAGCTGAGAGTTTTATCTTTACTTTACATCATGAAGACCAAAATTGTGAATGACATTGACATTTGTGTTATCTAAATAATTGGCTCTTAGCTCTCCACTTTAAGAGATCTCATTGAATTATAGAAATTCTCTGAACATGCTTTCCATAAGGCACTGTTTCACTTGAAAGAATTGGTACTAAGTTATCTGGAAATTTTAGTATGAGCTACATATATTTGATGGCAAACACTGAAGAAGAATTGGATGTGACCTTGACAATTGTGTGACCAGTTTTGTTCTATGTAATTGATATAAGGTCAGTTCTCCTATGATTTGAAAGAGTATTTATGAAGTTTTAGTGAATCCTGGCCAGGCATATTTTAGTGTAGAGACATACATAATGTGCTTCTGAGTGCTGTCATCTATGGTGTAGTCCACAGGTCCAAAATTGATGAAGCTTCAATTATAGTATAATTCCCCTGGAAGGGACTTAATTTGGTAAGCCAGGGGGAGTAGTCACTCCTACCACTATGAGGAGAAAAAATTTCATGCTTCTTTCTGACAAAAGACAGAATGTTCTAAAGACTTTCAAAAATCTGAGTAACTGAAAAAAATAGTACTAGAAAATAACACAATATAAAGTTGATAATGACTCCTAAGTTTTACGTCTGAGAAGATGGTATGATCTTATATGAGTGACACTGTCTCCCTTGATAAAATTCTAACATGCAAAAGTCATTGGACAAATTTTATCTTTCTAAATTTCTTGAACCTTCTTCTGTTGTTGTTGTTGTTGTTGCTTGTTTGTTTCAGTTAAGGATTTATAGGTGAAAGTGTGACATGTTTCCAAGAAAGCAAAATTTCCAAAGTTTTGAACATAAAGCCAGTAGAGAGCTGATATGAATAACTTAAAAGGTTAGTCATCTCTTTATGAGAATGACTATTCGGGTATCAAACTCATACACTACACAGGGGACTTTGAAGACCTTTTCTTCAATAGGAAAAGTGACCCATAGAGATTCCTCATTTGTAACTGTTATCTCAGATTTCATGGTTTAAAAAATCTTACCTGTCTAATTTAAAAATTGGACCTGATTACAGTTGTTGCAGCAGCAGGATGGATTTTTCTGGCATAATGAACCTTATGAAGCAATTGTTCCATATCTTTTACAGAAGATTATTAGAATAGTTGACCTTATTATTTCTTTAGATATGTCTGAAGCCATGTTTAATCACATTTTATCTATTTGAGAGAAGGAGGGATTTAACATTTAAGTTCCTTTATATATATATGTATTTAATTATATATTAAATTTTTAATATATATATATATATATATATATATATATATATATATATACATATCTATATATTTAAATTTAATTTGAGAAGTCCATACAGAACAAATACAAACCTAAATTTTCAAACAGAATATACTAAATATGCACTTCATTGCTTGTAATTACTTAAACATATTGAAAGCACTTTTAAAAATAATTTGTCAATATTCACAAAGACTCAGAAAAATTTTGGGGGTGGGCATACTTCACAATGATTTTCCCAGTGAGGGGGTAATAAATACGTTAGAATTTTTAAAGAAAAGGAGAAGGAAATGTATTGATTATATGGTAAATAGGTAGGTGCTAGCCAAGCATGTCAGTCAGCCCATTGGGAATTCTGTAGAGGCCAAGGAAAATCACAGAGCACATTAAAAGCATTACATAGTTAAGCATTGTTAATTTCTAAAACTCTCTTGGAGAATGTTTGGGTGATAAAACTAAATATTAACAACTTCTTTTTTTTATTAAAATGTTAACAATTTCAAAAGCCAAAATGTTAAAAGTTCAACTTTAGGCTATATCACAGCAGCTTTTATCACATCAGCCATCATACTGAGAATAAGAAAGACTAAAGTACTGGGAACTGAATTGGAGCAAATTTTGTTCTGTGTCATGTGTGATTATGTCAGAATGAACCTCAATATTATGTATAACTATAATGCACTAATAAAATGTAAAACACACACACACACACAAAGATGATATTAAAAAAAAAAAAAAACCTAAAATAAAACCATAATCTGGGAAGCCAGGGGCACAATAAGAGAAGAGTGTAACCTTTTCTACTGTGCTTTAACCTTTGTGGGTGTCCCAAGTGTGTCAGAGAAGTCAAGGAGAAACAGGCACTGAGAGGTTTTTGAAAGTCTACCAGATAAATTTTAATTAGGGAAGAAAAAGTCAGGTAGGCTTTGGCAAAAAGGAAACCACAAAACAGTGATCCCAATATTCTGCAGAAGTTTGCCAAATCCTATGCCATGTTAATATGAGGAAATGAGAATCAGATGGTGTGGGACAGTTCTCTGGGTGGCCTGGAACTCACCCAGTTTCTCTCTTTTCATGCTAGTAGTTCTCAAGTATTACTGTGGAAGGTCCTGGGAATGAAATATCTTGAGTTAAGCAGGGACTACTCAGATCAGTCCAGGCTTCATTTCTCCCTTTCCCTGAAGCAGGATGCCTTCAAGTCTTTGCCCAGTGAGCCGTATTGCCACTGAGGGATACAACCCAGAAAAGCTGTCTTTCAGAGTCCCTCAGCTGTGGTGCAAATGGGAAATCTGGGTCATAATTCCACCTGCCTAGAGGAGCCTTAAGGAACTGGCTGACAGTGGGTCATTAAACTTTTTGTCCCTTACTGCCAATCTGTAAATAAAAAATCCATTTAATGTAATTTGCTGTATGTGTGTTCTGTCTTACTGTTCTCAGGCACAGTAATCAGCAACTGGCTTGCAGAGATGTCAGCACTGCCACAGAGCTGGGGAGACTAGAGCTGCAGTGCAGCCCCTTTCACAGGAAACAGCTCAGTGAGGGTCCAAGCCAGGAGACAAAGAAGGAAACAAGGTGAATTCACAACCCACTGTGGGCCACTTTCAAGCTGTAGCTCAGTCTCCAGTGCTCCTGGTGTTTACTGTTAGAAGTCTTTAAGTAGTTTCATTTTGCATTCTACCTAGAGGTTTCACTTGTTATCAAGGGGTGAGGTAGACTGCAGTTGGCATATTTCATCTCAGCTACCACAAAAATGTATTATTTTTAAAATTATAAACTGAAGTAGACTAATACAAACATGCATCCGAGGGTCATTATCATTTTATATGGGTTTCCTGGATTGAGGATGTTATTTCTATATTTTAGAAAGCTCCTCTCCCCAATAAATCTCAAGAATCAAATTAAAACTCCTATTTTTAATTTCATTTATCTAATTCAACCAGTTTGAATCTCAAATGGATTTTGGCAATCTCAGAAATGTTTTAGTGCAGAGGTCAGTATAAAATAGCTTTTTATTCTAATTCTATCTCTATTATAGTGACAGAAGAGATGTTGATGAAATGATTTTGAAACTGAATAGTATCATCAAATGTCAAGAAAATATACTTAAGCTTCAATGAACCTTAAATGTTATACATCATGTATTTTTTAGATGTGAAAACAAAACTGAGTTAAAAGTATTGGTGTACTAGGAGGAAAAAGCCCCACCAATATCCTACCAGGCCCTCTAATCCCTCATTTATAATGACCCATAAAGACAAAAATTAAAGAAATTATATCGGGGGACAATGGAGAGTACTTTCCAGGTACTAAAACTTGGGGAATTTGCATTTTGTGATAGGTACACTGAGTTTACCTGCAACTCTTGTCTCCTGATAGATCATCATCTCTGTGCAGTACTGATGGAGGAAGCCCTAACAGAACCTGAGTAAAGCTTACTTCGCCCAAATTTTGGGCTACAAAGAAATGTTGAGAAAGAGGGTGGATAATGGAGAAGATGGAAGTATACAAATGTAGTTAATTAAAAAAAAATAATAGCATCAAGATATCAACCTGCCCATTGAAAGGATCCCTTGAGTATAAGAAGTTACCAGGTTCCAAGTATCTTTTAAAGTGTCTTCATATTATTTATCAAAAATATAAAAAAAGTTTAGTATAAATACAAAACAGAACAATTGAACTGGCCTCAGACTTCTAAATACTAAATGGGACACCTGGATCATAATTCCACCTACCTAGAGGAGACTTAAGGAACTGGCTGACAGTGGGTCATTAAACTTTTTGTCCCTTACTGCCAATCTGTAAATAAAAAATTCTTCTTGAGAATTTTGAAGGGAAAAGAAAACTTGTGATCTTATCATTCTCACTATAGCTAAGTTGCCCTGAACTTTGAAGGCATTATATATGTTCTCAGATATGAAGAAAATCAAAACATATCCCAATGAAAATGGTCGTAAAATTTCTTTTAAGTTATAGAAGTAAATTTTAATTTGTCTTTATTTCTTAATCATCATTTTATGCTAGTGGTGAATTACGAAGAAAATGAAAATATTTTATTATGCAAGTGAAATTTTTAGACTTTGATAAAGTTAATTTTTATTAGTTTTTAAACATAATTATTTACCCTTTTTAATCTCTTGGTAAGCTCTTGGTTATGGCTGATTTGTCTGCAAGGATTGCTTCCAGTTAATATTTATCATGGAAGATTTAGTGAGTCACTGGGACAGGATTTATTTTGAAGTGTTGACTTAAAAAATGACTTTGTCAGGGAATTAACAGGTGCAACAGAAGTTTGATGTGGAAATCATTTCTGTTCTTTGTTTCCAACCATTGTTTCCAAGAGTTTTTTATGTCATACTGAGGAGAGATTTCCTGAGAAAAAATAAAAGCCTTCTGATTGGGTCAGGTTTATATTATATCTTATCATTTACATCCCTTGAAGCTCAGCAAAGAGAAAGCAATTTCTATGTGTGTGGGGAGGGTGGCAGGCAAGAGAAACAGTGTATCCAGAGAGAACATGCATTTTTAATTCAGGGGCATTGGCACAGATGAGGAGTAGCCCACAGAGTCTTTTCCAGGCTCTGCTTAAACACAGAATGGTTTTATTTCCTTGTGTGCCTTTTCCCTTTTTCTGCAAGAAGAGAAAATGAAGAAAAGAAAGAGAATTACATTTATTATTTTATTTTCAGCAAAACTCAAATATATATTTGAAGGAATCAGGAAAACTTATTGTCATCTTATATATACGCACTCATCCTCAGTACTTAGATCAGACAAAGCATGACTGCTTTTGCCATCAATATTTTAAAATTTTAGTGAAGCTCAGGAAGATTCCCCGACATACCTGGCTTGCAAGTGGCAGTATCTTTTTGAAGAGCAAAAAATGAATCATTATTTTCTTGGTGTGTGTGTGTGTGTGTGTGTGTGTGTGTGTGTGTGTGTGATATTTTAAATTTTAAATTATTTCAACAGTACACGTATTTCACCCTTGTTGGTTCCCTCAGTGAGAGGCTGACAATACCTTTAGGATATTTCTTTCAGCGTTCTTCACTGCATCTGCATTTTATAAGTGATAACTATCCATTATAATTAAGGGAATTTTTCAATGTAAGTTCCCAAAAGACAAACTAAGAAAAGCATAGCATTTTTACAACAAAGAGACATAATCAAATATGTCATTGGTACTCTGATTAGTGGAATAGGATGTCAGAGTCTGTAATATAATAAATAGAATAACTATAAAAAAAACTTTTGTGGCAAGTGAAATTTGGGGCATATTAAATATTTAAATTCTTGTGAGGATCCAGGCCAATTCTTCAGGAAAGAAAGACAAAGCATAAAGATTGTCAAATGGAAATGTCTCAAAAAGAATTTGCTCTAATATTTTGCCAGTGTAATTAAATTATTTGATCCCCAAACCTTCTATCTCTGAAAAATATGTCATATACACAATTTTGATAATAATTTACTTAACCAAATATTTAACTGTTTTATATAAGCAGCTATTTGATTTAATATCATGTACCTGAAACATTTATGGTCATGGAGGGGATCAAACATTTATTAGACATAGTTCTTGTTTTTAAAATAATTGAAATCTAGAAGGGGAAACAAATTATAAAAATATATATCAAAAACTAAAAAATGGGGGCTGGGGATAGAGCTCAGTTGGTAGAGCACTTGCCTAGAATGCACAAGGCCCTGGGTTCAATCCCAGCACCACCAAAAAAGAAAAAAGAAAAACTAAAAAATGATATTAAGTTCAAATAAGAGTTAAAATAATTCTCAAAAGAGGTGGCAATTATTAAAATCAATAACAAATATGGTAACTGTAATGGGAGAGTTCAGAAAATAAAAGAATGTCTTCTGTTTAAGCAAGATTATCCTGAGGAGATGGAATAAGAAAGGTTGATAGTGAATATTTCCTTGGAGATGAGAACAGAGAAAACGTTCTAAGTGGAATATTAAAAATGAATACATGGCTTATGTCAGAGTAAGGGCCTCCAAAAATTATCTCCACAAAAGTAATTCAAATGCTGAAAAAAATGGTCAGAATTAACTTTTTTAAAACCATAGAAATTAATAAAAACTTATTTCAATCCAAAGAGTATTTATTCAATAAAACAGCTGAATCTAGGTAAGAATAGTGAGCTTCATGGTCTTTTCACTTGCCCTAGCATATTTTCCTGCCCTTAGCTCCAAGTTACTGTGTGATTATTCTGGAAAGATCTGAAAAAAATCCTAAGATCTCATTTCTAGTTAAGCTCAAGCCTTCCTTGCAATTAGAAAATGAAATCTAAAACAGAGTTCAAAACAACTGGCTGAATGGTGAAGATGTACATCAATATGCATGCAGGGCTCCCTGGTGAAGACTAGGAGACATTTAAGGAAATCTCTGTTCAAATTTTTACTGAGCAATATGCTAAATTCAGTGACCAACCTCATACCATATTTAAAAAGTTAATTCAAAATGGATTAGAGAACTTGATGTTATAGCTAAACTTTTACAAATCTTTGCAAAAAACCAAACATATCATTATGGGACTGGTTAATTAACACAATGATCTTGAATATGGAAACAAAATTATAAGTGGATAAAGAAAAACCAGTTATTTATTGAAACTAAAAGCTTTTGTGCTTCTAAGGAGTCTGTCAAAAAAATGCTAAGAATCTCCAGAGAATAGGACAAAATACTGCTATTCATAACCGGTAAAGAGTTAGTTTTTTAGAATACATAGAGAACTCTCTTAATTCAATAACAACAACAAAATAACCTGATGAAAAATGGACAAAGAATTTTAATAGACATATCTCCAAGGAAGATATACAAATGTCCAATAAATAAATTAAATGCTTTAATCATTAATCATTAGAAAAATACAAATCCAAACTCCAATGACATAGCACTTTAAATTCACTAAGATGTTAAATCAAAATGGATAGAAAAAAACAAGTGTTGGCATAGATTTTGGGGGAAATTAGAACCCTCATATATTACTGGTGAGAATGTAAATGCTGTAGTTATATGTTGCCAAGAGAATTTATCTACACACACACATAAAATAATTCATGAAGTTTTAGAGCATCATTAGTCACAATAGCCATATAGTGGAAACAACCCTCGTGTGTCCATCAATTAATGAATGGATAAACCAAATATGTATCTATCCAATGCAATATTATGAAGCCGTACAAAGTGAAAGAAGTACTGATACATGTCACAATGTGGATGAACCTTGAAAACATTATGCTAAGAGAAATAAGCCATACCAACTGGTTCTATGTTATTAGGAATGCCTAGAATAAGCAAATTCTTAACCATAGAAATACCTGGGACTCTGCCTACAAATATGAAATGGGTACCTACCAGGAATGGCACTGGGATTTCTTTTGGAGTGATAAAGATCATCTGATATTTGATAGTGCTGATAGTTGCAAAATTTTGTTATTATCCAGAAACACAATGAGTTGTACATTTAAAATAGATGAATTTCATGGAATGTGAATTAGACCTCAAAATAATAATTTAACAATAATATTAATAAAATGAGTGCATGGAGATCACAATCTGGAGTGACTGAAGAGCTCAGCAGGACTACTTGAGTGTTATATTGATAGTGATTTTACATTCTGAAGAACAGAGAGAAAAAGAATAAAAATAAATAAAAAAAAAATAAATAAATGTCAAAGAAATGTGAGCCACCATAAAGTATACTAATGTATGCATAACTGGAGTGCCAGAAAGAAAGAAAAACAAAATGGACAGAAAAACTAATAGAATTAATGATTGAAAAGTTTCTAAATTTGTAAAAAACAAAAATGTGAATTTCATGCAGAATAAGCACAAAGAAATCTGCATTCAGCTACATTATATTTAAGATAGTAAAAGATGAAGAGAAAAATTTGCAAACAACAAGATAAAAATGAAGAATCAAGTATAATAGATCCTCAATACGATTGACAGTTGATCCAGTCAGAAGGCAACTATCAAGAAAACAAACAACAATAAGTGTTGGCAAGGATTCAGGGGGAAAGGCACACTCATACATTGCTGGTGGAACTGAAAATTGGTGCAACCAATATGGAAAGCAGTATGGAGATTCCTTGGAAAACTTCAGATGGAACCACCATTTGATCCAGCTAGCCCACTCCTTGGTTTATACCCTAACAACTTAAAAACAGCATACTACAGGGACACAGTCTCATCAATGTTTATTGCAGCAGAATGCACAATAGCTAAACTGTGAAACCAACCTAGATGCCCTTCAGTATATGGATAGGGAAACTTTGGTATATATACACAATGGAATATTACTCAGCATTAAAAGAGAATAAAATCATGGCATTTACAGGTAAATGGATGGAGCTGGAGAATATAAAGCTAAGTGAAGTAAGCCAATCCCCAAAAAACAAATGCAAAATGTTTTCTCCAACCAAAGGCCGAATGTTTTCTTTGATAAGAGGATGCTAGCTCATCAGAGCAATGGGGTTGGGGGGAGCATGGGAGGAATGGAGGAACTTAAGAGGGCAAAGGGGAGGGAAGGGAAGAGAGGGGGCATGGGGAAAAGTAGCTGTATAGCACAGAAACCCTGCAAACAATACCTCACCCAGACAATGAAGGTTAATGTAATCAGTGAAATTTCCAGCTGGTAGGATGTACCTTCAATATAATATGACAAAAAGAACAAAGTACCTCTTTCACTTCTCTCCCCAAACTCAGAATTACAATCTAATTATGAGAAAATATCCTACAAAAACTAATTCTAATTTAGAAATTCTACGGAGTATTCAGTGACCATTCTATAAAAAGTAAAGAAAATAAAAAACAACAGAAGTCTGAGAAGCAGTCACAGCAAAGAGAAACTCAAGAAGACAAACAACTAAATATACTATGGATCCTGGATGGAATTCTGAAATAGAAAAACATATTAGTGAGAAATACATGTAGACTTTAATAATAATGCATTATTATTGTCCGTTAACTGTGACAAATGTACCATAGTAATGTAAAATGCTAATAATAGTTAAAACTGTGTGTTGAATATATGGAAACTCTACTATCTTTACAAACTATCTGATATTTATATATTATATTTCTGCAAGTCTAAGTCTATAACTCTATTATAAAAGTTTTACTTTAACAGTTGAGTACAAGCAGATGATAGTCATTGTGATTTCTCCAAGATTTTTTTTTCTTTTCTTCAAGTAGATCTAGTAAAAACTTCAGTAAAATATGATTTAATCCTGAACTAAAGTGCATAAAAGTCTATCACTAAACTTTATTGACATCTGTTGGCATTCCTCTTGGTTTTATTTCACAAAATGTGCATCTGAGGATAGTGTGAATTGATGTTATATGCACAATAACACAGGTGCAGAGACATCAAGGCAAAGCAACTCCCTTATTCCTTCAACTTCATCAGATTTCCCTGTGTTACCTCTGGTTATAGATCCTTGAAAAAGAAGACATGGAAACTCACAGGATATTGGAAAAGATGAACTGTCTGTATTAGTTTTCATAAAGTAAATCCCTCCTCTGTGGCTTCTCTCATCAGCTAAAATTTGAGGAAGAACATCTGTGTAGCTATACAAATTGCCCCAGGCAGCTCAGCACTGTGTGCTCATTACTAGTAATGGAAGCATCTCTTTTACCTGGGTCATGGGCCTTCATTGTAGTAATTGCTGGTGTCCATCACACCCTTGGAATCCCTTAGCCTCACTGTTGTGTGTCCATTGCTTCAGTTAGGATTTAGAAGAGTTATGCTAAATGACCTATGCTAAGTGTATGTAGGCATTTATCAAATAGATTAAGGTTTCTAAATCTGAACGTGGTACTAACTACCCAGAATTTCTATGTGGCCAGATGTGTATTCACTTGTACATTGTAATCATTAATTTACAAGGGTTATAAGCAGATTGTGATTCAGAAGCAAACCTCTTCCTATGGTGGAGCAATGCACTGAGTTACAGCTTCCACAGTGCTGCTCATTTACTTGGCTGGCCCACTAGAGATCTCTTGGTGGGTTCCTGAGAATGAATTTGTTACTCATAGTCTGTTTTCTAATCTTCCTAATAGACTCTGTAACCCTTTTCTTAGGTTAACTTTTTAGAAATTGTATGTCCCCTTGCACAGGTAAGTCTTTATGGGCAGCTGTATACCACCCCCTGTACCTTCTGGAAAGGGAGGTTGGTTCCAAAGGGCTGATGCAGTTTCCCTGCTTGGAAGCAGCCTCAAGGAATTACACTTGGAAAAAAGATTCCTTTCTTAGGGTCTAGAATAAACATATGTGACAAACATCAAAAGGACAATAACAACAGACAGGTGTTCACACTGAGACTGTTACATGGATGAGGCCACAGATTCACTTTTCACAGCATCCTTTCAGAGGAAACAGTACCAATATTCGTAATTGCCAAATGTTAAGTTAGTTATGTAGGCACTGAAATAAACAACTAAGATGTATTGTTAGCACCAATACAGTTAGCATCACAGTGAAACTATTTTAGTTAATCCTCACAACAATTTTATGAGGCAGCTGTTAACATCTCTCATTTATAGATTGAAATTAGTCGCAGCAGGGTTAAATAATGTCTATGATATCACATATGACGGGGAACACGAGAATTCAACCGAATATATTTTGATTGACTATACCTCCTAGCTCTGTTATATTAAATCAAAGAAGCAAACAAAATTAGAGAAATATTCCAGGTGTACAGACATTTTTTTGCTTGCAAATCTTTCTTTTTTCTACATAATTGCCGACTTTGAAGGTCATAAGTAAAATCCTCAATAGAGAAGAAGGAAAGTAGAGAAAGGAAAGAATGCAAGATAAAAATAGTTTTATTTATTTATTTTTTGTAATTTGCCTAGTTTACAAGGTAACATATTAAATGCTTTGCTTTAGATAATGTAATAAAAATTCACAAATAAAAATTATGCCGAGAGAAAAGAGTACAAGAAAGACCATTTCATACTGAGATTCTAGAGTTGAGTTCCAGGGCAAATCAGTGCCCTCTTAGGAAAATACCCAGATAACCACCAACAAAACCTGCAAAGATGGGCCAATTAAATACAAGACCCATTTAGCTACCTGCTACAGGACCAAACTAACAAGAAGAATTAAAACTATTATTGCTGAGTAGTTCAAATGACCACACAGAACAACTGTGAATTTTTATTGTAAGAAAATTAGGTTTCTGCAGAAGGCAACGAAAATTAACTGCCTGTAAAGAACTGTTTTGAAATAAATGGGTTTTTTTGGGCTATTGAGACTGAGATGGTTGTGAAAAGGCTCTTCTCTAAGAAGGTTCTAATTTGGCTTGTTCACAGAACGTTTTAAATGGCTTTTGGACATTTGGATTCCAAATGCAATCACCCTAACCTTATAGACAATATCTAGAGTTCTCTTGGCATTAGGTATATTATTGAAATTCTCTTTTTTTCTTTTTTTTTTTTTAAATTAGTTTAAAATATGGTGTGAGGTAGGGATCTAAACTTATTTTTCCTTAAATTGTTTTCAATTACCATTTACTAAATAATCTATCTGTTCTTTAATGATATTGACAATATCCTGTATTTCTATGTTTTTTGACATTGCTTTATCAATATTTTGGGGGCCAATACTACAGTTTTAATAACTACCTTTTAAAGTGCATTTTAATATCCCACAGGGGAAGCATTGTTTTCACAATTTAATTTGTCTACACTTCATAATTTCTTCTTCATGAATTTCATTTTTTTCAGTATGTAAGTAATTATTTTCTTAAGCAGTCACAGTGTTTAAAATCCAAAGATTTTAAAGGGCATACACTGAAGATTGTCCCTCTTTCCTTGTTTATCATCTTGTTTACCATGCCACACTTCCCTGATAAATATATAAACACTAATATTCATCAGATTTCGCTTCATATATATCCTTCTTTTTATACAAAAGGATCTGCCTAACAAGATACTTTTCTCACTGAAAAATAAACGTTGAGGGATAGCCTCATTTCAATATTTGAACAATACCTTACACTTTATTATTATTTGACTGTATTTTATGAATGGATTATATATTTAACCAATTTCCTGTTGATGAACATTTACGTTTTGCTAATCTTCTGTTCTTGCAAACAATGTTACAGTAAGAAAACTTGTATATATACAAAATATCCCACAAACAGGTGTGTCAGCAGAATAATTGACCAGAAATAGAGTTGTTGGATAAAGAACCATATGCAAATGTAATTTTGTTGCATCTTCCCAAATTTCCTTATATATAGACTGGTAAATTTACACTGTCTCCAGCAATGTGTGAGGTTATCTCTTTCCTCTCCTGTTTGAAAGTTCCAGTAGCAATGTTATGTGATAATATTAAATAACATTATTTATTATAACCCAATTTCTGGAGTTTTGCTACTTTACAGTGAAAATTAATATCATGTTTGCATTTTCCCTTAGTGATACTAAGAACCTTTTCACATGTTTAAGAGTTGTTATATATTTTATTATGTATACTTAACAAATTATCTACTTAAAGTCCATCTACTTATAGACCATTTTCTTATTTTTCCAATTTTTAATGGAAAATTTCCCAAGATCATTTTATAATAAAGGGAAAAACAAAACACTTTGTGATATAAGTTGAGTTGAATATATTTATCTCTATTTTTTTTCTTTTAGCTTGTTTTTTGTTTAGATTTTATAACAATTTAATCAAATTATAGTGATTATTTTTTATGCATTCTGATGTTTGAGTCATATTTATAAAAAGGTCTTCCTTTCTTTGAAGTTCTAAATAAATTTTATATTTTTGTTATTTCATTTATATATATGTATATATATATATTATTTAACTTCATAAGTACACCTTTTTTCAGTATGATTTGAAGTATGAATTCAATAATTTCTCTAGTTTGTTATGAAATTGTTTCCATACTATTTTTCCACGGGTTTGATTTGATATGCCACTTTAGTCATATATTAATTTTCCACTTTTATTGAGCTCTATTTCTGGGCTTTCTTTTCCATTAGTCTGTATACTTGAAAACCTTCTCATTTCTTTAAATACTGAGGTTTTATAACACATTTGAACAACTGGTAGTTTCTTGCTCCCTATTGCACTTTTTAGAGTTTTTTTTTTTTTTTTTTAAAGAGAGAGAGAGAGAGAGAGAGAGAGAGAGAGAATTTTAACATTTACTTTTTAGTTTTCAGCGGACACAACATCTTTGTTTGTATGTGGTGCTGAGGATCGAACCCAGGCTGCACACATCCCAGGCGAGCGCGCTACTGCTTGAGCCCCATCCCCAGCCCTTTAGAGCTTTTTCTAGATCTTATTTTTTGCATATTTTTCTACATTCATTTAATGACAAATTATTGTTTCTAAAGAAATTCTCTTTTTTAAAAAAGTTAGAATTACAATTTTATTAAGTTGTTAACATAGCTTAGGTTGTTAAAATATTTTAATGACAATGCTGCTGTTGGAATGTTCAAAAGTATTCACCTATGTCCTTTAGCTGTATTTAAATTTTTCTTTTATAAAGCTTTTACACATTTATGTAAAGTTTGTTTCTTGATAATTTATGTTTTATGATGAAAATTGATCATGTTTTCTTCCTCATTAGAGTCTGATTATATAAATGACATTGATATCTGTGTACTAATTTTATGCATTGCTGCCTTACTGAGTTCTCTTAAAGCTTATCATATTACCTGCAAATAGTGATAGTTTTATCTTTTGTTCATTTTTATAGCCTTAATTTATTTTATTTTAATACCAGTACAATGTCAGATAATAATATAATTTTATTTTTCTGCATTTAATTAGGAAAACTACTAGTGTTCCTTTATTAAGGATAATGCTGGAAATATCTCTTTATCTATACACACACACACACACAATACACACACATATGTATACATACATATTTATGTTAATAATAAGTTATAACTTTATTACTGAGATTTTTGAATAACAATTACAACTCTAAATAAAATTGCATCAACTTAAAACACTAGTGTAATAAAATTAAATCTTCCCATCATGAAATAGAAAACACTTTCTTATTGGCTAAGTATCTTGCATTCATCAGTAAAAATTTTGCTGTTTTCTTCATTGGAGGGTGTCACTAAGGGTGTCATCAACCTCCTTGTTATGATATCTAATGTTTGTATTTAAGTTTTTATTTAACTGGAAATCTAACCAGCTTTTGACGCTGATCTAAATTATCTCTTTTTAAATATTATTTTCTCTTTTTTTCTGAAGATGCCTCACCCTTTTCCTCTGATATCTCTGCCTATTCCTTTATATGAGTTGATTCCTAGTTTCTTTATGTTTGTTTCATTATTATAAATATGATCTTTTTTACTTTATTTTCTCAAAAATTCTTGTAAACAAGATACTAAAAGAGCTCTGATCTTACTGAAAGTTTTTTTGTATTAGTTTTAATTTTAATTATTTTTTTCAGTTGCACTATATAAAACCAAAAGAATAATTTTAAACACTGGTGAATAAAATTTGCACCGTTTTTTTCCTTGTTTCAAAGTGATTAAGTGTAGGCTTTACCACCAAATATAGTGATGAAGCTTGTTTTCTCAGAAAAAAAATTATGATCCAATGCCTGGGAAAATTCTTTGATGATTTCCTTTCCCAGTATTCTCTTTCTAGAAGTCTGATTCACATATTGGAATGCCTACACTGAACTTTTATAAATTATTTTTACTATATTTGTTCACTTCTCTGCTCTTAATCTGCTTCCCAGTATCTTGTCCTAATTTTCTCTAATTGTTGTATTAGTTTCCTCATTTCAGCTAATAAAGTTTTGATGTCCAAAAGTTCTTCTTTATCTAATATTTATTTATTCATCTAAATGCCGTGTTTTTTCATGCATGTAATATTATAGAAATCTTGCAGAATCTGTTTTTCTAATTAATTTTTCTCTTTACATGTTTGCTTATATTTTTTATATCTAAGAGAAGGAACACAAATAAGCTGATTGACATTTCCTATGCATAGGTGGGCTTTGCAGACTTCCTGGTAGGCCTAGTCTTACTCAATAGGATTCTGAAGGAGAAAAATATGATATACAAAGTGTTATTGGATTATTTTGTATCTTGCTTTTCAAGAAAGATGTGTAGCTTAATATCATTCTAAACACAAAGAAGATAGGTTAATGTTTTGTGTACTGTGGAAGCCCTAGAGCTCTAGGATATTCTTCTGTGAAATTTAGATTAAGAAAGATTGCTTTGGACCCAGTACATCTTAATATGTTTGACTGATTTGTTTCTATTTTACTATTTTTGGTGTTGAGGTTGGAACTCATGGCCTCATACTGCTATGCAAGTGCTCCTATACTGAGTTCCATCCCTAGCCCACCAATATATCTTCAGAACTTTTCTTGGTTTCAACAGATTTTCCAGATCTTTCAAGGAGTTTTCTGAATGGCTTAAAATGACAACATTCTAGAAGCTGTGTGCTGAAATCATACCAGTGGGCCAACGTTTCAGTGAGTGAGGTTCGCTTAGAACTCTGTATACTGTGCTGGATTCTCATTACTAGCTGTGCCAGTGACCCAGACCAGACTTTGTTGCCTTCACTGGAGAAAATCCTTGATATGTAGCAAGAGACAAGAATGGAAGAAACCCCTACCCTTCAATTAGTTGTCTGATTCCCTAATTGCACTTTTACCCAGTCTCCATCCCCACTTGCTTAGGTTTGTTGTGCAGCCTCCACTCCTGAGGCTCCAGGAGTTTGCTCAGGTGCAGCTGGACTCACTTCAGCACCTGCTTGGGATAGTCTTCTGAAGTCTGCTAAAGGAATTGCTACTTGTCTGCTTTTAAATTTTCCAAATTTTGTTTGTATCATTTCCTTTTTTGATCTCTTTTCTGGAATTTTGAGATGAAACAAAATAAAGCATATTTTTGCTAATATTTCAAGGAGAAGAGGAAAATGAATATGTTTAATCCACCACCTATAACCAGAGCTTAATTATTTTGTCTTTAAATTACATTTTAATAGTCTACAGAGATAAAACTATCGTAATCTTCATGGTTTAAAAAAAAAAAAAACAATATTTAAAAAAAAAACTGATTTGCTTCTGTTTATCCCATCCCAATGAACTTCAAAGTAATTAAGAATATGTATCTATAGGGATATTATTTGCAAGTATATTCAATAATTTATAAATATTTATTGGGAAGAATTTTTTAAATATTATGGTTTGATTTTCAAAAAAATAAACTCGGTGCCCCACTCTTTGTGTCTTAAAACTTGTTAGAAAAACTGTTAGAAGGCTGAGGTTGTAGCTCAGCAATAGAGCACTCACCTAGCATGTGTGAGGCCCTGGGTTCAATCCCCAGCATCACATAAAAATAAATTTTAAAAACAAAGGTATTGTGTCTAAGTACAACTAAAAAAAATAAATATTAAAAAAAGAAAGACTGTTAGAGTTATTTGTATTTTCCTATATTTTTTAAAAGATGGCAATTTTAAAAAACTTGGTATATTTTTTGTAAGAAAAAAAATTACCGTTAAATTTTCTGAGCTTTTTCTAGAACATAAGTAAGTTTTAATTTATGAATATTTATTTTGTAACTGTACTTTGTTCTAATATATTTTTCAGATATTTCTTTTATGCCTTACAATAACAGATAACACCTGTAAATAACAATTTTCTCACTCTTCAAAATGATTATTCTTATGTTTGAAACACTAAACCAATTTCATTCATTTGTTCCCTTTCCTTTCTCGATTTGCTTTTCTAGATTAACTGCTCTTTTTGCATTCTTTATAAAATGTTAATTAAGTAGTTTTTTGATTAATAATAATGCTTGTTATACTTTTATATATGCATGCAAAATTGATAGCATTATTTACATAAATGATTATAACAAACATTTATGTAAATAATGCTATCAATTTTTAACTTTGTAAATTATCTGCAGTTATATAACTTAGATTACTTTTTTGAACTTTTGTTATTACATTTTTAAATTACTCTGTGTGGTAATTGTCTCAAACTGGTATCCTCATGTTACATTCAACCCACAGACATATTTGTTTAGGAATTTTGTTATGTCTGTGAACCGTCTTTTAAAATGCAAACTAACTATGTAGGAGTTGATTATAACTCAGTGTGTGGAATTGATTATATCTCTAGAAACTCAGCACCTATTATGTTATGCCTGACCAACTTCACTTAAACTATGCAAATAATTATCTTTTCTAGCCCTAGTTCAGAAAATACAATTCTGAAAAATTGTGATTATTTTATACTTTGACTCATGATTATTTCGTATTTATGGCATATGAAAAAAATAATAAAACTTTTTATAAATAATCAATAATCTTCAAACTTGTTTGTAAGCAGTATGATAAAAGACAAAATGAAAGTGATTATCAAAAAATAGTTAACCAAATAGTGTTTTATATATGTAAATTTTAACTAATTAAGCATGTGGAGAAAATTAAGGTAATAAATAGTCTGCCTTGCTTTTAATTGCAAGATATAGAAGTAGTTATATCAGTAGAAAATGTACCTCTGTGGTAGAGGTAACAAATATAGAGGAACAGAGCAGTTGCCACACTTTTTTGTTAAAAGGCCAGGAGATAAATATTTTCAGTTTTGTCAGTCACATGGCCTCATTACAACTACTCAACAGAGCTGCTGTTTGAAAGAAGCTACTTATTACCGTGGAAATGAACAAGAATGCCTCTGTGCCAATAAAACTTTATTGTTGTTATAAAAACAAGTGGTAGACTGGAATTGGCCCATGAGCCATAGTTTGCCAATCTTGGGGAAAGAGAAATTTATCAGGTCTCACTTCTACAGACAGAAGTTGGGAAAACTTTAAAAATTTGGCCTGGAATCTGCTCATGGGTTTGCATGATGGCTTTATCCTTCAGCTTTCCTTTTCTGACCTAGTAGCTAAGGATGGAGGTGGGGTTCAGTCAAGACTTAGTCTTTACTGTTATATATGCATTCATTTTGTTTTTTTGTGTGTGGTACTGGGGATTGAACTCAGGTGGGCTTTACCATTAAACCTTGTACACAATCATTTCTATTTTTTGAGTCAGGGTCTCACAATGTTCCTGAAGCTGGCCTTGAACTTGCTATCCTACTGCCACAGCTTCCCCAGTAGCTTGGAATTATGCCACCTCCCCAGGATGCATTCACTCTTTATATAGCCACTACACCCAGATTAATGAATTCCTTTCCTTAATTTATGCTTCTGGTAAGAGAACAGCAATTATTTTATTCTAATCTTAAATATTTCTGGGTGACTTTTAGGAGTAGGTTGAAATAATTACGATTAGAGAATAAAGTTCATATGTTTTATTTTTCCATTGGATTTTTTCTTTGTGATGGTACTGGATATCTTCCATTTGATCTGACACTTCTCAACACTTCTCAACCTTGCGCGTGGCCCATGAGACTTACTTCCATACACACGGATTATCTTCATTTATCAAATAGGGAGTGAGCTCCTCAGAAAATCAGAGAAAAGGAAGAGAGGATAACTGAGTATTGATTCCTTCAGCTCTTTTCTGTTTCTGAAGGTTGCAACTTCTTCTAGCCATTCTCCCACGGTTTTGCAGGCTCCCCCACTCTCACCTTTTCAGGGTCCCGAGAATAGCTCCTGGATGTTGTAGCCTCCCTAGTGGTATCCCTGTACTGGTCCTCTGCTTTGTGAGTGATCTCTTTTTAAACAGTCATCTCAAAATATAATTTTTTTAAAAAGTTATTGGTGTATTATAATTATGAATAATAGTTGGACTCATATTTGTTCCTTCATATGACATAATTTGGTCCATTTCATTACCCAGTACCTTACATTTTCTTCCCCTTCTCCTTCCCCTGAACCCCTTTCTTTACTTGGTTTGTTTCCCTTCTATTTTTATAAATAACCCACACTTTTTTTCTCTCCCTCTTGATTCCACTATGAGAGAAAGAAAACATACATCCCTTTGAGTTTCTGAGACTAGCTTATTTTACTTAACCTGATGCTGTCCAGTTCTATCCATTTTCCTCTGAAAGATATAATTTTTTTTATGACTGAGTAACCCTCCATTGTGTGTGTGTACACACACACACACACACATATATATATATATATATATATATATATATATATATATATATATGTCACATTTTCTTTATCCATTCATCTGTTGATGGATACCTAGATGGATTTCATAATGTGGCTACTGTGAATTGTGGTCCTTATAAACATGGCTATGCATGAATTACTGTAGTATGTTGACTTCAGTTCCTTTGACTTATATTTTTTTCTAAAATAAATACATATCTACCACTTTCTCATTTTTAACATAATGTGGTTTCATATCCCATAAAAGTTTAAGATAAAACAAAATTTTATCTGTGTGAAATGACTTTTCCTTTCAAATGTAATAATTTTCATCTGTAATTCTTTATTCTGATTTAAATATTACTGTTTCATTATGTGTGTTTCCATTAGTCTGGCAATATTTTGCCTCCTCTTTTACTTGTATTATGTATAAACTACTTATTCTGATTATTTAGATAACAAAATTATATAACAAATTTGAAAAAAAACTTCATAGAATAAAAGAGAAGAGATAATTCATAATCTTTATTTTTGAGTCAGCTACTATTAATTTTACATTTGATGTATTTAGAATGTGTGAAATCATCAAAATAGTTGGTAATTGCAAAACCCTCATAACAGTGAAATACGTATACCTCAGTTTTATTTAACTTAAAATTTATGTACACTGAAGTCTATGTTTGATATGTTTAATATGTGGATTACTCTGTTTAATATGAGGATGCAGATGAAGATGATAATGATAATGATGGTGGTGGGTGGTGATAATGATGAGGATGATGATACTTCTCTCCTCAACACTTTTTTGTTGTCTCCTTTCCCCCATGAAACTGAATACCTAAATAATATTTTCATGTGCCCTTAATAATCACCCCCATCTCCTTCTTAGAGGCCTGATTTGGGGGTCCTATATTTCAGCAATTATTATTTACTATAACTTGAGAAATATTTGGAAACTTGTAAGTTTAGTAATAATTAAAGGTGCTTTAGTTACAAGTGATCTTTATGCTACTTCTTCAAATAAATTCCCTTGATATGACCAAAAAGGCCTTTCGTGGTCTTGTCACCTGTTACTCTCTCAGAAGAACCTTCTCTATGAGGTTCACTTCATTCATACTTAGCTATTTGGAGTCTCTGGATGTTTCAAGGTTTATTTATGCCTAGTAACTCTGTTAACATTTTCTCCAAAACTTTATGTCAATACCAGTCCATTTGTTGCATATAATCACTTGTACTACTTTCTTTTAGAAATTATCACTTACTGTCAGACACACTGTGTGTGGGAAGGGTGGTCCCAGAAGCCATCTTACTGAAGCTACGTTTGTCTTACTAGAAAAAGCACCCTTCTTCTGTAAGAAACTAACAGTGCAGGGCTGAGGATATGGCTTGGTTGGTAGAGTGCTTACCTTGCATGCATAAGGCCCTGGGTTCAAAACCCAGCAACACACACACACACACACACACACACATACACACACACACACAAGAAACTATCAGTGCAAGTACCATGGACACATGCTCATTTAACTTAGGCCCAAGGATATTTCTGAGCATACTTTCATGCTGCTCCTTCTCTGTACTTCTTCTATTCTATCCAAATATTTCCACTGTGTCTAAGAAATGTGGATAGGTAATGAGAGCTGTGTCCTCAGCATCTTTTCTGAACATCTCTTCTACTTTCAAATCTTAAATCCATTTTAGACTCTCTTATGGAAACTAAAGGGTACTTTTAACTGAGAATGACTTTGAATTAATGGGAAAAACCAAACAAACAATCAGCAACCTTAAGCACTTGCCCTAGATAGGAGCCTCTGTGAGTTGCCTAAGCACTGACTATGTGTTTTTTTAAGTGCTGTTTTGCAAAGTCATTCCACAGCCAGATTTCTAAACATAGATCTTATAAATCAAAGGGAAAAATCCAGAAGACATTTTTGTACATTGAGGTCAGATGAAAATTTCCACTCTATAGTATTTTTGTCTCTCTTAATGATAATTGTTGAGAAGTGGTGGTAGAGGCTTAATTAAGAATTTTTAATGAAATATTTATAGAAATATTAAGTAATCAAATTATTATTATTTGTTTTGACATTTGTTTTTTCCTGACTTACATCTTTGACTCTACTCTCCCCTCCTTTTTACATGATTGAATAATGCTTCATAATGCCAAGATCAGAGAAAGCCTTTGTTTTTTCCTGGGAAAATGTCTATCTAGAAAACAGCTTGGGGTCAGGGACCAGAGTTAACTGATACATATGGTTATAGAATTTTAGAAAAAATAACAAAAGAAAAGCATGAGATTCAAGAACACATAAAGTACAGCCTTAAAAATTATACACAGTGTCATTGTTCTGTAATACAAACTGCCTCCACATTAGCCACCAAAGGGCAATATGAACAGATAATTGCTATTATCTGGCCCCAAACAAGAAATTACTTGCTGATTCCTTTAGCTACAGCATGTTCTCAGGCACACTATGCTGGAAATATATAAAGATTCTTGGTGGCCCATGTATAAAGGAAACTTACTTAAATAGTTATGTAAGCAACAGAAGAAAAGAAGAATTATACTAGCATTTATTGAATAGATAATTATAGGCTTAGAAGTATTTAGTGAAACAGTAATCACCAAGGTTTCCTTTTATAAACAGTTTCTTGCAGAGTGACACTGAATCCCAAAACCATGACATCCTACACAGTATAGCTTAGACCTAATTATGCAATATTTCACTAGTAGAGAACATTTACTAAATAAACATATGTTTGATAACTCTAATCAACATAAAATGTTTCTTTGATTTCAGGCAAGTCAAATGATTACTGCTTTAAAAAGTTGCATCCAGATGAAAACTATGAATTATTGAATTACAGATTTCTATTTTTCAGAAAAGGAAACATGTATGCTCTTATGTGCTAAGATATGAGTATGTATTTACTTTATATGTACATAGATAATGTAAGTTTTAAAGTATTATTTGGGTAATTCAGTGTGCGAAACATCTTATTGAACTCTCCCGTGATTGAGAAACAATTTTACCCAAGTGGTTATGTCATTTGAAAAGGGATTTTCTTCCTAAAAAAAGAAAAACTGGAAAAAAAAAGCCAGATTAAAAATAACACAGGTTTCAAGAAATAATGCTCTTAGGTAAAATAAATAGCTTTGAAAGAACAACCAAAGCTGATTTTGGAGACAAAATACCTTTTTTTTAAGTTGTCAATTAATTTTCATGTTTTAAATTTATTTATATATGTGATGTTAAATTTATTTATATGCTAGGCAAGTGCTCTACCATTGAGCCGCATCCCAGCCCTGGAGACAAAATAACTTTTTATCCCATACCTGTCCTATCCTTGCTGAAAGACATTAGTAAAATCCCTAATTCTTTTGCAAGATAGTGTAGTGTTCCTTAAAATAGAGAGTAATACTTAAATTTGCATGGTGAAGACTTAGTTATCAACTGTGCAGGACTATCTGCTCTTATGTGTACCAACTTAGAAAAGCAAAATTTTACAGATTCATATGTTCTTCAAGTTTCAGATAGTTTTATAGTTTTAAGTACAAGGCTAACTTGAAATACTTAAACAATGAAGAAGTGTTTGCACATCACATTTAGTCAAACCTGTTAGGATAGTCTTCCTACATTCTGATGAATAACTGATGCTTCTTTGTATTACCTAATAAATAATGTCTTATAACTATATCACACTGATGAATTTGACAAAATACTGATCAAAGTCTTCCTATGTAGACTCTATGGAATGGCAGAAAAGATTCACGCAACATGGATGTGAGTTTGAAGTTTCATTCCTGTGTCAGACCTCGTTTATATAGTTACGTTCTTTGTGTTAGGAATATACATAATATGCATATGTAGGATTCATAATCTCTCAAAAGTAGATTAGTATATGTTAAAATGTACATTTGTGAAATTGAAAAATAATAAAGTAGGGGAAAAAACAGAACAGCTTAAAGAAAAGGATGAAATCTTGCCCTTAGAAGATTTGCAAAGGGAATTATCTATGACACCTCTGGGAATTCTGTGCAGTATCCTTTTAAAGTGATAGTACAGTCAGCCTGCTCAAAATTAAGATCTGAAAATCTTAACAGCCTTGAACTGATCTTAAAGATAAAGGATGATTTATATATTCCTCCATTGCAGTAGAAATTTACCTCTTACATTGTATTTACTCTTTGTAAATATGCAAAAAAGTCAGCATTTATTTGCATCCTTATAACTCAAACAACTGTTGTTTTTCCTTATCATGTTTCTTCATATTTTCTTCTTTGGTCAACATATTAGAATATGTTAATGATTATTGCCTCCCTCTCCTATCCTTTATTCTAATATTCTTATTTTGTGTTTATTATGTAATTTTAAACATGTTAACAAAAAATAGTCTCTTCAAACTATTTATATATATATATATATATATATATATATATTGTACTTTATTATTAGAAATTTTAACTTATGTGCCCCAAATCCAAAAAATACAAAGAATCATCAAAATATATTATTGCAAAATGAATACCTAAGTTTGCACTACCCAGGTCAAGAAACTGAATATTGCCAGTTTTCCAGAGGGCAGCTCCTTATATGCCCCTTTCAACCTATCCTTCCCCCAAATGATTTAATCATCATTCTGACTTTTGTGGTAATCACTCTCTTGCTTTTATTTATAATCCATTCAATGAAATAGTTTCCACATTAAACTATAATTTTTCCAGTTTTGTGTAGTGTTTGGAAGTAGAATATATTATTTTGTATGCAGGCTTTTTCACTCAAGGACTACAATTCATCCATACTCCATGTATGAACACATAAAAGTTAATTTTACATTTTAATGTTAATGATTATTAGTTGTTTCTGTTGTGTATAATTCTAGATGAGCTCTGCTATGTATAGTTCTTAGTATCCTGCTGTGTAAATTCCTGGAAGAGGGATTGCTTGGTCTCAGGCTATGCATAGGTTCAACTTTAGCAATACCACTAAACTGTTTTCCACAGGGGTTTTCTCACCATCAGTTTATGTAAGTTCCACAGTTTTACCAAGTGACAGTGGTTGTTATTGTTTTTTTTACCTCCCCCCACCCATAGGTGGTTAGTAGTTGCTTCTCTTTGTAGTTTTAGTGTACACTTTTTTAAAAAATTTCTGTTCAAATGATTACACTTTTCATGTTTATGAGCTATTAGTTTCCTTTTGTAAGAACTTCCTTTTCATACTGGTAAATAACTTTTATGTTATTTTCTTATCCAATTGCAATTTCATATAATTTCTGGACATAAACCCTTTGTCAGTTACATGGTTTTGGATATCAAATGATATATGGTTTACCTTTTCACTCTATCATTCCTAAAAGTTAATTGTTTCTAAAAGAAGTTCTTAATTCTAATGTGGCCAAAATGATAAGGTTTTTCCTTAATTGTTAGTGTCATTTGTGTCCTGCTTATTAAATCTTCCTCCATGATGATGACATAAAAATATAGTGGAGAGGGTGGTACGCACACTCCTGTAATCTCAGAGAATGAGTGGCTAAACCAGGAGGATTGCAACTCAAAGTCAGTTTCAGCAATTTAGCAAGACACTGTCTTAAAATAAAACATACAAAGGGCTGGGATGTGGCTCAGTGTTTAAGGACCCCTGGGTTCAGTCCCTGGTAATAATAATAGTAATAATAATCATAATAATAGAAAAAAATTACTTTATTCTCTAACAGTTTTGTTATGGGTTGAGATTGAAGCTCACTGGTGGAGTACTACTATAAATGAGACTGTAGTTGTGATCCCCAGCAACACACACACGCACACATACACACACACACACACACACACACACACACACACAGAGCTTTATTGCCTTGTGTTTCACACATGGGTCTGTGATGTGCCTGCAATTTTTTTATGACTGATGTGAGACAGAGTCCTAATGGATGTCCAAATGTCTAAGCAGGAATTTTAAATTTTGGAAAATAGTCTTGTTCTTTCTCTACTGTCTGAGTGTGCCATCCTTGCTTTGAATCAGACATGCTTTTTATGTGTGAGTGTTTTTCTTCTGTCTATTTATGAATCTATAACCATGCTTTATTACTCTAGTCTTATAAACCCTGGTATGTAATAAAGGGTGAATCTCACTTAATGCTTTTCAAACAGTCTCAAGTTTTGAATTTTTGTATGTATTTTCATACAAGTTTCAGTGTCAACATGCTGAACTCTACTGAAAATTTCAAGAAAAGGAAAACCACAAACTTGCTCAGATTTCATTTGGCACTGCTCTAATACCTTTATAATACTGAGGTTTTTGATCCATAAATATACTATATATCATCATTTATTTGTGTTCTTTAATTTTTGTCAAAAGCTCAACTTTTTTTCTTCAGAGTTTTGAATAATTTTCTGATATTCTTATTTTTTAGATAAAATATTTGTATGTTACTATAAAATACAATTTAAAAAACTTTAGATTTCTACATCTTTTTTGCTGGAATATTCAAACAACATTGACTTTTTTTTTTATAACAACCTTGCACTCAGCAAATGTGTTATTTTTAGAATTATCAATGTTAATTTTAATAACTTATCCGTGGGTTATCTTGAACTTTCTATATTCAGAAAATGTAATAGAAGTTTTATATTTTCCTTTATAAACTTTATGTTTTTCTTGCATCAGTGACTAAGAAAAACAGTAAAATGTTAAACAGACTTGGTGATAATCATTCTTATTTTGTTCTCAATCTTAAAAGAAAGCCTTGAAAATTTCACTTTTAGATTTATTAATGTAGAAGTTTTCTGTATTTGAATAAAATGTGGCACCTATTCCTAGTTTGAAGATTTCAAAACAATAACACCTGTTGCATTTTAGAATATGCTTCATATATACATATATATTCATTTATTCAGATGATCATATTTTTTTCTATAATAGGTTGACATGGTTAATACATTTATTGATTTTTTAAAAATATCAAACAAACCCTACTTTTCTCATAGGGTGAGCAACTTTGCTCATATAACTATCTTGTTTTTATATTGCAGGGTTTGAAATATTTTGTTTAAAATGTTTGCTTTCATGATCAGGAATAAAATTGAAGTATTGTTTCTAATACTTCTGGTCACATTTTAAATTCAGATTTTCTTGTCCTCATTCAAGAGTTAATAGCATACTTACTTTTTCTCTCTTAAGGGAGCTTTTACAATATTTGGTTCATTCTGGGTTAAGTGATGTTATTATTTACTAGTGTAGTTAACAGGGTCTAGAGTTTCTTTTTAGAAAGATTATTTTAAGTGCAGTTTTAATTTCTTTAGTTATAGGATAAGTTGAATTTAATGTTCCTTTAATGTCATTGTATATCTGGTTTTATGTTTTCCTCGTAATTGAGCATGCTATTTAATTTTTCAAATTTAGTAGCATACAGTTGTTTATAATATATTCAGGGTAATGTTAAAATGTTCAAAATCTTTGGTATACCCTCCTTTTAGCTAATAACATTTTTAAAAATTTATTTATTCACTGATATGTAAAATAAAAATGATGCATATTAAAAGGGCACCATGTAATATTTCAATACATGCTTATACTGTGTAATGTTTAAATTATATTAAACATATCAATAGCCTTAAACATTTATCATTTCTTTGTGGTGTAGATTCAAGATCCTTTCTTCTAGCTGTTTTAAATGTATAGCACATTATCATTATCTATGGTCACCCTACTGTGCAATAGTATATATGTGTATTCCTTCTTGAAAAATCTCAAAATAAGTTTATATTTTCATTTTACTTTTCAAGAAGTATATTTTGGCTTTAGTGATTCTGTATGGTATGTTTGTTTTCTATTTACTGTCTTCTTTAATTGTCTTTTTCTTTTTTATATTTTATTTTTCTTTTTTATTAACCTTCTGGAGGCATTCTTATTTTCTTACACATTATTTTAAAATACGCATCTCAATATGATAACATTTGTATAAAACATGAAATGAAGCCTGGCATCGTGGTGCACGCTTATAATCCCAGCAGCTCAGGAGGCTGAGACAAGAGGATTGCAAGTTCAAAGCCAGCCTCAGCAAAAGCAAAGCACTAAGCAACTTGGTGAGACCTTGTCTCTAAATAAAAATTAAAAAAAAATACAAAATCCTTCTGGGAATATGACTCAGTGGTCAAGTGTCCCTGAATTCAATCTCCAGTACCAAAAAAAAAAAAAAATGAAATGAGGTTGATAATATTATGTGTGTGTACAGGTATGGCATGATGAATCCCTCTATTATGTATAATTACAATGCATTAATAAAAATATTTTTTTAAAAATGAAAACTATTTAAGAATATTTTTCTTTAGTTCAAATATTCTTCTAATTTTTATTATGATTATATTTCTGATTAATGATTAATTTTGACTTATAATTCTTAATTTCTTATACTTCTTAGTAAAAGATGGGTATCATTTTATTATTATTCAGTACTGACTTAGTTTTATTGTCATGAGGACATAAACTGTGATTTCAATTCTTTGAATATTTTCGTAGACTTACTTTTTTTTTTTTTTTTTTTTTTTACTGGGGATTGAACCCAGGGTTGCTTAACCACTGAGCTACACCCCCAGCCCTTTTTTTATTTTATTAGAGAAGGGTCTCACTGAGCTGCTAAGTGCCTCACTAATTGCTGGGATTGGCTTTGAAATTTGTGAAACTCCTGCCTCAGCCTCCCAAGCCGCTGGGATTACAGGCATGCATCAGGGCACCTGGCTGGAGATTTACATTTTTTGTCTCAGTCTGTGTTCAACTTTCAAACATGCCTGATGTGTGTTTGAATGAAAATGTGGATTCTGAAGGCAAGACTCGGGCTCTGTGTACAGACTTCAGTTGACAGCATGGCATTGTGGTTAAAATCTCAGCCCAGGCATCTTGACTCTAACTCTGACTGCCTCTTTGAACTTCTGCAAATAACTTCATCACTCTAGTCCCTCATCTTAAAGAAGGGACAGAATTCTTTTCATTTATTAATATTTATTAAGCATTAAAAGCCATTTGACTCATTGATTTATTTGACTTAAGTATCATATGATATGGTAAACTTACTGCTATTTACTACTATGTTCCTATAAACATTTTTTTAATCCTTCACTCCTTAATATTTCTCTCTTGTTCAAACTTCTCTCAGATTTTCATAACGAAATCTTTTCTTTCATGACTAAAAAAGAGCTATGAAGATGTTCTCCTGAAAATTAAGAAAAGAACAACTGTATTTTTTTCTGGTTGGTACTACACCTGCATGCATATATAATTTAACAGTTTTTTTCCCCACTGCACATAAGATCATTTAATGTAAAATAGGATCGGACAAATCAATTAAGATAATCCAAAACACTTTTTTTTTTAAAGCTATGTCAGAATCATGTAAAGGGTTTTGGGAAAATAAATCCTGGGAGCAGCTCACCCACCACATTCAGATTATTAAATTTAGAATCACTTTCAAGAATCAAGTTCCATAAGTCTTGTCTCTTTTGCTAAATTAAATTCCCCTACCTTCATCCATTGCTATTTATACTGTCTTAAAATTTAGATAGTAGTTATTTGGGAAGCAAGATGCACTTTCTTCTTTTTTTATTTTTATTTTTTTGTGGAGAGGATAATGTAAGGTCGTTCTCATGCTATAATGGTTTAGTTTTTTAAACTCCCGTGCTTAAAATACTTTTCAGGAGCAAAATGTGGGGAAATGTATTCTGATTTTGGTCTTATATTTAACTTAGTAGTATGAAGAAAACCTGAGTGAATTGTTTACTCCTTTCAATGCTTTAAAACCCATAAAACCCTACCAGGAATTATTGGACCAGTTTGGAATTCTATAAACTGCATTTCATCATAAAACATTTCAAATATGAAACCATCAAAGTAAGAATGTGTTCATTAAGAACTTAATGTATTTACTTGTTTAGTTTTAGCTTAATTCTACTTTTTGGTTCCTTAAAAACCTTATCAGTTTTTAAATTAGGCTTAGAGAAGCAGAGTTAAAGAACAAAAAGAAATTTATGAATTTGACTTACATTGGGCACCAATTCTATTAAAGTCAGATTACAGGCAATTTGGCAAAGTACATGTATGTGTGTATAATTTTGTTTTCATTTGAGTTAATTAACCACTTTAACTTCTTATTTATTTATTTTTGCTGACACTGAAAATGCTTCAGTGAGAGGGGAGACTGCTCACTCACTGCCCCAGACAGGGCTTCCCTGCCTACATCAGCACATGCTTTCCTATCATGTCTAACTTATCCTTCAGCTCACTCATCACAATTGAAGTTGATGTGTCTGCATAATTATCTAATCTTTCCCAAAAGACATAAAATGTTAAGAGAGTGGGGACCTACTCTTATTTTGTCATCACTTATCCCCAGGCCAGTCAAGTGCCAGGTATATAGTATATTCTCAATAAATAGTAACGTAATTATTATAAAAAGCAAGTGGTTGAAGGATCAATAAATGCACCTGCTGTCCAACATAAGAAAATCTATATTTGGCTGAAAGAGAGCTATTAGCTGGAGTTCAGGTAAATGATTATAGAGTGTGGATGTTTCTAATTCCCTGTAGATATTTCTAACGAATAAAAGTATTCAAAGTTATCACAAACACTGGCTTTCCTATTTATTCATTTCTCTCTTTTTTTTTTAAAGTGTGTTTATGAGATCTCTAACCTTGTTAGTGTTGGTAATTGAAAAACATAACTGTATTAAGAACAAGAATCAAAATTATTTGAGCTACAAAATCCCATCATACTATGTATTGAATAAACATGCCAATTAAACTTATAATTAAATAAGCAGTTCAGTGACATTTCTATGCATTGTTACCCAGACATTTCCTCTATGCTGATCTCTTATTTTCTATTTATGAAGTAAAAGATGTAAATTCTGAAGCCTATAATTAGCCATTAAAAGTCAAATAATTAAATGTTGTCCTACAACAGAATTTTTCAGTGGACAAAAGGCTAATGATGTTGTTCAGCATGATTAAGATTAAAGTTTAATCTAAAATATCTTGTCATTACATTTTGAGGCAATTGAATATAGCCAGTTTCATTTATTTAATTGTATTCATGTCCAAAGCAAGAGATGTTTTAGAGAATATATGCTATTCATACATATGCAGAGAGAGCACACACACATACATCCCCACATGTTTCAAACATATTTGAGGAGAGGAAAATCTACCAACCCACTAAGCTTAGTTATGCAGCAGGTGACAAAATGCTGCTTCTAAAGAACTAATGATACTTCTTGATGAAATTCTACCCTCCATGGTGAAAAGAATAATAATAGAATACATCTGTTAATGTTCCCTTTGTGCCCATCTCTGTTCTGAGTATTTTTATATGTTAACTCATCCAGTTTTCACCACTCTCTCATGAAGAAGGTGTTGTCATCATCTCTATTAACAACTGTGGAAGGCAGGAGTGCAGAGGGAAAATAATTTACCCATCATCTTAAGGCTAGAGTTTCCTATTTTATAATGGAGATTGCAACAGAGGTTGTGCCTCTTGAGTCCTACTTCATCCACCAACTCAGTCAGCACTCTTTTTGTTTGTTTGTTTATTTGTTTTGAGAATGTTGTCCTACACACCACATGGCCTCTCCCTTTGCCCATCCAGCCACTCCACCTGTGCCTTTTACATCACTCCTCAAGAACTCTCCCATCTTCACCATGACCAGACCGCCATCTCCGGGAATGAGAAAGCATCTCAAAATTTTTGTGCTTAAAATCCCCCATAAGTTTAAAGAAAGCAGAATAGATGGATAATAGGATATTAAAAATTTACATCTCCACTATATTTACAACTGTTTTCTTCTAAAATGTTTGATAAAATAAATACAATATTACAGATCATATAATTTCCAACTCCACAGGCTTTTTTGTTGATTTTCTTTCCTAGAAAACAAACACTCTTGTGAATTTCAATTCTTTTTTTTCAATCAGTTCTTAAAGATCTTAACACACATCCATATATGCATGTGTAGACTTATAGACTATATATTGCTAAATTAACTTAAAATATATAAAGTATGATGTTGCTTGGTGGACCTTTGGAAATTTTGCTTATATGTTGGTGTATTCTATTAATCATTCTGTATCTTTTCACTTATAATTATTTTCTCAATGTTTTGCTGAATTAAAACATAAAAGTGCACAAAATATACTGTGCACATAGATGAATTTTTACCAAATAACTGGACCTCTAGAACTTCATGCTGATCATGATATGGGATATGACCCATACAGGAAATATTCCCTAGAGTCCAACTCCAGTCATAACTCCCTAAATATAATCTCTTCTCTGACCTCTATTCCCAAGAATTAGTATTTTTAGTGCTTTAATCCTAAATAATACAATTAACTCTTATGTCAATCTTAATTCACTTAGCATTATGTCTATGAAACTTGTCTTTTTCTTTAGAGCTGTAATTCTTATACTTTCATTGTTCTATAGCACTTCCTTGTTTGAACATAGTGCAGTTTTTTTTGATATGTGTTGCTTATGATATTTGGATTACTTCCAGTTTTCTACTACCCGTGGGAGTTTGTTGGTATATATTGACATAACCACTTTGAAAAACACTGGGCTGTAATATAATCTACTAAATCAAAACATATAATACTTTCTAAACCAGCAATTTCATTTTCAGGTGTCTACCCAACAGAAACATATTTACATAAGCACCATAAATTTAGGCACAACAATGTTTAAGCGGGTATTGTTTCCAATAACTAACATGATATCTTTGCTTCTAGCCTGTTAATATGAAGAAAGTTCTCTCATTTTAACTGTTTGAGATATTTTCATTGTGTGACTATGAAGCTTTTGTTTTTGTTATTATAAAAAATAGTGCAGGGGCTGAGGTTTTGGCTTAGTGGTAGAGTGCTCACCGAGCATGAATGAGGCACTGGGTTCCATCTTCAGCACCACATAAAAATAAAATAAAGATATATTTTTTAAAAATAGTGCTATGTTTCATGAAACATATATAAGAACCATATTGCATAGAATTTCTTGAAGGTATACATATATCCAGAAACAAAATTGCTCGATACTTTTAAAATCAGCATGTTTGAAATATTATTGGGTATTCACAAATCACTAATAAAAATAGTTTATGGTATCTACAAATCACTCTTCAAGACAGTTTAGCCTATTTTTTTCTCATCAGAAGCTGTCAATATTATTGCATTTCATATGTTTAATCCTGGAAATTTTCAGGATTACCTCTTGTGAATCTACTATATTTTGTGAATGGAATCAACTATTTTTTTTTTAGTTTCTAATTCCCTAATTAATATTGAATTAGGAGAACTACTCATATTTCCTTACTTACAGGTAGGTAGGGGTGCAGGAGATATATCTCTATTAAGAATTACTTATCACATATCTCAATTGAGTTTTTATTTTCTTTTGGATATAAAATTTCTGTCTGTTAAATGTACCATCAAAATATTTTCTAAGAGAGGATCCAAGATGACAGGACAAAGGGAGGCAGCATTTTGTGTCGCCCCATGACCTGGGACTCAAGTAGTGAGAATACTTATTGATTCTCTGCAAGCGATATTCCTCCTCCCGTACAGGAAACATGGCCAACATGCCATCCAGGGATCCAGGCCTCAGCATCAGAGTAGGTCTCCCAACTACTCACCCATGCAGAACTGCTGGGTGCTGGAGTGAGACCATTTGCATCAGCACCCACACAGCATTTCTGGCCACTAATTTTGACACCCATCTACCAATATGGGGCTCCCCTGGTTGTAGTTTCCTACACTTGGGAACTTCACACAGGCTCTGAAGACAGCCGAAACCACACACTGCGCACCACAGAGCAATCTCTGATCACATCATCCACATCCAACGCCATCGTCTGGCTCTTCCCTCCTGACTGGATACCCCATTACTGAAAGCAGCTGCCTCCATCTTGGGTCACCTTTATCACCATCTTTAGTGGGGACAACTCCCAGTTTGGAACTCTGGCTGGCCAGGTACCCAGTTTCTAACTACCCCCTCTCCCCAGCAGCCACTAAGCTGGCACTGTGACACCCTGGTTACCTTCACCATCTTGAGGGCAGAGATACTAGCTAACAACAGAGGACACCACCAATTGGATGAGAAAGGAAGCAGGAAAGATACCGATCTCCAACCAAAACAATCCCTGTTTTTTCCTTCAAGATTTTTTTTCCTTCCCTGTTCTCCCACCCTCACATCCCCAACATATGTGAAGCCAAGTACTTTGCATGAATTAGGATTGACTTAAAGATAAGAACCATATGATAATCTCAATACATGCAGAAAAAGCATTCCACAAAGTACAGCACCCCTTCATGTTCAAAACACTAGAAAAACTAGGGAAAAAGGGAACATATCTCAACATCGTAAACAATATCTATGCTAAGCCCCAAGGCAACATCATTCTAAATGGAGAAATATTAAAAGCATTCTCCCTAAAAACCAGAACAAGAGAGGGATGCCCTCTTCCAACAATTGTATTTAACATAGTTCTTAAAACACTGGCCAGAGCAATTAGATGAAAGAAATTAAAGGGATACAGATAGGAAAAGAAGAACTCAAATTAGCCTTATTTGCCAATGATATGATTTTGTATCTAGATGACCAAAAAAAAAAATTCCCCCAGCAAACTTCTAGAACTAGTAAATGAACTCAGCAAAGTAGCAGGATACAAAATCAACACCCATAAATCAAAGGTGTTTCTGTATATAAGTGAAAAAAATACTATGAAAAGGAAATGAGGAAAATTACCCCATTTACAATAGCCTCAAAAAAAAAAAACTTGGGAGTCAACCTAACAAAAGAGGTGAAAGACCTCTATAATATAAACTGCAGTACACTGAAGAAAGAAATTAAGAAGACTTTACAAGATGGAAAGATCTCCCTTGCTCTTAGATAGGCAGAATTAATATTGTCAAAATGACTATACTAACAAAAATACTATACAAATTTAATGTAATTCCAATCAGAATCACAATGACATTCCTCATAGAAATAGAAAAAGCCTTCATGAAATTCATCTAAAAAATGAGAGACCCAGAATAGCTAAAGCAATCCTTAGCAAGAAGAGTAAATCAGATGGCATCACTATCCCAGACCTTAAATTATACTTCAGAGCAATAGTAACAAAAACAGCATGGAATTGGAACTGAAATAGACTGGTAGACCAAAGGTAAAGAATAGAGGACACAGAGACTAACCCAAATAATTACAGTTATCTTATATTAGACAAAGGCACCAAAAACATACATTGGACAAAAGATAGCCTCTTCAACAAATGATGCTGGGAAAACAGGAAATCCATATGCAACAAAATGAAATTAAACCCCTATCTCTCACCATGCACAAAACTCAACTCAAAGTGGATCAAGTACCTAGGAATTCAACCAGAGACCCTGTGTCTAATAGAAGAAAAAGTAGGCTCAAATCTCCACCATATCAGTTTAGGCCCCAACTTCTTTAACAAGACACTTATAGGGCAAGAATTAAAATTAAAAAATCAATAAATGGGATGGACTTAACTAAAAAGCTTCTTCTCAGCAAAAGAATCAGTGAGGGGAATAGTAAGTCCACATCTTAAAGCACATTTTTACCACTTGCACATTAGATAGAGTACTAATTTCTAGAGTATATAAAAAACTGAAAAACTTAATGCTAATAAAACAAATAACCCAATCAATAAATGGGCTATGGAAATAAACAGTTTTCAGAAGGTGATATACAATCAATCAACAAATATATGAAAAAAAAATGTTCAACATCTCTAGCAATTAGAGAAATGCAAATCAAAAATACTCTTTAAGATTTTATCTCACTCCAGTCAGAATGGCAGCTATTAAGAATACAAACAACAATAAGTGTTGGCGAGGATATGGGGAAAAAGGCACACTCATGCATTGCTAATGGGACTGCAAATTGTTGCAGCCAATATGGAAAGCAGTATGGAGATTCCTTGGAAATCTGGGAATGGAACTATCATTTGACCCACCTATACCACTCCTTGGTCTATACCCAAAGGACCTAAAACCCAAAGGACCACATCAATGTTTATAGCAGCACAATTCACAAAAGCTAAACTGTGGAACCAACATAGATGCCAGTCAGTAGATGAATGGATAAAGAAGATGTGGTATATATACACAATGAAATATTTCTCAGTAATAAAAGAGAATAAAACATGGCATTTGCAGGTAAATGAATGGCATTGGAGAATATAATGCTAAGTAAAGTTAGCCAATCCAAAAAACCAAAATGTGGAATGTTTTCTCATATACAGGGATGCTGACTCATAGTGAGGTTGGGAGGGAGATAATGGGAGGATTAGATGAACTCTAAGTAGGGCAAAGGAGTGGAATGCGAAGGTAGGGGGCATGGAGGTAGAAAAGATGGTGGAATGAGATGGACATCATTACCCTACGTACACATATGAATTCTTTGTATACAACCAGAGATATGAGAAATTGTGCTTTATATATGTAATATGAATTGTAATGCATTCTTCTGTCATATATAACAAATTAGAATAAAAAATAAATTTAAAAAAATTTAAGACTGCCTTACTTTGGTTCATGGAAACTTTTACAAGACAGAGTTTTTTTTCTCTCTCTCTCTTTTTTTTTTGTCATGTTATATATTTCAGTTAATTTTTTTCTAAGATTTGTTTTTGTATTATCCCTAAATTTTTCGTCTATCCCAATATTATGGAAAGGTTCTCATGTATGATTTCTTATGGCTTCACACTCTGCTTTCCAAATTTATGTCTTTATTCAATTTGTATTTTATTTTCTAATAATGTAATGTATGAAATCTATTTTTTTATAATTCAGTTTTCTAATATTTAGTGAATAGTCCATTTTTGTCACTTATTTCATTCAGTAATCTTGCTTATAATACCAAAATTATATACACTATATAGATTTTCTTCTTTAAAACATTGACAACTAATGAAATGTAGCAAAGGAATGCAGTGATAGCTGTAGAGAGCAAGTTGTGTCTTTCCCAAAATCTTGACGATTAACATGCTATTCAATGCTAAGCATGATATTAGAGACACACTTGTTTTAATTATTAAAAAAAAAATGTGTTTTTAAATACACATGACAGGAGAGTTTATTTTGACATATTATACATACATGGAGAATAACTTATTCTAATTTGTATCCCATTTATGTGATTGTACATGATATGGAGTTTGTAAAGTTGTGAAGAGACACCACTTTAATACATGTCTCCAATGTCCAAGATGTCATCTCCTCCTACACAGGCCCCTAGCTACTTCACTCCCTAGTCTTCCCATGTGCATTTTGAATTTTTTTCTCACCCTCAGTATCCATTCTATTACAGCTATATTTTAATATCTTTCATCACATAATAAAATAAGGAAAATATAATGCCATTTTGAAGGTTGGTTAATTCAACTATTAATTAAATATATCAAACATTCAAAACTTTATTGTTGCTATTGAACACACTAACTAGTGCTGTTTTTAAGGCTATGTGGTGACAAGAGGCAGACTTGTGATAAGGAATGCTTTAATCTGTCCTTTCCTTAGCAGTCAGAATAATTTTTAATAATTTAAACTGGTTGTTTTTCAGCTGGATGCTTGTGTCCTTAACCCATAGGGGACATTTGAAAGTGCCTGGGAACATTTTGGTTTTTATAACTGGGCAAGGAGTTACGGGAGTCTGCTAAAGATATCAGAGGTGCTACTACACATCCTACTACACATGATGCAAAGTACAGCCTCTCTGGCAAAGAAATACCTGACTAAATGCAAACTTAATCAAATCACATCAGCTTTTCTGCAGAGAATGTTTGGATGTTTTCCCACTGTTCATCGAAGTGAATTGTTATCGCAAGAAATGGCATGACCTGGTCATTATCAGCCTCCTGCTTCCTTTGTCTTTTACTCTACTCTGCTTGATGTTTTAGAGACAAAGTCCGTTTAAATTTCTCTTCAGAGACTCCTCTCCTGACATTCTATGAACTACCCTCATTTTCCTATGTAAATCCCTTCACGGCAAATCAAAATTTGTAACTATACACTTACATGTTGGTGAATTATTTTTTTTCTATTTCAGGCCACACATCTAATTACATTTATAAATTTCAAAGTGTGACTCTCTTAGCATCACAATATAACCATTTTACTATAACCAAAGCATAGTAAATCCATGGTAATCTTTTGACGTGTGTATTCAAGCAGACACACACACATACTTGCACACCCATTATTTACATATATGCATGTACGCAAATAATTTCATAAATATGTAAAAAAATTCTGAACAGCCATAGAGTATTTATAACTTTTCTTCTTTTTGCTTATTTATAGGAATTTTCTAATTTTTCTATAATGATTGTATTAATTTGTAATAAGAGAAAACATGAAATGAAAATAATAAAATCTTAATGTATGTTGACATAAAGTCTTAAATATAACAGTGCATAATGGCTATTTAGATGCCACAAACTTCAAAATGTCCTCTGATATCTTGCTGTAATTATTCCCATGTGATTTTCATAAGTAGTAGATTACAGAAATCTCGGTGGTTATTCAGTACTTACTCAGTGGGAATAGATTTTCCTTTGGCCATGGCCAGCCTGCTGTTTTGTTGTTGTTGTTTTCATATCTCATGAAATTGTATGTTAATACTTGTCAGGGAATATTTTATAACAATAATATGATTTATGTTCTGAAATCACAAAGAACAAGGCATATTTATTACATACATAATTTAATTTGTCACTAAAGATGTTTTTCATTTCAGAATCAGTTTAAAGCAGATTTTGAGAAAATTCACTGTATACTTTTATCAAATAAATTGTGTTAGCAGAAAATATTCACTAGCAATAATTTTATGTGTTCATCAAAGTGATACTTAATTTTCTCAGAATTCAATTCACATGATATGGCCAAGAAAACTATACAGAGTACAGTGTTAAGAACTGTGAGGATGCAAAGGAGAAAAGTCCAAGTGTTGGAATGGTAAAGGGACTTTCGTAGACCCATCCATATACACTTTGGATCTGGAACTTATTTAATGAGTAGGATGACAACATGGTGGCATAGTGTGAACATCGTCAGAGAAACAGTGGTGTGTAGAGTGTATAGTCTACAGAGGGCTTGTACTGAGACAATGACAATCCAGGTCCACGGTGTGAATCTCAATGTGTAGTCAATCTCCATTCAATACATTTACTCTGAGTTCAAATCAGAATTCAGATCATTTTTATAATTGAGAAACTCAATAGGTCACATGCACTCTATAACATTCATTGGGGTCTTTATGTACAGCATCCTGTAATCAAAATAATAAATTTATCCAGTAAAATAAATTAATATTTGTACTAAGTGGAACAAACATAGGTTATATATATTTTAAAACCAGTTCAAATCATGCTTTTCTGTCAATGAATTTAAGTCACCTAGGGTTTTGTTACAAAAGTAACCACAAAAGCACTAACAGTGTCAAACTCATAGTTTGGTAATTACAAATATGTTTTGTTGATCTCATGTAATATTTGTTGATCAATTAATGTGTGCTACATAAGTGCCTTTTTTGCTACAACTCAATTTTATTCACTTTTTTTAATGGAGGAATAATAGGACAGAAAGACAATACATCTAGAAAGATCACATAGAGCTAGAAAGGTAGGAACACACACAGCTAGAAAGTGATGACACAAGTATTTGAATGGAGGCAATTTTTGCTATGTTGCCTCTCTTGCAGTTCTACTTATATCTTGTTCTCATCCTACTCATTCAACCATTTACCTCCAGACTGCATGCAGGATATGAATGAAGGAGAGGTTGAGAGTAAGGGCAGAAGTAGAAAAGATGCAGACAACATTTTAAGGGAGAGGAGCCTAGTAGAAATTAAATATGTGGTGAGTATCTTCAATAAGATTTTTCTAATCTAGGGATTATCTAGTTCTTTCCCATTATTGTCATTTTTCAGATGCAATGAAAATATTTCCTGGAAGAAGTATTTGCAGAACAAATAAATAAGTAAGAAACACTTAACTGTTAATCCTTACTCTTTATAAATTAATTTCACTTATGTTTTGTAAATCCTAATCATTAAATGCCTAGAGGAAATCACCTTCATAGAACTAAATCTTCCCAGTTCTAAGAGCAGTTTTTGAAAATTTGGAATTCCCCTGGAGAGTCAATGTCCTTTGACAAGTATATAAGATGACCTTGGAGGCTCAAGGCCTTGGTGCTTTCCTGGGGATATTTTTCTAAACTTTAAAATCTATCTCAGCTGCCAGGAGTGGAAAGCTGCTTCAGATCTCATACTCCCTGTGTGATGATGAAAACAATCACTACTTACCTCTAGACAGCTGTTCATTAGCTTTTTCCATACCTCCTTTGAGAAGTGGGTGCACTTGTGGTGTAATAAAAAATTATGCAAGGTGAGAGAGAGAGGGGTGGGGGGAGAGAGAGAGAGAAAGAGAGAGAGAGAGAGAAAGAGAGAGAGAGAGAGAGAGAGAGAGAGAGAGAGAGAGAGAAGATCTTCTATACTGTAAATATATAAATATAGAGGATGTTGAAATCCAGATCTTGACACTGTCAGAGATGTTACTTTCATACATTCACATCACAATTGCTACCAGGCAATGCAGAGTATCATAAAAAGGTAAAAATTATATACAGTTTCTTTCCTCATGGACATCTCCTAGTGGGAGTGTAGATGATTAAATAGCTAATGACAAAACAGTGTAATCTGTGCCTTGATGAGTTCTGTGGGAGTGAGGAGGAGGTACTTAATTCAGATTCAAAGCAAAGTTTTGTAATACAATAAAATTATTTAAAACCCGAAGCACTTTAGTCACCACTCTCTTCTATTTGAAGCAGAATAATTCACACTGGTAGAAAATTAAATTTCTTTAGTATATGATGCTCTTCTTTCTTGCAACAGAGATTGCTTAATAAACTTTGGGTAGATCTTCCGTGCTGGTAAAGACTCATCTGCAGTGGGAGATTCTTTAAACTATTAGACAATTGTGAATTGGGTAGGGGGAACTAAAAATTCTGTATAAACAACATGAAAACCATTCAAATATTTAATTACTGGAGCAGACAGATCTCTGAAAAAATATGACAAGAAATGGGAAACCATAACTTTTAAAGAAAAATGATCAAATCTTAAAGCTTAATATTCTTAATATCTTAAATGTTCATCCATTATCTCAAAAATTTTTATTGAGTTTATTCAATATATGAATGCATACAACTGAAGTCACCTGAGATGCCATAATCTGAATGTGTCCCCTAAAATTTATGTTGGAAACTTAATCCCTAGTGCAGTAGTGTTGGGAGGGGGCTTTTGGGGGGTGTTTAGTGTCCTCATGACTATATTAATGCTGTTATGTAAAGGGCTTCTGGGAACAGGTTTGCTTTCCCTCCTGGTCTTCTGCCATGTGAAGGCACGGAAAGAATAAAACAAAACAAGACAAAAAACAGGCAAGAAGTGTGAGCCAGTTGTCAAGGTCTTGATCTTGGACCTCTCAGCTTCTAAAACTTTGAAAATGAAATCCTTGCTTTTCAATTATTCAGTGTTCAATATTCTGTGTTAGCAACATAAACAAATACTTGGAGGAGGGGAAATTAATAAAAAGGAGCAGGCATGGAAATTTTAGGTGGGTATGGAAGAGAAAGTGACAAATAGAGGTAAGAGTTGAAAAACTACTAAATCAAGGGTTCTGCAAGGGTGGTGATTCAGGGTCAGAGGGAGGGGGTGGGCTTAAGTGCCTAGAACATCATAGGAATCTTGAGTAGGTCATTGAACTTCCTCTAGAGTATGGGATAAGACTTGAACTAATGCCACTTAAATCTCCCGGACAAGCAGCCCAAACTCAGGTCAGAGGTACAGTATTAGAGAGAAAAGGGAAGACAGACCAATGGTCAGTCAGACACAGACCACTCCAGAGATTGTATTCTGCCTAGTACTCGTCTTCCTTTTCTCTCTCCTGAAATGATTCACAAAGTAAGGGAAATGACTGTGTCTACAGAAAAACAAAATTCAAAGGAAAACTATGATTTTTATTCTTCCATAAAGTTATTAGACACTCAAATTTATCCAGGATTAACATTAAAGCTTGGATATAATACCATACATGATGTTTGTTACTTGTGAATTTTACAAAGCTTACATAGGATACATGCACTTAAAGAACAATATAAGCCCAATTATGAAGGACAGAGTTTAGCCAGAGGGCCCCTCAGACACCTCAGTAGATATTACTCTATCTTTGGCCACTGTGATTGATGGACAAACAGAATTTGGGGTTTGGAGGTTGTAGGCTTCAGTTATTATTACTGATTTAATGTTTATTATGAGTTGTTTTACATTACATTTGTTTCATTTCTATATTCTAGGATTCTATTTTTTTTTCTCACAAGATAAGAGAGAGCATGGTTAAAATAAGTTGTTTGGTGGTATGGGCTGTTGTAAACTAAACAAATGGCATGGTACTGATGACAGCCTATATATACTAAGGCCCCATATTGTGGTTAAGGTACTCATATTTTCTTCTCCATCATTTTTCCTTTCTGGAATGTAAGGTACAGGAGCACAGACCCCATGCCTATATTGCTTTTCAGTGGTGGTACTCTCAATTTGCAGTACAATGTCAGTCATATACTAGAGTTTATTTATTATCTGTGTAAGAGGAAGATAGACATATATGTGATAATGATTATAAGCCATTTCCTAATAGACTATTAAAGAGTAAGTTTGTGATTTTAGAGTCTCCTAAGATCAGGAACTTGGAAAAGCTAATTGACCTTCCAGAAACAAAAGCCATAGAACTTGTTTCTTTAGCAGGAGACTTCAGATGTCACATAATGAAGTATTTTGAACTATAAATCAAGCCAAGTGGCAATACTGAAATAAAGTAACTGTGGTTTGCAGAATTATTGTTCAGTAATTCTTTATCAACTTCTTTGAAATTGATTCTACTATGGTTCATACCCCAAATTCAGATGATAATGAAAGTACATAGTAAGGCTGAAAGTGTAAGTATCTTCACTCCTAGTTGTAGAGAAAAAATTACTGGTTAACCTTTTAATTTAGAGTATTAACTGTGAGGGGCTAATCTTGCTAGTTTTATCTTAAATAATTTAAAAATCATACTGATTGATTTTTATTTCAGTTTTTAAAACATGATTTTCTTCAAGGTCCAAATGTGCAATTACATAATTTACAAATATAAATTATTAAATCATTGCTGGTTTATGGATGTCCTGCTCAACTTCAATGTACTGCTATTTGTCCTTTAGCAGCAGAGCTTCCGTGTGAGTCTTTTCACCTCCTTTTTCCCAGTAGAATTGGGTTATAAAGCACCATAGCACCAAATAAGGCCATAATGGAAAGGCATTTTGACATTTTAAAATGTGTTTTGACAGATCAGGTAGTGCTTTTGAAGTCAACTTGAGAAACTTATGAATTTTTTATGGTTAACTGCATGCAGCATGGTCTGACTATCAGAGATAAACATACTTGTAGAAAAACCTACTAGGTAGATGGGACACAAAAAATAAAATGTAAAGATATTTATAATCAGTTTAAAATGCTTTAGGCTACTCCCACTGTCACTGAACAGGGACACACATAATAAAAATACTTAGAAAATTTGAAATTTCCTGGATTGTTAAATAGTAGATAATCAAATATGGCCCCAAATTGGTATCAATGCCTACATTGATTAAATGAACAAAAAAATGCTGCATAGTATCTCACTTTCTTTAATATTTGATACTGTGTCTAATAAGTTGTATATTTATAAAAGTAAACAAATCTTGGTGAAACTTTGTAAATTGTGGCTCTTATGAATAGAGACCTGATGTTTCAAAAGCCTACTGGATGAGTATTATCCTTATTTCTCTGACCCTCATTCTCAAACACCTGCTGGTATCTCTTGGAAGATGACTAGAAGTCTTGATGCACAAACTGTCTTTTCTCTGTTTCCAGACTTAACCCCACAGCAATGCATTTTTCTCAGTAGATTCTCAATTATTTTCAGCCAAGACTTGTTTTATCTGGTACATAGGGAGAACAGAGAAGTGGATTTGAGATATTGGTTTGAGACTATCTGAGACTTTAGGAATAATAGCTGTTTATAAAAATATCAAAGTGGAAACAAACAGAAAAAATATCTTATCATCTATGTTTATTACACTTACATTCTATGTGAAGTTTCTTAAAAATAAAATTTCTCCAGGAGATTTTCGTTGAGAGTAGAAATCTGGTTTTATTCAATTTGTTACACTTTGATTGCCTAGAAAAGGGTTTGTTTTTGAATATAAGCTCCATTAGTGATAAATGAGCTGGTGGGTGGACAGATGAATGAATGGATAGACTAAAGGATGGGAAAATAAATGGATAGATGAATGGATATGGGGTTCTATGCATAAAATCCTCTATTAAATGAAGCTGAGTTTCTACAAAGCAATTTGAAGCTAATCCAAATGTTTTTGTTGTTTTTTCCTCAATTGTCCTTAACGAAACAATTGCTTTTCCTTTTTTCTTTACTTGTTTGGTATTTACAAACACAACCTAATGATATTAGACAAAAAAAAGTCATTCTGTGTCAGTTTTCCTTTGGTACATAGTAGACTACTTTAAAACTTAGAGGTTCACAACAACACTGTATTATTATTTCTTCCAGATCTTTGAATTAGCTTTGGGTTGATGTCAACTCTGATCTGTGTTGGGATCTTACCTTCAAATGCTGTCAGATTGATGGTGTTGAGGGTTTAAATCATGTGAAATGCTTAGCTCAACGAGGCTATCCAAGATGGTTTATTCACATGGCTGGGGATGGATTTGAATTCTTACTTGTGAATTCTCCATCAGTGAGGTATCTCAGTGTACAGCACCTCGAATCTGAAAGGAGACGAGAAGCTGCTTCACAGTTGTTAAGGACTCTGAGTAAAACTGGATCCAGGGCTCAACTTGTCTGTTTTTAAGAAAGTAAAGTGATATACTTCCTACATCACTGTACGTTGGCCTCTGTTGGAGAACGTGTTACCTGAATTGTCCTTTTACTTATCATTAGTCTGTATAAGACTAAGCTGTTACTCACTGTTGATTTTTCTATCTCCTACTACAGTGCTAGGTATGTAAGGTAGAGGTAATAAATGATAAACTAACTAAGTTAAAATATTTATTAGGATAAAAATGTGTAATGGAAATTACACTAGATGTAGGTACTCTGATTTTCCCTTATTTCTGTCTTACATTTTCCTGCATATATTCGTAATTTTTGTAGAGTGGCTAAAAGGCATGATGAAAAGTTAAAAAGCCTACTTTCCTGGAACTTATAGTCCAATACTGGAAAGAGAAAATATTAGTGTATAAGCAAAGATAGAATTTAGAATTGTTAAAAATGAAATACGCAGGGTCAGACAAATATAGAATGATGGAGAAAAGGGAGTGCATTACCCAGATAGTGTGGGCCAGAGAAAGTTCTTCCGATAAGAATATATATAAGCTGAGAGATGAAGCAGAAGGAACAAGATGCTAGAGTTTGGGTCTCGAGTATTTCCCAAGGCCTATTTGGTAAAGACTTGGTCCATCATGAGGCACTACTGGAAGATGGTAGAACCTTTACAAACTGAGGCCTGGTGGAAATTCTCAGGTCATTGGGGGTAGAGTCTGGAAGAGGAAAGTGGGCCTCTAGACCCTTTCTTTTACTTCCTATTCATACGATGAGTTAGTCTGTTCTGCCACATAGTCCCACCATGATGTGACACTATGGGCCTAAAGCAACAGGACCAATTGATCATGGACTAAAACCTTTAAAACCTTGGACCAAAATAAACCTTTTTTCTTACAAGTTGATTATCTCAAAGCTGACTAACACACCAGGCAGGCAGAGACTCAGAAGTATATGTATCAATCTCAAAGTACATGAGAAACAAGATAAAATTGATGGTTCCAAGAAATTAAAAAGGTCAATATAGCTGCAAGAAAGTTTATTTAAGTACAGAAAAAGAAAGAAGATAACCATACCAAGATCACATTGTGTCATGCTTAGTCTGATGATGAGAAATGTGACTTTATACTAAATGCAATTGGAAGTCAATTAACTAAAACTATTAAATAAGCTTGATATTTGCTTTTAAAATACTCTTCTAAGTGCTTTGTGGAAACTGGTTTGGAGGAGGCCAGAGGAAAGGTAATGAGAAGAGTTACAACACTGTGGTAGTTGCCTAGGGAGAAATGAGGGTGAGTGGGGTGGAGGGAATGGGAAAGAGAACACAGGTATATTTTGGAGGTGCATTATAAAGGGCTTGAGAATGAATTTGGGAGAAATGACATGAATCCTATGTTTTTATTTATAAAATAAGACAGAACAATGTCTTTTACTAAGGTGGGAGATACTTAGAGATGAGTGTATGGGAGAATCTCAAGGGTGCTATTAATATAAAGTGGTTATGCGACAGCCTAGAGAAGATGCTGGCGGTCAGATGGACTTACAAACCTGGGACTTGTGAAAGAGAAAACAGAGGGAATCCACAGCACACAGTTGATATTTAATTTCATCCATATGGATGAGAAATTAATATGAATGTTTTCATATGGATTAGATGTTCTACGCTCCATAAAAACAAAAAGGGTACAGGCTAAAAGCTTTGAGGCATCTAAAACTTAGAAATCTGGACAAAAAGGGGAAGCTAAAAGAAACAGAATTGATAAGGAGAGACTAGAAACAGGATCAAATCAGAATAATGTGGTGGCAAGAATGCTGTGTAAGGGAAGAAGTTCAAGAGGAAATTGAGTCTTATTTGGCTAAGTGTTGTTGAAAGAGAGCTTCTGCAGAATGAGAGAAGCATGTGAAATCTCTGGAAAAAGAAAGGTATCTTTGACAGTGTATTCAAGGATGCATTGGGAATGGACTGTTAAGAAGACGGAAGGGAGGAAGTAAATGCTGATGTGTAAGCATCCTATAGGTTATTTTTTATTTTCTTCCAGAGACTCTACATGCATAGACAAAGGTGCTCAATAAACAACCTAACTTCTCTTCTTTTATATCAACGGCATTTGCATCTGGATTATTTATAGTTATCAATATATCTTGAAACTTTCCATATCAGTTATTACAAAGTTCCCTTTTTCCCTCCCACAGCTGCATGGCATAGCATTCTATTGTATAATTCTTCAATTTTTGTTAGTTAGCAGGACACACCATGTGTATTTGTAAGGTTTGCTTAGAAGGTAGGGAAGGAGTCTTCCTTAGTGCTTTAGGTTTCACAGGGACACATAGCTCTGAATTCAACCATAAGTGAATTATGTTCATAAGGCAAGGCCATCAGCAGAAAGGCCAATTTATATTTCAATGACAATAAAGGAAAAAAATGTTCATTTGTTTAAAGACTTGTTTTCTTTTAATACTATACACTTTTTCTTTATTATATATTTGCTTCCTGTTACTACAGGTATAAAAGCATATAAAGCAAAATGATAATTTGAAATCACAAATCATTTCCATTTATGGCCTCTTTCCCTATAATTTTCTCAATTTTTTGTTTGTTGTTTATGCGTGGATATTCATACATAATATTTCAGTCAAAACGAGCAACAATAAGTAGACAAACCAGCCAATGAACTGAATAAATCAAATATGAAAAACCCCTCTCCTACACTGACAAACATCTAACCCTTCAACATGAAATGATTTCCTAGTAACTTCCTTGCCCTTCAGATTCAGTTAAGAAACTATTCATTCATGTTTACTTCTAATGGAAAAAGAATGAAGAAAGATAGGACTTGCCAATTAGAGCATATATGGAATCCAACTTATCTCAAATAGCCACTTGTGACTTCTCTATTTTTTCTTTTCTCACTCATCCTGTCCTTATAAAAGAAATGCTACTTAAAATTATTTTTCCAATTTGTAAAAGTGTTTTTGTTGCCAAGATTTCTGGGCATATGTCTAGTTCAAATCCATCAAAAACACAATGCTAACTAGAAACCTATCTTATTCATAGCATTAAATCAACTAATCTTATAACCAAACCTCTATGTACTCATATGTACTCAACAAGAGTAGACAAGCCCCTTTCCTCTTCTCACTGAAGATTGACATTTCTCCAGGGAAACATCATCACAGAGTTATCTCAGTGTGAGCCAATTGTTCCAAAGGTCACCCCCCCCCCAAAGCCAAAGCCTAAGTGCCACAGCAGGGGAAAATATAGATTTCCCAGGGTATATTAGGTCTCGAATTCTCTAATCCAAGGGCTGAGACCATGAATACTTTCAGGGGAGCAGCAGTAAACGAAACAAAAAGGCAATGCAAGGGTTTCTCACATTTATTTGTGATGTGGTTTAAGAACCTGACATTAAATATTCTATGTATTTTCCAAAATCCCAAATTAACCAGACGGACAAGAACCATTCCAGATTATTCAAAATGGTGAAATATTTAATTTTCTTGGAAATCTCCTTCATATTGAATTTCAAATCATGTTGTGTGTTATAAGACATTGTACTGCTTAGAGTATATATGGGCTTTGACTCTTGGTTTATCTCCATTTGATACTAGCTAGAGACACCAATATCTGCAGTAGATGTATATGACACAAACTTCCAAGAGCTGTTCTTTCTCTTAAAATTTCTAAAGTAAACATTCTCCCTCAGTCCAGGATAAATTAGGCACTCCCCAAATGACTATGTGTAAGAAATTATGTCTGCAAAAATGTCTTTTGCTTGCATTGGATGTTGATATTGGGCAATAGATTGATAAAAGACACTTTTCTAAAATAAAAAATCACTTTGCTATTTAGAAAAAAAGGCACCTAATTTATTATTGCTGACTTCAAATAATAATTTTGTGACAAATCTTTGCTTGTTTTATAAGTGATTTCTTTTGCACTCACTATTTACAACTACAACCTTAAACTGAGGATATTAGCAGCATGTTGATCACTATAGAAATTTGGAATTATTGGTGGCAGTTCATGGTCTTGAGCTTAAAATTTTAAAATTTAAAATTAACAAACACTAAAGTAAGCATATTTCCTTGATTTTCTTGGATCATTAATTGGCTATTAACAGAAGGCTAATCTTCTAGGGTTTTTTTTTTTAATTACTTGTTCACCTAGTGGAATTTGCACTATCTTGTACAAAAATTTTTCTGCAAAAATTTTACAGTTTAAATAATTCAGATACAAATTTCAAAAACCTTTCATATCTGAGTTCTTTTTTTTTCAGTACACTAGGGCTTATAGCAATTTCACTTCTAAAATTTAACCAGTATAAGATAATAAAACAGACTCAGTAAAATTTATCACCATCAAAACATTGAGACTCTTGTTCATAACATGCTTTATTAGCTGCTGCGCACAGCGATTTTGACAGACATAATATGCCCCTGTGGAATTTACAATCCCTGGCTGGTAATGCTGACACAGGTGCTACTGGGTTGATTCTGGGAGAGAAATCAGCATTAAACAGACAAATAAGTAGGTGAATTTTAAAAATATCTAGAAATAAATAATTCTAGATGTGTAATACCTTAGACTCTAATACTTCCAATATTTTTATATTCCTAATTACCTATCAATCTCAAAATATCTGCATCTCAGGTTGTATATAAAGGCACAAAAGCATAAAGAGAACTGTCAATGAAATTGCCTTCTTGGGGCTGGGCTTGTGGCTCGGTGGTAAAGCACTTCCCTGGCACATATGAGGTACTGGGTTCATTCCCTAGCACCACATATAAAATTAAATAAGCAAAATAAAGGTATTATGTCCATCTACAACTAAAAACATTTTAAAAAAAGAAAAATAGAAAGAAAAGAAATTGCCTGCTTGGTTGGATGAACCATAGAGCAAGAAAAATGAGTAGAGAGGTTAGAAATTTCAAGGAAGAAAAGTAATTGGCTTGTTACATCTTAGTGACAAAAATTGGACTCAAATTATAAATTTTCTCTTTGAATTCAAATAAAAGAAAATTATAAAGTCAATATTAATCTTTTCTCTGTTCATTCTTGAAGCAATTCACTAAAATAATGGTAAAAGAAAAACAAAATTCTTCATCATTAAAGGTAAATGTGATAGATTAAACTCCAGAAAACTGATCAGTAACTCCTAATTTCTCTAAGTGGATCAGGAAAATTTACTGTGATCCTCGAGTTAAAAATTGTCTATTATATTTTCTTTGTTATGCATGGAAAATATTCCTTTTAAGACAACACAAGAAACAAAGAGAGAATTTATGTGCTTTACAGTATGCTTCCCTAACAATAAAATCCTACATGATTCAGACATAATCATACAAAGTCATGTAGACAAGGAAAGAAAGTCCAGCTTTGGCATTGTACTCCGCATTCAAGGTTTTTATGATGATTGAGTTGTGATAACTACAGGGATCTTTTGAATCTTCTCCATTTTGCTTTATTTTCTTCATGGAACCCAAATCTGAGTCTAGAGGGAAGATGAAGGTAAGCTGGAAGCCCTACTGAAACATCCTGGCTGGTTTTCATTCATTTGAGTTTGGAAAAATAATAGGTACACAACACTTTTAAAATTCAGAACAATGAAATAACTTTTTTCCCAAAAAAATGTCAAAAATCATATTTATAAAAAATAATTTGCTCATTAAAGAATTATTTTTGGAATAAGAAGTTGAGATACTGGTACATTTAATACCTTAAAAGCAAAACTTTGAGCCCTTTAAAAAAAGTTAACATTCATTTGAATTTGTGCATATTCAATAGGCTTCTCTGGATTCTTATGTTAATCATAGATTAACAAATATGAAAAATATGACACAAAAAAATAAAAGAAAAGTAACAGAGTTCATGAGATACGTATCTAAATTCATCACAGAGAAAATTTGTCTTTAAAATATAAAGACATTTCATTCAACCAAAAGTGAACAAAAAAAATTCTTAAAAAGTAAATTTTAGAAATTTGAAGTATTTGTTTTCTTTAGTGCAAAAAACCTTCTTAAAGTAAAGCTGTTAGGACACCGTTCTCTGGTTGGATTTCCCAATTTAAAAAATCTTTTCCATAGAAATGAAAATATTTTTCTTTCTTTTAAAATGATATTGGAAATCCCATCCTTCTAAATATGTCATAAAAATGAGAGATAAAGTAGAAATAAATCCTGATTGAAGGAGTCTCATCTAAAATGAAAGCAAGAAAATGAAGAAAATTTTAATAGATAAGTAGACTTGATGGAATTAAAAAGAATGATTGAATCATGATTAGCAAAAATGATAGGAAAGAAGTAAAAGATAGGAACAATCCAGAAGTTTAAATTTTTTTTTTTTTTTTTTTTTTTTTTTTGCTGAAAAACATCAGTGGCTTAGAAAACTTATAACTGTTTCATATTTAAAGAAACAGACATAATCAAATGTGGCCAGTCAAATCAAATATAGAGTTAAAAAGAGTTTGGAAATTTGATTATATACTTGATATTAGTTGGTAATAGGATTTATGGCTAATTTTGTTATGAATGATAGTGACATTGTCTTTACAAAGGAAATTATCTATGCTTTTTTGGAGCTAGACACTGAAGTTTGTACAGGTAAAATGATATGATGCCTGAGATTTAGTTTAAAATAACTTCAGCAAAAAAATTTAAAAATGAAATGTGGGGTAAACAGAGCTATTTTGGAAAGGTATAAAAAATGTTGATTCAAGAAGTTGGATATGTGATTGTTGGCTGGATTTTTTTTCCTCTATTTTTAAGAATGTTTGAAAATTTTCACCATGGAAATGTTGAAGTTTATAATGATAAAATTTGCAAATGTGTAGAAATTTTGGAAAATACAGTAAATCATAAAAACCAAATAAAACTCAACCATGAGTCTGCCACTAGAAATAAATTATCTTAATAGTTTGGGATATCTACATTCTAGATGCTATTTACAAAGAATTTTTTCTCACTTACCATCTATGTATCTCTTTGGTGAATTATGTAAAGATGCCTTAACTTTCTATTTTGTTTCTGTGCTTTATTTACTTTAAAAACTAGTTTTATGAAAGTCCATTTACTATTAAAACTAATGTTACATATGAACACATTTTGAAATTTCCACTTTATATGTAACACGTTTTAAATATGCACATATATCACTTTAAATGCCACTTATCCCTTTTATTATATTAGCAAGTACTCCAGTTTTAAATCCAACAATCAAAAACTCATGTTGTATCAACTTATTCACACTGTGTATATATAATAATCATACAATATGATAGATTTAAAAAGGAGTTCTTTCTAAATAATTCTTGCATCAAGTTGGTGCAAGGTAGGTTGCACATTGATGAGAGTTCAGTGAACACAGGCTACTCAAATTCTGTAAGTTTTAAGACATATGGACATTTATATACCAACCCAGAGCTCCCAGGCTAAGAAGAATAGGGACTTTTCCTGACCTTAGAGGGTATAGTAACTCAGGTTTTTTAAAAAGCTAATTTATGAATGGAAAAATGAAGATGGCTTCTGACATATGCAGGATAATTTTGACTGTAAGTTGCCTGCCACTTCTACCAAACTGAAAAGATAAATGCAATAGTCCCATGTATTTCCAGAGTTTGAGTTTCATGAGGAATCTTATTTCTAATAGACATATAGTCATCAATAAAACGTGTATCTAAAGTACTGGGTAGATATATTATGTTTTGAAAAGTCCATGATAGGATAATTAAATTTAAACCCAATCAATCCAGATGTACAGCTAAGAATTCATAAGAATAAAAGAATAATAATTCAAAGCAGAAAAACTGAACTAATTTTCAGAAAAGAAGATAGATGTTCTGATGGTATCTTTGTAACATCTTATATCCTGTTTCTGAAGTTCCAATTCCTGTCCTTGCTTCAAAACCTGATTTCAATCTGCTCTATCCTGTGTGTGTACTCCCTCCTATTTATCACCATGTTTTATTTATATATTCTAAGGTCTTTTTTATTCTTTTAAAGTTAAAGCTTCTTGGTTTCATGGTTTTCTTTTTATTTATTTATATTTATTTTCGTTATTCATAAGTTTCCCAGAGAATATTACAAATTAATTATGATTAAGTATGTATATGTTGGTTATGTCTTTCTATATATAACTCAGTGTTACCATATTTGTCTACTTATCTGTATAGAAATATAAATTTATATATATACCAATAAAAGACACATACACAAAAGCATAAATATCATAATACATTTTGCTTTGTATCAAAAAGCAAATAAGGTAATAATATCCTTATTAAATAAAAAAACAATAAAATGTTATTGTCATGGAAGCATTTTTCAGCTCTTCTAAGAGAATGTATAAAATGATGAGTGGACTATTTTCTTTGCTTTAGAGTCACTAGGACCCAAAGCTGGAGACAAAAGAAAGCTGGAGGCCAAATCCCAGCTCATGTCAAAAACCTACTCAAATGATGTACTGAGAGAGGCAAGCTCAGACAACTAGTTTGGTATAGCTCTGATTAATTCAAACGTATATCAGTTGTAAAAAAAAAAAAATGAGTATGGCCTCCATAGCTAATACCATATCCACTTTGACCACCTTGTAAGATCAGATGAAGACCAGGTAGGTGGCTTCACTTCAATTGAATTGCAGTTGCTTTTTATCAAAGCTAAGAGAATCACAGGGGAATCACTTGTGAAGATGAGATTGAGATTGCTTTCAATCATGGAAGATCAGCTTTGATGTATCCATTGACTGGGAAACTTCATTATCTTCCCTGGTGTAAGTGTAGTGATATCAAATGGAAAGGCAGACTGTAAGGTGGGCAGGGTGGCGCATGGCTGTAATACCAGAGGCTGGGGGATGTTGGGTGCTGAGGATTGCAAGTTCAAAGCCAGTCTCAGCAATTTAGGGAGGCCCTAATCAACATAGCAAAACACTTTCTCAAAATTAAAAAAAAAAAAAAAATATATATATATATATAAAGGGCTGGGGAAGTGGCTTAGTGTCTGAGCGCCGTTGGTTCAATGCCAGGTACAACAACAACAACAAAAAGGCCTGACTGTAGAAAAGGCATGGTAAATTACAGATCACTGAGAGGAGAAGGTACATTGTTCACCTTCCCATAGACCTGAGATTTGACTGCCAAGGATGGATGAGACTTAGGGTGGCTGCAAGTGTGGCCACCATGGGGTTGCTAAAGAGGTGTATATACCAGAGGAAGGCAATGGGCAATGTTTGAGGCCAAGGGGAAATTACACATGAATGAACTTCTTTCTCATCAGGACAAGTTGACCTTCCCCCCATCCATATCAAATTCAAGAAGATCAGTTCTAACTTTACCAGATATTTCTGCTATCTAATGCTTCAACTCCCCTTTAGGTCTTTGTTCTCAATACTTTCCTTCATTGCTTGTTCTTGTTCCTTCAGTTAGCCTTTCTTTTGCCGGTCAGTACATCCTTATTTCAGCAGCACAAGCAATGTTATATTTTGATGTTATCTTTTCCTTCTTGTTCCCAGTCAAGTGTCTTTCTCTTGCTTCTTCTTCTTAATGTTTTAGCTGCTACTAATCCATATAGCATCTCTTTGTGTAAATTATTAAAAAAGAAATCATTCCTTCCAGTTGGAAGCATTCCCACCAATTTATAACTTAGCAATTAGACAATGGGCTAAAATTTGGCAATCCCCCTCTCTTCTTGGAGTGCTGACACAGTAAAAAAATCTGCCCAATCACACATGACAGGCATGCTTAAATTGCAGTAAAAGAAGACGAAATGAAAATCATTTAAATAATCTTCATAAAAACATTCAAACCTGCAATCACCATGCAATATGAAATTGCTATAGAATGCATGTAGATTTAAAAGAAATTAATAGGTTATTTGCTCAATTAATCATTTGTCAAAATGGCCTTTGAAAGATGGTTTTGGTAGACTGGTTTCAGCAAATTAATTTCAATGGAATTGACCTTGAGCATGGCCACAACTTCAGAGGATAAAAGTAATGATGAAGATGGAGGAAGTGCATGGGTGAAGAAGCTCCTGTCTTTTCACTGTTACAAGATGGAATGACATAAATCAGACAAGAGATAGTTTTAAAATGAAGACTGACGCTCAGCAATTGAAATGTGTTCATTTAAATAATGAAAGAGATGGAAAAATTGTGAAATATGAGACACCATTAAGGAAACAGTTAGTTGCCACATGAGGCCAGGAGGGCACAATGAAAAGAAATGTGGGGATTGATTCAAACATTTTTGTGTCCACAAAATCTGATATTGCTGTACAATCAAAATAAATCAGTTAGAAATGGAAACAAATGTGATTTTACCAACTTATTAAAACAATTTTTGGTGGTCTGTAAAAAAATCAATATTTTGCATTCAGTATGTTTATTTAATGCACTCCCCTACCTTAATAAAATATATAATGTCATTGAAATTGGAGAATTATTTCAATGTGCTAATTAATTGGAGAGACTAACTAAAATACAGGCTATTTCTGTGTGTTTCCTTTTAGAACTGATGCAGAAACAGTCCCCTATTTTCCTGGTATATTCAACCTATTTACTGCCATTCTGCTAATAGTTTTGTCATAGATTTTCACAAGATGAAAGTTATTGTCAGATGATTCCCTAATGCAGGGGCACATGATGCTCAAATTGGATGTCAGTGTTCATTGGTGTTATATATTCCTATACCACTAGAAGCATATAATTGTGGTGAGAGGATCAACTATGTATTCAGATCTCTTCTTGATTGAATTACAAAATCTATGTGGGTGGGCATAAATCCACTTTGAATGATTAATCATCTAATATCTGGTGTTCTAACAGATGCATATGATACTTAAGCTTATTGTTGTCCAACTGATGCCCCAGAATTTTAAATTTTCTAAATGTTATACTTTGTGCCAAATTCCTTAATAAAAGTAATTTAGACAAGTAAAGTGTATGAAAGTTTTATAATTTGACATGTTATTTGGAAAGTTACCCAATGCCATTAACTTGGTTTTGGCTTATAGAGTGTCTTATCTTTGTAGATTTTTGGTGCTTAGGAGTGGCAGGAAGTTTGGGGAGAAGTTTCATGACTGTGTGTTTTCTTCTAATTAATATTTTTGCTTCTTTCTCCATTAAAATAAACTCCATCCCTACTTTGACTGTACAAGATTGGAGGGAATATACCTCTCCACTTTTATGTTATGACCTTGATCCCTCCAGTAGTTACTCACATATATTTTTTCCAAGGAAGTTCTTAAACATTTTTTGCTTTAAGGTTAAAGTTTCAGTAACAAATTTAAATTTGTGTTTTATTATGGAACTCAGTTATGAAAACTTTGTACCTGATAATTACTCTCACCCCATTCTGTAAATAATTATATATCTTCATTGAATACAATGTGGGGATGTCCATATAGAGTGTTCTCTAGGCTACATTAATGTGTTCAATTTGAATGACTCTCTGATTGTTTTTCTCTGCCTACTCCACCTACAACTGTTGCCTTTGGCATTTTAACTTCCTCTCACCTCACTAAATCCAGTTTCTTAGTCTCAATATTTTTTCAGCTAAAAGTTACCACTATCGCTTATATTTGAAGCCCATAAGCTTTTCCAACTTGCAGCCTCCCACTTGTGTTTTTAGCAGGAGTTATTCTCTCCTCCAACACCTCTACTCCTGGGAAGAGAAGTTCATGACCAGCTTCGAATGCCTGGAAAGGAAACAGAGAGCAAAGGCAGTGGTTGTAATCTGGCACAATGAACTGATGAACTGCATTTTATGTATTTTAAAAAATCATGGGGCTGGGGATGTGGCTCAAGAGGTAGCGCACTCGTCTGGCAAGCGTGGGGCGCTGGGTTCGATCCTCAGCACCATATAAAGATGTTGTGTCCGCTGAAAACTAACTAACTAACTAAATAAATATTTAAAAGTTCTCTCTCTCTCTCTCTGTCTCTCTCAAAAAAAAAAAAAAAAAAAAATCATTAGTTATCCTGAACATTTAGCTAGATCGAATACATCTTACACAGATCTGATTAATCTCTTGTCAATAGTAGCCCTTGTTGGATTTTCATTTAAGATTAGTAATCCCCCTGCCAGTATAAAAATACTACTGAGATTCTTCCTGATCTTGAGTTCTTCACAGTCTTTTCTGTTAATGTGACATATTGTGCACAAATTTTAATTCCAGAGTTTTTGTTCCTAGTTACTATGAAGAAAGAAGTTATGAGTTATTCTCTCTTTTTAAATAGTCAGCCGGATATACTACGCTTAAAGTTAGGCAGTGAGTTTTCAAGTAGTGTTTTATTTGTTTTATATTATTTCTATAGCCTGCATTGACAATCATGTTGATTGAAATGATAGAGGGTATTTAGCCTTTTTTTCCTGGTCATGGTAACAACAGTTACAGCAATGGCACATGAGATAGAAACTTATGGAAACTTTGACTCTCAGAAGAAAGCTTCATTTTTATGTAATTCTCTCTCTTTATTAAGGTGCTAGTGTGTGAGGAATGGAAGTTTATTCTTTTATGATTAGGGTGTGATTTGCTATGTTCTTATTTAAAAGTGTCACTTTTCTAAAAATGGGAAGTACATTGAGAATTTTTTTGCCGATTAGGTCATTTTACAAACACAATTGCCTAATTTCTTTCCTCCTAGACTCCCATGGAATTTTTTTGTAAAAAATAAACTGAAAATCCATAGTCATTATAGGAAATACTCAAATGTTAAGGGCATTAATATCTGTATGGTAAAACTACTATGAATTTTGCTTTCTTCATTTTATTTTAGTTTCCTTTAGTTTTTAGTTTTCAAAGTTTCTACTTTTATAATCAGAAAAAAAACCCTGTCATCTTAAAGCCAAAATATTGATTTTAAAATCATTCAGGAGTGACAAAAATGGTTGCAATCAATTTGGCAGACATGCTCATATTCTTAAAAATGAAAATGTTAGAATAAATAAAGAAAAATATCTAGATACTCAATTAAAATATATGCAATAATGAGGATACAATTAAGTAAAGAATAACTATGAATGGGAGCATTTTTATCCTTATTTACAATAAAAATGCTAACTAAAATGGTATATATTTTTATTTTTAAAACGTTATAAAAGGTTTAAAAAAGGGGCTGGGGATGTGGCTCAAGTGGTAGCGCGCTCGCCTGGCATGCGTGCGGCCTGGGTTGGATCCTCAGCACCACATACAAACAAAGATGTTGTGTCCTCCGAAAACTAAAAAATAAATATTAAAAAATTCTCTCTCTCTCTCTCTCTCTCTCTCTCTCTCTCTCTCTCACTCTCTTTTTTTTTAAAGGTTTAAAAAATATTGCTGAGTGTTATGAGGGTGCAATGAGGAAATTTGGGAAACTATCAAGAACCTTAAAAATGTTTATAAACATAACCAAATAGAACCCTAAGTCCTTGTCTAAAAAGACTAGTATACAACAATGAATCATAACTCATTATTTGCATGGTTTGTCCATGTAACAGCTATTTTGATTATTAATATATTAAAACTAAATAAAATGTAAATGACCATTTGCTGAAGTAATTTACATAGTCAAAAATCTTAGTTTTAGAGAATGTATGATATGCAATTTCCTGGGTTCAAGTGGTTCTGAGACACAGACAAGGCAGGGGAAATACAGAATTGTGAACAGCTCCTTGGGGTCCGCTGTGTTGCATAAGTATGACTTCTATGTAGATTTATCATGAAATTCCTCCAAAGGGTGCATACAGCCATTGCTCATACAAAAGGGAACTATTTTAATCATGAAAGTGTTTTATTTTATACTCCAATATTTACAAAGCTTTTGTGACACTTACCAGGGAGTCATATTTCTTAAGTCCATAGATTCCAAGTTTCTTTTCCATAAATAATACTAGACCTGGCACATTCTGCTGAAACCATTCCATAGATGAATATGGTCCATCTGTCTTGCTATCACATGTCTTTAGTGTGTTCTTTAGGGAGTCTTCTATTAGTTTATTTACAAGGAGGTTTGGCTAGGTTATTTTAGTAAAGGGGAGCAAAAGTTTGTTGGCCTGTAACAAACTCTTCTACAGTAAAAATAATTATTTAAAACTCTTTTAACTGAAATGTATTGTAAAAGGTGCTTCATGTGTAGATTTTCACTCTTCATGGTAACTACATGACATAAATAGCAAGATTGATCTCTCCACTAAAGATGAAGAAGGTGATGCTTATAATGAGTCATTACTTCTCATATGAATACAAGGACAAAATACATTAAAACTGAGAAAATATAGACCTTAGAATTGTATGAAAAAATTCAGGAAGACATCATAAAAATGCTTCAATAACATCTAAATGTATACAAGAAAAATGGTTAAGTCAATTACAATATAGATCATGGATGTTAATGCCCTTAACATTTGAGTATTTCCTATAATGATTATGGATTTTCAGTTTATTTTTTACAAAAAAATTCCATGGGAGTCTAGGAGGAAAGAAATTAGGAATAGAGATTTTTAGAACACTTAAAAGGGTTAAAATTTTTTTGACTCTACATGAATTGGCATAATGATGATGCCAATTGACTGGAATAAGTTATGTAATACCTAGAAAAATCACTAAAATGGTGCAAAAGAAGAGTTAGCTTCGATATGTTATAAAGAAATAAAAGTGAAATTATAGAAAAAGCTCAAGGAACTTATAGAAAGGCAGAGAGAAAGCAGATAAATGAAAAATAGAACAAACAAAACAAAAACCAAATTATAGGGTTAGGTTCTAATGTATTAAGAATTACATGAAAATAGGTTAAATACACTAAATAAAAGACTAAGTGAAATTTTTAGGTAATTCTAAAATTTTAGTTGCAAGTACCTATATTAATTTACTTGTCCAAAATTTTAAAAGTATATGAGAATGAGGAGAAGGGTGTATTTCAAAGGTTGATATTTGAAGTTGAGATTTTAGTCTTTACCTGAAATATGTAAATAGAACTCAGCAAGGACATAGAATAATGTGGTCCAGATTTGGCATGCAAAAGTCATCATAAAGAACAGTTCAGAATAAGAAATAATCTTTCACTTTATGATCAAATAGTTTTAAAAATTATTCAATATATTTGAATTATGAATTTAAGTTTCGATTTCTTCTGTATTAAAGCAAATCTCAAAAAAACACAAATCTATTTTTGTGTGTGTGTGTGTGCATAGAATTGTATAAAGTACATATATGTTCTGTTTAGCATTGTGAGAAGCTGGGTTATTTGTGTACTATTTACAACAAGAGTTTAATTTAATGTGCTGAAGCCATTGTTCAAATGGTATAATGTTATGTCTTTGTGTGTGTGTGTGTGTGTGTATGTGTGTGTGTATAGTTGTTGTTGTTGTTCTTACTCCAAACTGTCATTTCAGTCAGAGTTTATCTTCTCCTCTGCTTTGGTAGTCACATTTTCACTTTGGGAAGAAAAAAAAAAAAAACTCTCTAATTCCTTTAGACAGGTCATTAGCTTCAACACAGATAGCATCATTAGGGTAATTTACCAACCATCCAAACCAAAGAGAACTGGAAATTTGTAAGAAATGGAGCAAATGTAGGAGTGAAAGGCAACTTTGATGAAAATTGATGTGGAGAGTGAGAAACTGATTGATTTAAATTTCACAAATTAAAATTGGATTTGAAAACTTTCACTAAATCAAGAGAAAATGAGAGTAGAACAGAATCACTAGCATTACCGGGAATACCTGGAATGACTTATTATAGTCATAGAATGGAAGTTTCTTAATATTAACTGACAATCTAAGGCAAAGGCATTTAATAATTAAATGTTCTGTGGGAAGAGTGGAAATTTTCAGAATATTTCTAGCCCAAATCTAGTAGTTCTTCAGGAAGGTGAGATCTAATGAAACTGTTCTTTTCTCATGTCAAGTAATTGTTTTTGTTGTTTTTTTTTTTTTGTGTGTGTGTGTTATGTGTGTGTGCACATGCATGTGCATTGCAGGCAGAAGAGGGACAGGGAGAGAGTGAGAGGGACTCTCTTTCCTCCTCCTCTCCTCTCTCTCCTTCTCTTCACCTTTCTGAGATGGGATGGCATAGCAACAAGGCCCTCACTAGAGGGCCCCTTGATCTTAGACTGCCCAGCCTCTAGAACCTTAAGTAATGATAAATTACCCACTCAGATATTGGTATAGAAGCACAAAATGGACTAATGCAAACACAATCTAAATATTATTATCATCATTACACATGTAGAAACAAATGGGCAAACTAAAGAAGCTTCCATGAGACACAGCTGCTACTGTGTGAATCCTGTGCATAGAACCAAATAGTCTGATCCAATGTCCATGCACTGAGCCCTACAGAGCATGGCCTTCTTAAATATTACTTCTTAGAAAAGGCCATGGGAGTTCTTCTGAAAGAATTACTCTGTAAAGTTCCACATGTCAACATCTGTAGATCTAAACTATGATGGGGCCAACTCTCAGTCTTACATCTGTACTCCCTAGCCTTTTAAAACGTTGGCTTCCATAAATGAAGATATATAATGTTTTTCTGAAACCTTGAAGCTCAGGGTACTGTATGATACACAAATTAAAATCTGTTCATTTATCCATCTGGGTGATTCCTGGGGAGAATCTTTATGCTAGGTTATTAGAAAAGGGTATTATTTTGGTGACTTATTTTTGTGATTCAGCGGAATTTGAACATAGAAAATCTGTCTATAGTTAAGCAGAAGAAAGAAAATTAGCAGAACAATAACCAGAATGGATATGGGAGGATAAATATATAGACACATGTTGAAGAAGAGGGAGGAAGAAGGACCCAATTTTATAAATATTTAGGCAAAAGATAAACAATAGAGAAGAGATATTGGTACAGGCTTATGATACTCCCCCAAAAACAAACAAAAAAAGTGTGTGGGGGGGAGTATTTATATTCTAAAACCATTTTCTCTCCAGATTGATGAATGTATTTACTTTTGCTATTTATTCATGAATTTTAATTCAAGGTACTCAGATTCCTGGAACCTTTAGAGAGGATAATGTCTATCCCTTAAGCAGGAATTCTATTCTGGTCATGAACCTGAGGAAGTTACATTGCTGGTGGTGTTTCTGTGCAAAATACTATTGTGATTTAGGAACACTCTGAAAAGCTCAGCAAGAGTCATCAGAACCACAAGATTACCAAGTTACCCTTGTTATTTTCTTTTTTCTTAAAATCTAATTTATTGAAGTAGAATTACCTCCTATTCCCAGCCCCGGGGAGGAGATTACCTCCCCCAAATCTTTAGCATTGTGTTTCTGTGCACAGTAGCTTCTCTGCATGTGTGGTCTTATGTTTAGTGAATCACTGGACTCAGGACTAAGAGACTGCAGGGAACTTAAAAGCCCACTGAACTTTTCAGGAATATTCACTTGTTTCTTGGCCCATGCTAAGGGCTGTTTTAGCACATCTTGACATCTCTCTACTATCTCCCAAGGAAGCATTTCATATTTGGTAGAGCTCTAATTTCTTGGAAAGCTTTCCTCTCATCATACAGAAATCTATAACCCTATGAGTTTTATTCATTTATCCTGATTCTAATCTGTTATCACATAGGATAATCCCTATTTTTTCCAACAATAAGGTGTTAAAATATTAAAAAGGGGCATCAGTATTACTTGACAGATATTATTAAATGAAACATATTTATTAAATGTTCAAACCCCTTCTGTATTCCAAGGACCACTGACAAGTAGCAGCTCTCATGGGATAATATAGGAGGAAGAGGAAAATTGAGCCTCAGTGAAAATATAGCCTGAGTCTAAGCAGATGGCACTTAGCTTTCCACAGAAGGCCAGGGGGGCTTCTCAAAAGAAAGGAAGCTTGAACTCAATTGCAGAAAGAAGATGATTTATTTTGCAAAAAGGTGAGCAAAAAATATTAGAACAAAATCAGCTAGTGTTAGGAAGAACATGTGAACTATGCTATGGTTCCCAGAGTTAATTGCAGATTTTCTCCTGGAGAGGAAATGAGTATAGGGAAAGGTCAGATTATAAGGGAAGGAATTAACTTGACTTGTCAGGGCATTTAGACTTTGTCTTGTAGGCAGGATAGTCTTTAGATAGCTAAAATCCAAGTAGTGATACAATACAGTTTGTCTTCAAGTTTAATTGGATCACATGATCATGCTTTATTTGGATTAGATTTATGCAGTTCTTTAGTCAGATCTCAGATGACATAGTTTGTCCCTTCATACCTAGTCATTCCTTTCAGAAAAATTAAAAAGTTTATCTTATTTATATCAGTAGTCTGGAGAATCAAATCCCTGCAAAGGGTGGGGAAATAGAAACAAAGGTGTAGTATTGAACAATGGCTGGGAATGAGACCTTAGAGAGTGGTGAAGCCCCTGGAAAACTGAACCATGCTCACACAGTCTAAAAGCATGTATATTTCAAGTTTTTCATTACTTTTCTAGATGGGCAAATAATATCGGTATGTTGGATTTGACCAGGCTTTTTTTTCTCATGTGACCCTTGATCTGTAATTTTTTGAGGCAGAGGTCCCAGACTTCAACACAATATTCTTATTGTGGTTCAAACACATGATTAAAAGTTGATGATAACCCATTCACATTAATATTTTCCATTGATTTAGCCAAAATTTTATTAACTTACTTTACATTATACTTTATATTATGCTTTTTTTAAAAGATATGCTCTAGAGCCATATCTTCCCATGCTATACCCGAAAAATTATTTTTTCAGTCAAAATTCAGGAACTCATTGTAATAGAATAAGGATTATAGTAAGAAAACCTGATCTCCAGTTTGATTCTACTGTTAGTAGGCATTTTGATCATAAATACAAGAGATTTGCTCTAAGAGACAACTCATTTTTCAAAGGTGGACAGATGTCTCTCCTGAATCATCCCAAATGATTGCCACTGTATGAATCAGTAATGTGAAAACAGTTTGTAAACTGTGAAATAGGCCACATATGACTAGTTATTTTCTTGGTTAAATCTTTTTTACTTGATTTTTTTTGTATCGTTCATATTCTACATTTCCTTCAGCAAAGTAAGAGGCCAAGTAATTTTCTGACCTCGTGAAGTGAGTTTTTGGCTGTGGCTATTTTAAATTCCTATACCTATCATCACCTCACACATATTCTTAATTCTGTGGATATAGAAAATAATCTATTTCTCTTTAAATAAGTCATTCAACCTACTTTTTTTATCTTCAAATGTTTCTTCAAAGAAAAATTTAACAATTCCTTTTTATTAAAATGCTGCAAAGAAGTTTACAGATTCATTTCTGATTTGATTAAAAGTATTCTTTAAACATAAACTTATATTTGTTTGGTTTACAGGTTTGCTTTGTCTTCACAAGAAAGCTAAGGGGAAAAGTCCTTTTTGTTATTTAGATATCTGAAGTTAAATATGATTACAGACATTCTAATTGAAGTGATTATGTTGTATTATTATAGAATATTTAGCTACTTCTTTAAGACTCTAGCATAAATTAATTTCCAATGTCTTCAAAAGAAATTTATTATTTTCATTATATTACAAAGAGAATGGCATTAAAAGAATCTAGAATAAATATGATATTTCTTGACAGCATTATTTTATTTCAATGAATTTTCTTAAAGTTTTAATTCATGCTTGATCAAATTGGGAATCTATCAACCAACTTTTTAAAATGTTTATTTGGCACTGAAGATGATTCAAATTAGTAAAGAAGAAAATATGCATTGATTACTGGTGCCCATGTTTTGGTGTGCTCCCTTTCATTTATGCAGAAGTTATCTTTTATCTTTATTTTATAATGTCTCATAGGGAATATTATAGTTGAATTATAAATGATTAGATGTCTTAACATGTAATATTTTATTTCAAATAAATTTTGAGGAGGTACAAATATGAAATCAGATGAATGGTGTAAAGTAAATGTTGTTCTGTCTTTTAAATCCTCGAGGATGTAAATAATGCAACTCCCAGGAACAGAGGAATCACCTCCCAGAAACCTTCCCAGAATGCCCCTGGTCTATGTCATCAGAAGGGGCAATTAGTCACTCACTGTTCACCATCTATGCAGCTACTAAATCACTATACTTGTCATACAGTTAAGGTAAGGAGGGGGTTCATGTGGAGTTATTTCTCTTTTTAGTGTTTCTACACAATGCCTTTCATATATTCATTTATGCATTTACTCAACAAAGAATTGACAAGCCTACTGTGTGCCAAGCACTGAACCAGGCACTGGAGATCTTCCCATGAACAAGACATACATCCTTCCTTTCCTCACAAGCTGACTTCCTGTATAGGGAGACTAACATTAAACCATTAATCCTCAAATTAATTATTTCATTGTGATTGTGATAACACCTTGAGTGTTACATAAACGTAAATTAAGCACACTTGATTTTGCGCATTACAAAGGCTTCTCAGGAAAGAGATCTTTGAGCTGAAATTAATGAAAGTTGGAAGTGAAGAAGAAACAGTATCACAAGTGCCCCAGTGTAGGGATGTGGGCATGATGACAAATAGGAAGAACCAGTGTGGACCAGGTCAGAGTTCACCTGCAAAGGATGACTTCAGATGCATTTGTTCTGCTCATCCAAAGTTTTATTTGCTTCCATGTGTGGGAAGATTCTGGAAAGAGAAAGATTTTATAGATGTAATCCATGGCAAGGTATACATTAGAACATGAACCTTTCTAAAGTAGTGATAACATCTACTTCTTGAAGTTTGACAGAATAGATATCCCAAATGACCACCTTTTTAGTAACAATACTGAATTGAGCTGGCATAAAAATAAGAGTTTATAAATTAAAAAATAAACATGATATAAGAAGTAGAAAATATGAGACTTTCTCTTTGACAGCTTCATGGGGTAAAGAAGAAGAGTAGGATGCTGGCACGATGAAACATCTAAACACAGACTCTTCATAGATGCCCATGGGCTACACACTTGGCATACGGTCACTACGTTCTGCTGAGTGGACACACACAACCTATAGTGGCTTCAGAGGTGTTGAAGAGATCTTTACTGAGAATTCATAATACTGGGAGTCTTTCATGGCTTGTGTTTTGAATTCACCCAACCAGAGTGGACTGAATTCACTAAGCTAGCTAATCATTTAATTAATTGTAAGTTCCCCCCACTCCCATCAGGAATGTCTCCAAAGACTGACTGCAGAAAACACAAAGTTTCTCTCAGAAACTCAACTTTACCCCACATACCAATAAATTCTCATAAATATGGTTAAGAGGAAAATGCTTCATTTTTACAATAAAATATCATGAAACAAGTCCCCAAGAGGAGGAATCTGCAGAAACAATGCAGAGCATAAAGAGACACATGGACTTTGGATATCAGAATTAACAGACATAACATATAAAATAATTATGCTTAATATGTTTAGAGAACTTTTTAAAAAGTGAAAATGTATCCAGAGAGCAAGTTTCTCCCAATATAAACAAAAAATAGGCTATCATTTTTGAGACAAAACAACATAGCACCTCTAGATTTATTACCTCTAGTAATAAATCACTAATAAACACAGCTGGAAAGGGAGGGGAACAAACTAAGTCTTACTGAAGTTATACATAGGAGTATTTATATGTCTCCATCTTTAAGTATTTTTTTCTATCTTATCCTTGATCTGTCACTGGAGGGTTCTATTCTGTTTGGACATTCCTTTTCCTTGGACTCAGGTAGCTGCTTTTGTACTCAGGCATGAGGATGAGTAGCTGGACCAGGGTGGGGTTCTGCCACACTTGTGCTCTGCTCTGAGGTGCATGGGTGAGTGGCACTAACTCTCCCTGGCTACCATCAACTCTGAACCATGGATATCCCTGGGTGACCACTGAGGAGCAGGATTAAAGAAGACCTGTGGAGAGCTGCCCTCATCTGCTTAAGTGAGAGAAAAAAAATCACTCTATATAACCTGACAGCAAGTTTGCCTTTCAAGGTTTTGAGCAGAGTGATCTATGGCCCCTGGGAGAGAACACTATGACTGATGCTGACTCACTGGGCTGCTCCCATGTAACAGTGGTTTAAATGTATTTCATGGTCTATCCAGGGTAGAGCTATTTTGAAATCTCAAATAATTAAGGGCTCTGTGGGAGGTTCTCGGATTCTAGAAAATAACTATTTGAATTACTGCCTACTTGTATAATGTACACAATAATATTTTCCAAAGGATGTGAATTTTTTCTCAATTTATATTTCCTGCTAAATAGCAATCTGTTATTGCAGTGTTATATTTTCCTTTGGCCAGAAAGATTGTGGGGGTAATATGAAATCAATGTTTACATCCAGAATCCAAACTAAGACACTATGTATTTAAGAAATGTAATTTTTACCCAGTAGATGCCTATGTGGTCCCTTGCAGATAGTATGCGGAATTTTTAAAAATTATTTTCTAAGCTAATTCATTAAGACAGCTATAATAAAGCCAGTCTACATCCAAAGAGGGTAGAATAATTGTTTGATTTATTCATTTGTGTTCTGTATGTATTTCAACTGACCAGTATTATTATGGATTGCTTTTCAATGTGGATATTTTTAATATGTCAAGTTCCAATAGATCTGTTTTAAGAGGGTATGTGCACATACAATGTAATCATGAGATCTTTGTGTTCTTGACTGTAGATATGTGTTTGAGTATGTAATTAAGCAAAGAAATATCACTGGGTATCACAAACTGCAAAGTTTGATTCTGGTATTATGAATTTACTCACAGAACCTTAAAATGTTTAAATAACTGACACCTTAATAGTAAAAAAAAAATATTTAAAATAATGAGAGTAGTCGAAGATTACAAAAATGATTTTTAATTTTTATTCAGGTATTGCCTTCAATGTTGCAATCCTGCCTTCCATTTTATTTTTACTGTCAATCTATTAAGTGATATTTGGCCCCTACCAGATATTGACAAGGCCTTAAGAGCAGAAGATGAAGCAGAATCCTATGTTGTTAGGCCAGGAGGAAGTCTGCATGGTTCTGTTTTCCTTTACATAGTGTTTTGCTGCCTCCCCATACCCCAACCTTGAGAATAACCCTTCTAGGAGGATGAAGTGCTTTCCAGAGAGATCTGCTCCTGGCAGGAGGTTTATTAGAGCAATGAGAGGCTGGTTCATCTCTCTGCTCACTAACCCCTTCTTCCATTTGCCTCTGCCAAGAAAGGAAAGTCTTGGAGTAGATGACAGCCCTTAGGTTTTGAGAGGCTTGCTTTCTGAAAGAAAAATAAGTCCAAATCAGAATAATTGACAGGACACAAGGAGAGTCAAAAACAAGTTATAAGTAGAAAGACCTGAATTAAACATAAAAAGGGCATTTCTCATGATTGAAGCTTTCTGTTCAGCCTGCCTAGAAGTTCAGTGGGCTGCCCTGGAGACATTTGACTAGGAGCTAAGTTATTATATGACAGGAATACAGCAGAAAACAGTCTAATGTTAGGTAGAAGATGGGACTGGATAAACTCTTAATTTCCTTCTGAGTTTAAAACTTTATGATAACATTTAAAAATAATATTTTTATTTTTCTTTATCAGAAAGAAAAGACATAGAGAAAAATAATATTCTCCTTTAAAAATCATGCAACTAAAAGATAATATTGTTACCTGTTGTATATCATTCTATACTTTTTTTGTTATGTGTTTCAGAGATACAGGAATTCTACATATATAATCAAACTTGTTTTTAATTTAAATAAACAGGATATTCTTGGTATAGAACCTGATTTTTTAACCTGAAATGGAATACACCTTTCTTAACCCCAAAATGAACTATACATTAACATTAAAATAAAGCATAATCTTGCTGTTTTAAACATTGACTTTTGTCTGCCCCTTCCTGCTGTTTACGAATAGTACTCTTAAAAAAAATCATTATGCATATCTTTTACAAAACCCAAAGGGTTCAGCTCATTTTCCCCAATTCATAAAAATAGTTTATAATTTAATACTTATTATGTTAAAATGACCAAAGCATCAGATGTCAGCAACAGGTAACCAGCTTAAGACCATTTTAGGTTGGCAGATGCTATGAAAGGAAGAACTGTTTCTTTACCTTCCAATTAATTTTCTACCAATTTTATCTTTTGTAGAATTCTACTCTACTATATTAATTCATTTTATTTTTCTATAACATAATGCCTACTCTGGATACTCTATAAAAAGAAGAGTCTTATTTAGTTTTGAAGCTGAAAGTCCAAGATTGGAGTCCCATATGTTTGACCTCTGGTGAGGGTGATTTTGTCTGGGCTCCAGCATGGCAGGTAGTGTTGTGGTAGGAATGCATATAAAACAGAGAGATTACACAGAAGGCAGGAAACCAGAGAAGGATCAGGGGCCATACAGCTCTTTTATAGCAACTCACTTTTATGAGAACTAACTCACAAAAGGAGACCAGACCATCTTTTTCTGAGTGAATGTCCTCAATGACCTAACCACTTCCTTCTAGCCCCCATCTCTTAAAGGTTCCACCAGTTCTTATTACTGAGGACCAAACCTTCAGCACATGAACTCTTGGGGGACAAGCCACATACAAATCGTAGCACTAGCTTTGTATTTAATTCCACCTCTATCTCTTAGTGAAATGTACTGAAAAGAGAAGAAAGCCTGTTGCCTAGGAATATGGTATTGTTCTCAAATGGCATTGTGTCTAAAATTCTAAAGGAAAGCTTTTTTTGAAGAGATATATTACATTGCTGTCTCTTCACTGAATCTTTGCCATTCTGAAGAGTACTTAACAGGAAAGTTTACATGTAGAACAAAGAAAAATCAATAATAAGCTGGGGACTTGGAATTGATTTTACCTTGCTGCATTTCAAGGGAAAAGCAAAATCACTGGCAATATTCCTGAAAAAGGAACTTTGCAATAATATATATATATATTGTTAGGAATTGTATTATTAGAGTCGTAATGTTTTTAATTCTTGTGAAAGAACTCAGTAAGGAGGCTTAAAACAATTTGCAAAATTAAAAAATCCAGTGCTTGCTTCCTGAAGATGAACTTAAAGTATTTTTATTAGAATTTATTTTTATGCTGCTATATTTATTATTATTTTTTCTAGAACGCAGTATACTATTTTTAGGGTTTTGTCTTAAATTTCCTGTTTTTTAAATTTAATTGTATCTTTGTATTTTTATCTTACATACCTAACTTCACTCACTATTTCTTTTTATTTTTTCTTTTAAATATAAAATGTTTCTGTCTTTATATTTTTACTGAATAGGGTTTGCCTTATAGGTTGATATACTTCCTGTGGCAATTTTTAATATCTAGCTGAAATAATAACTTTCCATAATTAGGACATAAATGATTTATTTCTTTAAAAATTCTGATAAAAATAGAACTACTGGTACCCAGTGGACTAAGCAAAAAGCTGCTAATAAAAACCCATGAGTGTTCATTTTGGTGACCTTAGGCAAGTTTTATAATCTTCAAATGCCAAAGGTGTTAATTAATTTTACTCTTTCCAAGTTGGAAAATAATGCTACTGCTTGAAGGTTCATTGCTTGATGTAATCAATGCTGCATATGAAATAATATCAGGAAGAAATTAATACACATAAGGGAAAGGAGAGCTTGATTAGCCACACAGCTGGAAATACAGAGTACAAATGCAGAGTTAGGAATTGCCACTGCCAGGAATCTCTCTTTCTCTTTATGCTTAAAACTTCACAGACAAAGCCATCTCTGAACTTCTTTTGCCTCAGCACATTGCTGCTTTCACTGATGTATGCAAAGCCTGCTCATTATTCCCTGTGTCTCCTGGATGTCCCTGGATCTTAGTCTGGTTCTCTCCCACAGGATCAGGATCCAGTTACTCTATTCCAGTCAAACCATGGCCCTGGTGTAGGCATGTTCCCCTCATGGTAAACAGCCTGTCAAGAAAAAGTGCCCATCCAAATTATGCTTTGAAATCATGCTAGCTGACACACTGAAAGAAAAAAAATACCTTCAGCTGCATAAAAGAGAACACCTAACAATGATTTAAACAAATATGACTTTAAATATATCCGAAGGTTGTATCTCTTCTCTCCTAAGAGTTGTTACTTCCTGGTCACAAATGATTGTTTTAGTTCTGAGCATCATATCTGCATTTAAATCTCTAGATCTGTACAACTACCCTCTATGTTTCTAATACTCAGTTCATTTTTTACTTTTATTTGTGAACAGTCATTAAATTAAATTATTGGCATTATGAAAGATCATACCTTTTTATTTAAAATCATATATACATAGATAGGCATAAAATATCTGACAATTTTATGATCATATTGTTTTATATTTCCTATATACTAGACATCATAATTCTTAAGACAGAAAATGTGGTATTATTAGTTCCTATTTATCTTCACATAAAAACGTCCACCCACATTTTAATTGAAGCACTGAAATAGTAAAATAGAAAATATCCTAAAGTGATCTGCATCTGAACTCATGTAAGTATATCCACCTATATGTTTTAAGCAACTCTCATTACAATGCTAACTTACAGGAGGACAAGTTCTCTTTCTTTATTTTGTCATTTCATCTTAAACACCTAAAACCTGGCAACCTAAAATCTGGCACAGTGTCAGCTTTATTTTAAAAAGGAATTAATCATTCATCATTTTTCATTAATGTTTTTTTCATTGTTCTCCTCAAAATTCATTTGTTGGGTTTGTTTACAAGTTTATGTATTAGAAATAGCAGGTGGGTTCACTTGTTTTATCTTGATATTCTTTTGCAGAATTATTTTTGGAATAATAACTGCTACAAATCTAACTGCTATGAACAAAAAATAAATATAGTTCAAGGATTTCCTGACTTTGAGATATTATGTTGCTACTTTTGAAACATTAAGGCAAATCTATGCACTACTTTCTGGCAGACACAGTCCCTAAATACTGAACTTAACATAATATATTGAAAATGATTTGAGTTGAAACATGGTAAGGTAATATTCATCTTAATTTTTATTATAAACAAAAACAGTGTGAATATGCCACATGTGAAGAGAGAAAATGATTTTTCACATCCTGCATGGCATGCTAATTTTCAGAATGAAAAGATCAGGCATTCAAATATCCTCTTTGAAATCTTCCTAAAGAGTAGAGGAAACTGTGGACTTAAAGTAGAGACCATTTTAAAAAAAAAAAAAAAAATACTGACTGAGCATGTGAAGACTTTCTTCTCCGTGCCATTTTTAAGCATTTTCTACTTATATTCAGCTTGTCTCATTTTCTAGCATTTTCTGCTTATATTCAGTTTGTCCTAGTTTGACTTAACAGAATTCTAGTGGAACCATTTTCTTTCAAAACACTGTATTAGAGTCATCAAGAGATCTGCTGAGCATCCTCTGGAAAGAACAAAACACTGAATAGGCTGAGAGAGCAGTGAAGATTTGAAAATTCATACTTAAATAATTGTACAAAAACAAAATTTGCCTTCAATAACTGCTGAGAAAAATGATACTCTCCATATTATTATAGTGTGGTCTCATTTATTAGCAATAACACCTGCTTTAAGAACTATCAAAAAGCTAGGCATAGCAAACAAGTAAAGAAACACTTCAAAATAAACTCAAGTGAGAAACATTCAAACTCGAGATTTCTTCTAATTGGACATTATCATGATGTTGTAAAAGCTGGTTTTCCATGAGGGTATATGTTTAGGATTGTGAATTCTCAGTAACATATTGTTGAGAATTTTGAAATTGGAGTTTCAGAAGGGACATCACTGTCATAACACAGTTGTCATGCCTGGGGACTATTTATTAGGCTGGTCTTTTCTTTCTCTTTCTCACAGCAAAATATTCGTAGACTTTCATGAATAGAAATTGGTTAGTAGATGTTTAATGAACAACTGCTCATATTTTGTGATGGCTTACTGTGGTTTAGGAATTCCTTTGTGGAAAGCTTTACATATGATTCCCATAAATATCCTCATATGGGTATCTTTTGCATTGTGTGTATTAGAAAACTGAAGTGCCAAGTTATAAAGCAAAGTCCCCACTGCTTATGACTGCATCAGTGGAGAGCTGAATCCAGCTCTGAACTCTCAATTTCAGCTCTGTAAAAATAAATTATTTCCAAATTCCTAAATAATTCTAGGAAATTTGAAGTTAGGCAAAAGAGAGATATTTTTTAAAACAGTGGTTTACCTTTGGTATAGATGAAGTCTTCATCTTCTCATGCATTATGTCTTCTCAGAGAAGACAATCATACAATAGAGCTAATGCTCATTCATATAGAAGAAGATAGACATATAAAATGATATAAGTAATCCAACAACCAATAACACTGGGAAGTACCAAGTGGCTTAGAACAGCAGCCTTCTGCAAAAACAGATTAGCGTTATAAAACGGAATGGATTATGATGTAGAAAGCCTCTGTTAAGTGCAATTTTGCAGCTCTTTCAGCTTTCAAATCCAGTAAGTATACATATATACCTTGGGAAGTGCCATTGTTATTCTTTATGGAACAAGGCTGAAAAGTTCTCACTTCCAATTCATATCATTTTAGAGAAGAATTTTTCCTATCTACAAATGGAAGGAAGTTGCTGTAGCTAAAAGTCAGGTCCATTTTTATAGCAGACTTCTTATTTTACCTTTTACTGATTTCATATAGGTATGAAGGAAGAAGCTATTTTTTCTCATACTCTTACCATGTATTAAAGGAATAAGTAGAATCCATGTTACTTTATGTGTCACCTTAGAAATGATTTATTATCAGAGCAACCTGAAGGAGATTTAAGTGAAGTAATTCTAGTCGACTTAAAGGCAGAACATATGGAATAATTTTAAATTTATAAGTTTTCTTTCCTCACTATATCAATCAAAGAAAACACAGTAATAATCCTTTCCTTTTTAAATATTTATATTCCACTTCTAAAGGATCCCTACGAATAGAGCAACTTACATGCAAAGTTCAGCATCAGCATTCTCAAAATACCAAAAGCGCCTCATAGTCTGCAGAGTGTGAAGCCTTCCCCTTTCCTGGAAGAATCAACAAAAATCAAAATAGCAAAAGTTTCTCAGAGCTAAATGTGCTAGATGTTGTTAAGAAATGTGGTAATTAAAAATGTTTTTTAAACTAATACCTTTCCTTTAGAAGAGCCTCCAATCTAATCATGATTGTGGATGAGTACACTGTGTCTTTTCTTTTTTTTTGTTATATGACGCTGAGTTCTTCTGATTTTCCTATCAAAAAGGTCATTTCTGGCTTCTTCTCTTCCTACTCTGTCATTATGCTTTTTGCTTCCCACATATCAGTACTTGATTTTCTTCTTGAATTTTCACTCTCCTGGAGTAATGTTGAGTGCCCCCATTACAATTCTATGTACACAAATGTTAAGAACAGATCCAAACCTCTCTGAATTTCATCCCCCAAAGTCTTAGAGCTTCACAGACATCACCACATGAATAGCTTATCAGCTTCCCATTACCAGTTTATTCAAATGAGCTCACTTTAGCCTTGTTATGTTACATTTCCTTCAGTTTGTCCACCTCCGTTATGTTTCCAACTTTCTCTCAAAACCGAGGCTCCATTCTTGATCTTTTCTTTCAATTTCACCCATAGCCTTTTCCACAATTAAAATCCTGAGTTTACTTTGTACTGGCTTCTCTACTTCCATTGCACACACCCCAATATAATTAAATAGTCTTTCACCAAAATATTACTTTAGTCTCTGATTGACCTCTCTGTCCGTCCTTCTCAGATATTTTAATAGCTTCCTATTGTCTATTATAATTGCTTAGCTGCTGGTACTATGATCTGAAGAATAGGGTCTTAAGCAACACAGAGAGGTGTTTCATTTTTAAGTCTGGACTAAGTCCACAGGGAGAACAGGGGCTCCAAAATGCCATTAATACCTCAACCACCTTCCATCTTCCTTTCTACTGTGCTACATGTAGAGTATAATTTCAACCCTCATTGCAGCAACATGGTGGCTATCACCACCTCTTGCTTTCTCTTTGCATCCTGGCTACTTCTGGTGAGTGGCTTTCTCTGTCACGTGCGCTAACCATGATATACTGAAGCAACGGAGTCAAGTGACCATGGACAGAAACCTATGCAACCATTAACCAAAATAGCCTTTCCTTTAAAAAATTGCTTTGTCTCAAGTATTTGTTAGAGTAATGAAAATTTGCCACTCTCAAAATAGGTTTTGTTAGGAGGAGAAAATGTGTAGGCATTTAAAAGGTAACTGGCCTTATCTAATTTATTTTAGCAAAAATAATCTAAGGTGTTACCAGCATGAAGATTTTCATGAGTATTCATGCATATATGGCTTTTTCTGTTTGGTTTTTTAATATCTCCCATTGCATTAATTATTGAATATAAATAAACCTGGAAATTAATAAAGCAATAGTTTATTTATTTGTTCACTTTAAAAACATGTATTTTTTTATGTTTAAGAAACTTAGAAAGAAGATAAAAATACAAAATCCTTGTCCTCAATGATATCACAGAGTATGGTGAGTGAGAGTGAAAATGAATAGATAATTATAATGTAACATATATAATGTGAAAATTAGGCCAGGGTTCTTAAGTGTGGGGTGGTCTTGGAGTCACAAAGAAGTATTGGTAGTTTGGAGTTACAAGAGTAGATTTATGAAAAATTATATATGTTTGAAAAGTATTCAAACTTTTCTCTTCACTACACTAAATCGGGGCTAATCTTTTTATATATATAGCATGAAGACAGTTATTATACACTTATATATAGCACTACACCTGACACTCCATGAGTATTCAATAAATATTTGTCTGTAAAATAAGAGTTAGCAAAGCAAAGAATGGGAAAGTATATGGAAAACATTCCAGCCTATGGAATGCTAAGTTATATAAAGGGTGCTTGGATGTTCAGATAAATTCAAGATCTTCATATACTTGACACATAGAGCCTAACACATAAGGCTTTTCTTAAAGAAATATGCATAAGTTGAGAATAGGTAGCCTGAAAGTCATGAGAAAGTTTCAATACCAAGCAAGGATATATGATTCTCAGCCTAAAGGTAAAGTTCTCTCCTTGAAGGATATTAAGCAAAGCATTAATTAATAGGATTTATTCTCCTGAAAGATATTTTATGGCAGAGTTAAAAATTACTTGAGGGGCATTTAAGGTGGGAAATAGAGGTGATATTGGAGGCACAATAACCAATAAACCATAGAGATTCTGAAATAAGGCAGTGATAGCCATAGAATGAAGGAGGAGAAAGGTAGTGGTCTTCATTCCATCTGCTCTTTTCCTACCTTTATACAGCACCATGGTTTCTCTTAACTCTGTGGCATCCCCTTTATTTTTCCAATTTCTTTTTCATCTCTCTTACCTACCTAGTGTTGTATACATTTTCTAAGATTTATGCAAACATTTCTGCCCAAACTTTTCTCTTCCCTACACTAAATCTGGGCTAATCTTTATAAACCTCTCAAACATTTTATTTTATTTTTCTTTTGAAGAAATTACTTATAATAATGTAAAAGTAGTATATTTTACTGATTCTACTACATTTCAAGACACTTGAACATACGAATTGTGTTTTACTCATTTATTTCCCCACATTCATGAACAATATCAAACATATTATGAGCAACTAGTACATGCTTGACAATGAAGAAAGACAACATGATTGCATGATGTGCTGTATCAGGGAGCTCTGTTGTATGATTGAGCTGGAGCTAATTCACTTGTTTACTTGGTAATCTTGCCAAGCAATCATCTTTCTGGTCAGCAGTCTGAGAATGTAAGATCATGATGCTGTTCTCAATTCATTTCTTAAAAATATTTTTTAGTTGTAGATGGACACAATACATTTATTTATTTATTTATTTATTCATTTATTTATTTACTTACATGTGGTGATGAGAATCAAACCCAGTGCCTCACATGTCCTAGCTACGGCCTAGCTACAAACCCAGCCCTCCTCAATTCAGTTTTAAACAAGTGATTTTTAAACACCAAACTGTGAGTCGTTATGTTCAGTTTTGGGTAAACAAACATAAATACAACATGGCTCTCACCTCAAGAAGACTTCAGTAGAGGGCTGGGAATGTGGCTGAAGCGGTAGCGCGCTCACCTGGCATGTGTGCAGCCCAGGTTCAATCCTCAGCACCACATACAAACAAAGATGTTGTGTCCGCCGAAAACTAAAAAATAAATATTAAAAATTCTCTCTCTCTCTCTCTCTTAAAAAAAAGACTTCAATATAGAGTGGGAAATATGGGAAAGGTGAGGGTCAACAGAGAGGAAAAAGAGAGAAAGGGAAAATGAGCTCTATCAAATAAATGCCAGAAAGGGGAGTATGCAAGTGTTAGTAAATTCATGTATTGAGAAAAATGAATGGGATTTTGCTAGACAACCAAAAGGGAATAGCATTTTTGTCAGAGAAAGCATCAGAAAGTGGAAGAGGGCCACAATCGTCAAAAATTGCTGTATGTCAACTGTGATCCATGTACGATGGAGAGATTGAAGAAGCTTGGCAGGAACAGTGGACAAATGCTAGATTTTTAATGACTGTTAGGTAACACTAAGGTGTTGAATTTTGTTATAAAAGTCATGGGATTTTGTGATATTTATGTTTTCTAGGTGAATGTGAGGTCCAAGTTGTTGGTATAATCATATTTGTTAAATCAAGGTGACTTCTCTATAGTATTTCTTATTAATCCTTCCTGCCATTTCTAACTCCTTCCCAGAACATTATTTTACCTAAACATACAAATATTAATACAGTATTAATAGTTACCAGATAACCCTGTTTTCATTTCCTCAATTACACAAAAATGAATTTTTTAACTGAGGATGTGAGTGTATTTTCTGATAAAGAATCTTCGAAGTGCATCCTCTCTTTAGTTGCCTATCATCTGAATGTATTCTCATTCTTTGGTTTTGTTTTGTTTGATTTCAACTTCCAATCTTTGAAGAACACATGTGAACTCTCTTCTAGAACACCATGTACTTGTTTTTTCTAATAATTTTCTCATGATTGAATTAAATTTAAAATTTCCCAAGAAAGACACATTGATAACATTGAGTATATGATATGCAAAATATAATAATACATATTAAAATATAATTTATATATGACCTTTTGATTTGTGTTTTGTTGTGATTCTTTCCCTTTTTAACAATTTTTTTAAAACCTACTATTATTTTTGCTTATAACTTAGTTTCCCTATTTCTAACCACTGAAAAGTGATCTTCAGTGGACTGTACTTTTCCATATATTATTTCTGAATTTCTCTAGTGACAGTCAGGCTTAATCTAATTCATGATGACCAAAGAATGTGAATAATTTGTGTTCACTTGTCAAGAATATAGTATTCAAACAGAATAGTAACATGATGTGCATTTTTCAAAGATCATACTTGTGCTAGTATAGTTCAATTAGAGGAAAAAGAGTGGAAGTAGGTAAGAAGTTAGGGCTTAAATAACAAAATGTAGCAGAGACATGAGGACAAGCTGGATTACAACAGCACTAATATTTGCCATGTTAGGATGGAGATAAATGGACATGAGACGGAATCAAGCCAGGCACCTATAATCCTAGTAGCTGGGAGGCTGAGGCAGGAGGATCCCGAATTCAAAGCTATCCTGAGGCCCTAATCAACTTATCAATTCCCTATTTCTAAAATATAAGAAAGGGCTGGAGTGGTGGCTCAGTAGTTAAGCACTCCGGAGTTTGATCCTTGGAAAAAGAAAGTTGAATTAAAACAATTATATTTAAAGGTTTCAGCATTTGGGAAAGAACATCCATTTTCTTATATCTTTCAGACTCCTTTGTATAGTTGAAAAAGAAACTAGTATTGTGAATGAAATTCTCAGGGGATAAAAGGACATAAAATTAACTTTATCTGTAGTATTCTCTGATATAAGGAGTCTGATTCATAGTGGGAGTAGGGAAGGGGAGCATGGGAGGATAAGACAAACAACAGATAGGGCAGAGGAGTGGGAGGGAAAGGGAAGGGGCAGGAGGTTTGCAAGGATAGTGGAATGTGATGGACATCATTATCCAAAGTACATGTATGAAGACACGAATTAGTGTCAACATACTTTATATACAACCAGAGATATGAAAAAACTGTGCTGTATATGTATAATAAGAATTGTAATGCATTATACTGTCATTTATTTTTAAAAATCAGTTAAAAATTAACTTCCTCAATCATGAACATACTAGGATCTGTTTTAATTCTGGGGTAAATAAATAACCATGGTAAGGCAACAGAGAAGGATGAGCAGGGAATGAGAAATGCCTCTTAAACTAAAAGAGCAGTCTGAGCTTTTAGGATGGGCCACAGAATCCTTGCTGATGCAATTAATTTTGCAAAGTCCAGCAGTTCTTTCTTTATTCCACATACCCCATGAATCTAATTCTGTGCTGGTCAGCCTGCTGTCAATGTGACAAAATACCTGAGATAATCAGTTTTAAAGAATGAAAAGTTCTTTTTGGTTCATGGTTTCAGAGGTTTTACTCTATGGTCAGTTGGCTTCCTTATATTGAGGCCTGTGACAAGTTGAATATCACTATGTTTTCTTTTCAAACTGGATCATTTCAATTATCTTACCTTACATTTATTGATCATTTCTTCTATCTATTCAAATCCACTGGAGACCCTTTTGCAATTTTTAGTTCTAAAATTGCTTTTGGGGCAGGGTCTTTTGTATCTTCTGCTTATTTATGTTTAAATTTTTTAATCCAATATTTTCTTGACTTTGTTCACATCTTCTATTAGTTTTTTTTTTAGCATATAAGACAGTTATTTTAAATCCTCTGTCTAATAAAGCAGAATACTATTGAGAGGTGGTGGAACCTTTTGGAAAAGACACCTAATGGAAGGAAGTTAGGCCACTGGAGAAAATAATCGTTAAGAACCATCTAAATTCAGTGAATGGAAAGATATGGCAAGCATTTAAGAGGTTCAACCAACTCCAAGGAGAATAAATTCAAAGAGATTCACTCTAAGACACGTTATACTCAAATTGTCAAAGTCAAAGACAGAGACAGGGAATCTTGAAAGCAGCATCATATAGAATGGCTCTCCAATGAGATGATCAGGGGATGTCTATACAGAAACCTTGGAAATTATGTGGAACTGGGTTGATATATTTAAGCTGCTGAATGAGAAACAGTAAAAATCAAAAAACACCAAGAACCTTTAATTTGGCAAAACTCTTCTAAACGGAGAGAAAAATTAATACCTTCCTAAATAGGCAAAGTCAAAAAAATAAACTAATAAAAGGAGACAATACAATACAACTAGATCTATCATGCAAGGTGTTCTGAAATGAATCCTTCAGGTTTAAATAAAAAGTGGAGACAAAACTCAAAACTCTATGAAGAAATAAAGATTTGAGGTAAAGGTAAATACATGGGTACTTATAAAAGTCAACATTCGTGTAATTTCAGTTTGTAATTTTATTTTTTTCTACATGGGTTAAGAGATAAATGCACAAAAATTATTATCATATATTTTTGGTTATACAATGAACAAAGAAGTCACTGATAGGGGTAAAAAGTTGACATATAGGAGCAGAAGTTTTATATGTTATTAAAGTTAAACTGGTATCAACTTACATTGTTTTAACGTGATATTAAATATAATTTCTATGTTTGCTATAAAGAAAGTAGCTCTAAAATACACACAAAAGAAAGTGAGAAGGGAATTTCAAAACTTTAATGCAGGAGATCAGTTAAATATAAAAGAAAATGATAATGTCAGAAATTAGTGACAAAAAATATGACTTCTATAAAACAAACAAAAATTATAGAAGTAAATTCCCCTTATAACTAGTCACGTTCAATGTAAATAGATTACATTTTTAAATTAGAACACAAAGATTAGCAAGATGGATGTTGAAAATGATAAAATGATAAGCTATCTACAAGAAACTCAACTTACAACCAAAGACAGCAACTGGTTGACAGTGAAAGGATAGAAAAAAAAAATCTATACAAATAGTAACCAAAAGAGAGAATTAGTAGTACTAATATTAGTTAAAATATACTTTAAATTAAAAAGTTTATAAGGAAAACAGAGATATTATGTATCAATAAAAGGTCCAATGCAGCAAAAATATATAACATTTGGATGCAGTGGCTCAGGCTTTTAATCCTAGTGATTTGGGAGGATGAGGTAACAGAATCACAAGTTCAAGGCCAGCCTCAGCAATGTAGCAAGGCCCTAAGCAACTTAGTAAGACCTTGTATCAAAAATTAAAAAAATAAAAAGGGTTGGGGATGTGTCTTAATGATAAAGTACCCCTGGGTTTAATCTGAAGTACCAAAAAAGAAAAAATATATAAAAATTGGAAAAAATAATGTACCTAATAAAGCCATTAATAAGTCTGATGCAGAGTGTGATGCTATTGAAGAGAGAAATATAAAATTCTATAACAAAAAATTGATAATTCAATACCCCACTATCCGTTATGGATAGCCAAATAGAAGGTGAGTTGAAAATAAATAAATAAATTAATAAGTAAGTAAGTAAGTAAATAAATAAATAAATAAAGGGCTTGCTGGGCATGGTGACTCAGACCTGCCATCCCAGCTACTTAGGAGACTTGAAGCAGGGGAATTGCAAATTGGAGGCTAGTCTGGGCAATTTAGTGAGATTTTGTTGCAAAATAAAACAGGCTGACAAAGTATCTTAGTGGCACAACACTTTTGGGTTTAATCTTCAGTACTTAAAAAAGGTCTTAAATAACACAATAAACCAAAAAAATATAACACATAAATATAGAACACTTGACTCCACAATAGAACACATATTCCCTCAAGTGTACGTATGGTATTCTCTAAAATAGAGCATATGTTGACCACAATTAAGCCTCAATGGATTTAAAGAGATATATATCATGTGAATGTCTTTTTCAACTATGATGGGATAAAACTAGAAATAACTAAAATGGTTACTGTGCTACAGTTAGATTGTAGCAAGAAGTTCTGATGTGTTATTGACAAGCAACAAGACTTCAGGTAACAGTAAAGTATTGTACATTCAAAAAGGTAGAAAAAAGCTTTTGAAATTTTTCATTATGGGGAAATGATAATTTTTTTTCTTTTTCTTTTTCTTAGTTTATTATAGGTATTTATAATTGTGGAGTTCATTTTGACATATTCATAAATGCATATAACATAATTTATTCTATTTCATTCCCCAATATTGAAATACTTCTATTAATTTAATTTTAATTGATTCATTATAGTTATACATAAAAGTGAAATTCATTTTTTATATATTCATATATGCCAATAACATAATTTGGTCAATTTCATTTCACATATTCTCCCCTTTTCCCATTCTTCCCTCACCCTTGATTTTCTTCCTCTAGTCCACTGTTCTTTCTATTTTCATGAGATTCTTCTTACCCCTTCTTTTATTTTTTAATTTCTTATTTCTAGCTTTTACATGTGAGAGAAAACATTTGACTTTTGATTTTCTGAATTTGGCTTATTTCAATCAGAATGTTCTCCAGTTCCATTCACCTAACAGCAAAGGGCATAATATTAACCTTTTTATGGCTGAATAAAATTCCATTGTGTATATATACCACATTTTTAATTCAATCATCTCTGAGGGACACATAGGCTGGTGACCTTACTTGGTTATTGTGAATTGCCCTGCTCTAAACATTGGTATGCATGTATCATTATAATATGCTGAATTTAGTTCTTTTGGATAAATATCAAAGAGTAGTATAGCTGGGTCATATGGTGTTTCCATTTCTAGTCTGTTGAGGATTCTCCATACTGCTTTTCAAAGTGGTTGTACTGATTTGTAGTACCACCAACAATGCCTAAGTGTACCTTTTCCTCCACATCTTCACAAACATTTGTTTTAGTTCTATTCTTAATGGTTGCCATTCTAGCTGGACTGAAATGAAATCTCCGAGTATTTTTGAATTTTAGTTCCCTGACTTCTAAGAAGGTTGAATATTTTTTCATGTATTTGTTGGCCATTTGCATTTCTTCTTTTAAGAAATCTTGGGCTGATTCTTAGTCAGCTTTTCATGACTGTAGCTAAAAGAACTAACAAAAACAATATAAAGGAGGAAAGTTTATTTTGGCTTATGGTTTCAGAGTTTCAGTCCTTGATTGGCCGACTCCATAGTTCTGGGCCTGAGATGAGAGAACATCATAGCAGAAGGTGGGGAAGAGGAAAGCAGCTCAGGACTTGACAACCAGGAAACAGAGAAAGCTCTGCTCATTAAGGACAAAATATAAACCTCACAGTTGTAACCCCAGTGACCTGCATTCTGCATCCACTCCTTACCTGCCTAGAGTGATTGCCGTATCAGTAGATTAACTGATCCACTGATCAGGTCACACCACATAATCTAATCATTTCACCTCTAAACTTCTTGCATTGTCTTACACATGAGCTTTTGGGGAACACCTCATATCTAAACCATACCATGTTTGCTTTTTATCATTTATTGTTTGGCTTATTTGAGGGGCTGGTTGCAGCTTTTTGAATTACATATCTAGAAAATATATATTCTGAATATTAATCTTCTGTCAGAATAGTAACTGTCAAAGATTTTCTCCCATTCTGCTCTTTCTTCGTTGCTTTTATGTGTTTCTTTTGCTGTGAAGAAGCTTTTTAATTTGAAGTCATTTCATTTACTGATTCTCGGTTTTATTTTTTTAGCTTTAGGGCTCTCATCAGAGAATTTGGTGCCTGCAACAATATGTTGTAGTGTCGACCGACTGATGCTTTCAAAAAGTCCTAGCAGTTGCACTGTTTCTGGTCTGATTTCTAGAACTTTCATCCATTTTGAGTTAAGTTTTGTGTAGAATGAGAGATAAGGAATATAGTTTCATTATTTTACATACGGATATCCAGATTTTCTAGCATTATTAGTTAAATTGATCTTTTGTAAAGGTTTGAGGAGATAAATGTTTACCCTGATTTAAACATTACACAATATACACATGTGTTTACATGTAACACGGAACCCCATTTCCGTGTGTAGTTTTTATGCTTTATGTATCAGTTAAAAAATAAACTGAAAAACAAAGGAATTAATAATGAGAATCATGGGAAATTTTGCAAACTTGTGGATTCTAAACAACACATTGTAAACAACCATAAGATCAAAAAATGGATCACAGGAAAATTAGAAAATAATATGAATGAATGAAATTGAAATACAACATACTAAAATATGTAGGATCTACAGAGAAAGCAAAAATAAGAGGGAAATATATAAATATGAACATATTAAAAATTAAAAAATCTGAAATCAATAGCCTAGATTTATAATTCAGGAAAAACAAAAAAGTATAAAAAAATTAAGTTCACAATTAGCAGAAAGATCTAAGTAACAATTACTAAAGTAGAGAAATATAAAACAAAAACAATAGAAAAAAATTCATGAAATAAAAAATTGGTTCTTTAAAAATTTTAACAAGATTGGCAATCTCTGCCTAGATTGACTAGAGCACATAAAACTGGCTAAAACCAGGAATGAAAGTGGGAATCTCACTGCAGAAATATAAAGGATTATTAGATTATTATAAAAAATTATATGCCTCGGATTTGTATGCCTTAGACAAAATGGACAAATTCTTATCCACACATAAAAAAATGATCATGAAGAAATTAAAATCCAAAAGTTTCATAACTAATACAGAAATTAGAGTAGTAATGAAAAATTTCCTGAAAAAAATGGTCTCTGCACCTGATGACTTCACTGATGAATTTTACCAAATATGTAAAAAAAAAAAATAACTAATACCAACCTCTGAATCTCTTCCAAAATAATTGAACAGGAGTGGTTTAGGTAGGAGGTGTCCCCCAAAAGCTCATGTGTGAGATAGGACAAAAAGTTCAGAGATAAAGTGATTGGGTTAGGACAGCTTTAAACTAATCAGGGCATGAATCCAGCAGAATGCATTACCTGGGTAGTAACTGTAAGAATGTAGGTTGTGACTGGAGAAGGTAGGTTCCTGGAGGTGTGCCTCTGGGATATATGTTTGGTCCCTGTTGAGCAGCTCGCTCTCTCACTACTTCCTGTTTCCATGTTGTTAGCTGCTTTCTTCTGCCATACCCTTTCTGCTTTAATATTCTGCCTTACCTTGGGCCCGAAGTAATGGAATTAGTCATCTATGAATTGAGACCTTTGAAACCATGAGCCCCAAATAAACTTTTCCTCCTCTACGTTGTTCTTGTCAGGTCTTTTGGTCACAGTGTTGAAAAAGCTAAAATATTTTCCAGTTTCATTATGTGAGGAAAACTTCACTGTGATACTAAAGCTAGATAATGACACTACAAGAAGTAACAGATCAATATCTCTGATTAAAATTGATGTAAAAACCCTTAAAAAAATTAAAGTTAATGTACTCAACACAGTGTGGTAGTAGCATAAAGACAAGACCATTGGGAAAAAATAGAAAGTTCAGAAGTAAAACTCAGCATATGTGGTCAACTAATGTTTTGATAAGTATGTTAAGACCTCACAGTGGGAAAAAAAATATTTTCAATAAATTGTGTTGGTGAGTTAACACCCATAGTGCCATGATATTGGTCCCTTGCCTAACACCACATATAAAAAACATTAACTCAAAATGGATCAAATACTTAAATGTAAGATCTGAGTATATAAAACTTGTATAAAATATAAAAACTTGTATAAATCTCCAAGGGAAAATAATAAATTAAAGAAATAATATAATAATAAATAATAATGAAAGATTCATGGCCCTGGATTTGACAATTCTTTCCTTGATGTAACACCTAAAGCAGAGAAAACAAAAGAAAAAATAAGACAAATTGAACTGAATCTAAATTTAATATTTTTCTGCATGGAAGGATACTGTCAGCAGAATAAAAAAGCAACCCACAGACTAGGAATATATTTACAAATCATATACTTCATAAGGTATTAATATCTATGAAACATAGAAAACTCTCCAAACTAACCAAAGAACAAGCAATTTAATTCAAAACTGGGCAAAAAAATGAATAAACATTTATCCAACAAAGATATACAAATGAGACCAATAGATACATGTATCCAACAAATACATAAGCATTTTAGATGTTCAAGAAAAATGATCAGCATCGCTAATCATTAGGGAAATGCAATCAAAACCACAATGAGGTACCATTTCATATTGATTAAGATAGCTATTAATGGGGAAAATAACAGGTTTTGATGAAGATAAGAATTTGGTATCTGTGCAATCATTGCTGGTGGAAATGTAAAATGGTGCTAGTGCTATGAAAAATATATGGCAGCTCCTAAAAAATTAAAAATAGAACTACCATATGATCAAGCATTTCTTTTTCTGAGTTTGTACCCTGTGGGAAGCCATCCATGATATACATTAGAATCTTCTCTTGGCATGAACCCAGGGAGAGATAGGCCTGGCACTGAGAACTTTCCGTGCCTCTCCCACAGCAATAGATTGCCCAATGCACATGACCTTTCCCTTATCTCTGCTAGGACAGTTCCTCATAGTAGCTCCAGAGATGGGCATAACCTGTTAGGAACTGAACAGCCCACCTTTAACCTTTTTTTGGAGAAGAACATTCTCTGGAAGGCCTTTGATGTCTCCCAATATAAATCAAGCAGATACAGGTGCCATTTTGCCAGAGGCTAGGTCCATCTGATCAGCTTGCCTGTCCTGCCCCGGCTTTGAAACCACTTTCTGTGTTCTATAGTTTTTACACCATTTTATTTCTCTTAGCTTTTATTTTTCAGCCAGCCTATTCCACTGAAGGGAACCCCATTCCATGTGGGCTGTGGGTGGGAGTACCCAAAAGAATTGAAAGCAGTGTTTGCTCCTATATTTCCGCTATCCTCTGACTCTGGAATACTAGTGTTTTAATGTAGCATTGTTATCTTGGAATCAATCATCATGGAAAAAGAATTTCTTATGTAAGTCAGTTTTAAAATAACTTTGAAAAGTAAGATGAGGTTTTAACAATAATGAGGAATTGTTTTTACTTCTAATATTGTTTTAGAAAACAGACAGAAGGTGTGATTAATTCACATAATAGAAGTATAGAATAGTCTATTTCAGGCAACGCTGCATATTTTAAGTCAATTAGTTTTGCTATTGCCTCAATAATTAAATTTTACATCTGAATATTATAAATTATTTTATCTATGCCTCAAGATATAATGTTACTATGAATTTGGTATTTGGGGCCATAAGTATATGGAGTTTATGGATCAGAAACACTTAGCCTACTGCCGCAATCTGGCTGGGCACAAAATCACAAGACACTCAAACAGGAACAAACTTTAAACTCCTGCCAATGTCCTGTATGCTCCCGGGAAAAATGCCAAGCCACACACACGCAGCGTTCTCCCAGACACGCCACAGGAAATCCCTCCTCCGGAATTCCCTCCTACCACTCCGGAATTCCCCTCCTACCGCACTTCCCCAACCAATGGGAACTCTCCAGGAGTCCCATAGCAGGCCGAGGTGGACAGCAGGGGTCTAATATCATTTGAATGCAGATCTTAACATAATCATATCATCTCAATGGCTTGCTGGCATCACCTTTCAACCAAAAATTCCATGCATCATTACTACTTGGCTATGGCTCTTAGCAGCCTACATTTTCTTCCGTCCATAGCAAGCAAGGTTCCAGAACAGCTTTAATGTCCTCTGCTTGGGCCATGCATAAGGTGTGATTATAGGAAACTGGAAGGTACTGGTTGGCTTTTGAAATCCTTTCTTTCTCAGCCTGGTATCCTGTAGATTTGTAGATTTCTGGACTTCAGCAATGAGCGCATGGTGGCTTCTTCTCTCTTTGACCTCCTGCTTTCTGCACTTTCCATTACTGACACCATTTGCTTTCACTTCTTGATGGCACACTGCTCCCAGCTGCCTGGCAGAAAATGTCAATCTCCCTGCCTCTATTTTCTACTTCTTAGTTATTTAGGACATGACTAAATTGTATGAAGCTCAGGGGAGAAAATTTAAGGAAAGCATTCTATATGAAGCTGACACAGCAGAAAAACTAGAGGCCTGAGAATCAGGACAGAGAGGACACTGATCTGGGCCAAACAACTGTCAAATCCATTCCTTGTAAGCAACATGCTGAGAAGGGTGCTGGAGGGCATGTCAGCGAGGGGCAGCTTTTCACAGAGCTAAGATGGTCTCCATGTGATAACCTCAGATGTCTCTGTGACCTGGTTCTTTTTCTATCATGTAGGTCTGGCCACCTCTATCTGGAAATGTGAGCAAAGCACTCTGCTCTGCTTTGAGAAAAACACAGAGGCAGACCCAAGCAGGAGCTATTCTATTATTTATATAAGCATTCTGATGGCAAATCTAGTATGATCACAGTTCCTATCATGCAGAGAAATGTGTAGTTTAAGGAAGCAAACATCTACTGAGGGGTTTATTAAGTGCCATACCCTGTGGTGACCACAGAGATGAGGGGGAAGACTGCATGTGCCTGCATAAAAGTGCTTACATCACAGATGGATTGTCCGGCATAGAAACAAACAATTTCAGCACCATATAGCAAGAACTAAGATGTAAGTATATATAAGTGTTATGAAGGGTATTTAAGAAGCATTCAAACTTTTTTTTTTTTTTTGTACTAGGAATTGAACCCAGGAACAATAATCACTGAGTCATATCCCCAGCCCTTTTATTTTATAATTTTGAAATAGGGCCTTGCTAAGTCCTCCTATTTTAGCCTCTGAGTCAATGGGATTACGGGTATTTGCCACCACACCTGGCTGAACAATAAAGCAAGACTTTTCTGTCTAAAATTCTATTTAAATAAAATACATGTTTCACCTTTTTTTCTTTTAAGACAAAAGAAAAGCATGCTACTGAATACCTTAAAATTGTAAAGGAGTTAGTGTTACTAAAATTCTTGTCTAATTCAGGTAAGCTAGCATCAACATACATGGTTCTCATAGATCTTAATCATTATTTGTAAAATATGAGATCCATTGATTGACATATTTCTGATAAAAAACAGATAGATAGCATTTTCTTCTTAAACAGAGTCAAATTTATGACTTGTATATAACTCTCTATAACAGATGTTTCAGAAATACAAGAAAAGTTGGCTAAAATTCTATGTTTATCACACATTTAGAAGAACAGAATGTACAGAGATTATGTTAAGAAAGGCACTGAAGCACAAATATTTGTAACTAATGAATCTGCAAATCCAGGAACGCAAGCAATGCTGTCTGTCTTGTTCCCTGATGAACCTTAGCACAAAGAACCATGCTTGGCATGTGTTGTGCACAATAAATTGTCAAATGAATAAACAGCCTGTAATTACAAGTCATAGAGTAGTATCATTTAAAATAGATTAAAACACAGTTTTACTTCATCCCTGGATATTTAGAGATTTATTGCCTAGAATGGTGCTATTTAGTGGGTATAAATTTCAGTTCCTATAATTTAAGAGTTCATCAAGTTTTGCATCTAACATTTTTTTTAACTACAGCTTATTTCACGACATTACTATAGGTCCCCTTATTCATATTATCACTCCAAGACTCTTCATCCCCTTCACCCCACTGCGACCATCTGAAGTGTATCATTTTTAACATCCTTCAAGGAAAAAAAAAGTTTGGGGGGGAGAAAAAAGGATGTAGGAAATATTATTCATATAAATCTTTCTGGAAAAAGTTGAATACAAAATAGAAGCAAACAGATGTTTAGGGGAAACTATAAATCCTTGAGTATTTACTATGAAATCTAAGGAAAAGTAAAGGTAGAATAAGAATGATAGAATGAAAACAAGTATCATATGTTCTGACAAAGAACAAAGGAAACAAAAGGAGAGAGATTAAGTCAAATGGTGATAATAATTTCTAAACCTTTAATAATTGAGCATCAAACATTAAAGTTTATAGAAAACCATAGAAAAAGTGTAAGGATAACAAAGTAAAGAATAATGACTAATTAATAATATTGGGTAATGAAGAAAGGTTATTAAAAACCCTAAACTGAAAAGATATAAAAAAATTCTATGTAGAAAAATTGTCACCAGTCATAGATACATATGCATAAAATGATGTGAGTAAGCATAGCAAAATCTTAAAAGTCTAAAAAGGTACAAATTAGACAATATAATAGAGATTAAGCCAAGGAAATACAACTTAAATAAATGTGACTAGGTTCAATTCACATATTAAAATGTATATGTATCACAAAGCAAAAATAACTGTTTTAGACAAGCATGATACAGAACAAAGTAACTTCAAAATGTTAAAGTAAAAGTTTGGACAGTTGTATACCAGGAAGATGAAGTAAAACAAAGCAAAAGTCATTCTCAATTGGACAAGGTACAGTTTGAGGTAAAACTCATTAAAGAAACTCAAATTAACAAAGATGTAACACTTATAAGTATTTTTGCAACAGGTAATACAGTAACAATTTTTTTTTTTCGTTTAAAAAAAACCTCAGATTTTATTTTATTTTTTTTTTAAAGCAGGGTAAAACTATTCACTGTGTCTTTTTTTTTTAATTAATTTTTATTGTAGGTTGTTCAAAACATTACATAGTTCTTGATATATTTCACACTTTGATTCAAGTGGGATATGAGCTCCCATTTTTACCCCATGTACAGATTGCAGAATCCCATCAGTTGTACAACCATTGATTTACATATTGCCATTCTGGTGTCTGTTGTATTCTGCTGCCTTTCCTATCCTCTACTATCCCCCCTCCCCCATCCCCTCCCCTCTTCTCTCTCTACCCCCTCTACTGTAATTTATTTCTCCCCCCTTATATTTTTCCTCCTTTCCCCTCACTTCCTCTTGTATGTAATTTTGTATACCCCTAAGGGTCTCCTTCGTAACAATTTTTATAAAGTGGAAAAATTATGGGAAGTAAAAAATACTAAATATATGAAAATTTTAATATTATGAAGTTTGTATTTTTTATATTCCAAGGCAGATTAAGTGAACAAAAATGAAGAATTCAGAAGACTTATATAACCAGATAAAGATATATTCAACTTTATATCTTAATAATAAAATATATATTACTTTTTTCAGTTGCCCATGAAACACACAGAAAAATGCACCAAATAGAAAGTCACAAAAGAGACTCAATAAATTTCAAATAAATAAAAATAAATGATGAATATATTTTTGCCTCATAATTCAATAAATGCAGAAATTATATTTTTAAAAGTCAGAGAAAAAATGCTCCTGGCCAAATAACTTAAAATTTTATCTTAAGGAACTGTTGATTCAGAGCTAGGACAAATATAAAATTTGTACATAGAAATTAAAATACAGATGAAATAGTATTCATGGGAGTATTCATAATTGTACATTTTATCTTATATTAAAATTTACAATATTCATTCTTGTATACATTAAACATCTGATTGTATAAACATTAAATTAAAAACAAAATATACTGAAAGAAGAAATCTATTAAAAATTAAATGAATGAAGCAAACTTTAAAAAAAAATTTTGAAAGTGATTAAAATATTTGAACCTCTAGCTAATGTAAATGAGGCAAAAAAATAAGAGAAGCCATAGATATGTAATACAATAAATAAGCCATGGAAAAATGCCGCAGTCCGGCTGCAGCAAAATAACTGGAGGTGAGGAACAACTTGTGTAGATTGACACAGCAGGAGTGGGAGCCGTTTATTGTAGGATAAGAGTGGTATTTATACATTCCACACAGCTTATCTAATTAACATAAAATAGATACAGCAGTCAACCAATAAGGAATCTCCACAGTTAATGGCTCACTGGTGTTACTTTACAAACCACTCCCTCTGGCATTTTGCCAGGTGCCATCCTGACTTGTTTACAGACTCTAACATTTGCCAGGCGCCATCCTGACTTGTTTACAGACTCTAACAGAAAAAGATTATAGAAAGAGAAAAAAATAGAAATAATGAAAAATTTCTTTAGAAAATTCAGTGAAAATATCTTAAAAGACATAAATAATTTTCAAAAATCAATATAATTTATTAAAACAGATTGAAGCTTTAAGTCTCACAGAAGATACAGGGAAATTTGCAAGAGAACTAAATCCCCTCCTTTTCAAACAACTATGTCCCACTGTTTCCACAAGCACTGTAAATAAAGTTTAAAAGAGCAGCTCCACTGTTAAAACTCTCCCAAAGCATGAATAAGTGAGCAATACTTCCAAAATTGTTTTGGAAAGCAAATACATTATTGATTCCTCAAATCTCTAAAATAAACTATAGATGAATTGATGTCAAAATTCAAAATAAATGTTAGCATTATAATTCAATATCAAATTGTATAGTAATATAATATGACATCTTAAAATGCAAGTATGACTCAAGTTTCAAATCTTTACTGATATAATTTTATAATATTTAATGTAGCAAAATAGAATTACATAATTCACTTCATTGTGACAAAAACACATTTAATATATTTTTGTTGTTAATTGCACACATTTATGAGACTCATTGTGGCATCGCAATGTATGCATTCAATGTACAGTGATCAGATCAGAATAAATGGCATATCTATCACTTCAGACATTGTCATTTCTTTGCTTTGGGAACATTAAAAATCCAATCTACCAGGTATTTGAAGTATTCAAACAAATATATGAAAAAATGTTCATCATCATCTCTAGCAATTAGAGAAATGCAAATCAAAACTACTTTAAGATATTATCTCACTCCAGTCAGAATGGTAGCTATTATGAAGACAAACAACAATAAGTATTGGCGAGGATGTGGGGAAAAAGGCACACTCATACATCACTGGTGGGACTACAAATTGGTGCAGCCAATATGGAAAGCAGTATGGAGATTCCTTGGAAAACTGGGAATGGAACCACCATTTGATCCAGCTATCCCTCTCCTCAGTCTATACCCAAAGGACATAAAAACAGTATACTACAGGGACACAGCCACATCAATGTTTATAGCAGCACAGTTCACTAATAGCTAAACTGTGGAACCAATCTAGATGCCCTTCAGTAGATGAATGTATTAAAAAAAATGTGGCATATATACACAATGGAATATTACTCAGCAATAAAACAGAAAAAAACATGGCATTTGCAGGTAAATGGATAGAGTTGGAGAAGATAATGCCAAGCTAGCCAATCCCCCCCAAAACAAATGCAGAATGTTTTCTCTGATATAAGGAGTCTGACTCATAGTGGGGCAGGGAGGGGGAGCATGAGAGGAATAGACAAACTCTAGATAGGGCAGGGGGGTGAGAGGGGGCAGGGGTTGGGGAAGGGGGTTAGCAATGATGGGGAATATGATTGATATCATTATCCAAAGTCCATGTATGAAGACCTGAATTGGCGTGAACATACTTTATATACAAAGATATGAAAAATTGTGCTCTATATGTATAATAAGAATTGTAATGCAGTCTGCTATCATGTAGTTAGAAAATAAAATCAATTAAAAAAAGAAATATTCAGTTAATTGTAATCAACCATAGCTATCTGACTGTGCTATCGAATGTTAGAAGTTACTCCTCATGTGTACTTGCTCCCTATACTGTTAACTGTCCTTTCTCCTTGTCTCCCTCCCTACACCCCCTCGTAACCACTTTTCTATTCTTCATTTCTATAACATCAACTTTAAAAATTCATTTAACAAAACTTCAATACTCATTGTAGTGAGAAAAAGCACTTAATATATCAATAACTACTTTTTCAAAAAAAATGTAGAACATCATTCTAAGTGAAATAAACAAATGACAATCTAGGGGGAAACATTTAAAATTCACTTTCAGACTTATTTCCTTCAATTGTGGAGCAGGCAATTATTGTCTCAAAACACTTCTGACAGAGGCAAGAACAGAAATTCAGTGCTTTCCACGGCTTCTCACTGCTCCTCACAGCCTCCTTCTGCACTGACCCCAAACCTAGCCTCCAGTTGCAATACCACATTCCCAATACAAAGTAATAAGAGGCATCCTTCAGATTACTTTCTCTCATATCTAGTAAGCAGTTGTGGTTTCTGGATTCCAGACTTCACTCTCCTTCTTCAGTTTTCAAAGTTGGTTTTAGGAAAAGCAGTCTAAGCTAGTTGACCAAATTGACAGTAATCAGCAAGTCATATCTTACTTACATCCACAGGAATTCAATTTCAGTCATCAATGGGTTCCTGCTACTCTAGACTTGTTTAAAAGTTAGCAAGCATGAAGGACATGCCTTAGTAAGGCCTTAGTTTTCCACAGTGATCAGTACAGTGCTTTCACTTTTCCCAGATACAGTTAGGAACACTACCAACTTTGGTGACTTTTGGGGCCCCCTGAACCATACTTGGGTTCTCTGGTGTATTGCATTGCCCTACCCTTGATTCACACCACCTTTGAAAGTGCTGATTCTGGGAGAGAACTGACAGGCCTCTATGGTTGAGGCCGAATGAGTCTTACCTCACTACCTGGATGCTACATAGACACTCTCCCTTTGCCATCTTATGTGGTATGCCTAGCTCAGTCCACACCATGGCTTAGGTTCTAGGAATATACAGCATAGGAATGAACACACAACCTAGAAATGAAAATACTGTGAAGCAAACTCTACTAATAGAAGAATTCTCTAAGGTAACTGGTAATAAAAGATCTTAGAACATGAGAATGGGTGAAGCATATAACACAAAAACACATTAATATATTACCATGTTTTGTAGTTGTATGTCTGAATCTTGGAGAAATGAGTTAAAATCATGCTCAAGAGATTATTTTGAGCAACCGTTTTCTTTCAGACATTAGGTTTTATATTTTGGGTTGTTAACCTTACTTCTAGATTTTTTTTTTTAAATTAAACTTCTTTTTCTTCCCTTTTCTGTAATTATCTAAGCTTCTTTCTGACAACCTTAAGGTTTCAAGCAAGAAATCTGAGATAAAGCCTTAAGATGGAGTTGTGCAAAATGCACTATTGAGGTCATATCAGAAAAATTTAAACTTGGCATTTTATTTTATTTTTAAGAACAGATAATTGAATATAAAAATAAAACATGCCATTGATTTTATTTTAAAAATCAAAGGTAGGTCATTTTATCCATGTTAGTAGCATCTAGGTTTTCATTACCATATCAAGGAGAGGGCATTTTGGAAGGTTTTAGAATAAATTAAAATCATGCAGCATTTTCTAGTTTCTTTAAACATCGTTTTTTTCCATTAGCTTTATTATCCCAAACATTGTATAACTGTGCTTCTTATTGTTCTTTGGTGGAATTTGACAATAAAATTTTACGAGAGGTAAAATATCTAAAAATTTTTGAACTGCATGATTTGTAGAAAACAATTTCATTTGGTTATGTTTACAGAATCCACCTCAGAAGTCTAGAAACACACACTTTTAAGAAATGTATGCATTTTAATAGCTTATTATTTGACCCAAACTCTATTTTGGAGGAGAAGTTGGGAAAAAACGGACTCAGCCAATTCACCATGATAACAAAGTTGTGTTAATGAAAGTGTAAATCTCACCTAGAAAAACTGAAACCAAAATTTTTATATTAGAGCTAAATTTATCCATTTTAGCTATCAATAGTAGTCAATTAATGTAACTGTCAAATTCATACTGATTATATTCATATGCTAACCAATCTTCAGTACATTAATAAAAAGTAATTCCTAATATATCTACATTTAATATAATATCAAAGTTCTTCATAAAAGTTATCCTTTTAAAATATAAGTCAGATCATGTCATTCCTTGTATAAATACCTTCAATATCTCTGAATATGTCTCTGCATCTTGGTAAAAATTCAAATCCTTAGAATGAACTATAAAACTCACCCCAGATCCTCTCTGACCTCATCTCTTATTTGACCTGCATTATCAGCTGGACCTGCACAAGCCCTGCACACTCCCACCTTAGGGCCTTTTCATATTCTGATTGCTCCACCTAGAATGCTTTTTTGCAATGTATACAGTGACTTGTTCCATCACTGTCTTCAAGTGTTAACATTAGGCCATATTCTCAAAAAGGCCATTCCTAAAATATCTGCTTAAGATACAGTGTTCCTCTCAAAGCGTACTCTCAATCCTCCTGACTCATACATTCTGTCATACTATCACCATCTTATGCATTTTTACTTTTTTGATTATTGTTATGGTTTAGATATGTGGTTGTGGTGTCCTACAAAGCTTATGTGTGAGACAATATAAAAATATTGAAAGGTGAAATCATTAGATTATGAGAGGTATAACCTAAGCAGTGGATTAATCCACTGATATAGATCAATTGGGCGAGATAACTGTGGGCAGGTGTGGTGTAGCTGGGAGAAGTATGTCACTGGGGGTGTGCCTTGGGGGTGTGCCTTAGGTGTTTACATTTTGTTCTTGATGAGTGGAGTGTTCTCTTTCTCTGCTTCCTGGTTGCAAAAGTCCTGCCCTCTGTCCTTCTTCACACCCTTCTAACATTATGTTCTGCCTCATCTTGGACTCAGAATTATAGAGTTTGCCAACCACAGACTAAGCGTCTGAAACCATGAGCCAAAAAATAAGTTTTTGCTCCTCTAAGTCAGTCTTGTTGGGCATTTTGGTCACAGCAATATAAAGCTGACTATAACAATTATTCTCTTTCTTTTCTTCTGTGATGTAAGTTCCAGGAATATGGAGATTTGCATCTGTTTTCTTCATTGTTGTAGACTAGTGCCACAGATAGTTCTAGCAAACAATATTAACTCAAATGACATATTTGAACATATTTGAAATAACTAAAAAATAAATTGAATGTTTCTATTCTAGCCTTATAGTAAATTAAATGTCCTAAAAAGCCTCTCAATATAAAGCTTAGAAATCCTGAATGTAATACAGTAAACATTTCCTTAAATACATGTCGAGCTTTAAAGAAAGCAAAGAATACCTTCCCTGGCTAAAACCTATAGCACTTATAGCACACACAAAAAATTGCCCTTTCACACTCATACATTGCTGGTGGGACTACAAATTGGTGCAACCACTCTGGAAAGCAGTATGGAGATTTCTTAGAAAACTTGGAATGGAACCACCATTTGACCTAGTTATCCCACTCCTCAGTCTATACCCAAATGACTTAAAATCAGCATACTATAGTAACGCAGCCACCTCAACGTTTATAGCAGCTCAATTCACAATAAGCTAAACGGTGGAAGTAACCTAGATGCCCTTCAATAGGTGAATGGATTAAAAATCTGTGGTATAAATATGTACAATGAAGTATTACTCAGCATTAAAAGAGAATAAAATTATGGCATTTGCAGGTAAATGGATGGAGTTGGAGAATATCATGCTAAGCAAAGTAAGCCAGTTCCAAAAAACCAAAGGCCGAATGTTCTCTCTGATAAGTGAATGCTGATCCATAATAGGGGGTAGGGAGGCATAGGAAAAATGGAGGAACTTTGATTGGGCAAAGTGGAGAGGGGGTTATGGGGGCAGGGAAGATGGTGGAACGCTATGGAGATTATTAGCCTGGGTACATGGATGACTGCACATATGTTGCAATGCTGCATTGTGTACAGAGAAATGAAAAGCTGTGCTGCGGTTGTGTACAAGGAATTAAAATGCATTCTACTGTCATATATACCTAATTAAAATAAACAAATAAATTTATTTAAAAAATTGCCCTTCAACATAACCAAGAATATTGGGCTTTGATTGTTTGTGGGGTGAAAGATGAAACCTGATGACAAGTAGGGATTCCAAATAGGTAAATGGTAGCATGTAAAGCTATCCACTGCCAAGAAAATTTTCTTGTGTTTTTAGTTTTCCAAGCCTAGATAGAGATGAAACAAACATAAAAGCATTTTTACTCTGAGTATAGGTAACAATGATTTTGTTTGATTTCTCACTGCTTACCTGTGTGACCTTGAAGAATCTAATTTTAACTCAGTTCCAGTTGAAAGATATGCCTGCCACATCTGCTGAACACAGTTTATCCTGAGAGAAATATATATAAATCCATACTCAGAGCCAGCTCTGTGAAACCTCAGGAAAATAAGACAAAGAGGTTACTTTAAAGCACAAATGAAAAAATAAATAAATAAAAAGACACATTAAGTAGAAATAAATCAAATTTAAGCAGTTTATAACTTAAAGACCAATACAGAGAAGACAGGAGGCAAGATCAAAATCTGAAAAAAATTAACTATAAACTTATAATTCTGTATCCCCAGTCAACCCTTTAACAAGAATGAGTAAGATCTAGAAATACTTTCTGACAAACAAAACTGATAATATTTACTACTTATAGGGCTTTAATTAAAATATTTGAATACATTAGCATTATATAAATTAAAATAAACCCAGAAATAATTGCCATACCAAAAGGAATAGTATTAATCAGTATGTGAAACAGTTTATACATTGAACATATAAAATAATAATCACAATGATGAGTTTTATAATTAAAATATAAGATGAGGAAAAATTTTTAATCTGACAGGGATAAGTATTGTGTGGTTGTTATTAAGATTAAAGTATTTCTAAGATCTTCATACCATTTGGGAAAGGAGCAAAGGTAATAATAAATCTTAGGCATTTTCCATACTGATGAATGCATACTTTCTAAGGATTTTAAAAAGAATAAAACACATCAATGGGAGAGTGTATAAAAGAAAAATGAATAATAATCAAAAATAATGCAGCAAATGGTAAAAGAATGAGCAGAGAAAATGCAGTGTAAATGGGAAAGATGAAAAAATAAGAACATAATTTCAAATATATCAGCTAACATAAATGTGAATTTCCTCAATTTATAGTAAAAATAGAGATTATTGTGTAAAATTATATTGTCATAGTACTAAAACAAATTATATTGTCATAGTACTAAAACAAATTCCACTTACATGCTATATAAAAGAGTCAAGCCAAAAACAAGAAAAAATTAAATTTAACATTAATTGTTTAAAAAATACGACAGGTACATTCTAAATAAGAATATCCAAGGTGTGAGGTAACATGAACTATATATAAGAGATACCATATATAAATCAAGGAGATAACTGGATAGTGACAAGACTTAAAATTAATCAGATTGATATGAATATTCTGAATTTATATGCATCTCATAATATGCAAGGAGGCAGTTGCATAATATATAAAATTTTAACACAAAATTCTTGCTCAGTAATTGCCCACTGGTTTAGTCAGTTTCATTGCCACTGTGACCAAAAGACATAACAAGAAGAATTTTAGAGGAGGAAACATTTATTTGGGGCTCACAATTTCAGAGTTCTCAGACTACAGATAGCAAACCCCATTGCTCTGGGCCCTAGATAAGGCAGCAGAATATCAAAGTGGAAAGGTATTTGAAGGAAAGCTGTTTAGGCCATGGCAACAAGGAAGCAGAGAGAGAGAGCTCTGGGACAAAAAGAACCAGAGGCATGCCCCCAGCGATCTGTCTCCTCCACCATACCCTAACCTGCCTTCAGTTATCACCCAGTTAATTCTTATCAGGCAATACATCTACTGATTGGATTACGATTTTCATCATTTAATCATTTCACCTCTGAAACTTCCTGCATTTTCAAACACAGGAGCTTTTGAGGGACACCGCACATCTGAACCATTAAACCCTCCAAGCAGAAAACAAAAATAGTATATATAGCTTTGCCTTATTTAATAGGCATATGTAGGAAAACACCTTGACTATTATAAAATACAAAGATCATTAGTAAAATTTGACCCATAATTAAGGAATAAAGGTAGCATCAACATATTTTTATGAATTTCCTGAATGTATATCCTGATCCCAACTGAGTGATTAAAAGACTAATAACATAAACACACTTAAAAATAGAAATTTCAAGACATGTCCTAGTGACTCACATGTTAAGTAATACATTACAATAGATAGTAATGATAATATTACATATTGATCTTTGGATGCCACTACTTAAAAGGAAATTTAAGAATAAATCCTTTTATTCAAAAAGAAAATGCCCTAAACTTAGTCTCCATCTTAAGAGAAAGAAGCAGAAACAAAATAAATAAATACAAAAGGCAAAAGATATGCAAACAATGATAATACAGAGAGAGCAAATTGATATGGAAAAAAATCACAAAACTGACAATCAACAAAGCTGAACACTGGTTATGCAAATCATTAATTACATGAAAAATTTTATGTGAATCCATAAATGATAGAGAAAAATAATGAAATGATACATAGTCAAAGAAAACAGCAGAAGTTTTAAACAATAAGAGATAGTATGAATAATTTTATGGATATTAACTTGGCAACTTATATGACATAAATAATTTTTTACAAAAGGTATCTAAGCAAAGTAGTTTAAAAAGAAATAGAAAATCACATGTATGTGTATGTGTGTGTGTGTGTGTGTGTGTGTCTGTGTGTGTGTGTATATATATATATATATGAAGCTAAGAAGGTGAATAAGTAATATAGCCATCTATTTTCAAGTCTCATTTTTAAAGAGGGTTGGTGAGGTGTGGGGGGAAAATGTACACTCATACATTGCTGGTGGTAATACAAATTGGTGTAACCGTTATGGAAAGCGGTATGGAGATTCCTCGGAAAACTAGGAATGGAACCACTATTTGACCCAGCCTATCCGGATCACTTTTCGGTTTACACCCAAAGGACTTAAAATCAGCATACTATAGTGACACAACCACATCAATGTTTATAGCAGTTCAATTCACAATAGCTGAACAATGGAAGCAAGCTAGGTGCCCTTCAACAAATGAATGAATAAAGAAAATGTGGTATGAATGTGTATATATGTATATATAAATATATACACATATATATGATAAAAAATTACTCAGCATTAATAGAGAATAAATTTATGGCATTTGCTAGTAAATGGTTGGAGATGGAGAAATAAGCCAACCCCAACAAATCAAAGGACAAATATTTTCTCTGATATGGGGATGCCAATTTGCAATGTGGGCAGGGAGTAGGTAAGAATAGAATTACTTTAGATTAGGTGGGGGAGAGTGAAGAGAAGGCAGGGGTGTGGGGATAGGAAGGATAGTTTAATGAATTACACATTATTACCCTAGGTGCATATCTAACTGTACGACCAGTGGGATTCTACATCATGTATAACCAGAAAAGTGAGAAATTATACTCCATTATATATTTTGTATCAAAGTGCATTCTACTGTCATGTATAACTAATTTAAAAAATTTAAAAAATTTTAAAAAACAAGATACACCTCATTTCACCCCAGTTTCACTGTCTTGGTTGTTTTCTACTCTTCTTTCAAGCCACTGTACTATATATCTAAAGTCATCTTCTTAGGGGAACCAGGTAATTTAGTCTTCATTTCTCAGAAAATGTTATTTTTTCTGCATATTTTTCCCATGATTTCAATCAGCTCCTTCCATTTCTTGCTTTTTTGTCTTTTCAATATTTTAACTTCAAATTTATGATTGAAGATGTTTTTTACTAACTCAAAATCTTTTTACTTGTCTTGAATAAAAATAGGAATGTTGTAACAAGTTTTGGCTTTACACTTTTAGTTTATTTGTATATTTTAGGAGGGAGGATTATTTTTATTAAATGAAATGTACTGAATCTTGTTTTCTGATGTTTTTGTAATAATCTATATAGGTTTATTCTATTTCTCCTTTTAATTTTCTTGGATTTAGAATGATTAGGATTTCCGAGTCCATGGTGTTCCCTTCTGTAAATTTAACAAAGCTCACAATCTTCAGTGAATAGTTTCCCATTCGAAGATTCCTGTGCTTTCTGAGATCATTTCTTGTTTAATTTCCCTTATGGATTTTTCAAGAAATATCAAGGTATGTGTAATAAGGCAGTCACCATGTTCTTTAGCTATAAAAGTCCCTGGGATTATGCTTTCACAGCAAATAAGAGAGGTGTTGGCTCATTCAGGTATCTCAGACCAAGGCAGGACTCACCAAGGGTAGTTTGCCTTCAATGTTACATTGAGAATAAGCAAAGTAAAGGAGATTCATGGTCTAAGAGAAGCATAGAAAATACATTTGAGAAAAGAGTTCCTGCCAGAAAAGATGTCAAGATTAATTTTGATTTATATGTGAAAACAAATATTAGTATCTTTACATATCAAGTCAGATATAATTGAGACACAATCAAAATACTTAATTTTCCCATATTCACAAAGACTATCTGAAGTTTGTGAATTAAGGGTCTATTTATACTTTTTAAAACAACTTTTATTTTTCTTATATTCTTAAATATTGCAACTTTATCATATTGAGCTGGATAAATAGCAAAGGGAGGAGGTTTAGCTATAATAATTGTACTAACTATACCACTATATAAAGAGATAACACAGGTAGAGAACATGGGAGAAAAGATAGGATAAGGATCATTCTAAACAATAAAGCCTTTCTTTCAGTACTTTTATTTTCAGAAAGCTTATGAAAATAATTTAGATGTTCTAGGCCAATAATGAATAAAAAAAGGAGTTGTTTTGTTTTATTTTACTTCTAGAAATTGAAAACATGTATCCTCAATCCATTTATTTCTCACAGTTCCGGAAGATGAGAAGCCCAAGAAAAAGGTGAATGCAGACTTGGTTCCTAGTGAAGGCTGGCTCTCTGGCTCATAAATGACTGCTTTATATTGTTGTCTTCATAGATCTGGTCTCTTTTCTTATACATACACTAATTCCATTATAAGAGTCCAAATTTTATGTCATAATCTAAAACTAATTACATCCTAAAGTAATTCTTGCTGATAGAATCACAGTGGCGATGAAGGCTTCCATGTGTGAGATATGAAGGGTCCCACATGTTCAGTCCATATGATGGGGGATAGAGAAATCTACATCTTGTTGCAGTAGTGAAAGTATCATTGCAGAAAAGCCTGAAAAATAGAAGATATTATTGCAGCCACCTTTGGATAATATAATCTATAATCATGGGGTTTAGATAATTTGAGAATTTGTGGCAGTCTCCAGAAAATTCCTTGAAAATCACTTCAAAGATGCCAGTAGGCATGTTCCTCCATGGTGGTTTCCTGCAGCTTCTGTAATGTCTTAAATTTTAATGTCTTTAAAAAGGGAAAGATGGTAAAACAAACAAAAAAAAATCACACAAAAAAAAGACAAGGGACATATTTTCCTGACTTTTAGTCCTCTACATCCTCAAAAACTTTTAAAACTCCCACATTAAGTGTATTTCTGTTTAAAATATCTAGATTTATATTTATTTTCCTAGTGAAACCCTAATAGATGACATACACCTAAAAAGGTTTTAGTAAACAGAAGCTGAAAAAAGTAATGAGTTAAATTAAATAATTTGCTTTTATTTAAAAATGGTGATGAGCTTATTACTAGATTACTGTTCTTTCCTGTATGATAGTGGCAAAATAATTTCTTAAATTTTCTATCTAGTTTCTTGGTAAGATGTCAATAGGAAAATTGAGTAGTTTGAAAATGGAATTTAAAGGTGAAAATAATGAGTTTAAGACCATAAATTATTTTTTCTAGTATTTACTGCACTGTAGAGTTTATAGAAACAAAACAACAAGATTAAGACCCTAAATCAGTGAAAGCCATGGTGAGAAAAACAGTTTTTATGACTATTCTAAAATCATTTTCCTCTCTTTTATTAGTGCACTTGCTATTTGAAAACAAAACAATTTAATATCTGGTGAGTAACACAATTATCACACAAACTGGTTGTTTAGCGAGGTTATAGATGGAGTGGGAAAAGAACTCCAAAATCAGAATAGGACAATTTATATGTATTCACAGATTTCAATATGTCTGCATTTCATATCTTTGATCTTAATTTGCTAGTTGGACTAGCTTTTCTTCTCTAAGAAAATACCCTCTTCCTACCAAAAGAATTGGGTGTGATATTATCTGAAGAAGCTATCATGTCCAATATTATGGGTAGAAAACTGTCTCTTAAATATATGTTGAAATCCTAAACACTGACACCTGTAATTAGGACATTATTTGGAAAAGGATCTTTTGTAGAAGGAAGGTTCATTTGACTCACACTTTGAGAGGTTCATTCCATGGTCAGTTGACTCTATAACTCTAGGTGCAAGATAAGGCAGAATATTATGGTGGAAGAAAACAGCTCAAGGCATGGTGACAGGAAGCAAAGAGATATCTCTGCTCTCTAGGGACAAAATATACAATCCAAAGGCACAGCCACAGTGATCTACCTCCTCCAGCCACACTCTACCTGCCTAAGGTTATCACCCAGTTAATCCCTATCAAACAATTCATTATTGATTACTTCACAATTCTCATTGTCCAATCATTTCACCTCTGAACATGCTTGCATTTGTCTCATACATGGATTTTGGGGGGACATCTTATATCTGAACCTTAACAGCGTCTTTGCAGATGCAATTAAGCTAAAATGTGGTCAGAGTTATTTAGGGTGGTCCCTAAAAATGTCTGATGATCTTCTAAGAAGAGGAAAAGAGACAGACACTGACATAAACAGTGGCCAGGTAAAAATGATCAGGTAAAGACAGATGCAGAGAGTGGAATTATGCTACTACAATGTGTGTAATGAATTCTTAGGCTTACCAGAGTTAGAATAGGCAAAGACACATTCTCTCCTAGTGGCTGTACAGGGAGAATGGCCCAGCCAGCAACTTATTTTCATATTTCTAGCTTTCAGACTTGTAAGAAAACAAATTTCTCTTGCTTTAAGCCATCAGGTTCATAAAAATTTGTTCTTCCAATCATAGAAAATTAGTTAATTCACCCTGGGATCCCTTTATTACCTCCTGATATATACTAATGTTGTGTCTCAGTGTACCTGATAAAAATAAATAGAGGACTGGAGTTGACCAGAAGTATCTTAGATACTAAAATTATTGCAAGATTTTGTTCATTCACATTGATAGAGACTTGGAAATATGTGAGGGAATAGATTGATGCAGATGTTAAAGTAGGAAGGAAAGAACATAATATTGGATATGATCAAATTTATCAATGTAAATCATCTGGACTAATTTATTGTGACTTGAAATTTTTCCAATCCTGATTTTTCCTACTCAGAAATATGGTGTTTATTTCTTTCCTTTGACCTAAAATATTTATATACATCCTAATTTATATACAACTTAATATTATGTTACTTTTGATTCTGGGATGAACAACATCGAGCTTTATGCTTCTAAACATAGAACATTGTTCTTTATGCTTCTAAAATGTTATTACATTTTCTTTATTGAAAATGTAATTTAACTTTTTCAGAAATATCATTAGTGGAACTGTAATACCATTTTTATTTGCTTTGTGTGTTTTTTATACAGATTTGTGTGGCCCTTACCAAAATATATTGAGGAGGTTTTCTGCTTTTCTTTTGTTCTTCAAAGATGTTGAATTAGTATTAAATTTCTACAGTCTTGAAGACAGAAAAATTTATCATTTACCAATGAACCATCAGGAATTGTGTGAGCATGTGTGTGTTTGTGTATATGTGTGTGTTTGCAGTGAGAAGAAATTGCTTTTAAAATGTTCACTTTTATTTATGTAATTTTGGTAAAATAACTTTTATAAAATTATTCATTTATTTGAGTAGAGCTTTATGGATATACTTATGGAATTTTAAAAATTTTCTTAATAGTTTTACAAGTTTAACAAATTTTCTTTTTTATCTGTGGTTAGTCCTTGGTTAAACACATTTTTTAAAATAATATATTTTTTCTTGCTTAGTTTGACTGAAGATTTATCTTATTCACTATTTACTCTTTTATTGGTTAATTTACCAAATTTTTTTCTTGGTCCTTAGTTTTATGCCATTTGTGTATTCTAAATTCTGAACTAATTTATTTTTTCATATCTACTACTGTGAGTTAATATGTCCTGTGATCAATTTTCTGGTATAATTTTAGTATAACTCCACAAATTTGAATACATTTCTTTTTCACTAATATTATTAATGGATCATCTCTGAGTTTGTTTTACTTTATTGATCTAACGATGTTTAAAGAAGATGTTTTTCAACAGTTGGAGTTAAAGTATTTTATTTCTGGATTTTCACTAAATTCTAGTATCAACTAAATTTTTCAAAATATCATTTATACGTAAAATTTCAAACTTATTGATGCTTTGTATATAATATATAATTACTTCATATATATGTCACTTGAGCATATGAAAAAGATGTCCTCTATAAAGTTATGGATATTGTATTGTTTAGATTTATGGATTATATGATTCAGATCTTCTATATTTTCATGCAATTTGTTTATGTAATCTCTAGTGATCATGTGAAGAAAGATATCTTTTATTATCTGTTGAGAACCCCTCTCTCAGTTCATGTAATTTATACTTCACAAATTACATTATTAATAATATTTACTTAATATTAAGTGTAGTAGTCCTATCATTATTTTTATAAGTACCTTTTCTGGGATGAACTGTTCAGCATATTTATAGAATTAATTATTTTTATCTGATACCAGTATCACAAACATGATGTTTGGCTAACATGCCTTAGCTTTTTCTTTTTCATTAAAACCTTCAGAGAAACTTTTTAGATATGCCCCCTTGAAAACTACTCAGTCTTTGCCAGATAGTTGATTAATCAAATAAAACAAAACATAAACTATATTTTCAAGTAAATGAATTGGTACCATTTACCTGGGTTGTTATGTTGTATTACATTTGTTTATCTTTAATTGTGTGATATTTTTTTTTCTGTTTTTATTTTTCCTTGGTAATTAAAAGAAAGAGCCTTTGACTATTCTTAACCTGTGTTGGGATATGTGCTTACCTATGAATATCTGTGCATGTATGGGTGGGTTTCTGGGTGTTTTGATTTAGGCAATTTGGAAGGATTATAACTTAAAAAGTTTCTTAATTTCTAAGTGGCATAATTATGATGGGAAGCTGTTGTTTTCCTGCTAATAATTCCTTCATTTTGAAACAAGCGAACTCTGATTTTCTCAAGAGATCAGCACTGTCTCACTCTCAGCCCACATGGTTTATAGGTTGCTGCTTCCTCCTCAAGCTTTAAGAGCAGCACATGGTGATAGGTACATGCACTGCAAGGATTCATTGTTCTCCATTTTTGTGTAAGAACATCTTTCTATTATAATAACATTTTAAAGGTATAAAAGAGAAAGTAAACCAATGTGAGTGTCTCTTGAGTATAAAATATGTATCTTGCCAAGAATCTTTAAGACATGCATTGTTATGGTTTTCCCAGTTGCAGAGTATTTGCATTGATCTTTCTATTTTTCTTATGTCTTTTGTATGAAGTGTAGAGATGCTATCCTGAATTGGGTTACAGTTTATTAAAAAATGCATTGTTCAACAAAACAATGATAATTAATTCCACTAGACTTTGGAGAGTGAATAATTAATGTAAAATTCTGAAAAATATTCTCTAAATTACCTCCCCAAGAATACACATGAGATAATAATGTCAGTTCAATAGTAGTATGCCTATAGTAAAATAAATGTGGGAAATTCCCATCTAGGGATTCACAGTATATTTTAAATATTTTCTTTTTCCTTTTTGTTTGGTACTGGAGATAAACTCAGGTGAACTTTACCACTCAGCTTTATCCAAGCTCTTTTTATTTTTTTGTTTTGAAACAGGGTCTGCTTTAGTTGCTCAGGCTATCCTTGAACTTGCTATCCTCCTGCCTCAGCATTTTGAGTTCTTGGGATTACAGGCGTGCACTTCCATGGTTGGCTAAATATTTCCTTTTGTCTCCCTCATCTTTGATGATATTAATAATGTAACTTGGAGTCTCATATGCAAGTGATTGATCAGACACTGAGCCTTGCTCCCAGGTCAACAGCATATGTTAAAATATAAAATGTTTTATTTTGAAATCCACACACAAGAAGCTTGCTTATTTTTATTAAATTTCATGTTTCTCAAATGGTTTTGATCTAGATATGTATTGGGGAACTATATCTTAACATCTCTAGGTAAATGATTCCATTTAACTCTGACATATAGTTAAAAGTACAATTATAACAAATTAATCCATAAATTACTGTCAATATAGGACACTTTGTTTACTTAAAAATACCTAGTTTACAAATATTTTTAATAACATTTTATAGTGGGGTTTTGAAGAGCTCTACTTTTTCATGCAATATGATCATACTGTAATTCTAAGAGTCAAGAGTGCTTAATTGTTTTTGTGCTGTGATTCATCAATTTTGACTGAGATGCTTCCCCTTTTTTTATAATGCCTCTTGGAATTGGATCTTCTTTCCCTTGAATATCATCTCTAATTTTCTTTTTGTTGTGGTTCAGATTTTAAATGTGGCCCAAAGACTCGTAAGCTAAAGGTTTGGTTGCCAAGTTTTGGCCATTTGGGGAGCTGGTGGAAACTTTAGTAGGTAGGGCTTAGCTGAAGGAAGTTAGATTACTGGAAACATGACCTTCAAGTGGATTTTGTGATCCCATTCCCTTCCTTTCTCTCTGCTTCCTGGCTGACATGATGCGAGCAGCCCTCTTCTGAAAATGCTCCTTGCCATGATGCTTTATCTCACCCAGAGCCCAAACCAACAGTACCAAGTGACCATAAACTAAAACCTCTGAAACTGTGAGAAAAAAAAATGAATTTTCCTGACCTTTAAGTTGATTTTCTCAGGTGTTTTGTCATAGGGATAGAAAGCTGATTAACATGATTCTGTCTTATACTACAACTAGCTTGATGAAGAAATTGATGAAAAGAAATCAAGACATAGTAACTACAAAACAAATCTTCAGTATATCCTCTTTGGAGCTTATGTTCATATCTGAATATTTAAGTGGGAAGAGCAGGAGGACTTCACGCACAGTGTCCTGCTGTGGAGAGTGCCTATCAAAACTAATATTGCTATGGTGCTGCATTTCTGAAATATTTTCCAGAAAATTTCAATCACTAGGACAAATATTGAGAATTGTATAATAACCTTGCACATTGTTATTAAAGGATAATTCAAGAATGGAAGAATAAAGGACTAAAAAGGAGCTATATTGACTTAATTGAAACTCTAATTACAAAGGTATCTCAATAATTAATATTACCAGTCGTCCATAAATGATAATTCAGCTTATTTCCTTTATTTTTATTACTAATCTGGGCTAGGTATTATTTGTTTACAATTTGCAATAGAAATATGAAATTAGAGTGTATCTTTTTCACTACTCAAAAATAAATCACTAAACAGTACTTGAGAATATTAAGGAATATTTCCCCAAAAGTTTTATTATACTAGTGGAGAAACTATTGTATGTGTCTATGAGTTTGTGTATGTGTGTGTGTGTGTGTGTGTTTTGGTGGTTTTTTGTTTTTGTTTTTGTTTGTTTGTTTTTTACAGAATCAAAGTCTTCTGTGATGATACCTAGTCATGGATTGTTTTTGATACACATTTTTCTCCTGATGTGTTGTATATAAAAATTCTGTCAACATAATTGCCTTTGCATCTTTTATATATATTTGTAATCAACAAATGAATAGCTATTATTTTTAAGTACTAGAATATGAGTGTTGTTTATTAGGAATACGTTGTATTGATTATAGTCAGCATGAATGGTATACAGTTACAAAATGTAAGTTGTTTGTAAAATGCATTTTTACTACATACAAAAATGATATTAAGAAATATCACAGTAAATAAAAAATTAGAAATGTCTTTCTCTAAAGGAGATGAGATACTAGTATTCATTTATTTATTATACATCATTCACTCATTTGTTCACTCTTATATCCACTCAATCATTCAGGAAGCATGTATTAAATACCTGACATATTTCCATGATTATGTGGAACATTATCCTCTCTTATAATCAGGAATAAAAAAAATGTATACACTGTCATTACTTATATTGAACATTGTGCTGGGAGTTCTAGCTAGGGCAATTAGTTAAGAAGAAATAATTATAATAAACATCAAGATTTGAAAGGAAGAAGTAAAAGTTTTCTTTATCCACAGATATAAAGATTATGATTCTTTATGTGTGTAAAACCCTACTGAATCCAAAATACAATATTAGAGCTAATAAATAAAATTGTAGACCCATAATCATTATTTAAAAAGTCAGTTTTGTTTCTACATGATAGCACTGAACAGTTGGAAGATGAAATTGATACAACTCACAGAAGTATCAAGTAGTATAATTAGGAATAAATTTGATAAATGAAGTACATGATTTGAGCATTAAAAATCCACATATTACTGAAAGAAATGAAAATAAATGGAATGGCATCCCATGTCTGTGAACTGAAAAACCTAATGTCATTCAGATTGAAATGCTCTGATTATTCTACAGATCAGTATAAATCTTAGGAAAATTCCAGCAATTTGTTTTTCCCAAAAATTGACAGGCTAATTCTCAAATTCATATGGAAATTCAAAGACTATAATATCCAAGTCAATCTTGATAAAGAAGAGCAAAAATGGAGTTCCCACTCTCCCTGATTTCAAACTTATTAAAAAGCTACTGTAATCGGGATAGTGTACACTGGCATAGAGATAGGTCCAAATAATCTAGACAACAAGATGGAGAATTCAGAAATAAATTCTCACATTTTATAGCCAATTAATTGTCAACAAGGATAACAAAAGAAGATCCCTTTTTAAAAAATGATGCTAAAGCAAATGACATGGCGAGACATAGAAAGGGACCAGTACCTTATACCTTATGCAAAAATTAACCCATAGTAGGTCAGAGACCCAAATTTAAATGCCAAAATCTTTAAAATTTTAGAAGAAAACATTGACTACATCTTTGAAATCTTAATGTATGTAATGTATTTTATGATACTAAAACCACAAACAGCACCAATAATACATATGTATCAATGTTTGTATATATTAAATGTTTGTATATATTAAACATTCCTAAAATCAGAAATAAGGCAAGGACATCTCTCCTCCCCCTTTTCTTCAACATTGTACTGAAGTTCTAGACAGTATAATCAGAAAGAATGAAAGCATGTAAAGATTAAAAAGAAAAGAGAAACATTTCCTATTTTCATATGATGTACTTGTCTATGTAGATAAATGTAGCTTTTGTAAATTGCAAAAGATCTACCAAAAAAAAAAAAAAACTTCTAGAAATAATAGACTCATTCGCCAAGGTTTTAAGACAAACAGAACATAATATAGACATGAAAATTTCATTGCATTTTCATATTAGATATGAACATATGGACACTGGTATTAAAAATATAATACCACTTAAGATCACTCATAAGAAAATATTATACTCACATATAATTCTAAAGAAAATATGTACAGGTCTTACATACTTAAAATTACAATACATTGATGTGAGAAATCAAAGAAGATGTAAATAATTGGAAAGATGCATCATATTTACAGATTAGAAGACTCAACAGAATAATAATAATCTCAAATTAACACATAGTTTAAACAAAAATTCTATTGAGATCTCAGAAAAGCATTTGTTTACAGATGTAGAAAAGATCATCCTAAAATTTGTATGGAGAAAATAAAATTCAAATACGTAGAGCAATTTTTAAAAATAATATAATAGGGGGAATAGTACAACCAACTTCAAATCTTATTATATAAACAACCAAGGAATAATCAAGGCTCTGATAATATTAGCAGAAGGTAGAAGCATAACTCAACAGAATAGAGAACTAAGAACTAGCTCTGCACAAGTATGGCCTACTGATTTTTGACAAAGCTACAGTAGAAGTTCTTGGCAGATGGACAACCATTTCAACAAAAGTACTGCAGTAGTTCATCATTTCTAGGCAATACAAAATAAAATGCTGGTTTTAAGAGTTAGGCCTCACCCTCACAGAGAATGTGCTCAAGATGTATCACAGACTTAAAAGTAGAATATAAAAACACAAATGTTTTAGAAAGAAAAAATAGGAAAAGAAAATAGCTGGAATCTATGGCTAGAATCTGTGACACCTAAAGCACTAACCATATAAGGAAAATTTGATAAATTAGACTTCATCAAAAGTATCTCTTCTCTGAGCAATACCTTGTTAAAAGGATGAAAAGAGAGCTGCAGACTGGGATGAAATATTTGTATATAAACCATATATATATATATAACAGTTCTACTGTCAAGAATCTCAAGGAACTATCAAATAGTAAACTATCACAAATAGTAAAAAACAATAAGAACATTCAAAGTCCAATTAGAAAATAGGCAAAATCATACACTGACATTTCACAGAAGAGGACATACAGCTGGAAAACTAGCACATGAAAAGGTATTCAAAATCCCAATCCACTAGTGAACCACACATTAAAACCACTATGAGCTATCACTGTACACCTATCAAAATCATTGTAGGTAAAAGTTAAGAGACAAATGCTGGCAAGGATGTGGTGAAGCTGCTAATGTGTATAATACCCCATGACTGCTCTGGAGAACAATTTGCCAAACTTCTACAAAACTAATCATGCAATAGAGAAATGAAAATGTATATTGACTCAAAAACCCATACATAAAGGTCAATTGCAGGCGTATTCATAATAATTTCAAAATAGAAACAATTCAAATGTCCTTCAGTAAGCAAATGATTAGACACACAGAAATATCCATGCCACGGAACACTGATCAGCAATAAAGAGGAGAAAAGCATTAACACACCCACTAATACCCACTAATTTGATTCTATCTCCAGTGATGCTGAATGAAAAAAAAAGCCAATCCTGAAATATTACACAGTATTTGACTCCATTTATATAACATTCTTGAAATGAAATATTGCATAATGCAAAACAGATTGTATCCAGTTCTTCCACAAGATGAAAGAGAGGGAAGGATATTCGTATAGTTATTAAACAGAAAAGAAAATGAGAAATCCACAAGGTGATGACAATATTCTGCATACTGATTGTATCAAAGTCAGTGTTCTGGTTTTGATATTGTACTATTGTTTTGTGATCTGGTACCATTGTTGAAACTGAGCAAGTTGAAAATGGGATCATTTTGTACTATTTCTTAAAGGAACATGAGATTCCACAACTACCTAAAGAAAAGTTTAATGAAAAGCTTGCAAATTACACATTAACAAAAATAAGAAAGTAAATGACATGTCTCAGAGGAGACACTTTGTAGTAAAAACAGGTTGAATTTGTAGTAAAGAAATGAAGAAATGATACTTCCGTCATTTTCTACTGATAAGTTAGTCTGTCCTTTGTAACATTCAAAATACAATCTACATGTCCAAGGCACTGAGTAATATTCTTTGACTAGTTTGCTTTATGTTTATATTTAAATAAGATGTCAAATAAATTATTTGATTGCTCAAAAGATCAACATTGTCTTAGCCCAAACTCGATACTTTCTAAATCTATAAGTGAGAATATTTTACAACAAAATTAAAAATATTCATTGCAATGATTGTGAGCTCCATTAGAACATGATCAATAAATAGTAGACAAAATAAGCTATGATAAAGTCTTATTAATGAATATATTGTTTTGTATTAACATTACTTTGAAAACTTAAGGTTAAATTATCATTCTTTTCATCGATAGTGCCCATTTCTGAAATATCTCAAATAGACAGACACTTATTGTGATAATGACTAAAATCAACAAGACTAGAGTGGTTTAATTGGCTTGGATAGCACATGAGAAATATATTTCACTGAAGGTAATTGTCAAATCTTTGATCCAAAGTGGGAAATTGCTTTTAAATGAAACAATCATTATACATGCTGACCATGGCAATGATTGGGTTGTTACTATGGAAAAAGCAATTGAAACAATTAACCAAGGCTACCAACCATAGTAATTAATTGTCAGAACGGAGTCTCCATTGCTGGGGAATAGGTCAGACTGTGACAGCAAAAGCAAAGGAGTGAAAACAAAATCAGAGTTGGGTGATGGCTGGTGTCGAGCTGGAACAGGCTTTTGATGAAACATTTAAGGGCTACCCAAGAAGTAAATACTTTTGAATATTTGTTTGTCCTCAATAGAAGACCTATTTTGCAGAAGAAGAAACTCCACAAAACCTCAATCAAGGTCTGAGAATCAAAGTGTCTGGTTAGGCCCTTCATGAGAGCAGTGTGCCTTCAAGAAAATATTAATAGAAGTTGGAAGTAACAGTCTTGAAGTGGCAACAGGTAACATTACAGTGACAATTCCTAGCCCTGAAAGATATAGTGTGACAGAATAAAGGACATTAGTGCCTTTTAATGAGTTTTCATTTTGCTGAACATATAACTTGAATTTCACAGAGCATGGCATAAGTGCAGAACTAGAAGGCATATGAAGCAGTAGGTTTTTTTTAAAAAAAAATCTGAGTAATGGGGATGTAGCTCAGTAGTTGAGCACTTGCCTAGCAAGCTCAAGTCCCTGAGTTCAGTCCCCAACATGCACACAATCTCTCACACACATACAGTCTGAGTAATTATGAACTCTGAGCATTGACTGAGGTCAACAGTGATATGAGGCACATTGGAGGAAGAATGGCAAGTGGATTTCATACAAGTTTATGGCAGCTGTAAAGAAGTACCCTGTAGAGAGCTGCTCTGAGTAATGACATGACAATTTACAGATAAGTGCTTCTGCCTAAGTTCCTTCATTTAGTTTGATCTAAAACATTGAACTAGGCATGGATAGAGCAAAACAAAGACTTTCCTTTCAAAAAGGTTCTAGTAGAAAAGAGAGAAAGGGCACAAATGGGTATAAAACAACGACTTGGTGTTTCTAGATATATTTGAGTGTATATATCATGTGCATAATAAATGTGGCATTTATACACAATGGAGTATTACACAGCACTAAAAAATGACAAAATCATGGAATTTGCAGGGAAATGGATGGCATTAGAGCAGATTATGCTAAGTGAAGCTAGCCAATCCCTAAAAAACAAATGCCAAATGTCTTCTTTGATATAATGAGAGCAAATAAGAACAGAGCAGGGAGGAAGAGCAGGAGGAAAAGATTAAAATTAAACAGAGACATGAGGTGGGAGGGAAAGGGAGAGAAAAGGGAAATTGCATGGAAATGGAAGGAGATCCTCATTGTTATACAAAATTACATATAAGAGGTTGTGAGGGGAATGGGAAAAAAACAAGGAGAGAAATGATTTACAGTAGATGGGGTAGAGAGAGAAGATGGGAGGGGAGGGGAGGGGGGATAGTAGAGGATAGGAAAGGTAGCAGAATACAACAGTTACTAATATGGCATTATGTAAAAATGTGGATGTGTAACCGATGTGATTCTGCAATCTGTATTTGGGGTAAAAATGGGAGTTCATAACCCACTTGAATCCAATGTATGAAATATGATATGTCAAGAACTTTGTAATGTTTTGAACAACCAATAAAAAAAGAAAAAAAAAGAAAAAGGGGAAAAATAAAAAAAAAATGTTGTGTTCTGAAGGACACAGCATGTTGCTTCAGGGAGGAATGGTTTATGCCCTGGCAGTACATGAACTTGGTAAACAAAGAAAAAGAAGGCCAATGAGACTGTGTCCCTGTAGTATGCTATTTTAAGTCCTTTGTGTATAGAGGCATAGCTGGGTCAAATGGTGGTTCCATTCCCAGTTTTCCAAGAAATCTCTATAATGCTTAGCCACATCAATGTTTATAGCAGCACAATTCACAATAGCTAAATTGTGGAACCAACCTAAATGCCCTTCAATAGATGAATGGATAAAAAAAAATTTGGCATATATACACAACAGAATATTACTCATCAATAAAAGAGAATAAAATCATGGTATTTGCAGGTAAATGGATGGAGTTAGAGAAGATAAGGCTAAGTGAAGTTAGCCAATCCCCCAAAACCAAAGGCTGAATGTTTTCTCTGATATAAGAAGGCTGATTCATAGGGAGGGGGAGCATAGGAGTAATGGATGAACTCTAGATGGGGCAGAGGGGTAGGAAGGGATGGTGGAGTATGGGGTTAAATTTGATGGTGGAATATGATGGACATTATTATCCAAAGTACATGTATGGAGACACGAATTGATGTGAATATACTTTGTATACAAACAGAGATATGAAAAATTGTGCTCTGTACGTGTAATAAGAATTGTAATGCATTCCATTACATAAATGAAAAAAAAATAAAAAGAAGACCAATGAGAAAAAGTAGTGTCAGGTATGATAGCTCTTTTACGAAATTGGAATGTCTGACACATAATGAATAAACTTGCTCATACTTACTTCAGGATCAAAGGGCGGAAATAACATAAAGAGAATTTGGGCCTAATAAAAAATTTAAATTCCTTTGGCCAATGGATAGTATCACCAGACGTATTTGAACTGAGAAACTGAGGATGCCTTGAGTTTGAGGGCTTGGGTGATGGTACAGAGGACATTATTGCAGTGGTGAGAAATCAGGTGAAACCATATGAGATAAATTCCTTTCAACCTTAAGATTCTATGAATTTTTTTCAGAAAGAATTACATGCATAGAACTTTCACACTTAAAATTAGAACACAAGTTTCTGAAATTTACATTTCTACTTCTATTTATCCAAATGCTCATTATATAATGCACCTGTATTGGGTCCTAATTGCAGCCTTTGAAGCCTCCTAAACTTGCGCTTCCAAAGACTGGAGAACTACATTAATGGCCAAAGTTTGTAAAGACCTCCAGTACAGTTTCTGAACTTCAGAACTACAGACATTTTGAACTCAATAATTCATTGTTTGGAATGTGTAACAGGATGTTTAGCATAACCCATGGCATCTACTCATAAGACACCAGAAAATGACACCTTGCAGGTGTGACAACCAAAATTAATTCCATATAATTTCAAATGTGCCTTGGGGAACAAAATAATTCCATATCGAGAACCACTGTCAGAGCATTATTAAATTATTAAGTAAAATAAATTTTATAAATCATTGAAGAATATTAAATGTAGACGTGAGAAAAAGTGAAATAAAATGTGTGTATGTAATTCAGATTTTAGTAGTTTAGGACTACTTTGCTAAAGCCACATTATTAAATGTAATTTCACCATATATTGAATATTTTCTAAAAAGAAAAACTTCAAGAATTACTCTGAACTCTTTTTAAAATCAGTTTTCAGGTAGGTATGCCTTCCATGTTTTTTTTTGTTTTGTTTTTTTTGTTTGGTTTTTGCAAAGGAGGGGTGGTACTGGGGATTGAACTCAGGGGCACTCGACCACCAAGTCACATCCCCAATCCCATTTTCTGTATTTTATTTAGAGAGAGAAGCTTATTGAGTTACTTAACACCTTGCTTTTGCTGACGCTGGCTTTGAATTCATGATTCTCCTGCCTCAACCTCCTGAGCCGCAGGGATTATAGGCATGCACCTCCGTACCTGGCTGGTAAACCTTCAATGTTGATGAAATAAAGTATATATGTAAACTGTTTAGATAATGTTCACAATAATCAATTCATAACAGTCTGAAATTATTCAAGTTTCCACTGAACATGTTTGTCATACACTTTAATGATACATGCAATCGCACAGATTTTTATGTCCTGTTATAATATGTAATACATGGCTTTTATTTCAGTGTTACATATAATGTTGGGTAAGCTCCTAATAGATAATCATATGTAAGTTAATTGAATAAATCTAAAAATTGATGAAGGATATCTTTTCATTTTTATCATTATACATATTTTTCTATAAGTAAGGGATCACAGTAGGTTCCATATTATTAATGTGAAGACTTTCACTGTTTACATGAAGCCACAGAAAAAAGTACTCAAAATAATTTTGATACTTTGCTTTTGCTTTGACTCATGGATAATTTAAGGTAAGAGGCACAATGGTTTTAAGGCCTTTTGTTCCAAGTATGGCTTGAGAAAATGCTATTTATTTTGTGTATTGACATTGTAGCTTGAAACTGTATCTAATTCATTTATTAGTTCTGACAGTTTATTTTTTATTTTATTTTTTTGTAGAATCTCTGGGGTTTTCTATCTGTAGATCATGTTATCTTCAAATGGAGATAATTTTACTTCTTTCTGATTTAAAAAGCAATATACACATTTAGTACAATCCCTATTATAATTTCATAAGTGTTCATAAGTGAACTAGAAAAGGCAAACCTAAAACATTTATGGAACCACATAAAAAGCCAAATCAATTCAGAGAAAGTAAATAAAGTTGGAAGCATCACGCTTCCTCAGTATCAATTATATTACAAAGCTATAATAATCAGAACTGTAGAATTCCACCATAAAAATAGAAATGTAGACCAAAGGCATAGCAGAGAAAACCCAGAAAGAAATCCAAACATAGTCAACTAATTTTATGCAAAGGAGCTAAGAGGACAAAATGGGGAAGAATAGTTTCTTCAGTAAACAGTACTGAGGAAACTGGATTTCCACGTGTAAAAGAATAAAATTGAATTATTACTTTGTACAATACACAGAAACCAACTCTAAATGAATAAAAACTTCCTTGAAATACTTGGTGCTGTGGAATTTCTAAAAGAGAACATAGAGGAAAATCTCCTTGACATTGGCTTTGACAATAATTTCTTCGATATCATATCAAAAGAAAAAAATAAATAAATGGAACCACAGCAAACTAAAAAGTGCCTGCATATCGAAGAAAACAATTAAAATGAAAATGAATGTTTCTACAAAATTATATTTTAATCATCCCAAACCACTATTTGTAGTGGTTATTAAACAAAAATTTACTTTGTCTTTCACATTTTAGTTACTTCCATTCTAATTTCTTTAATTATTTCCAATAATGATTACTGAATTGTAAACATTTTGTCAACCTCTTTTTATAAAAAAATGCAGAGACACAGCAATACAGAATCTATTTTTTTCCCAAATGCTATAGAATATACATCCATAAAGCATTAATCAAATGCATTGACAATAAATTTAGAGCCGTACGACAATATCTCATTGATTCTCTCTCACCTCATTGGACACTTTGAATCTTTATTGTACCTGTAGCTGGAGAATTAAACCACCTCACTCCATCTCTGGATCTGCATCCACTCAGAGCCTGTCAGTCAGTTCACTCCATCTTCCGCCCCAGAGGAACTGAAATTATTTTTCCAGAACCAGAAGGACAAAGTGCATGCTGGCAAGTGCTGGTTCCCAGGGTCTTACAGGAGAATGTCAATTAGGGCTTTTAAAACATGAATTTCGTAGTGGTTTATTATTCCACTACCTTCAATAAAGTGACAGGAAATGCTACTCTTTCAAATAGAGTTCATAATAAAATTGACGTTTGATTTTTTTCTGAAAAAAATCTGTCAAGAAATCAAGAATGTGTTGTCACATTAATTATATCTATAAACACTGATTCAGCAAAAGTAGATGGGAATAAAAATGAATTTAATCTGAAAGCTGGTTAGTAACAGAAAAAAAGTACTTTACTCCTTATAGTATTTAAGAAGTTCAATATATACATACATATGTATATATATATATATATATATATATATATATATATATATATATATATATTTAGTTATTTCAAGGTCATTATTCATTTTCTCTAATATTTCTGACCACAAATAATTCTTACTTCTCAAAAGTTCTGCAAAATGCTATTTTCTTTAATTCATCTGATTAAATAGAGAAAGGATATAATTTAATCTTGGAAAGAGTGTAGAAATAAAGCAACCCAGTGATGCAGTATATGAATTTATCATTAAATTAAGAAGTCATAATGCCTTTAAGTTTATAGAATCAATTAGGATGTAAGCAGACTTGCTCTAGAGCTATCGAGTATTAATTTTGAAAATGGTGCTAGCAGAGTGACAGTGTGTTAAGTGGGTCAAGGGAAAGTGAGTTGAGTTAAAACATCTAGAAGGCTTTAGGTGACAATGCCCTGTGGATTCACCCACCCATATTTAACATTTAGCAATATTTGAGGGACTAATTTCTAAGTGACATTAAAAACAAATTTATTAAATAATTGCATTTTACACTTCTGCAATTTATTTTTAAATTTTGTGATTTTTTTTCTTTCAAGTTACATTTTCCTACCTGACTCAGTGCTTGGTTTCTGAACTTCTGTTTCCTTTAGTCTTCATCAGAGTTTTAACCAATCTTGGACACCCATGGATGTCAAGAGACTTGCTCAGCTTATAATGCCTTTCTATTTTGTATCAGGGTAAAGCCTGTCTGTTCTTCAAGATTCTATTTACATTCTTACCCAATAAAACCTTCCATAGCCTCCTCAGGTAGAGATTTTTGATCTTCTGTGATCCCTTAATATTTTATTTACAGTATTTTATCACTTCTTATGGCTTTACACTCCATCTACAGAGATGTCTTACCCTGTGAGAACTTTGAGGGTGAATACAAAGTCTGTATTCTCTAAAAGCATCTAAGATAGTGTCAGGCACATGATAAGATATCCAAATCATGCTTGTTAGATGACTAAATGATTGTATGAATAGTTATTTGGTGTATGGCAAAGACTGCTAATTGTTCCCCCCAACATCATTCTTCCCCTCCTCCAATAGTAATAGACACTGCTTCCTTAATTTCACCTGGGAATATGGCTACTCATTAAAAATAATGTTCCTTGGGTGAATCATGTAAGTCCTCACAAATGGTATCTGAGCAAAAATGATGTGTGAAACTTCTGTGTTGCTTCCATGAAAATAAATATTCTATTGTTCTCATTACCTAGAGATCAGATACATGGTTGTTGAGGCAGCTTTGAATATAGACAAGGGCAATATTCTGAGGGATGGAGGAGCAGCAAGTTAGGAATAATCTGTGTACCTAGATGAGCTCAGGAACAAAGTCACAGTTACGGTTGGATATGAGGTGTCCCCCAAAAGCTCACATGTGAGACAATGCAAGAAAATTCATAGGAGAAATTATTAGATTGTTAGAGTCTTAACCCAATCAGTAAATTAATCCCTTGTGGGATTAATTGATTAATTGATCACTCAATAACTAGAGGCAGGTGAGGTGCTGCTGAAGGAAGTGTTAATTGGGGGCGTGGCTTTGGGGTATATATTTTGTATCTGGAGCTGTAGTCTCTCTCTCTCTCAGCTTCAGGATCACCATGTAAGCTGCTTCCCTCTGCCACGCACTTGGCCATGATGTTTTGCTTCACCTTGAACCCCAAGGAATGGAGCCAATCTTCTTCAGACTAAGACCTCTGAAACCGTAAACCCTCAGATTAATTTTTCCTCCCCTACAGTTGTACTGGTCAGATCCTTTAGACACTTCTGCGAAAACATTGACTAAAACAGTCACCTACCTACCATATTTCATTCATCTGCCCTTGGACTGTGATGACAGACAGAAACCATCTTCTGTATTATCTGTGACACTATTTTGGGGATGACTCTTAAATAGGGTTTATCCCATACCCTATGCAATATGTTACCCTGTGTGCAGGGCAGTTATTCTCATGGCAGGTACCTATGGCAACTTTCAGTCCTGGAGGATATTGTCACTTTCTCCAGCAGGTGCAGTGGCTCCCATCAGTGCACAATAAGCAGCAGTGTTAGGAAACTCCAGCCAATACCTGTGACTGCACTACTGTACAAAAGTAGCAACTGTGAACACTTTGATAGCCAGGGCCAGCAGCTGCACCAGCTCTCACCGTTCTCACCTGTTTCTTCTGTCAGCAGTTCTCACAGAGGTTTTCAAAGCTATTCCTTTGTCATAGACAGCTAAGTGTTATTCTCTCAGCATCTAAATGACTGTATCTAGTGGTGTGTTACAAATTTTTGACTCTAAAACAAACACGCTCCAGTTTGTTTGCTGATTTCCACGTGTAAGTATTCTCAGCATGGACAATTTAACGTTGTCAATGCAATATCCCTAAAAGTGGAGTTGAGAAATATCCCACATGCTTGGCTTTTTTGTTCTAGTAGAAGCTGTCTGCAGCGTACCATAGTCTTGAAAATATTGTTTTTGGTTTTTTGGTTTTTTTCTTTTTTGATACATACATACTATCCAAATGTACCAGCTTAGAAGAATTTATTACTTGCTTACAATGTTGTACAACAATATTGGCTGAGATTTCTGGGTGGTTTCTCTGCTGTTATTTCTTGGTATCACTCACCTATCTTATGGTTATCATCTACTGGCATCCCACTAGTATTTTTTAATTAATTATTTTTTTTAAATTTTTTTTTCAATTCACACCAGGGATTGAAACCAGGGGTGCTTTATGATGAGTCACATCTCACCTCCAGCCCTTTTTAATTTCATTTTGAGATACAGTCTTGCTAAGTTCCTGAAACTGGCTTTGAACTCGTGATCCTCTTGCCACAGCCTCCCGAGCCTCGGGATTACAGGCATGCACTGAGCCCACGCAGGACTCGATAGAGGTTTGATAGACTGACATAATCTTGCTCAAATATCTAGCAATTGGAGCTCACTGTGGCCTAGGATATCTTGAATCTCTTCCATATAGATTCTCACAGTATACTAAATGCTTTTTTTTTTCACTTAGTGAATTCAGGAAGGATTCCAAGAGGATGATAGAAACACCTTCAGTGATTTTTGAGTGTGCTTTGATGTTCCATAGTTTTTCTTCTTTCCTTCTACCAGTCAGCTCAAATTCAATGGAATACAAGATTTTAATTAAACAACAGAGCAGTAAAGTTGCATTTTCCCCTTACATCTGTAAGTCTGATTATGATTTAAACACAATTATTTCATCTCATATTCATTAGGATAGCTGAAAATAACAAACACTGGTAAAGAAGTGGAGAAATGGGAAAAGGTATACAGTAGGAATGTATGCAGATACAGTGGAAAACAATATGATGGCTCCCAAAAATAAAAATAGAATTCCTATAAGATCCAGAAGTAGCATCTCAGAGATATTTGTACCCCCATGTTAATAACAGCATTGTTCAGAGCAGCATTGTTCCTAGCAGACAAAAGATGGGGATAACCCAAGCATCTACGAATGCAAGAATAAACAAAATAGGATAGACAATTCAATGGAATAATATTCTGCCTTAAAAAATAAAATTCTGACATATGCTACAACATGGGTGAATAAGGGAACATTATGCTAAATCAAATAATCTAGTCATTGAAGGACTACTGTTATAGGATTTCACTTATATATGAAGTACCTAGTATATTCAAATTCATAGAGACAGAAGGGAGAATGGTGTCCCCCCCCCCCCCAGGGTCAGAGACAAGGAAGAATGGGAAGTTGTTGTTCAATGGGTATAAAGTTTTAGTTTTTAAAAATGAAGAGAGTACTATACATTAATACTGTGAATGTATTTAAAACTACTAATCTGTGTATTTGAAAATAGTTTATATAGCTAATTTCATGTTATATGTGTGTTACCACAATTACAAAAAAAAAAAAAAAAAAAAAAAAGATTAGGCACCAATTTTTGGCATTCTTTAAGAGGTGAGATCTCTGTCCCTACCCTGTGAGTCTAAGTGGGTTTTTTACTTCCTTCAAACAAACAGAGTAAGGAAGAAGAACGATTCATAAATTTGGATATTATGTCAGAGGAAGCAATATAAGTTCTGCCTAATTTATGAGGATGCCACCTTGTGGAGCTCTGAGTTGCCACAGAGAAAGTCCGACTACCTGTGTCCACCATAATGAGGTGAGAAATAGTTCCAGCTATGAATCTCAGAAAACCTTCAGTATTTACCAGACTGATGTATAAGTAAAGGTGCTTGGATGATTCTAGTCTCCAACTATGAAGCCACACACAATCCATTAAGTCTTCCCAGCTGAGGCTCCAGATATTATGGGACAAAGACAAATAAGCTGTTCTTACAAAGCCTTACCCAAAGTCCAGATTCTGTGAGATTGATAAAATGTGCTAAGCCCTTGAGTGTTTCTAAATAACAGATTTGTTATGATATAATTCACATACCACAAATTTCCAGCTTTGTGAAATATACATTATTGTTACCTATATCCACCCTGTTTTACAATAGCAAATGAGAACTTCTGACTGTGTCTAACTTTAAATTAGTACCCATTAATGAACCATTTTTATCCCTTCCCCTCCCTGTTTCTCCCCAGCCTCTGGCAGCCACCATTCTACTCTCAATTTCTATGAAATCATGTTTTTTTTTTCTATTTCACATATGCATGAGACAATGCAATACTTTTCTTTCTATGCCTGGCTTATTATGTTAAATTATTACTTAACATAATAATTTCCAGTTCCATCCATGTTATTACAAATGACGGATTACATTTATTTTTGTGGCTGAATAGTACTCCATTCTTATACATACCACAATTTTTCTTTATCTATTCATGAACTGATAGACATTTAGGTAGTTTCCATTTTTGGTTACTATGAATAGAGCTGAAATAAATACAGGAATTAAGATGTCTTTTTTATTATAGCATTGTAGTTATACATTAATAGTTATGTTTATTCTCATAAAATCATGCATGCATTAAATTTGATTTACTCCATTTCAGTCCCTGATGATCTCCCTTTCCCTTCTGCTCCTTCCTTTCCCTAATATCCTTCCTCTACTCTGCCGAACTTTCCTTAATTAATTAATTTATTTATTTTTGATTGGGACTTTATACATACACATAAAGGTTAAATCACTGTGGTATATTTATATATGCATATAGCATGATTTTGTTAAATTCATTCTGCATTTCCTTCCTTTTCCCATCCCTCTCCATCTCCTTCTTCCATTCTACTGATCTTCCCTACATCTTTATGATATCCCATCCCCACTTTGTCCTAATCATTTGTGCCAGCTTCCACGTATGAAAGAAAACTTTTAATCCATGATTTTATGAGTCTGGTTTATTTCACTTCGTATGATGTTTTACATTTCCATCCATTTACTGGCAAAAGGCAATAATTTCATTCCTCTTTATGGCTGAGTAAAACTTCATTGTGTATATATACCATATTTCCTTCCTTAACTTATTCATCTATTGATGAGCATCTGGGTTGGTTCTAAAATTCGGCTGTTGTGAGTTGTGCTGTTATAAACATTGATGTGGCTATATCACTATAGTATTCTGATTTTAGTTCTTTGGAGTAGAATATCTGGCTCATATGGTATTTATTTCCATTTCTAGTTTTTTTTTCTATTTCTAACTTTTTTGAGCAATCTCCATACTGCTTTCCAGAATGGTTGAACCTATTTTAGTCCCACCAACAGTGTAAAAGTGTATCTTTTACCCTACAAGCTCATGAGCATTTCTTGATAATTGCTATTTTGACAGGGATGAGATGAAATCTCAGTATAGTTTAGACTTGCATTTCCCTGAACGCTAGAAAAGTAGAACATTTTTTTCTTTTATTTGTTGACCATTTATGATTCTTCTTTTGAGAAACATCTACTTATTTGTTTTACCCATTTACTGGGTTATTTATTTCTTTTGTTGTTAAACTTTTTGAGGTCTTTATGTATTATGGATATTAATTCCTTGTCAGAAAGAATTAACTCCTTTCTCTCATTTTGTGAGCTCTCTCTTCATGATGTTAATGGTTTCTTTATTGTATAGAAAATTTAAATTTGATTTTATTTTACTTATTGATTCTTGGTTTTAATTCTTGAGTTTTAGGAGCCTTGTTAAGGAAGTTATGACCTGTGCTGATATGTTGGAGTTTTGACCTTATGTTTTTTTTTCTAGCAGTTGCAAAATTTATGGTCTAACTCTTAAGTCTTTGATTCACTTTGAATTGGCTTTTGTGCAGAGTGAGAGACAGGGGTCTAATTTCATTCTTCTACATATGAATATCCAGTTTCTCCAACACCATTTGTTAAAAGGCTTTCTGTCCTCCAACATATATTTTTGGCATCTTTGTCAAGTATCAAATGACTGCAAGCGTGGGGGTTTGTATCTGTGTCTTAGATTTTATTCCATTGGTCTTCATATCTGTCTTGATGCCAATAACATGCTGTTTTTGTTACCAAGGCTCTGTAGTATAATTTCAGATCAGGTATTGTGACGCTTCCTGCATTGCTGTTGTTGCTCGGTGTTGCTTTGTCTATTTTAGTTCTCTTATTCTTCCAAATAAATTTTAAGACTGTTCTTTTTTTTTTCCCTAGTTCTGTGAAAATGTCACTGGTATTTTGGTGGGAGTTGCATTGAATCTGTACATTGCTTTTGGTAATATGGCAATTTTGACAATACTGATTCTATTGTCCATAAACATGGGAGGTCTTCCCATCTTCTAAAGTATTCTTTAATTTCTTCAATGTTCTATAATTTTATTGTAGATACTTTATCATTGGTTAGATTAATTCTCAAGGTTTTTTCTAAGTTATGGAGAATGGGATGGTTTCCCTTATTTCTTTCTCAACTGAATTACTGAAGGAGTATGGGAAAGTTATTGATTTATGGGGGTTGATCTTATAATCTTCTATCTTGCTAAACTCATTTGTCAACTGTAGAAGTCTTCTGGTGGCTTTTATATTTTAGTACTTTAGATACAAGATCATATTATAAAACAGAAAATTTGACTTCTTCTTTTCTTACTCATATTCTTTTAATTTCCTTCACTTTCCTTATTGCTCTGGCTAGAGTTTTAAGAACTATATTGAATAGAACTGATGAAAATGTACATCCTTTTCTTTGAGTTTAGAGGAAAGGCTTTTAATTTTCTTCCATTCAGTATTTATGTTGGCTTTGGATTTTCCATATATAGCTTTTATAATGTTGAGATAAATTCCTCTGTCCCTAGTTTCTCCAGCATTTTTATTATGAATGGGTGCTGGATATTATTGAAGGCTTTTTCTGTATCTCTTGAGATAATTGTATGATTCTTGTCTTTATTTCTATTTATGTGTTGAGTTACATTTAGTGATTCATGATTGTTGAACCAAGCTTGCATCCCTAGGATGAAACCCACCTGATTGTGGTGTATTATCTTCTTGATGTGTTTTTGAATGTGGTTGCAAATATTTTATCAAGGTTTTTTTTGAATCTGTTTATCAAGGATATTGTGAGGTTTTCTTAATGTGTCTTTGATTTGAGTATCAGGGTTATGCTGGCTTTATAAAATACATTTGAAAGTTTTCCTTCATTTTCATGAAATATTTTGAGAAAGATGAATGTTAGTTCTTTTGTAAGAGTCTGGTACAATTCATTTGGGAATTCATCTGGTCTTGCACTTTTCTTTTTTGGCAGATTTTCATTGCTGTTTCAATTTATTATTTGATATTGATATATTTAGGTTTTCTATATCTCCCTGTTTCAATTTGGGCAGGCCACACATGCCTTGAAATTTGTCAATGTCTTCTAGATTTTCCAGTTTATTGATGTATAAATTTTCAAAATATGTTCTGATGATCCTCTGGATTTCAGATGGGTCTGTGGTGATATCTCCTTTTTCATCATGACTTTATTACTTTGAGTCTTCTCTCTTTTTCTTTTGGTTAATTTCTTTTGGTTAAGGGTTTATTATTATTATTCATCTTATCAAAGAAGCAAGTCTTTGTTGCATTGATCTTAATTATTTTCTGTCCTCTAGTGATTTTTGAATTAGTTTCTTCTGATTCTAAGGTCTTGAGGTGGAACATAAGCTTATTTATTTGGAATATTTCCATTTTTTAAGGCACTCAAAGCTATAAAATTTTTCTCTGAGAACTGCTTTTAAACTGTCCCAGAGATTTTGGTATGTTATTTTTCTGTTTTCATTTCTAAGAATTTCTTCTCTCATTTTTTATGCTTCATTCTTTATTTAAAAGAGTATTGTTCAATCTCCATGTGTTTATGTGGTTGCTGTTATTTTTTTCTTGCTGTTAATTTTTAGTTTCACTCCATTATGATTTAATAGAAAGCACAGGATTATATTGATTACTTTATATTTGCTGAGACTTAAATTGTGACTTAGAATTCGGTCTATTTTGGAAAAAGTTTCATAAGTTTCTGAGAAGAAAGTAAATTCAGCTTTTGGGGGTGAAATATTTGTAGATGTCTGTTAGGTCCATTTGATCCATACTTTTAATTAGGTTGTAAATATCTTCATTGATTTTTGCATTCGATGACCTGCATATTGGTGATAAGTATGTGTTGAAATCACCTCATATTGGAGTCTGAGATTTAGTATTAAAAAGTTTGTGTGTATGTGTGTGTGTGTGTGCTTATGTGTGCATTTTTTTTTCGTTTGTTTTGTTTTTAATGTAGTTAGATACACTGTCATTTGGGGCATATATATTTACTATCATTGTATCTTCTTGTTGAATTATTTCCTTTACCAGTATGTAGTGGGCTTATTTGCCTCTTTTGATTAATTTTTGCCTAAAGTCTGCTTTGTCAGATATGACAATAGTTATTCCTGCTTGTTCTTAGATTTAATTTGCATGAAGTATTTTCCCCATCCTTTTACTTTCAGTTTGCGGTTGTCTCCCTTACTGTGTGTTGAAACACTGTTGATGCTTGAGTTGGGCTAAATCATGTTTGGAGTGATATTTTCTGTGATTTGCCTGAGTTGTGGGTATTGCTTGGCAACAGGATCTCTACTCTGTGAAAATGTCCCAATCACTTTCCAGCCCCTCTTAAAGGAAGAAGGAAACCAGCAATAGCACTAATGATAGCAACAGATGTACAGCCTTAAGATAAATGTCCAGAGTCTACTTTGACATCTATAACACTAATTTCTATCTCTATGGGAATGATGGGGTCAGAATTTAAAATCAACATGAATCATTTATTAAGCAGCAGGTGTTTGCAACATTAACAAGCACAACAAAAATTGGGGTAGAAATTACATAAATTATTTAAGAATTATATAATTATCATTTCTTAAATGAAAATAGGGTAGGAAGCAAGAGAAAGCTTGAAATGCTTAAAAAGTGAATGTAGGAGGATTAGGAGATAGGTAACAGATGATGGCTACAAAGAAGCAGGGGAAAAATGTAACAAAAAATAATAACCTAATGAAAGGAGGGAATAAGAAAATCTGTCCTTTAGTGGGGAGATTAAAGCAGGGCATCAAGAAGAATAAAACCTAATAATACACAGACACATAGAAGGTCTCCAGATTTTGCCTGTGGCCATGCTGTAGTTAAATGTTTCCTGTGCTGGTGACCCTGGTTCTCACCCAGCTATCTGCCCAGAGGCAGAGGAATGTTGGTTGCTTTTCACTCATCTACTTTCTCTACCAACTCTGGGTCCATTCATATTAGCCTCCTGCTCTATTCCACAGGTTTCCCCCAAGGCAAAATTTTTTAATGGTGGTTTCCTCTCTTTTTCCTGCCCTTGTCCCTTCCCTCAGCTGCCACTTCTGCCACTACCACCAGTTAAGCGGGCATGTCTCTAATGTGTTACTTCTTATATTAAGCTTAAAGTTTGACTTTCTGTGTCTCTTTGGTTTCTTTTACCATACAGTATTAAATTTCATTGAGTTCCCTTATTTACCTAACCAAGAAGAAACCTTCCTGCTTTTTAAGTCTGGAGCTAAGGAACTGCTGTGAAGTGTTCCTCTAATCTGCAATGTCCAGATGTCTTTTCAGCATACCAACTTCATTTCCCATAGATATATACCTAATAGTAGGATGATACAGTAGTTGTATTATCCAAAAAATTTTGAGGAGCCTGCATATTATTTTCCATAATAGGTATTTTACTTTGCATTCCCAACAATAGTGTACAAGGGCTCCTTTTTCTCCATACCCTTGCAGGCACTTGTTACCTTTAGTCCTTTTGGTAAGAGACATTATGTAATGATGTAAAGTGATATCTCCTTATGATTTTCATTTGCATTTCCCTGAAAATTAGTGATGTTGACCAGTTTTTTATATGCCCATTGACCAGTTATATCTTTCTTTTTTTTTGAGCAATGTCTATGTTGTTCTATTGCCAATTTTTAATTGGATTATTTATTTATTTTTTATTAGATTTTGGAGCCCCTTATATATTACGAATGCTAACCCTTTTGTCAACAGCATAGCTTGAATATATTTTCTCTCATACTATAGGTTGTTTTCTCACTCTGTTTCTTTTGATGTGCATAAGCCTTTATATTTTATTGTAATTTCATTTGTCTACTTTGGATTTGCAAAAAATAAGTATTAAGTAGTTTTATATAAATGTTCCTTTTATGTTTTCTATAAATTGTGATATGTACTAAATATATAATTGTTTAATGTATATTATATATATCTAATTTATCTAATTATATATATATATAAAATTTATATAGATAAAATACTTACTAATTAATTAAGACAGCTATATAATTAAATGGACAGTTCTGAAATTAACATAAAATTTAAAATATCCTTTAGTACCAGGTATAGACTACTTATAAAATGGTATCATAAATTTATAATCAAAATAAACAAAATAAAATATGAAAACATGCATATGAATATAAAATTACAAATAGATTTTCTAAGTGCTGGCTACTTTGTATCAGTAGGATTTTTATTATTTGCTCTAATGACTTTGTCTATGTAAATTTTTACTTGCTGCTGAGAAATTGGATGAAGATTGCACACAAATACATCTTGAAGATTATTTTTTAGCAAAAGTATGATCTCTGAATTAAATAAGTAGGGTTATTTGGAATAAAATGAAAAGAATGTATATTTTATCAGATGATAATGTATTTGGATCCACTGAGGTGGTCAGAAAAGATTCTCTTTTACTTAGTACCATTTTCATTTTTAAAATTTAAAACCTCCTTCATTCCATCCCTCTTTTCCCTCTCTCTTTCTCCTGTTTTGTTGTCTCAGGATTATCTTCATAGGTTAACTCCCCTATAGTTGCTTGTGGTTGTTTTATATTGACTTCCCTTCTACTGATGCATTAACGTAAAATTATTGTGCAAATATATTCAAAGCAAGAATTCAATAATATATTTTTACTATTATGCAAAGCAGAATAAGCTAATCCCCCAAAACCAAAGTTCAAATGTCCTCTCTAATATGTAGATGCTAACACACAATAAGGGAATAGAGAAGGGGAGAGTAGAAGTTCAGTAGATTAGAAAAAAGGGAATGAAAGGAAGGGGGAGATAGGAAAGACAGTAGAATGAATCTTACTTAACTTTCCTTATATAAATACACAGCCAATATGGAAAGCAGTATGGAGATTCCTTGGAAATCTGGGAATGGAACCACCATTTGACCCAGCTATCCCTCTCCTGTCTATACCCAAAGGACTTAAAAACAGTATATTGCAGGGACACAGCCACATCAATGATTATAGCAATACAGATCACAATAGCTAAACTGTGGAGCCAACCTAGATGCTCTTCAGTGGATGAACGGATTAAAAAAGACGTGGCATATACACACAATGGAATTTTATTCAGCCTTAAAAGAATAAAATCAAGGCATTTACAGGTAAATGGATGGCGTTGGAGAAGCTTATACTAAGTGAAGTTAGCCAATCCCCAAAAAACAAATGTTGAATGTTTTCTCTGATATAAGGAGGTTGATTCATAGTGAGGCAGGGAGGGGGAGCATGGGAGGAATAGAGGAACTCTAGATAGTGCAGAGGGGTAGGAGGGAAATGGAGGAGGCAGGGTGTTAGCAAGGATGGTGGAATGTAATGGACATCATTATCCAAAGTATAGGTATGAAGACACGGTTGGTGTGAATATACTATGTATATAACCAGAGATATGAAAAATTGTGCTGTATGTGTGTAATAAAAATTGTAATACATTCCACTGTCATTTTTTTTAAGTCAGTAAAAATAAATAAATAAATACAACATAGTGTATCTCTACAGTGAATCATGTACAACCACAATGCTGGGAGTCTAATTAGAATAAGAAGTATTCCACGTTTGTATAAATTTGTCAAAATGTACTGTCAGGTATAACTGAAAAGAACAGATAAACAATATAAATAAATAAAAGCAAATAAATAATAAATCGTTAAGATTATAATAAAATAATAGTAAATAAATAAATGGATGAATAACAAGTGGTAGTAAGAAAAAACTAACTGTACTGAAAATCTAAATAAACTCAAATGATGAAACAAAAAGTGAGTTTAGTAATGAAACCAGTACATACCAAAAAAAAAAAAAAAAAAAAAAAACACTGTAAGATTGCCAGTCCAGCCTATAAAGGATGAGTAACATGTACTAGTGGATAATAAGTCAATACTTTGAATTGCTGAGTGTACCCACAATTGACTGCAAATTAACATTTGAGAATCTGAAATCTGAATTTGCAATATCATTGAATGATTAGAGCACTTTAGGATGAAATGGAACTTACACAGGAGTATAAGATGAAATGTCTTCCATAATAATATCAAGTACTGACTCTAAGTGGGTTGTATCTCAGGTGGTTTCTTAGTCTAGCAGGGATAGAGACTCTCAGTCATGACTTCATAGCAGAACCATCTGGAGAAATTTTCAAATGTGTTATCGAGATCCCTCTCAGAAATCCATGGGGCAATTCACTCAATTCCATGAGTGAATTTCAGGCACACAATTTATAGCATCTATTGGCTTTTGAGATTATCTAAATATATTAGATAAATCAGTTTGTTAAACATAGATAAAACCTATTAAGATATTTTAAGCATAGGTAAGTAATTAGAAATTGACACTTTTCACTAAAGACAGAATTTGTATGTTTAAAGTGTAAGTTCAGGAGAAACATGATGACTTAACTATAATAGTTAGCAGGTACCAAGAATGTCCTTATACCATGAGAAACATAGATATTAAGTATATATGAAACTAAATACACAGAAAACACTTTATAGTCATAAGATCTCATTTTGTTCAGACACTAGTGATATCCATTGTGTTCCATGTGTATTTTGCCCTAAAAATGTGAATGAAATCCATGACAGTCTGTCAGGCTAATTGTCAAACTACAGCTTTGGATAGGTATAATTGTTTTTGTGTCTGTTCAGAAGTGCAAGACAAAGACCCCTTTAGTTTGTGAATCACATTCCTCCAAACTTGATACAGGTCCTTACATCCACATCCTCAGCAAAGAAATCTTCTGTGGCAGAGAGAGAAAAATGACAAAAGAACATTATGTTAATTTTAGTTAATGAATGCTTCCTGCTTGTATACAGTCCTGTTAACCCATGCATCTGTTTCCTCATTTTTTCTCGCTGTATGTCCTAAATTTGATTTGATAACTATGACATTCATGTATTTTTAGATGGTCTGTGATGTTTCCATCCTGTAACCTCTTAAACATTTGCTCAGTTGCATGCTTGGAAAATGCCATTGTAAAACATAATCTCCTGTATGACATAGTCAGTATTTTTTAAAACATTCCCCAATTAGTTGTAATATTCAACAGAGTTTGAGAACCACCAAGAATAGTGAAATGTAAAGGAAAATAACAGATGATAGAAGACTTTTGAAAAGAGGTTAAAGATTTATATTTTGCTCTTTAGGAAATCTGGAGTCTTTGAATTATAAAAGTATATCATAAAAATTGTACAACTTGAAGATTGATTTGATGATGGTATGGATGCAAGCGAGACTAGTTGTAAGAATATTAGCAGTCCAGTAATAAATTAGAATTGTCAAAATGATCATCCTGGTGAAATGAACCTGAAAGAGGATGGCAGTATCCAAATGAAAAAGAGGACTTATGGATCTTGAAATCCATTCACTACTCAATCAATACTGTGAAGGTAGTATTAAAAAGATATAAAATAGATAAAAACATTACAAGAAAATAAAACTACAGATCGATATTCCTGTCCAACATAAATTAAAAGAAGCTTTAACAAAATTTGTAACAAAATATTAGCAGATAAAATCAGATAATACCATATTTAAGACTATACAATGTACAAAAGCAGTTTATGCCAAAAAATGCAAGATGATTTAATTTTAAAGATTTTCTCAATACTCCACTCTATTATCAGTTTTCAACAGTCCCTGACTATTCTAGTTGTCTTGGAATTATTACAGTTTAAGAGTCTTACTTTCTAAAACCCTTTTCCAGGAGATGTAAAGTCTTTGTTTTTCAATCATAGGGCAAAAAGTTGGGGGAAATGTATAGAACTGCAGTCCCCAAGATTGAGGCTGAAAGTAAACACATTTCTTTAGTGTGTGTGTCAAATGGATATTAGTTAATTCACCTTCTGTTGTGTTCTGTTGTTGTATTGTATCTCACCCTTTCTAATTATGTTGGCAAATCCAATTTGCTATTCATAATAGTAAATCATTCATTATTGCATCACACAAACTGATGTGATTCAAGTATGTAATTTAATAATATGAGTGTTAGCAGTTAATCTTCGACTTTGCCCAGGGACTAACTGTTGTGATTCTTATCAAGATAGTGCTACCTTAGCTCAGAAAACATGGTTATAATGTTAAATCTAAGATATCAAAAGTCCAAATCCAGAATGAGCCAGATATCACTGAAAGGGGGTCAGTCCATCACTGCGTTATTTGAATAGAAGGAAACATATAACTGGCATAGGGTGGCAAATAACAGAGCTTAATATACAACATACAAAAGCAATTTGGGACTTGGACATAGTGGAGAAGGGAATGTGAAAGTTGCTTAAAAATTCAGTCTTACAATTCCAGTTAGAGGTAGGCAAATACTTCTGAATCCAGGAAAAAGTCTTTTGCTATCTCCAAATGATACCAATACTCACATGAAAAAAGTGACCAGTGAATTTGTTTGGACATACCACACAAAAATCCTACTGGTCCTTAGATTGCTTTAAGAAATTCAATAAAAATACATTTCCTTATTCAGAAATTGAAATTAAAATGTCCTGTGAAAGTACAAAAGAAAAAATTTTCAAAACAGTTATCTTCTGTCAAATTTTAACAATAATAATGCTTTACAGAGAACACAGAGTGGTTCACTGACAACAACAAAAATGTCCCTGTGAAACTGATTTACAATAATGGAGTTTCAAATCATCTTATTGATTTCTATGAATATTTAAGTAAAATACAAGAAACACAACTAAAGATTATTGATATTTGGTACAAATACAAAATAGGTTTTCCTTTTCCATCTGCATATTTTGCAGACAGTACAAAATGTACATTTTTGCTAAGTTAATTCAGTCCATAAATTTCTTACCAAGGAAATGAAAAGAGATCTTTAAACTAAATGTTCTGCATAACTTAGATACAGTACTCCTATAAAGGTGATATGATTTCTGTGATATTGAGGTTTTTATTAAATATTTTAGTTTTTAGTTTCCTCAAAATGTTTAGAATCATTTAATGAGATTTTTTAAAAAATTACTGATATGGAATAATATAGACTTCTGAGACTGAGTTACAAAATGGGAATTATTGTTGCCTGCCTAAGAAAATATTAAAATATTGTTCTGGCATAAAAGAAAATGTTTTAAGTGTGGAACTAGAATAATGCCATTTAACTAATAAATGTAGTAAAAACGAGAATAAAGAAAACAAAAATTTATTGTTTTTCCAGAACTGATGATCATTAAAGAAGCCATATGTTGCAAAGCTAAGGATGAACTGAATATACTTGTGCTGTTTGTTTTTATTGCATACTATAAATAAACAAAGGAAAAAAGACAGATTCTTTTGTAAATAAGACTGCTTCAGAATTCAAAAGAATGCCACAAGATAACGGCAGTGAAATTGAGCATAACTTAAACACTTCCTTACTAAAACTGACTCTTAAAATTTAACTTTCATATTTTCAAATTACTTGTGTGTTTTGAAACCATTTGTCTTCAGGAGAAAAAAACAAGCCTTAAATTATAGTGACATCCAATTTATTTCAGAGTACTTTTTAAATACTGGATATTTTAAACATGGGCAGTTATGCAATGAACTTATAGATCAAAAGAACCAATTGACAAACAGAACAGCTGGCCTACCAAACCACCAAAGTGGGTGCTAATTTTTGGAGAGCTGTAAAGCAATTCATGTACATCTGAAAACTTGAAATTACTAGTAAGTAAAATCATAAGCATCTAAGACTCAGATGTTTTTGTTGCTGTCATCACAGTGGGCTTATCCCAGAAAGTAGTGCCACTGGATAAAAGCAGCTCTGCAAGTCAGCATAACATTTATGATCAACTATATTTAATTTCATCACACTATATGAAAGAAAAGGAAGCATTTTTTGAAGGCTACAGTTAGTTCAAAGAAGAATTATAGAAAAAGGAAAGAAAAGAGAAAAATTATCCTAATGTACTATTAGAAAAAAGAAACGTGCCTTTGCTATTTCTTTAAATACATTTAATAGTCATTTAATTGGTATAGTCCTTTAAAAATTCTTATATTCATGTATTTTTTACTTTATTAAAGTGAAGAAAGATCATTTTCTTAGATATGTTTCTGCAAAATGACTATTATACAATAACATACCTACACAATTTGAATATTAAATAATTTTAAAACAGAATAAATTGGTACAGCAGAGAACAAAAGCATTTTAAAATGGTTACATTTTTCTCACCTATTTGTTGGATAAGTCTTATTAGTTATTAATTGCTACTGTTAAGTAGTCTTATCCTTGTTTTGATCAATACTAGTTATATAACAAAAATAAAAAGTACTCAGCAACGTTCAATTTTTAATAAATACTTGTTGATTTTTTCATGTTAAAATGTAATATTATTTACTATATATAATATGTTCTTTTACTGTTGTACTGACCTAGGTGTGTTCCAGGTTAGGTCTTTAAAAATCTGGTTATTCTATACCTGTGGAATGAAGGAAGTCTCTCCCTGGTCTTACCCCTCTCCCAGCAGTAGGCTTAGGTTGCTTGTTGCTAGGTTACTGGTTGCTAGGCTCTTCTCTTCAGTCCAGATCCAATCTCAGTCTTATTTTTCTTAATATTTCTACCACTCCTTTCTGTGGTCTCTGATGTGTGGTTCATCTTAAGCAGAAAAGAATTTTGCTATTTCTCACTTAGCGATAGAGATCGCTGTTTGGTATTAGGATAGGGTCTTAGATATACTTAGGCACATTATTAACTTGGGTTTGAGATTCTTTGGAAAAAAATCATATAGTGTTTTTATTATTTCATATAATGTTTCTTTATTGATGTGCTTGTCATTTAATCTCTCAACAATGCTGAATTACTAATTATTTTCTTTGCTCTTACTTAGTCATTTGAAGAACCAGTGTTTGTTAAGTGTTTTCTTTTTAATTTTTCTAAATCCTTTCTAGGATTTGTGTCTTTTCCTTAAGCAAATCAATTGTTTGACCATGTTTATGTTCAGTGACTATCCTTTCCTCTACATTAATTAGCTGCCATCTATACTATTTTTTCTTCTTAGGATATTTTCTTAACATTTCATTTGCTGTCAGTAAACATCCTAAACAGAAAATTATCCATTGATTACTCATTTCTTTAGTGACATATCTCATTGAAGGGTTGAAAAAGATACTTCTTTTGATTTATTTTTATTTGCAATGACATATTCCATGATTTATCACTTGAACTGAGATATCTGAGCTCAACACTAGACTTTGTATTATTAAACTGAAAAACAAGTAATTTAATGGTTTCCTACTCATTCTTTGAAACAAATTAATTTTATTTCAACTAGTATACTAATGAAGCTTAAAAAGAATATGCAAATAAGAAAAGCTAAAATAATACATGTGCAATCTCTTTGGAAAGTAGAAAAATTTAATAGTTTTTTTGGATATAAGATATTAGAATCAATGTTCCAAAACACAAAGGCATTATTTAGATTCATTTTTTATTTTTTAAAACTAAAATTCTCATAAGATTTTAGATAGGTTTAATGTTATCATGAAAATCAAGAAGAAATTATTGAAGAAAAGTAAATGTTCCACATATAACTACTACATAAATATTTTCAAAAGAATTAAATGGTCAGTTCTGTGTGTCCTTAAGGCAATCAAGTTTCAACAAAAAAGTTTGACTTGTTTTGGATTATCATAGTTAAATCAATTTTGTTATTTTGAGAGTGTGGTCATATGTGAACATAGCCTAAGCACTGATTTTTTGTGTGTGTGTGTATGTGCGTGTATGTGGAATTGTAAAAAGTTTCCTTAATGAAAAGAATCAATACTAGTGTGATAGTTTTTATCTAGAATTTATTTGCCATGCAATAATTTTATATTAATAGATAAAATGGTATAGTTAGATCTGTTATCCATCTTTTCAAAAATAAAAATGATAAACTTGAGGGTTATCTAAACTTATGTACAAATTTCAAATTTGGGGATTATACTTCAAAAACAGTTCTGTTATATTTTATTCTCTTCACTCCTGGTTTTTCATTAATCTTTTAAAAATAAGACATAATTTGAGATTCTGGTGAGGTTAAGCATGGCAAAATTTTAAGATTAGTTAATAACAGATGTTATGTGCTAGTTTTCTTGGCACATAGTATAAACTTTATTATTAAATACCCTAACAAATACATATGTATTTACCCTGCTCAACTCAAATATATTCCAAATTATCCTTAATGTTTAGTATCTGTGGTTTATCAAACCTGATGAAAGTTTCCATGCCTGAAATCACTGAAGATTGAAGACAGCCTATCATTGATTCTTTGGCTCACATGTATGGATACCAGCCACATGTCATAACTTTTTCTAGACACCTTCTTTCACTCAATTGTCAGCTCATACCACTCTTAGAAAATCTGCCTTGGGAAAAAGAATCATGCAGACCTTGTACATAGGTTAGGGGAGCTATTTAAACAGGCATTTCATCAGGGGTGAACTCCAGGTGGACATTTCTTCATTGGCTCAATGGATTCCTGAATGTGAGTGGGATGCAATTTCAGATGGATCAAAGTGGAACTTGTTAATGCAAAGGGCCTAGATTAGGGTCTCAAACTTTCTTTAGTGTAATCACATTTATATTTGTCTAATATATTGCAGTATGTGGAGCAACAAAAGATGGCCACTTCTAGTGAAAGAAAGCAGAATGCTTACTATACAAATAGCACTGTTGGTTGGATATGTCTGAGAAGTGGTATTTAGTCATCATTCTGTGATGCTGTGGGAGGTGGCAGAACCATTAGGGAGTAGAGCCCATTTGAAGGAGGTTAGGTCATTGGGGATGTTCCCTTGAAGGAGATTTTGGAACCATGACCCCTTTCTCTTTGCTTCCCGATCACTATGAGGTGAGCAGCATTCTTCACCACAAGCTCCCACCACAGGCCAGTGCTGCTCATTGCGGACCTTGAAGCAACTGAGCCTAGTGACCTTGGACTGAAACTTCTGCAACCATAAGAGAAAATATACCTTTCCTTCTTCTATTTTGTTTATCTCAGTTATTTTCTCAGTGATGGAAAGCCAACTAACAAAGCAATCTAGAAAATCTGCTGCTCTGATTCTTATATTCCAGATTTAGTATTTTTAAAATTAAGGAGAACTAAGGGGAGGGGAGGGGGGATAGTAGAGGATAGCAAAGGCAGCAGAATACAACAGACACTAGTATGGCAATACGTAAAACAGTGGATGTGTAACCGATGTGATTCTGCAATCTGTATACGGGGTAAAAATGAGAGTTCATAACCCACTTGAATCAAATGTGTGAAATATGATATGTCAAGAACTATGTAATGTTTTGAAAAACCAGTAATAAAAATTTTAAAAAAGTAGAACTCCTAGAATGAAAGATGATTCCCATAAACACCTCCAACTGATAAAAGATAGTCTGCTTAAAAGAATATCCATAAATTATACCTTTTAATGAAGAATTCTGTGAAAATTCTTATTTAGATCAGAATCCTAGTTGGAGATTTACACAGAAAGAAAGATGTACACACTTTTTGTTGCATAGTGTACCACATATTTCACCCAAATTCTAATCTTGATTTCTACTTTTAGTATTCTAATGGCATAAGTGATCCTTTAGCTTTTTAACATTAATGCAGGCATATGGAGCCAGGTTTACAATCAAATCTTATCTCAACAGTTCTGAGATTTGGGACTGAGATACAATTCCTTTATCTGAAAAGAAGAATTAAAGTATTTAGGTCTGATGGTTTTCATAGACCCAAATAAGAAAATATGTATGTATTTTCTGCCACATAATAAGCACTCGATGAATGGTATTATTACTATCCCTATGGTTGTTATTACCAAGAAAACTTTCAGGATTAGATATTCCTGTTAGAACATTAATTGATACCTATCTTCATCACCATCCCTTAGAGATGATTTCTGTCAGCACAAACTATTTAGCCAAATCAATATTAACAAAATTGCCGAAAGCATATCTAATCTACATTATATCCCAACTGGTCAATGAGACCATTGTCAGGCTATTGCCCCTTACATAAATGACATCACTTCTGAATCAAGATTTTGATTTTCAACTCTAAATCTTTTCACCAGATCATACCAGATTTTCTCCACTTCCTTGCTCTCAGATGCTCCTGAGCAATGTTCTCACACACCATCAGGGATAGAACCCATACAGGGATAAGGTCCCCAGAGAACCAGTGCCACCTCTGACAAAGGCATAATTGTGTCTAAGGGTTTCATTACATGAGGCTGAGAAGACATTATCTTATGAGAAAACTGAAATTCAATGCTAGATGGACTCTCAAAGTTCACAGTTCAAAAGGTAATGAGAGAGAATTCAAGTGACAAGAATGTAGGCCTAATATCAGAGAAAGCCAGAGATGAGACCTAAAGAATTTCCCTGACATAATCAGCTCTCATTGCTTTTACTTTCAACTTGGAATTTTTCTTTAGTTCCCTGCCCTAAAAAAGTCAAGATTTTCTCCTTCTCCACCACCTCTGTGAATCTTTCCAAGCCATTGGTCAAAATGAATTTTTTCTATGGTTAATATTCTCATTTTTAATCTCATAATTTTTATATTTGCCTCAATATTTATTTATCAAGGATTTGTTAGTTTATTATTTCTATTATCCCATGAATGCTTATGAGTATGGTATTGAGCAGAGACTTGTTACCAATCCTCATGAAGGAAGAAACCAAATAACATACACAAGGACATACGTAAATTAAAAAATAAAAAAAATCAGTCTCCCATGGATTGAGGTAACAAAACAATTTTGATAGTATTAATTTAAATCAGGGATTTTGAAAATACTACACTAAGGATTTGATTTGGTACCTTAATAAAGAGACGAACCCAGTGAAGAAAAGTGCTGGGTGTGGTGGTGCACACCTGTAATCTTAGCAGCTCAAGAGGCTGAGTCAAAAGGATCACAAGTTCAAAGTCGGCCTCAGCAATAGCTTAGCTATTCAGTGAGACCCTGTCTCTAAATAAAATACAAAATAGGACTGGAGATGTGTCTCAGTGGTTGAGTGCCCCTGAGTTCAATCCCCAGTGCACCTCTCCAAAAAAAATAGTTCTGAGAGCAATGAATGTAACATATAACAGGAAGAAAAAAATCAGGATACATGAAGCATAATGCACATAGAAAAGATTACTACAAAATCAGATGAAGGAGAAGAACAGCGGTCAGATAAAGTCATTTATTATAAAGAATAGTAAGATTTAAAATTTGTTTTAAAATGTGATGTAAATGACTAGTGGATATATAATAGAGTTGTATAATTGATTCATATGGGGTGGGAGACTTAGGAATGCAATGCAAGAATGAAACTGCTGAGGACAGTTTAAGACTATTACAATAGTCAACTGTTACAATGTTGCCTAGGCTCGGGAGAGACTCTTGGAACTAATGGATTCCTAGGACTTACTGTTAGAGCAGTGAGTAACAAGGGAGACTCAAGCCTAGACCTGAACAGTGACTTGAACAACTAAGTGGATACTTTCAGCTTGTTTCTATTGAATTATAATAAAACAATTGGTCAAATGAATTAAAATAATTAACATGGTTCATTACTAGCTTTTTTTTTACAGCATGTTTATAATAGTGGCCTCTAAATTTATTTTAGTCCTTGAAAGAATTAATATAATATGTAACAAGACTGTAAACAGGTTGAATATGCATATGGAGAAAAGCACATTGCTTCAGATGGTTAGATTAAAAGCAATCACATTGTCAAAAGAAAATGGTATGGAGCAGAACAAAAAGAGATTAAGAAGGAATGAAAGTCTCAAGTCTGTCTTTGAAATCCAAGGTATCGTAGAGATTTGTAGGCTACCACAGGTGTTAAAAAATTCTAACACATGTTAAGAGACTGGCTCATAATCATGGAAACTAGATGGAATCAAATATTAATTTATGTCAAGACACAGAAATAAAAGTTCTTACCTTAAGATAAGACTGTTACAAACTAGGATCAAAATTGGTGCATTTAACAGTAGAAACTCATAATAGACACTGGCTGAGCTCAAGTGATTTCACCAGAGAGTGCCATGACAATTAACCAAGCAGGATTTAGGGAATGTGAAGCAGTATTGTTCTAAATGTGCAACTGTTGTTAAAACAAGACTTTTTGTTTCTTTGGTAGATACATGAGATAGCAGAGAATTATATTTAAAGCTATTGTGATTTCCTTTTGGCAATACAGCATAAGGTTAGAGAAAGTATTTTGAAGATAAAGCAATATGGATTTGAAACATCAAAATATAGTCCTGGACAAATTTCCTTGGACAAATTACTTTCCTTGTGCAATGGCTTATTGTGCTTTCTTTCTAGAGATTTTGTGAATTTGTACTAAGATTACGCATTTGTGGTGTTTAGCATAGTGCCTGATGCACAGAAAGAATTAAACAAATAATATGACTTTTTAATAATGATTATCACTATTTTCTTATGTTTGTGGCAAGGGTAACAAAGGAAGCCTTACATGTTATGTACTTTGTAGAGAACCTCTGGGAAATTAGAGCAAGTACAAGGATTTTTATTGCCCTGAGGACTCCAAAATATCCAAGGAGAAAGGTTATTAAGGGAAAGAGGAAAGATATGCTGGTCACCAACTTCCCTAAGATTAACTTTCCAAAAGAAAACAACACTGCACACAAATTTCCTATAAATATTGTACCAGTAGGAATAGGAATTTCACTTTGAGAGAAGAGACCCTTCAGTCAGAAGAACTTAAACAGTAAGAAGTCACAATGATTATGAGTATAAAATTAAAGAAGTGGGATTAAATTCTAATATTTACAATATTAGAATTATTTACCAGGTGGTGTGAGATAAAAGGATCTCAGTGTCTAGTTTTGGAAAATCAAAATAGAAGAAATAAGCGCTGACATTGACATGCAGGATGACAGGTTAGGGCAGGACAGGTGGCTGAAATGAGTAAGAGAAGCCCCTAAAGCTGCAGAAGTAGGAAAAAAAGAGCATTGGCAAGAAGACAAAGTCACATCCAGCACAGGAGAAACCCGAACTCCAGAGCCACAAATCTCAATAACCATTGTTAGGAACACACTCACAAAATGGAAAAGAAGGATGCTTCACAGCCTATTTCATGAGGTGAGAATGGCTCTTATAAGAGACTGAAAAATAAATAAGAAGAAAAATCGATCATATAAGCCAATAATCCTAGTAAACATAGGTGCAAAAATCCTTATAATATAAATAAAACATTAAAACTATGAACAGTAGGAAAGATCATGGCCAAATAAAATTCATCCCCAAAATGGAATATTGGCTCAATATTTTAAAATCAATTGAGATATTCAACCATTTAGGCTAAGTAGAGATAAAAAGTACACTTTCAAGTCAACAAGTACAGGAAATCACAATATTTAAAGAAGAAAACAAAACTATCTTCACTTGTATATGACATATTGTTCATATAGAAAATCTGAGGAATCTATAAAAGCCCATGAAATTGCATAAAATTATAAAAAGATGAACAATATAAACTTGGTATAAAATCAATTTTTTATGTTTATATGCTTATGAAAACAATTGGAGATTTTAGAAAAAATTAAAAAAAATTATAAAGGTATTTATAATAGTGTACCTTTTGTTTTTGAATACTATAAGAAATGAAATTAACAAAAGGTGTGTGCACCTGAATTAGAAACTAATAAATATTGCTAAAATAATTAAGGAAGTTTGAATAAGTGAAGAAACATGTTAGATTTTTATACTATTTACCAATATTGGTAAATAGATTTAACATAATTCCAAAACAAATCCCAACAGAGTTTTAATGTGTTTAATTGTGACAAACTGATTTTACAATTTCTGGGAGTTTCAAGATTCCTGCACCAACTAAATCAAATTTGGGGCGAAAAAAGTACTGAGTCAACAAGATATAAACATGAACCTTGTTTCTAAAATCACACAATAAATAAAAATTAATCTTAGATGAATAACAGACTTAACATGAATCTAAATCTATAATAAATCTAATAAAAAAACCTTCATTGAAGATTTCATTTTTCACTGAAAATCTTAATTTTGGTTAGAGATCTCTTAGTGTGCTCTCTCTCTCTCTCTCTCTCTCTCTCTCTCTCTCTCTCTCTCTCACACACACACACACACATACACACACACACCACACACACATTGACAAGTTTCATCAAAATCAAAACATTCTGTTATTTGAAAACTACCATTAATAAATGGAAAAGATAAGCCACACACTGGAATAAAATAGTGTGTGTGTGTGTGTATAATATATAATATATATATATATATATATATATATATATATATATATATGAAAGAACTTATATCAGACTATCTAAAGAATATTTACAGCTTAGTAAGAAAAGACAAACTGATTTTACAAATATACAAAAACCTTGAATGGACTCAACAGAAAGTATATGAATGGAAAATAAATATATAAAAATGTTCAATATCTGTAATAATGAAAAATGCAAATTAAAAATACAAAATTTAATCTCACCTCATTTGAATAAGCACAAGTTATAATTCTGATAATACCAAGTGCTACCAAGGATGTTGTTCCTGGAACAACGCTTTACTCTCATAAATTATCCTTGCCAGTCCTAAATGGATCTAATGTATTACAAAATTAAATTTATGCCTACCCATTATCCAGTAGTTCTATGCTTACTTACTTATCCTAGAGAAGTGAAAGCATGTTTCTTTAGAAGTCATACACAAATGTTTACAGCAACTCTATAATATGAAAAGCAGAAAACACCACATGCTCCATTATGATGTACTACAAAACAACTATGATGTATTCATACAAAAAAAATCAAATACAAAAATCATGAGTAAATTGCCATTGAGCACGAAGAATGAATAAAACTAAGAAAAGTTGCATATTGTTCGAATTTATTAACATAAAGTTATTTAAAAGGAAAAATTAATTTGAGATCCATTTTTCTTGAGGGGGATGTAGGGTAGGTGTTAACTGCAAAGGGACATGAGGGAGCTTTCTGGGATGATGAATCTATGTCATAATTAGTAGGGGCTATGCAGATATGTTCATTTGTTAAGTCCCATCCAACCACACACTTTAACTTTGTAAACTCTAATATATATATATACATTATACTTCAACACCAGTTAATTTAAAAATATTATTTTGAATGGGAAAAGATTTTCATGTAATTAATTTGTATCTCTAATGAATGAGTGAAACTAAAAGTGAAACACAAAATAGATCATCAGCATTAATATTAAGTGATAAACAATATTCTATTTTAGTATATTCATGCTGCTATAACAAAATACCATAAGCCAAGTGGCTAATAAACAACAGAAATTTATTTCATGCAGTTCTGAAGGCTAGAAAATTCAAGATCAAGACTTTGGCAGATTTGGTGTCTGGTATGGGTTCTCTGCCACTCTTCCAGTGCACAGACTGCTATGTTTTAGTTATAACCTCACAGGGTAGAAGGAATGGGGGTTATCTCTGGAGCTTTTCTCAAAAGACAGTAATCTCATTCATAAAGACTCTTTGTGAGCTAATCACTGTCCATATGCCCCACCTCACCTCCTAATATCCTCACCTTGGAAGTTAGGGTTTTAATGTAAGTTGGGGAGATTATAAGCATTCAGTTCATTGCAGTATTTTTAATGTTAAGATTCAAAACAGCTAGAAGAAAAAACTCTTCTTAGTAAAAGAAAAAAAAAAATGATTTCTCTTAGTCACTTTATTAAATAAGTAACACCCAGGTATGTCTTTAAAAGCATGAATTTTGCATTTTGATATCCCTTGTATCATTACTCCAAAAGAATACAACTAATAAAATAATTTCTAGCTGGGTGCTGTGGTGCACTCTTGTAATCCCAGCTATTTTGGAGGCTGAGATGGAAGAATTGGGAGCTCAAGACCAAATTAGGCAAAAATTTTCCCTTCTCCAAACTACTTAGAAGAAGTAATAAAATGACACATAAGTTCAGTAATCCTGTAATTTATCATTAGTGCCATTATTCTTTGTAACTCTGCAAAGTACTGTACAAAGCTAATTGAAATAACTGGGTACTAAGAAAAAGTCTAGAGCCTGGGACAGATGTAACATGGAGAAGAAAAGCAGAGCAAGAACCAAACCCATCACACTGCATTTTCATTTGGAAGATTTTGTTGTTTGGCTAGGTATTTTAAAATATTTTTTACTGAAAAACTTCTGTGTATGAAAATTTAGAATCTATTGAATTAACAAGACTTTTTATAAAGTACTTGCCCTCGGAAGGCTTAAGAATTTAGGGAAACCAGGCAAAGTTTGTCTTTAGAACTGAGTGAGCCAGCTGTTGAGTAAAAGTAAAAGTAAAGATGAACTCATCCACTTTTGACTTACTAATTTATTGATTCATATGTTTGTACATTTATTAATATATCAAATATTTCTTCATTTCTTTCATGTGTTAAGTCCTATGTTTAGTGGTTGTCATTCCAAGTTGGAGAACCAGAATCCCAGTGCAGGAGGTGGTTCTCAGTGGGATCAGTTTGCCCAAGTGAGGAGTCTGAAAATGTCTAAAGACATATTTGGTTTTTGGAACTGTGAATTGGGAGATACTATTAGCAAGCAATGAGTTGAAACTAGGGATGATATTAACGTGCTTCAGTGAACAAAACAGCCTCACACAGCAATAGGAGAAAAATGATAAGAGTGCCAAAGCTGAGAAGACTTGCCCTTTCTTAAGGAGCTCATTATCTATGAAGAAAGATGGACACGTATTAAATAATGTTAATAAAATCTAAGAAAATTGTGAACAAAGTGGTTTGATTGTTACTGTATGCAAACTTACTTGGATCATAGGATGTCTAAATATGTGCCAGAATCTTATTATGGGTATTTCTATAACAGTGTTTTGTATGTTATTAACATTTAAACCAATGAACCTTCAGTAAAGCAGCCTGCCCTCCATAGTGTGGGCTGGCCTCATCTAATCAGGCTGGTAGCATCATGGGACATGATTTCAAGACATACTTCAGAGTCACTACAAACAAAAGAGCAAGGTATAAAGAAAGAAGAAAGTACATAGACCAAAGGAAAAGAAAACAAATACCAAAATAAACCACAGATCTACAGCCCACTGATTCTTAAAAACAATGTCCAAAACATACACAGGACAGCCTCTTCAATAAATGGTGAAGAAAAACCTGGGAATCCACATGCAGAAAACTGAAACTTGACCCCTATGTTTTGTTCTGTACTAAATCAACCCAAGATGGATCAAACACTAAATATTAGTCCTGCAATTCTGAATCAACTAAATAAATGTGTCTGCCTTATTTTTTAAGACATTGCATGGGAAATATTTTTCTGTATAGAAACCGAAAACACTGTAAACAAGAGAAAGCTTTGACTAATGGAATGACATTAAATTAAAAAGCTGAAAGGCAAAGAAAACAATCAACAGAATGAATAAACAAGCTACAGAGTAGGAGAAAATATTTGCCAGCTATTCATCTGAAAGAGGGTTAATTAAAATATTTGAGAAACTCAAATTACTTGCTTTTTGTTTTAAAGTTATCTAATTAAAAATGGAGAAAAAAAAATAAGAAAAGACACTTTCCAAAGAAGAAATCCATATGGTCAATAAATATATGAAAAAATTCTCAAGAGGTTGCCATCAGGGAAATGAAGATCAAAAGTATAATGTGACATCATCTCACCACAGTTAGAATGGGTATTATAAATCAAGCAAACAAGCAAATACATATTTTGTCCCTAATGAGCAAAGTGCTCTCTCTCTCTCTCTCTCTCTCTCTCTCTCTCTCTCTCTTCCAGCCCCACCCCTGTCTCTCTCTCTCCACCCCCTCCCTCCCTCCCTCCCCAGACTCCCTTCCTGATTTTCATCTCCTGAGCTGTTTTCCTCTACCATGAGCTTCTGTCATGATGTTCTGCCTCACTCCTGGCGCAAAGCAAAGGAGTCAACCTTGTATGAACTGAGAACTCTGAAACTGAGCCCCCAATAAACTTTTCCTCCTCTAAATTGTTCTTGTTGGGTCTTTTGATCACAGCAGTGAAAAAGTTGACTAAAACATTACTAAAATTAAAGAATTCCATGATTACAAAAATATCCTTCAAAGATAAAGGACATATAAAGACATCAAAACAAAACCTACACTGAGATAAGCAACAACATCTCATTAAGGAGAAGAAACACTTTTATATAAAACTATTAAGCAATGATATTAATGTATAGAAAGACATCAGAATATTGTATAATTTAAAATAATGTTGACTGGATTTATAAAATATGAAAGATTAAAATATGTTATATGACAGTCACAAAAACAGCAAGGAATATAACTAGATTCTAAGCATTCTCCAGATAGCTGTAAAATCATGTATGTTTGAATCCAGCAATTCATCCTTATGGATACATGTTGTAACATGCAGAATCTGTTCAAGAAGAGTGGCACACAGATCTATAGCTAACATATTAATGTAGGGGAAATTAAATAATAAAATACTTGGTTTACTTCAAACCTAAATGCATTTGCTTCCTATTGCTGTTCTAACAGTTTATCATAAATTCAGTATCTTAGAAGAACACAAATTTATTATCCTGTAGTTGTGGAGGTCAAAATTCCACATAGAACTAACTCTGAGCTAAAATCAAGATGCCAGAAAGCTGCATTCCTTCTGAAAGACCTGGGAGAATCATTTATTGCCTTTTCCAGCTTGGAGAGTCTGCAAGCACTTCTTGTCTGGTACCCTTCTTCCAACTTCAAAGGAGCAATGGTTGTCCAGTCTTTCTCATGTCCTGTCACACTGATTGCCTCCATCACACAGCTCCTTCTTTGTTCTCCTATCTCCCTTTATCACTAGTAAGGACATTTGAGATTACAAGGGGTTTGCCTGGAATAATGCAGGATAATCCCTCCATCTCAAGATTCTTAACTTAATCCATCTTCAAGATCTCTTCTGTCATGAAAAATTCACAGATTTCAGAGATTAGGTGCTTATCTTTGGCGGTATGTATGTGAATATTCTGCTTTCCACAAAAAGAAAGTGGCAAAATAAGAAAAATAGAATGTATAATGATGTGCAACTAAAATTTAAATAGAGTTGTATGAATTTAAACTCAAATACTCTAGAAGTTGCATTAAGTATAAATAAATTTGCTACTGCAATAAAAAAGCCCAATATATATTTAACATGGTTATTTAGACAGCTTACACAGTGGTTTAAAGAGATACTCACTGAATAAATTAATAAATAATTTTGAAAGTAAAAAATATCAGACAAAATTTACTTTAAGCAGGAGGCATGAGTCCTAATGTCAAATGAGTCAATCCACTGGCAAGATTAATAATTATAAAAATTAACCTTAGCATAAGTTATGTTGCTATTTCTCCTTCTTAGAATGGCCTGCATTAGAATAGTCCTCTTACCTAATGAAGTTATGAGAGCCAAGAAACACATTTTAAATCAGGTAAAAGTCACTAGATAGCAGGCAAGAATTGAGGGTCTTTGATAAAGGTCTCAAATTCTCTTTGCATTAAAATAATAATTACAATAATAACACTAATAGTCACTTTTAATTTTATTCTTCTCCTGAGGAGTAAAGTCCACGTGGAAAAGGACAGTTTACTGAGATGAATAGAGGTTGCAGATGAAATCAGCCAAAATAGCTCAGACTGTAGAAGTAAAATCTTACAAAGAGGGAGTTTAATGAAGAGAACTAAAAAGCTGCATGCAACTCTCCACTCGAGGTATTGACTTCTTCTAAGTTAAATACTCAGAGAGTAAGAATTCAATAACTCCTTCTAGAAGTAGTGACTGGAAAATTAGAAAGCCTAGGAATCAGTTCAGCAGCTACACAATGCTTCCAAGACTTTGTAAAATAAACCCTTCCATGGTGGAGAGGGCTTTGGTAAAACCCCTGAGAAACAAAACAAATACTACGGGAATGAGAAATTATAGCTCAGAAATAAAAGTAAACAAGTATGTATACACCATCCTTAAAGAGCTAAAATCCAACACTTAAAGATAATCAAACATATATCTGGCAATCTAAAAGCTTATAAATTGAACTCCTTAAAAATGAATAAGTTATTCCATTCAAGGAAGATAATATCATCCAAAGCTTTTGTAATTTTTCTTCATTAATGTATAGTATTAAATAGTAATTTATAAGGGTGTATAAATAAGTTAAATATGCAGAGTATGAATAAAAAGAAAAAAAAATTAACAAAATACAGAGAACCATGTGAGATTTTATTATATTACTCCCCCCAAAAGGAATTTAAAATAAATTCTTGCTTTAAATTTTATTTTATTGTAAAATAAAAATATAAGACAAGCATTTAACTGGAAGGCTTGCTGGCACAACAAGCTGTATACCTGTTTTCCATGTTCGTCATAGAAGACCACTTGGAGCAGAGTTAGAAAAACAAAACAGATAGTAATGTAAATGTTCTTACATTTATAGCTAGGATTCTGTTCAATTTTACCTTAATTAATCCATTAAAATATAACTTTTAAATGGGCCTTTAGTTTTTGTATTTTATGTAAAAAATTCATTTTTTTCATATTTAGTAAAAAGTGTAATATCTCTGCTCTGATTATTGTGTTTGGTGTGAAACATCAAGGTGTGAGTGGGTATAAGTCCAAGGGAGAGAATCGTTCTTTGATGTAATAATTACTAGGTTGTAGGATTTTTTCATAATTTTTATTTTTACTCTTTTCTTAAATTTTTAAAAATTGCTCTAATTCCCATATATTGTTTTTGTGAAGAGAAAAAGCAAATTGAAACAGACTGTCTCTGCTTCCCTTTTCTTTTGGCATTTTAATCAGTTCAGCTTTGATTTACTTGTAAATTTAAGAGCTCATTGTTGCCATGACATGTCAGTGGTAGGAGATTTATACTTATGTAGCACTGAGGCTTTTTATGTTATTTACTGTTTCATGTTTAAGTGGTAAGTGTAAAGAGTACATAAGGCAAATACAGTACAATTTAAAAGCCACAAAAAACAATTTATTGAGATTAAGAATAAAAGGTTTTTTTAATCCATCCATAAAATTATATACTCAGAAGCCAAACCTTCTCTTGGAAGATCATATTTGATGCACCAAGAACTTTAATGTGGTGTGTGGTTGAGAGAGGCAGAGAATATATTCCGGTCAGCAACATCATCTGAACCCACTCCAGTTGTTAGAAATAAAGATTCCTCATAGGGCACAGAGCTATTTCTTATTGAATTAAATCATATTTCGAGAAATGAAAATATGCCAACTAAAAGGTCAATAGAAACTACAGAACATAGCAAAATTAATGTCAGTTTTCTAAAGACAAAAAAAAATGTGCATGGGTTGTAAGCATATAGCTCAATAAATAGTTACAGTGATATGAATACATTGTAACTTCTTTGATACAATTCATATAAGAGTTTGTGTAGAAGACATTTTAACATTTTGTCTTGCCTTGATATATTAGATTGTAAGGAGTTGAAGGGCTACCTTGGGAAAGGAAAGGTCTGTTGGGGTAAATAGAGAGATGCGGGAAGTAGAGATTCCAAGGGAGACACATTGAATTATTCAGGGAACTAAAATGAAGAGAAAAAGCTAAAAGGAGAAGGGAAGAATGAAGATGATGGGAATGGAAAGATATTAGATGAGTCAGTAGATGGGGAGATCTCAAGTTTCCTAAAGAAGACAATGAAATTTTAAATTGTCCTGTGTGAATGCTTGCCAACAAAAAAGGGGAGTGTGATATGGATAGAGGGCATAGTGTAGAACATTGAGGAAGATGGTTTCAGTGGATCACCAAGATATTCCCTTGTGTTTTAGTGAGCTTTTTCATTGCTGTGACCAAAAGACCTGAAAATAACAAATAGAGGAAGAAAATTTTATATGAGGGCTCATGGTTATAGAAGTCTCAGTCCACAGACCATTCTTTGGGACCCAAGATGAGGCAGAACATCATAGTGGAAGAGTGGGGCAGAAGAAAGCAGCTCAGTACATCGCACCAGGAAGCAGAGAGAGAGAGCTCTTCTCAAGAAGGACAAAATATATACCCCCAAAGCATGCCCCCAGGGACCAACACCCTCCAGCCACATCCTACCTATCTACAGTTACCACCCAGTTTATTGGGTGTATTGACACACTGATTAAGTTTAGGCTCTTATAACCTAATCATTTCACCTCTAAACCTTCTCTCATTGTCTCACACTTGAGCTTTCAGGGACATCCAATTTTGAAACCATAACACCATGTTTTCAACTAAAAGCACCTCACAAACAAAGCAGCATGTATACTTATACTTATGTAGCACTGAGGCTACAGGAATATACTCGGAACCTTAAGAGTTAAAATTGAGTCTTTACTATGTTTCAGGAAATTATCCTCCAGAGCACTGGATTGGATCAAAAGCAGGACTTGCAATATATATCTCTATGATTTACATATTAGGTGTTCCTCAAAAGTTCATTGTGAGACAATGCAAGGAGGTGAAATGATTGGGTTATGAGAGCCTCACTCTACTGCCCTGATATCCTGCCTCATCTCAAGCCCTGAGGAATGGGGCCAATAGTCCGTGGACTGAGACCTCTGAAACCATGAGCCCCCAAATAAACATTTCCTTGTCTAAAATTGTTCTTGTTAATATTTTAGTCAAAGCAATGAAAAAGCTGACTAAAGCAATCTCCAATCAGAAACAATGAAAAAGTTTTCAGAGATGTGTTCTTGGGTCCCAGGTAAGAGGTCTGAGGTCCAATGATGAATGTGATCCTCTTTGAATTAAGGGTACTATGTTGTTAAAGAAAACGTGATCTCAATACTTCTCAATATGGTGGTGAAGACTTTATTTAAGACTATTGCAATAAGGATATTCCAATATGGGAGAGAGTTTCAATTTCCCTTTGAATGTTATAGAGACAAATGGGTTTTTATAGCCAAGGAGAACAGTGAAGGGGTCAGTGGATGGAAAATTAATAACAGCAGACATCCCAGATAGGAAGATTCTTGCTAAAGTGACCTAAAACTATTCTTGGTAAAGACAGACCAAGGACTTGGACATCAAATGTGGGGGATGAAGAACTTAATCAGATATCAAGAGTAATCAGATGTAAAGGGTAAGGTTATTTTTAGTAAACAGATGTAAACTGGGGTAAAAAGGACAAAAACAAGATGAGGCCAAGGCTGAGGCCTAGTCAAGAAGAGGGCTCATAGGAACCTGCCTACAGGTCAATGAGGATCTTTTTCTATACTCAATAAATGATGAATAGATAGATGGATGGATTAACGGATGAATATAAGGAAAAGTTCTAAAGTAGATTGGTTAATAACTGTTGGAATGTTGAAAAGAGAGGGAAAAAGGATAATGAAAACACTTATTCAGAGCTGATTTGTTGGCATGAAATATTCGTATTTCATTTACTAAAAATAATTATTAAGGCTGACAAATACAAAATATCACCAACATATTTTCTGTCTAGAAAAAAAATTCTGTCAAGAGTCCCATGAAACAGTGTTAGTCTGTAAACAAGTCTGGATGGCGCCTGGCAAAATGCCAGAGGGAGTGGTTTGTGAAATAAGGCCATCGTGTCATTAAGTGTAGAGATTCCTTATTGGTTGACTGCTGTATCTAGTTTATATTAATTAAGATAAGCTGTGTGGAATGTATAAATACCGCTCCTGTCCTACAATAAACGGCTCCTACTCCTGCTGTATCAATCTACACAAGTTGTTCGTCACCCCCCGGTTATTTTGCTGCAACCAGACTGCAGCAAAACAGTATCATGAGGGTATACCTCTGTCAAAAAATGGGATAATTGGGGGTGATGACTCCATAAAAACATAACAGATGTGCGTCTTATATTTCATTATTACAGAAAATAAAAATAATAACAGTTATTCATTAGTTACACTGGCAACTTCAGGATTCCATGGTTTTATTATATTCTAATTTAAGGTGTAATGGAGTACCCAGTAAAAGAGCTTTTATTCATTTCTTTGTTTCATATTTGTTGCTTTTCTACATCTTCTTTTTTGTCCCCGTTCAAGAAAAAAGAAGAGAGGGGAAGGGAGGGAAGGGAAAGGAAGGAGGGAAGAAGGACAGAAGGAAAGAGAGAAGAAAAGAGGGAGGAAATGGTAGAAGGAAAGAAGAAAGGAAGGATGAAAATTTCTTTCAAAAATCAAAAGACATCCAAACTACTTTCAAAAGTCAGTGAACTTCATTATTCATCTACAGCATGTGGCTTTTCTCTGGCACTCATGATATGGTAATATAATTATTTTTATAACCTGCTGGAAGCAGCTGATTAGAGTTGCCATTCTAATTATTTGTTTCCATAGTCACCCCTTTTAGCTCATTCATGAAAATTGATTTTTTTTAACAGCCACTTATTATCCATTTAAACCTACCAATTTTCACCCAGTCAATCTGTTCTTTTGCAGCTTACAGTTTCTCTGGTTCCCTGTACCACCTTACCTACAGAGCATTTTGAAAGAACTCAGGTTGTTGCCTTTACATTAAATTTTCACTTTCTCAGCTATCCTAAGGTAGCTGAGAATATATTCCGGTCAGCAATATCAATAGGAAAGATTCTATTTTCAGAATTGTATATTTGAAAGTCTTTTGGAAATAGGTGTCCTTACTCTCAGTTACCTTGGAATGTAAAGGAAACATAACCTTCATCTTATAGCTCAATAACACTAAAGGAAGCCATTCATGTAGAAAAGATAGCTTAATTATAGTTCTATCCTCAACAAAGAAAATAATGATGATAATAGCCATAACAATAATAATAATAAAATTGAACATGTAGTACTAAGCATCAGAATTAAAAAATAAGTTTATATCTACAAAATTATTAGAAAGAGGGAAGAGAAAACAGAAGGAAAAACTCTGATCTTGTGAAGATGCAGCTTATCAAGGAGCAAAGAGCAAATTCCCCCAATTGCTGATGTAAACATGAGGACAATACATTGCATCTGAACCTATACCTGTGATTTAGTCATCTACTTCATGCAGTCATTACTGAGCATACATTGCATTGGGATGCTGCATATGGCAGGATGGTAATGGATCAGACAAGGTGTCCAAGAGAAAACAGCAATTAAATTGGGAAAAACTTAAGTGAGATTAAGGAACCCAAGAGTATAGTGATTTACTGATACTTAGGCTGTATGGATATAGACTTCATAAGATAAGGCCTAAGGTTGCCTTCTAAGGAACAGTGGTGACTTAGTGGTGGGATCTTGGTATCTGATGAAAATCCTAAAGATCCTGGATCACTTCTTAAACCAGCACTCGGATGATGGGCATTCACTGACTAATTTGGCCAGGTAATTATATTAACCAATCCTTCATATTTGCTTTCCTTCTATACATTGTCCTACAGTAATTGAAGATAGACAAAAATCTTTTAATAAATATTTAAGTAATAAGTTTTTGAGTAATTTTAAACATTTACTTAAGATAAATTGTATTCAATACAGGTTTTATCTATGATTATGTTAGCAGATATAAAAGTTATTTGAAAATCCCAATTGGTAAACTGCAATACTTTTTCACAAATAACAAATGAATTCATTCACTCATTCAGTAATTTAACAAATCAACTGAGCACCTCTTTGTTTTAAGAAATTGAGATGGGTGTCACAGTTAATGTAGAACCATGAGATTTGCACTGCTGTCATATAAGGGCAATGACACATCCATAGTTTATTGCTATTCTCTTTCATTGATTCAATAAGTATTTATTGAACATCTGGAAATTCAGCAGAGAATCTCTTAACACGTTTGGAAACATTTTGTACCCTACATGAATCTTTTGGTGGTGAGAAACTGGCAATGAATATAAGCACAAATAAGATAATTAAGGCTATATGAAGTACTAAAATCTTTTTTGGAAAAATGGGTCAGTAGAACAAATAGTGATGAGACACAATACTATAGGATTATAAAGAGGGCTTCATGAAGAGGGCAGACATTGAGCTAAGAGAAGATGAGAAGGGACCTCTCATGAATATCTTGGGATAAAAAATGTAGCAGAGGAAAGAGCAATGTTCATGAAGGAAGGCATTTGGCTTGTGGAACAGTGAATTTTAGTGCTTTCTGTGAGTGGATCCTTAGCGACATAATAGAAATTAGGCAAGGTAGTTTCAATAATGTTTTCTACTGCACAATACTTCTAGGAAACTTCATAATTTGAAAATTTTCTTGGTAGGAAAATGGAAAAAGCAACTCTTTAATGAGATTCTCATTCTATTCAGTTATTTTGGTATCTTTTATGCAGAGATATTTTTATTTCTATTAATGTCCTTAGATAACCTGTTTGAGAAACAGCAAGATGTCTCTGTCAGGCTTAAATGTCTCTGTCAGGCTTTAAGCTGATGGGAATACACTTAGATCAGGGGAAAAAATAATGCTGCCTTAAAAGAAAATCCAGAAGTATCAACCGAATATGGCAATGGTATGAAGCTGGAATCTCTAATTTTATGTTGTAGACCTTGGTCAACATTTGAATGAGGTCACATAGGTTGTAAAATACATGAACTCCTGTTGAGAAATGTACTCAAAGAAATTCAGCAGCAGGCCCAATTTATGACCTAGTTGGCAAGGATACTTGAGTACTAAAGTGTGTGTGGCTTGATTCCTTTGTAAGTAGAGACACCACCCCCACCACCAACAGTGCTTACTAAAATCTTAATGAGAAGAAAGAGATAGGCAAGAAAGCAGGTTTCAGGCGAATCACAGCATCCCAGGAGGTAAGTGATCTAGTGGCTGATGTTGCAGTAGAGATGAAGAATTCAATTTCTTCTGACTAATTTTCAGATTAGAATTTATTCAGAAATAGGTAGTGGAAATTATTTAAATGAAATATAGGTGATGAGAATAGGTAAGGAAGTTATTACAGATGGAAATATTAAAGGTGAAATTAGCTGGCCCAAGGTGATGGAAACTTGCCATCTTCCTTCCCCTCGATGAGAGAATACAAATGAGAATAATGTTTATTCAAACAGACCTAAATCTGTGTTTTCCTCAGAAAAGGAGCAAGAGGTTATTAGGTGCCATACTGGTACACATAGACTTTGAACAAAATAAAACAACAAAATGCTGCATGTCACTGTTAATTGCCCTAATATACATTATTTATGCCAAAAAGTAAGTTAAACTAAAATTTTAACATTTCACCTAAAGATTAGGTGAGAATTTCATTGCTATGTTTGGGGGGGGCGGCGCAGGGGGGCAAAGGCCAACATCTCACTGGGGGTGGTTCTTCCTTCCCAGGAGGGTGTAAACCATCCTAAAACTTAAATTGTCAAATAATTGGTGAATAACAAAACACAAATACTCAAAAATATATTTACAAAAGGCAAAGCCCCTGATAGATATAGTCCACATGAATTCTGGAGCTAGCCAAAGAGATGATGGCTCTTGTGGTTTATTTAAGGAGGTACATCAAAGGCAGGATAAAGTTTCAAGGGCAGAGTCTTGCTTTGTGATATCTTGCAGTCAGAAGGTTGATTGATGTCTTGGCAGGTCACACCAATCTCAGGTGCTCTGTGGGCCATGGCAGAGAGGGATAGAGATTCACCTTGTCCCTGGGCAATTGACCAGAGGAAATATCCACTGGTCATTCCCAGACACCAGATGTCTCTATCCACGAGGCTTCTATGTGTGGTTACAAACATGCAACTCATGGACAGTTCCTGACAGCTATGTATACTAATAACCCACTACAGTGTTACACTTGATGTCCTTTGGTAATCTACCATTCATTGATTGCAAGAGATATCTGAATTAGTAGTTTCTAAATTTGATTTGATTGACATTTTGCTTACTGCTTCTTAGATTTTTGCCTTGACAATAAATAGACAAATTGTCAATTGTTTGCTTTTCTTCAAAAAATAGTTCAGAAATCTTTCATAATGTATTGTCAAAAACAATTTATTAATGACTCAAGTCGTATTATGGAAAAAACAAAAACTTGTACAATTAGGCTATTTATAACTTTCAGAGACTTGTTTAGAGATTTGAATTTTCCTATTATGCTTTAAAGAAGAAATATATTTGAGTTAAATATTCAGAGGCTTATAAAATGCAACTATAAGGAAAAGAAATACAAATTATATTTTATTCAAGATCACCTTGGAAACTTTTGAAATGTAAGACAATCAAATAGGGATAAAAATCCAAATGAACATAAATAATATTGAAAATGGATATTGGATTTGGTTCAAGATCTGAGAAGTATAAATAAACCTAAAAGAAGAAGCCAAGTCATAAGAAGTAAACAGAAGTAAGCACTGAATACATGGGATAATAAAATAGAGAAAATTACCATAAATAAATAACAAAACCGAAGTGTCTCAAAGGGAAAGAAATTGCTTTAAAATGAAAGAGCTGAAAAATCTTCACCTAAAGAATCAGATCATGTTTTTCAGGACTGACAACAATTTCTGGATACCTCAGGCAATAGGTGAATTTCTACATGTGCATGGATAGATGAGAGCTGTGCATTTATCATTTATGACACTTACAAAAGAAATTTCTTTTTTCATGTTAATCTTTTAATAAGTTATAACTTACTGTCCAAAGTTTGATATTTCATTAAATCTTGAAATTTCTAGTTGTGGAAAATAATTATTTCTAAGAAGTATGCAATATTGTTGTTTATAGAATTTATCAAGAGAAGACTGTGGTCACATAGTTCAAATGTAAAGTGCACAGAAAAATATTTTTTAAATTAACTAAATCTGCTACCTCTCACCTCCTACTTCATAAGATGATTTAATGAGTAGGTATTTGCAACTTGTAATTTCGAATGCTTTATCAAATTGCTAAGATACCATCTCACTCCAGTAAGATTGGCAGCCATTATGAAGTCAAACAACAACAAGTGCTGGCGAGGATGTGGGGAAAAGGGTATACTTGTCCATTGCTGGTGGGACTGCAAATTGGTGCAGCCAATTTGGAAAGCAGTAGGGAGATTCCTTGGAAAGCTGGGAATGGAACCACAATTTGACCTAGCTATTCCCCTTCTCGGACTATTCCCTAAAGACCTTAAAAGAGCATACTATAGGGATACTGCTACATTGATGCTCATAGCAGCACAATTCACAATAGCTAGACTGTGGAACCGACCTAGATGCCCTTCAATAGATGAATGGATTAAAAAAATGTGGCATTTATGCACAATGGAGTATTATTCAGCACTAAAAAATGACAAAATCATGGCATTTGCAGGGAAATGGATGGCATTAGAGCAGATTATGCTAAGTGAAGCTAGCCAATACCTAAAAAACAAATGCCAAATGTCATCTTTGATATAAGGAGAGCAACTAAGAACAGAGCAGGCAGGAAGAGCATGAGAAGAAGATTAACATTAAACAGGAACAAGAGGTGGGAGGGAAAGGGAGAGAGAAGGGAAATTGCATGGAAATGGAAGGAGATCCTCATTGTTATACCAAATTACATATAAGAGGAAGTGAGGGGAAAGGGAAAAAAACAAGGGAGAGAAATAAATTACAGTAGATGGGTAGAGAGAGAAGATGGAAGGGGAGGGGAGGGGAGAGGGGATAGTAGAGGATAGGAAAGGTAGCAGAATACAACAGTTACTAATATGGCAGTATGTAAAAACGTGGATGTGTAACCAATGTGATTCTGCAATCTGTATATGGGGTAAAAATGGGAGTTCATAACCCACTTGAATCAAATGTATGAAATATGATATGTCAAGAGCTATATAATTTTTGAATAACTAATAATAAAATTTTAAAAAAATTGCTTATAGTCATGTAGTGTCACAAATTCACACTAATTGATACCTCATTTACTCTATGTTGTATTCATGTGTAAGCACCTTAATTGACTTCATTTTGATATACTTATCATCAAAATGTGCATTGTAGTTGGAAAAATACTGTTAAAAATATCTTAAGACTCTTCATAGTTTTCTTTGGTATGCATCATTAAATAAATTTTTCCCACTTAGAAGAATTGACAGTTGAAAACAAACAGAAAAAACAAAATGTGTACACAATTCATGACTACAGGATTTTGGTTTTATTCCAATATTTCAAACATATATGTTAAAACTTCATGATGCCTCACATTCAATACAATTGAATATTATGATTATATAGAAATATATCATTAGAACCAGTTAACAAATCTATACTTTCTGACAAAACCCACTGTCTTCATTAAAACTTCATGTATTTAATGGGAAATTACTATCCAAGTACTCTTTTTCAGATAATTATTTTACTTTGAAATAATTTTTCTGAACCACCAGAAATGGGATGCTATGGAACCACCTTCAGAGACTGGTAAGTGATGCCAAGGACTATAAAAAGCAGGGAATATTTGTATATAGGATATAAATTTCTTGGTTAGTATATAAATTGATAGAGCAAAAGCCATAATAAAAGTTGCTCCATTCTGTACCTGACAGGAAAGGCTGCACATTAACACCACACAAATAATGTCAGAGTGAAAATAATAGAGAATGCATTTGTACTGTTAGTTGTGAAGTTCAGAATGATATCAATTATTTTAAAAACTTTATTGGATAGATAAAATGTATTCTTAAGCCATATTAGATGGGAAGAGTTTGATTTTCCTCCTAACTGTACAATTTTTGAAAAAAAATAATAAAATTGATCTTAAAATAATTTTTGTTATAAGTACTCTAGAGTCAAAGAAGGACTTATATTTAAGGGAAATAAATTAGGTGTTACATCTGGTTATTTATAAATACTGTCTATTTTTAAGTAGACATGTTACAGAATTTGAATACTATAATACTTATGACAAATTAAATATATTTTCCTTGTAATTAGAATCACTGCCCACATTATCTAAGTTTAAAATAGCAAGAGCCTTTGTGAACAGTGCTTCTGGTTCCTCTTATTTAAGCCCATCTATCTGCATTAACACCTTATAAACAGCTATAAATAGCAATGAATCCATAGAAGTCAATGAGCAGATCCATGTGCCTAAAGTACATTTCCTATTTGAACTCTCAGGAGCTTAAAGGACACATGAAACATTCTCTCTAATGAAAACTAATCTTCAAAATGTCCCTTTGATATATGACAAAAGCAATTTTTCTCAAACAACTATTTATAATATCAAATGGAATATAGTGGATGTGTTATATCTGAAGATTTTTATTATGTTTAAGTTAACAGAAAATCTGCAATAATATATCTTATAATATAAAAATATATGTCTATAACCTAAAGTAAATACTCACCTTATTTATTGACAGACATTGCACTCAGTCTACTGACTTGAGGAGAATCTATATGGTGATGAAAAACATACCCTTCGTTTCCTTTAAATTTAAAAGTACAAGAATTATAATTATGAGGAAGAATATTTCAAGTTCACCAACAAATATTTGTTGGGAATTGATTGTCCAACACATAAATGTTTATTTAAAATGCATTGTGTAATATAATATTTAGAGACATAGAGAATAGCATGACTTAAATTCATAAAACAATTATGACACTTTACTTTCCAGGAATTTTCTTCTTTAGGCAATTCATTGAAAATATATCTAAAAAACAGAAAAGTAATGGAAGAATTATTTTCTTTTTTAAGACTATTAATTAAAAGATAATACATATGATACACTTTATTTCCCCTATTAATTAAAAGATAATACATATGATAAACTTTATTTCCCCTATAAAGCAAAAATCTAAGCCTTTCTATCATTTGATAAAACTATAACAAATTTATTAGATGGATTCTCATCTCATTACAGAAAACAGCTTAGTTGATGATGATGTTTAGAAAAATATGTGATAGCTGATAATGATCATTCAAAATATTTTGTGTAGAATGTAACATGCATGTGAAAATTTTCTGGTATGATGGAACTGTTTTTGAAAATAAAACTGTGTTCAGAACGGACTAAAGACTTATGCATATGGTTTGACATCATAAAACAAATAGAAGAAATGGTAGGGTGAAAAAACTTCAAGATATTCTTTGGGTTATGACTTTTTGGATATCGTTCCAAAAGCACAGGTAACAAAAGTAAAAAATAGACCAATGGAATTATGTCAAACTAAAAGGCTTCTGTACAGCAATAAAAACAGTTAACAAAATGAAGAGACAACCTCTGGAATGAGAGAAAATACTTGCCAACCATCCATATGATGAAGGATTAATATCCAAAATGTATAATTATCATTTTTTTAAAGAGAGAGAGAGAGAGAGAGAGAGAGAGAGAGAGAGAGAGAGAGAATTTTTAATATTTATTTTTCAGTTTTTGGCGGACACAACATCTTTGTTTTTTGATGTGGTGCTGAGGATCGAACCCGGGCCGCACGCATGCCAGGCAAGCACGCTACCGCTTGAGCCACATCCCCAGCCCCAAAATGTATAATTAAATCAACAATAAGAAAACAAATAGTCCAATTTGAAAATATGTAAAGGACACAGATATTTCCCAGAAGAATACAAGTGAAGAAAATGTATATAAATAAAGGCTCAGTATCATGAAAGAAATGGAAATTGAAACCACAATCAGACATTATCTCATACCTGTATAATAGCTACTGTCAAAAAGAAAATGGTAAGTGATGCCAAGGACTATAAAAAGCAGGGAATATTTGTATATAGTATATAAATTTCTTGGTTAGTATATAAATTGATAGAGCAAAAGCCATAATAAAAGTTACTCAAAAAAGTTAAATATATACTGAAGAAATATCTGCACTTCCACATGTATTACAATGTTATCCAAAATAACCAAGATACGGAATTAACCTATGTGTCCATCAGTGGTGAAAGAATAAAGAATATGTGGGATACATGTACACAATAGGAAACTCTTCTGCCTTAATGAAAGAAATCTTACAATTTAAAAAACATAAATTATCTTGGAGGACATTATGTCAAGTAAAAGAAGACAAGCACAGAAAGATTTGTTCTCACTTCATATTAAATCTTAAAAAATATTCAACTTGTAGAAGAAGAAAGTGGAATGTTCACATGGGCTGGTGGGGAGGTTATGGAAAAATTTTCACTTAAAGGTCAGTTAAAATATTATAGCTACAGTTGTACAATTGTTATAATCAAACTGTGTATTTATAGTGAAGAAATTTTATGTTATATAAATTTTTTCAGTAAATCTGTTAAAAATAGATGTAGATGAAGGGTTGATAGATGAACAGAGAGCTATGGTTGATTGCATTATTATATATGCAGTGAAATAAGCATCATAAAATATTTATAATAGATTCTAAAGGATAGGTTTATGGGTATCCACTGTAGATATTTTATCTTTTTTATTTTTTGTATGTTTGAAAAAGGTATAAGGATATTATGGGGAAAAGGGGCAGAATACATAGTAATTGTTAGGGAAAACACCACTATTGGATGATATAAACTAATTTATAATAAATTAGATACATTTTTGAAAACTTGCTGTGACCACTTTGAGTTCCTGAAATATAATTTTCCATTAAATAAAGTAATATATAGAAGAATTTGGGAGAACTGGCTAATATAGGTCTATGCCAGGAAATGTAAAAGGAAAACCTGAAAGTTCTATTTCAGAGCAGCCTGGAGTCATAGCAAACATCAAAGGGACATTATGTCAATCTGAGGAAGTCCCAGCGGCCAAGTACAGAACAATTTGAATTTTCATGTGAGTACAGAATTGTAATTGGGTTGCAGTTCACTAAATATATTTTAACTAATAAATTTATAATTATATACATATAAGTTCATTGAAACAAACTGGATAGCTTCCGAGGGTCATAAGAAACCAAGTAATTTTCTTAAAAACTGCATAAATAAAATGAAATCATCAAGCATTTGTCTTGTCTTTTCTACACTAATTTATAATGCGGTATCTAATAGGAGTTGGAAGAAACAGGTTATTTTAAATCTATCTGTATTAAAAACATAAAGGTCAATGAATATATTAACTATCAGTGATATCATTAGCTTAAACAAAACTATTCCATAGAATTTTTCTGAGGCATTCTACATGTTCAGGTCTTTCTCACTTTGGCTCATCTCTAATTTTTCATATAGATGATATTCTCACATTGGAAAAAAACCAACATTTTATTTATGTATTATTTTCTACTATGTATGTTCACAATACAGTAGGATGTAGACCAACATATGAATGGTAAGCAAAACTGAATGTACAATTCAGATAATAGGATATCTTTTTTTATTCAACTATTTTGTATGTGTTCAAAATAACATTTGTAATTATGAAGATACATACAATAAAATATAAAAAAAGAAAATTTTCTACTAATGTTAGGGATACTGATGATGAATTGTATATGAGAGAAAATACATAAAATTGGCTTAAGCAACAATTAGTGAGTTATTTTTCTCTCAAACAACATGAAGTACAGTAAGGCAACCCCCAGAGTATCCCTAGGTACTTATATTTTTTCTAATTATCTAGTTTATCAAGTTTAAAATATGAGTTTCCTGTTCTTTCCACTGGTACCTCCATAGTCTATAGAAAACAGTCATCACATTTAAAGTAATAATTAGGAGTAAGGAGGAAGGAGAAAAAAAATGTTTATCAAGTCTCTTCTTTTTCCATTAAGAAATTTTCCTCACCATCTCTCTTTCAGCTCATATCACTTTGGCCAGGTCATGTGGGTGCAGTTAGCAAAAGGACAGTCACTATAGGTGATGCATAACTTGGTCTGGAAGATGGGGGCTGTTTCAAGAGGAAATAAAATGCTAACACCTTCAGGACACATCTCCTCCTTCAACCATTTGCAAAGGTTACCTCCCTCCAGGAAATTGTTCTTCCCTGCAAGAAGTTATTAGTGAGTATCTCCTGGGTGGCTCCCTTCATACCTGTATCCCTGGGTGGCTTCATTCCCACCCTTGCATAACTCCACCTTTTGGGTCACATAGGCAGATTGGGAGGAGGGGGCATGGGAACAAAAGAAATCTGAAATCTATAAAAGAGGCAGGTCACTCCCCACTCCCTTGGGTATCAATTTAGGCACTCTCCTCTGTGGAAGCCCCTGTGTCCCTGTCACTCTGTTATATCCTTTAAATAAAACTGTGCCTGGGCGGGTGTACAATTGTCAACACTGGGAGAATGAACTCAAACCGGATCCTCAACACCAGTATTAATGGTAGGCAGGCTATATTATTAGAGTTTTACTTTCTTTAACTTAGGCAAACTCCTGGTTCTGGCTACTCCTATCTGCCTACAGGTTTTCTTATTAAAAAAATAGCACGAAGGGCACCAAAAAACAAGAAGGAAAATCATGTTTATATATTTATGTCAAAGAAGTGCCAATCACATTTGCTAGTATCATGCTTTTGCCAAAGACTCCCACCTCTCTTTACCGTTTTTTATTTAGGAAAATGCTTCTGTTATTGCTATTGGTTTTTAAAGACTAATGATATCATCTGATCATGTATTTTTGCCAGCAAAGTAATGGAATTTACCTCCAGGGAAGCTATAATTACATCTGAACCTTAAATCAGAGAACCTATCTCCTCACCCCCCCCCCAAAAAAAAAAGGTCAGAGGTTCAGGACATTCCTTCTGGCATCAGGTTCCCAAAGCTGATATCTTTCTGTAGAGCTCACCTTGAAACTGTGGTCCCTGAACCTGTTTATTGGTCCTCAGCATGACAAGCCAGTTCAGGGACTCAGGACTGCTCAGAGGAATGACCTTATGTACCTTCAGAAATAGTAATATGTAAGTATTTTGAGGGAACTGTAGCACTAAGAGATACAATAGTTTCTGAAATCCTGTTAGTCGTGGGTATTTACCTCAGTTATATCTCTCATGAAGAAAAAAATTCAAGTCTTGGATCTGCTCAGGCAGATGTATCATAGTAGTATGAAGAGAGAAAAGACAGACCATGTGGATTCCTCATAGCTTTGGATTAGGATTTTTTCACAAGAGGATCTTTTAGATTCTTGTACAGATGTCAATGTGAGATGGTCAGAGTGCGGAGCACCACCAAACTTAGCTTAGGGAAGACCTAATTGTGAACATTTTATTAATTACCATGGACAGCTCCTCAATATGTGTCCTTAGCATTCAGACCAGGTCAGCTGAGATTATTTGCAATCTTGTCTAAAACCAAATCTCAGAGATTCAGTTAATGTCACTATACCACATGTCATGTCTTATTTGAAGAATTGCCCTAGTGTGTTTACTTCAAAAGTTGCCACATATGTCACTGAACTTTGTCCCTAATTATTTGATTTTGGAAAACAAATCTGTTTAATTGGTCGGTTTATTTTACATAAAATTCATCCTAATATCAGAATTAGTTTCATTTTTACTTTCTTTGGTTTTGAAACCATTTGAAAACTTTATTCAAGTTTGTTCTTTTCAAGCAAAGATCATGTGTCTATCACCCCAGTGTTGGCAATATCCTTTCATAACTGCCTCTTTATTTCCTGAACTCAGTAAGTTCTGATACTTTTCTCCAGAAGGTGTGATTATTGAAGATAATTTCCTTTTGTTTGTGATAATGCTTTCATAATTGCAGTTATAAATGAAAGGGCAGAACAAATCCCTTCTCAACTGGAAACTCACAGATTTCATTATCTTCTGCTCAATCAAATTCAATTTTACTTCCAGTGCTTTTTACACTCTGGGTCACATAACTGAAGCTGCATGGTCCTGTGTCTTGTTTCCACTCCTCCTATCTAGATCTCTCTTACCTAAGGCAAATGCTATCCCTGAGGGCAATCTCCTTAGGGAGAAAGATGCAAAGTTGGTGACTGAAGCAGTCATGTGTTCAAATGCAGAATATTCTATTGTTTGGAAGCAAAACTCTAAGATGCTTCAGTAGCCTGTGAATAGATTTGGTTTCTTTGTGGCCTGGGAGCAATTTTTATCAAGTCATAATTCACAAAGTCCATTCTTCAAGTTAAACATTTATGGTTTGGACTGTATTATTAAACATTATTATGGCAAATTTTCTCATGGCATATAAAAATCATTGATCTACTTGAAAGAGAACAGTGTGGCAAATCAATTATTATAATTTTTTTAAATATTAAGGTATTTTACAGAAAGAAATCATACTAATAAACAAAATTTAATTTAGCCTCCATTAAAATTCAAAAATGACAGTATCTATATTTCTTATGGTACCTTTTAGATTGATAGAACTTGCAAACAATTTTTCTGTGATAAGAATACTGCCTTTAAGGAAATAAAAACATATTTAATTATCTTTGCATTCTATATTTCTTCTTCTGTCAGGCTATACGGTTTGGATTTGAGGTGTACTCACAAAAACTTGAATGTGAGGCAATTTACAAATAAAGCTATAACCTAATCAGTTGAATAATTCATTATAGGGTTAATGATTTTTTTAAATTTTAAATTTATTTATTCTAAATAATATACATGTTATACATGACAGCATAATACATTTAAATATGTACATAGTGTACATATAGAGCACAATTTTTCATGTTTCCGATTGTAAACAAAGTAGAGTCACACCATACATGTCTTCATAATGTACTTAGGGTAATGATGTCCATCTCATTCCACCATCTTTCCTACCTCAATGCCCCCTCTCATTCCCTTCCTTCCCTTTGCCCTATCTAAAGTTTCTCTATTTCACCCATGCTCTCCCCCACCCCCATTATGGATCAGCATCCACATATCAGAGAAAACATTTGGCCATATTCTCCAACTCCATCCATTTATCAGCAAATGCCATAATTTTATTCTCTTTTACTGGTGAGCAATAGTCCATTGTGTATATATACCACAGTTTATTTATCCATTCATCTACTTAAGGGCATCAAGGTTGGTTCCACAATTTGACTATTATAAATTATGCTGCTATAAGCATTTATAGGCTGTGTCACTGTGGTATGCAGTTTTTAAGACCTTTGGGTATAAACTGAGGAGTGGGATAGCTGGGTCAAATCGTGATTCCACACCATGTTTTCAAAGGACTCTCCATATTGCTTTCCAGAGTAGTTGTACCAATTTGCAGTCTCACCAGTAATGTATGAGTGTGCCTTTTCCCCACATCCACACTAACACTTATTGTTGTTTGTATTCTTAATAGCTGCCATTCTGACTGAAGTGAGATGAAATCTTAGAGTAGTTTTGATTTGCATTTCTCTACTTGCTAGAGATGTTGAGCATTTTTAAAAATATATTTGTTGATTGGTTGTATTTCATCTTCTGAAAAGTGTGTGTTCAGTTCTTTATCCCATTTATTGATTGGGTTATTTGGGGGGGGGGGTTTGGTGTATTTTGAGTTCTTTATATATCCTAGAGATTAGTGCTCTATCTTATGTCCGTGTGATAAAAATATACTTCTATACTGAAGGCTCTCTTTTCTCCTCACTGATTGTTTCTTTTGCTGAAAAGAAAGTTTTCAGTTTGAATCCATTACATTTATTGATTCTTGATTTTATTTCTTGTGCTATAGGAATCTTGTTAAGGAAGTAAGGGCCTAATCCAACATGATGAAGATTTGGGCCTACTTTTTCTTCTATTAGGCAAAGGGTCTCTGGTCTAATTCTTAGGTCATTGATGCACTCTGATTTGAGTTTTTTTGCATGGTGAGAGATAGGGACTTATTTTCATTTTGCTACATATGAATTTCCAGTTTTCCCAGCACCATTTGTTTAAGAGGCTATCTTTTTTCCAATGTCTATTTTCGGTGCCTATGTCTAATATGAGACAATTGCATTTATGTGGGTTCGTCTCTGTGTCCTCTATTCTGTACCATTGGTATATAAGTGGATTTTGCTGCCAATCCATGCTCCTTTTGATACTATTGCTCTGTAGTATAGTTTAAAGTCTGGTATAGTGAGTGATGCACTTGCTTCACTCTTCCTGCTAAGGATTGCTTTGGATATTCTGGGTCTCTTATTTTTCCAGATGAATTTCATGACTGCTTTTTCTATTTCTATGTGGAATGTCATTGGGATTTTGATTGGAATCACATTAAATCTGATTTACTGCTTTTGGTAGTAAGATTATTTTGACAATATTAATTCTGCCTATCCAAGAACAAGGAAGATCTTTCCATCTTCTAATGTCTTATTTAATTTTTTCTTTAGCGTTCTGTAGTTTTTGTTGTAGAGGTCTTTCACCTCTTTTGTTAAGTTGATTCCCAAGTATTTTATAATTTTTTTGAGGATATTGTAAATGGGGTAGTTTTCCTCATTTCCATTTCAGAGAATTTGTCGCAGATATACAGAAATGCCTTTAATTTATGGGTGTTGATTTTATATCCTGCTACTTTGCTGAATTCATTTACTAGTTCTAGAAGTTTTCTGGTGAAATTTTTTGGGTCTTCTAGGTATAGAATCATATGGTCAGCCCAAAGTCCTAAATTGAGTTATTTTTTTCGTATGTGTATCCCTTTAATTTCTTTCATCTCTCTAATTGCTCTGGCCAGTGTTTCAGGAACTATGTTGAATAGAAGTGATGAAAGAGGCATCCCTGTTTTTTTCCAGTTTTTAGAGGGAATGCTTTCAATTTTTCTCCTTTTTGAATGTTGTTGTCCTTGGGCAGAGCAAAGATAGCTTTTACAATGATGAAATATGTTCCTGTTATTCCTAGTTTTTCTAGTCTTTTGAACATGAAGGGGTGCTGTATGTTGTCGAATGCTTTTTCTGCATCTATTGAGATGATCATATGATTCTTACCTTTAAGTCTATTAATGTGATGTATTACATTTATTGATTTCCATAGACTGAACCAACCTTGCATCCCTGGGATGAACCCAACTTGATCATGGTGCACTCTTTTTGATATGTTTTTGTATTTGATTTGCCAGAATTTTATTGAGAATTTTTGCATGTATGTTCATCAGAGATATTGGTCTAAAGTTTTCTTTGTTTTTTGACATGTCTTTGTCTGTTTTTGGAATCAGGGTGATATTGGCCTCATAGAATGAGTTTGGAAGTATTCTCTCTTTTTTTTATTTCATGGAATAATTTGAGGAGTATATATATTAATTCTATTTTGAAGATCTTGTAGACCTCAGCTATGTATCCATCTGGTCCTGGGCCTTTCTTGATTGATAGGCTTCTGATGGCAATTTGTTTATCCTTTTTATATCATCCTGATTCAGTTTGGGAAAATCATATGACCAGAAATTTGTTTATGCCTTTAATATTTTCTATTTTATTAGAGTACAAATTTTCAAAATAATTTCTAATTATCATCTGTATTTCTGTATTGCCCATTGTGATGTGTCTTTTTTTCATCACAGATGTTAGTAATTTAGGTTTTATCTCTTCTTATTTTCCTTAGCATGCCTAAAATTTTATCAAACTTATTTATTTTGTCAAAGAACCAACTTGTTTTGTCAATTTTTTCAATTGTTTCTTTTGTTTCAATTTCATTGATTTCAGCCCCAATTTTAATTATTTCCTGTCTTCTACTGCCTTTGTTGTTTATTTGTTCTATTTCTAGGGCTTTGAGGTATAATGTTAGGTTATTTCTTTCCTTTCTTTTTCTTCTTTTAAAGGAACAAACTTCATGCAATGAACTTTCCTCTTAGTCCTGCCTTCATAGTGTCCCAGAGTTTTTGATATATTGTATTAGTGTTCTTATTCACTTCTAAGAATTTTTTATCTCTTCTTTGATGTTGTCTTCTGCAATCCATTATTCATTCAATAGCATATTATTTAGTCTCCAGGTGTTGAAGTAGCTTTTATTTTTTTATCTTATCATTTATTTCTAATTTCATTCCATTATGATCTGATAGAATTCAGGATAGTATCTCTACTTTTTTGTATTTGCTAAGAGTTTCGTTTTGGTATAATATATGGTCTATTTTAGAGAAGGATCCATATGCTGCTGAGAAGAAAGTATATTCACTTGTTGATGGATGAATATGCTATATATCTTTGTGAAGTCTAAATTTTTGATTATATTATTGAGTTCTATAGTTTCTTTTTGTTTGTTGTTTGAAGGATCTAACCAGTGGTGAAAGAGATATTTTAAAGTCACCCAGAATTATTGTGTTGTGTTCTATTTGACTCCTGAAATTGAGAAGAGTTTGTTTGATGAAAGTAGATGTTCCATTGTTTGAGGCATATATACTTGTAGTTGTTATATATTGATGATGTCTGGTTCCTTAAGCAGTATGTAATACCCATCTTTATACCTTTTGATTCACTTTGGCTCAAAGTGTACTTTATTTGATATGGGGATGGAAACCCCTGCTTGTTTCTGCAGTCCATGTGAGTGGTATGTTTTTTCCCTAACCTTTAACCTTTAGTCTGTGGATGTCTTTTCCTAGGAGATGAGTCTCTTGAAGGCAACATATTGTTGGGTCTCTTTTTTAAAAAAAAATTCCAATCTGCTAGTCTATGTCTTTGATTGATGAGTTTAGGCCATTAATATTCAGTTTAGGCCATTAATACAGACATGATCTGTATTCCTAGGCATTTTTGTTTATTTTTGGTATTAAACTTGACTTTTTTCTCCTTTGATTGATTTTACCTTTAGTGTATACCTCCATTTGCTGATTTTCATTGTTGTTTTTTATTTCCTCCTCATGGAATATTTTACCTAGGATGTTCAGTAGTGCAGGCTTTCTAGTTGCTAATTCATTTAATTTTTTAATCAGAGAAGGTGTTTATTTCATCATCAAATATAATACTTAATTTTGTTGCATAGAAGATTCTTGGTTGGCATCCATTTTTATTCAGAGTTTGGTATATGTTATTTCAGTGTCTTGTAGCTTTCAGGATGTGGGTTGAGAAATCTGCAGAGATCCTTATTGGTTTCCCCCTATATGTAATCTGAATCCTTTCTTTTATGTCTTTTAAAATTTTCTCCTCATTCTATATGCTACACATTTTCATTATAATATGACTTTGTGTAGATCTGTTAAGATTTTGTACACTTGGAGTCCTGTAAACATCTTGTGTTTGATTTTTCAATTCATTCTTCGTGTTTGGAAAATTTTCTGATGTTTTTTCTTTGAACAGATTGTTCATTCCTCTGGTTTGGAACTCTATGCCTTCTTCTATCCCAATAATTCTTAAATGTAGTCTTTTTATGTTTTCCCATAATTCTTGAATGTTCTGTTTATGGTTTCTTACCATCTTCACTGTGTGGTCAATTTTGTTTCAAGATTATATGTTTTATTTTCATTATCTGAGATTCTGTCTTCTGAGTGATCTAATCTGTTGGTGGCACTTTCTATTGAGTTTTTAATTTGGATTATTATTTCCTTTATTTGAAGGATATTCATTTGGTTTTTCATAGAACCTCTATCTCCTTATTGAAGTAATCTTTTGCTTCCTATATTTGCTTATGTAGCTCTTCATCAAAATGATTTTTTTGCTGCCTGTATTTGCTCTCTTATATCATCCTTTTATTCACAGAACATTTAATTATGTACATCCTGAACTCCTTCTCTGTCATTTCTTCTGCTGTGCTGGCCATGGATTATATTAATGTAGCATCTTGATTTGTTTGAGGCACTTTCTTCCTTTGTTCATTCAAGTTATTTGTGTGTCTTCCCTTCTACCACTGAGGATTTGAGGTTACAGTTCTTACCCTAAAAGGCTTAGAGCGTCCCTGCTGGGTTCCAATACCTCTCCTTTAAGGGAAAGAACAATATTAACATACCCCAATACAAATAACATACAGCCTAAAACCAAGTTGCTGCTGTTAAGATGTTTACATTTTGTCACTATATACAGAAATGATGAGTTAAATTATTACTTACAATATAAACAGTAGGTTTGCAAAATGGGCTACAGTTTCTGATGATGGTCAAAGAGAGAACTAGGAGTGGGGTATAGGATGAGATGTTAAGGAGGTAGGAGGTGAGGATATAGAGTCATTTATCTTAGGAAGCGTGAAAGAGGGATCTAAAGAAGGTGGCTAGTAGCAGGAGAAAAGAGAGAAAGTGATTTTGGGGAGACAAGTAAATGGGAAGACTATTAGAGAGAGTATGAAAAACAAACAAAATTTTAGAAAAGTAAAAATTTAAAAATAGGAGATAAAAGAATGTACAACACAACTGTAATATCAGCACCTTCCAGTCCTCAATAACCTAATTCATAAAAAATTCTTGGTTTCACAAATGTTAGGGATATGAGGCAGGAGAAGATATAAAGAGAAAAGAAAAAAGAGAGAGAAAAGAAAAATTCTTGAAGGAAAATACAAGCATTGTTTTTGTTCGATTTTAATATCTTTCCTGCTTCCCTTCCCATCTAACTGCTGCTCCTGCACAGGAATCCCCACTGCTGGGCCAGCTCAGGTCTCCAGGTCTCAGAGTCAGTACTTGCAGAGAAATAGTATTCCCTCTAGTAGAATCTCCGGTCACGGAGTGACACAGAATGATGCATCATCTTAGATCTTCTGGGTTAATAATTTGAATGGATTACTTGGTGGTAATGGTGATGCCAGTCTTGGGAATCAGGATTGGTCCTCATTCCCCCAATGTTGAATATTAAACACCTGAAAAATGCTGAGGCAAGAGTAGAAATCAAGTTTCATTTTAGGGCTGGAACAGAAATAGACAGGAGAAGGGGACCCAATAACTAGATCCCTGGGAAGGGGTGTGTCTTGCCCCTATATAGATTTCAGGTTTCCTTTCTTCTCATGCCCCTTCCTATTCTATCTTGCCTACAAGATGAAGAGGCAGAAGCCTCCCAGGAGGTACCACTCTCTATCTTCCACACCTGCCCAAAAGGCAGAAAAAGAGCTTCCCAGAGGTCTCATTAGCAACTATTTGTGTTGGGAGTGGCAATTCCCTGGTTACAATTCCTTATAGGTAACATTGGTAACTGGTTGAGAGGTGGAGAAGTGCTCTGGAGGTGTTAGCATTTTATGTCCTTTTCTTTGAGTTAGCTCCCACCTTCCCAACTGTATAATCTATCATTTACCTGACTACCTGCTCTTTGTCATTATCTCATTAGTAGGTGTTATGGCTTGGAAATGAGGTGTCTCCCAAAAGCTCATCTATAAGACAATAAAAAGATTCAGAGGAGAAATGACTGGATTGTGAGAGTCTTAACCTAATCAGTGTATTGATCCCTGGTGTGGCTGGAGGAAGTGGTTAATTGGGGGCATGGCTAATGGGTATATATTTTTTACCTGGCACTGGAGTCTGTCTCTCTGCTTCTTCTTCATCGTGGGAACTGCTTCCCTCTGCCACACACTCTGCCATGATGTTCTGCCTTACCTTGAGCCCCAGAAATGAAGTCAGACTTCTCTACACTAAGACCTCTGAAACAGTGAGCTCTCAAATAAACTTTTCCTCCCCTACAGTTGGACTAGTCATATCCTTTAGTCACAGCAGCAAAAAAGCTGACTGAAACAGTAGGTAGGTGGGAAGTAGGTAACTAAAGATATGTCCTTGGGAATTATAATATATTTGCTTTCAGGCTGCCAAGAGCTGAGTAGCCTTCCTCTGCTACACCCTCCCACCATAGTGTTCTGCCTTCCTTCCTCCTTAGGGTGATGAAGTCAGCTAAGTTAAGACCTCTGAAACCATGAGCCCAAAATAAACTTTTCCTTCTCTAAGTTTTTCTTTTCAGGTATTTTGGTCCCAGTGATGAAAAGCTGACTAACACACAGGGCAAATAGTTGAATCCAGAAAGAATAAGTTGATTTCAGGAGAAAATGTCCTTTAAAAAACAATATCCATCTAGTCTTCAGTATTTAACTATTTTAACAAAATTATTTTTATTAGCAATATATTTTGTCTGGGTACATTTGTAGTTACAGCCTTCAAAAGTTTCACTTACACTATTTATAAATGTAAACTGCTATAAATATGAAAAAGAAAACAAAAGAAGAAAAATAAATAGTCCAGAGTCAGCAAGAATTTACTAAAGACTTATTATCTAATTAGTTTTGTAGTATGTAGGCTCAAGAATGACTCTCTCTCTCTCTCTCTCTCTCTCTCTCTCTCTGTGTGTGTGTGTGTAAAGTAAAAGGAAAACTAAATCATAAATGATTTCCACAAACATTTTCTCTTCTGAACCACTGTAATATTTTATAATAGCATACTCTTTAAGATTTCAGGCAAATTTTTCAGTCTTACAATGCCAGAGCATTATTTGTTTATCCACCTAGTAGTTTGTTTTTATTAAGCACCTCTTGTGTATGTTTTAAAAACCATGCAAGATATATGGAAGAGGCAGAAGAGAATGAAGCATACCCTATATCTTTGATGTGTCTGGGAAGTCAGACACATGTGTAAACATGCATGGATAAAAGAGATATATCGTTCAACATAGTTACCAAGGCAGAACATTAAGGGTATACTTGAAGGATTAATTAATTCTGTTTTTTTCATTCATACAAAGTCCAGGAAGTCTCTCTTTTGAGGCTTTGGGGCTCTTCTGGGTAGGACTTGTTGTTATTCTTTTCCAAATACATGCTGCTTAATGGGTGCTACTAATATATTTCTCATGGATTAACTTTTACAAGTGTTTACTGAGTTCTGACACATCTCTATCTCTGGAAACATATTTCAGACCTGTTTCTGACTCTGTATCACTTAGAGGTTATTGCAATGAAAAAGTCTTATCTTTAAAGTAGGAATGATTTCTTCTTATTCAGGTACATGATGAACATATATTTCCTCTCTGAATCAAAAGTTGTGATATCTCAATATGAACAACTTCACTAGCTCTGGAAATCAGGGATCATGTCTGTTGGCTTACCCCTATCTTCCAGGTTTCTAAAGTAGCACCCAAAACTCACAGCAGTGCTCAATTTATCTTTCAGTAGATGAAGATCAAATATACCTATGTCCAAATAAGTCTGTGAGTGATGTTGTTTAACTTTTTCATACTCCAGAATCAGATAAATTGCAGCCAACATGGGTATGGTTCTCACACATATTTGGTGCCCAAACTAAATGTTTATGAAAGACACAATGAGGGGCACAATGACTCATACTGTAAGATAATTCTTGATTAATGTTGCTGCAATTGCATAATGGAAGGCAAACAATGAATAAAAAGAGAGGAACAAAGCAGGTCAAGAAAGAAATGGGGGTGTTTTATATGTAATGTTTAAGAGAGAATTGTGGGAAACATTAGACTTAAAAAAAAGATTTTTAGATAGTGAAGAGATAACATGCAGTGATCTGAGCAAGTTCACACCAAGCAGAAGGAATAGTTTGTGCAAAGCACTTTACTTAGGAATAAGCTTGGCAAATCCATGGAACAACTAATAGGTTCATGGTTGGAATGGAGTGAAAAACAAGGAGAGAGGAGGATTGACTTCAGAAAGTAAGTCAGGGTAAGAGCACGTTGTATCATTTTGGTGATGAAAAAATGATTTTGGTTTTTATTTCAACATTAGGAAGTTTGAAGATGGGAATGGTGCAATATCATTTATTTATTTTTATATGTAAGATAATGGGGCTGAATGTAGGGAGATATATATTAGCAAGAGATTTGGGGTACAGGTATAAGCACTTAGGTGAGCCCTGCTTCTGGATTCAAGGGTAAGACAAAGAGGGGCTTTATGAAGCCAGATTTCCAATGAAGTATAATTTGGAATTTATCAGGTATTTCAACCACTGGAGGCATCTCTAGATCTACTGGTAATGAAGGAGCATTCTTTAGCTCTGTGTTTTTAATCCTCTGAACCTGAATTTTTTTTCTGGTATATTGCAATAACTTGTATCCCATAGCCAATGACTTCTAAAGTGATTCTTATGTTGAATTTTCTCGGACTCAGTAGTTTGAAATGAAAGGGAAAATTGTTCTTCAGATACTATGAATGAATCCTATTGTCAGGATATAGGTTTATGAATTGCTACTTGATAACTTTGTTACTGCTCTAAACTTTCAATTAGTTTTTACACCAGTCTGATTAGAATCACCACAGTAACATGAGCTACCTAGGTAAAGATGAATGAGCTGCCTGAAGAGTTGATCCTCAGGGATATCCTTAATCTTATTTTCCTCACTCAATCTATACAGACCTCTCCTGCAATGCAATTAAAATCATTAAATAACACATACCAGAAAAAAAATAAAGGGGCATACTCTGTACATGCAGATTTCCAACAAAAAGCAGCATGAGTATCAAGTGTTTTGGCTTCTTTCCCAGCTCAGTAATGATCAGTGAAGTCATATGCAGAAAATATTTGCAGCATGTAAAATTTTGGAAGCTGTTGCTAAATCAAAAATGAATCCAAATAATGTGTAGTTTGCAAATCTTTAATTAGTTCAACCAAAAGATTGAGTATTTGTTTTAATATGACAGGACCTCTAAATGAATACTTTAAACTTCAATAGCCAGTCCTGTAAAATTACTAAATAAATCATTACAGATTATAACATTCAGAAACATGGAGTCTTATGGTTAGAATTGCAGCATTTGTTCAATTGTGCAAGCACTCTGTATAGTCTTTCATAATTCATGTATAAAATATTTATCTGCTGAGTTTGGATAGCATGGTTATTTTTTACTGATATGGCACAATTGATCATGGTCATTACATAACTTTATGTCAATCTTACTTTCATTCAAAGATACTTTTATGCAATATATTTAAGTTGACACCATCTATCCAAGTAATCTACCATTTTTATCAAAAACTACTTTAGAAAGATCATTTCTCAGGCAAAAGGATATGAAAGACACATAGGAGTGAAATAAAAGAAGACTTAGATGAATGAAAATACATTAATCTTTAAATGCTGCAAAATAATTTGAAGTTTAATACTATTATAAACTAAATACTATGTATTTTTTATGAACAAACAAATGTTTGTATATTTGAATACATAATAAAGAAGAGCCTCCCAAAATGTTGAGAAACAAGAATGATCAGTGATGTCATACCTTTCTAAGAATTCCATATAGTAATCTAATCATTATTCTGAGATGCAGACAATAAATCATTGCAACAGAACACTTAGTGGAAAAATAATCTTTCTCAATAAGAAGTTAAAATAGTGTAAGTTTATATCTTAAGTCCTTACCCAATAATATAACAAAATAGATTACAGATGTGTTAAGATTTAAACATGTAGAAATCAAATCATTAACAATTAAAACAAATATATAGCTACTCATGGTAGGACATTCCTGTTATCTCAGCTACTCAGGGAGCTGAGACAGGAAGATAGGCCAGGCAACACAGGAAGAATATATCTAAAAATTAAAAATGAAAAAAAAATTGTGCTCTCGGAACAGGAACAGATATAAACAAAATTGCCATACTATCAATTCTCTGCTAATTATTTTGTAACAACGCAATCTCATCAATTTCTCAGAAGTTTTGTGCAAACTTTGGCAAACTGTTCAAAACATGAAAAAATAAAGATCTTTTATAGGCAAAGACACCCACAAACTAAGGGCGAATGGATGGAAAAAGACATGCCATGAAAATGAAAATCAAAAGCAAGCTGGGGTAGCTACTCTCATAACTTAAAAAGTAGACTTCAAGCTAAAATAATGAGAAGAGACAAATGGAGGTGACTTATACTGGTTAAGGAAATCATCCAACAACAAGATAAAATGATTTCATTCATGTTCCAAACATGAGTGTACCTATATACATAAAAAACCCTTATCAAACAGTACTGTATGATTTCAAAGTAAAGACCCTTTAGAACAAAAATGCTATTAATCAAATGACACAGACATCTGTGAAATATTTCATCCATTGACAACTGAATTCATTTTCTTCTCAGAGTTACATGTAATTTTCTCTAAAATAGATCATATTTTAACACACAAAGCAAGTTGTACAATATACAAAAAACAGATGATGTCTGAAATTCTGAATAAGATGAAAAATTGATCATTAGATAAAAATAGAAATTATTTTAATACCTAGAAATTAAATAATACATTTTAAAAAATATTTACATTTTAGTTGTAGTTGGACACGATACCTTTATTATTTATTTATTTATATATGTGGCTGAGGATCAAACCATGGCCTCACACATGGTAGGCACTGAGCCACAACCCCAGCACCTAAATAATACACTTTTGAATGAAGAATTAATCATAGAAGAAATCAGTGAATAAATGAGAATAGAGATATCAAAATCTTTGGTATGAACATATCAAAATTTCTGGGTCTCCATGAAGGAAGGTTTCTAAAGGGAAAGTTTATAGCACCAAGTTTATACATAAAAAAAGAAAGACCCTAAATAAATATTCTATTATACCTCAAGTCCTAGAGGAAAGAAAAATAAACTTTTACCCAAATCAATAGAAGACAGAAAATAATTAGGATCATTGTCAAAATTAATAAAATCAAAAATTTTAAAAAAAGTACAAAGAATGAAGGCAATAAAGAATTGGTTCTTTGAAAAGATTAAACAATATTGATAAACCCTTAGTCAAACTAGTGAAAGAAAAAGAAAGAGAACCTAAATCAACAGAATTAAAGAAGAAAGAGGAACCATCAATATACACTTCTGAAGTACCACAGAAAATTAGACAACATTTTGAAAATTTATATTCCAATAAATGAGAAAAGATAAAAAATAATAACAAATATCTAGACACATATGACATAATAAAATTGAACACAAGGAAGTAAAATAAATTAAACAGAACAATATCAAGTACTGAGATTGAAGCAGCAATTAAAAGGCTTCCAACAAAGAAAAGCCCAGGACCAGATGGATTCTCAGTTAAATTCTACCAGACCTTTAAAGAAGAGCTAATGTCAATCCTCTTCATATTATTCCATGAAATCCAATGTGAGGGAACATTGCCAAATTCATCCTATGAAGTTTATATCACCCTGATACCAACCAAAACCAGTTGAAGATACATCAAGAAAAGATAACTTCAGATCAATATCCATGATGAACATAGGTGCAAAAATAATAAAATATTGGTAAATCACATACAAATACACATTAAAAATGAGAATATCCCATGATCAATTGGGTTTCATCCCACAGTTGCAAAATTGATTCAACATGTGAACCAATAAATGTAATTCACCACAGAAAAAGATTTAAGGACAAGAATCACATGATCGTCAAGATAGATGCAGCAACAACATTCAACAAAATCCAGCAGCCATTCATATTTAAAATGCTGGAGGAACTAGCAATAGGAGGAAAACACTACAACATTATAAAGCCTATATATGACAAAGCCAAGGCCAACATCACATTGAATGGAGAAACTCTGAGTTTCCTCTACAGTCAGTAACAAGACAAGGATGCCCACTCTCTCCAGTTCTTTTCAACACACTTCTCGAAACTCCAGTCAGAGCAACCAGGCAAGAAAAGAAATTAAAGGGATACAAATAGGAAAAGAAGAAGTCAAACCATCTCTGTTTGCTGATGACATGATCCCTTATCTAGAAGACATCCCCCAAAAAAACTCCACCAGAAGACTTCTACTTTTCTGAATATTTTTATAAATTCTAGAATACAAGATTAACATGCATAAAGCAAATGGCTTTCCCATAATTCAAAGATGAAAAATAAATCAGGAAAACCATCCCATTCATGATAATTTCAAAAACAAACAAATCAAAAATAATTTGGGAACAAATCTAACCAAGGAGGTAAAAGGCCTTTACAATAAAAATTATAAAATACTGAAGAAAGAAATGGAAGAAGACCTCAGAATATGGAAAGACCTTTCATGTTCTGAGACAGGCAGAATTAATATTGTCAAAATGGCCATACTACCAAAAGCATTATCTAGATTCAATCAAAATACTACTGCCATTCTTTACATATTAGATAAAATAAGCCTAAAATTCATTTGGAAAAATAGGAGATCCAGGATAGAAAAATCGATCCTGAGCAGAAAAGTGAGGTTGGAGATATCATAATACCTGATCTCAAATTATACTAAGGAGCTATAGTAATAAAAACAGTTTGTTATTGTCACTAAAACAGACCTGAAAACCAATGGAATAAACTAGAAGGCACAGAAACAAACCATATAGATACATGTCAAACTTCACAAATGTGCCAAAAACATGTTTTGGAGGAGAGAGAATCTTTTTAATAAATGTCCTGAGAAACCTGATACCCATATATAAAAGAATAAAGCTTTATCCTATTTTTCACCCTGCACAAAAGTCAGCACAAAGCAGATCAAAAACCAAGGAATTATACAATAAATTTTGCACCCAGTAAAAGAAAATAGGGTCAACACCTCAACATACTGGTTCAGGCACTGACTTTCTTAAATAGACACTAAAGTGCAAGAAACGAAACCAATAGTCAATAAGCAGGATCACATCAAATTAAAAAGCTTCTGCAAAGCAAAGGAAACAAGTATACAAAAAGGGAGCCTATACAAGGGGAGGAGAAGTTTACCAACTGCTCCTCTAATAGGAGGTTAACATCTAGAATACAAAAATAACTCAAAAAGCTTAATATCAAAAAATTAATAAATAGGCATAAGAATAAAATATTCAAAAGAAGAAATTCAAATGGCCAAGAAATATATGATACAATGTTCAACATCTCTATCAATCAGGGAAATGCAAATTAAAACTATGTGGATTTTATCTTACACCAGTCAAAATAGCAATTATCAAGAATAAAAATAATAAATTCTGGCAAGAAGGTGGGGAAAAAAGTTGCACTCTTGCATTGTTGATGGGACTATAAATTAGTACAATTACTCTGGAAAGCAACATGGAGATTCCTCAATAGACTAGGATGAAACCACCATATGATCCACTTATTCCACTACTTGGAATTGATCCAAAAGAACTAAAATCAGCATAGCATAGAGATACAACCACATCATTATTCATGGCAGAGCAACTCAAATTGCCAAGTTGTGGACCAGCCCAATTGCCCTTCAACAGATGAATGGATTAAGAAAATGTGACATATATACACAATGGAGTGTAACTCAGCAATAAAGAAGGATAAATTTTTTTTTTATTTTCTGGTAAATAGATGGAACTAGAGACCATAATGCTAAGTGAAATAAGCCAGACTCAGAAAACCATGCATCAAATGTTTTCTCTCATATACAGAAGCTAAAGCAAAAGAAGGGAGAAGAGTGGAGAGACAACTTGAAAATACAATGGAGATCAGTGAAGTAGAGGAAGAGAATTTAGGGGAAAAGAGGAATTGTGAAATGAGACTGCTCAAACTGTTCTATGTAATTTGTTATTGTTTAGATATTAGGTGTCCCTCAAAAACTCATGTGTGAGAAGATATACAAATGTTCAAAGGCGAAATGATTTGGTCTTGAGAGCTTTATCTTAATCAGTGTGTTAATCCACTTGAATGGATTAATTGGGTGTTATCTCTAGTAGGCTGTGGCTGGAGGAGGTGGATCACTGGGGTTATGCCTTTGGGTTATATACATCATCTGTGGTGTGGGTCTTTCAGTATGTATGTCTCTCTATCTGTGTCTCATTCTCTACCTGTCCCTTCATGGTTCCATGATTCTTCCACCACATTTTTTTTGCTATAATGTCCTAGGTCACCTCCAGCCTGGAGCAATGGAGTAGGCAATCTATGGAATGAGACCTCTGAAACCATAAATGTCAAATAAGCTTTTTCTCCTCTATATTATTCTTGTTAGGTCTTTTGTTCATAGCAGCTAAAAAACACTGACTAAAACATATATTTGTGAATATACCATAGTGAATTATGTATATCTATAAAGCATTAATTAAAAAAAATTATAACTACAGGAAAAAGATCACTAGAGTAAAGGAAGGGGAATAGGGAGAGGCAAGAAGGGGAAAGAAGAAGTATTAGGAACTGAAGTGGGGCAAATTATATTCCATACTTGTATGATTATGTTGAAATGAACCTTACTATTGTGAATGACTACAATATAACATCATTTTTAAAAAAATATTTATTTTTTTAGTTGTAGTTGGACACATACCTTTATTTTATTTATTTTTATGTGGTGCTGAGGATCGAACCCAGAGCCTCGCATCTGCTAGACGAGCACTCTACAGCTGAGCCACAACCCCAGTCCCAATATATCATTTATAACTGTAATACCTAATAAAAAAACTAAAAAGAAATCAAATGCAATATTGCTGGATTTAAAAAAAAATAATTTTGGAGGAACTAAGGTAATTTTGGAAATAAAGAGCGGAGTGATGGGTAAAGATCCTGCCCTTACAGACATTATCAAGCCAGAGTGTTGAAAGCAGTATTATATTAACACGAGTGCTGAAAAAATAGACCTGTCTATTAAAGTAGAAGGTCAGAAAACTATCGAATATCATAATGAATCAGTGAAGAAAAAATTGCCAATGTAGCTGATGGTATCAGTTTATGGTTTGAAGACAGATAAAACTCAAATTTTACATCATAGATAGAAATCTTAAAAGCATTGAAGTTCTAAATATGATAATAATGACACCAGAAAAAAATAATTAAGGAAATATAGTTGCGACTTTGGGGTATGGAATATTTCTTCATATCTCTGAAGTACAAAATATAGTGGTAAAGTTTGATGGATTTTACCAAACAAAAATTAAAGATACCTGTTCCATAAATAACACTATGTATAACATCAACAAAGATGTGACACAAGAAGAGAATATTTGCAGTGTTAAAAAACAAAACAGAAAAAGAAATAGTTAGCACGTAGAATTCACATGAATTGCTATAAATCAGAAAACTATATAAGCTCAATAGAAAAATCAAGAGTACGAGTAATTGACAAAATAGAAAACCATTTAACTAAGAATATGAAAGAAAAATGCTTAATCTCTAGTAATTACAAATATGCATATCAAATCAAATGAAATATCCCTTGAAATTCACCAGTATGGCAAAATATGGGAGTTTAAGAACTGAATCAATGTAAAGAAAATAATCTTGGAATTTGATGTTTATTTTAGTGTTAGTTTGTCTTCATTTTGCTATTAAAAATAATTGTTTATCAAATCATAAGGAAGTGAGTGGTCAGATAAGTTTTATCACAGATGCATATTGCTGGTTTTTCCTTCTGTGAAGTAGGAAAAGAGTTGACCAAAGACCCTCTTCTACCCATCCAGCCCACTATGGCCTTTTTCCGTGCAAATAATTTTGGCAGTAATTTATCAATAACTCTTTTATAAATTTTCTATTAAATACAAGCATCTAGCTTAGTGGTGATACTAAAGAAACATTCAGAGAGATATATTCACTATTTTTAGGAAGCTTGATCAAATTTCTGTGTCTGTAAGTGAAACGAAATGTTTGTCAACTGAACAAATATAGTAACATAATTATTTCATGTGGCTAATAGTAACATAAAGAAAATAATAGGTGATATGATAATGGATCAGCATGGTGATAAGGAAGTCTACTGTTTAGATAGTTAATCAAGGAGGTCTTCCCTCAGAGAACTTTTGAGCTGAGAACCCACTAATGAAAAATGATTAGTCTTTATTCCACATTCATTCAGAGCAGCTTGTGGTCAAATTAATATTTATGTATACAACAAAAAAGATAATTTTCTCACTATAGCTTCAGAACATTCTATTCAATATTTACATGTGGTGTGAATTTGTAACATTAAATAATGAAAATAAAAAAATTCATCAGAAGTTTACTTGGAAGCAACTTCTCTAAAATAATCCACTGAGTTTGAGTTCTGAGCAAATGAATAAAATTCTTACCACTGTCAATTATTAATTGTCTGAGCTTGTGCAAATGTTTCAGCTCTCTGCTTCCTTTTTCTTTTAATTTTCATAAAGAAAATATATTACCTCTATATGGTATGCAAAATAGTACTCTACAAAAATGTCTATGTTCTAATTTTTGAAACCAGAGAACTTATTATGCTACATGGAAAAATGGAATTAAGTTTGCAGATGGAAACAGAGTTGACGATCAACACACCTTAAAGAGGGGATATTATCCTGATTATTCAAATAAGCCCAATATTCACAGGGTCCTTAAAAATGGAAGAGGGAGACAGAAAATATAATAATGGAAGAAAAATCGGTGTTATGCAATGTGTTCACTCATCCCACCCTTTCTGATCTGAAAATGAAGGTTAGGCCATGACCCCAGGATGCAGGCAGCCTCTAGAAACTGGAAAACATGAGGAGATGGTTTCCCATCTAGAGCATCCAGAAAAGAAACAGTCCTGGTGACACCTTGATTTTTGTTTATTGAAACCTGCATCAGACTTCTGATCTACAGAAGTTTATGAATTTTGAAATATTATGTTTGTAGTAATTTGTTAACAGTACTATTGAAAACTATTATTGTATCTAACCATATGATTTTTTTGAGAACCAAATTAGGCAATTTATCAGAGTATGTTAGAAGTGCCTTGAATTATTCTAAACTTTTAATACTTATATGGGAACAATAAGTTGGAAATATGCGTCATGTGCCATTCAAGGAATATGGCATGATGTAATATATCTGTTCAGGTACTTTTCATCTACCTAGAGAATCTCATAAGTTAGACTCCATGAATCTTTCCATCTGAAGTATTGCCATAACTGACATTATGTATAGAACTCACTCCTACTTTCAGCAGTCATCCTGTCCTAGGAGAGTAACTCATTTACTCATTCTTTCAATGAGAATTTAGTGCAAGCATTTGAAGTGAGAAAAATCCGTGATAAAAGACTTTCATGGACAGTTTACTTTGGTAAGACAGAAAGATAAATTTTTGTTAACTTCTTGATATAGTTCTTGACAGGATATGGTACATGAAACTTCTTTAGCTATGAGCCAGAGGATGAAGCCAACACAATTATTGGCAAAGCAGAGAGATAGGAAAAACCTGAGAACTCAATATTATTGCTAAGCAACAGAGTCAACCAACTCCCAGTAATGTCATTTAGTGAATGTCTTTACTATGAGAGCCAGTTTGCAGTTAAAGGCATCCTTACTGGAATTATTGCCAAGGCCAGCTGGATTTTGTGATTGTCCACAGAGCAACTTTCTACAGATTCCTTTGACTACAAATTGGCTATCCTTAAGCCATATCTGGCATCATGTTTAGCCAATGTTTACTGCTTTTATTGTGCAGGTGGAGGGAAGCAAATGTGATCTATGGTTTTGACAAAGCACCCGACATGGTTCTTAATGTGTGCTGGCAGGCTTAGTTGTGTTTACTAGATATTTTCATGGGTAGACTGGTAGATTTTAAAATGCTGTGTCAACTGAGTAGCCCTTCCAAGATAAATTAGAGAAGAGATACTTATGGACATAACAATATCACATTTATACTGCTGCTTCAAATTCCATTCTATTGTGATGGGGAATACGGCCTCCTTTTTTATATACCATATGGATTTGCAGTAACATGCATTTTTGGAACTAACTACACTATTATCTTTTTTATGTTCAATGCAAATTCCATAGAGCTTTTTAAATCTATACTTCATAACCAACAACATAGAAATGTAAGCCATTGTGACAATTGAACATAGTCATATCCCCAAAGAAAACATAAATAAAAATATCTAGCAATCAAGAATATATACAATAGGAAAATGAAAATGGTTTTCACATAATAAACTTATTTTTGAAAGTAATCAGATATATCATTTCTCCTTAAGTAGAGATATAAATCCAGAGGTAGTGAAATTGGAATAGGGTAAAAGTTTGATGTTCTGTTCCCATTGAACTGTGAGACTTTGGCCAATTCATTCACCACCTATGGGTCTTGATTTCTTTTCCAGTTTATTTATTTATTTATATATGACAGTGGAATACATTACAATTGTTATTATACATATACAGCACAATTTTTCATGTCTCTGGTTACATACATAGTATATTCACACCAATTCGTGTCTTTATACCTGTACTTTGGATAATAATGATCATCACATTCAACCATCATTAATAATCTCATGCCCCCTCCCTTTCCCTCCAACCCCTCTGCCCTATCTAGAGTTCATCTATTCCTCCCATGCTCCTGCTCCCTATCCCACTATGAATCAGCCTCCTTATATCAAAGAAAACATTCGGCATTTGATTTTTTGGGATTGGCTAACTTCACTTGGCATTATCTTCTCTAACTCCATCCATTTACCTGCAAATTCCACGATTTTATTATCTTTTATTGCTGAGTAATATTCCATTGTGTATATTTGCCACATCTTGATTTCTTTATGTAAGTGAAGTGAGTGAAAATAAGATTTAATACATTTTTTATTGATAATATTGCAAATCTTCTAATCTGCACCCAGGTGACCAAACCCCAAGCTAGCTAGCTTCCCCTGGGTGATTGCAGAGTTCCAGTATGCATACTGAACTGAGGCCCTTCTGACAATCACTAGGGGGTGTGGCTGGTAGAGCCATGCTCATGACTGTGTTCAGCATGAGCATCAATCTGAGCAGACTGATGTGAGATTTCAGTTTGATTTCAAGTATTTCATGATTATAGTTTATACTGTTCCACTGAATGAAGATAAACTTGACACTCTATGGACTCTAGAATAGCAAATTCCATGAATGAAGTGAGAAAAACATGTATTTCTCTTCTTCAAATTGTATAAGTTGTTTTTCTAACCAGCAATCAGAGTTTGGCTAATTTTTCTTTCATTTTCATTTATAAAAGTGGCACCCAAGTTAAAGCTTTTTCACAGAAAACATTGCCATTAAAAGGAAATTTGGGACAATTGAACACATGAGCTTTTTCAGGCTTCACAATTCTTGTATGTCACCTATGGCTTGACCCTGACTCAGACCATGAAGGTTGCCTCCAAGCACCTGCCCCAGAGTTAACAGAAGAAAGGTGGTACCTCTATCAGCTCCATTCAGGTGATTTTTTAAAAAATACATAGTGTTTGGGTTCACTTTAACAAAATCGTACATGCAACAAATTTGATTTTAATTCCCATTCACACTTTTTTCCCTTTCCTTCCTCCCCCTATTCTCCCTACTCTACTCTCCTGATCTTCCTTTTATTTATTTATTTTTGATTGGTACTTTCTACATATATGTAAAGGTGAAATTCCCTTTGGTACATTTATATATGAATATAACATGATTTTGTTAAATTAATTCCATATCTCTTTCCTTTTCCCTTCCTTGCTCCCTCCCTTTTATTCTCTTTCTACTCTACAGATATTCCATATATCTTTTTTTTTAAAGAGAAAGGGAGAAAGGGAGGGAGTGAGGGAGAGAGAGAGAGAGAGAGAGAGAGAGAGTGAGAGAGAGAGAGAGAGTTTTTAATACTTAGTTTTTAGTTTTCGGCGGACACAACATCTTATGTATGTGGTGCTGAGGATCGAACGCGGGCCGCATGCATGCCAGGCAAGTGCACTACCGCTTGAGCCACATCCCCAGCCCTATTCCACATATCTTTATAATATCCAGTACTCTCCCCTCCCACCTTCTTCAGTTTATGTTGCTGGAACTTCCACATATGTGAGAAAAGTTTCCACTCTTGATTTCCTGTGTCTGTCTTATTTCATCTGACATGATTTTCTCCATCCATTTACCAGCAAATGGCATCATTTCATTCTTCTTTGTGGCTGAGTAAAACTCCATTGTGTATATACACCACATTTTCTTGATCTATTCATCTATTGAGAAGCATCTACAATTTGGCTATTGTGAATGGTGTTGCTATAAACATTGAAGTGGCTGTAACAATAGAGTATCCTGATTCTAGTACTTTTGGATAAATATCCAGTAGGGTTATAACTGGGTTATGTGGTGGTTCCCACCTTTTTTTTTTTTTTTTAAGAATCTCCCTGCTGCTTTCCAAAGTGGTTGCACTAATCTGCAATCTTACTAACAATGTATGAGTATACCATTTCTTCCACCTCCTTGCCAGCTTTTTTTATTATTCATGTGCTTGATCATTGCCATTCTGGCTGAAGTGAGATGAAATCTTTGCCATTCTGGCTGAAGTGACATGAAATCTTAGTGTAGTTTTGATCTGCATTTCCCTGACTGCTAAAGATGTTGAATGTTTTTTCATATTTTTTTGGCCATTTGTGTTTCTTCTTTTTAGAAGTTTTTATTTAATTGTTTTGCCATTTATCTATTAGGTCATGGAAAATGTGGTACTTATACTCGATGGCACACTGTTAATGAATACTCAGATTGTTTTCATTTCTTGATTATTGTGAACAGTGTTGCTGTGAACATGGGAGTGCAGATGTCCCTTAAATGGACTGAATTTATTTGCTTTGCATATATACCCGGTAGGTGGGAGTTCTGCATCATGTGACAATTCTGTTTTTAAAGAGAATTTTTGAGAATCTCTATTCTGTTTTCCCTAATGACTGTAGTAATTTATATTTCCACCATATAAAAAGTTGAACTTAATGTAAGTTGATACTGGAATCATGGTTACTAGAGCCTGGAGGAATAAGGGAGAGGGAAAGCTGGGGAGAGGTTAATCACTGGGCACTAAGTTAGAGTTAAATAGGATTCAGATTCTCTGGTATGCTGTCGCACCCTAGGGTGACTGTTGATAACAACAATGTACTTTATATTTAAGAGTTAGAAAAGAGAAGTTTGAATGTTTTCACTATAAACAAATTATAAATGAAGAGATAGATATGTCCAACATGATTGAAATATTACATAAATATGGGGTATTACATAATACCCTGTCAATTATATTTTGTTGTTGTTTTATGAATCAGTTAAAAAGTAAGTTCAGGGGCTGAATTTGTGGCTCAGTGGTAGAGCACTTGTGTCACATGCGTGGAGCATTGGGTTCTACCTAAGCGCCACATAAACAAATAAAATAAAGGTATTGTGAAAAACAAGTAAGTTCATATTAAAGATGGTATTCTTTTTAAGGATTCTTTTGATGCTAAATGAAATACCCCACCTATAGTTCTGGACTTAAGGCTGAGCCTATAGAATTAGTCTGCAATAAGTGTTAACTTCTATCATCACACACTTAGACAACACATGAGTGATCACATTTTAATGTTGATTTAATTAGTAGTTTAAGAAACCAGAATGATGGAGTCTCAGGAGCACAAAGCCTATAATTTTCAAATGGGTGCTGCTTTAGATGGAGAGGCTAATACTCCATTTTGTGCCAGATGTCGTATGGGGCAAAAACAAACAAACAAACAAAAAAAACTCCAAGCATTAAAGTTGAAGTCTACTATTTAAAGGGATTTATAAGTAACCTTCTTTGAAAAGACAATAATGCAAATTATAATTTCAAGGGATACCTACTTAGGTTAGAATTATACATCAAAAAGTAGCAGGTTTACAGAACTCTGCTTCTAATGTCTTTAGTTTTCCTTTTCAGCAGCGCCTTTCCTATGGTTTGCTGAAGCCTTGGCTAGAAGGATATTTACTGCCACAGCATATCTACTACCATTCTTTTTCTCTCGGCTCTGTTCCATTTGTGAAGTTAGTAGAATTTGATACTTTAAATCAGAGCATGATATGACTATGTTTTTAAAGATAAGCACCAGAATCATAAATATTTGGTTAGTCCTGGGACCTGACATCCCTATGGGACTGTGTTAGGGGATAGGTTTTCCAGGACAGGTGGTGTAGTCCCTGCACTGTAAGAACTCACATCTCATGAATGAGAGAATAAACCTCCCCCAAACAGAACAAATGCTGAATGGAAAGAGGGTACATATCCTAGGGACTCAGAGGAGAACCAATGATCTTTTTTTTTGGAAGGTGGAAGAGGAGATTACCTTTCATCTGATTCACTGTCTTCTTCCCTGTTTCTCCTCCCATACACTGAGTTAGGCAGACCCTAAATTTGGCAGAGGGTGTTAACTCCCCTAGGGTTTTGCAATAGGAATATTCCTAATCAAAACAATTTCCAACTCATTTTAGACTCAGTTCATGAATTCCTCTGAATGAAATATCTTAGGTTATCTCCTAGGAGATTCCTTTTAACTAAATCTCTTAAAATGCAAAGTGTCTTTAGGCAAGTGTATTTTGTACACATGCTAATGCTTGTGCATATTGACTCTGGAGTCACACTGCTTGGCTTAGGACCTTTAAGAAACTTTCTTAACCTGTCTCTGTCTTAATCCTTCATCTGTAGAGAAAAAGTATGTGTCAGCCAGAGCTGGATGGGGGTGAAAGATGCAATATACTTAAAATAGAGTGCCTGGCACACAGTACTGTTCAATAGTCTTTTTTATTATCATTCACATAATTTCATGTCATTGAATGTATTATGTGAGGAGAAAGAAAGGAGAAGGAAGAATAAGCCTTTGTCACAATGTTGCCTAAGGCCAGCCTGGGTAGATTGTTTTTCTCGGTGAAAGGTGACGATAATGAAGACAACAATTATGCTGGTTATTTTAAATTTCTTATTGTTATATTATATATAATCAAAATGGGAAAAGCTTTGTCATGTAATAATTCATCATGAGTGTGGGGACAAATGGCTCATGGCATTTCTCTATCAATTAAACACTAATATATAATAGATCCTTTAAATCACTAGATAGGAGTCTCTACATAATAAATCTTGCATTTCTACATTCAGTAAGCTTTGTGTTCTCTCTCATATTTGTACCATCAGGGGACCACTTAGTATCAGAATATTACTAGTATTCTAGGCCTTGTGTGGGCAAGAGACACCAGGAGGGGCCCTGCATCTCTGGAGCTCTCAGCAATTGCACTGCCTCTATTTGCCACAGGATCAGGCACAAATCTGAACTCTCTATGGAGAATGTTTTAATATTTCAATACCATGATAGACCTTTCTTCCAAACTAAATAATTCCTAGACATCAATTCGTAGTTAGCCAAATGTCATCTCTTTTGAGTAGGTCAGAATGCAGCTGCAGAGATCTTCAGAAATATTGCATCCTGGAATGGAATGAGATTTTGCAGGTCACTGCAGCTGAGTAGAATTCTCAGCTGCCAAGTCCAGGAACCCAGTTATTGATTATCAGATCAACCTTGGCATGACCTAAATATCAGCAGTTTACTCTAAAAAGGCTAATGGGGCCATGAGAACTTAGTGGATGTTAGCTGATTCTCAAGCTCTTAAGCAATTTTCTAAAACAGTTCAAAGAGAAGTATGCATACAAATATAAAAAATGACCCTTAGTGATGGTTGTCCTGGTGATTATAAAAATTGTGTATACACATGTACGTGTGTATGTGTGTGTATGCATGTGCACACATGGGTACACACAGATACAGATACACATTTATTATAATGAGACTGGTTTAAATAAATCTAATAAAATTGTCTTTCAAGGTAAATATTTTCTTTGTTTTATAATTTTATACTTATCCTATTGCTAAATATAATTTTTGAACTTTATATTTGGGAGGCACTTTAATGCCCATTTTATAATCATATTTACAGCTTTATAATTATACCTTGGCCAAAAATATAATTTATTGCTCACTTGTATTCTTCATTTATTTGTTCATTTATTTTCTTATTCCATAGATTTTGATGCAGTCTGTTGCATGCATGCCCAACCCAAATTTAGTTCATGAATTATAAAAACCAAGCTAGATATTATCCTTTCCTTATAGCTAAATGGAAGATTAAGACTACTGAAAAGGTCCATTTCTAAAATAAATTCCAAAGGACAATGTATTATAACTGAGAATATTCAGAGAAATTTGCCTCTAAAACTACATCTGATCCCATAAATATAACGCTAAGGAGTAATTCTAGTTAGGAATACCAAAACATCAAGCCTTTCCAGGATAACTATTTTGAACTTTTTAAATAAAGTCTAGGCTTTCTGCTTAAAAGAACTATAGTTTCTTTATAGCTCGACTTTATTTTTATGCATGCATTATTTCTCCTGAGAAACCTGCATAACTTGAAAGCCCAAGCAATCTTTATACAGCATTTGAAGTATAGAACTAATAAGCCACATCTCCATTTATATGGTAGTACAAGTTAAGGGATTTAACTTAAATAAAAAGTCAGTGTTGAAACAAAAAAATACAACTTAAATATCCATCTGCAAAATATACCTCATTCTTACAACAGAAGTTTCAAGTTTTCTTGCATTAAATTCTTAGGAGAATTGCATTCTGAATTCTTAAAGTGTTTAGAGAACATATGTTTACAGCTACTTCTGTTAGAAGGTATAGGTTATCTCCAACAAGATTCCTCAGGAGTCTGCTATGTGATATTATAGATAAATAATCTTCTAGCAGTATTATCAATCTTTAAAAAAATCAGACTAACATTTACTGAAAATTAATATTGTTTTAAAATAAGCAGTTAAAGATCAATAGCGTTTGTTTAAAGCGACCGCTAATCTTTGGTAGGAAATAAAATGCAACATTGCAAATAAGTTGTTCTACCACTTTACAAGAGTTTCTCATATTTGATTGTGTTTGTGGTTCCTGGAGCATGAGGTCTATAGAAAGTGATCCTATTATAGAATATTATTTTGTAGGTGAACTACTGATTCAGAACTCTGAACCCACCCTTCTATATTCTGTTTTAAATGATGAGACTAGAGCTACAATTTACATTTCAGCTTTATTCAATTGGTTTGTTAAGTTCTGCCACTGGGTTATGTATGAGATGCAGACTGCAAAGCTGAATCAGAAAGAAGTGATATGCTCCTTCCTGATTACTCCCTTTAGGCCTCCTACCTGCTTCATGCTCATGTGGATGCCATTTTAGCAATATTATTTCTTACTGGTAGCTGATTCTTACAGCAATAGTGGATTCTATTTGAACTTTCCAGCATTTGTTCAATCAGCCTTATAGAATCCTCAGTTGATTCCAACACAGGAAAATATCACAGTCCAGAAGAGTGTGCACTCGGGGATCTGACTATCAGATTCCAGAAGGAAATTCCCCTGAGCTGAGACCCTGACAGCGATTGCCCAGTTGCCTCTCCTCAGGGTCCTGACCCCTAAACACAAAGGGGATCCTCCTTAGAATTTATGGACATTGGCACAAGATAACCAGTATCCCTGTTCCTTTGGTCTGAACTTCAGCTCCATGTAGCCTCTCTATGTCCCTAAGATTCAATAATCCTAACCAGCTTTATGAATGGGGGCTGTTTCTTAAAGGTGCTATATTTATAATTGGCACTTCCTTTTTGCCTTTAAAAAATTATTTAACAAATTTATTTGTAGTTAATTCTTAATATCCACTTCTATCTGTCAAAATGAGAGTTGTCTTTTCTGTCTCCTAACTGGATCTCAGCTGATAGTAAAGTTCTGGTATGGGCCTTGATATTCTGTATGTCTAACAAGCTCTCAGGTGATGATGACATGCATCACAACTTTAATGAAGCAATATGTCTGGAAGTGCAATTTTATAATACATGATATTTCCATATAAATAAAATGGTAAATATAAATAGTGAATATTTTACATTCACAGATGAACATTTGTAAACACTAATGAGTACTCAGAATGAGATGGCTATTCCCACTGCAGACTCTGGGATGAGAAAAATGTGAGGAACATCTTCAGGTCTTCAGAAAAGAGAAATCTATATGAACTCAGAACAGAAGATATTCTCTAGTGTGATAGTTGTTTTATTGGGACTATACAAATAATAATACTGTTGAAATATGTTGGTGAATGGATGGGTGTTTTAGAAAATGAAATAATTTTAAAACTGAAATATAGAAACCACTAATTATACGAGTCTTAAGCTGCTTCACTTGATACAATGAAGACTTGAAACCCCATCATAATTTAATTTATATGCTCATATTGTACTTAATATTCTCAGAACCAAATCTATGTACAGATTGACATAATTAAACAGAGGTCCAAAATGCATACAATGTGCTATATTGAGAGCTAACTGCTCAGTTGAGAGGGGTAGGGCTTAAACATATCTAAAATTTGGTCCAAAAAGGGATTGTCAGAGCACAGCAACCCTTAGCATTGGTTTCAGATTCAACCTGACAAACTGAACAAGTTCAGGAATGGGCTCCAATGATTTGCACTTGTCATAAATTAAACAGAAGGATAAGAATGAATGATCCCAAGACAAAATGAATGTAACAATCTAATCCAATGGACTTACTGCTCCTACCTTACTGGATCAGACCAGTAGTTAGGACTATACATAGAATTGTCAAGTACCTACCTATGAATGTAGAAGCAGAAAGAGACCCACTCCTCCTTGGAGAAAAGATTTAGATTTTCCTAAGAACTAAAAAAGACTATTATTCAGATGAGGTATACCTCTCCAACAGGGATAATGCTGCCTATACACAGTTAAATAGTTTTATCCTTTGCATATTTTAAAGCTGCTAGTATACTTTATCTGTGAATTTCCTTCAGTCACTTGCACTTGGAGCAACTTGATGGTAACCAGAATTAAGACATATTTGAATTTAAATATTCACTTGGTATAAACCTATTTTAAAAACTCATTATTAAAGAAATCCAATATAAATATTTTCCTGGACCAGTATCATTACTAATAAGTCATTTTATAATCTTTTATTCTAGGAGAAATCAGAAGTCAATGAGCCACCCCCCTTACCAGTCTGTGAAGATATTATTATTCATCCTGTTTGTCAAGCCACAAAGCCTGGTACTGGCAAATAGTTGACATTCAATAACTTAGCTTTAGACAGTAGGAAAATAGGTATTCAAGAGTTTTGAATCATGCTAGTTGATTCAAAACTAAGAAGAAATAAATTTTCTAAAAGGTAACTGTATGCTGGCAATCTTGGGGCTAAGTACTTTAGCATAATGGATGCCAGGGAATAGTCCTAGTTACACCTAACATGCATTGGAATCTATTAGTGATGGTGATCAAGTTGGAAGAATATGACAATGGGAAAAGAACATTTCTACCAGGAAAGATAACGGGGAGACTAGAAGTAACTAAGCACAACTTTATGAGGATAATTTCATGGTGATATTGAGGAGAAAGCTACTAAATTCCTTCCTTTGGAAGGAAATACAGTTGTAAAACAAAAAATTGTCTTGTTTCCCAAAATTAAATGTGCCTATTTCATAATATGGAGTATTAGAAATATCTTATTTCTATTTCGTGATATGGAATTGCTTATTTCATAAGGTAGTTCATTTCATTACTGACTACTATAAAAGTATGTCTGTCATCTTGTATTCTTGATCCTAGTTCTGCTTAGTATAGCAGTTCAAAATCTTTCACATGGCAGGGAGCCCATCAATATTCAAGGACAACTATAATGTTCTCTGATCCCTTCTCTCCTGCCAGTCACTTACTATTAGACCTTCCATAAAAAAATATGGCAGGGAAACAAATTTTACTTCATTAGTCTGTTTGTTTTCTAAAGTAAGAATGCCCAGGCAAACTAGAACATTGAACCTCACATAATGTCCTTACATTTTATCTGAACATGAGATTAATATCTTTCTATCGTGTTGCAAATTCACTGAGTTCATTGTAACTTAACTTTTCATCCAAAATGTGTATTTTGGAAGTTAATATGAGAGAATATTTTTATCTATTGTGGTTATATATGTCTGGGAGCTAAAGGGAACTAAATTTATTTTTTAAGAACTAGGTGTTTACATGCAGCTCAGATTCTTAACCCACGGATAGCATTTTACATGCATTCCAGGTCTTCAGCATCCTTATTCAAAATAGGAATGGGAGACTTGTACTGAACTTAGATTCCTATGCAATTTCAGAAGTGTGAGTTTCAATAAGAAGCTTTGGGAAGAAGAATTGCTAAGAATGTCTTCACAAGTTTGTCAAAGTCAGGAGAAGATGATAAAGTTTTTTTTTCTTTTTTTTTGAATTTTAAGTCTACATGAATGACAGTCAAAAAGAAAGCTCCCCAAAACTCCCAAAGTCATGAAGCATAAAGTTAACATATTTTTCTAAGATTTTAATTTCACCATAGCCTAAATAATAAAGTATTTCTTAGATTCTTAAAAATAATAATAAAAATGGCCTATTATATTTTGCTTATTCTAGTTCAGTGCATATTTCAAACATCCCATAATTTTCTAATATTAGGCTTTTATTTAGCAACTCTCATGTCCTTTTTTAACTAAATAGAGTAGGAAACCCACTGAAAGTTCTTTTTTCCTGCCAATCCATGAATTTCCCCAAGGTCTTTTTCACAGGTTACATCAGTGATTACTATTGTACCTTCAGTTAAACAGTTTGATTTTGAATAAATTCGAATTCAGAAGTCATGACTTCCTCCTTGGGTAGTGAGAGGAAACAGCCATGAATCTGTGAAATCAGTGAATATGAATTACCTCTTCTGTATTTGTACCTTCTTTCCAGGACATTTTTCTCATTACAGAGGTTTAGGAGACCTTAATAAGTTACAATAACCTCATTTGTACCACTGTCACATTTTAAGTGCTTAGCAAAAAGTGTTAGGATTCAGGTACAAAGTGAGTTAAATCAGAATATGGTAATATTAGTGGTGAAAGCTTTCAACAAGAAATGGATCATTTTTCAAATGCATATGAAGAACTAATACTGCAAGCTGAATTCCATGGATTCTTAGTACTGTATATATTGATGGTAAACCTGAAGGAGAATCAGGTCATACATCAGCCTAAGCAAAGGTATTTCCAAGCATTCTCAAAGCTTTCATGGGACTAAAGAACTATAGCTGCTCCATTTTGATATATTTTTTTCACTTAAAATGAAAACAAAATTCATGGAAGGTTAAATATTTTTTGAGATACAATGCTAGAAAAATAGACTTTCCCCTTAGACCAACTCCTAATGTATAAGCCTCAAATTGGTGATCAACTACTCAAACCTGACTAGTATATTCATTCTTATTGGGTTTTCAGTGAAAGTCAAAGAATTTTAAGTAGTTACAAACATTAAGCATTAGGATATTTCACATATAAAAACCACATTTCAGAAATGGGCAGATCTGGAAATGGAGCACATTCCTTCCATAAGAAACTAGCTCCTGGAGCAGAGTAAGAACTATGTACTTTCAAGTGGATAAACCATTTTGTAGGTCATCCAATTTTCTTTAAGTATCTTACTTCCTTTTGCATATAGGATGCAATAAAATAAAAGATAGCAAATTCAGTTATAGACTACAATGACTATAATGAAAGTTTTGTTTTAAACTTCAGGGACACTAATTTTGGAACACACCAACCTATACATACATTTAATCTAGGCCTATGTCTAATTTAGTGCAATGCACTTTTTAGTATGGTTCACCCATTGTAAATATTTCCAGTTTGACTTCACCACTCAGGTACTACTCAGGAGGATAAAGCAAAGTGAGAGCATTTCCTATAGAAAGAGGCAGAAGAATCCCAGAGGCTTTGTAATGAGGAAACTCCAAGTGTGGTTGAAAGTTATGGCAATAGGACAAGATTATAAAACTATGATAGAGTGCAAACAGAAGGCAACTGGGCAGGAGGTTAAAAGATGATGAAACAAGGGTATTATAGCAAGTGCAATGACCAAGACAGATGAGAATGAAGGAGAGTTGTGAAAAGAGATGTTCAGGAATTTGGCTGCAAAAAGAAAGCACGTTCTTGTGACAATTTAACTGATGCCTGGATTGGGTTCCAGATGCCCATCTGTATGCTGAGGGATTCTGCCAGCTGAACAGCTGCACTAACAGACTGAAACTAGACCAATCTCTTGGATAGGTGGGAGGAAAGGCAGACAGGATGGGAAATAAGCCATTTATCTCTTAACATGCACAGTTGCACTTTCAATCCAATATTTAATCAATACAAAAAAAATCAACATTTGTGAAGCCAATTATAAGTTTTATAAAATGGTAAAAATAAATTCTAATTATCTGATTTTTGGGTGCATAAAACAAATGTTTTACCTTACAAACTATTTTGTTTCTGAGATTTGCAAACATAATAATTATATGATGGACAATTGCAGTAAAGTATTTTGTCCAAATGATTGAACTGTGGCAAGAGAAAACAAAATTAAATCTTAATAGCCGGGCTGGGGATGTGGCTCAAGTGGTAGCGCGCTCGCCTGGCATGTGTGCGGCCCGGGTTCGATCTTCAGCACCACATACAAAGCAAAGATGTTGTGTCCCCCGATAACTAAAAAATAAATATTAAAATTCTCTCTCTCTCTCTCTCTCTCTCTCTCTCTCTCTCTCTCTCTCTCTCTCTCTCCCCCTCTCTCACTCTCTCTTAAAAAAAAAAAAATCTTAATAGCCATTGCTGATAACATCAATAATATAAATAATAATAATATATTATGAATAAAGTACATGGCACGTATTATATTACTTCATTCTTGCATCAGAGCTGCAAGGTAATTATTATTTATATTTTATGACTGAGGAAGTGAAAGATTAGAGAGACTGCACAGAGCTAGTCAAAGCCAGCATTGCAATCAAAGATGCTCTGATTCTAACACACCACAATTATATATGAGAAAGGTAGGTAATCTATCTCATTATTTGTTAATATGATTAATGTATTGAAATATGCTTGAATATTTTATAGAGAAAGGAATACATACATGAGTAATTCTATGATTTAATTATTTGTTAAATCACACACTAAAATAGGTACAAATGTTCTCTTCATAAAACATTTTCATGAGTAGTCAATTGTGGAATTATAATGATTTTGAAATTAGAATGTGTAAGTGATTTTTTTTTCTTTATTCCAGTCCTTGTAGCATGTATTTGTGTATATGCCAAATAGAGCAGTTTAGGACCCTCTGTGCTATTATGGATAAATGTGGTTAAAAGTAAACAATTTTCTTTGTTTTTTAGTTTTTTTTACTCACATAATTCTTTGGAGAGTCATCTTATTTGTTGTATTTATCAATTGTTTTATTCCTTTGTATTGTATTTCATGATATAGATGTTTAAGCCTTTATCCATGAGCTTCCAGTTTGGGGCTATTATGGATAAACATGTCTTTATTACTCTGGTTTAAGCTCAGGAGTTCAATTGCAAGTTTTATGGTAACTGTGTTTAACTTATATTCAGAAATTGCCAGATTGTCCTCCAGAATGGCTCTAACATTTTACTTTCTCTGCAGTGAGATGAGAGACTGTGTTTCTCTGCATCCTCGCTGACATTTGGTATGGTCACAGATTTTTACTTTGGACATTCAGATAGGTATACTGTGATAACTGTTTAGTTTCAGTTTTCATTTCTCTAATGGCTAATGATTTGGAATGTTGTCTAACAATCCTATGTCCACTTTGGTGAGAAGTTTCCCCATTTTCTAAATGGGTTGCTTGGTTTTTACTGCTGCATTTTGATTGTTCTTTTTATATTCTAAATACTAATCTTTCTTCAGAATACATGATTTGTAAAACTTTTCTTCCATTCTGTAATTTATATTCTCATTTTATTTTGATGAGATACATTTTATCATATTTTTTAATGAATTTTTCTTTTGGTATAGTCTAAAACCTCTTTGCTTAGTCCTAGAATCTAAAAATTTTCTTCTTTTTTTCTGAAAGTCTAAAAATTTAACTTTAATTTTTTAATGCCTGAGTTATTTTGAGTTAATTTTGTACAAGTTGTAAAATTTATGGTGCATTCAATTTGTTGTTGTTGTTGTCTCATTGATATGTATTATTTTGATTTTTACATTAATTGAATTTTATGTATTTCCATTAAAATATTTTTTCAGATTTTTCCATTGCTCACATTTTAGAATAAAGTTAATTTTTTTGCAATAATGGTGATTTAGAATTAATTTTACATACTTACCTCTTGATAATGCATTATACATATTAGTAATAATTTTTTGGTGGATTCCTTAGAATTTTCTACACAAAAGATCATAGCACCTGCCAGTAAATAGCACTGGACTTCTTATTTTTTAATCTGGTTGCCTTTTCTTTCATTTTTTTCTCTTTTTATACACACTAAATCCTCTAGCACAATTAAAAAAGAATTGTGTGATATATAAACTTACCTCTTCCTTGATCTTGTGAAGAAGGTTCTCAATATTTCACCATTGACAATAATAATTGCTATTGGTTTTTCATAATAGCCCTTTATCAGGTTAAAAAAGTTCTCAGCCAAATTTCTTGAGGGTACTTTTTTGTGTGTGTTTGTTTGTTTGTTCATATTATTATTTTTTAACTCATGGTTAGGTGTTACATTTTGTCAAATGCTTTCTCTGTGTCTTTTGAGAAGATAAAGTAATTTTACTGTTTCTATTAATATGCTATATTATGTAATCGATCTTCTGATTAGTAACATCTTGCATTCCTGGGATGTATTCTGCTTGATAGTTATGATAATACTTTTTATGTAATTATTCAGTTTGATTAAGATTTTGTTGAGGATTTTTCTGCTTATGTTCATTAAGGTTATTTGTCATTTTCTTTGTGATATTTGTCTGGTTTCAGTATACCAGTATGCTACTCTCATTGAATGAATTGGGAAGACTGCCTGTTCTTTTTTATTGAAGGGGTTCATGGAGTGTTATGATTCCTTCTTTAAATGGTTGCTGGAGTATTTCAGTGAAGCTAGGTGGGACTGAACAGTTTTTGGTGGAAAAATTTTTTCTTACTAATTCAATTAATTTACTTGTTCGGGGGGGCATTTTAAGACTGTCTAAAAACTATGAATTGGCATCTCACTATGATTTTAGTTCATATTTCTCTAGTGATTAATATAAAAGATCTACTCATATTTGCCATCATGTATCCTGTTGGAGAAGAGTGTGTGTTCATACATTTTTCCCACTTGTTTTTATGTTTCCTGATACTATGTTCTTTAGAGTTCTTTATATATTCTAGATACAAGTGCTTTGTCGGCAATATAATTTGCAAATATTCTTCTCAGAGTGTAATTTTTCTTTCTCTGAACAGTTATCTTTCATAGAGCCTAAATTTTAAAATCCAGTCTATCAATGTTTTAATGGATCATGCTTTTGGTATCATAACTAAAACTTTCCCTAATCAAAGTCAAACAGTAATTCTCCTTTTTTTTCTGAAAGTTTTATAGTTTTAGTTGTTATATTAAGGTTTGTGATCTATTTCAAGTTAAATTTTGTACAAGGTGAGAGCCATATGTGAAATTTTTCTTCTCAGCCCTTTTTCTCCTTTCCTCCTTTTCCTCTTCCATTGGTATAACCAGTTCCTCCTGAAGATTTATTGACAAGTATATTCCTTCTCCACTGAATTGCCTTGTATGTTTGTTCAAATAAGTTGTCTATACATATATAAAGCAGTTTTTATTATATTGAAGTATATCTTTTTCAAGGATGCTATTGAAAATTGTATATTTTTAAATTTTGAGTTCCACTTACTTACTGCTAGTATGTAGAAATACAACTGACTTTTAAAATTAGATGTTATAGTCCATAACCTTGCCTACTCATTTGTTACTTCTAGAAAATTCTTCAGGATTTTCTACCCAGCCATTTCCATTTTTTTTTCTGCAAAAAGACATTGTGCTCATTATTCCCTCAATCTCCGTCTTTTTTTTTTTTCTTTTCCTATTTCTTATCTGATTATGCTGGTTCAGACCTTCAGTATGGCATTAAGTAGAAGTAGTTAGAGAGGAACGACTTGCTTTATTCCTGATATTAAGAGGAAGAGATTCATTTTGTCATTGATACATACAAGATTTTAACAGATACTTTTCATTAAAGAAGTGCTTGTTGACCTCTTTGCTATCCTCCACATAAAAGTTCTTTTGTTGGGAAGATATATAAGAAGAATCTGGGAGAAGTTTCTTGTATAACTGCTGCTCAACTCTTTTCTCAGGTTCTTGTTTTGTTTGAATCCAGAGGGGGGTCTACCACTGACCTATATTCCCACCTTTTTATTAGTATTACTTTGACCCAGGGTCTTACTAAATTGCAGAGACTGGCATGATATTTGTGATTATCCTGCCTCAGCCTTCCAAGAAGCTGGAATTATAGGCGTGCACTACTGTGCCCAGTTCTTCCTCAGATCTGAACCACCATGACACTCCCTAGGAATTTTTTGGGTTTATTCCTATGAGGACTTTGTGAAATTCATGTAAAGTATGCCTACATGAGAGTGCAGATTCTGCCATTTCTATGTTCCCCCATTTTTGTGTTCCATGAGCTTTTCTTAGCTGCACTCCCCTTACAATTATCTGGTTGCTTCTACCCCAGGTAATTTCTTGCCACTGTCCTTTTTCTCACATTTCTACCCAGTTGGTTTCTAGGTGACCTCAGCTCTATAGTAGTTTTTAGAAAAAAAAGTTATATTTTTGAGATTAACCTGGTTGGTTCTTATTGTTGTAAAACATGAGAGGAACACATCTTCTAGCTTTCTACATCTCTGAACAGGAGCTAGCCATCCATAGATATTTATTACCTAGCATTGGTTGCTCTCCAAAGTAGGATTGACTCCATTACTTAGGATAATATATCACCAGTGGCCTTGCTGGTTTATGTATGACCTCTTATTTGTGGTGTTCATGGCTAGCATATGTCGTCTTTTTCTAATTTTGATGAACTCAGAAAAAATTTAGCATCTCATTGTGGGAAAAGTTCCCTTAGAAAAGAGATGGATGAATTGGAATTAAGGCAAGAAAAGTTTTGAATAACTTTTAATTTAAAAAGGGGGGGGGAGCTGAATCCTAGTATAATTTAATTAAAAATTAAATTACAGCAATTTCTAAACCAGTGATGCATTCTGAAAGTGGGATTCTAGGACAGAAGCAGAGGCAGCACTGGTAATTTGTTGTAAGTGCAAAGTCCTGGGCTCTACTCCATTTTTTGAATCTAATACTCTGGAGGTGAGACCTAGCAGTCTGAATTTTAAAAAGTTCTCCACCTGATTCCAGTGCACACAACAGTTTAAAAACCACTGATATAAACCAATCCTACAACTAAAAAAGAAAAAAAAAAGTAGAAATATTTAATGAAATGGCACAGCAACCGAAGAATACTTGCTTTTTAAATTCAGAGCATATTCTCATCCGCTCTACCTCCATGAACAGACCTAATCAGTTTATGCTCTTTGTCTCAGTAAACACATCCTTGGGACCATCCAACCTGAGTATATAGAACAAAGTCAATTTCATTCCATGGTGTTCCAACTGCTAGCACACTTGTTCTCTGTCTAGAATTTAGAATTTTCACCCACTCTGACATTTTGTACCTATGTACTCTAGCACTGGGATTTCCTATATGATTTTCTGATCCCCCTTCATTTGGTGACTTTTACTTGCCAACAAGTCCATTGGTTCTTTCTTTTAATTCTAGCAGAATATCACATCTCCTAAGTATTCTCAATAGATTAATACCGCCATTTTCAAAATCTGTGAAGCAGTAGATAACTTCTTCAAATAAAACCTCCCAAGGATCTCAATCTATAAAACTCATAGAGGCAGAGCTATTGTTAAAGGAAATATCAGCTGCACATACTTTGCAGGGATAGCAAAAAGGTACCTTGGGTCTTTTTGTTGTTTTCTGTTTTGTGTGCTCATCCTGGATGTGTTCTGCAGAATTTGGGTGTTATGAAAGCCACCACGTTGGTTGATCATTCAGAACTGGGAAAAACATAATCCTGGAAAATCAGAAAATACCTGGACACCAGAATTTCCCAAGCCTAATGTTTTCACCCATATTATTTTTCAGTAAAACTCATCAATTACATGTCCTTCCCACTGTTTACTCACTAAAGAGGATGTTAAAGAAAGGGTTATGACTTTATTTGGTCATAATCAATAAATACATGGTCTGAGTTGAAAGTGTATTCATGCTCCCTACTTGTGTTCACTTCTTCAGGGATGAGGGTAAGGTAGCTCTTTCTCAGTTTTCTGTGTGAGAAATCTTGAAAGCAGGCCATTGGCATGATGACATCATAATGTTCTCCATATATCCAATCTTCATGGGCCACAAGAAGTTGAACTTCTAAAAAGTTCTAAGATAATAACCATCTGAAGTTCAATGCTCACAGATTTTAATTTCTATTTATTTTTCTAACACCCACTGAGAAAAATAATTATATCAGAGTGAGCCCTAGAGTTAAGGGAGAAATAAATAAATATGGCTATTACCTTTTATTTAAATATGCAATAAAAAACTGCATAGTTCTCCCTGGAGCATTTTAGGTGAAAGCCACTGTTTTCTTTAGGGAAACAAAGGTATATTTTATTACTGGGATGTTCTTTTATTTTCCATCTGTAAAGGGAAATATGTCAAAAGCATGCATTTAAGAGATCATAACAAAGGACAGAATTACCTGAACAAAAGATGGGCTAGCCACATGAAACTTCAGGCACTATAAAATAAATTTCTAATCAATTTACTCTAATTCATAACAATATTAATGTATATTGGCTTCTTCCCCATTTTCTGGGGTGATTAACACAGAAAGCCTTACTGATTATATTGCCTTTGATTATGTAAACAAATACACTTTTACAGTTTTTGAGAAATATGCCTACTTAAGTAATTGCATTCATAGATCACATTTCATTTAAAATTATTCTCCAAATTGAAATCATATATCAATTTTCCCCTTAGTATTGTGTGAGTCACTATTGCCCAAACATAATGTCTCATATAAATATTTAAGAATCTCTATTTTTAGGATAGAGTTTATATAGTGCAAAGTGCTTATCATCTTACTTGATTCTTATAGAACAACTAAGTGGTATGTTTTCTAAATGCTTAAATAATAATTGTAGAAGCTTTTTATAACATCTCTACAAGATATATGGTAACAACCATGTCTTAAAAGTAAGGAAAGCAGAAGTGAAACGCCAAGTTAAGCCAAAGAATTTCTAACAGACTAAATGCAGGAATTGTGCAGGTCTCCATTCAGAACCACATTATCTTTATGAACTTAAAAAAAAAAAGTGAGAGAGAGGAGAGAAAATGAACATATTTGGTAGTAACGCTGAATTGAGCATCTTCATTCTCCTTTTGAAGTTGATGAATTAACTTTCTTTCTCTGTAAAACTTGAGACTTACTGCATATCCAGATTTAACACACATAAGAACTTCATGTTGTAAGTATATAAAGAAACACATCAAAGAGTTACTTTAGAAAATCCAAGGAAGCCTTATGTCGATATGGAGAGTTAAGGATACTAAAAACTCTCCTAGTTGTAAAATAAACATTTTAATGAAATTTTTTTTTTCTGTTTAGGGACAGAGTTAAGTCAAAAACCATGTTAATCAGTGCTCTTTAAATTACTCTTTAAAATTTGCTTGGTAAGATTCATTATGAATGAGGCTGATTTGGCCTATAAAATACAAGCAAGTGTTTTTTTTTTTTTAGAGAGAGAGTGAGAGAGAGAGAGAGAGAGAGAGAGAGAGAGAGAGAGAGAGAGAGAGAGAGAGAGAGAATTTTTTTAATATTTATTTTTTAGTTATCGGCGGACACAACATCTTTGTTTTATATGTGGTGCTGAGGATTGAACCCGGGCCGCACGCATGCCAGGCGAGCGTGCTACCGCTTGAGCCATATCCCCAGCCCCTCAAGCAAGTATTTTTAACAAATTGACACTTAAACAAAACAAAACAAAACAAAACAAAAGCAAAATTTGAATTGAGTTTTTTTTTTTTTTTTTTTCCGTATTTCCTATTCCCACACTCAATTTCTTCTCCCATTTTCTTTACTTGATCCCTGTCATTTTCATTTCAAATCACCTGGACATCGCTTAGCTCAACATCAAAAGGAGTTCATGAGGGGACCAGAAAACACTATGAAGCACAAGCAAGACTGAATCAGCTTAGAAGTCCCAAGACAGGCAATAGGATCATTTCCCAATGAATACAGAAAACACTGACAGGCAAATGGATACCTAGTAAGTAGCCTTCAGCTCAAGTATGATTAGAATTTTGTACATCGAACCATAAAGAATATATATGCTTCTTTCTCAATAAGAGACAAGAAGTCAAAAACGAGAGTTGTACATTCATGGGCACCCATGAGATTTTGGAGGGATATAGCTACATAATAGACCTTGATTTCCACTGTTCCACATGTGACCTGTAATTGTCTTATAATAATAATCTCACTACCATTGATAATAGATTGTGTTGAGTAAGTTCTAGCTATATGTCATATACCAGATAAGAACAACTACATAAATCACAAGAACAGTTAAATTAGAAATAACAACTTTGAGCAACAAAAGCAGAAAACCTATTTTAAGGAATGAGGTTTTGAAGTCTGGACAGGAAGACTTTCTGTATCTAACAAATGTCACCTGAGAGAGGAAAGTTGGGGTAAAATATCAACAAATACAGACATTAACAAATTTTGTTTTAGACACTAAAGCATAGTACATACTACAAGACTACCAATATTAGCACATCATCTTGTGGTCAGAAGGGTGAAGGGATGATAAGAACCAGTGGATATTGGAACTATAGGTTTATACCATTGAATATTAATTTTTAAAAACTCAGCAAGTTATATTTCTCATTTTACAGAAGACAGCTCAAAGCTAACTTCATAAGAGCCAGAATTGGAATGCAAACTTCACTGGGCCTCATTCCAAAGTCCATGTTTAGCTTTTAGAATTATCTGCCTTTTGGACACCAATGAGAGCTGAGATGCTGCTATAGCCATTCCTGGATAATGTCTGGAGCCCAGTACTGGTGGAGATGGATTCTGGTAAGTATCCAAACTGACACCACAGTTACATGTATCCCATTAAAATGCCAGCAGTTCTTTTTTTCTTGTTGCTATATACTGGTTTTGGATCTTTGGATGAAATTTAGACAAAAGATTAAAAAATAGCAGAGAAGAAATTCTGGAATCAGTATTTCTGAGTTGCTACAAAGTTGCGTGAAAACAGTGTATACTGATTGTCACCAAAGTACAACCTCCCTAATTGAGTACCACATTAATTGGCAATCCAGAGATGTAAAAGTCCACCGTGCAAATAAGAAACATTCCAGTCTCTCAGGTCAAAAGTCTTGGAATTATTTACAATTCTCTTTTTCTTATACTTTTTATTTAATATCTCAGGAAATCCTTTGACTCTAACTTCAAAATATTTCATCCAAAACGTAGCCACTTCTCACCATCTTCATAGCTAACTGCCCTGTTCTAAGCCACCATCACCTCTTACCTGCTTCAATAGCCTCTTAACAGATAACCCTCTTCCATTTTTGTTCCCTAAACTCTGTTCTTCACATAGCATCCAAATGATCCTTTTAACAACTGTTAGATTTTTTTTATTTCAAAACTTCTATTGGTATTCCAGCTAACTCAGGGTAATTATGTGACTTACAAGGACAGATATACCCCCATACCCTTCACTCTCCATTCTCATCTTGAATTACTCTCCTTTTTATCACTCCTGTCCCAGTTGTGATGTGAGTTCCTTAATCATTCTCCTGCCTTGACATCTTAGTAAGAGCTGTTTCCTCTGCCTGAAATTCTCTTCCCCCAGATTCAACATGGTTCCCTCCCTCCCCTCCTTCCAGCCAATGTTTGAACATCACCTCTCCAATGAGCCATACTCTCACCACCCTATTTAAAATTATAGCATCCCTTATTTAAAATCTGCCATAATATGGTTGTTTGTTTTAAAATCTCAGGTCTTTGTAAGGATGTTTTCTGCAGCATTTGGAGAGAATTGTTTTTATAGTTTGTGCATTTTTAAGGGACTTTAAGAAAATCTACCTAACTACACTCCCTGTTCTGCTACTTTTCTGGGCTATAGTAAGTAAGCATCAACTTTGAAAATCAGCACCACAAGCGGATTTGTTTCTTATACCATTGGTGGAAACCATTCCTATGGAATACACTTATCTACCACTGGACAAATTTGGTTTTATTCCAGAACATTTAGGTGAGGAAATAGAAATTAAGATTCTCAAAAATACAATATTGCTTTATGGGTTTGTTAAAAATCCTCTTGAATGAAAGGGACTTTTTCATTGTAAATAGGCCAAAATATTCTGTTTGAGTATGTAAATTAAATAAAAGCCTGCCTGCCTCTTCTGGTTGTTTCCAGGAATGGAAGCTTTGCAAGGCAATTCTTAGGGGAAGAGATAAAGTATTAACCAAATTAAGAGGATAAGTAGCTTTCATTTGATTTGACTATTATTTTATATTACAGTAGATGAACTTTTATCTATGAGTACTTCCTAAACATACCTTAGCATGTAGGATAGTTCCACTGATTTTAGGTTTGTGATTATATGGAAAGCTCTCTGGTTTTCTCTTTCATTGACTTAAATTATATTTACCTATACCTCTAGGTATAGGTAAAAAAATTTGCATAATAAACTTGTTTATCCAGTCACTTTGTCTCAAATTATGCTTTTACAATAAAGCATTGTATACTAAACTCCATGCAACTATACAGATGCTTTGTCATGGCTATTAATGGGCATTGGTGGTCACTTGTATCATGGAAATACCAGGTGAACCAACTGGATGCTCATGAGTGCAGTTAATAGATTTCCGTCAAGTCAATACAGCATGGTATTTCTTGATTTATCCGTGTCCCTCACCATGACTGTTGCTATCAGATAGCTCTCTACCACTCAAGAGCTTGACATAAGGGCTCTCTATGTTCCCTTTCTATGCATCCTACCTACCTTTCACTTCTTTGGGACTTTTTCCCTCATGGATCTTCTTTGATTACAATCTGTTTAATTGTAATTGCTTTGATTACAATCTGTTTAATTGCTCAATTCAATTTTAGGGAGTTTTGTTAGGATCCCCAAATTTGGGCATTAGAGCAAAGAAAAGGGATTTTTGGCAGTATCAAGAATGTATTACCTTATCTGTGAGAGAACCTGCTTCTATTTCAAGTTAGAATTTCAGAATCAGTCTCTTTAGTAATTATTTGGTAGAAGAATTTTATTATGACCAATCAGTAATCCATAATCTTTTTGTCATGTTTTAAATTTACAAATTCCCCGAATACCAATAGAATATTAATATGGCTGGTTTTGCAGATGAATATGTTTGGGAAATGCCAGTTTGAAATTACCTGGTTAATATCAGATTTTTGTTTTGTTTTACTAATATGCTTGATAAATCACAAAAGGTAATATAATGCACAGTAATTTCTAGAATGGTTTGAACCAGAATCTATTTTTCAACTAATACAAAAATTCATTTGGCAAATGCTATTTTAGGGAATTCAGTAATGTGTATCAAACTATATCTATATCTATGTCTATATCTATATATCTTTCTTTTTTAAAAAAGTGCATTTAGTTTTCCATAATTCCTTCATTAGAGAATCAGATAAGAAAAGCAGAGATCTGAGAAAAACTAGTTTTATGGTAAGTGCATCTAGATGTCAACTATATTACAATTTGTCATCAAATAAGAGCAATATAAATAACTACCTGACAACAAACTGCTTTTTGATAAGATTTCCAATGTTAAGCCAATTAAACTGAAGAAATACACTGGTCCTAATCATTCTGTTGTTCCTATCCTTTAAAAATTACCTCTTCAAGAAGTTTCATAGTACTAATAAGAAAGAACTTTGAGCTGAAGATCAAAAAGCAACGTTAAGCAAAAACTATAGCTTTCTTCAGCTGTGAAAAAGGTCTAGTAGTTTCTGTGTCATCTTTTTAGTCATTAATAAATTCAAACACAACATCAACAAAGGTGCTTTTAATTATTTAATATTTTAAGTTGATGGAGAACTAAATCATTTTGCTGAACATTTCATTTGTAAAGACTGTAGATTTTTTTTGCTTCTATTAACAAAACAACTGAGAATCTAGATTTTCTTCATTATCTAGTAGTATATTAAACTAATATCATATTTAGCATATTTCCCTAAAGTAGCATTTCAAGGAAGTAGGTCAAGGTTTTAATACTGAGCATGTGGAAGCATATATGTAATGAGTATAAGGTTAGGATCAGGAAAACAGGGAAGTGGGATGAATGGAGAAATGGTGGATTACCATTCCTCTAATCTCTGTGGCAATGGGATAAATGAGATGATCAGAATTAGATAACATCTTTTAAAATTCAATTCTGTCCACATACCGCTCTGTCAAGGCCTCAAAGTCCCATAAAATGGCCAGAATACCTATCAAATTTCTCAGGGGATAGGGCTGCATCTAATATGCAGAGGAGTTAGAGAAATACCGAGTTACTTGTTAAACAAGGTATTACTTGACAATTTTAGTAGCTACAAAAGGAACATAACTCCCAAATCTCAAAGTGTCAGAAAAGTGCTAATGAGAATAGAAGCCTTTCTACTTTCCTATGCCATCTCCTGTTTTAGCAGCTACTCACACTGACTTTTATTTTTATCTCCATTTATATTCCTAAGTAAAATATGGCATGTAAAAAATCCAAAATTGATTTAATAGCACATGTTGAGAACTAGCAAAAGCTATGATATTGAAAACTATTAGCTTACCTTGCCCTGCTAACTAGTTATTTAATTATTTCATTTAAAAAGTTTTCAGTAAGATCTGAAAGTAAGCAACAAAAGAAATCAAATAAATTTACCTAAATGAATCTTTACAACACAATAAGAAAACATTGACATAGTTAAGTAATATGGGTTTAATACTCATGATCATTGTTTCAGATTAAATCTTACGTCATATTTTAGACTATTATACAACTGTTAGTTCTCAACTCTCTCTTACCCCACCCTGCTGTATGTTCCAGATGTATAGACTACATCAACAAGATCTTTGCCACACAACTTCAAACTCTGGCCAATCACTACCACAATTATGAATTTGTGAAGCAGCAAGGAAATGCCAAGGGAGATAGTTCAGACAAAGAGGAAGTGCCTTCTTTCTAGGTCTTGCATTGACATTGTGTTCCTCCACCAGAATCTGGAAGCTCAGATGACAAACATCACAAACATCATGACAAAACAAAAGGAAAACGACAAACTGATAACCTGAATGCCCAACTCAGAACGTGAATAGGTGAACAAAAATTCCTATGGTAGCTTTGAAGAAGTTGCTTATGTCCTGGAGCTCAGTGGTAGACGTGTTTGAGGACCAAGTTAAGGTCACACTACAGTATGATAATTTCAGGGTATAATTTCAGCACAAATAGAGGTAAGGTAAGGATACTTATGGGGAACAAATGGGAGCCTGAGATGTGAGAGAGAGGCAGATGAATATACCCAGGTTTAAGGTTTAAGAATGTTGAATTCCAGGAATTCTTTTTACTGTGGATACAGCCTCTTCCCTGTTCACCCTATCCCAGGGCCAGTCTTCTACCAGATAAAATATCTTTCAGTGATTTCAGAATTCCTTCACAAATAGATAGTGTTTCTCTTCAGGACCTCATGGCTTCTGAACCCACAGTAAGAATTAGTAAGAGTTCAACACAGCCACATGGAGAAGTGTGGGGCTAGGTCTAGAAAGGGAGAGCTTATGGCTGAATTATAGGAGCACATACTGACTTAACTTTACTGCTTATAAGACTTATGCTGATGCCACCATTCATTGACTTTGTTTTATAGCAAAAAAAAAAAAAAAAAAGTGCATAGAGGCCAATGCTTTATTTCACAATTATGAAATAAACCCTGAAGTGTGTTCTACTGCGCAAAAGAAATGGCAGATAGAATAGTGGTATTGCTAGTGAGTGTCCGCTTTAAAAGCCAGCTGGGAGACAACGCCCTGTTCAGCTGTGGTGCCATGTGATATAAAGTAATGATTGCCTTCAACCAGCAGTCCATATATGGTGTTGCTTTCTCCATAAATAGCAGGATATCCTATTGAAGGGATTTTTAAAAATTTTCTACACTTTGTGATTTGGGGTTTGGTTGGTTTGGAGAACTAGTGTACAAGGAAGGAGTTGCTTCCACCGGCAACAATAGCTATTATTTTTCATTAGTATGGAAGTTGACATTACTCCTTGGCAATTTGTAGTTTTCCCTGCCACTGAACAACAGGCAGATAGAGGCTCATTGGCCAGGGAAGTTGACTTAAATTAATAAGGAGAAATTGGGTTGAATTTTTATAGTGGATATAAGGGACTATATATAGAACTAGCTTACATATTCATTAGTATTTTTCTTAGGACTTCTTTAGGACTCTGACAATGAAGAACTACAGTGACCCAATAAAGATCAGCAAGTACTTATCTCACACAGAAATAAAATATTTGGTCTCCGCAGATTGTCCAACTATGTTAATAGTAAGCAGAGAATAAGGAGAACATGAAATAGGTGTGGGAGAATGAAGCTTTGCTTGTTAGAAAAAAAAAACTTTTTTAAAAATTGTAACCACCTACAAAAGAGAGGGAGCTATGTATATGGTAATTATCCCCACCCCACCAACACCACCATTTTTGTCCACTGCTGGTAAGGCCCTGCATATCCTCTGAATTGAGGGCACAGTTTTTATCTGGGCAAAGAATTAGGATGGGATATTAAGGAACAGAAAATATATATTTTATTCTACTTCTCCATATCTGTTCGCTACTTTCTATGCCAAGTTCTTTGCCCTCAGATGTAGATTTTTCCAGATGGATCAATAGATTACCTTGCACTCTGGCTTCTGGTTGAGTTGGATTTGTGGACATTATCAGTAGACCATAAGAGAGCTAGAAAAGTGAAGAATGTTTACTTCCTGTGTCCTTTCATGATATGCCTGTGTTTGACAGGTAAGCTGCACTTACCTGCCCAAGACCACAGTTCCTGCCTAGCAGCACCATCCATGGCTACAGCTCTCCTCTGGGTGTGTGCAAATGCTCCCCTTCTTAACTCTTCTGAAATAGGAGGGTGATAGCTTCTTGCTGGCCTCAGAGAACTTCACCATCCTTGGTTGATTTTTCTAACCCTGGCTGCTGCTTTTGTACTTTGTCCCCTCATTCAACTTTTCTCAATTACCTTCCCTTGAAAGGTCCATGTGTCTTTTTGGAATACCTCATAATTTCCATTTTACTTGTAAAATGCATTTTTTTATAAAGAACAATTTGCCTTCTGCTAATATTCTTGATATTGAGAATTTCTACACAGTTCTTTTAAACAATTGTAGATAATTAGAGCAATTTCAGTTAGGTCAGAGTAAGCTGATTATCAATGCTGGCAGGTAAGATGAACCTCCTTTGGCACAGATAGTTTACAACTTTAAGCAAACAGTTTCCTTCAGTAAACATTTATACCAATGTAGTTTTCTATATCAAATATATTCTGGTTTAAGGTTACAAATCAGTAAGCCTTAAAACTAGTAAAAAAAACAATTAAGCAATGAAGAATAATATCTAGTTGTGCTGTTTATCAAACAGGTGTGGAAATCCATCTGTATATTAATACAGTAAGAAAATAAAGTGCATATTTAATTCAAACCTTATGGTAGTAGGTATGGAAATGTTTGCTACCATCTTCTCATCTCTGATGCCAGCTGCAATGACTGCCTAAAAGTTTGAATGCCCCAGCCCACACAAGCTCTTTCTTCTTTCCACTTTTTCATTAATTGCTGAGACCTGAAGCTTCTGTTTCACTAAATTTTCTCAAAAAGAAATAAATGAAAGAATATAGAATTTATGACTTTATGTTTTAACTATCCCTATCTATCCATGGGCAAATTACTTCCCAGCTTGACTTCAATATAGTTATCTATAAAACATTTAGAATAATCTCAATTTCATAAAATTTAGGAAAGGAATATTTAGTAAGTGCAAAAGTACTTTTGGAAATATTATGCAAATACTGAATTAATAGTAGAAAAAAATGTATGTTTTAGGGAAAGAAACCAAGATTAGTGTCCTAGACCTTCTCCATATTACTATAATCTCTGTTTTTCATATTGGACATCATACTTAGTTTCTCTCCATTAATCAGCCTTCTCAAACTCACTATTTATTCATAAAAATAAGACAAATTATACCTTCCTTATAGAATTTAATATTATAATAGTTACATGAGATTATGAATAAAAGTATTTAGTGTAGCTTTCTGTACACAGTAGATGCTTAAATTGTAGTCCGTCTTCACTGGGTCCAGGCATATATTTTTACCTTTCTCCATGCTATTTTATTATACAGAACAAAGAAAAATTTTACTGGACACAGTTAAATAGACAAAGAAGGCTTATTAAAAACTGTCACAATAGGAAAGGGAGATTGAACTCAATTTCACTAAAACAAAAGGCCAGATGCTTTTTAAATTCTGGGTTGAGCTGGTGGAAAAGTTCTGAGGGACACTGAGTAAAGGTGGTTAGTGAAAGGAATGCATGGCTGTTTCTGAGTTTGCAAATGCTTCATTCTGTGATTAGGTCATCTGTGTTGGCTAATGATGCCCTCTGAAGTTGGGCTCTCAACATCTCACGTAGACTGAGAGATAAGAGCCCTTTCTTCCTTCATGATTACTTTTCAAAGAGACAATTTTCAAGTCTTTGAGAAAGATATTGCTGGATTTCAAAATTGTCAAGAAACTGGGAGCAGATTTATATGTACTTCAAAAGGGCAGAGAAAAAAATTATACTTATGAATTTTCTAAAGTAACTATTCCAAGAGAAGGGAGGTCAGAGGACCTTCAAGAGGAAGGCTGTGTTTAGTGAAGCTCAGGGAACATCAAGGCCCTCTTGGTCAGGAGGATGAAAGTTGTATATTCAAGGGCAATTTTTTTTTCCTAAAGTTGGCTTATATTAATTGAAAGCAGTGTTACTTTTAGGTAAATGTTTGTGAAATACTAAAGAAACAATTAGGCCCAATGAGGGTTTTACAAATAAGATTTTTCCAGAGAGGAAGAGAAAGGCATTTGTTAAGAGGAAATAAGGTATGACAATTCAGAGGCACCTAGTATACACCTAGTCCCAAAGGAGTAGACCCCTTCTTTTCAGTTTCTGAGCCCTGACTGTTCTATGTCACACTCCCTGGACACTGACCCCACCACCTTCTAGTCCAGTTTGATCATGATGACCTCGCCCAACCATGAATGTGCCCAATTGTGGTGAAGTAAATATTGCCCTTCCTGTCACTTGTGCTCTTTTTACCAATTCACATGCATCCTTCCCATTTCCTTCTCTCCACTTATTTTTTTATTTATTTCCTTCTCTCCATTTTATTTTCCCCTGGATCCTCTGCATAGTCCTTCTTCAGTCCCATTAAACATACTCAGATACTTCTGCACTTTCTCATCCTTTCCTTAGTCTGTGAACATGCCTCAGGGCCTAACTCTTCAGAATAATAAGAGCTCTCCAGATGCTTTGAGAATGCCTTTTCTCACCTCTTTACACAGGAAGTGTCTTTTCACAAAACTCAAACTCCCTGGCAAATTTAGGTTAACTGTTCTCATACTCCAGAGCCTCATCAATCTGCCCCATTCATGATATTTATATATTCTATGATTTGCCGAAGTTACTATTTATTGTTAACTAATCAAAGTTTTGTAAATGGATACATTTCCTCTCTCCTCTTTTATTAGTTGTTAAAGTTTGAATATAAAATGTCCCCCAAAAGCTGATGTATTGAAGGCTTGATCCTTGGTGCACCAGTGTTCAGAGGGGCAGCATTTGAGAGATTGGCTCATGAGAGTTCTAACCTCATCTATGGATTAATCCATTGATGTATCCATAACTTAGAGGGCTATTTGGAGGTGGTGGAAACTTTAGGAGGAGGAAATCGATCACTGGGAGCATTCCTGTAAAGGTATATTTTGTCCCCAAGCTCCTCCCTCTTACTCTGTCTGCTTCCATGAGGTGAGTAGTCTGATTTATCTCATCCTCCCTGCCATGTTCTTCCTTATCACAGGCTTAAAGCTTTGAGCCAAATGATCATGCACTAAAACCTCTGAAACCATGAGCCAAAATAAATCTTTCCTTCATTGGGTTGATTTTCTTTAGTATTTTGTCATAGCTTGAAAAGCTGACTTACACACTGGGCCTTCTAAAAATGACACAGGTTTTACTTCTGTACATAGTTGTTTCTCTCCACATTTATGAAACCAATTCCACTCTCAAACGTTCAGGTGCCAAATGCAAGTGAGGTAGTTATAACTATGTTACCTGATACCAACAAACAAGTGAGTGGATGTATAGAGAGTACAGATATGTTTTTCAGTTCATGTGAGATGTTTTCAAAGAGAAAGAGAATTGTGTAATGGTTTTGTCTTATTGAAGTGAAAATCTCCTAAGGACAGAAGCAGATTATTCTTTGGCTATATCCCATTCAATGTGACACTAAAGACAGAGTGGGTGTTACACAGAAAATACTATTATTAACAGCACTGTGAACTCCTTTGAATTATAACTTAAAATATAATGAGAATCTTTTTGTTTTTATTTTAAAGCATCCAGCCTATAATAAAAATTGTACATCCCACATATTTATGAATAAAGTGACAGTTTTCTGTGTCCAAATTATAGCTTATCAAAGATATGTGTCAATCACAAGCATAAATCATTGCAAACTATGAAATCAATTATGCTCATTTGCTAGTTAATATAACCCCAAAATAGAATATATGTAACCCAGAAATAGAATATAAATATATCTATATTTACATAATAATATGATTAAGCTATTGAAAAAGAATTCTTGAAATAAAATTCAGGGATTTTACTCTCTCTCCTCTCTCCTCCTTGCATACACATTACACTACCTTATTCCAAAGTAGAGCCTTCCTATATATTAATTCATTTATTCTCTGAATATTTCTGAGGCATTAAATTATACTAAATGCTTTTCTTACAAACTATTAAGGGCAGAATAGTGGTAATAGTAGATCTCCTTTAAGATGTTACCTACGATAGCCTGCTCCTCCATTAACTAGTTCTAAATGTTATCCCAAACTAACAAAATTAAAGATTTGCAATGATCTGAGCCTCTTACTAAATTAAGTCTTGAAGTGCATATACATGAACTTTTTTTTTAAAGAGAGAGAGAGAACTTTTTTAATATTTATTTTTCAGTTTTCGGTGGACACAATATCTTTATTTTATTTTTATGTGGTGCTGAGGATGGAACCCAGCGCCCCGCGCATGCCAGGCAAGTATGTTACCGCTTCAGCCGCATCTCCAGCCCAGCATGAACTTTTGAACCTTGAGCAATGGGAAAAAATTTAAAGACAAAAGTCTAAATGTCTCTCTTCAGATACATACATTCTCCTCTACCCTAAGGTTTGGATTTGGTCTGTCCTGCAAGGTTCCAGATGTTGGAAGCTTGGTCCTCAGTTTGGAAGTAATGAGATGAAGTGACCTTTAAAAGGTGGAGCCTAGTAGGAGGAACTTAAGTCACTGAAGGTACTGCCCTTGGAAGGGAATGAGTTGTCTTGGAGTGGATTCTTGCAAGAGAAAGTTGTTATAAATTCTGAGCCTGACCACTGAGTTGCTCTGCTGCCTGTTCTGAGATATGATTCTTCTTCCCTCATGCACTCTGCTATCTGCTACAGGGCTCTTACCAAAATCTGTTCTATGCTTATTTGGACTTTCAACTTCCAAATCTGTGAGTTAAAACTTCTCTTTATAAAATTAGCAGTCCCGGGCATCTTGTTGTAGTAAAGCAATGCTGACTAATACACTAAGCAACTAGAAAATGAGTATTTTCTTCATTACTGAGTTTTCTTGCTGCCCAAAATATATGTTTAATAAAATGTGAAGCTTAACCAAAAATGAACATATGATCACATAGCAGCATCTCAGATCTACTTTGGATAACCACAGTCAATTTAAGTCAATTCATAAAAGTTGGAAATCATGTGATAATTAATATCTAAATAGAAACCAATGGATTTAAATCATGAAAATGTTCACAGAGAGATGAAAGCAATTCTTTTTAGAGTAAATATTAAGAGCATAGTTTCTTGAAGTAGATACATATGCTTAATATCCTAATTCCATCATAAATTAACTGTATGATCTTGGGTAAGCTACTTCTTAGTATCTCTGTCCCCGCCTGAAAAATGTGAACAACAATGCCAGCTGCATAGGTTGTAAGGAATAAGAGTTGATCTATGAAAATACCTTACAGTATTGTTTGACAAATAGTGAGTCATTTGATTATTTGACTTCAGCTAATGAATGAAACTTGTCATATTGGTATGATACAGAATTTTTAGCTTGGTAAATACTATGTAGGAGGAAATTGAGCTGGCTTGTTAAAAATCTGTGGAATAGCTTCAGTGGGAGTAGAAATGCAAACATTAAAGATAACATATTAAAGTAAAAATGTTACTTTAATCTGAAGAGAGCTAGGGTCATATACAGTAGTAATAGATAAATAAGATTTGAAGAGTCATTAAATAATATGCTACCTGACAAATTCATGAAAAATTTCAACTGAAAGTTGTAGGATGTGCTAGCAAGTCCCTGTAGTAAGCCTAGGACAAATCACAAAAGTCTTGACGTTTTGAGGTTGCAAAAATGTGAACACAGATTTGTGTCTACAAAAATTTGCTGAAGATACAGGAGGGCAGGTCTAGAGTTGTGGCTCAGTGGTACAGCGATAGCCTAGCATGTGCAAGGCCCAGCTTAACTGACTTTTAACAAAACTGTGCCTTGATCAAACACCTTGGATTTACCTGGTCTGAATGTAGTAATCATGGCCTGCACTGATATAAGTAACCAGTATTGTAGCTCCATGTTATATCCAGAAATCAAAATATTGCTGAAGGGAAGTAGTGTTGTTTTCTCTTTGCAACGTTTCTGCACATGGAGCACTTTTAATAGTGGAAACCTGGCTGGATCACTCATCTGTTCCCCAAATAGGGCTGAATTTGCTGAAGAAAGAACAGATCACCACATATTCATAGGGTTGGAAAAACACCTTTGAATTGTCAAAATTTGAAGGAAGATGTTTGTGTTGGTTGAAGGAGAAATAGAGTATCAATAATAAGGAAAATAGATGTCTATAAATTAAAAAGGAAAAAGCAAAGATAAACTTCACCTAAATACAAGTCATGATGAATATTGTTCCTCTTTCTTTATATCATTATATCAGATGAATGCTATTGTCCTAATGCAACTGTGTTTTAGCAAGAATTTTATCAGTGTCTATAAAATTTGAAATTATGTGTAATATATACACATATATGTACAATTATAGGTTTAGGCTTCAATATAGATTGAGTATGTGTGTGTGTAGAAGGGTATGAGGAATTACAGGCATGGATATGAGAGTATATAGAAATTGATATTCTGAACTTGAAGGATGTAGTTTTAATGATAAAAGATAAAGGTATAAATATTTAAGGAAAACACACCAGAAAAAAGTTGATGAACATAATGCTGACAACTAAAGGATATTTTCAGTAGTGTGATATAGACTTTTGTTTTAGGATATATTCTGTTTAATATTTTTATCCTTAATTAGATAATGAAATACAAATACATTTTATAAAGTTTTTGGTGGTACAAATGTGAAAAAGAACTAATAATATTTGGTTGAAGGCCCCAAATTAGCACAATAGACTGGAGCATGGTCTATCTATCCACCTACCTAATATTACATCTATCTATAATATCAGTGATATAAATTGAGTTTTCCATTTAGTTCTTGGAAAATTAATTTTATTAGTCCACCATGGGAACTTTTTATTTTCACTTGAAGGAGACTTAAGAAATGTTTTAGTCATGACTGTTTGGATTGTAAAGAGCAGAAAGAAACTGAAGTTAGCATAAGTAAAATACTTAAATGTATTTGATGAAACCTTGACTCTTTCATGGGAACCAAAAGCAGAGAGCTGACCCTTATAGCTAGAGCCATGAGTGGAACTAGTAACTAGAAGTCATCAGAAACTGAGATAGTGCACCTTTTTCATCTCTCATTCTTTTCTCTCCATTTTGGATCCATTTGCTCTGCTTGCATGCTTTGTTCTGATTCTTCATGTACATATGGGGGAAAAAAGGATTCCTAAGAATTTCTTTAAATTTTCCTTTTTTAAATTTATCTAACTAGACACTACAAATCTCTCAAATTTAAGGTAGAAAAGTAATAATTGGTCCAGCTAGGAGTAGATAGATGCCCACACTGGTCCCACCAGCTGTATTCAGGGTGGTGGGAAAGGTGATGGAGTGGAATCATGGTGGGTGGAGTGTGTATTTCTTACAGAAAGAAGTTTGCTATTAACTGAAAATACATAAAGTTGCCTTCCAAATCATGAAGCCAGTTGATTATTTGGTGAATTTAAGCCAAAAGAGTATGCAGTGCAAAAGGAGCAGGGGCAGAGAGTCTTAGTGTATTTTCCTCACTAATGAAAACTGCACTTGTAACCTTGTATTCTTTTAAGAGGGGCTGACAAATAAAAAGGCACCTTCAGTGACTCCAGACTAAGAATTATTCTTTTACAGTTTCCATTAAATTCCTGCATAAATGCATGATTTCAAGTTGTGTTTTATTAATGCATCAGAGTAAAATATATAAACAGTATAATTCAATTTCTGTATAAATTTGGTGAATATGTTGCTTAAAAAAAGCAATTCCTTCAAGTTAAATTTTAAATGAATAGTGTATACCAAGACATTTAACAAGAAAACTGTAAATACATTTCAATTTTCAGGCTTTTTAATTTCAAATACTTTTGTCCTTAAGACTCAGAGGGTCCCATTGGTGAGGGGCATTTCACCTTTTTTTAACTTAGGGTATAAACAAAAGTCAGAGATACATTATTTGCCTATAACCTGAATTATATTCTTATCTAGATAGTTGAAATATAACATGATATAATATTAGAAATGACAATTATAGAAAAGTAACCCTTTTTATTTTTTTAAAGAGATTTTTTAACCTTTATGTTACTTGTTTGTTTTTATGTGGTACTAAAGAGTGAACCCAGTGCCTCACTGTGCTAGGTGAGCACTCTACCTCTGAGCTACAGCCCTAGCCCTAGTAACATTTCTTTAAATGGAAATTTGCATTAAAGAAGGCTTGTGTGTGTAAATAAAAATAAGAAAGAAAAAGAAGTATAAATTTCTGTATTTCACTAATATTAGAGAGGTTCACTTGAGGACCACTAACGGGAAGCTAAGGGAACACTCTCATTGTCGATGTAAAATTTGGTCTTCCACCCTTGTTTTCCATGGCAAAGTTACAGTGTAAAAATAAGTAAAGCAAGAAAGCTGTTAGTAAGATTAGGAAGAATTAAGAAGAAGTTTCTTGATCTCCTGCCTCAATTGCTAAGTACTACACACCCCACACCATCTTAATAGTTTGTTAGAAAACTGATACTTTGTATTCTTTTGAATATTTAGAGAGTAGAGTGAGTTAAAATAAAAGTGTGTGCACATGGGCATGTTTACTGATACAGGTAAGTATTGATGATCAGATGTGTTGTGTCAGGGAGGGCAAAAGGACAGAGAGAAAAGGATGAAAAATATACATAATTGTAGGAGACCAACCTTGCACATGACTGAGTCACACTCCCCGGCTGGGTGCTGAGGTGCTCAGTCACAGAAATATGGCAGAGCTTTCCCCACCCTTCTTGGGTTCGAGGGTCAGTGTCTCATGCATGGGTGTGTCTTGCTATAGCCCCATGGATGAAGCTATGCTCACCTGTTTCTTTGTAATGTAACCTCTTGGTTATATTACAAGAATCTTCCATGGAAGTGCCTTGTGTGTGTCCCCTTCTCTTACTGTGCCCTTGGGTGTGGCCTACCCAGGTGTCAGTCAATTTGCTGACAGTGGACATCATGAAGGTAGACTCAGTCCCCTGAAACTGGACCCCTTGCCTCATTTGAATAGCTTCTCCTCAATAAAAGGAGTCAATGAGTGCTCTCTCTCTCTCTTCCTTCGGACCCTTAAAGTCAGAAGAGCCGTCACAGCAACCCCAAAGAAAAAGGTATTTGTGTCTCTTGTGTGGTTATTTTCTGCAGCCTAATTAGCCCAGTTTATCTGGAGTGACCCCTGAGCCTTTTAGTCACGAGAATAGAAACACAGCATATAATCCTGATTTTGTGAAAGGTTTCTATTCCTGAGGTATAATTCCATATACCCTGCTCTTACAAGAATCCTTCTATAAAGACCACATTTCTTGTTGATTTATCTATCTATGTATAAGAGAAATGTATCTTATGTGAGACTATTCAGTTTGGCATAGACTCCCCAAAGGTCCTTCTTATTCTTCCCATTTGATCTTATTCCTCAAGACCCACCATCTCTTTGAAGGCACCTACAATTTCTGTAAACAAAATAGTATCTCTCTCTTTTTTTCCTCATCAGAACTTTGTACCAAATAAATTTAAGAATGTGTGTGTGTGTGTGTGTGTGTGTGTGTGTGTGTGTGTGTTTGTGTGTGTCTTCCAAGGCCAAAAGGCTTCCATGGAATGACTGACAATGTACACATGATTGGCATTTCTATTATCACATATCGTCTCCCACTTTAGTAAATGTAAATTATAAGGTAATTTTATAGAGAACTTAAGAAAACTTTTGAAGAGCAGAAACTCTCTGGAGAGTTTTCACCTTTATGGTAACACAATGTTTTATCATCTACTCTTAGAATAATATAATCATGGAGGTGTTCTTTCTCACTTTATCCATATTCCACTGGTAAGAAGAACGTTGCAGGTCTCATGCTCAAAGCAAGCTAATACACCAGACCATGAGTACAAAAGGTGCGACACTGAGGTGGCCTTTAGTGTCTGTTCATCACCATCACAGAAATGTTTCTTCTATTTATTGTGTATTTTGACAGAGAGGGGAGTGAGGCAGCTGGCTGCTGAGACTCTAACAGATGGCGTGTTAGTGTATTTTTATTACTCTTTTCCCTTGACACATCTTTCAGAAGATCATCTTTAGTGTTCTAGGTGTCTGTTGTTGTGTCTCACACTCTTCCCAGGTATAAGGCAAACATCTAAAGATGATATCTAAGAGTCAGTCATATAAAAAAATTTAAAGATAAAAGAATAATTTACTAAATCTGGAATATAAAAATATACCTGTATTTTGCTTATAGCTCTTAAAGCTACCCAAATAATTTTCATAGCAAAAGGTTATACGAGTATAAAAATATGTATAGTGAAAATGTAGTGTGGGGATTTGGTGATTTTATTGTCACTGTTGCTACCTTTTTCCAAGACACACACACACACACACACCCGTGTGTGTGTATGTGTGTGTGTGTGTGTGTGTGTGTGTGTGTGTGTGAATTCTTATGATGGAAAGACAAAAGATGAATTTGTTTATAAATTAAAACAATTTCCACCTGTGCTAACTGTTATTATAAGTCTGATGAAAGGAAGATAGATCAAAATTAAAATATCATTTTTGGTAAATTTCCTTCAATATAATAATGTACAACATGCCATGTAAAATATCAGAATTTTGAAATCAATTCATGGTGAAAACTTGTTTTAATTAAAGGCTTTACTATTGAGGATCATTATACTGGGGTCATAGGCATTCTGAGGATGCATACTATATTTTTAAACTTCAAGCAACAGGAAGTACAATACAACTTAGTGCCATTAAACTACTGATAACTCCTGAGAGTTGAATTAAAAAAATAAAATTACCCCTTTTGTTATCATAAAAGTAGAAAATGTAGTTTCAGTCTTGAAAAGTATTCTAAGTTCTCTACGAAAACACCCTGTACTTCCCTGAAGTAGGAGGTTGTATGTGGTAATAGAAGTGTCAATCACAGTATACTGCCAGTCATTCTGGAAACCTTTTGGCCCTGGAGTATAACTACAGAGATTTTTGTGGATTCAAGGAGCAAGAAATCAAGCCCTGGTTGTCATGATCAGCTCCTAAAATATTTGCAGGAGACCAATGTAATGACAAACAGATTACTGGTGTTTCTTTTGTAGGTCTTGGAAAAGACAAGTAGTGAAGAATAATAAATTTCAAGTGGACAATTATTCACCAATTTCTTATATGTGAAGCAGAAGTACTTTGTTATGGTAATAAATATAACTTCTATCATATTATCTCATTTAGTAGGTGGAGAAAAAAAAATAATTTCTAATGTGGAGCCTCCCTTTTAAAAACATAAAATTATACTGATACTGACATCTCAATTTCATTGGCATAAAACTTTCCTTAAAGTTTAAAACATTTAGTCTTTTTTTTTTTTTTACTATGTCAATTTATTTTCTTCTTTTTTTATTATTGGTTGTTCAAAACATTACAAAACTCTTGACATATCATATTTCGTACATTTGATTCAAGTGGGTTATGAACTCCCATTTTTACCGATTGCAGAATCACATCGGTTACACATCCACGTTTTTACATAGTGCCATACTAGTGTCTGTTGTATTCTGCTGCCTTTCCTATCCTCTAGCAGATTATGCTAAGTGAAGTTAACCAATCCCTAAAAAACAAATGCCAAATATCTTTTTTAATATAAGGAGAACAACCAAGAACAGAGCAGGGAGGAAGAGCATGAGAAAAAGATTAACAGGGATATGGCTCAAGCGGTAGCGCACTCGCCTGGCATGCGTGCGGCCCGGGTTCGATCCTCAGCACCACATACAGACAAAGATGTTGTGTCCGCCAAATACTAAAAAAAATAAATATTAAAAATTCTCTCTCTCTCTCCCAATCTCTCACTCTCTCTCACTCTCTCTTAAAAAAAAAAAAAAAAAAGATTAAACAGGGACGAGAGGTTGGAGGGAAAGGGAGAGAGAAGAGAAATTGCATGGAAATGGAAGGAGACCCTCATTGTTATACAAAAGTACATATAAGAGGAAGTGAGGGGAAAGGGAAAAAAAAAAGGGAGAGAAAACTTTTAGTCTTTAAGGTAAATCTCTAGGTGAATTAGCTTGGTGTATTGTGTACCATAATGCAGATAAAGGTTTGTATGTCTCAGATGTTATTTGGCATTGTTTCATCATTATGTTTTTTGAACTAATTCTTTTTTTATTTGAGTTTCATCACTTAGCTACATCCCCAATCTCTGATCTATGAACCATTTTCAGCACAAAGCCAACCAGCATACCTTTAACTCAGGCATTAAACTAAGACTAGAAAATTTTTCTATATTTATTACCTAGAAATATAGGTAATAAATACCTTTGAGCTCTTTATGAACCCAAGAAAGGTAAAAAGAAAAAAATACTCAAAATTTACATAAAATATATGCATATAAATGAATTTATGTAACTAGTATGTGTATATGTGCATGAGTGTATTCACATGCATTTTATATATACATATGTGGATATGTTTTACAATATTAAAATAAAACTGCAAAATCAAATTTTAAGTATTTAACTGAATATCTGCTAAATGTTTGGTTAGCATTTTGTTAACTATGATGATTATTACTATTCATCAAAATTTAATCATACTTTAATTTTACTAGAGTAAAAACCCTGTGAGGACACAGATTTATGCCTTCTCGGCTGTTTATGAAGTCTTTTATATGCCAAGCTTCCAGAACAATGCATGTAGAGTAGAATCCCATTTAAAAAATGAAAGAATGAATAAGTGAATTTGTAGGAATACTTTTTTTGTTTACATGTATCCATACCTACTCACGGTGATTTCTACAAAATTATAGACAATGATACCCTAGAGGAGGAACTTGGTGCCTAATATTTCCAGAAAAATACCTAAAAATTGGTCTCAAAACATTTCTAGCAAAAACAAAAGCAAACATATATTTGTTGATCGAATGTACATCTTCTTCTGAGAAGTGCCTGTTCAGCTCCTTAGCCCATTTATTGATTGGGTTGTTTGTTTCTTGGTGTTAAGTTTTTGAGGTCTTTATATATCCTAGAGATTGGTGCTCTATCTGATATGTGTGTGGCACAAATTTGCTCCCCAAACATAGGCTTTCTCTTCACCTCATTGATTATTTCTTATGCTGAGAAGCTTTTTTTAATTTAAGTCCATCCCATTTATTAATTCTTGATTTTATTTCTTGTGCTGTAAGAGTCTTGTTAAGGAAGTCTGGCCTAATCCAAGTGATGGAAGACTTGGGCCTACTTTTTCCTCTATTAGGCACAGGATCAACATCTGTAGTAATTAGAGAAATGCAAATCAAAAGTACTCTAAGGTTTCATCTCACACCAGTCAGAATGCAACTATCAAGAATACGGACAAAAATAAATGTTGGTGAGGATGTGGTGAAAAAGGCACACTTATACATTACTGGGGGGGGACTACAAAGTGGTACAACCAATCTGAAAGCAGTATGGAGATTCCTTAGAAAACTTGGAATGGAACCACCACTTGACCCAACTATCACACTCCTTGGTCTATACCCAAAGGACTTAAAAGGAGCATACTACAGGGACACAGCCACATCAATGTTTATAGCAGCACAATTCACAATAGCTAAATTGTGGAAGCAACCTAGATGCCCTTCAATAGATGGATGGATGAAGAAACTGAGGTATATATACACAATGGAATATTACTCAGCATCAAAAGAGAATAAAATTATGGCATTTTCAGGTAAATGGATACAGTTGGAGAACATAATGCTAAGTATAGTAAGCCAATTCCAAAAAACTAAAGGCCAAATTTTTTCTCTCTTACAAGTGGATGCTGACCCATGATGGGGGGAGAGGATATGGGAAAATGGAAATGCTTTGATGGGGCAAAGGGGAGGGGACTATGACTGCACATATGGTGTGACATCATATACAACCAAGAAATGAAAAGTTGTGCTGCAACTGTGTACAATGAATCAAAATGCATCCTACTGTCATATACCTAAGTAAAATAAATAAATACATTTTTTAAAAGATCATTTTTTTTCCACTAGAAATCTAGAGAAAGAATGTTTACAATAGGATCATTCCTTAGTAAATTAGCTCTGGATTGTGTTTATAATGGATACATTAAAAGCTGCACAACAATGGCGGGGGGGAAGCAAACAAATGTACAATTAATGTGATAAATTGGCTCTAACAATAGAGTAACAGAGCCTAATGTTACCTCTCCAGGACCTAGCAAGCTATATGAGACTCTTAAAATTGTGATTTTTTTTTTTAAAAAATTACCTCATACTAGACAAAGACACCATAAACATACATTGGAGAAAAGATAGCCACTTCAACAAATGGTGCTGGGAAAACTGCAAATCTATATGTAGTAGATTGAAATTGAACCCTTATCTCTCCCCCTGCACAAAACTCAAAGTGAATCAAGAACCTAAGAATTAGACTAGAGACCTCAAGCCTACTAGAAGAAAAAGTAGGCCCAACTCTTCATCATATCAGCTTAGAAAAGGACTTCCTCAATAAGACTCCGGAAGTGCAAGAAGTAAAATCAAGAATGTATAAATGGTATGGCAGAAAACTCAAAAGTTTCTTCACAGCAAAGGAAACAATCAAGAATGGGACCAGAAAGCCTAAAGAATGGGAGAAAATCTGCCTCCAGCACTTCAAATATAGCACTATCTCCATCTCTGTATCTGTATACAGAGAACACAAAAACTTAACACCAACAAAACAAATAACACAATCAATAAATGGGCAAAGGAACTAAACAGGTACTTCCCAGAAGAAGAAATATGAATGATCAAAAATATATTAAAAACATTTAACATTTCTAGCAGTTAGAGAAATTCAAATAAAAACTATATTGAGATTCCATCTCACTCCAGTCAGAATTGCAATTATAAAGAATATAAGGAAAATACCTGTTGGCAAGGATGTGGGGCAAAAGATTCACCCATACATTGTTGGTGGGACTGCAAATTTGGTGCAACCACTCTAGAAAACAGTATAGAGATTATTCAGAAGTTTTGGGATGGAACCATCATTTGACCCAGTTATTCCTCTCCTTAGTTAATACCCAAAAGGCTTGAAATCAACATACTACAGTGACAAAGCCACATCAGTGTTTACAGCAGTCAATAAATAATAGCTAAGCTATGGAATCAATACAGGTACCCTTCAACAGATGAATGGATAAATAAAATGTGGTATGTATACACAATGAAATATTACTCAGCCATAAAGAAGATGAAATTATGGCATTTGCTGGTAAATGGATGGAACTAGAGACTACCATACTAAGTGAAATAAACCAGTCCCTCCCCCGCAAAAAAAAAAAAAAAAAAAAAAAAAAAAAACATACCAAAGGCCAAATGTTCTCTCTGATATGTGGATGCTGACTCACAATAAGAGGGGAGGGGAGAATAGAAGTTCAGTGGATTAGACAAAGGGAAAGGAAAAGAAGGGTATGAATATGGGAACAGAAAAGATAGAATGAATCAGACATAATTTTCCTATTTTCATACATGGATACACAACCAGAATGGAATCCTAATTGGAATGGGTTGCACTCCATGTATGTATAATATGTCAAATGCACTCTACTGTCATGTATATCTAAAAACAGCAAATTAAAAAAATATATGATGTTTTAGTTTTGAAAGGATCATCTCTCCACTCAGGATGCAGAGAAATAAGCATGTACTTATCTTAGCCTGATGAAAGCCTAATGGACTATCATTTTTTGTGTAATAGAAAAAAAAACAGAATTAAGTATGATTTATGCTTACTGGGTACTTACAACCTGCCCAACATTTGTACTGCACAAATAGATTAAAGCATACCTCCTGTCTTCATGGTGCTTGAATTCTAGTTGGGAAGATAAGAAATGTATGTATAGAAATTTTTCTCCTATAATTTCTTTGTCTTCTTTTAGGAGGCTACATAAAGAATCCTTTAAAATATTTCCTGATAAACATAACTAATTATCACCATACCCTGCTATATTATATGATACAAAATTGTGGGAAGATACATAGTAATTTGGGTCCACACTCTGGTCATTGTGTGGGATTCTGTTATCATCCTGGATTTCTGAATTATTTGTCATCAGCAGAAATAGAAGAATCAGGGGAGGGGGGAGGGGGGATTGTAGAGGATGGGAAAGGCAGCAGAATACAACAGACACTAGTATGGCAATATGTAAATCAATGAATGTGCAACTGATGTGATTCTGCAATCTGTATACGGGGTAAAAATGGGAGTTCATATCCCACTTGAATCAAAGTGTGAAATATGATATATCAAGAACTATGTAATGTTTTGAACAACCAACAATAAAAATTAATTAAAAAAAAATATATATATATATACATATAGTTTTCTCCTTAACCAATCCAGAACCACACTGTGACAGAGCTGAGATAAAAATAGCTTCTGGCTATGAAATTCTTAGGGAAGGTAACTGCAACTTTTAGATGGCTCTTTATGAAGTAGTCAATAAAAAATATCTGGCTCAGCAATGGACTTATATATTATTCCCCACAGGACAAAGAATGCACAACGTACAAGTGCAAGAAGATATGGGTTTAATAGAGTAAAGGAATAATGTACTTTTTTTGCCTAGTAACATGGTAGACAAACTCATTATCAGAGAAGTTCCTGTATGAATCAGTGAGGAAACTAGGTGTATAGCTAGAGGTCATGAACACTGGTGACAGCTATGCTTCATTTGACCATCTGAGTGCTTATATTCTCTTTCCTTTTTATGAATATGACACATTCTTTCTGATCATGGGCTTCACAAGTTCTTGTTGCTTTACACAGCTTTGATTCTAAAAAGGATATTACTTGCCTGGTCCTTAAATTATTCTAATTATATGACGTTGTCTCTGATATTTAAGGTTGTGTGTATGTGATTTATCAATTTGGTAAAGGCAATGTTTACCTATTGGAAGATCTGAAAACTATACATATTTGCACTCCAGGCTGGGGCTGGTTGAGGAATCTCAAGAGTATTTCCTTGGTGTCCTCTTAGATAGATCAACTATGCTGTGGGGGTACAGTGCACAAATATCTTCCATCTAGACCTTCTCATTCACAATCTGTCACAGAAGCAGTCTCTGATGGGGTAGGTCTTCACAAAAGATAGGTGAAAAATCCTACAGAGAAGTTAGGGATATATTTCTCAATACGATCACACCTTAGAATAACCTGAGATGTTTAAAAAAGCTACCATTGCTTGGACTACCTCTTATTAGAGCTGACTTTATTGTTTAGGATATAATTCGGGTATTTGTATTTAGCAACGATGAAAACAAACAAACACGGCTCCCCAAGTGATTCTAATGAGTAATCAATGTTGGGAAACCCTGATTTTTAAGATTATGGTACTTTTACAACAAAGTCAAACTTGAGTCCAGGAAATTTCCATAAAATGATGCTTCACATGTGTTTGATTTTAGCATGCTCCTTCCTTGACAAATGGAGAGCATGACAAACCTGTAGTCCTACTTTCATCCTACATTGTAATTCCCTTTAGTACTTCCAACCCTAAATGCTATGCCCCTGTATAGATTAGTGTTTTGGAGTTGGAGGCCCACTGCCTGGTCTATCTCACAGCTCACTAGCACCCATGTGAAGGATGTAGACTTCTGTAGAAGGAAGCAGTGGATGGTGACTCCTCACAGAGCATAGGGTAGTTCCTGGAGTAGCCAAGATCTCTACAGATTCAAGTGTGTGGAAGGAGGAAGTACTCAGTGGAAAATTTAGGAGTGATGTTGATTCAATCTTTTTGTACCCAATACGTAACAAAGAAATATGACCCTTCTTGGTGCTCAAATGTATAACACCAAAGTCATAATTACCTTTTGAAAAATTTTGTTTCACAATCGACTACCATATAGAAAGAGAAGAACGCCTTTACCTATGATCATATTACTTAATGTCTAATTAATATTTCCCACCAGACCTTTCACAAGCATTTATAATTTAGTATGTCCAATGAATTAACTTTCTTTCCCTATGTCTTCTCTTTTAAGCCTGGGTTACTGTAGATCCAATTCCTTACCTGTGAAATGAGAAATTTAAACCCAGAGGCTCTCAAAAGGCCCTTCCAGCTCTGAAGCTATTTTATAATCCTCTATGCAATTCTCAGTTCATTACCAATGGTTTTACAGATCTAGAACTTAATGTTTTCAAATTCTTTAAAATCACTGGGTGCAGTGGTGCACACCTGTAATCCCAGCGGTTCAGGAAGCTGAGATAGGAAGATGGTGAGTTCAAAGCCAGCCTCAGCAAAAGCAAGGCGCAAAGCAACTCAGTGAGCCCCTGTCTCTAAATAAAAACACAAAATAGGGCTGGGGATGTTGCTCAGGAGTCGACTACCCCTGAGTTCAATTCCTGGTACCAATAAATAAATAAATAATAGTATTATCCCTTTTGTTACTGGGTTAATTATACCTTACACTCTCCCCCATTTTTCTGTTTAAATAAACTATGCAAAGCAATTTAATCATAGTTGAAAATGACTATAAGACCATAGAACAAGGGGAAGTGAGACAAACTCAAGTGGAGGTTACTACTTTGGCAAGATCTGACCTGCAGACGTGGCTGCCTGCCTCATTTCACTAAGAACAGCACTGCTACAAATAGACCTGTATAACAGAATTGAAGTTTTGTTTCTAAACCTTCCACTCTTGCCTTATGCTTTCTAGGACATTTTTAATTTCACTAGACAATGCAGTGCCTCTGAACATTGTGTTCAAATCCTTCAGTAGAGATGGAAATAATGGTTTTATAAAAGTATAGTTTCAGGGTCTGTATCTTAGTGTTCAGTACATTGGCTTACATGAGCACAGGTTGAACACAAGGAGAATGAAGAAATGTTTCAGCTCACAACCTGCTCAGAGAAGGAGACATTTTCTCCACAGTGCTACCACCTGCTCTCTCCATGATCATGGAAGACGCAGGAGTTTTATCTGTATGCTTGAAATAAAAGTTGAATACAGGTCTAATGGTGTACAGAGAGGAGTTCTGGGAAATGTTTACATTTTAAACATCTACTTCAGCGCTAGGCATCAAGGAAAAAAATCAATAGCTTTTATGTCCTATGTTTGCTCTTTCCTAGGTAAAGTGCCTCTTTACTACTAGAAACTTTTCAGCTCATCATTCTATTTAACACCAGTAGTATCAAAATGAGTTGTGCTTTGTTTGAAGTGGCATCTCAATTTGCCATTTTTTATGGCACTTTGCTGCTCAAATGCTAAAGAAATATTACTCTTTTAAGAAGCAATAAATTACAATTCTTGCTACATGTCAATATGAATTCCAACTGTCTTGAAGTTAGCATTGGATGAAACATGAAATATTCTAGAAGAATAAAAACACAAAACATAAAATGATACCATGTTATTTTGTAATTGGATCTATAACTGTTGAAATGTAACTGCCCCATAGTGTCTTGACAGAGAATCTCTTTGTTGGCAGCTTTGTTGGAAGTCAAACTAAAAGAAGGGATTCTTAGTAAACATCGAACAAAATCAGAGATGATCATTTATGCATTTCAAGTGTCTGTATGTATTAAATACTTAAAGCCTTGTTCTCCATGATGAGGTCAGCTATGCAAAGTATACTTGAATGCTTTGCTTGCCCCTGGACCACTCTTGTTTGTTCATTGCTTTCCTCTCCTACCCTTTCACTTGCCTGCGTTCATATGTCTTTCCCCCATCCACTCGCCCTAAGTGATAAAACCCCACTTATTCCTTTGGCAGTAGTCCTTAATTCTTCTCATCCTTTATGCTTATGTTGTCTTTTAAAGGAAAACTGTAGTTTTTCTCATTTTCAAATTCTTAAACTAAAACTCTCTTCTGCTTATATTCTACTAATTCTTTCTGCAAATATGTCTGAAACATAAATAAAATTAATGTGATGAAGGCACAGCTTTTGTCTGCAATCTTGATGGACTATACAGACATTCTGTTTTATTGGGTCAAATAAATTCCATCCCCAACTTTTTCTCCAAATAGCCTCTATCTTATTCCTGCATTTTTATTTACATTTTCTTTTGTGTAGTCAAATGTCTGACGTGATAAAATTTTCTCCAGCAGAAATGCCTTATTTAAAAAACAAATAGAATTTTAAGAGGGCCCTGAAAATTTAAGGCTCCATTTTAGTGTCAAGCTTTTTCTGGCCATATTCTCATTAAGAAAAGATTGTGCTATAGCAACAATCATTTTTTGCTTTTGTTCTCATGTTACAATATTGAGATTATTCATTTTAGTGGTTAATACAATTAAAATCTAAGAGTTGTGCATTAAATTGCTGGGCTATGAACTGAGGGCAGAAGCCTTGTTTCGTCAGTTTCCACCCTCTTCCTCTCAGACCACCAGACCTGTTCCCTCCCACATCTCTGCATTTGTAGTACTGAACACCCACTTCTGTCACAGCAGATACACTTCAGGGTCTTTCTGTCCTTTCCCTGACTGTGAGCTCTTCAAAGATGATACCATATGGTAGCCGTCTTTGGATACAGGGCACCACAGAATGTTTGGTTTTGAACTGAGTTGATGAGACTTATATTTCAGTATACTTATAATTTAAATTTAAGGTAACAACATTTCTTTTGATCTTTACACTCATTTAAGAGAAAAAACTTATGTGTTTTGGAAATTCTGATATAGCCTGAATGGGCTACATGAGAACAAAACAATATGCCTTGGTTCCATGCTCAGTTCTTATTTATTCTTTCAGAGCTTGCAGATTCCAGGTGGAGAGTAGCCATGAATGTGTGTGTGTGTGTGTGTGTGTGTGTGTGTGTATTCATCTTTTCAGTGTAAAACTTTATACTAATTTTACTGAGGATCTCTCTTATATGAGAAAAAAATAAATGTGAAACTATGTTTAATAAAAATATTATTTGAACAAAACATTTAGGTTGTCATTGAGACATTATTCAAACACAATTTAAGGTAGTTTAAACAAATTACAGTTTCCTCAGAGCTATCAACTCGTGAACTTTTCCAAGGAACTATTTCTGTGATATAATTTAGGTTAAAAAAACCTTTCTAGTTATTTACATAATGATGATGGTTATGTGCATGTAAAATGTCCTCTCATTTTGCCTAAATGTTTTCATTTCAAAGTTCTCGTCACCAGCTTATTAGTTCTAAGTTAGCCATTTCCATTTTGGGATGCATCTGAAAGTCTTCCACTGGAATTGAGTAGCTACCCTAGACTTCTCCTGAATCCATAAGTAGAGTCTATCCTTTTAGAGTATTAAATCTAGACTCTTAACAACAACAAAAATTCCCTCAGGGGATAATCCCTTTCTTCTATTGACATGTATTTTTCTCTTTCCATACCACTTAATATTATTACTAGTTTGTAATTTAGCTCCAGAATCATAGCCACTTGGCTATAAATGTCATTCAATTTACTTCTTCTACTACTACTTCTAAAGGTTATATGTGAAATGTTAAGCTTTTCTATGGGATACTCAGAAGTATAATTAAGGAAAATATCAAGTCCCATTTTCTGAAAAGAAATATTATACTTTCGAACAAAAAAAAAATGACAGAGTTAAATATGGTAGCTTTACCTGAAGAATACTCTACTATATCTGAATGTATTTGGAAACATTGTTCAAGATAGTCTAGGTTATGCAGCAGTAGCAAGCAACTATATACTGTAGTGGTTTATATGAATTAATATTAATTGCTTGCAAATGTTATTGCCTGATATGTTGGAGGCAGACTCTCTACTCCTTTTAGTCTGATAGTAACCCATACTGATGGAAGCTCCTGCTTGGCACATTCATTCAGTGCTAACCTGATGTCTGTTATAATGAATGGAAATGCTGGAAAATCGAAAGGGAAACCCCAGTGAGGCAGCAAGTAAAGTGAAACTCTTACAGCAAGTAGACGAGCACATTTTCTCAGACACCAAGACCATAAGAATAGTGGGCATCTCTGTGGGCTTTAGATGAGTAAGGGCTAACAAAACCTGCCTAGGCCTTCATCTCTTCAGTTAGCTTATATAATCTAAGCTGCCTTTCCAGAAGGCAGAAGTAATAGCCTAGTCACTGCCATCATGTAAGTTCTTCCTACAGAGATTTCATAAAGTAATGGCATCATTTTAATACTTATATTTAAAACAGCGATTCACAGAGAGTGATAGTTTTCTAGAAATAGGCCTCTAAGCTAAAATTGAAACAATACCTTTCAAAGTACCTGAAAGCTAACACAAGTTGCCGTGTATTGTTTATTAGAAAACAAAATCAAGAAAAATCAAGATGACAATTCAATACTTTTTTGCCTACCCTTAGGGGAAGAAAGAGATGCAGAATCACTTGAGATTTCACTCACTGGCTGAGATCAGAAGTAAAGTATTACTGTCACTCCTTGTCTGGCTGCCAACGTGCTGAGATTTGTAGTCTTCCCAAGTCTCAGGAAATTTGGGTGATAGTAAGCACACAGACACTGTGGGTTTAACAGGGAAAGAATTCACTGAGAAGAGGCATGAACCTGGGTGACAGTGAGATTTAAGCTGCTTATTGTCAGCTCAGAAAAAAATTCTGTTTACCAAATACTTTAAATACATATAAGATAAAATGCCCTAATCTATTTTTCAATAGCAGATAATGTGCTAGACATCATTTTATTACTTATTAAGTAAAAGGTTTTAAAATAAATGTTCACAAGATTCCCTTCTGACTATTCTACATTGAAGTGTAAAAAAAATTCGTAGGTATGATTGTATACATCAATATTTATTTTTGTAACCCATAGAATCTCATATAAAGAAAAGAAATTAAGTCCCACGTATAAACTATTTGATATTTTTAATATAAGTGACTTAGTCATTGATAGGTCATATTAGAGATTTATCTATCAAAGAAACAAGATAGAGAAGATCAGAGGCCAGTATCAATCATTGGGAATAAATTTATTTAGCAATCAGAGAGTGATTTGCTTGATATATTAAACCTGCCCTCAATGAAATACTATAAAAATAATATTTTCTTGAAATTTATATTTTTAACTATATTTTGAATCTTTTTCATTTTAAAAGTAGTCACAACTATTGAAAAAAACTCAAATGACAAGGATGCATTTTTCTTTTTCCACCACAGTTTTAATACAAAACATAACTACAATGAAAATGAACAAAATTTTTTGTATGTGTAAATGTTTCCTTTAATCAGAAAAATAATTTAGACTGTTAGTTATTTTGAAAAGAAAATCATTATTAGGAAGATTATATGGATGGTGGAGATTGAACAAAATGTTGCTCTAGAAGGAGCTACTATTAAGCAGTGGATTTTCACTACATGGGTAAGTGTGACTGTATTAGAAAACAATGAAATGATATCTTCAAAGTAGGGAGACTTAGAGGAAAGCTGATGTTTTGTATGGCCATGGTAGAGAAGTAAGTGCACCATGAGTAGTCTTTTGAATAAGATTGATGATTGACTAGTAGATTAGATTTAACATGTTAATTTCTGCATTAGGACTATTTACAACCAACGAACAAAATCCATGTTCAGAACCCAAATGAGGTCATATAATCAATAATGAAGTCATAAGCTGTAGAGTATTCATTCAAGTATGAGGTGAGATTAATCCATAAAAATAATTTTTACAGGGGACTGAGTGATAAACTTACAAAAAATAAAGAATTTTAGTTGTTTATTTATAGTACTTTATGAGTCATCTCTCTTTAACATATGGTTATAAAAGTTTGTTGGAAGTATACATACTAATTGTTATCTTTTGCTAGTTAAATGAAAACATTCTTTTTTTTAATTGACAACATTTGAAGATGTGTTGCTTCATCATATGACTTAGTGCTGCAATAATAATTTCTTTTATGTAACTATGCCATTTAAGCATGGAAATTTATTCACCTATGAAAACAGGCAGCATGCAGCAAAGGAAATGGATTCTCTTCATAAGAAGGAAAATGCTGGTTATTGACAGTAACATTGTGAAACATTAGAGTTGTTTTATCATCTTACAGTCCATGGTAGCCTGGGCATGGTAGACACAGTCCTTCATTTTGTAATGATAAGAAAGCAGTCCTCATAAATGCTCCAAAAATGATTGACCCCATGATGAAGAGGAAAAAAATGGAGATTCATAAGTACTGACATGGTGGAAAGAAGGAAGGAGAGAAGGGAGAGAAAGAGAAAGAAATAGAGAGGGAGGGAAGGAGAGAGGGAGGAAGGAAGGGAAAGAAAGAGAGAGAAGTAGGGAGGGAGAGAGGATAATTCTAAAGAAGGATAAAATGGGAGGCAAGTGCTTACAAAAAGCCTCTCTGTTGAGATAAAATTTTAGAAAGATAGGGATGAAATGGAAAAAAAGGAAATGACCAAAGATAAAGATAGTAGCATGATACCTGTAATATATTTTCAGAAAAGTAAACAAAGTAAGAACTCTGTTTTATGTAAGAATGGTTCAGTTGCAACCACAGAATTCAACTGGACTTAACCTTAAGAAAAGAAAAATGTAGGAATTAATGATGAGTTTACATGATTGTCTCTTAAGATTCAAGGGTGGGAATGTGGCCAGTTTCTCAGGGATGAACTGTCCCTGAGAATGACGTTAGAATTTTTCTCTGCCCCATCTTTTTAGCATAGTTTTATTTTCTGTTCTTTCTCTGTTTCCCTGTCATCATGGTAAAAAGCATGGCAACCATTATGTCTCAGTTTCACATTTTACAAGCCCAGCTACCCTGGGGAGATGAAAACTCCAGATTCTCAGGGAGATGATTCCAATACCACTTTCTATGGACATAGAAATTCAACAATTAAGTAAATGGATGGAGGATAGTACAAGCCAGGAAATTTCGGTTAGTTTGGGAAATTACAGACAAGCTAGGGAAGAAATTTGGATGCTTCAAGAGGAAAGCATTAGATTTGCAGACATCAGTGTGATTATCTTAATAAAACAGAGGGATACCTACAGAAATATTTATAGATATGTATCTGTACCCAGGATATCATATAACCATATATTGCCTTGCTGTTTGTTTAGAGGGCTTATGATCAAGGATTTTTGAGAGCAAGAACCCATCCAGTGCACAGATCTTGCTTCATAAGCCCATTCTTCAACACAATTAATCAGGGCTACTTGGAGAAATGAAAGGACTGAGGTAGGGAATATACAAGATGAATACAGGATGCCGCTGTCTGGCTGGGCACAAGATCACGAGCCACTCAAACAGGAACAAACTTTATTTGAAAGAACCGCCAATAACACGTCCGCCCGGGAAGCTTCCCGATCCACCCACGCGGCGTTCTGCTGGTTCCTTCCCGGAACTCTAGCGCAAGCGCCTCCCCGGAATTCCCTCCTACTGCACTTTCCCAACCAATGGGAACTCTCCAGGAGTCCCGTAGCAGGAGTCCGGTATCCATATGAATGTACTTTTTAACATAATCGTATCATCTCAATGGCTAGCTGGCATCACCTTTCAATCAAAAATGCCATGCATCATATTAATTGGCTGTGGCTCCCAGCATCTCCCCCTTTCTGTTTAATTAAGCAACAAGTAATGTGGCTAGGGACCGTGCCTGTTAGGTTTGTCCAATTCAACATATGGTTCTTACCCGTCATTGGAAAACTGACCTTTAGGCGTCAGCCTCCTGTCTTAGGTTGATACCATTGCAATTGGATCATACCCGTCACTGACTACCGATCCAGCATATAGCCATACTTGTGGATAGGCCTATGCACCAGTGGGGGGGTGAGGTTCTTTGCCTCACCTCTGTTGGCCCCCAGATTTGGCCTTGGTGCCAGTGGGGGGGTGAGGTTCTTTGCCTCACCTCTGTTGGCCCCCAAAATTAGACCATCACTAGTAGAAGGGAGGAGGATACAGAAATGCCACAACACCAAATCAATTGACGACTCCTAGGGAAAATTGCATCACTGGTGACACATCAGCAAAGATACGCCAGCATACCATAATTTGTTGTATCAACAGATAGATCACAGTGCATACAAGTGATACATAGTCCAGGCAAGATTTGTAAGCAGTTCAAAGTGGAGGAATCTATCAATATGTCCATTTCCTCCCAAGATCATTGATGTATCAGTTTATACAGTTTGTTGTGATAATTATCGAAGAAGTTGTAGTTTGGTTTCATCTTTGTCTTCACCGGCACTGGGATGAAAAATAAGAATTCTGACAATGATGTTAAAGAGAGAAAGAAAAAAAAAAAAAAAATGTAACATTTTAACAGGTACTAAGAAAACATTTTTTTTTTTTTTTTTTTTTTTAGAACAATTTATATTATCTTGAACAGAATTATTAAATATAATGAAAAGGAAAGATGAAAATAAACAAACAGATTTGTTAACCTGTTTATTTGTACACATATTAAAATAATTTTTAACAGCTGTTTACCCAATTTAAATTAAACCATTAAAATTACGTGAATAATAAAAAGTACTTGGATCCATTTTTTTTTTTTTTTTTTTTTTTTGAGCACTCCTCATATATGATCTATGGACATACGCACATATAGACACATAACACAAAACAGAAGTGTGCACATATAACATACAACACATAAGACAATAGTAAAGGCCTTGTAGTTTCACCTAGGTGAAATCTCCATTGCAATGTTAAAAACTCTACAGTTAAAAAATAAAACTGATCAGAAAAACATCAACCTAGGTCTGTATGAGCTCAAAAATAAAATAGAACCTATGATATGGAAAAATGCAATAATAAAATAGATATTGAAAAAAGCATCCTGGTTAATCAGTCGCAGATGTAAGAATGGCCAAGCTGGAGTTCTGGATATCAGCTGTTATGGATTTGAGTCAAATTATCTTCTTTTTGATCTGTAGAAATCGTTTTAGTTAGTCTTTCTGGAATCCAAATCGGCTGCTGTTCTCCCTGTGGAAACACGCAAACAGAGCCCCGACTCCAGACAATTACTGGGTCAGGACCTTTCCATTGTCCTGTTAGAATATCTTTCCAAAGAACTTTAGGCTTATGCACATTTTTTGGATACATATGCCTTTCCGCAGCACTAAGTCCTGATGAATCCAAATTTAAAAAGTTTAGAGTAAAGAGGGTTATTTTAAGTTTATCTTTGGGGGATATATACCCCTTTCCAATTCCCTCCTTTTGTTTTAATAAGTACATTTTAATAGTTTGATGAGCTCTTTCAACTATGCCTTGTCCCTGTGGATTGTATGGAATTCCTGTTATGTGAGTAATGCCAAATGATGAGCAGAATTGTTTAAAAGAGGTAGAAGCATAACCGGGACCGTTATCTGTTTTTAACTGTTTTGGAACGCCCACAGTGGCAAAATTTTGTAAGCAATGAGCTATAACATCTTTAGTTTTTTCTCCGGCATGAAGGGAGCCCATCAAAAATCCAGAAGAAGTATCAACTGTAACATGCAAATATTTTAATTTTCCAAATTCTGGCAAGTGTGTGACGTCCATCTGCCAAATATGGTTAGGTATCAGTCCTCTAGGATTGACTCCAAGATTAACTTGTGGTAAAAATGTCACACAATTTTGACATTGTTTTATTATATGTCTGGCTTGTTCTTTAGTTATTTTAAAACGTTTTTGTAAAGTATTAGCATTGACATGAAACCTTTTATGAAAATTTATAGCTTCTTCTATTGTGGAGAAAATATGTATGTCATGTGTAGATTTATCTGCTAATTCATTGCCCAAACTAAGGGCTCCAGGCAATCCTGTATGTGCCCTGATATGTCCTATAAAGAATGGATCTTTTCTGTCCCAGATTAGACTTTGTATAGTGGAAAACAAAGAGAAAACAGTAGAAGAAGGGGAAATCCTACCTGCATCTTCAAGGGATACTATAGCATTAACTACATATTGACTATCAGAAAATAAATTAAATACGGAATCTTTAAACATCATAAAAGCTTGTAATACTGCATTAAGCTCTACCTTTTGAGCTGATTGTTTGGGTACTAAAAATGTAAAAGTTTGATCAGGGGTAACTACTGCTGCTGTACCATTATTTGACCCATCAGTGAATATATTTGGAGCATTCATGATAGGGGTCTTTCTTGTCATTTTTGGAAAAACTACAGGATGCTTAGACCAAAAAGACAACAAAGGATTAGATGGCAAGTGATTATCAAATGAAACATTAGATTTACACATGATTATTGCCCAAGTATTTAACTCATTGGCTAACTCATCAATTTGATCCATAGTATATGGAGTAATAATTTTATTGGGAGAAATCCCAAACACTCCCTTTGCTGCTTTTATTCCTTTGAGTATTAATTGTCCTACAGCCTCAGGATATCTAGTAAGAATAGTATTAGGAGAATAAGATAAATGTATCCACAATAATGGACCTTCTTGCCAAAATACTCCTGTAGGAATATTTTTTGTTGGTAGTACAATAAATAATAAAGGCAAACTTATATCAATTCTATCCAAGTGCATATTTTCCATATATGTTTCAATGATTTTTAATGCCTTTCTTGCTTCAGGCGTTAGCATGCGGGGTGAATTTGGATCTGATGGACCTTTTAGGATATCAAATAAAGGTCCTAGCTCTCCTGTTGGTATGCCTAGATAAGGCCTTATCCAATTTATGTCTCCCAATAACTTTTGAAAGTCATTAAGTGATTTGAGTTGATCTACTCGTATTTGAATTTTTGGTGGACGGACCATGGTTGAGGATAACAGGACTCCTAGATAATTAATTGGAAGATTTAATTGTACTTTATCTATTGCTATCTCTAGATTATAATTTTTTAATAAGTTTGTAAGTGTGGCATAACATTCCAGCAATATGTTTTTATCTTTATGTGCCAATAATACATCATCCATATAGTGAAATATTTGTAGTTCAGGATTTTGATTTCTAAGTGGTTGGATTGCTTTGTTAACATAAATTTGACACATAGTTGGACTATTAGCCATCCCCTGAGGGAGTACTTTCCATTCATATCTCTGATCAGGACCTTCATGATTTAGTGCAGGGATAGTAAATGCAAAATGTGGACTATCCTCAGGATGAATAGGAATTGAAAAAAAACAATCTTTAATATCTATAGCTAAAACATACCAGGTTTTTGGTAAAGCAGACAATTGGGGAATCCCTGATTGAGCAGGTCCCATAATAACCATCTCATTATTAATGGCTCTTAAATCTTGTAATAATCTCCATTTACCAGATTTCTTTTTAATAACAAAAATGGGAGTATTATGGGGAGATATGGAAGGTTGTATATGTCCTTTCGCTAATTGTTGTTTAACCAGATCATGGGCTACTTGTATCTTTTCTTTAGTCAGGGGCCACTGAGGAACCCACACTGGTCTTTCTGATTTCCAAGTAATTTTTATTGTCTCAGTGGCCCTTTCTGAAAATCCAACCCATGTCTGTCTGTTCCTTGATCTATTTGAATTGGTGCTGCTATATTTTGTCCTTGTTTTCCTAATCTTTTTTCTTTTTTAAAACCTTGTTTAGCCCTAGTAGTGGGCGCATTAGGATTGATGTTATTTGTTAACGTTAAACCTAATTGATCTAGGACATCTCGTCCCCATAAATTTATAGGAAGATGATCCAATACATATGGCTGTATAGTTCCCTCACATCCTTCAGGATCCTTCCAATCTAATACCATTGCACTTCTATGGGGATTAGTAGCCACTCCTAGGCCTCGAAGCGTTTGAGTGGCTTGTTGTAATGGCCAATGTTTTGGCCATTCCTGACTAGATATGATGCTAAGGTCTGCACCTGTGTCCAGTAGCCCATTAAAGTCGTATCCTTGAATATTTAGTTTTAGCATGGGGCGAGAATCTAAATTTAAAGACAGCATAGCCCAATCTACACCTGTGGAGCCCAATCCCCTGGTACCTCTTTCTACAGTACGACTAGAAAATTTATCATGTAGGCTGGGTATTATTAGTAACTGTGCTATTCTATCCCCTGGTGAGATAACTGATATGCCTCTTGGAGAACTAGCTATAATTTTTATTTCACCTTCATAATCGGGATCAATTACCCCGGGACTTATCATAAGTCCTTTTAGTGTGGAAGAACTGCGTCCCAATAATAAGCCTACCGTTCCTTGGGGAAGAGGTCCTTTTACTCCTGTGGGAATGATTTGAATTCCCATCTCTGGAGTTAGTACTGCTCTTGCGGAGGCGCAGATGTCCAGCCCTGCGCTCCCTCTAGTTTGTCTGATGAGGGATTTAATGGATAATGTGTCCTGGGCACTACCTTGATGGTGCTGCTGGGTTCCTCCATTGCCCCGTATATTTGTGGTTTTGGGCCCCGGAGCATTGGGCCCTCCAGTCCGTTTTTTGGCAATGGAGCCTGATGCCTTTCTCCACGATATCGTGGGTAAACACTTGATCCTTGTCCGTTTTTTGATAACGGAGTGCCCTCTATGGTGGTTTGAGAACGGCATTCATTAGCCCAATGTCTCCCTCTACGGCATCGTGGGCAAATACCTGGTATTCTATTCCTTTGATACCTAGCTTTGTTAAACCCTCCTCCTATGGGGCAATTCCTTTTAAAATGTCCTGTCTGATCACAATTGTAGCATGTTTTTGGCCTGGCATCTAAAGCCTGTTGTACTGCTGCTAAGACTTGTCCTTGTTCATTAATGTCTCTACATAATTTAATATATGTGTTTAAATCTTCATGTTTCCATGGTCTAATGACCTCTCTGCAGCAACGATTTGCTTGGTCATAAGCCAGTTGTTTTATAAATGGCATTGCTTGTTCTACATCTCCAAATATCCTAGAAGCTGTCTGAATAAGCCTATCTACAAATTCAGCGTAAGGTTCGTTAGTTCCTTGTATTACCTTAGATAACTGTCCTTGTAAATCTCCATGCCCCTGTAAAGTTTTCCATGCCCTAACTGCATCTGCAGCAATTTGTGCGTATACACCAGGATCATATTCAATTTGTTGCCGTTGACCCTCATAAGGTCCCTTTCCTAACAACATCTCCAGATTTCTTTGAGGGTAACCGGCTGCTGTATTTCGCCTAGCTGTCTCCATGCAGAATTCCTCATTGGCAACCTTCCATAACAAATATTGTCCTCCATTTAGCACAGATCGACACATGTTAGCCCAATCTGCTGGTGTCATGTCTAAGTTGGTAATAGATTCAACCATGCTTATGGTGAAGGGTGCTTGCGGGCCATAGGTTGTTACAGCCTCTTTTAATTGCTTTACTGTTTTGAAATCTAGAGCGCGATGAATTCGTTGCCCTCCTGCCTGCTCAAGTACAGGGCATGCTAGTCTTTGGGATCTTGCCTTAGGATTTTGTGCATTAACTACAGGAATTGAGGGCCGCTCAGCTCTTACGCCCTCTGGTGATAGAACGGAGTTAGTAGCAGCCTCCTGTTGTAACTCCCCAACTGATGGTCGTTTTTCCTCTAAGCTTTCTTTCTTCAAATTTTCCTCTGTCTGACTAGCTGGAGAGACCTTCTCTTTTGCTTGACCTGACATGTTTTCTACCACAGTTTGGACCTCTAACAATTTACTTAACAGTTTTTCGGTTTGTTTTTTACTAGTTTCTAATCTACTATAAAGGTAACGCAACCCAGTAAGGTAGCATAAAACAAAGCCGAAACAGAATGAAACAAAAACGGAGCAAAGAATAGTTGTATCAATTTTCTCTTTCTCCGGGCCAAACAACTTCAAGCCTTGAGCCAACCATTTTTCCCAGTTTGCCTGAGAAAATTCTAGGGATAGGCAGCTTGAAACAAAAACAAAATAAATCAAAAGAAGAACACATTGTTTTTTGAAATGGTCACCCATTCTGTCGCCTTCCCTCAGGGGCGAGCAATTTTACTCACCTCCAAGCTTCAGGCGCTCCCCGTACAGGGCCACCAGTTGCCGCTGTCTGGCTGGGCACAAGATCACGAGCCACTCAAACAGGAACAAACTTTATTTGAAAGAACCGCCAATAACACGTCCGCCCGGGAAGCTTCCCGATCCACCCACGCGGCGTTCTGCTGGTTCCTTCCCGGAACTCTAGCGCAAGCGCCTCCCCGGAATTCCCTCCTACTGCACTTTCCCAACCAATGGGAACTCTCCAGGAGTCCCGTAGCAGGAGTCCGGTATCCATATGAATGTACTTTTTAACATAATCGTATCATCTCAATGGCTAGCTGGCATCACCTTTCAATCAAAAATGCCATGCATCATATTAATTGGCTGTGGCTCCCAGCAACAGGACATCTTATAGTGCCAAGAAGTAAAGAATTACCAAAACAAACACAAACAATGATGAGGCTATGTCAAAGGGAAAAGGGTATTAGATAATACTGAAATAATGCATTTGTTGAGGATAATATAGTTAACAGTTTTCAGTCATCTTAAAGAGCTCTTAACAACCAAAACTGGAGAAAGGTGGTAATAAAACAATACTGGACTATAAACTAAAATATACAATAAATTTCTTTGAATCCGTGTTGACATAACTAAGCAACTGAATAAATAAATTAAGAAAAAGATGAAACAAATTCTACATGGAGACGAATCCCAAGTAATTTATGTATATGAATTTATTGTGGAGCATAATTCCCTTCCTAATTTTCAGTTGCACTCAGTGACTTTCTCCCAGAGAATATAGAAGGAAAATGAGAAAATCAAGAAGACTAACTTTACATGTAAAAATATAACACAAAAAGAGAGTGAATGTATAGGAATGTGGCAAATATTATCTCTGTCAGGTGAGCAAGGTTAGTATAAACCGTGATAACCCACGTTGTAACATGTCCCTTTGGTATGTTGTGAAGAGAATGTCAACTTACCTCTGTGTTCTTATTCCCCCAAACCAAAAACCCCAATCTAGTCTTAAGAAAAATGTCAGACATACTTCAGTAGTGAACATTTTACAAAATGTCTGTCCAGAGCTCCTCAAAAATTGTCAAGGTTCTAACAAATATTGAAAATCTGAGAAACCATCACTCCAGAGGAGCCTAAGGAGATAAAAACCGTTAAATGTATATGGTTTCTGAAGGGGACCCTGGAAAGAGCAAAAGGATATTAAGCAAAACAGAGAGTGCAAGTAACTTACATAAGTCTGTTAATCATAAAGTATCAGTATTTATTTGTTATTTGTAACAAATTGTTATGATAATATAAAATAGGGAAAACCTTAGGGAGAACTAAAGGGCATGTGGGAACTCTGTAGTGTATTGCAACTTTTCTGTAAATCTAATGATGTTCTAAATTAAGAGTATATTAAAAACAGAAAAACAAGCTCCTATTGGAAATACACTTCTCAGGACTAAAACTGCTTATTAGTTGCATGCTACAAATTAAATTTCCTAATCTTTAAAATGCAGGAAATAATACCGGACTTAAAGCCTTGTTGAGAGTATTAAGTAACTTAATATAGAAAGGTTTATAGCACATGCACTTCCCAACCCACCCAAGGGACATTTGGCAATGTCTTGAGTTGACTTTGGTCGTCACAAGAAGTAAGAGAGATTCTACTGGCACATGGTAGGTATAAGTCAGGGATGCTGCTAAACTGCCAACAGTGCCAAGGATAGCCCTTTACAACAAGCAATTATCCCACCCCAAATGTCAGTAATGTAAGGTTGAGAAAACCTGGCTAATGTCTTATTTCCCAGACTTATCTTTAAGATGAATAAAGAAAACTGAACGGTACTTATCTATATACTTCAAGGATAGCCTGAAACTTATATAGCAGAATACATTTCCCCCCTTTTAAAATTTGTGCCTTATAGTTGTACATACTGATGGAATTTATTGTCACACGTTTGTACATGCATGTAATACACAATATAACAGTATGATTTGGCCCACCTCATTCCCCAGATTATGAAAATAAATACTCTAAGATACATGACAAAAGCTTCATGAATAAATACCCAAATCAACACATCTTTAGTAAAATCACAACAGGGATAAATTAATTGGAGTTTTTGTTTTATTTGGTTTTTGTTTTATGTTTTTAAGTTTTAACATTCTTCTGAACCACAAATTAATTGGAGTAAACCTTTATCCACCTTAAAATATGAAAAATTTATTCCAAACAATTTGCGATATTAAATACTCCTTATGAATAATATAAGTATGATTATATATTTGTTAATTTATGAGCAACTTATTTAGTATTTAAATGGGACATTTCCTGCCTTTGGAAAGTATAAACTGACTAGACAATGATTCAGATATAATGAAAGATTTTAGAAAACTCTGATAACCCCCTTGATATATTGGATGAAATACTTACTTTAGCTACTTATTGAAAACAAAGGATTTTGATTATTCAGTATTTTTAGCTTCTTATGGAAAACAAAGGATTTTGATTATTCAGTATTTTGTCTGCGTATAAATGTGTGGTGTATTTGTTTCAATTTAAATATTTATGCAGACATAAATACTTTGACTAGTTACTTCCCTCTTTATTTCTCTTTGAAAATAACTACATCATTCTGTAGTTCATAAATCTCAAAATGTCTATATAACTAAAGCCATAAAACCCATTGAAATGAATATATCTTAAGAAAGAAATCATGCTATATTTGAAGTTTTCATCAATATTTTAATGACTAACATCAAAGATTGATAATTTATGCCAGAAATTTAGAGTCATATATCTAAACTAGATCCTGTTGGCAAAGGTATTCTGTTGAATATTGTGGGAGTGGGGGAAGACTAAAACACATGTAAAGTTTTAAAGATTTTTAAAATCAATTTCTTGAATGCTTTATGAGCTTGTAAACTCTTTGCTAGACACAAATGCTTTCTCTCTCTCTCCAGTCGCCTACATTTTCCAAGACAACATAAGGTCTTTGAAAACAGAGCCTGTTATTTTGCACAACACTGGATTCCCAGAAACTCACTCAGTATTGCATTAAATTATTTTGAATAATTAAATAACTATGGGCTTTCTGGTTCTGTCTGTGAAAGATACTCTTGATCCATAAACAGGTTTTTAAAAAAGGCCTAACAAAATAAAAAGATGTAAAACATTAGAAAGAAATCTCTGCAGACACTAGACAGTATCCAATACCGGACTATTTGGGGAAAGGAAAGCATGCTAAATGAGTTCACATTTACACAGGTGGTTTCCTTAAAGGCATTTCTGAACTATAGTGCAAAAATAGATAGTGTCACAGTGGAAGAAACAGAATGGCTTTAGTAGTCCTAATGCAGCAAAGATATGGAGATATTAGGATATCAGAGGGAAGGAATATGTAGAATAGTCACCGCAGAAAAGTATGAAATATTTTCATTATATCTTTGGCCAACTTCTAAACTATACTTGAAAAGACAGACTATCGGAAGTGTGTGTGTGTATGTGTGTGTGTCTGTGTGTCTGTGTAAGAGATTCAGTATGCACCAAAGAAAAAGTAAAAGAGTCTGTGGTTAATGGGAAGCTAAGAGTTCATCATATATTTCAAAGGTCACTAAGCGTTGGAGAGGTGTTGGTGTTGAAATTCAGGTCCAGCAGAGTGGAGAGACTTTGATATATATCTCAGCCATTGAGTTGAGATCCCAGAAAAATACAGTCCTAACTTTAAAGCCTAAAGGAGGAACAATGCCATTGGAAAAGGGAGAATACTGAAGTAATCCTGCCCTAATCAAGCCTAAAACCACAAACTCAGTAAGATCAATAAGATCTACACATAGTTTATTTACAAAACAAAACAAAATTCAACATACTGGGGAAAAAAAGTAACATAATCCCTAAATTCTATATTATGTTATCCTCAATGTGTTTCATAAATCAAAAATACCACCATTTGACCCAGCTATCCCACTCCTTGGCTTATACCCAAAGGAGTTAAAAATATCATACTACAGGGACACAGCCATATCAATGTTTATAGTAGCACAATTCACAATAGCTAAATTGTGGAACCAACTTAGATGCCCTTCAGGAGATGGATGGATAGGAAAACTTTGGTATATATACACAATGGAACATTTCTCAGCATTAAAAGAGAATAAAATCATGGCATTTGCAGGTAAACGGGTGAAGTTGGGGAACATAATGTTAAGTGAAGTAAGCCAATCCCCAAAAATCAAAGACCAAATGTTTTCTTTGATAAAAGGATGTTGATTCATAATGGCAATGGGTGGGGAACATGGGAGCAATGGAGGAACTTTAGATAGGGCAAAGGAGAGGGAAGGGAACTGAGGGGGCAAGAGGGTAGAAATGATGTTGGAATGAGTTAGACATCATTACCCTAAGTACATGTATGAAGATATAAATGTTGTGCAAATACTTTATGTACAGTGACTCGAAAAATTGTGCTCTATATGTGTAATATGAAATGAATTGCATTCTGCCATCATGCATAACAAAATAAATAAATAATTCAATTTTAAAAATTGCTAGATAGTGTTGAGAAACAGGAAAGTTTGACTAATGAAATAGTGAAAGAAGCCAACTGAAGTAAATCCAGGGATAATCCTGATATTGTGTTTAGCAACAAAAATTAATTGCATTTAGTATGTAGAAGAAAATAGAAATAAATATAGATAAATTGGATGAATTGAAAGTCAAAATTTAGAAAAATAATTTAGCTATTATTATGGAGCTGTAAAAACAAATTTATAAAGAATGCATTATATAAGTTTAACAATAATCTACATACAGAAGAAGAATGACAGTGAGCTATAGGACAAAAAAAATGTCTAGAATGAAGTGAGAGAGAGAAAGAAAATTAAAAAGTAGACAGGACAATAGGATGTCACACATAATCAAAGATGCTTAATACAAACAATTTATGTCACAGAGATGAAGACCATGGGAGGGGCTTTTGTATTGTGGGAGACACTAAAAATATTAACATAAGGTTAAGCTACTTTTTGAAGCTAATCTTACACTTTGAAATTTCTAGGGTAGCCAGTAAAAAATGTACTAAAATGAGTAATAATAATAATATAATAATAATAACAAAAAGCTAAGCAGAGATATGTTTTGAATAAAGAAACTGAATCAGCTAAAAGTTTCCAAGAAAGAAAATTCCAGGCCCACATCCCTTTGGTGGTGAGTTCTATCACATTCTTAAGGAAGAAATTATACATATTTTACACACTTTTGTTTTAGAAAATAAAAGATATGAATACTTACCAATTTATTATATGACACCAATTTGCTGGCTGTACAGGGATATTAAAGCAACTTTATATGTCATTATCTCTCTTGACCGAACAGGCAAAATCATTGTAAAAAGTTAACAAAGTAAATCCAACAACATTGTATCTTTTAAAAATACAATAATGGTTGTTTCAACATTAAATAACCAATATGATTATACCACATTATCAGAATGAAAGTGTGTGGGTTTATAGTCAACCAACGTAGAGGAAGCATTTGATAGACATCAACACTCACACCTGAGACTTTCAGGGTCATCATATTTGTATTCACTTAAGTGTTCAAATGATTCAACAAAATATTTCAGTTTTTTTTCTCTGATTACAATTGAAATAAAATGTGTTCACTTTGTTTGTCAAGGATTCATAATGATTCATGTTATTCAATCTGATAGAAAGTTTTTTTTCTTTTCCCTAAAACAACTTTATGTTTTCTTCAGTCCCAAAATATGCTATGTAGATTTAGTATATTAATCCTTTTTCTCTCAAGGAGTTTAAAAAAATTAATTACCCGTATGTTTGAGGACTCAAAGTTAATTATCTGTCTAAAACTGTAAGCTTTTCTACATTTCCCATTTTATAGTGTTCCTCTGCAGCAAGATAATTTTCATATGCAAAACTTTGTTTTTCCCCAGTGCATCTCTTCCAATTGGTTCAAAACAGGTTGATCACTTAAGGATTAATTAGGTCTCAGGTGCTCTTCCAAAGCAAAGCCCTCCCCTCCCTCCTCTGTATTGCTTAGTCATTTCCAAATCTGTCTTACAACATTATTTCTTTTTTACTTAATGGCTTTCCAAACTATATATGCTAGACAAGGCATCATGGTAACTAATAAAGTGATTCTGCACTTGAACTATCTGAATTTGAGTTTTAGCATTTACCTATATTATCTGTATAATTTTGGACAAGTTACTAGTACCTCAATATCTTTTCTTTATATTCAAAATGAGGATGATAATAATCTTATGTCAAAGAAAAATTTTGAAGATTGAATAAGATAATGCTTGTAAATGAGGAAGCACAGAGAGAGTGTTTAAAAGAGAACATACTATATTCTAGGTGCAAAAACATGTAAACTGCATTGTTTGCTCTAATTAGTACTATCAAAATGTTTAGTCTATGAACCTTGAAGAGATGAAATTTTTTATTAATCTTCTTTGCATCCCCAATCCCCAAAACAGAGTACCTAACATATAGTGAATGGTAAAAATATCCTTGAGTTAGTAAATAAATATATGGATGAATCCACAGGGTATATTGTCTATTATATAATAGATAATGTATATAATATATATAAATATTTAAATATATATATAAATATTATTTATACATACAAATCTTTTTGGACTCTTTGAAAATAAGCTGTCATATCTCTCTCTCTCTCTATATATATATATATATGGAGAGAGAGATAAATATAGATATAGATATATAGATATCATTTGGACTCTTTGATAACAAGCTATCTTTTTAATCATCAGCAGCATGATCATTTTGCCCATTCTGATCCTGTAATGGCAACAACCCATTCTTTTCTAATTTCTCAAATATAGACTCATAAATGTCTTTGTAATAAATGTAGTGCAGTCCCAAAAAAAATAGGGATGCAAAAAACCCTAGGAGCATACATTTTGCACTCATCTCTCCTCTCTTTGCTAAAAGTACCAAATAATCTAGTAAATGTATGGGGAAAATCTCAGTGTTTGGAAACTCACAATGTCACAGAAGAAAATAATCTGGGATGCTTGGCTGAGTCAAGGGCTCTTAACTTTCCAGTAGAATCTGAAGATAACCCCCTGGTATACTCAGCTGTGGCAGTGTGAGAGCATTGCTTCATGCTTTAAAATGTTGGTTGGTACCTGCCAGTCATCTACATACCCTGATATGGGGTATGTAGTACTTATTCGAGTTGATGATGGAATTTAGGTGCTTCCTTATGTCTTGAAGGATCACACCTCCTCACTTATACATGAAAAGCCTTTCAGCAGAGAGGCCACCCATTCTCTCCATGTCAGCCAGTGACCCACTACAGAAGTTCATGTTCTGCAACAGGTTCATCACTTTATGCCAATGATCATAAAATGAGATACCTGAACTATTTACCTGGGAAACAATATCCATAAAGAAGAGAGTAAGTATGTCTATTGATAAGGACATATGGATATCAGGGTAATAAACATCAAATGTCCACTTGTTAGCTTCAACTGAGGAGTAGAAAAAATCATGAATGATACTAAGAACTCTGAAGGACAGGAAGAGGACACAAAATGTGGAGAACTAAAACAATATGTTCTAAATGTGAAAGTTCAATAGATAAACTGCAAGAAAAATCAGATAGGCATGTCCAGAACTAAGTAGTTGCCTCTACAATCAAACTTAAAATTTTCTATGTTGATTCATAAAAAAAAATTATATAAATAATAAGTAAAAATACCAAAGCCTTTAAAGACATATTTAAGACCACTAAGATTGCAAATAGTATTTTTATATATTTATTTATTATGTATCTTTAGTTTTAGGTGGATGCATTAGTTTGTTTTTATGTGGTGCCGAGGATCGAACCCAGTGCCTCATGCATGCTAGGTGAGCACTCCACCACTGAGCAACCACTCCAGCCCCTGAACATTTTTTTCAAATATATTTTTTTGATCATTTGTATTTCTTCTTTTTTTTATTATTAGTTGTTCAAAACATTACATAGCTCAGTCTGCCTACTGTAGCAAATAGTATTTTTTCTAAGAAAATAAATAATAAAAGATGGTAAAGTATATGGATGGGGGTTGTGACTCAGTGGTATAGAGCTTGCCTAGCCCATGTGAGACCCTAAGTTTGATCTTCAGCACCACATAAAATAAGTAAGTGAATAAAATAAAGCAACTTAAAATATGGTGAAATATAATCATAATAGTAAATGAAAGGTAACTCTTCCCTGAATAGGAATGCTGAAACTTCTAATGGAAATAGATTAAGAATTTTATGCTGGTCTAATCAAAGGAAAATAAAACAGGAAAACATATGCCTAGATTTTACCCAGAAAGGTCTTGGTAGCTTTTCTACCTTCTGAAAATAAAGAATAAATTTTATAAGCTTACACATAGAGAGACAGGATCTTCAATGAGGAAAAAAAGTTATATGGTGTTGGACTTTTCAAGTATAATACTGGAAATATGGCAAAACTTTACAGAAAATAAAGACAAAATTTTGCTGGGAGAGAATGAAATATCTAATAAGGCATTATTAAGTGGAAAATAGAAATATACCTTTAAATTTAAATTGATTATAATCCATGAAAAGTAAATATTCCTATTGCATAGTAAGAGCATGGTTTTAGCCTATTTGGCAGTAGTAAAAAAAAAAAAAAAAAAAGAACACTCAGACTGGAGAAACATAGGAAATCAATTATAATGACCTCTTTCAAAAAAAAAATAGACAATAAGTATTCAAGTCAGAGAAACAATGGAAAGACAGGAAAAATAGTATGTTTCAAAAATTTTATATAAAGACTTTTGTAATTAATTAAGAAGAAAATAGAAACAAATGTAACTGTTATCAGAATACAGTTTAAGTGGGATAATTTCCAAAGATTCCTGGGCTGGGGTGTGGCTCAGTTGTAGAGCACTTGCTTAATATGTGTGAGGCACTGGGTTTGATCCCCAGCACTACATAAAAAAAGAATAAATAAAGTTACTTTTTAAAAAACAAAATTCCTATATTATACAAAAAAAGAGTCAAATTCAAAGTTGGAGGGTTTTTTGAGTTATTATACAATTTCTTAAGAAATCAGGAGTATTTTTGAGTGACAAGGGTATCTAACTCACCCCAGTACAACAAGTGTAAAATGGGGCCGTGCAAAGACAATCAATCATCTTTGAAATTAGAACAAAATTAAGATAATAATTTAGAAATAACAAAATAATTCATGATTTGCTTCCAGGATGACCATAGTATCACATACAATGGATTTTAAGGACAAAAACACTGAAAAGAGGTGATTGCTTAATGAAGATTAAAGAACACAGCAGAGAAACACATAAAGGAAAAACTACCACAGATGTAATAAGAATTTTGTGCATATTTAAAATGTATCATATCAGGCCACAAGTAGTAGCACATTCCTAAAATCCCAGCTACTCAGGATTTTAAGGCAGAGGAATTGCAAGTTTGAGGTCAACCTAGGCAACTTAGTGAGACCCTGTTTCAAAGTAAAAAATAAATAGGGCTGAGCATTTGGCTCATTGGTAGGGAGTCCTTGAGTTTAGTCCTCACTATTGCCAAAAACAAACAAAAAAAGAATGTATTAGATCAAATAAAATAAGCCACAACTTTTGAGGATTGTCAATAGTATAAAAAAAGTTCATATATGAATATACAGAGATAAAAATATATATGTATACAAGTATATACTTGTGTGTATACATTATAGACACATTATATGCAATATCTAATATATCTAACAAACATATAACCTTTAATGGGCACAATCCCTAATGTACCTTATAGTCTTATAATATTTTGAAAACATGACTTACAGTTGTCCCTAAATTTAAAAAGTAATAAATATTTTAACTGCAATTTTAACCTTAAAATATAACTAGAAATCAACTCTGAAAAAACAACTAAGTAATTTAAATTTCTTGGAAATGAAAGTAAATGACCAATGAAACATGTTATCATATCCCATGGAAACCCTGTGCCTGGCCAACCCCTACTTGATGAAGTAGTATAATATGTAAACAAGAATTTTTAAAATCCAATAATTTTTTAGAATTATTTTATGCTTCATTTAGAAATTTAATAGATATTTTATTTTAATAGATACTTGAAGTCAAGGGAATCCAAGCCTAGGTGCAATTTGTTATTAATCAGTGAAAGTGCTAAATCCCAGGGTGTAAATTAAGTTTAATGTTAGAGTTGAATATGGTGACAGTGTCAATGGTGAGAAAAAATATCAAAAGTGAAGGATAGCGAAAACATTTAAAGAACAGTGGGGAAGAACTTCACAGGAAGTGTTGAATATATAAAGTAGAAATTTTCACATTGCAACTTTTACATATTGTAATACTCAATCATTCAATCCAGCTTCCAAAAGAGTTGCACAAGAAACTTTCCTACAGCATGCATCTGTAAGAAGGGCATGCGATTAAAATTACCAATCATAACAGAACTTTCATGGACTTTGGAAATAGAGTTGTTAAACTCTGTTGGAATCAGACCACATTTTCTTTAAGGCAAAGAAATGTAATTCTTTTCATGAGCTGAAATCTCTGATATTAGTAATAGGTCAGAACAATGATATGGTAAAAGAGGAGAAGGAAATTAGATAGGGATCAGGACCATAGCTAAGAGGTTTTGCTTCCCAATTAATTCATATTAGAGAATGATTAATTGATATTAGCAGATTCTATTGAAGTTATCCTGGTATATTGATCCCAATTTTATGTCTAGATAGTTTATCAATTTCCTTCAATTTTTTAAAAATTTATTTAAAAGATATTTTGCACTTTACTCATACTTTGTATTTTACTAACTACATATGTAATGCATAGGAAATCACATAAAAGAAAATAAAATCACCAATAGCAAAGCCCACACCAGGAAGATATTTTGATAATATATATGCATCTATCCATCAGTTATATATTTATCTTATTTTTAGCTTAAGAAGTTTTAATTTATTATTATTATTATTATTATTATTAGTAGTAGTAGTAGTAGTAGTAGTAGTAGTAGTAGTATTTTGCTACTAGGAATGGAACCAAGAAGTGCTTTTACCGCTGAGTCACATCTCCAGCCATTTTTATGTTTTTATTTTGAAACAGGGTCTCACTAATTTGCTGAGGCTAGCTTCAAACTTATGATCCTCCTGCCTCAATCTCTGTAGTTAATGAAATTACAGGCAGGTGCCATCATGCCCAGCAGCTTAATAGGTTTTAAAATTTTTCTATTTTTCTTCAATTTTGTCATTCTATTTTATATATTTTCCAATTGAAAAAAAATACTTGTACTTTATCTAATTCTTTTCTTTATATATTTTGCACAAATATGTGTATGTGTTTGTGTTTGTGTATGTATATACAATTACAATTTCCATTGGAAATAAAGGCACATGAAGGCCAAAGAATTGCTGTATAAGGCACACATGTGAGGAAGTTAAAGCAAAATTGACAAATGCAATAACATTGTTTGGCTATGAAAATTCTCAAGATCCAGGTCAGGAATGCTTGGATTATTTTAAGTGACTGTATGACTTTAGAAAGAAGGGTAATTTCTGTTCAATCTGATTTTGAAGGGTTATGGAAAACTATATTCCTACAAAACAGCCCCTGGGAAAAATGGAAAAACAGTGTGCCTCCACAGGAAGGAGGGAGATTAGCCAAACATTAAACCTCTCTCAGTAAATTCTTTCCCAGTAATAATGGGCCCCAAGGGAAAGAAAGCAAGCTTTCATCCCTTCCAGGTTCATTCCCAGAATCTCCACCAAAAGCAAACATTCACCCCTTCCCAACTACAATGGGTCCTGCAGGCAGGAGGCAGATACTGAAACACTGGGCCCTAGACTTTTACCATTTCCCACTACTGATGAGTCCTGGAAGGGAAAAAGCAAGTAGTGAAGCTCTGGGTAACAGTGGGTCCCAGAGGAAGAAGATAAGCAATGAACACTGAGTTCTGAGTTTTCTCTAATGACAATGACTTTTTATAACCTTTTTTCTGACTCCCCAACGGACACATTCTGCCTCAGCTCCAATAATTAATTCACCCTCATAGTAAACCTTCTGTAATGGCAGCCATCTTTGATACCCAGAAAATGAGCCCTTTCAGGGGCTGATTGATTGACCCCACTGTGGAATAAAGGGAAGCTTGATGATCTGTTTGAGGTTTGCTTCTGTCTTGATTATTTGGGTTTTCATAATAGTGCCAAAACCATTTGGTTATTTTTGCTTACAGACTTACCCATGTATATAGATTTAAAGAAATTAATAAAATTACTTGAAGGGGCAAAGCCAAGTTTTGTTAACAAATTTAGCTGATAACTTTTTTTAAAAATGTTTTTTAATTGTTGATATATCTTTGGTTTGTATGCTGAGGATTGAACCCAGTGCCTCACACTTACTAGGCAAGCGCTCTGCCACTGAGCCACAACCCCAGCCCCTGAGAACTTTTTAAAATATTTTTTAATATATTTTTTTAGTCAAAATAACCACAGCTTTTGGGGTTGGATCACTGCTTTTCTCATCAGAATACTGCATAAAAAAGGGGAATGACATACTAGTTGAAATGCCGAAGAAAAAAACAAAATCTACTATCCAATAAAATTATACATTCAGAACAATAATCATTTTAATTTCCCTCAAAAATGTTTTCAGGGTTGGGGCTGTAGCTCAGTGGTAGAGTGGTCTCCTTGCACATTGGAGGCACTGAGTTTGATCTTCAGCATCACATAAAAATAAAATAAAGACAATGTGCCCATCTATAACTAAAAAAAAAAAAAAAAAAAAATTAAATTTTTCCAGACAGGTTCTACTAGAGAATTCTGTAATCTAAACCAAATATCTAAAACATAGACAAAAAATAAAATGAAAGAGAGAAAAATACTAACTTTTCTCTTCATTTTTGCTATGTCATTTTGAATGGAACAATATTGGTAAGTTTTTATTGTTATTAGATTATTTTTATTGACTAGAATTAATAAAACTCAACTGAACTTAAACTAAACTTAAATTTTAAAGTAATGTATTTCTGGAATACTCATCTTGACATGGAAAAATATTTTGTGAAAAATAATCTTTCTTTTACTTAATACACTATACCAAAATTAGTTAAATTATTAAATGAAATAAGTGGAGGAGTGTTAAGAAGGCACAAAGTCTTCCCTTAGCAGTAAATTTAGCAAATCTTATGCAGAACCCCATCAACGTGTCATGTTAATCTGCCTAGGCCTAGTTTAGAATCAGTCAGGGCATACGAGTTAACCTAACTTCCAGGGAAGAGACAAAGTTCGCAGAAGAGGCACATAGCCAGCCTCACTCACAGCTATTCAGCTACTGTCCCCTGGCCCTCACCAGCTCTCAGGGACCTGAGAACAGAAGAGACTTATACAGAGGCAACATACGATCTGTTTTAATCATATTTTATAAATATCAGGTTATTATTATATTTATAAATCAGTCTATTTTATTGTGTTGTATAAAATACAGTCTAATAAGTAATTTTAATAATCTTCCAAGTCTAGAGTCTCTTTCTCCCCACCCTCCTGTATATACTTCTTTTTTAAAGAAAAGTTGGCATTTAGATTTTAAATTTTGCTTATTTAGAATCTGTCTCAATTTTCTTAGTGAGGGATATTGGAAAGATTCTTACACTTTTGAGACAGTTAAAGAGGGAAAAAGGCATTTTAAAAGAATTTTTTTAATTCTAAAAAGTATAATAAGCTAAAACAGGAGACACCCCTGGAGCAAAGCCCAAATAGCATCCTAAACAAAGGCATCACAGAAAATGATTCATGTGGGCTGAGGATATAGCTCAGTTGGCAGAGTCCTTGCCTCACATGCACAAGGCCCTGGGTTTGATCCCCAACATCACACACACACACACACACACACACACACACACACACACACAAATGTGCTTTGATAGTATGAGGGCAAAAAGCATAGACTGGAGTCAGATAAGTCTAAGCTCATTTTCCAGCTTGTTATATATATTAGCTGTACCTTAATACCACTGTATCCTTGGGAAATTCACACAATTTCTAAGTCTCAGTTTCCATATCTGTAAAATGAAAACAATAATTTTACTCCATTGAATTATTACTCTGAAGACTGGTTGCAGAGTGCTATTAAAAGTACCAAGCTCAGTATCTGAATAATCATTTTGAATAAATTGTAATTTACCTGTTCTTGATTTCCTGGTAGCATAGACACAACACTCGATCTCCTTTTTATCCTGCTTGAGATATATTATTATGTTTTATATTATATTCTTTTGATCTGCAAAATGAAACTTTCAGAGAACCAGGAGTGATTATAATACTTTAGATTGTGTCTCAGGATTTTCATGTATCTACAGTTGAAAGTACAAACTATTTTCTCTTAGAAAATAAGGTATCTATGAGTGTGAATGTATACTGGGGTTTGGTTCGGCAGTAGATGAATGGCAGTTAGTGTTAAAAATATTAGGTGGCACAAAAAAGAAACTACACTGAATCCATAGAGGAATTAAGGAACATCACCACGGAGAAAAGAGATGGACAAGATAGCAGCAAGAACAGCATAATGACAAGAACCTGGAGAATCCTTTAGTTCTGACATGAATAATGAAAAAAAATAGTCACAATCTGTCTGGGTTTTGATGCATTATCTGATATCCAAGACTTGCTATAATTTCTTTGCTGTTTTCTAACCAAGCATATGATATTGTTTCTAAATATTAGAGAAACAACTCATAAACATACTTATTACAAGGCAGATAAGCAATTTTTTTGTGTATTTTTGAAAAGAGAAATTGAGATACAAGTTCAAACAACAATGAGAAAGCACCTTTCATCTATGAAATTTACAGAGGAAGGATTATATGCAGTGCCTGCCTAGGTGTGGTGAGATGGAATATGCTATTCCATGAAATAGGGGTATGAACTGGCACAAAATATCTTGAAAGAATTGTGTGTGTGTGTGTGTGTGTGTATATATATATATATATATATATATATATATATATATATATATTTGAAAAAAAATTTACATTTCTACAATAATAATCCATTAACCTCACTAGTGTCTTCCAAGAGATAATCAGATGTGTCAAAATGAAATGATATTTAACTGCTGGAGCAGTTTAGCACCTATGAAATTACAAGAAAAAAATAACTAATTCACTCACACTTCCTTTGGAGACAAGACCTAGGAGTGAAAAAAAAATTCTGGAAGTAAAATAAACATAGAAACATAGAGGAAGACAGGAACAGTAGAGACAAGGGTGTGGGGAACCAAAGATATAAACCAAATTTGGGGAGGATCCTTGAATTAGATTATTTCAGAAAATTTGCTGCCAACCATTTGAGCATTACAGAGAAAAGAAATGGTAGGAATATGCAGGAACCAGAGCTTTATTGAAATGTGCAAAGAATTTTACACAAAAATGCTCCAAACAAAATTATTAAGAAAAAGAATAAGAAAAATAGTAAGGAGCCCTTCAGATAATGAGAGCATATTCAAGAGCTTGCCCACAGGACATCAATGATACAAAGACATGAAAGAACAGCATAGCATAAATAAAAATGTTTAGAAGTGAAATGTCAATCCTCAGGAAAGAAGCAAAGATGAAAATAATTATTAGTAGTAAAAAAACCCACAAAATTAAAGATGATATTTGTATAAATGTAGAAAAGTTCTTTAAAATATTAGGTACAAATGTATATTTGGAAAAAGGAGATAAAAATCATTAAAAAAATATTGAATATAGAAAGTGAAGTTTCAAGTGAAAGTAATAGTTCTAGAAGTGAAAACCCAAACTAGGTAACTTCCTAAAATAATACTAATAAAAATATTTGAAACTACATGTTGAAATAGCATATGAACCTGAGAAAAATGCCCCAGAATCACCAGCACCATTACATATTTAAAGAAAATTATTACCCAATTAAAAAAAATAAAAAATATCTTCTAGAAAGTATTACATTTAGTACATATGGGAAAGTTGTTAGATTATCATAAGAATTTCAAGGAACACCTGAAAGAAACAAATGAAAAAGTATGTTTAATACAAAAAAATAATTTATGAGCCAATGTTTTATGTCTAAAAGAATCTACTTTCAAATATGAAGAACATAGGCAATCTGTTATCAAATACTTAAGAATATAAAGAATATTGTTTCTATGAGCATTTCCTGAGGAATCTTGCACAAAATAACCTACGGGCAACCAAAATGAGCAGAGAGACATGGATGTAAAGACTGATTATGAATAATAAATACATGGTTGCACTAGAGTTAAGATGCAATGAGAGCTATAAGAAATATAATATAGTATGCAATTCCTATGTACTCTGATAATTTGTTTATAAATGGATGGCAATATACAATGTGAAGACATAACACAATAAATATGTTCAGTAGCCATATAAGTGGCAATATTGTACTCTTTTTTTTAAAGAGAGAGTGAGAGAGAGAGAATTTTTTTAATATTTATTTTTTAGTTATTGGCAGACAACATCTTTGTATGTGGTGTTGAGGATCAAACCCGGGCCGCACGCATGCCAGGCGAGCACACTACCACTTGGGCCACATCCCCAGCCCAATATTGTACTCTTATCTGAGACTATTTTGCTTATGAGATAAAATAAACAATTGTAGTCTAATTAAATCCTATCATCTTTGTATGATTTAGAATGAGGAAATAATGTAGCAGGAAAGAAGTCAAATGAATTTTAGTTCAAATATCACTATAAATTCTTAAGGCAACTTATCATGGGTAACTTACCCTATAATGAGTTTCTATTTCACATCTTGTAAAAATGGTCAAGATAAAATAATAAGCTAAAGAGAACCCTAATTATACTAAGGTAAGGGAGGAGAAGATGTTGGTTAACTGAAGCATTCATTCTCTTCTAGTGGGAGTAGATATCGGTATGACTTCAGAAAAAATCCTGAAGATATCTATTAAGTCTGTTAGAGGCCATCAGCTTCACTCTTCTATAATAAAATTACATGCATACATACTTTCACTGAAGCATATGTGTGAATTTGTTCATAGCAGCATTATTGTTAACTGTGAAAACACTGTAGAGTTAAAATGTCAATCAACCTTAGAATAATAAATTGTGATATGTTAATGCAAAGGAGTATTAGACAACAATGTATTTTGTGAACTACTCATGCACACAATTACATGGATAGATTCCACAACCATTGGGAGACATAATTTAAAACACAAATACTGTTTTAATCCTATTTATATGAAGTTTAAAAGCAGGAAAAACTAAACTATGGTATTAAAATTGGGTCATGATTAGTATCATGGAAATAGAGTTAGTAATTAGGAAATGGAGTTAGGTAACAGGACATCTGAAGATTTCTTCAGTTCTACGGTATCATAGTTCTTAAAATTGATGGTAGCTATATGGATGTGTTCTCTAATAATCCACATATTATGTGTACCAATGTGTATACATACATTTGTAAATTTTTCTGCTTATTCAGTAGCTGATTGATACTCTGATAATCTCACATCTCCTAGCTGCTGAGAATGTCTGCTGCTGACAGCTCATAGCTGAGTCCCTCCCTTGGCATTGCTCTTGGCCACAGAGAACTCCATTTTCTAAAATTATCTTCCTCCCTGGAGAGAAACCACATCCAATGAGTGAAGTGCAAGAATACAAATGTTCAGCTTCTTTATCTCAGGTTAGGAGAACTCTCAAAGGCCATCCTAGCTCAATAGCTACAATAAAACTATGTTATGTGTTGACTTCTTTTTCTGCTGAGTACTGCTTTCCCTGATTCATTATAGATATCTGTCCCCAAAACATTCTCCAACACACATTCTGCACTTAACATTGTATCTACATCTACAGAGTCTACATCGAGGGATCTCAGTCTAATTCAGTTAGTATAAGAAGAGGTCCTTGAAAGCAGACTCTAAAATAGGAATTTAAGACTGCATAAAAATGCTCAGTCCATCTGACAATGACGACTCCATTGCTAGTGGTAAATAGAGAATAAATAAACTTTGATGTGTCACAATTGTTAAAACTGTCACCAGTAGTGCTGCATCACTGGTGAAAGAGAACATATGGAATATAATTACTTCTGGAACTTAATGACATGTAGAATATAGTAGGTATGAGCAGTATGAAATGAATAGACTTTTACTGAGATCCACTTTTAATTAACTATTTTTTAATTTAATTTAATTAAGAGTGACAATTACAGGGGATTATCAATTAAAGTCAAAATATGAAAGGCATAGAGACTCCTGGCAAAATATAAGGAATCAATTTACCACTGGTAGGCAGTCAAAGCCTAGGACCAGTTTCAGAAATTAGTGATGAAATCCAGTGGAGCTTCACAGAAGGTTAAATTCTCAGTTTCCCAAGCCAAAGTCACCAAGAAAGAATATTCCTCTTAGGTTCAGAATGAGCATAATTGATTAGATATAGTTGAGAACCTGGAAGCTCCACTTTTCCCTGATCCCTCTTATCTGGTGAAATTATCTTCTGTCTTCTTTGTTAGAAAATAATGGTCCTCTTGCAAAGGAAGTTTTGCTGGTAGATAAGCTTTAGAAGCTAAGAGGGCCTGAAGGTAATGATTCCACAGTAGAAATGAACACTCTTATTACTTAGAACTTGGATTTAATATTATTTTACAATAAAAGGAACCAGGGGTCTTTGGGAAAAGGACTGACTCTTAAAGTAAGGCAAAAAATGTATAAGATAAGCATGGAATATCTTGTAGTGACAGAAAGTAAACAAGTGCTAAATAAATACACACACACACACACACACACACACACACTAATGTGAAAGTATCAAAGGGATATATGAGTCAACTACAAGACCTCCTAATATCAAAATGGGAAAAACTGACCATTTATAAAACAGTAGTGGATTTTAACCAAGGTATCAAATATCAATTATTCCATAAAACATTATTAAAAATAATTGAATAAATAAACAAATCTGGAATAAAAGGCAAATCTCTGGGAAATTCCAAGTAATTTATATAACTTTTTATCCCATAAGGAATTAGAATATAAATCACCACTCCTTAAGTCCTTAAGCATGAAGTAGATATAATGATATCCTTTGAATACATATTATATGGAAAGAGGGTGTGAGAGTTATCATAATTAAAATGGAGGCACTTGTATCAAACACAAATGAGCAAATAAATAAAATGTTAAATAGACCAGGAATTTATAGGGAAGGAGCTTTTTCCATGTATGTATGATATAAAGAACTATCACAAGAGACTCTATCAAAGCCACAGCCTTGCAGAAAAGCCACTGTCCTTTTCACAAAGAACACTTATGCAAGAACATCTGGCCAGCAACTGCCTATTTAACCTTGGACTGAAGCCTTCCTTGTTATTAATTCTGCTAGTCTAGTCGAGGATTATTGTTTCAGAAACAGTTTATGCAATCCTCTTCATTTTGCTTTTTAAAACTTTTAGGTATCTCTGCATCCTGGTTTCACCTGTGTCCTGCCCATGGTCTCCATGGCATGTCCATCCTACAGTTGGCAAATTCCCTATTGATTCCCGAGTAAACAATATTCTTTCCCTGAGCGCTTCTAAGTTTGTTTTTTGGTTGAAAAGGAATAAAAGAAGTACAGTGGAGAAACATAATCATTTTAGAGGCTTCCAGGGAGAAGCATTATGTGCTGTTTCTAGATTCTAAGGTCTCCTGACACGCCTTGGCATCCTGTCTCTGCCCCGATCTTCATATCACCTTCTCTTTGTGTGTTGTAAAGCTCCCTCTGTATCTGTCACCCAGACAATATAAAATCAGCTCCTCCTCTGAAGATTTTTTTGCCACACGCCACCTTTTCTGTAGGAGGTAATGTTCACAAGTACTTTATATATTAGAGTATGGGAATCTTCATTCAGCTCACGACAGAAAGCTTTATTATTATTTTTTTTTAATCCGTGAACTCTCCTGAAGCTGATAGATTTGTGAAAATGCAAGAGAGACCACACAAGAACAATTAAAACAACAACAACAAAAACAAAAAAAGAAGCTAGGGACCCATGCAGATAATGAAAATATCATGTTATACAAATTTATTAACTATTTAAGACTATTGAGTGGGTAATATCTCAGCAATAATCTCAATGATAAGAAGGTATAAAGAATTCAAATATCTGGCAAATGAGCATCCATCTCAGACAGAAAAAAACTGTTCAGGTAAAGATTCTAAATAAAGAATGTTTGCTTTAATAAATGACAAAAAACTCCAAAGTCATATAACTAAAATACACTAGATGAGAAAGAGCAAATATGCTTGGAAATATAGACACAGGTCAAATCAAACAGAGCTTTGTAAACCAGGGTAGAGAATTTATCAATGAGCCACTCCTGCATTCAGGTTTAGTCTCATTATCATCTACAATTGACAATACAGTATATGTTATTATGGTGCCATTAAACACTTATTATAATCTGATCTCCTTCAATAAATAACTTTCTTCCAACCTCTGCTTTGTTATCAGTGTCGGACTGACTGTAGAAATAATTTATTTCAAATTACTTAGTCACCTGAATTACTAATATTAGCATAATATGTGAAGTGTCTGAATCCAGTCATAATTGCAAAACTTACTTATCTATGCTCCATGACTCAAACCCTTGTTATTTGATTAATTTTCTATCTGAACTGATAAACAAAATCTGTATATTCAAAATTAATATATTTAATGAAGAAGCTATGTCTGTATTTACATGACATTTGTGATGTTACTCAACAATGATGCACTAAACATTAACAGATTTTGATCAAATAAACAAAGAATTTCCAAAGGTCACTTTTACTTTGTGTTATATGGGCATATCTTTTAAACAAAGGTCAACTTTTCACATGACTTGTTCTCTGTATTGTAATTTACCGAGCATTGCTTGAAGAAATTCTCTATAATACCTTCCAATCCTCCTTTGTACTAAATTCTCATTTGCTAAAACTATTGCATCGCACAAAACCCTTTTACAAAAGGTAAATTCTTTAGAAGGGTAACATATCAGCTGTTAATGTGTCATCATTTATTCAAAGATTAATAAACTAGTCAAACCACATGCCCCATAATTGCAAACCAGCAGCTCTTAGCAGAATCTGGCTGCAGGTTTGTCTTGTTTGGCTAACACTGCAGTGTTTGCACAGAATTTGAATTTTAATGACTTTAAATAAGGTGTGCTTCTTCCCATTTTCCAATGGCCCTTCTAGTATTGTTTACACCAGGTTCAAATCACATATGTATTTTACTTTTACCATTATGACCCCAGCAATGCTCTGACGTTTTTAAGGAAGAAAAGAAAGCACCACTACATAGTACACCTGTGTAGCTGAAGAGGCCAGGCCCAGAGATCATTAGGATCCCTTTCTGGGTTTTGTTTTGCAACATTTTCTCTTGATTATTTTACCCTAAACTGATGACTCCCAACTCTATATAATCATATCCTGCTCTGATCTTTAAATTCTATCCAACTCTGTCCTTGTACTTACATCTATGTTTCCATAGACAACACTCTCAAACGCGCTTTTACTTTCAAGTTTCCTGTTTGAAAGACCCAGTGTTGCTCTACTGCAATCATACCCCTGCATTTCTAGCACACGGGAATAATCTTGGTCATAGTGGGTGTTCTATTTTTGTAAATTTTTATTTGCAAATATTTAAGACTCAAAGTTGCAAAGATAGTAGAATGTTCACATAATGTTCATCCATCTTTTACCAATGGCAACATTTAAAATAGCTGTAATCTATTTTCAAAGCCAGGAAATGGATATTGGTAAAATATGATAAGTAAAATTACAAACTTTACATAGATTTACCAATTATTACACATACTCACGTTTGTTCTTTTTTCTTTTTCAGTGATAATGTGGTGAAATTTTATTTCATGTACAGATTTGTTTAACCACCACCACAGACATGAGAAAAACCTGTTTCATCACCAAAAATAAATTCTTGCTTTTCCTTTTAGTAAGAAACCTGCCTTAATCCTACATCCTGGCTGGCTGTTCTCCATCAATATAATTTTGTCATATTTAAAGTGTTATGTGAATGCAATCATACAATTAGAACAGTTCAAGATGGAATTTCACACACAACTTTATGCCTTTTAGACCCATCCTAGTTGGTATGTGTGTATCAAGAGCTTGTTTCTTTATATAGCTAAATTGAATGTTTTCTGTATGTATCTTATTTCACAACCACATATTATTTTTGGTGAAACATCTTTTGTCCATGCATTCCTAAATAGAAGTCTTTTGGCTTATTAAGTGTTTTGCTAATGTTATTTTCTAGTTTGTGGCTTAAATTATTGTCCTCTTAACAAAGTGTTTCACAAAATAATAATAATAATACTTAATTTTGGTGAACTTCCAATATATTTTTTTATTCTTGTTTCATGGATCATACTTTTGGGTTCATAACTTCATTTAATCCTACTTCAAAAAGAGTTTTTGTTGTTTTGTCTAAAATATTTATAGTTTAAAGTTTTAAAATTATATCTACTACCTACATAAATTAATTTTTATATAAGGCAAAGTTCAGGTTAGATTCATATTTTGCTTATAAAGTTAAACTGCTGGGCACAGTAGCACACAACCTGTAATCCCAGGAGGCTGGGGCAGGAGGATTGCAAATGTGAGGACAGCCTGAGAAACTTAGTGAGACCCTGTCTTAAGATAAAAAGTAAAATAAATGAGCATAAGATGTAGCTCAGTGATAGATCACTCTTGAATTCAGTCTTCTGTACTAAAAATTGATTATTTCAAATCATATATTAAAAATATTATCCTTTCTTTTTACTTTTGTTTGCTTGTCAAAAACCATCATAATAAGTTTTTGTTGGTCTATTTTTGGTGTCTCTAGTCTGTTTCATTGATTTATGTGTCTGTCCCTCCTTCAATACCATACTGTCTTGTTACTGTGGTTATAATAACATCTTAAAACTAGGTTGTGTGATTCCTTCAACTTTAGTCTTCTTTCTCAAAATATCTTTTTAGCTATCCTGTCTCTTTTATATCTTCATATGAATTTTAAAATAGCTTGTCTATATTTGAAAAAAATAGCTACTGGAATTTTGATAGGAATTATGTTAAAACTATAGAATAATTTAAGAATAATTGACAACTTTAGTATGTTGAATCTTCAAGTCCTTAAACACTGTACTTCTCAATAGAGAATATTTCTCATACGTTTAAGTCCACTTTAATTTTTTATACCTATTTTCTAATTTTTAATCTGTATTCTACATTTTTAGGTAGATACTTATTCCATTTTTTTGATTATTTAAAATGTTATTTCATTTATTTTTATTCTATTTCCTCCACACTATTATTATGAAATATGATTGAGACTTTTTATTGACACACAATATTTTTATATATTTATGAAGTATAATGTGAAGATTTGATTCAGGTATGCAATGAATTGAGACTGACTCAGGACAATTAGCATATCCATCTGTATGTTGACCTATTTGAACTCAGTAGTTCTAATTTCTTAATAGATTACAGAGGATTAAATGCATAATTAAGTTATCTGAAAATAGAATTTTATTTGTTGTTGTCCATATTATTAATAACTGCTATTATGACTGGTGTGAGATGAAATCTTAGAGTAGTTTTGATTGGCATTTCTCTACTAGAGATGTTGAACATTTTTTTATACATTTGTTGATTGACTGTATATCTTCTTTTGAGAAGTATCTGTGCAGTTCCTTAGCCCATTTATTTATTGGGTTGTTTGTTTTTTTGATGTTAAGTTTTTTGAGTTCTATATATATCCTGGAGTGTAGGCTCTCTTTTCACCTCATCAATTGCTTCTTGGCTGAGAAGAAGCTTTTTAGTTTGAGTCTATCCCATTTATTAATTCTTGATTTTATTTCTTGTACTTTAGGAGTCTTGTTAAAGAAGACAGGGCCTAATCCAATATAATGAAGATTTGGACCTACTTTTTTCTCTATTAGGTGCAGGGTCTCTGATTGAATTCCTAGGTCTTTAATCCACTTTGAGTTGAGTTTTGTACATTGTGATAGATAGGAGTTTATCTTCATTTTACTGCATATAGATTTCCAGTTTTCCCAGCACCATTTGTTAAGGAGGCTATCGTTTCTTCAATGTATGTTTTGGGGCCTTTGTCTATTATGAGATAACTGTATTTATGTGGGATTTTCTCTGTGTCTTCTATTCTGTACTGCTGAGAGCCGTTAGCCAAGTACGTATGACAATTTCCTTGCCAGCGTACCCCATGTTGCTTAGAGGAAGGACTCGTGGAAATGGACTTGCCTTGGACATTTTGCAGTGACATTGCATGTAAGGTGACCTTGCTCAAGAACCAGGGCGGATCCGGGTTTAGGGCGGATCAGGGTTTAGGGCTCTCCTTGGGTTTAGGGCGGTTCCAGGTTTACAGTGTACCCTTCTGGGAATAGGGCGTATCCTGCTGCCTCGGGGAGTGCCCGCTCATGTAGTTCCCGTTGAGTTCTCCTGGGATTCAGAGAGTATTTGGGATCCAGAATGTGGAACTTGACAGAGAACATGTTTGCCTCAGAACGTGATTGTAGAGTGTCGGTGTGAGTTCGGGAATAAAGAATTGCTGTTTGAATCTACAAAGCTGTGAGTGGCTCATGATTTTGTGCCCAGCTAGACTGCGGCACTGTACCACTGGTCTACCAGTCTATTTTGATGCCAATACCATGCTGGTTTTGTTACTATAGCTTTGTAGTATAGTTTAAGGTCTGGTATTACGATGCTTCTTGCTTCACTCTTCTTGATAAGGATTGATTTGGCTATTCTGGGTCTCTTATTTTTTCCAAATGAATTTCATGAATGCTTTTTATATTTTTATAAGGAATAATTATGATATTTTAATTGGAATCACATAGAATCCATACAGCACTTTGGGTAGCATGGCCATTTTGACAGTACTTGGGAATCAACAAAAGAGGTGAAAGACCTATACAATGAAAATTATAGAAATTGAAAAAGAATTTAGAAGATAGAAAGATTCCCCCATGCTCATGAATAGGCAAAATTAATATTTCTTTTTTTCTAATATGTATACTAGACTTTCCCTTTTCTGCTATATTACACAAAGCAAAACTTCTAATGCTGTCTTGAACAGAAGAGATAAAATTATGTATTTTTTTCATGTTAGGGAGAATCATTTCAATTTCATCAGGAAACATAATTTCATTGCAGGTTTTTATTTATCTTGTTTTGCAGGTTCTTTTATTATTATCTTCTATTTCTAGTTGACTAAGAGTTCATCTTTGTAAGAATTGGCTTTTATCAACTGATTTTCTGCATCAATTGATAAAAATCATACAGCTTATGTCCTTTAGACTATTAAAATATGGTGGATTACACTGATTAATTATCTAATACTGAGTAATATTCTCAAATCATGTCCAATCCCACTTGGTCATTACTTTTTATGTATCAGTGATTATATTTACTTACATATTGTTGAGAATTTTTGCATCTGTATTCAGGACAGAGATATGTCTGTAACTTTCTTTTATATCTGTTATCTTTGTATGATTTTTCTGTCTGGGTGATTCCAAAGTTATGAATTGGGAAGGATAGCCTTCTATTTAATTTTCTGGCATAGATTGTGCAGATTTATTGTTATTTCTTCTATAAATGGTTGGTAGATATCTGGACCTAGAAATTTATTTTTGAGAAGGTTTGAACTACAAGTACAATTTTTTTTGATCTCATATAGCTCTTGGAGATTCTATTTTATCTTGTGAAACAAATGAATCACACACCTCTGATTTCCATTGGCCATCCCAGAAACAAATGTTGCTATATGATGTTTGTGCCTGCATTTTATTTGTATGTTTTACTGTTCATTAGTGAAGTTTTTTGGGGGGGGGAGGAGGAGGGGGGTGTTAGTGCTATACTTTGTGAAAGTCAGCTTCTATTAGCCAACTATTGTGGTACTACAGTGAACACACTAGGATCCTTAGGAACAGCATTCCAAATAGGGATGAGATCTGTTACAAATGCTCTGGTATATGTGATGAACAGAAAGAAAGATCAGTGTCACTAAAGTATAGTGATGAGAGGGTAAGTAACATGGGCAGACCAAAGACAGGTAGAAGCTTCTATTTAAACTGTGGTGAAAATTTATTCTAATTTGGTATGAAGCCATTGTAGATTTATAAAGAACACAAGTATATGACTTGATTTGTACTGCTAAAATATCGCTGTAGCTAGTGTGGGTGAAAGGATATATTACAGAGGCAAATGGGAGGGGTAGGGAGACAAGATAATAGATATACAGGAGTTCAGATAGATAATGGAGCTTTGAATTAGAATGTTGACAGTGGAAATATAATAAATGATTGTGTTCAGGGTATACTTTCAAAGATCACCAGTTGTTCTTATTGAGGAATGCTGTAATATGTAAACACAAAGATTTTTTTTGTACAACATGGGTCCTATCATATATATATATGTGTGTGTGTGTGTGTATATATTATATAATAAATTTTGTAGAAATGTGTTTTATATATAGACATCAATAGTTCAAAATCATTTTATAGTTAAAGTGAGACTCTCTTCTTATTATCAGTACAATTATAAGAAGGATTTCAGATGTTTCTTAATACACTATACAATATATGGTAGTACAAGCGAAAATGTTATTAAAACACAAGAATTTAAATAGATTAAATTAGCTTGTTGCAGTGTAATAGTTCAGCATTGTAATCGTCACACCAATTATAAGTTGACATTAGCCATGTGTTTTAGGACTTTCCTAAAACATTGTTCAGGGGCAGTACTTCATTGATCATTTTAGATCTGTGCAATTCTTTGGTATTTAAGATTAAGAAGGAGGAATGGCATTTCACTTAATTATTAGAAGATAATGACTCATTAAATTAATTAGGTCATATGTCTAATTTTAATGCTAAACAATTTAGAAAAGCAAAATGATTTTTTAAATTAAAATAAATGAATCAATGAGTAATTCTCTGTGAAGGGTATTATTTTTTAACATATGGTATAAAATCAGTTGTAATTATAGAAATTACTTCTAAGCAGAAAGACTAAATAAACTCTCCAAGGTGCTCTATTTCCATTCAGTAAAATTATTTAAGATAGAGCTAAATAATAATTTGAAATAATTCAACACATCTTATAAATAAATGAATAGGAATCTCTTTACAGAATTCTTATCCCTGTCTAAATATTATAATATCTATGGGAGATTTTTAAAAATATAGATGCCTGATCTCAGCCTCAGGACAACTAAATCTAAATTGCTAGGAATATCTAGCTACAATTTTTGAAGCTCCTTGGATGTTTCTGATCTTGGTAAAGTCCCAAGATTCTTATTTAATTGATTTAGGATGTGTCCTAGGCATTGGGATGTTCAAAAGCTGCTCATGTAAATATAATGTGATTTCCAGGTGGTAACAACTGTTTTTCAAACTATTTTCCCCATACCCTTCCAGACAGGTAAGGACGAATGACCTATTAGAAAGATTCACTTGCTCTCATCATAAATACAACACACAAAACATAGTACTTCTAAGAATAAGACTTTGAAACAAGTAATTCTCTAATTTATTTGAATATATATATATATATATATATATATATATAGATATATGTGTGTGTGTGTGTGTATATATATATATAATTTTAATATAAGGCATGAAGCCACAGGAAAACTAATATAAACTATATTCATTAGTTTATTATATGTATCTACATAATGGTGATAATCACTTCAATACTAAGATAATGAGTAACTAATTACCTGTTTGAATGAACTTTTAGACTTACAGTGAGGGGTAAGATGAAAAAGTTAATACATATAATAATTACAATGGCAATAATGAAGTCTTGCCTTCACTTTGAAATTTTATTGCCATATGATCTATGCTTACTAAGTTTTTAATCAATAAAATAAATAACTTTTTTTAATAACAGAATTCAGTGTGGGTAGAAAAGATAAATAAAATACTACAGGGATTCAAAGATTCTAATGTTATTTTCATTTAGAGAGATCAAAGATTGTCCTTAAAAGTAACTAGGAGGTTACATGAGAAGGATCTTAAGACTATTAAGCAGTTCAAAAGATGGAAGTGGGAAAAGGGCATTCAAATATTACAAACAACACAGGCATGGATATGCTCAATAAATGTGCCTGGCTTCCTTGCTGGTATATGTAATGTTATAAATTGTATTAGTAATTTTGTTGGAATATATATAGCTCTAGCATGGGTATAGAAGTAATGTCAGATATGTAGATTGAGAATGTTTGCTGATAGAACTGGAAGGCTGAGATCAGGAGTTTTGACTTACTTCTGTAGGGAGCAGAAAGTTATTGAAGTCTAATGAGCTCATGCACAAAGAATTAAAGATGGTCTTCAGGAAAAAAAATCCATTAGAAGTATTTGCATGTCCTTTGAATGAAGAAGGAAAAGCAGTGATTCTCAGCATTATTAAAATGCTCTAGGAGAAAAAAGTAGCAGCAAAGTAGCAGGATACAAATTAACACCCCAAATCAAAGGCATTTCTGTATATCAGAGACAAATCCTCTGAAAGGGAAACAAGGAAAACTATTCCATTCACAGTCACCTCAATAAATAAGTAAACAAACAAACAAACAAACAAATAAATAAATAAATAAATAAATTGCTTAGGAATCAACCTAACAAAAGAGATGAAAGACTTCTACAATGGAAACTGTAGAACACTAAACAAAAAAATTTAAAAAGAACTTAAAAGATGGAAAGATCTCTCTTCTTGGATAGACAGAATTAATGTTGTCAAAATGGTCATACTATCAAAAGCATTATACAGATTTAATGCAATTCCAATAAAATCCCAATGGTATTTCTTATAGAAATAGAAAAAGCAATCATGAAATTCTTCTGGAAAAATAAGAGACCCAGAATAGATAAAGCAATCCTTAGCAGGAAGAGTGAAGAGATGGCATCACAATACCAGACCTATACTACAGAGCAATAGTAACAAACACAGCATGGTATTGGCATCAAAACAGACTGATAGACTAATGGTACAGAATAGAGGACACAGATATTAACACACATAATTACAGTTATCTTATATTAGACAAAGGTACCAAAAGCATACATTTGAGAAAAGATAGCCTCTTGAACAAATGGTGCTGGGAAAATGGAAAATCCATATACAACAAAATGAAATTAAACCCCTATATTTCACCATGCACAAAACTCAATTCAAAGTGGATCAAGGACCTAGGAATTTAACCAGAAACCCTGCATCTAATAGAGAAAAAATAGGCCCAAATCTCCATCATATGAGATTAAACCCCTAGTTTCTTAATAAGACTCCTATAGCGTAATAATTAAAATCAAGAATCAATAAATGGGTTGGATTCAAACTAAAAAGCTTCTTATCAGCAAAAGAAACAATCAGTGAGGTGAATAGAGAGCTGACAGCTTGGGAACAAATTTTTGCCACACACACATCAGATAGAGCACTAATCTTTAGGGTATATAAAGAACTCAAAAATCCAAACACCAAAAAAACAAACAACCCAATCAATAAATGCACAAAGGAACTGAACAGACACTTCTCAGAAGAGGATATACAATCAATCAACAAATATTTGAAAAAAATGCTCAACATCTCTAGCAATTAGAGAAATGCAAATCAAGACTATTCTAAGATTTTATCTTACTCCAGTCAGAATGGCAGCTATTAAGAACACAAACAATAAGAATTGGAGAGGATGTATGGAAGAAGGCACACTAATGCATTGCTGTAGGACTGAAAAATGGTGCAACCAATATGGAAAGTAGTATGGAGATTTCTTGGAAAACTGGCAATGGAACCACGTTTTGACCCAGTTATCCCACTCCTCCATCTAAAGGACTTAAAAACAGCATACTACAGGGACATAGCCACATCAATGTTTATAGCAGCACAATTCACAAGAGCCAAACTATGGAACCAACCTAAATGCCTTTCAGTAGATGAATGGATAAAAATAATGTGGTATGTACACACAATGGAATATTACTCAGCAATTAAAGAGAAAAAATTATGGCATTTGCAGGTAAATGGATGACATTGCAGAATATAATGCTAAGTAAAGTTAGCCAATCCCCCCCCAAAAAATGCCAAATTTTTTCTCTGATGTAAGGAGGCTGATTTATAGTGGGGTTGGGAGGGGGATCATGAGAGGATTAGATGAAGTCTACATAGGGCAGAGGGGTGGGAGGGGAAAATAAGGGGGCATGGGAGTAGAAAAGATTGAAATGAGATGAACACCATTATCCTGAGTGCATGTATGAAGACACAAATGGTGTGAATATACTTTGTATACAACCAGAGACATGAAAATTGTGCTCTATATGTGTAATATGATCTGTAATGCATTCTGCTGTCATATACAACAAATTAGAATAATAATAAATTAATTAATTAAATTTAAAAATGCATGCTCAAATTAAAGTGATGGTATAAATAAATAAATGATCAAAAGAATGGAAAGAGATATCATTAGATTTAAAGGACCCAATGATTCAATAAATGAAAAGGGACTACAGAATATTTCAAGTATTTAAAGTCTTAGTTATCTAGTAGAATGGTAATGAAATAAATAAAAGTAATATTTTGAAAGTATAGCATGTATTGTCAAATATTAATTTTATCACTCATAAAATATTGTTTCTCTTTTTTTCTCCAGCTTTATTTTGTGACCTTCTCCTATGTACATGCCTTAAATATACAGAGGAGATGTTCACTTCCACCTCCTGGTCTTTGCATATGCTGTTCCTTCTGCCAGGAAATCTTCCCTAGTTATCTTCTACCATTAATTCATATTACACTTATTTATTTGTGTGGAGATGGACCTCAAGAAGCCTAGTTATCTTTTACCCTTAATTCATATTACACTTGCTTATCTTGTACAGAATGTTACTTTGGGGGGAAGCCTTTCTGACACCTCAATTCAGCAATTAGCTATGTATTGAGTGATTAAGTATGCCAGGAACTATTCTAGAAAGACATTTCAGATAGTGATAATAGCAACAGTCAAAGAAACTTAAAAGAGAAAAGTATATGACATGCAAATGTTATCCCTTCTGGGGAGTGGGGAGCAAAACAAGGGATGAGGGTAGAGAGAGAATGGATTAGAAGGGTTATTTATAGTCTTGCAGATCATTGAAGACATGTTAGCTGTTATTTGAACTGAGGCAAAACATCTTTGAAGGATTTTGAGAAGAGGACTAAAGTGATCTGACTTGTGTTTTAAAAGAAGTAGTTGGCTCTTGGGAGATAGGAGCAAGGTCAGAAGGAGATGTGAAATAAGTGGCTATTTCAATTATCCAAGTAAAATATAAAAATGGCTTAGAGCTGGTGAGAACATATTGTGAAGGTAAAACTAGCATGATTTTTTGATGGATTGTATATGAAGGAGTCAGAGAAACACAAGTCAAGAATGAAGTCAAGGTTTTTATGCCCCAAAATAAAAGAATGCACAGACATTTGACTAAGAATGTGGGAGAAGCATATCAGATATTCAGTTTTGAATATGTTATGGAAAATTTCTCTTTGACATCCAAGCATGGATCCTGAGTAGGCAGTTAGATAAGTAAGTCTGAGGCTGGATAATGTTTCTGTGCTGGAAATAGAAATGCAAGAGTATCATGATAGCAAGAGAGTGAAGCTATTGCCTCTCATCTTCAACCCCAAGCTTTTTACCACCCTGATTCTGAAGCTGAAACTCTGCAAACTTGATTCTTATTTAACAGTGTATTTCAGTTCCCATAAATAATGGGTGTTCTAGCTCCTTGGAAAGTGGGGAGAGAGGCAAAGCCTTGATCCTTTGTGATTATACCTGTTGGTTGTGTCACACTCAACTTGATATATACAAAGTCAGTATTTTTTTTTTTGTCTCCACAGTCACCATAGTGCACCACTGATCTTCCCTCAGGTTGTGCATCTGGTCACTCCCTTGAATGTCCATGTCTCTGCACACTTGCCTACTTTACTTTTTTAACTTCCCGGAGTACACTGTGCTTCTTCCCATCTCAAGAGTATTTTTATCCCATGGTCTATTCTCTCTCCATGTAGAGGTGTGTCTTCTCACACTGACTTGACTCCCTAATGCTTACTCATCCTTCAAATCTTAAGCGAAAGTCACTTCCCCTTTATACTCTTTAATTCTCTGAATAAATATTCTGTTATAGTCTCTGATGTCATAATTATTTTTAGCACATCTATTTCCATTAGTTAATTTTGTAATGACATGCCTATTGCCATCCTATGCCTTTCCCCTAACCTGTGCTTTAAAATAAGGGTGAAATTAGTATCTACTTTATCAGGTTTTGTGAGAATTTAATATACACTTCATAATATTGTATATGATTATTCATATTGTCATCTCTAGGTTTTATATCCCTTGAGTGATTTAAATGAATCTGACTTACTGGGAATTATATTCTAGAATCCAAACAGTGTCTAAATAATAAATATGTGTTGAAAGAAGACATATTTGAATGAGTGAGTGATTAAACAAGTGAATTATTATTGCCATCAAAGAGAAAGAAGGGAAAAGATTAAGAATGAAATTTGGAGGGATATTTATAATAAAGGATAAATGGGGGAAAAAGAAGCCAGAGATAGAAAGGTCAGGGAGGGAGAAACCAGGACTATGAAATGTTTTAGAAGTGAAGACATGGAGAGATTTAAAAATGAGGTTAACTCAACTGTGTTACATAATACGGAAAGACTGACATTAGCATTTCTCAAAAATTCACAAAAAAACTGTATCAATTAAGATTAGGAAAAGACCAAAGGTTTGATGCTCAAAGTAGATTAACCTACTTTGATTGCATTATTGGTAAATAATAATTTTAATTAAAATGGAAAACAAATCAATGCATAGGTCATACATTTTGTCAGGCTACTAAAACTTACAGACATCAAGGACATTACAGATATGCTTTCTGACCTTTCTGCCTGCTTGAGAGAGGAATTTTTTTAACCTATTGTAAGGTTAAATTTGGAAGAACTAAATAGAGCTACCAAGAAAGAAAGTGTTGGTCTATGACATTTCAAAGACTAATTTATAATTTGTTTTGACTCATTTAATAATATAAAGGAATATTTTCCATGTTATAAGTTAATCTTTCACAATATTTTTAAATAATTGTATCATGATTAACCTTAAATATTAAATAACTCTTACTAATATTTTTAGAGCAAGTAGTTCTCCCAAATGTATTAGAATTAGAAACCATTATAGACCTAAAGTCACCAAGATAAGCATTTGCAAGTACTATGATCATATTTTTTTTGAAGTATAATGGATGTGTTATAGAAAAGTACATTTTTAAAAGCTTTTGACAATAAATTATCCTAAAAGTAGTGAAAAAAAGTGCTGATTTCCCTGTATCTTCATCAACACTGGATTTTGGTTTTCCTTTGTATTTCTCAGGGAAATAATTAAAACCCTCTATGGATTTATTCCATTTACGTGACTAATGCTGATTTAATCTTAAATAACCTTCGAATATCTATATATGTATATGCCTGCATACATTTATAATTTATTGAGAGAATAATAAATTTATTGAATCATTTATTCATAAACTAATTGATTACCATGTTTCTCCTGTTTCAAATTCTGTTCTAGATACTGGAGAAAAGTAAGCAAAACTGACTAAAATCCTTGCCTTAGGGGCACTTATAGTGGAAAAAAAAAAGACAAAATAAATAAATAAATATGTTTAAAAGTCAAGAATATTAAGAAGAAGAATAAATTTTAAAAAGAGACATGGAGAATTTGAGAGTTCAGTCTATTTTCTTTCACTTTTTGTGGTGCTGTGGATGGAATTCATGACCTTCTTGCATGCCAGGTAAGCACTCTATCACTGAGCTACATCTCCAGCCTTAAGAAGTCAGCTTAGATAGGATATTCAGAGAAGACTGCATGCCATTATTTAAATAAGATGTGAAGAATGTGAAAGAGTGTTGAAGGCAGAAGTAATGAGAAGTATGAAAGCCAGGAGGCATGACTATCATCTGTGGTTTAATTTCTAATATTCTAGCAGCAGCAGTGAGGTCGATGTGTCTGGTGCAGAGAACCAGGTGAAAAGTCAAAGATAAGGTCAGAGAAGTCTTGAGAGTGGAAAATCATGTAGGGACATGCAGGCTATTCTTAGAACTTTGGCTCTTATAAGAGTGAGATGGGAATACATTGGTGGTTTTGAGAAGAGGAAAGTTATCAACAACATTGAGTTTTTAATGAATCACTATGACTGCTTTGGTCAACTGGAGGTCAAGTCATAGATCCCTGTGAGAGATGTGACAGAAGAAGTTGCCATAGCCTGGCTGGCTGGGCAAAATAGCCGGTGGGGTGACGAGCAACTTGTGTAGATTGATACAGCAGGAGTGGGAGCCGTTTACTGTAGGACAGGAGGGGTATATATACATTCCACACAGCTTATCTTAATTAATATTAACTAGATACAGCAGTCAACCAATAAGGAATCTCCACCCTTAATGGCTCGCTGGCGTTACTTCACAAACCACTCCCTCTGGCAAAATGCCAGGCGCCATCTTGACTTGTTTACAGACCCTAACAAGAAGTGAGAAGGAGAAGGAAAAAATCTCAGCATTATTCTTGATGATTGGGGTTGTGGTATAAGACAAAGAATGATTCAAGGTTGACTTCAAGATTTCTGGATTGAGCATGAAGTAGTCTTTACTTGGGATGCAAAAAACTATGGGAGGAGCAGATTGGGAGAGAAAAAGAAAAAAGTTTGTTTTGAAGAAATTGTGAGGAGTTCATTATACATTAAAATTAATATGCTATAGAGGTATTTAGATATGCAAGTGAACAGTTGAATATACAAATTTAAATAGGAGATATAAATTTAGGAGTCAGAAATATGATAAATAAACCTAAAAACTAAATTTAATAATTAGAAAACAGGAGATACAGAGACTTGAAGATAGATTTTCTATTTTAAACTAACAAATAGTAACTGAGTAATCTAAGCATAGAAAAATTATAGAATTTTTCATTCACATTAACATAGGTCTAACATTCATTATAAGTATAACACTATGTACTTGTTGATAATAATAATGTAGCTAGGCATATGAAAATTTCCAGAGCAGAGCTTGAAAAAAAATAGCTTCATAGAACATTAAATAGACATACACATTGAGAAAATATTTAGGATTAATGGTTGAGAAATTAAAACAATTCATAATTATGAATCAACATGTACAAGTTTCAGGGAATGCTTTTGAAAACTCTTTAGTGATCTGACTCAAAATCTTTAAAATGTCTCCCTTACAAAGTGAATCTACTCCTGAGAAATTAACATAAGATGAAATTCTAAAATACAGAAAAACCTTACATTCATAGTTGATTCATGAGGAATGAAATTGAGAATCTTTCAGATGTTGGATCAAATCCCAGGATGAGGGAGAGGACAAGAGATCAATGTGTCAGTTGCACTCACAGGAGTCAGTCTAAGAATTCTCACACCCACAGCTGCAGACAGACTGAAAATGGGTAGGTGCACAGCACCAGGAGCTAAGTGTACATCTGATCCCAAAGTGAAAGAGAAGGTGGATTAAACTAGCCTTAAACCCAGGTACCAAAAGTGGGCACCGAAAACTAAAAATGGAAAGAACATGATGCTAGAATCAGGTCAAGGAGGGTGAGCAGCCAGAAAAAAAGATTAAGTGGGAAGGTCATGCCAAATTGCCTTGAAAAGGAGTTGTTGAATCACATGAGATCTTATGAATCTTTGGCAGTACAGAGCCCAAGTGGAAAATATCTTTCTAAGTTAGGTGTAGGACAAACATTCTCTAAGAAGAGAACACTGGTCAAAGGAACTCCAGTCCATGGATGAAGTAAGGAGTGGAATTGATGATGGAGTCCTTGCAGCTGTGTAAATAACAGGGAAACTTGAAGACAAGCTATTCATCAATAGAGAAGTGGTTGAATGTTTGCCATAGTCACAATTTTGAATACTATTTAGAAATCAAAAAGAGAATTTAGATCCAAGCTTATCAACCCATTAAGTCCCAACTTTTTAATCCCATGAACATAATAAATAGTCAAGTATCATTTTAAAGTTATCATGATCTGGTATATTTGTTACTCAATTCAAGTTTTTGCAGGTGCCCTATATCTGGGAAAATGGAACAAAATGGGTTAACATGCAGCAGTAACCATAGTATTTCAGCTTTAAAAGATCATTTTGGCTGGGCATGGTGGCACATGTCTGTAATCTCAGGAAATCAGGAGGCTGAGGCAAGAGGATCACAAGTTTGAGACCACCCTTAACAATTTAGTTAGACCTATCTCAAAATTAAAAAAAGAAATATATATATATATATATATATATATATATATATAGAAGTAGCTCACTTGTAAAGCATCCCTGGGTTTAATTATCCCCAGTATAAAAAAATGATGTTGTAAAGCAGATTTATATTTTAGGACAATTTAGTACATGTTTATTTAAATATTTGTAGAAAAAAAAGTTTTTTAACAAATATCCACCAAATACTAAAATTAAATATACCAAGGAAAGAGAAGTCCAGGAATAAAAAGAAATTATAGACTTTCCATCCATATACCTTAGTATTTTGCTTTTATAAGAATGTATTTATGAGTAATATGCATTATAAAAATAAAAGATTTTATTTTTTATTTAGGAACTTGTACTGACATTAACTGTTTTATCACATTATTTGTAAGTATATCAAGTGTATAATTTGATATAAATATGAAAGTAGAATCAGTCACAGTAACTTTCTTTGATCTAATCATAAAAGCTTCTACTTATATATTTTGCTGGATTTTTCATTTTATGATAAGTATTAGAATAAAGGATTTATTAAAGTTGGTCTCTTATTCTCAGTGTTAGCTGAGGTTTTAAAAGCCTGAACTTTGCAAGTTCTGAACTACCTATGCTAAGAGATGACAAAACTGAGGGCATAAAATAGTTGAAGTGAATTTAAATGGCACATCTTAAACATTACTTTGCATGCAGATCACTTGGGAATTTTATTAGAATGCTGTAGCCCTGAGGTAAGACACTGTAATTTCAACCAGCTCTCAGACCCCACTGAGACTCTACAGACTATGCTTCAAGTGTGAAAGGGAAGTTTGGGAATAAATTTTGGTGTGCTGTGTGGGGATCAAGAGGGGAGAGATCCCCTTTCACATTCAGCACAATGACAAGGCTACAAGGTGACTATTAAAAGAACATAACAGTCTGGGTGGTGGTGGCACACACCTGTAATCCCAGCAATTCAGGAAGCTGAGGCAAGAAGATCACAAATTGAAGCCAGTCTCAGAAATTTAGGGAGGCCCTAACTCCAAATAAAAAGTTAAAAAGAGCTGCAGATGTGGTTCAGTGGTAAAGCACCTCTGGGTTCAATCCCCAGTATGAAAAAAAGAAAAGAAAAGAGTTTGACATAGGTTCCCTGTAGCTAAGGGACACAAAGCTCAGGAATCTGACCTTTACCTTAGAAGTCTGAAAAAAGAGGTCTTGGCCACATTGCCTCTCATTGCAGGCATGGCTGCATGAGCAGTGAGCTGTACTTCCACTGATGAGAAAATATGTGTTTTCTGATGTCTGTGTGTGTGACATTTGTCAAAAAGAGCTAGCCTTGGCTGATCTTAAAGGTACACCCATCCAGAGAACCACCAGATGAGGCAACAAGTCATAAGCAATGTACCTTGAAGAAACCTCAAATATATCTCATGAAAGAAAAGTTATCTGTCATATCTGCTATGTTCCAAGCTTTCCAATGCTGCATCACAACTATCAGTTACAGGAATCTGGGTCCTCTTCACCTACATTTCCTTGTCAGATGGTCAGAAACACTGGCTGATGAGTCTGGAAGGAGGGCAAATGAGGGAAAGGAACATCTGCTTCTCTTCCTAACATAGCCCAAACTCAGAGATGAGATAAGATGTAATTTGGAGATTAAATTGCAATTATCATAATGAACAGGATTCTTTCATGTTTCAATGTTACCAGACAACTTTTATTATTTATAATGACTGGTAAATTAATGGGACTTAAATGAAATTTTATTCCAGAACAAAAAGAAATTGTGAAGCAAACTTAATGGAAAAGCAACAAGTTGCTTCTGTTTGCATCCTAAAGTAGGTTCTGTGTTCCCAACAACCAGTCACAATATGTTTTAATTTTTTAAAGTCTTTATATAAGATAGTTCTACTATGATGCTATATTCCCAATGTATCTTTGAGCATTTTTGACATGCATTAATAATTCTAATTTATGAAGAATTTATTTCAAAATTCATCATCTCAGTCATTTTTAAGTTGAGCACTTAAGCAGAATTAGAAAAAAAAATAGCTATAAATTGAAAACTTTTTAGAATGTTCTCCCACTTTATTCCCTTTGCCTCAAGGTACTTCCCTTTACCTCTTTTCTCTACCCTTTAATCCTCTTAGTTCCTATGTTCATGGGATCCCACCCCAACCCTTTTATTCTTTATTTTGGTCTAATTTCCACATATGAGAGAAAACATTAGACACAATATGTTCAGAGTCTGACTTATTTCACTTAGCGTGATGGTCTCCAGTTCCATTCATTTACCAGAAAGTACCATAATTTCATTCTACTTAATGGCTAAGTAATGATGGACTTTGTCAAATACATGTTCAGCATTTGTTGACATAATCAAATGATTCTTGTCGTTAACACTATTTATGTAGTAAATTCATTTATTGACTTGTGCATGTTGAACCAACCTTGCATCCCTGGAAATTTGTCAGTATCTTCAAGATTCTCTAGTTTACCAAAATATAAATTTTCAAAAAAGTTCCTAATGAGCCTCTAAATTTTGGAAATGCCTGATGTCATATATCCTTGTTCATGTACAATTTTGTTGATTTGGGTCTTCTCTCTCCTTCTCTTGGGCTAGTTTTGTTAAGGATTCATCAGATTTGTCTATCTTTTCAAAGAACCAACTCATTGATGTTTTGTGTTCCTGTCATTTTCAATTTCATTAATTTTGGCTGATATCTTAATTATTTCCTGTATTCTATTGATTTTGAAAATAGTTATTTTAAAATCTTTTTCTAGAGCCTTGAAATATAGCATATTATTACTTGGTACATTGCTATTTTTTAATGTAAGAACTCAATTCTATAAACTTTCCTCTTAAAACTTTCTTCATAATGTCTCAGATATTTTGATATGTTGGATTTATATTCTAATTTCTTAAAAAGAAGTTTTAAATTTCTCCCCAGATTTCTTCTGTGATCCATTCTTCAAAGTGTATTATTTTCCCAGTGTTAAAATTTCTTTATTTAATCTTGTCATTGGTTTCTAATTCATTCTTATTATGATCTGATAGTTTTCAAGGCATTATCTCTGTTTTTTTTGTAATTGCTAAAATTTACTTTTTGACCTAAAATCTGTTCTATTCTAGAGAAAGAACCATGTGCACTGAGAAGAAAGTGAATTCAGTTGTTGATGGATAAAATATTCCATATATGTCTGTTAGATTCATTTAATTTATATTATTTTTTAGCTCCTAAGGGTCTTAGTTTATGTTTGGATGACCTATCTAATGGTGACAGAGATAAGTTGAAATCACCCAGTATTATTGTGTATTATATTATGGTGTATTCGATTATATTGAAATAGTTTTGTTTTATATATGTAGATGCTCTATTGTTTGGGGCATAACTATTGACATTCATTATATATTATTTTTGGATAATTTCCTTAACTAAAATGAAGTGACCTTCTTTGTCTCTTATTGATTTTGGCTTGAAATCTACTTTGACATGAGAATAGCTGCCAATGCTTGCTTTCATTCTCCATTTTCAAGTTATATCTTTTTCCATTCTTTTACCTTTAGTCTGTGGATGACTTTGCATTTAAGGGTGTTGATCTTGACTCTTGCTACTTTGCTCAAACCATTTATGCACTCTAGAAATCTGGTGGAATTTTTGGGGTCTTCTAGATATAGGATCATGTCATCAGTGAAGAGATACAGTTTGAAGTCTTCTTTTTCTATTTGTAACTCTTTGATTTCTTCCTCTTGCCTGATTGCTCTGGCTAATGATTCAAGACTACATTGTGTTAAAATGATTTTAAATGTTTAAATGTTAAAATGAATAAGAGTGGTGAGAATGAACAGCCTTATCTTATTCCTAATTTTAGAGGAAATGTTTTTAGATTTTCTCCATTCAGTATGCTGTTGACATTGCATTTGTCATAAATAGTCATTAGGATGTTGAAGTAAGTTCCTTTGGTATCTAGCTTCTCTAGAATTTTTGATATTAATGGGTGCTAGATCCTATTGAGGGTCTTTTCTGCATCTATTGTGATGATCATGTGATTCTTATCCTTAATTCTGTTTAACTGGTTTATTACATTTTTGGGTTTGCATATATGGAACCAACCTTGTATACCTGAAATAAAACCCACTTGATTATGGTGTATTGCATTATTGATATGTTTTGGAACATGGTTTGCTAATATTTTATTGATGATTTTGCATCTATGTTCATCCCCTTTCCTTGATTGATACATCATTGAGTTTGGTATGAGGGTTATACTCACTTTATAGAATGTATTTGGAAGTCTTCCCTCACTTTCAATTCCATGGAATAATTTGATAAAGAATGGTTTTAAGCCAGTAAATGCCTGGGAGAACTCAGATGATAATCTGTCTGGTTCAGGGCTTTTTTTTTTTTTTTTAAGATCTCCATTGCTGTTTCAATTTTCATTAGTTGATATTGGTCTGTTTACATTTTCTGTTTTCCTGTTTCAATTTGGGCAGGTCATATATGTTTACAACTTTATCAATGTTTTCTAGATTTTCCAGTATATTGGGATATAAATTATCAAAATAGGTTCTGATGATCATCTGGATTTTAGAAGAGCTGTGGTGATATCTCTTTAGCATCTATAATTTTATTGATTTTGGTGTTCTCTTTCTTTGGGTAATTTGCTTAAGAGTTTATTAATCTTGTTTATCTTTTTAAAGAACCAAGTCTTTGTTGTACTGCTCTTAATTATTTCCTGCCTTCTACTGATTTTGGAATTCCTTCCTAAGACCTCAAGATGGAGCATAAGATTATTTATTTATTTATTTTTTTTTATGTAGGCATGAAATGCTGTATTTTTTCCTCTTAAAACTGCATTAATACTGTACCAGAGATTTTGATATGTTGTATCTCTCTTCTTGTTCATTTATAAGAATTTATTAATTTCTATTCTCATTTCTTCTTTGGTCCACTCTTCATTTAATAGAGTATTATTCAATCTCTATATGTTTTTATGGTTTCTATTAATTTTCTTGCTATTGATTTCTAATTTCATTGTGATCTGATAGAATGTATGAGAATACATTGATTGTTTTATATTTGCCAAGATTTACTTTGTGACATAAAAAAAATGGTCTATTTTGGAAAAAGTTCCATGAGATGCTGAGAAAAGGGTAAATTCAGCTGTTTGAGGATGTCTGTTAGGTTTATTTGAGTTATGGTTTTATGTAAGGTGGAAATATCTTCATTGTTTTATGTTTTGATGATAAGTGTGTGTAGAAATCACCCAGTATCATTGTGTTGGTGTCTATCCAAAATTTTTTGTCAGAGTAGTTCCTATGTAATTGGTGGCCCTGATATGTGAGGTACAAATATTTACTATCATTGTATATTCTTATGGAATGTTCCCTTTACCAGTATGTAGTGGTCTTGTCTTTTCTGATCAATTATTCCTTAAAATCTGCTACTCCAGCTTGTTTTTTGAGTTTGTTTGCCTGGAATTCCCTCCCCCATCCCCATATTTTTACCTTAGCCTATGGATGTTTTTCCTATGAATCTTTTGTAAACAACACATAGTTGGATCTTGTTTTTGATCCATTCTGCTAATGTGTATTTTTTAATTGGAAATTTGAGACCATAAATATTTAATATTAGTATATATATATGTTTGTGTTTTCCTGTCATTTTTATTTTTGCTATATTTATTAGTGTATTAATTCTCATTTAATAGATTACTCTTATATTGTTCTTCCTCTATTTGGGAGCTTTAGAAGTTTTTGAGTTCTGTGTGTGATTTTTCTCTGATTCTTTATAGTGCTGTCTTAATGGTCATAAATTCTTTTAGTTTATATTTGTCATAAAAAGTTTTTATTTCTTCCTTGAATTTGAAACTGAGCTTTGCTGTGTGTAGTAGACATGGCTGGCAGTTGCTTTCTTTCAGAGTTTGGAATACCTCATTTCAGTCCCTCCTTGATTTTAGAGTCTAAATTGAGAAATCAGATGTTTGCCTTATTGGCTTGTCTCAAAATGTGACCTTATGTTTCTCTCTTGTGTCTTTTAATATTCATATTTTCTATGTTTGGCATTTTGATTGTGATATGTCTTGGAGAACTTCTCGTTTAATTAGGTCTATTTAGGTTCCTGTATGCATCCTTTGTGTGAATGTTTATCTTGTTTCAGATATAGAAGAAGTTTTCTGTAACTATCTAATTGAAAATATTCTTAATGGCTTTAGCTTGTATCTCCATATTCTCTTCCATTCAAATGATTCTCAAGGCAGATCTCTTCATGTTGCCTAGAGTTCTTGTATATTCTAATTATGGTCTATATTTTTTTCCATTTGATGCATTCTGTGTACTCAACTGTGTACCCATTTTCAAGGCTGAAGTTCTGTTTTTAAGGTTAAAGTTCTATTTTCTGTGCAATCTAAACTGTTTTGCTTTCAAGTGAATTTCTAATTGGATTTGTGTGTCTTTCATTCTAAGGGTTCTGATGTGTTTCTTTTCAGTGTTTATATTTCTTTATCAAAGGGGTCTTTCATCTCCTGTATTTTCTCTCTTAATTCTTATAAGAGCTATTGCAGAGATGCTTACTGTGGTCATGCAAGTGCATCTGCACTTCAGAGCAGATAAGCAGATTGCACAGTTCATCAGCACTCCCTAGTATATCCTACCAAATACTGAGAGCTATTACATATGCTGGCATACGTAATGAAAGAACAGTGGTCAAAAAAACAGAGCCAAGAATAAAGACTAAAAATCCATCTCTTCTAATATAAATTTTAATCATAAAAATTGATTTTTATACTCTTTCTCTAGGACTTCATCCATTTCAATATCAGTGGAATCCTTTATTGAGGAATTGTGAATTTTGAGGGGAAATTTATTGGCCTATTTTCTCATGTCTTCAGAGGTCTTGGAATTGTCAAGTTCAAGGGGATGAATTCCCTTCTTTTTTATTCATATCCCTTTGTGTGTAATTATCTTACTTGTTCTGGAATTTTTTTTAAATACATGAATAGATGTCAAGGAGTGGGACCTGAGGTTCCTCTCTGATTATTCCTTCTTTGATCATTGTTGGGTTTGAAATTTTTGTCTCCTCAATTCTTTGAGTTGGAGTAATGTCAAAGCTCAGGTGGGATACATTGTGTGTGAGGTGAGATTCACTATTGCTTGGCTGAGATGGAAGTATTTCTCAGCAACAGGGTCTCTACTCTGTGGTACTGAAGTATCTCAATCTCTTTCCAGGCCCTCTTAGAGGGAGAGGGTGCCAGGAATGCCACTAATGTATCAACTCTAAAGAAGAAGGAATAATAAAGTCAAATGAAAGTAATGAAAAAAAGAAGACAAGGAGTGGGGGATCATGTCACTGGGGGAAAATAGTGAAGAAGAGTAGATAGGAAGTTTCAGAACCTAAGTATGAATTAACCAGCAAATATAAGTTTGAAACAACTCAAACCCTTATAATAACTGTACCTCACCCAGACCTAATCTAGGCTAGATAATTAACACATGCAGGAGAGAGCTATACATGTGTAAGTAAAGTTATATGAACATATATGTATGCATATTTCAAATCTATCCACACAGTGTGAGCAAACACAACCACTCATGCACACTCAAAAAAAAGCAAAATCATGCATAATGAGAGAAAAAAGTGAAGAATAATACAATTTGATAAAATGTTTGAAAAATGTTAAAACTCAATAAAGTAAAAAGATGGAAATAAGAAAAAAGGAGGAAAAGAAAACAATCTTAATGAGAGATAGAGGTCTTGTTTCAATTTGGTGAAGAAATCTGCTGGAAGAGATGGATTTTTAGTCTTTATTCTTGGCTCTGTATTTTTGACCACTGTCCTTGCATTTCTCACCTAGCTGCCAGCATCAGTATTTGGTGGGACTCACTGGGGAGTGCTGATGAATTGTATAATCTGTTTATCTGCTCTGGTGTGCAGATGCACTGCATGACCACAGTGAGCATTTCTGCAATAGCTCAGCACCAGCTACTCTGGAATTTTTTTTTTCCCCTTGTGATCTGGAGGCTGATTGTTTCAATCTCTCTGGTTCAGGCACTCTCTGGGAATTCTTTCGTGGCTATTGGCAACTTCCTTTATGAGTTCCCAGTCCAGCATCTCACCCTTTGTGTGCTCACAGTTACCTGAGCAGCAAAGAGACAGCTTCAGCTCCTTGGAATGTTTTCCCCACGGGCCAGTAAGTTCCAAGCTGACAGAGTACTGCATGGAGGGTTTTCCATGCCACACCCATGAGGGTGCACTGCCTCTGGAATGCTTTCACCTCAGTGGACTGCTTTTAATTTGTTTTTGTAAGACTACCCTACCAACTCTGTGTCCTCTAGAATCACACCTTCCTGTCTAGACCAAAGGTTTTCCTACATCATTTTTTTTTTTTTATTTTTAAAATTTCTTCATCCATTGGCCACACGTCCCTTGTCTGCTGGTGGCTGATGCTGGGGCATCTCTACGGTACAGTTTTTAATGCTCAAGTTACTCACTTTCTGTAACTATGATTTTTTTTTCTTTATCATTTCAGTATTATGTTTTAGCGAGGTTCCTTTGTTACTCATCTTGCTGAAGAGCAGCTTTCCCACCTTTTAAATTTGGTGCTGAGAAACTTCTGGGCCCTGCTTCCTTTCTTTACCCACCATCTTCCCGTTATATCTTTGATGATTGCAATTTTTCAATAGTAGAGCACCTTCCTAACATATGAGAAATCTTGGGTTTGATCCTCAGACCACAGAAAAGAAAAGAAAAAAAAAGTGAAATTCTTAATGAACATGCTATTTATCAATATATCTGCCCTTCTTTGAGGCTCAAAATTATAAACTACAACCCAATTGATATATAAATCATCATTCTGTAGACATATTCTAATAATAACTATAATTTAAATATCCTTTTTAAATGCTGTGTGACCTAGCCTATACAATTTGATGATATGGGTATTGATCAAAATCTATACAAGAAAAAACAAAGCTTTGTTCATTTGCCTGTGTCTGGGGTATAAATTGTTAGGGAGATAGAAACTATTGCTATATATACTTATGTATTTTGAACAGTTTAGTAAAATATTGTTACTATTCCTTGCCCCCAAGTTCTTTGGTGTTGAAAACTAAATTCCTGTATAATTAGTTGATTAAAGTACATTGAAAAATATATAATAGAAGTTCTAATAATGCAGCTCCAGTGTAAGTAAGGGTACCTACATACCATTTCTATAATCTAGGCATTAAAAATTTGTGCTGAATCTTAGAAAGTAAAGCATAACATAAAATACAGAGAGATTTCTCTATTTATGATGGGATTTGGATTTTCGAAGTAGACTTCAAACTATGCCTATAGCACTTCCATACAATAATTTCATCAGATGAGACTTACTCTAAGTGGAAATATGGAATTTCTTTATTTTTATTCTCTGTCAAGGTCAAAGATGACTATGGCCCCCAAACAGAAAGGCAAGAATATGGAAGGCAGAGAGATTCACATATATAACAGACAGAGTCCCAGGACCCTTAGGAATATATTCACAAGATAAGATAAAAATTTTTTTAGAGAGGAAAACTTGCCTATATATAGTTCTTATATCCTTTTGTTTCTTTGATGACCAAATTTTACAAAAAGTGAACCATTCTCAAAATAGTGAACTTAGTCTTCTATGTGGATCTGATTGGCACTGTCTCTATCAATTTATCCTGAAATATTTCTTCATATATTTTGGTGAATTTATTCATGATAGGAATGTGTCAATGCAACTTTAAAAAACTTTGCAAGCATAGACTGTATCATTTCCTCTTATACTTTAATTTTCTTAAAATTTTCAACAAAAGTTCGGCTAAAGACTTAACTCTTCTGCAAGAAGCTTGCTCTTGATTCACTAAAGAATCAGATTTGGAGCCCTGGAGTGTGATTGCTTCCCTGCAGTTAGCAAAATGTGTGAAGTTATCTCAAACATTATCTAATGAAGTGCTTCCATTCAGCAGAGACTCTGTCATGAGAACAGAAATACAGACTATGAAATACAAATGCAGACTTGAGAATGGTGACCATTCTAAGGCAATAGGAGTATCACTCACAAGGAGAACTAAGAATGAAAATATCTTTTATTATATTTAACCAACAGAACAAAGTTTTAAAAACTCATGAAAGTTAAAAAAAAAAAACACAAATGACTGTTACTGGCTTTCTATTACTATAACAAATACCTGAAATAAATCATGTAGAAAAAAAAAGATATATTCTGGCCCACAATTGTGGAGGCTTCAGTTATGACCCATTGGCTCCATTGTCTTGGGCCTTTGGTGGAACATTATGATGGGACTATGTGGAGGAGGAGAACCATTCACCTCATGACTGAGAAGAGAGAAAAATGGGAGGGGCTGGATCCCAAATCACCTTAAAAGGCACGTTCCCAATGACCATAAGACCTCCCACTAGCTGTCCCTCCTAGTTTCCACTACTCAAAGCATCAAGCTGTGGACCAATTCTTCAATACAAAGAACTTTGGAGAATGTTCTAGATCCAAACTATTGCCATGACTTAGCACACCAGTGAAAGCATCCATGACTGTGAAAGACTCCACTGGGATGTGTGGCCATTTTCTTCACTTCCATGTAATAAAATTTAAAACTTTAATGAACTTACATTTATCTTAGTGAACAGACAATTCTCAAAATAAAAATATTTCCTTTCTAAAGAACTCTCTGTGTGTGAATTCTTTCCTGCAGGAATCTGTTTCTTTTTGCTTCTCGACCCCTCAGTGGAATAGTCAAGGTGAAAAAGAAAAAAGGACTGAGCATGGGAGGATAAGAACACCAGGACTAGACAAGAAAGTCAACTGTGCGTCTCCCAGAGGTTGTTGGGAGAGGGCTAATAGAGGGGCAGGGGGAAGAGGTCTATGGTAGAGGTCTAAGGTAGCCAAGGGTTCTAAGTGGAGAAAATGTTTTAATTAATAGAAAATTTATCAGTTTAACAATGCACTCTAGGGCTGGGGATGTGGATCAAGTGGTAGCGCGCTCACCTGGCATGCGTGCAGCCCAGGTTCGATCCTCAGCACCACATACAAACAAAGATGTTGTGTCCGCTGAAAACTAAAAAATAAATATTAAAATTCTCTCTCTCTCTCTCTCTCACTCTCTCTCTCTCTTTAAAAAAAAAACAAACAATGCACTCTATGTTCTGTAATAGTAGAGGTAAGCGGTCTTAAACTACCTGCCAAACCTGACAAACCTTAGCCAAACCAATGGCAGCTATTGCAACAAATTTATCTCTGTGCTCCTTCTCAAGCCTAAGTGCCCCTTTGGAATTCTGATTTACTCACCAATGCATGTAGTTAGTGCAATTCATTCATGCTGATGTGCAAGGTGAAGAAGACCTTGGACATCACTGGAGTAGAGGACAAAGAGATCTAGATTTGCTGTCAGGCCTACCTTCAAATGTCAGGAAAATTGAGTCTCCACTATATACTAGCTATTTGGTCTTGGACAAGTTATTCAACCTCAATCTGCATCTCAAATATGGAAATAACACTACTTCAAAAATTGTAATCAATATTTGATAAAGTAACTTCAGAAAAGAAACTAGAGCATGGTGCAAACTAAAGAAATGATGAATATTATTATGGCTATTTTTTAAATAGATTTTGTTTTGGTAAACATAATATTATATGTATTATATTAATCGAGGATTTCTCTTTGGTAAATAGCCAGTCTTTAGTCACAAACACATGTTAATACATCAATTATTTCAGATGAGGAGTTGAAGAAAATGGAGGGAGTTTTTAGAAATTTTCCTCTAAGAGTTTTCCTCTAGCTGTTTTTTTTTTTTTTTCAGATCCACCCATTTGTTGAAGTATAGTCTATGGTATCAATAATAAATTTCATCAGCTAAATAAATATACTTGCTTAGGGAAAATGGCCATTCCCTCACTCATTCAATCATTCACCTAACATATATATGTGTCAACATTTCCTATGCCTAAGCTGATCTGTACCTAAGTATACAAAATTGATGATGTAGCCCTGCCTGGGACTCAGAGAATTCACTCGTATCCATGGAATATTTGTCAAAAACACATAGTTATGATAATAGCTTTATTGAAAAGGCAAAAATTTCAAAAATAAAATTTCAAAAAATTTCAAAAATGAAATTCACAAATGAAATACTTCATAAGTATTGCTTATTGATGTAATATTACATTTCTATTATAAATATATCTCTAAAATATGTTATGAAATAATACTGTTAAGAAAAACAAGAAATATAACAACTGAATATTTACATGTAAAGAATGATATTTCTAGACACGCAGGTAACAATTGCAAGACAGAGAGAGAGAGAGAGACTTCAAAATATTGCCATTTTATGAGACACAGGATCTTTTATTTCAGTTCTGCATATAAATGGTACAACAAAAGGAAAATTATAGAACCTTTATATATATGATGAACAAAACATATTTTTAAAAATACTGGCCATCTAAATTCAACAGATTGTAACATAGGGTTATAATACATTGTAATCAAGTATTGTTTATCCCAAAAATGCAAGAATGATTTGATATGAGAAAATATATTCATATAATTGGCCACAGATAAATGTTGCAACTTATGATTACTTTAACAGGTGAAGAAAACATCTCATATAAACCAAGATAGAGTATAACAGGGTAATTTCCACAATCTAATAAAGTTCTAACCCAAAAAACAGGCAGCAAACATTTTACTTAGAAAAACATTTTAGATACAGTCTTTTGTTAAATTAAGAAGAGAACGGTCACCATTATTGCTATAATTATTTCACAATATCAATACCAAGGCACCAGAAAAATATAAGAAGAATAAACTTTGCAAATGAAGACATAAAATGTTATTGTATGTGCATTATAAAGTGACTTTCCCTGAAAATTCAACAGGATTAATAAATTTCAGAATTAATTTCAGTATGTTTCCTGGAACAAGATTGCCATATAAAAATAAGTACTGTTTCAGTACACTGGCAATAACAAAGTAGAAAATATAACCAGTGGCAAGACACAATTTGTAATAGCAGATAAAAATGAAAGTAACTAAGAATTAATAAAGATTATAATAAAAATATGGAAAAATAGCATAAAACTCTAAGAATATAAGAGAGCTTTCAAATTAACATAGAGGAAGTCCGTGTTCTTCCATAGGAAGATGAAAATTATCAATATTACAAGTGTCACAAACTATTACAGAAGTCCTAATTTATATGAATATATAAAGAAAAATAGTTAATTACAATTACATCATATTAAAAAATTTTACTACAATTGAGTACATTATGAGCAGAGTTAATAAATCAGTAATAGGTTGAGAATATACACCTTAATGTCTTAAAGTGATAAAAGAACAATATCTGAAACATATCCCAAATGCCTGAAAATCATCTAAGAATAGGGAGGCTGAATCAGGAGGACTGCAAGTTTGGGGCCAACCTCACCAACTTAGCAAGACCCTGTCTCAAAATAAAAAAATTAAAAAAGGCTGCGGATGTGGCTCAATGGTTAAGTGGCCCTGGGTTTAATACCCAGTACATAAAAAATAAATAAGTAAATAATAAGTCAACAAAAATATAATGAGAAAAATTATACCAGAAGTAGTCCAAATAACAAGTTATTATATGAAGAGGTATTCAAATTCATTAATAACTAAATATATAAAACTAAAATAAAGAGTCAACCATTTATAGTGAAATGTTTGGCAAAACTTAAAGTACTAGATATTGTCAAGTATTTAGAAATGAGATGATGTAAAAGCAGTCTTCTTCCTCTTGTTATCACTGAGAATATTCTGATAGTTATTTATGTTAAAATTATATATATTCTAGGATCCAATAATTTAACTGCTGAAATGTTTCAATTATTTATATTCCACACAACAGAAATTGTCTTAAATCCAAACTGAGATTAACATAGGAATCCACAAATAAAATGTAGAGGAAACACACCAAGGATACTGTAGAACTCTCAAAAACAATAAATTAAAAGTACAGTTATGTGCCATATAATGCATAGATCCTGCTAAATATATTAGATGATTTCATTGTTGAGTAAAGAATGCAGAGTGTGCTTACACAAACCTGGATGGTATTACCCACTGTGCACTTTGAATGAATGGGCTAGCCTATGGCTCCTAGGCTAAAATCCTGTAGAGCATGTTACTGCACTGAATACTATTGGCAACCGAAACATACTGGTAAATATTTGTGACTCTAAATATATCTAAACATACATACGGTAGAGTAAAAACACTATAGCATCTATATGGGTGTCAGTGAGTGAGTGATTAGTGAATATGAATGGACATTACTATATACTACTGTAGACTTTGTAAATACTATACATTTCAGTTCCCTTAAGTTTGCAAAAAAAAAAAATCTCTTTAGTAAATTAAACTTAGCTTACTGTAACATTTTTATGTAATATACTTCATTTTTTTTCTAATTTTTATTCTATTGAATACTAAGAAACAAACACAATGCATAGCCATGCAAAATATTCTGTCTTTATATCCTTATTCTACACATTTTTTTTTAATTTTTAAAAACCTCTTTTTCTTTGACTCTTTCAGCTTTTTGGTTAAAAATTAAGATACAAACACATATGGTAGCCTAGACCTACAGAGAATCAATATCATTAGTATCACTCTCCTCACTTCTACATCTTGTTCCACTGGAAGGTCTTGATGGGAAATGACAAGTGAGGAACTGTCATCTCCTGCATTACAAGCCTTCTGCAATACTTCCTGAAGGTTGTGTTTTATAGACACACTGAGTGCACAGTGAAATGATGATTAAAAAGTAGAGTGCGGTAAATACATAAACCAGTACCATAGTCACTTATTTCCATTTCAAATATTATGTATAGTATACATAATTGTGTGTTATACTTTTATAAGACAGCACAGTAGGTTTCTTTACACCAGCATCACCACAGACATGGGTAACATGTTGTGCTTCATCATAACAGCTGAGCTATCACTGGTCAATAAAAGATTTTCAGCACCATTATGATATTATGGGTCCATCATTCACCAAAATATTGTTACATGGCACATGACTATGTATGCAATACAACCTGGTATATATATTTTAAAACATCATACTTAGAGAAAAAAAGAAAGAGACATTTAAAAAGTGTTTTCTATGTTTTTACAATGACAATATTAAGAAAATATATAACAGATTAATGACATCATTATGGAGGGGGAAAGGAAGAGAATGAGAGTGGGAATAAGATGATGCTGTCCTACAAAATGAAGAGAATTATTAGCTCTATTCTTTGTAACTGAAAATAAATAAGACAGAAAAGATGAACCGTGCTGTGTTAAAAGTAAATAATAACTACAATCTACAAGGAAAGAAAACAATAATTATAGTAAAATGTGATAATTTGGGCAAAAAAACAGTTCTGTATTATAGAATAGATAAGAAAAACTATATAGGAGCCACATACAGCTTTGTGGTGATATAAACTATGAATTGGGTATTGAGGGTTGTGTTGGAATTCACTGGCATGAAAAGTAGAGGGAGAATATTCATTCAAGATGAAGAAAATAGAATATTCAAATACCGAAAACAGGGAAAGAATGGCAATTTTAAAATATTTGAGATGAAACAATGCATTGAATATTTTTTCAACACAATATTATTCTCAGTTTATAATAAGGTAAAATTTTAATTTAGATTGAGTTACTTTTAATTAATCTGAAATTTTGTCCGATATATTACAAAGGAACATACATAAATTCGCATGCATTTAAGTATTTTAATTCCAGAATTAGTCCTAAACTCATTATTCTCTATAATACAGAAACAAAATTACCACTCGACAAATTTTTCACAATGAAAAGTTTTCTTTCACACCTCACATTGCCATTTCGAAGAGCAGATGCTTTCAAAGATTGAAAAAATATCACCACTTATGAATCACCACTTTACACTTCATAATTCACTTTAAAAAATACAGACCACAAAGTTTAGATCAGATAAATAGAAGCGCTCTGTATCTGTCCCTGTCTAAGAATGCTCTTCATATTTCCTGGCATGCTGGGCCACACTTTGCACTTTGGGTTCTTGCCCTTTGGAGCCAGCCTCTCCTTGTGCCTGTTCTGACCCCTAAAGCAATGTGTCCATTCAGGTCTCTCCTCTGAACTTTGGTCTCAGACATTTTCTGGGTATTTTCACCTCTGAAAGGCCTGTGAGCTTCCTAAACTCAACATGCTGACAAGTGTACTGATCACATATTACCTGTAAGCCTTTCTTAATTGCATTCTCTGTTGCAGATGATTTCAATTGGTCATGTAAGCTAAAATCCTTGGAGAAGTGCTTGACTCCTCTTTTTCTCTCACACTCCTCAATGAATAACCACATCCTGCTTGTTTCACCTGGTGACATTTTATTTATTTAGTCCTGTCAGTTGTTATCACTACCCACTTTATATCTGCATTACTGAAGAGAGAAAGACTTTTCCAGCTGCTCACTCTATTTTCTATTTTCTCCTGTAAACCTATTTTCTGGTGAATTTTCAAAGTGAGCTCATGGAAAAACAATCTCATCATATTATTCCCATAAGTTGATCTTCAGCTCCTAAGGAAGATCATATAAGATGGCTACAAAGTCATTCAAATCTTCCACTTATTGAATAACACAGTCAACTAAAGCAGTGACCATTAAAATCTTTTGTGGTATAACTCTATTCATAAATGTGTGAACATACCTTTATAAGAGTGTATGTGTGTGTGTGTATGAATACATGCATATAAACACTAATATGTTACACATATTACCGAGTATTCTCCCCAAACATAAGATAAATAAGAACATAAATAAGAGTGCCAATGATTTTTTTCTATTAGTGGCCTCATGGATCAGATTATGTAATCCTCAGGAGTTTGTGGATACACTGTATTGATCATTGGACTGAATGGTGTTAAAAGAGTCAAGGTCACAGCTTTAATAGTTCTTTCTACCACTTAATGTCTTTCAATACATAGTAACAGCCTATGCTGTTCATCTCAGTCAGGCCTGTTTAAATGGACAATTGAGTCACAGTAGTTTAAGATTTGAAAGGACTTTAACCCATTAAGTCCCAAAATTTTAACTGTGCAATTATTTCAGCAAAATTGACAATTTTTAATGTGCCTGACTGAAATGAAAGGCTCAATCTGTTAAATTAAAATGTTAATTAATATTGTAACTGTGTTATAATCATGTTCTTACTATATAATTATGTATTATATACCATATTTAGTTCATATATAATTACATATTATATACCATACATAGTTTTGTGACTATGTGATGAAATGGGTTAATGTGCCAACTGCTTTACTTCCAAAAAGTAGTATGGAAAAAGCAAATGTGAGGATTAGTATAAACTTATCCGCAAGGCTGTAAAACCAGATAATGCATAGTGCATCAAAATGTAGACATCATCTTTCCATATGTGGCATAAGTCTGAGTTTTGAGTCTTTATATCTTCCTTCAGAAACTGTCCTTTCCAGCTTGCTGTTTGACTTCCTATTCTTCAACACATCTTAAGCTTGTTTCTGGTCTTAAACTTTTTCTTTTTGTGCCATGTCTCTTGCCTATACAGATCTTGGCTCTTTTAGATGAACATTAATAGATAGCTGTGATTCCCATTCTTTCCTGATAATTTCTGAATCTATGTTTTTACTTATTCTTGTCCTCTGAAATTCAGTATTGCAGGTCCAGTTCTCCTACAAAGTCACCTGGTCTTCCAAGTCAGGCCACCATTACTATAAGCTACCATAGACTGAGTACCTTAAACAACTGAAATTTATTGTCGCGCAAATCCAACATCAAGGTACCAAAATGGTTTGATTCTGGTTAGGTCTCTGTTCTTGGCTTGCAGATGGGTGCCTTCTCTCTGAGTCATCACATGGTAGGAAAAGGTAGACAGCAGGCTGTCTAGTGTCTCTTCTTAATATGGCACTAATCCCATCATGAGGTTCCCACCATGTGACTTCATGGGAACATAATATTCCCCCAAGGTCCCACCTCCATATACCATCATATTTAGTGTTAGAGACTCAGTATAAATTTAGAGATGGGGACACCATTCATTAACAAATGCGTCTACCCTGTCATCCCTGAATTCATCTCACATTCAAAATGCATTATTTTTTTCCTATGACTCCTAAGAGTCTTTGCCTGTTTCAGAAATAATGTTAATATCTGAAGTCCAAAGTGTCACCTGAATATCATTTTAATCAGACCAGGCAAGACTTGAGGACTGATTCATTCATCTTGAGGCATAATTTCCTTGCTGTAAAACAGACAAGTTATTCTGGCTTTCAAACTCATGCTAAGACAGACATAGCGTAGACATTCCTATTCCCAAAGGGATAAATTGGAAGAAAGAAAATGATGACTAGTTTCAGGAAAATCTAAAACCTTGGAAAGCAAATTTTATTAAATCTGAAGGCTCAAAAATAATCCTCTTTGGCTCAATCTCCTGACTCCCAAGCCCATGAAGAAGCAGCGGCAGTCTGTTGAAACTGATGTAGTGGCCCTGACATCTGAATCCCCTTCAGAGTCTTTTTTTTCTTCTTCTTATAGGACAGCATACTTGATTAGACAAAGGGGAATAAAGAGAAGTGAGGGGGAATGAGAATAGGAAAGACAGTAGAATGAATTGGACTTGACTTTCCTATGTTCATAGATGAATATGTGACCAATGTTAGTCCACATCATGTACAACCACAAGAATGGGAAGTTACATTACACTCCATGTATGTATAATATGTCAAAATATAGTCTACTGTTATATATATATATATATATATATATATATATATATATATATATATAACAAATTAAAAATTCTTAAGAAGAACAGCAAACTTGTAACCAAATAGCTCTATCATCCTTTCAAATCTAAGCAGTATGATAGCCATCCTTCATTTTGTACCATCTCTATCACCTTCAATTAAAACTGCCAATGTTGTTATTACATATGTAATCTCACAAAGTCTCTAGCAAGTGATAATTCCATAATTTTTTTCCAAACATGTTTTCTAACTTTTGGGGATATGGATAGGCAGAAAATTTTTAAATCTTTAAGTCTGGTGCCTTCCTGCTTAACAAATTATTTTTCAGTTTGTCTCTTTCTCTCTTACCACATTTTACCATAAGGAGTCAGGAGTAACAGAGCTGCTTCTTCAATACTCGCTTATAAATCTCCTCAGTGAAGTATCCATTTTCATCACAAGTTCTACCTTCCATAAGAAACTAAAACACATTTCAGTCAAGTTCTTTGCCACTTTATTGAAAGGTTAACTTTCCCTACATGTTCTAGTAATATTTTCATTTTAATCCAAGATTAACAAAAATTGTTCTTGACATCCTTTATATCCTTCACATCCATATTTCTTGTATGTACTGTAAACTTTTCCAGCCTGTACCCATTACCTAGTTCCAAAGCCAATACCATGTGTTTAGATCAGTGTTGCACTACACTCTACATCTTGGCAGCAGAGTATGCATTAGGGCAGAGACACAGACCCAATAAGAATTGGGTAGATGATATATGATAGAGATATAGATAGATAGATAGATAGATAGATAGATAGATAGGTAGATAGATAGATAGATAGATAGATATCCCTAGATACATAGATAGATAGAGATATGAAGACCCCATATCCTTCAATAAAGGCAATATCTTTGGCATCCCTATCTTTAAATCTACCTATGTCTGTTTAGAGAGAAAGAGACAGACTGCTTTAGTATATGAAATTATCACATATGATTTGGAAAGCTGAGCTATCCAATGATCTGTAATCAGAAAACTAAAAACCCAAGAAAGCCAATGTACAGTCCTAGCCTAGTTCAAAACCCAGGAAGACCAATATTTTAGCTCAAAAACTAAGGAAGAGGATGTTCTTACCAAATCTTTTCGTTATAGTCCTTGTTTTTTTTTTTTTAATTGATTGGATGAGATCCACTCATATTAGGGAGGACAATCTACTTTACTCAGTCTATCTATTCAAATATCATCCCAAAACATCACCAAAATACCCAGAATAATATTTGAGCAAATTTCAGGACATCCTATGGTCCAGTCAAGATAACACATGAAATTAATTACCACACACCAATTTGTCCAAAGAGGACAGGAAAAATCTGGGCACTCGAAGATGATAGTCCCTATTGAAGTCTGATAAGAAAATCAAGTGCATGAATATCATGCATGCTTCACAGTTCACTTAGGATTACAGTGATATTTTTCACTCAGCTTTTTAATACTGGCCATCTGTTTCAGTTCTGGTCATTCACTATTGTCACTCTCAGCCTCATCCCTCAGAAGTTCATATTTGGCTTTTCCCTTCTTAGGGACCCATGGAAAGCCTGTGGTTCTCATCCAGCTTGGTCCATGTTGACTCTTCCTTGTCAGAACCTCTGCCTGTTATCCACTGGTTGCTGGTGACCATGTATAATGTCATCATGTGTAAGTACACTCTTTTTGGTCATTTGTGTCCTCCCAAAATGCATATTTGAAATCCTACCCCCAGGATGACAGCTTTAGTTGTTGGTATTTGGGGGATGATTTGATGATGAGGTCTCCACCTTCATGAATGGAGCTAGTGCCCCCATAAAAAAGACCTGAGGGAACTGCTCTATGAGCCAGAATGTGGACCCTCACTGAATCTGCTGGTTTCTTGATCTTGCACTTCTTAGTCTCCACGTTGGTAAGAAATAAATTTCTGTTGTTTATAAGCTACTTACTGTATATTTTGTTATAGCAACCATAATGGAACAAAGCACCTGTCCGCTTAAAGTGCAGTTAAAGAGTACTGCATTAATAAAAGAGATGGCTATTTTATATATCTTCCCAACATTATACAGCATCCATATATTTATGCATTTCCCCATAACTATATTAAAGTATTGTTTGTGTTCTAGGATATGCAGATTCAGATGCATTGATTTTACTTCCTAAGGAATTTTTTTTATGGTGTAGATTATTTGCTGCCATTTCCAACATTACTTTAATTCAGTTCTTTAATATCATCGGACCCCCTCCAAAGCACCACCTCAGTTGGGTCATTATTTCAACATCTCATTCTCAGTTTTGAGTGATGAAAAAATCAGTTTTATCAAAGTACTGAGAATTAATCAGACTCCCTGGTGTAGATTCTAGCCAACCAAGCTCAATGGACTGATAGGTAAAATTGGAATTAATTTATTTTATTTTTATTTATTTTTTATTTTTTGGTGTGGTGCTGGGGATTAAGCCCAGGGTTTTTTCATGTGAGGCAAGAGTTCTAGTACTGAGCTACACCCCTTTGACCCTGGAATTCACTAATTTATAATAAAATATTTCTAGTATACTGAATGTCTGCATTTATTCGTTAGCAAATTTTCTCTCTGTGGAAAAGCTACATGGATAGTCAAATTAAATCTGAAGATTGCTTGATGATTGTAATATCAGAACAACAGGAAACAGACAATTCAGCAGTGTCCTTGGCAAAGATAATTAGGAACTTTCTCTTCTGCTCTGGTGTTGTATCTACCACAGAGGGCCAGACTTGTATATTTGAGAGAGTGTTTGTCACATGAATAATAGGATGGCACAATGACCAATTCAGCCTCTCAGAAATGTGTTTTGTTATTTTACATAGTGCATATCCTCCTTTGCTCAGATTTTTTAAAGTTACTGGAATAAGTTAGACTACAATATTTTTGAGTTAGTTGAATGAATTTCTTTATATCATAACCTCTCTCTTCTAAAGTGATGTATCAGTATAAATGAAGGGATGGAACATTTTAAAAGACAGTGGTAGGAATCTAGTGAAACAAAAATTTCTGCTTCCTTCTTGTTTTGCAGATGGTGTTATTTATTTATAATTTAGTTTGTTTTTATTTCCAGATTTATCTTAATTAACTGGATAGTTTTGGTTTATGTTCTGTAGCAACACATTATTCTTGATTAACCCTTAAAGGAAAGCAAATATGCTTTGAAACTAAATGAACAGAATTATATTTACAGGACAGGGAATTATCTACTAATATTAAGGCTTCCTGATAAAATTTGATCATGAATCCATCTAGAAAGAATCTAACCCTAAGAATAACAAAGATTAGTCAACAGAGTGAAGCCTTCACGCAAGATAAGTTCCTCCATTGTAATAAAAGTAGAGAAACTTACTTGGGGAGAGTTATTTAAAATGTTTAATTTTGTATAATTTTACTAAATAAAGTAGAACTCTCTGGAGAAAATACAAAAGGATCATCAGACCTAGAAGGTACAGGGAATTTGTATTTCAATTAACCTATGTATACAAAAATTCAACCGTAATAGATACTTTTTTTGAACATAACAAGGAACTTGAACATAGAAAGAGAATGCGTCATATTATCAATAGAAATCATTTTGCTCCTGACACACAAAGTAATATTTTAAAGAAAGTTAAAAAAATACATTGTTTGAACAAGACATTAATTTTTAGTCACCTTAATATCTCCATATACCCTCTTCTGGTCCTTACTTTGGCTTAGGTCATGTTCATTAAAAATATAAAGAATAAAGTTAAGGCTTTTAGATAATGCATTAACAGGAAATTGTGGGAGAACTTTTCTTTTCAAACACTTAAAGGAATTCCACAAGCCCCTCAGACAACAGGTAATGAACAATATTCAAAGTCCTCAAACCATTTCCTGTTCTCTAAATTACATTTCAGATGCTCATTGTCTTGATCAAAGTCAACTCTGTTCACATAATTTACTGTTGCCCAACACAGAGTCTGGAGTTCCCCTTATCACTGTGTTATGCATATTCTAGATCACCTGTCAACCATCTTTCCTGCCTTCTTGACTTGCTAACACAATGTTGTTAGAGCAGCTAGCTGCACTGTAATGAGCACTTTGCCTCTACTATGACAACTCCTGATATTCTGCATTCCTGCTGACTTTTGAGCTTCCTTGAATCTGGAGTCCCCTATTATCACTCCTGATTGGGCTGCTAAAATAATTAACTATTGTAGTACTGGCATTTGCATTGCTATTGCAATCCTTCAGTAAGTGGAAGTTTGATAAGGTGTGCAGTTTACAACTGCTGTCTCCTAAACTGATGCAAATTTTCTTTCCATTCACATCACTACTGCCCACCATGTGAAAATGCCTTTAGGTCTCTAGCCAAATCTTAGATATTCTGAATAAAGAAACATAATTCATTCAACACCAACATCTACATTTTCCCTGTTTTACCATTAACTCCATGTCCTAGTTAGCTTTCATTGCTGTTACAAATTCCTTGAACAATGTGGCTTAACAAACATTTACTTCTCACAATTTTGCAGGCTGTAAAGTACAAGATTAAGGTGCAAGACCATTTGAAGAGTTTACTCTTTCCTGTTTGCAGATGGCTACCTTCTTGTGTACCTTCAAATGTCTGAAAGAAATCATCTCTCTCTCTTTTTTTTTTTTTTTTGTATAAGGACATTAATTTCACTCATGAGGTCTCCACTTTCATGACTTAATTACCTCCCAAAGTACCCATCCCCAAATACTTACTATTGGAGCTATTGGAGGTAGGAATTCAACATGGGAACTTCAGAGGAGTGGGGGACAACCATTCTGTTTAAAGCCCTACTCATCAGAACAAAAGGCAATGACAGTAAACATTTCTTATCAGGGGAGAAGTCACCCTTCCACAGCAGCTGTTAATAATGCAACAGCTCCAACAAAATAATCATAACCTACTGTAGTTGGTACCTTCATGAAGGTTTAAGTACTTAGAGTGAATGCTTATAGGCATTTGTAACATGAATACTCATGATGAAGTTTTAAGATGAGAGTTAAATGGGTTATGAAATATTTCAGGAACATGGTATATAATGAATGAAGGATTCAACAGAATACATGCATGAGCATGCTATCATGGAAAAATGGCACCTTGAAAAGCAGCTTTCCTTGATTTCAGCAGCTTCAAGTGCAAATCCATTGGCCTTTGATCTTGGTGTTCAAGAGTACAGAAATAATTATCATCTCCAATATGGAAAAGTTGGAGTACATACATCATAAGAGGCAACTGGCACGTAATTAAGCAGATAACTAATCAGACAGTATGTGTTTTGTTAATTGTCTGGATGGGATTATGTGATGTGTTTACATCTAGGTGAAATCTACATTTTCTCCTTCACCTGCTAGTCACTGCCTCATACAGACTGGAATAATTATAGTGTCCAAACTATAGCTGGATGTAAATTCAGTTTATGCTACATTCCTTATGCACTACCATGTACTATTTTAGACTGAAAACCCACAGCAATGCAGTTACTACTTCAATTTATTTTATTGATATCTGCTTAATTCTCCTTGAAACATTCAGAAGTAGTAACATGTTTGTGTAAATGTTTCTATCCTCAATTTATTAATAATACTTGCATATTAAAATATTTTTCAAAGAGAAGTTAATGATAATTATAGAGAAAGACATTTCACCTTCCATTATGTTTTTTCTTTTTTTGTTTTTTAGCACAAAGTATAAATTTATGTAAAAGTATGTGGCCCCAATTAACGAGGATGATCAAAAATAAGCACCACAGAAAAAGTGAAAATAAAAATTACAATTGACAAGATCAGAACTTTTTATGGCAACATGATGGTCCTAGGGTTTTTGTAGCCCAGAAGAAGGAATCCACCCTTTTGCTGGCAATAGCTCCTATGCTCCAACGGAAAATGTGGTTGCCAGGTGCTAACAGGATTCTCACCTGCCCTTCTCTGGCTCAGCCCAGTTTTCCCTGAAACCTTTGCAATGGGTTCAGTTATTGAAAGACTCTGGGTCTGCTACTCAGAAATGCTGGCATAGTATCCTCCACCTGGCAGAGGGTTTGTGTGACTGGAATCTTCTCTATGCTCAGGGCTAAGTGCATTGAGCCTGGGATGTCTTTTATTCCTTAAAGAAAGAGGTAGCATCATTATTCTGTTATTTTCTCTTAATTCCTCTTACTGTCATTTTTCAGTTATTCAATTCTTCATCTCTAATTCCATAGTTGTAAGATGAACAGAAAAAAATAAATATAATAAATATAATATTTACCTGGTGTAATTCAGCTTATTAGAACACACTTTTTCTTAAACAGTAAGATGCTGGGCTCAATTTTAGTTTATTCTTTGTCTTCAGAAACATAACCACACAGACTTCATACAGTGATAAGAACAAGGGGAAAATGATATGACTAATGGATAAGATTCTTAACACTTCCAATTTCCTTTCACTGTCTCCCTTCTTTTCTCTCTGCACTAGCTATCTGAGTACATGAGTTGCTGTATTTAATAATCACACTTTGGAGAAAATGGTGGTTGTGACATCATTTTTTAAAAACCTTGAACACATGAGTCATTTAAAAAATGAAAGGATAATTTGGGTGGTAGGAATACAAGCAGCTTGGAGATAGAGGAAAACTAAACAAACTGGCAAGGTGAAGCACCATTTACATCATTGACAAGATCATTTTGACTTTCCAAACTGGAATCTATATAGATTAGCCCTGTTTTAATTCATTCGAAAATTAATGTTGACTTGGGCACACCTAAAACAACCCACAAAGGATCAGTAATGACTGGACATGGGCCACATTAAGAAATTCTATTTACAGGAATGCATTCAGTTCTTGATATTGCTAGACAACAATTAATTTAATAGACAACTAAATTTATTCTGCACTACTACCCACCAGTCAGTATGATAAAGTTTTCAGTTGGTATACTCCATTCCAGAACTAATGATAAAAAAGAAAGAAAATCCCCAAACATACAATTACAGAAATATTAGAAAAATATGTTCCTCCATGACTTTCCATGTACTGTACCTTATTTTTTATTATAAATCCTAAAAGTAACTCAGTTTTCATAGGGTAGTATTTTAAAATACTAACATCCCTTATGGGGTTTAGGGGTTATAGGACCTAATTACAAATTCTCTGCCAAACTTCTGCTGAAATAACAATAAGTTGCTAAATTACTGGAAACTGAGTCACCATAAAACTTTACAAGTAACAGGAGGCAAAAAGTAAAAAATGGAAACAATGAAGAAATAAGATCATGTGGACTGTGATGTTGAGCCTACAGGCTCTTTAATAAATGGTGATTTTTGGAAGAGCTGAATTGGCAAAAAATTACACAGACTAGTACTTCTTGCACTTTTTTCTCATTAAGTTAAATATTAAATATGGTGGAAAGATTATCAGGATTTTTTTAAAAGGTTTTTTCCTATTTTGATCCAAATATGACAAATCCCTGCAGTTCTAAGCAACATTCTATAGATTCTATAGTAAGCTCACATCAGATACCTGGAAATAGAGGTAGAAGGATTCCTTTGCAGAATCCAGGTATTCTTTATTACAAAGCATTAAAAAAAATTCCTTAACTAGTCCACCAGTCTTTACTGCTGTGGTTTATAGACCAAACTGGACGTTGACTTGACACCATCACAGTTTAGTCAAGTCATCAGAATCTCAATGTTGGGCATCTTAATTGAAATGCAATAGCCAGATAATTAAGCAGAAATTAATATTAGCATTTTTATCATTTCAAATAGGGTGTTATGATCATGACCCCAAACAGCTTTGCTTATTATCCATTCTCAGTATGATCCTTGGGCAAAGAGTATCAGCATCACCTTGAAAATTGTTAGGAATGTAAATTCTCCTTCCCTATCCCAAACCTGCCAACTCAGAAAATAATTTTAATAAAACTCCAGTGATTCTGATGCATGCTGAAGTGTGGGAGCCTGCATTATTAGAGGTGGATAATAAATTAATGACACGTATGTGAAAGATAACTGCACAGTCTCAGAAGTTTTTCAACTAACACAATGAGCAAATTGAGGACTGCATCTCAGAGATTTAGTCTGAGGTACAAATGGCAAAGAGGTAATAAGAAGATAAACTGAAGAAAGAATAAGGCAATGAAGACTAAACAAGATTACTTGTGGTAGAAGGAAGAAAGGAAATGAAATAAAAAAGAGTATTGATTTTCCTTTCTTCGTGTTTATATCCTGGAAGTTATCAGCTATATGTGAACCCCTCAAGTGAAGAGCCTTTTCATGGCCCACAGACACCCTACATTGGAGACTAGAAGTGATCTTGAGATGAGACACATTTGAAAGTTTGGTTATCTGACTCTGAGACTTTGAGTGTGTTATATGGCAGAGCTAGGTAGCCTTTGGAATATGTGTTTACTATGGGTTAAGGCCTTGAAGAAATTTCCAGAAGAATTAAATGCCTCTCATTAATTGAAACACTAGTATGACCCACAGGCTTGCAAGCTAGGCCAGGTTGTATTGAGCATTATTTGTTGCAGGTAAGGTAAAAGAGTTTTTGAACAAAGGCCCTTCCTAAGAATGTTAATTGCCCATAAGTAAGCCACAAAGTTCTTGGCAAGTATGTTAAATGTTTGAGTTTATTTTTTGTTTGTTTGTTTGTTTTTTGCTGCTGTGACCAAAAAACCTGAAAAGAACAACTGGAACATGTAATCAATATAAAATTATAAATAACGTATTTTAAGTCCTTATTTTACACACTAAATTTTGGAGTTGATTTTTCACTGTATCACTTCTTACCTTGAACCAGCCGCCTGAGTTAGTGGTTTCCATATGAGACATCTCAGGTCTAACTACTATTGAGTGCTCAGTATTCATCCAGTATCAACTATGTTCAATGGTAGATAGATAATAAGACAATGGTTCCTACTCTCAAGCTTCTCTTAACATTCTTAAAGAAAATGATTTTTCAGGTTTTATAAGCTATTCCCTTCAAAAAGAAATCAGGTAACAAATTGTTGTTTACTTTTTTTTTTTTTTTTTTTTTTTTTGGTGAGGATATCCCTCTTATTAGCAAAAGAGATGATCCCTGGACAATTAATATGGTATTGATTGATAAAAAATTAAATTAAATTAAATTAAAAATGAAAGAAAAAGAAAGAAAGAAAACCCAGAAGAATAAAACAAGAAAAAAAGACCACCTATGTGATAGATTTCTACTGTCTAAAGGTTAAAATGCTGCAGGTTTGAGAAAAACTTGCAGAAGAGATTATGCTACACAGTTGGTACTCGGTTAATGAAGTGTGAAGACCTCTTCAGCACAGAAAATTGAAGAAGTATTGGTGTTAAAAGCATTCCTAGAGGCCTGACCAGAGGGATTCCTGCAGTGGTTAATTGCCAGGCTCCAGAGGAGAGTGAAACAGGTAGCTCAATTGGCTGCTAGAAAGATGGGCTACTGGCTTCTTGCCTTCAGAAATAATGTAAAAATGTTGTTGTTTTTTTTTTAATAGGCAATCATAAGAGAAAAGAAAAAAAAATAAATCATGCAATTTCCCTGGGAATTTTTCAGTTCAGAAAGTTATTAATTCAGATATAGAAGTCAGGACCTTTAAATCTGATAATACGCTCAGAACCAGGAGAGCATTGACTTTCCACCAACCTGTTAGTGGTGGTTGTGGTCTGATATCCAATCCAGCTCCACTTACAGATAGACATGCACTATCCTTAAGAAGCTGATTTCCATTCGTGGATTTGTTAATTCAATGGGTTTGTCGAATGTCTTTTGGAAGTTAGGCACTGTGCTATGTCATGAGGGGTCACAAATAAAGATACATACAAAAGTCTGAGAATGAGATAATGGTGACTGCTTCTTTTGGGCTTTAAGGCTCAATGGTATCCTCAAAGCTATCACAGAAGTGAAGTAGGAGGTAAGTCTTGAAGCATAAAGGGAAGAACAAAACCTTGGTGGAATGAGCAATCCTGGCACAGGAAGGAGCTGCTCTTCCCAGCTTTTCTCTCCCTGCATTCCTTATCAGTAGGATGACTATGCATCCTGGTTTGCCTAGGACAATCCAATTTTACCTCTATCCTAATAGGAGTATCAAACTTACCATTTCTTTGACCTCATTTGACTAGTAAATTTATGGTCATTCAATTTGTTGGGTACCTGATGTTTTGTTGAAAGATAAACTTTTGAGAGAGTATGAGGCTCTTTTGTTCAGCTGTGGGGAGGGCATCTGACCAGGGCCTGCAGCAGGCCACTTCAGCTAGGGGCTCCACCTTGGCCATCCTGCTTTTTGCTTTCCTGGGCACCACTCCCTCAGCTGGCCTGTTGCAATGTGAGCATGACACTGATTTCTCCTAAACTCTTGGGTGCTGCTCTGAGCAGCCTCACCCTTTATACTGGAAAGCTGGAGGGCAGTGTGTGTGTGTGTGTGTGTGTGTGTGTGGTGGGGGACAGTAAAGAAAGTAGAGGAGGTACTAGAAGAAGAGGAAGAAGAATATGTGGTGGAAAAAAAATTCTTGTTGTCTAGTGGGTTGTAAGGGGCATAGTGGAGGGAATCTTAAAGTGGAAGAGTTTCTCTTATGAGAACAAGCCCGTGAGAACGAGAAGAGGACCTGGACTGCCCAGACCTCATAGCTGAGTTTCTACAGTAACAGAAAACAGCCCTTGAGACAGACAAATCAGAGGGAGGCAAGCTTAAAACTGATTCTGATTCTGAGGATAAAGGAGAAGTATCTAAAAAGCCCCGGGGGTTGGAGCCTGAGCAGATTATTGGAGCACCAGACTCCAGTAGAGAGCTCGTGTTCCTGATGAAATGGAAAAACTGAAGAGGCTGACCTGGTTCTTGGCAAGAAAGCCAATGTCAGAGGCTCACATGTTGTCAAATACTTCTATAAGGAAAGGCTGACGTGGGTGGCATTCCTACTCCTTGGAGGATGGTAACAAAAAAGATGACAAGAATTAACTGTCCTGTCACCTCTGACTGTGGGGTTAAGTGGGGAGAGAAAAAGTTCTACTTGTCTTGACACCATAAAGGTGACTTGAGAAATGTCCTTTGAAGAGTCAGTCTGGTTTCTGTGCCCTGCAGAAATTCAAGTACTTTTAAGCTGATCCAAGCTGTATAGTTTGCACACCCATCTCAGGGTTGAAGGCAACCCATTCTGCACTTAATATTGAGAAAATAAAGAGACTCCTATGAAGGACAAATGTTTGCAGAATTGAGTGTGTGGGAAGGGAAAAAGATAATATCGATCTTCAAATAATATCTCCACAACCCACAGCCTTCTGCATTATTTCAGCATGCATGTGTGTAGTTTCGGTATTATTTGAGGTTTGAGGGATAGGGCAGGGAAGAAGGGAGATGAATAGGATCATTTTCATTAAAATTTGGGGCCTGTGTGGGAAAATGGTGAAATAATGGAAAGAGCAAGTAATTTATGATTTGGTTCTACACCCAGAATATTTTACCTTCTCCAAAAAGGAAAGAAAAAAAATTTCATTGGCACCATAGATGAGGACCGCGAGAGACTGTTTTTCAAAGCTGTGAATACCTGAAACCTATAAGCCAAAGTGTTCCCTGCCTCAATTAATGTTGTTCCCCACAAACGACTAAGCCAGTTCATAAGTTATCAAAGCTGCCATTTTGGAAATAGAAACTGACTGAGACGGGAAGGTCTCAATTAGAGATATAAATGGGCAGATCATTCTATCTTAGAGGTTCTAATTCTTGAAATTAGATAAAAAGACCCTTTCTTTTACAATTATAAATTTATCAATAAAATCAGCTTATCCATCTAAGCTACTGGCTGAAGTACTGGGGTGAGGGGGAGTATAAGAGATGGAAGATTAGGGAAAGATCAGGGAAATTTTTAGAGCCCTTGCTTTTTCAACTTTGAACTCTGAGACCATTGGTGGAAGAGTTAAGTCACTGACAGCATAAGTTTCATTAAATCAATTTAAGGGTTGAGTGGTTTCAAAAGCCCTGGTCTCAGGAGAGTAGCTTTCATATTGGGTAGTGGTTCACTTTAAACACATTTTTTAAAAGTTTTTTTGTTTTAAGGAAAAAAATCTTATGAGTTAACTGACACCCAAACGTGGTCTGAAATCCAAAAGTTCCTGATATCATCTAGACTTGCATCTGGAACTACATTGTAAAATCTTTCTAAGTATGTGTTAGGTTTCTTGAAACTTTTGTTTAAATGTAAACTTCATACACATTTTGATGTCTTAATAAAACTATAGATTTATTAAAAAAAAGATAAACTTTTGATAAACCTGTACATGAGGTCATGATCAACTGCTAACTGATAAATGTCACCCGAACTAATACCCATATAAAGCAGGTTTTTTTGATGCCCATATAAGGATAGGGTAGGTAGTATAGAAGTGGTTATGTGTGTGCACTTATATGTTACCTATAAATATGTACATATGTTAAATCTTGTGGTTTTAAGTGTGATTAACAAAACACAAGACAGTTGGAGGAAGGAGTGCTATTTTATTGACAGTGATGAAGCAAGATATTTCTTAAAAAATTATGTGACAAGAAATCTAGAAGGCATGAATAAGCAAGCAAGAGGGTTATCTAAGAGGGAAGGGGCTTAGGTAGAGAAAATAGCCAGTGTAAAGACCATAGGAAGAAAGGAATCTTGGCATGTCTGATTAATAGCAAGGGTGGTAGGGAGGAGAAACGCAGGGAAGGGGTGATCATAGATGAGGCCAACACAATAGCAAAAGATCAGGTCATGGAGACCCTTGTAAGTCATGTGGAGCAAATTTGCATGTATTTTTGAGAGAGGATAATACACTGGAAGAATTTTGAACTATAGACTGGCTAAATCTGATGAGGATTTTAGAGGAATCATTCCAGCTGCTATAGGGAAAATGGATTAAAGTGAAAGGGGAATAGGAATGCTTAGAATGCCAAACAGTCTCTTATTTCATGCTTATTCACATGGAAATTCAGCTTAGAAGCATATGTCATTATTTTCTGTGATGTTATTGCTTCATTTTAGTATTTTCTTTGTTTAAAATAAGTGTTTGCCTATTCAGTACAATTTATTTCCTATCTCTTCAGAGATATAAACTGATGTATTATTACAACTTTCCATCCTCATATTCTAGAGCCATTGTGCCTGAGTATAAGACTTAAATCCTTATGCTAGGGATTAAAAGGTATTCGATCATGAACTTTAGGTAATAAAATGCATCATTGTCTCTTGCAACCTCTCTCCATCATCTCTTTTTGAATTATCCGCTCTTCTAATACTTGCCCTTGAGGTTTCAATAGTCATCACTTTCTGCCATGGCACACCCCTATAATCTCAGCAGCTTGGGAGGCTGAGACAAGAGGATTGTGAGTTCAAAGCCAGCCCCAGCAATTGCAAGGCAGTAAGCAACTCAGTGAGACCCTGTCTCTAAATAAAAAATTTAAAAAATAAAATAAAAATAGGGCTGCGGATGTGGCTCCGTGGATGAGTACCCCTGAGTTCAATCCTGGGTATCTGCCCCACAAAAAATATCTATCCCTCTCTACATATTTCTACATGCAGGGCAACCCATGTGCATTTATTCACCACAAACTACCACATACTCTAAATCTATCCCTGTCTTCACTTTCCTGTCATGTGGGTATCACTTTCATGGTCTGTCAAGAATTATAAAAATTCTGTAATAGTATCATACCTGCAAAGCTAACAAGTTGGCCTGACTCAGTTTCATGGATGCTTTTAGAAAATATAAGACTCCTTGATTAAAGACAAAAGACTTTAATATTCACTGTGCACCAAACAGTACAAAGTAATGGTCACGTCAGTTCCTTTGACCCTTAAACCACATGGAGATGATGCATAGTGGCCTAGCTGGATGTTTTCTATACAGCAGGCTTTTGATGAGGAATCTCAAGTTTAGGAAACTCCAGTACTTTATAATGGACAGTGAGCAACACTAGCCAAATTTTTCTTTGGTGGGACATATTAATCTGCTATATGAGACAGAAAGCAAACTTCTGCTCTGGAAGAAAGCACTATCTCTGTCTTTCAAGGTAGGTTGCTATACAAACATAGTTGAAAAAAATATGCAGAACAAAGGGCATTCAGTAACTTCACTGGTAACATATAGTGAAGCATAAAAGACCCATTGATAATTATTTTTTCACATGGTCTGAAAAGCCCAGATAAGTGTGATAATTGTGATAATACTATTGGCTTTGATGGATAATTATTAATGAATACCTGAGATATGTACATTTTAACAAAGGATTTCTAGATTCCTAATGGAATAGATCACAGTGAAATGAGTCTCCAATTCTGAACGTTGCATAGCTTAATAAGTACAAATTCTGAACTCTAGCATAGATTAAAAAGTGAAAATGATGAAGACAAAAAGCACTTTGTCAATACAGTCTGATTTGGGAAATGAAAATGGTCACCACATCAGACCAAAACTACCAAGAAATCTTGCTTTCTGCTAAGGAACTCAATATATGAAAATATCCCACTGATATCCAAGAAGCAAAACAGCTTTCCTAAAGATATTCATCTTAGATGTATGATAATTATGGCAATTAACTGGTACATACTTCAATAACAGGCTTCCCTAGTGTTGATATTCATAAGCATATTTTATTAGAAACCATGTCTTGATATATATTTATTCCCATGTATTCAAGTGTCAAGTTCTGTACCTACTGTAGTATGCTTCCTTTTATTTAGTATTTATGAATTTTATAGCATAATACAAACATTTTTCCAGTTTTCAAATAAATACTTTATTTCCTGCCAATAGTTGTTTTAAAGAAAATCAAAACTCAGTGGCAATAATTTCATGCTCTTAAAAAATTACTGGATAAAGGATACGTTTTACCAACTGGTTGATGTAAATTCTAGATGATATTATTATGGTGTCAACAAAAGGTGCAAATCAGCAACTAAATATCAAAGAAATTGAAAGGAGTCTTTTAGAATTCCAATCATGAGATTTATAATATTACCATATTTTCTAAATATTGACCTATCAAAAAGAGCAAAATTTGAATATATTCTCCTGTTTAATGTGTCATGTTTCAAAAATTAACTTTAGTTAGCATTTTTTGTTTCCTTCACATTCTATGACATGCCATCAACAAACTGATAGTATTTTTAAGACCCTAAGGGGAATTAAAAGAAAATAGTTACCAAACTGTATTGCATATCCTTGCCATATGCTATGTATAATAAACAAATATTTTACACATTATCTCATTTAATCTTTCAAACATACCTGAAAATTATACCTAATTTCAGATTAAGAAGGTGGACTCAGAAACTTGCTGTTTTTTCCTAAATAAATCTTTGCTCATCTAGGGGATTGAGCCTGATCAAGCAACAATTCCTCCTCTGAATTACAAAGTCAGAAGTCAGGATTTTAAAATTAAAGACATTAAAACTCATGAGATTTATTGCTAACATCTTTTTCTTGAGCTTTCTCCTTTTTGTTACAGAAAAAAAAAGTGTATACACAAATTTTCAATTATATATAAAAATGAAGAGGGAAAATGTTGTTTTCCTTTTTATTCTTCCTTTGAATTCAGAGCAAAACGTGGCACTTCAGATTAAGGAATAAAATCTCCTCTCAGAGGTGATTGGTATTCTGCCTCTGGTACTCTAAATATAAAAATTTAAAAAAAAATAAGTGATTTTAATAGAGATTAGAAAGAGATTAGAAAACTTCTGGACAGTTTCTGTGGAAGAAAAAAATTCCTTACATTTAATTCCACATCAGAGAAATATAGAAAAATTAATGGAACTGAGTACTGTTGTACACCCCAGTTCATGACCATCTTGAATGGTTTGCAGAGTTGGAGGACTTTTATTTTTACCATGAAATAGTAGGATTCATTAGTTTCATACCAAAAAGAATCTGTTGTGATCAATGAATACAGATCTACATAAACTGTCATTACAAAGACATAGGAACAGAACAATACTAATAGATACATGTCAACTGAAGAAGGTCAACACAATGTCTCACTCCTTTAACACAGGAATGGAAATGAGCAATTAAATTGTTAAAGTCTTCCAGTGAGGGAGAGAAATAGTCTCTCTTAGCCAAAAAACTGGGACCTCTCACATAACTTCAGGTGAATTGTAAGAGCTCAGGTAGATGACAGAAAATCCTTGCTTAGGTATTTATCTGAGTAGACAGAATACACAATATTTGTAGAAGACCACGCTTAAATACATATTTGTGTGTTTTTTTAATGGTGAATCAGAGAAAAGAGACTAAAAGAGACCATGCCTCTCTCATGGGGAATTGAGCTGACAGAGTGGTTGACTATGATGGGGGAAGCAGTGGCATTTGGATGTTCAGCACTGTGAGAAACTTTCCCTCATGTCACAACATGTTGTCAGCACAAATCCATGTAAGTGTCCTCTATTGTTTTATCTTATTCTATTTTTCCACTCTGATTGCTAATCCTTATTTCTACTACCCTCTGTTTTTAGTTGGAGTGTCTTTATACAATAAATGCACTGTTTTGTTTTGAATGTTATTATTTCATCATTTCTTTTTTTACTTGTTGCTAGAGCTCTACTAAGGTGGCTCCATGCACAATTTGAGTGTCCACGTGTGGATTCTAACTGCTGCAGAGAATACCTTAGTATGTAGCGGTCACATTTTATTTATCACCTTCTCAAGAGAAGCACATCTCATTTAGATACAGTTTCCCACTATTATGTGTCTTTTTGTTTGTCTATTTGTTTGTAGTGTTGATGATCCAACAGGGCCTCAGACATGCTAGGCAAGCACTGTACCACACTCAACTATATCCCCTGCCCCAGTTCTCCACTACTATGATCTCAACCAGAATAAGTATCTTTATGTCCCTTATAATCTGTGAATGAATTGGTTTCATTATCCAGAAGTGCTACCTATAATGACATAGAATAAATGCACTTTTAATTCTGTTAAGAATCAACAGATTGGTTTTAAAATATCAGTTTCAAAAACGTGATTTGTGCTGGGCAAGGTGATATACACTCTTAATCCCAGTGATTCAGCAGGCTTAGGCCAGAGGATCACAAGTTCAAGATCACCCTCTGAAAATTAGTAAGTAAATAAAAGTAAAAAGGTCTGGGAATGTCCTCAGGGGTAAAATACTTCTGGGTTCAACTCTCCATATACCCCCACTCCAACACACACAGAAAGTGATTTGTACTAGCTCGTTATAACCACAGAATGGTGTGAGAGTCCTCTTCTACAGTCTTAACAATTGTTATTTTTTATGATTCAAATGGGTGTGCATGTCGTCTCATTTCCATTATACTTTCTCATAACTTCCACTAAGCTTTAGCTTCTCCAGTTACTTGTTTTCCATGGTTTATCTCCATTCACAAAGTGTCTTTTTTGTCCTGTGACTGCGATGTTATGTGCCCTCTGGCTAATCATAGAGACCAGATTCTGTGTCAGATATGGTTCCATAGGGAAAACCACAAACTCAAAGAACAATTGCATTAAACAAGTCGTTCTTGACTGAAGATTTTCCTTAAGTCTAACCAGTCCTTTTTTCTTCTAAAGTTAGCAACAGGCATATATTTTTCTTATATATTTTTTCCAATACATTTTTCAGAGGTTTTCTTAAGTACCTTGAAAGAAATTACCTGGTTAAAGCCAGATGGACCTCTTCACTTAAATTGATATTCTTACATTCCTGGGCATCTTGCAGAGATTGAAGTAATGTGCCTTATCAGTAGGACAATGGGACCAGGTTCTAAGGATAGCAATTATTTGTTAATTTTTTCCACAAACATTAACTGAGTTCCTACCAGATGCTTGATGCTACTCTCAGCACTGGGGCTTGAGCTGTGATCGAGTAAAACTGGAATCTGCCTCCTTTGTTCTCTTGATTTTTTCAAAAGACTTCAAATCAGATTGAATCTGAGAGCAGGGTGAGAAATTAATTCTCAGAAAAGACACAAGTCCAATTTTGAAATAAACCATCAGCACATATATCATTCCACATTGGCAATCATTATGTCTGTCTGTGTCATTTCATTCTGATGAGATCTCCCATTGATGGTTTCACATCTCTAGAGGAATTTCCTCTCCCTACATCGATCCAACCAATCTGTGCCTCCAACTGTCTATTCCCTTACCAGCTTCTGGAATAGATTCAACTAGAAAAATCAAAATTTTCTCTCCCATTAACAAATGTGATCAATGTACTGTACCTGGGTATGTGTGGTCAGGGTCCAACAGTCTAGACACAATTATTGACACGAAAAGTTTCTGGAACTTAAGCTCCAATGGCAAGTAAATGCCTCTACTTTGACTAATAATATCTTCTATATTTCTCAATGACTAAAAGCAGGGCAAATAAAAGGTTGTAATTTTTTAAATCTATATAGATATAGACAGAATTTAAAGCTGGAAATTCTCAGAGGTTCTTCCAATTTTTCTCTCTTCTATAGGAGCTCATACCCTTAGTACTATCTATATATGATATTTTACTTACACAGTTTTTTAAAGAATCAAAAATATTTCACCCATTTCAAATGACACAGGGCAGAAAGGTACTTAAGCAAAGTACCTGGGTGAATTTTATTATTGTTTCCTCAAAATCTTTGACTCAAATGGAAAAAAAAAGGAATGAGCCTCTAGTAGAAGAGATCTCCACAGTCTTGTTCAATAATGTACTCAAAAGGGAAGAAAGGAATGCAGGAGCTCATCCCAGCAGCCTGTGTTTTCAATGCAATGCTAAGCAGCTTCTTCTAGTCACTGTATCTGATCAGGTATTTCCTCAATTACTATAAGTGGTATGGATATAAAATGGCAACTCCTGAATAAAGACACACAGAAAAACTGGCTTGAGATGCCCATTTGTTATGGGGCGGTGTGCAAATGGGATCTCTATTAGTTTCTCTTGTGAGTCATCTTAGGTTTGCTTGTCCATATTGCCCCAATCAACTTCTCAATTATGCTAATTCAAAATTCAAACCCTTTACAGATAGAAGGGGAAGAGGCAGTAAATCTTCTAACAATTTGGCAAAATATTGTAATCAACTCTAGGAAGTAACAAAATAGGATAAATTCTATCTGAGGAAAGTAGGAGATGGTCCTGTGGTCCTCTCCTCAGAAGTACACCACTGTACCAAACCAAAAGGTACTTCACGACAAGAGAGTCTTTTTAACATGTATTTACCGAATTGTGTCAATCGTTTTTACTAACTTTTCTTATATTTTGAAACACACCTGATGACATATAATATACATGTGAGTTATAAAGCAAAAATTCATATCAACATTTAAAATTGCCTAACTTGAGAACAAAAAATAACATGCTAATTCAGTTACACTATTTTCTAGCTCAAAATGAAGAGAGTAGAGAGTATGTCATCAAAGTCATCTGAGCTATTTAGTGAGTTACCTAAGAGTGAATCACATTGTCAATTTGGATTCTCCTATAGGCGATTATGTCTTTTCAGGCCTTTATTAAAATATTGTTTTTTTAAGTAACTGTAATAGTTATATTCACTATAAATCAAATGCTCTTGGTTTGAAAATCTTTTTAGACTAGGGATTCATCCTCAACAAAGGGCAGAAAACACATAATGATCATTTATTCAACAAGTATTTATAAAGTTCTTACCCATGTAGGCACCACAGTGCACATTAGGTAAAGACATTACTTCCATGAAGCATATTTCCTAATACTTTGGGGGGAGGCTCATTTGCAAATTATTAAAGGAAAAATAAAAAATATCACTTGAGCTTATGAAGAAATGCTATAAGATATTATGCTACAAAGTAAATAGGACTACCTTAGACCTGAAGAGAAAAACCTCTGCTATAATTCTTTAACACAAGCGAAATCAGAGTAAGATCTGGTGGCAGATCTTCGGCAGAGTGTTCCAGGCAGAAAGAAAAACCTGAAAAGACTCTGATGCAGGAAGGAAGCTTTGTGTGATGAAGTCAACAAAAGATGGGCAGTATAACCCTAGCAGTAAACTAAAATTGAATGATCACCTGAAATTGGATATTGAAGAGTGGTGTAAGAAGAGATAAGAAATAATTAGTATATGTCCAGGAGCAAGTCACTGAAGTCTGGGTACCTTTTATCAGTGTACATCAGCTTGCTCTGAGCTAGTGCTGCTTTTCTCTGCCTCTGCAGAAATTCCTGGCTGCAGAGCTGTTGTTCTCTGGGAACATCACCTTGGTTATCACTGCATTGTGAGTAGGAGGCAGTGTCATTGTGTCAGCCTTTATGAAAGGGAAATTATTACCAAAAGGCACAGAGTGCAGGGTCTGGGATATTCTTCCTTTAACCACCCAGCAGGATGGAGGCAAAGAGCCTGGGCTGTTTTCTTCACTGCTCAGGCTAGGATAAGACTCAACTCCAGAGTGGCCTTAGAAACATAGGCGTCCTAAAGAACCTTTGTCCTTTTCTGCACAGACCAGGACTCTGAGAGCACAAATTTCTGCAGAAATGAAGAATTTCAGGATACAGGACACATTTAAAGTGCAAGTAATCTCCCATTTTAGTTGCATTAGCCAAAATATTTGATGGCATTTGAGGAAGAAGGCAGGAAACAAACTGTGAGGACAAACAGCAAAGTGTTATGGAAAATGTCTGCAAGGATGGGATTCTGCAAGAAAGAGGTACAGGCAAACTTTTGTTGCATAAACCTTTCCTGTAATCTGTGCCTCATATAGATAGAACAACCCATCCTTCAAACAATATACAAAGTAGGATACATCTCCAGAAGTGAAAATATATGTTCTTCACCTTTCCAGATACCCTTTATACTCAGTTTCCTGACAGTTATATTAAAAATAAACAGTTTGAAGAGAATGATTTCTTGAAAAGAAAGCATTTTCTGTGCTTGCCATCAGAATTTGCCTTTCTCTTTTTGTAGTTTTTCTAATAAAGAAATCATCCTGCTGGACCTCAAAGGATTGTGACTCAGGCCAAGGCACAAACAATGCCAGAATCCATAGAAGCTGGAGAGAGCTTTGCTTGGATCTCTTTCACAGCATGAAGGCTGAGCCTAAATCTCAAGGAGCTAAAAAAACGGTTACCCAAAGCAAAAGATATTCTTGGTTACCAAAGAGACCTGGTTGAAAAATACACAAGCTGTCTCCCCATACACACGGCCTTTGTTCCTTTGTATTCGTCTTCTCTTCTCAGAGACACTCAACCTAAAGTAAAGCACATCTATTGAAGTCATCAAAGTGGAGCTATCCAGTGTTTCCTAAAGTAATTGTTTTTCATTTGACACAAAAACCTTATAAATTATAAAAAGTACATGGAGTTCAGAGTTATTATTCAGTATGTCTATAGCTCTCAAGAGTTAGAAAGTACTTTATAATTGCTTTTTGTTAATTATGAGATTAAATTTTAAAATAAAAGAACAAAGGTAAAATTACCTGAATTATTTGAATAATACCATCATACCGAAATTGTAAACTTTTCACACCATTTTAACATTTAGGAGAATGGTAATTACCTAGAAATTTGTAATGTTAAGGCTCAAATCTGGAGATCAAATCAGATGAATATTAACTTTTTGAACATCAAGATTCTACAAGCTACAAGCTGCTTAAATTCCAATCCTGATTATATTTATAACTTAATTCCATTTGAATTGGAAATGCTGTGAGAAGTAGTAAAAAATAAATTCGATTAATTTTCCTCTTATTGTAGATTCCCAATAAAGTCCTTTAGAAGAAGTAGCAAAGCAACTTAACACACATGCAAGAAGACAGACAGAAACTGCATGGTTCTTAATTCTGCCTGAAAGAGAACAAATAGGAAGAAAACTTCCAAACCCAAAGAGCCACATATAATGATAGTAGGTGACAAGGAGGAGAGACAAATGTTGGAGAAAAACAGGATACTGGCTAATTTTATAATGATCATCAAGGGAAATTGATAAATAAAACTGAAAAAAAATCTACAAGTATCATAAGGGTACTACCATAAAGGTTCTCAATGAAACAAAAATACAGTTATTCTTTTTTAATTAATCTACTTAATTCAAACAATACTCATGCTAGCGGTTGGGTGGGGAAGATAAATTGGTGGAAATATAGATAAAACATTTATAATTATTGAAGCAGAATTATTAATTCTTGGCAATCCCATACCATTCTATCTTTTCTAATTTTTTAAGAGAGAATTTTATGATATTTATTTTTTTAGTTTTTGGTGGACACAACATCTTTATTTTATTTTTATGTGGTGGTGAGGATCAAACCTAGGGACCCGCACATGCCAGGCAAGCGAGTTACCACTTGAGCCACATCCCCAGCCCTACAGTTATTCTTTTAAAAGGAAAAACAACTATAGATCCAAAAATACAGTAGAAAATTTAATATATAAAACTGTACTCGAAAGTTCAGTAGAATACCTTGGGCTATTTATCTTAAAAATAAGAAAGGCATACATACACATATATTCTAATATATATGCTACATATGTTAATATTTAAAAATAAAAGAATAAACCTCAACACTTGTCCTAAAGGTTATCTCTAAGGGATACAATATATATAATGTGGCTAAAGGTTTTCTCTAAGGGATACAATATATATAATGTGGGATAAAATTAATGACATATAAAATGAAAGAAAATTTAGGGTAATATTAACCAATCTCAATATGTGTATAACTTATTTGTATATTTATTGAAACAAAAAGGAAAATACTTTGTATGAAAAAACTGAACACTAAAATTAAGAAAATATTAATTTTTTAGTATGATACTTGTTTTGTGATCATATTAAAATAGTTCAGTACCTATATTTTAAAGTTGCATATGCAAATATTTAAGAACTAATTAATATACTTAATTCAAACAATACGCATGGTGGAGGTTGGGTGGGTAAGATAAATTGGTGAAAATATAGATAAAAACATTTATAATTATTGAAGCAGAATTATTGATTCTTGGCAATCCCATACTATTCTATATTTTCTAATTTTCATGTTTGCTGTTTTTCATTGAAAAGATTAAAAAACAATGAGCTAAAAAATGCAAGCGAAGGGATGAGGTGCACTTTTTAAATTATTCAGAGCTAACTACATTACATAGTGTATCAAAACTTGTGGGCTAATGTGAATGATGAAGCCAATTTACCTACTGAAAGTCAATTTTTCAAGAAACAGAAAATGACAGTGTAGATTATGATATTCAGGCTCTGGGATATTAAATAGGTAGAAAGTTCTTGAAATAAATAATTTCTTTCATGAAATTTTCATGCCTGGCATACTTTCTGACTGTGGCATCAGCACAATGACAGCTCCATATTAAACACTCAGTAAATATTTGTTAAATTATAATTAGATCCCAAAGCAAACAAAATCAAAATCCTAACAAAAAATAATTTGATAAACCTAAAGGGGGTTAGTCATAATCATAATTTTACTCTCTGTATAGTATTATAAGCAATGCAGATTCTAGCAGGCTGTTTGCAAATGGAGTGAAGATGCAGAAATAGAGGCCTAAAGTGTATTAAGAGGTTGTGTCACAGCATTTCAGACATTCATTGTATTACCTCTCTCACTATCACTTACAAATTACAGGGCTCAACTTCTGTGGCTAAGAAGCTCAAATTTCTCACATATACGTAAGCACAGAAATTACATGAAAACTGGAAAGATAAAAAGTCACATTAGAGATCAAATGTATATTTATTCACAAGATTAAAATTCTCAAAAGAATAACTATATTTAATTTCAAGTTTTCCTCAAATTTCATTATTTATGCATTTATATATATGAACAATAGTTCATATGAATGTATTGCTTTATGTATGAAAGTGTGCCAATGTTAGAAATCCAATAATTAGTTTAAAAATGCTTTATTTTTAATAGATTAAACTGAAATAGAAAGGCCTAATAAGCAAATAATTAGAAAGCAATGTAGTAAATTCTGATGGAGATATATGGATTGTAATTTATTTTGTAAAGGGAAAAAAGGAATCTCATTCAGAGATGAATTGAAAATATGCAGGTTTTCTGGGTATAGAAATATAATTAGGAAAAGGTCTAGGGTGGAGATAAGGGTGGTTAGAGATGAAGAGAGGATAACAATATACAATACATATTCTACAGTGCATAAAAGATGTAATCTCATCCAATCCAATCTACAGAACTATTTGATGTTTGAGATTTAAATAATTTCTAATAAATGGCAAATTCTCTGTGAGAACAAAGACAGCTGACTTTGCGCACCATTATAGCCTCAGCCTCAATGGTATTAGAGTTTTTCCTTATGGAATTATATCCTTTAGTATAGAGCCAATGAAGTTTAAGCATTTCAAAACGGCTTTGGAACATCGACAGACAATTTTAGGAATTTCCAAATGCTAGCAGCTGCAAACAAGCAGCTGACACTAAGGAGATTGACTCCGGAGCCACCCAGGCAAGGCCTGTCTCTGCAGAGCCCTCGCCTCCTCCCAAAACAGTTACTCCAGGAGAAATGCATGCATGAATCCATGCACTCATTCAACAAGTAGGCTCAATGACTGTATATAATAGTCACTGGCATTCTGCTGAACATTGGAAATGTAAAAACAGACATCCCCACACATGTGCACACATAAGCCTGCCTTCATAGAGTATATATTCAAATAAGTAGAGGGAGATTATTAGTAAAGCATATAAAATCTCAGCTGCTGGTAAGTGCTTATAGGAGAAAGGGTTAGGAAAGGGATGGTGAACAATGGCCTCAGTCCATTGAACTGCCTTAGGAGGAGCATCTTTATAAAGGGAAAGAGAGTCTGGAAGTCCTTCACATTTTGAATACTGACATAAACAAAAATTAAGGGCATGAGATTAGAACTGTTGGTTCAAAGCAGTTAGTGATAGGCTGAGATGATTTTCTTTTGCAGGAAAAGGAGAAGGTGGAGGGACACAGTTGCTTAGACAAGGCAGTACTTCTTCCCAGTGTTGAGGCAAGATAAACAATTTTACCTAGAGTTCTGACAGGTCCCCGGCCACATTTTGACTCCTTTCATGCTGATTTGAAGAAGTGTGTGAGCTGGTAGTCTCCAGATTCTTGTCTACTTAATTATTGTAGAACTCAATATTCTAATCATATGTCCTTCCTTAAATTATTTTGACTTATCTATGTACCTGATGAAAAGGTTTTTACAAGAACTATTTTGAGATATACTAATATGGACCATTATCTTTCAAACCAATGAATAAATTATGTTGACTGGCAGCTCACAGCCCCAATTTTGTTTTTATCATTCCAAATTCCAGTTGGTTAATTAGCTTATACCTATGGTACCTTATGATTCTCTAATATTGCCTTGTAAGTTGTAAAGCAAATATAACATTTTTATTGAAAAGAGACACAGAAAACTGCCTTGGGCAAATGAGTCAATGCAGATTAAAGATGAAGCAAAAACCTTGGTAGGTTCCAGGGGTGCCAGGTTCCTAGGGAATGGCAACTCTTTTGTGGCAACTATGGAAACCAAATCAGTAACAACTCAGAATATGTTTATGATCCTTTTAACACTTTGCCAAGTAAACAAAAAAATGGAATTGATAAAAATAAATCTCAGATTAAATTAAGTAATAAACATCCATTTCCAATAAAAACAAATGCTGATAAAGCAGAGTGGCTCCCTGAAACCAATAGTATGGATTGGAAGACAAAGTTTCACAGTGTGGTCCATTTAGCAGCATTGCAAGACAACTATCTGAGATGTGCTTGTGAAAAAGAAGAATGTGGCTCACATTCTGTACTTGTCTTCACCCTCCTAAGGCAGTACATGATTAGGTGCAAAATGAGAGGTGCAAGCAACTAAAGCTTCAGCCTACATACTAAGAAAAACCCTTTGAATTTATCATGTCCAGGGTAGGTTTAGGAAACCTGAGAATTTTAAAGAAGGATAGGTGGAGAAAAATATAGGATTTTAAATAAGGTAGAAAAACATGAAGGGGGAAAAAAAAGGTTAAAAAGTGGGCTTTTCCGATCTATTGTTTTTTTAAGTTTGGATGGTGATTGGAGGGATTGTAGCAAGAAAACAGTGGACGGACAGGTATGAAGCACTAGATTTATGTGAGGTAACCTCAGGATTCTTAGTGACTTTAACAACTTAGAAGGAACATCCCACCCCTAAAATAAAGTTCCTTCTTTCTCGTTTTCATCTTGTTCTTGTATATTGATGTATTTCTCTTAGCTTTTTGTTTTGTTTGTTTTTTTTTGCAACACAATCAAATCAAGCATCTGGTGAACACTAGGCACAATGTCCTTACCACGTTTTGAAAAACCAATAGCTTTCCATGTTTTTGAAATTTGAAATACAGCCAGAGGAAAGTGCCATTCTCTCAGAATTTGCTAGCAGGCCACATTAGTCCTTCAGGAGCTTCAGGGCTGCCCTGCCTGTGAAGCATTCCAAGGCCATTTCTTTTTTCCTACAATGTTCTTGTGAAAAGAAGAATGATTTCAGTGAACATCATGAAAGCAGTATTTTGTATTCTTTGTGAGATCACAGAGAATTCTAATTTCTTTTGGTAATTAGAAGATATATTTATTAAAAATTGAAAAAGACATGCCTGGTTAACTTACTGAGCAAACAGTGTTTAAACCGGTCTTCATGAAAAACAAAAAATATAATATTAATATGAGTTATTTCTATGTTGTAGGACTTGAAGTCAAAACTCTTGTATATATGGAGCAAGCCTTAAAGAGACTTGCACAAGGACACCAGGAATAATGAGAGACAGGGGCAGAATCCAAATATATATAATCTTAGTACACATCTAGAATCCCTCCCCATTAAATGGCTTCCTGCCCATTAATAGTTCTTATGTGAATTGGAAAGTTTCTAATTCCCTTAATTTTTCCCTTATTATTTTTGCTTTCTGTGTTCTCCTGTCAAGTGATATTAATGTCCACTTATTTGAGATAATTGAATGGAATCTAAGAATCAGTCACCATAAAAGGTTATGGAAACAAGTGCCTGAGTAAATGCAAAGTTTTGGTTTTTTTTTTTTTTTTTTGGAGGAACCAGTGCGGAGAAAGATGGTTCCTTCTTTGGGACCTGAGCACTAGGACAGGATGAGTCTTTGAGACTTCTACCTGCTACAGACTGAGGCAAATATTAGGATGATGCTTTTGATGTTGGATCAGTACTACATCTAAGTTGGAGACAAGGACCACAGGAAAAGCTATTAATGAATCCTGCCTTCAGTCACTAGCCTCCTGCATGGGTCATAGCAGGGAATCAAAAAATTTCATTACTTAAAAGAATATTAGTCCCAAACAAATGATTTTTTTTCTTCTCCCCCTTGCCAAATAGGCAATATAAGAAATAATACACTTCAATTAAAAAGAAAAAAAAAAGACTTGGCACTATTCCATACTCCCGATGCAAGAAATTTCAGATGTAATCTTAGAATAATCAGAAGCAGAGATAATGTGAAAAACTTATAAAAGAATTTATAAGAATTTATATTATTCATTTATTTATGTCTAGTAGATTTGATGTTCAAATATGAAATTAAATAAAGAAACTATAGAGAGATGAAGAAAGATTCTTGATTCTTGCCACAAATTAATATTTATTGAGGACTTCCTGAAGGCCTGTGGTTATAGTTTATATCATAGAAGAATGCAGTTTCTTTCAATAGACCCATTGACTACTGATTGAAAAGAATCAAAGTTTCATACCTAAAAAATAACATTTATCAAGAATGATATTTTCATTGCTTCCATATTTTTTATTTTGGTCATTTGAAAATTGTGGAGTCTAACTTCTGAGTAAGTCATATACCATAAATAACATATTTTCCTTTCCCCTATTTCTTCATAGCCTTTTAGTTTCCTATATTTATCAAGTTAATACTACTTAGTAACATTTAAAGCAATGAGTCCTCTGTCCCTAAGTTACATGCTAGTGTATATAAACTTCTGGAGGATTTTGATTCATGGGTACACTTAATAAATTAGATGCATAAGCAACTTATGTTAACTCTGTTCTGTGGCTTGGGTCTTTGTATGATTGTCTGTGTTGTTACCACACTGTGATGAATCTGTCCACTGTGCCAGATAGATAATGAAAAAATTTAATATCCTGATGACCCTTTTTTTGTTCTCCTTTCTCAAGGTTTTCCTTTGAACATTAATAGAGCTATAAACAAGACGGTAGTCTTTAATAAGTATTTCTTTAAGCCCAAAATCCTATTAAGCTGAGTAACTCTCTTTTTCCACAGAGACACCCTAAATACACTAAAAATTTAAAAATATTGTTAGTAAATTCATCTGAATGATCACAAAGTTCTAAGACTGGTCACTTGTAGATTGAATAGACACAATTTGCATGGCAATGGCCGAGGGGCCAGCAAACATCTGATGAATCCATCAGTAACTTCCATAGTTTGCTGTCAGTTGTCTGACATTCAACCAGGGGGACTTCTTTTTCAATTTGTTTCTTTGTAGTATTAAAAGTTTTAAAAATTAGGGCATGTATGCATCACAATGTTAATTAGAGATGTTTTCCTCAAAGCATGTTTAGATTCAGGGAACCATAAAATGAAAATGAAAGGAAAGATCATTGGGGAGGTGAATACTTGAAATGAGTGGAAAGAGAGTCTCCAAGGGGCTCAGCTGTAGTGCACACCAAATGCAAACATTGGTTAATTCAAAGATATGCTCAGAGTTAACCAAATTATACCAAAAGTAGAATAAATCCTGAGCAATAACATTATATTAATATAATGGTTATTAATCTCCATGATGTGAATTACTTGATCATAATTCTCGGATTTAATAATCTTCCAAAAGTTTACTCATCTATTCAACATACATTTACTGTCATTAATCAATGACCTAAATGTAGGGATTATAGCTGTGAGCAAAATGGACCTAAAATCACTCAGAATTCACATTCTACTTTAATATTTGATTTTTTTCTTAGTTTAATCTCACTGAGCTATTTTTTTTTTTAAAATTTAGTTCTAGCATAGATATCTAAAAGCCATGGGGCAGTTTTGCTTATGGATGACAAGTGCAGTATTTTGCCAGCAGTGAAATAAATCTTTTTTCATCTAAAATTGTGTTTTTCCCCTGAATGAACATATTAATTTCTTTGTACCAGGGCATTTGCTTCTCTTGTTAAGACAGTACAGCCCACTCTCTCTGCATGAAGTTACTTCCCAAAATAAACATTTAATAACTTAAACCAAAGAATAGTTTCATACCAGACTACACAAAGTTAAACAAAAACATTGAAGTTGCCAAAATCACAGCTTCACTGTCAGAGGATTTCCTGGAACTTAGGGTTGAATCCACAAAATAGACCTACAAACTTGGTTCCATCCACAGAAATATAGATTAAATGCCAGGCAGGCAGGTATTCTTATTTAGGGTAGTCAAGGGGCAGGGGACAAGTTTCAGGTACAATTCGCCATTACTGGGCATATACCTTCTTGCATGTCAGAGGGAACATTTTCCTATTCTCCTATTGTCAGTTTTGGATCATCATTCTACCCATAGGAGATTGTAGAACTGAACATTCTAATATCTTTCCCTTGTGTATTCATTTACATGCCATGCTAATTGAATATGAAAAACCTGATATGTACTATCACATTGTCCCAGATGATGTCATAACATTTTTTTTAAAGAAGTGGAAACCATGGGCAATAGTACACACCTATAGTCCCAGTAACTTGGGAAGCTAAAGCAGGAGGATCATATGTTCTCAGTCAGACTGGACAACTCAGTGAAACTCTGTGCCAAAATACAATAAAAAGGGGTGAGGGCATATGGCAGTGGTAGAACACCCTTGGGTTCAATCTTCAGTACTACAAAGAAAAGAATAAAGAGAATAGAAGTAGGCCTGTGCTTATCTCTTGGCACTATGTAACATTAATTTCAAATATACTTAATATACATAAAGGACTATGGATTCCTAAATTCCCATCAAGGGAGAGTATATAAAATGTATGCATATGAGTTCAATGGCAAGAATCTACTTTCTACAAGAATTGGTAAGAGCAGGTGGGACATCAGTCTGGGAACTATCACAATGGCAGAAGGCTAGGGAGAGAAAGGCTTGCTCCATCTATGGTCTTGGCAACAGAAATAATGCAAGATCCTCCTGGCTCTTGGAACTCAAGATATAAAGGAAGAGCAGAACAAGTTAGATTCAGAGATCAGTTTGGAACTATCTTTGAGGAGTGATGATTCTGGGTCTAGATCTTGAGGAAGCCTTCATGTCTAAGCAAAATATTCTTAGAGGCTAGAAGAAAGGTGAGTAATAAGGAAAAATTATAAATTTAACAAATGGAGTTAACTATAAAATGTCTCCAAATTAAACCAAATTTAAAATCCCTCTTACCCCATTAAAATAACTATGAGATGCAAATGGATATGCTCAGCCAGATACAGGGAATCTGGTAAGGAGTGATGGGTGAAAAGAAGGGAAAATCTCAAGATCACATAGAGATGCTGCTACTCAGCCAGCAATAGAGGCCTCATGAGGATGTCATATCCTAATAAGAGTCAGAAATCTAGGTTTTTACCTTCATTAAAGTATGGCATTAGACAAATTTTAATATTGGCAGCTAAACCTCACCTTTTTAAAAATCTATATAGTGGGACTATCAGTGGCTTCAGAATGAAGTACTAGAATCATCATAGGTCTAAGAATAATTTTTTTAAAATTTATGGTCTACCAGCCAGTTGGGAAGAAAATCAATTATAACTTTGCTTGCTCTTTTCTTTCAGATAGAATTTAACTAATTGACTTCATTGGTTTTGTAATTAACAAAAATGCATAAAACACTAATTTCAAATGTACTTTGTACTTGTCATATGACAAATTGTTAAGTAGGAGGTAGGAGTGGGACAGTAAGCAGAAAAGGCAGATTACAGATAAACTTGAAAAGTGAAAAGGGAGATAGAAGGAGAAAGTTAAAAAGCCGAAGAGGAAAATGGCGCTAAAAATGAACATATAAAGGAAAAGAAAAGCAACTCATAAAGTGGAAAAGCACATAGAAAAGGTAAAGAAATTTTTAGTCAATATTAGTAATTTCACTACTGTGAACTTCATTTATACACTCACTAACTAATTAAATTAATAAACAAATTTTGAGTGTTTGGGGATGCGTGGTACGTCAGACAGACATGAAACATAAAAAAAAAAAAAAAAAAAGGACCATGAGGTTTTGGAGATTACATTCTAGGGGGAAAAAAGAAGATGTGCAGATAAATAAACATATGATACCAGCTTGTATATTATGTAATGCATACACACAGTATTTATATGTCAATTGGCATATGTTATGGAAGAAAAATGCCAAGGCAGGATAGGGAGAGGTCATAGTTAAAGGATTGTTTCATTGGGTAGCTGGTTAGAAAAGATCTCTGATAAATTAACATTTTAATAAAACCTTAAGTAGGTAAAAGAGTTGGGCAAGAATTTAACATTGTCTTATTCACCATCAATTCCTCATTGCTTGGCACACTGACACAAACGATGTACTCTGGAAGAAAGCATCAAAAGAGCTTTTCATGTTAGATATTACCTCTCGATAATCAGACCAGGGACATTGCAATGTCACCTCAAAACCTATGTGACTTTTAGACTTTTGTGCTAATGAGGCTACGACTTTGATATCCAAATACCACAAAATTGGTATCTAGAACAACAGAAGTAGGTTTTCTTAAAGTTCTGGTGGCTATAAGTCCAAGATGAAGATCACATCAGGCTTGGCTTCTAGTGAAGCTTCTCCTCCTGGTTTGTGTAGAACCATTTTCTCATTCTGTCCCTACATGGTCTTGCCCCTGTATGTGTGCAAAGAGGAAGAGAGGTCTTTGCTTCTCTTATGAGTTTGCCAGTCTTGTTGATTGGGCTCAATTCTCATGACCTCATTTAACCTTAATCAGTTTCCTCAAGGAAATTCCATCTTGGAATACAGTCACATTGGTGATCAGGACTTCAATATATGAACTGAAAAGGAGCACCATTCCATTCCTAATACTCTATCCTCTGGCTCCCCCAAAGTCTGGTCCTTCTAACATGGAAAACATATTCACCCCATCTCAACAGCCCCCCAATTCTTAACTAATTCAATCATCAATTCCAAGTCTAAAGTCTCATTTAAATATCATCTAAATCAGGTATGAGTGATTCATCCTGAGGCAGGACTCCTTCTTAGCTGTGAACCTAGAAAAACAAACAAGTTATGTTCTTCCAAAATGTGAAAATGGGACAGGTATAGGATAAACATTCTCCCTCGAAAAGGAAGAAATTAGCAGTAAGAAAGGCATGAAAGATCCTAATCAAGAACAAAACCTTGAAAGGAAGCTTTTATTAACTATTAGGACTCAAGAATCATCCTCTTTGTCTCTATGGTCTCCAGGTCCAGTGAGGTGGCAGCCTCATTCCCAGACCTCTAGGCTGCAGTCTTGCCCTCTCAGCCCTGAGCAGTGGCCTTGTTCCTAAGTCACTGGTTAGGGGCATCCTGGCATACAAACATCAAGAACAGTGTCCTATCTTATGAAACTTGAGGAGAAAATAGTCTTTTTTTAATGGAAAAAGGACATTTGGAGCCTGATGGCTCTACTGTTCATTCCTATAGAATCTCAGAAGTTTAAAAGTCTTCCTTTTCTTCATTCCTTTTCTTTTGATTCAAACTGTCAGTGTCTTGGCTGACATAATCCCATCTCTTTTCCTGTTTCTCTGGGGTAGTTTATTAATCTCTTTATGGAGCAATGAGCCACACTCTTGATGTTCTCTCCAGAATATACCTTCTGTCATTTTTTTTTTGTAATATGAGCAGACTGAGAATTTTCCAAATCAAGTTGTAGTTCCATTTTACCCAACAAATCTTTCAATTTATCTCTCTCCTTTTCCTTTTTACTATAGGCAATAAGAAATCAGAACACTTTATTTACACCTCTATAATGCAAGTTATACCTTCCACAAAACACTGGAAAAGAGTTTATTCAAGTTCTTTGCCATATTATTAAAATAATATTCTTCCCTGCAGTTTTTAATTGCATGCTCTTCATTTCTATCTGAGACTTCACCAAGATCACTGATAGTCTTAATGTGTACCTATAATCCTTTCGAGATGCTTTAAGCTTTTTCTAACATGTACCAGAAAATTCTTCAGGCTTTTCCCATCACCTATTTTTCAAGACTCTACAACAAATACCACAATTTTAGGTATTTGTTGTAGCAGCAACCAACTTCATTATACTGATATTTATGAGCTGATTTGGTTACCATAACACAATACCACAGAATAGTGACCAAAACAAAAGAAATTTAGTTTATCATAATTTACGGAGGCCAGAAGTTCAAAATAAAGGTACTTTTAGAATTAGTTTCTGCTAAGGCCTCTTTTGATTTTAGATGTCCACCTTCTAATTATATCCTTACATAGCCTTTCCTCTGTGCACACCTGGAGAGAAAGAAATTTATAGCCCCATCCTCAGGACTTCATGTATTCTTAATTGGCTCCCTGAATGGGGCCTAAGACTTTAACATATGAATTTGGGGGGGAACACACATCAGTCCATAACACTTAGGGTAACCTGGAAGATTGACTAGGGATTTTTAATTGCAAGAAATAAAACCTGACCATGACCAACTTCAAGTACCAGAATACAGGCACAGAATGTGAATAACAAACCCGCTTTTGCTTGAGGCTGGTCTCCTCTGCGGTTGGTTAGTGTATAACCTTTGTGATCATAATCCAGCCCCTCAGAGAACTGAAAAGAATGATTAAAAAGCCAGACTTTGGAAGGTTGAAAATTCGGAGATGCTCCAGAGACTTAAAAAACAGAGACTGATAGAGAGTGTCTTCGGGTTGCTACCCTCAGGGCGAATGAACCCTGGTCATTTTCAGTTTTTGTGTTTCTTTAGTCATGATAAAAATTTGGGGGAAAGTTTGATTTCTCGGGGTCATGAACAAATCTTTGTAAAGAGAGGTCAGGAAACTTGATGGACAGCCCTGCTGAGTCTTTCATAAGTGGATCTGGGATGGTGTCCAAGGATAAAGGTGTTCTTAACAAAAAGAGAAGAAATGGACTCTGGGAAGGCAAAATTATAAAAGATTAAAATTTGAGCAGAAAAGAAAATGAGCCCAGGAAGCCTAATGATTAATATCCCCACTCTACAAGTCTGCTGTAGCTCTGGGACTTTGTATGAGTTATTTAGCTAGTCTGAACCTCAAAATCTAATGGAAAAAGATTGTATAATTATCCCATAGAATGTTTATTTTATATATAAAAAAGAGCAGTACCTGTCATTCTGTAATATTAGATAAGCATTACCTAATATTATGCTTTGTGGAACTACAGGTCCTCATTCATGAGTTAATGTGTAAGTTCTACTGTTGAAAATATTGGCCGTTGCGATTATTTTATCATATGATTGGTATTAAACAAGTCATTCCACCGAAGAATTCATTCTCTCTCTCTCTCTCTCTCTCTCTCTCTCTCTCACACACACACACACACACACACACACACACAGAGCACAGGTAGGTCTCATAAGATTCTTCCTAGTATGTTATTGGCAAATATACTATACTTATAAAATTGATTTTGATAAAACCATGGTTGTGAAGATTCAAACTTGCTCAAAGTCTAGTAGAGATTGAAGTAAAAATAAACTTCAGTATTTAATAGGATAGGAAAAGGCAGCTACAGAGTGAAAAATAATTAGTAATTATTGCTCAATAATTAGTAATTGTTGTATAAGATTATTTTATTCAACATCAGGTAAAGGGAATAATAACCAAGTATGCATAATTTTTACATGATTCAAAATTGGAAGACATTATAAATGTTGAAAAAGTCTAACAACCAGTAGCAGTGAAGTCATAGTGGAAAAAAAAACAAAAATAAAATGAAGTTCAACTATATAGAAACAAAATAGCATGCTGAAGTGAAATTAAATTGAGACAGTAAAGTCCTAAATTATAACACTTATTACAATGCACTTTGCAAAAATTGTTTACATAACCATTTCCACTGCTCAGGTGAAAGCACCATGATACATTAACTCACTTAATTAAAAACTACTGAGTGCATAATCTGCCCCAGGCACAGTGTTAGTCAGTGAGATGCATCAACGAACAAGTTCACGTTCTAGCTAGTGAGTGCACAGATTCAAGGAGATCCATTTTTGTATCCCCAGTATCTAACATTTAATCCTGGCACATGAAGAAAGAAACGAACCATCAACCGTTTTTTTCAGAGTTAAATAAATAGAAGAATGTGGCTAAGCATATATCTCTAAAAGGAAAAATAGTAATAGCATGTGTTTAATGTGATGAAAGGCTTTCCAGACACTGCTTTCCATGCTTGACCTGCATTCTCAATGAATCCTCAAACAGATGATGGGACCGCCCCACCAAGCTATAGTTGAGGAAACTGAATAGGAAAGTGAAATGACTCTTTCAAGAGAAAATAGATAAAGCCTGGCATGGTGGTGCATATCTGTAATCCCATCAGCTTGGGAGACTGAGGTAGGAGGATCTCAAGTTCAAAGCCAGCCTCAACAAAAGCAAGGTGCTAAGCCACTCAGTGAAACCCTGTAGCTAAATAAAATACAAAATAGGCCTGGGGATGTGGCTCAGTGGTTGAGTGCCCCTGAGTTCAATACCTGGTACCAAAAGAAAAAAAAAAAAAAGAGTATACAGATAGTAAACATTGTATGTAATATTTAAATGTTTCTGTCTAATTTAGTACTTCAATGCTGAGAGCCATTAGCCAAGTAGGTATGATAATTTCCTTGCCAGCGTACCCCATGTTGCTTAGTGGAAGGACTCCTGGAAATAGGACTTGCCTTAGACATTTTGCAGTGACATTGCATGTAAGGTGACCTTGCTCAAAGACCAGGGTGGATCAGGGTTTAAGGCTCTCCTTGGATTTAGGGCGTTCCTGGTTTAGGACAATCCGGGTTTAGGGCGGTTCCAGGTTTAAGATTATTCCTGCTGGGAATAGGGCGTATCCTGCTGCCTGAGTTCCCCTTGAGTTCTCCCGGGATTCAGAGAGTTTTGGGGAGGCAGAGGAGGTGGATTTGGGCAGAGAACGTGGATTTCCCCAGAACATGTTTGTAGAGGGCCCGTGTGAGTTTGGGAATAAAGAATTGCTGTTTGAATCTACAAAGCTGTGAGTGGCTCGTGGTTTTGTGCCCAGCCAGACTGCGGCATTTCAAATTCTTAAAGATATTTTTAATTTTTAGGAAATGAAATATCTAAGCAAAAGAAATTTTTGTAATTGCCATCTCTACTCTAGCTTCCCTAGTGCATTTTCCTAATCTTGTTTTACACCAAAAAGAGAGTTTTTCACCCTCTGAGAGAAATTTGTTTTACCTTCCTGTGATTTGTTCACATCTATTTGTGACATACAAAAACTACTTCAAAGAGGTTGTGAAACTCCTCCTAATGTGTATATTAAAGAATGTGAATACTACTTTCTAAAATACTCCAGAAATGCTGAAGGGAACAAACAAGAATAGACCTCAGGAAAATAGTCTGAAATCAATGAGCAGAGTTTCTCCAAAAATCAATATCACCAAAGGAGACAAGTGGCTGAAAACTAAGGACAAATTAAAATTGCACATACAACGTAATACAGCACCTAAAAAGGCAGTGATTTTTCAAGGCTGAATATAAAGAGACATTTGATATGGGGATACAAAAGTAATAGTCTTTTTCTACAAAGCTCTAGGGAGACCACATCAGATATCAGTGTCTGAGGTAAAACAATCTCATCAAGAGTGTGATAAGCAGGCAACAGAAATGATTGGCGAGGTGGAAACATTGATTTCCATATTAGGCTTTAAAGAGCTTAATGTGTGTAGATTGGTGATATAATGACAAAGATACCCATGATTCTCAACAGCAGAACCATTTCTTCACAGAAAGATGTTATTTAGTCTAATTTATGTGGACTCAAAAAATAAAAACAATCTACCTCTAGAATTTAGGACTACAGGGAAACCAAACTCATTACCTACACTCCTGTAAGAAGAATACTCAAAGTATAAAAAAAAGAAAGAAATTGTACCTTAATTTTTAACATAACCTCAATGACAAAGATTTTGTTCATATATTCATTCATTCAATGAGTTTTCATTGAATAATTGCTATGTGCTAGGCATTACATTGGGGTTTAGGGTAGAAAAAGGGAGGTTGGTTAACTTTTCATCACTATCTCCAAAATAACTGATGTAAACATCTAAGACAAGGAAAGATTTATTTTGGTTCAATTTCAGAAGCTTTAGTCCATAGTCATCTGGCTCCATGCCTCTGGGCCTGAGGTGAAGCAAAGAATCATGGCAAATGAACTGGTGGACAAAATCGGCCCAGCTCACAGGATACAGGAAGGGAAGGGGAAGGGGCCAGGGACAAGATATAATCACCAAGGGCATGCCCCCAGGAACCTATTTATTCCAATTGTTTCTTATCTACCTAAAGTTTCCACTATATCCCACTAGTCCATTCAAATTATTAATCCATCAAATGGATATACCAAGTGATGATTTTTAAGAGACTTAATAATGAGTGCTCATGATCCAATCATTTTCTAAAATACCTCTGGACATTGCTATATTGGGAATGAAGCCTTCAACACATGATAATTTGGGGGCTAGTCTACATTCAAATGATAAAAAATAAAGTAAGCCTTTACATCCGCCCTTATGCAATTTAATAATAATTTAAAACATAGTTGTAAAAAATTATTTTACAAAGCATGATATGTGTCTTCAGATGCACTTATCTGTACCACAATGACAATAAGCATATAGCAGAAGGACAAGTAGTACATTTTCCTAGAGTGGAATGGGAAAATACTGATCTTTTTAAAATTTGTTTTTCTTCCACTTTGTTTTATAAAATAAAGTGATCATACTATAATAAACTCTCCATGAATGTTTTAATGGTCTCCAAAAACAAGTATAGGAGTGAAAGTATTCATACCCTACTTACAGGAGAGGTATTCAATGGCATAGTGCAAGGCTAGGTAGAACAATAATATAATATAGGTCACCCTGTGTAGACATCTCTAGAAGATGTAAGGAATGGCAAATTCTCCTAATAGCTGGCAAAAATTGGGGGGCAAGGGTTTTCACTCCACTCATCAAATTCATGATTTGACTACCATTGGAAGACAGAACTTGCTTCTACGTCATGTTATTAGCATTATGGCTCACGGAGGCACTGTTGAAAGCTCAGGTCCCTTTCTTGCTCCTCTTTTCATCAGCATAACATTAGTAAAAGGTTTCTTTGTGCTCTGTCTCCCTCAAATAATTCTCTAAGTGCAACAACACACTAAATATTAATATTTATATGTATTAATTCCATCAATAATCATATGTGGAAGATACAAATATTGCTTTCACTTTAAAATGAAAAAAGTGGCTCTCTCTCCCTCTGTAGATGGCCTGTATTCTTTTTCCCTTGAATGTGTATTTCTTACTTTACTCCAAAAGACTTCTCTCTCTTGTGATAACTTGCATTTCCCCTTCAATATGTATCTGATTTCCTAAATAAAGCTCTCTATGTCTCTGAGAAACAAAATGAGAAAACTAATGTCCAAAGTGATGAAATAATATTTGGAAAATCACTCAGATTCTCTATAATAAAGATAGGATTCAAAGATAGATGTTTTGCTAGATCCCTTTCTACCATCATTCACAAAAATCAACTTAAAGTTCAAAGACCTAATTGTTAAACCAGCTTACTTTAAAAAAAAACATAAGGAAAACACTTCAAGGCACTGGAGGAGGATCCAATTTGCAGAATAGAAGCAGTCTGGAGATCCCAGCTTCTATGCAGTTCAGAATCAAAACAAGAAAACAGCAACTGAAGAGATGAGCAACAGAGGAAATGAATTGAGGGACAATATTAGATTGTCGGAGACTTGAAGAGACTTACAAACACTGGTGACTGGAACAGAAAGTAAGAAAGAATTTATCAATTATGAATCTGTACCAACAGCATTGGGGCAGATCTGGGAGAGGGGTGAGAAATATAGAACAAAAGAAAGGCACAACTTGTAAGTTTGCATCAGAAACAGTGGTAGAAGAGAAAACCAGACTGAAGTAAGATGGGACAGGAGCTGCAAAGGAGACTACTGAATAAAAAGTCCTTCCTTTTACTCATTTGTCGATGGAAATGTATGGCAGGCAGCCATTTTTATAAAGATCATGTCTCAACTTGCAGCTCAGAAAGGTTGGAATTCCTGCATCTTCATTCCATCTAGAGATGGTAGCAAATACTTTTATAGGGAATGCTTTTGAACTGGGCCATCTAGGTAACTTATGTAGCAGTATCACTGAGAGCCCAAAGCTGCTGGAGTGGTGGTGTGATGACACTCTCTGGTGCCCTGTGCTATTACCATGCACCAAGAACTAGGTGGGTGCACGCGCACACACACACACACACACACACACACACTGCAGCCCAGAAGTTTCATCTGTCTGAGGATGATATCAAGCACTGGGATTCATCACAGAGCTTTCAGAGCAACCTTGTCAGTGACTTGGAAAGTTGGGAAGAGGTCTGTACTAATATCTCTGGGTGTAGTATTTCCCACAAAGCACCCAAAGCTGCAGTCCACATCAGGAAGTCAGGTAGCATTATGGCCTGCCGGGTTTCTGTTCTCGCGACTAAAAGGCTCAGGGGTCACTCCAGGTAAACTGGGCTAACTGGGCTGCATGAAATAACCACACAAGAAACACAAATACCTTTTTGTTTGGGTTCACAATGACAGCTCCTCTGACCTTAAGTGTTCGAAGGAAGAGAGAGCTGACCCCTTTTATTGAGGAGAAGCTATTCAAATGAGGCAAGGGGTCAGGTTTCAGGGGGCTGAGTCTATCTTCATGATGTCCACTGTCAGCAGGTGTGGGAGGCCAACCTTATGGGTGACTGAGTTACACTCCCCAGCTGGGTGTTGAGGCGCTCAGTCACAGAAATGGGTGTGTCTTGCTACAGCCCCATGGGTGAAGCTATGCTCACCTGTTCCTTTGTAATATAACCCCTTGACCTATTTAGGATAGAATCTTCCATGGAAGTGCCTTGTGTGTGTCCCCTCCTCTTACTGTGCCCTTGGGTGTGGACTACCCAGGTGTCAGTCAACCTGCTGACCCCTGAGCCTTTTAGTTTCGAGAACAGAAACCCGGCAAGCAGATTGACTGACACCTGGGTAGGCCATACCCAAGGGCACAGTAAGAGGAGGGGACACACACAAGGCACTTCCATGGAAGATTCTATCCTAAACAGGGCAAAGGGTTATATTACAAAGGAACAAGTGAGCATAGCTTCACCCATGGGGTTGCAGGAAGACACACCCATGCATGAGACACCAACCGTAAAACCCAAGAAGGGTGGGGAATGCTCTGCCACATTTCTGTGACTGAGTGCCTCCACACCCAGCTGGGGAGTGTGACTCAGTCATGTGTAAGGTTGGTCTCCCACAATGGCCACAGGGTTTAAGACAATCCAGGGCCATTCCTTCAGAATCTCCAGAGAGTTAGTAAGGGTGTCAAAAATGCCTACCCTCCCAGGTTCACAATAAAGGTAGGTGAGAAATCTAAATGTTCAAATGGTCATAGTTACTGGTGATTATTTTCTCCTCTCAAAGCAGAGCTGAGGATTGATCATACCAACTGTGATCACACCATGATGCTTTGATTCTGAAACATATCCCCCAGCCTGAGAGAGGTAGCTTACTAAAACAAAATCTTCATATGAAATATCCTCATATGTAAGAGATGTCCATCTATCCACAAAGAAAAAAATATGTGCCAGTGTACAAATATCAACATACAAACCAAGGAAACATGAGAAAATAAGGCAATAAATTACTTCAAATGTTTATGACCTCAAATAAATAACTCAGGGATATTAAACTGGAGAAAATGCTGGGCAAATAATTCAACAATTTGATTGTTGAGGTGATCAGTGAAAGAATTTTAAAAGCTATAAGAGGCATCAACTCACTTAGCAGGGCAAAATAAAACATCAGATTTCTCATCAAAAACTTTAAAGGGCAGAAGGGTAAAGAATGGTGTATTTGAAGCCCTGTGGGGGGAGGTGTTGAGAGTGGGAAATACTGACAACCTAGATCACTATATCGGACAAAATAATCCTTCAGAATTTAAGAACAAATAAAATCCTTCCAAGAAAAACATAAGCTAAAGGAATTCATAAGTACTAAGCTAGTATTGCAGAAGATACTTAAAGGAATAATAAAAATAATTTAGATACCATAGGAAAGAATAAATCTCATTAGAATAATAGAACACCAAATGATAATTAGGAAGGATTCAAACATTGTAAATATAACAAAATTATAAGAAGTAACCTATACTTCTCTATAATAATACTGAATATAAGTGGAATTAATTCTTCAAGTAAATGGTATAGACCAAAAGATTGACTTAAAAACAAGAACTAACTGTATGTTGTGTCCAAGAAACACATGTCACAGGAAATGATATTCACAGACATTCATATGAAATTAAAATGATAGAAAATAATATTCCAAGCACACGAAATCTGAAAAAAGTAGGAGTCTTACAGTTTGAATATCTGTGCCCCCAAGACAACTCATGTATGAGACAATGCAAGTGTTTCCTCAGGTGGAACAATTAGATTACAAGAGTCATAACCTAATTAATGCATAAATCCACTAATATGGAGTAACTAGATGGTTATCACAGGCAGATAAGGTCTAGGTGGAGGAAGTAGGTTACTGGGTGCATGCCTTCGGGGGTTTATATTTTGTCACTGGTGAGCAGAGCTCTCTGCTTCCTGTTGTCATGTTCTGAGTTGCTTTCCACTGCCATGCTCTTCTGCCATGATGGTCTGCCTCACTTTGGGTATGCAGCTACGAAATTGGCCATCTATGAACTGAGACCTCTAAAATTGTGACCCCAAATAAACTTTTCCTCCTCTAATTGTTTTTTTTTTCAGATCTTTTGAATGCTAAAAAAATAGAAAATAAGAAGTAAATTTAAAGCCTGACTAAAACAAGGAGTAACTATTATCATCAAATAAAAGCAGACTTTAAGCAAAAAGAAGAAGAAAAAGAAGGAGGAGGAGGAGGAGGAGGAGGAGGAGGAGGAGGAGGAGGAGGAGGAGGAGGAGGAGAAGAAGAAGAAGAAGAAGAAGAAGAAGAAGAAGAAGAAGAAGAAGAAGAAGAAGAAGAAGAAATAGTAGTAGTTAGTCACAATGGAAAAGAAAGTAAAAATTAATGCCACTTTTAGTGTTATTATAGAGAGGTATATGTACTACAAAAGACCCAGAATAACCAAACAATCATGAGCAAAAAGAGCAATGCTGAAGGCATCACAAAACCTGATTTCAAATTATACCACAGATCCATAGTAACAAAAGGCCCAGAGACAAACCAGCATTGTTATAGTCATCTGTGTTTTTTGTTTGTTTGTTTGTTTGTTTGTTTTTTACAAAGGAACAAAGAAGATACATTGGAAAAAAGACAGACTCTTTAACAAATGGTGCTGGGACATATATACATATGTAGAATAATGAAACTAGATCCCTGTATCTTCCCTGTACAAAATGAAACTTAAAATGAAACTTAAAATGGTTTAAGTATCTAGTCATGAGACCAGAAAATTTGCAACTGTTTAAAGGAACCACAAGAGAAACGCATAAACAGGCAATGACTTCTTGAATAGGACCCATCTAGTTCAGGAAATAATAATGGTAATCAATAAATGAGATAGAATCAAGTTTAAAAACAAACAAACAAACAAAAACCCCTTCTGAACACAAGGAAATGATTAACAGCAAAGAGATCGCCTAAAGAATGGGAGGAAAGCTTTGCCAGCTACTCTCCTGACAAAGGATTAATATCCAGAATACCTAAAGAAGTCAAAAAAGTCAAAACTAAAAAATTCATTAATAAATCGGTGAATGAACTAAACAAACACCACTCAAGAGAAGAGACACAAATGGTCAACAAGTATAGATATATATATAAAAAAAGCCCTATATCTTTAACCATCAGTGAAATAAACCCAAAGATAACCTGAACTCCACTTCACCCCAGTCAGAATGATAATGGTCAAGATACAAATAGCAATAATATGATGTTGAGGATGTGGGTAGAAAGAGCTCTTATATGTGGTTGAAAATGTAAATTAATACAATCACTATGGAAATCAGTATGGAAGTTCTTAAAAAACTAAAAGTAGAGCTACCATATGATCCATCTATACCACTCCTCAGTACTTATCCAAAATAATTAAAGTCAGCCTACTTTAGAGATGTATGCATTCCCAAGTTTATTGCAACACATCATAATAGTCAAGTTATGGAATCAGCCTAGGTGTTCATGAACAGATTAGTGTATAAAGGAAGTGTGATGTACACTTTTTTTTAAACAAAGGTACAAAGAAGATAGTAGGGAAAAAGAATCTTTAAGAAATGATGCTGGGACATCTGTATCTACATAAAGAAAATTATACACACACACACACACACGCGCGCGCACACACACACACACACACACACACACTGGAGTTTTATTTAACCATATAAAGAACTAAATTATTCTTTGCAGGAAAATGGATGGTACCTGTTAAATGTAATAAGTCAGACTCTGAAAGACAAATGCCATGCTTTCTCTCATATGTGGAAGCAAATTGGGAAAAAAAAAAGACATCATGAAAGCAGAAGACCAATAGGATAGAACTGTAGGGAGGAGAGGAGGGTAAGGAGTGAAAATGATCAAATTATGTTATATAAATGTAACAAAGTGCATACTTTATATGTACCAATGTTTAGTTAGTACATAAAATGATCATTTTTTTGATAATATCCCAAAGGCACCAGCAATGAATGCATAAATAGACAAATGGGATTATATCAAACTAAAATCTTCTGCATGGCAAAGGAAATAACAGAATTAAGAGAACCTATAGAATGGACAAAAATTATTTGAAAACTATTCATCTGAGAGGGGACAAATATATAGAATGCATACAGAGCTCAAAAGCTGAACACCCCAAAATATCTATTTAAAATGGGCTTAAGAACTAAAAAGATACTCCTCAAAAGAAATTATAACAAATGCCCAACAAGAACATGAAAAAAAATGCTGTTTCACTAATCATCAAAGAAATGGAAGTCAAAACCACAGTGTAATATTCTCTCACCCTGGTTAGAATGGCTATCATCAAAAAGACAAAATATAACAAATGCTAGCAAGGATGTGAGAAAAGAAAACTTGTTATACCCTGTTGATGGAAATGTAAAGAAGTATAGCCACTATGGAAAACAGTATGGGTAATCTGCAAAAAATTAAAAATAGAACTACTATTATTATAGAATCTACCAGTTTCACTACGGGGTATACATACAAAGGAAATAAAATCATTATATTAAAAAAACACTTGCATTTCCATGTCTACTGAAGAGCTAGTCATAATAGCCAGAGTATGCAAATAATACAGATGCCCTTCAGTGAACGAATGGATAAAGAAAATGTGGCATGTTTACACAATGGAATACTATTCAGCCATTAGAAAGGGGCTGTGGCTCAGTGGCAGAGCACTTGCCTAGGATGTGTGAAGCACTGGGATTGATCCTTAGCACCAAATAAAAATAAATAAATAAAATAAAATGATTCTGTCCATCTACAACTACAGATTTTTTTAAAGGGATGAAACTGGAGGTCATTACGTTAAGTGAAATAAGCCAGACACAGACAGCTAAACTTTGTCATGTCCCATGATCAGGAGGATCACGAAAGGGTAATATCTGCTATTATTCTGTATTTGAGCCACACCCCCATAACTATACTCACATGACCACAATATTTTCTCAGTGGTTACAAATCATCAGTTTATCTTCATTTGCTTTTAATACATTTCTCTTTTTAAGCCCAGCCCCAAACCTTGCCTCACTTGAAGAATTCTAGAAGAAAGAAATTTAAACATCCCTATCTAAGAAAAACAATTTCAAGTTGTAGAAAAGACAGCTTTAAATGGAAATGTTGTTCAAAGCATTAAAGTAAAGCCTTGTTAAATTATCTTAAAAAATAATAGCGGGTGTGGATATAGCTAAGTAATAGAGTGCCTGCTTAGTATGATTAAGGCCCTGTGTCCAGTCCTTAGCACCACCACAAACAAAAATATATCTGAAAAAAATAGGTAATATTTGCTAAACAATGTGGTCATATTTGTTCATGTAAGTGACTCCTCAGTCTAGAACCAGAATAATAACACTCATTAAAATTTAAAAGTATGCAGAGTTCCACTCTGCAAAGTATCCCAATGCTTGGATGTTTAAAAAGGGATGATGGTTAAATTTGTGAATTAACTTCACTGGTTTAAGAGATACCCAGATTACTGGTAAAGCAATTGTAAGTGTGTCTATGAGGTTGTTTCAGAAAAACATTAGCCTTTGAATGTAGATTGAATAAAGAAGATACAGCCAAACTTCATCAATGTGGGAAGGCATCATCCATTGTTTAAGAGCTGGCTGGAATAGAGAAAAAAGTGGAGAGAGCAATTCATTCCCATTCATTTCATATTCTCTCTCTCTCTCTCTCTCTCTCTCTCTCTCTCTCTCTCTCTCTCTCTCTCTCTCTTTCCCTCTCTCCCTCCCTCCCTCCCTTCCTCTCTAGTCTCTGGTTTCAGAGTAGGAGCTAAAACCTCTCCTCCCCCAAGTTCTCAGGACTTTGGACTGAGACTGAATTACATCACCAGCTTTCTTGGGTCTCCAGTTTGCAAACAACATATTATAAGTCTTCTTGGCCTTTAAAACTACATGAGACAATTTCTATAATAAATCTACTCTTAACTATCTATATATGTTCTGTTGGTTCTTTCCAGGGGGCAACCCTGACTAATATAATTATTTAGTAAAACTTTCACAACTATTATTCAAAATATCTACCATCTCTTTAAACCCTGAGCCATTCACTCATCTATTTGTCTGCAAGAAATAAAAGACAAATTCACTTTTCCTTTTCAAGGTTGATCTTCATATCTGTGACCTAAATATTAACCTCTGCCACTTCCTCTGAGATATTTGACCCTAAATAAACCATCTTCCTCTCCATTAATTCCTATTATCTCTTCAAGTCTAGTAAATCTGTACCATGAGAAAAATGAAAAGGCTTTGTTTGATTGCTCCTTCATGCTGGCAACCAACTTCTCTCAAAGTAGTTAAATTTAAGCTTAAGCATGTTTTATTAGCCATTCTGTGCCCCACAAATCATCTGTTTTCCTACTTTCCCCCAAATTGGTGCTCTCTTCAACATAAGTGAAATTGCCTCTTTCAAGATCATCAGTGACTTTCTAAACATAAACATCAACATCTGTTTTCTTTATCTGAATGTCTGTTGCTCTCTACAGAACTGTATGTTGGCCAGGGTTTAAGATGTTTTGACTTTAGCAAGTTGTTTGTCCTTCAGTGAAACTCCTCCACTCCCTTTTTTATCTTAGAGACTCTATTTTTCATTTTTATTTTTTAATACTGGGGATTGAACTCAAGGTGCTCTGAGCTACATCTTGAGCCTAAATTGCTCAGGCCGGTCTCAAATGTGCAATTCTCCTGAGATTTCTCAGTCTATTGACTTCATTCACCCCATCCCAAATTTACGTACCTTAATAGTTCTTAACTAAGACTGTACAACATATCCACCTGAAGATACTTTAAAAGTTTTTTTTTTTTTAAGTTGAAAAGATACTTCTAAAAAACTGTTGTTATACTTAACTAAGGCAAATTAAATCAGAATTTTATAGGATGAGTTTGGGAATAATTTTTTAACTATTTATTAATTTAGGTATCAGGGATTGAACCCAGGGCCATTTAACCACATCTCCAGCCCTTTTTATTTTTATTTTTTTTCTATTTTGAGACAGGGTCTTGTTAAGTTGCTGAGAGCCTCACTAAGTTGCTGAGGCTAGCTTTGAACTTGCGCCGCCCTGGATGATTTTAATGTATGATTCTTGTAGGAATCCACCAACACAACAACTTTGTTGCCTGTTTTGCCTTCACATCTTTCTTCTTTCCATTCATAATATTCCCATGAATTCTCATCCTAAATTTCCTCCATTCATGTAATATATTTTTTCATTTATCACTTGCTAGGTGTCAATATATATAAACTATGTCATATATACTTCAAATATCAAAATGAACTATGTCTCTCCACCCAGTGGATGATTGAGTAATGAGGATTGGACTTGCAGATACTTAGGAGATTGGAACATTACAAACATTCATTTAAAGGATTGATTTTTTTTTTCTCTGATTAAAGAAAATTTCAGAGGAAAAATAATTTCTCAGCTTCCCTTGTGAGCCATTGGATGTGAAGGATAACTTAAAGCTAAACAGGGTTTAGGGTGTGTGTTAAAGCCTTTAATCAGAATACCATAGGAAGAGAGGGGAATTATTAAATTTATCTTGATACATATTGAGTTTGGAAGCCTTTAAGGAATCTCTGTGGACAAATGCATCATAACCTTGTAAATACAGATATGAAGTTAGAGAAATTGCAGATGTGAGCCCCTTGTTTCTTCTGCCTTCAGAAACCACTTGTCTTTTTATTTTCTATGTGCCAGGCATACTCCCCCTCTATCTTATGGACCATGTGGTACTGTTGGCTCTGTGGAACTCCCTACTGTTCTCATCCTAGCCAGTCTTCACCATTTATGTTGCAATTTCCTTGCCTCTTCTAGCAACTGTCTAGAAAGGTGCTGCCATTATTTGTTCTGAGGTTACTATGGACTTTTCCTCATTGACTCTTATTAAAATGTAATTAAGTATTCATCCTCACTTGTTCAAATTTATTTCCTTATTGATAACTATATGTTCTATGACTGTGAGCGGTACATACCCATCTCATTATCCTCCACTCCCTGAACATACACCAATACTGAACCCTGTGTTTTGAAGATATTAGGAACTTGAGAAACATTAATTAGTTGAATGAGTTAAGGAAGAAAAGGAATAAAGAGATGATCTTTCAACTTGAATAGTATTCAGCAATATTTAGTTTTCATTGTTATTATTGTTGTTTAAGATGAAGGAGATTTTAGATTTCATTTTATACCTTCGGTGACCATGTCTGGTGAAAGGCTTCCCAACCTTTTACCTCCACACTTGACCACTTTCCATTTATCACTGTCGTTCCTCAAATAGAATATAGCCAAAATTTACCTTATCCACTCTATACAAAAGTCACCCTTATTAATTTTTCTTTAAAACTTATTCCAATAGCACCAGTGCAATAATAGATCATCACAATTAAAATAAAAAGTTTCTTATATTTTTTAAAAGCCAGACTTTCCATGTTTTTTTTTCACTACCAACTCCAGGTAATTTGCTGCTTCATTTATCCTTTGTAAAATCGTTTAAGTTTATCTCAACCTTCTATTACCCAATTTATGGTCCTGAATTGAGTCCACAACACCACATATCTAAAAAATTGTAGTAGTAAATTTGTTATTTTTCTTTCCTCCACTCTTTCAATGTACTTCTTATGACTTTGTCAGATTAATCTTTCAGTTATCATTTTTCAACCTCATGCCTTCCTTTGTGGGCTTTTTTACATGAATCCCAGGTGTATCCAAGTACCAGTGGATAGTAACTTCAATAATTTCATCTTAGCCCTATCGGACATTTTCTCTCTTTTTTCTCTGTTTCTCTGAATGACCTTATTTTATATGTGATTGAGAAACTACTAAAATGTAATCACATCATCTCCTGAACAGCAAATATAAAAATCTATCATAATTTTTTTCCTATTGTCTCTTTTATCCCTTTTGTTACATTGAAGAATATGCCTTCTTATTAACAGCTAAAAATGTCCAATTTTACCCAAATCCCATTATTTTCTGCCTTTTCAGAAACTCCTCCCCTTTTACATTATTAATGTCTCTTTCTCTTCTCAGTTGTTTGCATTCATATGACATACATTCCCATGCCCTTAATCTTTATATATATATATATATATATATATATATATATATATATATATATATATATATATGACTCCAGTGACCGCATACTTTGTTCCTAGCCAAACCTCAAAAGCCTTTATCTATTTGATATATATTTTCTGTTCTTCTTTATCTGCCATCCACTCTTCAAACTGATGCCATCAGGCAATGCCCCTACTCCACCAAAACTTATATCAAGGTTTATGTTGCTTATCTCAAGAAATCACTACACTGCCATAGAAATATAGACAATTTTGTAACACTATTTTACTTTTTTGCCATACTCATCATGATTGATAACCTTTTTCAACTCTGGTGATTGTCTCTTACTTACCGACCCCCCCCACACACACTTTTTCATTCTCCTTTATTGACTCCTTTTCTATACTGCCACCACTTTATGCCACCCTTTATATTCTACTTGCTAATGACTCCTAATGTCCTTAACTCAGGTTTGTCTTCTGAGCTTAAGGCTAGATAGTATACACAAACTCTCTAAGAGTCATATCCATTTACATGACCAAAATCAAATCCCTGATTAAATTTCTCCCAACTATTTCTCCTTCATTTCAAACACATTGCATAATTATCCAACCAACTACTAAAGCCAGAAGCTTGGGAATAATGCTTTTCTTTTTCTTAAAACCTATCATCTTTTATATTTGCATTTCTTGCTTATTCTATTTAAAAGTTATATCCCCAGTTTGTTCTCAATCCTTTTCTCCATAGTTTTAAACACTGTCCAACCTAACATCATCTATTCTTAATTCTTCTTCTTCTACTTCTTTTTTTTTTTTTTTTCTGTGTCCTGGGGATTGTACCCAGGGCCTTGTACCTACCAGGTGAGCACTCTACCAACTGAGCTACATCCCCAACCCCTAATTATTCTTAATCTTTTCCTATTTCAAGCAAATAATAATTAGTCATAATTGGTTTTCATTTCTGTTGTACCAAATTTATTTCATTTTGCAATAAAATAAATATATGTCTTAATTTACATGTCATACTTAAAACAAAATATAAAACTTTTGTCTTACCTTAGAATTTAGAACAAACTCCCAAATTTTATCATGGCTTTCAAAATCCCACATGATTTTCCCAGAACTCTCTCTCAACAGTCAGGTCTTGCCAATATCCCCCTCATGAACCAATCTCCAACATCACTGATTTTCTTGAGTCCTCAAGAATGTTAAAGATTTTATTTTCTTACACCTTTAGGTATTTTCACTCCCTGAAACATTTCCATCCCTTGAATTCATTAATTTATGTCTTATAAAACCTCATTTATCACCATTTGAATGATCCTGTTCATCAGTTTATCAATTGTCTATTTCTTCCATTAAATTTGTATTCCATGAACACAGAAGCAATGGTAACTGATCCACATATAATATGTTCCTTGTTTCACAAGGGGGTTACACATTTTAATAAACTCCTTGGAAGCTGAAAACATTTTAGGTTAGTTAAGCTGCATTAATATATTTAGAGAATCTAACTTTATAATAGTTCCTACTGAATGAGCATCACCTTCTCAAATTGGAGTCAAAAAATTCCAAGTCAAGCCATTTCAACTACCATTAGTCAAATGTGTGGCAACTGCCTATCAGAGGGACTAAATTAAAAGCATAGGTCCTTAAATAATCTCATCCAAACTCATTTGAACTCAAACTAGAATAATAAATATATTTTTATTTTATAGTAAAAGAACTTAGCATATTTTAGAATGAAATCTCACTATAAAACTTTATGGACACTCTGATATTACAGTGCATGTTTGTTTTGGACAAAGGAAGAAGCACATATCACCAGGAAGAAAATAAAAGAAAAAAAAAGCTTTCACATCATGACATTGACATGGACACAAGTGTTTTTATGAGAAAATGCTATCAAAACGAAAGCATTTATCACTATTTTTTAATCTGAAAATTAACACCTGGAAAAACTGATGATCATATTTACAGAATAAGATGTTCTGAAATTTTTATACCTCAGCAAGATGTCACATTCAGCTGGAATATAGCACAGTTATTGTTTTTATCTTTATTTGCTCGTTTTGACACCAAATTTTTATGTAAGTGTATATGATAAAAATAAGTTTAAAACATTTGACACATACAAAATAAAGTTGTTCTAAAGTGATTTTATCAGTTTTAGAACCCCAACATATTAATTTGTAAAAAAAATAAAAAATAAAAAAAATAAAACAGAGGCTTCTGATTTGGTGATGGAAAAGAAATAGCAAGAATTGCTCAAGGAATCGATTCTTTTATACAAAAATGAAGATCTGTTGTGTTCAAGTTGTCATTCTATGTTGCCCAGGAACACATGAAGTTATAAAGAAGATGCCAAGATCTTTTAAAACAACATTGGCAAATGAAATGCATTGAACAGTTTTATAAGAAAAAAGTTGTAAATTGCAAATACTTTTAGTTATTTTTCTTTTTAAAAACTTTTTATAAATAATTAAAATATTAGTGGGCTAAGGATGTAACTTAGTGGTAGATTACTTCTCTATATGTATGAGGCCCTGCTTTTCCTTTCATTTCACAACACTGATGGTTTTAAGAATACTGGTGAACTGTTCTATACAATGCTCCTCAGTTTGATTTTTTTCTGATGTCTCTTCATAGTTCAACTCAAGTTATGCACTCCAGTTGCTGATACATAAATAACCTGGTGAACATTAGAGGATATCCCATTTGGAGGTACACAGTATCTTCTGCCCTATATCGGAGGTGTTCATTTTGATCACAAGGTCATAATGTTCTCCAGTTTCTCCACTGAATAACTACATTTTTGCTTTGCAACTAATAAGCTATGTATCTGAAGACATTTTGAAATTATGCATATATTTTGATTGCCATCAGATTTTCCCAGCTAGATTAAATATTCATTAATGATTTTTGAAATCTTTGGAATAAAAATTGCAAAATAACTATTCCCAATGCTTCCACCCTCTATATATCTGTCAATCATCATTCTATTGCAAGAAACCTAATCTATACAGCTAACTAGCTTCTATTCTACTCCAAGGGTTTATATTTTATTACTGAGCTTGCTTCACTTGAAGAGGAAAGTGAATTAATTTTAGTTTAATTTAGTCTTATTTCCCTAATGTGTCTATTTGGATAAAATAATGTTGTCTAATAATTACTTGAATTAATTCTTCCCTCCACACATTCAGTCTGCTTATTTTATTCATTTACAATAATGGTATTTTTTTCATTATATTTTAGAAATATTTTAATCTTTATTGATTCAATTTTGACTGATTAGAATGTATACATATACACATTTTTGTACATTACTCTTTCTAATATATTACAATTGTAAAATATATTGTGCTATTTTTTTGTTAATCCTTTCATTTAAGAGATATCTTCCTTGATCTTTTTCACAGCTAAACAGTATACACTGGACATAGTCATTTATATTTTAAAATTACAAATATTTTTATTGAATAACTTTGGGCAAAGATATTTCATTGTTGAAGATGTGTTTACAGAATTAACTCCTAGAATAAAAATTAGTGAGTGGCAAATGAGTACATAAATTTCTAGACATTTAGTCTACCTAGCAATGAATGAGAGTGGCTGCTTCCTGACAGCCTCACCAATCTTTCTATAGCAGAATATGTCATCAAGAGTTTGAATTTCATCATTATAAAGTTCTTTTATGAGTTAAATTGATCTGTTTACATATTGAAACATTTTAGAAATCCTGTGAGTGTACATGTGCCTCTGTGTGTCTGCAGATACACATGGATCTAGTCATGCCATCAATTAATTTTTCTCAATTACTAAAATGTTTTTATGAATTGAGAACACTAGCTTTCTATTTGAGATATAAAATGCAAATATTTTTCTTCAGTTTGTCTTTTGCCTTTGGATTTTGCTTATGAGGTGCTTTTCCCCATGCAAATTTTATTAATAACTTTTAATTAAAATATTTATATAAAAACTTATATAAATATTTATATATATATATTTCTGTACTTATGAATATGTAAATATTTACAAACATAAATATTTAAAAAGCCTGAAATAATGATATTTTATTTTATATTAATTTTGGTATATACTTAGAAAGCATTTTTTTCCCTTCTCTGCATCCTCATTATAAAGAAATTCACTCAAATTTTCTTCTATTTTCAAATGTTAATACAATTGTCCCAATACCCATTTACTTAAAAACCTTTTGAGATGAGATACCCTTTGTCATATATTGTATTTGCATGTGTATTTTGATCTGTATTTGGATATCCTGATTCATCTATCAGTAGTGCATATTTTAATGATAGGGGCTGTGAATTATATTTAACATGGTAAAAGATAGCTCCTACTCATAGCTCTTTCTTTCCAGTGATGTCCTAAGCTATTTTATTTTAGCATTTATTGAGATATAATTAACAATTAAAATTATATATATTTAAGGTACACAATTTGATGGTTTGAAATATGCATACATTATAAGCTAATCACTACAAACAAACTTATTAACACAACATAGTTACTATCTATGTGTATGTGTAGTTACTATCTTTTGTGTATGTTTGCACTTAAGATCACTCTCTTAGCAAATTTCAAGTATGCAAAATAGTATTGTTAACTTACAGAATTGTATATTAGATCTACAGAAGTTGCTTAGCTTGCATAATTGAAACTTTATACTCCTTGACCACAGAGGGCACTGTATAGCAATCTCTCCTTTTCCCCTTCTTCCAAACCCCTGGCAATTACTATTATAATATCTGATTTTATTAATTTGACTCTTACATTGCACAAGTGAGAAGAGGGAACACTTCCAAGCTCTTTTTATAATGTTAGTATCACTCTCATACCAAGTCACATGAAGACAAATATAAGAAAAGCAATTATAGACCCATATCTCTAATGAACATAAATGCAAAAATTATCAATAAAACACTAGCAAAAAATTCAACAGCATATTAAAAGGATCATATACGTTTGTTATTAAAATATGCAGAAACTACACAACATACTTGTGGATAGCTATTGTGTCAAAGAGAAAGTTTTAAAAAATTAAAATGTATCTGAAGATAAATGAAACCAACTTATCAAACTGTGGTATTCAGCAAAGATATTGAGAGAGAAGTTTATAGAGATAAATTTCTACCTGAAAACCGAAGCAAAATCTCAAACAATCTGACTTTACACGTAAGAAAATGGAGCAAGAAGAACAAACTTAACCCAAAGTTAGCCAAAAGAAAGAAAAAGTAAAGATTAGAGCAGAATTAAATCAAAGAGAAAAAGAAGCAATAGAAAAAAGTTAACAAAACTAAGGTGGCTTTGTTAAAAAGTAAATGAAATTGACAGACACAAGACTCAAATAAAATCAGAAATTAAAGAGGAGATATTACATCTCATGCCTCGGAAATAAAGATGATCTTAAGATTCTTTTACAATTATATGCCAAAAAACTATGTAAAAAAAAGGGATACATTTCTAGAAACAATATATCAAAAGTGAATAAGAAGAAATAGAAAACCTGAACAGACCAGTTACAAATAAAGAGATTGGATGAATACGCAAAACTCTAGTAACAAAGATGGTTTCCTGGGTGAATTCTATCAAGCACTCAAAGAAGAATCAATATCAATCCTTAAACACGTCTATAAAAACAAGAAGGCATGCTTCAAAGCTCAGTTTGTAAGGCCAGTATTATCCCGCCAAATCCATAGCTAATTATATGTGTATATTTTTCTCTATCTACTTGATTTGCTCCAGAGAAAATCCTATAATGTTTTTATTGGTATCACGTTATTTATAAATTAACATAGGGAGATTGATAAGTTGATTGTTTAAATGTAGTAAAGATATGCTTCTGTTCAATTCTACTTTTATGAAATTTTAGAGTGTTCTGTATTTTCATGTGCCCTTCCTCCCTTCCTTCCTCCTCCCTCCCTTCCTCTCTCCCCCCTCCCTTCCTCCCTTCCTCCTTTGTTTCTTCCTTCCTTTCTTCCTTCCTTCCTTCTTTCCTTCCTTCCTTTCTTCCTTCCTTCCCTCCCTCCTCTCCTCCTTCCTTTCTCCCTTCCTCCCTCCCCTCCTCCCTCCTCCCTCCCTCCTCCCTCCCTTCCTCCCTTCCTCCCTTCCTCCCTTCCTTTCTTCCTCACTTCCTTCCTTCCTTTCTTTCTATTACTGAGGATTAAACCCTGGGGTGCTTCACCACTGAACTACATCCTGAGTCCTTTCCCAATTTTTAAATTTTGAAACAGAGCATCACTAAGTTGCTAAAGCTGACCTAGAAGTTGCAACTCTCTTGTATTAGTCTCCAGAAAGTTTGGTATTACAGCTTTTACCATCATGCTTGGCTATTCAAACATTTTGTGGCAAATTTATTACTAAACATTTTTTTTCAGATTATTTCTTCTCATAATGAAGTTTTCCATTTTTTTTCTTATCCACAGGCTTGGTTTTGATAACCTTGACAATTATGAGGAGTACTGGCTAAACGTCTTGTAGGATCCTTCTCTACTGTAATTTGTTTAACATTTTCTTCTGTTTTGGAAAGAGGAATCATTGAAATCAAACATTATTTTTATCACCTCATGTCGTACCATATAAACTTGAATTATTGTTGACCACTAATTGAATTAGTACTAGTCACCCTTATGCACTGTAAGTTAGTCTTCTCCACCCCCACACTTTCCATACAGTATTCTTTGATAGACAATCACTTAAGAAATGGAATTTTTGCTTCCTCTCCTGAGGGCAAAGAATCAAAATGAATTATTTAGAATTCTTCTGCATGGTAGATTTATCTAATCTCCCCAGGTTTTTATATATTCAATAATTTATTTATATGTGTATGGATTCATGGATATTTAATTTATACTTTGGGTTATAATCCAATTCTACTTAATTTTGATACTCAAACTTTCAGCTTTGACTTCTGTAAACGATCCAGCCATCAGTTTTGTCATATTCTTTCTGGCACTAAAAGATTCTTCAGGATAATCTCACTTATTTCCTTTCCTAGTCTTACCTTAGAGTTAGCCAATTTTTCAAGGAGCCCTGATCCCCTTAATTGGAGAATGGTATTAGAAACCAAGATCTGTCCCATAGAAGCTTAGTGCTTTAACGTTATCATTGCTTCTAGTCCTCTCAGCTAACAAAGTAATGAAATACAAGTGCTTATGATTCAACTTTAAAAGAAAATGTTTGAAAAAATGATTGTATTTTGTACTTTTAATTTCTTTGAAGAATAACCTGAGATTGTATTTGCAAGTTATATATATATATATATATATATATATATATATATATATATATATACCTCAAAAAAAGTGTACGAGGGTGAATCAGTATTTTCACAAGAGAAAATGTAAACTATAAAACTAATGAAATTCTTAAACTTAATTTATAAACATGAATTTTAAAATGGCTATGCTCATTCAATGAATCTACTAATCTCCTGCAATTGAATATAGAAAGTAAATTTATATAAATTAAATTTCATTTGTATCTTTTTGTAAATTACATTTTGTATGTTTTATTCACTATGGGTATGAAAATGTTAGAAAACAACAAGATTAACAAATATCTTAAACTATTTTGGATTGTCACAGATCTCTTTTAACACCTATTTTGTTTCTATCTTTTCTCTCCTAAGAGATTACTGAAGATAACATTTGTACCTACCATTGTAAAATATTTAATTGGTTAGAGGTTGTTATGGTTTAGACATGAAGTGTCCTCCAAAAGCTCATGTGTGAGATGATGCAGAATGTTCAGAGGTAAAATGATTAGATTATGAGAGTTGTAACCTAATTGGAGGACTAACCCACTGGATAGATCAATTGGGTGTAACTGTAGGCAAGTGTAGGATTTCACTAGAGGAAGTAGGTCACTGGAGGTGTGACTTTTAGGTTTATATTTTGTCTTTGGTGAGCAGAGCTCTCTCTCTCTCTGCTTCCTGTTGCCATGCCCTGAGCTGCTTTCCTCCACCACACCCTTCTGTCATGATGTTCTGCTTTATCTTGGGCCCAGAGCTATGGAGTCAGCTGACCATGAACTGAATCTCTTAAGCCATGAGCCAAAATAAACTTTTCCACTTCTGAGATTTTTTTTTTTTTTGTCAGCTCTTTCAGTCACAGCAATGTAAAACTAATTAAAACAGAGGTACAGAACATGAGTATGATTTAAATTATTTCTTTAACTTTTATACGAGTCTCTTATTTGGAATTAAACAGAATCCTTATGAAAACTAAAATATATTTCCTTTTCTTTCTTTCTTTTTTTTTTTTTTTTGTTCTGTGTTCCATTGGTCTAGTCACTCAATTTGATTAAAGATAAGTCTCCAGTCTATACAATGTATAGAACTGTCTCAGGGGGAAATACATTTTTAAGTGGATTTTATAGTAAGTAATAAATATTTGTGAGACAATCTCATCAGTTTCCTTCTCTGTGTCAATGTGTACAGTTTATTAATGTTTCTTCAAATAAGGAATAATAATATTTACCCCCCACCCTTTAACTCATCTGCCTCTAACCCAACAAGAAGACACACCTTCCATTTAGCATCTGAATATTACTTTAGTAGACTCAAGGCCTAGTAGAATATGAATCCCTAAAAACACTTTATTTCATGAAGATATGCAGTGTTTGGGTCCCTAATTTATCAGATCCTTGAAGTATAAATGATAGTGCAAGGAGAATCTGAAAAAAAAATTGAAGCAAATAGGTGGCAGGCTCAAATTTCAGAATACAACTATTTAATAATCTGTGGGGAAATTAAAAGTAGAGAGGAGCCAGTAACAGAGGTCAGAGTGAGGAGAAATCATACACTAGCACTAGAATTTCCTCCTTGGTGGAGATAGGAGATGGCTCTTTATCTTATCTAATACATAGGCCCTTCCTCACCAGCTCACCCCATCTCCCCCTCAAAATAAAGGGAAGGTCAAAATTACTTGTGTGTTTTCCCTGATTTTCTTTCTTTCTTTTCTTCTTGTCCCCAGAAAACTGTGAGGAGGAGGGGAGGGGTTTCTCCTTTTCGTAGAAAAGCAGACAAGACACCTCTTCAGATTGCTGCACTGAAAACAAATACTCTGATGCATTTCTGCTTTCTAAGCAGTACTTGGAAAATGAAATGTAGGATTAAGGTGCGATATTTTCAGACTCTCTCTCCTTAATGTGTTCAGAGTCCCAAAGGATCCTGACTCACCTGAATCTGGTGAGCATGTTTCCTTTGATTAAGGAGATCTGGAGTCCCACTTATTAAAAACTATTTTTCCTCCTTTGCCATTAGATTATCCACTAGGTGTTTCTTGCTACCAAGGACTGTATTTTAGAGATGTCACCACTTTTCTATTTGTTTTTTTATGGCTACCACTTTAAAGTGGCTTCTGCACAACATATTCAGTCTTTTGGTTTGGGTATTGATAGGTGTTTACTTTCAATGTGTGTAGGTCTGTAGTCACAAACAAAACCTAACAGGAAAATGCCCATAGAACCTTCCAGTGGAAAGACCACCCCAGGCACATTTTGGGCAGTCCGTGTCACAGCCCTTCTGCCCCTTCTGTCTCAACTCCAGTTCAGGCTATTGCTACTCTCTACAAGTCTCTTCTCTCCTTGGTACTTTGTCTTTTTCTTTGTTATCCTGTTTGAGAGGAAGCAAGATCATTTCTGATCTGGTGCCCAGGTGTAACACTTATGAACCTAAAACAATCCTTTTTTATCTTTTTTAGGAGGGTGTAAATGTGGAAGATGAGTTATTTTGTCAAAACATGTATACTATATATCTGTTTGTTATCAGAAAATTCTCAAGTTCGATTTTTAAAATGTCAGTTGCAGATTATAAGTGATGCAACTAAAATTAAATAATGTAGAGAAGATAAAAATTGAATTAATTATATTGCACAAATACCAGCTAGAAGTTAATTGTATTGGTGAAAAATATAATTTAATGGAAGAATTATTAACAGGAACTCAGAGAGACATATCATATCAATAAAAACAAATATGATATAAAATATTAACTATACACTTATTAGACCACAAAGGAAATCTCAATAATTTTTCTAAAAAAAAATCGGTGTCATAGAGTTGATGTTCACTGACCACAATTCAGTGAAATTAAAACTCAAAATTAAAAAAAAACTAAAATTATAATATTTGGAATCTAAGAACTTCAAATTTAAAATAATTTGTAAGCTATAGCATAAATAGATTTAAAAAACTACAAAACAATTAAACCATAAATAAAGTGAAAGTAAAATATTTCAAAATTATTGAATATAGCAAAATTATAGAAGTAAAACAAATATAAAAGCTAAAATGTATTTATTGAATAAAAGTTTTCAATACTAGGAATTCAACATGAGATTAGCAATGAAATTTATCCACAGAATCATAATGAGGAAGTAATTATGATGAACAATAGTAATTAAGATATTAATATAGAAAAAAACATAGTTAATAAAAACAGGGTAAGAAAACCTGTGCATACAAAACATCTGGCAAGAATGACTAAGAAAAGTCAATGCACCCAGCTTTGTAGGACCCACATTGTAAGAGAAGAAAAATAAAGTATCTAGTGAAGACGGGTTGTATTTAACTGCACTACTCTTTACTCACTGCAGCACTCATGCAGTAAGGTAGAAGAACAGAGTAATTGCCTTTGTGATGTATTTGTGATCCATTTTGTCTGAAGTTCCTTGAGCACTGTTTTACAAACTATATTAAAAGGTGCTTGCAGTTTAAATTATTTCTTCCTGGAATTCAGAAGGTGAGATTGACATTCAAAGCTGTGGTGCAGAAAATTGCTCCTGTCTACTTGTTCTCTATTCCAACAGCTGATCTTGGGAGAGTTCCATTTTCCCTCTTCCTATACAAGAACACTCAGTTCACTCAAAGTATGCTCTGCAGATTGTTGCCATCCATGAAATTCAACAAGGTAAGTTTAGAAATGGACAAGAGGATGAAATACAGTCCTAACAATCTTACAGGAGAAGTTTAGGTTGGTAGAAAACAATAATAGAACAGCAAAGGGCTTTACATTTTTATATCTTCTATTTTATTTATTCTATGATTTAGCATTTATTATAAGTTATCAAAGTATTGGTCTATAACAGAATACAAAAACAACAACAAACTGGCCCCTCGCCAGAGCTAGTTTGGGAAGCACTGTTCTAGTATGTTCAATGACTTTTCTTGCAATCTCTCTTGCTACTCTAAAAAATCCATTGGAGGGGCCAGGGTTGTGACTTAGTGGTAGAGCACTTGCCAGCATCCCGCTACACGTAAATATCAAATCAAATCGAATAAAAAGGTATTGTGTCCATCTACAACTAAAAACATAAAATAAAATAAATTTAAAAATCCATTGGAACAGCTGACTAGCAACTTACTAGGTAAACAGCAGTTCTGAAAGCAAATACATGTGACATTAAAGTTTGTTGGGGCACCTCTTCCATTCTCAGTGATACTTCTTCACAGCTTACTACATACTGCACACAGCAAATAACTTGGTCAGTCATCATGATGGACTTGTAGAGTGCAGGAATGAACAAGTTAGACATAGCCCTTGCCCTTACAGAGCCAATTATTTAGTGGATATGGTACCTCCCTGATGCTAGGATTTCATCATCCACCACATAGTTTCCAAAATATGCTCTCAGAAAGAAAAAAAAACTGCTATTGATCATGGTGCTAAAAATAAATAAATATAATTTGCTCTACTCAAGGATAGTTCATGTGAAATATTATTTCTAATTATAGTATGAAAGTTTCAGTTATAGTAAGATTAAGGATAAAGGGGAGGTGTGTTTGCTCAGGGGAAATTGCAACAAACACTGACATATCTGGGTTATCCCAGAATCTCTCCCTGTGTCCCTTAAATATTTTCCCAGAACTTGTTTCAAATTCAGAGACTGTGGCCTTGACCTAGCATGCTATATTTCCATCAGTTAAGAATCATGTTAGTACTCTGATTTTTTTCAGATCTTTCAGACACTTCTCTTCACTCTTTCTCAAAACTTCAGCTACAGGAACTGGAAGTGGGCTAGGACTGTGTCTCAGTGGTAGAGTAATTGCCTACCATGTGCCAAGTCCTGAGTTTGAGCCCCAGCACAGCAAAAATGAAAACAAAACAAAATAACAAAACACCAAAACAGAACAGAACAAAAACTTCAGCTACGTTGTTTGTGTTAGTCTGTTTTTCATTGCTGTGACCAAAATACTAAATATAAACAATTTCAAAGGAGGAAAATTTTATTTTGGCTCCCAGTTTCAGAGGTTTCAGTGGCTGATTTCAAAGGTTAGGCCCATTTCTTTCGGCCTGGGGCAAGGCAGAAAACCTTGACACAAGTGGGTGGTGGAGGAAGGTTGCCCAGTTTGTAGTAGTCGGGAACAGAGAGAGAAAGGAGGGGATCGGTGTTAGCAAAAGAAAAACCCTTCCATGGTATACCTGAACATGACCTACTTCCTTCAACTGTGCTTCACCTCCAATAATTTCCGTCACCTCCTATAATGCCATCAAATTATTGATCAAATAGTGGAATAATGCTTTAATGAAGCCAGAGTCCTCATGATCCACTCAATTTCCAAAAGCCTCATCTCTTGACATTATTGCATTGTCTTCAACAAACATTAGATTTGAGGAGACACCAAGATCCAAACACTAACAATGCCAAAAGCAGCAATCACAAACTTTCTCATTTGTTCCTTTTAATGACAGAGAAAAGTCATATTTGTTCTTTGTCATTGTCAGGTTTTCACTCTTTAGGAAGATCTACTACCATGCCAGGAAATATTTTATACCTCCCAAGAAAGGTTGTTTTTTTTTTTTTTTCCTTCTGTGGTTACTTGAAGGACCTCTTAGTGAAGAAAATAAAGTAGATGACTAAGTATAAAACATTCATTAAAGTGTTCTTCAAGTATATATTGTGTGAAAAAAAAATGATTTGGCTACAGAGAATGATTGGTATGTCAAGAATTTCATTTCAGGCAACAATTTTGTTATTAGAACAAGCCTCAGTTGTCTACACATTGGTTTTGTTCAGAAGATGTAATGCAAGATAAATAAAAAGAGAACTTCCAATGCTGTTATCTGCCATGCAGTACTTCTATTGTAAGTACAGATAATAACAGTTCTAATATTTTTTTCATTTCCTCGGGCACCAAATCTCCCTCTCTCTGCACACAATGCCCTTTACACTGTGACTCCTGTGACTGCCACTCCAGCAGCTCAGAAGACCTGAACAGATAATCAAGCAGTGTCTCTTAGGAGGAGGAAATATACTCTTATCTTTAAATCCAGACTCCTGCATGTCTTGCAAGGAATAACTGAAGTACTTCTTGCAGTTTAGGATACCTCAAGAATGAAAATCACTTAAAATAGAGGTATCTTACAATGTCACCAATTTCCTAGATAGGTGATCACTTAAAAAGAGAGAAAAAAAAGAAGACAGATGAGGAAGGGGAAGAGGAGGAGGAAGAGAAGGGAAAGGAGGAAGAGGAGGAGGAAATGATGGCATTAGCTAAATTCATGCATGAGCAGTAATAAACTTTGTCTCTAGATGAAGAGTGATAGAGAGCCTGAATCTTTATTTCCTGTGATGTACCTAAAGTCCCACAGATAAATGCAAGATCTGCATTAAGAATACTGTTTCACAGACAGGCAAATGTACCCTATCAGCTCTGGAATGTTCGGAGGCAAAGGATTTCTTATGTTCACTTCATAATTTCCAAGCATCATTTAAAAATATGTTTCAGCATTTGAAATACAAAATTTTCATGATAGATACAGGTCACAATGGTCATATAACATGATAAAAATTGTCTCATCTCAAAGGTTATAAGACCAGAATGTCAGTTTTATCATTCCTTGGATCTTTGTAGTTGATTTCTCAACTACAAAGCAGTGATAGCAATTATCCCTCCCAGAGTGCTATAAAGAGAGAAGGAGTGGACATAAGAAAATGAACTTTGAAAAGATGGAGTGTCATCTAAGCCAGTGATTCTCAAACTTTACCATGCATCATGATTTTTAAAAACATAGATTGTTGGACCTATTCCCAGGGTTTCTGACTCACTGGGTATAGGGTAGGGAGAGATAATTTTCATTCCCATGTATCTGTTGATACTACTGCCACTGTTCTTTGTAGCACCCTTTGAGAATAACTGGTATAAACTAATTGCTTTCCAACTCATTCTGCAAAGCCTGAGAACGCAGGGGTATATAGAACATCTGTCATAAGGGAAGCCAAAAAATGTTTTAGTGCACAGCAGTGGGAACTCCCAGTTCCAGCTTCACACTTACCCTTAGCCCTCATCCCATCTCTTCTCCAAATACCACAGTTAGGCATGTTTTATTTTTGTATCTCTGCCAACATTGGGGTTGTAGGGAACATTTTACCTGAAAAGGGGATTAAAATTATATATCAAAATTTTAAGACTCTGAGTTGCATATCTCCCATATCTTATCAAAATGAAATGAAGTTTATAAATTATATGAGTAATTTGATCAGATGGAAAACCTAAACTACTATAACTGCAAAATCTCAAAATTTTAAGGTTCTAAATCATTCATCTTTATTTTCCCATGTATGAAAAAAAATTCAACTTATGTTACTTGGGAACGTTGAGACATTTACAGATTTAAGTCTGAAAGAATCTATGAGGAGAAAAAGATCTTAGTCTCATTAATATTGAAACATAAATCTAGGTGTAAAACTTTAAAAATTTGTCCTTTTCTGTTGTTTTCAGGATATTGAGAGAATAAAATAAGTATGAATTAGGCAACTGAAGACATTACATAAATCACATTTATGATCAATTTTTAATTAAAGTTCATGGAGAAGAAAATGAATAATAAACATTCAAATGCTTTCCTCCAAACCCCACCAGCAACCAAAATATGTGAATAGTATTTACTTAGGCTGGGAAATATATAGTGGGATTTTTTTTGCAGATATTTAATTAGCAGTTTTAATTTGTTTAGAGTAATGTAAGAATTGAAAAGTACAATTAGATTGCATTGACTTTATAGATTTTAATATTATTTTATTTGGAAAGGAAATAAAACTCCTTCCAAAAATGGGTATTTCCTTATTCAGTAAAAGAAATGTACAAGATAAACTTGGGACATGTTATTTTACCAGGAAAAAGGAAAGTTTTAAAATAATTAGTGGAGTTCTGACATGCAGCACAGATGCCAACTTGAGGGTACTAGCAAGGTTGGAGCAATTTAATCATTGGAGGATTAGGTATGATTGTTTAAAATATATCATATATAAAATTATTTTTAAAATAAAAAATATCTCACTGGCCAATCCTGCTGGTTACTAGAGTATAAATTTATTACATTAAATTGAAAAGCAAAGAGAAGTGAGCATAGTTTTATCCTGTAATTCTTAAACAAGCTGTATATCAGAATAATCAATCATAAATGAAGAAAAAGTATGCCTTACAGAAAATTTCCAGCATTTTTCAGGAAGGATAGAAGTAGAAAATCCCCCAAGGTGAACCTATGAAATGGTCAGTAAATGGATTTTAAAGGCATTAACTGAAACATTAATGAACAACTTTTTAGCAGAGAAACCAGGTTAACACAACCTGCATCACTGACTAGCTTTAGTAATTATTATTAATAGAACAAGTAGACATTGGGTATTTCAAGATGTCCTGAAAAATGAAGCTAAGTTTCCCATCTAGGGAATCATCATGATAAATAACATGTCTGATTCTGTGCTTACCTCTGCATCTAACTACACAATTATAGAAAATGAAGGAAAATTATATATAATTCCATAAAATTATATGTGAAAATTTAAACATTCTATTGGACATGAGAAGCCTTTACTAGCAAAGCCATAATGTCTAAGACTTGCTTTTAAAACACTCAAGCAAAATAAAATATTCGTGGGAAAAAATAAAAAGTTGAAACAAAGTTTGCATAACATTCATAGTTGTTGAAGCTGGGTATAGTTACATAAAATTTTATTATACAATTATTTTTACCTTTTTATGTGCTTGAAATTTTCTTCTAATAAAGTATAAATAAAAAAGAAGCAGAAAGAGATGGCACAAATTGATGTAGGGAATCAAAGGAACATAGTGCACTACTTCTCAAACACTTTGATCTCAAAACTCTTTGTCCCCTTTGAAACCATTGAGGACACCAAATTTGATGTTGTTGTTATGCCTTTTTAAAAAAAATATTTATGAGTGCCTTGTAGTTTTACATAATACTGGGGTTCATTTTGACATAATCATACATGCATGGGTTATAGTTTGCCCCATTTTGCAGTACTTCCCCTTTCCCTTCTCTCTTTCCTCTCCTGTTCCCCTTCTTTTAATCTACTGGTCTTCCTTCTATTTATTTACATTGGTGCTTTATAAATATACATAAAGGTGGAATATCCTGTAGTATTCTCATATATGTACTTAGCATAATTTGGCCAATTTAATTTTTCATTTCCTCTTTTTTCTCATTCCTCCTCCCTTCTCCTCAATCTCCTTTCTAAACCCCACTGATTTCCATTCTGTTTTCATGGGATCCACAATCCCACACACTTTTTCCCCTCATTCTTCTCTAGTTTTCACATTTGAGAAAAAAATATTTGACTCTTCACTTTCTGAGTCTGGCCTATTTCCCTTAGCATGCTGTTCTTTTAGTTTCATCCATTTACCAGCAAATGCCATTATTTCATTCTTTATGGCTGAATAAAAGTCCCTTTTGTATATATACCACGTTTTCTTTATCCATTCATCTGTGACTGGAACCTAGGCTCGTTTCATAACTTGGCTATTGTGAGTTGATTTTTGTTCTTTTAGATAAATACATAGATAGCTGGGTCTTATGGTGGTTCTCATTCCTAGTCTTTTGATGAGTTTCCACATAGCTCTCCAAAGTGGCTATACCAATTTGCAGTTCTAACAACAATATATGATTGTACCTTTTCCTACACATTCTTGCCAGCATTTATCATTATTTGCATCACTGATGATTGTCATTCTAATTGCAGGGAGATGAAATCTCAATGTAGTTTTAATTTGCATTTCCCTGATTGTTAGAGATGTTGAACATTTTTCATATATTTATTTGTTGGCGAATTGTGTTTCTTCTTCTGAGAAATGTCTGTTTTGTTCTTTTGCTCATTTATTGATTCAGTTATTTATTGTTGTTGTTGTAGTGTGTGTGTGAAATTTCTGAGTTCTTTATATATTATGAATATTAATCCCCTGTTGGAGCAGCAGTTGAAAAGATTTATTCTCTTCTATATGGTCTTTCTTCACATTCTTTTTTTTCTGCTGTGCAGAAACTTTTTATATTAATGACATCCCATATATTGATTTTTCATTCTATTTCTTGAGCATTAGGGGGTCATAATAGGAAAATCATTGCCTGGGCCAATATTTTGGAGTGCTGAACCTATGTTTTCTCTAGCAGTTGCAAAGTTATTTTATCTAATTCCTAGGTCCAAAGAGTTTTTTTTTTTTTAATGTGGATTATATTTATCAATATTTAATATATTAGAAATGAATAGATAAATTTTAAAAATATTTACTTGTAAATTATTTTTATAAATAATACTAAATATATTATATATTAACATAAATATAAAAAATAGGGTTAAAATTATGTTTATATATACCTCTGGGAAGATAAATCTTCAATATGCTCAAGATTTTCTAGCTTATTGAAGTATAGACTTTCAAAATAGTTTCTGATGATCCTCTGGATTTCTTTAGTGTTTCTGGTGATATTTCCTTTTTTTATCCCAGATTTTGATAATTTGAGTTTTTCCCTCTTTCTTTTGGTCAGTTTGGCTACTGACCTACCCAAAATAAGCTGAAGGATATAGAAACTTAAAGAGATCAATTTCAAAGAATAAAATTGAAACAGCTATCAAAAACCTTCAAACAAACAAAAACTAGGACTGGATGGATTCTCCAATTAGTTCTGCCAGACTTTTAAAGAACACTAATCTTCCTCAAAGTATTCCATTAAATAAAGGGAAAAACCCTTCCAAACTCATTCTATGAAGCTAGTATCATGGTCATACCAAAATCAGATAAAGACCCATGGAGGAAAGAAAACTTCAGGCCAAACTATTAATAAAATATTGACAAACAGCACACAAAACACATTTTAAAAGATAGTGCAGTCTGATAAAGTGAGCTTCATCCCAGGGATGCAAGGTTTGTTCAATATAGGAAATTAATAAATCTAATTCATCACATAAATAGACTTAAGGACAAAAATCACATGTTTATCTCAATAAATGCAAAAACCACATTTGACAAAGTACAAGACCCATTCATGTTCAAAACACAAGAGAAACTAGGGACAGAAGGAAATTGCCTCAAAATTATGAAGCCTACATATAACATACCTAAGGCCAACATTATTATGAATGGAGAAAAAACTGAAAACATTTTCTCTAAAAAGCAGGAATAGAACAAGCATACCCACTTTTACTTCATATAGTCCTTAAAACTCTAGACAGAGAAATCAGGCAAGAGAAGAAAATCAAAGGAAAATCAAATAGGAAAAGAAGAGCTCAAACTATCTATGTTGACAACATGAGCCTATATTTAGAAGACCCAAGAAACCTCAACAGATGTCTTCCAAAGCTTATAAATGAAATCAGCAAATTAGCAGTCTACAAGATCAATACCCACAGATCAACCACACTCTTATACTTAAATGTCAATTCTGCTAAAAAGAAATTAAGAAAACTATCTCATTTACAATAGCCTCAAAACATTAACCTAACAAAAAAGGTGAAAGACCTGAGCAATGAAAAATACAGCATACTAAAGAAAGAAATTGAAGAAGACCTTAAAAGATGTCTCATGTTCTTGGATAGGCAGAATTAATATTGTCAAAATGGCCATACTACCAAAAACGCTATACAGATTCAATGCAATTCCCACGAAAATTCCAATGACATACTTCATAGAACTAGAAAAAACAGTTATGAAATTCATTTGAAAAAATTAGACCCAGGTAACTAAAGCAATCTGTAGCAAGGAAAAAAAATAAGCAGAAGGCATTACAATGTTAAAATATACTACAGAGCAACAGTAACAAGAACAGTCTGGTATTAGCACAAAAACAGACATGAAGACCAATGAAATAGAAAAGAAGACACAGAGACAAACCCACATTAATGCAGCTATCTGTTATTAGACAAATGTGCCAAAAAACATATGTTGAAGAAGAAAAATACCCTTTTTAACAAATGGTGCTGGAAAAACTGAAAATTTCATGTGTAGTAAAGTGAAATTTAACCCAAATCTCTAACCCTGCACAAAACTCAACTCAATGTGGATCAAATACCTAGGAATTAGACCAGAAATCTGAAACTGTTAGAAGAGACTGCAGGCACAACACTCTAACATGTCAGTTCCAGAACTGACTTTTTAAACAAGACTCCTTAAGCATAAGTAAATCTAAAAGTCAATAAGGGAGATGCCATCAAATTAAAATGCTTCTTCACAGCAAAGGAAGCAATTAATAGCATGAAAGAGAGCCTACAGAATGGGAGAAAATCTTTGCCACCTGAATCTCAGATACAGCATTAATCTCCAGGATATGCAATGAACTCAAAAAACTTAAAACCAAAAATTAAATAACCCAATCAATAAATGGGCAAAGAAACTGTACAGGCACTTCACAGAAGAAGAAATAAAATGAAAAATGTTCAACATCTCTAGCAATTAAAGAAATGCAGATTAAAACTATCTTGAAGTTTCATCTAACTACAGTAAGAATGGAAATTATCAAGAATATGAATAGCAATAAATATTGGAAAGGAGGTGGGGGAAAATGTATACTCATAAGTTTCTGGTGAGACTTAAAATTAGTGCAACCACAGTGGAAAGCAGTATAGAGATTCCTCAAAAAATTAGGAATAGAACCACCATATGACTCAGCTATTCCACTCTTCTGTAATTCTCCAAATGCTTTAAAACCAACATTCTACAGTGATGTAGGCCACAACAATGTTAATAGCAGCACAATTCTCAATAGTTAAACTATGGAGCTAAAATAGGTGCCCTTCAATAGATGAGTGAATAAAGAAAATGTGGTATATATACTCAATCAAGCATTATTCAGTCATCAAGAATGATTTTATGTCATTAGCCAATAAACATTTGGAACTGTAGTCTATCATGCTAATTAAAATAAGCCAGTCCCAACAAGTCAAAAGTTGGATGTTTTCTCTGATATGCCGAAGGTAATCAAAAATAAGGAGGGGGAAAGTAAAAAAAAGAAAAAAGAAAAAGAATTGAAGAAATATAAATGGAGTAGACAAAGGGAAATGAAGGGAAGGGAGGAAGTATGGGACAGGGAAAGACAGTGGAATAAATATGACCTAATTTTCCCATGTACATATATGAACACACCACTGTGAATCTCACCACTGCGTACGTCCAAAAGGCACAGAGGTGTACATCAAAAAGCACTATATGTAAATAGCAAAAAGATCAGTAGAGTAAAGGGAAGGGAAATGGGAGGGAAGAGGGGAGAGAATGGGGAAATATTGGGGACTCAATTAGAACAAATGATATTACATGACTTTATAATTATGTCACAATGAATACTATTGTCATGGATAACTAAAAAGAATCAATTTTTTAAACTATGTTTTAAAAAATCAGGGGTGATATTGTTTTACATATTTATGAATTCTTTTAAGTTCTGATTTAACAAAGGAAAACTAAATTTTCATGTCTGCTTCTTTATTTACCCATGTGTAATGCCTTGTAATGTTTAAAATACTTGAAGTAAATGTGGACTTTAAAATATTTAGCTTGGAAATGGAGGGAGTATTTTATAACCTTTTCTAGATGATTTTGAATATTCTTGTGATTCTACATGATAAATATTATTTCTTAAATATTAGTGGAAGTGTAGGGTCTGAATCCATGTCAATAAATATTTCGTACTCTATTACACATTCTATTTTAACAAAATCCATTTTTCCATCTCAGTTTAAACAGCTATTTTTTTCTATGCATGACTTTATAATATCAAACTTTGCTAGTTTGAGAAATAGTGGCTCACTAAGTGATATAGACTGTCCAAGTGGTGACATGTTGAAACTAATTTTGTTATTTTAAATTTTTTAACTATAGGTGAATGATAATAAAGAAAAAAATGACTTCCGATAGAGTTTAGTTTCATTGCTTTGATTGTTGGCTGAGACATCAACAATTTTACTCATTATTGTTTCTGTACCACCAATGAAACAGTCAATATAGCAGAAAAAGAAAATAATGTCTTACTATTATAATGAAAGTAATTTTTGAAATCACATTTCTCAAAGGAACCATCTTGCCCAAACTTCTCTCAACTACCTAGCAACTATATAAATGAAAAGATCATGAATGAAAAATGCTAGAGTAACTTAAAGTTTTTCTCTCAAACCAATTCTTCCCTGCACTCAGTGGTTTGGAAAAAGGTGTTTAGGCTTATAGAGAAATTTTATAAACAGATTTTGCTTTATAAATTTAAACTTCAAAAGATATTGCTGTAACTTTTATTTTTTGATTTACAAAATTAACCTGTGGAATTATTATGGTGGTTCTTTGACTAAAAGAATAATATGCTTCCTCATTGATAGTGTGTATTTCCAATTCAGTAAATCCTATATAGAGAAAAGTTCTGATACATTCAGTGTGCACCAGTGAGCTGAAATGATCTCAGGAACATACAGAGCTAGACCCCAGAAATAGACCCCATCATGGACCTCAGTGGGAACATGTGGAGAACTTGAGAGTTTATAGATGGGAAGGAGAGTTTTCCTTATTCATTTGAGTAATTCATTTCCTTATTCATTTCCTCTTTGTGGAACTTCTCTGAGTTCTCCTGAAAATTGTCCATTAATTGTTTTTAATTTTCTTCTTTTCATCGACTTTATTACCAAATCTTCAGACCTGATTTAAATATTATTTTTATACACTCATTTCCTCTATATTTCCAAAAATATATTTATATTTACTGTCTTCCTCACAAATTGTAATGAAAATAAAATTATTCAATAAATATACTAATTGATAAGAAAAGTAGAAATGGAGAGAATTCATGTTGTTTATGAATTTCTTGAAAATAGTAAATAGGAGTCTTATGATAACTAAAATCCTTTTTACTCCTCTACAGGTGTCACATTTAAAAAAAAATAAACCCATAAAGGTGACACAAAATAAAAAACAAAAGAGCTGGGTGCATTGGCACACACCTATAATCCCAGCACCTTGAGGCTGAGACAGGAGGATCATAAGTTCAAAGCCAGCTTCAGCAAAAGCAAGGCAACTCAGTGAGACTCTGTCTCTAAATAAAACACAAAATAGGGTTGGGGATGTGGCTCAGTGGTCGGGTACCCCTGAGTTAAATGCCCAGTACCCTTCACCAAAAAAGCAAAGGAACTGCTAAAATGTAGTCAGATGTGCAAATTATAAAATAAATACCCTGAGATTAAGTGTTAAATATTTGAATATTTAAAAAATATACTTAATAAAAAGAGCTGTTATTTTTCAGAATATGTGTGCTGAACCTATCGACCCTCCAGTCTAAATTCAAATTCTTTTCCTCTACTTTGTTCACTCATTGATTTCACTTTGAATAATTTTCTACATAAAGTTTTGTGGTTTCCTTGGTAAAAATGTAATTAACCTAGTAAACATATGCATTTGTATTATAGACAGAAACATATTTTCTTGAATCTTAATTAAGAACTCATTTATTATTTCTAGTCAAAACAGAATGAGGAAAGATTTGGGCTTTCAGACCCCACACCATCTGCATTCCTAATGACAACAGAAATCAAGTTGGCACAATCATAGAGACAAGTGTTTTATTTTAGCAGGCAGCAATATTATTAAATATAACATTTAAAAATATAAGCATCTTTATAGAAACATTTTTCTAACACATTTATAATGAAATAAACAATTGGATAATTAATACAAGGTCACTATTTAGTAAATGTATTTTGTCTCTTTTTGCTATATATAAGACAAAATGCATTTACTAAACAGTGGCCTTAAATTGGTTTAAAAGAACTAAGCACAGACCTTCAAAAAAATTTTCCAATGGAAGGAATCATGTCATAAAACTTTATTATTCCTCTCAACAACATGCTTAATAAAACCTACTAGGGGATAGATTTTTAAACAAGGGAAGGGAAATAGGAAGAGAAAAGACAGTAGAATAAATCTAATATGATTTTCCTATGTACACATGTGAAAATACTTCAGTGAATTCCACCATTGTGCCCATCCACAAGAATGGGGTCCTAATTAGAGTAAGACAGTCCATGCTTGTATAATTTATCAAAATGGATTCTATTATCATGTATAACTAAGATGAATCAAAAAAATAAGGAAAAGTAAAACTAATAATTCTTCTAGCATTTTATATGTTGTAACTGATTGTTAGTGTTCACTGCCTTTTCTAGGATTCCTAAACAAAATAAAGCTATTCAAATACAATAGGTAATGCCACCTACAACCTTTCCTTGGTCTCTTTTGAAACCACAATATCCAGGAGAATTCTTTATTTATTTACTCATGTTTCTTAAATCTATGGGACAAGTAGAAGCAGCCTTCTCTTGGTTTTATTGGTCCACTTATCTCAGATAGTGACCATTTCAAAAATTGCAAGCTGAGAAGAATCACTAATCAGATAAAATACATCATTCACTTGAAGCCTTGAATGTCGCTTATTCTCTTTTTATTTATAAATGTGTTTAATCACTACATAAGAATTTTAACATCACAGTTGTGAGCATCAAAAAACTTGGGATCTGATCTCTAATCTGATCACTAATTTAAAATAAAGGTGCCTGCTGAAGAGCAATCTCTAGATGTGAGAAATCTGAAATTTCCCAAGTGATTCCAACACACACCCTGGTGAAGAAATGGTATGTTCTTTCTTCAATAAAATTGTGAAATGATTCCCAAGTCTTATATTTTAACTAAGAACAATTATTTCATGAATATTATCAGAGGGATCTAGAATTATTTGAATTGTGCACTTATGTCATGTCCCCTCGCCAGCAAGGAAGACACGACACAGGATTCTTCTTTCAGCAGTTTATTCAGGACCCTTGAAGCATGGCGAAAAAACTCTCTCTTTCCCAGTCTGCACTAGCTTAAATCCCTCGCCCAGCCAACGCACTTGTGCCACGTGGGAAAAACTGATTGGTACACGAAAGCGGAAACAAGTCAGAGCTCAGCTCTACAGCCTTACAAGGAGTTGTTTACTTCAACAACTCCAACTGCCAAGAAAGTGGAAGAAGGAGACCCACGTCATTTTTAGGGTGTGGTCGCTGGCTCCCTACACACTTAGCTCTCTAAGCTGATTCTATATCCTGTTTTGTTTTCTAACCTGTATTTTAACATTTACTTCATGTGCCTTTCATGGTTAAAGGTTGCTACACATGAGACAATATTCTATAAGAAGGGGGAATGAGTTTGTCTTACTAATATCTGTATCTGCATTACTTAACCCAGGGTCAAATATATAAGGTTCTCAAATGTTTACTGATGGAGCATGAATTTTTGTACAACAATTAAGTCATTAACTTCTTGTCTGGAGAAAGCTTCTATTTAACAAGAAAATTTACAAACTATTTCTAAAACATTCTAGGCTTTATAATTTACACAACAGCTTGTGATTTGTACACATGAAATCTATTTGTAACTATTTAAATGGTCTCTGAGGCAGAAATTATCAGGCTTGTTCTACCCGTGTACTAAATCCACAGTTTATATAAATTATAGAGAAAGCAAGATTCAGTCAGTCATTAAATCTTTCAAATAAAATATCCCCACCAAAGTTTTTGTGAAGTTTGAACTAACATATTCCTGTAATTATGGATAATTTTATGTAGCACAAGCATGAAAGTTTGAAAATAGCCCTCTAAATCTCTGTGGGACTACCTTTGAATTTTCATCATCCATCATCATTCATAAGAGAGCATTGAAGTGGTTAATATGTTTTCTCTGTAGGGATAGGTTTTCTTTATTAAGTGTTTTCTTCTGGATTATGAGAATCAGATCAAGTATTTGTCTTTATAATATCAATCAATAATCATAAAATCAAGAAGCATAACTTGTTCTGCAGGGCAATCAGCAAGGATACTCTCTTTGTGTTTAAATATGGATTTCAATCTTAGTAATCAAGATTTTCTTTGCATGTTGGAAATTATAGTTTACTTCTCTTTTAAAAAATACCAATGTGGTGACTTATTCAGAAACTCCTTTATATCTACACTATATCAAAATATTGACCAAACTCAGGTATATATTTATATTAAGTATAGATATTACTCTTGAAACAGCAAGATAACCTGATTGTGTATGTGTTATCCATGTAGCCAATAAAGAGGTGATTTTCATATTAAAAATTTAGAAATTATAGCACATATATGGCATAGTATCCTTTGACTATCTTAAGATGTGAGCCATCAAGAAGTAACCTATCAGGATTTCTAGAGGGAACATCAGTGAAGTCAGTACAGGACATACTTACAGCGTCAATAAATGTTAAGCAGTCATGCAATTCACCTTTAACCAAAGGGTGAAGTAAAAGAGCAGTTTCAAATTGGAATAGCATTTGGAGAATGTTTTAATTTTATTTTTAGATTGACACATAATATCTGTACATATTTATGAAGTACAATGCAATGTTTTGACTCATGTACACACTGGGTAATGATCAACTCAGGGTGATTAGCCTGATGATCACCTTAAACTTTTATCATTTCTTTATGTTCAGTATTTTCAGAATCCTCTCTTCCAGCCATTTTGAGATATATAATGCATTCTGTGACCACCCTATTGTGTCCCAGGAAACCAGTACTTAAATTCCCTGTGTGCCTTGAACCCATTGTCTTGAATAGCTCCATGGGAAGAGCCTCACACTGGAAATGAGGGAATTTGGAGGTTTTATGGAGAACAGACTATAACAGAATTTCAGAGTTATTCAGCTGGCCAAGAAGTATTTGTTTTTCAGATAATAAGGCTTCAATGAAACAAGGATCCCATGGAATAAGAAAGAGGTCAAGTTAATCCTAGTAAGGATTAAATTAATTAGAAGGCCACCATTACAAGTGTATAAGCAAAGAAGAGGTGCTAAAATAATATTAAAAGAAAATTTAAGATGTGTAATTAACTTGTGATGAGTTTCTAGTTTCTGGGTAAGAAGACTTAAAACACAATTTTCTATTTTATGTGCAAAAAATGAGCAATGTTTAGCATAATTAGAAATGCTCAAAATCTGGAAGATTTTAGCTAATTAAGGAAAAAATGAACTTCTGCTTCCAGTCATCCCAAAATAACAAAGACGTAATGTGCCCTTCTTCTCTAAAATAACCTGTAAATTGAAGAAATTCATGAAATGTTTTCTGGATGTAAGAATATGGGTTATAGAGAACTGTGATTTTTAGTGTTTTGGTTCATGATCCTTTATATGAGAAGGAAGGAAAAAGTGATAATAGTTTCTCTGAAATTTTCTGTGTTACTATGCTGGGTATAAAATTAATATTTGTATTTGTGCCACATTATGTCCTCTATAAATTAAAAATATATGTAAACCTATGGTAACTGTAAACTCTAATACTTTGGTTATTCCTAAGGTTATATGTGTTAGAAGGTGACATAAATGAGTCTTTGTAGGGAGATTTACATTTCAATGGTGGGAAAGGAGCTATATGTGTCCATATAACTTTAGTGTAATTAATACTGTAACAGAACATGAGCTCAGTTTTATGGAATCCAAGAGTAGGCAGGAAAAGCTATATCTGACATGTGGTATTACAAATTTTGATGTTTAAATTGAATTTGAAAAATGATTGAGAGATTTATCAACAGAGAAAAAAAATTTCTGTTACACTTCTAGTAAACAAATGTCTGGCATATAAATATCTTTTGTTGAATAAATAGATGTTATTGAAGGGAATGGACAAGAGAATCAACTATCCCACCAGTAATACTTACATGGCAGATTATAATTGAAAGGCAGACTCATCAAGTTGATCAACTATTGCTAATGCCATTTTAAGTTATTTCCTGACTTCTTTCTTTTTTTTTTAAAGAGAGAGTGAGAGAAAATTTTTTTTTAATATTTATGGTTTTTTTTTTAGTTTTCAGCGGACACAACATCTTTGTTTGTATGTGGTGCTGAGGATCGAACCCAGGCCAAATGCATGCCAGGCGAGCGCGCTACCGCTTGAGCCATATCCCCAGCCCTTATTTCCTGATTTCATAAAGAGCATCTTTTAGGGTAGCCAATACAATGAACATATTACAAGAAATGATTAGTCCACATTTTTTTTTCATTCACTTTGCTAAAATTAGTCTAGAGCAGAAAAGTCTCACACTATTACATTACAAAAAATATTTCAGGGGAAAAGTTTCCCTAAGCTGGATATTAGTCTGCTATCTAAGACGACCTTCTTTTTCTTTTCCTTTATTTTCTCTTCTCTTTCTTCATCTTTTCCTCCTCCTCCCTCCTCCACCATCTTCTTCTCTCTCTCTGTTGTGATACTTGGGATTAGACCTGGGGTACTCTACAACCAAGCTATATTCCCAAACCTTTTTAAAATTTTTGTTTTGAGACAGGCTCTTGCTAAATTGCAGAGGCTAGGCTTCAACTTGCCATCTTCATGTTTCAGCCTCCTACTGGCTATAATTACAGGGGTACACCACCAGGCCCAAACCAAAGACAACCTTATTTTCATCTGAATAAAAATGGAACTCTCATATTAAGAAAAATTATATGACACCCACTATCATCACAGAAAATGTGTATGATTACAACAATGCTAGGCTAGAAATTGGCATACCTGGGATTTATTTTAGCTCATGCACAAATATTTAACACGATCTTGGATAAATCCAGGTCTCATTTCTTCATCTGTACAAAAAGGTGAACAATTGCATAATCGCATGGCCTTTTCTCAGATCAAATGTTCTAGGACCTTTATAAGCACAGCATAGAAATCTATTTCCAGATGCTTCAGGTGTGCGTTTTCAAATTTCTTATGTGTGTTATTAGTGTGTGTGCCTGCCCATCAGTTTGCATGTGTGTGTGTGTGGACATGACCAGTACATTATAACTCTTGTCTCAGAAGTAAGAATATAGCAAGTTTAGATAGAAATTTCTTTGACAGGCACATATTTCCCTTAGATAAGTGAAGCACTCATTAGGGTATAAAACTGATTCACAGATTTTCTCTGACCTAAGCCAATAAATATGTCAGCTCTATCTTGCAGTTGATATCAGTTATACCTGTATTTTCTAGTTCTTTCTAGATAACAGACTAGTAATTCAGTCAAAGGAGCAATAAAATCAAAACCAATCATGTGTTAGAAAAACAGAGTTTCTAGAAACTTGTCATTGGAGTCCTAAATTTACAGTTGCAGTTTTTCTTTCTTGTGTTCTTACAACATATTAGAATTCCAAAATAAATACAATGGGCAGGTAACTATTTCAATAAAAATAGTTTAGGTTTGATTTTTGAAAGAAGGATACAGTCCTTGTATCCAAATGCAATTGCTTTGATCAAAGGAAGAGGAAAATTTCTCAGTGCATAAGTTTTGCTCAGTTTTCAAAATGTTTATTACTTGAAAACATTCTTGAAAGAAATTAAATTATATAGAAATAGACAAAGAAAAATGAGAATCTTTACTGACTATTGCTATTACACCCCTTTACTATGATCAGAGATCCATTGTGTGTCTTCCTAGGTGATAGGTGTAGACTTATTTTCATTCATAGATTTCACATAAAGACATTATATACATGCATGAATTTAAGATGCAAATTATATATTTTATGTTGTTACATTTAGGTTATTCTCATTGTCTTCAACAAACACAAAATATTCCAAACTATGGATATACTAATATTTATTTTACCACTTGGACATTGGTAGCAGTTTGATTATTTTCCTAACACATGAAGAACAGGAATGGACATCATTTAGCATGTGTTTTGCAGGTAAGTGTGAGTATGTATTGTAGGATTAATTTTAAATGACATACATTTTCATGTATACTGCAAAATACTTTCCATAATGAATGTATGTGTGTCCATGTCCTCAAGAAAATAACTCGATATTTTTAGACTTAAAATTTTTATCAATCGAATAGATGAAAAAATATCACTCCTATTCTGTAATATTGTTGTGATTCAGCATTTTTATGTGCTTACCAGTTATTCCAGTTCTTTTGTGTGAATGACTGATGACAGTTTTTCTACACATTTCACCTGAACTCTATTTTTTCTCATGTTTGATGTATACTCTGCATAGAAATCTTTTTCAGTCAGGCAGGCTGACTTCTGTTACTTATTTTTTAACTTTGCATATGATGTCCTTATTGAATTAAAGCTTTTAACTGTAATGCCAGCTGATCCATCACTCTATTCCCTATCATTTAGGATATTTTTTAAATCAACGAAAATTTTTTTCAGTTTTTTTTTTCCTTTGATTATTGTGTCTTTTATATTTAGCACCTTAATTTATCTTGAATTACATTTTTGTGAGGAAGCTAGGTAGTGGTCTTGCCTGGTTACACCATCCCTACAATTTAGATAGTGTATGTAACCTATTCTCTCAATTTTTTTCTTTTAGAGAGGTTTTATTTCTTTCTTCCGTGTGTGTGTGTGTGTGTGTGTGTGTGTGTGTATTTTTTTCCTTTTTTCATCCTGCTGAGCTGCCTCAGTTGTTGACAGCAGTATGAAACCCTTTTCTTGTTCCAAACCCACGGGAATGGCATTCGATATTTCACAATTAACTCATGATTGATGTAGAACCTGGTAGACACCTTCATCATTTTGAAGAATATATTTCATTTTCCTAGTTTGCTGATAGTTTTTACCATTAATAGGTATTGAATTTGTCAAAACTTCCTGCCTTTGTTGGCATGAGTCCTAAGCTTCTCTTGCTTAGTCTGTTGATATAGTGAATCACATTGCTTGTGTTCCATTGTTAAAAGACCCTTACAATGACAGGACCAAAGCTACAGGGTCAGGATGTAGTATCATTAATATATAGCTAACTCCATTTGCTATGTATTATATTATATATGTTAATATAAAGCTAATTTGATTTGTATATTTTGTGGAAGTTTTTGTATTTTTATTACTTCCTTTTAGTTTTACTTAACATAGGGATTTATTTTGACATGTTTGTAAAATCATGGAATATAATTTTCCCTAATTCAGTACCTAGTATTTCCCCTTTCCCTTTCCTCCCCCTGTTTCCTTCCCTCTATTCTACTGATCTCCTGCTATTAATTTATAGTTTTTCTTTGAATGAATGTCATGTAGATATACATGATGGTGAGATTCACTGTGGTATATTCATACATGTACATAGGAAGGTTAGATCAGATCCATTCCATTGTTCTTCCCTTATGGACTTTCTCCTCTTTCCCCTCTAAACTTCTCCCTCTGCACCAATGATCTTTCTTCTATATTGATGGAATCCCAAACCTCTTTTCTTTTCCTTTTCCTTATTTTAGGCGAGCTTCTGCATAAAAGAGAAAAGATTCAACCTTTGATTTTCTGAATCTAGTTTATTTCATTTAGTGATACATTCTCCAGTTCCTTGCATTTACTAGAAAATATCACAATTTCATTCTTTGTATGGCTTTATATATTCTATTGTTTAAATATACCACATTTTCCTTATCCATTCATCTGTTGAAGGCACCTAGGTTGGCTCATAGCTTAGCCATTGTGAATAGTACTGCTACAAATATTAATGTGGTTGCATCACCATAGTATGCTGAGAAATAAAAACCTAATCTTATACTTCTGCATATGGATAACCAGTTTTTCCAGCATCATTTGTTAAAAAGGCTATCTTTTCTCCAATGTATGTTTATGGCACCTTTATTTAGTCTGAGATAACTGTATATATATGGGTCTGTCTCTGTGTCTTCTATTCTGTTCCATTGGTCTTCCTGTCTGTTTTGGTTTCAGTACAATGCTGTTTTTGTTACTTTATCACTGAAGTATAATTTGAGGTCCAGTATTGTGAAGGCTCTGGCATTAAACTTTTTGCTCAGGATTGTTTTGGCTATTCTGGGTCTCTCATTTTTTTCAAATCAATTCATAACTGTTTTTTTCTAGTTCTTTGAAGAATGCCATTGGTATTTTGATAGGCATTGCATTGTTATTCTTCCAATGTTAATTTATTTTCTCTGACTCACTTAATAAGCATATTTTGAAATACCTATACCATAAATTAAATTCTCATGAATATAAATGTCTTTCTCAACACTGTTTAAAGTAGCATTTCTATATTTGTCTTTTACTATGACAACACAGAGGGTTTTTCTTTCTTTCTTTCATTTTTGGTATTGGGGATAGAATTCAGGGAATTCAACCACTGAGCCACATCCCCCGCCTCTCCCCCATTTTGTATTTTACTTAGAGACAGGATTTCACTGAGTTTCTTAGGGCCTTGCTAAATTGCTGAGGCTGGCTTTGAACTTGCAATCTTCCTGCCTCAACCCCTGGGATTCCAGGCATGAGCCACTGCACCCAGCTCCAATACAGCCTTTCAAAGTTCTGCTTTAAAGTTTGTTTGTTATGGGTTAATACAGGTCACCACATCCTTCTTCTTCTCTTTCTCCTCCTCCTTCCCCCTCATACTCCCCCTCCTTATTCTCCTTCTCTACCTGTTCCTCCTCCTTCTAGTATTGGCTTAATTTAGTAATTTGTTCTTCCATATTGACTTTAAATTTTGTCAAATTTTATTTTTAAAAAATCCCCCTTGGATCCTGTCAGAAATGACATTAAAATCTTAGAACTGAAATTTAATATTAAGTTCCTTAATTGATTGATTGATGAATGGATCGGCCTGTATGCATCAAAATTTTGTAGCTTTTTTTTTTTTTTTGGAGGAGGAATGTTTCTTGCGATTATTCCTATGTACTTTATTTTTTTTTTGTTAACAATAGTAAATATGTTTTGTTTCCTGTATAAAATCTTACATATATCAGAGTTCTTCCTATTTTTAGTTTTTATTTTTGCCTCCTTAAAAAAAAAACTCTCCTATGAATTGCAGATTTTTAAATGGTTTGTTGCAGTTTTATAGGTAGATAATTGTAGTATCCCAGATAACTACAGGTATTTTTAAAAATATCTTTGCATATTTAATGTCTAGCTAAATATTATAGAGTAGCAATGGTGATGGACACGCTTGTCATATTTTATTCTGTGCTTGGTGAGAATATTTATAATTTTTTAAACATTACATGTGATATTTACTCTAGTGTTTTGGTTCTACTATTTAGTTTCTAGCTTACTCATATTTAATGTTAAGTGATAATTAAACAAATTTTATCTAAATTCCTTTATATTCAAATTTCTTGAAATCTTGGAATAGACTCTCCTATGTCATGATGTTGTCTGTTAGTGGGGTTTTGCCAACACACTAATGTACGTTATCCTCAGAACAGACTAATCTTAAAGGAGATTAGCACTCTAGGACCTAGGATGTTAACAACCCAATCTATTAAAAGATCAAAAATATGATTGCACTCATGTCTCTTATTGTCTATATTTTAATTCTGTTAGAAGATGATGCTCCTGACAGAACTATCATTGTGCTATTGACATATAAAAACAAGGGCAGTGAGCCAGTTAATTGTCTAAAACAACCCATTGCTTCTGTCTAATATGTCAAATGTGAGAATACCAGTTTTAAGAAGCTAATTTCCAACTAACTTAAATGTCATGAAGATTTTAGTTAAAAGATTTTCATATGATTCTTATCTTTAAGTCCATTGATATGATGAATTACATTTATTGATTTCCATATGTTGAACCAAACTTGCATTCCTGGGATAAACCCCACTTGATCGTGGTCCACTATCTTTTTGATATGCTTTTGTATTCTATTTGCCAGAATTTTATTGAGAATTTTTGCATCTATGTTTGTTATAGATGTTGGTCTGAAGTTTTCTTTCTTTGATGTGTCTTTGTCTGGTTTTGGAAACAGGGTGATATTGGCCTCATAGAACAAATTTGGAAGTGTTCAATCTTTTTCTATTTCACAAAATAATTTGTGGAATATTGGTATTTGTTTTTCTTTAAAGGTCTTGTAGAACTCAGCTGTGTAGCCATCTGGTCCTGGGCTTTTCCTGGTTGGTAGGCTTCTGATGGCATCTTCTATTTCATTGCTTGAAATTGATCTGTTTAAATTGTATGTCATCCTGATTCAATTTAGGCAAAGCATATGACTCTAGAAATTTGTCAATGCCTTCAATATTTTCTATTTTATTGGAATACAAATTTTAAAAGTAATTTCTAATTATCTTCTGTATTTCTGTAGTGTCCCTCTTGATATTTCCTTTTTCATTATGGATGTTAGTAATTTGAGTTTTCTCTTTCCATCTCTTTGTTAGCATGGCTAAGAGTTTATCAATATAACCAAACATGAAAATTATGCTCTATAGGTGAACTATGAATTGAAATATATTCTACTATCCTATATAACAAATTAGAATGAATAAATAAATAAATATGCAATTTTCTATAAGGAGCAGATAAAACAATGCAGTGAATTTTTCTCTTCTACTCCAATGTTTAGGGTCCATTTAATTCTGAAATTGAAGTTCAGGACCTCACTCCATTCTAACATCTTGAGAGAGAAAAAATCAAATAAATGACACATTGTCAGCTCATCATTAGTTACCCTCTCGCAAGATGCAAGTCCCTTGTACATTGGTTACTCTTCACTCCTTTCAGTGGGAAGCATAGGATTCTCTAAGTTGGTTCCCAATTCATTCACTCACTATTATTCATGCACTTATCCATTAAACATGTATTTATTGTGCAACAACTAGTCATTTAATACTGTCTTCAGGGCTGAGGACAGAAGAAGTGATAATGCAAGGTCCTTGTCCTCACGACATTCTTATAATGAGAGGGACATGTTGGGTGGACAAAATGTTAATAACAGATGATCAACACTGAGAAATACTAGAAAGAAATTAAAAGGGAGCAACTCAAAAAAAATTGGGGACAGCTAATCTCAGGAGGTAACAGTTGATTTGAGACCTAAATGATAAGATGTAGTTGACCACAGTCACATTCCTATGAAAGATGATTTCTAGAAGAGTCAACTATATCAGCTGGAGACCTAGTAAGGCAATTAACCAACCTGATAGACTCAAGGATCAGAACTAAGTCAGAGTCTCATTAACAAAGATTTACTCCACATTAGAGTTCTGCCTCTTGCTTTCTGTAGCTTGTCACAAGGTCATACTTCCCCAGAAAGTGGTATCAGAGCACTGATCATTTTTAGTAGCCTTCTGTTTCTCCATTGTGCTTTCCAGTCTCATATTGGAATATTATTCATAATACTGATTCTGGTATTCTTTTTTTTAATCTCTGTCTCTACTACTATAATGTGAAATCCTTGATCTTTCACTGAAGAATCTGCCTTTTAAGTCCTGAGCTTTAGGCCGATGTTGGCTGATACAGTATTTGGAACATATTAGATTCAAAAGAAATTTTAAACTTAATTATTTGGAAATTTCATATTATTTTATTATTTCAATTTTATATTCATTTGGATATGAATGAAATATTGTGCTAGAAGTATGTTACAGAAAATGTAATAGCCCAATGCAAAGATTGTAATCTTAATAAAGGTTCCTTTTATTACAACATTTCTGTTCTTTAGTTAAGTATATTTGAATTCCAGTAACTGTGAGAGGGTAATGAAACATAACTGAAAGTACCATATTTGCAGAAGAATTTTCTCATTTGAGAACAATAAACATTTTGTAAGGCATTGCTAAATTTATAACGTACATCTTGGTACAGAACATAGTCTTGGGACTTGTTGCAGGAAAATTCTTACAATATTCAAAAGAAAATGAAATATCTTAAACCATGCTTTAAAAAAAAGCAATTTTTTTCAGAAAAAATAAAATAATTACCTGACAAAGAGACAGTGATCCTTCCACTTTCCCACAGAAGGAATGGAGTTCGTTCTTGTTGGATTTTGGTTGGCTAGGTTCTATTGATTGATCTCAGCTGAAATGTCTCAGATTATTCAATAAATTTGTTTATGAATGTACAAGTTGACGTTTAGTACTTACTTGAATAAATGCCAGGGATGTTTGTCAACTCCAAATCACTCATTAAGATCACATCCTTTCCGAATTGTCATTACCCAGCCCTGCCCATTTTCATATCTTTTTCCATATTACTTGCTGTTCCAATACTCTGAAACTGTGCTTATTTTGAAATTAAGTGATTAAAATTTTACTCCAATTCACAAAGTGAATTTGTTGCATAAATTGATGTTTTTTAAAAACAAGTCTTTTTAAGCATTCTATGCTAGTGAACCACATCAGTAAAAATAGTTTTTACTCCCAAATCAGGCACTGACAATATTGTATGATCTAAAAAATAATTATCTCTTATTTAAGGATATGACAAAAAATGTAAAATATATTTTACATATTTCCCTTTTACTTTGCAATATAAATGATATTGCTAATAAAAAATTAAAATTGCTAGTGCACTAACTTAGTGAGACATATAATAATAATAGCCAATTAAAACTGTATGACTACATTGAGCGAAGCACTGCAATAAGAGTTTTAAATGCCTTATTTCATAAACATACATAAAAGACAGTTACTTTTGTTTTCCCTAAGATTTACAAAAAGAGGATACAAAGTCTTAAAGTATGTTATTAACTTGTACAAAGTCATAAATGGCTGAGCCAAATTTTCAGTCCCATATTTGCTTAAAGATCATGCCCACAAATGCTGAAGTAATGAGATTAGGTGAGATTTCAACTGGCTTCATACTCTTTTATCTAATCCCCCATGTAATATATTGCACACATTTGCAGGAGACTTGATACAATTTGAGAGTATAGTAAGTGGCCACAAAACAGAATGCTTCTCTGTGTGTAGCTAACTGATTTATTCAGAAATCACAAATGCAACATTCTCTCATCACCTGAGTCGACTAGCCCTGACTGCAAGAACAGATGGCATGCCTGGGACTGCAATAGCACATAAACTTTCAGGATGGGAATAAATGAAGACCTATGAGCAAAAGCAACACTGAATAAAAGAGAGAAAAAAAAGTGGAGTTGGCACTTGCAAACCAACTCCACTTTTTTTCTCTTTTAGTAATTTATTTTCTATGAGATGATATTGTATATAATATTTTTAGACAGATGTGTCATATTTTGGCCATAATCATCTACATGAAAGAATATGTGTTTAGATCAGCTAAATTTTATGGGAACTTGTTTGATGAATCAAGGGCTTATTATATGCCCTGGCTTTTTGTTACATAAACTGTTTGAGAAACAGACAAACCACTGGAACAGATTAAGAGAGTATAAGTCTTCCTTCTCTGGAAACACTGAAAATGTTTAAATATGCTTCTTCACTAAGGATTAGATATATTAATCTTTTAAGTCAACATCTATGCCTAATACTTGGATAATATATATGCCAACACTAAAAACCAATAACAAAGAGCCAACTGATCTTTTTAGAAATATCTAGCTTAAACTAGTTTATTTCTTTTCATTTTTCATTAAAGTCCAAACAATTCCTCTATGATCAAAAGCAAACAATTAACATAAAAGAGGTATCCATTTCTAACTGAAATCTGTCACATTGGTTTGATTAACTCTAGTTTCTATTTCATCATCTTGAAGAAAATTAAATACGCATAAAATTAAGTTATTTATATTTTTTCCAAAATATTGGCAGTACTTTTTTTCTTGTTTTATCCATCTTTTCTTTCTGCTCAAAATAAATGGTAATATACAGTTGATCAGAATCCATTTAATTGTACCTCATTATTTAACAGTATCTCAGGTGGTCTTAAATCTTCCCTATGGAAACACAACCAAAACATAGAGTCAATATTCAATGAAGTTTCTAAAATCTGCACTCCTTTTCCCAATCCACCTAACAAATGCACATGGAGACAGCAATACCAGAGTATACAGCAGTAATTAACTGACAGGTAGAACAATTGTTAGAGAGAATATGAATGATACCTATTAACTTCTCTTTCATTGTTTAGCATGAAACTCCCCGTTGCATGTAACCAGATTTCAACTCATTACTACATAATTAAGTCTTCCTTTTATCATATCATTTAAGTTTCTGAAAGATGTAAGAATATTATGGGCCTATTAAAACGTAAGTGTGTTGTGCTTTTTCTTTAGAAAACCAGTGGTATGTAAAGATGAAACAATTTGAGCTAAGCCCCCAAATGAAAGCTTCTTAGACTCAAACAGTTTGGGGATGAATAAAATGCAGAGTTCTAATTATTTTATTGATTTTTAACTTGGGTGTCTATTCTGGGTGTATATTTTAACTTGGGTGTCTATTGGATATAATGTGTTCCCCCAACGTTCTCGTATTAATGCAGGCATGTTTGCAGAGGAAATGATTGGATTATGAGAATCGTATACTGATCGGTCCATTATAGTTTGAATGGACTGACTGGGTGGTCACTGTAGGCAGGTGGGCATAGCTGGAGGAGGTAAGTCACTGGGGCATACCCTCCCTGCAAGGGAGCATCATCCCTGTGACCCCTTTCCCTCTCTCTCAGCTTCCTTGCTCCCATCAGGGGAGCAGCTACTTTGAGGGAATTGGCTTCCCTCTGCCATGCCTTACTCTGTTCTGTGCTGCTTAACCTTAGGACCAGAACAGCTGAGTTGTCCCTATGACTGATACCTTTGATACTATGTGAAAAAAAAATTAACTTTTCCTCTTCTAAATTGTTTTGGTCTGGTATATTGGTCACAATGACCCAAAACCTGACTAAAATAGTATGAAAATTTAAGTCCATAATGGGAGGTGCAGCTCATTGTGGCGGGCATGGTTAGTATACACAAGGCCTTAAATTCTATCCCCAGCATACACACACACACGCACGCACACACACACAATTCAAATCCAAAATACCTTAACTTGACTCTTTAATTTTCATAAAGCACAAAGTAAAGTAAAATGTAATTTTCTTTCCTTTATTCAGTCTTCCAAAGGAATATCCTAATTCTTCTAACATAAATTAAATATAAAGAAAATAGTGATTTGAATTAGATAAATTCTTTCTAGAATTAAATAATTATGCATTTTAAAAAAGAAAGAAGCTAGGCTCACAAAGAAAACTTTAAAAAAAAGAAAGAAGCTATAGAATAATAGCTTTGAAATGCTTTGAAGGAGATCTGAAAAAAGTGGTATTAATGTTAATGTATAAAAATATTAAAGTATTACTAACAGTTACCACTACTCATAAAAGTATCTTGAATTTCATAAATATGAAAAATGTTTTTTGAAAATATTTCTGTTTTGTCTTTTAGAAAAAGGCTTGACATATTCCTTTTAGTCATGACTACATCAGTCATCTCAATGATACTCTTTTAAATTTAGAAAAATTCCAATCAAATTATCAGAATATTCTTTTTTAAAAAACATAAAATCATGTTCATCTACAAAATAAAGAAGTGAGTATTTGGCCCCCAATATATTAAAAGAACACATTAAAACCATATAACTTTTATGATACCTGTGTCCAAAAAGACAGATTTGGGGAAGAATAGAATATCTAGAAATAGATAACTAATGAAAATTTAGCTATTGTGATAAATAAACTTGATTTCGGTGAATGTAGGGAGGATTATTTACTAAAATATGCTATGAAAATTTGTTGTAATTGATGAATCAATATTGGTACATTAATATTAATTGGAATCTTGGTTTACTTTCAGACTGACTATACATTTTATTCATTTGCTGAATTTTGACAAATGTATCATGAAATATGCCCAGTATTATGATATCATAAAGCATAGTTTAACTTCCCTAAAAGCTTGTGTTGCATTTATTCATGCATAACTCCTTCCATCCCCCTGAATCTCTGCCAATTATTGATAGTCATGCTTTAGCCATAGTTTTCCCTTTTATTTATTATATAAGTGGAACCATAGACTATATACTTTTTTGTATTGACTTATTTCATTAAACAACATACACTTAACATTTCTCTGTGTCTTTTTATGACCTGACAGCTCTTTTTTTTTTCTTTGTTGTCAAATAATACATTGCATCATGTAGATGTACTATAGTTTATACATTTGCCTGTTGACAAATATCTTACTTGCTTCTGAGTTCTGGCAATATTGAGTAAAGCTGCTATAAGTATTTGTGTGTAAGTTGTCCTGTGGACAAAAGTTTTCAACACCATTGGGTTAAATCAAGGAGCATGACTGCAGCCTAATACATAGGACAAGTATGTTTGATATAGTAAAATTTATCTGTCTCCAAAGTAGCTGTACCATTTTTCATTCCTACCAACAATAAAGGAAAGTTACTGTTTTCCCAATCCTCCTCAGCATTTAGTGTTGTCAATACTTGGGGCTTTGATCATTCTTACATGTATATAGTTATTATTATTTCAATTTGTAATTCCTTAACAGCCTATGATGTTGAATGTATTTTCATATGCTTGTTTTCCATCTTTGTGCCTTCCTCAATGATATATCTGTTTAGATCCTTTGCTCATTTTTAAAATTTGGTAGTTTTCTTTCTTATTCTTCAATTTTAAGAGTTCGTTGTATATTTTGGACACCAGCCCCTTATCAGATATGTGTATTTGCAAAGATTTCCTCCCAGAAGTGATTTACCTTCTCATTCTTTTTCTCTCTCTTTCTCTCTCTCTCTTTTCTTGAGGTGCAGGGGATCAAACCAAGAGCCTTTTGCATACTGGGCAAGCTGTCTAACATTGAGCTACACCCCAGCCTTTTCTTTTCATTCCTTTATAGTGCCTTTCACAGATCAAAGTTTTCATTTGTAATAAATTCCAAATGATCAACATTTTCTTTCATGAATTGACCTTTTGATGTTGTATTTATAAAGTCATTGCCAAGCCCATGTTAATCTAGATTTTTTTTCCTATGTTATATTCTAGGAATTCTCTAGTTACACAGTTTTACATTTAGGTCTGCAGTCAGTTTTGAGTTAATTTGTAAAAGTTGTAATGTTTTGTGCTCACATTTTGTTTTTGTAAGTATGTCTAATCATTCTTACACCATTTGGTGAAAAGCCTATCCTTTCACCATGAAATTGCCTTTATTCTTTTATCAAACGTTAGTTTATTATATTTTTCTAGGCTTATTTCTTAGTATTCCAATTCTACTCTGTTCTATTGATCTGTTTGTTTAGTAATTGGCCAATATCATATTATCTTGATTACTGTAGCTTTATAGTAAGTCTTAAAGTTGAATAGTCTTAGTCCTCAAATTTTACAATTTGTTGTTGGAAGCAAAAATTGAATTTTCTTACTTCTCTGGAGGGCCTAGTACAAGAAGCAAAATTTCAGGTACCATCGAGCCACTTGACCATTCTGTCAGAACATTGATATTTTATCATGATTGATGTGAACTTTAGTGAATGCTTTCTGTATCTAATTAAATTGTCATAAAATATATTATCCTTTATTCTTCACAATTACAAAACACAGATATTGGTTTTCAAGTATTATGATATACAAAAGTAAACCAGGCTTGCATTTATCAAAAAAAAAAAATCTTTTCCTTATCATAATGTTATTATCTTTAGGAGCTGAACTTGATTGGCTAATATTTCCATAAATCTTTTATATCTAAGTTTATGAGGTGAACATAGATATAAAAATGCAAACATATGTTTATTTATTTGTAATAAACATATATAAGTATATACATGTTTATTTATTTACTTACCCTTTCCTGGCTTTGAAATGATTGTTGTGCTAGTTTCATGAAACATGTAAATTTCCTCCTTCTCTATTTTCTGAATGTGTTTGTGTATTATTGTACTTTTTCTTTCCTAATATTTAAAATACTGGTAAAGCCTGAAGTTTACTTATCCTCATAGGAGCCACAGTTAGTTGTGATAATTTTCTAGCTTTGCATTGTCATGGATTTCTGATACAGTTCTGTTTTGGTTCAACACCATATTCTGTATTATTTCAATCTTCTCAACTTTATGGAAACATTTTGTGTTTCCACAAATCATTCACTTTGGTAAATACTCTGTGTGTGCTTGAAAAGAATGTGTGTTGTTGTTCAGAAGTGTTTTATAAACAGTAATTAGGTCAAGGTGATTAATATTATCTCATATTTACCTCTTTACTGAATCTTTGGCACCATATCATCTCAACAGCTGGGTTCCTCCAAGATCACAACATGAAAGAGAACATTAGGGACAGATGTATACCAACAATTAACTGCTGTAGACCAGAAGTTGCACACATTACTGCATTTAGTCTGTTCATCAAAATTAGTCCCATGTACCTAAGCTAAGAAAGAGAAGAAATATAACAGAAAAGCCTAACCTAACATAATGTTGAGAAAAACAACAAGTCCTAGGTAGTTATACACAGCATGAAGAGCACATTGTACAAAAAAAATCCAGAAAGTTGAATTACATAATTGTAAGTATTGTAAGATTGTGATAATAGCAAAAGGGAGAAAAAGCAAGTAAGTGATAAGTTCAAAATTAAGCAAGGTACTTTTTCTTTACAGAAGGTAAGAAGCCAGCATAGGGAACGAACATCCAGGTAGATTTAAACTTTAGGTGTAATTTTAATTAGAGGACTAAACAATGTATTTATGAATATTTATTATTATAAAAGAAATTCCATTATAAAAATTATACATTCAGAAATTATGTTAAAGCAACCTTCCAGGCAAGTTATGTGTTTATATTACATGCTGCCATTGCACCTTGCCTATCCTCATTGTAATCTTAAAAAATTCTATATAATTATCGTTGTTGAATAACCATTCCTTCTATTATACTGAAAGCTTAGGAGAAATGCCTTGGTCTGTCTTGTTATTATCTCCCCCATAGCCACCGCAATTTCTTCAACACTACAGGTATTTAATAAGTATTCTTTGAATAAGTAAACTTTAAAGCACAAAAAATAAAATAAAGGTAAAAATTGTCCAAATTCCTTACACTTAAAAAAAATTCAATAAAAATGCTGTTTAATTTTTATATTTTTACTAAAATATTTTCTTTGTTTCAGATAGTTACCATTGTAAATTTTCTTTCATGCTGCTTTTCTTAACAAAACATCATGTCTCTCTCATACTAATATAGATAATCTTAGTTTTATGGGACTTCAAGAAGTCAATTCAGAAATTTTCTATAGTTACCTTACCCATTGCTCTCATAATAGTGGAGATTTTGTTTTTATGACTTTTGTCAATTTTTTTCATGATTACTATAATAAGAAATATGAGAATTGATCTTTGAGAGTTCTTTAAACAGATGTCAAGAATTTCTCTTAGGTTATATATCCATAATACAAATATCTGGTAACATTTCAGGATAATTTTGCAGATTTTTGATGAATTTCAAAAAGGCAGTACCTCCTTTAAGCTTTGTTTAAAATAGCATTCAATAGGTCTGAAAACTAGATTAAGGATCTGTTAGGATGAAAGATTTAGATATTTTTCTTGATGCTATTTTGCACTGGGTGATATTGTTTATTCATTTTTTTTCCAGTAGTGAACACTGCAACAAAAATAGAGAAAGACGTTCTTGAGACCCCAGAAAAATGAGACCCCACTTACCATTTGCAATGGAGAGCAATGATGGATTAGAAAGGATATTCACTCTTCAGGAGGACACTTTTGAAAGGTACTGCAAAGCAGTTAAGCTAAGCAATGCCCATAGGGACAAATGAAAAGAACAAAGCAAGAAAAAGCTGTTTCCAAGAAGGTTTATGTAAGAGGGGATTATAAACTGAGCATGGTGGCACAAGCCTCTAATTCCAGTGGCCCAAGGGGCTGAGGCAGGAGGATCTCAAGATCAAAATCAGCCTCAGCAATTTAGCAAAGACCTAAGTGACTTAGTATGATCCTGTCTCAAAATAAAAAGGGCTGGAGTTGTGGCTCAGTGTTTAAGTGGTCTTTGGTTCAATCCCTGGTACCAAAAAATAAAAAAAGAGGGCATTATAAAGAAAACTGCAAAACCATGTGTGGTGGCACACACCTAATCCCATTGGCCCAGGAAGCTAAGGCAGGAGAATTGTGAGTTCAAAACCAGCCTCAGCAAAATGAAAGTGCTAAGCAACTCAGAGAGACCCTGTCTCTAAATAAAATAAAAAATAAGGCTGAGGATGTGGCTCAGTGGTCTAGTGCCCCTAAATTCAAATCTAGTACCCCCTGAAAAAAGATAACTCCAAGCTGCATGTACTGCCTCTACTAATCCCCCGAATTAAAAGAAGCACCCCAAGTCCAGACTTTAGGGAAATTATAATGTGTGCTTACAGGAAAACCTCTGTGTTGCCAGACCTCTTATTTTAGGCCAGACCAACTCATTTTTAGAAAAATATTACAAAATCCATTTTATATAAATGATGAATGGGAAAAAAAAATCTGAACAGTAGAAAGTGTAACTATAAATGTTTGAAAAAAGTGTGTGTCCTTTTTTTAAAGATCACAGAAGGATGACATAATTTGAGATCTTGCCTAATTATTATATTTTATTTTTCAAACTCAGAGAAAACATGGAAGATAAGAAACAGCTTTGAAAATTACAGAAAGAAAAATTTAACAAATATTTTGAAATAAACATTAATTTATATTTTTATTGATGAAAAGTATAATAGATTTTCATTTTGGCATAAAAGAATATGAAAGAAGAAAACGTAAATTTTGTTTTAGAGAGACATAAAAACACAAGATACATCATTATGGTTTATGCTCAGGTTTACCATTATAGAAAGAGAGTATGCATTTACTAGAGAAAAAAGACACAACTCCCATCTGGCTCTTATTTGTGGGTTTAACCAGTACCTGTTATTCTTAACAAGCCACGAAGAAATGGTATAGGCTAGTGGTTTTCAAAAAAGAAATGGAAAGCACAGAATCCTTCCTTCCGATTAAATCAATTACAAAGATCAAAATTTTTAAAATGGTTAAAAACATCACCCTTTTAGTCAAGGTTGTCATATGAGTCCCTGGGTGTGACCTTGGGACTGTTTTACCCTCACAAACCTATTCAACACTGCTGAGAGCACGCAATGCCCAATATAAATTAGGTCCCAGTAGACATACTCATTAGTAAGGGGTGATTGAAATGGGATTAGGATGTGGAAAAGGAAATATTGATGACATGCATCTCAGTAAAGGTCCATATAAAAGCCATGTACTCTTTCTCTTTTTAATATTTACTTAAAATACTTTTTCACAGAATTATTACCTCATAATTTTCATATTTTAAATCATAACTACCTTTTAATTGCTATGCACCAAACTCTGGTTATGTGCGTTTTACTTGTCATTGCCAAACCTGTAAGATACTTATTTCTGTTTCTAATTGAAGATTCACAAACTAGAGCTATGAAAAATTAAATCCTTGCTATTATTTAAAAAACAGTGGCATATCCATTATGTAAAACTTTTTCTCTGACATAAAACAACATAATCTTTATCACGTTTGCCTTATGGTGAACATTTACTGCAGAAGCATTTTAGAACCTCACGTGTCACCTTTGATCATCATCAAATCATCTAGATTAAATTTAAAGTCACTTTTTTCCTCTCTAAGAATTTTACCACTATGATAAACAGATGAATACAGTGTCTTAATTGCTAAAGTATAACATACTAATTTAATTAATTTACATCTTCATGAGAACTGATTTTTTTTTTCAATTAAGAATCACTGATGGAAGTTCTACTCAGAAATTATCCATGACCAACAGTAAGTGCCAGAGGCAAAGGATACAATATGATCAGAGTACTTGGTAAATCAACATTAAGCAATGGTTTCTTTGATGTTCAGTTGATCCTGTCAATACACTGAATAGAATTTTTAAAAATTCTTTTGAATATTATGATCAGCTGAAAAGAAAATATGTATTTTCTTAATCTACTTTTGCAATCACATTTCATTAATTCTGCAATATCAATAGAAAGAATGTAATTACAATGAATTTTGCTTACTCTTTGAAATTCAAACAGGAATTTTGTTCTGTATATACAACATGTCTGAATTATTACTAAAGCAAAAAAAAAAAAAAACAGACAAACAGACATGAAACACTTAACAAGTTTTTAAAAGGAACTTGTGATATCAGAAGCTTGTTCTATAAATTTTATTCCAAATTTTCTTAAAGGACCTGCAGGCTTTTAGGCAAACATTAGTGTACCAGAAAATGAAAAACAAACTATTGTGTTATTATTACTGCTTCTATACTAAAATCAATTCATAAGATTCTATAACAACACTTTATCATATAGATTCAAGTAGTAGCTTGTTGGAATCAGGAGATAAGTGTAGACTTTAGTTAAATCTGTTCCTGTAGCTCAGTGGCTCCTTGAACTAAATGAGTGGTTGTTTCGTGGTTCCTAAATTAAGAGAATAAATAAATAGACACCTGAGAGACTATTTAGAGCAATCTGTTTATCTTGTGTCCTAAGGGCCAAGGGGAAGATTCTGATCATTACCCTTGATCTCAAAAAGCTAAAACCCTATCAATATCTCTTGCCTGGGTGAGTCCTGGAAAATAGTGAGACCAACAAAGGCAAGAGATATGGGAATAGTAAACCCATGACATCATAATTTAATGTGTCTATTGTCCCAGGCAGAAAGCAGGTGGACCTTGGATAATTAGTTAAATATCATGAACTCAATTGGTGATCTCTGTCGCTGGTATTATTTCAGATTATATCCATATCATATTATATTCATGTAGTGTCTTCCTGGGAATATCAACAAATCTCCTAGCAGATTATATGCAATTATTGATTTTTCATGTCCTTTTTTTTCTATACCCCAAATTAGTAAAAAATCAATATTTGTTTGCTCTACTTTAATAGAGGTAATATTGTATCTTCATTAAGTTGCTTCAGTGGTCCTGTCCCTCTCAACCCTTTTTAATCTTCTCTCCAAGGCTGTCTGCTGCTCTGCAACTTTGATTATATTAGGCTCCTAGGACCTGGCATGCCAGATGACTGATAAGACATTATTACCAGTGGATGGGAAATGAACCATATACAAATACAGAGGCCTAATTTCTCAGTGAAGCTCTGGAAGAATTCAGAGGTCTAGAAATTTCAGAATAGTCCTTCTAAAATGAAAGATAGTTTGCTTCACCTTGCACTCTTTATCACAAAGAATGAGACAGAACACACTGTATGAGCTTTTATGTTTTTCAGGAAAGACAAAGTGTTGATCTGGATGTGTTCTGATTAATTTACTGAGTAGGTCAAGGTACTATCCGTATTGAAAAAAAAAAATGAAAAAGAGAAGATAGTCTAACTGATTTGTGCTCTATGGCAGTTGTTCTCACTGAAACTACAGGATTAGGGAATCCAGCATTGCTAAAAGTGTCTGCTACTAGCAGGATATTGGGGTTAGCCCTTAACAGAGAGTACGGGAAAAATTCTGCAGTTTTGGAATTGACAAGTAAATATTCTGCTAAAAAAATATTTCTTAGCTTACTACTGCGTCTGGCAAAGATTAAATACTGAAGTGCAAGAATCCTGTGGCCAAGTTCCCGAGCTATCTATTATGAATTGGGTGTTATCAGTTTGTATATGCCAAGAAAAAAAATCAAATGTACTTTTAGATTTGAAGTTAAAAATGCAAATGTGAAGAGGTCCTAAAAATCCAAGTGCTTTACTTTAACAAGCAGCTCATGCTTCTGCTGTGATCATCCTTGACATATTTCTACCCCTTCTTCAAGAACAACTGCAAAAGAAGGCAAATGGTAAACTAAAGCCAAGTGATTTCTGCAAGACTGTTCATAGTATGCAGAAAATAGGTTCAGGAGAGTTGGGCATTTCAGCCCTACTTACTAGTCAAGTTATATGGCATCTAGTTCTTTTGGCAAAAGAGAAGAAGGCTGGATGAGACAAAGATAAAGACATAAGTGGGAGGTGAAAATTTGTTTGGAAAGAAAAGAACTTGGGGAAAATGGTATATAGGGATAGTTTACTAGGATACTTTAAAAAGAAGTATGTAGATATAACTTTTGGAATTGATTCAGAGTAAGAATATACTCTGAAACGTGAGAGTGTTTGCCTAAAGGTCCCTACTGCAGTGGGGTTACTCAGTACTCTGGTGTTTTTAAGTTGGCCTTTTCTCTAACTGTCTGGTTGGCCAGTGGAATTCATGACCTTGATGGCAGGGTTAGTGGTTATGCAGCAACAAATGCTTCTTCATTTCATAGTTCACTGACTCACTTCTGCTGCATATACACATTCTCAGCACCAATGAGAGACCAAAACTTAATGTGTTTTCCCTTGGGGAATCAGCTGGCCATTTAATTGTGGTTTAAAATGTTGGATCTCTTCCATTTTGAAGGGGATCATAATTTATCCAAACTGGACTACCATTTACTCTAGATTAGATTTTTCTTCCATTCCTGACATACTTCTTTCAGCAATATCATCACTGGGTTTACTGAATGCTTTATTCACAACTTTGCTTCAACTAAAGAACTAATTCGAGGTAAATAAAATTAAGGCAACAGACTGACAATCACAGAGTATATTGTTATCTTGTAACATATAATGCAGAATCACCTCTCCTTACAGAAAGCTGAAATTGTCTGAATACCAAATGGAAATAAGATACACTCTAATAAATTAATGTGATGCCCAATGTGAAATGAATGCATTCTCTGAACCAGGCCAGGACACAAGAAACAAGATGGAATATGTTCCACCTATTATTCTCCTACCTAGTGATACTTCCATAGAATAATGTTTCCCAGTCTTTCATCTCTGGATCTGCTATGTGGTCTTTGAGTGCTTCCAGGAGGTTTTAGAACACAAGTTATTCAACCAGGAGACCCTTCAGTGGTCTCCATGAGAAGTCTGAGGTTGTCATTCATCCATTTCAGACTCCTTGTGCTGTAGGACAAAAACACAGACTAGATGATTGTGGGTCCTGCAAGTAGAAACAGATTTCTTTGAGGAGTGTTACAGTATATCTAGAACCCCTGGTCTACCCTAGCATGCTTCCATGTCTGACTCATAAAGTAGTAAAATGTTGAAAGACTCCTGAAACCTCAGAAAGTTACCGAAACTGCACACAGGAAGGACCACCAATGAATTTGAATTCTATTCTTCAGAAATAATAGTCCTATTTACTGCATCATGAAAACATCCTCAGCTGCCTGCAGTATGGAGTTCAAACGAAATATGGAGTGATTAGTGGAGAATGAAAGCATAATTATCAGTGATAACCTTATGACAACTACAGAAATATAATATCTTAATCAGAATTCTTTAGGAAACAGAGCTTAAAGCAAAGTTTATGTGTTGATGGTTTCTGAGTAGTTTTTCATTTTCAAGGAATCAATGGTAAAGAAGAAAAACATGCTATTCAGGTGTCTCTTTGATATGCTCATTTCATTCCCTTTGTATATACACCCAGAAGCGGGACTGCTGGATCATTTGGAACTGTTTTCCACAACAGCATACAAGTTTACATTATTATAAATATTGTAAGAGTTCTTTTCTCTCCATGTCCTCCACAGCATTTTTTATTTTGAGTTTTTTGCCTGTTTGTTTATTTTGATAATAGTCATTCTAACTGGAGTCACAGTTCATGAGATTGGCCTCTTGGCTTCATAGTTTTGATTAGCATTTCCCTAATGTTTGATGCTATAGATTTTTTTCATACATTTGTATATTTTTCTCGTATATTAAAAATTCATTTTAGTTTTTCTTTTGAGTTGTCTATTCAGATCACTTATAATTTTAAAAACTGAATTGCTTCTTTTCTTATTAGTTTTTTTTAGTAATTTACATATCCTGGATATAAACCCTTGTTGGATGACTAGTTGACAAATGTTTTCTCTGACCTATAAGCTGTCTCTTCACTCACGATTGTTCTCTTTGCTGAAGATGTTTTAGCTTGATGTCACCCCATTCTCTACTTTTACTTTTGTTTCCTGTGATCTAAGAGCCCTATACAGAAAACCATTGCTTGCACCAATGTCTTAAAGTGTTTCCCTTATGTTTTCATCTAGTGGTTTTGAAGCCCCAGGTCTTTGATTCATTTTAGGTTATTTTTATAAAGTAAAATGATAAAGTTTACTTTGAAAGATTCTTTAAAGATGCAAAGAGTGAAGTAGCAATCGATTTGTAAATTCTCTGCCTCAACATACGTGGAGAGCAAGAAGTGGAGAATGTAGGCTAACACAGATATATGCAAACTGATTCAGACTGTTAGATACAAACAAAAGGGAAAGTGTGCTGATTTAGCAAAAAGGAGAATATGTCATTTTTGCTTTTCCTCCTTTGACTGCCTGCTAGTGAGTTTAGGTATACAGAGTTTTTCAACATGTTAGCCTTGAGGCTTTTAACTATTTAGAGGATTATTCAAACTCTACTAGTAAAGAAAAATTATCAAAAATCAAAATTATGACCTGAATTTTCTATAATACTTTACAGAGATATTGGACTCACAGCCATGGAAGCATTATATAATTCTGAAAATTTATTCTCAATGTTGCCCAAATTATTCAGTTATTATTTATCTTAGAGATAGAATCTCTCATTTACTATACTTTAATGAAATGGATGCTATTTTTCCTTTTTGTTTTATTTTGTTCTTGTTAAACATACATGATGGTAGAGTGTATTTTGATATTTTATACGTACATGGAGTATGGCTTATTCTAATTAAGATCCTATTCTTTTGGTTGTACATGATATACAGTTACACTGGTCATATACTCATATGTGAAAATAAGAAAGTTATGTCTGATTCATTCTTTCTTTCCTGTTCCCATCCCTAGTCCCTTCCTTTTATTTCCCTTTGTCTAATCCACTGAACTTCTCATCTTTCCTTCCCTCTTATTTTGAGTCAGCATACACATATTGACAGAACATTTGGCCATTTGCTTTTTAGGACTGGTTTATCTCACTTAGCATGATAGTTTCCAGTTCCATCCATTTACCAGCAAATGCCATAATTCATTCTTTATTATGGCTGAGTAATATTCCCACTGTGTATATATACTATATTTTCTTTATCCATTGATCTGTTGAAGGACATCTACGTTGATTCCATAGCTTAGCTATTGTGCATTGAATTGCTGTAAACATTGATGTGGCTTCATCACTGTGATATCCTGATTTTAAATCATTTGAGTACATATGGAGGAGAGATATAACTAGGTCAAATGGTGGTTCCATTCCAAGTTTTCTGAAGAATCTCCATACTGCTTTTTAGAATGGTTGCACCAATTTGCAGTTCCACCAGGAAGGTGTAAGTTAACCTTTTTCCCCACATCCTTGTCAACATTTATTATTACTTGTATTCTTGATAATTGCTATTCTGACTGGAGTGAGATGGAATCTCAGTGTGGTTTTAATTTGCAATTCTATAATTGCTAGAGATGCTGAACATTTTTTCATGTATTTGTTGACAGATCATATTCTTCCTCTGTGAAGTTCCTGTTCAGTTCCTTTGCCCACTTATTAATTGGGTTATTTGTGGGGTTTTTTGGTGTTAAGATTTTTGAGTTCTTTATATATCCTGGAGATTAATGCTCTCTCTGAAGTGCAGGTGGCAAAGATTTTCTCCATTCTGTAGACTTTCCTTTCAGGCTTTTGATTGTCTCCCTTGCTAAGAAGAAACTTTTTAATTGGATACCATCCTATTTATTGATTCTTGATTTTACTTCCTGAGCTTTAAGGGTCTTTCTGAGGAAGTTGTTTCCTAAGCTGAGATGATGGAGTGTGATTCCATAGCTTAGCTATTGTGCATTGAGTTGCCGTAAACATTGAAGTGGCCTACATTTTATTCTAGTAGATGCAGGATCTCTGATCTAATGTCTAGGTCTTTGATCTGTTTTGAGTTGAGTTTTGTACAGAGTGAGAGAAAGGGGTTCAGTTTCATTCTGCTACATATGGATTTCCATTTTTTCTCAGCACCATTTGTTGAAGAGGCTATCCTCTTGATTCTTTTCCTTAATAAGCTATAGCTATTTTACAAGAAGTTAATAATAAAACTAAGATCTATGTCAATCAGCAGTAAAGTCTTTTAAATAGGTCTCATTTTTAAAATGTAAATGATACATGTTAAATATTGCACTAATTATTGAAACTGCATTCTTTAAGTCAAATGGTAATGAGCTACATACAATTGGATCAACTCTGAAAAAGGCCATGTTTTAAATAAAAATACCCTAGGAATTCTATTATGATTTATTTAGGGTTAGAGCTGGTTTTCTTTATTTTCAATTACTTTCAGTACAATCAAGGAGTGAACAGATTTTTGCTCACCTAATCAATTTATTAGGACATTTTCAAATCAATCCAAATTAAATCTTAATTTAGCAATGAGTGAAGAAGCAAATAATTTGTAAATCCTTTGCCTCAACACATATGGAATATGAAAAGTGGGGAATGTATGTTAAGACAAAAAAATGCTTTCATAATGAAAAGAATGCATTTTATCTGGATAGTATTTGTTTTAAACTGTTTCTCTAAAATTACTTTTAATATGTACTAAGTATATAGAACAGTTAAAAACCAAGGAAAAGCAGCAGCAACAGTGGTACTCTTACAATAAATATTTCTCAAGAATATAGTAGAATTTTCTCTATGAATTTAATGGAATAGGATTAACAAGTCCACTTTTGGCCAAAGTGCTTTAGGCTGTTGGATACAAACAATAGAAAAATTGGACTTATTTAAGCAGAAAGAAGAATCTCTCTCTCTCTCTCTCTCTCTCTCTCTCTCTCTCTCTCTCTCTCTCTCTCTCTCTTGACTCTGTCTACCAGTGGGTATACAAAGTTTTCATCAACATATTAGCCTAGAGGATTTTTAACTATTTAGATTGCTATTCAAACTCCATTGGCCCTGATCAGAAATCATCTTTTCATGTTCAGTTTGGGGTTCTGATTAGAAAACTAACACACCACAGGAAAGGCAGAGAAATAAGTGGAGGTCAGGATGTCAGTAATTTGAAATTCAAATACTAATCAGACCTCTTCTCCATTTCTATTTCTCTTTTTCTTTACCGATCTTTACATTTCATTTCAGACTGGCCTCTTCCCAAAGGCCTAGAATCATAGGACCTTGTTCTTTCAATGCTTCATGATTCATATTTTGCCCCCATAATAAATATAATAAATGTAAAATATAGTTTAACATTATCTTTTGATAATTTCAAAAATTGATACAGTAAAAATTCTTAGAAAACACATAGATTTTACAGAAACAATTTTTTGTAATAGATTTATCTATAATTCAAATGACATTTGGCATAATGTGCTGAGTAGATAAAAACTAAGAGAATAAACTTGAGATTTGTACCTTGTAAAACCAAAACTTTTTTTTTTTAATAGTCACAGGTGGAAAAGAATGGTTAGTATACTAGGCCACATAGGCAATATCAAGAACTTCCTTAAAAATCATACAAACCACAATATTTGTTCACATTGAAACAGACCAGAAACAAATAATAAAATGGTAAAATACATATAAATAAGCAACTAAAACAGGAGTGAAATATATTAAATTCTATTGTATTAAAGAAAAGTCAAAATTATTATTTCAGACTTAAAAATAATAAAGTTAGACCACCACATTAAATCTTCTGAAAAATGGAAATATAATACTCAAACATTAACTTCAATACTTCTGTTTGTAAACAGAAATAAAAGAAATTAACAGAATATGCACCTCAACAACTACGGAAGACAAGTTCAAATAAAGGAGGAGTAATATAAGCCATGAAATTATAAAATGGAAGCAGAGTACACATTAAAATATATATATATATAAAAGATTGGGAGGGGAAGTTAGTGAAAAAACCCTGGCAAATCTAAATAAGAGGTACACAAGAACCCCTGAGTTCAATCCCTAGGAATAAGACCAAGGACATAATAAGCAAAATAAAGAGACAGCAGTTAAAGAGAATATGACGTTAAATCTATGCCAATATTATCAGGGCATAGATCTCAAGTCTGCTAATTAAGACCTCTTGGATGTCAGTTAAAGATGCTAATATTTAGGTATAACAGAGTTACGAGGCCAACACGTTTGTAGAATGAGCCAAGAGTTCTATCAAGTGAATCTTATGCACACTGAACATACTACTCTCTGCTAATAAATATGTAATTTCTATTGATTTGCCTATTAAAACTACATTTTTTATCAACATTGACTCAGTAGTAATGGCTGAAAGTGAAATGTAAAAAAAATGAACCAAATGCCCTTAGAATATGATGCAAAATGTCTGACAAGTAAATAATGGTTGCTGAGCATTAAAAAGAAGATGGAAAGCACCCAAGCTGAGTTACAAAGAAGCAGATCTCTGATATACAAGAAGGATTAAAAACAGCATTAAAGAAAGTATCCATGACAATAATATAGAACTTCATAGAGAAATGTAATATTCTTCTATTTCTTCTATTGAAGAAAATGTTGTTTAAATTTGTTTTATCGATATGTTCATTAAGAATATCCACAAATTAGTAACAATTATAGCATTTGAAAAATATGTCAAAAGGCAATTAAAATTACCATTGATTATTGATTTTATCAAGAATTAAATTTTAAAAATACACAGTATTACTTAAACTTGATAAGTACTAAGCTTTTTTAATATAATAGAGAAACAGTAGCAAAATTCCAATTAATCTTAACATTCACATAAGAATTCTCTCATTGTCATTATTTGATGTCATTTTTCTAAAAGATGTGGATAAAATCCACATAAACATGGAGCATAGCTATTTGAGAAAAGGTGACAAAATTATCCTAAAGAATCAGTTACTGGCCATATGCACAGGCCTGTATTCCCAGTGGCTCAGGAGGCTGACAGGAGGATCCCAAGTTCAAAGCCAGCCTCAGCAATGGTGAGGTGCTAGATCTTTTCTCTAAATAAAACACAAAATAGAGATGGGCATGTAGCTCAGTGGTCCAAGTGCCCCTGAGTTCAATCCCTAGTAGCCAAAGAATCAGTTACTGAAAACCTGCAAAAGAATTTTTTTAAGAAGTCCTAAAATTAAGTGAGTTGAGCAAAATATCCTGAATGTATTATAAATACAGAAATCCAATAATTTTCCTATATTCTAGCAATGATAAGTTAATTTTTTATGGAATATGGAATCCCTTCATAGTAAAAACAATGAAGTTTAAAATATGCTAAAATCATTAGAAGTAAATTCAATAAAATACTCTGGTCCTCATTTATTATCTGTGAACACCTGGTATAATGTGTCCTTTGATAACAGACCTTGAAAGACCAAAACAATTTGAATTTATAAAAACTTTTTTAATTACTACAAATTTTAACTAAAATAGAAATTTCTTATTTCTGGATATTACAAATGTCAATTCTTAATAGTTTATAAAAGAAATCTTAATATGATTAAAATTTCTCAAATTATGAGAAAGAATGATTTATTAAATTTTATCTATAGAATTCTGAGACACTAAAAGATAAAACAACCATATAAGTTTTTAAAAATAAATATGTTGTCTGGGGATTATTTTATAAGTATTTAAATATGACATATTTATATTATACAAAATAGTTCAATGTTAGTACAAAATTTAATACACAAATATGAAATTTATAGAACACAATAAAGAGTGGCAGACCCTGTATTTATACTTTTTCAAAAACCCAAGACCTACTGTCAAATTAATATTTGTCAAATTATTAGAAAATTGAGAAATTTGGAAAAAGAATGAAATTATACTTTCAATTTACACCAAGCAATATAATAATAAGTCCACATGAACTTAAGTAGTTAATTATTACTTGAAACAAAACAAAACTATTATAAAAGAAATAAAATATGAATAAATATTTAATTGGATTGGAATCAGGAAGAGCTTGCTCTGGGTAAAATTGATGACAATTATTATAAAGGAAAAGACTGGTAGATTTAACTACATAAAATACAAAATAGATTAGGTAATACTGGAAGAGCTGGGAATATATTTACAATAAATATGACAAGAGACTAATATTCTCAATAAATATAAAATATTTTACAAATAAAAAAGTAGGCAACACTATAATTGAAAATTTAGAGGCAATAAAAAGAATAAAAATCCACAGAGAACAAAATACAAATGAGACATTGGAAATTTCTCAATTTTGATAGTAGTCAAATTATGTATATTTTTTAAAAACATACATCAATATGATTGCTGAAATGAAAACAATCTAGCTGGCAAAGATTATAAAGATCCCGAAAGGGTAGTAATCTATGAAAAAAACATCCCAAACACTACAATCACAAAAGGACACCAACATTCTAAAACCATATGTGGACATAAAGTCAAAAATATTTGACCACACAAGGCCTTGGGAAACCTCAGCTCAGGAGCAGTCAGCTGGAAATGGGTATCCTGTGGAATCCATTCTCTGGTATGGAAAAGGTGGAGCTTTCCCAGCCTATCCCTACTGTCACTGGAGCCTGCAAATGTGCCTATACTGTGAGGAATTACAGCTATGATTTCTTTGTCAGAGCAATCTCTATTGTATTGTTGGAGATTTACTTCTCTTTGAGACTGACCTCATTTTAAATGAATTTAAGTGATTTTTGTTTGTTTACAATTAAAGAAAACTGACTCAGAATTTGTAGTTAGTTTTAGTCCCCAACAGTTGATCCTTAAAGGAATAAGCCTGGGATTATCTTTCCTGCCTGGTTCTGTCTGAGGTGGTAAGATCATAACTTGTACTATAACTTGTACTACACTCTGGTAGCCATATTATGTGTTTATCACCACCTGTGGTCACCTGGCATTCTTTGCTCTTCAGAGACAAGACTTCAAAAGACCCCATGTCTGTTTCTATGAAACAGTTTGCCAGAGGACAATGAGATGGGCTAATGGCTCCTAACTGTACTAAAATACTGCAGAAAGAGAAGGGCAAATTCAAAGTTCCAAATTTTCCCCCAAGTCAGAATTTAAAAATTAGGTATTGTGTGAAATGAATTTCTTGCCATTTTCAGAGACAGGGATGAGGTGTACAAAACAAACAAACAAAATGCTGTTATCATATAATACCATGGTTGTGGGGCTGGGGATGTGGCTCAAGTGGTAGCGCGCTTGCCTGGAATGCGTGCGGCCCGGGTTCGATCCTCAGCATCACATACAAACAAAGATGTTGTGTCCGCCAAGAACTAAAAAATAAATATTAAGAAAAATTCTCTCTCTCTCTCTCTCTCTCTCTCTCTCTCTCTCTCTCTCTCTCTCTCTTTAAAAAAAATGTATATATATAATACCATGGTTGTAATTTATAACATCAATTGAATTACAACTTTACCAAATCTCTTATGCAAATGTTAAAATTGAATAGAACCCAAAGAAATGGAGGGAGTATGGATTTGTGGAATAATATGCATGATGTAAAGAAATTATTTAAGATTTGAAGGTGGTAGTGCTTCAGAGGGCTACCTCAGTGTAGGGAAGTTGATTTCGCTTAGGGATGCTACTGGCATTTAGCACTTAGTGCTAGTAACTTAAAATCCCCTGAGAAATGTGAAGAAACCCTACACAAAGAAGAATTATTCCACCTAAAATGCTCTTAACACTTCTATTAACAAACACCAACTTTGAGTAATAAGAACTCCCATTTGATTAAACCTCCTTTGCTTGCAGAACCATCCTGCTGGACTCCAGGCAGATGCAGCTGTATCAGTTTTGCTACAAGATTCCTTTCTCTTCGGTACTGGGGATTGAACCCAGGGGCACTTAAACACTGAGTACATCCCCAACTTTTTCTTATTTTTTATTTCAAGACAGGGTCTTGCTGAGTTGCTTAGGGCCTGACTAAGTGCTGAGCTGGTTTTGAACTTGCAATCCTCCTGCCTCAACCTCCTGAGCTGCTGGGATTACAGGCGTGTGCCACCTTTTAACAACTAAATGCAGTTACCCTGAAAGTGAAGCAAAATTAAGTCTAGCTACATTATCAGGAAAAAAATATGTAAACAAAATAGGATTTCTTTCCCTGTCACTTAAAAGTAGTCCAAAAATAGGTAGTCTAGTACTTGAGATGGGTTCCTGATGGTAACTGACATCCCTGTCTCCATTTATCCTTCTAATAATCAACTTCAGTATATTTTCACATTGTCTGAGATAGTCCCTAAAGCTCTCATCCTAGTTCTAAAACTAAAGATCAGGAGGAAAAAAAAAAAAGGATGAAAAGGGTGAAGTCCCCTGACTTTGAAAAAGCTTCTCAGAAAGACCACGCAATGTCTGTATGCTTTTAGTTGGCAAGATGTGGTCATATGGCAAGCCTACACACAAATGGCATTTTGAAAATTTCCTATTTATATAGGACACATGATTGTCCATCTAAAGAGTGTGTCTGAGATTAATATGGAAGGGAAGAATAAATATGAAATTTATAGAATACAATTAACAGCTCCTGCCATTCAAAACAAATCCAATATGCTTCTTGTCCCTTCATAAGGACAAGACTGTAGACTCTAACATGAAAAGGCTTATGTACAAGGCAAAATTCAATACTCTGCTGATTAATATGAGTTAAAACTTAGAAAATACGTGTAAGAATGGATTTCAGTACAACCAGAGAAATTAAAAGTTGTGCTCTATTTGTGTACAATAAATCAAAATGCATTCTGCTATCATATATGCCTAATTAGAACAAATTTTTTAAAAAGTAAAAAAGAATGGATTCCAACAATGCTAAAGAAAGAGAAATATCACCACATTTGACTGGATTTATTGATATTGATGTCCTTTCCAGAAATTCTGAATTGGTATACTAGCTGAGGTAGATGGAAGGACAGGTTAAGACTATCCCTAATCTGAGAATTTGAAATCTGGAATGCTCCAGAATCCCAACCTTTGGAAGTCTAATATGACACCACAAGTAGAAAATTTCATTCCTGTCTTCATGTGGTAGGTTGCAGTTAAAATGCAGGTGTACTAAAAAATATGGTACAAAATTACTTTCAGGCTATGTGTATAAGTTTTATAAGAAAAATAAATAAATTTTATTTTTAGACTTGGGTTTCCTCCCCATGATATCTATCCTACTATGTATGTGCAAATATGCCAAAATCTGAAAAAATTCCAAATCCAAATCATTTATAGATAAATAACCTTAAACCTTTTGGAAGGGGGATGCCCAACATATAATTTTTATTTGCTTATTATTTTACTGCTTAAATATGAAATAAGTTTGAGATGTAAGAATATTTTTATACCATACAATAAGGAATACTATATCTTATGGAGAAATACACATTGTATAAATTATCATATAAAACTCACTATGATCTTGCAAACAAGAACACCTATTCATATCAAAATTGGTACCAATGGTAATTTATAACATTTATTTACCATAATACTGAAAAATACACTGCAGATGAAATATCATAAAAATCTTTGAAAACTGTTGTAGTGGATTTTTTTAAAACTTACATCTACTGCAAGAAGATTCTAATATTAAAATGGGCTTCTTGGTTTCAAATAAAATGATGGAATCCTAGGCTTACAGAGACTAAGTTGTGCTACTTAGTTAGCAAACAAAATTAAGCATGATTTTTGTAATACACAGAAGAGATACAATAATAATTAGAACATAATTACCTATGGAGTTTACTGAAATCACTATTGACTATGGGATCTATAGTTTCAAACAGACGCAAAACAAATTAAGGACTTATACGTTTTCATAAGCAAATACATTCTAAGTCTAATAACAAACATACAACATTCATATCACAAAGAGAGTCCTCGCCTTATCCCAGATTTGAGTCAGTTGGAGACTCAGAATCCTTTGCATAAAGTAAACAAAAGACTAAGTTGAGAAAAGACTTACAATAATAGTATAGCCTGGTGAATATTTATCTTAGACTTTTTAGATGTAACTTCTATCTTTAAGGTAGGGTGGCTGTAAAATGAACAAAAAGAAATACATTCCTATTCTGTTCCAGCACAATTGAACTCTATGGTCATTGCTCTTGGTAGGAACTGATTGGACCAGTGTGGTCTACCCATTCAGTTATGTAATCATGAATGTGAGGAAAACCTCTGGTAAGTCAAAGGCTATTCTTTAGCATACTTTTTATGAAATAATAAGTTTGGAAGAAGGTATATGAGACTGAGCATAACTAGGTGCCAATTCCAAATTTCATGAACTGGTTGCTTCTGAGATTATTGTGCCTAAATTGTGCTGGATTGGTAGCTCTACTTCCGGGCACTGTATCTACATTAACAGGAAGAAGAAGGTAGGGCAAAAGACAAGGTCAAATGTTTTCTTCTTAAGACCACCAGGTTTACTCAGGAAGTCAAGTCCTCTCCAAGTGATTTTGAGTTCTCATCAACCAGAACTGTGTCATGTGGTCATGAATGCAGAAAGGCTATGAAAAAGTCCAGATTGTCTAGCATCCAACAAAGGGAGCAAAGCTTAGGCAGGTATGAATATATGGGTATTCATTGAGCAAATTTTCCTGCTTTGCATATAAAATGGAGATGAATAAAGTTTCTTCTCATTTGGGGGCCAGTGAGATATCAGGCCCATCTTGTGTAAAAACTAACTTTTGGAGAACATAGGCAACCAGATAAACTTGGGAACTGCATTCATCAACAGAGTAAAGGCTATTTAGGGATGGGAGGAGAGGGGTGGGGAGAGTGGGATAGGGAAGGCAGCAGAATACAACTGACACTAGGATTGCTGTATGTATACACATGGATGTATAACCAATGTGATCTGCAATCTGTACACGTGGAAAAATGAGAATTCATACCCTATTTGAATTAAATGTATGTCAAGATCATTGTATTGTCTTGAACAATAAAAAAAAAAAGAAAAAATAAATTCTTTAGTTTGAAAAAAAAAAAAGAAAGAGCTAGCTAAGAAAAAGCTGAGCTCCATATTTGTTCCAAAAAATTAAACCAAAAGAAAGGGGAAAAGTCATATCTCGGGAAGAAGAGCAACAAGAAATTATAGGAAGCAAATGTGGTAATTCCTAACATCATCACTTAACATGATTGCCCTGTGCCAACAGAACACTCTTAGAAATGGTATTTGATTAGCATAAGCTTAATCAGGTGGCCAGTCTGGTCACAGCTGCTGTTCCAGATGCACTCTCTTTCCTGGAGCAAATCAACACACCTCCAGTTACCTGGTATGTATTTGTCTTACTTTTTTCCCCCCACTTCTACCCCTATCATCAGAAAACTCCAGAAGTTATTTGTTTTTATCTGATAGGGATAGTTGCATACATGTAGCATCCTAATTCAGGGTTTTGTCAGCTTATCATAACTTGGTCCCAGAATCCATAATTTAGTCCTTGGGAATCTTATGATCTCTAAAGCACTATCCTGATCTACCTCAGTATGATATCTTGCTCAGATAATGGAGTTAATGAAAAATGGAACTACAGATGCCTCTGTAAGACATGTTTCCAAAAGAAGAAGATAAATGGCACTCATCACTTCAGTAGAGCTAATAGCCCAGGAGTTGAAGACACGGTCAGAGATTACATTTTTGTGTCACTAAAGCAGAGTTTGATACATGCATGTAGTTTATTTGGGAAGTGATTTCAAGAATCAGCAATGGAGAATGCAGGAGAATAAAACAGGAAAAGAGAGAGTTAATCACTGGATAGTCAATATTGATTGGAACTGTGAATAGCAGAAATAAAGATTATTGATTTATTTATTAGCACCATCTTCCATTGGTCAAAATTTATAATTATAAATAGTGAATGCATGAAAACTGAGCATGTTTCCACAAGATTCCATCTTATTATCAGAGTTGTCCAAGGTCAGGAAATAAGAAATTATATAATATAGTTCAGCTTTCTTTGTGTGGAGCTATAAATTGTCTGCTTGAACATAAATCTAGCTTCACCCAGTGCCAACTGGTTACAGATTTCCCAGAGATCATGAGCTTATATACAAATTCATATTGCATATGAATAGATGCTGAGTGATTTTTTGCAGGTTTTTCATGCATCAGAAGGCCCCAGGGACAGGAGGTGGGGTTTGTGCTACTCCACTGAAGCAATGGAGTATTTGCTCCACAGTTGGTTCCAGATCAGTGTTAGGAATAAAAGGCTGCGAATGTGAGATGGTTAGCTGAATGTTTTAGGTAAAATTTCCAGAAAACATTTACTTTGCAAACTCTAATTCAAAGTAGAAGACACAGTATTTGGTGAAATTCTTTGGGGGATTTTCAATATAACAAATAAGACATTTAGATCTGCTATTTGGAACCCATTTACTGAATGACCCCAAAGGCTGCCAGTTTTGAAAGGTCCTGAACAAAAGACTCTGCTATGACTGGTATGACTAGACCACAGATGCAATGTTCTTGAAATATCTATGCCAGATTGTGATACTGAATAATGACTCTTGCAAATCCTGGTAGGAAATTTATAGCAGATGTCCCTAAAGTTTGAAAGTAAATATTCTTATGATAGGCAGTTTTGCCTTGCTTCTGAGTTTCAGTAAGAATGGAATGCCTAACTTATAAGAGTGAACCATGAACCTTTTATATATCAGTGTTATTTGATCAAGCCACACAACTGCAGTGTGAATATCAGCACATCAAGTGAATTTCATGTATATGCAACTGAGCCTAAGTAGGTGCCAATTCACAAGTTTCATGAACAGGTTTCTCCTGAGATTGTTGTGCCTAACTTCTACTACCAATGTGCCTTGACCCTTATCTTGGCTCTCATGGAGTTCCTTATGACCAGATGATTGAAAAGAAAACTTTGGAGCCAATTTTATGTACTCAACAGGACACACTGACGCTTGATGGAAGTAGATTTCTTTGGAGGATTAACCTCATTCATGGGACCCTGGAGCGCACTGGAGATAGAGAATATTCATGGTAAGCAGAAATTTCAATAATTATTCCTGTTATTCACTGTTTGGTAGGTATTCATTTGATGGATGACCAAGAACTTAGAGTTAATAAGATTGGATGATTTAAAAAAGGTAAATTGAAGACTGACTATGTAGATAGAATGGGTCTGAAATGTAAGAATACTCCAATCCTATATGTTTACTAAACAAATGTTTCCACTGCAAAGGATGATCTAAGGAGCCAAGCAGGTGTCACTCTTCGCCCTGTGGCTCCCAATCCACCTCACTGTGCCACCAACTCAGTGATTATTCTTTAAGTTTATTTGTAAGGGGAACATATTGGTAGGAATAGATGTTATGCATGGACTCATTGACGTGAATTCCCCTCTTCAAGAATGACTTGGCCACTAGTATAGTTGAATATTCAGTTTTTAGTACTCCTGTCTCACCCTAATCCTCTGAAAAGCAGCAAGCCTTAGAAGATCTGCCACACATCTAGTGAAAGTTTAAATATACTAGACAATTTTTTCTTTCATAAATGAGACAGCAATTTGTCCTCATTGGAATAGGCACTTTATATGGATTTGGATTTTCCTTCTCATATTGCCAGTCTTCTGACAGTAATACCATCTGTAGGTTTTATTCAATTCCATATAGAACATCATGATATCACACATGAAATTTTTATGACCTAGGAACTTTTTACAGCAAACTAGGGGACTAATATTCTAACTTTAATATGCTTTTACTCCCTTATTTCATTGCTTTCAATGGTTAAATTTATTAATTCCCTGAGACTCATCTTTGCTATCCATTTGAGAGATATTTTCTTGAATCCAAAATGTTGCTTAACCAAATATACAGATATGATAAAGGCACTACCATGTTAAAATATATGTTAAGTTTTTTTGGCCCATTGAACATTTATATTTATAAAGGTAATAAAATGAATAGTGATAAGATTGTAGAAAAATCTTAGCTATCTCCAAACACCAGGATGTTGCAAATTTCCCACTGGGATTTTTATACACAGGCATAAATCTCCCCAGAGGTCACAAACATCTTTTGAACAGCATATCTTTCAAATTTTTTCTATGGTAATGTAACAGATAGAGCACAGAGAGATCCATTGCTATTGAAAATGTTATTTTTCCAAATTACAAATCACAGATATTAGTATTAATCATAGTCTCAGTGTCATCTCCTAAAGGGGAATCTTATTAAGAATGGTTTAAAAGTCTTCCTTCCATACCTGTAGATAAATGATTTAGAAGTCTTCCTTCCATACCTGTAGAAGGAAGGATAATAGAATGAAATAGACATTATTATTACTGTGTGTATATACATGACTGCATGACCAATGTGATTCTGAAACCTGTACACTCAGAAAAATCAGAAATTATATCCCATCTGATTCAAATGTATGATATGTCAAGGTCATTGTACTGTTATGTGTAACTAATTAAAACAAATTTAAAAATTACAAAAAAGATAAATTACAAGCTACAGTAAAACATCTGTTAGCTTATTTTCAGAAAATATATGTGAACCATAACTTCTAAAAAAGAGAAAAAAGAAAACTTCTCGACTGCCTATAGCTTTTAAATTCATAAAACGAACTGTCTCCTTTGGTCTCTGTCTCTCTCTGAAGGTCTGGAGGATATATCAAAACAATGTGAAAATTGCTTGTGTTATCTAAATGGTGACCTGATTACACAGAACTATTCCTTTTCTTAATCTTTCTATAAGAAAAAAATTGTAGTTGTTTAATTATTCTTTTTTAATAATTTCACACTTTTACAAGTCTACTCTACCATCCATGTACTCTTTGAGCTTTATATACTATTTCTAAAACAATCAGATGCATTTGAATTATACATTACATAGATTAGGGATATGCATAGTTATAAATTATACAACTAAATTCTATTACTGCTATGTCACTGTTTCTTCATAAAGCCAAACCCACAGTTGATCCAATCAATTATGTATGTGCACATTTTTACCTAACCAAGTGACTGGCATTACCTTTGTTGGATGGTTTTGTTACTTTGTTATATTATTGCAATAAAGAACTATTTTTTACTATATCACTTTACTATATCAGATTGGTTACTGATTCACAGAATAAATCTATTTCTCTTTCCCTAGGACATCCACAGAATAATAAATTTATCCACAGAATGAAAAACAAACAAAAAAAAACAAATGATCTTCTGATATAAGTCAGAGCTCAAGAAGGGCTGGTTGGAAGTAGGAAAGAAGCAGCTGGGGCAAATACAAGATAAATTTCCTATATTATATTATAAAACATCAAGGTAGAGGGTAATTTTGTGTCAGACAAGGATTTTTAGTCCTAGCTCTGACATAATTAACCAATTTGAGGTTGGAAAAACATTTAATCTTTTGGATATTTAGCATGTGTTGTCACATTGAATACAATTAATCTCAGTCCAACAACTAAAGTACCCAAAAGAATAATATGCATATTTAGACTAAATATATATACATGTATCATATCAGTTTATGGAACTGATTTCTACAAGTGTGTTTTTCAGATTGGTATAATTAAATCAATGTCTTTGATAGTAACCCTAGAACTTGGTGAATTTTTCCATCACTAGCCTCTACTACTATTGACATTTAGAGCAATGTTCTTCCTGGTTGAAAGGGTTATCCTGAGCACTATAGAAAGCTTAGGGGCACCCTGGACAATAGAACCCCTTCCCATTTTCCACAGTTGTGGTAACCAAAAAATGTCTCCAAACATTAATGAATATCCCCTGAGTGTAAAACTGCCCACAGTTCAGAATCATGGCATTAGACCTATTGAATGTATCCTAATCTAGCCAGTTTAGTGGACACAAACTGTTAAAGCATGTGAAAACTTTTATTCTATTTCTTAGTTATATATATATATATATATATATATATATATATATATATATAGTCAACTAATAAACTCTTTATGTAAATTCATTTTTTATTACCAAGAAAAAAGAGTTTGAGAATTATTTGTAAAGATAGCATATAAGTATTGTATTCAGAGAGGCAAGTGAACAGTTAAATGTATTTGAGTGTAGGAAAATTGAATTTGAGGATATTTGTAAGACATCAGATCTATTTCTAATGCTGTGTGGCTAACACTAATTTATTTAATTGTTTTATTATCAGAACACCTGGAATTATGGCATATTTCCTATGAAGCTGGTCACCTTTAATCCATCAATATTATACTTCCTATATTTTTGGATAAACCAGAGCCAGGAAATTTAGATAATTTGGTCATGTCCATAAAGTCAGTTCATTACAAGACAGGAATGGTAGTCTGATATTCTGGCAACTACTTGGATTTTTTTTTCATGTACATCATTTCTCAAATTTTAGACAATGGCTGCTAATAGGGTAATTAAGAGCCCACCTGGTAAGATATGAACTGATACCATTTCAAACTCCATTATGGGGAGCAAGTTATGTTCATTTTTTAATATTTATTTTTTTCTTAGATCTGAAATGGATAGATGTTCTATAATGCATAAAATGATAAATGGAGAGACACTAAACTGGGTACCATTAATTTTTAAATTTATGGTGTTTTACTGAATTTCTTGAGGACACTAATTTAGCAACCTATTACATTGGCCTAATAAGTACTTGTTAATGTTGCAAGCTCCTAAATACATAAATTTTTAAATTCCCATAATTTGAGGAAAGAATTATTTGATTTTAGTAATTTTTTCACTAAATTCAGCAAATAAAATTTAAAAAAAACACCTTACCAAAAATATTTAAAGATCCTAAAAGAAAAAGATACTTAAAACATTAAAGTAATGAGATGTATTTTGAATCCATCAGATTGGAAAAAGCTAAAACATTTGATGCTATACTATGAAAGTAAAGATGTGGGCTCACAGAAATTCTTTTACTTTGCTTGTGAAAGTTTAACTATTTACAACTTCTATGGAAGAGAGTTTGGCAAAAAGTGTAAATGCATGTAGCATTTATCCCAGAAATATCACTTCTAACAATTTATCTCACATACATATTCACAAGTAAAGGAAATTACAGAGAGATATACCAGAGTGTTTATTGAAGCATTGTATGCAACACCAAGAGACTGGAAATATACTAATGTCATCAGCTGAAAATAGGAAAAATAAATTAAGGCTCATTCTTATCCATTATAGAAGAATAAGACATAACTCTAGCAACAAGGGCTCTCAAAAATATGCTGTTTAATAGGAAGAAAAAGAAAACACTATGCTACCATTTATGGGCATGCACATTGCTACTAACAGTGTAAATATAAATCTGTGCTCTGTTTAAATGTGCACTAAATATTTCTGGAAGGACAAATAAGCAGAATGAAATAAAGTGAAATGAAATGAAAACTATAAACATGATGTAGGTCAAGGAGATAGGGAGAGTGGAACCCTACTTTGCATTATACCCCTTTTGCACCGTTTGAATTTGAGCCATGCATTTAAGAATATAATAACTCTTCTCCCTCAAATGTTGCTACAAGCCCAGACTCTCCTATTTTTTCAGTGATATATGAACTTTCTATACTCTGCAAAATTCCTGGATCCCAGTAACAGCAAGCCAACCAGTATTACAAAGTCAGCAGTCAAACCCAGACACCCTTTGTTTTACAGAATTCAACAAATACTTGATTTTCCATTCTTCTCCACACATAACAGCTGATAATTCATTTTTCAGAAATATGTTCATCTGTAATTCTCAGGAAGTTAAGATTCCTATATAGCTGGTAGAAAAAAAGAAATGAATAAAGAAGTTTTTATGAAGGTCTTCTCAAAAAATACAAGTTCCAGGCTGCCACTGGGCAGTAAGCTCATCATTTTGTTGAGCATCCTCCATTTTACCTGGGGCAGTTAGAATGGGTCTCCACTGTTCACACATATTCTACAGCTTATTACTTCAGAAATTCATCCTAATTTCTGTAGAAGATCTACTTTTCTGAAGCAAATTAAGAAGTTAAAAATGTGTTAGCTAAATGTGACCATTTCTCTAAAAATAAAGCCAAGTGAAAAAAGTAAACAAGGACAGTGCCTATCTGTTGACATCACATTCTTCAAATGGCTGTGGCTTAAGAGCAGCAAGAGACTTTAGGGGCACTTGTGGAAGAAGTTTGCCAGGCTTCTACTTGGATGTGTCTAACTCCACAGTTGTATGACCACTTTCGTAGCAAAATCATGTTAATAACACTAAAATTTTACCATAGAAAATAAAGTTTTTATGAGTGTTAATAGTAGTTGAAACATATCAATGTATTACTTTACATGTATAGATGAAACAAATGTTTTGAAGTGCCTATTAAATAGTAGTCAGAAAAGGTGTTATATAGTAAATAATCCAGACAAAATCCTGGCTTTCATTCTGGTGTGAGGAGTCAACCAATCTTCAAAAGGTAAGAACGTACATATATCATAAAATCAAAGATACAACAGGAAAAAAAAAGCAAACTAGTTATTATGTGATGTGGCCCTGAGTATAATTTGTATTTTGTGGTCCAGATTTATTGCAATTAGAAACTTCCAAATGCGATCTGCCTTGCTTCTGTTTTCATATTATTTTCCTATTTGATGATAAGCCTACTTCAGCAATTATAAAAAAAAAAAATGTCAAGTCTACATATTTCAATTCTTAGATTAATAAATTGCAGATGTTATGCTAGCAAAATACCAAAAATCAACATAAATTGAACAAATATATAAGCTACCACTCTCTTTTAAACTTTACACTTCCACCCCAGGCTGAATTTAATTTACCATTAATTGCATTCTGTCAACCTTAGAAGTGGATCAGGTAGTCTATTTTATGAGCTAGGATGCTATTTCATGATGCTGTACACTCATTACTGCTTGCTACCTTCCACCCTGAAGGCAGCTGCAATTTCAGGAATGGTTTGACACATCAATTAGTTTGTAATCAGTGTATAAAGTCCTTTCAGTGTTTGAGGCCAGATTCTATTCTTACTTATAAAGTAAACAGCTAGTCTACCTGGAAAACAGGTCCAAGGACCCAGAACAAGATGAGAAACTTGACCTTACTATAAGCTGCAAAATGACTATTGTCTCCAGGCCAGACCTTCCTGACCGGATGTCATCCCTCACAGTTTCCTGTGGACAAATCGAGAAGGACGAGCACTGGGAGTCCTGCTCATCCATCCAAGGAAAGCATTTCTTGGCATTCTTGCTAACACATGTGTGGCAAAGATATTTTGGCCCAACAGTTGCTGAGTAAGGGACTCATTCCTTCTCGAATCAATGGCTAACCCTGGAAAGGATCGTAATTACTTTCATCTAATTTAACATCTGTAGTATAGGTATTTTTGTGTGCCATCTTGATTCAGTTTTTGAGACTCTGGCTAGCAGCCAGTTGGTTTCCCTTTATGAAAAATGAATTTAATTCACACCCCCACAACTCCTGTTATCTGGGTAGTAACATTCCAGGGCATTGTACACCTCTCTAATTGCTCCCACAACCTGGGACAGTCCTCATGTTCAGGGCCTGCTGAAAGCATGCAAATTAATCAATCCTTGCCGCAGCCCGGCTGGCTGGGCAAAATATCCGGGGGGTGACGAATGACTTGTGTACGTTGATACAGCAGGAGTGGAAGCCGTTTATTGTAGGACAGGAGTGGTATTTATACATTTTACACAGCTTATCTAATTAGCATAAAATAGATACAGCAGTCAACCAATAAGGAATCTCCACACTTAATGGCTCGCTTTTGTTACTTCACAAACCACTCCCTCTGGCATTTTGCCAGGCACCATGCAGACTTGCTTACAGACTCTAACATTTCTCTGGCAAAATACCAGGTGCCATCCTGACTTGTTTACAGACCTTAACAAATCCTGAGCCTGTTTAACCTTCCTTGCCCTTCCCTTCATGCAAAAAACCACAATAAGACAGTTGCCCACAGTTGCACATGCTCCCCTCCCTCATGACTAACCCCAGTGCTTCCCCATCTCTCAGCATGGTGTGGCCATATTCTCTCCACAATGTCCACCTGTGAATGACAAGACTGCAGAACTCCCCAGAGCACTATAAATGAGAAAACTCTAATATTCTTTCTGGTTTCTCTCTCTTAATTTGTGTTTGGCCTCATCATATCATCTTCATCTTCTCAAAGAGAAAGAAAATATACAGTAAAGGGAAGTGAATTGCCTGGCACTTTGCAGGTTGTTCTTGATGGGGGTACACTAAAAATTCAGGTTTCTGATCGCAGCTTCCAAATTCACTCTTCCTTTCTTAAAGTTTCACATGAACAGCAGGAATAATCAGACCATAAAAATATAGTGTAATAGTCATAGTACCCCTGAGTTACAGAGCATCTACTAGAAATTTATTGTTTGTTGTTTAAGTCTGGCACTGTATGTACAAAATTATTTAAGGTGTGTATTATAAGGCTCAGTTGCACTTTAGATAACTGATAACTCAGAAGAAAGCCACTTTTCATCATATAAGAAGTTCACAGGGTCACAATTAGAATATTGAAACTGTCGACTCAATACACAAGTCATTACTTTGCTCAAATGACATGAAGTTGATTATTTTAAAAATTAAAAAAAAAAAATGGAAGCCAGGGTTTAGATATGCCCAAGACCAACCACCCATAACGTGATCAAAATGTAAGTCATCCTGATTTACCCCAACTGCTAGCTCTAATCATAAAAGAAGCACACAATGTAAGCTTTACATTCTTGTCAGCATGATTTAGTGAAATTAAATCAATCAGTTAGAGACAGCTCATTCTAAACAGCAATACTTTCCCTAAAAAGAATGTATAGCTGCCAATTAAAAAAAAAAAATACTCCCTCCTTTCTGCTTTATACATGATGCTGTAACTGCTATGAGCAGAGCTTTTTACCACTATAGGTTTCACATCTACAAACTGTTCTTTGTAGGCACAAGAAACTTTCCAAACTTTAAGTTGTTCTGATTTTATTTTGATGTCATTTATTTTTGATGTCTGATTTTATTTTTGAAGAATCAAAGAGTCTTCTTCACACACTAAAGCAAGAGGAAAAAACAAGGTAGAGAGGAGAAAATAGCAGTTGTGAACTATTTAATTTTAATGAATCTATACAGGAAAACTAGAATAATCTTAAATGAGAAAAATATGTACTCTCTAGTCCCTTCATTTTTTTTTAATTGACATGTATTCTAGACCTCTGGTTTTTTGCATAATTATTGGATGTTTATGATGTGCCAGATACTGTTCCAAGTACTTTACCTTCATTGGGCTCACATCAACCCAATGAAGTCTCATTATCTCTACACAGGAGAAAACGGAAGCACTCAGCAACTAAACCAAGCAGCATGACTCCAGTCCTGACCTCTTACCCATTATACTAAATTTCTTCTCCTATATGATGCATACTCATAAATGTGATGTACATGGCATAACTTCCAGTGGAGATTTAACTGAAAAATTCAGGACAGCCCAGAAATTATAAACAATTTCACCACATTTGTTCCTGGAATCTTCCCTGTTATCTTTCCAAAGCAATGTTTCCGCTCTCTGAAAGTCAGGATGGAGTCAAAGCTCTTACCAAGCTGTTATTAGAATCTGGGCCATGGCTGAAGTGGAAACCACAGGATTCTCTGGAGAACCAAATTCCCTGAATATTTAAGGAAGAAGAAGTGTGGTTTTAGGGAGGAAGGTGTGATATCATGGAAAGAAGGGCAGCTTGGGCATCAGAAGCCAGTTTTGGTTGTGGCCACTTGGCTTAATTTCCTCAGTATCATGACACTTATGTGGGTTGCAGTGTTCTCCTCTGAGTATTTAAATTAAAGCACAATAAATTATAGAAAGCCGTATAACACTGAGAGATAGAGAACCCACTAGAAGACCTAATGGCCATGGGGAGGCCCTCTTTGGCTTAGAAGAGAAATGGAATTGTGCCAGAGAGAAAATCAAGGTGATAATAAATCAAGATAAATACCAAGAAGAAAGAAGGAATATTCTCTAGCAGCATCGGAGAAGTTTTCTGGACTCTGTTGCTTTGAGCCAGCTATTTGCAATGCTCAAGTAGTTAAGAGTGGAACTCCCCACAAGCTGACTGTCCTGTAACTGCTCTTGCTTTGTTTCTCTACAGCTTTTGCTAGAAATGGAGCTTATCAGAATATTTAATACCCAAAAAGAGTTCCCCTCTCCAAATAAAATGAAATGGTTTTCTGCGAAAATATTTTAGCTCAGATACCTCTTTAAGGCAGGAATCAGCAAACTAAATCCCACAGATTAACCCAGACTACTGTGTGTTTTGCTGAGTAGTTTTACTGGAGCACTGTCACATTTATTTGCTTATCAATGACTTCTTTCAACAGGATAAGAGTTGAGAAGTTGATATAGAAAATATGTGGGACACAGACCAAAAATACTTACTGCGGGTCCTCGTGTACAATAAGTTTTCTTACCTCTACTTTAAGATTTTTTAAAGGTAACTAACTCAAAGAACCATGTACAACCTGTCCTCCTTAACTGCAGGGGTACCAATATAGTCAGTGGCATCCTCTCAATATTTATTCACTCAAGTCCAAGGGTATCTTCAAGATCAACCTGCCTCAAGGGAATTTCCATTCTTTACACTACATCAGGACTCTAACAACCATATCACCTGATTATCCTTACCCTTGCAGTATGCCACACAGTACTCACATCTCAAGATCACCTCAGTGCGGGGTAGGGATGCAGGGATAGGATTTTCAGCAAAGCAAGCAATCGTAGGAACACCCCAAACTTTGCAGTGTAGCACAAAAATTCATGCCCAGTTACATGAATATCTCAGATAATCATTTAAGCTAGTTTGGTGAAATAATGTTAGATGGAAAGTAATCTGCTTTTTCAGTACTTCACTCAATAAGCAGTCTTGTGACAAAATTATATAAAGTGGTTTAATTAGCAGAAATTACTTTATAATAATATATCACTCTTTAAGTAGGTAGACTAAAATTAAACATTAAAAAATTCCTAGGGAATCACAGTTAGGAAACCCATACATAACACCTACAGATACTGGCTTTTTTTTTTCCATTTTTCCCAGGTCTCCACCTCAGATATAAGGTCTTAGAAGACAACAAGAATTATTTTAGTTCTTCCTTAAACAAACATTTATTTCTCCTCTATTCTTTAAGCAAAACTCAACTTAGTTATTTCCACCCATTTCTGTCTTAGCTAAGATTTCCCTAGGAAGCCACTAGCCTATCTTCCCATGGGTGACTATCCACTTGCCTCCTTTCTCAAATCTCAAGACAAGAAGCATATAAGGATTCACCATGAGTCCTTGGGGCAAATGCATACAGTCTCTTTTCACATAGTTACTATCTTTTCATTGCAATGTCTCTTCCAACCTTGTACCTTCTCTGGAACATGGTGACATAGTCAAGTCTAGGTTTTCACCCCGTTGGTTAGAGCATGAGATCAATTTAATTGATCAAGACAAGCTTTTTCTGTTTTAATAGAAGGGAATGGAGTAGCTACAAATAGAGCAGATAAGAAAAGAATATAATAGAATGTTGTCACATTTACTAAGTACACACACTTTTATATATTGCATATATTATTGAATTGTATTTAGACTGTATGTAGTATAAGATAGAGATAGATGATAGACAGATAGATACATAGATAAGATAGATAGATAGATAGACAGATATAGATAGATAGATAGACAGATATAGATAGATAGATAGACAGATAGATATAGATAGATAGATAGATAGATACATACATACATACATACATACATACATACATACATACATACATACTGGGCTTATCTACTGGGCCACAATGTAAAATAAATTACCTTTTGTTAGTTCATATTAAAAAATATTTGGAAATTCCTGTTCAGGTTTCCCCGCTCTTCCCTACTTCAAGTTTCAATGCTCATCTTTTGGTGCATGATTGCATTTATATTAGATGATTCAGCCTTTAACTTTAAGGATCTGGATAGTTTTTGTGAGCCAAAATCATACTTGAAGACTGCTTTGTTTGTTCTTTCCTTAATTGTTTCTTTAGATGAATTTAGTTGGACAACCATTATCTGTTTTTGGCCCAAACACAGGAGGAAAACTTTACATTGTGAAATAAAATACCACTGCAGCACTAGAAATTTAATTACTAATTAATGTCTTTATTTATATTTGTAAATTGATCATATAATGGCTACCTTACTGTAACTCTGAAATAAACACTGTTTTAGCATTTATAACTTCCTCTAATTCATAAGGCTTATCAAGATCCTGGTTTTTAAGCAACTCAATAAATTGTCCTTTGAAATTGAAGTAATATATTTGAGATAAAGAAAACAAAATTTTTTTTTCAGAATGAAAGACCATTATTCCTGCTGAAGTGGAAATCTGCACTCTCTCATGGCCACTATGGAAAATAGCAATGGCAATCTCAGTCAAGTGAACTACTCTACTCTGATGATAGGGAAATTTGTGGTTCATGAGACAATGCAAAAGTAAGAATCTGGATTTTACTGGTATTTGTCATCATTTGCTTCTACAACTTCACTAACTGACTCAGTAGAACTGTATTTTTTTAAAATTGATCAATAACAATGAGCTTTATATCAGTTAAAGAAACCAATTTCTTTTTCTTTTTCAAATAAGTCACAGTATGATCATGACTTTTATCTCATATTCGAGACTCATCATTTTCCTTCATCAGTGACTGTATGAAATATTTTCCTCTGTATTTGTATATATCTTGAACCACATGATTTATGGCACACATTCTCTTTCAAAAATTCATATCCTAGCTCAGAAAACATTATGATTTTGATCTTCCTGTGTTTCTGACTGTGTCTAATGCTATGCCACCGCCCACTTGGCTGATGAAGCTCCAGTTGTATGAGTTAGCCACCATCCCCCAAAGACATCAAGCCGTCCCCTGTTCTTCCACTCAACTGAACACTCATTCCCTACTCTTACTTAATAGCTCCAAAATGTCTACCAGACCTCACTCAAAGATCTGTTCCTCAGGGAGACTTTGTTGACATTCCTCATTTAAATGAACTCCACTCTGTCTCCATCACAAAAATACATCTTTTTTTTTTTTTTCTTGAATGAACAAATGAAAAATGAACAAAGTTGGGGGACTCACTCTGAATTCACAACTTAAAATTCATGCATTAAAAAACGCCAGCAGAGCAAAGAGCCATCCCATACAATGAGAGAAAATACTTGCAGATCATATATTTAATTAGGGACTAGCGCCCATAATCAATAAATAACTCCTGAAATTCAACAACAAACAACTCAATTTAAAAAAGGGACCATCAACTTGAATAATAATTTTTCCAGAGAGGATATAGAAATGACCATTAACAATATGAAAGTTACTCAGTATTACAAATCATTATAAAAATACAAATTAATGCCACAATGAGATACTTACCTCATACTCACCCATTAGTATGGCTACTAACAAAACAATAACAACAATTTTTTAAAAATTGGAGATGGAGAGAAACTGGAGCACTGTACATTTGTGATGGAAATAAAATGGTAGAGCCACTGTGACGGTTCCTTAAAATATTAAAAGTGGATTTACCATAGGGGTAGCCATTCTACTTCAGAGTGTATATATAAAATAACTGAAAGGAAAGTTTCAAAGAGATATTTGTACACCCATGTTCATAGCAGCATTATTCATAGTAGCTCAAATGTGGAAGCAACTGCGGCATCCATGAAAAGATAAATGGATAAGCAAAATATGTTATATACATTTAGTTGATTATTATGAAGTCTTTCAAAGGAAAGAAACTCTAACACGTACTACAATATGGATGACATTAATAAGTGAGATATTAGTCACAAAAGACAAATACTATATGATTCCATTTACATGATGTAGAGTAGTCAAAATCATAGAGACAGAAAGCAGAATGTTGGTTTCCAGGACCTGAAGATGAGGGGAATGAGGAGTTATTGTAATGAATACAGAGTTTCAGCTTCACAAGATGAAAAGGTTGATGGGGATGGATGATGGTAGTAGTTACAAAAGTTTATGAATGTTTTTAACACCACTGGCTCTACACTCACAAATGATTTAGATGATCATTATATCATGAATATTTTATCACAATAAAAACACAACTTTAAAAAATATTACATAATAAAATCTAACAAAATCAAATTTTGACGTTGCTAATATAGCCATGACTCAGATTAACATAAAGAAGTTTGTAGTTGGCTTTTCCCTTCACCACCATCCATATTTACTCCATTCCTATACAAATAAAAATATTGCATATCTAATCAAGTGCGAGACCCTATATATATACTGCTTTCACTATTCTTTCTTTCCTCATTACCACCATCCAAATTCTAGACATTTTTGCCTCATTCCTAATCTCAATAGCAATAACTGTCCATTTATTTTGCATTGCCAGGATATTCCGGAATCCACAATGTCTTCAGAATCTTTTCTCTGCTCCTTAAGTTATACACACATCTTATTCTGTTGAACAATTCCCAGAGTATAATCAGAGGTGACTTTTTAAACTTACATGTAACCATTTTACTTTGAATTTTTGATAACCCAGTAGTGACATAACTTCTTCTGACTTCCCATGATACAAATTCCTGTATGTAGGAAATATATTGCTTGCCTCATAAAGCTATTAGGATTAATTGTTGGAACTTACAAAGATCCTAGAACAATGCCTGGAATAAAATATACTCTCAAAAAGCATGAAGTAATATCGAAATTCTACTAATTTCTCAAGAATAGGAAGCCTCTTTAAATTCCCCAAATGGATATGGTTTTCCTCTCTGAACCTTCTGAACCTTGGCATCTTTTGCCATTTAATATGTTTCTGACAAATTTGCAAATATGTCTGATATTATTCCTGTGGAGTATTGCTTTTCAAAAGTAGATAATCTTATAATTCATCTTTCATATATGGTTTCTAAAATAGTAATTGGGATATATACTAAATTTTTAAGTAAAGTAAACTCAACAAATCAACTTGTTTTGTGTACTTGAAAATGTTCTGTGTCCACACAAAACTCACATATATTTTAAAAGAGTGGTTCTCAAAAGAAGAATTGGGGATCTCTGATATGAAAACCATTTTCATAGTAATACCACCTATTTGCCTTTTTCATTCTTATACTCACAACCATGCATACAGTTTTCCACAATCTATGTGATATATGATAACACAATAGATTAAATGCAGAAGCAGAGATGAGATTCCAGCTGTCTTCTTTTAAACAGAACTTTAAAAGAAACCTTGAAAAAGTCACACTTCAGGAGAGAACAAAGTGCTGTGGTTTGGTTAATTCAGTGGCCTGAAACCATTCTCTGGTAATTACTGTCAGTAAAACAAGTGCATTTGAAAACAAAGCTGAGTAGAGAGAGTACCATGCCAGGAGGTCATTTAGGAAAGAGATCCTTAGTTGTGGACAGAAGGAAAGAGGTACTTGAAAAAAAGCAAAGATTATAGAAAACAATCAGCATGGGAAGAATAGATTAATTCTAAATAGGGAAGAAGGGTGGGAGGGAAAGGGAGGGGGCAGGGGATTAGCTAGGATGGTGAAATGTGATGGATTTCATTGTCCAAAGTACATATATGAAGACACGAATTGGGTATCAACATACTTTATATACAAACAGATATGAAAAATTGTGGTATATATGTGTAATAAGAATTGTAATGCAAAAAAACAAAGTACATGTATAAAGACATGAATTGGCGTGAACGTACTTTATATACAAAGATATGAAAAATTGTGCTCTATATGTGTAATAAGAATTGTAATGCATTCCACTGTCATGTATTTAAAAAAATAAAATCAATTTAAGAAAAAAAGAAAAGAAAACAATCAGCACCATTTCAAAACTTGGGTCATACTCTTGCTTTCTAGCACTAGATCATTTCAACCATCAAATTCTCTGAGGCATTATGTTTAGTGGGATTAGCAGCAAGTTTGAAATCAAAAAGTTTTACCTTTGAATTTTGGGTGTATGTATTATAGGCCAGGTCCCTTAGAACCTTCAGTTCCTGTTCAATTGGTAACTGAAGATATTAATAATAATTGCTAATACTTAAAGATTATTTACTCTCTGCTAAAAGCTATAGTATTTATTTAAAACACAAAAATAAGCTGTGAATTACAATTATTATTCTTAATTTACAAATAAGAAAATTTATTTTTAGAAAGAATAATTCTCAATGGTACACAGAAAAAACGTCTCAGCAGAGATTGAAATCTGTCATCTAAGTTAAGAACACTCACTTGGTTTTTGTTGTTGTTGTTTTATTTGGGAGGTTGTTTGTTTTTTGTATTAGGATTGAACCCAGGAGCACTCTACCACTGAACTACAATCCCTTAATATTTATTATATATATAATATAAATATATTATATATATAATGTATTTTTATTATATACAATATAAATACATTATATATAATATTTATATTATATATTATATATAATATTTATAATAATATTCCTTAATATTTATTTATTTGTTTGTTTAAAGAGCATTTTGCTAAATTGCCAAGGTTAGCCTCCCACTTGCAATCCTCTGTTTCAGCCTCCTGAGAAGCTAAGATTATAGGCATGCACCTCAGGGTCTAGATCAGAACCCTCAATCTTAAATAGTTAAAAATAGGTAAGACTGCTTGTGAGAAAAGGAACTGTAAAGATGCTTAAATGATAGTTATTAAGACTTCAAGATTTTTTTCATTTTTTTATAATATCATTTCTTTAAGGATATATTATTAATATTTATGGTAGCAACTTTTGCTAAGAAAAAACATTCATAGCATATAAGGAGCTTTGAGAAACCTTCCAGAAAATGAAACTTGTTGGGGGGGGGCATGCACAATTAATCCAGAGTTTCTCAAATTCTTCATAATGGAAAACTTTTCCATTAGAAAAATTTCTATATCCAAGTATTAGTATTCTATAGAATGCATGTTAAGCTGATTATTTCCAACATTATTAAATTGTTGTTAAGTCTTGTTAATTAAACAACATATGTTGTTCTATCAAACATTCAGGAGTCTAAAACTCCACTGTATTAGAATAGAATTTATTCCTAAATTTCAGCTTCTATAAATAATACTTAGATGAACATTTTTGAGCACTTTTCCTCTGTGAGACACATAAATTCTTATAAAAATTGTTCAGCTCAATGTCAAACTGATGTGTAGCAGCAGATGAGTGGGTTTATTGTGCTAAGTCCTTTTTTGCCAGTGCTGATTAATCTCATTTAAAATCACACAATTTTGTTTTATATTCTTCAAAATTATGAATTTGAATTTTTTTGTTTCAGTTTTCTGGTTACAAAACTACTATGGCAGTATCAAGTTCTTTGTTCTTTTTTTTCCCTTTTCCTATAGAATTTAAGTTTCGTAGGGACAGATAATGTCAGCTTCCTTTCTACAACCCCAGCTCCAGTTTTATCCACTTGCATTTCCTTTTGTAAAAATAGTCTGCCTTTTTCCCATTCATTAAGATTTCGATTTGTGTAGCCACATTTGTCCCCTTTCTGTAATATGTATTTGTACTTATTGCTTTGTAAAACATGCTTTATTAATTTTTTACCACATTTTAATTTATGGAATACTTGTATTAAGTTGTATTCCTCATTACATTTTTCCCATTGCTTTTACAAAGTTGACCCTATGGTCATTATTTACTTCCCTTTTCTGTTATAAATTTTAAATGTCATTACTTAGTAATTCTGAAATTAGCATAAAAAATAAAAGGAAGCAAAAAGTCTAACTAAAAGCAACAATGCTAACCACTTATTGGGTTTTTTACATGTGCCAAACATAATTCTGGAGCTGGAGTTGTAGAAATTAATCTGACATTGTTTCCAGGCAGCCTAAACTCTCAAAGAAAAAAAAAAAAAAGAACAAAGAACTTTAAAGTACCCAAATGGTTTAACTTATTGCTAAATTAATACATTGTATTGTTTTTTAGTTGAAAATGTTCATATTATATTTCCAAACATGCTATTGTACTGGGCATGGTGTCACACACTTGTAATCCCAGCAGCTTGGGAGGCTGAAGGAGGTTGGACAGGAGTAATAGGAATTCAAAGCCAGCCCCCAGGAACTTAGTGAGGCCCTAATCAACTTAGCAAGATAATGTCTCTAAATAAAATATAAAAAGGGCTGGGGATGTGGCTCAGTGGTTGAACACCCCTGAATTCAATCCCAGTAACCAAATAAAATAAAACATGCCATTTCTCATCAATAAGATCCCCGGGGGTCATCATATACTGATGATTCTCATTATTCACCATAGCTATATTATAGAAAATCACTGTGAATCACTGATATGATATGTGATGTTATTTTCTTGATAGTGTCCGGTCAAAATGTCACCAACCAGCTTATAACCATGTTTTATGTGTTTTTCCTCTTAAAGACACCTTATTTAATATATATTATTGATTCATTAATACTGAACTCATGGCCAACATCCCTGAAGCAAGCCTGAACAAATATCCTCTTATGTGTATTTTCTCCATAGAGTACTTCAAAGTTTTTGAGGTCAGGAACACTAGACATAATTTCAACACTATACTTTGTGATCATTTTAAATAATGAAATCACTAACAAAAACATAAAATGCAAAAAAAAAAAACTAAAATAAAACACTAAATAGACCATAAAAAGGACACTTTTTAATAAGAAAGCAGAGTTATCACTTTGTTCAACCTTGACTAGCAATGTGCCTGTTATGCAACTCTAATTTTTGCCACTTTGTGTATTTCTACAAATTATCACAAAAAAATATGGCTAGCATTAATTTGGAGGTTACAAATATATTTTAATTAGTAGGTGTATTAGTCAGCTTTTTATCCTTGTAACAAAAGTATCTGACAAGAACAGCTTTTGGAAGAGGAAAAGTTTATTTTGGACTCAAGATTTCTGAGGTTTCAGTCTATGGTAAGCTCACTCTATGACTTTGGGCCAGGGGTGAGGCAGAACATCATGGCAGAGGGAATAACAGAAAGAAGCTCCTCTGCTTAGTCCACCAAAAAGCAGAGGGAGAGAGGGAGAAGCTGGGGAGTCAAGATACAGTCCCCAAGGTCATGATCCTAATTACCCACCTCCTTCACCCACACCCCATCTGTCCACAGTCAGCACTCTGCACAGTAGTTCTTTCAAATCATTAAATCCATCAAATGGATTAATTCGTTGATTATGTTACAGACCTCATAATCTAATCATTTCACATCTGGACATTCCTGCAGTTACATAGGAGTTGTGGGGTAGGGGGATGAACTCATATCCAATCCATAACATTGGTTGATTCTTAAATACAGAATCCAGAATAATTAGCATAGATTTTATCCACTTCTTATCAAACCTGTTTTTGAACATCTTATTAATTAATTGTTGACATTTTCCAAATAATTCTCTGGTTTTCTTTGTCTAATCATGTGCTGTAGAAATAGTGATGGATATTGTCTCATCCTTATCATTGACATATGAGAATCAGGCTTCATTTCATTAATATGGAGTAAATCTCACTCACTATAATCTTGTCAATTATGTTTTTAAACTGTCCTTGACTACCTTAAAAGCACAACTTAATTGTGTTCTCTCAGTTATCATTGATTTATTTTCCACAAATATAATCTTAATATGATTAGAACATTCTTATTTTCCTTTTATCCAATGTAGTGTTCTCTGGATGATATGGACAGCTAGCATTGTTGTAAAGCTTGTTCAGTTTTGTGCAAGACTTGACAAGCATCAATGTTTAAGGAGAGACCCTAGCGATTATGACAAGTTAAAAGGAAAAGGGAGTGTACTCTCTTGTCAGCATTGATAATTTAGGTATAAATACTTGTGAGGAAGTTACATGAGCTGCTGTGCAGGGAATGGCCAACTTATCTGAGACAGCCCTGCCAAGGTTGCCGTCCTACCAGCAGGACAGTGATCATTAGTTGTGGCAGGTGTTGTCCAATGTGTTCAAGCCTGTCAGATGCAGATTCCCTTCCCAAGTGCCTGCCATGTGCTTGTCCTTGTTACCAGTCCCTCCCTTGACTTGTCCATTACCCTGGTGGCCAAAGCCAAGGCTTCATTCACAACTAATTAAGGAACTCCAAAGACTTTTCTCCCATTTTCAATAAACTGTTAAAAACAACCCCATTGTGCTGCTTTCTTTTTACAGTGTTTGAAAATGGAAGGTTAGGTTGTTGAGTTGAATTTTGTAGCTTTCTTTATTTTTATACTTGAAACTTTCATAGCTATAAATTTCCCTATAAGCACCATTTTACCTATTTTCTATAAGTTTTAGTATTGTTTTCATTTTCATTTTAATTTATCTGAAAGTATTTTTTGATGGCTCAGTTATTTTTTCTTTGACCTCTTGATTACATTGAAGTGTATTGTTTAATTTTCACACATTTTTAACTTTTTCCAAATTTCCTTCTATTAAAGAGTTCCAATTTCATTCCAGTGTGTAAGGAACATAAAATTTGTATTATTTTAATCTTTTAACAGCTATCTTTACTTATTTTGTACCTTCTCATTCTATCTATCTGTTGATTTAAGAGGAATGTGTAGTCTTCTACTGTTGACTATTATAATCTATAAATGTCTATGAGGTTTAAGTAGTTTGTAGTGTGGTTGAAGTCAGTTTCTGCATGGGTCTTTTTTCTTGTCATTTTACCCAGTTTTGAAAGTGGGATATTGAGGTCTCCAACTACTACCGTTGAACCTGCCATTACCCCTTCAATTCTGTCAGATTTGCTCATACATACTGGGCTTTGATATTAGGCCCATTTAAGTTTATTATTATTATATGTTCTTGATCCCTTGGCCCTTTCCTTATTATAAAATGTCCTTCTTTGTCTCTTCAAAATTTTGCCTTAATGTCTATTTTATTTGATATTAATATAGCCAACTGAGCTCCCTTTTGTTTCATTTGCAAAGTGTGAATTTTTCTAGTGTTTAATTTTTAATAAATTTGTCTTTGAAATGACTTTTTGTATCTATCATGATAATCTCTGCCTTTAAGTTAGAACACTTGGTCCATTTACATTTAATATAATTACTAATAAAAAGTTTATGTCTGTCATTTTGACATTTATTGCTATGTCATACATTTATTTTGTTTTTCTAGTCTTTTATTACTATCATATTTGTTTTAAATAGCTATGTTCTAGTGTACAATTTCAATTCCCTTATTACTTCTTTTACTATATTTTAACATGCTTTTACATATGGAGATTACAATTAACAACTTAATTTATAAAATCTATTTCTTTTTTTTTTAAAGAGAGAGTGAGAGAGGAGACAGAGAGAGAGAGAGAGAGAGAGAGAGAGAAAGAGAATTTTTTAATATTTATTTTTTAGTTATCGGCGGACACAACATCTTTGTTTGTACGTGGTGCTGAGAATCGAACCCGGGCCGCACGCATGCCAGGCGAGCGTGCTACCACTTGAGCCACATCCCCAGCCCTATAAAATCTATTTCTGATCAATAACAACTTGATTACCATAGTATACATCAGAAATTTTGCATCTCCATTTCTTTCTCCTTCCTTTTGCTATTATTATCAAAATATATCTTTTTGTATTGGACTACTATCAACAAAGATTTACAAATATTGCTTTATATAATTATATTTAAAATTCATTAAAAGAGAAAAATTATAAAAATATATTTATACTGTTTTTATACTCATCTACATACCTATAATATTTTGGTCATTCTTTAATTTAATCATTAAATTATTTGTTATTATAATTTAAATTACCATCAGTGTTCTTTCATTTCATTCTGAAAGTCTCCCTTTATGATTTTTAAAAAAGGTTTACATACAAGTAAATTATTATGTCTTGTTTATATATTAATAGCTATTAATACCTCAAAATTTTCTTTATTGGTGAATAACAATTTTACTGGAGATGGAATTCTTGATTGATGATATTTTTTCAACAATTGTTTCCATTGCTTATATTGAGAAATCAAGTGTTAATCTTATTAAGAATCTCTTACACCCAATGAGTTGCTTCTCTTTTTTAAGACTCTTTAAATCTAAGGTCATTGGCTGAGTGCCATGGTGCACACCTGTAATCCCAGTAGCTTGGGAGGCTAAGTCAGGAGGATCAAAATTTAAAAGCCAGCCTAAGCAACTTAGTGAGCTCCTGAGTAACAAGACTGTCTCAGAATCAAAAAGACTGGGGATATGTCTCACTCGTTAAGCATTCCTGTGTTCAATTTCTGGTAGCACAATCTATTTTCCCTTGGTGTATGGTAATATGTTCATGTATGGTTGTATAACTCATAGCTCTATGTTGAAACTTGAGCATTTTAAGGTCTTTGACTCCTGAGGTATAGTCTCATTGTCTCATTGAATTGTTTTGTTTTGTTACTTTGGAATTTGTTAAGTTTCTTATATGCATGAAATTTTTCATTAAAGCTGAGAAATTTGGGGCCATTAATTTCTTCAAATATTCTTTTGTCCTCATTCTGGGAATACTATCATGTGTACATTGATATGCTCAATAGTTTTCCAAAGGATTTTAAGACTCTCCATTTTACTACATTCTTTTAAATTTCTATTCCAAAGACTGGATGATTTCAATTGATTTACCTACCTAAACCTAAGTAATTTAGAAAGAAAATCTATTTATTTATTTGTTTATTTGTTTATTGACTGATTGATTGATTGTACAGTTTTGGAGCTTGAAAACTCAAGCTCAGGCAGTCCCATCTGTTCATGCTCCAGTGAAGTTTTCACGATGGATGTCATCACAATTGGGGGAACACATGCAAGAGAGATCCCATGGTGAGAAAAGAAGGCAGAGAGCAGGGAGGGAGCAGTCTTATTCTTTTACAACAACCCACTCCTTCAGGAACAAACCTGACTCTAAGAGTATGTTAATTTTTTTCAAAGGGCAGAAATCCCAATAACCTAGTTACCATGTACTAAACCCCACCACTTAAAGTTTCTACTACATTAATACCATAACACTAAAGATCAAACATACAACATATGAACGTTGGGGAGAAAAAAACACATCCAAACCTTAGCATATACTTAAGGAGGCATGATTCTCAAACTTCAATTTTTTAGACATGCTTTCCTTAGTTATTTGAACACTTCAAAAATAGTTGCTTTAAAGTCCTTGCTAAGGAAGTTTTAACCATTGTTTCCATTGAACAAATTCTATTGACTATTTTCCCCTGATGTATGGTAATACATTCATGTTTGGTGTATGACTCATAGCTCTATGTTGAAACCTGAGCATTTTAAATAATATAATGTGGCATCTCAGGAAATAAGACTCTCCCCTGTCTTTGGTATTTGCTATTGTTGCTGTTTAATGTTGTCTGCTATTGACTTTTCTGAACTAATTTTGTAAAGTCCATACCCCTTATTATGTTGTTGCAGTCTCTTTTTAGTTGTTTTAGTAATCAGCTAATGATTGCACAGAGATTTTCATAGATTCCTGGAATCAATAAGTCTCCCAGTATTAGCTGAGGTTTTTATATGTGCATTTTCAGGATGCATCTAACACTCAGTCAGATAGTGTATAACTCTATCTTAACCTTCACTTTTTATTTGCATGAAGTCTCAATGTTTGCCAGAGATTAGGGTTTAGGCCAGCTATGATTTCTTTTCATAGCATATATGCAGCCCTGGGCATATGAACAGTCCTATATATGCCTCTGGCCTTCTGAATCACCAGGAGAATGCCAGCATTCCAAAGCCCCCCATACCCCAAATTTTCCCATTAAGTTTTTTGGTTAGCCTATTGTTTGTTCCAATTGTTTAACCACCATTTCTGGCAGACAAATATTTAACAATTGTCTTTAATTGTTTTGACAGATGCTCTGGGGAAAAGGCTTTTCTCACTAGGTCAGCTCCAAGTCAGGTTAAGTAAAAATAACCTTGCCAGCAAGAACCAGGCAAAATAATGACAATTCTCTGGAAATGGGTCTCTGGAGGGGTTTCCGCTCCAATGTACTCTTCTCATAGCTGCCAAGCTGCTGCTTTCACAGTGATTATAAGCTGTTTGTTTCTAAGACTACCATAGAACTGCACAAGAAGGTATGGAATAAGCAAAGTCGAAATGCCACAAAATGCCACAAAATGGTTTTTCTTACTGAGATTAAGCTGTGTCTAGAGATTCTGACAGGGCTTTTGTTAATTTTAATAGTTCTACATAAAATTGACAATATTTGCCAATGTTTTAATTTTTGTGGAGGGAAGAATATTTGAAGGTCTTTACCAGTTTTACTGACATTATCTTTTAGTCTTTATTTATATTTTAATGTTCAGTGTCAAATTTCATAAACTTCAGCTCACTGTTACAACTAGGATATACTCCACAATTGAACACCGAGAACAAAATCAACTCAACTTATATTGAGTTCTTAGCATGTACATACATAATTGTAGTTCTTAGTATGTACCATGCATAATTGTAAATTCTTCATATGAAGTGTGTCTTTTTGTTCTTTTTAGATATACATGACAGTGGAATGTATTTTGGCAAATTATACATACATAGAGTACAACTTATTCTATTTAGGATCCCACTCTTGTGGTTGTAGGTGATACAGAGATACCCTGGTCATGTACTCAAATACAAGGCTAGGAAAGTTATGTCGATTAATTATATTGTCTTTCCTATTTCCCTCCTCACCTTTGTTTTCCTTTGTTTTAGCCAATGAATTTCTATTACTCTCCTTTCCAATATCCTTTGTTTTAGGTTAGCAACCACAAATCAGAAAGAACATTTGGGTTTTTTTTTTTTTTTTTTGGGGGGGGGGGAGGGATTGGCTCATTTCACTTAGCATGATATTCTCCAGTTCTATCCGTTCATCATCAAATGCCATTATTTCATTTTTATTTATGGATGACTAATACTCCATTGTGAATATATACCACATTTTCTTTATCCATTCATCTGTTGAAGGACACCTAGGTTGTTTTCAAAGCTTCACTATTGTGAAAAGTGGGTCTTTTAAATAGCTATTTAGCAAGAATTCTCAGTTTCACTTTTCATCAATGTAGAAACCAGAACTTAGTTCATTTGTCTATCATCACAGAGCAGGTGGTAGCCATGCATTTGAACCCAAGAAAATCTTTGATCTCAAGGATATGTTTTTATGCATACCAATCTAAATCAATTAAAGCTCAATAAAAATGTCAATAAAGATATCCGGCTTTCCTATATAAAGTGACTTCATAAAAAGAGTAACGAAAAGCAAGATGACACATCTAATTTTAATTTAGAAGTTGATTTCATCAGCTAACCTTGCAAATATCTATAAAGAAAGATCTCAAGCACTATCTTTAAGAACACCAAGCTTAGTAAAAGAGAGCAATAGGTTAGGGCATACCTGGTTACTAAAGCAGTGCACAAATTCTTTGTGTATAAATTTATCATATTTGGAAATAGCTCTAGGAAGAGAAAATCAACTCTTTATTTTATATTTTGCTGATTGTTTGGTCTCAGATTTTTATTTGATTCCTTTAACAACCTTGTGAGATATAAACTATTCTTTCACATAATTAAATAGAAATTCTAATAGATTACGTAAATTCTTAAGAATAACACATTATTTGAAATGCTATATGCTAAGCATTGTTTTATGTACCTTATATTCATTGGAATTTTTTATCCTTAGAACAATTCTTAGAACTACTATTAAAATGCCTGTTTAATAGATGAAAAACTGAGGCAGTTATAGGTTAAGAAACTCATTCAAGGTCAAGTTCTACAACTGAGACTTGAAACTTCAGGACTGTAGTTCTAAAGGCTGAAATTTCATTGCTAAAATAAGCCATATATGACTATCACGGTACTTCTTTGGAGCCATAAAGTGCTGCATGTAAAACATCAAACTATTAAACTTTAAAATAAAAATCACAATCCCATAAAATTACTTTTATAGCAGTACACATTTCAGTCCTGTTTTGATAAGTTGATGCACTTCACATTGAAATTAAGAAAACAGTATATAAAGATGTCAAAGCTCTGTAAAACTTCCCATTATCCTGAGACACTTCTACAAAGGAAATACGTAAAAGAGAAACCGAGGCATGAAGAAACTGGAGGACTCCTCAAGGTCAACTGGAAATGAGAGTTCTGGAGCAAAGCTGAGAATAGAACTGAGCCACATGGCGAAGTTCTCAGGCAGCTCTTCCCACACATTCCTGCCACAGTAACTCACTTTGTAAACACAGTACTGCCACCACCAAGCTGACATGCCAAATGTAGGCACTTACTGACAGCACAGAAATGTGGAGACCAAATGAAGCCACTGATGAGATCATCCAAAGTGAAGCACAGACTTCCCAGAACCAAAGAATGCATGGTTTATTTTCAGGCAACCAGAATGTAGGAGACCGCCGTTTTCTTGTAGCTGCATTTGCTCACATGAAACTTTCCTCTAAGCCATTTCACTTGTTAAGTCATGGCCTTTTAAAAATGGCCTTAAAATTAGGGTGATCCAGCTTGCTCACTTCCTACCAGATACTTCACATATTTAAACATTCTATTCTCCTTCTGTGGCTGCGTAGACTTTAAATTTAAATTATGAGATATTTCTAACTTGTCAGAAGAATTCAGTATTCTCTTTGTCTGTACTAAAGACCACTTTCAGAAGCCTTCCATCATTCATTCTACAAAACTCTGACCTCAAATCCACCTTCATTCAGCTTTTAGGTTCTGGGGTAACTAGGCATTAAGTTATATTATTTCTATGTTGAATCTGAGTTTAATCTTCAAAATCTTATTTTGATTTCCTGATGCCATTGCATATGATTTCCTTTTAACTATTGTTTAACTAAGAAAATGATTTGTTTTGTAATTCTTAAAAGAGAAGTTGCTTCCTCTGTGGATATACTTCTGACCTCCAGCCTCTGTACATCATTGGATTTACATGCCCCTTTATAATTGCACTTATCACACTGTCTTATAATTGTGTATTTACCTGTTATCTCCCCAACCAAACAAGAATTCCTCTTAGGAAAAGAACTGTGTATCATTCAGCACAATTCCACAAAGTCTGATGGATATGAAGAGCCTCATAACTGATTTAAAATTAATAAGTGTTGGAGGCCATATATAAATTATGGGTTTGTTCAAGCATTAAGGCAGAGAAGCTCCTTCTCTGGGAACTCCTGGCTGAAATTCCCCTGGTTCAAGAAAGCCCAGATCATACTGGTTCCCTGTCTTAGCTCACAGCCTTAGAATCAAACAACCTGAGCAAGGGGTGGGAGTGGGGGAGTGGGTATAATCTGCCAAACATGGAATGACCTAGCTGTTTACTGCAAGACCCCTCATGCAGAAACAAGAACCAAAACTAGACTCCTCCCACTGAAACCTTATCCCTGTATTCCCCCTTAAATAAAGAACTGGGGCTTTTTTCAGTTGTTTGGTTCCAGTTCCTATCAGGGTTGTAAGACCCATCAGAAGCCCCATTATTTAAATCTAATCTTTGGCTTTGTCATTTTTCTTATGATTATTTCAGACCTTTTCTTTTCCCAGGCAGCTCACACCTCCTAAGCAAGAATTTGCTCTGTAGGGGTGCTGGCCACCCCATCATAAATAAGTGAGGAAAATCACTTTTAGAACTCTAAATTCAGAATAATGGGGTTGTTGGTAAGCCTGATATTGTAAAGAGTTTGAATATAGAATATTTTATAAATGACAATTATATTTATGGAAGTGGACTCTATTTTTAAACACGGCAACAATTATAAGATAAAGCTAATGGATTATCATTAATAGCTGAGCAAATTGGTTTCTAACAAATTACAAATCATATTCATAGCATATACACAGAGATACACTATTTTTCTGGACATCTATCTTTAAAAAGTCATTCATAGAGAAGATAGATATAGTAAAAGTATGTTATATGCATGTATGAAATTGTTACAATAAACCCCACTATTTTGTGCATTTATATGTATTAATAGTTGTTTAAAAGCTATTCACTTTACTTATATTCCAAAACCATAATGATTGCTAATGAAGAAATCATTTAAATATTTTTATAGAAGAAGTATATAGTTCATATATGAAATTTTGAAACTGCTAGACAAAAACATAGAAAAATCACTTCAAGATATAGGCACACAGGCAGGCATGGTGGCACATGCCTATAATCCCAGTAGCTTGGGAGGCCGAGGCAGAAAGATCACAGGTTTGAAGGCAGCCTCAGCAACTTAGTAAGGCTCTAAGCAACTTAGCAAGACCCTGTTTCAAAATAAAAAATAAAAAAGTCTGGGGATGTGGCTCAGTGGTTAAGCACCCTGGAGTTTGATCCCTGTAGAGGAAAAAAAAATACAGGCAATAACTTCCTAAATAGGCATCCTATAGCTCAGGAAATAAAAGCAAGAATCAATATATGGGATGGCATCAAATCTTCTGTACAGCAAAGAAAACAATTGACAGAGCCAATAGGCAGTCTACAGTAGTTTGTCAACTACTCTTCCAACAAACGATTAATATTAAGAATACATAAAGAACTCAAAAAGCTTAACACCAGTAAAACAAATAACCAAATGAAAAAAAAGGGGGGCAAATGAACTAAACAGACACTTCTTAAAAGAAATATATGTGGCCAACAATTGTATGAAATAAAATTTAATACCTTTGGCCATCATGGAAACACAAATCAAAACAAGACTGAGATTCTGTCTCACCCCAATAAAAATGACTGTCATCAAGTATACAAATAGCAATAAATTCTTGTAAGGATGTGGGAAAAAAGGGACATTTGCATTGCCTTAGTTGGAATTTAAATTAATACAGTTACTATAGAAATCAATATGGAGGTTCCTCAAAAAATGAAGCAATAGAAGCACCATGCAACCAGCTATAATATTCCTCAATCTACATCTGAAGAAATTAAAGTCATCATACTATAGATATAACCTGCATACCCATGTTTATTGCATCATAATTCACTATAGCCACGTTATGGAATCAATCTAAGTGCCCACTGACAGATGAATAAAATTTGAAAAGGGGGTATATTTACACAATGAACTATTGTTCAGCCATAAATGAGAACAAAGGCAAGTCATTTGCAGGAAAATGGACGGAACTTCGAAATCATGTTAAGCCAGACTCAGAAAGATAGGTATTGAATGTTGTCTCTCACACATGAAATCTAGAATAAGGAAAGATGACAGAAAAGTAGAATGGAGATCATCAGAGAAAAGGAAGGGTACAGAGAAGAAAGGAAGAGGAGAGTGATCAAATATGTTATGTACATATATGAACTGACAGAATGAATCCCATTATTTTTAGAGTTAGTATGCACTAATATAAAAAAAGCAAAGCTTAATGACCTCTATACAAACTTATTTCAACACCTTTCCTAAGAAAGAGAGTTTATTTGATTAAGATCATGCTCTTCTCCTTTGCAAGAAGTAGCAAAAAATATCTAGGTTTACTTAATGGAAATATGTCCATCAGAGTTGTAATAATTGTTCAGATAAAGAAAATACAATTGAGCAGTGTTTATAATGTAAAAATCTATTCTGTAGTATTAAATTAAATATATACGTTAGATATGACAAGGTTTTACATGCATGTATACATATTTAAAAAAGATAAATTGTTTCTTAGAGAAGAGGTTATTATTGATTTTTACAAAAAGAATCTTAATATGTAAAGAATTTTGTTAACCTATTTTCTGTTATTCTGCATAGTCTAATGTTGTGCTCTATATGATGAGCACATATTTATAAAATGAGAAGAAAGCAAAAGGTTATATAAATATAAGAGCATTTGAATTCACAAAGGATTTTTAAAATTTATTGATGTCAGAGATACATCTGTTTAGAATATCCAATTCTTTAATGTATCAATTCTAGTAAGAGATTGAGGAAAATGAAGGAAAAAAAACAGGCAAAATATAAAATAATCAACTCTATATTTAGTTTGAAGATCATTAGGTCACTAGTGAAGTTGCCCAAGTATTTGAAGAGCTTTAACCTAACAAGTAAAATTGTGTTGTGGCCTAAAATTATGGCCTAACCAGGCTTCACTTTGAGATTGATGGGTGGTTGATGTGTGTGCCCTGTATTACTAAGCAGAATAAATGCATCAGCCAAGTCCAGTGTATCAGCAGATTTACTTTTAGTCTAAGACAGTTTGATGAACATTTGTATATTCTTTTATCAGCCTGCAAAATGGTGCACAACCCTTAGATCCTGAATATGTGTGAGCTCATCACTGGAGAGAAGTTACAAAGTGTAGACAAACTATTTTATTTTTAGTCTTTTATTGCTTAAAATAAAGTATAATAAAGTATTTAAAATGATTTTATAAAAGTGGGTGGAACAGGTTGTTGATAAATTGAACAAAGGAATGGGTGTACTCTTGCATATTGCTTATTAGTCAGCTTTACATCAACATAACAAAGTGCCTGGAACAGGCTGCTTATGAAGAAGTTTATTTAGCTCACAGTTTTGAAGGTTCACAAATAGCATAGTTAGTGCAGTCTCTGTGGTGTAACTGCCCCTTGGCTGCATTATATCATGGCAGATAGCAATGGCAAGAGCAAGCAAGTGATTACATTTTGAACCAGAAGCAGAGAGATGGGAGGGCCATGGCTTACTTTTTTATAACAATTCTCTTCTAAGTACTCAAAGGGTTTTAGGAGAACTACCTTCTGAGAGCATACCCCCAGCAAGCCAAGGAACCACCCACTAGGCCTCACCTCCAAAAGATTCCACTACCTCCAACAATGCCACCCTGCAGTCCAAGTCTTCAATACAGTAATCCTTAGGGGATACCCAAACCTATTCCAACTATAGCATATGGTTTACATTCTGTTCTTTTTTTTTTTCCTTGTTTTTAATTGGTTGTTCAAAACATTACAAAGCTCTTGACATATCATATTTCATACATTTGATTCGAGTGGGTTATGAACTCCCTAGAGTCTAAGTCATTTATAAAGATTTCTTTATTGGTATGGGTAGTACATGTTTGAGGTAAGAAATTGTCTTACTGAGCCAAATTAGTCAGGAACTATCTTAACATGTTTTAATTTCAAACCAATTTAACATAATTAAATTCTGCTTAATCTGTGTAGTCTTTTAAAATTTAAGACATTTTATAGATTAAATTGTTGGAATGTAAGGAAGATAGTTAAAAAATTATAAACAATTGCAAGTCTTAAAATTTAAAGCAGTTTGCTTATCTTTGAAATGGCTGCAAATTCTATAAGATGTTTAAATTCTTAGGAGTATTACAGGGAATCTTATAGATTTCTTTTGCAATTATGTGTTTTTTATTTCCAGCAAAAAATTTGGTTGCCATATTTCTTAATTAGAAGCTTCTTACTTCTGCTTCTCTCTGAGGGCTTCATTAGTTATGCATAGTTAGCTTTTTTTTTTCTTTTTTTTAAAATCCCTCTGCAGATCTGCTATGGATTACGGAGAAAAGAGTCATAATTTGTAATATGTAGATATTAAAGCATGAACTTAAGAGTTGTTTATTTGGATTTCATGTTATTTAGCCGTTAGGGTAATAAGAGTGTTGAAAGAAGTAGAGTGCTTGCCTCGCATGCACAAGGCCCTGAGTTCAATCCCTCACACCACATACACACAAAAAAAAATTGGCAAGTCTTACTGTATGCTAATTGTACCTCAATAAAATTGACATAAAAATTGTTTAAAAAAAAGAGTGTTGAAAGTAAATACTTTTGGAGATGTTATTTTAACACTTTTGAGTGCTAAGAAATTTCATTAACTGTTTGTTAATTTATGATTTCTTTAGGAGCAAGTGCTCTAAAGTGAACTTTTATCATTTAATAACTATATTTAGTGTATTGTTCATCATTTATGTGTTATTTTGACCCTAGCTGATAAGGCTTTTCGAGACATGAAGGTACTCAAGATAAGCCAGTCTGTCATTGTATCTGGAGAATCAGGAGCTGGCAAAACAGAAAATACAAAATTTGTTCTCAGGTAAGTAGTTAGCTAACCTGAAATATTTTTAACAGATTGACACTATTTTGGTGGTAAAAAACACATAATATCGAATCTGCCAACTTAACCATTTCTGATGTTTAGTGTACTCACATTGTTATGCATACAATCTCCAGAAGTTTTCATTTTGAAAAACTGTGTTTCCCGCTATCCTCACTTTCTGGCAGCTGCTATTTTACATTTGGATTCTATAAATTTACCTTACTTTAGATACCACATATAAGTGGAATCAATACAGTGTTTATCTTTCTGTTACTGACTTATTTCATTTTGCTCAACTTAAGATTTACCTGTGTTTAGGCTGGTGTTCCAGTAGTCCCAGATTATGGGAGACTGAACCTAGAAGTTTGGGACAAGCATGGGAAACTTAGCAAGACCTTGCATTTTCTTTTTATGTATTTATTTGTTTTTGGTGGTGTTTTGGATGGAACCCAGGGCCTTGAACATGCTGAGCAGGTGCCTTACCACCAAGTGGAATCTCCAAACCAAGACCCTGTCTCTTTAAAAAGATAGAAAACCCCCCAAACCCCATGTTATATTATGTGTTAGAATCTCCTTCCTTTTAAAGGCTGAGTAATATTCCAGTGTAGGGATACATTTTATTTATGCATGCATTTGTTGATGAGATCTTGAATTTTTTCCATCCTTGATACTGTTATGAGCATGAGTAAATATTTATTTGAGAATTTGAACAGGTTGACTTTTAACACCTTTGTATATTTTGTGGCATAGTTTGGAATGTGGGCTCTATTATTTTTAAGATACAATTACCTTATATGGAAGCTAGTCTATAGATTATTGAAAGCCAGCTCTGATGTTCTTTGTATGAGTATCCTGGGAGAACCAGTGCTAGTTAGGCAAAGGGAAATTTAGGAATGTTCTTTCAAAACCCCAATTCCAGGTGGACATTCTCTTCTCAGTGTTTCTCTAGTAGTATGATTCAAACCATTTTTTCCCTTAAGCTTATGATGTTCACCTTTTTATATCCACTTTCCAAATTTTTTCTTCAGTGTATCCCCTTTGCTGTCATCAAATTTAACTCCAAACACTTTGTTTAGAATCATAGCATTTTAAAAATGGAAGGAACCCTAGCATTTATTTTAGTTAGTTCTTTTAATTTACATACCTCGAAGTTAAATCTAATCATGATCTTACTGCTAGGACCAGCACATTCACTAGTACTGTTCCTGCTGTATTATGTATTATTCTCTGTAAATGTGTTTGCTTCTCAGAATTATTTATGTAAAACAAGTTGAAGAATTTGTTAATGCCTGTTATAGATATGCCATTCTCATTAAATAAATGCTTCTCTATACTCTTGGAAGTGGTTCAATTTCTTATTCTTTCTCTCCTGAATATGATAGTCATATGATGAGTCTATGGTTAATGTAGGAAAATAAACAAAAAGCTAAGGAACCATACTTATAATGTACACTTACACTGTAAATAAGGATTGCTCTTTGTTTGGAAAGGTGCTAAGTAAGTAGTTGTTTCATTGTGTCTTCTTTTCATGTAACAGCTCAAAGATTGAGAACTTTGTCTTGTTCAGCTGCAGATTGCCTTATTTTCTGTAGCCATAAAGTTGAATTAATAGGCAGTAACAAAAGGCTGTGAATCTCATGTTGTTGATGAATATTGCCATATGAAATATGTTATATATTTAAATCAAGTGGTTGATTGAAATCAGAATATTTCTAAAAACAGCTTAAAAAATAACGCTGGTTTAAACATTCAAGGCAATCCAAATCAAATTTTAAATAAATTTGAAGCTGTAAGAACATGGTTGCGACAGGCGGGGTGGTGCACGTCTGTAATCCCGGTGGCTCAGGAGGCTGAGACAGGAGGATTGTGAATTCAAAGCCAGACTCAGCAAAAGTAAGGTGCTAAGCAACTCAGCAAGATCCTGTCTCTAAATAAAATACAAACTAGGACTGGGGATTTGGCTCAATGGTCTAGTGCCCCTGAGTTCAATCCCCAATACCCACCCCCCCCAAAAAAAATGGTTGCTTTGAGCATAAATTTGTAATTTTTAAAAGTTGTAATGATGATTCAGGTTTCAGTTAAATGTATAAATAATTGTGAATTTATAAATATATCATATGCAATATTATTGTCATCTAAATTTTGTATTCTGTATTGTAAATAGATACCTGACTGAATCCTATGGAACAGGTCAAGATATTGATGAAAGAATTGTTGAAGGTATTGTTAATTTTTCTGTTGTTAAGCATTTACTGAAATTAACTTATTAGAATCCTTTCAATGGTTTGGAATGTTCTTTTCCCAGAGATGCAGAAAACTCTCATCTCCAACAGATCTTTACTCATATGTCATATTCTCATTGACTTAATGTCTAGTGTCTCTTCCTATGTCCGTATCCCACATTAAGCACTAAGAAGGCAGAGATTTTGTTTACTTTATAAACTCCTAGAATAGTACTTGGCACATAGTATAAATATTGGTAAATGAATGTAAGAAATAGAGGGAACTTTGGCTTCCTGTTTGTTTTCTTGACCTTGTTTTCTATAAAGAAGAGAAGAAAAGTTATTTGTTTTTAGGGCACTTTTTTGAGGAAAATTATTATAATGAAAGCATTCTCTTAGAAGACAAGAGTGGGGGCCGCTGGGTTGTGACTCAGCGGTACAGCGCTTGCCTGGCATGTGCAGGGCACTGGGTTCGATCCTCAGCACCACATAAAAAAATTAAATAAATAATATAAAAAATAAAGGTATTGTGTCCAACTACAACTAAAACAAAATATTAAAAAAAAAAGATGACAAGTGTGTGGACTGATTTCCTTAAGCTGTCCATGTTTGCATACTCCTTGGAATGCCTCTTGTGTCTCAATTTTGAGACTTGGTCTAGGCCACCATCATGTCATGTTGAATCTGTACCCTGCACCTGCACTGTGGATCCTGTTTGGTCTCCTCACTTAACATTCCTCCTTCTTCTTAATCTAGTCCCTGTATGGAAGCAGGAGGGACCTTTAAATCTTGTAACAGCTTTATATTGTTCTCATGATGACACTCTAAAGCTCTAGTATCTCCTACTGTGCTGTGTTGCCTGCCTCTTAACCCTCTGGCCTCATATTGAGTCTTGACTCCTTTTGCCTTAGTCATGTGGGTCTTCTTGTAGGTCTTTGAGATGTTTTAGGGCTTTCTGAATACTTTCTCCTTTCCCCTTTGTCATTTCTCCCTTCTCAGTAAGTATTACCTTTAAAAAGTTGAATAAATAAAGAACAAATCATGGATTAACTCAGTAAAAAACTAATTATTGAGTTAAATTAATTATTCACCTGAGATGCAGACCTACTTGAAAATTGGATATAAACCCAAGTTTTTCTCCTGGTAATATACTGTGTAGTATGTTGTATGTTGTTGAGAAAAATTGGGAACTGCTATTACGAAATGGAAGATCATATTGTAACTGGGTGATCGTAGAAAGCTTTGATGCCTTCTTAAATGGAAATTTGGTTGTTGGTTTGGGAATGAATATATTATTAGTAGCATAAATATAATTTTCTGGTGGAGGGGTTTTTACCCTGTTTGGAGATATTTTATTTATGTTAAAATTTACTTTAAGTTTTTAGTAGATCATTATTAAAGGAGTTGGGGAGACCTGTAGTCGAATCCCCCTTGTCAATTGCCAATCATCTGACCTTTTGAGAGTTGGTTGGCCTTGTTGGCCTCAGTTCTCTTGCCTTTCTGAAAAGTGAGTTATATGTTAATATTTCTTTTAGTTTTAGTGGTTTTCTATTTATTTTGGGAAGTGAAATGGCTAGGGAATGATCTTTAAAAGGGTTTGGAGGCTAGTTTTGCTTTCTGCTGGTCAAAATAAGAAAATGAACTTTGAAAGACTTCATAAGAAATATTCTAACAAATATTATGAAGCAATTTGAGGTTGTTGATAAAAATATGTAAGATTAATACTAATCTGGTGTGTTTATAATTGAGATACTGATGAATGCAAGAATAGATTCTATTACTCATGATATGGGTGTGTATGATTATAAAATAATCATAAAATGTTCCATATGTTTATAAGGATTTTAAAAACTATTATTCTGAAAGCCTTTTTTAAAAAATATTTATTTTTTAGTTTTAGGTAGACACAATATCTTTATTTTATTTATTTTTTTATGTGGTGCTGAGAATCAAACCCAGGGCCTCATGCATGCTAGGCAAGTGTGCTACCACTTGAGCCACATCCCCAGTCCCCTGAAAGCCTTTCTTATGTGATTTTGTAAAGTCTTTTTTTACTGTAAAGTCTCTTTTTAAAAAATAAACATATATTTTTAATTGTTGACGGACGGTGTTGACAATCAAACCTAGCGCTTCACACATGCAGGGCAAGTGCCCTACCACTGAGCTACAACCCCAGCCCAAAAGTTTCTTTTTAATTTGTTAAATTCTGTTGGATATGCATGTAAACAAATAAAAAATTTTGTAGTTGTAGATGTCAGCATGCCTTTATTTCATTTGTTTATTTTTTAATGCTGTGCTGAGGATCGAACCCAGTGCCTCGCACATGCTAGGCAAGTGCTCTGCCACTGAGCTATAGCCCTAGCCCTTTATGTCAAATTTTTAACTTACAAGTAATAATAATATATAAAATATTTTAGAAGTGTAAGTCAAGTAATAACTTCTTGCCTATTATTTTGTCACAAGAGCTTTGCTCTCTATCTGTTATAATAAAATCTCTTGTGGTGCTGAAGTACTTGTTAAACCCAAAATCTTTGCTCTTTAGCTGTTATAATAAAAATCTCTTGCGGGGCTGAAGTACTTGTTAAACCTTGAACATTTTAGAGGTAATTTTTAAAGTTAACTTGTAAATTTTGTCTTAGTAACTTTGAAATTTAGTTTTTCCCATAACATTGATATTTTCTTTTTATGTACTTTGAGAAATTTTTCTATCTTATGCACTTGAATAATATCTGAACATAGTGGGTTGAGTGATCATTAAATATTTGTGGAATTTGACATTACCTGGTAATTCCTCCATGTTAATATTTCTGAGAGGATTTTCTCTTGTACTTTTTCTAAAGAGACATACTGTGTATATTGTTTTGTAGCTTCTCTTCATGCTAATTTTTTGATGGGGTATGTCATTTTATTTCTCAATAGCTAATCCTCTTTTAGAAGCCTTTGGAAATGCAAAGACTGTTCGCAATAATAATAGCAGTCGATTTGGAAAATTTGTAGAAATACATTTCAATGAAAAGGTAAGTGAAAGTGACTTTTGGGATAATATGTTTGGGGAATATTTGTGAAAAATACAAGGTTTTGTGAAGAATTAGTGCTGTACTTGCACTTACTGTAAATCCCTATAAGTTTCTTTGTTACTTCAGCTAGGGAAAAACATAGATTCACTGTAACTATCCAAAAGCTCTTTTCAGATTTATAATGTAAACAATGGATTTGCATCATCAAACATATTTTCATATTTAGTATTCCTCCCTGATAATTTATTCTTTTGTTGTTGCTTTAACATGTAGTAATTGTACCTATATTTCAACATCTGTACAGTGTGCACTGATCAAATTAGGGTAATTAGTATTTTCATCTCCTTAAGAATTCTTCATGTTTGGAATCTCAGACTCCTGTCTTCTATTTCTTCTATTGAGGTACAAGGCACAGTCAATTCTGATTCTATAGAGGCTCAAAATTTAGAAGGGTCTGGGAAAAGACTTAATGGACATGTTTAAAATGAACAATGACCTCCACAGATACTCTAAGCTTACATTTAGTTATTTGTTTTCTCCTTGTATTTGATGCATATTATACCCTTTGATAGACAAAGGTTTATTAGAAAAGTTTGATTTAACCTTGTTAAATTATAGTTTAAGACTTTAAATGAAAAAAATATATTTTCTGTGTTTTGTTTTTTAGAGTTCAGTTGTTGGAGGATTTGTTTCACATTATCTTCTAGAGAAATCTAGGATCTGTGTTCAAGGCAAAGAGGAAAGGAATTATCAAATCTTTTATAGATTTTGTGCTGGTGCCTCTGAAGACATTAGGGAAAAACTTCATTTGAGCTCCCCAGATAATTTTCGGGTAGGTTGGAAGAAAATAAATTTCATACCATTTTTGCAAATTGAGTTGTCTTCCATTATAAAACTTATTTTAGTGAATTTTGCATCTAGTTTTGCATGTGTATAACTACATTAAATAAAAAAATAGTTTACCTTCTACATTTATGTGCTTCAACCAACTGAATTTAAACTAGTCAAAGTGAAAAAAAATTGTGTTTTTTCCTTGTCATTATTCCCTAAACTATAAAGTGTAACATAGCATTTACTTTAAGTATTATAAGTAATATATAGATGATTTAAAATATATGAGACTATATGTATAGGTTTTATATAAATACTGTTCCATTTTGTGTAAGGGACTTGAACACCTGAGGATTTTGCTATTCTATATCTGTAGAAGTAAAGGAACCAATCTCCCACAAATGCTGAAGAACAACTATATAATGTATTAGAATGATTTCTGTACTAAGGAGATCTTTTTTTTTTAAATATTTATTCTTAAGTTATAGGTGGATACAATATCTTCATTTGACATTTATGTGGTGCTGAGGATTAAACCCAGTGCCTCTTGCATGCTAGGCGAGCACTCTACCACTGAGCTACAACCCCAGTCACTAAGGAGATCTTTAAAAAAAAGTTATATAAAACACAGTACCTTTATTTTACTTTTATGTGGTGCAGAGGATTGAATGCAGTCCCTCACATGTGCCAGGCAAGCCCTCTATCACTAAGCCACAGCCCTGGCCCCTGAGAGATCTTTATTGAGGGTTATATTGAGTTTATGATACAGGTTGAACATCCCTAATCTGAATCCCAAATCTAGGGATAGATTTTTGGATTAGGGATATTCAGGTGGAAAGTCTGCAAATACTCCAAAATTAAAAACAAAAAACAAAACAAAACAAAAAAACACAACAACTTCAAACAACACTTTCCCAAGTATTTCAGATAAGGGATACTTATCCTGTATATATAGAGAAGGTACATAATGCAATAGGTAAAAGGATAGAAATTAAACCCCACATTAATTTAAGCTCAATTAGAAATTTATAATAGTTTTGTAACACTAGCTTTCAATTTAGTTGCCTTTGACTTATCTGTAAAAAGTTTGATCACTGAATTAATAGTAATAAAGGACATATGATTATATTCTTTAATTCAACAACACATATTTATTGCTTGCCCATTGGATGTTAGGTAATGTGCCAGGATTAAAAAGATTAAATGAGAAACAGTACCTGTTACCAAGCAACTGTGAATGTGATGGGAGACACATAATCTGACTGAGAAGTTGAATAATAAGAAAATAGACATAGAATGCTTTAGTGACCTGGGGATTTTGCAAGACTTAATGGAAGGATTTTCCAAGTGTTTAAATGAAGAAAGATGAAAGAAGATAAGCAAAAGCAAGAAGCATCATAAAGAATAAGGCAGAAAGTGGTAGGAGGGAGGCCGAAGAGCTATAAAGGGCTTTAGTGGAAAATTTGTTTGTGCTTCCTCTCATGTATATCTTCATACAAATACTTCTCTGTCTCCTTCCCAAAATAATTTTGCTTTGAAGTGACTTGACACTGTCTCAGTAATTTCATCAGGTTTTTCTAGTTAAGTCCTTTAGTTATAACTGATAAACCAAACACATCCAAAATTGTTGAATTTTTTGTCATTATTTTATCCAATTTGTGTACATAAGGAATTGTAGAGATACACCTATCTGAAAACATTTTGTATTAACTATACATGTATTTTAAAAAATAAAAGGTTTTAAAAGCTCTCTTTATTAAAACTTTTAAAATATTTTTGCTATAGTCATGCAAAGATGCTTGAATATGAAGACAGCTTGGATAGAATGAGAATGGATGGCAGGATAGTTACAGCTTTCTAATTATAGAAAAGGTAGAAGAAACAAATATCATTCTTACGTTTTAAATTTTTTTGCAGTCCTGGGAATCAAACCAAGGGCCTTGCTCATGCTAGGCAAGTGTTGGACACTGACCTACATATCCAGCCCCTTTAGTCTTATGTCCAACTGTCTGTAAGCCAAAAACTTGACCAAAAAATTGAAGTGGGGAGATAAAGCACTGTGTAGCAATGAGAATATTTGTTTGGGCTCTGTATGTTTACATTGCCATTCTATTAAGTGAAATAACTCTTTTTTTGAAAGAGTCAATTGAAAATGTTTCAGCATTATCCCTTTTCCCTTCAACGATAGAAGAAGAAACTGTAATCATTGTCTGATTTTGGAGTATGTTAATGTTTACTTATAACAGAGGGAAATAGGTACATTGATCATCTAAAATATCAATTTATCCCCCTAAAACATTCAAATTTACTATACATTTTTCTTGGTGAATATATGTGGTATATTTGTCTTGTAATTCATGCCATGGTATAATGGTATTATAGTAACCTAATTTAAGAAAAGCTGAAATGTTTTAAACTATTTTTCATCCTGATGTTTTTCTTATGGACCTCCTTATAAACTTTTTTCATCCTGTTGTACTATCTAATGGACTTCCTTTTAAATGTAAGAGATTTTCTTTGAGGTGAATATATTTCAAATTAAGTATCTCTTATCTTAAATGCTTTGGAACCAGAAGTATTGCAGATATCAGAATTTCTTGGATTTTGGAATATTTGCATAGACTTTATCAAGTGAACACAACAAGTTTGAAAATCCCAAATCCAAAATATAAAATGCTCCAAACCTGGAACTCTAAATTTTGGAGCATTTTAGATTTGGAATTTTTGGATTAGAGGTGTTTAACCTCTGTTTTTGTCCAGCTTCATCCCTTATTCTGTTTTGAAAGCTCTTATTAACTTTGTAGGGTTTCTGAGAAGTAGTATAAATCATTGAGAGAAGAAAAGCTGAAATTATTTGATTCATAAAGGAAATATTGTAATTTTATGTATAGTCACTGTTAACTTTCAGTAAATGTGAAAGTCATGTTTTGAAGAACTGAGTTTAAAAATCAGAAATTAGGGCTGGGGTTGTAGCTTAGTGGTAGAGCACTTGCCTTACATGCGTGAGACCCTGGGTTCAATTCCCAGCACCACATAAAAATAAATAAATAAAGATATTGTGTCTATCTACAACTAAAAAAAAAAATATTTTAAAGAGGAAGTGAGGGGAAAGGGAAAGAAAAACAAGGGGGAGAAATGAATTACAGTAGATGGGGTAGAGAGAGAAGAGGGGAGGGGAGGGGAGGGGCGATAATAGAGGATAGGAAAGGCAGCAGAATACAACAGACACTAGTATGGCAATAGGTAAATCAATGGATGTGTAACCCATGTGATTCTGCAATCTGTATATGGGGTAAAAATGGGAGTTCATAGCTCACTTGAATCAAAGTGTGAAATATGATATATCAAGAACTATGTAATGTTTTGAACAACCAACAATAAAAATTAAAAAAATCAGAAATTAAGAAAATAAGGATAGTATTTCATAATTATTCAGAATGACACTTAAAATATTAAGCTATAATATGTTATTTGAGATCTCATGTGTTTAGCAGGTGGGTGATTTTCATTATTACTTGTAGTAGTAATGTTATAAATTGTATTTTAAAAAGATATTGACTGGGATGTAGCTCAGTAGTATTGCACTTGAGGCATTGAATTCAATCCCCAGCACCACAACTGTGGAGGGGGGAGATATTCAATACTGAGAACGTATAAAATTGTCCTTTAAAAATAAAAAAAAAAAATCTCCAACTTCATCCATTTACCTGCAAATGCCATGATTTTATTCTCTTTTAATGCTGAGTAATATTCCATTGTGTGTGTGTGTGTGTTTGTGTGTGTATACACACACAACACATTTGCTAAGTGAAGTAAGCCAATCCCAAAAAACCAAATGCCGAATGTTTTCTCTGATATAAGAATGCTGATTCATAATGGGGATGGGGAGGCAGTGTGAGGAAGGAAAAGGAAGGGTTTATGAGGGTAGGAAAGACAGTGGAATGATAAACATCATTACCCTAAGTACGAGTATGAAAATATGAATGCTGTGACTCTACTTTGTGTACAACCAGAGACATGAAAAATTGTGCTCTATTTGTGTAATATGAATTGAATTGCGTTCTGCTGTCATATATAGCAAATTAGAATAAATAAAATAAAAACATAGTATTGTTTTTTTACTTTAATAATTTTATTTAATCTCTTCCAGGGATTAGGAGTTTTAAATATTCTTGGTTAGATAAGTAGTAAAAAATATAAAATATTGAAGTACTGATTTAATTGAGGAATTACACAATACTCAATTTATGTTTAGAAGTTCTTCATGGTTAGTCCTGTTTGATGTTATTTTTTTTGTTTCCCTGTGGGTTGTATATATTAATTCTGTTTTATATTTCTTTTATTATAGTATTTAAACCGAGGCTGTACTAGATACTTTGCTAACAAAGAAACTGACAAACAGATTTTACAGAACCGCAGAAGTCCTGAGGTATAGTAAACTATTTTTTTAATTAAAATTTTAATGCCAAAAAACAATCATGCTGAGCTGGGATTGTGGCTCAGTGGTAGAGCGCTCATCTAGCATGTGTGAGGCCCTGGGTTTAATCCTCAGCACCACATAAAAATAAATAAATACAATAAAGATATTGTGTCCAACTACAACTAAAAAATAAATATTTTTTAAAAAATCATGCTGCAAGTTATATTTTTAAATTAGGAGCCCAAATAAGATTTCTTACTTTTAGACTTATGTTTCAAAAAACTTCAGTACTCATTCTTTTAGTGTGCAGAACTTTATAACTCTGTTGATATCTACAGAAGCCACAGCTTCTAGTTCAAGGGACTCAGGACACTGCTTTCCTCCTCCTCTTTTCCAAGTATGATAGTATTAAATTGCTAAGAATCGTTGTCTTTTAGCACTTTTGAAACTTTTTCTCATATTACCTTTTTAGGATTAAGTACAAAGTATATATTTTTAATTTATTATCTACTTTAAGGTTTGAATTAGGTACCAGGTCTGTACCTTGAATTAGGTACAAGGTTTGAATTAAAGTTTGAAGTAGACAATAGACTAAGCATTCATGTGAAAGTATGTTTACATATTAATAGCACTTCTCTTTAAAATAGCTTATTTCTAAGATATATTAAGTTTTAAACTGGACTCTGGCACACACCTGTAATTCTAGCAATTTGGGAGGCTGAGGCAAGAGGATCACAAGTTTGAGGCCAGCCTTAGCAACTTAGTGAGGTTCTAAGTAACTTAGTGAGATTCTGTCTCAAAATAAAAAATAAAAAAAGGGCTGGGGATGTAGCTCAGTGGTTAAGTGCCCCTGGCTTTAATTCCTGGTACCTAAATAAATAAATAAAGTTTTGTATATTGGCCTCTCTAAATCATTATAATATTTCTAAGAGTAATTAGCTATAATTATACCATTAAGCACTGTTTTAAAAACATTTAATCTTTAATCTTTAATCTTTAATCTTTAATCTTTAATCTGAAGACCTATAAATTTTAATAGGCAGTGTTTAAGTAATAAATGGTATTAAGTTGTAGACACAACTTAATGGGGCTTACATTAGGAAAGTTAAGTTAGGATTAGTTATAAGTTCTAGTTTATATTGCCTTTACTGATTTTATTAAAACATTTATATTGAGTATTTAAATAGTTTTTATTATCATCAATTTCTAATTCTTGTATAAACTAGATATTTTGACTTCTTTCAAACTGGGTTAGATGAAATATATCTTAAATATATATTCATATTAAATATCAGAAAACAAAATTACCCTTATTTCAAATTCAAAATAGATGAGTCTACAATTAATTTTTTATTAATTTGACGTTTTATATATCATTTTAGATAGATGTCTGAATTATAAGTCATGAACTTTATGTTTTATCCATGATTGGACTTTAAAGAAGCAAGATTGTATTTATAATGGCATCTTTGTCTTGATAAGATTATATTTTTATAAAAATATCGCCGAAATATTGTAGTAATATATTAGGATGCTTCAGCTGTCCTAAAGGAAGAAAATATTTATTTATTTACAAAGATATGGTCTTTGTTACAGAATAAACTGAAAGAAAACTGGTGTTTACACTTCAAAGAGTATCATGTATTCTCCAAAGACAAAAATGTACTCACTTTTAGATGAATATAGTTTGTCAAGAATCTTATTTATATTATTGAAAGGGAGGGAGGGTGAGATAATATGTGTGTGTATAATATACAAAGGTGAACAATGGATTAATATGTTTAAATTGCTTTTTATGTCTTCTTTATCAGGAGGATGAGGTGATCATTTTGACTAAACCCTTTGCCTTATTCCATTTGAATGTCTTTCAGCTGTGTGTAATTTCTAGGAAAATGCAGTATTTTTAGTCTGCCCTATAGCAAATATGTTTATTAACATTTGATTAGAAACAGTTTTTAAATGAAGCAAGCATTGAATTGCAAGACTAAAAATTCTGCATGATGTGTTTTCTGTTAATTTTTTGCTGCATGTGATTGTTGTCTTTGCTTCTTTTTAAGAGTAAAATGGAATTTCATTTTCTAGATATTTTCCAGAAATTTCACAAATAATTGAATGTTTAAAAAACTTGTGGAAAGACAAACTGCTGAAAAGCAGTTGTTTATTTGGAGAAAAATACACCTCCTGGAGCCATCTTTTAATGCCATTAATTCTAATATTATGCTTCCTTATTTTAATTCTTAATTCTCTGTTCTGGAAAATTCCTAGACCAGTTTTTCTTTGTCCAGTTACTGTTATGTTTTTCCTAGCTTCTGCAGGCCTAACTTTCTTCATCCCTTTTTCTGAGCTTGTTGTAGGTTCTAACAAATTGAATACTTTGGATACAAATTCCTTTAGGAGAGAAAACAAATTTTCTCTTCTTTTTTTTTTCTGAAATGTTTTTAGTCATTGCATAAATTTCTAGAGTAAGCATAATGCTTTAATACACTGTACCTTGTGTATATACAGAAAGGTTAAAAAAATACTTCTAAAGCCATGTATCACTCTGTCTGAGATATTTGCTTCTGTTTAACTTTAGTGAATTGATGGTAATTAACCTAAAGTAGTGTCATGCTAATTGTCAGGGTTACATATTGCAACTTTTTACCTTTTTTTGCTTATTCGTCTTTAATTGAAAAAAAAGCTGTGTATATTTGTAAAACACATTGGGGTGCAATGTAATGTTTGGATATTGTATACATTGTGGAATAATTAGATCAAACTAACATATCCATTACTACCTTAATTCTTTTTGACCTAAACATTTTGATTAATTTCAACCACATATATTCCCTCCTTCTTTATTGAATTTATCTTTATCTAATATCCTAGAATTATAATACTTTAGAATTGAAATTATAATTATAAAACATTTCTTTTTTAAATTGAAATTATTATTGAAATAATTGTAGTTTACATGTAGTTGGAAGAAGAGTGAAGAGATCTTATATACACTTTACCTAGTTATTCAATTTTTATAAGTGTTAGAATGCTTAAGTTTTTTCATTGACTAATTATATTTTTGCATGACATATGTTGCATTAATAGACTTGGTTTTATAGTTTTGGTTTACTTAAAAAATGTGAAGATTAGTTAATTATTAATTTCTTGTTTTGTAGTATCTTAAGGCGGGTTCCTTGAAAGATCCTCTCTTAGATGACCATGGAGATTTTATTAGAATGTGCACTGCCATGAAAAAAATTGGTTTGGATGATGAAGAAAAGCTTGATCTGTTTCGAGTAGTCGCGGGTGTCCTGCATCTTGGAAACATTGACTTTGAGGACACTGGCAGCACTTCAGGTTTTTTTTTTTTTTTCTTAAGGGCATAAAATTAGATTGACTTATTCTTATTTTTTGGTCATATGAAAAATCATTCTAAATGTTTAGGTGCATGTTTTTTGAATTTTCTAGAATGTAGTGTGTTACATGGTGAACCTGACAAATGAGCGATGCTTCATTATGAGCTTTGTTTTGAACAAATTAACAACTGAGTACTAGGGTCATAGTTAAAAATTTTAACTAATGGTACTTTTTTTTTTCAGCTCCTATATCTGGGATTGAACTCAGTGGAACTCCCCTGAGACACATCCCAAGCCCTAATTTGTTTTATTTAGGGACATGGTTTCACTGAGTTGCTTAGTGCCTTGCTTTTGCTGTGGCTGGTTTGAGATCCTCCTGCTTCAGCCTCCCCAGCCACTGGGATTATAGGCATTCGTCACCGCTCCTGGATAATGGTACATTTTTAACAACAGATTAATTCTCTGTCCTCTATTAAAATATTTTTGAAATTTTTCTGGTTCATTGATCTAAACTTGGATCAGTTAATCAGGGCAGTTTAACACTATATACCTTATTTATGAGAAACAAAAATAAACTAAAATTTTCATTCTTATGAAAATTGAAATATATCTAAATAGTTAACATTCAGCTGGGCTTAGTGGTGCACAGCTGTAATCCCAGAGCTTTTGGAAGCTGATGAAGGAGGACTACAAGTTCAAAGCCAGAATCAGCAATGTAGCAAGGCCCTAAGCAAGTCATCGAGACCCTGTCTCTAAAGAAAATACAAAAAAAGGGTTGGGGATCCCAGTTTAGGAAAAAAAAAAAAAAAAAGTAACATTTAACTCTAGTGTTGCAGTCTGTATATAGCATAAATAGTGAAACTTTACTTAGTTCTAAATGTGATCCCTGAATATAGGATTGGCAGACTGTTACCTATGGGCCAAATCTGGCTTGCCACCTATTTTTATAAATAAAACATTATTGGAACATAATCACACCCATGCATCTGTGTATTGTCTATGCCAGTTTTCATTTGCAGTAGCAGAGCTGAATAGTTCAGACTGATGTCGTGGAAAACCTAAAATATTTACTATCTGGCTTAGGAAAAAATATTAGAGAAAAAGATTGTTGACCTTTGCATTAATACATTGTTTTAGAATCTTATACAGAAATTAGTTAAGAAGAACTGAAAGCGCTATTAATAGCAGTCAATAACATGGGCTTTTGTGTCAGATCCCTGGGGTTCTGTGAACCTTGGTTTCTTCATTTACAAAATGAAATAATCTATAAGAAGTTCTTTTAAAGTACAGTATCTGTATGCAACAAGGAAAGGGGGCACAAGAGGAAGGAAAAAATAAAAAGTATCAGAGCTGGGGTGTACCTCAGTGGTAGGGTGCTTGTCTAGCGTTTTCAAGGTCCTAGGTTCGGCCTCCAGTACCACAAAAAAAAAAAAAAAAAAAAAAAAAGTACCCTATGCAAGATACTTTCTTTCACATCTTATATTTCATCATAATCATAGTTAAAACATAAAAAATAATGAGGTGAGAGATATTATCTCCATTTTATAAATGAGGAGCCTGTGCAAAAGTGAAATAATACACATGGTTATTAATAAGTTTTAGCTTGGAGAACCTTTTCTATCCATGTCTGACTAGCTCAGAAGCCTGTAATAATTGTCCTTCATTGACTCCAGGCTACTAAACCGTATGATCTGTGAATGAGTATACTAAAATAGACAATGACTTTCAGATTTAATGTCCTGTGATGCTGTGAAATCAATAATGTGAGATTCAACATAGCATAGATAAGCTCACATACTCTTGAATCAGACAACTTTACCTTGTACTATCTGCTGTGCATGACCTTGGGAGAGGAACTTAACCTTTCCATATCTCAGTTTCTTCACTGTTAGAGGGTAATAATGGTCTTCATGTTGTGAAGAGGAATAAATAAGTTAAATATTTATAAAATGATTTGAGTATTTGTGGTTGGTACATAGTAATCACTGTTAGTGAATATGTAAAATAAAAATACAGATTGCTGCCTACTTAAAATGAAATTGTAGCAATATAGATATTTTTAGGGTACATTTAATTTCTTATTAGTTTTTTAGAGGAATTAGAAAATTTATTGTGAAAATATAATGAATGTTGTCATGTTTCATTTGCTTTTTAGCAATGTTAAAGGAACATATGGGAGATTCTAAGTAACAAAGAAAGATTTTAAGTGTTAGGATAATTAGCATACACTTTGGAAATGTTATTATAAGTAATAGGTTGTATTTTCATACCTCTAATTATTGTCCTGTGGTAGAACTTGTAGATGTATATGGAGTATCATGGATGTTGCATGATCCAGTTAGTTGAAGAGCACTAATTAGTCAGAAGGGATTAAGTACATTTTGCATTGTCACTTTATTTTTTTTCTTAAAGTTCCTTCCATTGCAGCAGAAATAAGCAGGATATAGTACATATGGTAATAAGGCAAAGGCTCAAGAGAAAAAACTAGACTAATATAATATTAATAGCTAAGATTTTATTACAATTATCTTCATCTTTCCTATGACTCTCCATTAAATCTATAATCCAAATGATTTCTAAGTAGATATGGGGTTTTCCCCCCTTGATAGTTCATTTTTGGCATGGCCTAGAAACTTGGTGAAAAAAATATTTTGAAATTATTTTATTGGAAAATTTATTTTCCAGTAAACATGTAAGGAATTTTTTTCTATATTTTTGTTGGTGCATTATAATTACACATAATGGTGAGATTCATTGTTACATATTTATACATGCAAGTGATATAGGAATAAAATTTGGCTAATATGATTTCCCAGTACTTGTAGGACTCTTAACTGTCATAAATATGGTTTTTCCATGATGGAAATACTTAAAATGCCTTCTGGGACTGCCTATGTTTTTTAGATTCCATATAACAGAAAAGTATTTTATTATAATAATAAACTTAAAAATGTTTGAAGAACTATTTTGGAAAGGGAGTGACATGAAAACCTTACTTTATTTTATAGTCTTTTCCTTTTTTAAAAAGTCTTTTGCATTTTTAAGATTTTTTTAAAAAGTTGTTTTCTTAACCTTACATAATTCATATAGGACTATATATAAAAATTTATCAATATAATAAAAGAAATATTTAAATGAATTATTGGTTACTTTTTTGAGAATTATGTCATTTTAGTGTAGATGTACTGGAGGAAGGGGTAATTCACATCCTTGGCAAGATGACACACAGTTCTATCATGCTGTTCCAAATGGTGCACAATTTAAAACTTATGAATTATTTACTTCTGAAATTTTCCATCTAATATGTTTGGATTGTGGTTTATGGTAGGTAACAAATTATGGAAAGCAAAACTACAGATAAGGGGATCTGTTACACAATAGGCTTTTCCTGACTTAGGATCTCTTGTTCGTCTTGGAATATCTAACAAAGACGTGAAAAAGAGTTACAAATAAGCCTTGTGTATTCTATAGTTTTTATTAGTGAAGTGTAATTCTTTTTTTGTATTTTGACTTTTTTTGTTTTGTTTTTTATTATTTTTAGATATATATGACAACAGAGTATATTTTGACATACATACATGGAGTATAACATTCTAATTAGGATCCCATTTTTTTTCAAGAAAAGACAATTTTTATTTTTTTATTCAACTATCATAATACTTCATAGGTATAAATACAATTATTTATCTTCATAGAACCACTGTGTTATCATGAAGGTAAAAACACAGACTTATGCAACATCATAATTTCAGGGCAAATTGCATTTTTAAAACGCAACCAAAATAAACATAAATAAGGAACTTTTTAGTTATTTTACACAATTTCCAAGCATGGAGCTCAAGGATCCCATTTTTATGGTTGAACATGATGTGGAGTTTCATTGTGGTGTATTCATATATGACCAAAGGAAAGAATTCATTCTACTGTCTTTCCTATTCCAATTGCCCCTTCTTTCCCTTCATTCCACTTTGTCTAATCCAGTGAACTTCTATCTCACCCTCCATTGTGTTAGCATCCTCATATGAGAGAGAACATAGTAAAGTGTAATTCTGAGAAATGGGTTTTGAAAATTTGGATTAGATAATGTTTATTAATTTTAAATTTCATTAGGTGGTTGTAATCTGAAGAATAAATCTACTCAGTCATTGGAATATTGTGCTGAACTACTGGGTTTGGACCAAGATGATCTTCGTGTAAGTTTAACCACAAGAGTTATGTTAACAACAGCAGGGGGCACCAAAGGAACAGTTATAAAGTAAGTCCCTTAATTGCGCTGCAAAATTCCTGTTTTGCATTTTCTCAAAGAGATGTATATACGTTTTGAAAACAAAGATTTAAGATTGATCTTTATGTATCATTAATTCTTTTCATTTTAATGTTCTCAAAGATATACTTGATAGATCAAAAATCTGTGCATCTTCCTGCAGTAATCCATCATATAAATAAATGGGGATTTGCATAACTCTTAAAAATTGTTCCTTTTAGATATTCTGCATGGCACATATTTGAAATTCATAAGGTAAGAGAGGGATTTACTTGCGAACAACTACAAAAATGTGAATTGATTATTTAAATCAATATCTGACTGTTTGGGGTAACAGATCATTTTACTTAACAAGTCATTGCCCGTGCAAATATTGTATACTAAAACTTCCACTAAGTTGAACTTTAGCAAAATATGCAGCAAGTGCAACCTCTCCTTACTGAGGAGTCTTCATTTAGAGGAAATTACAACAAGGGCCTAGCCAAGATTTTTCAAATCAGTAATCAAGAACTTGTAGATTGTGCCTAGATATGTGTATAGTTTGGCTCAATAGCCTATACTTTATGCATTTTGATTTTAATCTATACAATAATATTTATATTTGGACTTAGCATTGTGTGTTACTATACGAACTCCTAAGTAGTAGGGACTACAGGCATGTGTACTCTACCTGACTAAAAGAACATACAAAAAGGTATTTTATCTGCTTAAAAATTTACTACCTCTTACATGTTTGGAAATAGAAGCAAGATATGCTTAGCCTGATCTTTTTTTGTGTGTGTGTGTGCTAAACTAATTCTAAATTATTTGTACTATAAAGAAAAGCTCTGTAAGAAATTTTTACAGCATTGTCCTAAAGTTCCTTAATTTCTTGTTTTTTTAAAATTTATTTTAGTTGTAGATGGACATAATACCTTAATTTTTTTAATTTATTTTTTTATGTGGTACTGAGGATTGAACCCATTGCCTCACACATGCTAGGCAAGTGCTGTACCACTGAGCTACAACCCCAGCCCAAATTTCTTGCTTCTTTAGAGAAGAAACCAAATTCCAAGGGAAAACACATAAAGGTCATGGATTGAGTGGTTTTAAGGTACTGCTCCCTTTGTTTCCCCATTTCCACTTTGTTCCAAAGCAGTTCTTTTACATGTTTTCTCTATAGGGTATTCACATAAACATCAGTTCAAGAAATGTCCCATGGCAGACAGTAAACTCAAGTGGCTTATTTCAGAAAAAGTTGGGCTTGTTGACATGTACCTGTAATCCTAGCTATTCAGGAAGCTGAGGTAGGAGGATTTCAAGTTTGAGGGCAGACTTGTCAGTTTTGCCTGACATAGTCTCAAAATTAAATAGGATGGGGATGTAGTTCAGTGGTAGAGTACTTGCCTACTTGCCTAACATGTGTGAGACCCTAGTTTTAGTACCTAGCACTATCACTGTGTGCGGGTGTGCATGCATGTTGGGGTGGGGAGAATGGGACTCTTGCAGGAATGTTAAGTATAAAAAAACACTATTTAGAGGGAATTCAAATATCAGGTTTATTCAAATGATTTTTAAAGTAACTTCGAAATTTTATCTTTTTTTTTTCTTTTTTGTACTCTCATAGTGACACATGCTTATCATTATGATAGCATTTAGTGTGGTGTTAGGAAATTCTCCTTTATGCCAGTCTCTCTTCATCAAAACCTAATTTCTTAAGAACATAGGTCGTGTATCTGTATGTGCAACATCTAATACCGTTGTATCATATGTAGTTACTAATATGGTAGAGTTGGACAGTTCAAATTTTAAGGAGTAACTAAATATTTTTCTTGAACAAGGTAAATAAATTACCAGACTTCAAAGTTATTCTGAATTAAAGAGTTTCTTTCACATGTAAGAAAGTCAAAAGGAAGATTATTCCTCTGAGTAATTTTTACCTACTCATCATGTAAAGTGAAATGTAAATTAAAGTTAAAATGATTTTTCAAGCCTGAAGTTTTTTTTAATCAGTAGGAGATTTTTAAATCTAATTTTAGATGGTTCCTTTAGTTCTTTTTTCACAGCTCTCTCTATAGCCCTGTTTATCTGTGCCTATTCATATATGATCCTTGGTAACTGTTTGTTCTTCACAGTGAATGTGTTCAGGTACATTTAACTTTGGGTATTTGGTGTTTTTTCACACTATGTTCCCATACAGAATTTTCATTGATATAGTCTTTTTTTGCAGGGTCCCCTTGAAAGTGGAGCAAGCAAACAATGCTCGTGATGCCCTGGCAAAGACTGTCTATAGCCATCTTTTTGATCATGTGGTAAACAGAGTTAATCAGTGTTTTCCTTTTGAAACTTCATCCTATTTTATTGGAGTTCTAGATATTGCTGGTTTTGGTAAGTACAATTCTTTTGTGAGTTTATTTTTGTTTCATATTTCTTTGCACATATAAGAATATATATATTTTAAAAAGCCTTTATCTCCTGTAATACCTTTTATTTGATATATTTTCAATTGTATGTTCAAACTTGCCAATTTATAATATGATTTGTATAGTAAGTTGATAGTTTTTTTTAAAAAGGGAAAGATTCTTTAAGTCTTAAGGACAAAATTAAAACATGTTGATTAAAACCACCATAGTTTAGGGGCTGGGGTTGTGGCTCAGCAGTAGAGCGCTCGCCTAGCATATGTGAGGTGCTGGGTTCAATCTTCAGCACCACATAAAAATAAATAAATAAAATAAAGGTATTGTATTCAACTACAACTGAAAACAAAATATATATAGTTTAAATGTCTCTGCTTAAATGAAGACATCTGAAATAAAGGTGAAAATCTGTGCTACAAATTCAGATAATGTGACTAATGTAGATAATAAAATCACTAAAATCATGGTTGAACATGTAGAGCTGGGTAAACGTTTACCTAAGATATATAGGTTAACCTCATAATTGTAAGAATTCATTGCTAGTGTTAATTGTCAACAAATAACTATTTCTATTTCATTTTCCATCAAATGAATAAGATAACAAATTATTGTGAATCACTGTGGAATGGTTCAACCAGAAATTAAATGGTTTACTGAATACAATCTGAACACTGCTGTGTTCTGAATGACTATGTTATTAAAATCTTGAAGTAAATCTGATGGGTTTTGTACTGGGCTTTATTGATATCAGGTGTTTCTTCTGGCTTGCGGGATTGGTATGTTTCTCTTTGTGATTTGTTTGTCTTTGCCAACAGAAGATAAGTATTTACAATTTGAGAGGCTCAGAGTTTTGCTTTTGTTTTTATGTGATGTAATAGGTATTTTAAAATTTATAATGAAATACTACCTTTTGTTCAAAGATAGATAACCCTCCATCACTGACTTCTTAAGATTTCACAATCTTTATACATTTGTTTATATACTAGTCTATATCAGTTTTAGCATAATACACACATACAGAGATTCATAAAATTTTAGAACCCTGTAGATCTTAGATATTATGTAATATAATTTCAGAAGTGAATCAGTATTTATGGTATTTTTGATAACTGTAATTTTATACATAAATTTTTTTATGTCATTTTGGGCTTTGAATTGCTTAAATACTCATGCTTTAAAAATTATGTTACAAATGGCTTACATTTTGTTATTATACTATATAATTTATTTCACCTGCCAGTTTTTTGTCCAATTAGAGAAAGGTATTTTTATTTCTCAATTATAGTGTCTAATACAATTTGTCTTAAAATAAGAAGACTTGGGGAGTATAAAACAATTGAATATATTTTTAAAGCCCAATTTTAAATTGATCTGATACAATAATGTTTTATTTTATGGGATAAATTTATATGAAGTAGAATTGATGATGATTCTTTGTGATGGCTCTTAATTTTCAGAGTACTTTGAACATAACAGTTTTGAACAATTTTGCATCAACTATTGTAATGAAAAACTTCAACAATTTTTTAATGAAAGGATTCTGAAGGAGGTAATCATTTTTACAATTTAAAATCCAAATTAAGCTATTTTAAATTTCAAGGAAGAGAGACATGCTATAGTTCCCCAATTGCTGGAGTATAATGAAAGGGTGGTCCAGGCATCAGGGAAGCCTAGCAGATGTTATGGTTCAGCCAAAGTTTAGGGACTGGTAAAAAATGAATTGGTACTTCCTCAGAAGTTCTGCTTGTTTTATTTTCCTTTTTTTTTTCCTTCTCTTTTCTGATTATGATTGTCTTTAATTCTTTCACTGCTGTACAACTTTCTTCTCTCATCTCTGAACATGGCCTTTCTTGCTCTTTTCCCCAAGCTTTGAGTTACTCTATTGCCCACTCTGTAGGGAGTGGCAAAGGTACCCGGTCAGTAGATACCATATGTCTATTTGCCTCTGGACAATACTTTTCTTGCCATGTTAATTTGTGGACTGCCAGTTGCCTGTGAATAGCCTGCCTTTGGTTGGCCACAATCTCTGGTCCAGTAAGGAACTTCTTGCCATTGCTTATAGTAAATAACTGTGGGCATACCACACATACTAGGGAGTTTCTTTATAATTCTTTAGTGTGCAGTAAAAATAAAAGTAGCTTTGGAATAGTTGAGTTGTGATTAGGTTCATTATTTTTTCTTTTAAATCTGAATTCTATAATATTTTTTACCAAAACCCTTGACATTCCTTCCTTTGTACTATTAGAGATATGTTTTTCTGAAAAAAGATAAAGGGACTGATAGGTCATCTAGTCCAGTTCTTTATTTTACAGATGAAGAAACCAATTCCCAGAGCATGTTTGTAACTTCTGCCTCCTTTCCTGGCTGCTGGCCCACAAACCTTTAATTTCTTTATATTAACACTTATATTTTCTGAGTTCCGTCCTCTACTGTATTTGGGCTGAAGTGTGCAGAATTTTATTTCCTAACTATTTATTTCCTATTCCTATCCCATCTGTCTTTTCCCACAATTTTATTGTGTTTTTGTTTCTGTGGGATTTCATTCCACACATTCCAGCTTTTGTATGGGTTACTTATATGTTGTAGTTAAACCAATTTTAACCATAAACAGGTAAGATAGTTCTGAAAACATTTTACCCAACTAAATTAGTTTTTCCAATACCATGTGAAATTTTATGTGCATGACTCTCATTTAATATACACTAATCCTTCTTTCCACACCACCCAGCAAGAATCTTTATCTAGAAACAGGAACTCTATAAAGAGGAGACACTGTCTTGATTTATATTTACTTTTATAATAATCCTCTAAATATAAATGTGAATTTCAAATTCAGATTGGGTTCAAGTGAAGAGTGCCCTCCAGAATGTCAGAAAGTATTTCTAGTATAACTCATGAATGGAAATATTTAAATTGATGAGAAAATGTTAGAACATACAAACTTAAGCTTATTGAGTTAGCATACCCATCTAATAAAATCCTTTAAATTTTCTTTTCAAAAAGTTACTAAATTTATATCTAGGAATTCAATTTTTATTTGTACATTATTCTTCCAAACTTTGTTTCTTTTCTACCTTGTATAATATTCCTGTATAGGTACTTATAATTCATTTCCAGTTAATTATTATTACCTTTAATGTCTGTCTGCAAATATTTAAAATTTATTTTTGTCTTAGCTGGGTGTTATGGTGCATGCCTATGATCACAGTTACTCAGGAAACTGGGGCAGGAGAATCACAAGTTCAAAGCCAACCTCTCCAGCTTAGTGAGACCCTGTCTCAAAATAAATTAAAAGGGTTTGGAATATAGCTCAGTAGTAGAGTACATCCCTCCCTGCCAGAAAATTTTCTATCTTTGGAAAACCATTTAAGGTTATAATAGTTGGTTTAAACTTTAGCATTTTAATTAGTAAATGTTATGATTCGAAATGACACAGAAATTAACTACATTTCATATTGCACTTTGTTTATGTATTTATGATTATTTCATTTCTAGGAGCAAGAATTCTATCAAAAAGAAGGTTTAGGTGTTAATGAAGTACATTATGTGGATAATCAGGACTGTATAGGTATGTATTTTTTATTCTATTTTGGGGAAATGTATGACAGTATAGCAAGTGCATTTGCTAGTCACTTTTCTGTGTTCTGTGACTTATATTAGTAGCCATGGGACTTGAAACTAGTATCTGAGGGATGTTTATCTTTTTTAAAAAATTTTTTTAGTTATACATGGGCACGATATCTTTATTTTGTTTATTTATTTTTATGTGGTGCTAAGGATCGAACCCAGGGTCTCACATGTGCGAGGCAAGCACTCTACCACTGAGCCACAAACCCCAGTCCCAGGCGTGTTTACTTAAAAAAAAAAAAAAAAATATATATATATATATATGTATATATTTACTTGTCAGTGGACCTTTTTAAAATTTTATTTATTTTTTTGTAAATGTAGATGAATAGCATGCCTTTATTTTATTTCTTTATTTTTATGTGGTATTAAGGATCAAATCTAGCCCATCATATATACTAGGCAAGTGCTCTACCACTGAACTATAGCCCCAGCCTCTTGATGGACCTTTATTTTATTTATTTATTTGAGGTGCTGAGAATCGGACCTAGTGACTCACACATGCTAGGAAAGTGATCTACCACTGAATTAGAACCCTATCCTGGAAGTTTACTTTCTTAATACTGCTTGCAATTTATTTTTCCTATCAAGACATCAGATTCAGCTTAGTTGAAACTTTTTCTAAAACTCTTCTATTTATTGTGTTTTTACTTAAAAATCCTAAAAGTGTGAACCAGTTTGGAGGAGACTCAGTGGCTCAGGCAGCAAAGGGATTTATTGTCTCTCATGACAAACTCTATAATTAGGCTAGGCTCCAGGTAAAGATTGTCAGAGATTCCCTTAGTTCTGTTCTCCTCTGTGCACCCTCTCAGAGGTTGCAAGTTGGCTTTAGAAATTCCATGTGTCACATCCACAGAATACTGTGTAGCAGAAGGGTCTCTGTTTTCCTTGCTTTTTTTCTTTTTTAGCAATAAAGAAACCTTCCCCTCTAATCCCCCAGCTAGCTTTCAGTTCTCCTTTTTTTCTACCCCATCTCTAAAATCAGCTGTTTGCAAGGGGTCTTTTGACAATCTGGTCAATAACTCATGTCTAGGCTTGGACAACATAGAATTATAATGATGATGATACTTTTTATGTTTATATTAAATTATATTAAATAGTCATATATATTAAGAAGTTGCACATGCTCCCTTGTCTACTCAGAGTACCCCTCTCTTTTCTCATCTCTGTGCCTTTGACTGGGTGGTTTGTTATCTTCCTGGAATTCATCCCCTTCTGAATCTTTCAGCCTACCTCTGCCTCCTTCTACATCTATCAGAATACTCTCATTATAACATGTCCCTCCTTTACAACTGTTAATTACCCAAGAAGCATTATGTTCTGATCAAGGCAGTTAGAATCTTTTTTTTTTTGTGGTTCCTAATAACATTTTAATGTGAAATTTGCATAAAAATATACATATTTTATCTCAAATAATTTTTTTTAAAGAGAGAGTGAGAGATGGGGAGAGAGAGAGAGAGAGAGAGAGAGAGAGAGAGAGAGAGAGAGAGAATTTTTTTAATATTTATTTTTTAGTTTTCGGTGGACACAACATCTTTGTTTGTATGTGGTGCTGAGAATCGAACCCGGGCTGCACGCATGCCAGGCGAGCATGCTACCACTTGAGCCACATCCCTGGTCTAAGACTCCAGATTCCATGGGTTACAATAATTAAAATAATTGAAGTTGTTGGCTAGACCTAATCAGTCACTTTTACTTCATGTTTTTTTTTTTTAATTTTTATTGTTGGTTGTGCAAAACATTACATAGTTCTTGACATATCATATTTCACACTTTGATTCAAGTGGGTTATGAACTCCCATTTTTACCCTGTATACAGATTGCAGAATCACATAGGTTACACATCCACTGATTTACATATTGCCATACTAGTGTCTGTTGTATTCTGTTGCCTTTCCTATCCTCTACTATCCCCTCTCCCCTCCCCTCCCCTCCCATCTTCTCTCTCTACCCCATCTACCCAATTTATCCCCCTTGTTTTTTTTTCCCCTTTCCCCTCACTTCCTCTTGTATGTAATTTTGTATAACCATGAGGGTCTCCTTCCATTTTCATGCAATTTCCCTTCTCTCTCCCTTTCCCTCCCACCTCTCATCCCTGTTTAATGTTAATCTTCTTCTCATGCTCTTCCTCCCTACTCTGTTCTTAGTTACTCTCCTTATTTCAAAGAAGACATTTGGCATTTGTTTTTTTAGGGATTGGCTAGCTTCACTTAGCAGAATCTGCTCTAATGCCATCCATTTCCCTGCAAATTCCATGATTTTGTCATTTTTTAATGCAGAGTAATACTCCATTGGGTATAAATGCCACATTTTTTTTTTTATCCATTCGTCTATTGAAGGGCATCTAGGTTGGTTCCACAGTCTAGCTATTGTGAATTGTGCTGCTATGAACATCGATGTAGCAGTGTCCCTGTAGTATGCTCTTTTTAGGTCTTTAGGGAATAGACCGAGAAGGGGAATAGCTGGATCAAATGGTGGTTCCATTCCCAGCTTTCCAAGAAATCTGCATACTGCTTTCCAGATTGGCCGCACCAATTTGCAGTCCCACCAGCAATGTACAAGTGTACCCTTTTCCCCAGATCCTCGCCAGCACTTATTGTTTGACATCATAATGGCTATCAATCTTACTGGAGTGAGATGGTATCTTAGGGTGGTTTTGATTTGCATTTCTCTGACTGCTAGAGATGGTGAGCATTTTTTCATGTACTTGTTGATTGTATGTCCTCCTCTGAGAAGTGTCTGTTCAGGTCCTTGGCCCATTTGTTGATTGGGTTATTTGTTTTCTTGTTGTTTAATTTTTTGAGTTCTTTGTATATTCTGGATATTAGGGCTCTGTCTGAAGTGTGAGGAGTAAAGATTTGTTCCCAGAATGTAGGCTCCCTATTTACCTCTCTTATTGTTTCTTTTGCTGAGAAAAAACTTTTAGTTTGAGTAAGTCCCATTTGTTGATTCTAGTTATTAACTCTTGTGCTGTGGGTGTCCTGTTAAGGAATTTGGAGCCCGACCCCACAATATGTAGATCGGAGCCAACCTTTTCTTCTATTAGACGCATAGTCTCTGATTTGATATCAAGGTCCTTGATCCATTTTGAGTTAACTTTTGTGCATGTCAAGAGGAGGGAATTCAGTTTCATTTTGTTGCATATGGATTTCCAGTTTTCCCAGCACCATTTGTTGCAGATGCAATCCTTCCTCCATTGCATGCTTTTAGCCCCTTTATCAAATATAAGATAGTTGTAATTTTGTGGATTGGTTTCTGTGTCCTCTATTCTGTACCATTGGTCCACCCGCCTGTTTTGGTACCAGTACCATGCTGTTTTTGTTACTATTGCTCTGTAGTATAGTTTGAAATCTGGTATCGCTATACCGCCTGATTCACACTTCCTGCTTAGAGTTGTTTTTGCTATTCTGGGTCTTTTATTTTTCCATATGAATTTCTTGATTGCTTTATCTATTTCTACAAGAACTGCCATTGGGATTTTGATTGGCATTGCATTAAACCTATAGAGAACTTATGGTAATATCGCCATTTTGATGATGTTAGTTCTGCCTATCCATGAACAGGGTATATTTTTCCATCTTTTAAGATCTTCTTCTATTTCTCTCTTTAGGGTTCTGTAGTTTTCATTGTATAAGGCTTTCACCTCTTTTGTTAGGTTGATTCCCAAGTATTTTATTTTATTTTTTTTTGAGGATATTTTGAATGGAGTGGTTGTCCTCATTTCCATTTCAGAAGATTTGTCACTGATATACAGGAATGCCTTTGATTTATGTGTGTTGGTTTTATATCCTGCTACTTTGCTGAATTCATTTATTAGCTCTAATAGTTTCTTTGTAGACCCTTTTGGGTCTGCTAGGTATAGAATCATGTCATCTGCAAATAGTGATAATTTAAGTTCTTCTTTTCCTATTTTTATGCCTATAATTTCTTTCGTCTGTCTAATTGCTCTGGCCAGTGTTTCAAGAACTATGTTGAACAGAAGTGGTGAGAGAGGGCATCCCTGTCTTGTTCCAGATTTTAGAGATAATGCCTTCAATTTTTCTCTGTTCAGAATGATGCTAGCCTGAGGCTTAGCATAGATAGGTTTTACAATATTGAGGTATGTTCCTGTTATCCCTAGTTTTTCTAGAGTTTTGAACATAAAGGGATGCTGTACTTTGTCGAATGCTTTTTCTGCATCTATCGAGACGATCATATGGTTCTTATCTTTAAGTCTGTTGATGTGGTGAATAAGATTTATTGATTTCCATATATTGAACCAGCCTTGCATCCCAGGGATGAATCCTACTTGATCATGGTGCACAATTTTTTTGATATATTTTTGTATCCGATTTGCCAGAATTTTATTGAGGATTTTTGCATCTAGGTTCATTAGAGATATTGGTCTGTAGTTTTCTTTCTTTGAAGTGTCTTTGTCTGGTTTAGGAATCAGGGTGATGTTGGCCTCGTAGAATGAATTTGGAAGTTCTCCCTCTTTTTCTATTTCCTGAAATAGCTTGAAAAATATTGGTATTAGTTTCTCTTTAAAGGTTTTGTAAAACTCTGCTGTATACCCATCCGGTCCTGGGCTTTTCTTAGTTGGTAGTCTTTTGATGGCTTCTTCTATTTCCTCAATTGATATTGGTCTGTTTAGGTTGTCAATATCCTCCTGACTCAATCTGGGCAGATCATATGACTTAAGAAATTTATCAATGCCTTCACTATTTTCTATTTTATTGGAGTATAAATTATTCAAAATAATTTCTAATTATCTTCTGTATTTCTGAAGTGTCTGTTGTGATATTGCCTTTTTCATCCCGTATGCTAGTAATTTTAGTTCTCTCTCTTCTTCTCTTCATTAGCATGGCTAAGGCTCTGTCAATCTTACTTATTTTTTCAAAGAACCAACTTTTAGTTTTGTCAATTTTTTCAATTGTTTTGTTTCGATTTCATTAATTTCAGCTCTGATTTTAATTATTTCTTGCCTTCTACTTCTTTTGCTGTTGTTTTGCTCTTCTTTTTTTAGGATTTTGAGATGAAGTGTGAGATCATTTATTTGTTGGTTTTTTTCTTTTTTTAAGAAATGAACTCCAAGCAATGAATTTTCCTCTTAGAACTGCTTTCATTGTGTCCCATAGATTCCGATATGTTGTATCTGTGTTTTCATTTATCTTTAAGAATTTTTAAATTTCCTCCTGATATCTTCTATAACCCATTGATCATTCAGTAACCTATTGTTCATTCTCTAAGTGATGCATGATTTTTCCTTCCTTCTTTTATCGTTGATTTCCAGTTTCATTCCATTATGATCAGATAAGATGCATGATATTATCTATACTCCTTTATACTGTCTAAGAGTTGCCCTGTGACATAATATATGATCTATTTTTGAGAAGGATCCATGTGCTGCTGAGAAAAAAGTGTAACTGCTTGATGTTGGGTGGTATATTCTATATATGTCAATTAAGTCTAGGTTATTAATTGTATTATTGAGTTTTATATTTTCTTTATTCAACTTTTGTTTGGAAGATCTGTCCAGTGGTGAGAGAGGTGTGTTGAAGTCTCCCATAATTATTGTATGGTGGTCTATTAGACTCTTGAACTTGAGAAGAGTTTGTTTGATGAACATAGCTGCACCATTGTTTGGGGCATATATATTTATGTTTGTTATGTCTTGTTGGTGTATGGTTCCCTTGAGCAGTAAGTAGTGTCCCTCTTTATCCCTTTTGATTAACTTTGGCTTGAAATCTATTTTATTTGATATGAGTATGGTCACTCCTGCTTGTTTCCGAAGTCCATATGAGTGATATGATTTTTCCCAACCTTTCACCTTCAGTCTATGTATGTCTTTTCCTATCAAATGCGTCTCCTGTAGGCAGCATATTGTTGGATCTTTTTTTTTTTTTTTTGATCCATTCTACTAGCCTGTGTCTCTTAATTGGTGAGTTTAAGCCATTAACATTTAGGGTTATTATTGAGATATGGATTGTTCTTCCAGCCATATTTGTTTATTTATGCTACCTAACATGGTTTGTTTTTCCTCTTTGATTATTTTTTCCCTTTACTGTACTACCTCCCACTGTTGGTTTTCATTGTTATTTTCCATTTCCTTTTCCTGTAATGTTTTGCTGAGGATGTTTTGAAGAGATGGTTTTCTAGCTGCAAATTCTTTTGTTTATCTTGGATGGTTTTAATTTCATCTTCTATTCTGAAGCTTAATTTTGCTGGATCCACAATTCTTGGTTGGAACCCATTTTCTTTCAGCGTTTGAAATATATTGTTCCAGGATCTTCTAGCTTTCAGAGTCTGTGTTAAAAGATCAGCTGTTATCCTGATTGGTTTACCCCTAAATGTAATCTGCTTCCTTTCTCTTGTAGCTTTTAAAATTCTATCCCTATTCTGTATGTTGGGCATCTTCATTATAATGTGTCTAGGTGTGGATCTCTTATGATTTTGCACATTCGGCATCCTGTAGGCTTCTAGGATTTGGGATTCTGTCTCATTCTTCAAGTCTGGGAAGTTTTCTCGTATTATTTCGTTGTACAGATTGCTCATTCCTTTGGTTTGGACCTCTATACCTTCCTGTATCCCAGTGACTCAAGTTTGGTCTCTTTATGTTTTCCCATATTTCTTGGATGTTCTGCTCATGGTTTCTTAACAGTCTCGCTGAGCTGTCTATGTTCTTTTTGAGTTGAAATACTTTTTCTTCATTTTCTGATGTTCTATCTTCTAAGTGTTCTACTCTGCTGGTAGTATTCTCGTTTGAGTTTTTAATTTGGTTTTTTTCTTCCTGCATTTCTAGGATTTCTGTTTGTTTTTTATAACCTCTATCTCCCTGTATAGTTGATCTTTTGCTCCTTGGATTTGTTTATGTAATTCATTGTCGAAGTGATCTTTCATTGTCTGATTTTGCTGTCTAATGTCTTCCTTGAGACTCCAGATCATCTGAAGCATGTAAATCCTGAATTCTTTATCTGACATTTTATCTGCTGCAGATATTACCTCTTCTAAAGTTGAGTTGACCTGCATTGCTTGTGGTTCTTTCTTTCCTTGTCTTTTCATACTGCTTGCGTTTCTTTCTGCTTGGTGAAACTGTTGTGTTATTGAATTTTCCCCCTATTTATTTATATTGCTCTTTAATAGTTAGTTGCAATGTCTCCCTTGCAGGGGCAGGCGGCGGCTGTGCTCCTTCTCCAATTGGGGTGATCTGTCTATCACGCCTGCGGGCCGCTGGGCCCCTTCTCTGGGTCGCGTGGTCTGCGTACATTGCGGGCAACGGCTTGGCCCCTCCTCCAATAGGGGTGATCTGTCTACCACGCTGGCGGGCCACTGGGCCTGTTCTCCAGGTTGCAGGTCTGCCTACCTTGCAGGCACAGGTGGCTGCTGTGCCCCTCCTCCAATTGGGGTGATCTTTCAACTAGGCCGGCGGGCCGCTGGGCTTCTTCTCCGGGACGCGCGGTCTGCCTACCTTGCGGGTGGCAGCTGGGCCCCTCCTCCAATTGGGGTGATGTGTCTACCATGCCAGCGGGCCGCTGGGCCTCTTCTGCCGGTCGGTCGCAATTCTGCCTACCTTGCAGGTGCGGGCGGTGGCTCTGCTCTGCCCCTCTTTCAATTGGGATGATGTATCTACCACGCCGGCCGTCCGTTGGCCTCTTCTGCTGGTTGGTCGCAGGTCTGCCTACCTTGCAGGTGCAGGCAGTAGCTCTGCTCTGCCCCTCCTCCAATTGGGGTGATGTGTCTACCACACCGGCAGGCCGCTGGGCCTCTTCTGCCGGTTGGTCACAGGTCTGTCTACCTTGCAGGCGCAGGCGGCGGCTTCGGCAGTTAGAATGTTAATTTCTCTTCCTGTGTCTTGGAGCTCTGTCCCATTCAACAGTTTTTATATACTCTACTCAAGCAGATTACATTTTATAGTTGTTTTGGACAGACAGAAAATTCAAACAGAATGAAGGAAAGGAGCATAAAAATGTGCTGTTCCTGAAAAGTTTTGCTTGAAAGCATTAAAATCAGTTTCTAAAACTAGTATTGAAAGCTCTGCATGCAAAAGCTTCTGTAGTTTTACTTAATTTTGAATGTAGATGTCATCTGGAAAAGGGAGAATTTCTGGTTTCTTTCCCTCTTATCCTTATTTACAGTGGAATGGTTATTACATTTTTTTCATTTTCTTTATTGAGTTATTTTCTAAAATCTATAATAAAAGTATGATGTGACCTTATAACAAATGGCCAGGTTGAAATAAAAATGCATCTGCTCTCAATAGTCTTTGATAGAATATTTTCAGAATCATCTGTTTCATTGTTTCCAACCAGTTCTTGAAATTTGAAATTTTTCATGTTATCTTTAAAGTGTTGTTGTTTTTACCCTGAGTGTTTTCATTTTTTGAAATAGATTTAATTGAAGCAAAATCAGTTGGAATACTGGATATTTTAGATGAAGAGAACCGCCTTCCCCAGCCAAGTGACCGGCACTTTACATCTGCAGTTCACCAGAAGCACAAGGACCATTTCCGACTCACTGTGAGTTTGCCATTCTTAAGTTGAGACACTGGTGGGAAAAGAAATCTTTGAAAAGGTGCACCAGATAGCAGATATTAATAGATCATTAGAATCATAAATTATGTAAGGTTTGAAGTAACTCTCTCATATATACCATGTTTTATAGATGGACATTTAATTTATATATATATTTCTTGATGATATTGCTTTATATGGATCAAGAATCTCTTCTGGCTAGAAAGTATATACCTCGAACTTGTGATCCTCCTGCCTCAGCCTCCTGAGTTGCTGGGATTACAAGAGTGGCATCACTGTGCCCTCTTTGAGTGTTTTTGCTTGAATTATCTCACTTTGTCCTATTAGTCTATTTGTGCTACAGACAAGCAGACAAACAGGAAAAAGTTAAGTAATACTCTCGCATACATATGAGGAAGTGGTAAGTTTGAGAAGCAGATGAGGCAGTTGGCTACAGAGCCTTCTCCCTTATTTGTTCTGGTCTGTTGCTTTGTATGGAGAAAAGCCTGTGTTCTGTGAGCTCTCAGACTTTGATTAAGCCTATAAAGTTCCCACTCTTATTCTTATTTTATTTATTTATTTAATACTTATTTTTTTTGTTATAGTTGGACACAATACCTTTTTTTATTTTTTAATGTGGTGCTGAGGATTGAACCCATGGCCCCGCACATGCTAGGTGAGCGCTCTACTGTTGAGCCACAACCCCAGCCCTTATTTTTATTTTTAAATGAGATTTTTCCCTTTACTTTAGGTTATTTTATGAGTCAGATATGATTTGGAAACTTGAAATGATTCAAATATGAGATACCATATTCAGATGGTACAATCTTAAAATGATTTAATTTTTTGGAAATGTTTGTGCTTTTTATGTAAACATGTTAGGATGTACGGTGGGAGAGTCCCTGAACTGATCTCAGGTATTTATTACCTGGCTGTATCTGGAAATCATCTGATTAAATGCTATGGGCTTTGGTGGATTTTAAAAGTTCTCTGGGTGATTCTAACAAGTACCAAAGTCAAAAACCGCTGCTTTTGAAATATATAAATAGGCAGTTAACTTTATAAAATGCAAACTATGTCTTGGTGTACTTCTAATGATGGGATTTTGTTTTGTCTGTGTTTTTTTGTTTTTCATTTGTTTGTAGTTTTGTCTTACACCTGTTTTTTTCCCCTAGAGATTATCACCAAAAATTTGCTAGAATTCACTAATACTCTAAGGTATATCCAGATGCTTACAAAGCACTATAATTGTGAAAATTCCCTTTATAATTTTAAGTATTTTATACCTCAAACTTTGCGTAAAGGACACCTAAGTAATGTATTTTTCATAATTTAATAACTTATATATGTTTTTCAGATCCCTAGGAAGTCTAAGCTGGCAGTACATAGGAATCTGAGAGATGAGGAAGGCTTCATTATCAGGCACTTTGCAGGGGCAGTGTGCTATGAGACAGTGAGTATAACACTATAGTGTACAGTATGATAGCTTCTAGTTGGCTATTTAAGTTTAAATTAAATTAAAAATTCAGTTCCTTAGTACATTAGTCACAATTCAGGTGCTAAATATCCATATTGACTAGTGACTATTTTGGACAGTACTGATATAGAACATTTCTTTTATTAAAGAGGGTTCTATTAACAGTGATGAGTTAAGGGACATTTATCATAAGATGAACTAAAACATTCTATTTGATTTTTTTTTCAGACCCAGTTTGTGGAGAAAAATAATGATGCTTTGCATATGTCTCTTGAATCTTTAATATGTGAATCCAGGGATAAGTTTATACGGGAATTATTTGAATCATCCACAAATAACAACAAAGATACAAAACAAAAAGCAGGAAAACTTAGCTTCATCAGTGTGGGAAACAAATTTAAGGTATTTGTGTTAAATAACTTGAAAGTTTTTGCTGTATTTAAAATATATTATTTTATATTCTAAAGTGGATAATTTAGATCACTGTTATAAATCCCACAAGTGAGTTTTAAGAGAACACCCTGCTTTGTTGATACTTATTTTTATGCAAAATATCAAAACATAGCCCCTAGTCATTAAATATTCAGAAATGCTTAAGATTTTCTAAATGTGTTCTTTCTTGGTGCATAACATATCTGATTGCTGCTCCTAATGTTCTTGCTTCTGCATACTGTCTAGTTGACCTTCAATCCTTCTCTTTCCCATGTGTTTTCTGTTTCCTTCCTCATTCAGCAGTTTTGTTTAGCTGGAGTAGTTCAGCTCGGGATGGCTAGAGAGGACTAGTTGAGTTGAGAGAGGAAAAGCAGGCACAGCCAGGGGCTTCAGGTAAATGATAGCCTTCATGGACTCCTATTTATAGAGTGGCTGCCATGTTAAAAAGAGCCAGTCTCAAGTTAATGATGCAGTTTATAATTCATTTCAACATGTTTTCTCTTACAGTGGCATTGTGGGCATGCATCTTGTACTAAAATTTAATTAAAGCTTTTGATAACTTCTGCAAAAGATAATTGCTCAGGTGTGGCAAACTCTTTAAGTTGCTTATTTAACATTAAAGAATATTTCATTTATTAATTTTGAGTCACATTTATTCTTTGAAATCTGACAAGGAATTGTCACAAGATTTGTCTTAGAAATGGAATACTACTAATTAGTTATAAAAGTAGTAGTATAAAAATAATTTTAAAATGTTTATAGTATAAGTTTAAAGATCAAGAAACTATCATGTGTAGAACAAAGAAATAGAATTAATTTCTGTTTTACACATCTCCACACAGTAAAGTTATTATATTTGAAATAAATTATGTATTTGCCTTTTGAAATATGTACTTTAAATACTAATATGATGTAATTAGTATCATGGTACTAACTTTAGTATAAACCTCGAATCCTTTTTGGATTGAGATGGGCTCTAAATAATGATTTGAGAAAATCATATGTGTAAAACCTAGGTTTTAAAAAAATAGCTTACACATAAATATAGGAAAAATTAATAATATGTTTTTAGATAGCCAAATAAAAATATTTGAATTTTGTTATGTTATATTCATTAATTATAAGTTTATGTTTTACTCAGTAGGCAATATGTTTTCTCTTATTTGAATATTCTTTTATTCCTGATTGGACATTTGACAACAGATTGGTTTTAAAATAGTTTGTTACTGGAATGTACCCATAGTTGTAGCTAGTCAGATGGATAAGGCCAGAGTATTGCGTGAGCCCAGAAGTTCAAGGGTCAGACTGGACAACATAGCAACCCCCATCTCAAAAAAATTTTTAAAAAAGAGGATATTTGCTGCTATAAAGTGGATAACATTCATTAAGTTTCTTCCTGCTGTGGTACTGTAGTAGTTTTGCTGATAAGAACATACTTGAAATTTTAGATAACATAATTATAACCAAAAACATTCTTAAAATTCTTCTTTGCTTTAAATAATCTTTCATGTTGAGCCTTTGAAGTGACTTAAAATTGTTTATATAAGCCAGGTATGATGATGCATGCCTGTAATCCCAGTGACTAGGGAGGCTGAGGCACGAGGAGCAAGTTCAAAGCCAACCTCAGCAACTTAGTGAGACCCTGTCTCAAAATAAAATAAAAAGGGGGTGGGGATGTGGCTCAGTTGTTAAGTACCCCTAGGATCAATCTCTGGTACCCCCAAAAAGTATATATATAATAATTTGTATTTTTATGTTCACTGCTGAAAGCTATAACTAAGTGATAACTATAACAAAAGATTTCACATTTTTCTGAGATACCTTGACTTGAAATTTTAATAATGTTTCTTAATTTTGAATATAGTTAGATAGCTCATTAAATTTGAGGCATGTAAGGCAATAATACAAAATAGGCTACTACATTTAATGTAGTATTTCAGTTATCCAACATTATAGGAAACAAAAGTTTTTCATGATATTTTCAAATGATTGAAACATAACCCTTTTACTGTATTTTACAAAAAATCATTTCTTTTTGATGGACGCATTCTTCTATTATAAATATGAATTATTTGTTCTAAATAAAATATGTCCTAAGTAAAATAAAATATGTTCTAAATAAAATAAAAATGAACTACGAATTGCCTAAGGCTATTTACCCATATGCATTATGGTCCTTGACTATTGTTCTTTCATAATTGACTTTATTTTCTCTTTTTTCAGCTGCTGTTAGTTTATTTTTCTTATTTATACTCTTCTAACTGCCTCCTTTATGGGGGAGAACACCATGCTTAGTTTATGGATGAAGGAGCGTGGCCTTTGTGAGAGTTGTTTTCTTTCCAGCATAGTGGCTCTCATACTTGGTTTTCAGTAATGTGAGGGTCCTGATTGATTAAGGTTGTCACAACTCTGTCAACCAGATAAGTGGTGTATATCTTTAATCTAACGACAAATTTATTTCATTTTAATAACATAAGCCTATGGTATGTGTGGTATACTATAGCATCACAGGCAGGAGAATGAGGTTTGGTGTCATGCCTTTGTCATTACTAGTTCCATGATCTTGGGCAAGTTATTTGTCTTCCTAACCTCAATGCTATACCTGGAAATTGAGGCTAATAATACATCCTCAATTAGGATTGTTGTGTTTTATTCTTAATTGACTTAAATATAGCAATGCTCATGAAAAGCTTTGAGCAGTTGAACAGTTCCTTACTCATAGGAAGTATTCAGTAAAGTGTACCTGTTAATTTTAATTATAGCTATGATCAATATAGTATATTAAGAATTAACATTATAATTTAACTTTTCTAAGTAGTATAATAAGCATCTCAGTATAAAAATCCAGATAAAGAATTTTATGAAATTAATTTACTTTGCAGAGTAGTGAAGCAAATAAATGATTTTAAGGTACTGAGCCAGAGTAAAATAAAATTAATATTATAAAACAGGAAAGCATAGTAATTTGTATTCATTATCAATTTTTTTGAGAAAGTTGTCCAAGTTTTAAAAAATATTTGAAATGTGAACTGTTTTAAAACAGTAAGGAGAATTTCTATAGCTAGATAAGACAATTTTGTTTATGCCAAGTATTTCATGAAATATTTCTAATACATACCAAAAATGAATATATTTTTTTTAAATATTTTTTTAGTTATAGTTGACAATATAGCTTTATTTATTTATGTATCTATTTGTTTATTTATATGTGGTGCTGAGGATTGAACCCAGGGCATTGCACATGCTAGGCAAGCCCTCCACCGCTGAGCCACAACACCAGCCCCAATAATGAATATTTTAAACGTCTTCATTCTTAAGAGCCTGTGACACAAACTACACCTAGTTTGCCACATGTTAAAACTCTGAATTATTGATCTCACGTTGAACGCATCCCCATATTTTCATTAACTTCCTTCATTGCCTATATAATTTTTCCTCATTTCATCCTACATGCAAATTTGTGTATTTTTAAAAAATGTTACTAATTTTCAGTCTTTTAATTATACGAGTCCTGTGTAAGTAAGTAAAGTTATTGACCTTGACATTTCATTATCCATTTTGCATGATGCTGTTAAAGAGTTTATGTGCCAGCATATTGTTAAATTGTAATGTGTTATATGTGGATGTTATTGCATGTTATTTTATTCTAATATGGGAAAATTAATATTAACTTATGTCACTGTGTTCTTTGGTTTTTGAAATAAACTGATTTCCTTTCTTTTACAGACACAGTTAAATTTGCTTCTGGATAAACTTTGAAGTACTGTGAGTACATTTAAAAAGAAAGCAGGTTTCTTTGAATGGTCCTCTAAAACTATTATATAGTAATTATCTAAGTAAAGAATAGTAACCCTGGAATAATTAAAAATATATTTTAGGGCTGGGGTTGTGGCTTTAGGGTAGAGTGCTTCTCTCAAATATGTGGGACACTGGGTTTGATCCTCAGCAGCACACAAATAAATAAAATAAAGGTATTGGGTCCACCTACAACTAAAAAAATATTTTATTTTAAAAATATATTTTACACTAAATTTCCTTTGTTAAAAAAAAAATCAGTTTTTAAGATGATGATTATTCTGGTTAGGTTTTTTTCCTGAAGAGAAGTTAAATATGTATGTGAAGATGAATTATTTTGTAAATATGTAGAACTCTTTGAGTTTTATTAAATTAAGATTAGCCTGTAGTTTCAAGAAGGTGAAAAATATTTTGTAATTATGGAGTAGAATGATGAAATGATGTTTTTATTTTTAGGACTGCAGATAAGGCATTATAATTTACCCTTATTTTGTTACTCTTATAGTAACATCCTACAGACATGGCAATGTGATGTGGAAAAATACGTACATGATATTTTTATGTCCTTTTATAAAGGCAAATCTACGAGGAGTCTTTTTTTTTTTTTTGCTGAAGATTGAACACAGGTTTTTTTGCATGGTAGGCAAGTGCTGTACCACTGAGGTACATCCCCAGCCCTTTTTATTTTTTATTTTGATGCAGGGTCTCACTAATTTGCCTAGGCTGGCCTCTAGCTTGCAGTCCTCCTGCTTTAGCCTCCAAGTAGCTGCAATTACATATGTGCACCAACATGCCTGGCAGAAGGCTGTTTTTTAACTATACATTTTAGGGATTTACCCTGATTTTTTAAATGAAAAATAAAAACTTGACATAGAAAGATATTTAGTATATGGATTATATAAATTAAGCAAACAAATTCCAAACAAATCTACATAACTGACTATTCTTCCTTTTCAAATACTAATGATTTTGAAAAGCCAGGAATTTATTTTGTCAGCGCTGCTGTTGCTTAGCTTACTGTTAGACTTGCTTTTGGAACCATTCAGAAAATCTTTTCAATATTCTCATTGGCTGCAAGTGTTCATCTCTTAAAGATCAAGCATGTTTATAAACCAAGTCTGATGAAGAGGGTATAGAGTGCTACTCTAAAATATTACTTCTGTGATAGAAACATGTTCTAAAATGTTTCAGTGAGCATCACCTTTGATGTAATTCTTGTTTTGCAAGGTGACTACTTTGAAGAGAAGCTGCTATTTGAATGTCTAGCATTTTAGCTTCAGCACATGAAAATTTCTTTGTATACCTAATCAGTATTCTTTCTCCCTCATTCAGCATAATCTGATAACCAAATGAATGACTTTAAGCTTTTTATTTCAAGCTTTAAATGTTAATACTATGCTAAGACATTTTTTAGTTCCTTAGTGGTTATTTTAAAGTTTTATGTGTTAATATGCTTTGAAAGTTTCTGGTATTTGTAAAAATAGAAAAACAAGAAGGCTATATGTATTATCTCAAGAGGTGCCTTTGTTCTCCTAGGGAGCAAGCTTTATTCGTTGCATCAAACCTAATTTAAAGATGACAAGCCACCACTTTGAAGGTGCTCAAATTCTGTCTCAACTTCAATGTTCAGGTATTTCCATATATTCATAATCTGTGTCACTGTGTGTCAGTAGTCATAGCTTAAGTGCAGTTTAGTAGGATCAATGATTTCAAGTAATTCACCATTACCTTGGTTATTTTTAAGTGTAATAAGATTTTTATCTTCTTTTCTTTGATTCTAAGAAAAGCATGGGTGGCAAATTATTTGAGTAATATTGGGTTATGGTTTATTATGAAATAAAAGCATTTTACATAATTGTAGTAAAATTTTATAAAATCACTTTAGTAGAAAACCTGAATCTCCCTTTTGTAAGCTGCTTTCCTATTATCTTCTCAGTCCAGTAGCACTTCATTTCTCATTCCCTACACAGATAGAGTAGGAAGTTTGTTTTGTTGTCCTTGCTTCCTCTCTACCATTTGTGAAAAAATAAAAAACAGAATGAAGCCCTTGGTTCTGTGGCCCTTTCATGCATTTGATTAATTCTATCACTTCCCATCCCTATCCCTGCACAGCTGACTTGCTACATCACAGAAGTCTCAGGCCCTGGGCTCATTTTTTCCTTTACCCCATGCCTACCCTCCATCCAACACTGGCCTTTTCCCTGAGGCATCAACCTTCTTACGTTTTGATCCAGCTTAGTCTCCTGAAACTTTCTCAAACTCTCTTGCCTCCGTATTTTACTCTTTGTGGAGGTAGATTTAACCGTGAAATATGGTCACTAACATTTCAGGGTCCTTCATTGAAATGAACCCTTTTCAAAGCCTGGTACTGAATTTTGTATTCTTTAGTAATTTGTAATTTTGTATTTTGTTCCTGAAAGAACCCTCCCCGAATCACGTACACTCTAGGCTTCCCAAATCTGGATCTACCCCTCACTGCCTCTTACAAAACCTTAGCTGTCTAGGTTTGTTCTGCCCTTTCTCCTTGTCTGCCCGGGATTGGGAGACAAGTCAGGTTGACACCACTTAAAATTCATGGTCGGTGAACTTTTAGGGCTCTCAAACCTGTCCTGTCAAGTTTCCTTGGTTAGCTTGTTCTCTTTCTCTACAGAACAAACTAGTCTGACCAATTCTGTTCTTAAATCTCTGAGCCTCTGCCAGAAGATGGCCTTACCTCTTTGACAAAAAACTTTAAAGCTTCCAAGAACATGCACCTATCTGAATATCCTTCCTTCCTATTAAGAAAGCAGAAATTGGGCTGGGGATGTGGCTCAAGCGGTAGTGCAGCCCGGGTTAATCCTCAGCACCACATACAAACATACAAAGATGTTGTGTCCGCCGAAAACTAAAAAATAAATAAATATTAAAAAAATTCTCTCTCTCTCTCTCTTAAAAAAAAAAAAAAAAAGAAAGAAAGCAGAAATTGCCTCTCTTCCTAGTTGAGGCTTACAGTGCTTTGAAATCCATCCCTACTATTATTGCAAGTAGTCACCTTGCAATACATATAATCAGCACTGAATACATATGCCTATATATTATATGTATTGAACCATTCTCTTTGGACATGGATCTCTCTCATTTCACTGAAGTGTGCTTAAATGTGCTAAAAATCTGATCTATGATTTACATTCCCTTCCATCTACTCCCCATCTTTTTTTCTTACCGTGGATAGTTGTTCCCTTTCTTCTCCCACAAATAGTCTATTCTCAGTTTATGCCCTCAACTCACTCTTTAACCTCAAGAGAGTTCAGCTTTTATCTTGATAAGGTCACCAGTGGTTACCTTCTTAAATTGTATGTTCATTTTGCAGTCCTTAGTGGACTTCACAGAATTTGACTCTGACCAGTCTCTTCCACATTTCTTTTCCTTAGCTTCTGAAACAGTGTATGCTCCTATTTTTCTTTAGAATTCTCTGGCCTTTCCCAACTCCTCTACAGGCTCATTTTCTTCTACATGGATAGTACTTCTTAATAGTTTTTCAGGATTTGGGTTTATCCTATTTTTCTACTCATTTTATATCAACTCTTGTCTAGTAGAATTTTCCAGATGATAGAAATATTCTGTATCTGTGTTATTTAATATGGTAGCCCCTAGACACTGGCTATTCAGCATCATAAATGTGGCCAGTAGGACTTATTTAAAGTTTAAATAAATTTAATTTTAATATTTTAAAATTTAAATTGTCACATGTCTAGTGTACCTACAGAGCTTGTGGCTAGTGACTGGCATGTTGGAAAGCACAGGTTATATATTTTCTAAGTCTCCCCTAGCACCATTGACATTACTTCCTAAATAATGAGCCCTATTATTCTCTAGTCCAAGTTGTCTTCATCTCGTTCATGGCTTTTGCCTTAGCTTTGTAAGTATTCTCTTTGTATCTACTCAGTCTCTTCTTCATATGCAACCTGAATTATTACTTTACAACTCAGCTCTGATCATTGTTTTTACTTGCCTAAAATACTGTAATGGCAGTTGGGTGTGGTGGTGTACCCCTGTAATCCCAGCTACTCTGGATACTAATGCAGAAGAATTACAAGTTTGAGGCCAGTCTAGGCAACTTAGACCCTGTTTCAAAATAAAAAATAAAAAGAATTGGGATCGTAGCTCAGTGGTAGAGTGCTAGCCTGGGCGAGGCCTGGGTTCAATTCCTTGTACTGCCATTAAAAAACAAAACAGTTTAAAACAAAAACAAAAACAACAACAACAAAACAAATCAAAACTTCCAGTGGCTCCTTTTAGCATTAGAGTGAAGAGCAAAAATCCTGGTAGCTTGTGAGGCCTCATACTATCTAGCCTGTGTGTCCTTAGCTCCCTCGTTTCACTTTCTGCCCTGCCTCTTCTCTGTGTTCTTCAGCCATACTGACTTTCCTTTCAGTCCCTTCAGTACTCTCTTGCAGGATCTGTGTATATGTTCTTCCAGTGTTTGGAAGACTCTTGCTACATGCTGCATCTTTTCATCTTTTATGTCTCAACTTGATTGCTACTTTTCTGTGAAAGCCTTTTTTGATATTCCTGTCCTGGAAGGGAGCCTTAGTTCATGGTGCTACAGCTGGTGCCTTTATTTTAGAGTCATAGTTACAAATTTTATGTATACTTGTATAATTATTTTTCCCTCCTCCAATCCATAAGCCCATGTTGACAGAAACTCTGTTTTGGCTGATACAAAATCCCTGTTTCCCTGGAATATATTCTTTGTTGAATGAAATGCACAGTCAAGGAAAATTCTAACAAATACTGGAAAATTAAATAACTCATGTCTACTGAATTCTTGCATATAATACAGATGTATTTTTGTGTTTTGTCTTTTGGGGTGTTGTTATTTAGAATTTAACTTTTTTTCCCATTTAAATTTCTTTGTAGGATTTGCTTTACATAGTATAATTCATTTATTGCCTAAGTGAGCATCTAGTGTCCTGGAAAGTCAAGCATATTTAGATTTAGCTGTATGTGCTATTAGATTAGCAGAGTATGGATTTACTGATGGGTTAGCAAGGATTCTCCTTTCAGTAAGCAGCATATTTCATATGTTAAGTTGCATTGGCAGTTTAAAGATGAAACCCATTCACGATACTTTGTTTTTTAAAGTACTAATAATAGTATAATTGTATAGTTTTGTAATAAGAAAAAGCAAAAAGTAACAATGAGTGGTAGGAATAAGAAATATTTATGAAGCTTTCTAAAATAAAGATATTTAAGATTTGGATTCTATTTTACCTTTTCATTTTTACTGGGTTTTATTTTTTCTGTTTTAAGAATAATTAAGACACCTACTAAAAACTTCTTATCATCCAATATCAGGACAAAGTACAAAAAGGTGAGAGAAAGTAGGTTGTCTTCCTCTGTGAAACTGAAGCTGTGCTGTCCATAGATAGGGTAGTTCTGAGTATACCAACCAGCAGTGTATGGAACAGCTGTTTATCAGACTCCCAGATTAAGAGCCAGGTCTTGGGAGTTTTTAGAAGAGTATTGACTTATAGTCATTGATTTCTATTTTTCAGCTCAAAAATTAACTTCAAGTATTAAGAAGTCCATTGTAGTCTTAGTAATTTGTTAAGCTCCATGAAATTCTTAATGAACTTCTATGAACCAGTTCATAATTTGCAGAGATAAAGCAAGCCTAGAAACTTAAGAGGTGGTAAAATCTGTGGCAATACCAACCAAACCTTGTTTTTATTTCTCCAAGCAGAACCTAGAACTAAGTCTAGTTCTGGAATTTTTTTTTCTTATAAGAATGATGGTCTTTATGTTTCATTAATCACCATATACTTTATGCTTTTTTATTTAGTTATATTTCTTATACTGATCAGATTAAATTTTGCTCTATTCTTTTAAAATTAATGTGTTATATTCCAGCATATAGTTGTAGCATCTTTTAATCAGGAAATACTACCAACAGTGATCTTGTGGATATCTGGATATTCTCCACAAATATCTTCACTTACAAGTATGAAGGGTTGTAGGGTAGGCTTAGAGAAATATAAATTACTGAACCAAAGAGATGAGTGTTTTCTAATTGCCATCCAAGATTGTTGTCTTGATTTACTCTAAGACTGTGTGCCTGTGTTATTCTACATAGTCATCAACTCTGAATACTATTGATGTTTTGTACCTTTGCCAGTCAATAGTCTAAAATTCAATATGGTTGCCTAGAAGTACTATCTTTCTTATAAGATTGTTTTAAAATAATAATTCACTTAAAAATTTTTAGTTTCATTTTTTTAACTAAAATTTTTGACCAGCAGAAATTTATTTTGATATAAAGAAGAAAGTAAGGGTCTAATGTTATTTTCATTTTCCAAATAGCAAGCCATTTATCATAACACTATTTATTAAATAATCTATTTTTTCCATTGATTATAGTAGTCCCAGAGACTAAAATTCAGGTCTCATTGTGAACAAAATCTTGGCATTATTGCTAGTCGTTGAACTTTTCCCAACGTATTTTATATTTTTCCTAATCCCTAAAAGCTCATATTGCCTCAAGGCTCAGATTCACCACTTCTTAGAATTACACTGGTAACAGATATTGATCTTATAGACTTATCATTCCAATAGATTAGTTTCTCTAGGAGCGTCTTTATATTGAGTAGTGAGCTTTCCTTTCCTTTCCTTTTGCTTTTTGTAAGTACTAGGGAGAATTTGGAAATATATTTGACCACTTTTTGGAGACTCTGTTAGAAATGTTGTTCTAAATTTAACCTCAGATCTTTGAAAGTGGACTTGTACTGGGCTTTGTTTGGCATACTGGGATGTAATGGAGAGATGCCTAGCATAAAAAAAAGATATAAAATAGGCTGGAGCTTTGTAGAGAACAGTAGTTTGCCTTTAGTGATATTGGTTTTAGATGGAATTTGACTATAGTAATTTTAGGTGGTAGATAAGTTGAGACATAATGATTAGAAGTGTATTTGCTATGTAATCTTTCATTGCTGATGATTTCTGTAAATTGTCCTTTCTTAAATATTAATTTTAAAAATTGGTCATTCATGAGTTATTTTGGACTTCTGCACACGACTGGCTGTGATTTGTGTTTATGAATCTAGGTATGGTGTCTGTTTTGGACTTGATGCAGGGGGGTTTCCCATCACGAGCTTCATTTCATGAACTCTACAACATGTATAAAAAATTTATGCCAGAGAAACTTGCAAGATTGGATCCAAGGCTATTTTGTAAGGTACAAATAGTAAATCTGATTTTACATAAATTATAAGTTTCTTAGCAGTAAACTCTTTTTTATTAAATATTAGTTGGAATTTAACTTTTTTAACTTTAATTTTGTAGGCTCTTTTTAAAGCTTTGGGCTTAAATGAAATCGACTACCAGTTTGGATTAACAAAAGCATTTTTTAGACCTGGCAAGATAAATATATTTTTCTTTAAAATTTTAGCATCATTAATGCAGATAGTTGGAGTTAATAAACATTTTTAAGTATCAGTGATTCATATTATTCTTGAATTATATGGTTGCTAATGGCATGAAAAAATATATAATGTGTGTATATGTACACACATTTTTCCTATTTGTGAGAAATTTATAATTTAGATATTATAGTACTCTATATAAACTTTACAATTTTATTCAGTATTAGAATCAGAACATTGTTTAATTGACTTTTTTTTTTTTACTTAAAATAGGGTTAATCAGAAAATTTTAACACTTTACACAAATTAAAACTTTTCTAAAGCATATTAGTCTTCATTGATTTTGAGATTTTGTAGCACTTTGGAGTCTTCATTGTGGGGATAAATTTTATTAGAATATGGTAGATATATAAATTATAGGAAGTTGCTCTGGAGTTGTATGGATCTCTGTCAAACTGTAGAATGAGTATGCAAATACTTTTGTATATAACATAATTTTGGGGGGCTAACATAATCCTATAGTTTTAACATTCAAATCAGTTGTAGAATGCCTTATAACTAAATGTATTTCATACAGAAATATCTAATTGCAGTTCAAAATCTATTACTAATATGATTTTCACCATTCCTTTCTTCTTTAATGTTGATTTAGTAAATTGTATCTTCATAATTTTAAATACCATTGTTATTATATTTTAAATAGCCAATAATACTAGTTCAGCTTATCACAATCATTAATAAATAAATATATTTCAAATATCTTGAGGGTAAATTCATCATAGTAAATCTGATTTTACATTTTTTGAGTATGAGATGAAGTATATGTATATGTTACCATTATATATACTTTCCTGTGAATATTTTTATTTCAGAGAACCCATACCCTTTTCTATGAAAGAAAAAAAAAATAAGAGAAAAAGAATCTATAAATTATAGTTTATGGTTGGCTTACCTTTAATCATAAATATTTCTCATAAATTCAACTCTTCCATTATTTCAGAGCTATAGTAATTATTTAAGAATTAATAACTTTATAAAGAAACTTGTTGGTCTTATTTACCTCTTGAAAAATGAGGATTTGTTGATAGCTTATGGCAAAGATTCAAAGAGAGCTTCAATTCCCTATGTTACCTTTAATTTTTATTATAGCAAATGATTATATTGATGGTTGATGATATTGTGACATCTTAATATTTTAGTGGGACATTTGATAAAGGAGAAAAGCCATTTTGGAATTTGGTGGTAAATAGTGGAAATAATATATTTTATTTCTTAATAACCAAATAAATGTTTTATCTGTGTTATCTCTGTTAGTAGCAATATCTTATCTTTGTTCAAAATGGGCCCGGGATTGGGAATGACAGACTAGTTTTGCTGGAACCTGATAAACATAGCTGAATTTTACTTATCAAGCGCAGTATGTGGATATCCAAGAATGTGGGTGATTCAGTGGGTGAGATATATTAGTCCTTTTTCATTTTTTTCCTCAATAAAACCTTTTTGCTGGGTTGGGGCTGTAGCTCAGTGGCAGAGCACTTGTCTAGCACGTGTGAGGCCCTGGGTTCAATCCTCAGCACCATATAAAAATAAATAAATAAAATAAAGTTATTGTGAAAAAAATTCTAAAAAAAGAAACCAAAAACCTTTTTGCTAACCCTCTATAGTTATTTAAGGTCATCATTTTCTTTTATTATTGAATCTGCTATTCCTCCCCCTACCCAAACTCCCCCCCCAAAAAAATGATCCTGAAGGAAGGAAGAAAGGAAGAAGAAAGACTTCTTCATAGAAGAAGTCAAGTGTGTTTGGGTTTGCTATCTACTCTAAAAGATGTCTGTGTAATTGGCATGCAGCCATTTTCAGAAAGTTAGATTTTGGATTTGAATTATATTTGTTTTCTCTGTGTGTTTAAACACATTTATTTTTTAATACTGCTGCTATGTTATTTTTACCTTCTAGTTTGCAGAATTTGATCAGATTATGAAGTCTGACCCTGATCACTTAGCAGAGTTGGTTAAGAAAGTCAATCATTGGCTAGTCTGCAGTCGCTGGAAGAAAGTTCAATGGTGTTCGCTGTCGGTCATCAAATGTGAGTGTTTTCTTTCATTTCAGCATGTTTTATTACTTTGGAAGTAAGGTGGTTTGTGCATGTTATAAGGCTGTCTCAGAGGTGGATGCTAGGCAAGAGGATCCTGATGTTGGTTCACACTGTGTCTGATTCCTCTGGCAGCACTTTGTATCTAGTATGTATTAGCATTTGTAGACTTTCTATATTTTATTTTTTTGAATGCATGATTCTTATTTTCCCTATCTGAATTTGTTAAGTAATATTAATTTCATTATGTTCTAAACAGAACAGAACTTAGTATCTTGATTCGTTTTTCTCTTTCTCCCCTCAACCCACAATACCACTCTTCAATCTCTCAGATTTAAACCAGAAGTTTTTCTGCCTGCGTGGCATCTCTAATACACACTTCAAAAATTTCAGGATTACAATTGTCTCTTCTTTCTTATTCCTGAAATCTTGTCAATCATCAGCTCATACTGATTTATTCTCCAAATACTGTAATTATTTACTTTGTATTTCAGCACCGTAGTGGAGCCTCTTTATCCCACTTGTGTAATAACTTGAGCAGCTCCCAAGCTGGTGTTCCTGGCTTTCCAGAGTCCTCGCTCTATACCCAAAACCAGTAGAGGCAAAGTCTGAATTCTTAAAAGATCTTTCAGGATCCTGTAAAACAGGGTATTGCCTCATCCTTGCATCCTGTTCTACCATTCCCCTTTCAGACCCTGGTCTTTGACGCATTGGACTAATCTGCTTTTGTCTATGTGCTTCTGCTAGGCCATACTTATCTCTGACCCAAAGCAAGGGTGGGGGCAGAATATTTTTTACTTAGTTGAGGGTCAGTGGCAAAAATCTTTAATTTTGAGGCATTGAGAATCTATAATTTGATTAAATTTATAATCCCCTCACCAGAGTACTTGAAATACTGCTAGGTACATGAAGAAGATTCATTAAATTATTCCTTATCAATAGAAAAATGAAATTCCTTTGACATAATGGAGAGAGACCATTTAAGCAAAGATTATTATTTAAATCTTTTGTTAGAAAATTATGAATATGGATAAAAAGACAACTGTAATAAAGAAAAAGATAATAGAACCTCTTTTCCTCATCATTTTCAAGTAAAATACAAGCATATTTGTTATGGTAGTTCAGTGCTTTTATCTGTATGATGATTATGATGGAGAGTATGTTATATTACAATGACCTGTGCTATTCTATGTATTTGTGGATTTAGTTGTACAGATTTACTGAGGTCAGTAAACAGATAAGGATCTTTGCAGAATTTGAACAGGGATGCTCTGAAAAAAATGTTTCAAGGTGACATTATGTTAGGAAACTATGGGTACCCAAAGTTAAAAAGATTTCTTTACTATAGGCTTCTCAGAAGCCTCATCCAGTATGTTGATTGTGAATTTCCAAAGTGTTATAATAGTGTAAGTATCTTCTAAACTAATTCACAGGTAAATTCTTTTCTAAGGATATACCTGTTCATATTTCTTAGAATAGCATAAAAAGGAAATAATGCATTTCAAGCGCAAATCCAGCCATGTACATGATGTGCTTTTTATTTTTAAGAAGTATAACAAATTAAAGAAATGTTAATAAGCATTCAGATTTATATTTCTTGACAATTTTTAAAAATGAGTGCTGATTTAAAAAATATTTAAATTTATGTAATTTAAATGAAATAATATCATTTACTTTATACTTTCACACAGTGAAAAACAAAATAAAATATCGAGCTGAAGCTTGCATTAAAATGCAGAAAACTGTTCGGATGTGGCTTTGCAAAAGGAGACACAAACCTCGGTAAGATGAATGGTGCCTAAGGAACCCTACAAAACCTAACTATCCTAATGTAAAACAGCAATAAATGCCTAATAAAAACCAGTTTGGATCTCATGCTTTTTGTAAAATGATGTGTTAGTCTATTATTTATAATATTCATTTAAATTAACTAATTTATTCATTACTTGCCTCATCCTACATAAGGATTTGAAATGGCTTACAAAAATGCAAGCATTGTAAAAGATTGAAATAAATAGTTGAAAGAAATTGTTTTGGTTATTTAAGGGATTTGAGTTTCTTGATATGTCAAGTTGACATTGGTTTAAAAAATCTCTCTTTGCTATTTTGACCATAATCCTTTCAAGATTTTCCATAAGAATTATATTGTTTCACTGTAAATTTGGTTTTTATTTCGTATTTAAACTTTCCATTACTAATTTAGACTTTTTAACCTTGGAGTTCTGAATGACTATTGATTCATCATATCTTTTTAAAGTGATTCTAAGATGACTTCTTCAAGTTCTATGATTTGAATTTTCTCTCAGTTGATAGAAAACCTCAATTGTATTGAAAGACATCATTGTCATTCACTGCCATATTTCATTTGTCCCCCTCAATAAGAGATCTAAAAAAGAGAATACTAAGAAAAATTGAAAACACAAGTGAAATCTCCAGTTTGGCAATGTATTTTTAGCCTTTTATTAATGAAAAATCTTCCTATAGCATTAAATGGTAATGTTAATGACTGATGAAATATTCTCTCTTTATAGCATTGATGGCTTGATTAAGGTGGGCACACTGAAAAAACGACTTGATAAGTTTAATGAAGTGGTAAATGCATTGAAAGATGGAAAACCACAGGTGAATAAACAGATCAAAGATCTTGAAATTTCCATTGATGCTTTGATGGCCAAAATTAAGGTATATAATTTTAGCCCAAATGACTTTGGCTTTTATATAGTTTAATGAATGCCCTTTGCTATTGGTATTGAAATCATATAGAAAAATGTCCTTATTTTTCCAGTGTTCAAAATGTTGACAAATGGATGCTCATTATGTTGTTCTTTCTTCTTCTGTGTTTGAAAAGTTTCATAGCAGAAAGATAAAAAGGAATAGTTTTTATGCAGTTTCATCTGTTGTTAGGAAAATATCCCCCCTCACCAAGAGTAACTAAAATATAATCCTTTGATGCTAAACTTTTGCATAATCATGATTCATAGAGGACTAATGCTGTTTAGTTTGATGACAGTGTTGGGATAGAAACGAGGGCCTCATATCTGCTCAGCAGGTTCTCTGTCACTGAGCTATATCCCAAGGCCTCCTTGAGACTGATTTTTAAATTATAAAAGTAATAGAATATCATTGGAAATTTAAAGAAAGAGTCAAAAACACCTTTATAGCCCGTTGCTAGCACAATCGCGAGTACACTATTGTATATTTCCCTCAAAATCTTATTTTATTATACATACATTTTAATTTTGTTCTTTATATACATTCAGTTTTTAAAATCTCTGTCATTATGTCATATGCTTTTTCATTATTAATACCTTATCTTCATAGAGACTATAACATAATGGACTGTTATAAAAGTGGTCATAGTCATTTCTGCTTTGATTTTGTAGGAAAAGATGGGGAAGCATTTGTTTGATTTTTCACTTATGTGAATACTACTGGGATTTAACTTTTTCTTTTTTGTATCTAGTGAATCTTTTCCTTAATTACATTGTAAGGTTTTGCTGTTTTTCTCAGCTAGTTTCATAGGTCAGTATATTATATTATATTATATCAGCATATTATAAATTCCTTAAAGTAAGCCTTTTGTCATATTTTATGTATAAGATATATATTTTACAATGGTAAATCTTTGAGGTAAAAAGGATGAAAATGATCAAGAGAAGAATGAAAACACTGTTGATGGACTTGGCTGATTTTACAAATTTGTCAAGGGCCATCTCTGTTTATGGGGTTATCAGTATCAATTAAAATTAACCCAGCCACATTTTTTGAAGGCTAACATAGGAAAATTACCCAACAATTTTAGATGTGTAGAGAAATTTCTTAAATATTCCTTAGGTACTATTGGAACAATATTACAGAGAGTATACTTTGGCTAAATGAATAATTACTCATTCCTTCCATAAAAAAATATTTTTTAAGTACAATTATATTGCTTTACTCAGAATACACCTATTGTTGGTGACTTAGTTGCTGGTATTAAATAGAATCAAATGTTTGGGGACAGATATGACTTTTTAAGAACAGTGTTTCAATATTATTTAATGTATAAACATTACAGCAAAGATATGGGCTTATCAGCTTTCCCATTTCTTTGTTGTTGTTTGCTTGTTCTCTTTTTCCCATTTGTGTACGTATTGGAGTAGTTTTTTTTAAATTGTGAAAACCATAACTTTAAATTTAATATCTTAACCATACATAAGTGCTCAGGTCAGTAGTGTTCAGCATACTCACATTATTGTGTAACAGAAGAGATCACTTTTCTAAATACATGTTTATTATTTTGTTTTTTAAGTCCACTATGATGACCAGGGAACAAATACATAAAGAGTATGATGCCCTACTTAAAAGTTCAGAGGAGCTTCTCAGTGCATTACAGAAGAAAAAACAGCAGCAGGAGGAAGCAGAAAGGTTGAGGCGTATACAAGAAGAAATGGAAAAACAAAGAAAAAGACATGAAGAAGATGAACAGCCTCGAAGGAAGGAAGAGGAGGAAAGGCGAATGTAGGGCATTTATATTGTTTTGCATTAGAAACTGAATTGAAGAGTGAATTCTTGGCAATTTAGACAATGGTTAATGACTATTTCTAAAGCCTTCTGATGCTTTTTGGGTGGCATGTTGGTGCTCAAATTGCAAAATTTTAAATTAAAACATTAATTATACATATTAGTGGAATTCGCTGATATTTCCCTATGTCATACTGTGTGCATTTATCAGGTACATCCACGCTTCTTCAGACCCTTCTCACCCTTCAGGTATCCTTCTCAGTCTCTAGTAATCATGATTTTATTTTCAGTTTGACTTGTTATTTGTTTTTTAGTTTTCACGTATGAGAGAGAACATGTGATATGTGATACTTTTATTTAATAATGATATTCTCTAGTTCCATCCATTTGGCTACATTGACAGGATTTCATTCTTTATGGCTGAATAATACTCCATTTTGTATATATACTGTATTTTTTAAACCCATTCATCTGCTGATAGGCACCCAGGCTGATTCTACATCTTAGTTATTGTGAATAGTGCCCCAGTAAATATGGGCATTAAGGAATCTTTTTACATATGCTGACTTAATTTCCTTTTGATATGTATCCAGGAGTGGGACAGCTGAATCACATGGTAGTTCTGTTTTTAGTTTTTTGAGGCATCTCTCTGTAGTTTTCCTTAGAGACTGTATATATTTAAATTCCCACCAATAGTATGTAAGGGTTTATTTTTCTTCACATCCTCACCAGCATTTGTTTTTTTTTGATAATAGTCATTCTAACAGGTGAGATCATATCTCATTGTAGTTTTGATTTGCATTTCCCTGATGGCTGGCTGATAACTTTGAACATTTTTTCATGTATTTATCGACCATTTGTATTTCTTCTTTTGAGAAGTGTCTGCTCAGATCATTTGCCCATTTATTAATTGTATTAACTTCTTCTTTTTAAGTATTTTGAGTTCTTTATATTTTCTGGTGATTAACTCTGTCAGATGAATAGCTGATAAATACATTATCTCCTTCAGTTGATCATCTCTTTACTATGTTGATTGTTTCCTTTGCTGTTTATTTTGATGTCATTCCATTTGTCTATTCTTGCTTTTGTCTGAACTTTTGGAGTCCCATACAGAAAATCATTGCCTATACCTATATCTTGAAGTATTTCCACTGTTTTCTTCCAGTAATTTCAGGTCTTACATTAAGATCTTTGATTCATTTTGAATTAGTTCTTTTTAGAGTGAGAGAGGAATCAAGTGTCAATCTTCTGCATGTGGATACCCAGTTTTTTCACTCTTGATCATGCTTTTGGCATGTTTGTCAGTAATCAGATGGCTGTAGCTGCATGGGTTCATTTCTGTGTTCTCTATTCTATTTCATTGGTCTCTGTTTTTATGCAAATACCACGCTGTTTTTGTTGCTGTGGCTCTGTAGTATGTTTTTAAACCATAAACAGTATTTCTACTCAGTATTGCTGTGCTTATTCTGGGTCTTTTGTTCTTCCATGTGAATTTTAGGATTTTTTTCTAGTTCTGTGAAGAATGCCATTGGAGTTTTAGTGTAGATTGCACTGAATCTGCATAGTATGGGTATTTTTAAAAAATTTAGTTGTAGATGGACACAGTATTTTTATTTTATTTGTTTTTTTGGGGTGCTGAGGATTGAACCCAGTGTCTCACACATACTAGGCAAGCACTCCAACACTGAGCCACAGTCTCAGCCCCAGTATGCACATTTTAACTATATTAATTTTTTCAGTCTGTGAATAAGGGAAGTCATTCCAACATTTAAATTTTTTTTTTAGTTGTAGTTGGACACAATACCTTTATTTTTTAAATTTGTTTTTATGTGATGCTGAGGATTGAATCCAGCACCTCACACATGCTAGGCAAGTGCTCTACCACTGAGCCAGAATCCTAGCCCTGTTCCAATTTTTAGTGTCTTCTTCAATCTCTTTCTTTAATGTTTTGTGATTTTCCTTATATAGGTCTTTCACTTTCTTTGCTAAATTTATTCTTAAATAATTTGTGTGCGCGCGCACATGTTTGTGTGCATGGTGTATCAGTCTTTTCTATGTCTTCCCTCTAAACAAATTCATTATTGATGTATAGAAAAGTTTCTAATTTTGTATATATTACATGTTTTAGATATGTTACATGTTTTATATGCTTCTACTTTACCGATTTTAGCAGTTCTAATAGTCTTCAGTGGAGTTTTTTTATATATTGAGTCATATCATCTACTTTAGAGAAATAATCTAACTTCACCTTTTCTATTTGTATGCCTTTTATTTTCATTCTCTTGTTTAATGGCTCTAGTTGGAGCTTCTAGTAGTACTATATTGAGTAAGAGTGGTAAAAGTAGACACCCTTGCCTTGTTCCTGATCTAAGAAGGAATGCTTTCAGGTTTTCCCTCCACCATTTATGATGTTGGTTATGGGCTTATCATATACAGCCTGATTTTCAGATTAGGGATGCTCAACTGGTAAAGCTTTTGAAAATATTCCCAAATCCAGCTGGGCTTGGTGGTTCATGCCTATAATCCCAGCTGCTTGAGGCTGATGCAGGAGATCAAGTTCAAGGCCAGCCTCAGCAACTTAGTGAGACTGTGTCACAAAATAAAGAATAAAAAGGGGTAGAGATATAACACAGTGATAGGGCACTGCTGGGTTCAGTTCCCTATACTGGAGAAGAAAGAAAGAGGGGTAAGGTGGAAGGGAGTGAGGGATGGATGAAGAAAGGAAATATTTCAAAATTGAAATAGAAAATCAAAATCTGAACCACTTCTCTCCCACTATTTTGGACAAGGGATACTTGAACTGGGTAATCTTGAGTTTTGGTTAGACTTTTACCCTTGAGGATTTCTTAACTACTTCTTAAAGCTATGGCTTGTATTTCATTTTATAAGGTAGAAAAAGGTACTTCTATTTTTTTGCAGTTTTAAAATTGATAGCGTTTTGGAAAATTGCAATTACAGGATAAACAGAAGAAATATGGGTTGTTTGGTTTGAAAAGGGAATAGAAGGAATTATGCATAATTAGGACCTTACAGTTAGCCCTTGTAACCAAGTCAATTTAGAGGTGTTATAGGTTATAGAATATAATTGTATTTGTTTTATTTACATATTGCTGGCAGTATAAATTTTATTAAAAATAAGTTGAGAATGTATGTGGCCAACAGGTTGGGTTCCTATTCTGTTATCTTTATTTATTAATAGTTAACTTGCGTTCTGAAGAATTCCTTATTTTCTGTTAAATTTTTGAAGAGTTTTTTATTTCTTATTAGGAAACTTGAGATGGAAGCAAAGAGAAAACAAGAAGAAGAAGAGAGAAAGAAAAGGGAAGATGATGAAAAACGTATTCAGGTATATACTTACTGACTGAATTTCTATCAAGGTAGAATGTACAAAGTTATAGAAGAAGTAAAAATAAGATCTTGATTTGGTAGTAAGCCATCACTAGTTTATCCTACAGACCAAAGGCAGTTCTGAAGGAATTATGGAGCTGGGGAAATGAGTTCAAATCCAGGCTCTGTCACTGACAGAAATTATGTCATCATATACTTCACAAATAGTGACTGTGGTCCACAGTGTCTCTTTAGAATGTGGATGAGTCATAATTGGGAACACTGAGAAAGTTATAGATGTTAAAGCATTTAGGACATATTATACTTCTATTACACTTAGGGAATGTCAGTGAACATTCACTTACGTCATAATTTTATGTATAAAAACTTTGTAGATATGGGTATTAATAATTTAGAATTAAGATATTCTCTCATGTACTTGTTGATTGATTGTATGTCCTCCTCTGAGAAGTGTCTGTTCAGGTCTTTGGCCCATTTGTTGATTGGGTTATTTGTTTTCTTATTGTTTAATTTTTTGAGTTCTTTGTATACTCTGGATATTAGGGCTCTATCTGAAGTGTGAGGAGTAAAAATTTGTTCCCATGATGTAGGCTCCCTATTTACCTCTCTTATTGTTTCTCTTGCTGAGAAAAAACTTTTTAGTTTGAGTAAGTCCCATTTGTTGATTCTTGTTTTTAACTCTTGTGCTATGGGTGTCCTATTAAGGAATTTGGAGCCCGACCCCACAATATGTAGATCGGAGCCAACCTTTTCATCTATCAGACGCATAGTCTCTGATTTGATATCAAGGTCCTTGATCCATTTTGAGTTAACTTTTGTGCATGGCGAGAGGAGGGGATTCAGTTTCATTTTATTGCATATGGATTTCCAGTTTTCCCAGCACCATTTGTTGAAGATGCTATCCTTCCTCCATTGCACCATCTCTAGCAGTCAGAGAAATGCAAATCAAAACCACCCTAAGATACCATCTCACTCCAGTAAGATTGGCAGCCATTATGAAGTCGAACAATAACAAGTGCTGGCGAGGATGTGGGGAAAAGGGTACTCTTGTACATTGCTGGTGGGACTGCAAAATGGTGAGGCCAATATGGAAAGCAGTATGGAGATTCCTGGGAAAGCTGGGAATGGAACAACCATTTGACCCAGCTATTGCCCTTCTCGGACTATTCCCTGAAGACCTCAAAAGAGCGTACTACAGGGATACTGCCACATCGATGTTCATAGCAGCACAATTCACAATAGCTAGACTGTGGAACCAACCCCGATGCCCCTCAATAGATGAATGGATAAAAAAAATGTGGCATTTATACACAATGGAGTACTACGCAGCACTAAGAAATGACAAAATCATGGAATTTGCAGGGAAATGGATGGCACTAGAGCAGATTATGCTAAGTGAAGCTAGCCAATCCCTAAAAAACAAATGCCAAATGTCTTCTTTGATATAATGAGAGCAACCAAGAACAGAGCAGGGAGGAAGAGCAGGAGGAAAAGATTAACATTAAGCAGAGTCATGAAGTGGGAGGGAAAGGGAGAGAAAAGGGAAATTGCTTGGAAATGAAAGGAGACCCTCATTGTTATGCAAAATTACATATAAGAGTTTGTGAGGGGAATGGGAAAAAAATAAGAAGAGAAATGAATTACAGTAGATGGGGTAGAGAGAGAAGATGGGAGGGGAGGGGAGGGGGGATAGTAGAGGATAGGAAAGGTAGCAGAATACAACAGTTACGATTATGGTATTATGTAAAAATGTGGATGTGTAACCGATGTGATTCTGAAATCTTTGTAATGTTTTGAATAAAAAAAATAAAAAAAAAAATAAACTAAAAAAAAAAAAGATATTCTCTCTATCCCACCATATTTAAAAAGTTTCATGTCTGAAAATAATTGATCATGTAATTGAATTTCTGTTTTACTGGGCTTTCATAATATATACTTAAGCATAACCAGCACTTTAAATTCTGATATCTTCAGTATAGGTACTGGTGTTAATTCACCACTTGGGATACTCGTGTGATGTTTGGGATATTCGGACTATAGTTTTAGAATGGTGGAACTCTGGTTCTTCTGCCTTCTGTTGGCTTTGGGAAAGTGAAGTATTAATGATAATATAGGAAAAAAATAAGACTTTAGAGATTTGTGGTTAAATAATATATATATCCATTAATATATATATAATATAAATTATATTCTATTAATATATATAATATATAAATATATCTTATTAAATATGTATAGTATACATAGTAATAAATAATTATATATCCATAATTTTTAAAAATATATTTTTTAGATGTTGATATACCTTTATTTTATTCACTTATTTTTATATACGGTGCTGAGAATCGAACCCAGTGCCTCATACATGCTAGGCAAGCTCTCTACCACTGAATCACAACCCCAGCCCCTATGTGTACGATTATTATTTTATATATATATACATACATACACACACACACACATACATACACACACATATAACATATAATAAATGTAATCCTTAGTTCTTAATAAGAAAGCATTTAGAACTAAGGAACTTAGTAAGAACTAAGAAACCATTAGGTCTTCTTTTTATTTTAAGTAATAATGAAGAGTGGTCCAAGTAACATGTGAAGAACTCTTGGTGAAATGGCTGTCTTGCTTGGTAGGCTGAGGTGGAGGAGCAGCTGGCCCGACAGAGGGAAGAGGAGCCCCAGCAGCAAGCAGTTCTGGAGCAGGAGCGCAGGGACAGGGAGCTGGCCCTGCGGATCGCCCAGAGTGAATCTGAGCTCATCAGTGATGAGGCCCAGGGTGACCTGGCACTCCGGAGGTACTGGGGCCCTTGTGTGGGAGGGTTGCACCTTCTCCATTTCTTTTTTTTATCTCTCTGCTTTTCAGTTACGTGTAAAAGAGAACAGGAGAAAATCATATCCCATAGATCCTGTTATGTTTGAAGTAAAATCATTGAAGTTATATCTACTTTTATACCCAAAGGAATGAAACAGTTGATTTGCCATTAAATTGTTGAACTGTTGAAAAATAAAATTTTAGTTAGTGAATATTCTGTTAAGAAAACATCTCAACTTTTATTCTGAAGTTGTCTTTAAGAGTATTACATATTAGGTAGACATCTAATTTCCAAGTCCTTGTCAAGCACTGAGAGAAATGATTAACTGTACTGTATGCAGTTTTTTGTTTATGATTTTTTATTTTCCTAAAGCTCATTTTTTTTAAACAATATTTCTGAAAGAAGGAGGTTTATCCTCCAGTGTCTCAGAATAAAAGGAGTTCCTTCCCAATAAAGGAGGTTAATCGTATTGAAATATTTGGGCTCCTCTGATTTCTGAATGATATCTCTAAATATCATAAAGGAGTGTGGAAGAATATGGAAATTCTTAATACTTCACAAGAAGTTTCAGGGAGGTTTTAATATTTTTCATTTAAAACTTATAAGAAAGAAACAGTAGTTGTTTTGATAACTTATTTGTAAGAAAAAAACAAAACTAGCTTGTAGGACTCCTCCATATGTTGACATGTATACTATATATATATGTATATACACTGAGAGGCAAACATATATAACAAAATACAGTTAACTGTAATAAAACTGTAGTTAAATTACAACCACTAGATGGAGCTATTTCTTTGTGAAATGAAAAGGCCTGGGTTCAAATTGCAAGGTGAATCATAAGGAAATTGCAATTTGAATTAGCTAAAAACACAGATGGGGAAGAAAAGGGTTTGTTAAGTTGCCTTTTTCTAGTAAATGATTATTTTGAGAAGCTCTCAATTATATATGAAAATGTTAGGGTAAATGAACTTTCTAGACCTATTATAAACAAAAGGTGTTATTATTAAGCTTTTGGGTTTGAGACTATTATAATTAAAATATTTTGGCTCATCTTTGCTTTTTGTATATGCAGACTTGGCTCAGCTGCTCTCCTGTTCTTTTCACTTGTGTCTGTTGGGATGACTAGAGAACTGACTAGCAGCTAGGCCAGACTTTGAGTAAGCCCTGCTCTGACAGCTGCTCTCTCTAATGTCTATGCTGCAGCACAACAGTGGACAGAGCAGGGTTTATTGTAGGTAAAGTTCATTTCTTAGTGACTCACTAATAGAATAATTATTGGTATTCATTGTCAAGCATTATGTTTATGCATCTGAAAGAGTAAGCTACATCCACTGCCATTCCATAGGCTGTGTGCAAGTCACTGCCCTGAATGTAGATTCCTTTCCTCTTTTCAGAAAGTACACTTCTTTCAGGGTGAGTCCACTCTAGAAAGAGTAGACATTTAGGATTTTCATGGTAAAATCATGTAAATGACAAGTTACCTGCAGTGTAAATTAAGCATAATTATCTAGTCTACGGGACCATTATTGAATAATGAGGTATGCAAGCCATTATGACTTTAAAGGCAGAAGAGTGAATTGGTTCTTTTGTGGTATAGCCCTAGATGCCTCCTCCTCTGCAGCCTTCTTCTATGACCCTCAGGTTCTCTGAGCTCCTTCCCTTGTTGTGATTATTTTATACTACATACTACAAGCATCAGCACTTCATTATGGATAATGTTTTTACATTAATATTCTATGTTTGATAGTTTTATTCCATGGACTATAATTTAATGTTTGTGAATGTTTATTTTACCTTTGTTAGTGTTGAATTCTTTCTATATCAAATTTATGAATGAGACTTCTCCAAATAAATTAATTTGTAAGAAACAGCATGAAAATTTCCATGGGCTCTGTGATGTGTAAATATATGCAGATGGATTTTGCTACAATAAACAATATAAAGTTGCTTTTCCAGCTTAGATTCCTGTGGAGTAACTTCTAAGTAACAATCATTTTCCACATGTTTTAAAATATAATCTACATCAACTGCATACATGAACCTTGATGCAAAGTAACACTTTCAAATTATCTGAAATTGTAATGTAATATTCAGTTTCTGTTAAGAATGAATCTCACAATGTACAAATTTTCCAATCCAGATGAATTTGCTCTTTAATTTTCATTGAATGCTTTTCATTTATTCTTTTATAATTACTTTAATGAAGATTTTTAAAATATATGAAAATTCTGAGTGATCTCTTACAGATGAAAGATGATTGAATTTTTTAATCCCATGAATAAAATAATTGAAACACAAATTGACCCAGTGTAGTTTTACAATTCAGAGTTGGTTTTGATATTAACTAAAATATATTCTTTTCACAGAAATGATGGAACAAGACCTAAAATGACACCGTATGTCATTTTTCTTTACTTTTTTTTTTTAAATATAGTATGGATATTTTGTGGGGAGTCGGTTTCCTCCAGGGAGTAGTTTATTTCATTTTATTAAAAGAGAGTGAGATAATATTGTTTCATTTTTTTTCCTTTCCTGAGGAAAATGTTTGATGCTCAATTTCAGTAGTTTTTGATTTGATTTCTTTTTTTGTGTGTTGTCTTTGCTTAAATGTTGATAGCTTATTTTACATATTTTTAACTTTCCCTTACCTTACATCTTTATAGCAGCAGGTATGGAGAAATAAATTCAGGTTTAAGAATATAATTAATTATAATAATATCTGAAATAGGTCATAGTCTGAAGTTACATATGTAATATCTTTTTTGTAATGTAAATCTCCCCACAGAGAGTGAATACTAGTAACACTTGGGATATAAATAAAATCTGAATTTTAACAGCTTTCAGGACTCCATATGTAACCTTTATTTTGGTGATTCCCAGCTCTGTCAGACATTAGTATGAATAGCAAATATTTTATAGATTGTGTAACCTATAAATATTTCCAAAAAATATATATAAAGGAAAAAGAAAAAGATAGTCATTTATAATAAAACATTAATTTATTTTAATATGAAACTACTTGTGCATAATTTCAACAGAAGACATAATCAAGTAATCAGATATTTTTACTTATCCATAGAATCTCTATGAATGCCATAACTACAAATGCAGATTGATATAGGAATGTTGTGTCAGAAACTCAAATGCCATGAAATTGTGAACAGTCCTTTTTAAAGTTCTGAACAGAACTATATACAATTTCCTCTCAATTACACAATATTTGTGTCACTAGAAAAAGTCTGTTTTAAAACCATGCAAAAAACATATTGTTTACGTGTGAAGCTTTGTTAACATGTGAAATGTGTATTTGTATGCATGTATTTCACCCTTATGTGTCTGGCAGACTTGTCAAAGTTACGTGTGTCATGGGACAGTTCTTCCTGTGCAGGATATTTAAAATTCCTGATTCCATATTACAGAACATGCCAGGAATGCACACCCACAACATCGTTGTTACTTCAGTGCCCCCAGAAATTTCAAAAATTATCTCTGATAGGCATTGTTTGCCCACCCTTCATTAGGACAACCACTTTGTTACCATTGAGCTTGAGTTATATAAGTCTTGCAACCAAGGTTTAAGATGAAATTATGAGCATTTGCATATAGTTTAGCAAAATTGGAGTGAAAAATAGCACCTATGTACAAGGATCATTTCTGTCAAATGAATTTGGTGTAGTGAGTTTGGTATAGGTCAGGTATAGCTGATTGTAAGGCCAGGAAGAATAATAATTCAGTAGAGATTGCCTACATTGTAGTGGTAAAGTATACAGAGAAATTTCTGTACAATCTACAGATCAAGTGGTAAAGAGCTTTGAAAAGGCATTTGACTCCCTTGAAACCTCTGTGGGAAACAGTGGAGTAAGATTTAGAACAAAGATTTGGTAAAAAAGGAAACATTGAGGGTGGGATGTAGTAGAATTAATAATACTTAGCAAAATCATACTGAATTTGTTGGCTAGAAAATTCTGAGAAACTACTTATATTGAGAAACTACTTAGATGGATTAAATGTATTGCTCAAAAGATGATTTTAATTGGACCATATTTGTGGGTTATGTATTATTGTCCTTCCTCATCAGTTTTGAAAGATTTCTTTTTCTCTGGCTCTGCTTGTTCAGATAGACCTCCACCAGTACCTGATTGTAGCCAATGTTCATTATAAGAGAAGAGAAATACAGACTGCTCTTTTAATCCCAGCTCTTAGCAGGCATCTTGGAAACTGCCCTGTAGCAAATATATTCAGCTTCTTTTCTCACAATTTTTACTAATCTGTAGGGTTTTGAGGTTACAAAGTAGAATTAATAGAATGAATGGGAATATGATTATGAGGATAGAAGAGCAAGAGTAGGAAAATAAAATTATGAAGTTAAAGTGTTGATGAGCACAATGAAACTTCTGTTTCATTTCACAGTATTAAGCAAATATTAAGAAAAGTTAGTCTCCAGGGTAATAAAGAAGAATAAGTTTTTGCTTTGGGAAATATTTATACTTGTAAGGCCAGAATGCTTCAGATCTTCCATTTAGCAAGTGTTTGTAAGATTTTCTTTCTTTCTTTTTCTGTTTTATTTTTTTTTTAATGATTTGATTTGGAGTTTTAGAGATTTGACTACATCAGATTTGTATTTAAATCCTGACACTGTAAAATATATTATCTTGGTTTACCACTGTGATGCTTTGTCTAATTAATATTTACTAAGCAAGACTGGAACAAAATACTAATATAGAATTCATATCCTGCCAAATTTCCCATATACATTTAGAACATGCTATTTATATTCTATATATAAGAAATACAGAAACATGGGCTTAAAGATATTTTATCAATAATTTTCTACCAAAAATGACTTTAATAGGATTTAAACAAAAATTTTGCCATGTTTAATAGTTAGATTATTTGAAAGTGTATCCTAGACTTTTACCAAGTAAAATAATTATAAATGACTAATATATGGATGATCATAATGAAAATATAAACTTTTAATGATATGTTCAGATCTTTTAAGTAACTTATGTAATGTGTCTTATATATAACTATGTCATATTATCATTTTTCTTATAGGGAACAAATGGCCAAAGAAATGTCAGAATTTTTGAGTAGGTTAGTTCAGGGTATTTGGGGAAATATGTTCGCCTCAAAATCATATTTAAAATTACTTTTGATTATTTGGACTAGAACCTGTTATATGAATGACCCACTCTTTTTCCATCTAAATTTTCTGTACAAGAAATGTCACTTTCACCCTATCCCATCCCAACGCAGAAAAAGATAAAAAACAATATCTATAAATTCATGTTTCTCAGTGAGGATAAATTGGCATTCTGAACGGGAAAATTTCTTGCCATTCTGCCTATCACCTGCCCCCACCAACTCCATCTCAGTAAGGGACTCCTTCCCCTCATCCAGAGGAAAAAAAGGTAGTTTTTAACTCCTCCTGAGGTGTGTGCTTCTCTTAATTTGGGAATCAACTACACCTAGTTGAAGGGGAAATGGAGGAAGAGTGTGGCTCCTAAGGGACTCTGCTCCACCAGTGGTTTTTAAAGCCACTGTATAAATAGACTCCCCAAAGAAAAGAGCTTCCTGACAGGATCTGGTCCATCACCTTTATAAGTGGATGTGAATCAATAACATTTTAATTGTTAATTTTGAAGTTACAAAATTAATTAAAAGTGCTAACTATTAAAAATCAACCCAGTTTTGCTACTATTTGTATTGTTTATGTGATTATCTTTATAACAAGTCTAATAGTCAATTACACCTTTATTTTAATATTTGAACTCCAGAGATGAGAGGAGGGGAAGAACATAAATGAATTGCATTCATAGATTTCTTCTAATGCCATTTTTTTAAGCAGGTGTATTTTTGCTTGAAATAATATGAATGGAAAGCTAGTATTTTTTAAATCATATTTTATGCAATAATAACTTGAATTCAGTGATATTTTAAAAAGCATCAAAATGCCCTTATGTATATTCTGGTGTCTTTTTTTATTTTTTTATTGGTTATTCAAAACATTACAAAGATTGCAGATGTGTATTCTGACAATCTATAAAACTATACTGTATAAATTAACTTTCTCTTTCAAAAGAAGGCAGCAACAACAAAACCCATAATGATTTTCAGCTTACTCTTCTAGAAAAGACTTCTAGAAGAATAGACCAAAAAAAGAACTTTTTTGGGGGGCAGAGGCAGTTTATTGAGTGGTAGTTTAGGCATGTAGAAAAGAATATATGAATAAAGTTTAAGTATAATTTATTGTCAAGGGTAATAGAGAGACCTTGCTGACACACAGCTGGCTCTTTTTGAGCAAAGCAATTAAGAATAAAAAGCTACATGGAATATTGCCAGTCATACAGTTTTTGAAAAATACAGATTCTGCAGTAAACCTAAAACAGCTTTTACCATAAAAATACAGGCAGGATTAAATGGCCACACATTTTTTTAAGTCCAGTCTTATATAGAAGACAATCACCATGTCAAACAATTTGAAACATGCTATATTTTGTTCTCTGAACTGAAAGTACATATAGGCCATAAAGGGTCAAAGATACCTTGTTTACTTCATTTTAAGCATAGTATTGAATAAACAATTTCCTTTACTTCAAGAAGAACATAATATACTTTCAAATAGCATTTTTCTGTAACATTTGTTAATTGTCTGTATCTTGACTATTTGCTAGGATTGTTATTTTTGAAAATGTAAAATGGTGAGAACATAAACTTATTTTTCATAATATACATTGATTATCCCTCTTTAAAAGGAAATATTTGCCGAGTACTAGATGATATAGAATTTTCTTGCATTAATCTGAGAAATGGCATTTTAGTTCTTTAATATTTAGTTATATTAATATTTGTGCTACCTTCTTTTCATGTCTTAAAGTCTGATTCAACTCCTCCTTTGTTACATTGAGCAGCTTGATTCTGAGTGTCTGCCATGTGCCAAGTGTAATCTTTTGCTGAAAAGTAATGTTCATTATTACAGAAATTATTCACATATTTTCTGATTAATGATCTCAAACTATGTACATAAAAACCAAATCTTCACTCTGAGTAGCATTATTATGAAAAGGTTGAATTTACCCCCATTTTATCGAGTATCTTAGAGTGTTTTCTTTCCTTTTTCTCATTCAAATGTTTTTCCTGAAAGGTGCAGGATACAACACTCATGTCCTTTGAAATCAGTTATCTACCTCTTGACTTAAAACCTCTTATGACTCACTAAGTATGGGGATATGGTTTGTTCTCTTATGGAACTTTTAGTGTTTCTAGACTCTAGCAGTTCTTTTATGACTTTGTTGCAGTTTGGCTACTCACCTGTGGACCCCATGAATGTCCTTATGCCCAGGGAGATTCTGAGTCAGTAGGTGTGGCCATCTGTAATAATGTTCAGCAGCCCCTGCAGGTGATGGAAATGAGCAGCCTAATGGCTCATAGAAAAGCCATTAATGTGTACTAATGATCTTTTAAATCTGCTGAGAATTTCTTTTTTTGTGTTTGAGAAATACATATAAATGTATTTTTTTAACATTAGCTGTTTATAGATCCATACGAATTTTTAAACTGAATTCTGGGGAAGTCCCTGTAACTAGAATAATGAGATCAAAAGTCCTGATGTAAAAATATAAGGTGGTTATCAAGTGTCATGCTGGAGAATTTTTTTTTTATGCTGGAGAATTTTAATTTACTTGACCATCTTTTAGTATACCTTTTTTCCTCCCAAGTATTGAGGGTTAATCCAGGGGCTCACACATTGGGGTCTACCTGAGATAGACCCCAAGCCCACCATTACACCATTTATTATCTATCAGAGACACAAAAATTATTATGTTTTTCTAGTAGTTTCCAGTTCTCAAACTTATGAACACTTTCTTGGCTCTTTAGTCAATGTTTCAAGTTTAAATACACAAAAATATATAATCATTACAGAGGTCCTGCTGTACAAGCCACCAAGGCAGCTGCTGGTACCAAGAAACATGATCTTAGTAAATGCAAATATGCAGAACTACGTGATACCATTAATACTTCTTGTGGTAAGTGTATGCAGAGGATGAAAAATGTGACGGGTCCATACTGATAGGTAATAAAATAAATATCTATATTGGCAATAGTCTTTTAAGTCTGTTGAAGATTTCTTTTTTTGATTTTGAGAAATATATACATATATATATGTGTGTGTATATATATATTTATATGTATTTTTTAACATTAACTGTTTACATATACATCAGATATAGAGTGGGATGGCATATATAATATATATATATATATATATATATATATATATATATTATGTAAATTAACTTAAACTGGTCTATTACTCTTTATTCCCTTGAAATAAGACCTAGTTTATTCAGAAAACCAAAGGAAATACTTGATAAATCAAGTGCATTTTGCCTGTGTCTTACCCAGGCCAGAGAGGAGGAGCAAGTACATGTTATGGTTTGGGCTACATTAATAACTGGCTCTTCTAATGTTATTTGTAATACTTAAACACCTGCATGTCTCAATCTTTTAGACATGAATACAGAGTGACAAATAGCAATGTAGTCATTTATTTTTAAATCTATTTTTCTCCCAACAGAAAAATTGTGTAAAAAACAATATTCAGAGGACCCCATATAGTTATGTTCTTGTTTAAAATCACAGTGTTTGAATTCAGGACTCTCTGTCTAGGAATGAAAACATCATGATTGGACAGAATTTCTCAGTGTGTTCTTTTCCTTTTCCCTGAATAGATCTGAATAATTGTGAATATAAAAAATGTGTTGCATCTAAATCTGGATTATTCTTGAGCATGACTTTTTATTGTTAACCTTTCTGGTTTAGTGTCTTCAAATATAGAATATCTGTTTAGTTCAATGTTCTTATGTAGAACAATTGATGTAAGATAGTAATAATGCTTGAGAAAATGCTCTGTTAATATAAAAGATAATATTATAAACTGCTCATTTTTATGAGTAACTTACTTTTGGTTTTGTACTATTAAATTAAAAGCAAAAACCTTAAGTGTGTATGTGTGTGTGTGTGCACGTGCATGGATATGGTAGATAGATAGATGTATGTACATCTTTTTATGCAACAGCACAATTTTGTTAGGTGAATAAATTAGGATGTTAACTTTTTAAATTTTTTGACTCTATGTAAATCAATAGATATTGAGCTCCTGGCAGCTTGCAGAGAAGAATTTCATAGGAGACTAAAAGTGTATCATGCGTGGAAATCTAAGAACAAGAAGAGAAATACTGAAACAGAGCAATGTGCTCCAAAGTCTGTTACTGATTATGGTAAAAATAAATCTGTACTTTTGACTGTTCTAAAGCATATGTATATAAATATATCTAACTATGTTTGACTTTCAGGTAAAAATATCCAATGTAAATTTTTTCTTACTCTGGACAGTAATCCTTTGAACCTGATAACAGCACAGTGGCCTGTCCTTTGTAGCTTTATTTTTATTTAAAGCTATTTTTGTTAAAATTTATTGAGTTTATTTGTTAAAATAAATTCTAGAGGTTAGAATTTTCTTGTCTGTACTGCAGACATTGTTCAGTACTGTTGTAAATACATAGTTTTCCACACATAAATATTCACATACATTAAGTTATGTACTCTTTCATGTGTGAAAATGTAAAGATTACTATGATTTTTTACTTTCCATGTTAAATGAGTTTGACATGTGAAAAATGAATGTTTTTGTTTTCTACAAATTTTATTATTTTTAAGTTTAATGTAGCTCAGTTTCTTGGAGTATTTCTCTGAAATACCCAAATATTGTTATGTTTTTAATATCTAGGTCTTAGTATCTTCTGGTTCCTCTCAGAATAGGATTATAGCCCAGAAAAGGAAAGGAATTTGTACATATGTTCTTCATTAACATTGTAATTCCTTTGTTTAAAAAAGGTCACTGCAAATCTTTTATAATTTTGTAAAATGTGAGTGAGAAATGTTATTTTGGTTCAGACTAGTTAGTGTTGTGCCTGCACCATGAATTGATTTTTTTGACTGGGATCTTATTATGTAAAAGGCCAGGTATATATTTGAAATTAGAAAATGATCAGATTTAACCTAGTAAAAGCAACATAAGCTTTAACATTAATTTTCCGAATACCTGTGATATGTGTGTTGTAATTTCTATCTTTAAAGCAATTATTGGAATTTCATTTATTCAACTTGCTGCTTTTATACTGTCATGGCTTATTAGCTTAGTTCCAGTTAATGTCAAGATGATAGCAGGCTTAATATCTTTTTTCAAAAAGGGATGTTTTCTTGACACTTGATAGTAGAGTTAGTAATTATGACCCAAGTTTCCTTAGAAAATGAGCTCTTGGATGTATTTTGCTTTTCTTGGATGTATTTTATTTACCTTCCAAGTAAATAAAAGCAGTGATTGAATAAAGTCAGTTAAATGGTGAAATTTTAGCATTTCTAAATTGTTGCAAGGAATAGATTGAGGGCAACATTGTTATTAGTAAGGAAGATGTTAATGCCATTGAAAGCTGAAAGGGTGTTACCAGGCAGAATATAACACTGTGAAGAGACATTGAGACCTTACATATAACTAAAAGATGGCAGATGGAAGCTCCATTAAACATTTTCTCTGTGTATTGAAGATGACAGAATGATTTCATTACCTGTTCATTGCCTGTATACCAAATTTCTGGCACAACAGCAATGAGCTGTTCTTTTTTTGCTGTAAATGGTCTAAGTATTACCTTTAGACTGAAAGATTTTCATTATGTTGTACTTCAAAATTTATATATCTCAGTGATTATACTCAAAGCAAAAAAAAAACTAATATTATAATATTCAGTGCACAGACTTTAAATGAGTGTACAAATATTTCATATATTTTTAAACCAAACTTTGATGCTTTATTTAATCTAGCTTTGCCCCCAAAGGTACAAGTAATATAAAATTCACCTTGTAGGTTTAAGTACTGTTTCTGTTACTTGTTTATTGGAGACAACAAAAGAGTAAATTAGGAAAATTTCCTAATAATGCCATCTGGGTTTACGAGTTAACTTAAGAGATTTTATATGAACATAATTTATATGTATTTAGCCTTCAGATGATTTGAATATCAGTCATTTTTAGTTCTGCTCTGAACCTATCTTGCTTTTCTCTTATAAAATTTAATCTGACACAGGAGTATAGCTAAAGGGAAAGGTGAAGGGGAGATCAAGATGTTTATTAACAGTTCAGTTGAGAAAATTCTACACTTAGATGGTTTCCTAAGGGGACAGACAGCTAGGCACTCTTTAAAAGGAATCGATACACAGTCTGATATTTAGAAGGATTAGAATTCATTCATTTAAGAAAATAAAATGATATTTTGATTAACAAATATATAATTTGATATTATTGACTCCAAAAATAAACATTGACATTTCTTGGCCAATGCCTATAATAATGAGTGAGAAGCTTTCAGACCCTTTTCTTGTGCTGTGCTTAATGAACACACTCTCATCTCATTTACTGCACAAAAAGATTTTCAGAAGTAATTTTTAAGAGAAGTGACAAATTGCCCCCAGTAAATATTTATAATAATTAATTGCTTAAAACAATGATTTTGTAAATACTTTTATCCTATAATTCTTAAAACAAAAATGGCATAAGATTAAAATTTAGAAAATTTTAAGAAATTAAAACATACTGAATATATGATAAAAGTACTGAGTCTATTAAGTCATTGTGTTAGGTTTTTTGTTTGATATTACTGAGTCCCAAAATTAAAAGAATTTCCTAAAAAAATAGCTTTTTTTTAAGATCAGAAAGTAGTGTCTGCTTGTACGTTTTGGCTTTATGCTAAGATATTTACTTGTTAGTCACCACCTCAATTGATGGGATGGAATTACAAATTAGAAATGCTCATTTATTGGTTTTGGCATTTTTATCTTTTCTTCAACATAAAATATTTGTTCACAGATTTTGCATCATTTTTGAACAATTCACGTAAGTCAATGGGTGGTAACTCATGAGCTAACTGGAAGATGGGTTAAAATACTTTACAAAGTACTAACTTCTGTTAAACATTGTTTTGCTACAATTTTAAGTGGAATTGAAGTATATTAAAGTTAGTTTATCCTTATTAAGATATATTTTAACTTGAGATGATGCTTTTGTTTGGGTTATTCCAAAATACATATGCAAAACAAATCTAATTAAATCATTCTCTTGTTTTTTCAAATTACTTCCATTTTAAAAATAACTTTTTAATTGAATATACACAATTCTTATTGTAGCAAAACTATTTCAACTTAGCAACTGATCTTTTAGAACAAGGACTAACTTAGGTGCTGTATTTTCAAACTCCGTGATGATATCTGAACTTCTAGCCAGAAAGATTTGAATTTTGTATGGGAATTTGCAAAAGTTTAATGAAGATTCCTCCTAATAGGGAGAGAATATTATTTTGTTACTTTTATAACTTCCTTTGATACACCTTCTTCTATAATTTAGAAGCTTTGGGTGTCCTTAGTATACACTAGATTTCTTCCAGAATCAAGTGAGCAATAATGATTTGGATATAATGTCATGTTCATTTTATTAACTAGTTGAGCCTGATTTTTTAAATGTTTCTAATAATTTATAGGGCTATATTTGAAGCATTTCACATTTTTGAAGATAATGCACTCTGATGAGAAAGAAAATAATTTAGATTGGTTTCAAGCTATTTAATATCTATTTTTTTTTTTAACTTTTCCAGATAGATACTAGTTTCTAGCTTCCTCAACAAATTTTCAGTTCTCTCATTAGCAGAAATGGCTATGAGAGACTTTTTGGTTTTTCAATTGTATTCAATGTGTTGAGTTACAGGAGACTTGTTTTAAAAGAAAAAAATAGGTTAATTAATGGATGACTGCCAGTTTCAGAGTATATTTCCAATCAACTGGACGTTAAATTTTAGTTTACTATTTAAGATGGAAGGAAGGGGTTTTTGTTTTTTGATCCTTTTAAGGGTATTAGTACTGAGTTAGCACAAGTATAATCACTGTGCTAAAAGTAGCTTTTTGGGAACAGGAACAAAAGATTAAATAAGCACATCTCTGTTAATAATGCTTAAGGTGTTGCGAAGTTTTTAAAGTCACTAACCCAACTGGCTTCTCATTCTTTCATAGGTATATATAGCTTTGCTAACTGCTTTTTTCTTTCCCTGGTTTGCAAAGAAATTCAACTGCTATAACCCGTTTGCTGTTTCTTGGTGTAGAAAGTAGAGTGAGAGTATTTTCATCCTTTCAGTATTTGAAAGTTCTTACAAAAGCCACGTGGCTGTCCTTGATTTTTATAACATATATATCTTATACAATTTTTCATTGACATACTTTGATTTTCATACTGATATTCTTGGAACTGCAATAAATGGTTGGTCTACTTTTAAAGTTGTGAGTATAAAGCATATTAAACAGGCTTACCAAAATTATGCTATTAAAGATGTAAAGTCATTGCCCCAGGGAAATGTTTGTATTTGCAGATAAAATAAAAACCTAATTGTTCTGTAATGAAAATTGAGTAAGGGAAGAAAGATTAATATGAGCGCATTGCTTAGTACTAGCAGAAAAGCAAAGATTTTTATTTTCTACTGGTGAGGAGAAGCAAACATTATAGCCTTTCCACTTATTTCAGTGGATTTCCAAGAGAAAAGTGATTTCAAAGTAAGTAAATATTCATGCTTACTCTGTAGGTCTTTTGGGTGGTTTTGTTAAGAATTTGCTGAAATATTTTTAATATTTGTGTTATCTTGGCTGTTTGAAATCCCCAAATCCATTAAAAAAAGATTTTTTATGGCTTCCACATTTTGTAAAATAGTGATTAAATCAACAAATCTTTTCAAGTTTTTTTACATTACTGTTTGTTTTCTTGTAAATAGTTCAACAGAAATTACTCTGCAGAATCCATTGGAGAGCTTTTGAAATCTAGTAAATAGTACTAGTAAATAATATTTTTCTTCTGCCACGTGAGTTTATTTCAGGTTACTGCTGACAGTCATTTGTGAGAATCTGCTAGAGTTTTGGTGGTGATGGTGGTGATGGTGGTGGTGGTTGTGCGTGCACCCATGCATGGGTTGCCAAGGAACATCTTTAGGGAACGATAACAAATCACATTCTTAATTGAATTCATTTATTGGTGATTAATATTTACACTTTAAGTTTGCTATTATGAGTCCCCCCAACTTTTTGGTAAAAATTCTTGTGCATTGTAGTATTGAAGTCTGTTTCTTTTCCCTTGAGCTGTTGTGACTTTTCTTATGGTGTGTGATAGCTCAGCAGAATCCAGCAACTCAGCTTCCTGCCAGGCAGCAGGAGATGGAAATGAACCGGCAGCAGCGTTTCTTCCGCATTCCATTCATCCGCCCTGCTGACCAGTACAAAGACCCTCAGAGTAAAAAAAAAAGGCTGGTGGTATGCTCATTTTGATGGACCCTGGATTGCCAGGCAAATGGAACTCCATCCCGATAAACCACCCATCCTTCTTGTGGCTGGTATGTATGATACACGTGGAAATAAAAAAATGTATAAAACAAAAAGGATTATGACCCCCTTAAGTGAAACATTCTAATATATAATGCAATAATTCATTTAATTTGAGGGTTGAGTGGTGGAGTTTGGAGGCTAAGTTACATTTCCAGTTAATTGAGGATTAACTGATTTATAATGTAAAATTGCTTAGATTAATTATATCCTAGTAGAGCACATCCAAACTTGTCGGTATCCTAAGAAACTTCACTGATGTTTAATTAAACCCATTGCTTTTGTAATAGCTTGAGGACATGTAGCATTTTTATTAACCTTGATGACTTGTTTGATCAATGGTAATGTTTATAAATTTAGAAGGGTTCCTTAGTGGGGAACAAATTTAAGTTGTTTCTGGTAAATTTATTAAGCAGATTTTCATCTTAAGAAAATAAAATCTTAGCTCTCCAATCTATGAGAATTGATAGTATTTAAGGAATAGAGCTCATAAAAAGTGGTTCTGAAAAGAGACACGATAATTTTCTGATGTCTCCTTATGCAGGTAAGGATGACATGGAGATGTGTGAGCTGAATCTTGAAGAGACTGGCCTGACACGGAAGCGTGGTGCTGAGATTTTGCCAAGACAGTTTGAAGAGATTTGGGAACGCTGTGGAGGCATCCAGTACCTTCAGAATGCAATTGAGAGCAGACAAGCTCGACCCACATATGCAACAGCCATGCTGCAGAATCTGTTAAAGTAGATGTTGCACACTAACATTATAGCTGGGATCCCTGGTACTGGGTAGGGAGTGTGACCAAGAGATTAACCCTTCCTTGCTCATGTTAGAATTACTTATGCACAATGAGCAGATTTTATAATCATGGCTTTTCGTTAATTTAAAGTTAATTAAGGTTATGGTAGTGAATTTGGGACCTAAAAATTATTTTTGAGTATATGGCAGTAACTCTTAAACTTCTCATTATTCTCATGCTTGTTACACTTGGACTGATTCTGACATTTCTCATTCTTTGCCAACAGACTTCCTAAAGTCCATGATGATTGTTCTCAAGGAAAAGAGAAATTTTTAAAACTTTCAAAATACTTGCTATTTATGGATGACATGGTATGTTCTAACTGGAATAATGAAACCTTAAATTTACAAGAATTAAGGCACTTAAAATTATCAAGACACTGATGTTTGTGATCTGAAAAGCTGTGTATTTTCTCTGCTTTTTCAGAAATTCATGGAAACTTTCATTAAAGATGGAAATTCTGACTTTTTTCCCCTCTCCTTTGCAGTGTATCTTAGTTTGGGTGAAGTAGTTCTTCCTAAGTCCTAGAATTTTGGAAGGAGCTTCAATTTATTTAATTGTTCTGGGATAAAGGAGGAACCAATGATATCCAGCACAGATTAGTTTTCTTTCTTTCTTTTTTTTTTCAATCAAATTTTATGTCAGAATATTCTTTTGATGTTTCATGGACAAATAAAGGAAATTCAGATTGCTTAACTGTCTAAAAGTTTTGAGCTAACTCTTTTAAGAAAGGGAAACAGGGTTTAGGTGGCCCTTTGGCTTAACTGGGCTAAATTAAAATCTTTCAAGTTCATCTCTATTGTGATTTTTGTATCAGAATCTTGTCCAAGTTGTTTCGTATGATTTAAGCTGATGTTCTGCTTCAAAATCTTTTTAAAAAAACATTCCTAAATTCTTTTTTGTCCTTTGTGATTTTGGTAATTGTAGAGTTGTTTTATAAGCTTTGTAATTCAAAAGCCCTTGTACTTAGTGTGCTTGTTTCATATAACAGATAATTTAAAAAAGTTTTCTTTGTGTGCTGTTAGCCCTGATCAGATGTTGGCAATTTCAAGCCTAATATTTATGACTTTCACATTAGGAATTTAGAGATAAAAATATATCAAGGAGTTACGTTGACAATCCTAAGAAGTCTTGTTTGTATTTTAGAATAAAGTTAGAAAGTAAAATTATTCTCTGTACCTTTTTTTCCCCCTGATTTTTAAACATGCTAACCTTTGAAATGAAATTTCAGTGATTTTTTTTTTTTCCTTAGAAAGAATACCTTGGTTAGGAAAATATTTCCCAGCTGATTGGGTTAATGTTTGGGAGCCACAGACACTGTTTTCAGAATTGCTTCTCTCATAATGTCTTAGTACAGGAATATTTATTTATTATGATGCTGTGCAAATGATTGTCTTGTGTTAAGGAAATGGAATGGCCCTTTCTGTGCTATTAATTAGTTGAGAATGTGAATGTGATTATCTTTTGGAGGCTATACTGCTTACACTTACCCACCCTTGGATCTTTTGGTTCCTATGATTGGTGACAAAAGGTGTAGTTACTGAAATAAATGACCTGTTTTCTCTCTTCCATCTCTCGCCTTTAATTGGTGTTTTTGTTTGTGTAGGATAGTGAAGATTAGCTTTATTTCATAATTATTACTAATGATTAAAGTCCTTGAAAAAAAAATTTAGTAACCAAATTGATTTTTGATGACTTGTCTCTTCCATATGGTTTTCAGAAGTAGTTTTATGTATCTCTTAGATATATGAATAGGCACTGGATGGAAAATTAATTAAAAAGTTCAAAATTATTATAATTAAAAAGTTCGAAATTATTATAATTAAAGAACTTAATGTTTTGAAGAATTTGAAAGAAATATATCACAGCAAAGCATTATTACAAGTCTTCTTGGTTTTTTGACTAAGAGTTAATAAAATTAGAGTCAGTTTTAAGTCACTTTGTTTCTAATTATGTCACCCGACTGTCCTAGAATTTATCTATTTAAAATAGTCTCCTGAGTTAATGTGCCTATCAGAACTGCCCTGATTCAGGTAGTAGTGTAACCTACATACAGCAGGTGTGCATATTTACTGAAGACCTTTTGCTGGAGAAACTTAGGACCCTGACAACCTTTGAGGGGAAATAGAGATGTAATGTTCTAAAAGATGTTGATACAGCTGCTTTATCAAACTCACATTCAAACTTATAAATGCTGTGTGAAAACTTTAGGAATCAAAAGTTAATTAACTCATTTAATCAGTCATTTAAATTTAAATTTAAAATTAAAAGTTTAAACCAATTAACTGTATATTGAAAGACCCTCCGATTCCCTGTCCAAGAAAGACGCACGAGGCACTGGCTGCAAACGCAGGTTTATTCAGACACAGGCGCCTGTGGGTGCTCAGCGAAACCTCAGCCGGAGCTTTGGTGAGCTGGCACACCGGGCTTTGGGGTACAGGTCTTTTATAGGGTAAAGGGGCAGGTTTCGCGCGCGCGGTAAGCAACAGGTTTCTTATTGCTTATTTTGAACCCAGCATACAGGTTACCTAAAGGGTAAAGTTGTTTTTTATTTTATGTTCCTGGAATTACACCACATGACAGTTACATATGAGCACTCTGATTTTTCTGTTCCTGCTTATTAGCCCCTGTTTATTCAGGCATGCCCTGGAATCTGTTTTTCTGCTCTTTCCCAACCATCCTGTTTTTCCCTTTTCAATCGGTCACACTTAATGATTATCTGAAAAACACATTGTCTGCAGGTTTGTGACATGCCCTAATAATTTTGTAACTAAGCCTAAGGTTGCTGGGCTGGGGTCTTTCATTCCCCGCCTTTGTCTGGAAACTTGGGAACCAATCATGGTTCCCTCAGTTGGGGGCCTATTTGGGCTGGCTCTACATCTTGGTAAACAGTAATCCTCAGGGGACAGTCTTTAACTTCCCAGACTTACTTAAAATTGACCTCCTAGATCCAACCTGACTCGATTTTCCTATCTACACTGTCTATCTACTTTTGGCTTTGTTCCCCCCCCCTAATTTTAGAAACTTTATTGCTGTGTGGAGAAGGGGCAACGACTCGTTCTGGCTGCTTCAGAGCTGAAAAAGGGGTGTCAAACATGAGGGGGCTTGAAGACGTTGGGGAGCGACGTGGGGGACGTGAGTTTCCTTTTAGAAGTCAGTTCCATTTGAGGTCTGGTTGGGGAAAAACAGGTTGTCATCTGGGGATGGGTGCTTCTATGAGAGAAACAAAAACCATGAGTACTGAATAAGTGTTGCAGCAGCTGGAACATGTCACTGTACATAAGTTTTCTCACCAGGCTTTAACATCCCCAGTTACTAGGACTGTAAACATAACATTTAACTTTTAGGGTTACAGATGTCCTTTTTTTTTTTTTTTTTAAGACACAGTTTAATAATTTAATGTCATCTGATCTTGTAAAATCTTTAATTCTGTTATTAGGGCTGGATAACCATACTAGCAAAAACTAAGCCCACCTGTATAGGTTAGAAATAAAGGCCTTAACCTTAAGCTAAAATTACTCTGGCAGTTCCCTTTTGATGGTTATCAGGCATTTTTACATAAGAATCTCTTTTGAAGCCTCCAGTTTATTTATTTATGGAAGTTATATTTAACTATTATTTTATTTAAAATGTCCAGGAATAGCTGTGTTTTGGCTTTGACTGTCTTTGCTAAGTGTTTAAGATGAAGCAAGTCAAACTGACTTTTGTTTCTATCTATTGTTAACAGTCAGCTGAGTTTCCTTGGGAGTCCTCGGGAACTTTATAGCAGCTTTTCAGATCTGCTAGTGCCATTTGCGCTAGGATGGGTCCAGGCCTTGCTTGACCATGTGGCTTCCCTCGGAAGCATCAGGGATGTCTCCCTTTTTTGATGACCCTCCTCTTCACAGCAAATGCACTGATTGGCTTTCTGTCCTCCACTGGTCTCATTAATCTCCCTGTTCAGGAGGTTATGTGGCCTAGAGTTGCAGAGCCCTTTGGAAAAGTCCCCTATCCCCTGACTCAGACTGACTCAGAGGGCAAAAGCCAAATTTTTAATTTTAAAACTTGATCTTAAACATCTAGCAAATAAGTCAACAGTCTTATATTAAGAGCACTGGGCTTTAATGTCTATCTCTCTATCCTGTAGGTGATAACTTTTTATTTTACATTAACCCAGGTTGTGAGTTCTTAAATCAGTACCTCTGCAAAACATTAACAGGCAGTCTTTCAGCCATTTTGAAAACTACAAGATAAAATTATCAAAGAGTAAAAACATATTTAGTTCATATAATAGCTACCTTGAATTTTGGCAGAGTTATACATTATAATTTCCTGTTTGAGATCTTAGTAATCTTAACAAAAACTAACTTTTGGACATAACTTTAAATGTACTGAAATCTAGCCTACTTTTTTATAGTTACTTTTACATATAGTGGGATGGGACATAGAGCTTTATCTCAAGTAAGGCGGGGCTCTTTATAAATCTTAAGTACTGCAGTTCTGAGACTGATCTTTACTTTTTAGACATCATTTTACAAAGTTTACATAAATTGTTGTGAACTTGAGCAAACACAACATAATATCACATTTAAAACATGAATTAAAGAAAGGCTGAAAGCTTTTAACCTTTTGTAGAAAAGTGGCAAAGTACTTTTTGTGTTTTGCAATAAAACCTTTACACAGATTAGGCGCTCATTAACTTAAAAATATATTTAAATTGTATCTCAGTGTAAAAAGTAACATAGAACTTTACATATCTTATTGATAACAAGTCCAGTTATAGAACACAAATGATATAAATAAATCTCTAACATGTTTTTTTTTTTTTAAGCCTAAAATTACCATACAACTTTAGGACACCAGTTTGATATAATGTTCTTTTGAAGCTTTTACCTTACAGACGTGTATACCTGGAAGATATAAACATATTAATGGCACCACAATTACATTGATGTTTTTATATTAACCAAGTTTAGCTTTTAAAGAGATAACATAGCACAATTTTTTAAAACAAGAGCACTTGTTTAACCAGCTGTTTAATTTTTTTTTAAGATTACTTGTTTAAAAACTTACACTTATAAGCAACTTATACAGACCTTTTTTATATCATTTACTTAAACTTTTTAAATTATTTAATCATATAGACTTTTATCCAGAAATATATTTTTTATTAAATTTATATCTAGAACCTTTTAGTTTTTTTTATCTGTTAACCTCCTTCTGTTCACATTTTGAAACAATATTTGTAAATTTTGAATTTAAGCAGATTATTTTATAGACATCAACATTTTATTAGAGTTTTTTAACACCTAGAAAAACCTATAAGCTTAATTTTAAAGACATTTTTACTTTTATCTGTTTACCCAATTTAAATTGAACCATTTGAATCACGTGAGTCAAAGATATTTGGATCCATTTTTAAAATTTTTTATGAGCGCTCCTCATCTGTCAATTATCATATCACTACATGATACATGGACATACACACATACAGACATACTGACATATAACACGTAACAAGTGTAACACAATACAATAGTAAAGGCCTTGTTGCCTTCTCAGGTGATATCTCATTGCAATGTTTAAAAACTCTATAGTTGATCAAAAATAGAACTTATCAGAAAAACATTAACTTTTCTGTAGGATCAAAATCATGAGCTCAAAAAAATACAGAATCTAAGAAAAAAGCAAAAGTCCTAGAAAAAAATTGACCGGCCTGTAATTGTTCTTTGGTTTAATTTAGTTTGAGGATCTCTACCATCAGAAGAAATTTTTTTTTTTAGGATTCTTTGTTCTGAAGTTTCTAAAGTAGTACTAAGTTACATTAAATCACCTGAAAAAAAAAAAAAATCTTAAAAGAGAACCACACACTACCATGTATATCCAAAATTAAGCTTTAAAAATTTTCAGGACTGTTCCTATTTAATGTTATTTTAATAAGCCAGACCAACGTCCCAATCTAACATTTTTTTTTTTTTTCTGAATCTTACACACTAAGGGGAACAGATACCAAATCATAATTTACTATCCTTGCCCAAATTAATGCACTGGTACACCTAGTGAAATCTTTTCAGGCTACCCAGTTTAAAATTGATGAAAAAATAAAACTGAATGATTGGGAGTTACTTGCCAACTTGGAAGTAGAGTTCTTTAATTTTTTTTATCCTAAGTATCTAAGTTCTCTGGCATGAATTATCTGAAATCACAAACTAAACAATTACCTAACCCTAACTTTTAACTGCAAGATTGTGCAATGTTTCAAACTCATTTAGATACCAGATGTTACAATTTTTAAAATGTCTCTCTAGCAGCTTAAAGAACACAGCTCATTTTAAACATTGGGGTGGTAAAACAGACTATTGAAAGTCACCTATGCACCTTAGGGAACCTGGGCAGATTTTGCTAATTATCCTGTGCCTTTCTCAGTCCTGCAACCTGAATTGCTAACATTTCTGACCTGTGAAGGAAAGGGAGCATCCAGGAGGAATGGATGCGAGGTTGGGAGTGTTGCATAGCCCATACGGAGGCAAATGTGATTGGGGCTTTCCCTCAGTGCCATTCTTCTCCCGTCAGCCCTAGATACCCCTTAGGGCTGTCGGGAGGGGGCTCAAGAGAAAGGAACCTTAAGAATCTGAGAGTAGCCCAGACCAGAATTCCGCAGTTGTTCCAAACTCCTTCCTCCACCTCCACGCATCCGAGGCAGATCGGGATTCCGGACACTGTGTACTCACGCCAATTGCTCTCTGGGCCCAGACAGAAAAGTTGGAAGCGGCTTTGGCAGAACCCAACAAGCCTGCTCTGTATTGAACAGGTGATTAAGAGCTGCCTAGGCAGAGAAACCTCTCACCCGAGTCGGGTGCCCATTTTACCTCCAGAAAGAAAGAGAGAGAAAGATGCACCCCAAACAGACATGGGGTGCGTGCACTTACCTCGGTGTAGAATCTCGGTCTGGGACAGAATTTATGACTGAAAGTTCGGCTCCCATTCCCAAAGCCAATTAATGAAGTGGAGCGGAAGGTGGAGGAGGGGCTTCGGAAGGAGATCGTAGAGCAGGCTTAGGCGGAGAGAAAGGGGCGACCCAAAGGGGTGGGTCAGAGGCCAAATTCTCCCAGGTAACGATGTAGGGCACTTGATCGGGGTGTCCTTGAGTAAAACGAGATCAAGGTTAAATGTCCCTTCTTTTGGCCAGCCAACATCGAACGCTGGCCACTCCATAGTGCGGAGTGTTATCCATTTTTTTTTTTTTTTTTTTTTGACTTCTACTGACAGGTTGTCGGCCTGGTTCCGAACGTCCTGCCAGTGATCAAGAGTAAGACTCAGAGGAGTTGTTATAGATTGTCCCATGTTAGTCTTAGATGGAATGAGAAAGTGCAAAGGCAAGAAGACAGACACAAATATCAGACTGGACACAGAGAACGCTGCGCGGCTCGAGCACAAACCGGATTAGGGAGAGGAGGGATACCGTCACCTCCGTCACCCACGAGTACAGTGTACTCTACAGAACACTGGAGGGCCCCCAAGATGGGCCTCCCTGAGCCCCTGGGACGTCTCCCAGGGTGGCAGGGGAGAAGTCCGAGTTCATCAACTCCTTCTCAAGCTGCCCAAAATACAGAGCGATTACACGTAATCGTACAGACGCTGTGCATGAACAGATAACAACCAGACATAGAGAGAGACACAAAATGACACGAACTGGCCAGCTTACCTCCCAGTGGTTATCGGATGTTCCTCGGGCAGGGATCCGGACGGCGTTACAGGAGTTCTCCTGGCTGGATCGCCAAATGAAAGACCCTCCGATTCCCTGTCCAAGAAAGACGCACGCACGAGGCACTGGCTGCAAACGCAGGAGATTTATTCAGACACAGGTCCTGTGGGTGCTCAGCGAAACCTCAGCCGGAGCTTTGGTGAGCTGGCACACCGGGCTTTGGGGTACAGGTCTTTTATAGGGTAAAGGGGCAGGTTTCGCGCAGGTTTCTTATTGGTTATTTTGAACCCAGCATACAGGTTACCTAAAGGGTAAAGTTGTTTTTTATTTTATGTTTCTGGAATTACACCACATGACAGTTACATATGAGCACTCTGATTTTTCTGTTCCTACTTATTAGCCCCTGTTTATTCAGGCATGCCCTGGAATCTGTTTTTCTGCTCTTTCCCAACCATCCTGTTTTTCCCTTTTCAATCGGTCACACTTAACGATTATCTGAAAAACACATTGTCTGCAGGTTTGTGACATGCCCTAATAATTTTGTAACTAAGCCTAAGGTTGCTGGGCTGGGGTCTTTCAATATAAATAACTAATCTTCTCTTAATGCTTGTCTCATCAGTTCTTTGTGCTTGCCTATACCAGTTCCTTCCATAGTGTATGCTTTGCAAAGGTAGACATAAATAAAATATTAAAAGAGAAAACAGAATGTTTTTATGTTCAATTCTAATGTAATCCCTAATTTCATCACCACAGAGTTCTTGATGAGAGCAGGAGATATTTACAGTCCACATAAGAGAACAGTTTTCTTAGTTGCAGAGTTGGGGAGATAGCACTTTCTCAGAGGATTATATGAAGAAGTAAAGAAACACAGGGACACCAGCCCTCATGAAAGACATTCTATTGTTACTCTCATTTGGCTTCTATAATGACTTTTATAGGTCATTATTTCCAGTGACCTGCTGAAATATTCTGTTTTATAAGCAACCGAGAAAAGATCTTAAGGAAAAAATAGGTGGTATTTGTGGAAGTGTAGATAATAAAAAACCCCAGGCAAGAACAATAATGAATGTTTATTATTTGTAGAGCTTTATTAATTGTATGTGTGTGTGTTTCTGGGGATTGAACACAGGGCCATGCACATGCTAGGCAAGCCACTTACCACTGAGCTATATCCCTAGCCCCTAATTGAATGTTTCTAAAGATATTTTCACTCACAGGTTATTACTATGGTTCTCAGGGCATCCAAACATGTAGGTCTTTGGTTTCTTTAACTGAAGAGTACTTGGATCAGCAGAATATTCATTGAATGGATCAGCTAATTAATACAACATTAGTGGTAGACCTACTTCCTTATATGAAATAGGTAACAGAGAGGTCAAGTAATTTATTTGTAGACATTAAAAAAGATATAAATGCCTTTGCTCCAATCACGTGTAGCAGCATTTTCTGGGGAGTTACAAAGGGTGTCTTTCTACATCCTCAGAAGGGGTGACAGAGTATCTTTCCCTGTTTATCATTACCAGTGGTAACAAGTATTGAGAGTTTTAACCTCTCCCAGAAGATACACTAATGAGGGAGGGGAGGGCAGAGGGTATCTAATAATGAGAATGAGGACTAGTTGGGTGGGTTGGGGGAACAATTGTAACAATAAGGAAAGAGAAGGGCAGTGGTCAAGAGAGGGAAAGGTAATATGGTGTTGCACACTGTACATTTTAAGCAACAGAGCATTCCTGTGTATTTGCTAAATTTAGGATGAATTGTGTATAACTGAAGAGTAGAACCTATGGTCATTAAATTTGGATCAGGATACACCTGGTGTTCCAATTCTTAGCACAGGATAAGGGCACTACCACACTGCAGGTGGCCAAGCAGCAAATTAGCATTCTGTTCATGACCCTCATGAAAGGGTAAAAGGGAGATATTTTGAGATGTAGAGCCTTCATGTATCAGAACCACATCTTTGAATACAGTTAACTTCAGTTCAAATGGTGTACTTTTTCCCCTTTACTAACCTAATAAATGAAGTAAGTTTGGTTGTTTTTGAAATTTTTTAGGGGTAATGCACATTCAAAAGGAGAATCTTTAATCCTAATTTGTACCAATGCAGAATCTCACTTTCAAACTATAAATAGGCTTATTAACTGGCCACTTTTCATGGTTGAAAATTTGTCAATTTACAACTGTTACTTAATTTTTCTCATTTTATGAAAATGTGTGTCTGAACACTTTCTAAAATACTGATGTACAAGAAATACAAATAAATGCTTTCTATGTACAACTTCTTCTTGAATGTTGTTTTTTTTAAATAGGTTGTCATAAATAGTGGTAAATGTTGGAATTGTTGGCTGTGTCTCAGATGGGAGAAGTTGAAAAAGTTTGGAATCCTGAAGCTCATTCAGCTATCAAGGCCCAAAGACCTATGCCAGTTAGCAATAGGAGAGGCTTGGGACCAAATGGGATCGAAACTTTTGAACTTTGGTCCTGAATTCCTATTGCAATCTCCATCCAGAGAACAGGCAGTACAGTGTATGAGCCACTGCTCACCATTTGGCCAGATTGGAAGCAAACCAAATATTGGCTACCTTTCTTTACGCCCTTAATATTCTGTGAGAAGACACATGTTTTAAAAACTGAGGAGACCCAAAGAAGATTAAAAACTGTGGAGACCCAAAGAAGACTCTTTCTCCCTAAGGCTTTGAATAGAGCTGGTCTATACAGCCTACTCCTTATCTCTCATCAGGAACCTATCATGGTCCTGGTGGGTCTTCTGAGAGTGGAGGGAAATTGTCTTATTTCATCCATAAGATAGGTGATTCAAAGAGTAAGAGGCATTTACCATAAAAGAGCACCCATCCTCCTCATGAAATATAGAGTATTTACCTAATTCTATTTCTCCATTAAAAACTATATTTCTTATGCAAGTTGATATAGATCTTCACTTTGGGGGAGGATTGAGGTTGGGAATCAGAATGAGAGGTGTGTATTTGCCAGCTCTAGGAACAACTTTTCAAAGGATTGTATCACTTTTTCATGGGAGAATATGACTTCCAACAAGATCACCTCCATTATTAGGATACTGCCTTTATTTTGGTAGCTTACTGTTAGATGTTGCTAACAGTGTTTATTGTCTTTTGGGAGCCTTAAAATATCTTGCTTAAAATATTTTATCAAATCCACAAAGCAAATCCATGGGGAGTAGCTGGTAAAACATTCATTTTATTATAAATCTATGAATATAGTACTTGTCACATCTTTTAAAATTAAGAATTGCAGCAAATATATTTGATAATGGGATTTTTGAAAAATGTAGAGGAATAAATTTGAAACATTGAAACTGAACTGGATTACATTTAGGTAAACCCACACCAAAATTAGTATAGGGAGAAGTATATTATACATCTGTTGGAAAACAGGAATTAGGTCAGATAGAACAACTTCGCCTCCCACCTCTTACCAGTGTGGTGTCTTCCTTTAAAATCACTTTGTGTAGTAACAAGATCTTCCCATGATTGATCTATCTGAACCTCAATTTGCCTTTTTTAAAAATAACAATTTAGAAATTTTGGGGAATAAAACAATCTATTGTGTAAGCGGCAATTGTGTATATAATACTAGTGTCTAAGTGTTGAAGACAAATGTATATCAGATATTGTGTGGAGCATAGATACACTCATCACTTACATTCTGCATACATTTATGCAGTTAGACCTGTATCTCCTTGCACAAATGATCATCTTTTAAATGTACATTATAACATATAAAGTGCTTATTTCCTGATATAATGTTCAATCCCCAAAACAAGAAGTTGCAAATGGTCTTTGGGTAATATTTTAAGGGTAGCTAGAAGTAAACCTGGTTTACTATTACCTTGACTATCATCCAAGATGGTCAAAATATGTTTCACTGATTGTGTTTTGGGTTTTAATAAAAAGTGCTTTTCAGGATTTGCTAGTCATCAAGTGCATGACTTCTATACTTGAAACATAGTGTGTGCTGGTTCTCAGTGTTGACTCTGTGCCTGGATTCTGATGACCAGTGACTCTACCTGCCTCTGTTTTCTGAATATTGATGGAGTGGACACAGTTTTCTTGAGAAAGCAAATCAACTCTCTTGAGATAGCTTAAATGATAATTTGTACATTTTCAGTTTTTAATTTTCTTCCAAATCTTGATGGTTAAATTCTTCAAGTCCTACAGCCAGTAAGTCAGAATTTCTTTTCTTGGTTCCCTAGAAGAGAAATGGTTTTAAGAGCTTATGGAAGACCATCCAGGTCAAGTCAAATGTTCATTCTATTATTACCTCCATGGGTGAATGAGAGGATGTGCTTGCTTATTTAGAATATCTTCTCTGAAAGTTTGGAGATGCCCTCCGAATATTCTCAATTTTATAACCTGCTGGAAATGCATCCCATCTTTTCTAAACCCTGTTTAAATCATCCATCTGTTGGAGCAGGGGATGGCAAATAATCTATACATAAAATTCACCATGTTCCCTTTCAACTACAGTGATGTCATTTAATTACAACACTTCCTTATGGGATACAAATGTGTCATTTGAACCTGCCTCAACACAGCAATTTATGTATCCCCAGATAATCAGCATTGATACTTAATGTTTGTTATTATTGTCTGAAGTAAGATGCAGTTAGTTCTTTTGGGGGCAATGCTGGGGATAAAACCAAGGGATTCATACATGCTAAACAAGCACACTACCATTGAGCTATCCCTCTGGACCCTGATGGAGTTAGCTCTTAAGTTGACTTCCTGGTGTGAAAAATCACTTTCTCTTTTTCCCTGACAACTTTATTTTTCTGATATGTGGCCATTAAGTATTTGGTATTTGCAGACTTAATTGGTGTTTGTGCTTCATCTTCAATATTTTGTCAATATCAGATCCTTGTGTCCAATCATGATTTTATGGCACTCACCTAAACTTTTTTCTGTTTCTCCAATTCTTTTTTTTTTTTTTTTTTTTGGTTCTAAGAAATTAGAATGGCACATATGATTTCCAGCGTGCATTTGCATACATAAAATTATGAGCACATTTGGTGTGATTGTCTCAGTTATCTTCATTGTATATTGACTGGTAACTTGATTTCAAGTGCAAATTTTGATACATTTCTTCTCATCTAGCACCATAGATCTCAGGTAGAGTGGACCTTGGCTGATTATCACCAATTGTTAACCATCAAAGACTCAGTATAATTTTTGAAAATAGGTAATTTTAGGTGAAAAACATCCAATGTTTGTTTGTTTATTTATTTTCACCTATCATATTGGCAAAGTTTTTTTTTTTTTTAAATATATCCAATGTTAATTCCCCCAAATTACTTAAAAACTCTACAGCTTTATGTGGGCTGTATATAAACTTTTTGTAGATAACTTATTTCCTTTTATAAAATAAAATTAATAAAATAACTTTATTGAGTGGGTATTTATAAAGACACATCCAGGACACTAGAAAAAACATTGATCTGAGTAATTTTGGAAGTTGTTCATTGTTCACAAATGTTTCTTTTACATATTTTCTACATACTTTTGCTTTAGCTGATTATTATTTGAGATCAAAAGAAAAAATTTTAAAATGATTTATGTGCAATTATTCAGTGCCAGGAATATTAATTATTATTATGAAAATTTCAGTTTTGTTGAAACACAATTGATCACCTACATACATATTTTTACAAGACTGTGAACATTATAAAATATTTGGATTGTTTCTATTATTTTATTATTTTTTATGTACACATTTCAGTTTTCTCCATACTTCATGCACCAGGAAACATCATTTTACCACCTTAAAATACTAACTTAAAAAGCCTAACAAAGGAAAATGCACTACTTATCCCTATTTTTTTTAAAACAAGAGTCAGGTATAGAAATGTTTTAAATTCCCTTCAAAATTCAATTTCAGTGATTAAAACCAACATGTAAAAGAAAGTATGGTTTTACCTTATAATTTTGCTGATGTTGGAACTTTTTAATACTAGTTTCATATGCTTGATTTTTAGAGTGATCTGGTAACCTGAAAAAGAAAGCAAAAATATGATATACTGTTTCCTGGACTTTTATTAACATCAATATTGTCAGTTCTAAAATTATGACAAGTGGAAAAAAATAGCATATTTTCACAGATATCTTCCATTAGGATTGGAGGAAGTATGCGTTCTGCATGCCCCTTGAGTTTTGCCTTAATTCTTTATTAAGCAGTGGTCTCAGAAGGATTGAAGGACACTCATGGGAAAGAGGAGAAGATAAATCTTAAAAATACTGGAGTTATTTCTCAAGTTCTAAATTGTGGTTTCTGGAAAACAACTCATTTTTGTTCATAAAAGTAAAAAATAAGTTTTATAAATAAGTAAGTCAGCTTTATTTTATAATTTAATACCTATATTTACAGATGTATGTTATATAATTTCTGTTGATAGTGTATACACTTTTTTGCACATTGTATTTTTCCTCTTTATGTTAGAAAATGGGCCTAATATTTGTGGGATATTTTCCTATATACCTTCCCTTATCAGTAAATTGTTTTATTTCTCTCACCATTCGGTCCATTAAAATTTTTGAGAAAAGGAAAAGGAGGGAAAATCCTATTTCAGTCTCAATTCTGAATGGAAAGAAGGTAGTATGGAGGAGTAGTTTAGGAGGTTTGAGTAACAAATTCCTTGTTCCCCCCTCCCACTATGAAAGGCAGTATTTTTAGTTCTATTTGCCCTGGTTGGGAGATACGGAAGCTCTAAGAATAGCAGGAAACTGGCAGATACTTGGTATCAGAACCAAGACATTTCAAATGAGGGTAAATGGGACTAGAAGCTTTTCAAAGGACCTCTTGAGACCAGGAGAGCTACACCTCACAGTATATTCCAAGGAAACTAAGGTGCAAATTTTGCTCATATTTTTAATCAGATAAAGTTTTAAAAACAAGATTGAACTGTATTTAACTCTGACCCTCTCCTCCCTTTCTCCCAATTTCTTCACTATCCAATTGAGAAAGGACTGAAAAGGAAGTTAATAACAAACAGACCTCCTTTCTCCACCCCCACACCTGAAGTCCAGCATGTGAGTGAAACTGTGGCCTTGCTGCAGTTACAAGTGCTTTAGTGTTATTAAAACCTCCGCATAAATATCTCTTTGTACTATCATTTACTTATGCCGGCCCTTATATTTGGAAACAAATTTTATTATTATAAATAATGTCATAAAACAGAATAGGCCTATTAAGTTACAGGACAAAAGTGAGAATTTTTGTATCTAGGGAGGAAGTCATAAATAATTTACTCTGTTAGATCTAAATTTGCATTTTCTGTATATATGTAATGATAATTGTGATAAATAAGAGTCAAACTCATTAGGAAAAAAAGGAACCTTTCATAATACAAGTTTTTGTTTATTCTTGGGAGAATTTTGTCAAGAAAGTTCCTAGCATAACAGAATCTATATATAGAACACTTGAAATTGAGGGAAATGAAAAATGTGCAGAGTATGGTCATAAATATTGAATGGAGGGAAAAAAGTAGAGGAAAAATAAAGGTGAAAATGTAATGAATGACAATGACTCTGCAGTAGAATGACAACTAACTGGAACTGTTCTCTGTGTCAATCAATGGACTAGTCTTCTTGGCAAGGCACTTGCCCTCAATATTATTTTCCTATCTCCTCACTTTTAGGGAGAATAACAAAAATGAAGCCAAGTTTACAGTTCTTCAGAGAATGCTGTTTTCACAGTTACAACAATTAGGGTTCTAATGGATCTGCTTTTGAGTGCCAGGTAGGGACAGTGTCTCCTCACAGGATAGCCCTTTGTTGACAGGACCAACTCTGATAACACTTTATTCCTTACCTAAACCCATGAATTAATTCCTATTATCCTAATTACATAGAAAAACACGTTGAAGCTTAAAGCGGGGTGGCGGGGGGAATGTGGCTCAGTGTCATACCTAGTTAGGGGCAGAATTCTAAGTTGAACTTGAGTCTAATTTTAAAGCCTCTAGTTTTAATTCTTGTCTAATCCATGACTGATGAGGTCTTAACTTGTCAGCTGATCTTATAAATAAATATTCACTCACATAAGTGATGGTATCTTGTGAGTAACTAAAATAATAGATGGGAGGGGAGCAAATCTCAGGGATCCAGAGGGACCCTCAGAGTACCAAGAGTGTCTGGTTTCTCTTTACTGAAGAAGCTCATGGGGGCAACAGAGGTCTGTCCTTGTTCTGAGGATATCAGGGCTAAACATTTAACATTTGGAAAAGCATATTTAATCAGGGAGTGGAAAAGTGCAGGATTAGGGTCATGTGGGAACTTCTCTCTTTTTCCTGAAAATAAATTAAACATCTTTCTCCCCCACCCCATCCATTGCCTAGCATCCAGCATGGTGACTGGCACATGGTGCTCAAAAACTCTTGTTATGTTAGTCTAAGAAGCATCAATGTTCTTGTGTATTTGAATAGCTCAAGTCCATATTATCCCTCAGAGACCAGCACAAATGAAAAAAGCAGAACAACACCAACCTGGGTGAGAGCTATTATTTCTAGATCATCTTATACCTTGCTTTATTGGTCTTGTTTATGGCAACCTAGAACTAAAGTGATCTTTCTTGCTCAAGAAAGAGGAATGTTTAAAATTAAAAACTGTACATCCACTTGAAACCACCAATGGGAATAGTTAAAACAAAAACTGAATATATCACTGTTCATAAAAGACAACCCTCCTCCTCATCAACTTATTTGGGCCTCATTCATTGGCACTCCTTTTTTTTTAATGGTTACATTTTATTTTATCAATTTTTAAATTTATATATGACAGTGGAATGCTGTTAAGATCTATAAACAAGTCAGATTGGCACCTGTTATTTTGCCAGAGAAATGTTAAAGTCTGTAAACAAGTCTGGATGGCGCCTGGCAAAATGCCAGAGGGAGTGGTTTGTGAGTAACAAAAGCGAGCCATTAAGTGTGGAGATTCCTTATTGGTTGACTGCTGTAACTAGTTTATGCTAATTAAGATAAGCTGTGCAAAATGTATAAATACCTCTGTTATCCTACAATAAACGGCTTCCATTCCTGTTGTATCAACGTAAACAAGTTATTCATCACCCCCCCGGATATTCTGCTGCAGCCGGATATTCTGCTGCAGCCGGACTGCAGCAGATGTTGGCCCGTACGGGGAGCCCCGGGACACTCGGGGGTAAGTGACGAAAAAAGCTACCCGTCCATAGATAGGACGGGAGCAATCTGCTCGTCCCTAGGCAGATAAGGCAAGAGGAAAAATGGCCATTTCGAGAAAATGGAGAAAATTGATGCAGTATGTTTGTGTCTTGTTTTGTCTTGAAATGTTGTATTGTCTTTGTGATGAAAATATGGAAGGGGCGAGAAGTAAATTGATAAGGGAAAAAAGCACCCCAGTGGAACCAAGAATAGTTAGGGCATATGTTGATAAAAGCCCAGAAACTCTAGTCAGAAAGAAAAAGAAAGTTCAGAAGAAAAAGGATTATCAGGAAAAAAGTTACAGCAAAAGGCTATTACTGAATACTTTTTGATACCAGAGGGTGCGTGAATCCACAAGGCGGCTACCACCTGCCCAAGCTGATCATTGTGCAGCAAGAATTTTCCAAGCGGCAGTTTCAGGCTCTTCCCCGCCCCCCTGCCCGGGGGAACGGATCACCACTGCGAGCCCAAATCTAGATCTGACCTGGAGGCACAGTCTCGCAGGCTCTTGCTCCCTGTGCCCAGAAGCAATTTGAGTCTGGGACTCTCCCCAGGGCCATCTGGGGCTGCCCGGGATGCTACAGCTGGCAGAAGACACTACTGGCGTCCCTAAAGTTTGATCATTTCCAAGGCCAGTAACTACAATGGTTCTCCCACACCTGGAAGCTAATGAGTAATGAGCACTATTAAGGCTTATTTCAAATGTAAAAAAACCTTGAAATAATGTACTAAATTGTTCAGAAGGTTGTTTTCTTAGTGAAATGCTACAGGATTTTCTTCAGCCATCCGGAGTTCCTGCCTTCGTTCCAGTGCCAGTGAAAACAAAGGTGAAAGAATTTACAATGTTGCTGAGAACCAGAGAAAACTTCGGCTGAGAACCCAAGGAGACTTCAGAGCTGTTGCTGTTTCTGCTGCTACAACTTAAGCTAGTTGCCTGCAGAACTTACCTGGACTGTGATTTACCTGGACTGTGAGTTAATCTATTGAGACACTGCTTTATCTGGACTGAGACAACAAACTGTAATCTACAACAAATTGTAACTCAGTATCTTTGCTAATGGTGTCATTGCTGGTATAATTTTTCCAAGGGCTTCTTGCATGGAGCCATCAATTGGCTTAGAATTGTAACATTTTGTATCCTCCCTTTCTGTTTCTAGCAGGTTATTTATGGTGTTTCTGTAAAAGACACTATGGTCGTTATTTAAATTAAACAAAAGGGGGAAATGTTAAGGTCTATAAACAAGTCAGATTGGCACCTGTTATTTTGCCAGAGAAATGTTAAAGTCTGTAAACAAGTCTGGATGGCGCCTGGCAAAATGCCAGAGGGAGTGGTTTGTGAAGTAACAAAAGTGAGCCATTAAGTGTGGAGATTCCTTATTGGTTGACTGCTGTATCTAATTTATGCTAATTAAGATAAGCTGTGCAAAATGTATAAATACCTCTGTTATCCTACAATAAACGGCTTCCATTCCTGTTGTATCAACGTAAACAAGTTATTCGTCACCCCCCGGATATTCTGCTGCAGCCAGACTGCAGCAGAATGCATTACAATTCTTATTACACATATACAACACAATTTTTCATATCTCTGGTTGTATACAAAGTATATTCACACCAATTTGTGTCTTCATACATGTACTTTGGATAATAATGTCTATCACATTCCACCATCATTTCGAACTCCCTGCCCCGTCCCTTCCCCTCCCACCCCTCTGCTCTATCTGGAGTTCATCTATTCCTCCCATGCTCCCCCTCCCTACCCCACTATGAATCAGTCTTCTTATATCAGAGAAAACATTTGGCATTTGTGTTTTGGGGATTGGTTAACTGCACTTAGCATTATCTTCTCCAATACCATCCATTTACCTGCAAATGCCATGATTTTATTCTCTTTTATTGCTGAGTAATATTCCATTGTGTATACATACCACATCTTTCTTTATCCATTCATCTACTGAAGGGCATCTAGGTTGGTTCCACAGTTTAGCTATTGTGAATTGTGCTGCTATAATTATACAAGCAATAAATTAACATATCCTCATTATTAAGAAAGCTGGGCTCCAATTCCAATTCTCTCCATTCTTTGAAGACTTGTAACTGACAAAATGGCAATGCCATATGATTGAACCTAATATGCTTAAAAGTGTATAGTTTTGTATTAATTTACTACCTATACAGGATTAAACAAAGGGGAATGATGGAAAGGGGTATGGGAATATGAAAGACAGTAGAATGAATAAGAAATAATTTTCCTATGTTCATATGAATATACAACCAGTGTAACTCCATATCATGTACAACTACAAGAATTGGAAGTTATACTCCATGTAAGTATGATATGTCAAAATAAATTCTACTATCCTGTATAATTAAAAACAGCATAAATATTTTTTTTAAAATAAAAAGAATCCCACAATTTCTTTTCTTGTGTTTACCCAAATTATTTCAAAACTTATGTCCACATAAAAACTTGCATGTGGACATGTGGATACTTAAGGCGACTTTATTTGTAATTGCCATAACTTATGAGCAACCAAGAGGCCTCTCTATAAGTGCATGAATAAATTGTGATATATTCTATTCTGCTGAAATTTGCTTCTTAATGTAATGAAGTATCTTGCATTTTTCGAGTATGTATATATCATTACCCTTAGCTGCAGTTTTTAATAGTGAGTAATTACACTCTAGGTTAACCATCCACATCCCTTTTTTTTTTTTTTTTTTTTTTGTGGTGCTGGGGATCAAACCCAGGGCCTTATATAGGCTAGGCAAGTGATTTACCACTAAGTGGCACCTTAGACCACTTCTCCCTTATTGAGGATGATATAATTATTTCAAAATTCAAAGTAAAAATAAGAATCAATAAATGGGATGGATTCAAACTAAGAAGTTTCTTCTCAGAAAAAGAAACAATCAGTGAGGTGAACAGAGAGCCTACATCTTGGGAGCAAATTTTTAACCCCTCACACATCAGATAGAGCACTAATCTGTAGGGTATATAAAGAACTCAAAAAGCTTAGCACTAAAAAAACAAATAATCCAATCAATAAATGGGCCAAGGACATGAACGACACTTCTCAGAAGAGGATATAATCAATCAACAAATATATGAAAAAATGTTCATCATCTCTAGCAATTAGAGAAATGCAAATCAAAACTACTCTAAGACACCATCTCACTACAGTCAGAATGGCACCTATTATAAAGACAGATAACAAGTGTTGGCAAGGATGTAGGGAAAAAGGCACACTCACACATTGCTGGTGGGACTGCAAATTGATGCAGCCAATATGGAAAGCAGTATGGAGATTCCTTGGAAAACTGGGAATGGAACTACCATTTGACCCAGCTATCCCTCTCCTCAGTCTATACTCAAAGGACTTAAAAACAGTATACTACAGAGACACAGCCACATCAATGTTTATAGCAGCACAATTCAAAATAAATAGCTAAACTGTGGAACCAATCTAGATGCCCTTCAGTAGATGAATGGATAAAAAAATGTGGTATATATGCACAATGGAATATTACTCATCAATAAAAGAGAATAAAACCATGGCATTTGCAGGTAAACGGATGGAATTGGAGAAGATAATGCTAAGTGCAGTTAACCAATCCCCAAAACACAAATGCCAAATGTTTTCTCTGATATAAGGAGGCTGATTCATAGTGGGGTAGGGAGGGGGAGCATGGGAGGAATAGATGATCTCTAGATAGTGGAGAGGGGTGGGAGGAGAAAGGAGGAGGCAGGGGGTTAGCAATGATGGTGGAATGTGATGGACATCATTATTCAAAGCACATGTATGAAGACACGAATTGGTGTGAACACACTTTATTTACAAGCAGAGATACGAAAAATTGTGCTGTATATTTGCAATAAGAACCGTAATGCATCCACTGTCATTTATTTTAAAAAATCAATTACAAAATTTAAAAAAATCAAAGGAATATTATTGTGAACATTTCTGTAGACATAGCTTCATGCACAGATGCAAGTATACTTTTAGGAATAATTATCTAAAAGTGGAGTGAGTCAGATTCAAAGTTTCATGGAGGCTACTGGAAAACTCTTTTTTTTAAAAAAAAGCTTTTCCAATTTACACATCCACTACAAATGCTTGATAGAGCCAGTACTCCCACCCCATGTTATCCACATTGGGTATTATCCACTTTCCAACAAATGATCTCTCTTTATTATTTTTGGATTTCCATGATTATAGTGATATTGAGCATTTTCTATATTTCATTGATCATTTGAAGTTCTTCTGTGAATTGTACCTCTATCTTCTTTGCTCATTCTAACATTTGATTATTTGTTTTTTATTGATATGTAGTATCACTTATTATTATGGATGTTTAATTTTGTCTAAAATGTAGGTTATATATATTTTTCTTTGATCTCATTGTTTGATACTTTCATTTATAACACTTTTTCCCTATAGAATTCATTTTCTTAAGTTTTCTGGGATTGATGTCATATTAGAATAGTCTTTTTTAATCCAGAATTATAGATTATTATATTAAAACATATTTTCCTAGTTTTGATCTTGAATTTGGATCTTTGATGTGGAATTGATCTTCTGTGATAAGGCACAATTTTATAAATGGAAGGACAAATCATACTTGAACCCTTATTGGCCAGTGGACACGTTTTTTTATAAATCCCCTATTGTATAAGTGTGTCTATGGCTGTTATATTTGTTCTTTTATCTATTTCTATGTCTATCATGTCTAAATATTATTTTATGTGTTTTGCTATCTTGAACAGAAACTACCCATCACTGTACTCAAGATTTTCTCTTGTACATTTTCATTTTTAGAGGAAATTTAGAACCAGAATGTCAAATTCCATGAGGAATCTCACTGGGGTTTTGACTGTGATTAACTTGGAGAAAATTCACAGTATCATCATGTACTTCTCTGAGTGAATGCTCTGTGCTTTATGTTCTTGGTAAAAGTATTTTACAAAGATCATTTCATAAACCTCTTGCAGCAACCTAGCAGGTGGAGTTGTCTCCTTATCCCATGAGGAAGTTGTGCTTTAGAGAAGCAATTTGTCCAAGGTCACTTGATTATTAAATTTGCTAAGCTGAAACTTTAACCACAATCTGACTTCAGAACATTGCTTCTTAACCAACCTCTATTGGGTATTTGTCTTTAAAATGTTAAAACTCTAAAGGAACAGAATATGTTTTTATCAAGGAAAAGGCTAAATTGTTGGGGTTTCTTGAGTTTTGGAAGTAGATGGCCTCGAGTTCTCGTGGTGGGAAATGAGGACTGTGGCCTCTAGAGTGAGCAAGTAAAAGCAACAAAGAAAAAACCTCAGGTGACCTGATAGTGATGAGGGTCCAGGTGATCATCACTGCGTAGATGCTCAGGTGTTGATGGGAAGGGCTGGCAGCACTCTCAGAAGTGGCCCAGGAGCAGACTCCTGCAGAAGCCCTCTGAAACACAGTCTGCAGCCTTGTCTGGGTGTCACGGGACTTGAGAAGCATTGGACCCACCTTAATGCTCCCTGCTTGTTCCCAAGTCCACCTACACCCTGAGGTCTGGTTTGTACATAGAAAGCTAAGCCCATTATATGTCACCTCCTTTCCTACCTTCCAAGGGGCTTCTCTAATACTTTCTGTCTGGGAATGAAGGAGTAAACATATCTTAAACACTTCTAGAGATTGGACTACTATAATAATTAAAAATGTGCTACAGAAAGTAATGGCAGGAGGAAATGTTTTAGGTTAAAAAAAAAAAAAACAACTGACTACAAAACAGGAAGCCAGTCTGATTCTATTTTGCTTTAAAAAATTCTGTATAAACCCATTTTATATCAATATGGACACCAAAAGATAATCAGCAGTTAATGTGATAAATTACACAGGATATTTATCATCTTTCTCATAATTTTTTTATATTTCCCAGCTATTATGCTTTCAAACAAGGAAAACACCCAAGTTTTACAGAAACATGCACTAATTAAGGCAGTAAACCAAGAATTTTATCTGAAAGCTGATATAAGTTCTTTTTCCCTTTCCTACTGGATTTATGGAAATACTTCCAAAAAGCCTAGAGCAGGGCTCTCAAAGTCATCCCTGGACAGCAGCATCAATCTCACCTAGGCCTACCCAGACTTAGTGCTGTTTTTACAACAGAGCAGGGCCAGCAATGTGTATTTCCACAAGGCTTCCTCTGGGTGATTCTGATGCTTACTGAAATTTGAGAACCACAGGTCTAAAGGGTCATATGAATTCATTTTGTTAGGGTTTTCAGAAGCACAAATAATGACATTTGTGTACTTAGGTTGTAGGTCTATGACGTTTGTGTGCTTGACCTACCTGCATGGGGCTCCCTTTCTCTGAAGGGCCTTGCATTCCTCTCCAGGGGCACAGAGGTCTGGGTCCACGTGGTCCAGGTCCCCCTGGCTCTCATATCCTGGTCTGCACCGGCACTCCACTTCCTCCGGCCATTCATTCTTTATGCACTGGGAAAATTCATCACAGGCCAGGAATTTGCAGGGATCTGTTTGATTAGCTGTAAGAGATGGAACAGAATTTGATGAATGTATGATGCCTAAGTGTGGAGCTGGCAGCAATTAAAGGCAAAAAATCAAATATATTTACTATCATCTTATTTTGGAGTGGGTCATATAGTATTGGTTTACAGACTGGGTGAAAAGAGAACCATAGTTTGTGCTTTGAAAAATGAATTTATAGACACAGGTGATAATATATTTAGTTTCAACTATAATTATGTACAGACTTTTTAGAGTGCATCAGAATCATCTGGAGGCCTTATTAAAACAGATTCTATTGGAAAGTGGATTATAAATCTAATATTTATAATATTAGAATATTTAGCTCTGAGAGGCCAGTGGCTTCTGTAAGCCTTCCCTTATTTTTATGGAGCTAAAGACACTGAGCTCTGAGAAGAAGCAAATGGCCAGAGTCCCCACGTGCTGGTGGCAAAGCCAGCACAGGTCGTTAGATTACTGTTTTTTCTGCCCTGGAAGGATTTTCTGTTTAATCACAGCAGCCTTTTGTCTTCAGATTCTTCTTCTTCTTCTTCTTTTTTTTTGTAAGTATTTATTTTTTAGTTGTAGGTGGACACACATCTTTATTTTATTTTTATATGGTGCTGAGGATTGAACCCAGTGCCTCACACATGCTAGGTGAGCGCTCTACCTCTGAGCCACAACCCTGGCTCAGATTATTCATTAATAAGCATTGTTATGTGTAAGGAAATAGGGAACAGGCAATAGTGTATAAAACCATTCTTTCAAATATCTAGAGGAGGTTAGTAATATATACAGTTAATTCTATATAAGGAACTGACCATCAACCTGGAGGGGATTGCTTTGGACTGAGCATTTAAAGATCACAAGCCAGTCATGGTGGTGCACATCTGTAATTCCAGCTACTATGGAGGCTGAGGCAGGGTGATGGAAAGTTCAAGGCCAGCTTGGAGAATTTAGTGGAACACTATGTCAAAACAAAAATAAAAAGTTCAAGTATGTAACTCACTGCTTGCTTGGCATGCGTGAGGCCCTGGGTTCAATCCTCTCTATAGTAAATATTTTAGTTTTTGTGTTGCTGTGACTAAAATACCCAACAAAAACAGCTTAGAGGAGAAAAGCTTATTTGTGGCTCATGGTTTCAGAGATCTCAGTCCATAGACAGCTGACTCTGGGCCCAAAGTGGAGCAGCACATCATGGGGGAAGGGCCCAGTGAAGGAAAGCTGCTCAGGTGGGGTGAGGAAGGAGGGAGGGAAGGAGGAAGGGAGAGAAAGATGGATGAGGGAGAGGAAAATAAAGAAAAAGATAGAGAGGAAGAAGGGGCCACAGGGAAGTCATATTCTCCTAGGGCACACACCCACCTGGGTGATCCATCTCCTCCAATTATGCCCCACCTACCTAGGGTTATCACCCAGTTAGTCCATCCAAACTAGGAGGGACTGATTAGATTTCAGCTCTCACAATCCAGTCATTTCACATTCCTGAATCAATGCAGAAGCTTTTGGGGGACACCTCACATCCAAATCATAACAATAAATAAATAAAGTAGGTTACATTTGGGGTTTTTCTCATTTTTAAAAATTGTTGGTGCATTATGGCTGTAAACAATGGTGGGATTTATTGTTATATCCCCTCAGAAGTACGCAATATAACACTATAATTTGACCTACTATTCCCAACTATTTCCCCTTTTCCTCTCCTCCTCAGAGTGGGTTGTGTTTGTTGTACAAAGGAGACAAAAGTATGAGCAGAGGAAAACAGATGAGGAAAGAACAGACATCTGAAGAGAGAACAGGGAAAATCCAGTTAGGAAGGAGCAGAGATCCCTTATGAATGGGAAGGAAGGGATCTAAGATTGGTAAATGACTGTTAAGGCCAATTTCTGAAAGGCACACTAAGGAATTTGGACTCCCCACCCCCTCCACTGCCAACTTCCCCACTGCCACTCTAATGTCCCCCAGGGATTTGAACGGCACAGGCAGATGGGAGTCACAGATGATTTTTAAGTAAGGAAGAGTATACTCAGAATTGTGCCTTAGGAGATTTATAAATACAACTTAGAATTTTTAGAATTAGAATGACTTGAGAAATCATCTGGGCCAATATTTCCCAAGTGGGAACATTTGTGGAACTCTAATTCAGCAGGATTTGATAATCTTTATGCTAAAAAGAGGTTTGGTGGCTAAATAAGTTTTAAAAAATGCTGTGTGACTGTTGGTGAGAATGTAAATTAGTACAGCCATTATGGAAAATGGTATGAAGTTTCCTCAAAAAAATAAAAATAGACCTACCAGATGATCTAGCAATCCCATTAGTGGTTATATATCCAAAGGAAATGAAGCCTGTATATTAAAGAGACATTTGCACTCTCATGTTCATTGCAGTACTGTTCACAATAGCTAAGATGTGGTACCAATATAAATGCCTATCAATAGATGAATTAAGAAGCTGTGGTACATACATACACAATGGAATATTATTCAGTCATAAAAATGATGAAATCCCATCACTTGCAACAACATGGATGACCCTGATAGACATTAAATGAAATAAACTAAGTGCAGAAAGACAAATACTGTGTGATCTTCTTCCTATGTGGAATCTAAAACAGTAGATCTTGTTGATGCTTACAGTAGAATGATGGTTACCAATAGCTGGAGAGAATAAGTGGAGGAGGTGATGGGAAGGCACGGGCCCCTGGGCACAAAGTTAGATAGGAATAAGTTCTAAGTAGGAACTTATTGCATAGGAAGGTTATTATGATTAGCAATCATGCATTGTATATTTTTGAAAATAGCTAGAAAAGAGGATTTTGATTGTTTTTAGTGGTCACAAAGAAATGACAAATGTTTAAGACAGAAGATGTATTAATTAACCTCATTTGGTCACTACACAATGTATGCATATTTTGAAATATCATATTGTATCCCATAAATATGTAAAATTATCATGTGTCAATCAGAGATAAAGGTAAGGGTGTACTGGGACACATCTGTGATCCCAGGTACTCTGGAGGATCACCTGAGCCCAGGACTTCAAGTTCATCTTGATGGGACACAATTTCAAAAAAATTAAAAATAAATAAAACAGTAAACAAGAAAAACATATCATATGAAATAAATATAACAAGGTTTCTTTCTCTTGCTCTCTTTCACCCTCCAACACTATTCCTTTCTCTTTTTATTTTTAAACCCCTTAGGGTCATTTATAAGCTCATGTCTATTGTGAGTCTTCAAGCAGAGAATGTGGTCAGCTACTTAGTCAAATGTACAGACCATAGAAACTTTAAGGGTGATGGGGACAAGTGTTCAAACAAATCCCTCTGCTCACTTTTCCCATCGAGTATCTCCTTGTGGCAGAAAACCCTAAAGCAAGAGGTTAGTTTGACCAGCCCAGGGGTTTGGGCAAGAGAAGCTCCTTGAAAACATATTTTTGGGTCTCCCAACAAGGTAGACTCCTAAAAGTCTTTATGTGACACTGTGTTTCTCTGCAGCTTCCACGTTCCTATGGAAAGCCACACCTGGATAATGTAATCCTGCTTTCTTTGCCTTGTGGTTCCTAGAACTGGCCATGTTCAGGAATCCTTGTCACTGGTTAGGAAATAACTCAGATTTACATTGACAACCCAGTTGATTTATGTCCAGGACCTGGATTAGTAAATGACAACTGTCAGCAACCTTAGACTCAGAGCTGTATTCTTGAAAACAGAGGCCAGGAGGGAATGTCGGTTCCATTTATCTCCCTTGCTGCACTAGAGAAATATATTTAACTTGGAAAGCTGACCGAATGCATGAATTCTTGCCCTCTGAAGAGAAAGAGCAAAGGTCTGATAGACAGAAGAGTTTCCCCGTGAAAATAAGTGTTTCTATTTTACAATAATTTCCTTTAGCAATGAATTTGTCCAAATTTGGGGGCTCAGAATCAGGAATATTTGAAGAATGAAGGCAATCGGTTTGTAAACTACTCGACTTTCTCATGTTATTTATTCAGGACCAGTCAATAGAGAAGGAGACTTTGAAATCACTAAGCTTAGGTTTTGTTTGCTGGGTGTGCTTTCCTGGGTACTAAAACAACATTCATCCATTCAACAAATATCAACTTGGCCTTTCAGAACTTTCAGCACTAAGAATTTCACACTGGCTAAATATTTTTGATTTTTATTTTATCCATATATAAAAATTTACATTTTATATAGGTGGAATTTTAGAGTCAGAAGTCGTTTTAGAGATCTTTTAGACTAATTTGCTCCTTGAAGATGAGAAAGCTGCCATGCAGGGAATAGGAATATTGCTAAGGTCATGCCTGTTTGTGTTCGAGTCTTCTGACTGAGATTTCAGGAAGGAAAGAGCCCCATAGGGGAGCTGTTGGACCACTTGCCAATATGGCAAATGGAGGCAACTGCAGTTAATTAGACTCAAAACAGAAGCAACTCACACAGTTTCTTTCTGTACTACCTTAAAAAAAAAAGTCCTTTGACCTCTTTAGTTACATGTCATCTTTCAAATGACACATGCAACTTTGGATTTTAGGCAAAGACCCACATTCGGGCTGATTCTGAGAAAGAAAGAGCCACAGATGAGAAAGAAGAGGAGAAAGATGGGCTGTATGATGAATGAAAGTTTAAATAGTAGAATTTTCCTATGCAAAGCTTCCCTGTGTTTTTTTTTTTCTTTCTTTCATATCCCCCAAACATTTTTCCTTAGAATAATAGGATTATTCACGGATACATCATACATCTGTTTCTCTCATCCTTAACATATCTCTGGACATTTGTACAAAATAGTCATTGCTCTCGATTTGGTTAAACATCATCATCATCATCATCATTGTCATCATCTATACATTCTGTAGCAACAACCAAGAATTCTCTGTCCAAAAATGGTCTCATTACTTGAAAAGAAGGAGGACAAGAATACTTGAGAGCAACCATAGATTAGGAAGGAAAACATTAGGTGCATTTTCTAGGACAATATTTTCAAGTAATAATCAAATTATGTGTGTAGGTGATGAAGTAAAGTCCTCATGATTGATTTATAGACTGATTGTTCTATCATTGCTTTACTCCTGGATTTCCTTAAATCTTCTTTACCTAGTTTTTTTTTTTTATGTTGGCACCACTATATAGAGGAGTTTTTCCATAAGCCTACAACCACACTTAATAGACACCTTGTATGGGTTGGTGTATTCTCTGGGCTTACTCTAATTGCTTGATGGCAAAATTACTTGATTTTCTGTCCTTAACCAATGTGGACAGTTCTTCTGCAGAGCACATATGATACTCTTTCCATAGCAGTGGACAAAGATACTTGGCTTTAGTGAGTTGTGTGTGTCAGTAGCTGCTAGTTAGCAGAAGGTGGGAAGATCCAGGTCCGTCCCAGTGTCCAGAGGCCCTAGATTGTCTTAGCATCCCACATGGATTCTGACTGTAGTCAGAGCATTCATGTCATTCCATTTCAAGACTTGTCCCTGAATTGTCTCCAGGGGGTCATAACCCTGAATTTCTAGCTACCCAGGAGTGGAAGTGGCAATTATTTATATAAGAAAAGAAGGTCATATATATCAAGAGCCATTATGTATCACTGTGGTGGACACTTTAAACACGTGTCTTCATTAGTATTTTTAACAGTTTTCCAAATATATATAGACATTTCAGACACCATTTTTATAAGGGAGAAAACCGAAACCTATTTGATCTAGTAAGTATGACCTAAGATTCAAATTTTTCTGTTTACAATATTTGACTTTTTACATCATTCTAGTGGTTTTCAAATGTGGGGTTTCCTGGAGGAGGGAGGGTGAGTGGGAGGTCTCCTCTACATCTTCATCTCCACTCTCAACAGTTGACACATCAGACTTTCACAAATACTTTCCTTTGAATAAAGACTCTCCCAAGCAGCCAAAATCTCACAGCCACTGTCTGCCACCATTCTTTCAGATGGCACAATGTTTCTTATAGAAAGTACAGTCTGATGCAACAGTGGTTCCAAATGTGACAGTGGTTCAAGCATGGCAGCAATGAACATGCTTGACATAAAAGTGAGCTTCTATCTAGGACTCAGAAATATTTGCATCATTCCAAGATTTCTGGTGCAAGTATATTTTATGTACTAGTTTTTGCTGTGGATTTGCTTATATAACATCTTTTGTGTGCATTTCAAAGGTTCTGAAAATCATTCCCAACTAGCTGACTGAGGAAGATGTCTCTCAACTGTCCGTCATGTGATCAAAAAGCACTTAACTGAATGTTCTCTGCTTGCAGAAAACACTTGGAGGCATTTTACAGTTAAAGTTAAAAAGATGGCCCTTGTAATCAAGGAGTTTATAAATGCAGGTATATCATAAGTCCCTGGCACTCTAAGATAGTGTCTTTTTCAAAGCTCCTGTTTCTGGTTGTAAGTGCACTTATGCTTCCAGAGTTGAAAATAGTTTGCGAGGCCTCTGCGACTTTCAGTCCAGGTTTTGGCAACTCAGTTGGTGCTCCTGGGCTGCTAGATTGCCCCGCCTTTGCTCCACAATCTAGTGATTCACCGCCTCTCTCCCTCACCTTTATAATTTCATCATCTTCTATTGCACTGTCGAAATCTCACTCCCATTTTGGACAGAAATTGAAGCATCTCCTTTTTTAAAAAAAAAAAAATCCTGTTCAAGGCAAGATTTCAGCTCAGCTTGAATAGAATTCTGGCTTCACCTGGGCCAGCTAGAACTGAGGGCTTTTGGGGTCTCTGGTGGACGTTTTTTTTTCTCCCCAGTGCGATGAAACATAATGTCCGCTAGATGGCGCCCAATTGCAAAAGAAGTAGGGCTGGATTGGATTTAAGGAATGAAATTTAAGTGCTCGAACTTATTTCTGTCGCCTTAAAAACGACTGTGCGGTGCGCATTGGTGGAGGGAAGCAAGGTCTGGAAGGAATTCACGCAGTGGCAGGAGCAGCTCCAGGGGACCGCTGATAGAGCCATTATCGCTTCGTGATTACAGCGGCAGACCGAGCCTGCCGGGTTAGGAGAATGTGGTGGAAACTACTGGATCATCTTTCCCATGTAAAAAGGCAGAATAGAGCAGCTCTGGAGTCCATAGACAGGCATATCCCCCGCGCAAACTTCACGCCTGAACAAAGTGGCCAGATTTCGGTAGAGTCGGGCTCCTATTGACACTAGGGGCCATCTGCTGGTCAGCTTGGCCTCCTTTTCCCCCACCCCCAGAACGAAGGTTGTGTCCTGATTTTGTTGGTGGGAAAGAAGCAGGCGGTCATTCTTTGCCAGGGGCATCAGTGCAAGCTCACACATCACAATCAATAGCAATCCGCATGACTACAGCCTTAATGCCCACCAGACTTAGAGATCTAGGAAAATATTTTCTTGAAAATAGGAAGGGCGGGAGGGAGGGAGGGAGGAGGAAGGAGGGAAGGATCCAATCTGGGTTATATTCAGCTTTATATTCATGCAGTTTTAAGATATGATTTTAAATATTCCTTATTCATTAATATTGATATTCTTTCTTTAATAATATTCATGAAGGCAAAGGAAGTCCTTTGGAGCCTAGGAAGTCCTAATTTAGCCCTGGAAGTCTTAATGTAGCCCTGGTGGTCTGACTATTCCCTTCTCAATGTATGGCCATCACTTTTACATAGTACTTGGGGCTTAGTACTTAGCAATTTGAACATGCTTCTCTTTTGAAGATCCATCTGAGATGTACACAGGTAGACCCCACCTTCCACACAGATCCTTTGGATTTATTTCCCCGAATTCTGAGGACATTGGATTTGGTTGTATAATGCTAAAGTGTCAGAAAAGCACTCTGGGTAAAAAGGTCTGGTTCACAGAGTTGCCTGTGGCCTGGGGAATGTGGGTTAGCTCTTTGGGTCTCACTTTTCATTTACTTAAAATATTTAAACTGTTTGATTATTAATATCCTTCCAACTCAAATATAAACCTGGGTAGTGTGTGTTTGTATTTATGTGTGTGTGTGTGTGTGTGTGTGTGTGTTTGTATTTTTCTGGTATTCTACTGGGATAAAGATAAAATAGTGAAAAGAGTGGTTGGCTGGACATGGGGGCACATGAGATCTCCATAACTGTTGGTGCAATTCAGTCATTAAAAGAAAGACCTAAAGACCTACATTTAAGTTAATGTTTCATTGCTTCATTGTTTTATCATTATTGATCAGAAATGTTTTGTTTATGAGTTCTTGCTGAAAGGTAGGATTAGAGTGAAAATAATGTCAATGATAAATGTAACAGAGCACCATGCATGTAATTGGAGCTTACTACACATATGTGGAATTGAGCAAGTTATTAATGGAGGTCCTTTCGGGCTTAAAGGGCAAGCCATGTGAAACACTTTGTGATTCATTTTAATTCTTCATCAGTCTCAAGAACCACCATCACTAACTGTTTAAAGTAGGATCTCAGTAATTCTTCCACTTCCAAGAGTGGATTATGAATGCCCATGTACATCTTGCTTGGTATGTGTGCTGAAGAATTAACTCCTCTCTCAGCCATTATCTGTATCTGTGTTCTAGGTGGAATGGTGTTAGGAGGGCCTAAGTGTCTCAGGATCAGCCGGCCAGGGAGAACAGTGACAGCAGGAAGATAAGGGAGGTGGCCCAGCAGCTGGGCTGGGGCCCAGAATTGTGTGGAGGGGTTTGCTTGAAGAGATTGGAGGGAGGGTTTTAAGGAAGCTCCATGGGATTGTTGGGGTGTGGAAAGAGGACACAGGTTGAAACTGGAGAAGCATGAAATCTATTTGGCAGTGCAGCAAGTGTCGGGGTTCCCTACGGAAAGCAGAAGTTAAAAAGGAAATCCCCTGTGATGGACATTCCAGGAGGCAAAGAGCCCCAATGTAATCCCAGGAGGCAGGACCAGGGACACAGGAGGTAAATGGAGAAGGAAGAGGCAGGAGAAGTAGGGCAGGACAGACAATTCCTTAACTGGGAAGGGACACTCCTAGCAGTACATATACCTTTGAGGGTTTGGGAATTTTATTCCTTAGATGAACACTTGTGTTTTCTTCTTTCTCTCTGTCCCTCTCTCTTTCCCTCTCCCTCTATATTTTAAGAATATAACAAAATGATATAGAAAATTTCATTTGATGAAGTGTAGAGACTAACAGAATTATGATGTAAGTTTTTCTAAATAGATTGAACAGCCACCGTGTACCCAGAAGGATTCCTTTTTATAAAGAGGCAGTAGGGTAGAGTCAAAGGAAGCATATAAACCTTTGAATTCCAGTTATAGTACTTGGTAGTCATGTGACCAGTAAAGGGTAAATTACTGTACTTCTCCAAAACCCAGTTTCTCCAATTGTATAAAGTGTGTTTTGGAGGATTATACCTCCTTTATGTATTTATTTATCAAGACTATAATAGTGTCAATAGATACTTTTTTTTTTTTTTTTTTTTAATTGTGATGAGTGACATCTATCACCTTTTTGGACCTGGAAACTAAAATAAGAGTCTGACACATAATGCATTTACCAGAGAAGATGAGTTTGTTGATCTACATTTTTGCTGAAAGCATCTTGGATGCCAGACTGTAATTAATTTCTGTGTTAACTATTTACCAGCCTTGAGGTCTGCCCATTTTTGAGGAGGTTTCCTAGGGATTCAAGGAGAAAATAAGTTGTATGTGGTTTTGCATTTTTTAAGTCTCCAACCTGCACAGCTAACTGGCATAAAAGCCCTACATGCTTCTGAAGAATTTTCATAGCAGCCTAAATGAAAGACGACTCTCGTTGCTGGAAATGCTGGCAGAATACCGAGCAAGCTGTGATTTATTCGGTTTTCAGTTGATAAATCACAGAAAGTTCTAACATTGGTTTATATTTCTCATATCACAGATTCATTTATTCAGGGAGTTTTCAACAGGCGAATGGCACACCGAATGCAGGAATAACAGCATGCCACTCTCCTACATGTCTCTACCTCTGCAGATGTTATTTGGCCTAACTGACTGCACTGGTAACTCTTACTGAGAAGACGTATCAGGAAATCAGATGCTGATCCAAATGTGAGATGATATTCACCTAAAAATCTCAGGAGAATTTTCAAATCTTCTGTTTTTCTTCTCCCCCCCATCCTGTCTCTTTCTCTTTCTTTCTTCTTCTTCTTCTTCATAATCATTTTTTTTCTTTCTTTTTTGTTTTTTTTTTTTTCAATCTGGGGATTGAACCCACTTAATAACATTTCCCTCTCCTGGCATTACTATCACAAACCTCCTTTTTTACTCTGCCATTAAAAAGAAAAGAGAGAGAGAGAGAAAAAAAAAAAAGGAAAGTCTTGATTGGAATTTGTTTCATATTCTGCAAATGAAAATAAGTAAATGCTCTGTTTGAGCATAACCTGTAAATATAATATAATTGGGGCATAGACAGAAAATACTTCTCCTCAGCTTCACTAATCTTTAGACAGGCTTCTTCCTGACTCCCCTGACTTCCTTTTCCCTAGAGCAATTACCGTAGAAAACTTGTAGTTGCAACTTTTTCTCTGACCTTTGAGACATAAATCTTTAAAAAAGCCTCTTGTCAGTTTTACAGCTCAGGAATGTCTTTGTCCAGGGTCTGAGAGCCATCCCTTTGAGATTCAGTCATCAAGGAAGACACAGCCTGGGTCTCCCAGTTTCTATGGGAAGGAGGGAGCCTAATGTCGGAGGCCACCTTCCTCCTGTCTCCTTCCAACTCAACAGTATCTGGCCTCTGCCCTGGCCACTCCACTAGCTTGGCTTTGCCTTCCCTACTGGCCTCTTTTGTGACCTCCACTCATTGTTCATTCACAGCTGCTGAGATTGCTGACTCTCTCTGCCTCCTCTCTCCTGCAGCATCCTCTTCTAGTTTTCCCTCTTGACTCCCTTTGTTGGCAATCTTATTTCCCCATTAAGCGTTGGGGTTTCTCATAGTTCCATTCCCAGCTTTCTTTTCCTGCCATCTGTTCTCTGGCTGTAGCTGAAGCTTCCCAAATGTATACTTTCAACTCTGGCCTCTCTCCTGGCTTTTAGACACCAGCTTCGTAGGCTAAAGGTCAATTTGCCTAATGCTCATTTCCTTAGCAGTCTCCCCACCTCCAAATATTTTTGGAGTATTTTTAAATCCTTAAGGGAGCTTACTAATTTTGCTTTAGTTTTTGCATTTAACAATTTTTAAAAAATGAATGAATCTATGTGCTATCCTTTGTGTCTGTTTATACATTTTTACTATTGTCCAAAAATGCAGTACTTTATGAATGAGAAAGCAAATGTTTTTGTAAGGACTGCTTAATTCTTACTTTGAACACTTCTTGAATTTTCTATAATTTAAAAGACCCTACATTATAGAGGGAAGAGAAAGAAAGAAAAGGAAAGAAAGAAAGAAAAAAAAAGAAAGAATGAATGACGAACGAACGAACCAATTTACCTATGTGGGTGTAAACAGATGTGACAGGGGCTTTCAGACTAGCTTTAACACTTATTTTCTCTTCCTTCTCGTCTGTGCTCCCTGGGCTCCTTACTCTGTTATCTAAAGCTGCTATCATAGTGGAATAACTGAAGTACCATTAGTCTTCCAGAATGGTCTTTTTCCTCCTGCTCCTTCTGGGATAGTCCCTCCTTGTCTCTCCTAGAAATCCCAGTTTCTATGTACTCTTTATACCACCACCATCTTAACCAAGACTGGGCTCATTATCACTGTCTACAAAGCTGCCATGTGACCCCTCACCTCCGTGGAATTGCTCTCTCCTCTGTACTTTATAACATGACTGCTTGCATCCTGATTATAGAGGTTCTATTATAGCTTTTGGTATTTGCTTCTATTTCTCTTCCTATTTTGTTCTTTGAGTAGAGACAGTGTTGATTCATCTCTGGGTCCTGCTGCCTATGAGATGTCTGACTCATGACAGATGATCCATAATTGTTCACTGAAGTATGAGTGAACAGCGACCCGAATCACGATGGCATTATCCTCTACTTGCTTACTTTCCTGTAGCAGTAGAGATAAGGGCCAGAAGAATGAAGAGGCTGGGTAACTGTTGATGGCTTCAGAAAAATTACCCACCGTTTGGAAATAAAGAGCAAAGTTGACTACATGACCTTAAATGTTGTGTTAGAATACCAGCAATCCCACCTAGTGAACCAGGACCTCTGTGGGCCAATCTGACCTGCTGTCTGCCTTTGTACAATATACAAGCTAAGGGTGGTTTTTACATTTTTAAATGGTTAGATTTTAAATGGTTATATAAGTTCTTACATAATGTCTTCAATTTGCCTTTTGGTTTGCAAAGCCTAAAATATTTACTCTGTGGCCCTTGAATACAAAGTTTGCTGATGCCTAGAAGGCAGTAACTCTGACTTGCTATTTGCTATTGATTATGGTTCAGACATTTCACAACTCTGTAAAGCTAGAAGTTAATGCATAGAAGATTGATAAAATACAATGATAGTGCTGTTTTATATTTACCAACCTTACTTCATCAATCTCTTTGTTATCTGGCTGTAGAAAATCCCAGTTTCTATGTCCTCTTTACACCAGCTCTGTTATCCTAACGATTCTCTGACTAATAAGCTAAACAAATGTTTGGCATTGCTTGCTTTGGCATAGCACACTGTGCAATGGGTGATTCTTTGTACAGGTGGGGGAGGCAGAGTGGGAAAGGCAGGTGATTCCGGAGGCTGGGGAAATACTGGAGATGAGGTGGGAGACCTTGCCTGTCCTCTGCTCTGTGTAGCATGGTTCTGGTCTCCTATTTCTCACAAGAAAGTGATAAGGGAAGGGCAAAAGGGTGAGAAATCCAGTAACTTGGTTTCTCTATGGTGTTTAGCTCTCCTGTCTGGAAAAGGTTAAAAGTGTACCATGCCATCTCCATTTTCTGAAGATAAGTTCTTGGGATTCTCTCCATAGACAAACCAAAGTATTTATTTTTGACACACAGTTTTGCCAGCCGTTACCCTTTTTCCTCTCTGAAGATTTCTCATTTAATTCTCTTTCAAGGAGAATTTCCTCAGTAGATTCGACTAACATCAATGAGTTCAAGCAAACACTCAGAAGATCAAAACCTGAAACAGGGAGGTTTCCTATATTTGCTAAAATGACCTTTTGGTATTTCCAGGAATTTTGATTTTCAGTGCCTCTCAGGTCTCTTTTACTATATGCCTGCATGCTGGAGGATGGGCTCTGCGGAGTACAGCCCAAGGTGTTCGTATCTGAAAAGACCATGCCAGCAAAAGAGCCAAGAGCCATGTAAATTGGAATTTGAGTCCTTGTTCTCCAAGAACCTGATATAATTATCTTCATTCAGAGTCCAGTGACCTGAGAGGCAGCAAGTTCAGCTGGCTGCACTGGTTGGTTGTTCTAGAAGGACATTTTAATCAGCCTGTCAGTCAGTCACCATGACAGCTAATGCTCAAATATACCACCAAAAGGAGAGAGTCCGAATCAGCCATTCACACTAAAAAACTAGGAGCAAAATAGCTATCATATTGCTAGATTAAAAAAAAGAAGAAGAAAATGATTGAAAATCTTCGTATTTTTTCTTCATTTGCTTTAAAATTTGGATACCTATTTCTTCTATTATCAAAAGGACTGGGGTTGTAACTCAATTGTAGCACACTTATCTAGCAAGCATGAGGCTCTGGGTTCCATCTTCTGCACCGTCAAACAAACAAACAAACAAAAGTAATTTCATGCTTATTTCCCCAAACTAAAATTGTACAGAAGTTTTGGTGCTAGAAATACTTCACTGCAACTGTGTAGGCTTTCTTTCTTTCAAGAAAAGTGTTGTAGATGTTATTTTCAAGATGTTTTCTGAGATGTACAAATGCTTAGAGTAAGAAGTTAATTAACTCTGTTCAGAAGCAATATGGTAAGTTTTTGGGTTTTGGTGCTATCTCTACCCTGAATTGAAACAAGGCTGTGAACAGGAGGAGGAGCTATGAATAACAGGTGAATGAGGGGGTGCTTTTGTCTGTCCCAGTGTGAACTTGATTGCTGCATGCTTTGGCTTTATATTCTTAGCAGCTACAACTATCTAATGGAAATTTGTACTGCTGCATGACCTGCCAGTGTTCTGGCTCCTCGAAGCTGTTGCCAGCTGCTCAGTCCTTACCATCACCATCCATCCATCATAGGCTTGATCATAGACCAGAGGCACTAGAATACTTAACATCATCTCTACTTCTACATTCTTTCCTGTGCAGGCTGCCAGACCTCATCAAAATAAAATATAAAGGAAAACTAAAAACCTAAGAAAATGGTCATTAAAAAGTATTTTTTTGAATGAAAAAAGTTTTGCTCCCAGCAGTTAGTTTTAAGATGTCTCTTTTCCTTTTTCTGCAGTTCCCTGGTGCAGGGACTGGGTTGCATACATTAATTAGCCCAAGCATCCACTTGCTGTTTCCATGGGGGAATTTACCTTTTGCCTTCTTTGGTGAAATAACTAAAACCAGGATCCTTAGCAGTGAGGAGGAAGCTCATGTGGTCAGTGTCCATTCCTGTTCTCACCTGTCCTTTGCCTGTCCCTCCCTGCTCATTTCTACCTTGTCCTTCCCACTCATTGTTGACCAAAAGGAAAACTTCTGGGTACAGTTTGGCACAATGGCTTCTCACCTATGCATAACCTAGCATAAATAGGAATCTTTTTTCATATTGGATTTGTACATTTTGACTTATATAGAGGAATTCCTAAGTTCATTGTTTATTTTTTACTTTTATAAATCATATTTGACTTCCTAATTCTACTATCCTCAAATGTTTTGGCAGAAACATTGTTTATGTCCTAATTGATTCACCACAGTCATTTCTCGACAGACTTCTTAAATGAATTTATTTTTTCATTCATTCATTATTTTGTGAGTTTTCCATGTACTAAAACTTTAGGTCCTCTTACTCTATTGGTTTCTAGTAAGGAAAAAGTATGAACCACCATTTCACTGAAAAGCTGAGTGTAAAGTTTCAGTGGTTTTGCAAAGTCTCCCTTACAGATACTGTGAGTGATCACTCATCCATTCAGTACATTGCCTGTCAGATTCATTGCTGTACCTGGCTTTAGTATGGCTCCATTTCTGGAAGTTTCTGAGCTGATCAATCTCAAATTGAGCTGCCTCTGGAAAGCAGGCAGGTAATTTCCCATGTTGTCCAGCATGCTCTATGTGTCCCCTATATTTCCACCATTAAAAATATAAATTGGGCCTGTGCCCAATGGTATAGTAGGCAGCCTGGAGGTGTTCTTATCTTGGTAGTGCACCATAAGTTTGGCTCCAGCAGGGACTGAAACTCATGTTAGCACCATCTCACTTCTACTGGCTGCTTAGAGGAAAAGCTACATAAAAGAACTATTCACAATAAATTAGTGAAAATAATTTCAGCTCCAACTCTTACATAAATACTTTATCTATCTATCTATCTATCTATCTATCTATCTATATATATATATAATTCTTGCTGGTACTGTAGGTTGCAAATGGTCAAGTTAATTATGACAGTGTTGCAATAATAATCATGATTAACATTTATTAAGCAACTACAATGTGTCAAACACCATGCTAAGGATTATAAATATTCTTTTGGTTAATCCTCAAAACTGTATGATCTCCATTTTCCACTGGATATTGCTCCTAGTACACAGTCTCCCATTCAGGCTGTGAACCCCCAAAAGCCATTATTATTCTGTACTTTCTTTCAATATCACCAGTGTCTCCTTTGCAAACTCGACAATGTGCTACCAGCTTCCCGCCCTCTTTCTGAGACACTTTTTTTTTTTTTTATTGGTTGCTCAAGACAATACATTGATCTTGACATATCATACATTTGATTTAAATGGGATATGAATTCTTATTTTTCCACGTGTACAGATTTCAGGATCACATTGGTTATACAGTCACTTAACTGACACATATGTTGAGAAGCCTGTCCCTACAGGTAGAGGCTGGGGGCTCTCACCTAGGCTATGAATTGACCTTGGCTTGCATTGACCTTCTTGTGTTACTAGATGGTCTCTTAGTAAACAGTCAGCTCTCTGAGGGAGGGAGGAAAGGAGGGGTTTAGTCTCTCACCTCTCTTATGCTTTCCAGGTTCTCCCCATATACTTCCTGATCTTTACTGAGTGACAGGAGAGATTAATTTCCTGATCTTAATTGCAGGGAACCTCTGGTTCCTTCTCAGTTCTACATTAACTTTCAGGGAAAGAAGCAGTCTCTCACCAGCATTTAGGAGGTCTTTTGATTTCTGAAGAAGTCCAGAGGACTCACTTAGCTGCTCCTGCGTGGGGTTATTACTCCCAGGCTCAGTGCCTAAGGGCGGCCTGTCTTTTTAATGATCCTGTTTACAAAGGTACTGAAGAAAATTTTTTAAAGTTTCTCAAAACTCTTCGGTGTCAAAGATAAATGTTTCCTTTGGAGCCCTCTGGATTGCATTTTTGCCCTAGGCCTTTTTCCCTTTGCTTTCATTGTTAGTCTACAGAGCGCCAGAGAAAGGTGTTAAAAGATTCACTTCACTAATTCATAGCCAATTAAAGAGACTCTGTTGCAAACCTGACTGGAAGGTTGCTTTGGCAGTAGGTCTGTAGCCCTCCCCTCTTGCCCTCCATGGAATTTACAAAAACTTCCTTTAGTTGTTTAAAAAACAGAATTCTGAAACTAATGGTGAAAACAGTTCCTATTTGGGCAGAGCAAGTTATATTGGTACATACATTCTGCTTTAATCACTGGAACAGAGGTTTGCTTCCCATTATGTGGCTAAGCCCCCTTATCTTTAAGAGTTGTCTCCTCCACTAACTCTTATTTGTTTTTTTTTCCTACACATAGAGGCTGATCTAGGGTGCACAACTGGGAAAGGGAATTATTTTCTCCTTTCTTTGGTGATGGCGAAGTGACTTTCTCTAAGTTTGAATTCTGATCTGATTATTTTTCTTTCCTCAGGATGCTGTCTCAGTTTCTTCCTGAATTATGTTACGAAGAGGCTGTTCTGACAGCTCACTGTGACTAGAAGGTTTCTGAGGTAGGAACCCCCAGATTGTTGCAGTTCACCAAGAAAGTGCTTTTGACTTCTAGCAGAATGTAACTTAGCTTGACTGTGGGCGACATTAAAAAAAAAAAAATCTGAAGTACAGCAAAAGTTTTATTCGGAAAGGAAATTAAAGCTCTCTGTGAAGTAAGAGGTACATTTGTTCTTTGCTTTCTGATGTGGAAAAATTTAACCTGCATGTCTTAGGACTCTTTCTGATAATGGGATCTGTAGCTTCTGAAAGGCTGTTTTATCAAGTGTGATTTAAATTTAATTTTTTGTGGTTTCACAGTTGAACAGAATGCTCAAAACCAAAACAAAACAAAATGAACAAAAAAAATCCCCATAAGTTTCTCTTTTGGATTCTTTTACCTGGTTCAATGTTGAGAGAATAGCTGTCTATTTCCAAATCAAGTTGATGGGCTGCAGTGGAACGAAAATCCTCCAGGACCCCGTGCACGGGCTTGGTGAGGTTATACGGCACTGACCTAGCAAACCTCACCTTGCTGTTCATGATCACACTCCCATTTCTGAAGCTAAGTATTTCAAGTTGCTTAAATCCTGTAAGATTAGATTGCAGATACGGAACCAGCTGCAAAATAAAAGATGGTTTACTCTTAACCATGTTCCAAGTGTTCAGCTGCTGCTAATTCCATTTGTGCTCCCTTTCATTACCTGAAACATATATTTCAATTGCTTTTTATTGTTTTTATTTTTGTTTAATGTGAGGCCAGAACACCACTACTTAATGACCTGTCTGCAGTAATGATGTCTCATATTTCCATCTTTCTTTGTATTTTGATGGATGGGTAATGATTTCTTCACAATGAAATGTGAGAACAGATGATTTTAAAAAATCCAAGCCAATGTTATCAACTTGCATGCCAGGTTTTTAATAAAACAAGAAGTAATTAAAAGTAATTAAAAACATGTTCCAAACTGAGCCAAGGAGCAAACTGACCTACTCCTGTATAAATGGGACAGCAATTTGGAAGCAACTAGTTGTAAATGACCTATTGAAATCAACAACAGCTTCAATATCAATGTGTCTGTCTATGCAGTATGTTTCAGGGCCAAAACAAACGTAACGAGAGGAGTTAGTAGAGAACTGGCAGCCAGGAAATGTGGGTGCCAGTCCTGGAATGCTCCATACCTAGCTGTGTGACCTTCATCAAGCCACATAACGACTGTGTAGAACCTCAGTGCCCTTATCTGAATTGTGAGGGAGAACAAAAAATGTTGCCCTAGGGACCCCTTTACAAACTATAACTTAATAATCTCAAAAGTACACCTCAGGGTGTTGTGCTTCAGGTTCTCTCATTTGCCTCTTGTGAGTCATGGCCACCTTTGAAATCATTTTTCAGAAATATTTGAAACTTTGTGAAGTCAAACTTGTCTCTGGCCTCATAAGTGAGCCACCTCACTCATGAACTGCATACCTCCATCTGAATCTAGAGAGTGCAAAGATGCAAACTGCATGCTCCTAGGCTTGGCCCATACCTGATAATTACCCGGTCCCATCAAAATTTTGGCTCTGAACCTGACCCACACTGTGGTACATCCCTCACTGTAAAAAGAAAATAATCTTTTATATATGGTTGCAACTTTTTTCAATGCACTCTGCTTGATTTCTCCTTCTTACTTTGAACTCATTCTTTATGTGTTAGCATTCCTTTGGTCTTTACTAGGAGTCATTTGTTTTCATGTAGTGTGCAGATGGCTAGCTGTCCCTTCTCCCAAGTCCAAATTCTCTTCTCTTTTTTTTTCCTTTATTTTTTTTTATTGGTTATTCAAAACATTACAAAGATTGCAGAATCACATCGGTTACACATCCACATTTTTACATAATACCATAATAGTAACTGTTCTTAATGGGAAAGAAGCTGGCTCATTAGAGATCACATTTTTCAGCATCACTTGCATCCAGGTGTGACCATGTGCCTAGTTCCTACTGACAGAATCTGAGTGGAAGTGATGTGGGCCACTTTGGTATCACCTGCTGATGAAGAAATTGCTTTCCCTCAGCTCCCTCTCTTTCCCCTTCTCACAAGTGAAAAAAGGGATGTGTCATTACTCCTGCTTCTTAAATCCTGAGCCATTGTACAACTGGAAACACAGCCTTCCACTAAGCTGCCATTGGAATCTCCTCTGGAAACAGGGATATTCCCACACTCCAACTTTGACTAGGCAAATGAGGAAACATCCCTGGCAATGGCAGAACTACAGATGAAGAAATGTGGGTGATGTTTTAGAGCAGCTGTCCCACCCATCAAGTGAAAGAGAAATAACCTTGGATCTAATTTAAAAGTCACTGTATTCTTGATTTTTTCACATGGCAGCTTAGTAAGATATCTGGACTAGGTTCACAGGGACTCTTTTTCCTGAAACTGTCCCAGTATCTATTCATCTCATGGTGTGTGTGTGTGTGTGTGTGTGTGTGTATGTGTGTGTGTGTGGCGGGGGCAATGGCACAGGCAATCTTTTTCTAAAGCAAATGTTCACCTGAGAAATTGTATTTTATGTGGATTTTCATTTGTACAATAATTTAACTTATATGAAGTATACACATAGTTTCTCTATTATTGTCAGAAAATTTCAATCTGTGTGGTATAATTGTATAACTGTAATTGGCCTTGACTGTATAGAGGTACTACCTACTTTAGCATTTCTTATTTTACTTGTAGAAATAAAATAAATATGAGTTTGGAGATGTTTACTATCAAAGATATATGTCAACATGATTATCTTCTCACTTTCTTTGATAGGGGTCAGGGATAATAAGTCTTTAGTCACTTTTTAAGTTTACAAGAACTTAAGGGACCTAAAAGAGGAGCCTATCTACCTGAACTCTCTGGTCATCTGTGCTGGACCAGCATAGCTTTCTATTCTTCCATCAGAGACTGCAAATCAGGAAAAGTTTACCCATACTATTTTTAGATTCCAAGTTTAGTACTTGAGAATTATTCCTAAATAAAATAATTTAGGAAGAACTACAAAGGAGGAGATTTTAAAGGTAACTTTGTTTCCATGAAGTTGGGTGGCTGTGTCTTCCCTGAGTGTCCATCCTTTGCACTCACTCCCCCAATCAACACAAACCGATCTCAAAACTCCAGCTGAATGCCTCCAGCAGCAGCTGTTTCCCAGGCCTCTCTCCTAACCTGCATTTCTCAATATAGCCAATGATTTTCTGTAAAGTTATAAAAACAACCAAAAAAGGAAAGAAGAGACACAGAGGGCTGAGAAAAATAAGCAGTGTCCACTCACCAGCTGTGTGAACCGCTGCTCCAGAGCTTGGTACTCCACAGAGCTCTTGTTGAACAGGTTATTGGAGAAAGGCATGTTAGCAACACGCAGACTGAAGAATACTACCAGCTCTTGGCCTTTGGTGGCAAAGGTCATGGAGCTAGTGGTGATATATTGTAAAGCAGGAGCAGGAGTGGTGCTCTCCAAGAGGTGATCTGGGGTAGAAACATCCACTCAGTCCTGGTATCTCTGATGATACCAAATTGTCGGACACATCAATTTCTTCTAGGTCTCTGATCACATCTTCGCTGCTTGTCCTCAACCTGCTGCCATATGAAGATGCAGGCGAATGTGAAATTTCCAAAGCTAACTGGCTGATGGTAGAATAATCACTGGTGGGGAGAGTGAGCCCTGGACCTAGTACTGTCTGGTCAATAGACGTTATGTCTGTGGTGCTTGGATCAGTCAGAGAGAAGATGCTTGATGCCGTAAAGAAAGGTGGTGTTTCTGACAGGGAGGCAGAGGCCATTTCAGGTGGAGACCAAGAACTGTCTGTGGAGGAATCTCCTGAGACCAATTCCATTATGTCCAAGTATTTTCCAAAGAGGAGAAGATGAAAAAAAAAAAAAAAGTAAGTCTTAATTAATAAAATAAGATATGATATTTTCATTGATCATTTTAATAGTCCTACTTTAAAAAGAGAGAGATTGGTTAGGAAGGGCAGGCAGTGCTGTATCCAACCTAGGAAGGCAAAGGGTGGGTCCTTCTATTCATTTTATTTGGGCCCAGTCATCTAGATATATATGAGACTAAAAACATACCAGTTAACTGAAATTTCTGGAATTTGTGCCTGGTCCGATAGTGCCCACGAGGATCAGGTAATACAAACTGACTAATTTGCCACTGGAATATATTTAGATCCCAAATCACAGATGGCATTCAAATAGCATCACCTCATTTGGAACTTCTAGATAACTAGCTGCACAGTTTTGGCCTAGAAATTTTATTCATCTTCCAATAATGCATTTTATGTAACTGAATTTTTTGGATTTAATCATCACAGTTTGGTACTTTTACCACTTAAAATTGAATTATTCTTTCCTAAAACTGGATAACCTAATTGAATAGCTTGCCAATTTGCAACACTTGTATTGAGAGTATAAAGATGTGAGTGACATATATAATTTGAATCTTACAGTGACCATAAAACTTGATAAATATTTGATAATGTTTAAAACCTTTGCCATTTTTACATTATCAAGCCCTGATAATTTCTACCACCACTTTGTATTGCATTCTTGGGTCAAGTATATATTTAACTACTAAAGTTCACTCCATTTTTGGTATGAAATCAAAATTTAAAAAGTACTCATTAACTAAGAAAGCGGCCATATTAAACTTTTGATAAAAATATGCATTATTAAAATAGTCCAATAAACCTAAATCCAAAGCCACTGATGATATTTAAGTATTAGATGCACAAAACATGAAGCTTTCTGTGATTACTTCAGTGGCATTTTGGCAAATATGTGGGAAAGCTCTGCTGAAATCCAAATGCTAAGTATGATGAATGGACTGTCTGGATGAAGATAGAATCTTTGGACTCACAGTCAGCTAATTTACTACAGTGCAATCACCAAAACTGAAACTCTGAGTGATAAACAGCTCTGAAAGGTAAAATCATGTTAGTTTTATTACTTTCTTAAAATGAAACCTGGCTATTGGTGAGTTATGCCCCGATTTCAGAGAAGCACCCTCTTTTCTCTTGACTGTGGAGGGTGCCTAGTTGTATCTACCAATAATTTACTCAAATGTCAGAAATAATATTTCCTAGCAGCCAAGATCTCTGTGTATATACACCCGGGTTTATTCAAATTTCCGTTGCTGTGGACTGAAAATTTGTGTCCCTTCAGATTCATATGGTGAAGCTCTAATCCCCAATACGATGGTACTTGGAAATGGGGCCTTTGGGAGAAAATGAGGTCATGATAGTGAAATCCTCATGAATGGGATTGGGCTTAATGACTTTATAAGAAAAGACGTGAGACGTGAGAGAGATAATCTCTCTTTCTGCCATTTGAGGATATAGCAAGAAGGCATCCATCTGCAAACCAGAACTCTCATCAGGAACCGAATCTGCCAGCATCTCCATCTTGGACTTCCTGAACACCAGAACAGTGAAAAATAAATTTATTTAATCTACCCAGAACATGGTATTTTCTTATGATAATCTAAGCTAAGATAGTAACAGAAAAATCTGGGATGAATGACTGAAAGGCTTCCAGTGCTATCTATGGTTTGATTTGGTTTCTTTGCAACACGGGAAATGCATTTGAATCTGGATTCCTAGGATGCAATCTCTGGGCCCCTGCAGATGATAAGGGTTGAGAAATCTGAGGCAAGAAGCACAATGATGAATGTCTTCATTCTGCTCTTGGGCCAGCATCTCATTACTCACACCTTTCTCACTCTACAGACTTTAACCAGCTTAAAATAGGCTGCTGCATCATGTCATCAGTCAGTGAATTTCTAACCATCTCCCTTTGTGGCATCTTAATATTAATCCTTTACATTCACTACAAACCTAACCAAATGATTTCATGGATGCAACAGTTGGCTATTTAAATGTAGGGTTGCTTGATAAGATATAAAATATAATGTGTTGAAACACAGATCTGTTAAAATTATTATTTTTTGTTTATATGAAATTCATTTTTAACTGGATATCTTGTATTTTATTTTATTTTCTGGATCTAGCAGCCCCATTTAAATGTGTTTTTAAAAGACTCCTATTCTCTTTTGGCTCAAGATTAAACCTCTTAAGGCAATAGGCAATTTTGGGGGGGAAAAAAGTTATTCAGACTGTACCACCACTTAAGTGGTGTATTACAAGTATATTTTAAAAATGTTTTTATTTGGTTCTTATGTAAAAATGAGACATGACAGTATACAGGTTTTTTCAACATTGTTTTTTTAAAAAATAATTTTTAGTTGTTAATGCACCTTTAATTAATTAATTTATTTATATGTGGTGCTGAGAATCGAACCTCGTGCCTCACACACTCTAGGTGAGTGTTCTACCACTAAGCCACGACCCCAGCCCTCCAACATTAAGTTTTAAACATTATAATGGGAAAGTCAATTACTAAAAGCCAGTGCCATTTGTCTCATGAAATATTAAAAATAAAAAATAAAATAAGAATAACTGTTATGCTGGAGAGTGTGGGGTTCCTGTAAGGTGTGGAGGATGGATTTTGTATGTGTGCATGGTGGGGGCACCAGTGATAAACCTGGCTACTGGACATAGAGGAAATGGCTATTTTGATCACTTTCTAGGCAGAAGGTCTGTCCAAAGCCAAGACCACAGGTGAAATGATCCAACCCAAAGTAGGTGAACTGAAGCTCAAAGTGAGAGAAGCCAGCAACAGAAGATGGGCCTAGCACAGAGTGCTTGGGAGTTCCTGAAGTCCTAGTGGCCAGAAGACAAGTAAAAGGTGAGCAGAGTATGAGGTAGAAGCTCAGAACCAGGCTACTTTAAATGCTGCTAGAAAGGGTCACATATGCACAGTGAATCATAACCATCAAGTGCTTGTTAAAAACAAATCTGATCTCTTTTAGATCTTCAAGTGGTATGTCCAGTAAGTTAATTTTATATCAAACAAATTCATTTTTATTTATCATAGCAAATATATGTTATATATGATAATTATAAGTTATAGTCCTTTTTTAGCACATTATAGAAAATAGAAAAGAAGTGTTTATTATTAGTCTGTTCAATGAATAGATATGGATGGCCTACTGTATACAGGTGCTGGGATACATGAGTGAACACAATAAAGTTTCTGGTCCCAGTGAGCTTACTGTCTAGTGAAGAAAGACAGGAGAAAAAAAAAGGCAAAGGAAAATACATAGCATGCCAGATGGTGATAGGTGCTATGGAAATAAAAGCAGGAAAGGAGATGGAAGTGCTAGGGCTTGTGATTTTATAGAGGGTAGTCACTGAGATTGTAATATTTGAGCACAGACCTGAGGTTGGTAAAGAAGTTAGTTAGGCAGCAAATGCAAACGAGAATGGCAAAGGAAGAAAACTGTCATGTTCAAGGGACAGCTAGCTAGAGGAAAGTTTGACCATAATGGAATTCTGTGCTGTCAGTCAAGTGTCATGGTGGCCGAAGACATTTTCAAACACATAGCCTCAAAAATTTCTGCCAGGAACATTTAGAATATAAGAATCTGACAGGAAGACTGGCATCCCAGATGTAAAAGGCAATCAGTTATGATTGAATTTGTCTGAGGAGACTAGAAGGTAAAAATGCCTGTATCCTTAAGTCCACTCACATTGTACCAATTAAAAAATAAATTTTCAGCTTTATTAAGTTATAGTTGACAAATAAAACTTGTGCTCCACAGGGTGCTTGTGATCCCAGAGGCTCATGAGACTGAGAGGCAGGAGGTCAAAACTTCAAGGCCAGCCTCAGCAATGGGAATGTGGCTCAGATGTTATGTCCCCCTGGGTTTAATCCCCCATACAATCAATCAATCAGCCAATAACTTGTGCACCAGATTTTTGAATAGGAACAAATGAGTAAACCCAGAAATAGGATGAGGGAATCCAACCAAGACAAAGACAAGGAAATTCTGAGAATGACATTAAAGGAAAAATCCAGGTGATAGCTATCCCAAAGACTGAGAGAACAGCAGGTCAGAGAGGGGAGAGAGGACTCTCTGGAATTTATCAATTCCAACTTATCAATTGGAATTGATAAGTTACCTGATGTGGAAAGATATAATGGAAATGGCAGTAGAAAGTTTGGGAAGAATTTGAAAATACAAAAGAAAACTAAACAAATGAAAAAAAAAACATATTAACTTCAGGAAAACAGAAATGAGCCACAGAGCAAATGATCATCTGTGAATATATAATCTGCACCCTAAATACCAATTCAATTACAGTTGTAATATGATTATATTGGGAGAATTGGTGGGGAAGCCAAGGGGATGGTATGGGAAGAAACTTAAATGCTTACCTACGATAACAGAATGTATCATTTATTGATATACAAAACTGATATTTTTAAAAAATACGAGGAAGAGGGACTGCTTTTGGTGACAAGGACTGCAGAATGGGGAGGTACAGGATGGCAAAAGCCTTGTCAGAACACTTTACTATGATTTGATTTGACTTTTAAAGAAATTAGTCTTTTTATTTTGAGATGATTGTAGTTTCAAATGTGGTTCCAAGAAAGAAGAGTTGGAGGCATCAGTGAAAATAGCCCAGGAAGAAACTCCAGAAGTCTATCTTTCCACAAAAGCAATAAAAAACTGGCAGAGAATATCAGAATTGATATTTTCATGCTCTGGAAGCTAATAAAATATGTAGAATAATCAGGGAATGCTTAACTAAGAAAAACAGTCTGAATCTTGAGAAATACAGTGAACTCTGTGGCATTTTTGACTTTCCCTATTGGTGGCCCCCAGTCCCTAGTTCAATGGCAGCCTAGAAAATGACAGGCCCTATTCTCTTAAAGAGCAGAATAGACCTTATTAACAAAGAATTATTTGTTTTCCAATTATTTGTTTTGATCTGTCTCTTGACTGACTCCCTGGAAGAAAAACTCAAAAATGCTTGCCTGTATCTCTCCTAACTAGGAGGATCCTGGAGCTAAAGTGGTTACCTGGGAGGTGTCTTAAAGACACACAGGTAAAGGTGCTAAGAGCCACAGTGTGAGGCAATGGATGATGGATGCTGGGTGGGGCAAACAACAGATTAACCAAAAGGCTCTAGGATAGTCTGGACAATGAGGTGCTTTAGGGATGAAATGCTCTCCCAGGATCTGACACCCACATGCCCAGGCCTGCATTTATGCTCAGGAAGGATCTGAGAAGGACCTAAACTTTTCTCTTTTTAAAAATTGGGCTTCTGCAACAGCAGTCCTTCTGATAGGGGACAGACCTGAGCTGTGGGAACATGAGGTTAAGGGTATAATTCTATAAAATGGTTGGTCCACTGTGCTGACCCCCACATGCTTTCATTATTAAGAAGCAATATACCTGCAGCCTTGCCTGGATAAAGTCCATAGGCTATGTTACACTCCTCAGCAAACTACCCGTTATCTGCAAAAGAAATGCAGGCCCTTCAGCGGGGAACTTCTGTGACCCTGACACAGACCCTGACATAGACCAGACTCCAGGAGATAAAGATGATCTCCCATAACCATAAAATCTATAAGAACCGATTGCAATTAGAACTGGTCAGCATGGGCCAAGGTGACCTAGAGTTATCGCAGTGGAGATTTGAAAGTCTGATGTCATCCTGCTGTTAGTCAAAAGTCAAGAGATGGACCTCCACAGGATTCTTTGTAAACTTCCCTGGGATCCCAATAAAAGTGGAAGGCAGGAGAGGGGCACAGTCCTTCTTCTGAGAAGATGCATTCTCTCCCACAAGTGTGTCCTTTTCTCCTTCCCTATCCTTTCCAATAAACTGTGCCTATTACGCTGAGGAGCTTGTCTGAAATCTTTCTTAGTTATAAAAATCAGGGTTTGAAGGGGGGCCTTCATGCTACCTCAATTTCCCAGAAGTCCCTGGTCCTGTAACATAGTGAAGACTCATGGTGGGGTGGCTGCTTTGTGGTTATAGCTTTCTTTCTGGGGCAATGGAAGATTCTGGAATTGATAAGAGGTAAGATTTGTACAACACTGTGAACATACTAAAAAACACTGACTTGTCTGCTTGAAGGCTGACTGAAATGGTGAATTTTATGTTATGTGAATTTTATTCCAAGGAAAATGTAATATATGAGATACTGGGTACCCCTTTATCTAATTTCCCCTAATGATTATGTCTTGCAAAACTGTAGTATCATATCAGCCAGGCTGTTGATACTGATCATCTAGCCAGAACATTCCCACCATGTTGCTGTTTTGCAGTCACTCCCACTTCTCTTCCATTCTATCCCTCCTTAAAATCTGGCAACTGCTAATTGGGTTTCCATTTATATAATTTTGTTATTTCAAAAATGTTGTATACATGGTAAAATACAGTATGCCACTTTTTGAAATTGGCTTTTCTTCCTGAGCACAACCCTCTGGAGAGCCATCCAAATTGTTATGTGTATCAATAATTTGCTCTTTTTTATTTCTGTGTAGTATTTACATGATAAGAATGAACCACAGATAGTTTAACCACTTACCCACTGAAGGACATCTGAATTGTTTTTAGTTTGGGGTTGTTATGAATATAGCTGCTGTGAACATTCATGTACAGGTTTTTATGTGAACACAAGTTTTCTTTCTCTACCACAAATGTCCAAAAATCAAATAGCTGGCATGGTAGTTGAGTATTTAATTCTTGGAGACACTGGCAAACTATTCTACAGAGTCTGGTCCACTTACATTTCCAACAGCAATGTGTTAATGATACAGTTTCTGTGTATTCTCCATTATTTGGTGGCATCACCATTTTTTTTTTAAATTTTAGTCATTCTGATAGGCACATAGTGATATTGCATTGTGGTTTAAATTTGCATTTCATTGATAAATAATGATGCTGCATGTCTTTTCATGTGCTTATATGCCATCTGTACATCCTATTTGGCAAAATGTGCCTTCTTTTTTTTGTTGTTGTTGTTAATTTTCTAATTGGACATTTTTTAACTGCTAAGTTTGGAGTTATTTATTCCAGCTACTCATTCTTTGTCATCTTGTGGTTTACAAGTACTTTTTTCTCAGTCTTTTTTTTATCTTCTTTTTTTTTTAAGAGAGAGTGAGAGAGGAGAGAGAGAGAGAGAATTTTTTTTTAATATTTATTTTTTAGTTATCGGCGGACACAACATCTTTGTACGTGGTGCTGAGAATCGAACCCGGGCCGCACGCATGCCAGGCGAGCGCGCTACCACTTGAGCCACATCCCCAGCCCTTTTTTTACTTCTTAATAGTGACTTTTGCAGAGCCCTTATTTCTTCAAGTACCTTCTCAGTCTAGGATACATGAGTCAAAAATAAAATTCAGGAAGCTTGCTCTCATGTCATTCCTGTGGTCCTAAGGACCCTGGCTGGGGTAGCTTCTTTCAATATGTTCCAGTCTTCTCAAGTTTGTTTTGTACACAATGTTCAGGGTATTTAGTTGAACTTAGCAGAAGGAATAGGAAAAAAAAGGTGCATTAATCCTGTCTTCTGGAGATGAATGACTATTTGGTTTTTAAAATAATGACCTATTTATTAAAAATTAGCAAAAATAGGAAATAAATATGATTGAAGAAAGCCAGGCCAATACTGACAAGCTGGCAGGAACTCATTAAAAATTATTTGAAAAGATAAATGTAAGAAAGTTAACATAGATGAGATCATAAATACAGAAGAATGACAAATGAGAACCAGCACCTGTATAATTTGTGTTCCTGAATAAAAAAAACAACAGAAAAATTCCTCAATGCCTTGAAAGAAGAAAAAAAAATTTCTGAATATATTAAGACAACTTGAATTTAGAGATCCAAATGATATCAGGAAATGACTCAAATGAAACTAGTCCATATCCCTTGCTATAGTCTGAATGTTTGTATCTACCCCAAATTCATACGTTGAAATCCTGGTTTTATTTGTTTGTTTATTTTTTCGTGGTTCTGGGGAATGACTGAGGACTTTGCATATGCTAGGCAAATGCTCTACTACTGAGCTACATGTCCAGCCTTCATTTGTTGAAATTCTAACCCTCAAGATGGTGGTTATCTGTTTGAGACCTTTGGGAGGTGACTAGCCCTGCTGCTTGGGATTAATGTTCTTATAAAAGTGACTTCAGAGAGCTAGCTAGCCCTTTCATCATACGAGGACATAGAGAGATGGTGCTGACTATGAGGAAAGGACCCTCATCCAACACTGAAACTGTTGGCCCCTTTATCTTAAACTCTCAACCTCCAGAACTGTGGGAAATAAATTTCTGTTGTATATAAGTTTCCCAGTGTAAGGTACTTTGTTATAGCAGCCTGAATGTGTTAGGAGACAGACAGATGAGGATAGTGGGAACATGAGGTTAAGAGAATGATTCTATAAAATGGGCCCATTGTGCTGACCCCCACATGCTTTCTTTTCCAAAAGCAATTTACCTATAGTCCTGCCTGGCCTAAGTTGTCAGGACACGTCACATTCCTTAGCAAACTACCTATTAACTGCAGGCCCAAAATAATGTTGATAAGAGGAACCCAAGTTACCCAGAAAGGGGAAATTGTTGCAACTATATCCAGAAACTATGGATATAAGGAATTTTCCTCCTAACCATAACATGTGTAAGAACTGGTCAGCATGAGCCAAGGTGACCTAGAGCTGCTATGGCAGTTGGGACTTAAAACTCTCATGTCATCTTGCTATGAGTCAAAAGTCAAGAGGTGGACCTGACAAGGACTCTCTGGAAACTTCTCTGGGATCCTCCCAGAATTGGAGCGCAGGAGAGGCACCTTGTCCCTTTCCTGACAGGACCTACTATCTAAGTCCCTTGAGAGTTAGTCCCCTTTCCCTTTTCCTATCCCTTCAATAAACTCATTTTGGTTACTCTGAGCAACATGACTGAAATCTTTCTAACTTGATTGCAAGAATTGGGTTTGAAGGGCGGATCTTTGCACTGCCTCAGTATCTCAGAAGGCCCCAGCTCTGTAGCAAATGGACTAAGACATGCATCAAGAAAGAAAAGTACTGAATCTCAAGAATTGAAATAAAGCAAAGCTCAAGGATGTTTATTTGGGTATGTAGCCAGAAAAAGGAAGCTACATAGAAATGAGCCCCCCATCCCCCCCCAAAAAAGTAAAGAAATCATGGTGGTGTCAGATGATCACATAGCTAAGCACAACGGAGCAAATCTATAAGTGAAGGAAAAAGTGACTAAGGAATTTTATATCCAGCTAGCTATCCTTCGCATTTGAAAGGTATGAAAGTAAGTAGCTCAGTTCTCAGGAGCTATGGCACCCCAAAACCCTTCTCGAAACAACTGCCTGATCATATATTCTAGCCAACCAAAGGATAGTCAGAGAACTCAGGAATGGAGCTGTGATAGAAGGTTTGAAGTCCTAAATCCACTTACTTATGAAAATCTGTCCAAGAAGCTGTGGGAGTTGTGATTGTAGAACCAATTTTCAATTTTTAAACCTTGTCAGTGGTAAAATAATGCTCTATTCACTAAAGCCTAGGGTGGGGAGCATGGAATGGGAGACTGTCACTTTACCTTCTATAGCATTACAATAATATCTGCCTAATGTTGAAACGTGTAGCATAAAGGATAATGCCTCCAAGTGCTTCAGGTTCTCTTTTGAGGCAGGAGTCTAGGGTTGAAGTTGAAGTTGGTGACTGCAGGCTCTAGGCTTTAGGTGAATAACAGGAGGAGGTTCCCCAAGTACATCCATTGTTTAAGACAAAAAGAAAGCATTTTATTTCTATCTGGCATGAACTAAAGGACCCACTGAAGTGGCAATACTTTCTTCTTAACCTCTGGGGAGGTTTTAAGAATAAATAACTCATGAAGTAAGTAAATATTTATCTGAAATTTAGAAATTTCTTTAGTGTTATTTCAGGGTTTTTTTTGTTATAGTCAAGTAAAATTAAATGCAATAAATCTTATTAGAATTGCAATATAGAAAAAGTACATTTTTTGGGGTAAGGGTACTTCTATTTGTCCTCTTCCTATCTAAAATGTTTAATATGCCTATATTTTTAGATTGATGGATATATGGAATGATGAGTATCAGTCATATCCAAATAGGAAAAATTTTAGCATCATTATCTTATTTCTTTTTTAAAAATTATTCTCCACTATTTAACATTTTATAGTTATTTATAACTAGTGTGAATCACTTGTTTTGAATATAATGGTAATTACTATTTTGAAAAAGTCTATTATTTCATAATTCAACCTATGAAGTTCTCACAGATGTTATTTTTAGATTTTTGTTTAAGTTCAAGTCCCATGTTTTTTGCAGCATTATTTACAACAGCTAAGCTATGGAAACAACCTAAGTGTCCATTAATGGGTGGATGGATAAAGAAAATGTGGTGCATACATGCAATGAAATGCTATTCAGCCTTAAAGAGGAAATCCTGTCATTTGTAGCAACATGGATGAACCTGAGAGTGTATTGTATTACATGAAGTGAAATAAGCTAGACACAGAAGACAAATACCTTATGATCTCACATGTATATGGAGTGTAAATTTTTGAACTGAGAGAGAGAGAGAGAGAGAGAGAGAGAGAGAGAGAGAGAGAGAGAGAATGGTAGTTACCAAGGGCCTGGGGTGTGTAGGTTTGGGGAGTTGTTTGTCAAAGGACACACTATTTCAGTTAAATGAATAAGTTCAGGAGATGAATTGTACAACATGGTGACTATAGTTAAAGGTGATGTATTACATTTTTTAAATTCCCCAAGAGAGTGGATTTTATTAAGTGCTCTCACCATGGAAATAGTAAATAAATAACATATATATTAATTAGCTTGATTGAGCTATTCCAAAATACATACATATGTCAAAACATCATGTTGTATACGACAGATATATACAATTTTTATTTGTCAATAAAGAAATACTTCTTTTGTTATTTAGGATAAAAATGAAATATTAAATGTATCTGCATAGTAAGTAAAGGTTTTGAGTAGAACCAATTGCAAAAAGAAAATATTTTATAACCATTTTCTTGTGATTATTAATAACATTCAAGTAATATCTAGAGTAAAACTGAAACGAGGAAGAAATTTAATTCCTAACTCCTTGGGGGACTGGATTGTTTAGTTAGATGTTCTATGTGGTTATGGTTTGAAAATACACTCACAATCTTGTGAGGTAATATTGAGGACAGGATGGGAAGGAACAAATATTTATTTGGTACCTGTTCTGTTTTAGGCACTATGCATGGAGTATTTAAAAAATTTTTCTTTGGGGCTAGGGTTATGGGTCTGTGGTGGAGTACTTGCCTAGTATATGTGAGGCACTGGGTTCGATCCTCAGCACCACATAAAAATAAATAAATAAATAAATAAAATAAAGGTATTGTGTCCAGATGCAACTAAAAAAATATTTTAAAAAATTGTTCTTTTACCCCAAGCCATTTTATGAACTCCCTACTTATTATATACTCTGCACTTCTACCTGATGTGGATTATTTGAGTACTTGAAGTATCAATCTAATTATGTCTTTTCTAAGTGATGGAAATAGGTGATTAAGAGAGGCAGCCCAGGGCTACAGGCAGGGTGTCTCCTTGACCAGTGGTTCACATTAGAATGAAATACACATAGCTAGTTTTTTTTTTAAACATACAGTATCCTCTTTTCAAACCATTGATCAAAGATAGAATTATCCTAGTTGAGTTTTTTTTAAAATATTTTCTCTCACTGAACAGAAATGCTGAATCTGTGAAATCTTAAACACTACCTTATAAAACTACAGAACTCAGAGCTACATCATAGTTTATTGCTTTCTGTCTGCATTTTGAAAAAAAGAGAAAACATGATATCTACTTGCTTTCAATTTAAAATTAGCTTCTGTATAAGGAAATTGTGAGTATGCATTCGGAGAAAAGAGTCTATCTATATGTTTCCCTGGCTTGTTGGTGACCTTCATAAAACTTATGGTTGTTTATATGAAGAAACGAACATTTAGGGACAAATGAAGTAACTGTGATATGGATGTGACATGTAGAACTGTAGCTTTTTTTTTTTTTTTTTTGAGACAGGGGTTCTCACTTAGTTGCTGAGGCTGCCCTCAGACTTGTTATACTCCTGCCTTAGCCTCCCTAGTCACTGGGATTACAGGTGTGCACCACTTCACTTTATTAATTCTTTATTAATAGTGTCATATGTGCCCAAGAAAATAATAAAAATTAATATTAAATAGAATATGAACTTGGGACAACTAAGATACACAAAACATTACATGGAATGGTAGTTTGCTTTGAAGATGGCATTGATGATCCTTCCTTTTTGTGGTTCATTTCCCTGGATAACCCTCTTCCACATTGCATATGGATGAATAGCATAGGATGCTTTGAAGTGAGGATTTGTGGGTTTAAGTCTCAGTGACAAAACTCATTACTTTTATACCTTGCTTTCTTGAATAAATTGTTTTGGAAGCAGTCAGTGGTCCCGGTGTGAGGACATTCAAGTGGCCATATCCAGCTAAGCAGCTCACGTTGGAGGTGTACTCACCAGACCATATGAAGTCTAAAGAGGCCAGCAGACTGGTTGACTGCCACCCTATGGAGGGCACTAAGCCAGAACTACCAGGTGTCACTTAGATTTTTGACTTAAAGGAATTGGAAGAGATAATAAATCTTTATTGTTTCTTCAGTCCATTAATTTTTTGAGTTATTTTCTATATAGCAAAAAATAACCAATACATACAGAAACCCTTAAAGATTGACATTACAGGGTCTCTGTCCTCTAGTCTCTGATTTTGCCTTTTATCAAAATATAAAGAAGAATTTGGATTTTGGTTAAGAATAGTTGTTAAAACATATCATTATTTTATAAGAATGCATTATAATTTACATAAAATATGTTGAAATGAATGTTAGATCAGTATTCTGATCTTTAATGGGGACATTAGATGTCAACCTCCTATTTACAAGGAAGCTTTTAGAATGGGGATTTATATTTATATTTATGGTAGGAAGAAGAAGAGTGATGGAAAAAGGACAGAGAGATAGAGTATACATCCAGCAACATGGTTTCCAATATTGCTTTTGCTAGTCCGACTTGCATTTACCTAAGATAATATCCATGCCAGGGGTTCCCAACCAGTCAACTAAGTATCTCCTTTTCATAAAAATATTTTATAATGCCCATAAAGGGAAGTAAGTCTAATCAAGAATATAGCATAGTTAATATACATTTTCAAAATAGCCAATGCAATGTTGTGTTCCAACTGTAACACAAGAAAGAAAAGGAAAATAATTTATAATAATAAAATAAGTATTTTGAAATACATACCATACCATAATACCATAAGATGAAATAAATTAGTTACATGTCTGTACTATATGTAAACATCATTAATATCACTGTGGATTCCACAGCTACAAATGCAGAACAGTTTAGATATTGTATTGGCAACAAAAGTATCATGATCTCAGCTATCATTAGAGAAATAAATGATTTTCTGTTAATGTTGTTTAAGTTCAATCAAAACAAAATACAATCTTCCTTTAATTTACTGATGAGTTGTATTCTTAGAAAATCCGAATTTAATTAAAACTTTGTAAAATACACTTTGCAAATTATACTCATGTGAAAAAGGGAGTGTCAGGAAAAAATGCAAAAGACTTAAATGTCTTATCAGGTGCATCTTAGTGTTGATGACTCCTGATTGATCAGGCTAGTACTTGCTGAAAGCTGGGGTGGCTAGGGAAAAATTCTTAAAATTAGACAATGATGGGGTTGGGGATATAGCTCAATTGGTAGAATTGCTTGCCTCTCATGCACAAGGCCCTGGGTTCAATCCCCAGCACCAAAACAAACAAACAACAAACAAACAAACAAACAAAAAACCCCAAGCAAAAACAAAACATGGGGAACAAAAAAATAAAAAAATATGCAAAATCATAGTAGCCCAAACAGCATGGTACTGGCATAAAAACCAACACACACAAATGAAACAGAACAGAGAAATTAAACCATGTAAATACATCAACTGAATTTTCACTAAGAACATACACTGATGAAAGGACAGTCTCTTCAATAAACGGTGCCCACAAAACTGGATATAAATACACAGAAGAATGAAATTAAATCTTCATTTCTCATCATCCTGAAAAAAATCAGCTCAAAATGAATCAAAGACCTAAATTTAAACCCTGAAACTATGAAATTATTACAAGAAAGCACAGGGAAAATACTCCAAGACATTGGCATAGGAAAATATTTTTGTATGAGATCCCAAAAGCATAGGCAACAAAAATAAAAACAGATGAATGGGATTATGTAAAATTAAGAAATTTCTGCAAAACAAAGGAAACAATCAAGTTAAAAGAGAATCTACAGAATGGGAGAAAATACATGCAAACTATTCATTTAGTAAAGGACTAATATCCAGAATATACAAGGAACTAAAAAGAACAAAAACCAAAAAACAAAACTCCCAAATTATCCAATTAAGAAACTGGTTAAACATTTGAGTAGACATCTCTCAAAAGAAGACATACAAATGGCCAACAAATATATGAATAAATGATTATTATTACTCATCATCAGGTAAGTGCAAATCAAAACCATAATCATCTTACCCCAGTTAGAATGGTAATTTACAGAAAGTTAAAAAAATAACAAATGTTAGAATGTGGAGAAAAGAGAACTCTTAAACACTGTTGATGGGAATGTAAATGAGTAAGACCATCATGGAAAACAGTATTAAAATTCCTTTAAAAAGCTAAAAATGTAACTACCATATGATTTAGCAATCTCACTATTAGGTATATATTCAAAGGAAGCAAAATCATTGTATCAAGAAGATATCTGCACTCTTTATATTTACTACAGCATGACATACAATAGACAAGGCCTGGAATCAACCAAATCCATCATTAGATGAGTGGATAAAGAAAATGTGTTATATGTACACAATAGAGTTTTTTTCAGCCATGAAAAGAAGAAAATCTTGCCATTTGCACAACACGGATGGAAGTGGAGGTCATTATGTTAAGTGAAGTAAGCCAGACATGGAAAGACAAATATTGCATCCTCTCACTAGTTTGTGGAAATGAAAAAATAGATCTCATAGAGAGAAGAATGGAAAAGAATAGTTGTCATTTTAGACTGGGAACAATAGGATGGTGGGGGGATAGAAGGAAATTAGATAGGAGACAACAAAACACCACTAGGTAGCAGGAATCAGTTTGGATTTCCTATAGCACAGAAGGGTAACTATGGGTTACAACAGTCAAATATATTTCACAATAACCAGGAGAGTATGAAAGAAATGATTAGTGTTTGAGAAGATGGAAGTGCTTAATACCTTGATTTGATCATTACACATTTATTCAATTATTAGACATATACATTTATTCAATTATTATAATATACACCATAAAGATGTGTAAATATTGTATATCAAAAACTATACTCAAGTCTTGTGGGAAACAGAGGATTTCTTTGCTGTGTGCTATAATCCTGCATACTACAGAATTACTCTTAGCAGGGTTCCTCCCATTACTGTAGCTTTCCAAGAATGCTGCACTCCCCAACCCCCTGCACCCACCCATTGAAAAGATACACTGTATGGAGAAGTGTGACCTCCACTGAGAATTGCTGCCCACAACTTCTGAACTTTACCTGAACTTTACCTCATCAGGAACTAGCCATGTTAAGAACCCCCACCCACCCCCACTTTTTAATTTTCTGAAATGCTCTCTTATGTTCTGGGAAAGGAAGGGCTAACTGCAAAGAACTACTCCTCTTCATCAGATATAACTTGCTTTTCATACTTTCTCATGTCTCCCATAAGACTTGTGGACAGCTATCTTTTTTACCTGCTTTCATAAAACCTGCTTCCACCTTTGAGATATTCCTCATTAATGAATGTTCTCCCTATTGTGAATCCAAATAAAACTGTATCTCTCCTTAATTGGTACAGTTTGTGCTTCCACTGGTCTGTGCTCTGACTTTACCATTATATGCATGTACACATTCTTCGTTCAATCTCTAAACAAATCATCCTTTGAACATTTACTGAATACTCACTGTGTGCCAGAATAAAATGGCAATTTAAATCAATTGCTAAAACTGCATTTTTATTGTTATTTTATAGATACCTAGGCTTACAGCCCAGGACTAGAAAAGCAAATCCAGAGGAGAGAAAATTTTCAGTTAATGTGGCTATCATTTTTATAGAGAATAAGTGAAATTGATGTTTAATTGTTTGATGATTCCTACTTTTTTCTAAAATGAAGCTTTCTATCTATTCAAAAAAGCATGGAAGAAGAGAAAAGAGCCCTGGAGTTGGATTATTTGAATATTTGATCCATTTCTGCTTTTACTTCCCTCACTTAACAAATATTTATTATCTCTTGACTTTGTGCCAGAAATCGTACTAGATCACGATGACCACTCTAAGTTTTTAAGTACTTGGCACACACCAGACACAGTTCTGAGCATTGTATTATTAAATATGCCTTCCCAGGAACACTATGAGATAAAGTACTATTATGATCATTACACAGATGGAAAACCAAGACACAGAGAGAGGTTAAAAATTTTGTCCAATGCACAGACTCCAGAACCTGCCTTATTATACTGCTGAGGCTAAAATGGAGAGCAGACCTAGCCTTCATGTTTGGGGAACTTTCAGTCTCCAAGCATACCTATCTAATTGTAAGTTAGTCAGGTGTTGCAAAAGAAGATACATGGGGGTGGGAGGGAGGGCTTTGAAAGCCTAACAGGGAGGTCTAACTCTCTGCCTTGACTTGCGACTAAGTCATTCAGGGTCATTCCAGGTGAATTTGGATTGGCACAAAATAACCATACTGAGACAGAAAAAATACCTTTTTCTTGGGATTCTTCAGCAACAGCTCCCCTGCTCTAGCTCCCACAAGGGAGGCAGAAAAAAGAGAGGGGGCAGACTTCTGAAGCCCCATTTTATTGAGAAAGTTCCACCCCAATGAGGGAGGTCAGGTTTCAGGGGATTGAGTTCTAGCTTCCTGAGTCTTGTGGTCAGCAGATTGGCTGACATCTTGGAAGGCCACACCCATGTCAGGTGCTATGTGGGATCAAAAGGCAGAGAGAGTGCAAAGGACACATATGTGCACAGTCCAGACAGAGCAGCAATGTCAGTCCAGTCTGCTGATGTGCTCAAAATGCTCACAGTTCACACACACAGCCCATGGCTGGCCCAAGACCCTTCTCCTTACTGATGGATCTGCATTTGTAAAATGAGGCTCATAAGAAGTGCTCCTCCTGTTTTAGGGATGTGGTGAAGAACAAGGCAAATATCAGATAAGAAAGCAAAAATAAGCAAGTGCAATAATTTGTATTTTCAAGAAACGCAAGCTGCAATCATTTGTAAAAATAAAACTAATATATGATGAAGAGGACAGTCTGGCTTCTAGAGAGTCTCTGAGAATGCCCTTACACAATTTTGACTGTGAACTGCAAAGATCAAAGCAAGAGCTATTTTAAAGATAATGCAAACATTTTGTACATGTCTGGAAAATTGTTTACTCCACAAAAGGTTTTTACAAAAATATCATGAAAACACTGAGGTATATGTTTAATGTGGGTTTAATGTGAGTTTTAATTGCAACAAATATTCAGTAATTTAAAAGAACATAGAGACAACTTAAAGTCAAAGATGCATTTTAGAGGATGTTCAGAGATTTAGCTATTATGCAGGTTTTTTTTCCTACCAGTAAATGAAAGAAAGGGGTAAGAATTTTAAAGGCTGATATATTTACTTTGGGGAAAGTAAGAAATTGTAAAATCAAGTTAATCAGATCTACGATGAAGTATCTCTGTAGGCTTAGAATTGGCTTCCTGAAGGCAGAGCCTGGATTTTACATTTGGTAGCACCTTGCATGGTGTTATAGTTTGATATTAAATGTCCTCCAAAAGATCATGTGTGAGACAATCCAAGAAAGTTTAGAAGTGAAATCCTTGGTTTATGAGAGTGTTAACCTAATCAATGCATTAATCTTCTGATAGGGATTAATTAGGTGGCAATTGTAGGCAGCTAGGGTGTGACTGGAGGAAGTGGGTCATTGAGGGAGTGCCTTTGGGGTTTATATTTTGTTCACTGTAAGGGGATGTCTCTTTCTCTCTGCTTCCTGGTTGTAGTCTAAAGCTGCTTTCTTCCACCACACCTCTCTGCCACGATGTCCTGCTTTATCTTGGGTCCAGAGCCATGGAGTTGGAGGATATCTATGGACTAAGACTTCTGAAACTCTGAGCCTCAAATAAACTTTTCCTCCTCTAATTGTTCTTGTTGGGTCTTTTTGGTCACAGTGGCAAAAAAGCTGACTAAAGCACATGGAGTACTGTGCAACACGCCCAATAGGATTTGTGTTCTGTCTGTGAATGAGATGCTCAAAACTGTGGGTCAGTTGATAGTGGTCAGTGTCTGGTGCTTACCAAATTCCTGAAGCAGACAGAGAAGATCTGTTACAGAAAAAAGGATCTGGCCATGTCCCAAGCTACATGCAATGAAATGAGTTCTGATCAGCGTATATCTCTGATGTCCTCAAAAAGTTAATGCTGTTCAGTTAATTTTAGGAAAAAGTGTGAAAAAATTTGGGATGTGTTTAAGAATAATTGAGTGTCTTTCAATGGATGCTCAGCATCATCTAGCAGGCCTTTGAGAGTTGTCCAGTTCCAGAGGATGTCATGCTTTTCATTGTCCTTATGCTGTAGAAAACTGATGGTAATGCAAATAATTTGAGTCTACATAGAGATGCAAGTGAATTTTAACTGATGGAGTTGGCATTGATTATCCCCCTGTGAAAGAGATGAGAGATGATTCTAACATTATGGTTTATTGCCTAGTGAATTTTGATCAGTTTTACATCAATTTGCAAATCTGTGTCAGTATTCCTGGTTGCCTGTATCAGAACTTAGGAAACTTTTTTTTTTTTTTTTTTTTTGAGGCGGGCCAAGTAGTAAACTTTTAGGCTGTATGGGCTGTATAGTCCCTATGACCACTACACAGTTCTGCTCTTGTAACTCTAAGTTATCAGAGCCCAAATGTAAATGAATGTACCTGACTATGTTTCATAAAGCTTTATTTATAGACACTTAAATTGAATTAAATATAATTTTCATGTCACAAAATATCACAATTCTTTTGATCTTTTTCAACAATATAGAGATTTCAAAAACATGTTTAGCTTGCAGGCTGTGCAGAAACATGTGGTAGTCTGGATTTGGCCCACAGGGTTATAATTTGCCAAAGGAGAGCTTGTATTTGGTCTATTCTTTGAATTCTTCTTTGAGTCAATTATAGCATCTTATTGATTTCCTCATAAACTAATGAGGTAAATGAAATATTCAACATGAATTCATTTTACACCTTTAAAAATTAATTTTTGGCTTGGAGATGTACCTCAGTGGTAGAGTACTGGCCTAGCATGCACAAGGCCCTGAGTTCAATATTTATATCACCCCCTCAATTGTATTTGGAGACCACGAATCAAAGGCTAAGTGATTCTTTTCTCTGGGCAAAGAACAGAATTCTGAGGAGTCTTCAGAACTTCATCCATGCCTAAGCTGTTCTGTAAAGGAATTGAACTTGGACATCAGGAGAGGGACCCAGTATGGATATGTTTGAAAAAGATTTCCAGGAGATTCTAAGGTGTAGCCAGAATTGGTAAATAGTGAATTAAAGGAATTAGTATCTAAAAAAAATTTTTTGGGGTATATCAAAGGTAAGTTGTTTTAAGATATAAAACAAACAATAAAAATAGATAAACTCCTGTGATATTATTAACAGGTACAATATTCTTTTAGTATAAAGCAATATAGACAGATCCAATAATGTGAAAGAAAAAATTATAAATCAATTTAATTAATCTCTTGTTAGTTTTTCTAATTGGTTGAAACTTGGCAACATTTCTGCTAAAGAATTAAATATCCATTTAATTTATTTAAGCCTCCTTTCTTTCAAGAAAGAATTTGAGGTGGACCAAAGACCTAACAGTGCCAGAATGAAATTGTGAATGGTTATGGCTTTCTACTTCTGTAGATATTTCTTAGTTTTTTTGGATGGAAGACTTGGAGAATCTTTTTTTAAAGCAGGAATTGTAAATTTCCAAATCTCAAAGCTTGGAATGACTTCAGGGTACACCCTTTAAATATAATGGCTGAGTTGCAAAAGACCAAGTACTTTTATTCTTTGCAAAGGAATAAAATTTTCTGTCTTGTAGAGTCTTTCCATATATTTTATCTGTTTATGGTCATCCGAGGTTTTAATACATATCACAAAAATATATTTGCATTTTATACAGATTTGCAATATATTTTGCATAACAAGCCCCAATTTCCCCATTTATTTAATCAATATCAGTTATTCAAATACTCAATATATTGGATTTTTCATCTTAATTCTCCTTCCTTTGCTTTGTGTATTGTATGTCCAGTCTGACGAATTACGTTTCCTCTGACTCATAGTCACATGCACTATAGCTGTGCTGTGCCTGAGTCTTTGCAAAGAAGGCTATGCATTTTTAAAAATATTTTAACTTTATTTTTTTAGTTTTAGGTGGACACAATATCTTTATTTATTTATTTATTTATATGTGGCACTGAGAATCAAACCCAGGGCCTCATGCATGCCAGGGGAGTGCGCTACCACTTGAGCCACATCCCCAGCCCCAAAGGCTATGCATTTTTTTGGTACCTTCTCCCTCTTTCCCTTTGGTCAGTCTCAGTATACTTTCCTTTAAAATTATAATTACTAACTCATGTTAACTATATGGATTAGTAGGTTTCTCTGTAACATTACCATACATGCTTGTCCCCAGTGTATTCTCATTACTAATATATTTTGCTATTGCTTTCTTTCCTATATGTGTGTTCTTTATTTTGTTTAGGTCTGTCAGCACTTCTCTGAGAAGGGCAACGTAGGTATTGTTACATCACATACAAATGAAAAATCTGAGGCTGAGATAAATTAAAGTCTTGTTCACAATTAACTTCTTATAGGATCAGTGATAAAGTTTAGTCTTTTTAACATATCCATTTTATTTTCACAAAAAAGCTAAAAGCTCTCCTTTGCCTCTTTGCCAGGGTTTCATTCATCCATCCATGTATTCATGTGTGTATTCATTCAACAAAATTATTGAATATTTACCACCTGCCAGGTGCTTGCAAGGCACTGCCGCAATAGCAACAAACAAGATAAATACATTCCTTTTTTCACTTGCTTATAGTAGCTGAAAATACAGCACTAAGTCCAACTGATTTAGCACTTTCTGTGTATGTATGTCATTACGCCCAAAGGTCACAACCAATTCATGAGGCATTATCACTACCATAGTGAAGAAACAGATTGAGGAATAGAAAGATTGATAAACTCTTAATATAGCATCAATGAGGATGTCCTGGTAGTGGAACAGTACATTCATGGTCTCAAAGAACAATTGGTAGCTTAGCAAGGTGCTAGAATTGACATATGTTGTGAAGAGTCAGATGGGAATGGAGCTGGGTGTGGGTACTTCTAATAAAGTGGAATTGCTGAACCTTAATGACCCTGCCAGTCAGGAACATATGGGCTGACTAACATTACTAACATGACATATATAACAAAAGGTCAGCCTTTCACCTTTTAATAGTGGGTCTGTGAACCTCTTAAATCCTGCAGGTGTTGGGAGAAAGTTTACTGACAAGGTCCTTTCTCTTCTCACTTCCATTAGTGAGAGTTTGGAAGTTGAACTTTGGGTTAACATCAAGCAAGGAGTCCAGAGAAACATTTTTATAATGAAAATACAGATATTTCCAGTTAGGAAAATTACATCAAGGGCATTTTAACAACAGAGAGCCTGGCAATTTAGCAAAAGCCTAGTTTATATTCCTCATAAAGTTTCACAACAAAAGAGTAATTGCATTTATTAGCAATAATTTTTTTTTTCCCTCAGGAGAGCAGCTCACCCTGTTAAACCCTAGGCCTTGATGAGGCTAGTGCTGAAATTAATAAGTCAAATAGAGAAATTGAAAGGCAGAAGAGTCAAATTACTTGAGATAAGGAAGAACGTGATAAATCACGTAAGAAAAATGGGAATTTGATTCCAAACTGTATTGGGGGAGTAGCAACTCAGGTTCCCACCTGAAGAGCAGGCCTCACCATCATGCCTTAGCATGCTTCAAGGAAGATAGTTTCAGACACAAACACACCTATGCAATGGTAACTATTTATAAAGGAGTGCTACAGGATGTGCACATTTGAAGGAGAAATTAGATTCATGAGTACTAAAAAGAGGACAAAATCCATTAGCTTTGTATAGAGGATAACCCATCCTGATTTATTATATATTAACTTTATGAAACTTTCTTAGAAAAATTTAAACATGAGTATCAAGGCATACCCGGAAAAGAAAGCAATATATGCAAAAAACAGACATGGAAGAAAGTAGGATCTCCATAATATAGAGAGTAACTTCACTGTGATGTGGACAGCTTCTGGGGATGAGTGGAATGAGGGGCATCTTGGATGACTCCTAGGTTCAAGTCTCAGGTACTTTCATCAATGCCATTTGTATTCATTGAAACAAGCAGTATAGGAGCAGAACTCATAATATTTCTCATTGATAATCTGTAAAATGGATAGATCTATTGGATCATATGAGATGGTTTATAAATAAAATTAATTAAATAAAAGACCTGAAATTTTGAAAATGTTGAAGCCCAAATATAAGTTATACTTTTGTTATGGTGAAACTGTGCTTCTCCAAGCTCTCTCACCCCCAAATCTGAGTCTCTTGTGACTCCGTTAGAAATGCAAATTTGCCCTACCTCAGAAATATTACATCAGAAACTCTGGGGTAGAGCTCAGCAGTTAGTGCTTTAAGAAGCCCACTGGAATCAAGAATATAAGTAACAATAAACGTTGGCGAGGATGTGGGGAAAAAGGTACACTTGTACATTGCTGGTGGGACTGCAAATTGGTGCAACCATTCTGGAAAGCAGTATGGAGATTCCTTGGAAAACTTGGAAGGGAATCACTATTTGATCCGGTTATCTCACTCCGTGGCATATACTCAAAGACTGAAAATCAGCATACTATAATGATACAGCCACATCAATGTTATAGCAGCTCAATTCACAATAGCTAAGCTATTCAAACAACCTAGGTGCCCTTCAGTAGATGAATGGGTAAAAAAAATGTGGTATGTATACACAATGGAGTGAAATTATGTCATTTCCTGGAAAATGGATGGAACTTCAGACTATCATGCTAAGTGAAATAAGCCAATCCCCCAAAACCAAAGGCTGAAAGTTCTCTCTGATATGCGGATTCTAACACACAATAACTGGAGGGAGGAAGAATAGAAGCTCATTGGATTAAACAAAGGGTTTTATGGTTTAGATGTGGTATCCCCCAAAAGCTCACATGTGAGTCCATGCAAGAAGGTTCAGAGGAGAAATGATTGGGTTGTGAAAGTCTTAACCCAATCAGTGAATTAATCCCCTGGTAGGGAATAACTGAATGGTAACTGACGTGATAATGGAGGTGGGAATTGGGGTGTGGCTTTGTAGTATATATTTGTATCTGGCAAGTAGAGTCTCTCTCTGCTTTCTGATCATGATGTAAACTGCTTCCCTCTGTCATGTTGTCCTGCCTTACCTTGAGTCCTGAGGAATGGAGCCTGCTGTCTATGCATTGAGACCTCTGAAACTGTGATCCCTCAAATGAACTCCTTTTCCTTTATAGTTGTGCAGGTCAGATCTTTTAGTTGAAGCAGTGAGAAAGCTGACTGAAATAGTGGGGAATAAAGGGAAAAGTGTAGGGATGGGAATAGGGAAGACAGTAGAATGAATTGGACATAACTTTCCTGTGTTCATATATGAATACAAGACTAGTGAATCTGCACATCATAGTCATGTATAACCACAAGAATGAGATCCTAATTAGAATAAGTTATACTCCATGAGTGCATAATATGTCAAAATATACTCTACCGTCAGGTATATCTAAAAAGAACAAATGAGGGAGAGAGAGAGAGAGAGAGAGAGAGAGAGAGAGAGAAAAGAAGCCGATTGGAGGAAATTCTGATTCCTGGAAAAGTTTGAGAATAATGGTAGAGGAAAGGTTCTACAACTTGGTACAGGAAAATTTAGTGAATGAAGCACTGAGTTCAACTCCATCCCTGATCTGCCCCTAAGGAGAATGTAAAACAGTATTTTTTTTTTCTTCTGCTTTAAGCCTCTTAGTTCCTATTTCATACAAAGGTTACTTTTCAGTTGTATTTTGCTAGTAAAGATCAGGTTTAGTAAGTGTTATACAAATATTTATGTTCAATAACAAAATCTAATGAAGTCCAAAAAGGGAGAATTCTGCTTTTAAAATTAATTAAAGGCAAAAAAATTCAACTTCAGGCAGTAGCTTTGTATTTGACAAGCAGGAAATCATAACGTGATCACACTGAAGTTCCTTTAGAAATGTTCTTCCATTTGACATTTAAAATGCTTTTTATATCAATGAATGTCATTTTGTGCTGTATATCTAAAGAACTTGTTAAAAAGCAAATGCATGTTAAAAAGCATGTTTGAATTTCTAGGTTGTTGTCAGCTGAAGCTAGTTAACATCCTTCTTTGCTTATATCTTAATAGAATATAAATCCTTCTTAGGAAGAGAACCGGTATGATAGCTTTTCATGTTTTTTTTTTCCAAGTTACAGTTGCAGAAGATATTTTATATTTCAGTTACTTAAAATAATCACTTTTTCACTCAAGGCATTCTATAAGTTGGTTCTGTAAATATACTCACACACACACACACACACAAATATGTGTGTGTCTATATATATATATATATGTATCTATACATGTATGGCTCAGCATATGTATAATTATATAAATATACATATGTACATATATAAATATATATAAACTTATATGTATAATTAACTATAAATATACATATGCTGAGCCATACATATATAGATACATATATATGCTGAGCCATACATATAACATACGTATATACATATGTTGTTACATATTTTGTAAATACATATTTTGAAGATATTACTCTCATACAGCATATTCTAGGTAGAAGGAATAATGTGCCAAGAAGGGAAGAATGTAAGAGATTGGTTCTAAATTTCTGTTTTTAAAAGATAGCTTAGAAGCAGAAACATTTTGGGGGAAACCTTAATAGTTCCAATTGGAGCTATTTCAAACTCAAATTTCTAAGCATGTACTCATTTCTAAGTGATTTACAAAAGGCACTTTAACTACCCTTGGTGCCTTAGAAGCCTGACTAATTTCATGTCCTTGATATTGACAACTGTGCTTAAAGTATAGTATTTAATCTGCTTTTATTTTATAGCATATTTTGAAGAATTTGCAAGATTTATTATTGGAAATGAACTGTATTGAAGAAATCAAAGGCTAACCATATATAAATATTAAGGCATAGAAAGGTTCAGCTCTAAAGGACATACTGACATATTTTAGGATAATGACTGCATCTGTGTGTGTGTGTGTGTGTGTGTGTGTGTGTGTGTGTTAGGGGGGCTTATAGCATTCCACAAAGGCTGAACACATAGGAAATGTGACCATGAGGAAGAAAACTGAATGTTTGAGGCAACAGTTTATTACTCAGTATCTGAATAAAGAGGATTTATCCAAACAACTCTCCTTACCAGCAATGAAGTATGCTCTAATGACAACTATCTTTCTAAGCAAATCAACTCTTCCTACTTTTGACATTTTAACTGTGATTTGAAGATAAAACATTACATTAAGAAGATTTACATTTCTCTTCTATGGCTCTGCATCAACCATAGCAGTTTATAGTTCCAACTACCATTGAAGAAAAGCTGGGGAACATCCCTATATTTTCTACATCTATCTTACCAACCATTTTATCATTCATTCATTCATTCATTCATCTAGAGAATGTCTCTGGGGCAGAGAAAAACAAGAAAATAGATAAGAGTTGGCATAAAAAAGAGTGAAACTGCTTTATTTCAAGGGCAGCTAAAATGGATAACTGCATCAAGATGTCATTATAAATGGGAACTATCCCAAGTTATTATGCTATTTATTATTTTGAAACTGATAGATTTGTGTGTCCAAGGGAATACTTCCTTGGAAACATAAGCAATTATTTAGTTACTTTAGGTTACCTGATATAGTGTGTTATGGTTTGGATGTAAGGTGTCCTCCAAAAGCTCACCTGTGAGCCAATGCAAGAAGGTTTGGAGGAGAAATGTTTGGGTTATTAGCTGTAACCTAATCAGTGAATTAATACCTGATGGGATTAACTGAGTGGTAACGGGAGGCAGGTGGGTTGTGGCTGGAGGAAGTGAAGTTTTTCATTGGGGGTGTGGCTATGGGGTATGTATTTTGTATCTGGAAAATGGAGCCCCTCTCTCTGCTTTCTGATCATCATGTGAGCTGCTTCCCTTTGCCACACTCTCCCTCCATGATGTTCTGCCTCACTTCGAGCCCTGAGGAATGAAGCAGGCCTTCTGTGGACTATAACCTCTGAAACCGTGAGCCCTCAAATAAACTTTTCCTTACCTAAAATTGTTCTGGTTAGATCTTTTAGTCATGGCAGCAAAAAAGCTGACTAAAACACAGTTGGAGAGAGCCTCCTGCTTTTAGTTAAGTATAAATAATAGGATGGTTTTGAAGTACAAGACCATGTATGTTTGTGGTTCCCACAATATTGAAATGAGGTGATGAGATTGCAAGAGCTCTCAGCTCATTTTGCTTGAGCAACCTAGCATGATGCTGGTAGATGTGCTATGTTGCTATTTGATGATGGGACCCCTGACTCTGATCAGATCCTGGGCCTCAGATTTATTCCTTGCCCTTACTTTGCTGAATGCTATTTCAGAGAGGCAGGGATAGGGTGTAGACTCCTGTAGATTATATTTCAAAGGCTTCTTCTGTCCAGTTTTGTTTCTGGCTGGGTTTAGCTGATGTGCATTTGTTAGGAAGAAGTGGGGACTATTTCTCCATTCCCTTTGTGTACCAAGTGGCTATTCTGGCAACGGTTCTCTCTGGCTCCAGTTCCTATAGGACAGGTGACCTTAGCTTTCCACTTTCTTCAAGTGAGCTGGCCCATGGGCTCTGGCAAGGCCCCTCTTCCTTTGTCTCTAGCCTGTGGGGGCAGAAGTATCCTGGGTAACCCCTCTTTCCCACTTGGCTTCCCCCATCCTCCTTCACCCAAGTATCACATTCCCTACATTAAGTTCTCTGTCTTGTGAATAATAGCTTGAAATTTGAAGTTGGTGATATTTGACTGTTTTGGGCTTAGAAAGATGGCAACTGGTGCTTAAAGTGTGTGTGTATTTTTTTTTGTTGTTGTTAGATTGATATGGGTCAATTGATATGGGTCAATTAAGGAAGGGAACTGACTCATCTGATTGATAAGGGTCAACTAAGGAAGGGAACTGACTCATCAAAAAGGAATTTTAAAATACTGGCTCAGGCAGGGAGCCCGGGAGCCCAGGAGAAAGAGGTACAATGGTGAGAAGGCGGAGAGAGGAAGAATCACCTGCTAATCCAGGGGATATGCACAGGCAGCCAGTATTTTTCAGGTGGAATCAGATCAGACTACAATCTTAAATAGTCTGGTTGAGTCATTAGGGAAGAGAAAATAGAAAGCTGATTCCAGAACCCTGATGAAAAGTATTTATATTTCAGTGAATACATGAAAAAATTAATGCATTTCTCATCTAAAATAATGGCTTAGTAATTTTCAGCAAATCATTGTTATCCTCATAAGCCCCTGTCTACATTGTTTCTGTTGTCATCTGGATTGGTCCACCCCTCCTACTCCTTCACCTGGTGCCTAGCTGGACAAAGCCTGGAAAATGGTTTAGGGATCATGACCTGGTTCTCTTTGTGCTGAACTGTACTGAATCCTGAGGCAAAATTGGAAATGTGCACCCCTGTATACACTTATCAAAATATTCTTCTAGATTTTGAACCTAAAAGAACAAGTTAACAAAACCTCTACAGTAAAGGATGACTATATTTGAAGCCCCCACAGTGCCCAATCATTTTGCACTCATGTGAACCCTCATAAACCTGCCTGAAGGGCCTGGCAGGTCAGGAACCATGGGCAGATTGGAAATGACTATTCCTGCTGCACAATAATACAGGGCTATAAAACTAACAACAGTCTATCTTTATTTAAAAAATGGATTTCTTTATCATGAATTGTATTGCATAGCTTTTGTTTTTTGAAATATTATATTTACATATTATCTTAATTACTGAGTTTTAAGCTGCCCTTTAACTTTTGTGCCTGAGGCTAGTGTGTCATTTCTAGGGCCCCCATCTTAGCCCTGCTATGAGGCTTCATGTTACATAGGCACCCAGGCTGTGCTGAGACTAGATGAAGAAGAAGAAGCAAAACAAGGGTCATATAATTCTATGCAGGAATTTATAACAAGAAGGTTCTAAGGAGTTGAAAAAAAAATCTCACTGTGGACTGAAGGTCTTCATAATTATTTTAATAAAGTCTGAGGGAAAAAAACTTCAGGTCCATCAAATCCTGGGCAAATTGGCCTTCATTGGTTGTGAGGTCGTTGAAGGCTCAGATCTGGTTGGGAATCCACATAAAGATACCTTATTGCAGATCATGAGTTTGCAAAGAAAGTTTGAAATTAGGAAGATGGCCTTAGAGTAGAGGAGAATGATGCTTGTAATATAATTTGTCCTTACCAAGCAAAGTAGCTATCAATAATGAAAGTTGAAAGATATCATTACAGGGATATTGCTATAAAATGCATAAAATGTCAAATTGGATATCTTGCCCCTCACAGAAGAAAGCAGAGAAAGTTAACAATGAGCATGGAAAATGAGATTCCCCAAGGGAGAAATGAATGGAGAAATACATTAGTTTATAAGTGTAGGCTAAAAACTGAAAAAATAAAAACAAAGACGAAACAAGCAGACGGACAAAACTTCAGATGATTCAAATGAAACAAGAGACTTTCACATCTTTCATAAATAATAAAACAATGGATCAAATGGCTCCATAAATGAGACTATTAACATATCATTAAATCTCAGGAAATTTTTTTCAAAATCATCTCCCTGCTGTCTTTAGCCAAGAATGAAGGACACCCATGGATGGTAATGTATGGCAAGACAGTGGAGGCCTAGGCTTAGATACTGCAGTAGTAGTTTCCTGGTTTTTTTTTTTCAGCTTTATTCTTTCTATCTCACTTTCCTTCCTCTGACCTCCTTCTTCCTCTTCACTGCCCAGTTCCCCAAGCTGTCACATTTCTTGAAGAGCTCCTTAAATATATAGTAAAACATCATGAACAATTACCTGTACTCGAATTTAACACAAATTTAAAACAAAAGGGTGCACATACTTTGCTGAATACCTCTCATACATTGTTGGTGGGATTGCAAATTGGTGCAGTCATTATGGAAAGCAGTATGAAGATTTCTTAGAAAACTTGGAATGGAACCACCATCTGACCCAGCTATCCTACTACTTGGTCTATACCCAAAGGACTTAAAAACAGCATACTATATTGACACAGCCACATCAATGTTCATAGCAGCTCAGTTCTCAGTAGCTAAACTGTGGAATCAACAGTCACCCTTCCATAGATGAATGAATAAAGAAACTGTGGTATATATACACAGTAGAATATTACTCAGTATTAGAAGAGAATAAAATTATGGCATTTGCAGGTAAATGGGTGGAGTGGGTGGAGTTGGAGAATATCATGCTAGTAAGGAAGCCAATCCCCCAAAACCAAAGGCCGAATGTTCTCTCTGATAAGTGGATGCTGATCTATAATGGTGATGGAGGGGGTGAGTGTGGGAAGAATGGAGGAACTTTGGATTGGGCAAAGGGGAGGGAAGGGAAGGAAGGGGTCATGGGGGCAGGAAAGATGGTGGAATTAGATGGATATCATTACTCTAGGAATATTTATGACTGCACATATGGTGTGACTCTACATTGTGTACAACCAGAGAAATGAAAAGTTGTGCTATTTGTGTACAATGAATGAAAATGCATTCTTCTGTCATGTATAACTCATTAGAATGAATAAAAAAATTTGCAGAGCACCCTGGAGATACCCTGACTTTCAAAATTGAAGAAATTAACTGGAAGATCATTCAGTAATGTCACAAATAGATGAGTCTGAAGTATTGCCAACTTTCACATAAAGCCCCCAAATCAGTGAGAAATTTGCCATCATGCAGAATGAAGACAGGGTTGAGACTCCAATCTATAGAGATAACTTTACTTAAACTCCAAGTATATGAAGATTTTGTGTTCTTACCATACATACACAAAAGATAACTCCGCAAAGAGATGAAATGCTATAGTAATCAGTTTAATATATTACATATATTAAAAATCATGTTGTATACCCATATAGTTTTTATTAAAACCCTGAAAAAATCATAAATATATGCTTATATATAACAGTACTTCTACAAATAGATTTATTAATTTTCCTCTCTACATATGCTCTCATTTACTGTATCTCTATAAATGAAACTTGGCAAGTTTTAGAAATGCTGATGGTGGATGACATTTAGTAAGCATTTTATTAAAATTCTATGGATTAGTACTTATTTTAACATTTCAAATAGCATAAAGCTAATATATGTGCTTTAGAAAGGATTTTGCTTAAGCTGACAATACAGACAGCTTGCCAGCTAGCAATGGAGAATTGTTATTTTTCTATTGCATTCATTGCCAAGGAAGAAAAATTGAGGTAGAAGAAATTGCAAATCCTCTTATCTTTTATTTTACTTAGTGGGTCAAAATACCTTAAATTCTACTTCAGATTAATAAAAGCTATTCAAAGACAATGATTTCATTTTCCTGACATTTACATTTTTAAGGTTAGATGGACAGTGTTACCTGTCATTTTGAATAGAAGTGCATGAATATTACAGAAGGTTGCTCAGTTGCCCATATAGATGCCCCTTCTATAAAGTGACCACATCTCAAAATTGTAATCTACTCATACTTTTAGAAATGCAGTTTCACCTTCTTAAAACTTAAAAATGAAACTATACATGGAAGATTTTACCCAAAAGCATTAAAAATACTTTTGCCATTTCTACCTCAGAAGTGTTAAGATGCCAGTTTTCCTCAAGTCAAGAGCTACTTCTTTGATTAAAGTGCTGATTTATTGGATCATATTGTGTACCTTAAGCAATGCAATTCTCCACAACAGGACCCAAAGCAACAATCCTGCTCTGTGTTCTCAAGGATGCCACTTCATCTCCTGATTACTCTTTCTCTTGAAAATACTTGCCTAGCTGGTATTTATCACTCTATAAAATTAGGCAAAAAGGGGGCAGAAACACTTGCTTTCCCACTCTAGTTATGATGTTACCTCATGTGGGTCAAGATATGGACACATGAGGCAGAAATCCTTGCAGCATGTCCCATTTACTTGAGAAATGATAGAAGGGGAAATGAACTATGGAAGTGATGATGGGCCACTTTGGCCACCTATGGTATGCCATCCCTGTGCCTCTATTTATGGTTTTCCTCTGGACAACCTTCTCTCTATTCTTATTCCATGTTGAGTGCATTTTTTCCTGTTTTTTTTTCTACTACCAGCTTCTTCCAAGCCCACAAATACTGATTATCTGTTGCCACTAATGACAAACATGTCATTTGTTATGACTAAGGGCATTTCATCAGGCAAATATATTTTATCTTTGAATGAGATGAATTGTTGAATTATTACCTGATTTTGCCTCTTCTAGTCCTGGTTTATCATCTTTTTGCTGATTTAAAATATAAAACAGCTTCTGTCTTTTATCTACTATACTGAGGTCATTCAAGACATACTGTGGTGATTAATTTTATGTGTCAACTTGTCTAGACCATGATATCCAGCTATTTGGACAAATATCATTCTAGATGTTTCCATGAAAGATGAGATTAACATTTGAGTTAGTGGACTTTGAGGGAAAGCAGATTACTCTCTATAATGTGGGTAGACCTTATCTAATTGAGTTGAAGATCTTAATAGAAAAAGACAAATCTCCCCAGAGAATTTTGCTGGCAGATAGCCTTCAAACTTGAACTACCCTCTGTCTCTGCCACCTAACCTTGCAGATTTTGGATTTACCACTCTCCACAGTCGTGTGAGTCAAAACTTTAAAATACATCTCTTTGTGAAAGAATATGTTGTTGATTGATTCTATTAGATTTTCAACTCTAGGGTGGAAAAAAATCTACTCATATACAACATATATATGTCTCATATACAACCCAGATGATCACGGGGTATTCAATCTCAGGTGATATACAGACTCTTTGATCTCCTCTCTTCTTCCATTAAACATTATTCAAAGTAGTCTCTGGTTTATTTTAATATGCTTATTGAGTAAAATATCTTGTATCTTTTCTTTATTCTTCTTTGCCTCCACTCTCATCTCTGCCTCAAAGGTTCACACTAAGTACAGGACAAAGTCTCCTACTGTCCTACTTTCACTTTCATGATGTGGCCAGACTAACTTTCTTAAAGCCCATTTTTATTAACCCCATTTAGTTTTTGAAAATCCAGAACAAAATCCTTTCTCTAACTTCTAAAAGTATGCCTGATACACTACTTCCCTGCTTATTTCTCGGCATTCTTCTCTGAACTGAACTGCACCCTTTGCATCTTTGCTCTTGAAACTCATGCAAGAAGGGTCATCTCCCTTCTCTTCAGCAAGGTCCTCGCATAGATCCTGGCCTACTTATAGCTCTGCAAGGACTGTCTGTGATGCCCCTGCTTCTCACTGACTTTCCTGTCCTCTAATATTACACAGTTACAGACATATGTTTAGCCCATACACAGTTCTTTGTTTTTGTACATAAAATCTTCCATTGTTCACTACTTCCTAGTGTGAGGTATTGAATAAAGGCAGTAGGTGGAAAGCACACCATGGTTCAGGGAGAACCTTGATTTTCTGTCCAGAGCCCTTCTTTGGCTTGTTGAACAACCATGTTGAAGTCCTGGCATAATTATAATTAAGAGTTCTCTAACATAAAGTTTTAATCGACTCTCAAATGTAGGCCTTGGAAACCTCATAGACAGATGACTGTGTATTGTTGTTGTATAGAAGGGTCTGCATCTTTGAAACCTGTCCTAATGGGATAGCATAGACTAGTTGGCTCAAGTAACAGAAATGCATTTATCACAACCTTGGAGGTCAGAAAGATCATGGCACTGGTGAATTCAGTGTCCAGAGAGGGGCATCCTTGCTGTTTTTTCTTTGAGATGGACATTCTCAAAGAAAGAGAGGAAGAGATAGATATCATCTCTGTTCTGTTTCTTCTTATAAGGGCTCTGTTCTCATGACCCAATTACCTCCCAAAGACCCCACCCAAATAACATTACACTGAGGATATAAACTCAAAGTATGAGTTTTAGGGGGGATGCAAACTAAAATTTAGTCCATAGCAACAGCAGTTTATTTCCTCCAATATTTTTTACCATGCCATGTTTTTTAATTGTTTTTCCTTAAGTCTTACAGTAACCTTTTTTTTCCCCTGAAAACTTTCCTAATTTTCTACATGTAATAACTGAGTAAAATGTTTTTAAGTTAAGATTTCTGCAAAAATTGTCATAATGGCTTAATTTTGAAATGCATTTAAGAGTTTATACATTTTAGTTGTTGTGCTTGTCATTAGAGCTGTTTATCACAGAGGGATGATCTAGAGAATAGAGTTCAAGAGGTTTATTCTGATTGTTTTAGTGCTACTAAGTGTGAAAGGAAACAACTGAGCTAGCTTCCAGATAATCTGTGAGAGGGCTGCACAGTTTGGTGATGTGGCATATGCCTCTTGCCTAGCTGAGCCCAGAGCTGTCACATACTGGTTTCCTGGCACTGGTGAGGTGTGAGCATTCAGCTAGTGTTAGTAAGATACAAATACAATTCCTGCCATGTGATAGCGGTCACTCAAGAAATGAGAAGAGATGGATTGCAGATGCTAAACTAAAAGTAAAAAATATGACTGACACCCAAAACTAAAAGAAAAAAAAAAAAAAACTGAAGGAAAAAAACAAAATAAAAAACCACTGGATCATTGAACAGAGTCACTAAGTCATGATATACAGGAGGAGAAAGCAGCCCTACCAGATCTATAAATTTAGAGAAATCCTGGTAAGAGAGTCCAAAAGAAGTTTGTGAAGAGAAATTATGAATCTCCAGGAGTCTTTCTGTTTACCTTTTTAGTATCCTGCACTTAGTTATCTGTTTTTTCTTTCAAATAGTGGCTGGATCAGTCAAAAATATTACTCTCATGAATAGTTATCAGTCTTTCTCTTTTATGTAAACCTGAACCAACAAAATTGCATGGAGTGATACTAGTGACCATGTCAAGGATCTCAAAGTACTGAGAAACATTAAAGCATCTCCTGCCTCGTGCTCACCAGTCACCTGACTATCAAGAGGAAACAGGAAAGAATGTGTGAAATCACCACCCAGCCCAATCCTGCTCACTGTCTGCTCTAGAGGCTGAGACACACTTTGCCATTTCTTACTAATGAGCCTGTAACATGTTGTGTGCTTCCCTCAGGCCAGCAGGTGTTGACGAATCCATTCAAGGCTTCAGAGTTCTCCATCTTGGTTTGATCTCATACATACCACTCAAATTAATCTACTTCACATTTCTAGCCTGGATTCCTGTTAAAAATCCTTTCATTGATCCCTTGTACCTGCCTACCTCTAGCCACTTCTCCACAGTGCAGTCAGAAGACTTAAACTCAAATTTGTTGTGTCATTCTTTTGATTAAAATTGTTTAATGATTCTTAACAAGGCTCATAAAGCTCTACATTTCCAGTTTCATCATTTTCTAATTCCTTCTAGTAGCCTGGTTTTCTCCATTTTCCTTCAGTATGTCATATCACTTCCAGCTGTCCTAAACACTGTCCACCATTCCTTAAATTTTTCTTTTACCTTCCTATCATTCAGATCTCAGCTTAAATGTTACTAAGGAATATATTTTATTATTTGTAAATTGTGTGCTATTTGCAAAATTTTATAGTAAATCTATAAGCATACATATTACACTCCCCCACCCCCTGGCTGTTAAGCATTTACCAGCACACCACCAGCCTACCATTATAAGCTCTAGTGGTTACAGGGATACTGGTGATATTGATTTCCTTCTTTTTTCTGCTTTACTTCTCCATTCCTTTACTGGTTTCTTGTGCTCTTCTCTGAGGTAAATTCTTTGTAATCGAATCCTTGTCACAGAGTCTTTGTTTTGGAAAACCCAAACTATGACAATCATGGAGAGCATTTTCTTTGTTCACCGTGTTATCCTCTGTGTCTAATAAGTACAAGGTAAATATTTGTTGTATGAATAAATGAATGAGCATAGCATCCCAGAGAGATAGTACTAATTAAGGGAATTCACTAAAATCTTGGATCCTCTGTGGTCTACTGGAACATGAAGAATTCTTTTGTGTCTATGACCTACAGATTTCTGGAATTCATCTGTGATGGATAGATTCCTAATTTACATGGGACCCCTGGAAAATTATTGGGCACAAGTGCCATATGATGCAAAACCAGAGAATTGTCTTACGTGATATAAAGGAGGAGAAATAATTATCTTGAGGAAAGAAAAAAAGTAGAAATTTTGGCACCAAGGTGAGATGAAGCTGCCAAGAATTTCTGGAAACTGATTATTTATGTTGAGTGTGTTCACGTAAAGTAGTATCAGTATGGAAGGAAGAGAAAGGTGCAATTTCTATGCGCATCTGCCTCTAGCTGCTTCGGGAAATGTTGAAAGAAGTTCAACAAATGACTACTTTGCATAAAAATTGGACCATATTTGGGAGGGAATTGGGAGCAGCCTGGGAAAAGGGTGATCATGAAGAGATATTTGGGGAAATCATTACTTGACAGAATGGTGTAGCAGAAATGACCAGCGGAATGTCTCCAGTGGCGGGTATAATTGACATGTTACGACAGAGATGTCTCTCTAATTTGAGGTTACTATTGAGTGATGCTGCATGGTGACTTCCTTTTTTGCTCATCACCTCAACTGCACTAAAATATAGTCTGCTCACAGAGATATCATATATGAATGGCGATGAGGGGTTATCATGGAAATCTAGGCCATTGGCCTCCAGAATACGGAGAGGGAGGAGAAAAAAAGAATAGATTCAGGCAGAGAAGCAGAATGATTATCAATTCAGTGGAGAGTAGAAGGCCAGAACAAGAATTTTCTTGGGAAATGCCAAAATATGGGGCAAGCTGGTCATTAAGTTTCCCAGCCTGATATCTTGAGGGACAGTACTAATTTACCCAATATCTAAGTTAAATTTAGAAGTACCAAATTTGAGAGCCAGAAGAACTTCAACTTACTCCCATCTTTCCCTGGGCATTGTGAAGACTGTTTTTGAGTCTTTGCTGGGTGGCTATTCTTTCCTTCTTTTAGGTGACATTTCCCTCACAGACCTCACAGAGCAGTGTTTTTGTGTTTTGGTGCTGGGGATTGAGCCCAGGTCTTTTAGCATGATAAGTATACACTCTACCACCAAGCTATACCCCTAGCCTCAGAAGAAAATTTATAGTGTACTCATGCTCAGAAAACCTTACTTTCTGACAGCAAAAAAGCAAAAATACTGACCACATGGCTGAAATTTCATTTTTTTAAAATAAATATTTTAAAGTCTATTATTTTTTCTTTATAAAGTAGAATAATTTAAATAACTTTTTTGCCAGGTTTCCTGATTGAGAGTTAGGATATGTACATTTTTCTCCCTTTTTGGCGAGGAGAGTGGCTTATTGCAAATTCCTTTCACTTTTTGCCTACATTAATCAGCATGGTAGTTGTCATATCATTCCAGGTGGAGCTGACTAAAGTTCTTCAGCACCTTCATTTTGACCAAACTATTTACCATAAGGAACCTGGCCCCACATGTAAGAATGTCTGTGGAGTTCCCTGGGGACTCACCGGGGAGGGGACTTACCCTCCAGGAGTATACTGTCTGAGACTGATAGCACCGATAGACTGAGTAAGACAGCAGGGACAAAGAGTTATGAAACTATGATGATGTGCCAGACACAGAAGTTTTAAAAAAGGAATAAGAACATGTCCTTCCACTTCAGCAAAATTCAGCCTGGGAGAGATCCCAGACACACACACACAGCAATAATTTCAATATTATGTGTTCGATAGAGGTATGCAGTCTTTTTGCTATGAAACTAGGGAACAGATGGTATTTATGAATCCTTTTTAGGGAGCAGTTGCGGAAACCTTCCCCAAAGGTGGCAGGCTTTTTAAAGTATGATTGGAAGTCATCCTGGAAGAATGGAAGGGTATTATAGGCACCAGAAAAGCTAAACTGCATAAAGGTGAAAATACATGACAATGGATGACATATTTTGGCAACCATGAGTGGTATGATCAGAACTAATAGCAGAATGCTGTTTCTGGACCATTGATTTGGCTCTGAGCTTCTTAGTAGACAGATTAAAAAGGAAAATAGATTGTTTCCATCAATTCTGACTTTTATGGAGGTATTATGATACACATTCTTTTACTTACTTCCTTAGTTCACTCAACATATATTAATTTTCTGTCTAGTGCATGCTGGGAATCTGGATAGGCTATGAAAAGATAGTACTGAATAAACAGACCACAGTCCTTGACCTTATGGAACATTAACATTCAGGTTCTATACTGAGGTCATTCAACTTAGCTCCCATCTCACTGACTCATTTTGATGAAGTCAAAGGCTGAGAGAATAACAGGAGTTGAAAATGTGTACTGATTTTAACATATTACCCATATAGGAAATGAAAGACAAAAAATGTCCAAAAGGACAATACCACTGCCTAAAGTTTGCTTCTTTACTTAAATTATTGCACATTATTAAGAAACCTGAATATATTTTAAATGAAATGTCTTGTAAGTGAAAAATGTCTGTAATTTGGAAAAGAGAACACTAAAGACCTTCTGTTATTAGAACAGATGATCATTCTAATGAGCAAAACCAGGAATGCATTGCTGCCTACACACAGCTAAGCCAAACCAATCCACAAAATAATTTCTACCTGCATGATTGGATGATATTTTTGAATGAGCTGGATGCATGTTGTGCGGAGGACAGGATGTTGAATTTTTTCTGTATGTTCATAACTCTGACTTTCATGAATTATAAGTAATCTTAACAGATAACTGGCTCTGCAAGAAAGAATGGCTTGGGTCAACTTTCTTAACAAATATTAATACTAGAAGACCTCACAGTTAATACAACGCACCAATACATTTGGTGTTCTAGAGGCATATTTTGCAAGTAATTTTTTCTCAGAGAATTAATTACTAAATTAAACTGCTTAAGTTGAAAGATTTACAGGAGTGTTTTACCAAAATTCTAATGGCTTGGTGGGCATTTGTGACACTAACCTTTAGAAATTTTCCAGGGTAAAATTATCTTAGTAATATCATGGTGCAGAACTTTGGAGTTCTAATTCTCATTTTACCTATGCATGGGAGAGATCCAGAATTGCTTATGAGGGAAGAAAGCCTTGATTCTTTTTTAGGGTACTCTTTGTTTTGCTCTTCATAGAATAAAAGTGGGATTTAAAAAAAAATCAGGAAAATTTCCTGATTAGGTCTCCATTTTTCATTAGGATATGGCATTTTTTTTTTTTGTTATCATGGTTTTTATTTTCATTGCCGATTTTTTCTTTTTTTTCTTTTTTAAAATTGGTTGTTCAAAACATTACAAAGCTCTTGACATATCATATTTCATACATTAGATTCAAGTGGGTTATGAACTCCCATTTTTACCCCAAATACAGATTGCAGAATCACATCGGTTACACATCCACATTTTTACATAATGCCATTTTAGTAACTATTGTATTCTGCTACCTTTCCTATCCTCTACTATCCCCCCTCCCCTCCACTCCCATCTTCTCTCTCTACCCCATCTATTGTAATTCATTTCTCTCCTTGTTTTTTTTCCCATTCCCCTCACAAACCTCTTATATGTAATTTTGTATAACAATGAGGGTCTCCATTCCCAGCTGGGCTGATTATGAAAGCATATGGATCTCTCCTTAATTAGCAACATAGAATATTTGCACCCTAGGCCCACGTCAGCAAATAAAACTATTTTTGCTCAATAATAACCAAGAGCTCAGTTATGTGATATAATTTTTACTTACAGAGTATTGCCTAAAGGTTATGCAGCAATCCATTCCTTTAATTACTCTCAAATCAGTTCTATGTAGGTGGGCTGTCAGAACTCCACCTCTCTTAGATCTGCTGTAATGACGTGGGCTTTGGTATTTATTGCATATCTCCAGAGGGGGCCTCAAAGGAAATGCTTTACACTGATTTTACACAGTGGAGAGGCTGATGCAGACAGGATCTGGTTCAATCATAATCCAGACCATCTTCCTGCTACAGAACCCAAAGAGTAATTTTTCTTCTAAGTAATTTCCATGCTGTAAACATGCAGATCTAAATTACATGACTGATGGTGTTTTCCTTCTTGCACAGCCTGCTCAGAAGCTCAGAGCCAAATTCATGAACCACCTGAAGCTGTTATATAACTTTATGATATTCATTTTTATACAGTTTTCTCTACAGCATCATCTGATTTCTTGAAAAAAAATTATTGAGGTGAAACTCTCACAATATAAAATCAGTTGTTTTATTTTTATTTCTTCTTATTGCTATTATTATTATTATTATTTGTGGTGTTTTAGGTATCTGTAGGCTCTGGGGATTGAACCAAGAATCTTGCTTATGCAAAGCAAGTGCTCTACTACTGAGTTACACCCCCATCCCCAAAGTCAACCATTCAAAAGTAAATGATCCAGTGATATTTAGTATATTCACAATGCTATGCAACTAACCCCACATCAGCTTCCAAAATATTTCACTGTCACCAATAGACTCATCTTAGTTCTCTTCCATTATTCTTTTGATTCTTTAAAATGAATCGTATACTCCATGCATGTCTGCAAAGTGCCACAACTTTTTTTTAAATGAAACAGGTTTTTAACATACACATAAAAATATCTAAAACAAGTCCAAGTGCAGGAGATGGAGAACAAGGAGTAGAGAGTGGAAGAAGAATGAAGTAATCGTTTTGTGTAAACCAAGTGAAGAAGGAATTTCAAGAAAGAAACAGTCAACAAGAGCCACATGACAGAAATGTCACATAAAGTGAAGATTGAAATGATGCCGCTAATTGATCAGTTAGGAAGTCATCTGCAACTTTTATGTAGTCGAGTGTCTATAACATGTAGGTTAGAGGCAAAACCTGATTGTGACTAGGAGGTGAGATAGTAGAGACTCAGAAACCTGGAACATTTCAAAAAAATGACAAAGGACTGAAATAAAGAAGAGGCTATAGCAAGTTTAAGTTTATTTCTTTAAATGTTGGGGCTGCTTAAGCCAAATATGGTAATAATAAGTGGAGAAAACTTGACTGATGGACTTGGTTCTGTGATCATCTGGGGGTAAGCTTGAGCAAGTGACTTTACATCTCTAGTCTTGGTTTTCTTATCTGTGACACAGTGGCTTAACCAAAGTACCTCTGGGATTCCTTCTAGCTTTAGTGTTCTGTGGTGCATTCATGGATAGAAGGAATGTGAAAATAAAGCAAGAATAGCAAAGCAATTTTGAAAATACAGTAATTTTTTTTTTCATAGATACACTCTAATTTTTACTGGTCTGCTTGAATTGCTGATTTTCTAATTGGATTTTATGATATTAAAATGAAAGAGAAGAATCTAGTGAGCATTTAATTTCAATCCTTTTGCCAAAAAGTGTGTTGTGTTGTGTCCAACTACCCCTCAAATGATTTGGAAGTCAACAGGATGGTTGATGTGGATTGTGGTTGATTATAAGTGGCTAAAAATTCCTTGGTACTTGTCCCATTGAAAGATAAGTTCCGTTTTGTTTTTTTAATCCTTGAATATAGAAGGGCTCTCTGCAGCTGCTTAGCCATCAAAATACGAGCAAATGATGCAATGCTATTTCTGGGCCCTTAAGAGAATGGGATGCTGACTATTTCAACCTGGCTGCTATGCTATGAGGAAGCCCAAGCAGCCCCATGGAGAAGCCTTATAGAGAACAAATGAGGCTCTAGCCAATAGCTCTGGTTGAGAACTGACTTGCTAGCCAAGTGTGTGATCCATCTTGAAAATGGATCTTCAACACCAATTGAGATATTCTAGCTGGCACACATGGAGCAGAGAAGAGCTGCCCTCACTGATCCCTGCCAAAACTTCAGATTTAAAGGAAAAATAAGTGGCCATATTGAGTCATTCATTTTAGAAATAATGTAACACAGTAATACATAACTGTATTGTGTTATTTGTTATTGATCTAGTAAAACAAATCCAATTGTATAGATGATTCTTCTATCAGTACATATAAGCATTCCTGAAAAAACTATATTCTATAAAATTGCATATCAATTTCATACAACATTTATGAGGACAATAAGATTGATGTAAAATTTTGCAAAGAAAGCCCTAATGAAAACAGTAATGCTCCTGTTAAAAATACCAGTCACTGGCCGGGTGTGGTGGTGCATGCCTATAATCCCCAGAGATTTGGAAGGCTGCGACAGGAGGAACACAAATTCAAGGCTGGCCTCAACAACTTAGTGAGCTCTAAGCAACTTAGTGAGACCCTGTCTCAAAATAAAAATAAAAAGAGTTGAGGATGTGGCTCAGTGATAAAACACCCCTTGGTTAAATCACCAGTAACAACAACAAGAACAACAACAATAAAGACCAGACATAACCAATCTCTTCTGGTATTCACACTTAGAATCACAGTACATCCTTATCAGGTCTGTATCCTGGGACCTGTATTTCTTAAAAGAGATTTTCACCTGTAGTTTTACCAGAGACCACTATAAAATGGAAAGAATAAGGGTTCTTGGAGCACTAAATCATCTACTTATTAAACTGAAAAAGGTTCTTCTGCAGATATTTCAGTCCCTTTCTCCAAGGTCTTTACATATTGCTGAAGATTTCTTTTGAAGTAGGAAAGTTTGATCCTATTGCCTTTTGAAGTTCTTGGAAATTCAAAATTGAATCTAGATGACTTGTGAGTATCAACTTTCTTATTTGTTGTTCAGCATAAATGGCCCATTTGTTTGTGGCATATAGAACAATATACTGAAAATAAGGGTCCAATCCTCTGTTGCCATAGCCTGAATCATGAACCTGGGACTTGTAACCTACCTTGTCCTGACTGACTCAATTTCAAAGCCAAAATAGATTGCTGTTCTGAGTGGGCAGCAATTGGTGATGCTTTGGTTTCAGCTTCCTTCACCAGATCTGTCAGGAAAGGGCTGTCAGTACTCACTGTGGGATGGGAACCAGGGCTGAGAGAGGACACTGGGTATCCTGCTCTTCAGAAGCCAGTTCATTGGACAGCTCTTCTGTTTGAAGTGCTGGTGAGAACAAATCTTCTCTTGGAGGGAAGATGACCTTGTCACTTGTTTTTGAGGTAGTGTTGCAGATGGATTCCTAACAAAGAATGTTGTCATCTATCATTGACTTTGTGCAAAGAAACTCACCAGGTTGGCCAGGTCCTTCTCTCTCCACTGTATCAACCCTGGGTTCAATAAGAGGAAGCTCTGGACTCAAAGTAACATCCTGAAGAATGGATTTAGAAAGAAAAGTTGAAACAGAACATGTATCATACATTAGAAGGGTTATAATCCATATTTTACATATTTTCATCTTAATGTAAGCAAATCATTTTGTAGTTAACATACATTTACTACAGGGGGTTCTGATTTAAAAATATATCTTGCAAGGGTAACGTGCGCTAGTATAGTGATCTATTACATGATCTATTGCTTTTTGGCTAACTGGTTAGTCTGAAAAGGGCTCACTGTTAACAATTTGAATTGCATCTATTTTGTTCCAACTTTGGAATGCTTTCATTTTAAAAGGGAATATTGGGCTGGGGTTATGGTTCAGTTGGCAGAGCACTTGCCTGGCACATGTGAGGCACTGGATTCCATTCTCAGCATCACATAAAAATAAAATAAAAGGCATTGTGTCCATCTACTAGAAAAAGTATTTTTTTTTTAAAAAGGGACTAGAGCATAGTCAACACTTTTATTTATGAACACTTTAGTGATAACTTCTGGCACAAAGTGAATTAATGTAGCTTTAAGTGCAAAATTACTACTTATTATTTTCATTTTCTAAGATATTAATTTGAATTCACCACTTCCCATAAATAAATACGTAAGTAAGACTTTAAGAATTAAAAGTAAATTTATAAGGTATGTTTACCTTTCTAGTTATTTCTGAAAATCAAAGTTAAATAATATATTCTGCTTTAATTATTCTTTTTGTTCATAAAAATGTGTTTGTTTTATCAAAGAGGGAGCACAACTTCACTGTAATTGAAATGAAGATCTAGCCAAATTCAAGGAAACTTTGAATTTTAGAATATTTGAAATGCAAGTTGAATTATATTTTATTAATACAGTTACTGGAAGTGGGTTAAACCAAGCACAGACTGTAAAAACAGAGTATTATAATTAACATTGCAATGGTAATTTTTCTCTATCCAGTTCATAAAACTGATTTTGTTTGATAGAAGGTTTTGAAGCTTTGTTTTCATTTGAACAAAAGGACAACAAATACACTCACCTTTATGATATCAGCAAAGGGTGTGGGCAACCCTGACTGGGTGTCAGGTTTGGAGACTGGTGATGGTAAAACTTCTGTGGGTGAAAAATCACAAGATTTGATTATTTATTTTTTTCTTTTATAATTGGAACAATAAACAAGATTGGAAATAGTTAATTTGCAATAGCCAATTCTTAATGAGCAGTATAACATATCATTAAGAAATCAGCATTGCAGGGCTGGGGTTGTGGCTCAGCGGTAGAGTGTTCACCTGGCACATGTAAGGCCCTGGGTTTGATCCTCAGCACCACATAAAAATAAATAAATAAAGATATTGTGTCCAACAACAATTAAAAAAATAAATGTTAAAAAAAAGAAATCAGCATTGCATAATGACTGGTTCATTGAAGGACAGATACAAGGGTTGCATCTTGCATGCTTGTTTGATAAGAAGAGTGTAATGGTGGAGAGAAGCTAGTCAGTGGATACAGATGGGCCAGATAGCAGGAATAAATTCTAGGGTTCTATTGCTCAGTGGGATGACTTAGTTAAATGTATTTTACATTCCAAAATTTGCTAGAAGAGAGGTTTTTGAATCCTCTCATCACAAAGAAATGATAAATGTATGAAGTGATGGATAGGCTAATTATCACAATTTGATCATTACATAATGAATATTTGAATGATTACATTGTATCCCATGAATATATATAATTATTGTGTCAATTAAAAATAATGACATTTTTAAAGGAAGAGTTCTTAGGGTCGATTTTTAGGATGTTCAGTTCTATTCTACAGATTCTGGACAAGCATGAGACTGATTGAGTAGGCCAGTGGGGATGAAAATATGACTGAACTGACAAAGAAATAAATGGCTGGCATAAATACTGGAGTCACAGACAATTTGTGGAGTCCTATTTCCTCCCTTAAACCTGATTCTCAGAATATCCCAGGAGGCTCAACTATGAGACAAACCCAGATTATCAGTTGGTTTTTGAGAAGAGACTAAGGTTGACCTTCTTGTGCCTTGGAGGTACAAGATATATCTGTCACAGTAAGGATCTGACTTTGTTTCCTGCTAGGACACTGCATCAGGTCTCAGGGATCTTTGAGAAGGTTTTCAGTGTTAATAGTTTGCTTATCTGAACCAGAAAAAAAAGAACTGGAAAAGAATGACAGTACTGTGCCATGTGATACTAAAATGACCTCCCTTTCTATCTATTATACTGTCTTCTGAACCAGCTGGGCAGTTCCAAGCTCCTGGGTCTCTCCAGGCACCCTCTGAAGAGCTTGAGTGTGTCTGATTATCTTGTTGACCTGTTTAGATCCATTTACCAGTCCTATCCCTTTAACTTTCTGTCTTTGGAGATTGACTTATGTAGACTGCATCAATGGTTCCTTGCCTTCTGTCTTTGAGATGGCTTAGATCATTAGGGAGGTAGGAATGAGACCTTGCTGCTTTTACATGTAGGAAACTGCCCTGTCCCTTTGACTAGAGGCAAACTCTTGTGAATAGTTCCTTTATCAAATTCTCATCAAATGATTCTAATTTGAATGTGCCATCTGTTTCCTGCTAGGACCAAACAATTTACTAGATGAGGGAATCAATTTAAATTATGCAAGGTGAATAAAATTATTCATGGGTTCTTTTGTCTGTCTTGGTTCCACTGGATGACAATAGTGAACCTGCGTTGAATTGAAAAACATGGATTTTCCTAGAGCTATTCTTGGTACAGAGTGGACACCAAAGGCTCATCAAATAAGACACAGAAGGAAGTGAAAATAGATAGAAATGATACCACACATGATGTGCCTGCCTCAGTAATCATTGACTTTATAAGGCCTACATTAAAATGAGTTTCCATGAGACACTCACACTTCCTAGCCTATCTGTCAGAATGAGGATAAATTTAGAACCATGAAATCATCAACTGACCATCAGTGAACTGAATTGTTCCCACATCCAAGGATTGGTCTTCCTCTAGTACTCTGCTGATCAGATTTTTGAGGTCTGTGATTGTGAGATAGATTTCTGATTGCTTGTTCTCCTCCATGGTTCCTTGGTGGAGTCCTTCAGTATCAATTTTGTTGGAATCAAATGATAGGAGGTCACCAGTGGGTCTTTTTGCTTCTGCAGCATCTTTATTAAAGATGGCCATAAGTTGCATCTCTACGGAACTTGAACTGTGAACAGCAGAGGACACATTCCACTCAAAGTCATTGTTACATGCCTTCTAAAGACAGTCACTATGTTGCTACAAATCTTCAGGACAGCTTCAACCTCCTTTCCTATAGGATCTTAAGGAACATTCCACATAAAACATTTCAGTATTTACCAGACATTTGACATGTAGAAAAAGATTTGACATATTTTAGTTCTGAAATAGAATGTCAGAATGGGGGTTAAGTCAAGCTTGAAGAAGTCAATCTGAATCCATGGATTTCTTTCTTTTTTTTTTTTTTTTTAAACTTTAGGTATTTTTGAAAAAGAGTTAATTATCCAATGTTAATTGACAGTGTTTTTGGTGGTCTTAAAAGTCATGCTGTGCTAATTAGGAAGAGGATGAAATATCTATTCTTTTAATCCTCTTTACAAAGGTTTATGAAATAGAAATATAGCACAAAATAGTGGGACATTAGGCAATGCATATTCTAATCAAGTCAAAACTTCAGTTTTTAACACCATTTCTCTTCTACATTTTTCATGAAGCATTTTTTTAATAAAGAATACTCTAAATTAAATACCACAGGAAGAAATAAAATAACAGAATATGTAAGAAAATATGGAGTTAAGTAGTACATTTTATACAATTAACTGTATTTATTATCATTTTTTATTATTCAATGCATTTTGCACATAAAAATGAAACAAGATTCTCTATAGCTGTGTCCTCAAAAATCAGGTTTTACTTTATGGTTCATGTCATAAATCAACACAGAGGGATGCAGGAGTGGTTTAAAGGCCACGGGAACTGATAATGTGTATTCTTGGCAGTTTTTCAGACCACACGATCAGTCAGAGTCTACAGTTCATTATTTCACTAGTCAATTAGAGGAGACAGAGCTTCTTATTACTGAACACTCCAAGGTATAGTGGGTCCTTTTCCCAGTTCAAACTGACCTTGGAATAAAGGAGCAAATTAGTTTTTCTACTTTATTCCAGAGTTAGGTTGGTTGCCTGTAATGTATGCACAGACAACTTCCCATTACAAAGAACCTTTAAGAAATAGTTAACTTTAAGAAATAGCTAAATCATGCTTGCACCTTAGATATGCATTTAATTTTAGAATTATAAAATTAGAAAAATATGATTCTATAAAACTCAAGGTCTAATTAGAAAAACATTTTTTGTTTTTCTAATTAGACCTTGAGTTTTATAGAATCCTTTTTGGCTGATCAGGTCAGTTTTTCACTGCTTGTCTCTCATTGTGATTTTTGACTGGAGAGTTTTTTTTTTTTTTATTACTTCCATTTAAATAAGAAACCATTAAAAACTCATTGGAACCCTGGGGTCGTGGTGGGGCTGCAGAGGGTTTGTGGGACCCACTTTGAAATTGGATGCAGCATGGTATGTGAGTTCATTGGGACAGGCTGTTTCCAAGCCCTTTGTCTGATTCCTGGAAGGTCTTCCACCGCTAAACTGTTGTTTGGCCCTGTGTGTGAGAGCAGAGGTTCTTAATAAAGGTGCTAAGAAAGAATGGAACACAGAAAAATAATTTAATATTTTCACTGTGACAGGGCTTCGCTAAGTTGCTGAGGCTGTTCTTGAATTTGTGATCCTCCTGCCTCAGTCCCCTGAGTTTCTGGGATAACAGTGAAGCTATCTGGATCTGAAAAAAAAAAAATTTAAGAGAAGATTTTCAAGCAACAAATTTTCTTAAATATAAACCTGTTTGGGACCTGTGACCCACCGGCAGAACAGGCCCAGCGGCCTGTGGAGGGGCAGAGCTGCACCCCCCAGCGCCTGCAAGGTAGGCGGAACTGTGACCACCAACAGAACAGGTCCAGCGGCCCGCGGAGGGGCAGAGCCACCAACTGCCCCTGCAAGGTAGGCAGACCTGCGACCCACTGGCAGAACAGGCCCAGCGGCCTGCCAGTGTGGTAGGCACATTGCCCCAATTGGAGGAGGAGCAGGGCTGCTGCCCGCGCCTGCGACGGAGACTTTGCAACTATACAAGAGCAATATAAATATATAGGGGGAAAAATCAATAACACAACAGTTTCACCAAGCAGAAAGAAACGCGATCAGTATGAAAAGACAAGGAAAGAAAGGACCATAAGCAATGCAGGTCAACTCAACTTTAGAAGAGGTAATATCTGCAGCAGATGGAATGTCAGATAAAGAATTCAGGATATACATGCTTCAGATGATCTCGAGTCTCAAGGAAGACATTAGACAGCAAAATCAGACAATGAAAGATCACTTCAACAATGAATTACATAAACAAATCCAAGAAGCAAAAGATCAATTATACAGGGAGATAGAGGTTATAAAAACCAAACAAACAGAAATCCTAGAAATGCTGGAAGCAATAAACCAACTTAAAAACTCAATCGAGAATACTACCAGCAGAGTAGAACACTTAGAAGATAGAACATCAGACAATGAAGACAAAGTATTTCAACTTGAAAAGAACATAGACAGCTCAGCGAGATTGTTAAGAAACCATGAGCAGAACATCCAAGAAATATGGGATAACATAAAGAGACCAAACTTAAGAGTCATTGGAATACAGGAAGGTATAGAGGTCCAAACCAAAGGAATGAGCAATCTGTTCAACGAAATAATACGAGAAAACTTCCCAGACTTGAAGAATGAGACAGAATCCCAAACCTAGAAGCCTACAGGACGCCGAATGTGCAAAATCATAAGAGAGCCACACCTAGACACATTATAATGAAGATGCCCACATACAGAATAAGGAGAGAATTTTAAAAGGTACAAGAGAAAGGAAGCAGATCACATTTAGGGGTAAACCAATCAGGATAACAGCTGATCTTTCAACACAGACTCTGAAAGCTAGAAGATCCTGGAATAACATATTTCAAACACTGAAAGAAAATGTGTTCCAACCAAGAATTGTGTATCCAGCAAAATTAAGCCTCAGGATGGAAGATGAAATTAAAACCTTCCATAATAAACAAAAGTTAAAAGAATTTGCAACTAGAAAACCATCTCTCCAAAAAATCCTCGGCAAAACATTACAGGAAGAGGAAATGGAAAATAACAATGAAAACCAACAGTGGGAGGTAGTGTAGTAAAGGGGGGGGGGAATAATCAAAGAGGAAAACAAACCATGTTTAGTAACATAAATAAACAAATATGGCTGGAAGAACAACCCATATCTCAATAATAACCCTAAATGTTAATGGCTTAAACTCACCAATTAAGAGACACAGGCTAGTAGAATGGATCACAAAACAAGACCCAACAATATGCTGCCTACAGGAGACGTATTTGATAGGAAAAGACATACATAGACTGAAGGTGAAAGGTTGGGAAAAATCATATCACTCATATGGACATCGGAAACAAGCAGGAGTGTCCATACTCATATCAAATAAAATAGATTTCAAGCCAAAGTTAATCAAAAGGGATAAAGAGGGACACTACATACTGCTCAAGGGAACCATACACCAACAAGACATAACAATCATAAATATATATGCCCCAAACAATGGTGCAGCTATGTTCATCAAACAAACTCTTCTCAAGTTCAAGAGTCTAATAGACCACCATACAATAATCCTGGGAGACTTCAACACACTTCTCTCACCACTGGACAGATCTTCCAAACAAAAGTTGAATAAGGAAACTATAGAACTCAATAACATAATTAATAACCTAGACTTAATTGACATATATAGAATATACCACCCAACATCAAGCAGTTACACTTTTTTCTCAGCAGCACATGGATCCTTCTCAAAAATAGATCATACATTGTGTCACAGGGCAACTCTTAGACAATATAAAGGAGTAGAGATAATACCATGCATCTTATCTGATCCATAATGGAATGAAACTGAAAATCAACGATAAAAGAAGGAAGGAAAAATCATGCATCACTTGGAGAATGAACAGTAGGTTACTGAATGATCAATGGATTATAGAAGACATCAAGGAGGAAATTAAAAAATTCTTAGAGATAAATGAAAACACAGACACAACATATCGGAATCTATGGGACACATTGAAAGCAGTTCTAAGAGGAAAATTCATTGCTTGGAGTTCATTCCTTAAAAAAAGAAAAAACCAACAAATAAATGATCTCATACTTCATCTCAAAATCCTAGAAAAAGAACAGCAAAAGAAGTAGAAGGCAAGAAATAATTAAAATCAGAGCTGAAATTAATGAAATCGAAACAAAAGAAATAATTGAAAAAATTGACAAAACTAAAAGTTGGTTCTTTGAAAAAATAAATAAAATTGACAGACCCTTAGCAATGCTAACAAAGAGAAGAGAGAGAACTCAAATTACTAGCATATGGGATGAAAAAGGCAATATCACAACAGACACTTCAGAAATACAAAAGATAATCAGAAATTATTTTGAATCCTTATACTCCAATAAAATAGAAGATAGTGAAGGCATCGATAGATTTCTTGAGTCATATGATCTGCCCAGATTGAGTCAGGAGGATATTGACAACCTAAACAGACCAATATCAATTGAGGAAATAGAAGAAACCATCAAAAGACTACCAACTAAGAAAAGCCCCAGACCGGATGGGTATACAGCAGAGTTTTACAAAACCTTTAAAGAGAAAGGAATACCAATACTTTTCAAGCTATTTCAGGAAATAGAAAAAGAGGGAGAACTTCCAAATTCATTCTACGAGGCCAACATCACCCTGATTCCTAAACCAGACAAAGACACTTCAAAGAAAGAAAACTACAGACCAATATCTCTAATGAACCTAGATGCAAAAATCCTCAATAAAATTCTGGCGAATCGGATACAAAAACATATCAAAAAAATTGTGCACCATGATCAAGTAGGATTCATCCCTAGGATGCAAGTTTGGTTCAATATACGGAAATCAATAAATGTTATTCACCACATCAATAGGCTTAAAAATAAGAACCATATGATCATCTCGATAGATGCGGAAAAAGCATTCGACAAAGTACAGCATCCCTTTATGTTCAAAACTGTAGAAAAACTAGGGATAACAGGAACATACCTCAATATTGTAAAAGCAATCTATGCTAAGCCTCAGGCTAGCATCATTCTGAATGGAGAAAAATTAAAGGCATTCCCTCTAAAATCTGGAACAAGACAGGGATGCCCTCTCTCACCACTTCTGTTCAACATAGTTCTCAAAACACTGGCCAGAGCAATTAGACAGACGAAAGAAATTAAAGGCATAAAAATAGGAAAAGAAGAACTTAAATTATCACTATGTGCAGATGACATGATTCTATACCTAGCAGACCCAAAAGGGTCTACAAAGAAATTATTAGAGCTAATAAATGAATTCAGCAAAGTGGCAGGATATAAAGTCAACACACATAAATCAAAGGCATTCCTGTATATCAGCGACAAATCCTCTGAAATGGAAATGAGGACAACTACTCCATTCACAATATCCTCAAAAAAAAAAAATACTTGGGAATCAACCTAAGAGGTGAAAGACTTATACAATGAAAACTACAGAACCCTAAAAAGAGAAGTATAAGAAGATCTTAGAAGATGGAAAAATATACCCTGTTTATGGATAGGCAGAACTAACATCATCAAAATGGCGATATTACCAAAAGTTCTCTATAGGTTTAATGCATTGCAATGCCAATCAAAATCCCAACAGCATTACTTGTAGAAATAGATAAAGAAATTATGAGATTCATATGGAAAAATAAAAGACCCAGTATAGCAAAGACAACTCTAAGCAGGAAGTGTGAATCAGTTGGTATAGCAATACCAGACCTCAAACTATACTACAGAGCAATAGTAACAAAAACAGCATGGTACTGGTACCAAAACAGGCAGGTGGACCAATGGTACAGAATAGAGGACACAGAAACCAATCCAGAAAATTACAACTATCTTATATTTGATAAAGGGGCTAAAAGCATGCAATGGAGGAAGGATAGCATCTTCAACAAATGGTGCTGGGAAACCTGGAAATCCATATGCAACAAAATGAAACTGAATCCCTTTCTCTTGCCATGCACAAAATTTAACTCAAAATGGATCAAGGAGCTTGATATCAAATCAGAGACATGCGTCTGATACAAGAAAAAGTTGGCTACGATCCACATACTGTGGGGTCGGGCTCCAAATTCCTCAATAGGACACCCATAGCACAATAGTTAATAACTAGAATCAACAAATGGGACTTACTCAAATTAAAAAGTTTTTTTCTCAGCAAAAGAAACAATAAGAGAGGTAAATAGGGGGCCTACATCCTGGGAACAAATCTTTACTCCTCACACTTCAGACAGAGCCCTAATATCCAGAGTATACAAAGAACTCAAAAAGTTAAACAATAAGAAAACGAATAACCCAATCAACAGATGGGCCAAGGACCTGAACAGACACTTCACAGAGGAGGACATACAGTCAATCAACAAGTACATGAAAAAATGCTCACCATCTCTAGTAGTCAGAGAAATGCAAATCAAAACCACCCTAAGATACCATCTCACTTCAGTAAGATTGGCAGCCATTATGAAGTCAAACAACAACAAGTGCTGGCGAGGATGTGGGGAAAAGGGTACACTTGTACATTGCTGGTGGGACTGCAAATTGGTGCAGCCAATTTGGAAAGCAGTATGGAGATTTCTTGGAAAGCGGGAATGGAACCACCATTTGACCCAGCTATTCCCCTTCTCGGTCTATTCCCTAAAGACTTAAAAAGAGACTGCTACAGGGACACTGCTACCTCGATGTTCATAGCAGCACAATTCACAATAGCAAGACTGTGGAACCAACCTAGATGCCCTTCAATAGATGAATGGATAAAAAAAAATGTTGCATTTATACACAATGGAGTATTAGCCTGCATTAAAAAATGACAAAATCATAGAATGTGCAGGGAAATGGATGGCATTAGAACAGATTATGCTAAGTGAAGCTAGCCAATCCCTAAAAAACAAATGCCAAATGTTTTCTTTGATATAAGGAGAGTAAGAACAGAGTTGGGAGGAAGAGCATGAGAAGAAGATTAACATTAAACAGGGGTGAGAGGTGGGAGGGAAAAGGAAAAAGAAGGGAAATTGCATGGAAATGGAAGGAGACCCTCATGGTTATACAAAATTACATACAGGAGGAAGTGAGGGGAAAGGGGAAAAAAAAAACAAGGGGGAGAAATGAATTACAGTAGAGGGGGTAGAGAGAGAAGAGGGGAGGGGAGGGGGGAGGGGGGATAGTGGAGGATAGGAAAGGCAGCAGAATACAACAGACACCAGAATGGCAATATGTAAATCAATGGTTGTGCAACTGATGTGATTCTGCAATCTGTATATGGGGTAAAAATGGGAGTTCATATCCCACTTGAATCAAAGTGTGAAATATGATATGTCAAGAACTATGTAATGTTTTGAACAACCTACAATAAAAATTAAAGAAAAAGAAACTCATTGGCATATCTCAGATATTATATGTAAGAATTATTAGTACATAGTCAACATACAAATTGTGGAGGAAACCATGCTATATTTTAAAAGTTAAAAAAAACCAAATTACCCGTTTGTTTCTTTCTTTGGTCTTCATTTCATCATGTACAATGGAAACATGCAAGAGAGAGAAAGTTTTAAGATATTTATTGAGTCATTCAATGAATTATTTCATATATAAAATTATTTTTGCATAGTTTCTTATGTTTGTCCAAAGCTTAGAAGGACACATATAAACAGTACACGTGGAAAAATGAGAATTCATACCCTATTTGAATCAAATGAATGATATGTCAAAATCATTGTATTGTCTTGAGCAATTAATAAAAAAAAATAATAATAAAAGAATTTGGAAGGAAATATTGACAGCTATATGAATCTCAGATGTAAACATCATTACATGATATTTCTATTAGAATTTGAATTTTTGCTCAAAATGTTATATGTTTTTATGGTCTTCCTCCTAAACTCTTTTATTTCCTCATATTGTTCCTTAAATAGGCTGCATGTATATCCTATGCATTTTGAGTGGTGCTATTGCCAGCCAGGAAGTTCTTAAAAAGTATTTTATTCATGGGTTTCTCACCTCCTAAATAGCATTAGGTGTTTACTTTATGCCTAAAGATAATTTACCTGATGTTCAACCCTAGATCTAATGTTTTATTGGCTATATTTTGAGTTGCTTTGATCCATAAAATTTGAGGGATTGGTCCAATTCACCATGGGACAGCTTGCAAAGAAATTCAGTACCTGTTTACTGAGTGGGTGCTATGTACCAAGCAGTTCATATGTGTTCTCATTTAATTTTTTTTTTTCAACAGCACAGTTTTCACATGATATGGGAACATGATGTGAGAGGGAGAGTATCATTTGGAATGTGTAGAGGTAGGATTCAAACTCTGGCCCATCTGCCCTTGCCTGGGCTCATTTTGCCATACCACCACCACCTGCTGATCGCCTGAAAAAAGGCACTTTGGCTGCCAAAACTGAGAGATATATCTTAGATTCCTCTGGGTTTGTATAAATTCACTTTAGAAGCTATATTCAGTTTTCAAAATTTTAAATAGTTGCTCACAAAGACACTACCCATGAGATGGCATTAGTGTCATTGGTGTTCCTGCCTGAACAATGAATTCATCTAGCTTTCTTCCTCTGATGTAATATGACTCCAGTGGACATGTTATAGGTATGCTCCCACTTGTCCTCTGTGGTTTCAGAAAGAATCTATGACTACTTAACTAACCTATTCTGTGGGGAGAGATTTCCTTCTTTACCAGGTAGATATTCATACAGGACCAACAATAATTTGTGATCCATGAAGCTCAGGAGAGAGGCCAGGCTTCTTGGGCCAAGACTCTAGCCCTGCTAATTAAAAAAAATTGCTTTATTCACCTATCATTGCATAAACAAACCATACATATTTAAGGCATATGATTTGATATATTTGACACTATCTACCTGTAAACCATTACCACAATTAAGACAGGGAGCATATTCTTCACCCCAATGCTTTATCATGCCCCTTGGTAATCCTTTTTCATCTCTCTCCACTATCTCTAAGCAACTTCTGATTTGTTTTATATCATTATAGATCAGTATGCAGTTTTTAGAATTTAATATAAATGTGATTATAATGTATTTTTGTTTGTTTTCTTTCATTTAACATCATTATTTTGAGACAGACCCATGTTATTGTATCTTCCAATAGTTCATTTCTTTGTTGAAAAGGAGTCTGTCATAAGAATATGCTGCTACTGTTGGTCAACTGCTCTGTTGATGAATATTTTGGTTGTTTCCAGTTCTTGGTTATTACAAGTAAAGCTGCTATGAACATTTGTGTACCTGTTTTTGAAAGAGTGTACACTCCAACTATATTGAGTGATTGTGAATAGTTTATTACATTTGCTATACGAGATAAGGCAATATTTTACCTTTACTGTTAAATTTTAACAGTAAAAATAATTTACAGTAAAGATAAATATAGTTTTTACACATAAATACTATGGTTAAAGTATTTAAACAGTGAAAATAATAATAGATGTCTTAATTTTCCAGTTGTGTTAAGAGAATAAAATGAGGTCTCTGATACAATAGTACTTGTGAGAGTATAAATCAGCTTTTATACAAATGAGTTAAAGTAAAGACAGTATAAGACTCTGAGTTTTGAGTCTTCTATGGAGATCTATCCCTATGAGGAAACAATTTCCTTCATATTAATTTTTTTTGCAATATAATGAGCATTCTTATTGATGACCAAAAGTTTGTCTTGCTCACAAACATATCATTTATTCTATTCAGGAGCCAAAATATTTTTCTGGTGGATTGAAGTCTTATGACATAGTTAACATCATTGGGAAAATGTGATCAAACTTACTTATAAGCATCTTTGGCAAGAATAAATCCTGACAGAGATAAACACTTGGAAAAGACTCTGCTTCCAGAGATATATGTTTAAAAGTTTTACTTTGAAAAATTTCATCACCTAACATTTTTGTTTCTTGATGCAATAGGCTTATTTTAGATTAGTTTTTTCATTTGCTAAAGGGAAGGAACAATCAACATTTAATCATTCATCAGGAGAACCATTTCCATCATTTCCTTTGGCTTTAGATTTAAAAATTTATTCTTTAACTGTAGTAGTTTATTCAGAAGGCCTTACCAACTATGCAAAATATTCTCCTATCACTTTTTATTTTTCTCTAATCCATCTGATTTCACTTGGAATGCTGCAGAGCAGCATCTTGAAATGTAGAGAAACGAGTTTGTTTTGGTAAATGTCAAGAGTTTCATCTTTTATAGCTTTCGTTTTTCAACATTTTCTTTCTTCGGAGTTATACAAATCAGGCGGCCAACAACTGTGCAAGAAATCACCTGTAAGTGCTCCTAGAAGCTCTTTCTCATAGATAGGGAAGCTCCTGGAGGAACTTCCAGTGTGGCTGCTTTCTCCCTTCTGCTCAAGGAACTGCATTCTGCTCATACCAGGGCAAGTATTTGCCCCGTCTGCACATTGTTAAACAAACAAACAGAAACAAAATCAAACCATCTTATGACCCTACCTGTAGAATAAAGAGAACTTCTTGCCTAAACCCACACACCTGCATTGGAGTGTCAGGATGGGGCTACTGGCCTGTTCCTGCCAAGGTGTTGGGAGCATGATCCTGCTTTATTGTGGCATTACATTATGATTTTGTTTCTCATATTTAAAATTTTAATTTAATAATCTTTGAGTGGTAATACAGTACTATGGTTCAGATATTAAAATAATATAAAAGTTATACTTTTAGAAGTCTTGTTTGTACCCTTGACCCTGTCCACCCCATTCCTTCCACCCCTCTGCATCCACTTTTCATTGGGTTTGCCTCTCTCTCCTGAGTAACACGGTTTGTTAAACCCAAGATAATATGTAACCTTTGATAGGAAACCATGCAATTTGTCACGAAGGCAAATTAATTGCTCCTTTTATTGGATTTGTCTCTCCTGAGGTATTTTCTCAAGAGGTTCATTAATAACATTGCTAAGGACAAGCAGTTGAGTGCTCTGTACAGGGCACTCTTGGCAGAGCTAAACAATTTAAAAATTGTTTCTGACTCCTGGAAAGAGTAACACAATTCCTGTGCCACTCCTGAAAAATCATGGGATTGAGGCAGGAAGTTAGATCTCCCACAGGCAGCCAAGATAAGGGCCTTGGAGAAGCCCAGGAAGGAAAGGGGACTTCATACCAACATGAAAGGAGATATTGGGTCTGAAAGACGTCCTGTGACTCGCTGTTCCCTGCCAGCATTAACCATATGCCTTCTTCTGACCTAGAATACCTACTTGTGTTCCTCACAACAGCAACCGCAGCAGCCCTTCCTTATTACCCTTGCCCTTACCCTCCCGCAAGGGTCTACCATAAGCAGACCCCTATCCAAAATGTTTCCTCTAACAGACATGACAAAAACTATCAGATAAGACCCAGCCTAATGATGTAAACAAGAGATTAAAATCATGCATTTGTGATTGGATTATTAAACTCAGAGTTCAGAGAGCTTGATTGGTTCATGCTAACATCTCTCACCCCACCAATCACCTGTGCTGGGCCATCAGATATGCCTTTTAAACCCCATAGATTACAGATACCCATTGATATCCTTCTCCTGTGGCCCCTCCCCTCTGGGACCTCTGTTTTCTTTCTTTCTGTTATTATAGTAAATTTTGTCACTTTACTCTCACCCTTGTTTTTGTGGATTTCATTCCTCAAATTCACAAGACAAAGAACCAGACTGCCTAGATCCAGTGTTACAGGATGTTCATGTTCTAATGAGATACATGTTCTAATGAGATACATCTAATGAATACATTCCTTTATCTGGAATATATTCAGCCACCAGGGCTTGGCAGAGCTAAACAATTGAGGGAAAAGTGACCTTATAATCCCTACGACATCACTTTTAGAAGAGAACAGGGAGAAAGTAATTTAAAAATTGAGAAAAGTCCAATTTTTTTACTTACCTAAATTCTAACACATGGATCTCTTTGAATCCTGGCAGTTTCTTAAATACCTTTTGCATCTGCAAGAGAGAAAGACATTTATGAAATATTCTTTGGTTCTACTGGGTCAGATCTTACCTATCTGTAAAAGCCTAAATACTTTTGATGATTAGGGGAAAAAAGGAAAATGAAAATTGAAATAATGAAAGAGGTCAAACTTCATTCTCAGTTATTTCTGAAATCCAGAGGAAAGTGTTTTGCTATTTATTTAAAAGCCATAATTGAGTAGTTTTGACCTGTTTTAATGGCTACTTTATATAACAACTTTAATGTGGTATTTGGAGGAAACATTTTGGCTACAGGATTTTCACTTATATAGTAATAATATATTTTCTGACTGTATAACTGTAGTGACTATAATGTTTTCACTACAATATTATATGAATTGAATTAGATGACTTGGAAAATATCTATAATAATAAAGATGGTATTAAATTCAAAATGGCTGCTATACTTAAACAAAGTGGTAGAAACAGACTGTAATAGATAGGTTTGCTCTTAGAGTCAGGTAGACTGCACAGGTTTTCTTAATTAATTTGCTCTTGTTAATGATACCTGAGGAGGGTTCTCTCCAGGCTATTCTTTTTGGCTCTCTCCTAATCCAGTGGCATTTCTCATTACTTCTTAACAGAGTCCTGCTCTTTCCTGGTTCCTTTACCATCTCTCTTACCACTGTCTTCTTTGTTCTACCCTATTCCTTTCTTTACTCTGTACTTTAAATACAAGGAGTCCACATGTCTCCATCCTCAGCCTTCTCAGCTTCCTCATCTTTCTTACTCTTCTGTTTATTCCACAGTAGGCACTGTGTTAGGCTGTGGGGACCCCTGCCCAAATCGGGGTCATTCTCTTTCACAGATCTGCCTTTTCCCCTTGACTATCCATCTCAGTCAGGATCAGAAAGGACAGAATCCACAGATACCCTCTCACATGTAGCCACACACTCCTGTTAGTTTGAAGCCCACAATGTCTTTTGTTTTCACCATATTCTTCTTATTCCTGGCTGGTTCTCCTGCCCTATTACCTCTCTTGCATTCCTGAAAGGGGTTTCTGAGTATGTGTGAAAAAGGAGGAGAAATGGTTCTTTGAGTGCCATGTTTTTTCAAAGTGAGTTAAGCATTCCATATCTGTTGCTCTTCATTAAAAATGAAGTACAGACTGAGGAGTGGGATAGCTGGTTCAAATGGGGTTCCATTCCAAGTTTTCTAAGGAATCTCTATACTCCTTTCTGGATTGGTTACACCAACTTGCAGTCCTACCAGTAATGTATGAGTGTGCCTTTCCCACCACATCCTTGCCAACACTTTTGTTGCTTAAAAATAGCATACTACAATGACACAGCCACATCAATATTTTTAGCAGCACAATTCACAATAGCTAAATTGTGAAACCAACCTAGATGGATAAATGGATAAAGAAACTGTGGTATATATACACAATGGATTACTTCTCAGCATTAAAAGAAAATAAAATTATGGCATTTTCAGATAAATGAATGGAGTTGGAGATTATCATACTAAGTGCAGTAAGCCAATCCCCCAAAAGCCAAAGGCCAAATGATTTCTCTATAAGTGTATGCTGATCCATAATGGGAGTGGAGACATGGGAAGAATGGAGGAACTTTGGATTGAGCAAAGGGGAGGGAGGAAAGGGAAGAGGGTAGGAAAGATGGTAGAATGAAATGGACATCATTACCCTAGGTACATATATGATTTTGCATGAATGGTGTGACTCTACTTTGCATACAGAAGAGTGAAAAATTGTGCTCCATTTGTGTACAATGAATTAAAGAACATTCTGCTGTCATGTATAACTGTTTAGAACAAATAAAAAACATACATTTAAAAAATCCTGTAATGGTATGCACTGTCTGTTGAGTAAAGTCCAATTCTTTAGAAAGGCATTTCAGAACTTCCTGAATCTTATCCCCCAGCCCAGCTGCCATACCAGTCACACTTCTTGCCTTCATTATCCCTTGGCCAATATTGTCTCCTCTAGTGACATTAAACTTACCCTTGCCCTTCTCCCATCCTACATGCACTTCTATTTCTCTAGGTACCTATGTTATGGATTCTTTTTCTTTTTTGTTTTTTGGAGGTAGGTACCTGGGATTGAACTCAGGGGCACTCAACCACTGAGCAACATCCCAAGCCCTATTTTATTTATAAACAGGGTCTCACTGTTGCTTAGGGCCTTGCCATTGCTGAGGCTGGCTTTGAACTTGTGATCCTCCTGCCTCAGCCTCCAGAGCTGCTGGGATTATAGGTGTATACCACTGCACTCAGCCTGGATTTTTTTTTTTTTTTTTAGCCCAAGATGACCCCCCCATCTTCTGCTCATTGACTGCTTCCCCTGCCCATACCCATTTGCAAAGCCAGATTGAACATCTTGCCAACTGGAAAGCTTTTGTAGAGTTCCAGGATTAGGTGAAGTTACTTCTTTCCTCTGCACTCTAGATATTATTACAGTATATCACACATAGGCTTGTAAGGCACATATCAGTTTTCTTCTGAGATCATGCTCCTTAGCTGCATAAATTATGACTTGTGCATTCATTTTTACCTGCTTTGTTCTTAGTTTCTAGCAGATTGTCATTCACATAGTAGGAACTCAGAAAATATTATTTGAATTGAGTGTATCTCTTTATTCTCTAAACTTGTCAACATGTCACTGTGTAGTCACCAGATCTAAAATTACTGCTGACTCTACCTGTGCCAAGTATGAGAGCAGTGATGGACAGATAATCCCCAAATCACTCAAACTGGACTTTGGGCTGCATCATGATATTTTTTTGCCCCCAGAAGGCTCATTTACCTTCTAATTACATTTCCTTGTATCAGTATTAAAAAGAGTTTTCCTTTCCTGCATGTATAGGAACTCCAATGATGGGTGATAAGAAGAGCCTTGTGTAGACCTGTGTTAAAATAATGGTTCTACTATTTCTTTTTTAGCTGCAAGACCTTGAATTTATTGCTTAATCTCTGAATTTTCATCTTCTTAGCCCAAATGGGATAACAATACTGATGCTACAAGGTTGCTGTAAGGAATATCTAACAGGTAATAGGTGCCTGGCTCACTCTGGCAGAGTTGGTGACACTAAATTACTTATTTGCCTATACTCTACCTTGCCTACTAGATTACTAGGGACTTTGAGGGCCTAATTTTCTTTTACTTCCCCAGTGACCACACAGCATGGAACCTAGCAAGGGCAGAGTCAGATTTCAGACTTTTTTTTTTTTTTAACTCAATAGGGGAGGGCAGGGTGAGGGTCCCTAAAGATATTAGGGACAAATGGCCTGGTAGTAAGTTTCTGTGCCTCCACCCCTGTCCTGCTATGGGTTTAACAGAGAACTAGGAGTCTGAGCTCTGTACAGCTGATCTTTATTATGGAGCGGGAAAGGGCTATATGTACATACTTCAGATCTGCTTTGGTCTCCTGTGATAAACAGCTTTGGGGCTACAGGGAATTTGTTGTGCTGCTCCAGTAATAGCACCAGGGACTGAAGGTTTAAATGTGAGCTGCAGTGTTTAGAGCAGGAGAGTCAGAGACAGCTATACATATGAAAACAGTCAATCAAGGAAAGAACTGCCTCTGTAGAAGCAGTTGCTGCGCTGACAGCAGGGAACAGCACTGGGGAGAGCTGTCCTGCCCTCCAGGAATGCTCCACAGCACTGGCTCTGGTGGAGAGAATTTATTGTTTGTGTCCATGCCCGCTTTGTGAACCTGTCTGCAATTGATTAAGAATCAGCTTTGCTTAGGAGGGTGTAGACAGTGTCTAGGGAGGAGACAAAAGACTTCAGTTAATTCTGCTAAGTAATCTTCTGGGGGACCTTCCAATCATGGAGCTCTAACCACTTAATTGCTAATTAAGTGCCCAGTTAACCTATTAATAACACTAAATGCACAGGGGTCTTCTCCCTGAGTCTGCTGTAATGGGGCTGTAAAAAAAGCAGCTCTGTTGAGTTCCCAGTGAATTGTTTGCACAAGAGAAAGCATTCAGACAACAGCTAAGCGATTCCTTTTGACATTGTATTAAATTTCTCATTAGGTTTATTGTGGAAATTAAATTACAGCAGAGCACTGTCCATTAATTCCTGATGGGCCTGAATGGTTGTGCTAATGTAGCTTTGGGTTGTGGTGGGCTGACTGGTTGTCTGAAGGCAGGCCTTGAGGTGGTCCTGCCCAGGAGCCTGGGAGGAGAACAGATGCTGTAAGCAGAGGCTCCATCTTAGAGAAATCCGACTGTTAAAAGGGAACCAGCAGGAATAAGTTGATGGGTCTTTGAGTTCAGACTGGCCAAGATATCCTCTTCTGTACCTGGCACGTTTTTCAGAGACTACAAGGAGGGTGGTGCTCATTTGAGGACGATGCAACAATAGTCCTTTCCTCAACAATATTTATTTGGGAAAAATTAGGAAGTGTAGCATAGTGATTAAGAGCAATGGTTCTGATGCCATATGTCCTGGATTGAATCTTGGGTTTGCCAGATAACAGATGCCAGATAATATCTTTGGAAGATAATAATTAGTTTTATTGTGCCTCAGTTTTCTCACCTATAAAAAAGGGAAATAATATTACTTACTTATGTGATTGTGTGAAAAATCAAAAGAGTTAGTACCATGTAAAGCATTAAGAACAGTGTTCACTATTATTTCTTTTTACAGCAGTTAAAAAGCTAGACTCAGAAAGGGACTTTGAGGTTATCTTTGATTTCTAAGACTGGGGAAAGCATGATCCCCAAATGTTCAATGCTAATTCTTGGCACAAATGGGAATTGAAACTTAGATTTTAAAAATACCTCAATGTATTTCTGTTATTTTCCATTTAGGTGCTTAGAAAATTAACAACACGTCAGTGATGAGTCTATGGCCAATTATCTGACTTTGAAGATACTCTGAGTATATTAAAAATTTGCCAAAAAGAATGTTTCAAAGAACAAATGGAAAAGTTAACAAACTTTTAAAAGCTCATTCTGTCTAATAACCCATGTCTAAGTACTTGTGTGGTTCCTAAGCTGAGTATTTCTCTTTGAAGTTTTATAGAAATGATGCTTTGTATTTTATTGACTGAATGCTGATGCAGAGTGGGGTTGGAGGTTAAGAATATTTCACATCTTCATCTTTTCTCTGGGTAAGAAGAGATAAGTATTAAATTCTTCAAACATGAGAAGCAGGTGCCCTTTTGTTCTCTGGCCATGCAGAGTAAGATTCATGCACACTTGGGCTATCCATAAACGTGGTTCACAGTTATATAATCTCATGGTGCTTCTATTTTTCAGAGGCATTTATAACAATTACTGTCCCAAGCTCTGCCTTAGGAGGTTAGGCTTCAGAAGTTAAACAATTCCTGCTCTTGAGGGGAAGAAAGCTTATACCCTGGTGGTGGTGAGGGTGGTTTGTGAGGAGGGAAGAATAGAGATAGCAAAGGCATAAACATGTAAACAGTGACCTCAAGACAGGGTCATCAGTGATGTGACAGCAGTGTACTAGGTTTTTGTGAACTTGGCAGACAGGTACTGAAGTCAGAATGGGTGGAGGGAACCCTCTGTGACAGTATACCTAAAATGAGGCTTGGGGAAGAGCATTCTGGACCAACAAGGCAGCATACATAAAAGCTAAAAGTGAGGAAAATTTGCAAATAGTTTTGTATTTCTAGAAACTAGAGTGCAAAGGGGATGAAAGAAACTGGTGTAAGATGGGGCTTAAAAGGAAGGCAAGGGCCTTATCAAAGCTTGTAGATACTACACAGCAGAGTCATTGGATTTACCCTGCAGAAAATAAAACAGCATTTGAATTCAGGGACAGACACATGTGATAATTGATGACATGGACAATATAATTGCTTTCTCCTTATCACTCATAAAAAATGTCATGTCTTTCAATTCATCAAACTGTAAAATGTAAATATTATGTAGAGACAAAGATTGGGTATTAGAATTCATATTTCAACCCACTATATTGTGTAGTTGGTTCCTATGTAGTCATTTTATTTTATTTTATTCCTTTAGAATTGTAATCCACATTACTGATATATGATTGACTGAATATATATGAAAGAACTGAATATATTTAATGTATAAAACTCAATGAGTTTTGAGATAACTATATACTCATGAAAGCATCACCATAATTATCATTTACACAGAATTTCTGTGGTATCGGTTAAATGAGGTTTAAAAGCCTAATACTATTTAAAGAAAATCTGAAGGTAAATAACATTTAAGAATGGAAAAGAGAATGGACAATTTGTGCACATTCTAGGACTTATTGTAGTGTTTCTTTTCTTTTTGATAATTAAAAATGGATGCCTGGTCACAAGAAGTGGCAAATACTATCCCAAAGGGTATGTGTTCTGTTAACTCCCACACTCTGAGCCACTGTTGGGATATAGTTGTGTGGCACTGTCCACTCACCTGCAGCTGTGACTTTCCTGCCATCTCCTGGTAGTAAGTGGAGTGGGAGTCAGAAAGCTCTGCCTTGAACTTCTGGTTTGGCAGAGAGATGCTGAACTCCACCCTCTGCTCCAGTGGGTCCTCCTCCAGCGGGTCCTCTGAAACATTAGTGAGTTCAGTCTCTTGTTCCTGAGTCAAAAAATAAGGATTCCTATTAATGTAAGCCAGAAACACATGATATATCATATAACATATTGATACTGTATCTAGAGGTATATTATGCAGGCTCAGGTGCTTTTAGATTAAAAGTCTTAGTGATCAGAGGAGGTCTCTGAATTTCGTGAGGAATTAAATTAAGTACCAAAGCTCCAATGAGTTAGCTATTATAGAATCCTTGAGAACTCTGTTATTCTGAGTCTGTGATCTTCATGAAAAAAAAAATATATATATACATACATATAACACTCCTTACCATATATATCCTTTCACTCATCATGCATGAAAAATGTCATGTCTTCTTCACAGAAGAATATAATCAATTAACAAATATATATATATATATTCAACATCTCTAGCAATTAGAGAAATGCAAATTAAAACTACACTGAGGCTGATGCAGGAGAATGGTGAGTTCAAAGCCAGCCTAGCAAAAGGCAGGGAACTAAGCAACTCAGTGAGACCCTGTCTCTAACTAAAATACAAAATAGGGCTGGGGATGTGGCTCAGTGGTCAAGTGCCACTAAGTACAATCCCCAGTAACTGCCCCCAACCAAAAAAACCCCATACACACAAAAACCAAAAAACTACACTGGGATTTCATATTACTTCAGTTAAGAATGGCAATAATCAAGAATAAAAGTAATAATAAATGTTGGTGAGGATGTGGGAGAAAAGACACTCATACATTGCTGGTGAAACTGCAAGTTGGTGCAACTCCTCTAGAAATCAGTATGAAAATTCCTCAGAAAACTTGGAATGGAACCACCATTCGACCCAGTTATCCCACTCCTTGGTATATACCTAAAGGACTTAAAATCAGTATAATATAGTGATATGGCCACATAAATGTTTATAGCATCTCCATTCACACTAGCCAAGCTATGGAACCAAACTAGGTGCCCTTCAGCAGATGAATGGATAAAGAAAATGTGGTACATATACACAATAGAATATTACTCAGCCATAAAAAGAATGAAATAATGGCATTTGCAGCTAAATAGATGAAACAGAAGACTATCATGCTAAGTGAAATAAGCCAATCTTAAATAAAATTATACTCCATCTATACATAGTATGTCAAAACACATTCTACTTCATGTATAACTAAAAAGATCAAATAAAAAATAAAAAATGTCATATCTTAAAATTGATCAATATGTAAAACTGGAAATCTTATGTAAAGACAAAGTATTATGAGTGAAAAATTTGTATTTCAATCCATCATATTCTCTAGTGGTGCTTAAGTAGTCATTTTATATTATCATATATATTGATGGTGCTTCATCAGGATTGTACCACATTGTTGTCTGACTTAGCAATACTTTTTGTTGAGGATTGGATTAGAGATGGTAACCTGCAGATAATGAGATACTATTTAATAGTCCTTTGTAGAGAAGAATCTAGAATTAATTAGAACATCTGCACTCAAACTTCACATTGAAAATAAAAAGTCCTATCAGGCCAGAAGAGAGTTTGAAATTTTTTTCAGAAGGAATGACATATTTGGGCCACCTTTGGAGGCATGTGGCTGAGAATGGAAACACTGTTCTGAAGATGGGAATTTGATCTTGATCACAAAGGGCCAGGGGTAATCCTTCTTGCCTGTTGGCTTGGAAACCAGCAGGGGTGGCTCAGTGCCCTGAATGCACTTGAGTCCCCAGGATACAGGGTAAGCCTGCTGCTGAGTTTCCAAGTTGGGGTTGTCAGATTTTCTGAGTACTCAGACGACACTGAAAGCTATACAGATTTCTCACAAAAGTAAGAAATATGACTGTAGAAAATGGAGTGGGTCTCTGGTCTAATGAAATTAGAGTTAAGGGAGCTGAAAAAAGAGAACAACCATGAAGGACAGAAATCAGCTGGCTGGTGGCAGACATGTTCTCATTTCTGGCGACAAGGTCTCCCCTTCCATGGACATGAACAACTGGATGACCTCCAGCTGTAGTGGGACACATAGAGGATGTGGGTTCACATTTAATCAGCTCCTGACAATTTATTTAGGAGAATTTCATCCATTCATTTAAAAATATCCATTGAATATCTGTGTGTATCACAGTGCCAGGATCTATGGGGCACTAAGAGAAAAGGATGGCATCTGGTATTATCCTCTAGAAGCTTAACATTCATTAGGCACATTTGAAATTTATATGAATAACTAATTAGAAAAAATTAAAAATTTAATTAAAAAAAGAAATTCAGATGAAACAAATACATTTTAAAAATGTACTACTGAGAAGTTATTCTCAGCCACTTAAAGTTTTCATTGTCTTTACCGTTTAAAGATTATTTTCATTAACAAATGATAATTGTATATGAGATGTTTTGATATATATTTACAATGTGGAATGATTACATCAGGCTTATTAACAAGTCCATCATTTTAAATACTCATCACTTTTTTTGTGGAGAAAACATTTAAATCTACTCTTTCAGCAATTTTGAAATATGCAATGCAATATTATTGATTAGAGTCAGCATTCTTTGCAATAGATCACTAAATTTTCCTCATGTCTAACTGAAACTTTGTGCCCTTTGATGAATATTCCTCTTTCACCATCCAACCATCCTTCCCCAGACTCTGTGTTGTTTATAAAGAACGTTTATGAAATGGCTTAGATTTTCATCCCTCTCCCTCACCACCATCAGACTCCCTATTATCTATGGGTTAAAACCAGACTCTCTTTCTAGCATTTAAGGCTCTCCATAGTATTTTTCCAGCCTGCTTGAAAAAATTCTCTCCCTTCTCCTATAGTCTGACAGATTGCCCAGAAAGAGCATGTTCCTGCTAGTTTCCTCATTGAAGACCCTCCTCACTTCTCCCCATCTTCAGCAATCACACACACACACACACACACACACACACACACACACACACCCCATCCCTCCCCCACATTCACACATGCTTTTTTTCTTCTTACTAATAATTCATGATATGTCTAAAATAATACTTCCTCTGACCTCCTAGGGTCTAGAAATATTTGCCCGCTCTGTACTCCTGTAGCACTGACAGTTAGAACTCTTCAAATACTCACCTGGAGTCTTTTTATGTACAAACATTTTTGCCCTGCATGATTCTCATATGCCACTGAATCTTTCAAACCAAAAAATACAGGGACAGTTTATTCACGAAAATCAGTGAATATACATGACTAAGGATTGCATCCCCTGCAACCTGCCTGGTTTAATCATTTGGTCTCAGTCTGTATACCTGCCATCTTCAATCAAAACTTTTAGACTATTTTGTCAGATTTAATTGCATTATAACTTCATAAAGGTAGGGGCTGTGTCTTGCTCATCTTGGGATCTTTGGTGCACAGTCCAAAGCGTATTCTAGTAAAATGTTTGCTGAGCGAAGAAATCGGTGATAGATATACAATAAAAAGGTTAAGAAGCTAAAGTGATGAATACTGAATGGAATATTTGGGGGATATTTACACAGAGAGAGACCAATATTAGATTTTGAAGAAGACGGGATATAAGTCATATGAGAAAAATGACCAACTAGTTATCTTAGAAATTTTATAGTAAATATATTTGAAACTATAGTCAATTGTTTTTTTCCCACAGTACTTTCCCTGTTGATGAAGCAGGATTTTTCAGAGAAAAACAGCATAGTGTAGTTTAACCAAACCTGCAGACATCTGGCCTAAAGAACAGAGAGAATGGTCAGCAGGATTCTAATTTTTGATTTCTCATTCAGAGCTGGAGAGACTGAATTTTCTGCCCTTGCCCTGCAGCTGACCTGTGCTTCATAAGGATGGCATGAAGGGTAGAGGTCTCCCAGGCCACGGGGGCAAGTGGGCATGGTTGCTCTGGCAATGTATCAAGGATGTGGATCCAGGTTCTAGTTTTCAATCTCGTTTCTGTCCCCTTAATTGTCTGTTGCCCACCTTCCCAACCTATTACTCATTGGTAATGAGGACAGTGATTCCCTGCCTTGGCTCTGGTGTCTGGGCTCCAAGCATTTTGGGGAGCTTAAACACTTCCCTGTTTTCACAATCAACATTAAATTCTATAACAATCCTCTCATCTACATACTTCTTCACTCACAGTATGACCATGCTCCTCTTCCTGAGAACATAGTTTCTATTTTCATTCAGTCTGATTTGAAGAGTTTTGGTCATTCTGATATTTATCTACCCATGGTGGACATGACTTTTTGTTTGCAGGGGGTTATATAGTGGAGAAGGTGATTCATTGATGGATTCACTCACTCTAATGCCTGGTGAGTACCTACTCTTTGTAAGGTTCTGTTAGGTATTGAGGGGGAAACAGGCAGGTGAAGAGCTAGATTGACTCAGAACTTCTTACTGTTGTAGGCTTGTTGGTGTCATTGAGGCTACCGAGAATTTCATTGAGGTGTGTGTCATCAAGAGCAAGAGGAAAGTGCCCGACTGAGCCATTGGCAACATCTGTGGAAATTAAAAAAAAAAAAGACACAAAAATGAGATTAGAGGAATTTAAATTAGAACAAGGTCAAAATTCCATATGCCTTTTCTGTCATTCTGGAGTTTATAGATGTTAAATGCATTCTGAATTCATTTTTCTAAGGTCACATAAATATGTTCTTGAAGAAAATATAACCCATACTCTCAATTACAGTAAATTCTTCATTCTTCCTTCAGAACCCAAGTTTGGTGCACCCTCTACATATGATGCAGTTAAATACTTCTGCCTAGTGAGCTCTCATTAGTTTTTCTTTTTGTGATTACCTAAAATATGTGAAGGTAGATATTTACTTTGAATTTATTCTTTCCCATGTTTTCTTACAACATAACCCAAGTCTTTAAAACTTAGATTGCTTTAGCAATCTTTAGGGCATTAAAATTTTAATCATAAAATTCAAGAGATGAAAGAATATTGAGATGTTATCAATTCACCTGTTTTAGAACAGACCACCATAAACCGTGTCAGATATTTGGCAAATGTTTTGATATGTATAAAGATCTCATGGAATGGAAGTCTAGGTTCTAACCAAGGAAAGAAAAAATATTACTGTAATATAAATTTCTTACAATTTTATAATACATTTTTATTAAAAACATTCTGGGAAAATAGTGTTATGATTAATTGGTATACAGATAACTGAAAGTGTTTACCATTTGAATCTTAGGCATCACATGGAATATATTATTTTCAAACATTAAAAACTGGACATACCAAAATGTGATATTATCTTTCCTGGCTCTCTGAGGAGTGTGTAGTGCCTGGAAATCAGCAGTTAAGTGGTCACTTGTCACTGTGAGGTTCTGTGAAGTCATTGTACTGTTATGGGTTTGTTGTTCCTAGTGAGTAGAGGCAATGGGTATTAGAGTCATCTGGGGAAGGTGACTTTTTAAAAATATATATTTATTTATTTTTAATTTTTTTTGTAGTTGTCGATGGATAGACTGCCTTTATTTTATTTGTTATGTGGTGCTGAGGATGGAACCCAGTGCCTCACGTGTGCTAGGCAAGTGCTCTGCCACTGAGCCACATCTGTAGCCCAGGAAGGTAATTAAAAAAATATATATATATTTTAAATTTATCCATAAACTCACACATACTTATGGTATTTCATATAATGGTTTAATTACATGTATGCATTGTGTACTGTTCAAATCAGGATAAAAATGTCTCCTCAAACATTCATAATTTCTTTGTGGCAGAAATGTTCAATATCCTTTCTCCTAGTTTTTAAAAAAATTCATAGTAAATTATCATTATTTTTATAGTCATGATATGATAGAATATTAGAGAAGATGATATTTTGAGGTAAGAAAAACATACATATCCTTCGGCATAACAGCTTCTCCAAGTATGTGGTTCTTGGCATCTTCCTCTGCAACTCTAGATGAAAAACTCTGTTGAAGGTGTTCTGCATCCCTGAATTCCCTATAATGTCACCAATTTAAGGTGTTTTCAAGTTTAATAATTATCTAAATAATTGGTTAATACTAAATTTTTTTTGTTATGAAAAAAATGCTTAGCTAATATCCTAGAACATTTTGGTTATCTTTGTATTATTCTACTTTATTGCCATGAAAAGAGAAATTATCCAATTAAAATTAAGAGCAGCTATGGGGTAGACTGGGTTTATCTTCTAGTGCCTTTAATCCCCTTTGAAGAAGTTTCATTCTTCCTTCACACCTAAGGTACCTAATAATATTTCCTATCAAAATGCAATCTCAGGAAACTATTGTAACCAAAATGTTTAGTTAACTTTGTGTAATTGAAAAACTCAATTGTAATAAAAGTCTGACCCTATTTAATGTTCTCCTATCCCTGAGAATGTTGCATTTACACTTTAAGAATTCAAGGTTCAGATCAAGGATAGGGAAGTTTAATTTCCAAATCATAAACGTATATATCTAAATTTTACTATAATTGCAAAATTTATCAGTATCGATGATGTAGAGGGCTGGGGTGAAAAGTGAGGCTTAGGAAGAGATAGTTTTCTTTTGGGTAGAGAAAGTATTCAAAGTATTCCTCTATTTGCAGTAAGATGTTCTATTCTCTTTCTGCATAAGATCATCACTGATGCCAAGCATGGTGAGAACTGCTTTCATTGCAGTTAGGATTTGGCAGTTCTTTCTGAGCTTCATTTTGGAAATTATCTCAATGCAGAAGTATTTGTGCATGAACCTCAACCTTGGGTGTCCAGGAGCACTGGAAAATTCATTTAAAAACCTTTGTTGCTGGAAATCAAGTATATACCAGTGAAATATTATATCATTTGTCTACTGGTATCCTAAAGTTTCTTGTAAGAAAAAAATGCAAATTAATTTGTGAGAAAAAAGCTAATTTTAATTTACTCCTTAATTTATTCTACTAAATTTAATTTTATTACATAAGCTCCTGTCAGCTAAGATATACCAACTTCAACTTCTAAAAATAAAAGTACAAATTTTAATTCTCTCATTAATTTTGATTGTTTTCCAATATGGGAAATGAAGTAAGTGTGAAGGATGTTTTATAAAATTTCCTTCTATAAATAATGCTTTTCTGAAGAAGATTCATTATTAGGTATCACAGGTCAAATTTTATTTGCTTATAAGCAGAATCAACAACTATGTGATTTTTTTATTGTTAAGGAGTATGTTTTACTATTAACTTTTTTTCTATCAGTATTAACCTTATTTATTTTAAATATGGGAGGAGATAAATAAAAGATCATGAAATAAATCAATTGAATTCGATCAATTCAAGAAGATACTATTTATCTAAAAGAGATGGCTAAAGACACTGTGGACTGGAGGAAAATTTTTAAGTGAACATGTTTTTATTTTTTTAAATTTATTTTTTATTCTTTCATTTTTAAAAATTTTGATTTGTTATATATGACAGCAGGATTTGTTATAATTCATATTACACATATAGAGCACAAGTTTTCATATCTCTTGTGCAAAAAGTAGAATTTCACTATTTGTGTCTTCATACATGTATTTAGGATAATATGTCCATCTCATTCCACTGTCTTTCTTATCCTCATGCTCCCTCCTTTGCCCTCCCTCTCCTTTTCCCCTTTGCCCTAACTAGAACTCATATAATCCTCCCATAACCCCCCCCCCCCTCAACCACATTATGATTCAGCAGCCCTAAATCAGAGAAAACTTTTGGCATTTGTTTTTTTGGGATTGGCTAACTTCACTTAGCATTATTTTCTCCAATGCCATCCATTTACCTGCAAATGCCATGATTTTATTCTCTATTAATGCTGAATAATATTCCATTGTATATATATACCACCTTTTCTTTATCTACTCATCTACTGAAGGGCATCTAGATTGATTCCACAGTTTAGCTATTGTGAATTGTGCAACTATAAACATTGATGTGGCTGTGTCCCTGTAGTATGCTGTTTTTAAGTCCTTTGGCTATAGACCAAAGAGTGGCATACAGTGAAATGATGGTTCCAGTCCCAGTTTTCCAAGGAATCTCCATACTGCTTTCCATATTGGCTGCACCAATTTGCAGTCTCACCAGCAAAGTATGAGTGTACTTTCCCCGCCATGTCCTCGCCAACACTTATTTTTTGTCTTCATAATAGCTGCCATTCTGACTGGAGTGAGATGATATCTTAGAGTAGTTTTGATTTGCATTTTTCTAATTGCTAGAGATGATGAACATTTTTTCATATATTTGTTGATTGATTGTATATCCTCTTCTCACTGAGAAGTGTCTATTCATATCCTTGACCCATTTATTGATTGGGTTATTTGGTTTTTGTTGTTAAGATACTTGGAGTTCTTTATATACCCTAGAGATTAGTGCTCTATCTGACGTGTGTGGTAAAAATTTGTTCCCAAATTGTAGGCTCTCTATTCACCTTACCAATTGTGTCTTTTGCTGAGAAGAAGCTTTTTGGTTTGGATCTATCCCATTTATTGATTCTTGATATTAATTCTTACACTATAGGAGTCTTATTAAGGAAGTTGGGGCTTAATCTGACATGATAGAGATTTGGTTCTATGTTTTCTTCTAATAGATGTAGTATCTCTGGTTTAATTCCTAGGTCCTTGATACACTTTGAGTTGAGTTTTTTTTAATATTAATTTTTTAGTTATAGATGGACATAATATCTTTAATTTATTTTTATGTGGTGCTGAGGATTGAACCCAGTGCCTCATGCATTCTAGTGAACATGCTAAGCGAGTGCTCCACCTCTGAGCCACAATCCCATCCCTTGAGTTGACTTTTGTGCATGGTGAGAGATAGGGGATTATTTCATTTTGTTGCATATGGATTTCCAGTTTTCTCAGCACCATTTGTTGAAGAGGCTATCTTTTCTCCAATGTACATTTTTGATGCCTTTGTCTAAGATAACTATAATTATGTGGGTTAGTCTCTGTGTTCTTTATTCTGTACCATTGGTCTACCAGTCTATTTTGGCACCAATACCATGCTGTTTTTGTTATTATTGCTCTGTAGAATAGGTTAAGGTCTGGTATAGGGTTGCTACTAACTTCACTTTTCTTGCTAAGGATTGTTTTAACTATTCTGAGTCTCTTATTTTTCCAGATGACTTTCATGACATCTTTTTCAATTTCTATGAGGAATATCATTGGTATTTTGATCAGAATTGCATTAAATCTGTATAGTGCTTTTGGTAGTATGGTCATTTTGACAATATTAATTCTGCCTATCCAAGAACAAGGGAGATCTTTTCATCTTCTAAGGTCTTCTTTAATTTTTTTTCTTTAGCATTCTGTAGTTTTTGTTGTAGAAGTCTTTCACCTCTTTTGTTAAATTGATTTCCAAGTATTTTAATTTTTTTTTTTTGAGGCTATTATAAATGGGGTAATTTTTCTCATTTCCCTTTCAGAGGATTTGTCACTGATATACAGAAATACCTTTTTTATGTGTGTTGATTTTATATCCTGCTACTTTGCTAAATTCATTTATTAGTTCTAGAAGTTTTCTGGTGGAATTGTTTGGGTCTTCTAAGTATAGAATCATGTGTAGGCAAATGGTGCTAATTTGAGATCTTCTTTACCTATCTGTATTTCTTTATTTTCTTTCGTCTGTCTAATTGCTCTGGCCAGTGTTTCAAGATTTATGTTAAATAGAAGTGGTGAAAAAAGGCATCCTTGTCTTATTCCAGTTTTTAGAGGGAATTCTTTTAATTTTTCTCCATTTAGAATGATGTTGGCTTTGGACTTAGCATAGATAGCCTTTACGATGTTGAGATATGTTCCTGTTATCCCTAGTTTTTCTAGTGTTTTGAACATGAAGGGGTGTTGTATTTTGTCAAATGCTTTTTCTGCATCTATTGAGATGATCATATGACTTTTATCTTTGAGTGTATTGATGTGATGAATTACATTTATTGATTTCCATATGCTGAACCAAACTTGCCTCCCTGGGATGAACCCACTTGATCCTGGTGTACTATCTTTTTGATATGTTTTTGTATTCAATTTGCCAGAATTTTATTGAGAACTTTTGCATCTATGTTCATTAGAGATATTGGTCTGAAGTTTTCTTTCTTTGATGTGTCTACCCTATAATCTTGTAGTATTTGTGCAGGTTATCTGTACCTCACCTTGTTGTTGGGCTTTCAGATCTTGCTGGTGTCCCAAGATGGATGCTACTGTAACTATAGGAGGTGGCAACAACAGCAGGAGATAACTAGAGAGAGCAGGTGCCTCAAGATGGATGCAACATTTTTCATTGATGGGGCTTAAAGGGAGGGCCTTACACTGACTTTAGTATGCCTGCTCCACGATGCAGCTGCTTCTAGGTTAGATCCTGTCTGTTTTTCCAAAGTAGAGGCTACTGCATGGGGAAGGCTATGGGGATGACTGCAGTGTCTCAAGATGAAAGTGGGTTAGACCTGGGTTCCCAGGTAGCGGTGGGTGGGGCAGACCCAAGCTTACCTGTGGCCCTGGCTTCCGCACAGGTCAGTGAGGTGAGCCTAGGCCAGGCCTATGCTCTGGTGGGTGTATGCTGGTTGCTGGATGGACTGGCTGCTGCACATGTCAGCAAGGCAGATCTGGGCTGGGCCTGACTCTGGTAGGTGTCTGCTGGTGAAAGGATGGACTCGGGCCTACCCTGGGCCTGAGCTCCTGTGCAGGTCAGTGAGGCAGATCTTACTATTAACTTTTTATAATTGATATAGAACTAGATTTGTTCCATTATTAGCTACAAGTCAGTCTACAAATGGTAAACTAGTTGAATGTAGGAGAGATATTAAAATATAGGTAGTAGCTTTTTCTGAATATCAGTAAGTGAAGAATTGGGATGTTATCACTTGTTTAAAAATCTCAATTTTCTCGGTTTATAGATTTTAAGTTGTCAGCATTTGACTTTTAAGACATTACTAACATAAGTTAAAACCAAAGAAACTGAGGAAAACATTGCACAGAAGTTTTGTTTTTGTATTTGAAAATATTATTAAATTATAAGGGAAAAATGGTAGACTACAATAGTAAAAATTGAAAGAGAATGTTCCCATATTTAATGAACACAGAAAAAATTGTTTCCTCTTTCCTTTTGGTAAACATTGAAACAAACAATCATATACAAAACGGGCAAGTGTGTAATAAAAATTCTTATATTTTTGAACAATGGGCTACTTAAATTGTGACAATATTTTTAAAAGAGAAATTTGATAACATACATTCAATGTTGTAGGAGCTTAGTAATCTACTTTGAGAAATGAGTGATTTCACAAAGATTTATACTTAAATATGTTAGTTAAACTTTATTTGTAATAGCATATAAACATTTAACAATGTTGGAATAGTTGATTACATTTCTACAATGCAATAGGATATTAGAAGTTATTAAAATGATTATTTTGTAAAAGTTTTAGTGGGAATGTTCTTTATGTCCTGTTAAGTGGAAAAAAATGATGCAACTCTAATATGGTTTCAATTACATATAAACATAGTAGAGAACTGATGGCAGCAATGGGCTAAAATCCTCCATCTTGTAGGATAATGGGTAAAGGTTTGCTTTCACCTTTATTCTCTTTTTAATTTTCCAATTTTATGCAATGAATTTAAGTTATTTATAAGGTTAGAACAACTAGTTAGAATTGGAAAAATACATTGTAAACTCTTGTCAACTTTGAGTAAGGATTCCTTCATAAATAACATGCTTTCGTGATTATTTAAATCAAGGTTCAGAAGCAGATGAAATGAGCTCTGAGCTTACCTGTTGAAAACACAGCAGTTTCATCAGGGTCTGCCAATGTCTTCTCTATAGACAGTTCATCTTTTCTATTAACACAATAGAAAGAAAAAGTGATGAAAATAATTTGATGACAATAGGGAATCTACAAATTTGCCTATGCTGAATAGATCCAAAAAATAGAGAAAAAAATCACACTTTAAAAATGTATTTAACCTTTTTAAAAAATCACAAAAGTGTTATTAAAATAACTTCCCATTGAAGAAAAACTTAACTACCCTGCCCCCAAAATGGTTATGTCTGATGGCAAGTTTCTCTATAAGCGTCTTGGCTTTGTGTGATCTTGAGGGTGTGGGTATTTCCATAGTAGGCAAAACTGGTTTGGGGGGCCTGATGTTATATAGTCTCTTTGTGTCCTTGACCTCAAAGGTAAGAGATGACATGATCTGTGACTGGAATATTCTTCCTAAAATCTCAGATCCTCAAACCAGCCAATCAAGGTAGTATTATACTTACTTACCTAATAAAGTAACTCTTGAGGTTACAGTAATGGGAAAGATTCACGTTTTTGGATAATAAAGGTGTATTAAATCTGTATTCTGGACCCACCAATTGCTACAGTGGTACCAACTGGGGATTTGGAAGTTGGGTTGCTGTACCGTGGATGGCCACATGGAAGATATTCCAGGGCAGGTTAAAGGTCTTGGTGGTAGAGCCGTTTGCATATCTAATGTGGGTACAGTTTAGCAAGATTTATCTGGAAAGGAGTAATTGTAGTTGTACCTTTTGAAACTTGCTGAAAGATTTATTTCTATAAGTTGTTAGATCCCAAGGGATTGTGTCTGTGTTAGTACAATGTATTTGATCTCATTTTCTGTGGTTCATCATGATGGGAAGAATAAAAGAAATGGTTAGATATTCTGTTGTTACAAAATCATCTGGGATGGTCAGAGACCCTAGTACCACCTACATATTTCTGCCATACCCAAATTTTCCAAAGTGCTAATAAGTGTAACATACAAAGTATCACCAATCATCCCTGCATGTGCTCTCACCAATAACAATGGATGGTGAAATTGGTGTACACAGTCCAAATATAAGTTTAGACCATACTGGAAATTCCAACCAGCTATTCTTGCTGGTTTTTTTTTTTTTTTTGGTTTTATACTTAGTAAATAGTTTTTATGTAGCTCATGTTTAAATAAATCCTCACTATATTAAATATTATAGTGCATATATTTAGCTATATTTAGACAAATTTTTTCTTTCATTTTAACTTTATAGATCTTTATAGTTAGATCTCCTGCCTCCTATTATTACTTTAGTGTCTTTGTTTTACTTTTCTGTGAAAAGAAAATGACAAAAAAGCGATTTATAACAGTGTTGGCTGTTGTACTAGTTACAAATCAACAGCCCACTCTGTGCAGGACTCTATGCAGGACTCTTTATCATTTATGGCTAGGTGTGATTTTGCCACTAAGCTGTCAACCTGTACTGTCACCTAGGAGCTATAACTTGGGAAACTGGGCCACTCGTTTCTTCCATTGGCTTTTATTTCAAAGTCATCTGAAGTGGCAGATTTATGGGCTAGTCAGATGAGAAAAATTTCTCTTTTTTCTTCTTGGAAAGGATTGAAATAAAAGAGAAATTTATCCCTTTTCTTTTTCTCTCTTTTTTCCTACCTGGTGACTGCCACTAATATAAAGTGTTTGTCTTTTGCTCCTCTCCAGCAATGTTGGCAGGCATAGGAAGGGATGGAGGGATTCTGTTTCTTTCTCTTTCTGGCTTGGGGTAATGTTTCTTACAATTTTTAATGTTTTTCTAACCAGACTTGGTATATTCTGTTGATTTTTTTTCTCATGGCTAGTCTCTGCTTTGCTTTCATTTTTTTTTTTTTTTTTTGAAAATAAAGGAGTCAGTAAGTTATCATTTTATATTTAAATCAGAGGAGTCAATCTCTCTGTCTTGCAAATAAAGTTCAGATTCTAGTACTAAGACTTTCTTAAGTCATATATTTCCCTTCCAATAACTTACCAAAATCTGTAAAAGAGTGGCTCACCAGATATAACCGATTAGCAACCTATGTGAGAACTTTGCACATAGAAGTGTAAAATGTTTCCTCCCCTTAAGGAGTTTTTACTCTCACAGGGAAATGGGATGAAGCAAGGAAATGTTAAGTGAAAATTTAAGTACAGAGTACAAATTCCAGCACAGGGAGATACAGCTGCAGGCTCAGGTAGGCTGTTCAGGTATCATAGGGAGGTGGGGGTCTACCTGGAATTGAAAGAGTAGGTTTTGCAAAGGTGGAGTGAAGAAGGAGGGTTCTTCCAAGCAACAGGGAAAGGTCTGGGGTCACAGCCCAGATGAACAGCCCATGATGTGTGCAGTGAGGAAGTGGCTTGATGACTGCAGTGTAATCACAGGTAATGTGAGTTAAGTTGCAAAGGTCAGAGGTGAAAGTTCTTAATTAATTAGTTTGACCTCTGCTGCAGTGAAAGGCCTGTGAGGAAACAACTCACTAAGGATTATTGTGGAAAAAATATACAGCATCCATAAGAGACAGCTGATACCCTGGGGCTAGCAACTATGGGATGCTTGAACCTACCCAAGGCCAGGAGGGGTGAGAGGATACCAGGAACCAGACAAAGAGAAGGCTCTGTGGAAAGATCTGCCTGACCAGAACTGAGCTGAAGTTGAAGGAGTTCAAGAGCCCTCAGAGACTTGGCAGGTGCATGTGTGTTATTGTGTGTGTGTGTGTGTGTGTGTGTGTGTGTGTGTGTGTGTGTTGTACAGGCATGCATGTGCCCCCCTGCTAAATTCGATGACTTCATTCTCTTCTCTCCCTCTGGTTTCTTCCTCCCCCTGGCTGGTCTAACCAAAAGCCTCCTGTGCACAGACGTGTGTGTGGAGAAGATGGGGAGTGGGATATTCAGAAGGGCAAGGGGCAGGTGTGAGAATCTTTTGAATGCCATTGAACAGGGCTCAACATGAAAAAAGGAACATTCCAGATTTATCAATCTAGCAGCAGTTAAAGAGGAGAAGGTGTTGGAGGAAGGGGCATAACTTAGGGAGATAAGATTTGATGTTCACAGAGTAAATTAGTAAGATTCTGAATCAGGTATGTGGCAAAGAGAATAGAAACAAAGCAACAAATGTGAAACATAATATAAAGAATTTCTAGTAATTCATATGGCCCAATTTGTGTTTCTCTTATAGTGTTACCTTCAGATTTAGATTTCTAAATGTTATAAACGGTATGTAATTTTTGAGTTTAGATTGTGGCAATAACACCTCTCTTCTTTAATCATTTTATATAATGTTCTTTCTTTTTCTTTTTTTTTCATTTCAATTTTCTTATTTGATATTCAGTTCTTGTTGAGAATAGAGCTCAGTGCTTCAGTAATTTAGTTTGAGAAATACTAACACTTTACAGAATACCAAGTGAGTGTTCAAAATTCAAGTTGCTCTCTGATTGTATTAAATATTTTCCTGATGTAACCAATAGTTTACTATTAATGCTAAAAATCAAACTATTTTAATTGCTCTATATTTTATAAATACTTTTAATTGCTCTATATCTTATAAATGAAAATATTCATGATATTTATCAGATAGTGATGAATTCCTACACAAATATCTATCTCAATCTATAAGGTTCAACAATTTCCCTTTTATATACTAATTTATCTTCAGTACAATGTAGGCATAAATTGTCAGATAATCTACACAGATCTTGGTGGCTGATATAAAAATCATAAAGGTACAATAGCTTAGTGTTACTCCATTATATGATCTTTTGAAAGTCAGGAGCATGCTGAACTCTATTTTGGGTACTTACCTCTCAGGGAAGCTTCTCTGTTTTATTCTCTGCAAAAAAGATAAAAAGTAATTTTACCAGGAGATAATGCCAACTAAAGAGCTAAAGTCTATTTTCATTCTTTTCTCCCTTCTTCTACACTTCAACCTGCCTGTACAACATTATTTTGCAGGAATAAAATTCCTATTGGTCTTATCAGATACCTCCAAGAATTTTTTCCACTGCTGCTTGTGCTGTGGAAACCAATTCAAAAGGATCCAGGGTTGTAGGGCAAGGGGCAGAGTTCTAGACACCCACAAAGTGGTTAGGTTTACCTGCTGAAGAAGATCCAGGTGCTCCTGTGAGTTGCTGAAGTTTTTCCCAATGTCAAAGAGGCAGAAGGTCTCCTGCTGGCAGATGCTAACCCAGTCCTGGTACTCCTCAGTGTCAGGGATGCGATCCAGGAAGATCCTGTATGCTTCCCACACCACTTCCTGACACACTGCAACACAGAGCCATTAGGGGGTGGAAAATGGCCACATTTAAAGAAGAAAACCCTTCCCCCAAAGCATAATCTCATGATATGGAAAATTCTTTTATGGTTTATATTGACATACTAATTTATAGCCCATAGAAATTAATTCATTTAACAAAATATTTGTTAGGCCCTTTCCATGTGCTATGGGAGAAAAAAGAATATAAGGAATGTAGCATGTGCTTGTGTGTGCGTGCACATGCACAAGCATGCATGTGCAAATGCAAGTAAGGCTGCAATGTCAAATAGGGTGGATGAGGAAGATCTCATTATAAAGGTGACATTTGAGCATTTGGAAGAGAAAGCACTCCCCCAACCCAGCCTCAGTGCTGTCACCATTCTGCAGAGATGGTCTGTCAGTGTGGCTAGAGCATCACAGAATAATGGAGGATGAGGACTGGAAGAAGATATGGCAAGGGGGTTACAGATTGTATAGGGCCTTGGAAACCAGTTGTCTCCAAACTGAGGTAGTTACCCTGGCTATACTAGAAGTCTTTCCAAAGGATGAACAGACAAATGGAAGTTTAAAAGGAGTCAATTTCCAGGCCTCATGTTCCCTGTGCATGCTTTCCTAAAAGGACATATCTCTCTTTTTTTTTCAGTTCCCCTTTGGTCACAATCCTCCCTCTCATTCATCCTTTCCTACTCTTATCGGGGTTCAGTACCTCTGGGTTACCATAGGAATGTATGGTTTTAAATAATGGCACTGAAGTTGAGAAAAGGAGTGAACTTAGATGCAGAATGACACATTTTGACCCCTCAGGTGATTTCTGATTCTTTGCTTTCAACAAATTAGGAGTCCTAAGGGAGTTGACAGCTGATAAATCATTAAGAATAATGATGACACATCATGATGTATTATTGATATATAATGCCAAAGGAATTAAAGAAATAATGATATTATAATAAAACTTTCTTCCCCTCTATTTATTTATGTGAGCAAGTTTTCTTAGCACTTAAGTGAAATTAAGTAAAATAATAGGAATAAAATTTATGCTAAACTCTATCTAATCTTAAAAGGCAAAATATAAATAATGACTAATAGAACACGAACTAATAGAGGAGAAAAACCAAAGCAACATCATCAATCTAGAGATAGACACTAAGGTAGCTTAAGCTACAGAACTGTCATTTATACTGGATCCTTCCAAAGCTCTGTTTATAATTTGGCATTTATACTTTTGTATCTATAAACATAAACAACTACAAAACCTTTATCTCACCCTACATCCATCTGTCAATAAAATTATAAAGAAATTTGTCTAATTTTTATATTTTGTTTTAACCAGTTACATGTTAAAGATTACTAGAAATGCAACTGAATCTAGAAAATTTTATTTTAGACATAAACCCTAGATTCAGGGGAAATAAAAATATGTAATTTCAATGTTTATACTTTTTCCTTATTTTTTTACAGAGAAGTATTTGGAGCAATCAATAACATTTTAAAGCATAACATAAATTACATTGAAATAAGACTATGAGGGTAAAATAGAAATGTGGTGAAAAGGGGATCATGTAACATTTCCTTCTCTTAAGAAGAGTTTGTTTATGTATTTGTTGAAAGAATTTGATGGTTCAATAAGAGTATTCAGTGGATGTAGTAGATTCCACTGGATATGTAAGAATGATCCAGTTCTTGTTGTATTTATTTATTTATTTATTTTGGACCAAGGATTGAACTTAGGGGCACTCAACCACTGAGCCCCCGCCCAGCCCTATTTTGTATTTTTGTCTCACTGAGTTGCTTAGTGTCTCGCCATTGCTGAGGCTGACTTTGAACTCACTATCATCCTGCCTCAGCCTCCTGAGCCACCTGGATTATAGGCATCCACCACCAAGCCCAGCCAGTTCTTGTTTTATTTTAAATGTCAATGTTTACAACTCACAGAAAGTTACAACATTTCTAGTTATTTAAACTTATGATGAAAAACTTTGCAAGGGGATCAACTGAAAAATGAACAAAGGGGAATATAATGTTAAATTGTTTTTGGGAGTTAAGTTAGTAAGCAATGCAGAAGTCTCCTATTATAAAAGCAATTGTATAAGTGGATTTTTACCTCTGGAGGATGGGAAGCAGTTGAAACCTTTGGGGCAGAGGCTAACATCATCTGACTTTCTAACCAAGACTAGTTGACTGCTGTGCTGAGGAAAGGGGTGGTGGGGAGGAGCAAGGTAAGAGGACACTTTGGAGATTCTTGCTTTTATTGCTTTATCTCCTTCCTTCCAACTTATTCTATGTCTGGATTTCCCCAAGCTTTCTGTTTTAAAAGGCAAAGGGAAGTCCAGATCAGTAGAAGCTCAAGTCATTTACCAATAGAAACCAGATAAGAACCTTTAAGGTAACTAATTTTTTAATTAGTAATTCCCCTAGAGGGTGCAGTCCTACCAACTCAAATGTGCCATCTAGTTTCCCAAATGGGAGGATCAACATTCATGGGAGCAAAAAAGTAGCTTCCCCCTGGAGAACCCACTTTTTGTGATTATGACCTCTCTCTTGTCAGGCAAGGATCAGGGATCAGTTTCAATGTCTTTTTCAGTACCAGCCATCACATAGTACTTGAGCCTTCATTTCTACTCAAGGGTCTACATGCCAGTCATGAGAGAAACAAGACTTGCATTTTTTTTTTTTTCAGATTTATCCAAACTCTGAGAGTTATGTGTTCAGCTTGAGCAAGTCAACTGCCTTCACTACCCTTCTCTCCTACATACTCCATACTCTTTCTGGGGACTCTATTTTGCCCTTCCATTTTTTCCCAGTGTACCTGCTAGTTTAGGTCAAAACCCATCTAAGTGCCAGAGATACAATGATATATGAAAAAAACTATCACTGCCTGCATGGTATGTTGACCCTTGACTAGAGTTGATCCGTGATCCCCAGTCTTGGCCTAGGCCTGAAATCTGACCACAGAGGCTCTATCTCTCTGCTCTTTAATGTGTAGGCAGCACCCCCAGGAAACACAGGCTCTGGAGGCCAGTGTGGCTGTCTATAATGGGAAGTTCAGCCCTGCAGATGGTTATTCACAACTGGGAAGAATAATATGAGACCAATGGTGTGAAAAATTTAGGACTAAAAAAGCGTTTTCACACCATTAGTCTCATCTAATTCTTCCCAATTGTGAATAGTTAGTAATAGTGTTCATGTTTACTGTGATTTTTATGCTATGCTTCTATTTGTTAAACATCTAATGGGGCTGGGTACACATTCAATGGGAACACTCACTGGAATGGGAATCAGGATGTTGGGTCCTACCCATGTTCTTCTGCCAACTGTGCCCCTGATCATACCAATTTACTTCTTCAGATCTCATCTGAAACATCTCTAGATGTTTTCCAGATCAGTGCCTCTACAGAACTTTAAGGTGTAAACAGATGACCCAGGGATCTTATTAAAATGCAGACTATGACAGTAGGTCTAGGATATGAGAATATGAGTGGGTCTGGGATATGAGAATCTACATTTCTAACGTTCTCAGCTGTTGCTGATTTGTGGACAATACTTGGTGTAGAAAGATCCTTCCCATCTTTCATCCACTCTAGGTTACATGTCACCGAGGAAGAAAAATCTAGCTTTTGATATTGGAATGCAGGGAGAGTGGAGATAGGAAAGACAGGGAAAGCCTGGAATCAGTGTGGTGGGGGTCAGAGGGGACACAACTATAAAGTGGGGAGCTTGGATGCTTGGATGGGGAGGAGCACAGAGCTCAGCCTAGAGAGGGCCAGAAACAAACTTTCCTTTTTTATTTGTGCTTCGGGATGAGTGTGAGCTCAGAGCATTTTCCCTTGTGTTGCTTTAAGCATTGGGAAAAGAAATAGCTCAATATTCCATTTGATTTAGGAATAGCGAGCTTTCTCCCCTGAGTTTGAAAGATGTCAACAGATAATTTTATAAAAGCGGTGATGAGATCGGTAAGTGGGTTACTCCATCAAAGGAACACTGTAGCTAGGTCTTATTTCTTGTTTCTTTGTGAACAAATTTGTTAGACTTAAGAAATTCATGCTGATGAATAGTAAAATTTAATATCACCCAGGGACAGCTATAAAGATAATGGGCTGTCATTGCTGTGGGGAGAAAAACAGTGGTTTGTTTCATCCAGGGAAACAAGAATGAAAGAGGCAAACCTAATCAAGAATAGAGATAAGAATAAAAATTCAGGACTAAAAATTAGGTTGCAGCAATAAATAGTCTATTCTTCAAATACTTGCAGTGAATCCTGTTTGTGAGTGTTGTAAAGAGTTACAAGTTACAAGAAAATAGTTAGCAATAGTTTTCATGTTCACTGTGATAAAAACTATATATTTGTATGTTTATGCTTCTATTGGTGAATAGTATGTAAATTACCAGTGTCATATCTGTCAATATATAGGCACATTCAAAATGAATAATTTATGTGTTTCTCTCTCTCTGTCTCTCTCTTTCTTTTTGCATTTCCAATGAATGGGATCTTTGCCTTCTGTATCCATCAAGAAGTATTTATTGAAAAACTGCTTTGGTAAGATGCTATGCCAGGACCTCAGAATATTTATATAGAGTACTTCTTTCCTGCAACTGGAGTTCTTCTGTCTATGACCCAGTACTTTTCAATTTTCTATGGGTGTGGTTTCTATCAGAAAACAAATCTTTTTAATTCCACATAAAATGAGACATATGAGGAATTATAAGGCTTGATTTTTTTGAAATTCTTAGTTGATTATGCCTCCAAAATACAATAAGAACTCTTCAGATTAATTTAACCCTGTGCATGTTTTATAGATATAGACAGCCAGATGTGGTAGTATTCACCTGTAATCCCAGTATATCAGGAGACTAAGGCAGGAGAATTGCATATTTGAGGTCAGTCTCAGCAACTTAGTGAGACTCAAAATTAAAAAAATTAAAAAAAAAAGGTCTGTGAATGTAATGAATCTCACTGGTAGAGAACTCCTGAATTCAATCCCAAGTACCACACACACAAATCTCCCTCCCATAGATGTAGACTTCTAAGACCTTTTTGGATGTTAGTATAATGATATAAGTTTTCAGTTGTCAAAATACACAACATATCATAGGCTAGAATTGAGCCAGCTTGCTCTACTGAATGGGCTTTAAGTAGAGCAAGAAGGCTCTGTATTTTGGAATAGGTTCAAGCATCTAGAGTGATTAGGGTGGGAAATCTGTAATATAATCTCCTCAATTTCCATGTATAAGATGAGTTGAATTTAGGCTTCAGAGAGATAGGTCCTTTGTATTATTTGTGGCTACCCAGAGAAGTGAATAGCAGCTAGAGAAAAATTATTTTTTATTTTAAAGAAGCAGCTCTGGGACTTTTTTTTCATCTATGGTATACAAATAAATAAATAATAATAATAATAAAAACTAATCACGGATGGCTGTGATGGGATTTAACCCCTTAAGACTTGTGGGAATGCAGGAAGAATCCTGTTAAGCTGTCATGGGGTAGAAGCTGCACTGTGCCTCTGCTGGGAGCTGGTCATACCCTGCATTATGTCTTGGCAGTCACTCTTAATTAACTGTTTCTCCTCCACACTTCAACCTGCCTCCAGGTTTCCAGAAGTTTTTTATTTTCCTGGATTTGCAATAAATAGCAGGCTTGTTAAGGGTGAGGGAGGGAGGGAGAGAGATAGAGAGATAGAGAGATAGAGAGAGAGAGAGAGAGAGAGAGAGAGAGGAGAGAGATCTGGATTGAAATGTTGCTTTTGAAAAATGAAATCTTAAGTCATAATTCAACTTGCTCAGATATCTGGTGTTGCAATCATTCTGTACTTTTCACTTCATAAGAACAACATTAAAATTCAATATCGGCTTCAGCAAAAGTAAAACAAAGAGGTAAAATCTGTATATCAAGGCTCTCTATGACTTTTCAAGTGCCTTTATGATCTCAAGTTGCACAGGACATTGTTTTAAATCACAAGAGATGATACCCACCATAGTTTTGGATGTTTATTATTCATTACTATCAGATTAGTGGGCTGCTTTCTTTTTTTTTTTTTTTTTCTCTTGTGGCTAAATGAGAGTCTCAGGAAGTTTTGGGGTAAAGACAACCTACAGATGAATGAAATAAAAGAGATGAAGAGAGTAAAAAAGCCTAAACAGGTTTCAGCTTTTTCCTTACCTCTCAATCTATAATAAGCTTGAAGACTGGCTAAAATCTGTTTCATGGATTCCTGTGGACAGACATTAACCCCAGTTGGGAAAAATGGTGATCTTTTTGTTTGAAGTTTTGCCAAATCGAATATTCGTCTCATGGTTGACACTTTGTACATTTTTGCAGTATTTTCAGCTGTTTCGATTCTTGGGGCATTGTCTATGTCTTTAGTTTCAGAATTGTATAATCTAATGGAGATATCTGTAAGAGAAAGATTATTTCCTGGTGAATATATGCATTTATGTGTTTTATGTGACATACATGGACAATGAATGAAATATGCTAAAATTATAATGCTTTGGCTTATAAAATACCTTCTTTGGTGCACCTGCCAACTATAATATTCCTAGGACAAGATATTTTCAGAGATAAGAGAATAGTATAATGAGCCGATCAAGTATTTTTTTGTTTTTTTTTTTTTATAAAAGCCAACATCTCAAATCATCTTGCCTTTAGGAACTGCCAAATATTGAAACCATTTCCCACACATCTCTCTGAAAATCATTCCTCACTTAGCACTCAAGACTCCCAAGAGATTCTTCTTTCGATAGATAGACATTATAATTCAAGTGGGGAATGATGGATCATTGTGGTACCCAGAGGTATACTCTTAGGGAGGACGTGGAGTGCTTCTAAAAACCTAGGAGAAAAAAAAATACAACAAAATAAACTTCCTGCCGATTAGTGGCAGCCTAGGATTTCTAAATGACAGGGTGCAGAGTGTGGCAATCAGGTTGAAAATTATTTGGGGCAAGGATGAGTCTTAAAGGTACTTTACAGAGCAAGCTTGCTTTTTTTTCATGAGGGTGGTGAGAAGAAGGATGAAGGGGAGGTCAGAGAGAGGATCTGGTGGCAAATGTAACTGCCTAAGCTATTTCATAGTGCAGGCACTGCTGTGTCTATTAAGGTTAGAACTAGATTTCATTTTTAACTTTCTGGACCCCTTATACTGAATAGCTTACATTCCTGAGCACTTTTTAATTTTAAATTCTTCCACATGTTTTATTCTGTACCATTCTCACAAAAGCTTTACTATTTACATAAATATTATTTTTCTCAGTGTATCATGTAGCAGGATACAGAGGCTCACAAGAGGCAGAGCATGTTTACAGCATAGTGAGGTCTTGATTCCTTCTCTGGCATTTAATTTCTTCCCTTTTACTAACTCTACCAATTAAGAAAGGAAGCTTCTATGGACAGTGGCCATTCAGCCTGGCCCCTTGATACTCCAAAGCACCTGGTTTATGGAGATACATATTACCATTTTAACTAGGGGAGGCTCTTTAACACATCTTCTGAAATGTGATACAGATGAGACAATCAAGCAGAAATTCAAGCAGGTCAGCTGGAAAGCAATTCAAATGCTGTTACAAAGAGTAAAAGTCCCTCCTTCATTATGGGGGGTAGAGAGTCTTGGTGGGAACATGTATTCTCTGTCACTTTGAAGGATCTCAGAGTCTTGGGCAGTGCTATTTTTTTTTTAGGCAAGAATCCCCAGGAAGAAAGGAAGTTTAGAGATTAATTGGCTCTATCAACCCCACACTAGACAAATAAATCATAATTCCTGGGTAGAATACAGCCATCAGCAATTTTTGAAGATCCTCAAGTAATTTCAATATGCAGACATGTTTGGCAACCACTGTTTTATGGATCCATAAGAAAGCTTCCAGATGCTTCCAGCTGGAGTCAAGATAATCCACCTCAAAATGGCTTAACCCGGGAAGTTATTATCACACCCAAAGGGAAGCTGCAGGTAGGGAACACCTGGTGAAAATGGGGCTCTGGCTCTGACATTCTGCACTTCCCTGGATTCTGCCCCTCAGGTGGTGACCTTATTCACAGGCAGGATTCCATCAAGTTCCTCTGATGGTGGCTAACAGCAACTGGGGCAATACTCTTGCCCTTGTTCATGCTGAAAGATAGCTTTTCTATTACACATGTCTGCCTTAGGCCCTGTGTCTGCACCAAGAACGTTGATGAGGGTATGTGATGCTGCTGGTTTGAGCTGAGCAATCGCAGGGCAGGGAACTGAGATTACTTGAACTGGTTCCTTGTTACTGTGGGGGCGGAGTCAGTTTTTCCTGAGTCAAATTGGTGGCATGGCAAAGTGAAAGGTGCCCATTCAGCATGAGGATAAAGTGCAAAAAGGGGACTAGGAACTGGGTCCCAGATGTTAGTGCCTGCTGCAGTCAGTAAGTGTAAATTTATGTTTGTGCATATTAATAACCTTCTAAAATACGTTACAGATTACAATACTGTTGTAATAGTAAAAATTAACTTTTTGTTTGGTGACTGGCACAATGTGAGCAGTCAGACTTCTGAGATGTTTTGTAATACTAACCTGATCACAGTGTAATTTTCATTATAAATAATTGCATGTATTTGTTCTGTTCATTAAGACAAATTTTCAGAACTTTCTTCTCTCTTTCAATTTTGTATTCCTTCTTTGAAACTAATTATTCATTGTCATGGATTCGATACTTTCTCTTTATCAAATTTTGCCAAATAAATAAATATTAAAAAAAATTAACCTTTTGCCATTTGGAATAGAAGGAATGGGTATCAGATAAAATTTCATCCTATCTGATTTAACACAGGCCACACTTAGGAAAATTGCTCCCCATTTCTCCTGTTCTTCTCCATTTTTCTCAGGATGCTAACAATATGAGGAGGATGTTCTGTTGTTATGCTGGTCCTGTTCTCCACTTTGTCACCTCACAATCTAATTTAGTCCATTGATGTTGGTCTTCTTCTTACTTTTTTTTTTTTATGTTATGCTCTGTAGAATTTCCTGGATAATTTGGCTTGGGCAGAGCATATACTCCACCCTCTGGGGCTGTGGAGACAATGGTCCTGTTCTGGAATTTTCCCCAGGTGGATACCTGTAGATCTTAACACTTGGCTCATGTACAGGCTGACTCTGTAGTTCTATTTAATATCAGGCTTTAGATTTCATCCTCCTATCAGGGTGGGGGATGAGAAGATCACAGATGTGCCCCAGCATCCCCACAAGCTTCCATGTGTCCCCCTTTCCCAGCTATGGTTAGTCTTTTCCTATCCTCCACATGTCAACGAGTCCTCACAATTAGTCTAGAGCAAGGTGAATTAAGGTAAAATGTAAATTAATTTGCGTTGGATTCCTTGTTCACAACTGTTATCCTTTCACTCTTAAGTGTATCCATGTTTAGAAAATAAATTATATGGTCACCCAGTTTTAAGTATTTCCTTGCTGGAGGAAATCCAAATTGAGCATTCTACAAATGGCTCTCTCTCCTCCAGGAAGTGCCCTGTTCCATTTTTTAATATCTCCACTTAGCTAATTCTGTTTTTTAGCTGAAAATTACCCTCCAGTAACTTCTACACATTATTCTTCCTGAGTCGGCTCTTTAGTACAGTAAAGACCAAACTATAGGTACTTCCATAAACAGTTGGTCATATATTCCAACCACTGTTCACCACCATACGTTAAACATCCTCCATCTTTCTTTGGTTTCTTCTGTCACATTGTTTTAGTCAGCTTTTTTGCTATTGTGATTAAAGACCCGACTCGAACAACTGTAGAGGAGGAAAAATTTATGTGGGGGCTCATGGTTTCAGATGTTTCAATTTATAGATAGTAGACTCTGTTCCTTAGGGGCTTGAGGTGATGCAGAACAACATGATGGAAGTGTATGATGGAGGGAAGTGGCTCACATGAAAATCAGAAAGCAGAGAGACTCTGTTCACCAGATACAAAATATATGCTTCAAAGGCATGCCCCCAATGAACTACTTCCTCCAGCCCCACCTCATCTGCTTCCAGTCACCACTCAGTTAATCTCATCAGGGAGTGATTCACTGATTAGGTTAATGCCCTAACCTTAATCATTTCTCCTTCAAACCTCCTTGAGTCGTCTCACACATGAGCTTTTGGGGGACACCTCATATCCAAACCATAACATACATTAATGTTAGATCTTCAGCTGATCTTGTTCTCTATTACATAAAGCCAACCATGGGGCATTCCTTGCATTGACACTATAGCTTGGGCTAAGATCAGAATCTTTCATCAGAGGTCCTACCCAATATCATCACTAAAGAAGAGGCAGGCAAGATCTTTGAGGTTATGGACTTAGGATTACCTAAGTCCAAGTCTGTTTGTAAGACAGGCCACACTGACAAAGTCTACTTAAAAATTTTTCAAGGATTTCAAATAAAATAAACAAAAAAAGTTTATTTTATTTGAAGAAAAAAATAAAGAGGAAAAGAGAAGGAAAAGAAGGAATTGAAACATGGTAAAAAGAGTTCATATTTATAGGAGCTAATAAAAACACTTGGGTAAGGCAATTAAATCAGATTAGATGCTATTCTTCAGGGCTACATAAGTGATAAGAATATTGAACTGAACTTTTAAAGATTTGCTGGGTGCATTTCCATGAGTTTGGTATTTTTAGCTTGAAAAAGTATTTGGAAAAAATAGGTAAAATTTAGTAGGAATTAATTGATAGTTGAAAGACCTGCTATAAAAAGGGAATATCTTTAATGGAAGCCTGAAAAATATTTTGAGGCAGAAAGTATTTCTCTAAGATGATGAAAAACTTGAGTCTAACGTGAATGATGAATTGGCTGCTATCTACAACTCTCTGGTTTAAGTGTGAAGTTACAAAGAGAAGAGAAGGGCAAAGTAACTTCAGGAAAAACCAAATACACAAACCATTTTCTAGAGTAAAAAAGTATGAGAAAAAATTGCATATTTTATGTATTTGGAATAATAAGCAATTGAAATAGTATATTTGAAATAGTTATTTGAATATATAAATATAAAAAATATAAATATATATAAATATAAATAAATAGTATTATTTGAAATAGTAGATTTTACATCAGCAAAATAACACTTAAACCTATGGTTTTGGAAAATAGTCATATTATTGAATGAAGATGTTGAAGACAAAGTGAAAATTAATCAGAATGTTTAGAACTTCTAAGCAAAGATGAGGAAAAGGTATAATATTCATGGTGCTTAGTTTCTAAATTTAACTTTATTATGTTCATCATTTGTGAAAGTAGTAGTAGCAACACAAATCATATAATGTCACTAAATCATTTAAATTACTTTAATAGTACCAGTGACACCCAGGGTGTGGTCTCTGTCTATATAACTTGGATGTTCTTGACCACCAAGTACATCCTGAATTCCCACACGTATAAAATGGGGAATAATCATAACCTCCCTGAGTGAGTCTCTGTGACATTAAAGGAATGACAACACGGGCAGCCCTTGACCCAGCGTTGGGCACAGGTTCAATGAGAACTCCTTTATCTGACAAACCATGCATTCCACTTGCAGTGGTTGCTCATCTGGCATGACCTTTCATGAATGCTCCTCAGTCCTCAGACTTCTCTATGCTGCTGTCCTGAAGTCTTCTGTGCTTCCACTGGCAGTGCTCATGTTTGTCCAGGCTTTCATACCAGAGGGTCCTTCTCTTCCATTTTTTTTGGGGGGGGTCTCCTACTTTTTCTCTAAGGACCAGCTGAAGTATTTTCTCTTTTAAGCTTGCTCAGATCCCCTGTGCAGAATTCATCCATATGTTTCCTCCTGTTCCTCTAGTGTGGCTCATATTGCTATGGCATTTTCTGACTCATCAATGTCCTCAAATCCTTACTATGTTTCAGGCCCACTGTGGTATACAGTGGTAAGTTAGATGAACACATATCATGCAACTGATGTTGTAGTGCTTATTTTCTCCTGCTTTGCATAATTTGTTGTAAATATGAGTTTCCCCCTTTAGACTGCAAATGCCTTGAGGTTCGGTGTTGTTATCCCAGCCCTCTCTCCTCTATTCACCTCAGTGCCTATTTAGTATGTAAAATGTTTTGTACCCAACAGATATGAATATATATATTAAGTGAATAAATGAAAAATGACTGTGAAATATTAATGGGTCTTTAATGATATATGTGTGAGTTAGATTTATTTTAAAAACCATTAGACCATGAAAAATAGCTTTGTATGTCTGGCCCACTTACATTATTGCAATTTTCCTTTTAAATTTCTGCCCACTCTCCAGTGTATAATATCAGAGGATTAGGACACAGATATATTAAATAAAACTTAGTCAAAGAAATTCTTTTGTGAATGAACATTGAAAGAATAGAAAGAAAACGGTTTATATATTAAGTGCATATTGCTAACATCTCTATTCCCAGACACTTTCATTACATCTATAAATAGACAAATAATCAAGGAAACCAATTAGAAGTGTGGGTTTCAGTGAGAAAGAACATCAGTGTTACCTAAACCTTAATAATGTCAACCCTGAGTTTATTTGCCCCTCAATGGTTATATCCAACCCTTTGCCTAGTCCTCACCTGCATCCTTGTAGCTGAGCATGGATGGAGAAAAATAAGCATTAGAATTTGCTTTAAATTTAGGATCTTAAGTAAACTCATACTCCCTTTCTGTAGTCTGTTCAATGTCCCACTCTCCTGGAGAACTAAACACAATTTTTCTCAGATTTCCTGTACCTTCTTGCTTATGTATACTTTCAGCTGTTGAGTTCTTCACATTTTACTGAGAAAAGATGAGCCAGAAGAGAACTTGCACATCTGCCCTCTGGCTGTACCAGCATCATGTACTCTGCTTCCCTTCTGTGGCTGATGAGGGGTGTGTGCTCTAATCTAAGCTCCTTTACTTATGCATCCATCCTTGGTCAACTCTCAAGGAAATTCTTCCAGAAATTCTAGCACTTTCTTACATCATTACTTTTCCTCTTTGTACTGGATTATTCTTATATGTGCACAAACATGTTATTACTCTTCCTTCTATTATATTTTTATGTGGTGCTGAGGATCAAGCCCAGGACCTCGCAAATGCGAGACGAGTATTCTACCCCTGAGCCACAACCCCAGCCCCTCTTCCTTCTGTTATAAAAGAAACAAAAAGCACTCTCTTGAAAATGCATTCTCTGTAGCCACTGATTTACTTTTCAATTCATACTTACATCAAAACTCCTTGAAAGATCCGTTTTTACCTCCTTATCCAGAACAAAGCAAGGTCCTACATAAGTGAGAATTCCCCTGATATCACATGCGTAGCTAACAATACCCTCCCTTCTATTTCTCAATGTTTCCTTTTTTAAAATTATTTCAACATTTGTGATGTGTTCATAGAGCCTGGTGTATTCTACATGCTAGTGTGACACTCACCAGAATGGGTTGCTATAACTTTGAGGGTTGGGGAGAGATTAAAAGACCACCAGTGGCTGCCTGAAACCTTTAATAGTATCAAATCCTATTTACACTATGTTATTTATATACACTCGCTAACTTTTCTAGTTTAACAGCAAATTTGCATGGATTTCTTTTTCTCTCTTTATAATTTCATGAACAGAGATTTGTTTTTACACTAGATCTTAGCAACTTAACATAGTATTTTTTCTTTCCTTAATCTGAAAACTTTCACATTTTCATTCAATGGAAGCACTTTCATGGCTTTTCTTTGGCATATTGGAATGGCCAGTCACTACTTTTGTACTTTGAGGCCATTATGAAGTAAACTAATAGTTACTTGAATACTTCCTTCCTACACACCTAAATATTTTCCATCTGCCAGGCCTTTCATGAGAACTACCTAACTCAAGGTGAGCCCATCCTACCGTGCTAATTCTAAATGCCTCCTTAAATAGTCTATTTTGATATAAACATCATCACTATCAACAAATGTCAATATCCAAACTTATAGAAGTAATTCCTAGAGTTACATTTTATAACATATTCTGTTTCAATATACTGCAGTCCTTCCTTGCCCATGTATTTGCTTCCAAGTAACATTTTCCTTTCTTTCTCTCTTCACTCTCTCTTTCTCCCTTCTTCCTTCCTTCCTTCCTTCCTTCCTCCCTCCCTCCCTCCCTCCCTTCCTTCCTTCCTTCCTGGCACTCACCCAGATTTTGTAAACCAGTGCAGTTACGATAAATTTGGAAAATTACAAATATATAGAAAGGAGAATTAATTCAAACACTAAATGTAAGCATTAATTTATCCTAAAAGAAAGCCAAATCTGGGAGTGGCCATTCCAAAACACTGGACTTTTAACACTTTATTTTTTTGTTTAAAATTATTTTACAAATAATTTTTTAAAAATATGCTGGTTAGTGAATGTGGAGGCTACTTCATTCAGAAGTATTTCTTCCACTGGAATTTGTGGGCTGATGGCCATGTGGTCTCCATGTTGACCAGCATCCTAGAAACCATTAAAGTTCACGTTATTTTCCCCCAGAGTCACTGAAGAGTTTATTTTTTCCTTCCTATACAGCATTTACCAACCTGTTTGGACCACTCCTCAGCACTAGAAAAATATTTTTTAGCTTTCTATTAAAGGCTTACGATATAAGATTACTGTACACTTTTAGTGACAACAGTATATAAGAGGAATAGGAGAATGAAGATTTCACAACACATTGCTAAGAAAGCAACAGTCATTGATACAAAGCACTTAGCAAACCCATTATGACTTCCTGGGGGAAAAAGCCTCAGTGTCTTAATGAATGAAGTAATGGGAGTGAAGACAAAACTTACTGGAATTTCTACAGAACAGAAATCTCAATTTGAAGAACAGAACTCCATAGAAACAACAGGGATAACATTTCAGGGTCAAATCAGTGACTGGAAGTTTTCAGAAAAATATAATTTAATCTTGCATAAACTTTTCTAATCTTACTAAAAAGAATGAAGGGTTGTGGCCTTTATGCAAATGTTCCACTCATGTGTGATCCAGGATATCCTGGTGTTCCCCCTACATTAGCAGATAGACTCTCAATTATGCACCTGAAATTTTTTTCCAGATAGCAAAGGCAATTAAATATACATCATGCTTAACATACTTGAAAATGTATGAACACATTATGCAAAATTGCTGAACACCTTATTCAAGGCTGTTTCAGAAAATTATATGGACTTTAAGCACTCTGTTTTCTGGATGATCAAGTAGAGAACATAGAAGTTTCTCCAACTTGCTTTTCCATCTGTCCTCCTACATCCGATTCCCAATAAACTCACACAATGACAACCCTAGTCTGTGGCCTGAGAATCAAAATATGTTGGAATAAATGATGCAAAAGAGGATAAAAGAAATTAAGAAAACTTCCAGTCACTTTCTTTAATAAATTATGAAGTAAATAAACATTCACAACAGTCAGCCTGCAGGCCGATTATCAATGATGCATAGAGGAATGGCTACATCATTTCCCTTGCTGAAGCTTCTGAAAATTCTATGCCATTGCATCCTTTCTTACCTTCAAAACTGGCATTTGTTCAATAACAGCACTCCCTACAGAGGATGCAAATCAGTATTCCCTTCTCTCAAAGAATTAGAAGAGTTGCATTAACTTTGTCTTCATTGCAAAAATCAGGCTTAGCCATTAACTTACCTGTGTCAGGAGGAAAGGGGTTAGGATGACAACCTATTACAAGAAATAAAAGGTTGCTAGCTCTTAATTTCTAGGTTATACATATACATTTGTATTAAGTTTCACTTTTACCCCACTTACCAAAAAAAAAAAAAAAAAAAGAGAGAGCGAGAGAGAGAAAAGAAGAAGAGGAACCAAATGCGAAGGTGAGATGCTAAGAAATTTGCAGAGGTACAAATCTATGTTTATTGAGGAAACATGCAGCTTCATTAGTGGGCATTAACAAAACTGAAGACAAAGAGAAAGTTAGAGAAAGAAAGGAGATTGCCTTTTTGTGTCTAGAGTAGATGGCCCTTTGAACAGGTGGAATTGCCAGCAATTCAGGTCTGGTCAATGTCAGGAGGTAAAGTGGCAGCAGTGTAGCAGAGCTGTGTCCTTAACTGTCCTCAAAGCAGAAGTGTGTGCTAATTCCCCATCCTCTTAGTAGGGACAAAGGGCAGGGCATATTGAGAAGAGGAGGTGTGTTCTCAATGCGGACTGGTCTCTCTGTGAGCTAAAGAAGGAGAGAAACATATTGGAGGTACTTGTTATAGGGTGATGAGAAGGTGAAGTAGCACGTGGGTATCTTCATTTCAGGCATTAAATCACTTGATGAGACAGCCCATGGGCTGAGGTTGGTCTACTCACATACTCACAACCAGCTGCCAGCTTTGGGGGTGCTGCACTTGCTTCAGAACCACACCTCTGGTCATAGGGAATGCCTTTCCCTCTTAACTAAGGGGACACACAGCTTCAAGATATGCAGTTTGTGCCAGAAGTGATGAGAAACTGCAGGATCAACATGTTGCTTCCTCACGGAGCCCTAAATTTACTTTAAAATTTTAGCAAAAAGTGTAACATGTAAAGGACCATAAAAAATTTTCCACATGAGTGCATAAGCTAACTCAATAAAATCTTCCCCCACATTTGAGCCAGTCTTGAAAATAAGGAGAGTAGGATATTTTCATAAACTGTGATTAATCACAAAATGCATTGCTTTGAAAAGGGCTGAATGGAGTTTGATGAATGCTGCAGTAGAGCTTAAGTGAACAGAATAAGAAACTGGAGTGGGAGCAAGTTGTGGCAAGTTGTTAGCTGGCAAAGCTGAGATCTCACACCTGGCTGCCTGTTTTGTATTTCCTGACTGGAAGAAACAAGTGCTTTCTTCAGCAACTGAGTTTGCTATCCCTTAAATCATCTGAACATCTTATAGATGGAACATCAACCCTATTAGGCCACTTCTAATCATCTCATTATTACATTAACTTAAATCTTTTTTATTACTTCTGCTTCCCAATTCTTAACCCATCACATGCATTTTTGGTAACATTGCCGTAAATTTCAGAATATGGAGTTGAAGTAAGTATACTGGCCACTGGTAAGAGAACTGAATGGAATTCTATAAGTAAGTTGGAGATGTATGGATGATGAGTTACAATTGTTCCTTACAGATGTATGGAACAAAATACTTTTCAGAGCACTTTTAAAGCCTAACTTGACTTAAAGATTGGAAACCAACAGTTTATGCCAGAAAGTATTAGGCAATTAATGAGCAGGAGGTAGAGCCAACCCTTGCTTTGTGAAGCTGATTTAGAAGTGGGTGGGGAAGACAAGTAGCAGGAATTCGTAGAGACCTACACCAAGAACCTATAAAATAAATCTGCAAAAAATTCAGGAGGAAGCTGACTTTAAAAATTGGGGTGCAGTGAGATAATAGTAGTTGACCAGGAATGTGGATTTACTTATGGGATGCATTAATAACTTGTGTCAAGTACCCACTTTCCTTCTGTTTCCATCAATGTCAGGGGGCTAGAACACAGGGTATTTTTCAGTCCATGATTGGTAGGGGTGCTGTGTATTTGGGGACATCAAAATCGTACTATATCTGAATTATTCATATCAGGATCAGCTCTAATTTAGCTCAGCATATCTGTTTTCTGGAACTTTGTGCTGTCCATGATGTTACTAACCCTAAACACACTGTCCTTTGGTTTTAGTGTTCTCATATGAACCTAATCTTGGAGTATGATGCAGTTCTGAGTAGAGAATAGCATAGATAGTATTTATTGCAAATATTGCCACAAAAGCATGGCATTCTAAATACTCAGGGTGGACAGAACTGGAATAGAATAAAGAGAAACAGATGTACATCTTGGTAAATTTCTGATCTGTAGGAACTACTACAGTTCCTGCAGAAAAGCAAAGTTAACTTCATTTTGGGTTTCCGCATCTCTGGGGTTACACTGAAGGTGGCTCTGCCATGTTCTACACATGGACAAATATCTCTATATATTTCTGGTCTCTAACCTAAGAGGGAGATAATAATAATTCCAGCACTATAGTTTTGATTTTCACTTTTGCATTGTATAGCTTTGTATTGTTTTGAAAATTAAATGAGAAAATGGATAGGAAGAGCTTCGTGAAAGGCCTAGTACAATGTTAGTTGCTATGATTCTGTGCCACTTTTTCCTGAGGTTTAGGATTAAGCCTGAAAGGAACAGGGTTTCCTGATTTGGAAAATAAAAATATGGGGCACAAATTTAAATTTTAGATTAACAGTGAATAACTTTTTAGGAAAATGTGTCCTGTGCAATATTAGATGTGCATAGACCAAATGTTTTTTTTAAAAGACAGGGATTATCAGACTACATTTTTAAAAGTCCAACTGTATCTTGTTTTAAGAGACACATATAAATCAAAAGATTCAAAGTAAAAGTATACAAAAAAGTCACAACATGCAAACACTAATCAAAAGAAATCTGGTATGGTAACATTAGTATCAAATGAAGTCAGAGCATTGGTGGCAAATGTTAAATAACCAATGCTGGGGCGTGAGGTGAGATTTGCGGTATTTGCCTTTGTTCCTGTGTTAATACTCGCCATGACTAATTTTAAGCTACCAGTATGACATAAGTGAGTTGGGAAGACATGTTTTCAATTGGCTCTTTTGACTCATTACAGGTCAATTCCAGCATACCAGTGGACAAAGTTCATTATTAAACAGAAAACATTATAAAGATAAAGACAGACATGGCATAATGATGTAAGTATTTTAGAATGATGTAAAAAGTTAAAATTTTATGCCCTCGAGAATTTTATAAATATATAAAATAAAATATTTTAGATAATGAGGAAAATAAAATTCACATTAGGTACATTTTAAGATTTCTTGGTTATCAAAATAATAAATAAAAATCGGTAAGGGTAGAGATTTGAAAAACATGCTCAAACCTGACCTTTTAACATATATGGAGGAATATATCTCCAAACTATTAAATATACCTTTTTTTTTCAAACACAGAGAAAACAAAGAAAAATAGAGTATATGCCTAACTAAAATGCAAATCTTGATTTTAAAAAGAGTGATATCATGTACATTATGTTTTCAGACTAATGGGAAGTGAGTGAGAAATTAGCTTTATGAACAAGGAAAATCTCCACATATTTGAAGAGTAAAAAGCAAAAAAAAAAAAAAAAAAGCCTTCTAAATAACCTATAAGCCAAGAAAAATCATGGTTATTATTAAAACATTATTGTAATCTATAAGATATTTTATAAAGTGATAAAAATAAATAAAATACTTTCATCAAGTGATAAAAATAATATGTAATAAAATATGTAGTTTAAAATTAAAGTGGTATCTAAAGGTTAAATGATATGATTAAAATAACAAGTTTATAAAAGTAAAAAAGGTAAATATTAGTATGCATCCTTCTCAGGAGGTCAAAGAAAGCAAAATAAAGCCAAAGAAAATACAGAATAAATAAAATACAAAGAAAAAATGGAGTAGAGAGTAAAAAAAATGTAAAAGAGAATATCACATATATAATGAAAAGAAAAAGAACTTACACTTCTCTTACAAAGCCAACCAATTTTTCCTTCGAAAATACTAACAATGAAAATGAAAAAAATCTTAACAGGTAAGATTGAAGAGGTAAAGAACACAAAATGAACCAGTATCAGGATTAAGAAAGGAAAACATTAAAATTGTTATAAACTTGTATAAATATGAAAAAGATACAAAGAGAATATGAATAATGTTTTGTCAATAAATTTAAAAAATAATGAGAACTAACTGAAGAAGAGACAATGTAACTACATGTTGTGATCACCTTTAAGGAACTGAGTAAAGTCTCTACACACAGTAAAGTCTCACAGTTTAACAGAGACTTCTACCAAATGTTTAAGGAAAAGATAATTCCATTTTTATGAAAACTCTCACCATACTTGACAAAAGAAGAATGAGAAAAATATTCATGATCCAAGCTTTGTTGTGAAAGTAACAATTCTAAATAAATTATCAGCACATGAAATCTAGTGATGTATAAGCAATGTAAGAGCAACTTGGATTTATTTCAGGATTGTGGGATTGTTTTAATAACTGAAAACCAATTACAGTAATCTATCAACATTAATGAATTAAAAGAGAAAATCATTTATATAATTAATATTATATAAAAATGATTTTTAATATAATCTTAATAGATATAGAAAAACCACAATAAACTTCTATATCTATTCATGATTAAAAATTCTTAGCAAATTAAAATTGGAAAGGAACTTTTTTACTTGGTAAAGAACATTCACAAGAACAAAACAATCATAAAAACTGAAATAAACACATTTAATGGTGAAATATTAAAAATAATCCCTTTGAAATTAGTAATTAGATAAGAATGCCTGTTAGAGTGATAACTACAGTTTCTACTAGATGGCCTATGAAAGGTGTAAGAAAATATAAGGAAATAAAAGTTTCAAGAGCTGGAAATAAAATCTACATACTCTTTGCAAATGGTATGACTTTTTAAAGTTAGAAAACCTCAAAATTTCTAGGGAATTTTCAGAATTAATAAGATTTTTTTTCAGCAAAGTTATTGAATACAAAACCAATATGAAAAAAACCAACCACAGTTTTACATAGAAAATGTAATAATACCATTTCTCTTATCACAGGTTGTATAAAGTATCCAGAGAGGGATAAGTCTAAGATATGGATTCTATTTATTAAAATAATTGTGCAACTTTATTGAAAGATATTATTACAAGGAGAGATCTTCCATTTTCTGGAATAGGGAAATGATAAAAACAGGTATTGATTCTCCCCAAAGTGACCTATTCAACACAAGTCCAATCAAATCCCAAGTAGCAGCTTTGGACATTCTATAATGCACACACACTTCAAAACATTATGTTGCACACAGTAAAGCACACAGTTTTATCTTTTAATTTAAAAAACGGAATGAATTTTGACAAAGTGTTTTGTGGAAATTTCCAAGCTAATTTTAGAGTGTAATTTAGGAGAGTTTAGGTCAGATATAGCCTAAATGGTGTCACGGGAGGGTAACGAAGCAGGGAAACATGCTGTACAAGATGTTAATATTATTATAATATTATAATAATTAAAGCAATCTGGTTTTGGCTCAGGGTAACAAAATGGAACGGATGGGCTGACATGTTTATGACAGAAGGGCATAGTAGAGAAGAACTATCCAGGGAATGATACTCAATTGACTGTGTATACTAAAAGTTATTTCTTCACAGCAGACACATAGACACAAACACAAGATTAATTCCAAGGACTTAAATGTAAAGGGCAAACCTATACAACTTTTATAAGATAATATTGAGGAGTATTTTTTTATGATTTTTGAAATAGGCAAGTATTTCTTAAGACAAAACAACCAAACCAAACCAAACCCTGAAGTAAAAAGGCTGATTTATTATTAATTATCCCTGTCCATGAAAGAATACTAGTAACAAAATAAGAAGATAAGCTACATCTGGAAAGCAGTATGGAATGGAGGTTCCTTAGAAAACTTGGAATGAAACCACCATTTGACCCACCTATCCCACTCCTTGGACTATATACAAAGGACTTAAAATTAGCATACTATAGTAAACCAGCCATATTGATGTTTATAACATCTCAATTCACAATAAGATAAACTGTGAAAGCAACCTAGATGCCCTTCAATAGATGAATGGATAAAGAAACTGTGGTATAAATACACAATGGAATATTACTCAGCATTGAAAGAGAATACAATTATGGCATTTGCAGGTAAATGGATGGAGTTGGAGAATATCATGCTGGTAAGTAAGCCAATCCCCCAAAAACAAATGCCGAATGTTCTCTCTGATAAGTGGATGCTGATACATAGTGGGGAGGGAAGGCATGAGAAAAATGGAGGATCTTTGATTGGGAAAAGGGAAGGGAGGGTGGGGATGGTGCATGGGGGCAGGAAAGATGGTGGAATGAGATGGACTTCATTACCCTAGGTACATTTATGACTGCACATATGGTGTGACACTACATTGTGCACAACCATAGAAACATAAAGTTGTGCTGCAATTGTATACAATGAATCAAAGTGCATTCTGCTGTCATATATATCTAATTAAAATAAATAAATTTATAAAGAAGATAAGCTACAGACTGGAAATGATATTTGAAAGACATGAAGCTGCAAAATATTTTTTAAAAATACCTCTAAATCAATAAGAAAAGAAAGACATCCTAAACATTCTAGTAAAAAGTGGACTAAACACTTGCTTCTGTATTTTCTAGGAGAGGATACATAATGGACCCAAAATATATGAAAATGCATTTAACCTCATTAGTTTAATTTATTTTACATCAATTTATAATGTAATCATATATTTAATTAGTAAATGCGCAATATAAATTAAAATCCTCAATGAGATAACATTTATAATATTTCATCCTCTAATATTATTTATAATAAAATAATATAATTTATTTATTAAAAAATAAAATTAAGCAACACCAAGTGTAGGTGAGGATTTGAAACAAATTGTTCTCCAAGTTCTTTCATATGGTTGAAAATATCAAGATTTCTATACTTTTTATGAATGAATAGTATCTCATTGTGTGTATATAACAAATTTTCTTCATTGATTCAACATTGAGGGACACTTAGTTTGTTCTATCTCGGCTATTGAATAGTGTTACAAAAAACATGGGAGTGTAGATATCACTTTGACATATTGGTTTTAGTTCCCTTAAATGTATACTCAATAGTAGAATTTATTCTGAAGGTGTTGGGGAAGCTTTTGATGTTTTTTTCTTTCCTTTTCTTTTTTTAAGCAGAAGTTGGTATATAGATAGCAAAGCTATGTGATAAATTTATTTTAAAAAATCAGATTAAAACAAATCCCCTGGTGGTTTATAAAATGATGACACACATATAGTATCTTTCCAGAAGGGTACTACTGTTTCTTCTTATTAAGAATAATCTTATCCTGAATCATCTGGATAATTTTAGTAATTATTCCAACTTGGATTCCATCCTATATCAATGAGATTAGAATCATCAAAGCTAGAACCTCAGCACTGGTGTTTTAATGAATGTCAAAATGGTTGCATGAAACCTTTTAGTCTGGGAAATAAAGTCAACAGAAAAGGAGACTGGCAGGGGAAGGTCTAATGGGAATTGGTAGTGAGTGTAATATCATAAGTAGATAGAAATAATGTTAGCAAAGACATGAAATTAATTTTCTCTGAAATACAAGAGAATGAGAAGAGTTTGGATAGATTCAGAGAAACTTTGAAGTAGAAAGGACAAGGGGAAGGAAGTCAAGTGACTCAGTCTTCTCAGTACGTAGGAGGAGGTGATAGGACAATGGCAGTAGTGGTAGTCATCATATCCATTTTAGGAGTCAGCACGTTTTGAACTTTGTTGTACCAGATGTCTCACTAAAAGCTTTAGCTCTTTTGAGGCATTCACTGCTATTATTATTCCTATTTTCTAGATGAGGAAACCATAAGAATGAGTAATGTATGAGGTTGAGCAATTTGCCCAGATCACAGAGTGAGTGACAGAGTGTTCTGGGCAGAAGGTAGTTCTGTGCAAGCCTGAGAGCTTTTGCTCTAAACTCTGCTGTTATCATTGCTTCTGTGAAAGAGCGAAATCAGGTGGTAGACTCAGGTGAGAGGGAAGGTTTGGGAATCTCTTTAGGGGGCTAAGTCAAGGAATCGGATGATGATGGAATTGCATATAGGACTCAGATAAGGTAATAGTGCATTGATTTTCTTCATGCAAGCACTCTATTTGGCACTCTAAAAATAGTTGGCAGCTCAGATCATAGAAAAAGTGAAAGGTAAGTTTTCCCAAGTAGAATTAATGAAATAGAAGGGAGAGGTCAAGGAGTAAGGTTCCTATCATACAAACAGAAAGACCACTAAGAATTGCTCAGGAGCCCATAATAAGTTCTAGAGTTAATGTGCAGCACACTGAGACCAGGATGGGCTGAAGAACTGGAGCAACTGCCTGAGGGATTCGATTATTCTGATGAGAATAGGATTAGATTTAATAGAAGGAAGAAAGAGAAATCATTAAAAAGGAGTGTTTCAGAATTTGATATCTCCAGAGGTCAAACATGTTGTGAACTTGAGGTAAAATTTTAGTGTTTAGATGAGGATGTTCTTATTTTTTTGTTTTAGAAGTTTTTCCCACTGTTTCATAAAATACTCATTAGGCAAGTTAAGGCCTGGAAATATGTGACACAATCTTAAGTAAATTACCACTAAACTGAGATTTTAATGATGGGCATTAAAAAAAAAAAAAACATGATTTGTGGAGTTCAAAATATTACGTATTTTTTCCTAATGAAGAGTAGAAGTCCTAAGACAGGTACTTCCATTTCCAAGATAGAGCTGAAGGACATGACCAGGTATTCTGAGATATTCATGAAAAACAGATGTTAGAAATGGCCCCAAATCAACCATCATCTGGTGGTAGCAGAGGAAAGTTGGTTTTTTAAATAATAGGGAGGCTGAGGCAGGTGGATTGCAAGTTCAAAGCCAGCCTCAGCAACTTAGTGGACTAGGCCCTAAGTAACTCAGCAAGACCTGTCTTTAAATAAAATATAAAAAAGGGCTTTGGATGTGGCTCAGTGGTTAAACACCCCCGGGTTCAATTCCAAGTACCAAAAAAAAAAAAAAAAGTACTAAAAATCATATTTTTTTCATTCGTAATATTATATTGGACTGATGTTAGACTAAGTAGACACAAGATAGAACCGGACACTGTTCAGTTCTCAGCTTTGGTTTTATCTCTCCTACCTTAAACAATACTTACCACTTTCTGCCTTATAAATGAGCACAGTGCTCATCACCCAGAGAAATATTAAGACACAAGATTAATAAAATTAGCTTGTGTGTATATGTCAGTAATCAAAGAGAAACGTATTAAAGCAAATGGTTACTAACATTAACATGATTGCTGTGTACAAAACGTTTTGATGAGGTCTGAACTGATCCTAGTATAATGGGTTAATAATAGTGCCATTGTGTTTCACAGTTCAGCTTAATTAAATATGGCTTTTGTTTATTTATTAATGCAGTAAAAACCTAAGATGGAAAAATTAGCCCTATACATGTTATTTTCTGAATGGAGTTAGTCTTTCTGAAGTGAAAACTTTTCCTTAATTTTGAGGTTCTGACATACCTTTGCAAAATTCCTTTTGGTTTAGCTTTCTTTAACCTTTCTCCCGGGGACTATTATGAAAATAGATACCAGCTGTGGTGAAAATACTTAAGATGACTGAATAAAGAAAACTGCGTTGGCATGAATTAAGATGGCTTTACAAAAGCACACAGAAAGACACCATTTCCTCGGGAATAACTGAATGTAAATGGGAACCTATTTATCTACTGAATACAATCACATGCTTAGAAGCAGCATTGCTGTTCTACAGCTTTTCGTATTCTTCCTACATTCACTGTGGCTGGAAGAGAGGCACAGCAGTGGGAGAACATTCTCAATAAATAATTATAGTGGTGCATGCTGCAGTTCCAAGCTTGACAGCAGCATTTCCATATTTGAATTCTCATTACCATGGCTATGCCACTCAACCTCATCAACTCATTGTAAGATGAGCTTTGTCATGCAGTTTGCCTTGGACCCAGAGCAAAGAGCACACCCTCCTCCTTTATTAAAATGGTTCCATCTGACTTGGTACTCTTGTTTTCCGGGGCTGGAATCCTACCTAGTCTTGGATGAAAAGATCTCAGACAGTGAGCTTAGGCTCCATGGTTGTTGAAAACTCTCCTTTGGGATGTTGAAACTCACATTTTGGTCAGAACTCACATTTCTTCCTTTCAAAATTCTGCTTTCTGTGATTCTAAAGCCTGCATGACTGCAGAACTGTCTTTCCAACCCTTAAGCAAAAAGTGGTAGTGTGGGTAGAGACCTCAGGGATAAGGTAGTCTGATATTTCACAGTGCAGTAATGAGGTCAGCATTTTATTATGGTCATTAAAACATATATTGAATTATAATATAATCCTAGACACTATTGTAAAAAACAAACTTTGTTGTCTCAGGTGGATTATTTGAAAATAGCATAACAACTGTGAAAACGGTTGTGGTACCAATAATTTGAGTTTCTAAAGATAATTAGCATGCAAATCCAGTTGATCATTAAGGTGGTTGCACTCTCATGATTGACAGAAATGGCCAAGAAAGCAGTAGGTCACGTCAGCCCTGTCTAATTAGCTTACACATACAATAGTCCTCTAATGTGATCAGTGATACACGCACATGGGCCAAAAGGCAGCCACTGCTTTTTAATTTTAAAGTAAGAATATAATTGAATAGTTTCAGGTGTATTGCCACAGTTTGTTCAGCATCCTTAACTTACGTAGCTTCAATTTTAAGAACATCTTTTCAGATATAATTGAGCAAAACAATCTGCCTTGGAACTTTTGAATTTCACTGTCCTGAGACTGTAGCTCAGACAAATTAGGTACAGGAGCTGCACAGTTAATGCTACTGCCATTGGGCAGCTATCTCAGGTATACAAATGAAGCCATGTTCTTTGTTAATGGAGCAACAATGAGAGAAAGTACCTTCCTGGACAATTTTATGAAATGAGAGCATTTCCCAATAGAACAGGATTAGTAAGAAGTGGAGTATCTTCAAATGCAAATTTCTTGACATTTCCAGCCACTAAAATAATTATCCAACTTGGATGAACTAATAATAACTTTGTTAAAGGTTTCATTTAGTATAGCCAAATGTAATGCAAAAGGCACACACTAAGATAAACACCATTTCCATTTTTAGGACTTGCCAACAGTGGGTTTTCTCTTTTCTCTTTCTCCCACACATTGAATGTCACAAGAAATGAAATGAAATTATTTACATGAAAAAGGTAAGAGCACAAAGCAGTGCCACATATATCACATGGAACTGACATCCTTGTTATTTGTCCAAAATACAGGAGACTTCGTGTTGATGAAGTGAAATAGTGTTTTGAAAATTTGAAGAATCTTTTTTGATGCTGAAACAATTTTATTTAATGAATGTTTTGAAATCAAATCCATTCCACCTTTGTGGTCTATGGAAAAACTACATTCAGAATCTCCAAAGAAAACTGGCAAGTTTTTAAATCTCTTTTGTTTTTTGTGTCTAGCACAGTATTGGGTACATGGTAAGCATTCTTGAATCAAACTGGGAAAAATCGCTGAAGGATGTTAGAAAGCTTTTAGAAGCAATTTATCAATATGAATAAATGCCACAAAACTGTTTATATTGTTTTGATTTAATAATTTTATTTTAGTGAACTTATGTTAAGTTTTGATTACTGATATATATATATATATACCCAAAGCTATTTATTGTAATATTATTCATAATAACAGAATAATTAGAAATAATTAGTTCTCTTTTGTTAAATATTTGGATAGAACAAATCTTGATATATCTATAGAAGGGAACAGTATCTAGCCAATCAAATGATGTTTGTCAAAGCTAGAAAGCAATGTAGAAATTCATATAATCTAATAAAACTGTAAAAACCTGATATAAAATTGTGTGTGTGATAAAGCAACAATCATGTAGAAAAGAAGCATATCTAGAAAAGAAACTGAGGAAACACTGAGGTCCCCGTGTAGATTATATTTGGATGGAAATACTATGGGTGATTTAGAAAATATCTCTTTGATTTTTCAAATCTGTAATTTTTAAAAAAGAAACAATTGAGTTTATCTAAATACTCAATTATTATGCTTAGCACCTAGTTGTATTGAATTGAACCCTCATTTTTCTCCCCCAAACTATTTTCTATGTAAATATAATCATGACGTTTAATTAGTCACAAATAAGAAACCAGTCTGCCTAAAGTACATAAACTCTGATTATAGTAGACCTCACTAATTGAAATTAACAGATATTCACGATCTTAGATGCTTGTGTAATAAAAAGTCCAAAACTAATAACATGTTAGCACTTTTTATTATGCAATTAGAGCACATTTTTGATAGAAGTTGGCATAAAACAAATTGTAATTTTTTGATGAGTTTTTAAAATTTAAATTGTTATATGTGAAATTATGCTATTTGTAATTGTGTATAATGGCCAATATATATGAAAATAGAAAAAAATAAATTAGTTAATATAATTAAACAAACATAAAAAATTACAGATCTTATTTGCCTGGTCAAGTTCATCAAACAATCAAATGGGTTTGCTTCATTAGTTTAATCTTAGGATACTGAAATATAGTCATTTGTTTTTAATCAAAATGTTTTCATAAATATTATAGAGGGGCTAGGGTTATAGTTCAGTGGTAGAGAGCCTGCCGAGCACATGTGAGGCACTAGGTTCAATCCTCAGCACCACATATAAATAAATAAATAAATAAATAAATAAAGTTATTGTGTCCATCTAAAATTAAAAAAGTATTAAAACAACAAAAACCCATTATATATAATTGATAATTGAAAAGAAAGGTAAATAAACTTTTGCTTCATCCCCTATCATTTGTATGTAACAGAACATGAAGGAAACTTAATATTATCTTTTCCAGAAAAAAATTTTCTCCCTCCAAATGCAGATTAAGAGAAATTAAGTATAAAATAAGTATAAAATTAAGTATAAAATAACTGATAGAATCACAGTTATTTTTGACTTAATTTGCAATACATATTTTAAAAAATTTTTTCCATAGACATTTCAAAACCAATACTGTAATCAAAATGTTCATTGAGTGTTTTAATGTTATCCTTAAAGAAGAACCTAACATTATTGATTTCAAGCAGCTTAAAAAGATTATGTTGTAATGATAAGGGTTATTTTTTTAAAAATCAAGACTTTGACATTTTTTTTTTTAAAATAAAACACATTATTTTTCTTATAAGCCTGTTATGTGCCTTGGTTTCATTTCAAATTCAGTTAAAGCTTCACCACAAGAACCTATATTGTCTAGTTCTCTTCATATAACCTCAAAAACAACAAAGTTTCTAGGATTGCCATTATGAACACTGAAGATAAAACACACTTGGCTATTTTCTAAGGAAAAACAATTCATGATTTAATTGAGAGAAGTTAGGAAATGCATTTTGGTCTGATCATAAATGTCTTATAATTAATTTCAATTTTAGGTTTTGTATGTTGAGTTTAGGTGGATAAATGGGATTGATTTCCCGGACCTACTAATGTTATTGATATTAATAATATGAATTTGCATTTTTTTATAATGGCAAAAAGGATGCATTAAACTCTCCTATTTCGTTAACACCAATCACATTTAAGATTGTGTAATAAATAAACATTAAATCATCATTAACTATCCTTTCTAATAATCAATCAACTAACCAACTAGTTAGTCAATTATTATTCAGAACCTGCCTTCTATTCACCCTCTAAAATTTAGTAGTAACTGTTGTTTCTGAATATTCGCTTCTATAAATAGATTTTATAGATTAAACAATTTTAAAAAGAAAAAAAAAATGTTTAAATAACTTACCTTTGTTTCCTTGAACTTGGAGAAAAATCCAAACAACAAAAATAGCCCTTTTAGTTTCCAAATACATTCTGGCTTTTGTGTGTTGGTAATTCTGAAAATTACAGAACACCCCCAAATTTCATTAAAAGAAATAAAATGACAGAAGGATGAAAAAAAATAATTAAATGTTGGTGCCAGCTGAGTGAAAATAACCTTTTTGATTTATCTTTATGAGGGTGCTAATTTATGAAGAGCATGCAGCAGTGTCTGTTTCTGGAATAATCCGCTGATCTTCCACTCAGGTGTAATCTCTGCTTACGTGCCAGCTGGAGGAACCTTTATCTCATTAACCTTCTGGAGGAGCATCTGTCAGCCCAGCTCTAGCATTTTAAACAAGTGTCCACAGGCAGACTTTTTTTTTTTTTTCCTAGTTATTCACCTGTCACAGTGACACAGAGAGCTAGGAAAGTCCCTCCAAATATAGAAGAAGGCTAGCAGTTGGGGTCAGATGTTTTCCAAAATGACATGTCCAAGAATCATTCATAGAAGGAGCTTAATTGTTATCCCTGGAAGTATATGTTTATTCAATGTGTTATTATCTTCAGATTCTATGTTATGCTTTGTAAATTACTTTCTATCTGGTATTACATACAGATGGTTTTTTTTTTTTTGGTTAAATTCTGGTTTCATTTTTAAAATCTGTTCATGCACAGAGTTCAAGAAGTCCAATGTTTTTTTAAATCATAAAAAATGTGCCTGCCTTCTCTTCATTTCTCCATTCAAAGAAATTATTTTTAATTCTTTAAGCTAATTCTTCTAATCTTCTGATTTGTAATTCTAAACAGTACACTACTATTACTATTTTGGGGATGATCACGTTTAGGTATTATTAGATAAGGGAATTGAGAATATTTTCCTTCTACACACCCTTTTAAATCAGCATAAGGACTCAATTGTCACATCATCCTTTCATCTTTCTCCCTATCACTATATTTTCACTTTATTGAATATTGAGTTTTGCATTATCGTGACTGCATGCATGTTAGATATACCTGAACCATAAAGCATACTGCAATTACTAATATGTATTGAGCTCTTGTGTTGTGGAAAGACACTGTTTTAAGAGATTTCTATAGATTATCCATATATGTATCAATACAACATACAAGGTAAATGCTACTATTATCTCTGTTTTACATTTGAGGAAAATTAGGTGCATGTGACAGAGTCAGGGGTTGAACTCAAAGAGTTTGGTTCAAGAGCCTACACTTAAAAATTTTTTAGTTGACATATAGTAATTGAATATTTTCTGGGGTACAGTGTTGGTATTTCAACACAAATGTATGATATATAATGATCAGATCAGAATAGCTGGCATATTAATCACCTCAAACATTATAAATTCTTTATGTGGGAACATTAAAAATACTCTCTACTAGCTATTTTGAAATACACAATTAATTATTATCAACCATGGTCAACCTACTGTGTTATAAGATATTAGAAGTTATTCCTCCTGTCCATTTGCACTTCCGACTCTATTAACCATCCTTTCCCAGCACCTTTTCCTACCACTGCCTCTTCTCACCCTCTGGTAGCCACTATTGTACTCTGTATTTCTAAAAGATCTATTTTTGTAAGCTTCTACATACAAGTGATAACATGTAGTAATTGTCTTTCTGTGCCTGATTTGTTTCACTTAACATAATGTCTACCAGGCCATCCATATTGTTGTAAATGACGAGAGTTCATCCTTTTATGAAGAATTTATACTAATTTTTAAAAATGTATTCTTTATTTTAATTAGGTATATATGTCAGCAGAATACATTTTGATTCAGTGTACACAATCACAGCACAACATTTTTCATTTCTCTGTACACGATGTATCGTCGCACCATATGTGCAGTCATACATGAACCTAGGGTAATAATGTCCATCTCATTCCACCATCTGTCTTGCTCCCATGCCTCCTCCCCTGAATTTATACTCTTAATCTGCCCCTGATGCCTTTTGCAATTTTCTCATATTAAATTTTTTTTCTTCATTTTCTAAATGAAAAACATTAAATTATCCCCACATATTATCTTACATGTGTAAATTTTCTCTTCATGTAGTTAAACACTTCAGATTGCCTTTCCTGGGGCTTTTTAACCCCTTCCTCTATGTATTGTTTCATTTCTTGTCATGGTTCTCAGTAGTCATCTGAGGAACTGCACTTCACAATTATCCTGGGGCTTTTCCCACCTCTCTCGTGTTATTGAATCCTGCGTGTTCTGTACTCTGTGTTGTCTTCTTTCTTAATCTCTTCTTTTAGCAGAGCACATGCTCTGGTGGATTACTGAAAATTCATGGTAGATAAATTTGAACTTTCTTGTTTGAAAATGGTTTCCATCTACCCTTATACTTGATTGATAGTTTGGTTAGATAGAGAATTCTACATTGGAAAGAGCATTCACTTTGAACACTGAAGATATTTATTATAGAAATTCCAGAGTTTTCTTACTATTGTTTCCTTTCTCATTGTTTGTTGTGGCTTCACACTTAAAAAAAACTTTCCTTTAACATTATTTTCTTGGGGTATCCATAAGTAGCAGAGGGTAATGGATGTTTGGCTCTCATCTTTAAATTCAGATTATTTTGGTAATGTTTAAAGAAAATTATTATCAAATTGGAGTAGAATCATACTTACAACAGTGGGTCGGAAAATGAGCAATGCATTACATGGAAGATAATTCTGTATTTAGATAACCATATCTAGGAAAATGATAATGAGAGTGAAATAAAACACATGCATGCTTATAAGTAAACATTTCTAATATGTATTTGAACAGGCTGGAAAGGTGGCAGGAGCTAGTGAAATGCTTCTCTTTTGGTTTGCTGTACAGCCTTGTGTTATGCTTATGTTTCTAACTCTGTTGTGAAATGTCAAGGTTTTATCTCTAGAAAAGAAAGCAACAATTTCAAGTTTATGAAAACAATTTCCAGTTTATAGTCATCTTAGTGAAACATGTTACTTCAAGAAAACTGTAGTGTAGACTAACTTGTCCTTAAAAAATATCCTATATGGTAGATATGGATATAAGGATATTTAATTTATTTTAAAGTGACAAATATTTAAAAGTTCTTGACAGCAGCATCATATGCATTTTCCCCATTGTTGATTAAAAACTTGGGTAAATAAAATGTTGATAACTGCTACTTAGGAAGCAAACAAGATTGATAAACACTCATTATTCTTTAGATAATGCTTTCTGGGAACATCAGGTGTTTCTCTAAGTACTGTTGTTTAATTATGGGTCACAGTGGTTAATCCAGAAATGCTTCTTCAAGCTGGTTGACTGTCAAAAGTAGTTACATGTTCTTAATAAAGGAAGACTTTTCCTTTAATTTTGGCAGAATTTTAGGGATGCATTTAATATACACAAGGTAAGGTGAAAGGTTAGTATGTCTTTGTAGACACATTCCTTCATTTGAGATTAGAAGACATATAAATGAGATATGATTACCAAAATGTATCAGATAATATCATAAAGAAACAATTTCATTTTTTAGTTAAAATAGGTACAGTTTTTTGGTTCCCCTTGAATACCCAAATCTCAATTATGTACTTTATATGCATAGCATCTTACCAGCACACTGATGAGTTAGGTCCTAATTTTATTTCCACTTCACAGAAAAGGAAACTGAGGCTCAGAGATGGTAAATGTATTATCCAGCTTTGTAACTTGTAGAACTGAAGCAAGGTTTCCAACTAAGGCATTTTTAATTCCAAAGCCTGTGTTGTCTCTGCATTCCCTTTATAAGGAAAACTGGTGCCAAGAGAGTAACAAATACTCACAGGACAAATTCACAACTCTAAAAGAAAGGAGCTGTTGAAAACATGGGTCATGTTCCAAGTTCACTGTTTTGTTTTTCCCCTTCATACTGCATCTATTAATTTGGCAATAGGTGAGGTAACTAGGTAAGAAGCTAGGAAATTTCCACCTCTGGAACTGCATTGCTTTTTCTTTGGCAGAAGGACAACTATTCTTAGATTTTTAGCTTTTTATTTGCTCAGATTGTTGATTTGTCTCTCCATTTCAGGCAGGTTAAGGGAATTCTTTAAGTATTTTCATCACCATCAATATGTGTGACTAATCAGGAATAGCTGAACCACTTCTAAAAGGAGCCAGTCTTAGGAGAGGCAGGTAGGCAGGGCCTTGAGTATTCTGTGATCTGGAAAGAATAGGATCTGTCACTTCTGAAAACAAAGCAAAACAGTGCCCTCAACTGTAGGTCCTGGTGTTTTGAATAAGTGCTTTTCCTGTTAATACAAGATTTATTTGGTGTAGCTTAGAGAATTTTCCCTGTATTGTTACTCATATCTTGGGAAGCAGAGATACAATATACAGAAAGAAACACAAGGGCAATACCAATTGGAATGCCATCTAAGGTAGCCTTTCATAATCTGAATTTATGTTCCAGTTCCATCTTACTTTGGCTGTCAGCTAAAGACTGCAGCATACAACAAGAAAGGGATGCTTTTGGCATAAAGAGGAGAGGAGCAAAAGATACAGTCTAGCAAAAATAACTGCACTAGGACATGAATGCAGAGAGGTAATTGTAGGGTCATAGGATGACAGTTTTAATGAGGATGTGAATGATAACCACCCAGGGAGGAAGACCCTATGTCCTCAACTACCCTCATTATTTTCTAAGAACTTTTTGCTGAATCCTTGTATGGGAGGTCTTGAATAACCCCAGTTTTCTTTTGGAGACAGCAGAGGGTCAGCCTTCCTCTCAGACTCTTAATGTAGGGCTCTTGCCTGTCTTGCCTCCTTTCTCCTCTTAAAGATAAGAATACAGTGAATGCAGAATAAATTGACTTAGTTTCTCAGTAAAAATAATTAAAAGGTAAACACTAGAAAAGTAGATAAACAGTTAACGTTTTTATCTTAAAGGTGTCAAATGGCATATATTTTGGAATACAGCTTTTTCAAAAATAATTAGTCACATCTGCTAAGAGAATCAACCAGATATATTTGGTGTTGGTAAGTTACATACACTGCCTTTTGTGTGTGTGTTCAGAGGCCATAATAAATATTGTACATTCTAAAAGCACAGGGACTTTATTCAGTGACTTGAATTTTATTGACATTAAAATTCAGTTTAGGGGCTGGGGATGTATAGTTTAGTGCTAGAGTGCTTGCCTAGCATGCAAGAGGCCCTGGGTTCAACTCCCAGTATCAAAACCCAACCAACTAAGCAAACAAAAACCAAAAAAAGGCAAGGGCTGAGGAAACACTGTTGGATCTGTTATAGGAAGGAATTCACAACCTTTCAGAGACAAGTTCAGTCGCATAGTGTGGAAGGAAGTCAGTTTATGGTGCATTACACAGTAATTGGATTGGGAAAATGGACAGCAAGTGAGACTTTTTTAAAAACTATAGTCTACAAGTGAAAGATCAAAATTAGTTTGATAAGTCAATTGGGCCAAAGCACTTTAAAAATTGTTTAAAGGCAGGTCAGGAGAGGTGTGAGTTTATATCACAGTTGGATCCTCTGGTAGGTGGGAAGAGAGAGAGAGAAAGAAAATCACCATCATATGCTTAATAAGGTTTTATCTTAAAAGGAAGTTTTCAAATTGCTTTATTTTTGTAGGACTCAAAGAAGTGCTATAGCATGAAGCCTAGAGGTATTACCCTGGGAGGGTTTACCTTACAAAAGTGATATGAAGTACTATGCCCAGGGAGATAAGGAAATGGAGTTATCAATTCAGGGTCTTTCAAAGCAATGCCAGCCCAAAGATGATAGGTAAAACACTTTAATCACAATAACAAACATTTTGAGTACCCACTAAAGTGTTGGGAACTGATCTAAGTACTTTAGATGGTTGTCTTTCATATGTATATTAACCACATATTATCATGCTTCATATGAGGAAACTTGAGCTTAGATAGGCTTGGAAAGTTCTAACTACCTCAGGGTTAATGAGTGGTTGAAGCCTGGTCTTTGATCACAAGCTAGAATTCCATGACCAGTAACTGTCAAGAAAGGTGACTGTTGAGCCTCAAAAGGAAGTTCAACAGTGACTGTTTTGTTTTACACAAGGTAATATCTGTAACTTACTTTAAAATGCTTTGGTGCATGAACAGATGTTTGTATGAATGTTTGTCTATATGAATTCGAGCTACACTGTAGGTTTTCTTAACACTTTTGTCATCAATATAAAGTCTAAAAGAAGAAAGGCCGTGGTTGGCATTTAATCAAAAAGGCCACATTTCAGAAATGGCACTTTGGTCTTCCACAATTTTTAATTCCAATTTATGCTAGATTTTAAAACATCAGCATAATGAAAGGTAAAGATAAAGGCTGTTCATTGGTGAAATTATCAGCTTGTTACTTAGATAATGGATGATGGATATGGGCATTCATTAGTGAGATTAGTGACAATTAAAATTTGTGAATTGGTTATAATATTTTAGAAGTACTCCCTGTTCTGGCATGAGTCTAGTATGTCAGTATTCACCTGTAGGATGAAGTTGGAAGCGTGGTGTTGAACAATTCTCTTGTCCAGATATCTCTTTGGAGGGTTTGGCAGACTAAATGATGGACATAAGGCTAACTGTATCCTGTCTTCAGGATGTTCTCATGTATGTTTGTCTCAGAAACAGTCTTTCACTCAAGGTATGGTGGAGACATTTAATCCTTTTCTGAAATTAAAAAGGGACTTAATTTGGCTTACTGAGCAGGCTATATGATCTAATTGAATTCTGCTTACTGCCTCTCATTCACTTTCAACTCTCAGTGTCCACCATAGTCTACTAGAATCAGCTTATTTATGTTTAGCCTGAGTGATGTTGGTCAGTTCAACACATAACTTTGTGATTTTACTCTGTAAATCCACTTTCCCATTCTTACAAAGATGTATTCCTCCTGTCCTTCTTACTACTTCCATTTTGGTGTCTTTCTCCCCAGTTTCCAACTGTCTTCTCTCTAGTTTTACTGAGAAGATACTTATGGTCAACTTTTCAGCTCTCCTCATCTTCCATCATCAACTTTAATCTGAGTTTAGTGTTTATCATGTTCATGGGTGTTTTCCCCCCCATGGGTGTTTTTATACTCCACTGCATGAATATATATACACAGTCCAAGTATTCAAATGCTATATAAATAATTTATTTTATATGTCATTTTACAATAGTAATCTTTGGCCAATATTATGTTCTTGAGTTTTCTTTAAAAGTAATAATAATAATACTTATTTATATTAATATCAAATTCTCTATAGTCTTTCATTGAGTAATACTATCCATATTATTCTCTCTTGGGAACATCACACCAATTTCTATCCTCATCAATCATAAATAAGAAGTTTCTTTTTATCCATATGACTGCTAACCCTTGAATTGTTAGACCTTTTAGCTTTGCCAAAATGATGATTTTGAAATGGTATCTCACTATGACTTTCATTTACCTTTCCCTGGAATCTAGTAAGATAGAACACATTCTCATGTGTCTATTGGCCATTGGTGTTTCTTCTTTTGGGATTGCCTTTTTCCATCTGTTGCCCACTTGTCTTAGCATTTTAAATGAGGAGCCCAACTGCTTGGTGGTGCTACATCCATGTGATGTTATTTCCTGGATCTTTCTGTTGTCTTGTTGGTTTGATGGTGTTTTTGGATAATCCTGCATCAAAACCACATAATCTTAACTGTAGTTTTATAATAAATTTTGGTGTACAGCAGAGCATCTTTCCTAGTATGTTTTTCAAAGTATTTGAAAGACATTTCTAGCTTTTTGTAGTTCAATATAAATTTTAGGAATATTATGTCAAGATCATGGCAACTGTGGGGAAATTTTCACTGAATTTTGTTCAGATTTACAAACAAAATTGGGTAGGATTGGAACTTTAAATCTTGAGTCTTTTTATCCATAAATATGACACATACATAATTTCTAACTTGGTTTAAATAGGGTTCTTTCCTCAATATTTCATTGACTTTGGTTTGATTGTCTCTATTAGGACTTAACCTCAACTCGTGAAATGTGATGGTCACTTCTCTGCTCTTTTCTTGCTGTATTCAATAACTTGAAGAATGTTTGTACCACCTAAGTCTTGGTAGAGTTTCAGTTTAGATGCCTATTCCTTAAAATGTTTTAAAAACCATTACCTAATTTAAAGTAACCACATGGTAACATTTTAAAAATATCACTTTGTTGTAATTCTCTTCATAGCCCTTAATTCTATATAATATATTTTTTGCCATCCTCCTTGACTTCTACCCCTTTTCCTGTTGATAATCATGGTTTCTTTGTTCCCTTGAATATGCCAAACTATTTATTGTATCGTGGACTTGGTACTTATTTTTTCTTTCTGTCTAGATCTCTCCAATCTTAAAGGTCTTTACATGGCTCTCTCCTTATCATTTAAGTATTCACTCAACTATTACCTCCAAAGAGGACTTAGCCAATGACCCAGTCTGTAGTTACTTTCCAGTTATCATGCCAGATCACTTTGTAGTATTACAAGTTTGGTTCTGATTGGACATTTTCCTGTTTATGTGTTTGCTTGTTCATTGTTAATCTCTCCTTCACCCACCCCACATATACTACATAAAAGTAATAATTTTGTTTTGTATATATTAATACACAAAATATCACCTGACACAAAAAATAAATATTTGGCAAATAAATAAGTCACTCTACAGCCTGAAACTTATGAAACTAAACACCATTACTTGCAAATGGGCAGAAAAAAAGGATGTAGGTATCAGGTCTTACAAAATAAATCATTATAGTTAACATGTGGCCTTGATGAGCTAACAAATAATTGTTTATAAATAGTATTTGAGTGATTGAAGTACAGAGTATAATAGACATTGAACAATCTTGAATAAAATATAATATACACATATATATATATAAGTTTTATATTCGTATTTATAAAAAGAAGCAAGGAAATTAGAGAGGAACAAAAATAAGGTAAAAGTAGATTCAAAATTCATTTAAAGTGGTTGAAAAATTTGTTTTTAGACATTTCAAAAGCTACTCCAAAAAGAAACCCTGATTAGTTAGTTGCATAATTCATGTTGTCCATGAGATAAAACCAGACAGTAAACTAGGGGTGTCCTGAATATTTTTGGAATGGAGCCCAGAAAGACTTCTCTTACAGGTTGTCATAAAATTGTCTTCATCAATAATATTTGAACAGCTAATCAGATGTGGAGTGTCATGGAGCTCTTTTCTATAATATTCTTTAATATATGTTAAGAACTTAATGCCCAACTGCCGCAGTCTGGCTGGGCAGAATTCACGAGCCACTTGTCAAGCACCAAGAACTTTTAGACCGCATGCAGCACCACGGCAAGCTCTCTGGGAATTCCCCTAGAGCCCAACCGCCACCTATGGCCTTCCAGTGAGCACCTCAACCTGCTCTCTTCCCGCTCTTCAGGCTGATTGGCTGGGTTGTGTGGGTGGAGCCAAGAGAGTCCCCCAATGAGCAGCTCCGTGGGGCGGGGGAAACAGCCCAATGAGCATGACAACAGAGGAGCCAGTCAGCTGGAAGTTTGCTGGGGCCGCTTCAGCTGAGGCTCTCAACATCCAACAAACAAGTAACTGCTATGAAATCAGGTAATCACATGGCCTTTTTTTTTTTTTTCCCCAATGATCTTGCTTAACAGAGTCTAGCAGGAAGGATGGATGGATAATCCTTCAGGCAACACTGTGCCATTTTAACAAAGGATCATATGATAGGTATTGGGAAGAAGAAAATATGAAGTTATATTTCTTGACTACTACCTTCTGGGCAGCTATTTGTTACTGGATAATAGCAACTGATGTGCAATAACTATTGGTTGATCTGGGAATAAGGTTAACATCTTTTCATGAAACCCAAAGCAGTTAATGAAGATATATGCTTCACTACAGATCTGCTTTCAGAAGGTGAAAGGCCAGGGTTTCTCTTACAAAGCAGTCACAGTTTTGTTCTGTAACAAGAATGAATGGGTAACATGCCCCAGAGTTTTGCACCATCAGGCAGGCCTGTATGTTTGTAATCCTTTATCTGATAGGATGTGTTTTTAACTGGGAGATAGGATGTGTTTTTAACTGGGAAATTGAAGCTGAGGAACAAGTCAGATGTCTCTTCACAAATTCAGATATAACTAGTTCCAGCTCTTATTAGGCCCTCAAGAACCTGTACCCTGGTCCTGCATGGTATCCTCTCCTGGAGTTAGACCTTCCTTAGCAATATCAGCTGCTCCTTGTTTCTGCAGGTTCAGGCGTCTTTATTGTCTTCAAAGATTTCCTGGACATCATTTGTTCACATTGTTCTCTCTGGCTATTGCTGCCTTACATTGGTTTGTTTATTCATCCAACGAACGAGTACTATATATTATGCTTCTCAGGGTATCACATCTTGGGGCACAACACAGATTGGTTAATTTTGATATTAGAAAACCAAGTTGTATTGTTGCTAAGGCAGGTAGGTCCACAAATCTCTGGTGGACAGGTCAGAGCTAGAGATTTTGGTATATATTGTTAAAACCTCAGGATTCAATGAGGTTGCTGAGAAAGCAAGAAAAGTTTAGATGGGTAGAATATTACTAAAGTCTCAGTTTTCTTTAAGCAACATCAGGTACTTGACCTCTGTAATGAGACCCTGATTGATTTCTGCTTCCCCTTCCTGCAGAGAGCCAAGTGCTTCTTGGACCCAGTAGCCCTTTTCCTACCTATAATAGGCCTCCAAAGTTCCTAGGAATTAGTCATCCTAGCTGTCTTTCTTGGGTAAAAACATTTAGTTGCTTTCTTGGATATTTTGTTGAACATATTTGAGAAGTCATGAGCAGAGAGGACAAAATCAGGACTCCAAAGCTTTAGTTCAAGTCTGTTTTGTTATATGTGCATTCCCTGAGTTCCTTGTAGAATGATTCTCCATGATCTGTTCTCTATTAGGAATTTTCAAGTCCTACTAAGAAAGAAAACTCAACAGGGAGCCTCTCTGGCTCATGATCGTCCTGAGGTTTATTTATTTTTAACCTTTCCTCCTATTGTGCATCTATCATATAGATTGAGGGAAGAGTATATTCATTTTGTTTGGAACCTTATCAACAACTTTTCTGTGTCCCTGCCCTTACCTCATGACTTGTGATGGCTATAGCTTCTGAATTAATGGTAACTTATATGTGTGTGTCTTGATCCAGCAATTTATTTTATCTTCTAGAACAATCATGTCTTTTTTTGCCCATGAATACACATATTATTTTATTATCAACTGACTTTCTTTTATTCCTTTTTTTTTCTTTCCAGAACCGGGGATTGAACCCAGGGCCTTACACATACTAGGCAAGTACTCTACACTGAGCTATACCTCCAGCTCAAAGTAATGGTGTGTTTTGTTTGTTTATGATGTTGAGGATTGAACACTGAAGTGCTTTACCACTGAGCTATATCCCTAGCCCTTTTTATTTCTATTTTGATGCATGTTCTTGTTAAGCCCAGGATGGCTTCAGACTTGCAGTCCTCCTGTATCAGCCTCCTGAGTTGCTGGAATTACAGGTATTGTGCCCTTCTTTTATTTCTTCCTTATAATACAGTTAAGATATTACATTAATTTTTAAAAGGTATCTTGGTAGACAGCATTATCTATCAATTTCATTTCAGGATATTTAAGAAAAGCAAATGAATATTTGTAATAGAGTGTTGGATTAAGAACTACTTATGTATCTTCATGATAGCCCCATGATCTGGATGACTACAGTTTTTTCCATTTTCAGGTCAAGACATAAGTGACAACTTGCCCCAACCACATGCCTGCTAAGCCAGGGAGTTAGGGTTTGGACCTGACATTTTGGAAATAAGAACTATAGTCTTAACTACTGTTTTTCTATTTCCAATTATAGGAGCCAATAGAAACATCATGAAAAGAGAAGAATATTGGGATTTAGGGAGTAGACGAGTATGAAATTGTAGATCCCTATAGAAATGCCAAGTAGAATAGCTTGTACCAGGAATAGCAAATGTGACTGAGAGAACTGCTGGCTTCTGTATGTGTTGTAAATGAAAGTAAGAGTGTCTCCTGATGCTCATTTTCAATAAGTAACCAGAGTCGAGCTGAATGGGCTGCCATGGATAGTTTCCTCAAGGATTTTATGATCTTTTCATTACCCCTAGAAAAAGAAAGATGGACAACCTACAGAGTATTAAACTTAAGCAGTGATTCTATAACACCCCTGGTGTAATCTATGCTATTATTCAGTAGCACATTCAACATTCAAAAAAAATTTTTTTTAAACTGATCTGTATTTATTACCCTTGAAAGCAGAAGGGTATTTGGATACTAACATTTAACTTTTATTAGGCATATAGCATGACCCTATTCTATACTCTTGAGGTCAAAGAAATACTTGGACTAAATTACTTCACACTTTCTCAAGTATGTATTGAGAATCAGATCATCAAGTAGCCTTATTTTTATTCAGCCTATCAATACATTTTTCATATGTTAATATTAATATGCTGGATTTTTTCTTATTTGAAAATTCCTCTTAAACAAATTCCTGAATGTTGAAAATCAAGACATGTTTTCATGTGTGAATGCATGCACTTTCAACAACTTATTTTTACTTATTTATTTGTGTTTACAGTGGGTCAAAATGCTCAGCATGGACTTTACCAATGAAGATTAGAAAAATCTGTCAATCTAGATTTATTTCATGTAGGCCTCATGTGCTATGCTTAACTTTTTATCTTCCCAGGAGGTAAGATAGTGATGAGTGCAGTTCTAATGAGCTGGTACCTTCTTCTTCAGCTACTGTTTTGACAGGTTGTTTGCATCTAGCTTGAAGAGACTCTTAGTGAGATTAAATAGACAAGACTCAGCTTCTAGAGAAGTTCATAAATGAGTATATAAAAATGTATCTGCTTGTTCTGTTTTAAGACAACTGCTCATTGCAGTTCTTGGTGTGTTTGTTGACAAATTGCTCTAAAATGACTTAGGCAGGAGGTAGCAGCATGTATATTTTAATTGGCTGCTCTTGCCTCCAAAACTTTATCAAAAACTTTTTGATGGATCATTACTGTGAACCCAACATTGGTATAATTCTTTTCTTCCCTATAATTCTTTGACTTTTATAAGCATATGAAAAAACACATGTATATCCACACATATGTTAAATAAAAATAATTCTATATATGTGTAGGATTAAAGAAGAAAAAAATGAGTGGATTTAAAATTGAGTCAGCATGGTAGTGACAACTTTATTTGGGATGTTTTTATTGTTTGCTTGTATGGAGAGCCAGGCCTTTCTATTTCTTGTTTATAATGTATTTGGTCAGGTGATGTATCCTGGTACCAATCCAAGAGCTGGTGAAGGTTATTAACTTTTATGCATGAATGATAATCAAACATTTATTTTACTTAAAAATGGAATTCCTAAAACCCTGTTAAAGCCTGTCTCCAACTTACAAATGGCTTCTATCTTCTCTGATAATTCTTATATTGGCTATTTGGAACTGGGAAATCAATTATTTGGAGTAGTGTACGATTTGTTTTTCATCTAAAAACACTTATAATACATATCGGGTCAGGATTTTTTTTTTTTCTGTAAAAGGCCACATTGTATGTTTTTTAGGTTTTGCATATCATATTATCATAGCTATTCCTGTTGCCATAGATAATACATACAAATGGGTGAAGCTGTAGTCAATATATTTATTCAGTTCTAATTTATTTAGGGATATTGCAATTGAAATTTCATATAATAGTCATATGTCATAAAATATTACTCTTTATTTTTTCCAACTGTTTTAAATTGTAGCATTTCTAGCTCACTGACTACAAAAACAGGAGACAGGTTGTATTTGACCTCTAAGCAGTAACTGGTGGAGTCCTGTATGCAGGATATAATTGTATGCATGTTAAAATACTTGAGAAACTTGAGGATTCTGGAAGAAAAATTATTTAATATCCAATTGGAAGTGTCAGGGACACATCCATTGAAAAATGCTCTCAGGAAGGGAAATTGCATGGAAACGGAAGGAAACCCTCATCGTTATACGAAATCACATATATGAGGTTGTGAGGGGAAAGGGGGGGGAAGGGAGAGAACTGAACAACAACAGATGAGGTAGAGAGGGAAGATGGGAGGGGAGGGGAGGGGGGGATAGTAGGGGATAGGAAAGGCAGCAGAATACAACAGTCACTAATATGGCATTATGTAAACATTGTGAATGTGTAACTGATGTGATTCTGCAATTTGTATTTGGGGTAAAAATGGAAGTGCATAACTCACTTGAATCAAATGAATGAAAGATGAAAAAAAAAAAAGAAAAATGCTCTCAGGCAAGTTGGCAGTGTACAATGAATAGCTTTCATGGGTAGGTGGGAAAGGGGTCTCTTTCATTCCCACCATCCTGTTCAGTAGGTGGGTTATAGGAAAAGCAAGTCTCTTCATATATATCCACATCGTACAGCAAGTGGCATGAACACAGCTACGTAACTTGTTCTTACAATCACAATGAAGTCTCAGTCTTTGGCACCCTAATGCCTTTGTGAAATGTGTACTAGAAGAAGATAACATAAGATACAGTTAGGATTCAGATGATCCAGGTATCTGGTGAAAGGATTCTCTATTAATGGCAAAACCAAAAACATAAGAGAGCCTTAGGCCAACAATGTTATTCCAGGGAACTAAGCTGCAGGGTGACCAGATTTATACAAATATAGTTGCTGAATTACTCATATGATAATTCTAGCCAATTTCCATGTCTTGAACACCTCTCATTTCACCAATAAAAAGTCATTTCTAATATCTCTTATACTAATTAACCAACTCTCTAGTGCTGATAAAAAATTAAAATAATTTAAAATGTTATAGCAGCTGCCTTAGGAATATAAGCTTCTGATTATATCATTCAAATACTAACCAACCATCCATGGATTGAGCGATAGGAACTATCAGATATAAGTTAATATTTTGGTGTAGATTAAAGTATGTTTTAAAATAAATTATAGGAATTTGACATTCTTCCAGGAGACCAGTTAAGATTGGGAACTACTTTTCCCATTCCATTCTATCCACTGAGAAATGAGAAGAGGTACTCTTTCTGCACAAATTTGGTTTAGTTGTCCATTGGAATGGGCAAGGTAAGAATTGGGGATGAACAAAGAGAGCATTTTTATGGAACTAGAGTTATGAAATCTTTGACAGGGGCCTTCTTGCACAAATCCATGGGGATATATGTTGGGCTTAGGCCAATTTCCTAACCATTCCTTTTCGTTCTTAGACCTCTAAATGCCCACTCTTCTTACTGTTGCCTCAGACTATCATCTTCATCCAAAGCATGGCTTTGTGTGCTTCTCTCCATGGGATAGAACAGTTATACTACATTCTTTCATTTTCTTTCAAGCTTTCTCCTGAAACACTACTGAGGGCTGCAAATTTTTTTTTTTAAAAAAAAAGTTTTGTAAAGTAATAGACAGTAGATGCACATAACCATCAAAAGGATTGTTGCTAAATTGCATGGAAATGGAAGGAGACCCTCAGGGTTATACAAAATTACATACAAGAGGAAGCGAGGGGAAAGGGAAAAATAATACAAGGGGGAGATATAACTGCAGTAGAGGGGGTAGAGAGAGAAGAGGGGAGGGGAGGGGAGGGGAGGGGGGATAATAAAGGATAGGAAAGGCAGCAGAATACAACAGGCACTAGTATGGCAATATATAAATCAATGGAAGTGTAACTGATGTGATTCTGCAATCTGTATACGGGGTAAAAATGGGAGTTCATAACCCACTTGAATCAAAGTGTGAAATATGATATATCAAGAACTATGTAATGTTTTGAACAACCAACAATAAAAAAAATACATAAAAAAAAGATTGTTGCTAAATTCAAATCACAATTAAACTGACCCTAATAAAGAATTACCCACAAGGTAATTATTTTTCCTTTTCTAAATTTTAAAATTTGTTTTTCTGTAGTACAGCATTAATTAGAATATTACCAGACTATGACCCTTGTTAATTCTACTTGCTGTACTACTGCATATTTGCAATTTTGTTTTAAAATCATGAAATGTGTAAAACATATCCAGATATAAAGTGGAATTCATAGACAATCTTGTCTCAGCTATGTTCTTACTTACTTTCTCCAATTCCATGTTATTTTCAAGCAAATCTTATGTTTTTTTATCTGTAAATATTTTAGTTTGTACCTGTAGAAATATGAACTCACTTAAAAATAACTATAATTCCAATATTACACTAATAAAATTAATAATTCATTAATATCATCAAATATTCAGCTAGTGTTTATATTTCTTTTTTTACCCACATTTTTATTAGTGCCTTCTAGTTATATATACTGATTTGTTGTTACATATTTGTTCATGCACACAATACACAATATAAAAAAATAATTTGGCTGATATAACTCCCCATCTGTTCTCCCCTCCATTACTTCCTCCCACTCCTTAGTCCTTTTTCTATACTCACCTCTCTTTGATTTTCATGAGATCTGCCCCACTGTTTACATTTCTCATTGTGTTATAGGATCCACAAATTGCAGCTGGTTTATATGTTATTTAATTATTTTAATCTATAACCTTTCTTCTTTCTCTCTTCTGTACAATTTACTTAAGTGAAGATAGTTTTTGTTTTCATAAATTTATCCAGAATACAGGTTTTACTGATTCATACTTGATTTCGAGAATTCTGCTTTATTTCTTACTATATTTTAAATAAATATAATACATAGTGGGCTGGGGATGTGGCTCAAGCGGTAGTGCGCTCGCCTCGCATGCGTGCGGCCCGGGTTCGATCCTCAGCACCACATGTTGTGTCGGCCGAAAACTAAAAAAAGATGTTGTGTCGGCCGAAAACTAAAAAAATAAATATTAAAAATTCTCTCTCTCTCTTTCTCTCTCTTTAAAAAAAAATACATAGTATCTCAAAGATATTTTGAAAATGTAGAAAAGTAGAAGTTTTTTAGTTTCTCTTTCAGTCTTAGGATAATCCTCTTACCTAGACTTCTTTAAATTGTTAACTAATGATCCTGGAGTCTCCTCTTAAGAACAAAGCTGTGATTGGCAAAAATTAAACATTAAAAAAAATGAGAACAAAAGAAAAACAAACAAAAAAGAACAAAACTGTGGCCTTTCCATGTATCAACAAACAGCTTTCCTCCTCTCACCCCTTCATGGATGAAAACAGTGGTTCTTAGCAATGATGTGTTCCCAAAGGCTATTCTGGAAATTTGGTGGGTTGTTGTTAAATGAATGAGTTGGAGGGAGATGATGAACTCCTTGAATAATGGCCTTCATATTATGCTGCTTTCAATTGTTCTCCTTAAATTCACGTAAGTAAGAAAAAAAAGTTGTAATTATCTGAGACTGCACTCAGTTCTGTTTTATGAATGATCACAAAGTACTTTTTACATGTTTCTACTGCATACTGGATTTTCTAACAATACAATGACTGGCTTGTGCTGCCCTGCTTGTAATGTAGGTCGTTTGCTCTGCCATGTTGTAAAGGGAGGGAAGATGGCACTCTTTTGTTTGTTTCCATTTCAGAAAAACACTAGCAGCATGGCCACTAGCATTATTTGGGTTGCCAACACAACCTAGCTGCATGAGGGTGGTTTTTGGTTGTTGCTTCCACAGGGCTGCTGTGAGCACAAGCACAAGATCACTTCATCATGCCTTTGTGCCTGTGCTCCCAGATCTAAATGTGAGGGTGCTACTATAGCCAGCCCACACATTTATCTGGTGAAATACAAATTACTTTATTACAATTCTTAATGCCTCCTACTGATAGGTAGGGAATCCTGTGCTTGGAATATGGATGGATATCTCCTAAGGTTATGAATTGAAGGCTTGGTCCCCAGGATGGCACTAATGGGAAATAATGTAACTTTGGAGAGGTGGAGCCTAATAAGAGGTCCTTAGGTCACTGGGGATGTGCTCTTGAAGGAAACTGTGAAACCCTAAGCTCTCAGTCGCTCTGTGCTACCTGGCTTATGATGTAGGTAATTTGCTCTCCCATGTTTCCTGTACAATGTGCTGTCCTTGCCCCAGAGCAAAGGAGCTGCCCAGTCTTGGACTGGAAGCTCCAGAACTGTGTGACAAAATAAATTTTACTTTTTATGAATTGATCACCTCAGATATTTCATTATGGTAATGCAAAGCTGGCTAACACAGGATATTATGTTAATGATCTTGAAATTTTGTGCATGGCTACGTTATAGTATTCATAGATTTTATTTTAAGATTTATTTGTGGGATAAGATTTTTTGTTATTAAATGTGGGGTTGTTTCTGATGGTGAGCTCCCCACATTTAGGTAAGTAGGGAAGGTCAAGGCTGCTCAGATTGGTCAGGCACCATTGCATAAGTGAAATATTTTACCAGTAGAGTTTGCATAATAGCTTATACTTATCTAGTCCTTAATTAACATGCTAGGAAGTCTCCCTTATTCTAGATGCTTTACGTAAATTGACTTCTTTAATCCTCACAAGAGCTCCTGGAGGACAGTAGGAGTTATCACTTTTCCCATCTCATAAATGAGGAAACAGGGACTTGGAGGCAAAGTAATTTACCCAATGTCACACAGCTAAGTGTCATAGCTGAGATTCAAACTAAGGAAGTGGAGATACAAAGTCTGTTCTCTAATTCATTGATTTTGATTGTTTTTTAAAAAATGAAGCACAAAGGAAGAAAAATAAAGTGTGTTAGTAGAAAACACACAGTGATGTCAGTTTTAAAGGAAAGTGGATATTGGTAAATTGGTACCTTGTAGAGGCTAGGTGAGCTGAGTGGGAAAGTGAACATTGAAAGTATATTCTAGCTTCCCAGTGGGACATAATAAATTTTTGTTAATTTAGTGTTCTAGATTTTGGGGCCAAAATGACCTTAGAGTAGACATTTGTGGTGGAGAATCACTTGAATGGCTTCTTAGTGATGCTATAGCCAATAGGCCTCCTTTTCCATAGGGGCAGGTATCATGCATTTACCTAAGACCTCTTCTAAACAGAACTCAGTAATTACTAGAAATTAGATCACTGCATATAGAAGGCCAAAGCTTTTAGTAGGAGAAAGAAGAATCACAGCACCTTGTTTTCTGAGACACTAACCTGGACAACACTAGCATGATGGACTGGGGAGCCTAGACATGTTGGCAAGAGATGATACTATATATGAAGGGGTCTTGCAAGAGGGAGTCTGGGCTGATGATTTCCCACATCTACAGGAGCTTATGGAGAATAGAGAATAAAATTAGGAAGGTGTCTCAAAGTTAAAGAAAGTAAAACAGTCATTTAGGCACCTATACAACAAAGGGGACTGTATCATCTGCTTTGTGAAATGGCACACCCAGACAGGAATCCATGATGGGAGGTGCCTAATTTGCCCAGTCAGGATTGATTGTTAATTAGACTACACTTGGTTCAAATTTCCAACCAGATACTTTCTGACCAGTCATAGGTAAAGGAACAGAACAGAAAATTTTACATAAGTCAACAAAATCCATATTATATAATGAACTGTAAATATTCGTGTAAAGAGGTAACTACAAAGATTTACTCCAAGCTCTCCTGAACAAGGAGTTGATGGAACTGTTTTTTAGGAACACCTCCAGAAATTGTCTTTGTCCTAGTCTTATTTGGAATCCTCTTTGGCTTTTCCTTTGATCTTCTGCACTTCCCTTCACAATTCTGGGTCCCATGCCAACCTTGTCTGAGTGACTATTTCTCTTCTGGCTTCTGTCCCAATTGTATCTCTACAACATTAGCTATTACATAGAGGATGAACTCAAAGAGGCATTCATCCTTCATTTTCCTTTGGTCTTCCATGCAGTGCTTGATGTCTTGATAAGCTTTAGTTGGGGTGTGATTTGGAGCAAATGCAAGATTTTGACATTTGACCATGTCTTTGGGATTCTACTTCTAATCCTCAGAAAAATGCAAATGATATGTGTGAGCATTCTCAATTGTTCTGGGGATGGTGTATGAGCAAACATTCTAGATGCAAAAGAAAGACATTAATTTATTACATACAATAAATCCTTTTTTTTGATAGGTTTTCACTTTTACATGCACAATACCTCTTTATTCTCACAAAATATTTCAAGGGAGAAAAATGTTAACTCCCTTTTTAAAAAGAGGAAATCAGATTTCCCTGGTTAGGCAGCTCGAAGTTATTTTTTTACACCTTAATTTCCTTACGTGATTCGTCAGCATACCCTGTCAACTTCACCTCTGCAGTGTTTCTCAGTTTTATTGTTTCTCTCTGCAACTGCCCTGGAGTGACACCTCATTAACTCTCACTTGGAGACCTTAGCATCTACCTGACTGTCATCTCAGCTCCTGTCTCTCTGTTTTCCTATTAATTCTGCCCAATGTCCAGAGATACTTTTCTCAAATACAAAACTCATCATGTCATTTTCCTGCCTTAAGCCTTACTTTCCACTCCAGCCCCTTTTGACCGTAGAATAAAATTTGGAAACTTAGCATGTGCTTCTGCACCTTCACCAGTCAGATAACCTGCCATTCTAGTCTTTTTTTTTTTTTTCACATCATGTCTTTGTGTATCTTGCACCACAGCTAAACCACACTTCCTACTGCTTCTAGAACAAATCTTATAATTTCCAGCCTCTGTAGTCTCCTGCAGTTCTCTTGCCTGCTACGTCTTCTCTCTACTTTCTTATCATTTTTGCCAATCTACCCAGTACTTTAGAATTTGTGGACTCTAACTGAACCAGGTAATCAATCCTTTGCCCTCACAACCTCTCAATATTTATACTTTTCATGAAATTTTTCATACCTTTCATTAAGGTCATTTGTATGCTTTCCTATTGCTTCATTAGAACATTAATAGACTCCTACTCTTCAAAGTGACAAATGATGTACTCTACCTTCAAACATCCTATAGCACCTAAGTCAGTTCTCTGCATACATTAGGTACCAACAGAAGTAGGTTGAGCATGTAGCATATTAATTTGAAATGAATATACAATTAGAAATATTTAGGAAAAAACATCTGAGTATTCATACCTCTGTTGTGTGGTTTTCAGTTTGGGGTTCCTATGAGTCTGTGAAGATGGCAAATACAGTCTTTGAATCATTTGCACTATTATAATAAGCCCAATGGAAACTGTACTTTTGCCTGTAATGAGGTTTGAAGACTAACTACAACTTTTATTTTTGTTTATAATTATATTACCTCTGCAACAATAGCTTTAATCTCTTAGCATAGGATTGTTCGATATCAAGAAACAGAATATATATTGAGTTTAAGGAACAGAAGAAATCTAATATGATGCCATAGCAGTATCTTGTACAAGCCTAAAGTAGGTAAGATGGTTTGGTCTTACAAAGGACTGAAGTCAGTGAAAAGGAACCCATCCAGACCAAATGCAGCTCTCATGAAGGATCTCTCCCTGGGGCCTCTGTGTCCTTCTTCTACTTCTGTCTTTCTCGGTTTCATCCACCTTTCTGGGTACTGGGCTCTGCTAGCGCATGGCTGTCATAACATCTGTAGATTATTTAAAAACACCTCAGTGAAGACAGTATGTAGAGATGTTTATGAATATATATATATATATATATATATATATATATACATATATGTGTATGTATGTATATAGAGATGTGTGTGTGTGTTTGTGTATGTGTGTGTGTGTATACACACATATATACATTAGTTAAGATTTAAAGTTCCCACTCAGAACTTCTCCAGAATGGTAGTTGGAAATATATATTGGTTTGTTAGCATCTGAAATAACTTAGCTAGAAATCCACACTCCAAAGACAGTTACTATAACTTTCAACCATATTTATCTCAGATGGGTTCTAGACACTTTTAAAATTAGCAATGGCTTTTTGTTGGTGAAATATGTTATGTTCAAGATATGAGCCTGGTTAGAAATATGGTACTCACAACTCTTCTGTCATAGAGCAGGTGTAAGATTACATTTTTGCAGCAGTATTTTTTTTTGGTCATAGGACTTAGTTTGGTACTATTTATGAATTCTGTCATCTAGTTGCAATGAGAAGTTTAGTTGAATCCTGATGCTAAAATATTGTTGCCTCTGCCTTCAGTGAAATAAAATGATAGTTGTAAATGCTCAACTTATTTTGGGTCTGTTTGCAATAAGGATGTACCAGGGTTATTACAAAACTGGTCACATCTCAGTCTTTAGATCTATGTAAGAATACAGGCCCCTAGATTCCAGATGATCAGAACCTCTTGGTCCTATATTTTCTGTTTCTCTGGAAATAGCATTGATTGGCTCAGCTTGGATAAGGTGCCCTGGCAGTGGCCCAACCAGTTTCTAGGTTGTGTAGTAGTCAGCAGTGCCAAGCAATGCCTGCAGGCAGGAGATGTTGGTGAGCATCCTCTGAAAATGGATTCAAATGGGTGCTGAGTAAAGAGTAAATTTCATAGGTGTTGTTGGGAGTTGCCCCGGTTCCAAAGACTAACTTCCCCATCCCCCAAGAAGAGCCCTCCAATGGTGAGCCCTGCTGGCTCACATGATCCTTACCCACCAATCAGACTAGCTCTGCTGGCTCACATGATCCTTACCCACCAATCAGAAAGCACCCCATGCCAACTGTCAAACCACCCCGGGCTCTATAAATATGCAGAGCTGTTCCTCAATAAATGGGTGTTTTCTCTGACGATGAGCCTTGCTTGTTCTTTCAGGTATATTGACAAAGTAAGGACCTTGAGACCTCATTTTGATCTGACCCAAAGTTATGTGTCTTTATGTAAGAAAGAATATAAAATTCTTAAAAACTCAGCAGTTTTTTAGGTAGGTTAAATCTTATAGACAGTATGGTTAATTGGTAAATAAGGGTCCTTGACATGCCATTACTTTTGATTTTAATTGTTTTATTAGTGGAGGGACTTTTAATTTAGAGGGGGGCTGATCTTTGGAAGAAGGAGGCGCTTTTGTAGAGGCAGGAAAATGGACCACTTGTTCATGGGATGAGGAGGACAAGGATTAGAAGAGAGTGTATGACTTAGCTGACAGACTATTTTCATATTTATATCACAAGCTAGCTCTGCCAGCTTACAATGCAAACAACAAACAATACCCAATTAAAATTATTCTTCCTCCATGGAGAATGAGTCTGACATGGAGTGTGATTATGACAAGGCCATGGAACAGAACAAGTGTTGTGCAAAATTTGTTTTGACTAGACCAACAAGGCTGTTTCTATGGGCCATCTGCTGGGGTATATATAGTTTGCTACTCAGAATCCTTGTTTAACCTGCATCTATAAAAATGGTGTTGCTAAGTAAATTAATAAGGTAAACAAGGGAAATGTTGTGCTGACTTAGAGTGAAGGCCTTCGGCTGAGGCATTTGCATTGGAACAAAGGATGTACTAATTTCAAGTGTACTTCAGTTCAAGTGCTTCAACTCCTCTTCCGGTGACATCAGTTTCACTCATTTTTCCTGGGATGTTTTGAAACTCAGTTTAATGTTCTCTTTCTCCAACTTTTCTTTAAATTACAATGACCTTTTTTTTCCCCTCCCAGTTATGATTAATTTAAGAGCTTTTACTCAAACACCTTGAATCCAAATGTCAGCAAGTTTCAGGGAATCAATTGGGTAACCTATAGGGAAATGGGAGGAAAGGGAGTGGGCAAGGGTAGGAGGATGGGATGAGAAAGGAACTTGGCAAAGGGAGCTCAAAGTGGTCAATACAGAGGTGTGTGTGTGTGTGTGTGTGTGTGTGAGGGAATCCCACAGAACGAAAGTGGGATAAAGAAAAGCAAGAAGGAAGTGGGGTGGTGCTGAGAAGGAAGAGGAAGACAGAAGGAAGGGCAGACCTAGAAGAAGGACAGAGGCATGTAGGACATGTGAAATTTGTTGAAAAATGATTGACTTGTATTATTAATCAGTTGGAGGTGAAGTCAAAATAGAATTGACAGTGAACTCGGAAGGAAGAAAAATCTTTCAGAATCGGCTCCCTCTCCTTTTCTACTGTAAGAACATAGGAAGCATCAGAATGGTATTGACAGATAGGTGATCTGCATACATGCTGCTCTTTGCTCTGTCTTTCCCAGCTAATTGGGTTGGTTATCTCTACTTAGACCAAGGACCAAGCACTTTCTGCTTAGCCAGGCTCCCTGGGAGCAAGGTGATGAGTATTGGCTGATTTGGCATGTCAAGAAAATGATATGACCTTGGGCAAAGCGTATAGGTTTAGGAGTAAATTCTTCCTCCTAATATCATTCCTTTATTTCCCTTGTTTCTTTTCTCTCTGTGTGTCTGCATCTCTGGCTCTGTATTTCTGTCTCTGTGTGTATCTCTCATACACATTCACACGGGATACAGAGAGTTGCATTGGAAGAGAGGGATGTGCTTTGTAGGAGTAGGGAAGAACCCATAGTTCTACAACTTGTATATGTTATATATATAAAAAAATCTCTCTTAGGCTGGAACAAGGACACAGCATATTCACTAGTTTTGCCATATTTGTGCATTTCTTGATGGTTGTAACTTAGTAACTTAAATACAAATGTTATTTTCCTTTTAAAATAACCATAGTTAGAGAGTCAAAGGCCAGTTTTTATATATATATATATATACACCCACACACATATATATTTATATATCTATAAATATATTATGGACACAATACCTTTATTTTGTTTATTTTTAGGTGGTGCTGAGGATCAAACCCAGTGCCTCACATGTGCCCAGCAAGTGCTCTACAGCTGAGCCATATCCCCAACCCCTCAAAGGCAGTTTTTATGCTATTTCCTCCCACTTTCCCCAGCCTGCCTTCAAATTTGAGGACTAGGCAGAGGGCAAATTCTCTTTGCCAATTGAGATTAATTTGCTAGTCGTGAGCTTTCCAGGGAAATAATGCACTCAAAAAGGCCATTTGAAAGCAGGAAATTAATGACAATCTCTCCTATTTTCTTGGCAACTTTGAAAAACTCAACTGTTTGGCAGATTGGGGATGTATTAGTGACTCCCTTAAAATTTCTTATAAATCCTGCACTCATCGTGTTATACCTGGACTCTGGCATCCATTATGGTAATGGTGCTTATTTTCTCACCACACTTTCTTGTCAAAGATTTTCCCTGAAGCTGATTTCATTATAATTTAAAAAATTCCATCTGTGTGTCTAAGAGTTTCTCTTCTCTTTTGAACTGATTTGTATCTGATTTCTTTGATGCCATTCTATTGAACCCCAGGTGCCAGGGTTCAATAGAGTAAAAAAGTAGCCACTGCACAGGTTCTGTTCAAAATCTGCCCCCCCACTCCACATTATTGCTTTGCAACTATTGGTAGAATTTGTCACTATTAACCTTGGGCTTTTGTTAACAGTGATTAAACTTCTTTATTGGTTTATTCAGCATGACACCAGCATAATTTAAAGCACACTCTCATCCACATACTTCTCATTGCTCTAACCCCTGTATCTGCAGCACAGCCATTTCACAGCACCTTAGAGAAATGTCCTTGGGTCCTTTGTGTTTGCACCTGTGTGTTTTTCTGCCTGTGGTATTCTTTATTTGTGTAATACATGCATCCCAGTGACCTGTGTACTATTTTGTTGGTCCTAGCCAATGTTCACAATGGCTCCAGATGTATTGTTTAATTGCTTTTTCGGCTATTAACATTTTTGGTAGCAATATCTTGGCAATGAAATGCAAGAAAAACTTGGCAGTTTTCTAGGTGACTATTTTATTCTGGTTTTCTATGATTATGTCCTCTGAAAATTTCTCTTGCCTGCAGTCTTTTTTTTTTTTTTTAAATAACTTTGCTTCCTTCTAATAATTGCAACCATTCTCAAATTCTTTATTCTTCTTATTTTCCCACAAATTTCCAATGCATATAAATTGTAAGGAGATTTTAAACAATAAAAAGCACACACATTAGCTTTTGTTTTGTGTTTTTGCATTCTTTTCACTATTTGATATTAGTAATTAGATATTGTAGCCCAATAACTTACAGACAAATTCCTTCTCTGTTTTTTCCTAGTTTTATTGAGATACAATGGATAAATGACAGCCTACTTCTTTTCATGATTTCAACAAAGCAAAGTGAGTGCCATTGATATTTGTGGATGGATGACAATCCAGAGGCTATAATGTAGAAGTTGCATCATTATTCATTCACTCATCATTTTTTTTGGAATGCCTTTTATGTCCCTAGCATTTGTTGTAGATAATAAAAGCCAAAGCATTTACAAAAAGGCTTCCCTGGTGATACAACTGCATTGCAGGAAGGTGAAGAGAGCTAACTAGCTGGGGACTATCACACCCAGTTTGTTAACATGAAAAAACTACCGGCATGTTTTGGTATCTGAGCATAGCTAAGACCACCTGTAAAATTTCTGTGTGGTCAGAAAAGAGTCTTTGTGACTTGGGGGAAGTTGATAGATCAAGATGCCCAGAAGGGAAGGCAAAAGGGGCTTTGCTGTCATGAGACCATCCTCCAAAAGATTTCTTTAAAAACATTTAATGGCAATATTGCAAAAAAAAGTCATAGTTTTTGAACAGTAAGATACTTAGGAACTATAAAGAGGTTATGATATTTGTAAAGGGGAGTAGGACATGAAATCTTAATTGGTTGAGATCTTCACCTTTTGGAAGACACAGTCTGAGGTTCTGTTGGTTAAGGAGGGGATGGTTTCTCATATTATGCTATGTGCTAGGATATGATGGTAAGCAGAATGCTTTGCCCTCATGAGCTTTACCTCACTTATAAAATGTAAAATGGGGCTGGGGATGTGGCTCAAGCGGTAGCGCGCTCGCCTGGCATGCGTGCGGCCCGGGTTCAATCCTCAGCACCACATACAAACAAAGATATTGTGTCCGCCAATAACTAAAAAATAAATATTAAAAAATTCTCTTTCTGTCTGTCTCTCTCTCTCAAAAAAAATGTAAAATGATAAAACAAAAGTCCATCACTGTTGAATCTTTGAGAATAATAAAATTAAATTTTAGAGGCTATTAAATAGCTTCTTGCCAAATCCAAGGATTTTTACTTAGGGATTTTTACTTAGCTATCTTTATTCTTCTTGAATACTTCTTGTGTTTCTTTTGCCTCACTCTTCTTCCTGCATTTGTTTCCTGTCCCGATTATTTTCCCAGTCACTGAATGTAAACCCTGTTTCAAGGTTTTGTACTAGCTCCTCAGCCTTTCTTTTAAAAATTTAATCTGGACTCCACATCAATCACTAAATATTCTGGAGATAATTTACAAACAACAGCAAAACACTATTCTCTTTTCTTCCTTTAATTTCACTTCTTTTTGGAGTTGTTATAGGCGATTATCCTTATAGTTGGCTGTCTTACAGATTTTCCCATCCCAGACAAAAGGGCAAGCATTTGTCAAGCAAGCCTTCAGAGAAAAACGTACTTGATACTTTATTCTCCTGTTCAAGAATATTAGTTCTCTCTCACAACTTGAACTCCTGGTTCAATTTCTCCTTGAATCTGCCTCTTTCCTCCAGTCTCTATCCTACTATATTCCCTTTGCTGAACCATACACACCCTGCATGACTTGGCATGTGCCATGCAGCTCTGAATCTCTTGTATGAAAAATCTTCCTTATTCTCCATCTTAACACCATATTCATGTAGGTTAACAAAGAAGACATCATGCCTGAACTCTTCCATGATGTTCCCCAGATTACTCTAGCCTCCCTCCCCCAACACTTTTCAGTGGAAACTCTGGGCGCTTCTCTATTTCAGAGAATAAAAACATAAAGTAATGGATTAAAGGTCTTATACTGGTACAAAAATTGTGCCCTGGTTTTTAAATAGGCTATATGGTTTATTTTCCTCCTTATTTTGAGTCTTTTAGAGTAATTCAATAGTTGATGTTAGTTGACTCATCTTCTCTATGTTATTACTTGTGTTCTATTTGGAAGCTTCCAGTCAATTCTGCTGAATTAGGACTCCAGTAAATATGTGGTTTATATGATCTTGAATCACTTGGGAAAGACTAGCTTTTAATTTCCAAGACCTAGTGTAGAATGAAAATGCAAGGCTGTTTGTTTGAAAATTATTTAAAAATTTGAGATATCAGGCTGGGGTTGTGGCTCAGTGGTAGAGCACATGCCTAGCATATGTGAGGCAGTGGGTTTGATCCTCAGCACCACATAAAAATAAATAAATAAAATAAAGGTATTATGTCCATCTACAACAAAAAGAAATTTCAAAAAAAATTTGAGATATCACCAGCAGAGCACTAAACCAAATCCAATGCTCTTCCAGATATAGGCCCTGGTGAGGCTATCCAGGTTACACACCCTTGAGATTGGCTCTCCCCTAGGCATGAGGATATTTGAATAGTTTTTCCTTTATCGGTAGTGTTAATTTTTCCTCATGGTTAAAGGCTCCAAATAAATGCATACCTGACATATAACTATTTTATTGTGTTTCTACAGTAATAACTTTGAGCTGTTGAACAATCTCATGATATGAATGCTTAGTTGCTTAATTATCATTCTTTTTTTTCACTTAGAAAAACTTCATTATTTTTCTCTCGTACCCCTAGCTTTATTGAGATATGATTGGCAAATAAAAAATTTGTATTTATTTATGGATCATAACATTATATTTTGATAGACATGTGTTGTGAAATGATTACTGCAACAAGCTAATTACATATCCATCACTGCCCAATTATTGTTTTTTTTTTTTTTTTTTGAGATGAGAACATTTAACATCTATTCTCTATTTCAGGAATACAATGTAATATTGTTAACTATAGTCACCAATCATATTAGATCCCCAGAACTTAGTCATTCTCTTTAACTGAAACTTTGTACCTTATTACCAACATCTTCTGATATGAACACTTAAAACTCCATAGGTGATTGTGAGAAATCCTAAAGTCTTAGGGGTACAGATCAATGGATAAAAGATTTGAAATTCCAATAGCATGTTCAGCCTTTCACACAATAGGCAAAATAAATATTTCTGGAGGGGTAACAACTTGATTGCCTTCCCTGGCTTATTCTAGGGGTAGTGCCAACCTTGGAGATCTGTGAACATGGGACTCTCATCCGAGAGAGATGAAGAATGGGCTGAGCCTGAAAAGCCTTGGGGGGCCTATTGTAGGCTTTTTGGACCCAAATTCCATATCATAGTGTCCAGAAAGTAGCACATGGAGTCAAAGGAGATTGTTCTCCAGATTTAGGGATTAGTGATGCTTTCTCTGTTGGGTTTTAACTTTACTCAGGACCAGTAATTCCTTTCCTCTTGCCCATCTCTCCCTTTTGGAATGGCAATATCTATTTTGTGCCTGTACAACTGTTGTATTTTGAAAGTAGGTAACCTAAATTTCATGGGCTCACAACTGGAGAAGAATTTGCCTCAGGAGAAATGATGTCTTGAGTGTTACCTATATTTAATAATTTAGATGTGACCTAGACTTTGGAATTTTGCGTTGGTATTGGAATGAGTTAAGACTCTGGTGCTATTGGAATGGAATGAATGTAGTTTGAAAGTGAGAAGGACATGATTTTGGGGGGCAGAGGAAGAATATTATGGTTTGAATGTGTTCCCCAGAGTTCATATATGGGAAACTTACACCCGATACAGCAGTACTGAACGATAGAACTTCTGAGAGGCTCTGCCCTTGTGTCGTTGTGGGACTGGGTTAGTAATCAGGAGAGTGGGTTTCTTATAAAGAAAGTGTTCAGCCCCTTCTCTCTCTTCCTTTAAAAAAAAGAATATATATATATTGAGCCCACGCCTCACACATGCTAGGCGAGCGTACTACTGCTGAGCCACAACCCCAGCCCTCTCTATTCCTTTTACATGCATTGTTTTGCCCTGTTGCCTTCCGGCATAAGAGGATGTAGTAAGAAGGCCCTCCTCAGATGTAGACCCCTTGATTTTAGACTTCTTGGTCTCAGGTATTCTGTCACACCTGCACAAAATGAACCATGCTAGTTTAAGGTTCTGGGTCTTTGCTAGTCCTGGGCCCTGTACTGTGTCAGCTTAGCTTGCTGTTGCAAATATGCCCACCTGAGCCTGAGTCCCTGAGATGACGATGTGCTCTTGTCCGAACATGGCCCAGACTATTGTCCATTCCTTCTTAAAGTACTTACTATTATTTTTAAGATTCCTGACAACTCATTGGCCCAGGAATTGGGGCATTTTTTCTGCCTTCCCATCTACTGGCCCAGTGGTAGGAAGTTATCCTTAAGTTTATGTTCTCTACCATTTCTCTCCCAGAGGCCACATGTCTCAGAAATTCAGCACAGAACTAGTGATAACCCTGTGGAAAGTGTTAACAAAAGAGGAACTTGCAGGGGCTCAAGGAGCAGGTTTAGACATCTTTGTCTTTGGACTTTTTCTACATAGGAAACTTAGGAGAGTCATTGGCCAATTAACTCTGCAGGGGAGTTGTCAGACTAACCTCAGAGATAGTTCTGAAGGCATTGGAACAATGCTTGTCTTATTTCCAGGAGTATTCACAGGAGTATTCAGATCCTCTATGGGTGATTGCTTCTCTGAAATTCATGGTTGTTGACTGTTGCCAATTATACTGAATGCCTCTTATCACAGACAGAGAAGGAAATAATTGTATCCCCTAGGGAGGGATCTATGATTCAGTTTCTTAGGTCTGATGCTGGAGAACTTACAGCATCCACCAAAATTTTTTGAGGAAAGGTCATAATCATTGAAATATTTTTTACTATGGTTGACTTATTTCCAGAATATACTTGAGAAAATTGATTTTCCTCTGTTTAAGGAATAGATTACAAGTTTCTTCATGTTTTGATATAGTCAGCTTTCTTTCAATTATATAAATTCATTCTCATTTAAAATCTTCCCTAGTACAATGAAAGTTTCATGAAGGAATGATAAAAAGATATTCAATGAACATTAAATGAATGAATAGATTAGTGAATCATGACAACTCAGCAGATTTTTTGATTCATACATGAGAATGGCAGGAAGGACAGGCCTACATACTATAGAGAACAAGAAAGCTCTTTGTAAATAGCTCAGTTCAACGAAAAGAAACATCAAGATATATTTTTCATTAGTCCATTTTCTGTTGTTAATAACAAATACCACAGAGTGGAAAAATTTTAGTGAAAAGAGTTTTATTTTGGCTGATGTGCCAAGGGTTCATGGCCAAGGGGCTCATCAGATAATGACTTTCTTGCTGGTAAAGTCCAAAGGAGGGGCAGGCTATCAGATGGCAAGAGACAGGGAGCACCTGTGTGGGTATATGTCCTTTCTGATCCCCTTTTCTCTTCTTATATATTCACAAGGATTCAATCATGGACTTTACCCTAATTAACTTGTTTAATCTTATCACCTCCTAGAGCCTGACCTCCACAGACCAGGGTTGGATTAAGTTTCCACCCTCTTAATATCTCTCAATGGGGATTAAATTTCAACACATGAAGCCTTGGGGGATGCACTCAAGGTATCTAAACTAGAGCACACTTTGATACTGATGTGGACCAGGGTCTTAAAGGAGAACGGATTTTCAAGGATGGTAAAATGTGGTCCTCAGATTATGCTCTGTGCAGCCTCTTCAGGCTGAGCTCTGGGGTCCAATTAAACTTGAGAGAAAGCTAAAGGAACCATAAATAAAATATCAGCTGCATCAACACCAGTAGCTTTTACACTGACAGCGAATAGCACTGATGTCTCTGCAGGGATGGCAGATGGCACCCCTGTGACACAGCACAGTTAGCAGGTTAATATTGTCTGCTCTTAAGATAGGTGGCACCTCAGGGTGTTACAGTGGTGACATTGCCTCAGGTAAGCAAAGCAACATAGCTTCCTTCAATAACATGAATGGGACAGAGAACTCAAATCAAGAGGAGGTGGAAATTGCCATGGACAATGGAGTTGATGCCCCACCCTTTGCCATGAAATACGCACATGACAACACTGGAGATACTCAGCAATGTTTGTACAGTATCTGAGGGGGGAATAAGTGCCTGAAGATCAGCCTTAAAGGGAGAGAGGGAAATTGTGATTAGTTTTCAGTGGTTATTCTCCTTCTTGCCTATTACTCTTTCCCATGTATTAGTATGTCCTGGAAAACTTAAATTGATAAAAAGAAGTGGATGAGGGCTGGAGTTTCTCCACTGGAGTTTCAACTCTGAGGGTTTACATCTCAGGGGTCCACAATGCCTTGAGATCAGGAAACCTAATTTGGTCCCTCGCTTGAGAAAAATATAACCTTTCATTGAAAAGAAAATCTACTTATCACAATTAGGTAAAGAAGTCTGTCTGCAAACCTCCCTTGTTTACCTAGAAAAAAACTGAACAGTTTTTTGGTCATATGCAAAACATACAAAATGTATACACATAGGGCAGATGTATAACATTGGGACTCCAAATCTAGCAGAAAACCATTTATTCTAAATAAACTTTCCACAGTCTTAATTTCCCAATCTCTTTTCTGCTTGAATTCATTTGTGTTGTTCATTTGGGTTCTAATACATAGAGGCTCTGCTCTCCCCCACAATTGCGAATCTCATTCAGTTGATGTCACCCACATCTGTACACTATCCACTTTTTACCTGGATGTAATTCCCTTACAAGTTTTCATTTTATAGTCCCAGTGTTTAGCTCCATGCACATCCAATCTCCTTGTCATCAACCTCTGTGTATTTTCAGCTTGCAAAGCTAGTGGGCTCCTCCCAGCTGCCCTTTTCCCCAGGTATTAGTTGAGAGAGTCAAAATTCTACACCCTCTACCCCAAGAAATTGGTCAGGTGCTCTGTATTCACCAGGCTTGTCAAGCCCTGTCAGAGCAGCAAGTCAGAAACTGCAGATGCGTCCAACTTTATGTTACAAAAGGCATATAGCTGCACATTCCCTGATCCTGTCAGCTCTAAATCTTTCTGGAAATAAATAAAAAAAGAATTTTATTTTGAAATTTGGCGCAGGGCAAGTAAGTAAACACGTTGGTGCTCTCCTGAAATTCCCTCCTTTGTGGCTCAAGGGGGTTAACATGCTCTGCCTACAAAGACCTAAATTTCAAAGAATAAATTAGTTTCTATTCAAGGTTTTCCCCTATGATTTTTCCATCAGACAATGAGGCCAATGACTCAAGGGGATCAGTGTTATTAATTATTAATTGTTTGTTATAATGAAATTCTAGATCACTGGGTGGTTTCTCCCATAATCCCAACATCCCATCCCTCAGTACTAACCATTTTAGCTTGTTTGACAGCATTCAGAATTTGAATGCTGTGGTAGGAGGTTCAGAAAGCTCAAAGAGGGAATGAAAGCTTTTTGTTGTGTTAGTCACCCCCTAAGGTCTCAGGAATAGGCTACCCCTTTCCTATAACTTCTTTTCATATGATACTTCTTAGTTTTTTACCTGACAAAAATTAAACAGATTCAGAGTCAGATATGGTGGCACATGCCTGTCATTCCAGCTGCTTGGGAGGCTAATGCAGGAGAATTGCAAAGTCAAGGCCAGCCTGACTCAAAATTAAAAAGCAAAAAATTTAAAAAGGCCTGAGATATAGCTCAGTGGCAGAGTGCCCCTGCATTCAATCCTCAGTATCACAAAGAAAAAATAAATAAACAAAAGAGGTGTGTGTGTGTGTGTGTGTGTGTTTGTGTCTGTGTGTGTGTGTGGTAAGGATCTGGAAAAAGAGGTGAGTTGTTAGACTCCTGAGAAGGGATGGGAAGGGATGAGTCCAAACATTCTTAGAACTGGACTGTGTTTTTCCTTCTAGTCATGTATTCTTCCAGCCATGTGTACCGGTTAGTAAAGTTAGCTGCTGAGTACATTACTTTCAAATGTGTAAAGCTCAACATGCCACAAGTTTATTTCACAGTCCCAAGTGGCTTGTCCCAAGTGACCTGCAGGTTGTGCTGTTTACCCATTATTTCTGATTGTCCTATATATAGGGCCCCTATAAAAAATTATACAATTTTATAGGACACCTGTATAATTGCTCAATTTAAGTTTTTATAGGTATTCTATGGAATTTTATATATCCATATATCTTATATATGCAGTGTGATGGGACATATTGGGCGAAGCCGTAGCTTGAGGACCCAGGCACATTTTAGAGAGGGGACCCATGTAAATGTAGATTGAAAAGCTCTCCAGATGATCCTGATGTTCAACCTTAGTGGCCTATCTGAAAAAAAATTACATGTCCAGGGAAGAGCATTATATGGGAGAGATCTTGAAACCCTTTTCTGAGTTTGAATTCTTGCAATAATAGCTATTCTAATTTACTTCTTCAATGTGGACTCCATAAGCAGAATACAAAGTACTTTCTTGTCTTTATATGCTAATCACCCACCTCCAACATTACATATACATCAGGATTCCAAACAGCTTCTCAGATCTTCACAACAACTTTTTCTAAGGATGGTGCTGGTTTTATAATTTATCTTCTTGCCAGAGAAGCAGGGATGATTTAGATTTAAATGTTCCATAATTGATCACAGTTTTAGTATTCTGATTCACCTTTGTAGGAATGGTTATACTTTTTATAGCTTTTTCTGACTTATCACTGACATTTGATTTCACAAAAAAAAATTGTTCATGGATTGGATTATATGCTCTTTACATGTATCAAAAGATTTTTCAGATTCTTTCAGAGAGTTTTTATTGCAAAAATAGTTACAGAGTCAAATCAGGCAGAAATAACCTCCATGAGGAAAAATTCTTACTTTAAATGTAGCATAGCAGGGCTTTTCCTTGCCTTATTATTTAAACTTGTTTCTGAATAATTTTAGATAAAATGTGTATAAGAATTTCTTCAAATAGGATTTCCTTTGCTAATGACATGGGCTGTCTTCCACACTTAGCAGCAATCTCAAGAAGTAACTTAAGTTTTCTGAAAGAATATCTAAATATTAAGTATTTCAAATGAAATTCACATTTTTCTTTGATGTACATTACACTTTATATTTTTACAGTTTTATGCAACAGGTATTTTATTTGATTAACTGGGGTCTGTTTGTGATTAATATTTTATCAAACTCAGAGATTCAACACTCTTCAAAATCATTTTGTGTCTGTTAAAGTTCCATAATTGTAAAGGTAGTAACTTCAGTTTTCAAAAATCTCTTAGGCCACTGCCATTCCATCCATATCTTATGGAGTAATATTCAGTTAAGGATAGTTTGAGACATTTGACCTGCTTTAGAGCTTGAAAAAAATCCTGCTACTCACTTGTGTATACTCCTGTTCAGATCCACAATTGGTCAAGACAATATATCAGACCCAGCAATGGCCCTTGTAAAGTAGCATCCTTGTTATATACATCACAGCTTTCCAAACTAAGGGATTTTCTTTGAATCAACATTATAGAATACTAACATTTCTAGAAGCATCAGTTTTAATAGGTCAGTTCATCTAATATCAACTCTTTTCAAAAGCTGGTTGGGATAATTGATCTTTGAGAGGGTTAGGATGTGGTAAGTTAGGCAGTCTTCCTATAAGCTTCTTAGAACTTTATTTAATAACCAAATCATTAGAATGTTACATACCTACATCATATCATCATGTTTTGCTCTTCATTTGAATTTTTTTAAAAAACCATATCTGTTCATCCTCAGCCTTCACAACTGCCTAATATAAGGAATACCATATGTGCAAGTTCTTTTCAATAGTTTTATTAAGTAGTTTTTAAAAACATGTGCATTACTCTATATGACGTGGCTGCTATCAAATTTAGTTTTATGAAATTTTCTAGGAACATTGAATATTGGATATTTCTTGAAGATTTCCTTAGGTAAAGCCTTCATAATTATATTATTTCCCCATTTTTGATTTTCTATTTTTTGCTGCTATGTTATTTGTTGATGAATTCAAATACCAAATTTGGTATTTTTTGTTTGTTTTAGGTTATTTATTACTCATTAATTCAGAAAGCACTTCATTTGAAGACCTACTGTGTTCCTGGAACAGTTTTAGGCTTAGAGGTGTGGTGGTTAGAGAACTGAACTAAAAGGTATTCTTTGTGTCTTAAATATGTAAAGTTTGCAATATTTTATTGTGAGCTCTCCCAAAATATTTTGGAAGGATTTAAATGTAAATCTGGAGTCATCTTTACCTACTATTTTGATGCCTCTGGCTCTGCCCTTTCCTGCAAAATAATTCTCCATTTGTATCTCGGAGTCCACAACGGTTGCTTCTGGCATGTTCTCTCACGTGCTTGTGTCACATGTTAGTCTTTCTCCTCTGGCTTTCTTTGAAGATTGGTCTTCAGAGCTCTTGCAGTGTCTCACTGCTGCTGCTCTTCCTTCCTCTGCTCCCCTTTATTCCTGTTCCTGTCTGCACTTCTTTCCAAACTACCCTGCACCATGACCACGTTTGGCCAACATGTGTGGGATTGTGTTCCCTTTCTTCCCAGCCCCTACTTCATTCTATCATGATAAATCTTGAAAGGACGGTGTACCCAACGTTGTATAGAGACTTCTCTACGTGAACTACCTCTTCCATTTTCATTTGTAGCTTACTCTTTGGGACTCAAGTCCTTGCTTCTGGCCATGCACATGCCCTCCAGTTTGTAGTCCTTCCTAGGTCGGTATTTTATGCAGATGTACTCACTGTACACTGTTCACTAAATTTCTTGAATGAGTATAAGCTGATATGGGTTTTTAGAACTTTTCCTTTGCTGTTGCCCAAAGTCTTACTATTAGCCTAATTCTCATTGGTCAGCACTTCAAATGGTTAGTATGGTGACATTTTCCATCACAATTACTGAAGCTATAGAGGAAAATTATAGTTAATGGCTTAGTGACTCATAGAAAAGAGCTCATGGTTATATTTCCAAAGTCCTTCTTCATTTTCTTTTGGTGGATCAGGAAGGCAACTCTCGATTATTATTGATGAATTTTTGCTGAATATATGCTGTACTCTCTGGTAATTATTATGAGAGCACAAGAAAAGGTAGTTAATATGCTCTGTTTCTAATACATGGTCAATAAAACAATTAAATTACTTTCAAATGAATTGAGAAGACTTGTCATGTTAGCATTTTGGTTCAGGGAATTTAGCATTACCCCAGGGAAGAGAGAAAAAAATCAACTAATATAAGCAATGAAGGAAAGAAACTTGTTTTATAGAAAGAGAAGTGTTTAAAGCCATCTTTTAGTTATCTCTTTGGTTATCCACTTGGTACTTCTTGACCTGCTGTAAGCATTGTGCTGAATTATTCATTAGTTTAATGTCAGAAGTGCACCTAGACTTTGAATTCTGTAGCCAGATGAGGATACTATGCTGATGAGGAGGAGAGGAATATGTCCAGAGTGGATTTGACTTAGACATGTGAGAAATCACCATAAAATATGCTTAAGAAATAATTTAGTATAGCATGTAGCTATTCTTTACAAGATTCTTAAGAACGGCTTATTTTTGGAAATACCAAAGGGACCTTTATCAGTCAGAATTAGTACGGTCACTTTCAGTATCAGATGGGATTTTTAAAATAGAAACTAAATGTCCATAATAGTTGGGGGGGTTAGAAGTGAAGCTCCATCTGCAAGGGAGAATTAGAGGAGACCAACCAATCTGCCTGATGTCCCAGAGTAAGTGTACAAGTTGGAATCTGCAGAGAAATCTGCAAAGATAAGCACATCCAGCTGCTGAAGTGGGACAGTGAAGGGGCATCTCAGAGAGTGGGCCATAGGAAGTGACTGTCTGTACAATGACACCTCATGCAGTCAGACATTAGGTAGCCAGAACCAAAAATTGAGAAAACAAGCTGGATGTAGAGTGGAAAGGAGTTGAGGCACAGGAGACACTTTTATGTCTGTTCTTAATAGTATCTTACCACAGAGACTTCTGAAAATAATAATAGCTCCTTTTCACATCTGCCTTTTAATGTGCAAATTCCTTTTTGACCAACTCTAACTCAGACAGACGAAAACACTGGGAAATGTGATTCTACCTTAACCAAATAGATCTATCAGGATTCAGCAAATTATTTCAATTTTTAAAGATAACCTCAGCTCTGTCCAGAGGATGGAGCGCAGTGGAAAGAGCTCCGGTATTCATTTTCACTATATTATATAAGATCCACAAAGGCATGACCACATACACTTATTTTATACTGGTGACCCCTGATGAATAGCTGTCTCCATGCCTGGCTCAGAGTAGTTTCATAAATACACATTAAATGAAAATAATTGATGACTCACTCTCATTCTGAAGCCCCGAGTTCAGTTGTATTTCTACCACTTGTCAGTTATCTGTTTCTTGGCTCTTAGCTTCATATTTGCCCTTCTTTATTCTCCTCTGTATTGAATATGGCTGGAAATGTGAAAAACCATGTTTCCCAGAGACCACTGACAGCCAGTGAGAGAATTCACATAAGATCATGAAGTGGGAGCTAGAAAAAGGCTATATTTGTTCTGCGTTTGTCTTCAGCAGCTATAGGAGAAGTGGCAAGTGGCTTTGGGCTCCAGCAGGGAAAGAAACTAGAAGTATGAGAAGATTTAGAAGACCTGCTGGCTTCTCATTTCCAGAAGGAGGCACATAAGTCCCCATGTTTCTGATCAGTGGTGCAGTGCTTGTTGTTTCTATGTAAGTCTATTTTCTATTCTTCCACCTATGGGGGATGGTAGTGGCTCCCTGCCATTACTGATCATCTTCTCCTTCTATCTCCCTAGCTCTTCTAATTCTATAGCAACTGATTCTTTGTATTAACCTTTGCCCTTGCAAAGGTTCAATTCAATAATATTTGTAAAGTTACCCTGAATACTATAAACTACTTGTGCATGTACCAGTTATTATTCGATAACATGGTTTTTCTAGAGGGAGAGTAGTAAAATGTTTGAATACATGGACTCAGTTACTTCAACTATTGATCAGCTAAGAGAGGTTGGATAAAGAGCACACTCCAAGTTTCCTTACATGTAAACAGGATAATAATAGCATTCATTTCATGAGATGGTGGTATTAAATGACATGTAAAGTGAGTTAGTGTCCATCATATTGTAAGTGCCCCATATTGCCATCATTATTATTCTACACATGGGCAGAGATAGTTGGTAGTATACTACGAGGAAAATTGTAAGATAGACACAAGGCAAAGCTATCAGCAATATGAACAAATGATAAAAATGGGTTAACATAAAAATAATTTACTTTTGTCATCTAATAGACAAAACAGAAATGAGTAAACTTGTGTGGTTTTGAGAAAAGGAAAAGGACAAAACATTTCTTCAAAGCCTGGAGTAGCAAAACATTGATTTGTGTTTACCTTAAAAAATGTAATCTATTCATTATTAAAAATAGAATAAGTATTCACTGTAGATAGACTAAAAAATACTGAAGCATGAAAAAAATACCTGTTTAGTCAGCTTTTCTGCCACTGTGACCAAAAGACCTGATAAGAATAATTTTAGAAGAGGAAAAGTTTATTTGGCAACCATGGTCTCAGTCCATACATGGCTGACTCCATTCCTCAGGGCCAAAGTTGAGGCAGAACATCATGGTGGAAGAGCGTGGTAAAGGAAAGTGGCTCAGGATATTGCATCAGGAAAGGAAGGAAAGCAAGCGAGTGAGCATGAGAGATCATGCTCCCCTCACCATAAACCAAATATAAATCCCAAAGGCATACCCTCTCCACATCCTCCAGCCACTCTCTAGCTGCTAGAGTTACCACCTAGTTAATGCATATCAGAGGATTAATGCATTGATTATGTTAACTCTCATAACCATTTCTTCTCTAATTTTTCTTATATTATCTCACACATAAATTTTTGGGGCACACCTGATATCTAAGCCATAACAATAATTTAACTCTAGTGCCTGGATATGATTAATTTAATGTCTTCTTATTAGTCATCATATTCTAGACTCTGTTTAGTATACATGCATTATAGTTTAGATATGAAGAGTCCCTCAAAAGTTCATGTGTGAGAAAATGCAAGAAAGTTTGGAGATAAAATGATTGGGTTATGAGAGCCTTAAACCTGATCAGTCCATCAATTTACTTGACTAAATTAACTGAGTGATAACTGGGTGGATACAGTATGATTGAAGAAGGTGGATTGTTGGGGGCATGCTTTTAGTTTTAGGGTATATATTTTATCTCTGGTGAGCTGAGTTAGTCTCTTTCTGCTTCCTGATTGCCAGATCCTGACTTGCTTTCCTCTGCTACCCCTCTTACCTTGAAATTATGCCTCACCTTGGGCCCAGAGTAATGGAGCTGGCTGTCTGTGGACTGAGAGATCTGAAATGGTGAGCCCCAAAGAAACTTTTCCTCTCTAAATTGTTCTTGTCAGGTCTTTTGGTCACCACAGTGAAAAAACTGACTCAAGCACACACATATGCACACAAGACAAATATATAAATATTTTTAGCAAATCTTGTTTTGAATAGCATGCAAGATGTTTATTTATTTATTTTTTCTAACATGAGAAGAATTACATGCCCACTCAGGACACAGCTCTGGGTCTCACCTATTATTCTTGTGTCATATTAGAGCACATACTTTTAATCCCTTCATTTAACTAGACTTGAAAAAAGTTTAACATCTGTGTTGACATTGGGACTGTTGATGCTGCATGGCTTCTCAATCAGAGAAGATTGGCTGTCTACTGAAGATTCCTACTGCAGGGTTAGCTAGAAGCTGTGGCACAGGCCAGGACAACATTTCTAAGCCTCTCTTTGATTAAAGGTAGAACCCACTGTATAACTGGGTCTTACTAATGAAAGGAAAATGGAAATGATGTGTGTTGCTTTTGTTTCAGTGTAAATGAGAAGTGAGTTTATTTTTCTGTCTGGTTCCTAGAGGATTGTGAAACTATAAGATACAAAGTACCTGAAATCATCATGTGAAGGACAGCTTTTCTCAGACCAATAACACATGCATTAGACTTGTATGAGTGAGAAATACATTTCTATTGGGTCAATCCACTGAAACTAGCTTTAGAGTAATTTGGTACTAAGCACTCAAGAGAGAGTTGAAGAAGGCATGATTCACATCATATTCATGCCCACAATACCTGGTTCACTCTTTATTTTTTTCCTTCTCCTTCATCTCCCTTTGAAAAGTTCATTTTTATCTTTCACAGTTCTTAATGCATACTTTTGTACATAGCCAGCACTTAATTAATATTAGTTAAAATTAGGTATAATTTTGGTCTTAATATAAATCCTTAAAATGGGGTTAGATTTTTTTAAGGCAGCTTATGGAATAGGCTGTAATATTCTTATGATGACATGTAGACTGAATAGAGAAAACTTTTGTTATAACTTAAAAAAATAATAAAGTAAGTTCAAATGTGAGATTTATTCTCTATTTCTAGAGGCACTTGAAAATAGAAAATTGAGAAAGGTGACATCTTTGTTGGTGGCAGAGCAGTCTTAAAATTGAGATTGATTTCTCTTCATTATCTGTCTTACTGACCCCTTTCTTTTTTGCATTTCTCCAAACTTTTTATGCTCTTTCAAATAGGATAATACCAAAAAACTGTCTCCCATTAACCCAAGTGCATTTGACAGCCATCTTCCTGAGGGCTTGCTCCTTTGTTTGATAGGTGAATATTTTTTTTTCTTGGGGGACGTCAGTGTCATGCCTGGCCTTCGTGGAGGCATTTTTCACCTGATAGGCTTGCTGGCATCTCTCACATCACTCCAAGGAGGCACCTTCCCTATGAACATGCAAAGACTACACTTCCAGACATGAAAGGTCCTGTCTAACCTAATCATACCTCAAACTTCAGAGTGGAGCTTTTGTCAGAATTAATCCCAATTTTGAAACTGACCCTTAACAACAGGAGAAATTGTGCATTCTGTTTTGCTTCCCTTCAATAATATTCAACAGCTTTTAGTTCTAATATTTCACATTTAATTCAGTAATAATTCAAATAAGTTTTTTTTCTTTCTGCAAAAATTCTAAATAGTTATGAACTGGACCGATGGCATGGAGGATTGCTAGAAAACACAATTCATTTCTGTAACTTCATACAATGTTTTCATAAGCGATCATCATCTACACAGCCCATTAAAAAGTAAGATCTCAGAGAATCTCAGAACTTTTGCCTATCCAGTAACATTCTATAGAATCAAAAGAGCTTGGAAATTATGATTGGTAATTATGTTTTCTGTAAAAATTACAATTTTTCTTTGTGTATCTCCACTTGTCTAATGGTTTAGCTAAGGTGAGGAAAAGTTCAAGACATCACACATGTGTACAGTTAAATGCCTAAGCCAGAAAGACAAACCTTGGTTCCTGTGTGTGGGGAATTATGAACAATTATACTGAGCCAGAAAGACAGTATTTCATCTAATGGCTTTCGCATCTAATGGCTTTAGAATATTTGACCTTCTTTAGCATGACAGCATGTGTGTATTTGTCTTACAGGATGTGAATCATGCCTTCTTCAACTCTGTCTTGAGTGCTTAGTACCAAACTTAGAAAATAGTAGCAGGATTTCACATGTCTGTTATGTAAATAACTTAGATTCAAAATCCTGAGTTTAAAGTCTTGTTGTCCTTATCACCTGTATACAGTCTTTCACTTTAGCAGTGTATATGGAGTATGGTATCTTGTGTCAAATATTGTGCAAAATGCTGGTAATAGTGGGATGAATAAGTAGTTGTTACTGGGACTCACTCAACATCTCAATGGAGGGGCAAGTTCAGTGCCAAATGATAAATCTGGTGGAAGAGAGAACACAAAAGGGGAACCTATCTTTGAACAAGGTGAGAAGGAATAGAAAAGAGTTTTGTTTTGTTTTAAAGAGTGTTTGAACTTAGTCTGGAAACGTGAGTAGGACATTGCAAAATGGGCAGAAGTTGGACTAAGGAAAGGTATTTCATAGGATGAAATGACCTGTGCAAAAGAATGGAATGCGGAATATGGAAGAAATGGGTATGATGTGGTCAAGAGTATGTATTGAGGCACAGCAAGAAGTTCATTGGGAAACTGATGGGTCACATCACGAAGTGCCTTTTGTGTCATCCAATATACTGAACTTTATCCTAAAAATGAAAGGTCAAACAATTTAAAATGTGGGAAGTAACATGGAATTTATAATTTACTTAACTTGGTAAGAATTTTTTTTTTAAAACCATAAGATGTAGAAAGCATCCATTACCTCTGAAGGTTACTGTGGAAATTTGAGGATACTAAACTTAAAAGTTTCTAATAATGTGAAAAAAATATTAACCACTTACATTTGCTAACAGTTCACATTAGTTACTCACTCGTTTAAATACGCTGTGAATGAAGTAAAATTTTCTGGATTTTATTGGTTCAATTTTTTAAGAGACAATGAAATGTCATGTATAATTCTTTTCCTTCTCTTGTTTTCCATCCTTCAGTAATATAATGAAAATAGATTATTTTGATGTTTTGGTATTGGGAATTGAACCCATGGTGCTTTACATCCCTGTTCATTTTATTTTATTTTTTTTTTTGAGAGAGGGTCTTGCTAAATTGTTGAGCTTGGCCTCAAACTTGTGATCCTCCAATCTCAGCCTCCTGAACTGGGCTTAGAGGTATGTGCCACCATGTTATCCTTATTTTTCAGTATCTGTTGAAGTTTTTTCTGGGTTTTCAAGATAATAGAATTAACAATTACTTTCTTTGGCACTTTTCTGCAGTCAAAAGCAGATATCCACTATGCATTGAAATTTTTCACCTAGGCTTTGAAATAGAAGCAGTTTAATGGAGGTTACAAATTTGCATATAACAGTACAAAATAAACTTTTGATGAAAAGAAATGGAATGCACATGAAAGACTAGTAAAGGACTGGCCTCATTGCTTCATCTACAGACTCTATTGAATAGGAGTATTCTCTGAGCCATGACTAATCATGCAGACCATTTATCTTAGCAATACCCCAGGGAAACAAAAAGTAAAGCAACAAAGCCTTTTGAAGTCTGGACCATCTGATGGAAACCACTAGTCTCTTTGTGACACAGAGCCTTGGTGCAAATATATGTCCAACAAAATTTCAATACCTTACTGAAAGACGATTTTCAACAAAAATATAAATTTACTTACTTTATTAAGAGGCAAGTTTTAGAAGGTTCACAAGCAAAATGATGCTTGCTGTTTAGGTGTTCGACATGTAGTTAGGTGAATTTCTTCCCCAGTTTGAGTATTCTATATGGACAATCAAGTTTTATTCTGTGTTAACAACGCTCCTAAAAATCCAGCATACTTTTCTGAAACCTTAATACTTACTCTCTTTTTAAAAGATACTGTAAGCATATTTTAATATTATCCCAGATGAACAATTCAAACCAGTGAATCTATTAAAAAAACCAGAACTTTTATTCTGGGTATTCATATCTTTGCATTGCTTCTTTGGGATAGGTAATCACAAGTTAACTATAATAATAAATATCATTCTGAAACATGGAGGACAGAATCACATGCATTCAAGAAACCTAAATCTATGCAAGATGATTCAATGGATTTTAGAGCAAAAAAAATGAAAATTTCCTCAGAGTGTATAGCAATTTATAGGAAAGTGAAGTCATATTTTGTTAAGTTCAAGGGCTAATTTAAATACATTCATTAACCTATTCAAGCACCACTGATTTTTGAGTGTCTGCTATGTGTATTGGCTGCTATTTAGACTATCAAAAATAAAAATGACAGACACATAGATCAGTGGAACACAATAGAGAGCTTAAAGGTAAACCCATACATCTACAGCCAAGTGATTTTGACAAAGTGCTGAGAACATGCATTGGAAAAAAGGATAGATGGTGCTGGGAAATTTGGATTTTCGTAAGCAGAAGAATGAAATTAGACCCTTATCTCTTGACATGTAAGACATTAATGTAAAATGAGTAAAAGACCCTGAAACTACTAGAAGAAATCAGGGAAAATTCTTCAAGACATTCGAACGGGCAAGGATTTTTTGGAGAAGATTCTAAAAGCACAGGAAACAAATGAAAAAAATGCAAATGGAATTTCATCAAACTAACAGCTTCTATAAAGGAAAGGAAACAATCAAAAGAGTGAGTAGACAACATTGCAGAATGGGAGAAAACATTTGCAAACTGTGCAGCTGAACAACTCAAGAGCAATAATGAAATAATCCAATAAAAAAGGACAGCAGACCTGAATAGAATTTCACAAAAAAGACATAAAAGTGGCCAACAGGTATATGAAAGAATGCTAAACATTGCTAATCCTAGGAAAATGTAATTAAAACCGAAGTGATTTATCACCTCATTCCAGGAAGAAAAGCTGTTATTAAAAAGACAAAAGATTGGGCTAAGGTTGTGGCTCAGTGGTGGAGCATTTGCCTAACATGTGTGATGCACTGGGTTCAATTCTCAGCACTGCAAAACAAAGGTCCATTGGCTAAAAATAAAAAATGTTAAAAAAGACAAAAGATAACAAATGCTAGATATGATGTGGAGAAAAAAAACTCCTCTTGCACATTCTTAGGAATATAAATTAGTTGCAGGCACTATGGAAAACAGTATGAAACTTCCTCAAAAAGTTAAAAATAGGACCACCATAAGATCCAGAAAAGGAAGTGAAATTAGTATGTGGAAGAGACGTGCACATTCATGTTCAATGCAGTACTATATACAATATCCAGGAACCTAAGTGTCCATCAGCTGATGGACAGATAAAGAACATGTGGTCCATATAAACAGAATAGAATACTATTTAGCTTTGGAAAGGATGAGATCCTGATATGGCAACAAGCATAGAACTGAAGTATATTGTGGTAAATTAGATAAGCTAGACACAGAAAGACAAGTACTCATGTGGAATCTAGAGAAGTTGATCTAATATAAGATGGGAGTAGAATAGTGTTTATTAGAGGCTAGGGAAAGTGGGGGAGGGAGGGTTGAGGTTGCTTAACAAATACTGTTACCTTTTGACAGGAGAAAGAAGTTCTGGTGTATTTAAAAAAATATTTATTTTTTAGTTGTAGTTAGACACAATATGTTTATTTTATTTATTTATATGTGGTGCTGAGGTTTGAACCCAGGGCCTCACATGTACTAGGTGAGCACTCTACTGCTGAGCGACAACCCCAGCCCAGTTCTGGTGTATTATTGCACAGCAGAGTGACTATATGACTATAACAATAATGTTCTGTATATTTTTTTAAAAACTAGAAGAAAGAATTTTAAAAGTCTACAAGGTAAAAAATTGGTATTTGCGAATATATACATGTTTTACCTTGAATTGAACTTACACAATGTATACACGTATCAAAACATCACATGGTACCCTGTAAGTATGTACATTTTTGTGTATCAATTAAAAACAATAATTTAAAAAGAACATAAAGTAAAGATAAGGTTAATGGCAAAAAATGAAGATGATATTTTATCTTAGAAACTTCTAGTTCATTTTTAGTTTTGCAGGTTTAGATAAGAAGAGGATCTGTTAAAGAAATATGATAAGACATAAAAACTATTTTCCAGCTAAGTAATTCTGGAAATGTGAAATTTACTGGGGGAAGAGATGACATAAAATCAAATATAAATAAGAATTTTTATCAGTGAGATGCAAAGAGCATGATCAATACCAGACAGTACATATCTCTTCATCTATGCATAGATACTATAAAAATAAAGCACCAAAAAAGACAGTATAGTTACTTTTTTTTTTTTTTTTTTTTTTTGTAGAAAGCTAAATCACCAGTTGTTCTGATTATTCTTGTTAAATTTTCTCATCATGTAGGAAGCTGACCCACTCCTGGCTAAAGATAAATGGCTAGAAAATGTGAATTCTTCCCATTATATATGGGAAGTGTGTGTTGGCAGATCAAGGACTAACAGAGGAAGTCTTCGTAACATTTTGCTTAGGGCTTAGAATTTAACAGCTACTTTGGCTTCATGTAGACAAATAAAAACCATTGCAAAATAGGAAGATAAGAGTTGATTTTTAAACAAGTTGAAAATACAGAACATGGCTTAAAAAAAGAAAAGAGAGAGAGGGAGAGACAGACTCTTGCCTAGACAGAGGACAGAAGCAGTTTTTCTAATTTACATGAAAATATAAAGTGTCTGATTGGTCTTATCAGTTAGAGTTCAAATCACTTCTGCAAAGTGATAAATTATGGTCAGAAGGAGTATAAAGGCAGTCTGATAACAAGAAATGTTTTGACATCTGCATAAAGTTCTATAAAATCTTCAAAATGAAACTTTTGGATGTATGGATGATTCAGCATGACATCTGAAAAGATGGTGATAAAACAGACAAACAATATACTTATTTTCTGCATTTTCTGAGGTTGTTGGCTTGAATTATCTGAGCTGTGAAGAGTGATTAACCAAATATGCTTATGTCTTAGTGCAGGTGTAGCCCATGGGGCATAGTTGGGCAGAAGTACCACTGACTTTGCAATATTCTATAACTGGGGCTCCTTTTCTGAGTTCTGTGTGCAGAGTCATAAATAATTTTAGTTTTCTATCTGTGGCTATATTTGGAGGGAGTTTTAAACAGGGAGGTTTAAGAAAAGCTTAATGGGGAATGCCTAAATATTCACTATAAGATGAGAACAATGTTTATACAGTTGATTGAAGCATCACTTTTCCATGGCAATATAATTCCAAGTCCTCTTTCGTAAGGAAACCAGCCTAACAAAAAATAAGACTAAACCCTAGAAACAGTTTTAGCTATTTTATTCAAGTTGGTTTCTGATATTTTTCTTCTTGTATTGCCAAGAAAATCTGAAATTTTCCTACATATGCTATTATTCCCTTTCTTTACATCAGAGACTGTATTAGTTGGCTAGGGCAGCCATAACAAAGTGCCATGGACTGAGTGCTTAAAGAACAAGGATTTTATTTTCTTAGTTCTGAAGGTAGAAGTTTAAGGTCAAGGTGTTGTCAGGGATGGTTTCTTCTGAGACCTCCTTCCTTAACTTGCATATGACTGTCTTCTATGTTTTTTATTTTCATGTCTAGTAACTAATTTCTCCTTTTATTAGGACAAGAATCATATTAGGTTAGTACCCACTCCAGTGAACTCATTTAACTTCGATTACTTCTTCTAAGATCTTATCTCCAGGTGCAGTCACATTCTGATTTTGGGGGTTAGAATTTCAATAAATGGACTTTGGGTATACAAAATTCATCTATAACAGAGACCTTTCTTAGAAATAGAAGAAAATGATCAATCTTTCATATGTAATTGCTTATAGTTTATTTTAAATACCTTGTTTTTATATGTGGTACTTGTAAGAAATCATTATAAAAAATATCTGCTATTTAAGTACTAATAGCCTTTACTCTTCCTTGTTTGCTAGAAGAGTATTTTTCAAACATTTTTTTATCATGAATAAACTAAGAAAAAAGAGTTTATGCTATTATCTACTTATACAAAGGTATGTATGTATATTATTAAAATAAAAGTAATCCATAGTCTTTTCATCATGATGATGCACAATATAGTCAATTTTTAAAAATTCTAGTTTCATCTATTTTCTGAAAAAACATGGTTTGGTCTGACAAATTGATTTCATCCCTCACTTGAGGTCAAAAATCTTAATAAGCAAGTGCTTAGAAACTATCTTTGCCATCTCTCTGACTGCCCTTTGCTTTTGTGCTCTCTGACCTCATGCCTGTCATAATGAAAAGAGCCTCATGGGTTTATCCCTTGGGACAGATGTATGGCTTCCAGAGTCAGGTCTGGGTTGAAATATTTTTGTGTTGATTAAACCACAGAGATGATAACACTTGTGAGTCTGCCATGTATCTTTCCTGGGCAGTGCTATATTATTCTCTTCAGCTGAGTTTACTTTGAACCCTTTCACCACATCTATTCTCACGTGGGTTCCATGTGGACTCTGACAATTTTTCATTTTCTGACCGAACCTGCTATGCTCATGTTGATTCAGGGATGTGCATGTGCCAGGATGGGCTGCTAATGTGCTCCACATTCCATTCTGACTTTTAAACCTTAAGCCATGATAGAGGACACCAGGGAGATTTTACTTCTTGAAATTAGCATAGTCTAAGGCTTACTTTTAGGATTCCCTATCCAGTTCCCAGTGACCATCGGATCCATAGTGGTGGCTCCTCATATCTAGTATTAGACATTAAGATCATGTATAACTAATTAGAACAAATAAAAAAATTTAAAAAGTTCCTGCTTCTCTCTTCCTTTCCCCATCTCCATCAGCCACAGGGAGGGTATCTGACTCAAGGTGGGATTTGCATGAACATCTAGAATCATGGCTGAGAAAGAGCAAAGAGAAACTGGAAAGACAGTAAAGATTAGGCCAGTGTTGCTGGAGCATGGAAGGTAAGGGGCACAAGTGACGGATGAAGCTTATCAACCTTTGTTAAGGATTTTGGGTTTTGTTCACAGATTTAGGGGAATGAGGCTAAAAAGGGTATGTGTGGAATCGCCAGATTGGCATGCTGAAAAGGTAAGTTGGGCTGTAGTATGTAGTAGTTTTCCTTATAGAAGATGATTTCAGTAGTCCAGACAACCTATGATGACAGAATTTGGAAGGTACTGATAGAGAAATGAACATATTGATACATTTTTTAAAAAATCAACATTGTCATTGTTATAAATTTCTCTGAGTTGCTTGAGAAATTGCTATTTTCCTGGATTTTTTTTTATTCTTAGGGAGGGGAAAGTCTCCAAATATAAAACAAGGTTTAGCTATAACCCAGTAAATATGAATAGTAAAATAGATATTAACTTTATGATATAGGAGCTGAGCTTCATTTTGCTATAAAGATGATTAGTTACTATATTTATATTTTAAAGACTAAATATAGAATCAGACAGAAACTTCTGCACACCAGGGACCAACTAAAATTTTTGCATGAGACCTTGGGGTGGGGAGGAACACAAACTTTTTGAGGTCCTATTTTCTAATTGGTAGCACAGAAATATAGCTATATTTCAGGATTGTTATATAGATTAAGAGATAATAGACTATTATTAACTCTTTGGAAGTGAATTTGGAAATATGGGTCACATATTTGGGGAACACACTAGTGCTATAACATTTGGTCTAATTAAGAACATTAATAATCATGTTAAAATTTTTCAAAAGGAGTGATAATAATATATATACAAACTTTTCCCCCAATCCAACGTTACATAGCTCATAGAGACCTGAATAACTTTTTTACTATGGTATGTGCATGAGGATAAAGATATTTATCATTTTGAAGCACAGGAAAAAAATCTCATGAGAGGCTATCTGCTGCAGAGTAATAAAGTAGAATAAAGAACTAATGAGATGCCACAGTAATTATAATTTTAAAATTGTAAGAAAAAAGAGACAGAGAGTAGCAAGCTATAGAGATAAGCTCTAAGATATTAAATATAACAATGTGGCAGTAGAAACCATGAAAAAACTTAAGAATATGGCTTTAATATTCTGTCAGTTAATGTGCGGTTCCTCTATATGTGCAATACTTTAATTTTATTGTAAGAGGTATTGCTTAATTGTGTGATCCATCAACTAGTGCTAGAAAATTTTTTTTTTGAGGCATGCATTTTGTATGAGTTGGTTTTTTGGTAGAGACATTGGTTGTATTCTTTTAACTAAAATTGTAGCTCTGGGACTTAGAATTGTTATATTTAGATCAATCAATTTTTTTTTTCTCAAGCATGATGCTGTAATTGCTTTATGGGGAATCAAAGGAAGCCAGATGGAGAGAAGTGGGCAGATGAAGCACATTTTGTGAATGTGGATCAAGGCCCGGTGGGATCAGGAGGACAGGCTGAATTTGAAGCCTGACAACCCAGGCTGTCACCAGAGAGTAATCACTCAGTATGAATAGTACACTTGACACCTGTGAGCCACAAATATATTGTAAGCAGCCAATGATCTTTAGACAGAAGCTGAAAATTAGGATTTTATTTGGAGGATTTAAAAAAACATTGGTTATGACTTTTGGATATTAAAATGGCAAATCAGAGTTTATTATATAACTCCTTTCCCTCACTTCTGAACTTGGCTACTTAAAAATTTTATTTATTTATTCTTTACTTCTTTTAAATTTACACATAATATTTATACATATTTATGGGGTACAGTATGATAGTTTCATGCATGTATATAATGTGTAATGATCAAATCAGGATGATTAGTATTGCTATTTCCAACATTCATCAATTCTTTGTGTTGGAAATCTTTGGATTCTTCTTGTTATTTTGAAATATATCATAAGTTGCTATAGAGTAGTTACCCTACAGGGTTATTGAACACCAAAATTAACTCCTCCTATCAATTGTATTTTGGTACAATTTTCAAAACTCTCCCCAATCTCTTGCCAGCTTCTTAGTGTCTAGTGACCACTATTCCATTCTCTTATTCTATAAGAACATTTTTTTAAAGCTTTCACATATTTGTGAGAACCTGCAGTATTTATCTTTCCATAACTGGATTATTTCACTTAACATGAGGTCCCCCAGTTCTATCCATCTGTTGCAAAAGACAGAATTTAATTATTCTTCATAGTTGAATAATATTCCATTATGTATATATACTTCAGTTTCTTTATTCATTCAACCATTAGTGGAAACCTTGGTTGATTTCAGATCTTTACTATTAAGAATAATGTTGTAATAAACATGGGAATGCAGATATTTCCTTGATATAGCAACATAATTTTTGATACATATCTAATAGTGGTATTGTTTGATCATAAGTTTTCCATAGTGGCTGTACTCTTTTATATTTTAATGGTGTATAGGAGTTCCTTTCCCCCCCATATTCTCACCAGAATTTTAAAGTTTTTTTGCCTTTTTGATAATAACCATTGTAATTCTGGCAAAGTGATAGCTCATTTTTGTTTATATTTGCATTTTTCTGATAATTAACAATAAAGAGCATTTTTCAAATACCTGTTGGTCACTTGTATGTTTTCTTTTGAGAAATGTCTACTCAGAACATTTATTCTTCAATTGAATTTTTTTGTTGTTGTTTGAGTTCTGTATATATTCTGAATATTAATTCCTTGTCAGATTAAGAGTTGCAAATATTTTCTCCTGTACTGAAGGTCATCTCTTCACTACATTGATTGTCTCCTTTGCTATGCAGAAGCTTCTCACTTAGATGAAATCCCATTATAGTTATATATAGAATTTGGGTTCATTTTGATAAAATTATACATGCATGAACTTGGATATACTCCATTTCAGTTTCCATTCCCCACCTTTCCCTTCCCCTTCTCCCTGCCCCTATTCTCCTTTCTCTACTCTACTGATCTTCCTTTTACTCATTTATTTTTTTACTGGTTCTTTTTATTTATATGTAAAGGTGAAATTACCTGTGATATATTTTTATATATATACATAACATGCTTTTGTTAAATTAATTTCCTCCCCTTTCCCATCCTTTCTCCCTTCCTCTGGATCTCCTTCTTTGATTCTACTGATTTTTCCCTATATCTTTGTGATATCTAATCCATTCTGCCCTCTGCCTTCTTTCCCTTATTTTACTCTAGCTTCCACATATGAGAGAAAACATTTCGCCCTTTATTTTAAGAATCTGTCTTATTTCACTTAGCATGATGTTTTCCTTTTCTGTCTGTTTACCAGAAAATGAATAATTTCATTCTTCTTTATGGCTGAATAAAACTATATTGTGTATATATACCACATTTCCTTGATGCATTCATCTATTGAGGCATCTATAATTTGGGTATTTTGAATTGCACTGCTGTAAACATTGATGTGGCTATATCTCTATATTATGTTGACTTAGTTCTTTTGGATAAATACCAAGGAATGGGATAACTGGGTGATATATGTGGTTCCATTCCTAGTTTTTTTTTTTTTTTTTTTTTTAGGATTCTCCATAATTCTTTGCAGAGTGTGTCCCACAAGCAATGTATGAGTGTATCTTTATCTCCGCATCTTCACCAGAATTTATTATTATTTGTATTCTTGATAACTGCCATTCTGATTGAAGTGAGATGAAATCTTAGTGTATGTTTGATTTGTATTTCCCTAATTGCTAAAGATGTTGAACATTTTTTCATCTGTTTTTTGTTGTACTTCTTCTTTTGAGAAATATCTGTTTAGTTATTTTGCCCATTTATTGATTAGGTTATTTGTTTTTTGGGTGTTATATTTTTTGAGCTCTTCATATAGTCACAGGAGCATCCAGCAGGATTTTCTCCCATTCTTTAGTTTTTTTTCTTCATGCTCTTAATCATTTCATTTGCTGTGCAGAAGCTTCTTGATTTGATGGCTTTGCACTTATTAATTCTTGATTTTATCTCTTGAGCTTAGGGGTCTTTTTGAGGAAGGCAGTGCCTGCACCAATATGATGGAATATTGACCCTGTTTTCTTCTAGCAGTTGCAAAGTTCTGGTCTAATTTCTAAACCTTGGGTCCACTTGACTTTGAATTTTGTGCAGGATGAGAGATAGATGTCTAGTTTCATTATTCTACACACAAATGCCCAATTTTCTCAGCACCATTTGTTTTAAAGGCTATCTTTTCACCAATGCATATTTTTGGCACTTTTGTCAAGGACCAGATGGCTGTAAGTATGTGGATTTTTCTCTTTTATCTTTTATTCTATTTTATTTGTCTTCATATCTATTTTGCTGCCAATGCCATACTATTTTGTTATAACTCTGTAGTATAATTTCAGATCAGGTATTGTGATGCCTCCTGAATTGCTTTTCTTGCTCAGAATTTCTTTTGCTATTCTTATTCTTCCTTTTTTTACTAGTTTTGTGAAGAATGTTATTGGAATTTTGATTGGTTATTACATATTGCTTTTGGTTGATTGTCCATTTTGACACTATTAACTCTGCCTATCCGAGAACACGAGAGGTGTTTGAGTCCAGACTCTCCTTGATCTTAAGGTCTGAGTTGAGAAGTTAGAAGTGAGCCTTATTGGCTTGCCTCTAAATGTGACATGATGTTTTTCTCTTGTAGCTTTCAGTATTCTTTCCTTATTTTCTATGTTAGGCATTTTGATTCTTATGTATTTTGGAGAGGTTCTGTTCCTGTATACCTCTTGTATATGGATCATTGAAAATGTTCTTAATGCCTGTAGCCTGTATCTCCATGTTTTCTTCTCTCCCAGTGACTCTCAGGTTTATTCTCTTGATGCTGTCCCAGAGTCCTTGTATATTCTTATCATCATCTTTTATTTTTTTCCCTTAATGCATACTGAGCATTCAAGTTCATATACTCTGTCTTCAAGGCTAAAATTTCTATCTTCAAGGCCTGAAATTCTATTTTATATGCAATGTTATTGTAGTGCATGTTGGTAAACTTTCTAAGTGAATTTTAAATTTACGCATTTCCAGGAGTTATGGATTTTTTTCATTATCTCTATTTCTTTATTGAAATGGTTTTTCATTTCTTGTATTTGCATTCTTAATTTGTTCCTTAAATCTTCTTTTAGTCTATTAAATATTTTATAATCAATTTTTAAATTTTCCTTTGGAATTTCATCTACTTCAATATCTGTGGGTTTTTTTTGTTGGGGGATGATGAATTTTGGGGGGAGACCATTTTTGCCTGTTTACTCATGTTTTCAGAGTTCTTGAGCTTATGCATCCATTGAGATGAAGTCCCCTTCCTCTTATGTATGTGTGTCATTTTGTGTATAGTTATCTTTTTGTGTGTTTGAGACTTCTCTCTATTTTTGATGTATGAGAAAATGCCCAGTGGTGGGACCTGAGGATCCCCTGTGTTTGTTCTTCCATGGGGTATAGTGGTTGCTTTGGCCTTTCCGTCTCCCTGCTGTATGTGTTGAAGTAATGTTGAGGTTAAGGTCATGCTAGATTATGTGTGAGGTGAGATTCCCTGTTTCTTCGTTGAGTTCTGAGTATTGCTCAGCAGCAGAATCTCTAGTCTGTAAATCTGAAGTGTCCCAATCACTTTCCAGCCCCGTTAGGAGAAAGGAGGCTTGGAGCCAGGAATACCAATAAAGTCAGCAACAGGTATACAGCCTTAAAATGAATGTTTAGTGTTTACTTGCCACTTATATAGGAATAGTAGAATAATTTGAATTTAACATCAGCACTAACAATAAAAAACTGAACTAGATCAGGCATCAGACAGCAGTGTCTGCTACACCATCCACTGCATTAATAATTAAAACAACACAAATAAGTTGTGAATTACATAATCTGTACAATTCTATTAGATAGTGGTGTTATAGTTTTTTAAGTGAAGAGGAAATATGGTAGAAAGGCAATAGACAGCAGATGTCAGATTTAAAGAATGCGTAGTACAAAGTTAACTGAAATTAGTTTAAAAAAGGAAGAGAGGAAGAAAAAACAGGAAAATGTGGCTAATTATTGGGGAAAGAGAGTAAGAAGGGCAATAAGTGGACCAAGAATACAAAATAAGAAGACAAAGATACAAAACCAAAACAAAACAACTCCCTGCCCAAACAAACTTAAGGTCAAAATGGCTCAAACCCATGTATAATTATACCCACGTAATTCAAACCAAGGCTAGATAATGAACACATGCAAGAGAAAGAAATCAAATTGAGAGTAAAAATATATGAATTTATACCTTTTATAAAAAATCTGTGTAGTGAGAACACTTATACACCCATACCTGCACCATATACACAAAATCTCGCTGAATGAACAAGAGTAAAAAAAAAAAAAAAATTAAAATACGATGAATAACACTTGAAGTATTATTTTAAAAGGTAGAATTTTAAAAAAGAAGAGTAAAGAATGAGAATACAAAGGGAAAAGAGAAGAAAAAGGGGAAAATATCTTACTGAGAAATAAAGACCTTATTTCTGCTGATGTAGTCAAAGTTGTTGGCAGGGATGGATTTTCAAATTTTTTTTGGCTCTATAACCCTTGGATCAAGGCTGAGGGTTGATCAGTTCAACATCTTGTAATCCTCCCTCAGCTGCCATTTATTGTGGCGTGGAGCCAAAGCTCATTGTAGTGTCCCTTAGTTTCCAGTCTTCTAATATAAGGTAGGATAGGGTAGGGAGTGCTGACATATTGTCTATTTCTACATCAGGGAGGTGTAGAATTCAAATGGAAGTTCTAGTAGTTTGGGTTTGTTTTTGCTGACCTCTGGGACTCTGTTGGTGGATATTTGGAATTTGATTCATGCTCCCTCTTGCTGGGAGATATTGGTCTCTGCTGGACGTCTGAATCTCTGGGGTCTCTGGTAAAATCTAATTTTAGGCTATAGGGTCTAAACATGCACAGGTTGCATACTGGCCTCTATGCATTTAAAATACCAGGTGAATGCCCTGGAGTACAGAAACTCCTGTGTGGCCATCATAGGCATCTTCCCAATACCTCTTAGAGGGCACCAGAAACAAAAGAAGTTCTCTCTCCTCCATATTAGAGGCTACATACTGCTCCAGCTACAATTTTCTTTGTGCCTATTTCAGTCATTGGTTCAGGCACATTCTGGGGATCATAATAAAGATTTCTGGCAACTTCCTTTGAGTTCTAGATCTTTTGTCTTTGCTTCCTGCCACACAGTGCTTATAGGTGGCAGCTGGTTTCCATGCTGTCAATTCCTGTTTCCCAGTGAACTATCCACCCATGGACTGAGCAGATTTGGGTTGGTTTTTATTGAACCTCTTCATTCACTAACTCTGGGTTCATAAAATCAGTCTCCCTCTCTATTCCACCAGTTCCCCTAAGCCAATTAAACAAACAAACAAAAAATTTTATCCACCATAATGTCCTCTCTGCCTGGCTCCATGCTCCCCTCAGCAGCCACCGCTGCTGCCAGCAGCTAAGCCAGTGCATCTCTAATATATTCTTGGCTGTATTATATTCAAATAATATGGTTTCTTTTGCAGTTAAGTCTCTCTATGGTTTCTTTTGCAGTTCAGTATTATTTCAATTAATTCCCTTAGTTATCCACTTCTTGGAGGAGAAGTCATCCTGTTTTTTAGATCTGGTGCAAAGGAATTGCTAGGAAGGGCATCCTTCCTCTAGTCTGCCATCTTCTTTCATTCCCACTTGTCCATTTTTAATTTTTTTTGCTGTGCTTCTGTGATTTTGCTCCCAAAATCTTTGCCTATATCAATGTCTTAAAGGGTTTGTCCTATAGTTTCTTCTAACAGTTTCATAGTTTTAGGTCTTACTTAGGTCTTTGATCCTTTCAGAGTTGATTTTTATAAGTGGCAAGCGGGAGTGATTTGGTCTCAAGTTTTGCCACCACCATTTATTTAAGAGACTCTCCTTTTTTACAGTGTATGTTCTTGTAGATGCCAACTCATTTAAATGAATCTCTCCATCTCTTTGTCTCTCATTCTTTTCCAAACATAATAGTTATCTAAATTTAATGATTTGGTAAATTATTAATTGGTAGCCTATCATGTATTGCTTGTTCACTAATTTGTAGTTTAAGGAAACATTGATTTGCTTTTCTTGTTTTACCAGATTCAAATGATCCAGGGCAGAAAGAAGGTGCTAGGGTCTTTGAAACTTCAAAGCTCTTAGAATTATAGCCTATAGTTTTTTGCTTTTTAAAATTAAAAAAAATAAGTTGACTAACAAACATTGTATATGTTTATCATATACAAAATGGTGTTGTGATATGTGTATATGCATATACACATTATGGAATGGAATATATCATATTATTATCACATGCATTCATGTCAGACTTTTTTAGGTGAGAACACTTAATATCTTTTACCATTTTTCAAAAATTCAATACTTTGTTGTTAACAATAGTTTCCATGTTGTACAATATGTGACCCATAATTATTAATAATTGTCAATTAACAGAAAGTTAGAGTGGATGACCTTCAAGCTGCAACTCAAATATATATCACCAAAAATTTCAAACAAGTTAAATTCCAAATGATTGAAAACTTGTTATGATAGCACACATAAGTTGCCAGTAATATATAAAATCTTTTTTTAATATCCTTATTTTTATGTGGTGCTGAGTATCTAACCCAGTGCCTCATGCATGCCAGGTGAGCATGCTACCACTTGAGCCACATCCCCAGCCCCCAGTTTATATTTTTTTAAGGAATGAGATGAAAATTTTACATTTGTTAATCATCATCTTAGCCATAAAATGTTATCCCCAGGTACAATAATGGGACTTCAAATTGTCCCCAAAGCAAGGGTTTCTTGTTCTTAGGCACTACAAGGGAGATTATGCAAATCCTTACTGAATTTCTCTTGTTAAATCAGTTCTAGTTGAATTGTCTCTTGTGACTGAGCAAATTTTAAATCTTTTTGACTGAAAGAATGTAACTAGAACAGTATCTTGTTCTGTTCCATATACTTTAGTGGTACTGCAAAGTAAGGGTGTTGGAGATGGAGTGAGTCCTATAGGCTTACCTTGAACAACAGAAACTCAATTCCATAGATTGACATCTTAAAGGTAATGTTGAATACCATCTTTAAGGGGAAAATGGGTTATGTAAGAGAAAAATCAAGGATTTCCATCCCTTTGGCATAGGAGTCCATTTCTGCATTTCTTAGGGTTAGCCATTTGCCCTAGAGCAATGTGGAATATCAATACCTTCTAACTATTGATATTGATTAGAGGAGAGCAGTGACACATGATGAAAGTAATATCGTGGTTAATTAGCACTCCTTGGTCTTTTGCAACAGCTACTTAATTGGCCCCCTGTCTCTTTTCTCACTACATTCAAATCCATTCTTCACGAGTCAGCCACAAGGCTCTTTCTACAGGAATAAATGTTGCAGAATCGGTTTGCTTTTCTTCTTTGTGCATAAGTAACAGCACCTTAGCAGCATCTGAAGCCCTGACTGCTTCCCTGGACTCATCTCTTGTTATCATTTCTCTCACACTTTATGCTCCAGTGATCCTAAACTACTTACTTACATGTTCAAGCATAGCAACCTGTTATATATTGCAATGTTTTTGGATACTCTTGTCTGTCCAAATCCTATGCCATTTCCCCTTCTTTTCTGTTTAGTGTCTTTCAAAATGCTGGGCTTATATGAGTAGATTACATGTCAGTAAAATTTCTACTTAAATAAAGACTCTGCTCAAATGTTACTTTTCAGAAGCCTTCTTGACTTCTACCGACAAATAAAGTCACTCCTGGCTCTCTGTTTCTGTTGTTTGTTTATATTCCCTCCACCCCCCTTAAAAATTATTGTCAATGTTATACTGTATTTGGGTGGTATCTGAGAAATATGAGGATTGCAATTGCTTTGGCTTTCTGAGGGTGGGTGAGGGTAGTTATCCAACAGAAGCACTATGAGGAAATTAAGGATTTAGCTGTGTCACAGTGACTTGTCTTTTATTTTATTTTTTATTTTTTTTTACTTTTAAAAACATTGACATTAGGCTGGTGATGTGGCTCAAGCTGTAGCGCACTCACGTGGCATGCACGGGGCATTGGGTTTGATTCACAGCACCACATAAAAATAAAATAAAAATGTGTCCACCAAAAACTAAAAAATAAATATTAAAAAATTCTCTCTCTTTAAAAACAAAAAACAAAAAAACAAAACAAAACCCCCAAAACATTGACATAAAATTGCATATATTTATGGTATTTTGGAATATATACATTGTGTAATGGCTATAGCATGTTACCTTACTCTTGCATTACCTCACATAACTGTCATTATGAGAACCCTTAAAATCTCTTAGCATTTTTTAAAGCACATACTTTATTGTTATTAACTGCAAGTATCAGGTTGCAAATAGATCTCTTGAAACTATTTCACATAGATGAACGAAACTTTGTAATCCTTGACCAAAATCTCTGTTCTCCCTCACTGCCCAGCCCCTGGTTCCCACCATTCTCTCTACTTTTAGATCAATTGTTTCCTATTTCACATGTGGTATTTGTCTTTCCATATCTGGCTTATTTCATGAATATAGATAGTATCCTCTAGTCTCATCCATGTTGTCACAAGTGACAGACTTTTATTCTTTTTCTTGGCCAAATATTATTGCATTGTCTGTAAATGCTACCTTTTCTTTATCTGTTCATGTCTGCAATTTCTCTAAAGTTGAAACTATGACTTTCTTAATGGCACTAAATAATAGTATAAGGAAATGACCCCCAAACATGCTTATAAATGTGACTGCCTGCTAACCTGAAAACACTTGATCTCAACAAAGATTACAAGGTGGAGAGTCAAAGGTTAATAATGAACATGTGACTATAAATCTCGAGAGATGTTTTGCTTAAACAAGTACTTGCACAATACCTACTGAATGCCAGGTGCTTTGGGAAATGCTGGAGATTGCAGGGATAAGGAACTTGGACTTCACAGAGTGTGTTGGCCAGTGGAGATTCCAGAAGCAAATGGGACCTTGTGGTGAACTAAGAAAGGAGCTGTAACTTTTTCTATTATGGAAGCATTTATGGGGATACCTTCTACAGACTTGGGGTGAGGATAAGTTTTCTGGGGAAAAAATACTGCTTTCCATATTGGCTGCACCAATTTTCAGTCCCACAACTTGGTGTGGCCTAGAAAGAATGATAAAAGAACATATATCTCCCTCATCATGCTGCGTCATAAACATTTGTTTAAATTTCTAGCTGACATATATTCTGTTGGAGAAATTATTTTAAAATTCAATATAGGCTCAGTGTCTTCCTCTGAGTAAATATCATTTGTAGCATACTTATGCTCTTGAAACGTGATAAATGGACCCACGTCATTCATAGTTGGTTAGCTCATTCAAAACGCTTTTCAAAGTGTGATTTTCCTTCATGAATATTTTAATAAATCATAAATCATCATTTAAGTGATAAGAATACTAATTGACTTTTTCCCTCTCTTGCCATAAAACATTAAGGATAACATAGAGGAAAGGGGTAAGTTACTGTCATGCTCATTTGCTATGTGAAAATAAAATGAGAAAGATTTCCTGTATACTCAGGATTAAATTTTTTCTTTTTTTCCCTGGTTAGTTTCTTGTCTTTTACACATCTGGAAATCATGAATTGACATCAATTTTAATGTTTTGTTCACATTCCAGCTGTAAACTGTGCCATATCACATATTATTTTAATAATATAATAAATGATTCATTGACCATGTTGGAAGAAAAATGGCTCTGCCAGGTTTGAAATGGGCCTGAGCACAATTTGTACAGGTCTAGCTTTCTGTGGTCAGCTTCTCTCCCATTCCAATTAGCTAGGGGTTTTTCCTTCTTAGTCACAATATTATTGGTCATAACATTTTATCAGAACAGTTGTCTTTGAAGTGCAGGGGAGTGATATTGGCCAAATTATATTGTTATATTGTGTATATGTATAAATATGTAACAACATATCTCATAATTATGTACGACTATAATGCCCAATAAAAATATGTGGGGAAAAAAAGAAAAGTTGTCTTCAGTATATTTTGGTTATTGTAATTAAATTATGCTTGTTATTGCTAATTGTCAAGTTTACAGTAATATAAATTACAGTTAAAAACTTAGACTTGGTGTGTGCTCTTAAAGGGACTTAAGAAGCTCCATTACTAGTTTTTCTTATGACCTTATTTTGACATAGACTTTCTCTTGTAGTCTGCCTTTCAAGTCCACTTTGCAATGGTGTTGTTTTATAGGTGACTAGTTAAGCACATGAGATGGCAGCCTGGATCTGCATACATATGTCACTAAGGAGAGAGAGAGAAGAAAGTCTTGGATGATTTCTGGCTTACAGAGTAACATGTTCAGGATAGTGATCTCTTTGGCTTCTTTAGCACCTTCATGTCTGTTAACTCTGCAGTATTAGGACCCTTCAGACAGGGAACATTTTATTTTATTTGTTTTTTAAATTTTATTTATTTATTTATTTTAATTTGTTGTATATGCATTACAATTCATATTATACATATAGAACACAATTTTTCCTATCTCTGGTTGTATACAGAGTATATTCACACCATTCGTGTCTTCATACATGTACTTAGGGTAATGATGTCCATCTCATTCCACCATCTTTTTTACCCCCATGCACCCTCCTTTCCCCTCCCACCCCTCTGTCCTATCTAGAGTTTGTGTATTCCTCCCATGCTCCCTCTCCCTATCCCACTATGAATCAGCCTCCTTATATCAAAGCAAACATTTCACATATGGTTTTTAGGGATTGGCTAACTTCACTTAGCTTTATCATCTTCTCTAACTCCTCCATTTACCTACAAATGCCATGATTTTATTCTCTTTTATTGCTGAGTAATATTCTATTGTGTATATATAGCACATTTTCTTTATTCATTCATCTAATGAGGGGCATCTAGGTTGGTTCCATAGTTTAGCTATTGCAAATTGTGCTGTTATAAACATTGATGTCTCCCTCACTAAAGAAGGTGGTAGTTTCTGAATAGAATGGAAAGATGGAGGGAAGACCACCTTGTTTTCTATTTGAGCTGGGACATCAGTCTTCTCCTGCCCTCAGATTTTGGTGCTCCTGATTTTTGGGTCTTTGAACTTGGATTGAGACTAATGCCACCAGGTTTTCCCTTTACCCTGCTTCCCCATCCTCAGGCCTTAAGACAAGGACTGAATTATATCATCAGCTTGCAGATGGCAGATCATGGGATTTCTTGGTCTCCATAATCATGCCAGACATGTCCTGTAATAGGTCTTTAAATCTGTGGAGGCTTGGTGGCACACACCTGTAAGCCCAGTGACTTAAGTGGCTGAAGTAGGAGGATCTAAAGTTTGAGGTCAGCCTTAGCAAGTTAGTGAGGATATAAGCACCTTTGTAAGATCCTGTCTCAAAATAAAAACATGAAAAGGGTTGGGAATGTAAGTCTGTAGTAAAATGCCCCTGTTTTCAAGCTCCAGTATTCCTCACAAAAAAAAAAAAAAAAAGATCACTCCCCCTGCCCCTGTCTTTCTCCCTCTCTCCTAGTGTTATATTTGTTTGGGGAGTCCTGACTAATACAAAGGAAAGGAAGCCAATAAGTGCATTAAAGAGCAGATTGCCATTGTGGGCAAATAAAGCCCAATGACAATGGGGATTTCTTAAGTGCTATGTAAACATACCTGAGTTGTCCCACCAAGGGACAAGCAAGCCTGGGTTATATACTCACTATCAATAAGGAGCTGCTTCTGAATACATTAACTTCCCAGGACTGTTAGTCTGTCCAATGAAACAATGCTTCTTCAGTTCAAGATATTGCTCAGCAGAGTTACAGGTGCTTGCAGTAAAAAGCTCTTGGCCTGTGTGAGGGTTGCAAAAGCTAAGGAATGTAGTTGGGGCAAAGTATATCTGGTACAGAGGGAACCTTCTGGGAGAGGAGAATCTGAAACAGAAAATAAGAAAGAAAATAAACAGGGGATTTTCTTCATATTTGGCTAAAGGATATCTTAGTCCCACATAAATGAAGGGGTCAAAATGTTGACATTTAAGGTAGTAAAGAATTGATGAGGAAAAAAATGACTATTTGAAATCATGGATTTGGTGCTTTCATGTTAGGACAAATCCCTGAACAATACAATAATGAACTGATTTAAAAAATCAAGTTTTTGTGAATTTCATTATATTGTTAGTTCTTAGTAGTAAGATAAGTTTGATTTGAGGAGCATATTAGTTACAAATGAGTTATTAAAATTTAAGTGTGAAAGATATATAGAAATTAGAATAGATGATGTCTCAAAGATAGCATATTAGCACTTTATTCCCGAACATTTGTAGAATTTTGGTTGTTTAACACATAAATAAGTCAAGTTAACTTTATAAGGAACAAAGAAACCAACAATAAGTGATTTAGAAAGTCAAAATAATTTTTTTCAGAATAATTTACTTGGTCAGAGTCTTAAGATTTTGTAATCTACTGTCAGACATGTCTAGTTTTCAACATAATCATAAAAAGAGAGGTTAGTCTATGCGTAGAAAGAAACAAACCAGAATTTTTGTAAGTTGAATTTCTGTTTTACTTATCAAAGTATGGTAATTATTGACCATGTGCGCATAGGTCACACAAACATTACTTCTTAATTTTGGAAAAGCTATAATGATGTCCGAACAGTGGTATTTTTTGAGAGAGATACCATTTTAATGACAGAATACAATTTTTGATATTTAGAGCAAAGTATTGGCATTTTCTTTTAAATTCCTAAAGTCTGAGTATGGCTTAAGAAAAGGTGGAATCTGCATGATGAAGTTTAGCAGTGTCATTAAGATGCTGCAAGTCTGCTTAATAGTTTGTTCCTTTGTACTGTTGAGTCTTCCACTAAAAAAAACTTCTAAGGAAATCATAAATATAGTTAAAGAGTTAGAAAATATGACCCTTCAGAGAAAACGTAAAAGAACAGACATTAGTTGACCTGAATACTGAAGTTCATTTTCATAATTATTTTCAAGTGTTTGCATAACATGTACTCAAAATTTGCATACATGTACTCAAAACCAAAGGGATAATGAGCCTAAATTATAGAACAATGAATTTCATTCAGTAGATTGTAAGGAAGAATTTTGGGAGGGATAGTAAGGAATTGAAAATTATAATAAGGAACTGAGAGACTATTTGTGTCTTCTTTTGAGGAAATTAAAATAGTATTACTTTTAATACTATCTTTGGGAAGAAGAATGAATGAAATTACTTCTTAATGATTCTACCCATATTTTTGACTTTAAAAATCTACCTGGATATTTTCAATCTGGATGATAATTTCAGAATGTATATTGTATGTTACAGGGTACATTTCCCTATGTATTCTAATAAGCCTTTGTTTTCATTTTTTAAGGATTATTTTAGATTTACAGAAAATTAAATTTAAGAGTATAAAGAGTGCTTATGTATTCCACATTTAGTGTCCCCTACTGGGAAACTTAGGTTAGTATGCATGCTATGTTAGTATAGTACATTTTCTCAACTAATGAACCAATGTTGATGTACTGTTATTGACTAAAGTCCACATTTTATACACATTTTCTTAGTTCTTACCTAATGGCCTTTTTCTATTTCAGGATTCACTGTACCATATCATATTTAGATATAATATATTCTGTGATGCCTCTTTCGACAGTTTCTCGTACTTTGCCTTTTTTGATGACCTTAGGAATTTTGAGAAGTAGTGGTCAAATATTTTGTAGAGATGATTAATGACCTAAAATTTTACCCATGAGGGAAAAGGAAAAAGAATAGATATTTGAAGTCATTTGACCCCTCAATGGAATTCTGTTTAATTTTTTAAACACTCCTCTGTTGAAGTATAATTGGCACACAAAATATATATACACAACTTAGTAAGTTTGCATATATATATATATATATATATATATATATATATATATACACATACACACACAACTTAGTAAGTTTGCAAGTAAGTGTATATGTGTATACCCAGGAAATATCACCACAATCAATGCCATAAATATATCTATTACCCTCAAATATTTCTTCCTATCCCTTTATTGTATTTGCTAATTTTTGCCTGATGTTTTCCACATGATTAGATGGTACGTATGAATTTTGGAGGAAGAGCACAGATCTTAAAGTACCATTGTCATGAGATTGTATTAAAAGTGCATACCCAACATGATCTATCATTGGTGATGTTAATACTGAACAACTGACTGAGGTAGTATTTTTCAGTTTTTTTCTTCTATATATTTATTCTTTTCCTCTTCTTTTCATTCATTACTCTTTGGAAGGAAGTCACAATGCAGAGATTCCACCTATGGAGTGGGGAGTTATGCTTTATCTTCTTGAAGGAGTATCTTCATAAGTGATTTAAATTTCTGCATGGGATAGTTGACTCTTTGCTCTCATTTATTTATTTACTTACTTTTCCAATAATTTAATGACACAGTATGAATTCATGGAGATTTATTGTAATTTAATGTCACTTAATTTTGCTGTTTAAATTGTGCTAGCTTTGACTACTGGGAGCTCTTTCATTTGGCCCCCGTTTCTCTTTGATATACAGCTGTCACTGTATAAGTACATGTCTTTAGAAATTCATTTTTTTGCACTTTCTTATTTTTTTGGCACTTCAAGGTGTTCCAAACTCATTTTTATATATGTTCTTTCCCTCTTTGAGGGTCAGCTATTTCTCAAAGGAGCCCCGATTCCTTCTACTGGAGGATGATGATATTGATAAGAATGACCTGGGTACTGCGTTCTTTGCTACTGAGTTATCATTGTTTCTAGGTCATCTTAGCTGACAGTATGTGTGTGTGTGTGTGTGTGTGCGCACAACTGTGAATAGTTATGTATACTTTTCATTTATATCTGTATCAAGCTAAACATGAGTTCGTATTGATGTCCTCAATTCTAACTTACTGCCACATGGATCATTCTGACATTCTCCCTTCAGTTTTTTATAATATTTTATTCTAATAATGAAAAATCTGACTCCACCATTTAGTTAATTAGATACTAATTCCAGTACAAATGTTCCTTACTCCCCAATATTAGTCTAGATGTTTTTTTTGTTTTTGTTTTTTTTTTTTTTTTTGAGAGAGAGAAATTTTTTTAATATTTATTTTTTAGTTTTCAGTGGACATAATTTCTTTATTTATTTTTTTATTTTTATGTGGTGCTGAGGATCAAACCCAGCGCCCTGTGCATGCCAGGAGTGCGCAGTACTGCTTGAGCCACATCCCCAGCCCATAGTCTGGATGTCTTTTTAAGGGACATTCCTACCAAATTTTCATGGCTCAACTGATTTCTCTCTCTCTCTCTCTTTTTTATGTATATCTTTATTTTATTTCTTTATTTTCATGTGGTACTGAAGATTGAACCCAGAGCCTTGCACGTGCTAGGTGAGCACTCTATTGCTGAGCCACAACCCCAATCCAATGATTTCTCTTAATTTTATAAGTTCTTCCAGAAAATGAAAAAGAACAAAGTTGCCCTCTTATTATATGGAGCTAGTATAATCTTGATGGTAAAATCAGATACAGGCAACACAAGAACAGAAAATTAACTTTTATAAAGGCAGTTGCAAAAAGCTTAAATTTAGTATTAGCTAAGCAAATTTAGTAGTGTACAAATTTAATTTATGTACAAATATTGAGTGATGGTTATCCTACAAAGGCAAAGATGTTCCATACAAGAAATCTATCATTATAACTTTCAATTATTGATCTAAAGAAGAAAATCATAGGTTTATTTTAGTTGCTTCACAGAAAAAATCTTTAGATAAGATTCAATACCGAATTATTATTAAAAACTTTTAGCAAATGAGGTCTATAAAGAAACTTATTTATTAAAAGATTCAGTATCAAAAATGTTTTTCCTAAATATTAAAATTAATGGAGACACTTTAAAAGAAGTGGGGTATGGACATTGGAAAGGAAGATACAATATTCAGATTTTATAGTCATTTCCTAAGAAAAACCAACTATAGTAATCCATGCTTTGTTGCTATAATGAAATACCCAAGATTGGGTAATTTCATGAAGAAAAGAAGTCTACTTATTTAAGATTTAGGTCACATCTGGTGATGGCCTTCTTGCTGACAGATTCTTGAGGTGATGCTGGGTAGCATATAGCAAGGGACTCTGTGTGTGTGTGTGTGTGTGTGTGTGTGTGTATGTGTGTGTGTGATCTAGCCTATTATTTTAATACTGAACTAGTATTCAGTTATGAAGTCTTCACACTGATGAATTTATCCAATCCTAATCACCTCACAAAGTCCCACACATGTAACCAACATAGTTAGATCAAGTTTTCACCCTTTTCATACTTCACAATGGAGATTAAACTCCAGTACATGAACGCTTAGTGGACACACTGAAACATATCTACACCATAGCACCATGTAAATTAACACATCATTTGAGATCATTTTCTGCTAACTTCTAGCTCTTGGAGTTGTTATTTAAATTCATTAAGTTGGGTATTTGGTATAACCCCCAAACGTGGAAACTCATTTTCTTTCATTCTGTTAAAATTTCTGTAACACTCTTTGTTGGTTTTTCTTCTATTTTTCTTCTCTCCTATTTGAATACATATTATCTAAATATACTTCATGTACAAATATTATTTTTTCCTTTTCTCTCTGGTTTTATTTCTTTATCCTATTACTGACTTTATAGGAGATCTCTGCAATTTCATCTTTCAATCATTTATTGATTTTTTATTTCATTCTTGGTATATGAATTTAATTTGTAGCATCTATTTTTATTAAATTTTCTATAGTTTTATAGAGTCAGCATCTTCTCTTTCAGAAAACAAATAACATTTTTGATTATAACAAGCTAGTTTGAAATGATACCAACTTAACATTAATGATAAAGATAGAAAAAGAAACAAAAAAGAAACAAAAAAGAAAAAGCACACATAAACAACTCTATACTTTTATGTTTCTACCCACATTTTATATTTTTGATGTTCTATTTTATATATTTCTGTATTACCTATCTCTTAATGTATTAATGTATTTATTATATCATTTTGTTTCAGTTTTCACGCTACAAATGAGTAATTTGTATATGATGTTTATATATTAGAACATTATGAATTTTCTGTTTACTTTACCAGTGCATTTTATTTCGTCCAGTGTTTGTATCTTCCAGTGTTTGTATCTTCCAGGTTTTTTTTTCAATTTAAAGAATCCCCTTGAACATTTCTTATACAACATGTCAGGTAATAATAAATTTGCTCAGCTTTTGTTGGGAATGTCTATCTCTTTTCATTTCTACAGGGTACCTTTACTGAGTACAGAATTCCTGGCTGGGAATTTTTTTTTCTTTTAACACTGTGAAAATCTCACTCTAGTATTTCCTGGCCTGAAGGTTTATACTGAGAAGGAGGCTCTCAGGCAAATTGGAATATCCTTATAGGTTATTTGTTTCTTTTTTCTTGCCGCTTTGTGAATCCTGTTTTTAACATTTGAGAGATTGTTTACAATTTGTTTTGGAGTAGATATTGTTAAGTTTAAACTGTTGATATGAATATTTGTATCTCTGGGTTTGGGAAGATTTCAGTGTTATCTTTTTAAATCAGCTTTCTATCCCTTTGGCATTCTGAAGGCCCCTCAGTAATTTGAATATTTGCTCTTTTAATGTCATCCCAACATTTCCTCATCCTTTCTTCATTCCACTTCATTTTTCCCCCTTTTTCTCCTCTGACCATGTATTTTCCAATAACCTTTTTGAGCTCAGTAATTCTTCTGTTTGATCTGTTTTGCTTTGGATGTTTCTATTGCATTTAAAATTTTGCTTGATATACTTTTCAGCTCAAGGATTTTTTAAGTTACTTTAATCTCTTAAATTTAATAGAGTATTGAATCATTCCTGTGTTTTCTTGAAGCTCATAAATTTTCTTAAAACAACTGTTTTGAATTCTCCGTCCAAGAGTTTGCATATATTGCTTGCTATATGGTTGATTTCTGGTGCCTCATTTTGTGCAATAGGTGAGGTCATGATTCCCTGAAAGTTCTTGATGCTAGATGGCGTATTGAAGCATTAAGTATTTATTCAACTCTTTAGAATTCTGGCTTAGTCTGTGTCTGTCTTTCCAGAAATTCTAAGCAGGCTACTTATTTTCTTTGAGCCTGTGGTCACTTCTGTTATTTCAGCACTAGATGGTGCCTTAAATCTTCTTTTTTTTTCCCCCGAGTCTACTGTTAGTGAATTGTTACTGTTTCAACACTAGAGGGTATGTCAAACCCAGATTTGTCCCAAATCTAGCATTAGTGTGTTGTTCAGAATGAACTTGGGGAGGCTAAAAAGAGTATGTTATCCCTCCTTTATTCTGGGGCGGGGGCAGGTCTGGATACCTCACCTATAATCAGTGGCCTGTGGTTAGGCACCGTGGGATTCTCCCTGGCTCTGGGACTCACCATGAAGAGACTGGACCCAGGTTCCTATGCAGTGACTTGGTATTTACCTCTCTCTTATTCTCCTAAGTAGAAAATCACTGTCTTTATGTTGTGCTTCCTGTGATTGGGGGAATGATGGGGTGATCAGTCCCTTGGGGGCCCAGAGGCTCCATCGACAGACACTGTACCAGGGGATAGGGATAATTGGGGAAGTCAGGTTTTGGGTTTTACAATAGGGGCTGGTGCTGAGTTCCACAGCAAAGTTCTGTGCTTTTGTTCTTGTCCTACTTACCAGTGGTGGAGTTTCTATATGCTATGCATCCTCCAAGTTGGGAGGTGGCAGTGGAGGTAGTCTCTTGGCCACCAGGCTAACACAAATCCAGAGGCTCAGTCTCCTTAGCTGGAGTCAGGCTTTGCCCAGGACTGGTTTCACAGTGGCAGGCCTGTGAAATTTGTTTGAGGAAAAAGAAAGTGCCTCTTTCTATGCTCTGTTACTTGGAGTTGGGTGAGTGGTGATATGGCAATCTTTTCCTTTCTGCCTTCTTCAATTAGATTTTTCTAATTATTATGCTAAAACCATTATACTGTGGTCTCTTGCTTGCTTTCCTTAGCTCTTGCAAAAGTGTTTTGGTGTGTTAATTGTTCTGAAGAGAGTCTACTGCTGGAATTGCTGGAATAGCTTACTCAGCTGCCATCTTGCTCCATCCCTGAATGACACATTTTTTTGAAATTAGCTCTCTCTTCAATGGCTCAGGTTTTTCTTCTTTATCTTCCATATGCTGTTTTCTTATCTTCCAGGTTAAATGTTTTCCTCAGATGTTTGGTAATTCTTTATTTCCTGCTCAAGAATTGGGGAATAAAAACTCACTCCAAGAAACTTTGAGTGAATTTTCAGGATTTATCAATTTCTAGCTTCTTTTTAGGATAGGGTCTCTCAACTTCAGCACAGTTGAGATTTGGGGCTAGGAAATTCTTTGTTAGGGGGGACTTTCTTGTGCCTTACAGGAAATAGAGCACTATCCTTGACCTCTATCTGTTAGATGCTAGTAGCACCCTATTCAGCTATGAACCAAAAATGTCTCCAGATATTGCTAAATATCCTGTGGGATAAAAAATTTCGTATTATTGCTTTCGGATACATCATTTCTTAAGGTAACTCCTACCCAACCTCTTGGGCTGGTCAGATGCCTAGGAGGGTAAAAGTCTGGATGTCAGACTTCATAGAGCTCAGTGAAGGAAGACCACTGGTGTTTCTGTATTAATAATCATTAATATTATAAGTATGGTCTTTATTTTCCCTTGTGTGCATGCCTTAAGCTGTTTTCAATATCTCTCAGTTCAAAGAACCTGTGTGTTATCTCTTTTAAGAAAAATTTTCTATCAAGACTAAGGTGTGGGGCAGGATATTTGTGAGTGTATTCCTTTACTTAAAAAAAATCAAGTCCCTTAATTGCAGTTTTAAGAGGGATAAAATGTATGTGTTTGATTTTACTCAGAAGGTTCTGTTCTTGTCTTTTCAAGATTTTAGAAATTTGCTATGAAGTTCAACTTATTAAAGTAAAAGTAGCAAGTAAAGTAAAATTTACAAGAGTGAAGATATAAGAAAAATTTATTTGTTCAATTTGTAATATGCCTTTTTGTGTTTAACATATTTGAAAGAGTCAGGTATATTGAGTAATTATGATTTGAATTATCAGAAAGAATTTGATTAATTATGTATGGTAGTGGTGTTAAATGCTTTAAAAGAATCTAATCTGTTAAATTTATGAGTTGCTTTACATTATTAATAGAGTAAGTAAAAGTAAGTAAAAGCTTCTATTTTTGGCCTAAAGTTCAGAAATAAAATGAGATCTTTCAATTGATCTTAAGATATTAAGTGAAACTATATTTTAAAATGTATAAATTTAATAAATAAATATTAATAAAATATTTTATATATCTTATAACAGAGAGATTTTTCTTTCCATACATGAAGCCTATTTTTCCACTTTCAGCTGTTAAAAGACCACCAAAAAATATCTTCTGTGATAAATGGTATTCAATATTATATAACAATAATCAAGAGATGGAAAAAAGACGTATAAAAGTTGAAAAGCATAAAGCAAATGATACTGAAAACAATTTGACTGCCTACATAGAAATATAAAATAATCAAAAGAAAAACTATTGGAACACAGACATTACAACTAAGATATAAAATTTAGGGCAAGGCAGACTGGTTCTAAGAGTTTGTAGAAATTCAGAAGTAAAATGAGGTGGGAACAGACTAGAGTATGGTTTGAAGCCATGGAGAGACTGGTTGGAGCAAGGTTTTTAAGAATTAGTTCTGGGTTACACGCATGATGTGGGTTATAAGAAAAAGGATCTTTCATGGATGAGTCGAAAGCTTCTAGATTAAATAAAGTTGAAATGACACTGTAGTTTACTGACTAGGAAAATTAGAAGGAGACTGGGTTGACTGTGGGTAGGAGCTGGCTATTAGGAGCCCAGTTGTAGAAATGTTTTGAAATATCTGTTGGGTATCTAAATGGAAATATCAAGTAAGATGATACAGTTATAAAGCTCACAATAGTGGTTTTGCTGGCAGAAGATGATGGTGGGTGGCTTGTGAACTATAGTAGGGAAAGAGAAGAGAGTGAGAGAAAGAGAAGCCTCTATAATGGTTGTCACAAATGATGATGAATTGACTGTCTACAAGACCAACAAGTGTTTAATCTTGTAGGTTGGCTTTAAACCATAATTTCAATTTGTTACTTGAAACAGATTATTTTGATGTGTTGGAAACATTTTTTTAGACACCATTTATTAAGTCACTGTGAGGGTGGCATGGTTGTGTTAATGTGCTATATAAATTACTTTAAGCAAGTGCAGTTTGTATCTTCTGTTGGATTTAAAACACTCTTCCCACTCCTTTTCACACATGGAATTACAAAGCCAGAATGGGCCTCAAGACCACATAGTCCCAATTCTCATTTCTTGTCTGGGCTTTGTGTCTGATATTTTGACAAGTGGTTTTGACCTTCTGCTTGAGCAGCTGCAGGGACAGGGAACACTCATATGCATAAGAAAGTTCAGACAGCTTTTTAGTGTTTTTAATTATTGTAAAATTTTTCTTATGGTGAACTGAAATATTCTTCCCTTTACCTTCCAACCACAATTCTTATTTTGCTTTAAGGACCATCCAGAATACAAATATTTCATGACCACCAGTGTGAGTTTTCTGATACACTATCATAGATTCAGTGTCTAGTGCAGCATGTTTCTAAGTTTTATACAGTACTCTGCTCACTTCTGTCATCATTTCTCCCAAATATGACTCCCTGAATGAACTCCAGTATTCTGGATATGATCTTAGTAGTGCAAATCCAGTCCTACTATGGTCCATCTTGTTTGGATGCTAAATTTCTATTAATATAGCCCAAGATTTCTTTTCAAGAATTTAAGTGAGATAAGGTGTGAAAAACACTTAGTCTATTGTATGGAATATAGAATTCATTCATTAAATGAAAGATAATTTTATATGCTTTATAACTATGGCATCCAAAGAAGTCAGAGAATATATAGTTTTCTCTTTCTTTCTTTCTTTTTTTTTTTTGGTACTGGGGATTGAACTCAGGGATATTCAACCACTGAGCTACATCCCTAGCCCTATTTTGTATTTTATTAATAGACAGCTCACTGAATTGCTTAGCATCTCACTATTGCTAAGTTGGCTCTGAACTCGCTATCCTCCTGCCTCAGTCCCCCAAGCTGCCGGGATTACAAGCATGTTCCTATTTCAGGCATGGAGTTCCCTGAGGTGGGATGGAGTGAGCGGTATGACCTATACTGTATTTAAGGAATGTTTACTATGTACTGGATGTTTTACGTTTAGTGCTCACAAGAATGTTATGAGGGAGGTACATTATTGTTATCATCTCACAGATGGGAAAACAAAGGCTCAGAGAGCCTAAATAATTTATTGAAGGCCACACCATGGAGCTCAGGCTGATTGAGATGGTTGAGTTTTCACATGGATGTAGAAAGACTCCCAAGTTCTGAGACAGCCAGAGAGGGGAGATCATGGAGAGGCTAAGGTCTGAGAAACTGTTAGGATTGACAGAAGGTTAGTATTGAACCAATTCTGAGTTTGGAGCAAAGACTTTAATGCAAAAATGGTGGTATAGTTCTTTCAGCGTAGGATATTGAGTAACTCTTCAGGATTTTTGCTCCCTGGAATCTATCTACTGTGTCTATTTTTGTACAATAGTTCTGATGGGGGTGAGCACAAGCTGTTTACAGGTAAAAGTTACCCTGTGTTTTTGTGCATGATTCCTAAAGCTTTTCTATTTGTGACTGAATCCTTTCTAAAATGTAATTCAGTCCTCTCATTTTTGACATGGCTTGAGGGTTTTTTTAAAATTTCTGTGGTAAATTTCTTGCCTTTCCTTCTGTCCTGCTGAGTCTTGGGCAGCATTATGATCATTTGAGTTAGCACTGCAGGAGTCAACTGGTTGCTTATAGGCCTGTCATCAGGGAGGCTTGGAAAAGAGCCCTTCCGGGTTGGAAAAGTCTATTGGGGTATAGAATGTACAGCCTGGCACCAGATGCCATCAGGACTTAAAAAGCAATAGTTTAATTAAGGGAAAGGCAACCTTTCCCCTTGAACTAAAGTCACTACTTATTAAATGCCACACAGCATCTGTCTTTAGGTGAAGGCTATAGGACTGGCTTCAACCTCATTTCAGGTAATAGCAAAAACCCATCAGGACAAGACAAAGCAAAAAGCAAGCAGGCAAACAAAAATTGATCTGTTCTCTATTTTTAAAATTAAATTATTTATTTATTCTAATTTGTTATACATGATAGCAAAATGCAATTCATTCATATTGCACATATAAAGCACAATTTCAAGGCACTGACTCTGCATAAAGTATTTTCACACCATTCATGTCTTTATACATGAACTTAGGGTAATGATGTCTAACTCATTCCACCATCATTCCTATCCCCTTACCCTCTCCTTTAAGGTAACATTATCAAAAACTCATGTTAATGGAACCATAAAGACGAACCTTTAAATAGCTCTCTTTGTTTGTAGTATTGCCCTGCTGCCCTTTGTAATGGTTTTCCATGTTGGTTTTCTTGATAGGAAGGTGTGGCCATAGTAATTTTTGAAAAACTATTTTGCCAAGATGGTATAGTAACTTCACTGATTTATGGAAATCTAAATGACTAATGAGTTTATAATGAATTTTCCAATTTTAATACCTTAAAGTTTTTTTTTTATAAAGAACTGGATTATTAATGATCATGTAGTAATGCACTGGTAACAGTTTCCTGTTGACACTACATTATTTTAAAAAATCATTAGTTTTATAATCTAGTGTCATTGATAATTAATAAAGGTAACAACTAAATTTGTGAAGAGGTGTTTATATAATTTTGCCATCTGGGATCTCATTATCTTCTGAGGAAGATTTTGATGGTATTTAAGCAATTAATTTGTCTCTGAAAAGTATATCTATATCTGATAAATGTCTTACATAAAATACATATTAGGGATGTATAATTTTGGATAGTCAATAAGAAGAACAGATATAGCAAACAGATAACAAGTGTTAGCATGGGCATGAAGAAAAGGGAAACTATACATAGTTGTGGGTATATAAATTAGTACAGTTATTAAGAAAATTATGGAGTTTCCTTAAAAATTAAAATAGAACTATTATACATTCAGCAACCCCATATGTTGGTGTCTAATTAAAGAAATGAATTCTGTATATCACAGAGATTTCTGCACTACATGTTCATTGCAGCATTCTTCACAATAGTCAAGATATGATAGTAACTTAAGCATCCATCAGTAGATGAATGAATAAGGATAATTTGATACACAGGAATAATGTTGAATTATATAAAAGAAGAAAATCCTGCCATTTCTGACAACATGGATGAATCTGGAGAATATGCAAAGTAAAATTAACCAGAGACAAAGACAAATACTGTATGATGTCACTTATGTGATTGCCGGAGGCTGATGTAATGGGGAAAGAGGACATGCTGGTCATGGGGTACAACTTTCAGTTTAAGATGAATAAATTCTGGGTATTAATGTGCAGTGCAGTGATAATAATTAATACTGTATTGTTTAACTGAAATTTGATAAAAAGAGACTTTAAGTTCTTTCACTGCATACATACATAAATGCAAAAATGGTAACTGTAGTTGGAGACGGAGGTATTACTTAATTTGACTGTGATAATAAATATGCAATGTATACATATACTGAATCATCACTTTGTAAAGCTGAACAACTATTATTTGTTAGTGAAACATTAAAAAAGCACACAAATGGTATATGTTTAATAACATGCATTAATAATAAAATGTTTTTGTAACAATGCATATTGAAGAAAATTTGAAATATAGAAAAAATATAACCTAAAGAAAATAAAAATCACTGATAATCCCACCATTTAGAAATAAACTTTATTAGTTTTGGAAAATAATATTTTTAAATAATCTTGTAGTAATTTTCTGAGGAACACAATTGGTACATTTCTGCTGTACATCTTATTTTACAGTTTTTTTTTCTTACTTATAATTGAGAATTTTTTATAACACGAAAGATTTATCTACATCATGTTTTTGTTGTTGTTGTAGGCATTTATTTATTTTTGCTATATCCATCTTAACTTTTAAAAATTCAATAGCGTTTATTTCCCAACTCAATAAAATTTATTTAAAGTGCACACATCTTAGATGTATGTCTTGATTGAAAATTTTATAGGCAGACGTTTATGAAACCACAGCCCAGATGAAGGCAAGAAACAATTTCAGAGGGTTGCTTCATGTTCCTTGCTGGTCAGCCTTTGTATTCTACATTCCACAGGTAACCAGCAGTCAGATTTCTATTACCACTAATTAGTATTTTTCCTTTTTAATATTTTATTCAAGGAGAACAAGACATTCTGTTCTCTTTGCGTCTGAACTCTGGCTCAGCATTGTTTGTGAGATTCATCCATGAAGGTAGTGGTGTCAGTGGTTCTTTTTCTACTACCGTGCTATATGCTGTTGGATATATAGTTGTATTCAGAATATTAACCATGTGCTATAGTGTTGAATACACCCATATGAAAACGTGTTGCATACTGCTGCATGTTCCATGTGATTTTGATTATTCTATCCCTGATGAACATTTGAGTTTTCACTTGGAGATTATTTTGAATTAAGGCTTATATGAATAGTCTTGTATTTTTGTAGAGTATGTAATTGGCAATGAAATGCTATGTTATAAGATAGCTCTGTGGTCAGCTTTAGTTAATTCTACCTGTTTTGTAAAGTAGCTGCTGAAATTTAGACTTCTACCAGCAGCACATGAGAGTTTTAGTTGTTTCTTATCATCCTCAAGTCCTGAAATCATCAGTCTCTTTAATTTTGATGAGAGGTTAGTCTCAATTTCTTTTCTATTATGAATAATGACATTAAGAATTTTTTCATCATATTATTACCGACTTGGGCATATTTTTGAAATGACCATTAAGGCTTTTGCTAATTTTAAAGATTAGAGGATGTCCCTTTATAGAAGTTATTCCTATAAGTTGGATACTGTTCCCCCCCCCCCAAATGCCTGTACTGCGAACATCTATTCTACTCTATGGCTTGCCTTTTCACTCTTTTTTTCCCCCTTTTTTTTTTAAAGAGAGAGTGGGAGAGAGAGAGAGAGAGGGAGGAGAGAGAATTTTTTAATATTTATTTTTTATTTCTCGGCAGACACAACATCTTTGTTTGTATGTGGTGCTGAGGATCGAACCCGGGCCGCACGCACACCAGGCGAGTGCGCTACCGCTTGAGCCACATCCCCAGCCCGCCTTTTCACTCTTAATAACATCTCTTGATTAAACTGTGATTCTTTAATTATTGTGCAGTAGCCCAACTTTATGATTTGAATCTGGAATATCCCCTCAAAAAACTCATGTAATGAAAGCATGATCCTCAATGCAATAAGGTTCAGAGGAGGGGCTTTTAGGCAATAATTGAATCACAAGAGCTCTGACTGCATCAGTGGATTAATCCCCTGATAGCTGAATGGACTTCTGGGAGGTGGGACCTAGAAGGAAGTAGGTCACTGGGGTTTTACCCTACAAGAGTTTATCTTTTCTCTGGTCCCCCTCTTTTTCTCTCTGCTTTCTTGGCTGCCATGAGGTGAGCAGCTTTCCTATGCCATGCCTTTCTACAATGATGTTCTGCTTTACCTAAGGCACAGAATAATGGAGTTAGCCAATCATGGACTGAAAACTCCGAAACCATGAACCCCAAATAAGCTTTTCCTTCTCTAAGTTGTTCTTACCAGGTATTTTGGTCATGGTGACAAAAGGCTGACTAAAACTTTATTTAGTCAGGTTTTTCATTGCTGTGATCAAAAGATCTGAGAATAATTTTAGAAGAGGAAAAATTGGCTGTGGGGCTCATGGATTTAGAGGTCTTAGTCCATAGTCGGCTGGCTCCATTCCTAGGGGCCCAATGTAAGGCAGAACATCATGGAGGAAGAATGTGGTGCAAAAAGTAGCTCAGGATATAATACCAGGAAAGTGAGGTCAGGTGTGGGAGGGAGGGAGTGAGACTGAGATTGACTCTCTTCATTTTTGGAAAAAAATATGAGCCCCAAAGGCATAGCTCCAGTGACCTATCTCCTCCAGTCAAAACCTGCCTGCCTACAGTTATCACCAATGTAATCAGTTAATGCACTGATTAAGTTAAGGCTATTGTAACCCAATCATTTCTCCTCTAAATCTTCCTGCATTGCCTCAAAACAAAGTCACAACCTTCTTCCTCCCCCAACCAGAATTCATGATTATCTTACAATACAAAATACATTCAGTCTGTTTTCAAGAGTCCCCCTAGTCTCAATAGTTTTTCATTGTCCAAGTTCAAAGTCTCCTTTGAAACTCAAGGCCTGTAAAAATCAAAAGCAGGTTGCATACATCCAATATATAAAGGCACATGGTAAACATTTCCATGTGAAGAAATAGGGGCATGAGAGAAGGGGGATTAAAGCAAGACAGAAATCCAGTTGGGCAAACAAGTCCTGTATTTTAGAGTACAAGGCATTGGGATGTTGTGCAGCTTTGCCCCTGTGGTTGAAGTGCACATGGGCTGTTGGCTTACCTGTGCTCAATTCCTGCAGCTTTCTTCAGCAGACATTTCTCAATATTAGGGGTCTCCACTGCAGCTTTGGCTTCTTCCCTACATCTCCACTCATTGCCCTATCAGGGGCAGTCTGCAGGGACTTCAAACCTGGTGCACTTTGCCTCGCCTCCCAGGTCTTCCTTTGAAATATTGGTAGAAGCCTTAATTACCCTCTAACTTTAGCATCTTGCAATCCTGCAGAATCAGCACCAAGGTCTGCCATCATCTTAAGCAGTAGCTGAGCCTCCAGGGTCCACAACTGTAGCAGCCTCTGAGTACCTGGGCGGTTGAATGTGAAGCAACTTCCTAGGCTGCCTTGGGAAAGTAGGGTGTCCCAGTGATCTCTTCTCAAAGGAATTTTTACTTTTACACCATTGAGCCTGAGATGAGTCTAATCTTCACAATTCTGGAGATGCCCTCAAGACATTTTTTCCTATTCTTTCTTGGTAAAGTCTTTAACGTTTCTTTAGAGGCCATAATGTCTCCAACAACCACACTTTCATTAGCCCAGTTTTATTCACAGCTTCCTGGCCAAACTGCAAGTTTTTCACATCTTTCAGCTCTTTTATCTGCTCCTGATTATCACAATAAATTTGGCTAAAAGCTGCCAGCAATACGTCTGAATGTATGCTGCCTAGAAATTTTTTCCACCAGATTAATTAGCCCATCACCTTTAAATTCAGCCTCACAGTAAGTCTTGATACATAGGCAAAATATATCTTCATAGCCAGAACATAACATGAATGGCCTTTAGCCCAATTTCCAAAAAGAGTTTCCTCTGAAACCTCACAAGCCGTATGTCTTTGCTGTGCATAGTCCTATTGGCATTCAGATCTTCTGAGCTCCCACCAGAATTGCCCATTAGGGTTCATTTACAACATGCTAAAGGTTTTCCAGCTTGCATCACTATATTTTACTCAAAATTCCTCACAGAAATTCCAAAAAAGCTTCAAAAGTTTCTGAACCACATGGTCAGGTTAGTCATAGCAACAACCCCATGTCTTGATATTAACTTCTGTTTTAATGAGCTTTTTTTCCTGCTGTGACCAAAAGACCTGACAAAAAGGGAAGAAAAAGTTTATTTTGGGGCTCACAGTTTCAGAGTTCATCCCATAGACAGCCAGCTCCATTCCTTGGGGGACATAACCTATCATAACATACACCAACATATAAAGATGCATAGTTTTAAACATACACCAACATATAAAGATGCATAGTTTTAAAAATAAAGTCACTACCACTATTTGGAGATGAAAATTTTTTTATGTAGTAAAATGTTTTTTTCTAGACCTAGCTTCTATTTTCAAATTAGGAATCTTAGAAAGTTCTTATATATATGGTTGTCGGTAAGTAGAAAAGTTAAAGAGAAGAGTTTTAGTTTGGGATTATTTCTTACTACTTTTGATAACTCCAGCAATCTGTTTTACAACTCATCTATTTCTTTGGGTCTTAACTCAGGTAGTATGTTCATGAACAACCACAGGATACTTTAAGAGTGACATTACAGGTAAAACTACTGTGTTTGATGCTTATTTCAGATAAGCTCAGGGAATTAACCAGGGGAGACATCAGACTGCCCTAACTCAGCTCAGATACACAAGTACTTGCTAAATAGGTCCATTTTGTTTCATAGAATAACACAGATTTCCTTTGTCTGTGGAGTTGCTTACTTTGTCTGTAGTCATCAATGATCTCCATAAGAACAAATCTTGGATTCAAACCCCTTACCCTGGCCCACCAGGCCCTGCTTCATCTTACTGGTTTCTCCAGTTCAACATGTGCAGCTTTCCCCATTGCTCACAGCTCTCCAGCCACAAAGGCTTCTTTTGATCACCTCAAAGCCTCTGCATATGAAAATACTTCCACAAGAACAATAAAAGGCTGACTCTTATCATTTTTATAAAACAATTTGTTATCCATTTAATTATCAACTTCTTAGAAAGGAATCTTTTCCTGAGGTTATTTAAAGACCACACCCACATCATCAGTGCTTTCTGTTTATCTTTCTCACAGCTCTTGTTATCATAAAGTAATCATGTTACTCATTTTTCTAATGGTTTGTTTTCTAATGGTGCTCTCTGCTCTAGAATGGGGGCCACATCTACCCTGTTTGCTGCAGGTCCTTGGTACATATAACAGTGAGTGGCACAGTGGGCTCTGATAATTTTAGTGAGCTGAAATGAATGAATAACTATGAATACAAAAAGGTCAATAAATAGAAGCTACTGCTCCCAGGAAATTTAAATTGCTCACCAGTAACTGCTTTCTTTGAATTGATATTTAATGATTTATTTTCTTTATGCCTGAAGAAGTCATAGAAGGAAAAAGGAGACAAGAGCAATAGCACCAGACTTTGCATAGAAGAGACCATGAACTAAATTGTGCCGCTTATACTGACATCTTGCTTGGTTAAAGTTTAATTTTATTTCCATGGTATAAATATAGCATGAGCTCTTCTCAAGGAGAAAATTATTTTGAGAAGGCAAATGGCATAGTAACAATTCCTTTTCTTAATTATTTTATCTTGTCTTATGGCTAGTGCTCCCAGTGCTTTCTAAGCTTGCTTGCAAACAGCCTCACTTCTCATATTTTCTTAAAAAAATGATTCCCTCTCAAAATTAGCAACTTTGATCAAATCCTTTACCCTGAATGTGACAAGTATAAACCTGACAAAATGTATAGCCAAGATTGGAAAGATATTTGTATAGTTTCATAAGAACAATTATATAAAAATGCATATGATAAAGAACAAAAGTTAGAGAACTATCACTAACTGATATCGAGACTTATTATAAAACTATAGTAATCAAAGACCATGTGGACTTGGTCATCAATAAATCAATAAAACAGAATAGTCAGAAATAGACCCAATATATGCACAACTGATTTTTCTACAAAGGTGTGATGGAAATTCAGAAAGAGTAGTGTTTTGTGTTCTTATGAAATGATGCTGGGACAATTGGACAGCCATGTAGGGGAGAAAATGAGGGACTTATACCTAAACACTGTACAAAAATTTATTAAAATTTTCATAAAGGGAAATATAAAACCTAGAAGTATAAAATTTCTGGAACAAAACAGGTGAAATTTTTCTGGCCTTGATTTAGGCAGTTTTTTTTTTATAGATATACTAGAGGTATGATCTATAAAACTACAAGTTAGACTTCATCAAAACTAAAGACTCTGCCCTTCAGACAACATTGTTAACAGAACAAACTTCAGTATGGGAGAAAATGTTTTGAAATCTCATATCTGATAAAGGACTTGTTTAATGTGGGGACAAGTGCATAGAGTACTGCATACATGGCATATGTTAAGGGCACGTGAGTGGCAAACCACTCCTCTCGTGCTAGGCATGTGAGTGGCAAACCACTTACCCCCTAGGCACAGCATCGGACCATGCGGCCACGTGTTTTGGTCCCAGCAGTTGCTCCACGGTCAGCTCCTCGATTGGTGGCCACAAGGACAGTTGGCCAGAAATTGTATTGGTGGCTGCCTATAATCTGCTTAGCTACTTTCTGAGTATATATACATGATAACTACGCAGTAAAATCAGGACCTGCTTCCATCTTGGTCTCCAGAGGTTTTGATTCATGACTCCTCAACCACACTTTCCTCTACCCTGTTCCATGGACCGCCTCACTGGATAAGAGAGAGCCCATGCAGTTTAAAACTGTTCAAAACTCAATGATAAGAAAATAAAGAAGAAACTTAAAATACTAGGAAAAATATTTGAGAAGATACTTCTTCAAAGAAGATACATGGTTGGCAAATAAGAACACAAAATGATGCTTAACACATCATTCATTAGTTAGAAAGAAATGCAAATAATAAATCTACAATGAGATATGACCTATTCGAATGATTACAATGGAAACAACTATAATGAGTGTCATTGAGACTATGGAGAAACTAAAATTTTTATTTATTACTAGTGGGAAAGTAAAATGGTGCAACTACTTTGAAAAACAGATAGGAAAATCTTAAGAAAATTAAAATATATACACACCTCATTTTATCTGTACTTTCCACTCCTAGATATTTAACTAAAAGACATTAAAACACATGTTTATATAGATGTTGCATCAACTTTATTTATAATAGACAAAAACTGGAAGAAACTCAAATGTTCATCAAGAAGTAAATGAATCAACAAACTGTACTATATGTCTACAATGATTAATACTATAGAGCAATTAAAAAAGAACAGATTTTGTAACACAGTGATCCGTAGAAAAACCTGAAAATAATCATGTATAGTTGAAGCCAGGAAAGAGAAGACATATGGTATGATTATGTGTATATAATAATTATAGGAAATACAAGTAATTTATAACACAAGAAGCAGATTAATTGTTCCTGGAGATTGAGGTGGGGACAGCACAAGAAGCCATAGGAAAGATGAGAATGTGAGAAGGGAACTTTTGGGGATGCAGGATATAGTCATGAATTTCACTGTGATTGATTCAGAGATACACACATATGATACAATTTAAATGTGTTCAGTTTATTGTACTATAATTATATCTCAATAAAGCTGTTAAAGTAAAATAATAAAATAAGTTCATTCAAAATAAAATGTACAAGGTGAAAGAGAATCTAATAGCACTATTTTAAAACACTTGAAAACATCAGTATGCAGGAGGAGGTTTATCATATGATAAACTAATTGTTGAGCATAGAAAAAAGATTAGGAGACTTGAGTATATTTCTGTGGAAGTTTAAAATATATTGGAGATTGAGCAAGTTGTTATGTTCATGTACTAATATATTAAAATAAATCCCACTATTATGAATAATTTGTAATGAACAACAACAACTACAACAAAAAGACATATTGACTAATGAAACCAACTGAGAGTCCACAAACTAACTTTCATGGTCAATTGATTTCAAATTTTAAAAAGTCACCAAGGTAATTCAATGAGAAATGATTATTTTTCTCAACAAATGACACTGGAGAAACTGAATACCCACATGCATAAAGATGAGTGTAAGCCCTCATTGCATACCATACACAAAAATTAATTCAAAATTTTCTTAGACTTAAATATAAGAACTATAATCATAAAATATCTGGAAGAAAAAAGGAGAAAAATTTTTAGAATTTGGGTTAGATGGAACTCTTACATGTAGCACCCAAAGAATAATGCATAAAATTTTAAAATTAACAAATTGGACTGCATCAAAATTTAAAACTTTTCCCCTGATTTCAAGACTGGCTACAGTAATCAAGTCAATGTTGTTTGTTGAAAACAATGGATATGTCTGATCAGTCCATTTTCAATGATAGTAAATATTTAAATATGAAAAAACTAAATGTAATGGTAAAAATGACACATGCCCAATTATGGTGGCCCTGGCTAGAGAATCTGAAGAGTTAACCTAACATAGTCAGAAGAATTAAGTTGGTTGTGAATATCAAATTGTTTGACAGGCAATGCCTTGGCACTATTTACTGTTCATAGTAGGTGCTCATAAAATTATTTGTTAAATCCCCTCCAAATAGTTTGATATTTGTTTAAGTCTTCTTTCAAGAAGCTGAATGACAAGATGAATATGCTTTGTATTTAAAAGAAGGCCTGTACCTCTTCATACTGGAAGCAGTGGAATGTGGCATGAGGGAAAGATTCATTGAGGCCCATGTCTGAGCTCTCAGGCCATAATTAAATTCCATTTATTGTTAAATCAAATGAATTAAGAAAGTTAACATCTGGTTACATATTTAAAAAAATAAAACCCCCTCCTAATCTATCTTCTTCCATTATTTTTTGACTCTATAATTGTTTCATCTTTAGAGTGAAATAAGGGCCCAATGGCCAGTGAAACACCCAAAGGGAAGATTTGTTTTGAAGGAGTTATATAATTTTAGCTGCTCTGACTATGATTCACGCATCTTACACATTAGCATCTGGAGAACAAATTAAATCATTTGGATGTGCTATTTGGAATGGCAGATCCAAAAGAGTAACAGAGAGCTTGCTTTACCATAGTCTGTGACTTTGAATAAGCTAATATACAGTACTGGAAAACTTAATTTCCATAGGTGAAAAAATAGGATTAGTTAAAATCTATACTGCATTTACAAGTTGAAAGAAGGAATCAACGATATTTCTTAAAGTGCTTTGGCTTACCTGCCACCTCCCTGAAGTTTTTTTTTTTTTTTGACTCATATGCATAATTTATAGAACAATGCTGTCTAAAACTAAAAGACTTTGGTTAATGTTAAGTAGAAGAAGAATAAAGTAAATCCTTTTTGAGGCAATTTAAAAATATTGAGGAGTCTAATTATGTTTTATGAATAATTTAAGTGTGGATTAAAAAAAAAAAAACTCATGCCTTTGACCAGAAGCCTAAGTATCCCATGACATAAGTGGGTCTTGTATAATAGATGAATACTCAGAATTAAAAACAAACACAAACTGGAAGGCAGCATACTTTCCTGTGACTTCCATTTTTCTTTCTAAAATTGCTGAGACAGAGTCTTAGTGTCACTAATTTTTAAAAATCACAATTATAGGATCGAGGTTTTATTGTGTAAATTCAAAACAGAAATAAATGTAATTCTTCCCAGCACCCATTTTGACTTGCCTTTTGCTAAATTATAGCCAGAAAATAAACTCTTGGAAAAAATTTCAGGAAAAGTGACAGAAGATTATATACCCACTGTTAAAAAAAAATATCTTCACTGGAGGTAAATTATGATGCAAAGTAAGAACTTTACATATTTTCTTCACATTTTGTATGATGGGCCTGGAAGCTACCGCATGGACACTGATTACAGAATTGCAAGAAGCTTTTTGGCAACAAAGAGTTACATTTGCAAAATTTAGACTAAGTTCCATTACCTGAAAAGAGTTTTCGTCCTAGTATATTAAAATAAGAACTTTTCTAGAATAAATCTAAGATGTTTCTTTAGGCAGGAAAAGAGTTATGCCTTGGAAAATATGGCAATATATGTTCACATATGTTCAGATTATATATATGAAATTAAAATAACTACAGAACAATGTTGTATAGGGATCCAGTAGAATCCAGTGCACCTCTTCCTATTCCTTAGCTGAGACTGCTGATAAATTTGCACCTGACTGCCCATCAGCATACTTTGACTTTCCTCCTTCTAGAGCATACAAACTGGGTCTCCAGTGTATTTTCCCATGGACCTCTTACACTTCTCTTCAGTATAAATCATTTGCTTCACTCAAATGACTGATCCACTCTCCTGCAGACAACCTCTTCTGTTGCCCCAAATTTCTCTCTCCTTAGATCACCTTCTGTTGGGGACCACAAAACAAATCAAGATGGCGCCTGGCAGTTTGCCAGCAGGAGTGGTTTGTTAGGCAATGCCACGGAGCCATTAAGATGGAGAGGATTCCTTATTGGCTGACTGCTATATCTAGATGATGCTAATTGAGTCAAGCTGTGTGTAATCAGTTAGGTATATATATCTCTGCTGTCCCACAATAAAGTGGCTCCTGCTACCTTGGGTGCCTGCTCTCTTGAGTTCCCGCTGAGTTCCCTCAAAATAAAGGAGTTCCCACTTAAACCTTCAAGTTGCTTGTTACACCCAGTTATTTTGCCCAGTCAGACTGCGGCACTCTTCCCTCTTCCTTTAGTTCAAAATCAAATCTCTACTGAAAACCTGTCCCAGTGATATTTTCATTTGTGCTGAACTCTTTATAACATACATTATTGTATCATAAATATGATGCAGAATAAATATGCTTTAGTTAGTATCTCATAGTATGCAATCCTCAAGGCATCAGGACACAATATTGTGTACATAGTAATATTCCAACCATGTATAGATTGGTCCATAAATAAAAAACTTGAGGAAAGGATTATGACTTATTTAAATTTTTATAAGTATATATATATGAGTTGTGTGCATATTTGTTTATATATATATGTATATACATGTATATATGTATGTAAATTTAAGTATATAAATAGATTTCATTTTCTACAATGAACACATATATTCAGAGGAAAAAAGAGACCCTCTGAACAAAGTCTAAATACCAAATCATGCTATTTTATAAAACAAGAGTAAGCACTATGCTTTCTCAAAAAACTTAATGTAATGCAAAAATGAAATGTATTTTTATGCACTTTTAAGAATGTATGTTGATATTTTCATTACTATTATTTCATGTTGGAGAAAGTAGGAAGGATAATATCTATACACATTATTTTAGTTACTTAAAAGAGAGAATATTTTGTGACTAGTTGTGTAAAAGGTAGGTTATTTTAGTTCCACATTGACTCTTTACAGAAGCTCTAGGGGTAGGGAAGCCTGAAATCCTATTCTCTACCATCTTCTCCCTTTATGGAAAGTGGGACATCAAGGTTCTTTATCAGAGCATATTAATGAATCTTTTGGTATTCAAGGGCAGCTCTGAAGAAGAGGAGGTGCAAACGATTCTTATTTTATAAGGAAGTGAGAAAATGGAGTTCCAAGAAGGAAGTCTAGGAAACAGAGGCAATGGGAAATGTAAGGAAGACTCTGAAGGTTGATTGTTTTAGTGGACAAACATTTTTGAGTTCCTAAAATAGGCACGACCCTGTCCTAGGTACTAGATAGAAATTCACTGATAAACCAAAACAGATAAGAATTATCTGCCTTAGTGGAATTAATATTCTAGTAGGCAGGAGGATGAAGCCCATGAGATTTTGAGGGGACCAGGGATGCGAGAAGACTTTAAAGAAATGCTCTTCAATGTTGTTATATTTGTTGCCATCATGTAAATTTGTGTGGCCTCCAAATTTCCAGCAAAGGTACGATGTTTATAAATGCTGTAGAGATTTGTTGTTATATTTAGGGTTGAGACAGACTAGGGGACAAGGGTGAGCAAGGGGATTGGCAGCTTAGACAAACACCTTTGCCTACTCTGCCTGCTCATTAGCTTGAGTACCTCCCACCCTGCCCCACATTCTCCTGACACAGTGATTTGCTGGGTCCTCCAAGAAATAAAGCTGTATGGACTATGTATTACCAAGCCAGAGAAAGACAGTCCCATTTTCCTTTTATGTTCTAATTTGTTGGAGAGTTGCCCAAACCATCTTTTGTGTATAGTGATATTTTTCAGAGTTTACCAAAAGCAGCTGTTTCGTTTTAATTTATGATCTCTACCCTCGTATCTCTTCTACTTAAAATTTTTTGATGGCTTTCTGTTGTCTTTAGGAGACAGGTCTAAATCCTTAATGAGATCTTGGAACTACATAATTTAGTGCCCACCAACTCCCACTTTGGCCTTATTGGAATCAAGTCCGTTAAATGGATCCTCTGGGGCTTTACAGAATTCAATCTATCCATCCCTCATCCTTAAACCCCTGCTTGTTTAAATATCAGTTTTTCTTGTTCCTGGGGAAGCTTCCTCTAATGTCCCTAGTTAGGCCTCTGTCTTGACCCATTTGGACAGTGTTAACAAAATTGACTTGGTAATTTATAGCAGCAAAAGTTTATTGCAAAACAAGATCAAATGACTGATAGATTGAATGTCTGGTGGGTCTTGCTCTCTGCTTTCAAGACCTCAGTTTGTTGCTGTATCTTCAGATAGAAGGAGGAGCCAGGGACCTCCTTTGAGCCTCCTTCAGAAGGTCTCTGCTCCCATTCATGAGGTTTGAGTCCCAATGGTTTAATCACTTCCCAGGGTCTTGAATCTTAATATTACCATGCTGGCTATTAGGTTCCAGCATACGGATTTTGGGAAAACATCAACATTCAGACTGCAGCAAGATCCCTGTTGAATGTTCTCACAGCACACTTTAGTTCATCATTTCTAGAGTGCAGTGGTCTGCCTGGTTTCTGTGTCAGATTTTATATTTAGTAGTTCATCTTTCTTTCTTTTGTATCCTCAGGGAAAAGTCTAGTGCAGAGGAGAACTTCATGCTGCACACAGCAGTCCCCAGAGGCCTGGAGATCAGACTGACAGACTCCAAAGTCTCTTCAGAACCTACCTCCTTTCCCCATGACCAGTCTACGTGCCCAGGCAAGCTTTTCTCCCCTGAGACAAGTGTGCTCCTGGAAGCTTCCTTGCTGCTCTAAGGTATGGATTTTTATCTGGCTTCTTTGGGCTTAGGATGAAATTGGTTGTGATCCATTTGTACATATTCAACACACACACACACACACACACACACACAAAATCCCACATGATATGAGAAAATCATACAGATGTCAAATCAGCACATGAAGACATGCCATTATCAGGGAAATACAAATTAGAACAATGAAACCACTCTCCACCTATTAGAAGGATCAAAATTCAGAACACTTATGACATCAAGTGTTAGCAAGGACATGAATTAAGAGACACTCAAATTCACTTCGGATGAGAATGCAAAATGGCAGAATAACTTTGGGAGACAATTTGGTAGTTTCTTACAAAATGAAACATACTTCTGCCATATGGTCTGACAACCATGCTCTTTAGTATTTATCCAAAGAAGTTGAAAACGTATCTTCACAAATACCTGCATACGGATATTTATAGCAGCTCTAGTCATGATTGCCAACACCTGGAAACAACCAAAATGCCTGGATATATAAATGGATAAAATGTGATATATTTGGACAATGGAACATTATTCAGAATTGATCTAATAAGCTATGAGAAGATATGGAAAAAACTTAAATGTACAACACTCACTGAAGTCAATCTGAAAAGGCTACAGACTGTATTAACCACACAAGGGACCCACAGCTCTTCAAGTTTAACCAGTAGTGCTCAGACATTAACTGACTTGGTTTTATTATTCTCAGGTCAAGGAAAGCCAAGGATCGTGATTATGATAACTTTTATTTCCCCAGTGTTGGGTATTAAACCCAGGGCTTTGCACCTACTGAGTATGTGTTCTACCACTGAGATACACTCCTCAGCCCCTGTAATAACTCCTACAACTTTTACAGTGGGACTTCTGGATTGTTAGTATGTGGATAAAAGTTACTTATATTCTTGTAAGGCCTTGAATTGAGTAACCTATGCAGTTTCCTTTACCTACTGTATTTTCTCTAAATTGCATTCCTCAGTTTGATATATGCTGTTCTGTCTATTTGCAAAATTGATTTTAGGGTTTTCAAATATTGTGCTTCTCCTCAGAATTCATCACTGCTTCTTCCCTTATATCTGCACCTAGTTTTCCATTTGCTTATCCCCTCTACCTTTAGGCCATGGCTCAGTGACACACCCTGGCTTCTTTTATTTTTATTTTTATTTTATTTAGTCATTTTAGTCAGTTCACATTCCCCTAGAGAGCTTTTTGTCATTTTTATCTAGTCTCTGGCCTTGACTCTTATCTATTTTTTTTTTAATCAAGGCTGCAGAATCCTTTGGGATCTAAGAGGCAGAGTGGATAAATGCCAACTTTAGGGAGATCTAAGAGGCAGAGCGGATAAATGCCAACTTCAGTTGCACAAGTGAAGGGCCCTTGTCTGTAATTCTGAGCTTTCCACATCAATCTATTTAGTTTTTCCTATACACATTGGAAGACATTCTGCTCTGATTTTGAGGGCAAAATGTGCTGACAGATAGAAAAATATATATATACATGGAATCTGCTTTTCTCACCCCCACACACATTTGAACTAAGTGGGTAAAACTAGACCCCAGTTACCAGAGAATAATTTGGGTTGGTGTGTTTTTACTTAAACACTAATATCTGGAGTTAACTTACTTCTCTTTTTATATTACCTGTCAGACCATGCTACTTATGCCAACTAGACTTATAAAAATCAAGTTTGACTTGAATTATTTTATCTCATACAGATATTCTCCTGGAGTAATTAACATATAAAAGTGAAAAAAATTTGAGAAAGTTACATTCTTCTTTCTCTTGTTCTGAAATGGATCATGGAATCTGATTTGAATAACAACTTTCAGGAATTACATGCTGTTTCTACTTGATGTGATACAAAAGCTTTGCCTCCTTGTTGGCCACCTCTGTTGTCATGGCAACTATCCCAATTTCACAGATGCAGCAGTGCATTTGCCTGGTGGGAAACTCAGGACTTTGTTTATGAGAATAATTATTTAAGAGCAGTTGTCATTAACATAAGACTCACTGTCAAACTTGTTAGAAAAAAATTGAAATGGAATATTGCTATTATATAAGATCAGGGAAATACTGGAGGAAAATTAGCACAAGTGTGTAAGACTCTTAAGCATACAGAGTTCTCTTAATTCAGTACCAGCATGCAAATAGAGGGGATATAAACATGGGATCCTTGAAATTTTTGCCCTGGCTTGGAACTTAGAAATAAACTAGCATAAATTCTGAAGTTTTGCTAATGTAAAAAAAATGAAGAAGAAGAAAAGAAAGACTAGAGAAAGACTATTTCTCAAGAAGCTGCATATATAATTTCTTGTGGGAAATCAATGAACATAGAAATTTATGTTGTTATTGGGAGAAATGAAGAACTAATCTAAGTGGGCATTGTATGTTTCAAACTCACCTCTTTATTAATGGAATAAACATATTTTCTCATAATAAGCTTCTGAGAAGTTTGTGATTAGAGTGCATGGTTTTATGGTAATGTACCTACCTTTAGGGAGGTAATCCCAAATGAGCAAAGTAATTGAGTTTTTGATGCAATCTTTCTTGCATATGTAAGATAACTAATTATTTCTCACTGAAAATGAAGGTGAAGTTGAATCAAATTATGTTATTCTTAAAGATATAAAAAATGACTCTGAGAGAAAAACAGCTGCAGATAGCCCTCAAAACTCTTTTATTCATCCTTAAATATCATCTAATAATACTCTCCTTTTGAAATTACTTGAAAATAAATGGGCAGAGTAAGAGTCTTTCATTTCAAGAGATCTCAGCGTTTAGGTGAAGTGCTAATGAATAGTTTGTGAACCACTAGTGAGTCTGCCCATGGTTTTAGCAATGTCCCTGAAATCTTGTGGCATCTCTCCTGTCACAATGTGATCATTATAAGGTTGTACTTTCAGCAGCTTCCCCAAGGCTTAAGTTTTCCTTCTCTAACATTTATAAGACATACCAGGTTTGATTAAATTTGTCAGTTTCAGAAAGTAAATGATATTTTACTGTCAATTGCTGTTGTGAGATTCTATCAGCTATGTCTTGCCATTATTTCCAAGAATAATTTTTTATTCTAAAGTGTAGTTTTTCCTTTTACTGATAAATATGGAGACAGGTTAATATGTGAATTAGAGAATCAGCTTAATTATTTCACACTAAATAATATTCCCTAGGTTTTACTATATAGAAACCAACATGGAAGTATGGATTTAGCTGCTTTTTTTTTTTTTTTTTTGTGGGGCTAGGGATTGAACCCAGGCCCTTGTGCATGCAAGGCAAGCACTCTGCCACCTGAGCTATATATCCCCAGCCCAGGGTTTAGTTGCTTTTTATTTGTTTTTCATCAATGGAAATGTATTAAAAGAAATTTAGTGTAGATAGTCATTGCACAGTGGAGTTGATGTGAAATTTCATTGCACAGTGGAGTTGATGTGAAAGGCGGGAAGATATTGGACTGTGGAATAAATATATAATGAAGTTGTTGGCAATTTGACTTCAAATATTTAGTTGATGGATGGATTAAGACCAACAATGTAATATAGTATAAACTCTTAAAAGGTCACCCATATAAGTGACCTATGGCTCTGTATCAGTAACAGGGACTTATTTCTTATTGTTAAGTATTTCTTATTGTTAGCTTAGCACACCATCCTGAAGATTTTTTCCTGGCCACAAGAAAGAGTTGAAGGCATGAGAACCATGTGTGCACAAAAGGCAACAAAATAAAGTGCTTTTAAGAATAAGTTTTGGAGGTAGAGTTCTAATCCCAGCTTGGATTTCTTCCTGTTCTGAAACTGCGGGTAAATTACTGGAACTCCTGAAACCTCAGTTACATTGCTGGAACAAAATGGGAATAATGATTTCTAACTCCTAGGGTATAGTATAGCATCAGTGTGATAAGAAGGGTAAATTGCATAAATAGTAGGTACTCAACAATAGTAAAACCATTTTGATAGTTTTAATGAATCTTTGTGTGGTGAAGGTAAAATATCTTGTTTTTATTTTTATAAAAATAACTTTATTCTAGGAAATAAACATATAATAAGGATAACAATATAACAAAAGTACTAAAAACTTTAAAATAGTCTTTTGGATTATTATCCAGATTACTTTTGTAACTCTTGTAAAATATATACCTTATATTCTTTACCACATAAGAAACCTGAAGATGTGGGTTGTAAACTTCTCAGACAATGACTAATAAAGTATTTTAGGTGGGATCAAGTAAGTAGTTCAGGGCAAACCAAGATAAAAGGCCCCAGTTGGAGTGTGGTGCCATTCCTTGAAGCAATTGCTTCAGGCTACAATGCTCATGTCTGGATTGCTGAATATATACTATATTACATGCATTGGTGTGCTGGTAAATTGTCTCAACAATCTCAACAACAACACATAAGAAAAGCCCAGACATAACACAACATTTGCACATTTTCATTTTATAAATACTTCCATCTTGGCTGACTTCAACAGTAATTCTCAAGTAACAATCAGCTCTACAGCGGAATCAGCTCTTGCACACCATTGAACACATTATTTTCTGTTCATGCCACTTACAGATGACCATTCTAGTGAGCCTCTTGTCTTCCATCAAAAAAACTTTGTTCTACCTTGGCTGTTAGAGACAGGCTTACTGTGCAAAATGTGTCTCAATTTGAGAAACCTATTTGATATTCATCTTCAAATTAGGGTCCATGGAAAGAAATAATAATATTATCCATATTGGAATGTTAAAGGGTATACAAATGCTTGGGCATGGAAAGGATGGACCCATGGTAAAGATAAGGTCAGTTGATTATTTTTTTGGCACCCATATGATCATGGGCACTCATGGGAACTCAAAAGTCAGAGACATATAAGAGTTTTTTTCTGTGGGTACTTTTAATTCTGGAGAGGGGTCAGTATGTACACATGTAGACTCCCTATACACAGACACATATTCTCTCTCTCTCTCTCTCTCTCTCTCTCTCTCTCTATATATATATATATATATATATATATATGTACACACACACACATATATAATCTACTATCTATTTATCTACATCATCCATTTTTTTCATGATGTTCTTGATAATAATTGCATTAATTATAAAGAAATAACAAATAGATATGTTAACAATTTTTATATTTATAAATATTATTAAATAATTTGTAAGTATATTTTATAGTTTTTTGGTTAAAGTATTATAATTGATGCTATTTTGGGAAACAAATTAATACTAAATTGCAGATGTCTGATGTAAAATCGTGTTCATTTTGAAAACAGGTGAAATTGAAATAAGTGAATCTTTTTTTGTGGCTGAATATTCCTCTTATCTCTTTCTTTGTAGCAATAGCAATAGATTATGGAATTAATTTCTTTACATTTTGAAGGTTGATTAAATCCTGTTAAATATTCTGGGTTGAGAACTTAAAAAATTCATTTTGTTAAAAATCCCATTTTTTTTTGTTTTACTTTTTTACAGGGATTTCTTTGTAGGTTGGGTTTGTGGGAAAAGTAGGAATATGGATGTGAAAATAAAAGCTAGAGATAAAATAAAAGCTTTTAAAAGCTCAGTCTATACTCTGCCTGTAGGTATAGAATCAGTCACATATGTGTATGAAACCCCTCCATTATGCAGAGCACCGGGCTGGGGATTTGGTGTGGGTGTTGTTAGCAGTGACTGAGCCTTTACTCTCCCTCAGGAAGTCTCATATTACATTAAATAGACATGCACATGGATTTGTGGCTGTTAAATTGTAATCCCTCAATCGTTGTTAGAGAACCTCACCATATGTCAAAACTTCCTTTCTTGCTAGTTTAGCTGTGACAAGTTATTTTATAGAATGGATTGGTGTTTAATAACAGAACTCTTTGAATAGTCTTTAGGAAGAAAAAAACGTTGTGTCCAGGCATTTGTCCTCAGGGTATAGAAGAAACACAGGGGAAAACTTAAGTGAACCATCTAATAAGAGAGATCAGAGTTTATCTTTGTCCCTAATATTGCAAAGAACCTGCAGCTTTAAAGAAGGAAGATGAGGACAAGAAATGTATAGCCTCAAACAGTCAGGACATAGTAAAAATTTCAAGATGTATTCAGGATGATCTCCACTGTGAAAGGGCAGTTTCTACAAGTTGATGCAGGTCTCAGTGTGAATTGAAGAAACAAAACATTGCAAAAGAAGAGGCTTGAGAATCATTGATTTAGTGGGGCTTTTAATAGCTAGGGTAAATGACTTTCCTTTGAAGCAAGAAGCTGTGACACAGGAAAGAAAGGCAGCATCTTTGAAAATAGAGGCAAGAGGGATTTAAGAATAAAAACAAGAAAGAGATGATTGTAGGGTATTTTTAATTTGATTTTTGGGAATTTGGATATCTGCAACTCTTAAGCGACAGGAAAGAAAACCAGAGGAAGAAACTGGAAGTTTATTATTAAATCCTTTTCAAATGTTAAGTTATTTTTTCCCTATAGCATCATTCTTTGTCCTATAGACTTTTATTCTTTTATTTTGCCATTGAATTCAAGAGTTAACTATGTATGGATTATAATGTAATATCCTGGCCCTGAGCTTCACACTGTAGATGAATTTTAAGGTGAGATGATTATTTTACTTAATGCAACACAGATTTAAATTCAGGTGTGGTAATTCATGAGGTAAAAAATAACCATAATGTGCTCAGGCTTCCGTGCAAGGCAAAAGGAGCTCTATGTGAGCTTGCTCAGGTCCTTTACTGAGATGTTTTCAAGGCCATTGATGCAATCTGGGGACGGGAACTACCATTTACTGGGTACTTATTAAAATATAGATACTGTTGTGTAAGCTCTAATATTTCTGAACAATGCTATGAAGAAGGTTGTGAAATCACAGTTAGAGGAGAAATTAATGTGTGGAGAAGTGACTAGTATACGGCAGGTTGAACAGCTAATAATGGCAGATCCATATGGTCCTCACTGCAAATGTCAGTGCTGCCCACCAGAGATGCTGCCTTTCAAGCAGGGAAGCACTGTGCAGGTGTGCATCAGTGCGTTGGCAGGGCTCTTTGAGAGACACTATTTCATTTGGTTCTCATGATAATGCTGAAAGTTGATATTGTTATTTTTATTTTTTGAAGGAGGAAACTAAAGCTAGCTATAATTATGTAACTCACTGTAAGTTCCAAGTGACAGAACTAGGTGCCTGGATTTAGATTGTCTTCTTGTCCACTGCCATATTTACAGGTACTTCTTAAGAGCACACGTCATCCAAAACTAAAGTCACACTGGGTGTGGTGGCACATCCTATAATCCCAGCGACTAGGGAGGCTAAGACAGGAGGATTGCAAGTTCAAAGCCAGCCTCAGCAACAGTGAGGCACTAAGCAACTCAGTGAGACCCTCTCTCTAAATAAAATACAAAATGGGAGTGTGGCTCAGTGGTTGAGTGCCCCTGAGTTCAATCCTCCAGCCCCCAAACAAACAAACAACAACAATAACAAAAACCCAACAAAATAAAACTAAGGTCACAATGTCTTCTGCCCATTGAAACCTTTTTTTTTTTTTTAATCACCTTCCATCTTTCCATCCCCCCTCCTCTTTTCTCTCCTTCTCTAGTTCTGTAAGGATTTGACTGAATTAGCTTTCTTTCTAAATCACTACTATGATCCATCTGGGTTGTTTTAAGAACTAAACACAAATTCTCAGCTTTTTATTAGTTTTCAAAATGTAATGCTCAATTAACTTCATGTTTACAGAAATTTTACTGTAGTATCTTAAAAGAAAAAAAATGAGAAATGCTGATTAATTTTCAAATAGTTAAAGCCAAGGTGTCTATAAGGTTCACAATATCTTAAAAAGCAGAAGCCTGGTCATGACCAGCCTTAGTTCTAGGTGAAGTGTGAATAGAGTTGTGCCTAACATCCACAAGCCCCCTTCAGTGAATCTCTTTCTGGTCAGTGCCTCAGAAGACTTTGTTCCACCTCCTTTCATCAGGTGTCTTTCCTCTCACCGTGGCCAGTGTAACTTTTCACTTGAGGCCTTGTAGTTATGTGTTTTCTGGGGTTTGTCCATGGGTGTAAGCCGGCAAAGCTCAGTGGTGCATTCAACACTGCCTGAATTTCAGCCAGGTATTTGTGACTGGGATTCAAGAAAGGAAGAGTGACAGATGATTTCTATAAATAGAGAAAGAAGAAAACAATGGTAATGCTGTGGGAGAATGAACATAATTATTTTGACTACTTTCATCCTTTTCTCAAAAACAGTGCCTGCCATGAAAGGCATAAGATTGAGGGCAGAGGCAGGCTGGATTCTGGAGGGGAATAAACTATTTAGGATTCCTGGAGTGAGAGAACTGGGACCATGACAAATAGATCCTAGAGATGGGATGCCTTGGAAGGGGGAAACTGAAGCAGGAAGGCTCCCACGACTCCAGTAACTCTTAGGGATAGAAATGAACGAGTGATCATTCACACAATTAGTTTTTCCCTTGCAATATTTGGGCTTGATATTTATCATTTATACATCAATATGTGTAAGCTAGTTGTTAGTTGAGACCTCTTTCAACTCAGGTTGCATAAACTGGACTTGAACTATGAATGCCAAGGTTTGTAGAAGCCCCAGGTCTTTCAAAACGTCAGAGACAGGTTTTTTCCCATGGTGGTCTATCTTCTTCTCTGAAAGATTTGTTTCTGTGGCCCATTTTGTCCCTTATTCTTAATGGCTGTAAGTGCTCACAAGTTTTCAAATAGAAACACTTGCTATGGTTTAAATGGGTCCCCTCAAAAATTCAGGTGTTACCAATGTAACAGTAGTAAGAGATGAGGACTTCAAGAGGTGATTAAGTCACGGAGGCTTCTCTCTTGTGAATAGGATGAGTGCCCTTATGAAAGTATTTGACAGAGGGAGCTACCTCTTTTGCCCTTCCTTCTTCCACCATATGAGGATACCACATTTCTCCTCTCTGGAAACCACACTTGCTGGTGCCTCGATCTTAGAATTTTCAGCCTCCAGAATTTTGAGAAAATAAATTCTCATTTCTTTAAATAAATTACTCATTCTCAGATATTATGGTAGCACAACCAAACTGTCATCCCCTCACCAAATCTTTGATTTCCTCTTTATCTTCTATTATTGCTCTTTTCTTCTCTCTCCTTTTACTAAACTTCCCAAATTGGCTTCTGTCCAAAATCTTTGCATTAGTAGATAGTTTGGGCAGAGTTTTTACTCCAAGTTAACTTGAAAGACTTTTGTCAATGAAAGGGAATTTCTGCTTAAGGAAATTTATGGCATGTGGCTATAAGAAAATTTTCTTTATATTTACTAAAATTACTTTTAAAATTTCATCTTTAGAAATGTCTTTAAAAATCTGTTAAATTGGATCATTCCAACTGGTAAAAGTTTTTTTCTTTTTTTTGGATTAGACAATAGCAATATCAAGTTCCATGGATTCTGGTGTCTCATAGTTGGCATTTAGGATCTATAGAAGCAAGTATTTATCCCAGGGCTATTTTTCAAAATAATAGGAACAAACAAACAAAACCCCCACAAACAACAAACAACAAACTACAAAAAAAAGTTACTTGTGACTCTTCTACCAGGGTCCCCCACAGGCTTCAAACAGCAGGTGGACCTGCTGTAGACACTATGCCACCGTTGTGTCTATTGGGTCTTAGAAATAAAAGAACAAAGATTTCTTCAGAAGGTTGGGACAGCTAGAAATTCATCTTTTGCTCCCCAAATCTGAGAACTTAAGAATACTTAATGTTATCCTAAAAGTAGGAAGTATAGGGTTGATTATCTTTTATTTCACTTTGGATAAGATGCATTGATATGCTTCATACAACAGGACATCCAGAAATGTGAGTGAGCTCACAGGTTATTTGATTCAGTGGAATTTTTGTCTCACACTCTGCAAATCCATTTCCTAAGGCATCAAGTATGCCTTCCCCTGCCTACTCACAAGTTCTCCCAGGAGGATCTGTAGTGGCAACCCCTCCTCCACAGAAAATCTTAATTAAGTTTCTCCAGAAACCATCACTATAATTGTTCTTAGACTCTTAGCAAAAACAAAACAAAAAATTCTGCAAAAACAATTTCAGGTGGGGGTATGCTTCTGCTTGCAGCAGCAGACTACCATAAGAAAGTAATTCATTTATTGATTCTTGATTTTATTTCTTGTGCTTTAGGAGTCTTGTTAAGGAAATAGGGGCCTAATCCGACATGCTAAAGATTTGGGCCTACTTTTACTTCTATTAGCAATTCACAATAGCTAAACTGTAGAACCAACCTAGATGCCCTTCAATAGATAAATAGATAAAGAAATTGTGGTATATATACACAGTGGAATATTAATCAGCCTTAAAAGAGAATAAAATCATGACATATACAGGCAAATGGATGGAGCTGGAGAGTATCATGCTAAGTGAAGTAAACGAATCCCCCCAAACCAAAGGTCACATATTTTCTCTGATAAGTGGATGCTGATCCATAATAGGAGTGGGGGAAATGGGAGGAATGGAAAAACTTTGGATAGGGAAAAGTGGAGGGAGGGGAAGGAAGGGTGCGTGGGGGTAGGGAAGATAGTGGAATGAGATGAACATCATTACCCTAAGAACATGTATGAAGACATGAATGGTATGACTCTTTGTGTACAACGAGAGAAATAAAAAATTGTGCTTCATTTGTGTATTATGAACTGAGATACATTCTGCTGTCTTGTAAAATAAATTAGAATAAATAAATAAATTTAAAATAAAAAAGAGAAGGTAACCCAAGGCCTTCATAGAGGCATTTGCATTTCAAAAGACAATGGCCAGGTGGAACTGTCCCTTTCCTGGGTGCTGGTTTTTGCAGATAGTGTCCTTAATTTTGTATCAGCCTGGGTTCCACTGTTCTGGAAAACGCTGCTTTTGTGTGGACTTCTGCATATTATGAGCCTCTGAGCCCCTCCACCTACACACTGGACATAAAGTTCTGAAACTTTCTAAACTCAGGATCAGAGGGATTGATTGATGGTAGCAAAAAGCTTTTCCCCCTCTGGAACTGGCTGCAGCCAATAAATCTGCTTCCTGCTAATTCCTCAGTGTCTTGCCTCTGTCTGTTGTACAACAGATCAACAGATGGAAGTGGATACTGATATTCTCTGGGATGGTGAGAAGACCAAAAGGCCCAGTGATAAATCATGGCATGTGCAGCCATGCCAGGTAAAAGCAAAGTGACTCTGGCATTTTAGGTTTGTTGCAAAAAGAAAAGAAAGGATATGCCAGATCAGTTGTTATATACCTTATTCCAGGGGCTATATAGATTTATTTTGGTAAAGGCACCACCTTTGAGAAAATAGATGAAATTGAAGCAGTTAATATTAAATACTCTACAAAATTTGTTGTTCTTGAAAGCCCATCTATCTTTTTGGGATTCAGGTGATTAAATACAATTTGGACCAATTAACTAGAAGACTTAAAGATATTTTAAATTTGAAGGGATTAATATTAACTCAGAATAAGTATCTGATAATTTATTGAAATATGAATGTTTATCCTCCTCCAATACTCTGTTACCCCTGCAAATGTCTGTAGGTATCTTTGAAGAAGGTTGAGAGGAAGATTTATGGTATGTAACTGTGATGGCATTACAGGATCCTTCATGAATTTATTTATCTTTCCCTTCAATAACAGGGCTCTGGAAACTAACTTAGGTCTAGCAAATGGTCTAGGGGGTCTTGAATGTTTATTGTGGTGATCAAATCTGTCCTCATTGACCAGATCTAATTTTTTGTTATAACGCTCGAATTAGATATTGGCTACACATTTGTTTTGCTCTCAGATACCTCATGATCAATATGCAAATTCCAAAGTTTATATAGATCAATTTATTTTTATTGCTCTCTGGCCCTACTACTTATCACACTAATCTCAAGCTCCTTCATTAGTGTCTGCAACCTCAGGATCTCATCACATTAGAGCATTTTTAGGGATAAAGGTGCTTTTCACATGCACATACTGCAGAAATTCTTTGAATCTTTGTCTATGTATAACAGGAGCTGGTGATTTAAAATATTTAATTTATTACTTACTTTTTGTATTCTTGTGCATTTTTTTTCTAATTATTCATGACAGCAGAATGTATTTTGGTTCATTGTATACAATGGAACACAGCTTTTCATTTCTCTGGTAGTATACAATGTGGAATTGCACAATATGTGCAGTCATACATGTACCTAGGGTAATGATGTTCATTTCATTCTACCATCTTTCCTACTGTCATGAAACCTCCTTTCCCTCCCCCGCCCTTTGCACAATCAAAGTTCCTGAATTCTTCCCATGCTCCCCGCCCCCCATTATGGATCAGCATCCACTTATCAGAGAAAACATTCAACCTTTGGTTTCTTGGGGTTGGCTTACTTCACTTACCATGGTATTCTTCAGCTCCATCTACTTACCTACAAATGCCATGATTTTATTCTCTTTTAAGGCTGAATAACATTCCATCGTGTATACATACCACAGTTTCTTTATCGGTTTATCTGTTAAAGGGCATCTAGGTTGGTTCCACAATTTAGCCATTGAGAATTGTGCTGCTATTATATAAACATTGATGTGGCTGCATCACTGTGGTATGCTGATTTTAAGTCCTTTGGGTATAGACTGAGGAGTGGGATAGTTGGGTGAAATGGTGGTTCCATTCCAAGTTTTCTAAGGAATCTCCATACTGCTTTCCAGATTGGTTGCACCAACTTGAAGTCCCACCAGCTATGTGTGAGTGTACTTGTTTCTCCACATCCTCACTAACACATATTATTGCTTGTATTCTTAGGAACTGCCATTCCACAAAGGAAACAATCAACAATCAATTGGAGTGAGGTGAAATCCTAGAGTAGTTTTGATTTGCATTTCTCTAATTGCTAGAGATGTTGAACATTTTTTCATATATTTGTTGATTGATTGTATATCTTTTTCTGAGAAGTGTCCGTTTATTTCCTTAGCCCATTTATTGATTGGGTTATTTATTCTTCTGGTGTTGAGTTTTTTGAGCTCTTGTATATCCTGGAGATAGTGTTCTATATGATATGCATATAGTAGAGATGTTCTCCCACTCTGTGCACTTTCTCTTCACATTGTTGATTGTTTCCTTTACAGAGAAGAAGCATTTTAGTTTGAATCCATCCCATTTATGAATTCTTGATTTTATTTCTTGTGCTTGTTGAGTCTTGTTAAGAAAGTCAGGACCTAATCCGACATGATGGTGATTGGGGCCTATGTTCTCTTCTATTAGGTGTAGGGTCTCTGGTCTAAGTCCTAAGTCCTTGATCTTCTTTGAGTTTTGTTCAAGGTGAGAGATAGTGGTTTACTTTTAATTTCCAGCATATGGATTTCCAGTTTTCCCAGCACCATTTGTTGAAGAGGCTATCTTTTCTCCAATGTATGTTTGTGGTGCCTTTGTCAAATATGAGCTAACTGTATTTATGTGGGCTTGTCTCCATGTCCTCTATTCTGTATCATTGGTCTACATGTCTGTTTTGGTGCCAATACCATGCCATTTTTGTTACTATAGCTCTGTAATATAGTTATAGGTCTGGTATTTTGATGCCTCCTGCTTTATTCTCTTTGCTAAGGATTGCTTTGGCTATTCTGAGAGTCCTGTGCATTTAAAATAAGTTAGCTTGATTTCTAGTTCCTGTGTTTTCTTGTGCCTCTCTTAATGATTTTGCAGAAATGCCATGTCATCTGCCTGTTGCTTGCCTTCAATAGCCATTTTAGGCCAGGTTATCAGACTGCTATTTTAAGTAATATTTTGTACTGCATCCCGTGCCAAGGAATAGTGAAGTACCATCCTGTAATGTCAGCCTCATCTTTATTGGCTTCAAATTCAACTAGGTCAGACAATCAATCTCATTTACCTGTAGATGATTTTATTTTTAATTTTTTTTCTTCAAACACATCAGAAACAAACAATAAAAAGGGAAAGTTGTTTTAGTTACTGACAACAGAATCCACTTCAGCTAATTCAAACAGATTTCTTAATGGTCATAGAAAGTTAAGGATGAATACAGAGGCTATACATTGATGGTATCTCCAGTAGCTATCTACCTGTCTTCCATAATGCTCAGTGTATTTTTTTTCCCTGCTGTGCCTCTGGGTACAGACTACAGTGGACTGCCTTAGTGGACTCTTTGCACTCTGGCTTCCATTGAGTCCATCCAACTGAGTCAATCAGGCAAAAGATAGGACTCGGAAGAAAAAGAGAAAGGTTAGATATTTATTCCTCTTTTTGCCATGCGGTGTGTCAGGCAGTAACTAAATTCATTTAAGGGCCCCTCTTCCCTGGCCTTAGCTTTTCTTAGGGGTCCAGTAAATACCATTACCTTTGTTGTCCCTTCACACCCTAAGGGTGGTTAGTCTCTGACTGCTCAACCATACATTTTTGGCCTCATTAAATTTACCCAAGTTTATGCAAGTCTTTCCATTAAATTCTTTTCAGGTAAATCTTTCTGAGTATATCAACTGTTTTCTGTTGGGAATATGACTGGTATAGGTTGAGTTTCTAAGACTGACAGCACCATCTGCTACCTGGGCAAGGACCAGGAAGTTGCCAATTGCAAAGGTGCCAACCCAGCTGCCAGGCCCAGAAACATGTCATGACTTTCATTATCAGCAAGCTGCTGAATCAGGAGCTGCTGCCACTTCTGGGGCCTTTAGAACAACAGTGACACTGTTTTTATCCACCTAACTAGTTGGAACTTCTTTCCTGTCTTTTCACATAATTCAATTCTGAATAAAAGTTGTGCACAGGTGCATCTGATAGTGAGATTTAAATGACCTGTCATCATTTAAGCAGCATGGGAAGATGGAAAAAATTAGTCTTTGGATTTTTATCTTTGGAAAGAAAAAATAATATATATTTACAAATGTGGAGAGATGTTCAGAAAATCTGGGGCTTATACAAGGAACTTCCATCTTGGTTAGGCTATTTCATTTTGGTCTTCTTGTGTTCCAGTACCTTAACCCTCACTCCAATTTCATTTCATCAGTGACTCATGTGGTCTAATTTTTAATCTCATTCATTAGAGTTCTTACTATGTCTTTCATTTTCTTCTTAATTATCATACTAATTCAACTCTCCCCACTAATGCTTAACCTCAAGTCTTCCTATTTCTTCTTTCTTGATTTTGCTTCATTTGGTTCAATATTTTTCTTGTGCTGCAGTATCATCCTGAACACTATCCCTGGACACCATTTAAAAACTCCTCTTTAGGTTAGAGAACAGGTTTCTGAATGGTTTGGCCTCTTCTCTCATTGAGAACTTAGGATTGTTCTTTCTTGGTCAAGGAAAATTTGGATTCCTTTGAAGAGATTTGTATAAACACCAGACAGGGATAGAACAGTTTTTCTAAGAGTTCTTCCTTTTTCATTAATATATTTCTGCAAGGCTGGATTTTCATCATTATTTCAACAAAAATCATCGATTTCAACAGAATGAATATTGATGCCAACATGGGAACTCAGCTGCCTTCTGTTAGGTCAGATGTTAAAAAGTTTGAAAAAATCATAGCTCAATGCTATTCTTCTCACATTTGTTTTGGTTTTGAAAAATATAGCAATTTTCATATGTATTGTTATTTTAAGCAAACATTTAATTTTATACAATGTTAAATAATAATTATATTAAATAAATTTTAAAATAAACATTTTAAAAGTCAGTTTTACTTTCTAAAATAATAATTTATCAATAGAAAAAATCCACATAAACAAAAGCATTTTGGGGTTCTCAATTTTTAAGAGTTTAAAGGAATCTTAAGACCAAACACTTGAGAACCTTTCATGGTATTGCTTCTTCAGGCTGCATAGGCCACAAACCAGAACACAGTTGATGAGGCAAAATAGGCCTTGCTATGACTATTACATTTTGGAGGTTCATCAATGATTTAAAACCCAATTTCATTTCATCAGTGACTCATGTGGTCTAATTTTTATCTCATTTATTAGTCCTCCAAATCCTTGAAAGATAAAAATAACCAGTCAAGAAATTGCAGAAATCTCAAATTCCCCAATTAATCAAATCAAATCAAATCAAGTCTGCCACTAAAAGTAGTCAGGGAAAAATTGCCAGACTTTCATTTTAACTGTTTAACTTGGACAATATCTTTAAGTATGTGTAACCTTCATAATATTACTTGGGTCTCTACAAATTAGGTCACAAATCTCAGTTAAAATCAAATCTAAAATCCATTGCATATGTATAGCTTTAATTTACTTGAGATTTAACCTCTCTCATTGAATAGAGTGCAAACTAGCTGTTATTCCAGTTAGTAATGAATATCTTTACAAGTAAGTCCAGTAATTCTTGACAAAGTTCTATAATATTTTATCAATAAAAAGTAGAGGCAAGAAATAAATTTAGATTAATATCCATTTATTCTTTTTGTTTGTTTGTTTATAAAACAATGTCCCTAAACTGTTTTCATGGATTAAATAGTCATGTCAATGTCACTAACTACATCTATGTCATTGTATACTCTGAAAACCAAAATGGTAGGGTGAGGGGAGGGGTCTTAAAGTCCTGAAACAGTAAAAAAGTGAGCATAATACTTTGGTATAGGGCACATCTTAGCACCTCTTGCAGCTGTGCATATCTATGTGATTAAGGTGGCATCAGTGGGATGTGAATTAAAGACAAACTAGAATCTAGGAGGTTGGAGGGGCCACCTTACTGGTCTGAACCCGATTGCTTTGTGAAGTATAGTTCTTCTCTCTGTGCTCAGTTACTTTATAGGAAAAATGAACTTCCATCTTGGTTAGGCTATTTCATTTTGGTCTTCTTTTGTTCCAGTACCTTAACCCTCACTCCAACAATGGAAGTTCAATATAAAATATAAGATTTCAATGTAACATCTCCAGGCCAAAGAATGTAAGCAGTTAAAATTATATTAAAAAGTTCTAATCCATAGGCTTAATTATATTTGTTTTATAATTTAAATCTTACAATAGAGCTTAGTAATTAAAAATATTTAAACTTGAGTACTTTTCAGTTACCGTTAGCTCCAAGTTGTTTTTCAGTATTTCCCAATAAATGGAAATAGCTATCATTTTGCCAAATTCTATAGCTAAGAGTTCCAGATTAGCACAATCAATATTTCAGTTAAAACTCATTATAAATGAAAACAATAATATAGTATCTACCACAACATTTTATGTTGTTTATATATATAATGATCTTTTGTTTCAATAACAGAGAGACTTAGTTTTGAATAGATTGGTGGAATATAAAATATGAAACTGAGTGCTATGAGTGTCTCTCAGTAGTAGAGCACTTTCCTAGCATTTGCAAGGTGCTGGGTTTGATCCTCAGCACTGTAATAATAGTAATAATAATAATAGTAAAATAAGAAGCTTCTGCAAATAATACTAGTAAGGGAATTCTAGTATTGAACAAGGGCTTGCATTTGAACAAAGTCAATGTTCAAATACTGATAGGCTATAATTTTTAGAAATTATTTTAGTTCTTTGATTTTAAAATGCCATCTTTTGATCTCAAATAAAATGTCAATCAATGGGGTACCATGTGGTGTTTCAATGAATGAATTGTTTAAATCACTTTAAACATATCTACCTTTTAGTTGCTATTAAGTCCAAAATGTTTTTTATATTTTTTAATAAGTGATATAACCATGACTTTGCCAAATTCTATTACTAAGAGTAGTGGATTTTAGTTATCATTAGATAGAGGAAAAAAGTTCTGTGTGGTGTTGCATAATATGGTGACACTATCTAGCAATAATGTACTGTACATTTCAAAAAGCTGGAAGAAAGGACACTGAATATTTTCAACATAAAGAAATGATAGATGATTGGTAAGAAAGGTATGTTTCACATGATTTAAATAATTTATATATTGAGACGTCACATGGTACCCCATTATTATGGACAGTTTTTATGTATCAATTAAATAATAAAAAATGAATTTGTATCTGCCTTCTAGAAATACAAACCTATTAAATGCTCTTACTTGGAGAGGGTTATTTAGACTCTTATTTTGTGCTCCCCATAGTCCCTCATACTTTCTAGTTTTGAACACTTATCACTATAGCCATAACTCTTTAAAGCTATGATTTCCCATGACTCTCTTAGGCTCATGGAGTAGCCACCATTGGTTTAGCTCACTCCTTGACCCCAGGCCCATGGGGCTGGTGACTGTTGATCTAGCTTACTTTTCCATTTCCAGTTTTTAGCACAATGGCTGCCATGCAGCCACTTCTCAGTAAACATTTAATTGAAATAAATTGAATTGATCAGAATTAGGCCCTCAACAAATACCTTTTGAATGATGAAAACTCAATTATCTCAAAAGTAGCTCATTATTTAATAAAAAAAAGATAAAACTCAGATTCAAAATAGCAATTTAACTTATGCTCCAATTGAAGACTTGACTGAATTCTTTGAACTTTCACTGAGCCCCTGGGCTCTCATGTCTACTTTTGATTCCTTCCACAATGGGTGATAGTTTAAAAAAATAAGTTTATATGTTTTTTTTCCCCCTGTGGCTAATAAATTGAGCATAAAACCATAGAGTTTTGTTAATCTAATTGTTATTTTTTTTCTTGCATCTTAATTTCCCTTCTCTAAAATTAGGGAAATGTGTAGCATCTGCTTGTCATTTGTGGAGTGGAAATTGTTTTTGGTCACTTGAGCATTTACTGCTCAGCCTGTGTGGGGCTCCATCTGGCAGGAAAGGTACTGGTCTCTCCATCTTCACTGCAGGGAGTTTAAAGCTTGTTGTCACAACTTAGAAGTGCAGATATATGACTTCCTTTATTTCTCTACCAGTGAACTCAACTCATACCTGAGCTCCATTTTATGTGGTGTTTGCGTCTACTCTTGCTTTTTAAAGCTCACAGCCCTTCTGGTTTCTCAGTCCTGTTCAGGTTACCTCAAACTCCTCTGACTAATTATTCAAGATTTCAAGGTTTCCTTCCCCCTCCTTTTTCCCCTCCCCTTCCTACTGAATCCGCATGTGGAGGCACCCTTATTCAACATATCATGTCATTTTTATTTGATTTGGTACCATTAGGCGAGGAGTCTGCTTCATTGTATGTCCTCCAACCTTGCTGGTCTCTGCTGGGGCCTTCTCCTCTGGCATGGCATGTGTGCATCCACCTCTGTCTTTGTCATACCTGCTGTCATTGTGTTGCTTCCACAGGATTGGTGCTGTGACCTGGGGCTTGTCCTCTTAGCTCTGTTAGTCCACAATGGTTCTTCCCCACTCTCTTTCCTTGCATATCTACAAGAGATCTTTTTGTGATTTCTGCTCAGCCCCTGCTGAGGTTTGAATGTGTCCCCTCCAAAATTCAATGTGATAGTAGTAAGAAATGAGGCCTTTAAGAGGTGATCATGTCATGAGGGCTCCTTCCCTCACAAACAGAACTAGGGCCTTAGACAGGAGCATTACTCAACATGGGACTAATTTGTTCTTCTGCCTGCCCACACATAGCCTTCCTCCTTTCTCGAAGACACAGTCCTTATCAAACAACCCAACCTGCTGGTTGGTGCCTTGTTCATGGATTCACCAACCTCCAGTACTGTGAGAAAATTAATTTCTGCTTTTTAAAAAATTATTAAGTCTTAGGTAATTTTCTTATAGCAGCAAAAATGGACTAAGACATCCCCAAAGTGGGGAAGCTAACATTCTCTGCTGCAGGGACACTGCACCTGTGGTAGCAAGACTAGTGAGCTCAAAATCTCCTTTGAGCCAGCCTGGAGTTGAAGAGATAGTCCAGGCATGCTTTAGTATCCAGGTGTTCTCCCTACCTGCCCCTGCCCTGCTGCCATTACTACTCTTGTGTGGGCATCTTGTCTTAGTTTGAAATTGGTGGGAAGATTGCCTCACATGTACACACACAGAGACAACACACACGCACACACACACACACAGAGTAATAAAACAAATGGGTGGTGACAAGGTAGTGATAATGAGTACAGACAACTGAGTAAAATCAGCTACAAGGGAGAGCAGAAAAGAAAGGCATTGAATGGAGGATCAGCTACCGACCAGTGGAGTTTGGCTACTGGTGTGATGGGGAGAGTAAATATGCTGTCCCTGATATCTCCCTGTACACTTCCTTCCTTGTATGTTTTCTGTGAACTGTGACTAGGTGTTCTCTATCTCTATTGGTTTACATTTCATTTATGCTTTCAGTAAATATTTTTTGTAACCCTACCCCATGTCAGGTCTAGATCTTCCTATTTCACATTTTAGAAAATAATTTATTTGTTTAAAGGTGATTTTTTGAGAAAATAATGTAAAATTGATCATACAGCAAATGACTTTTCCCTCCTAAAAGAATTGGACTATTTTACCTGCCCCTCACCCAAATCACCAATAGTCAGAGCTGCCAATTTAGCTGAAATAAATTGAAACATAACTGGAAACTGTGGGAAGAGATGGGTCCAAATAACATACAGGTATAAAGGAAATGAAGTAAGAACTATCTTTAACTTGTGGGGCTAGTTTCTGGTAGGGTTTGCTAGAATCATGGAAGAAGAGATGGTTAAAGTTTGCCAATATCAACACATTTACTCTTGGTTTACAAATTTCTTTCAAAGAGAGTCAATTTCTCAAGGGGAAAAATGTCCCTTTACAAATTTTAAGAGCCAGGTGAATGTGCATCCAAACTCATGATGTTGTACATATGGTACTGATAATTGAGAGGAGGTAAAAACCTTTACCTAAAATTAAAAAAAAAGTTTTTTTGTGATATAAACATTTTGGCAGTAAATTTTAAAAATCTAGATATTATACATAAGAAAAAATAATATAGAGGTATTTTGGAGATGCCGGAGGAATTCTATTTAAAACATAGCAAAGTAGGGCAAGAGGAACACTAAGCCTTTATGTTACATAATACCAGAGCTATTAAAGCATTCTAAATGGCTTTATTAATCATTTAAGTATAACCAAATATAAAAATATGAGCAGCAGTAAATCTAAAGTAATTGTTTTATTAAGTCATCAAATTTCTAAATATAAATTTTAACAATTCAACATTTGATATAGAAAATGATGAAAACATGTTTGGATTAAAAATTTTTGATATATTAATGGGTTTTTAATTCCAAACTACTTTTTTTTCAAAACTGGTGATAAATAGCTGATATGAGAACAGTGTAAGCATAGTAAGATGGTCCATGCCTTAACCTCCTTTTCCTTCCCACAAACTCAGGCAGAAAGTTTCTTTCCCTTAACATTCTTGAGGGCTGTCTTAGATGGTAGAGCAGTGACAGCATTATAGGAGAAATAAAGTGGGAAATAAGAATATCCTTTAATTGTCATGAAACAAAAATAAATGAAATCTACTGACCACAAGGATGGACACCAAATCTAAAAAGCAGAGATATTTATAATTCTTTAATGATAAAATTTATAAATTTTAAGAAAACCAGAACTTTCATCTGTAGTGTTCTCTAGTTCCCTTCCATCAGTGGAACTCACCCAAATTATAATAGTTTTCAGAATTGTGGTCATAAGCATTGTCATTATAGCTAATAAGACATTAATTTTCAAGTGGTATAGATAATACATGATTACCTGGTCTTCAAAAGGATACTAAAAATACACTATGGGGAAAAGATGGTTTCTTAAAAGAATAGTGTTATAAAAACTGAATATCTACATTTAAAAGTACAAAACTGAACCTTATCTCAAACCAGGTAAGAATGTCAATTCAAAATGGATTAAAGACTTAAACACAAGATCTGAAACTCAAATTCCTGGAAGAAAACATAGGAATAAACTCCCTGGCATTGGTTTTGGTAAAGATTTCTTGAATTTGATTCCAAAAGCACAGTTAACAAAGGCAAACATAAAGGGGGTGCTACATCAAATGAAAAGCTATTACCAAGCAGAAGAAACAATCAACAGTAAAAAGCCTGTTTATTAAATGAGAAATATTTGTAAACCAAATGTCTCATAAAGAGTGAAGTTCTAAATATATAAATAACTCATAGAACTCAAAATGAAAAATATATTAAAAGCAAAACAAAACAAAACAAAAATGAAAAATAAGAAAAAAAGAGAAAGCTCCAAATAGAAAAAAAGCTGACTAAAAAATAAGCAAAGGGTGTGAACAGATATTTCTTCAAATACAATACACAAATTACCAGCAGGCACTTAGAATGCTCAGCATCACTAACCTAAGGGAAATTCATATAAAAACTGCAATGAGATATTACCTCATACCAATCAATAAAGATAAAATCAGAAGATAACAAGTGCTGATGAGGATGTGGAGAAATTGGAATGCTGTTGCTGCAACAGGGTGCAGCAAAGTTGAAAAAGTATGGAGGCTCCTGAAAAATTAAAAATAGATTTTGAAATCTAAATTTGGGTATTTGCCCAGAAGAATTGAAATCAGGATCTTGAAGAGACATTTGCATTCCCATTTTCACTGAAGCAATATTCACGGTAGTTCTTATAGCAATTCAAATAAAAAAGAATATAGGGCAAATATTATTTGAAGTTCATTATTTTAAGCCCCTAGAGGTCCCTCATTCAAAATTAATTAGGAACTGCTTTGGGACGTTTTAAATCATTTCAGATTTACCACAGAACATGCCAATTTATTTATGCATCCCTAACAGTCATTATATATGCTCATCTAATTTTCAATCAGGACACCTTGACAATGAGATCATCTCAAAAATGCCAAATATTTTTTTAAATAGGGAAACATCACATTGTGCCCTTATTTAGAATTTAAACCTTAGAAAAAATTTAAAGTAGCTTGTGAAATTAACCATGGTGCTAACTATTTTATTTTATTCTGACTTATGTCTGCACAGATGTTTGAAATGGCCATTTCAGAGCTGGATTTGGTTGTAACTACTCTCACCTGGTCTGACTTTTTGCAAATATCTTTAACTGGGAAATCACACAACACACATGCACATATGCAGATACACAAACATTTTTATCTATATGAAACTTATGGACAAGGATCAACATTATTTAAGGAAGCTTTGTGTGGAAGGAGATGAACCTAAATTATGTTCAAATATAAATGAAATGACCAAAAAAAGAAAAAAAAAGCTATTTTAATGTGATGGGACTTTTGCAGTCTTTTTAAAGACACCTCCAGAAAGTAAGGCCTTCTCAGTTCAATGAGGCGAAGTATAATAAGGCTGTTATTCTTTTTAAGGGTTAATAAATGGTAGCAATAAATTTGAGAAAGTTCAGTAGAAAATCTCTAAGAGTTAGACTAGTTTTTCTGAACTCAATATTTATCCTGATTCTGGTTTGGATTTGAATTTCAGAGTTTAATTTTAGTTAGCTACAAATGTTTGGAAAGTGGTGTTGACATCGAGACCATCTATGAATGGCCTACTTAAGAATTATAACATTTTTGTTTAACTAAAATATCCCCTTGCTTATCTTTCACCATTATATGTCTTTGTGTCTGAAAATCCCTACCATAGATGCCTTTGTTTAAAGCAGTGAAGGCTGCTGACAAATGCATTCTGAGTATCATGGTATCTGTAATGCCTACTAGTGATTGATTCTGTTGTAGACGAAATGTTTGAGTTCATTGCATATCTTCATCTACCTGGCAGAGTTTTGAGGGGAAGAGTGGTGAAACATATATGTTTTTGTGGGGACAAGGATTGGATTGTGAAGGTGGGCTTTATTATGAAGCCATAGAAGGGAACAAAAACCCTCAGAAAGAGCAGAAGACCAGGAAAGATTTGTGGTTTTAAGAAGGCTTCTTTAGGGAGATAACACTTTTGCTGAAATTTGAGGAGTATGTAGGATTGAATATGAATACGAGTTGGAGGAATTTCCTAGTTTAGGAAAGAGACTTAGAAAAAACAAGAAGCTGTGAACCTAGTTTTGTATATATTATCTAAAGTGTCAAATTCGTAGAGCCCCTTTACCTTTAATAATTGGAAGGCACAAAAGCATTTTCAACTATGTCTTATATGATATTAAATAATTGTGTAATATAAAATGAGATTGTATATCATATAATAATTTTTATCTCTCAGAACTTTATACTGTAAATTCACTATGTTGCAAATGAACAATACCCATCTTCCTGGGTCAGATAGTGGAGGGAAAAGGAGAAGGTACATTCAACTCATGCAATACCAAAATAACAGTAATCCTGATGATAAAAGGGAAATAGAAAAATTGCTATTTACAAAAAATATTAGTAGATAAAATTAAATTGTTAAAGAAAGCTGTATAGCTCCCACTCATAAGGCCAAGTCAAAAAAAGTTGAGGGCATTTCTTAGAGAAAACACATGTGTGGGAGAGGTAGGGCTGTGCAGAATCAAGAATATTTGTTCTCAAGGAAACTGTCTTGCATCTTTAAGAAAATATTTTTGGTCATTTTTTCCATTTTGCCAAAATACTTCAAAACTTATAATCTGATGTTACACAATGCAAAGTTTCTTTTCATTCATAGATAATGCTAGTTATATCATTCTTTTATAATACTGATTGTCATGAATATAAAACAGGGCAATGGCCATAACATGAGGTGGGTAGTAGAAAGTGTCTCCTTTGAAATGTTCCTATTGAAGTAAAAGGGGCCAAACACAGGGCAGTAAGGGTGTAGGTTAAGTCATCAAAGCAGACTTGGAGCCCAACTGGAAAGAAAATCTGTCAGCTAAATCTTCAAATCTGAATAAGTATGAGCATGAGAACCTGATGTGAAGACACTGTTCAGGGTATGATGGAGGAGAAAGCCAGGTGAGGGATACCTGTTAACATACATATTTTTCTCAAAGTGAACTTGAAGCATTGTGGGTAGTGCAATCTCTGAGTCCTTCAAGGAAATTTCTTAGAGGAGGTAACAATTTTCAATTCATACAGAGTCAAGCCTACCTCCACAATTTCTAAAAAACTCACCTTATGATAGAGAGCTTATGCATAGTAATATTTCATCCATGTTAGCTTTTGCACAGATTTCTTTGATGTTCCATCTGTGTATTTTAGCTAATTTTTTGACTCATGAATTTGTCTTGAGGTTTCTGCTCTTATATTGATGTTCTTTTCTGATACATCAGCTTGGTCTTGAGCTAAGTATATCACAACTGTTTCAGGAAGTTCTTATCATTATTTCCCAATACTCCAAAGTTTAACTTCCTTAACACTAATTTTTGGCACTTCTAAGCAGAATTTTCTAGTTAACCTCTAAGTTGCTCCACAAATAAGAACTAAAAATATACTAAATTGTGGAAAAAAAATGGAATATCCACTTGATATAAAATGTCTTTGCTAAGAGATAGATCCAGACATAGAATATTTATATCTTGAGTTTTAATTCTGTTTTGACAGCGCTTTTCTTCAAAAAGACTAAAGAAGCTCAATTGAGAAGCATGATCAACCTCTGCACATATTTATTTTTTATTATTCCAAGGTCTGAATTTGGTAGAGGCAAATTCACTGGCATCAAAAATCTGACCAACTTGAGGATTGTGAAGTGGTTCAAAGGAAAAGTTTAAAATTTGGTGAAACTTTCTATTTCTTTCTCATTTCTCCTGACTTTCAATAGATGAGGATTGTTCAAGTGGAAGAAATGAATGACAAATCACTAAAAATGTTCAGAAATATTACTAACACCTACACTTGGTATAAATTAAACTATAATAGTCTCAAATTTTCTTTTTTGTTTTTTAATGATGTGTGTATATGACTTAGTGACTTTTTGTTCTTTCCATTGGTGCATTATAGTCACGCATCATGATGGGATTTGTTGTTAATATTTGTATATGTACTCAATATTACATTATGATTTGGCCAATATCATCCCTCAGTAGTGAGTATATTCATAAAATAATTAGTCTTACTGTTCCAGTACTTACTGTACTTTCAGGAAAGTATAGACTTAATTATACAAAACAGCAATGGATGATGGAAACTCAAACTTACTGTCTTCCATGGCTTATAGAACTAAATCATCATCCACCCTAAAAAAACAATGTTAGGAAACTTTTGAGGGCCTGTGAGGATGGCAATATAACTGCTTATATTCACCTCATCTTTCATTGGTGGTTATTAATTACTTTTTCATAAAATCATTCTGAAGGTTATGGTACTTTTAAGTTCATCCCTTATCAGGTACTTACAATTTATATGTAGAAACCAGATGCATTTACATAAAAAAAATCAGATAGTAGCCAAAGGGAAAAGTGAGAATCGCAACCAACACTTTAAGTGTCAGTACATACATTGGTTTGGAATAGTTAGAGAAGACTTAAAAGGAAGCAGATAAATAGAGATAAATAGAGAGCTTATGCATAGTAATATTTTATCTTTATAGTAGACTTTAAGGATGGTGAAATTTGAGGAGGTAGAGAAAAGAATTTGTGTGGTGGCTGAGAAGGGAATATATGTGAATATTTACCATTATGGACACTGTTAGGGTGTTGCTGATGACATGGGAATGAAGAGTTGAAGCTGTATTGTTGTGACCCTTATAAGATTGCCTAAAACCCCCAACCTTCGTCTTAGGGTCAATGAGAAGACACTACAAGTTTTAAGCAGTGAAATGAAAAGGTGAAAGCAATATTTTAAGGAGAAATTTTTTTATTTCATAATAATTACCTTAACTTTTCTATTCTGGTATCTTACAAAATATGTACTGCTAGACAGTAGGGAGTAGGGAGTGGTTTGCAAAGACTTAATCCTTATTCAAAAAAATATTTTTGACGAGAAAGTTGAATTTGGAGTCAACTGCTGAGGGCATTCAAGAGCAGAGAGTTATGCCAAAAGTTTAAAGTCAGAAAGAAAGAGGGCAAGTCAGCTGGTTAAGACCCTGAGCCAGCTCTGTGAGCTCTGCCTTGTGTTCCTATTCTGTGTTGTCAATTCCCCCAGTCCCTTCCTGCTTTCCTTTAGAACATACTAAAACAGACATGATCTTAAGCCATTACCAAATCAGTCATGTAATTAGCAGGATCTAGCCCCATACCTACAGGTTTTTTTTTTTTTTTTTCGGTATTTCTTTCAGATAGCTTAAAATTTTAAGCTAAATAAAATTTTTAGTTTTGTAATTTAATGATAAAAAATGGAAGCTTCTGCTTTCCTGAAAAACCAAAAACAATTTCCAATGGCTTTTTTTCTTAATAATAATAAGAAGAAGAATAAGAAAGCAATTTAGTGTTTGAGAATATGCCATCTCTTTTCATTCTTTGCATGGCTCTTAGAGGCCAGTGGGGGCAAATAATAGTGTTGGTGAGAGGAAAATGAAATACAGAGTGGTGTTTTGTTAGGTAAATATAGAGAATAGTGGCATTTATGATTCTCAGTTTTATTTGTATCAACTCTTCTACAAGTGGCCTACTAGTTATGCATTATATTTCATTGTCAATTTAAATTGTAAATACTCTTTCCTTCCTTTATCATAAAATTGAGGTTATATTTATTTTCTTGACTTCAAGAATTATATAAAATGTAGGGTCTGAGGATATAGCTCAGTTGGTAGAGTGCTTGCCTTGCATGCACAAAGCCCTGGGTTCAATCCCCGGCACTCCACACGCGCGTGCACACACACACACACACACACACACACACACAGTTACATAAAATGTAATTTAATTGTTATGTGATAAACTTCAATGTAATAATTCTCTTTAGCTATATTTCACTATTATAGCTATTTCCCAATCAAATAATTTTTGGAGAGAGCTCCTATAGAGTTTCTAGAAATAAGCAGCTTTTTTTCAGAAAGTGGAAAGAATAGGATTTTCTAAGAACCTGTCATAGAGATAAAGACATCAGAAAGAGCTCAGAATAAGGATTGCTACAATCACGAACAATTTGAAGGTGCAATTTTAGAAATCATTTTTACCTAAGGTGTTAAAAAAGACACAAGTTTGCAGTGCAAGAATCATTTTGCAAAGATCTTGTCTGTTTGATGTTTTACTTGGCTAAGGAAGAAAATAGCTGTTTCATTTTTTGACTGACCTCATGTATAACAGAACAAGGTTTTCCAAAGTAGTGTGATTTAAAGGTTATTCTTCCTGATTAGGCACAGAAAAACATATAAACATTCACAGATACATGACCTTAATTCTGGTAATTTGACTAATATTTGTTTCTATCCATTTACTCACTACATTTTTATCATCACATATGTTTTGCAGACTATAAAAGCTGCTATCAGACAGTTGGCATGTTAGATTTAAAGGTTATTTAAATAGCCATCTATAAATGTAAATATTCAAAGTATTAGTGAAAGTAGCTCTTTTACACCTATATGGGAATCATAATAATCATATGGCAGTTAAGTTGTGCTAAAGGAGTCCTGTTTGAAAGGAGATGGATAGAAATTTTTATGTCTTTTAGATAGAATTATGCTAAGTGTGTGTGTGCGTGTGTGTGTGTGTGTGTGTGCGTGCGTGTAAAATGAAAGAATAGGATGAAAGCACTTTGGAGAAGAAAGTCATGGAAGTGTCCAAGAACAGGAAGGGCCAGGTGGATGGTTTAATTTCATCTTCTCCTTAAACCTATCTTTGTTTCTAATAATCAAATAGTAAACTTTTTCTTTAATGATTTTGGCCATTACCTAAAATCAATGTACTCTGGTGAAATCTTGTAATCAATGATTAGGTATTTGATTAACTTCAATTAGACATCTGTATGTATCTGTATGTATCATCCTTTGTATTTGGAATCAATATGTAAATATGAACAAGTTCTCTCTAGTCTGAGAACCAAGAGCACAGTGTGGATGTGGTGTGACAGAAGATATAGAGAAGTATGTTATTGGAAAGTAGGGAATGAACCATTGGCCATCTATTTTCAGAAGGGCATGAAAGTTCAGGAAATATGTTGCCACATCAGAGAATAGGTGATTTGGAGAGAAAGAAATTAAAATTTTCTACTTCCTCTCCCAGAAGATTATAACTAGTCTTAAACGATCTATAGATTTTAGATTATGTCTACTGACCTCAATAAATGCGACTTTTATGGAAATTTTGTGAGAACTATATATTTCTATTTCATATTTTTGTCTCCTTTAACTGAAACCTAAAAGTACTTCTTGCTCTAATAGTGCTCAGTTTCACCTTAATATTACCTAAGTCCCATTTTAGCTCAGTTTTCTTCAAAGTTATACAGCCATTAGTCAATCAAAGTGTACTTGCTTTTCAGTTTTATACAGAGGCACATGGAATGAGAAGTCTTTCAACCTGAAAAATAGTCTCCCTGAGGCATGAACTTTTCCCTGAATAGGAAGCTGGGATAGAACTGTGACCTGAGGATCTGGTTTTGCTAAGAGGTGATTTTCTGAGACCTCATAAAAAAATATACCTTATACTTGTGTATTGCTTTACAGTTTCACAAAAGATTGTCACATGTATTGTCATCCTTCTTACTAGCACCAGAACTACCACATGAGAGCATTTGCCCCTCTGTTTTATAGCTAAGGAGACTGAAGTACAAAGAAGACCTGTGTAATGTGTCACTGAGCTCAAAAGTGCAGGGTTGGGATTCACATTGGATCTTCAGACTCCACATCCAGTGTTCCTCTACACACTTGACTGGGTGATCACCCAAAGCTTGTCACAGAGTGTTATGGTAAAATGATCCTTTCCAGATCACTATGCTACATGTGGCGTGTAAGCTTTATGCACGTTAGGAAGTTAGTGAAAATATTGCCGATTGTTAAATAAAAACTGGGGTAAGAGAAAAATTGGGGAGGGGGGACTCTACAGGCAAAGTGTATTTCTTCCATGTCTAGCTGGACCATAGCAGGAAGCAGCTCTACTAAGAAATGGCTTTAGATCCATCTCAGCTGGGTTCAAGCCCAGAACTGGGAATAAGAGGACTGAGATATTGCTAGTGGAGCTTGAAGCATCCCAAAGATCATGAAGGCATCAGTATGTGCTGGTGAGATACAGTTTGTGGGGCCTTCAGTCAGTTCACTCTACCTTTCTCTGCTTTAGTCTCATACCACGCAGAAAAAGGTGAACCTTTCCATTTGAGTGATTTATTTCCTTGTCAGATTATTAAAATTTCACACTGTTTAAAATATGGTTAAATTTTAGTATGATGTCTGATACTAACTTTAATGGAATTAATTAGTCAACATTCAGTAGAATTATTTTTCGTAATTTTAGTGGATTTCTAGGTTATGAAAATTATTGGTGACTTTGTCAGTGATTTTTATCTCTAAATTCACAGATTGGATCATTAAGTTTTATTACTAATCAAACAAATAATATTTGGTCAATTAATAGGGAATTGTTTTTCGTGAGCATAAAAGTATGTCTCATGGCATATTCCTGCATGTTACCATGATGTTAAGTGATATAAGCAGGCGAAGAAAGACAAAAACCTCACTGACATGTGGAGATCACACATGAAAGTTAAACTCACAGTCAGGGAAGAATGGTGGTTACTAGATGCTAGGGTATGGTGGGGCTGTGGAGATGGTGGATAGATGCAAAACTTTATTTAGACAGGAGGAATAACTTCAGGAGATGTATGACTACAACATGAACAACATGGAGACTATAATTAGTAACAATGTATTATATTCTTAAAAGTGGCTGAGTGTATTTTATGTGTTCTCACCATAAAAATATAAAGTATGTGAAGTAATGCAAATGTTGCTAGACATTTTACAACATATGTATTTCAAACCACTGTGCTGTGCCCAGTAAATATATACAATTTTTATGTTCATTAAAATAAATATTTAATTTTCTTTGGAAAATCAAGAAAGGATGAATTTCAAACTGACTTACATGTTAGAAGAAAGCAGAGATTTATGTTTGAATGAATCATGAGCAGCTAGTCCTCTAACAGATAAAGAATGATTAAATGTGGTAATGGAAGATATTTTATGAAAGTCATCTCTTGTCCTTCAAAAAATGAGATTTGAGTGTCATTTGGGAGGTTATTTGCTTTCGAACTCAGGTTAGATGACATATTTGATTGTTAATGGCAGGCCAAATAATCACTTTATTTATAGTGAACCTTAGATGCAGAGTTCACTCAAAGGTAGAAACTGAATCCAGAAGTCAGGGGCTCCACTTATGTGCAGTGGCATTGCCTATAATTGTGGCTACTTGAGAGGCTGAGGCAGGAAGATCACTTGAACACAGGAGGGGAGAAAAATAAAAGAAAAAAGAGAAATGTCAGGGACTTATTCTGGAAATAGTAAACAGTATGGCATCTCAGTACAGAGTAGCTAACAGAGGAAAGGACTTGAATGTCAGAATGAGGAATTTGAACCAAATTTTGTGATGGGCATTGTCAAAGGTTTCCTAGGAGATTTTGTTTTTGTGTATAAAACAGAATGTAGAATGAGAAAAAAAAGGAGGAGAGAGGCAATTTGGAAATAACAGCAATGGAATGATGATGAGAAATGACAAAGGACTAAAGACAGTGGTACTGAGAATAAAGAGGGGAAATGGGTGTGATAGCTGTAATGAAAACTGAATGAATATTGATTAGATATTGGCAATCAAGGAAAAGCAGTGTTAAGGGTATAAAAATGTTCCCAGTCTACAGACTCAGGAGAATGGTGTCCCAATGCAAGAACACAGATATTGCATTCACTTAAAACTGTGGAACTGACCTTGGGAGATAAATAAGAGCTGTAAATAGGTATGCAGAAATTGTCAACATCCAGCAGAATATTTGAAATCACAATTCTAGATGAGACTGACAAAGAAGAAAGCTTTGAAAGAAGAGAAGTCCATAGACTATATTTAGGTTGATACCAGAAGATAGGAGATAGGTAGGGATGGAACCAGTGAGAGCCAGAGTAAGAGTTTTGATACAAAAATTCTGTTGGCAAATTGAGTTCTGCAGAGAAATGATGAAAATAAGCAAAAGGCAGTGGATGGATTTGATGATATGCAGTTTTGGTAGTGCAGATAGTGATATATGTTGTATTTCAGACAGTGTGGGGAGAAATACAGGAAGTTGAAGAGAAAGGAAAGGAAGATTGTAGTTGATAAGGAAAAAAGTAAGAACAACTAGGAAAGCTTATTGCTTGAGTGTATATGCATATGTCTAACATAAGCTAAGAGGAAATCCAGTGTGAGGTTGTGAGTCCGAAGTGAGAGGTGGGAGATTATATGTAACCAAGTTCCAGAGAAGGTGAGGCATCAGAGGCACATTTAGAGGGATGATACTTCTTCTCTGAAATGAAAAGTAATAATGAAGATTTGATTCAGGTAGAGGAATGATGAGTTGTTCTTGCCTGATAAAAACGTCACGATAAAATGCAATACATAAAAATGGATTTTGTACAATCTGATTGTACCCTTTGTAAATATTTTCAATGATATGGTAAAAATGCTGTTGCTAAAATGAATTGATATTTCCTTTAATTAATATTTCAATATTACTAATTAGTTTTGGGGGAAGCTATTCCTAGATTTTAAAAACTTATACATCAGAAATAACAGGACAATTAGTATAAAATGAATAAAAATAGATTAACTTTCATCTCAATTTTTTTGATATTTCAAGTTAGTAACCTTAAATAATTTAATATAATATAACAAGTTCATAACTTTAAACAATTCTTGATTGCCACATGCTTGTAGAGCCCTCTCCCATATGATATCAGGTTGGTCTATGTTACTAGCATCATATGGCAGAAGTGAGAGAATGTAATTTCTGATATTAAATTTAAAATTCTGCAGCTCCATCTTGAATGCTTTCTTCTGTGTTCTTTCTCTGTCTCTCTTATATCTCATGAAGGGGGAAGCAAGCTGCTACATTGTGAGCACTCCTATGGAGTAGCTTATGCTGCAAGGAACAGAAGAAATCTTTATACAATAACTAACAAAGCCCTGACATCTGCCAGCAACCACATTAGAGACTTTGGAAGTAGATTCTCTGGTCACAGAAAATTTTGAGATGGCTTTGACCCTGACAACTTGGTGCAACCTTGTAAAGGAACCAAGCCCCCGTACTAAATTGGTCCAATATTTCTGATTCTCAGAAGCTCTAAGCGAAGTAGTGCATAATGTTTTAATCTGCTGACTTTTGGAGTAATTTGCTCTGCAGCAAGAGAACTGATATGCTTTTGACTCAGTCCTAATCTCAGGTTCCCAGTCTCAAAAAACTGCGCCATAATCTGCCTACTTGCACAAGCCAAGATCCTGAGTCATCCAGGACACCACTTTCTTATTCACTTTGCCAATCAATTATGATGTCCTGTTAAGCACCTATTGAATCTGTTGTATACAGGGGACTATTTAGGTAGTGGGATACAATGAACAAAATAAAGAAAAGTTGTTAGAATAATAGATTTGTCTGGTGGTAGGAACAGATGCAATGAAGAAGAAAGCAGGGTGAGATAGAAAATGGTGCTGGAGGACTGGTTTATGTAGAAGGGTCAGGGAAGGCATCTCTGGTAGAGTGTCCTCTGAACAGAATTGGAAAGAACCATGACTTCTGTGTGGATGTCACAGAGAAGACTGGTCCAAGTAGTGGGCAACATTGGTCCAAATACCCATGGCAGAAGTGCTTGATGTGATTGGGGATCAGCAAGGAGGCCACTGTGGCTGGGGCATAGAGAGGGAGGAGTGTGTTGAACTGTATTAAGGTTTTATCTAACAAAAGTTGGGAAACCATTGGAATGTTATGAGTACAGGAGTTACATCATCAAGTTTGGTTTCCAGTAGCATCACTAAGGCCTTGGTGTTGACAGCAGATTTTGAAGAGAGGGATAGGAGTGGAAGAAAAAATAGCATAAAAAATAACAGTTGTGTAGACTAGAGTGGTCTGACATGTTTGTAAGGCAGCTATGACAATTAGCTGATAGATTATATGTGGGAATGAGAGACAATAAGGAATCAAAGATGTCTTCAGGTGACATTGATATGCTCTGGCAGACCATAGAGGCTTGTGTCAGTCTCCTTTGGTCCTCCCATGTCTTCCCTTTCCCCAGCCCAGCCTTGCTCCTTTCGTACTGAGGTAGCTCCCTGCAATTTCTAAGTGATTTCTTCAGATCCCACTCAAAAATGGCTGCTCTGGTAATAATAGAAACAAACAAAATCAATTTTGAAGTTATACTAAACTGAATCCTATCTCAAGTTATGTTAGACATATTTTTTCAAATCTATTGTTAAATGAATATAATGTGTAAGTTGTGAGTTATGATAGTTCATATGTACTAAGTACTTTACATGGATTATTTCTTGACTATTTACTGCAAGGCTATGAAGTATATACTGTTTCTATTATAATTTTGCAGTAAAAAACTAAGGATTTAAAAAATTAGTTAGTCCAGATTCACATAGTTGATAAGTGGTGAGGACAGAAATTGTATATAATTCTCTCACTCCAAAAATCCCTGTCTAGCAAAATTATGTTTCAATGAATTACTTTGTCTCTATAAAGTGAGAAGCATCTTTCACGCATTCAGTTATACTGCTAGTGAGATTATGTTTGTCTCACTTTTGAATAATTTTGATAATGTTATACATTTCAGGCATAAAATTCTTATTGACTGACAAGGATTAGTGATAATGTGCTAATAGAACCTCAGATAGATGATATCATTGCTTCCTATATACTAAATGAGTTCAAGATCCATATTGAAAATTGATAGATGGTACAGTCATTATGAAAAAGCATAGGGATTCCTGAAAAAATATAACTTCCATATGATTCAGCAATCCTTCTTCTAGGTATATATCCAAAGGAAACAAATTCAGTATGTTTAAGAGGTATCTGTATTTTCATCTTCATTGTAACATTATTCACATTAGCCAACATACAGAATCACACTAAGTATTTATTAGTGGATAAATGGATAAAGAAAACATGGCATATACATACAATAGAATGCTATTAAGACTTAAAAAAGAACAGAATACTGTCATTCAAACACAATGAATGAGCCTGGAGGACACTATATTAAGTAAAATTAAACAAACAGCAGAAAAATACTACATTATCTTTCTTTTGGATTCCAAAAGAAGTAGAGAAGAATAGAATGATGTTTACCAAAGGAAAAAATTGGTCAAATGATACAAAATTTTAGTTGGACAGAAGAACTAATTTGAAGAGAGATATTATACATGTTTTCATCATGAAAAATGAGAAGTATGTGAAGTAATAATATGTTAATTAGCTTGACTTAGCCATTCTACAATGTATATATATTTTAAAATATCATGTTGCACATGATAAATGTGTATAACTTTCATCATCTAAACAAAATAATGAATCAATTAATAAAATTACTGAATATTCAAACAATATACAAAATACATGAAAGCCATATTTTAAAGAAGAATTACAAAACAAATGGCCATGTACTTATCACTTGGTTGAGAAATAAGACCTTGCTTATTCCTTAAAAAAATACCCATAGTGATGGCTAATAACTGGCTAATAAAAACTGACTAATAATATTGTTCTATTCTCTGTTTATTCTCAAAAAATCTAATTTTCATGGAAAACTGGTTTGAGGCTAATCTTGGATGCCAATATTGAAATAGCTGCTCTATTTGTGAGTCAAGAACACTGAGTAACTGGACAGATAGAATAATATTCCATTTCCTATTTGGCTTCCCATTTTCTAAATTATTATATTGTCTTAAATTCCCATATTACAATTTATATTATGAGCTACCAAAGCTCAATCACCCAAGGTATTTTTATAGAGAAAATGAAGTTCAAAGATCAAAGTAAGAAAACTGTCTGTGACTTTTTATATTTCTTAGATGTTCATTTCCTCAACTATCTTAAAATTCACGACAGGTAAAATTACATTATCCAGATAATGATAGTAATGCATTAGTCCAATAGTCCATTTGCCTTCTTTTCATTATAAGATGATGTTTTACAAGTACTTACTATGATGATGATGTTGATGATGATGATGATTACTACACATTTTTGATATTTTCTTCCTTTAGGATATAAAGAAAATGTCTGGGAAAGTGGAACTTTATTATATTTTTATATAAAACCAGACAAAGATGCTGTAACTTTTCAAAACTCCTTTGATAAAATATTGGAAATCGTTTTGTGCTTCTAAAGAAATTGGAGACTTCCAGTGGTAACTTGAATCACTTTCTTTCTTTAGCAAACTATTTTGTTTTTAGACAGGATATTTTTCCAATGTAGTTAAGTGTCATATCTGAGTAGAAAATATTTTAAAAATAAGAATGGCATGATGAATTCTACTAGTCTCCTTTTGGGTCTGGGTACTTGTTTTTTCTCAAAATGAAAGCAGACAGTCTAGGCACAAAAATGATCTTAGAAGCTATGTCCTAATATTGCATAATTTTGCTTCTTTGATTCCTTTCCTCTAAGTTTAAAAGACATTGGAAGATTCCTTTTAGATAGGTCTGGTTTGATTTTCATTACTCTTTTCTCAAAAATCTTTTCATGCTGAATTGAAGTATTTAACTTCTTCTAAGAAAGATATTTGAGCAGTGCATCACAGGCAATTCATTTTTCTCTGTATGTCCCTGAAGAGACTAAATTATCAATCCTAATTTTATATTTTTTCCTTCTTTTTGAGTTATGGAAATAGAAGGACATTCAATTATACTAGGAGATTTCAATGGGAGGGGCCAAAGAATAAGAGATGCCCAAAATGAGAACTTTTCATGCATTCTTTGCTATTTTTATATGAGTCCACTTGTGCTGCTATAACAACATATCTAGAATGGGTAATTTATAAGAACAGACATGTATTTTCATAGTTCTGGAGGCTGAGAAATACAGAATCAAGTCTTTGGCATGTGATTTTGGGAAGGATCTGGTTTCAGCTTCCAAGATGGTGGCTCATTGCTGCATCTTCTAGAAGGGACAAATGCTATGTCCTCAGATGGTGGAAGACAGAGGGCAAAAAGGGCCGAAGGGAATGGACACTGTGTTCTCACATGGCAGAAGAGAAAGAAGATATATCTAGTTCCTTCAGCCCATTTATAAGGCTGCAAATTTCACTGATGAGAGCTCTATCCTTATGACTTGACTGTCTCCTAAAAGGCACATCTCTTAATGCTATCACATTGGCAAACAAAACTCAACACAGGAATTACAGGGAATATTCATATCATAGCATATGCTTATTTTATAAAATTGGGATTTGGAAATCATGATTCTTTATAATTGAAAAATTTTCTAGAGTTTAGGGAGTATTTGTTATAGTATATATCTACACATCTCACACTTACATAATGCCATGCCAGGCACTATTCTAATTGTTTTATGTGTATTGCCTTCTTTAATCCATATTTCAACACTATGAGGTATATAGATACTATTAGTATCCCCATGGCAGCCATCTAGGACCAACTTCATGGCTCATGATCTATGCAATTAAATTGGACCTTGGGGACAGGTAGCTGATTTTTTGTCACTATCTTGAAATTTTTGATAACTTTGAATGAGAAGTTCTGCATTTTCATTTTTCATTAGGATTTATAAGATAGACACTGTCCTCATGGAGGAAGGCAGAGGACAAAAGGAGATAAAGAGGTGTTCAGCAAATTATGTAACTGACTAAGGCACTGAGAGGCTATATAATTTTCCCATTGTTGTAGAGTAAGTGATCTTATCTCAGATGTCTGATCTTAACCTCAAACTCTACAGGTGATCAAGAATGATGATTCATATTCAAAATGATATATTCAATATCAACTTAGTATATTCACACTGAACCCACACAATGCAAAATTATTGAATACATTATAAGGCAAATTTTTTATTTGTTTCCTCAAATAGATGAGGAAATTGAGGATCTAGACCTTCCAGAGTAGCACTAATTCCAAGGCAGATTTCTTCCATTTCTTTGGGCAATTGAACTTTTCACAGCTGGAAGAATATGTAGCAGAGAGTTTCAGTTTTATCTTGTAGATGGTGATGGGGCTTGCAAAATTTGAGTCAAAGAATATAAATGTGTAACTAGGCTTCCTAGCCAGCATACATGTTAGATTCACTGGTAACTCTTACAAACATTTCATTGTGACTATTTCATTAAATTCATGAGTAGTATGATAAGCACATTATTAATTTGAGAAGCAATTATATATTCTCAGGTGGAATCTTATTTAAATGTAAAGTGCCTACAGCCACAATACAAAGGCTTTTTTTTTTTTTTGGTATTGGGGTGCTTTACCATTGAGTTTCCTTCTTGGTTCTTTATTTTTCATTTTAAGACAGGATATTGCTAAGTTGCTAAGACTGGCCTCAAATTTGTGATTCTCCTGACTCAGTCTCCTGAGTCACTGGGATTATAGGCATCTGCCTCCATTTTTGGCTTGTATATTTTATTTTTTTGACTTTGCATTTCAATCGATCAGAACACAGATCAGGAAAACGTGTTACCAAGTGAAGTCTAATAAAAATTCTAGAAATGAAATTATTCTTCTTTGTGATCATATTTATTAAACTTTAGAGAATTTCAGAGTCTTCTTCATGAACTAAGATGAACATACTTCTGCAAGGTGATTGAGCATATTTATTGCCACACATTTATATGCTCTATGTTCCTAGAACTCCCACTTTCATACCCTGATCTAGAGTTGGAAATTGGAATATAAAGCATCCCTGTTAGCACAGGTTTCACACTGCTGGTGAATAGTGAGTGAGACAGAATTATGTACAATTTCTGTCCTCACCACTTATCAACTATGTGATACTGGACTAACTATAATTTTTTAAATCCTTAGTTTTGGGGCTGCAAAATTCTCTTAGTATCTATAATATCTACGTAGTATTGCAGTAAATAGTTAAGAAATAATCTTCAAATGTAGTACATATGAAATATAATAACTTGATACTTATGCATTAAAATTCATTTAACTATAGATTTGAAAGAATATAATGCCTAACATAACTTGAGATAAGATTCAGTTAAACATAACTTTGAAAATCAATATTGTTAGAATTATTGTAAAAAATCAACAGAAAGTTACATATATTCCATATACAGTGGTGCAGAGTAAACATTCTCATTACAAAAGGTTGAATAAGGCAATAAAAAGAGGGAGTGGATCCAAAACAAAACCAAAATTCAGTCAGGCAAACAGGTCTTGGTGGCAAGATAGTCTTTTTATAGGGCTTGGGAAACCCTACCCCTTCAACCTTGCTGGTTGCAGTATACTTGGGCTTTCTTTATTCTGTCACTCTCCATAGCTAGCAACTTTTCTCAGCAGATATTCCATATTACTGCTAAATCTTATTTCCTGGGGTCTCCAATGCAGTTCTGACTTCACCTTCAAAATTTCATGCATTGCCCTATCAGGTGCAGTACATACAGATTTTTGACCCCGATCCACTCTGCCTGACCTATCAGCATTTCTGTGAAACCCTTGGTGGAAGGGTCCATGATCCCTTAATGTCAGCATCTTGCATTTCTGCAGAACCAGTACCACACTAATGATGCCAATATCTGCCACTAGCTCACATAGTACTTAGACTCCTGAAACCATCGCTACTGCTGTGGCTGAGTGTCTGTGTAACTGAAGATGGTGAAACAAATTCCCGGGGCCCCTGTGAGAGTAGGGTGACCCCATGATCTTTTCCCGAAGAAATTTTCCTCTGTGCCTTCAATGGTATGGTCCTACACATTCTTGTGATTCTCTCAAGCCATCTATCTTTATTTGTGAGAAGTACTTAACATCTCTTTTGTGGCTATTATCTCTTCAACAAGCACAACTTTCTTGGTCCCAGTTTTACATGAAATTTTCTGATTGAACTGCAAGTTTTGAAAATTCTTCAGCTCTCCTTTATGCTCCTGATTTTCACAGTAAACCTGGTTGAAATCTGCCAGCAAAATCCATGCTACTGACTGAATCCTTCACTGTTTTGAAACTTCTTCTGCTAAATTAATTGATATGTCACTTTTAAATTCAGCATAACACAAAGTTTAAGGGCATGGGCACAATGTAGACAAATTATTTGCCAAAATGTAACATGAATGGTAATGGGTCTAATTCCTAACAGAGTTCTCATTTCCTTCTAAAACCTCATAAGCATAGTCTGTACTGCCTGCATTCTGGTCTTCTGAGCTCCAACCAGAATCACTCATTAAATTTCACCAGCCTGTATTTCCAAACTTTTTCCAACTCCTTCTACAAACCATTTCCAGAGGCTTCTGATTCACATGTTCAAGTTAGTTACTGCAACAGAGCCACTCCTGGTACAAATTTCTGTTTAATTAGCTTTTGTCACTGTGACCAGAATGTCTGACAAGAACAATGTAGAGGAAGGAAGGTTAATTTTGAGCTCATGGTATCAGAAGTTTAGTCCATGGTGATCCTACTCCATTTCTCTGGGACCAAAGTAAAGCAGAACATCATGGCGGAAGGGTGTGGCTACATTCCTGATGGCCAGGAAGCAGAGAAGGGAATGGTGAAAGGGTCACAGGAAAGATGCACCATTTTAGGACACACCCCCAGTGACCCACCTTCTCTATCTATGCTTTACCTGCTATCCTCAGTCCTTTCAAACTAAGATGGACAGTTAGGTTATGATTCTAATAAGCATTTCACTTCTAATTTTTCCTGCATTAGCACAGGAGGTTTTGGGGGACATCACATATCTACTAATACTATCCACACATCTGTTAAAAACTTCCTCTGTACTAGACATTTTGGAGGACATAAGCAGCCCCCTTTTTTGAGAAATGTCTCTCCCTGTTGTCTAGTTATAGTTACATTATTTGTTTTCCCATTCTCTCCCACCTCATTTACCTACATTGAAAGATAAAGATGGTGGAAATACCTGATTACATCTAGGTCAAGGATTAGATCCATTATTAAATTTCTTAATAATGATTGTGGGGACAAGTGCATGGAATACTGCATACTGGCATATGTTAAGGGCACCTGGGTGGCAAACCACTTCCCTCATGTTAGGCACATTGTGGCAAACCACTTATCCTGTAGGCACAGCCCTGGGCGTGAGGCCACATATTGCAGTTCCAACACTTGCTCCACAGTCTGCTCCTAATTTTGTCACTGCAAGGACAGTTGGCCAGAAATTGTATTGGTGACTACCTATAATCTGCTTAGCTACTGCCTGAGTATATATACATGGTAACTATACAATAAAATCAGATCTGCTTCCAGCATGGTCTCTGGAGGTCTTGATTCGTGACTCTGCAGCCACACTCTCCTTTACCCTGTTCCACGGACCTCCTTGCTGGACGAGAAAGAGCCTACACAAATGATGAGTTATCAAGTCTGAAGTTGAGTGCTATGTTGTTGCTAGTAAGTTTCTGTTTGTTTTGAATAATGTCAGGGAAATATGATTAAAAGAAATACTTCCCAATCCAGAAAACCTCTCCATGAAGGCAGTAGAGAATGAGTGCAGTTTTATTATTGAATAAGTATTAAGCCAGAATGTGATGTGCATCAAAACAATCTCTAAGCAATCTGTTTAGAGATCAGAAAACAGAAATAAATCTCCTGTTTTTATATAATCATGTGGATGCAATACTTTCCATATACATTATCATGATGAATAGTAACTAGTCATCATGTAAAAGAGAGGATTTGACAGCATAATTTGTCATACATAGTTCATCCTAAATTCAGATGATAATTGTGGTGACCATCTGGGTTAGCTAATAGACTTTATTCAAGGGGAAACTAAACTTCTAATACCCATATGAAAAGAAATAGTTTTGCAACTCAGAGAAAATGTTAGACTGAATGTTAGACTCCAACCCTCTACCAGAAACTAGGAGTAGGGGTGCTTTCTTTCTTTAGATGCTATATCGATCGATCCAAAAGAGATGTCTCCCAGGTTCTTGAGAAAGACCTTAGGTGATTCCAAAGCTAACAAATGCCTATCCAGTCATCAAAGCATTTTAATACATATCAAAGAGAAGAGAAAGTACTTGCAGTGGATTTTTTCTAAGGTTAAATAGTTTTAAAAAAAGGAGAGAAGGAAAATTTCCTTGTTTTCAGTAGGAAAAAACTAAGTCTTATTTTAAATTTGAAAGATAGAGATGGTAGGAATACCTGATTCCATCTGGGTCAATGATTAATTCCAGTTTGCTTTTGTTCTTACTATTAAGCTACTTCATATTTTATGGTACTTCCTTGTTTACAAAGCAGGATCATGTATATCATTTTATTTGATCTTCACATTTTCTCTGGGAACAGAACAAATATTATTTTGCAGATGAATAACCTGAACCTCAAATTTTGTGACAGGTTAAATGGTGAGTTTTGAACTATACACAGGTCTTCTAGTGCAACTCAAATGCTTCTAAAAATTATCTTTTCCCCCATGTGTCTAAAGATGCATCTAGCTGGGCATGGTGGTATACACCTGTAATCCCAGTAACTCAGGAGACCATGGCAGGAATTCAAGGTCAGCCTGAGCAACTTAGTGAGAGCCTATCTCAAAATAAAAATAAAAAGGACTAAGGATGTGGCTGAGGGTAGAACACACCTGGGGTCAATCCTCAATACTATAATAATACTAATACTAATATTAATAAAATACATCTAACCATTGGAATTGAAGCTTGAAATAAATGATCAATTCAGAGTTCAGAATTCTTTGCAATAGATTGTGATGCAACAAAGGCACCCTACAAATTTCTTTGTCTACTACCTCCCATTCACTTCACCTCTCCAGGATCCCACAGCCTTCCCAGCCTGGCTTTCATCTCTGCTGAAATGACTCTTTCAACAACTGATTACTTTTTAGTGGTCAGAACCTGTAATCTTTCCCCTTCCCTCATGCTGTTTGTTTTTGTAGTTGTTATTGTAGTACATAATGTAATGCTTGCTATTTTAACCACTTAGGTGTATAGTTCAGAGGCATTAAGTACATTCGTACTGTTGTGAAACAATCACCACCACACATTGTCAGAACTTTTCTGTTTTCCTAAACTTATGCTTAGTAAGTTCCCACTTCTCTTTCTTCCAGCTCCTGGCTTCCATTCTGCATTCTCTCTCTGGATTTAACTACTCTATGTATCATTTATCATGAAACCATACAGTATTTGTCCTTTTACATCTGGCTTATTCAGTTGCATAATGTCTTCATTAAGGTTCATCAAAGTTGTAGTATGTGTGAGAATTTTATTACTTTTAAAAGGATGAATAATACATACGTGTGCACACACACATCACCTTTTGCTTAAACTCAGTGTGTGTGTGTGTGTGTGTGTGTGTGTGTGTGTGTTAGATGTTCATTGCTGTGATCAGAATAACTGACCAGAAACACTCAGAGGAAGAAAAATTTATTTTGAGCTCATGGTTTAAGAGGTTGGTTCAGTCCATGGTTGGCAAAGTCCATTGCTCTGGGCCCAAGGGGAGTCAGAGCATCATGGAAGAAAGGCATGGTGGAGGAAAGCTGCTTACCTCATGGTAGCCAGGAGACAGAGCAAGAGGAGCCAGGAACAAAATATATAATTCCCAAGTTATGTCCTCAGTGACCCAGTTCCTCCAGCCATGTCACATTTGCCTACACCTACTACCTATTCACTTAAGTTATTAATCCATCATATGGATTAATCCACTGATTAGGTTATGGCTCTTATATTCTAATCATTTCACCTTTTGCATTAACACAGGAGCTTTTGGGGAGACACCTCATGTAAACCATAATACTCTGCTTGATTTCTGTTACTTGTAATCAATGTTTCTAATTCAACTTTCAGTGAGAACTCTATTCCTCCTTGTCAATAACTTGCAATTAACTCCACTTGATTTACCCTGCTAATAAATATAATAAATACATCCATGATATAGTCCTATCATTTTCTGTTTGTCAATGTGAAAATATTAGGTAAGGTGAAGAAAAATCTTCAAAATTTGTTGTTATTGTTGTTTAGTATAACAAGGGCAGGAGAAAGGATACTTTCTGTGTGAGAGTCTCAAAGATACAGGTCACTGGTGCCTCTGAGGTTTGTATTCTCTCTTATCCCAAGATGTCAGAGCACAATAGACTATGCAGCTAATCAAGCTGAACTCACAGGACAGGGAACAGCAACATTATTGGGGTAGAGTTATGGGGTAGGAAAATGGAGAACAGGTGGTGTAGAATTTGCTTGGGACCCCACATTTTCAGCAATGCCAATCTCCTGATATTTCTGCTTTAAGATCTTATGAAGTAGAGAGAATTAAATGATATAATTTATATAATTATATACAACATTTTACCTGTTTGGCATTTAGTAAAAACTCAGCTACAGTTAACTATCTTTCCTACCCAAAGGGATATTTTTATGTAAAAAGTTAAAGTTTCTATTATTTTGAGTGTACATTTCCCCTAGCTGGCATTTAGGGACCATAGGATATAGACATTTATTTTTTTTAAATGAATGTCTGCATTTAATGTAACAAGATGGCTTTCTAATTGTGCAGTAATTAAACTTAAACAAATGCCAAAATCATAAAGGGGCACCGACCATGACATCATTTAAATGTGAAATGAGGATAAGATCAATGCCTTGATTTTCTATAGTCATTATTTGGGTCACATAAAATGCCAGTTTCCCATGTTCATTCTACTGTCAGATCTTCTGAAGCAGTAAAGAAGAAAAAAAAATTATAGTGTACCTCACTGACAACTTAGAAGACTGATTTAATATCCTTTAAGGATCTATAGAGTTTTACTAAATAAGAGTTCAGCTCAAATTAAAATGGAAATTACAGTAATATTTTTCCTCTGAGAAGGAACTCCTTTGTCTGATCTGTCACTGTATCATCATTTATTCTTCTGTTATTAGAATGATCATTCAATCATATCTTCTGCTTTTAGGATTAATTACAAGCTTAAAGACTTGCCGTCAACTCACTACCCAATGCCATAGCTATATCCTAGAACATATCATCAGGACTCTGACAAAACAGGATCTTAAATCCACATGTATTTTTCTGTCCTGATTTTGAAAGAAAAGTGAGTTCAAGTAACTGCATACTTTATCAGTAGCAGGAAATCACTGGATTTAGGTTTTCTTTAGTCTTTTACCTTACTTTTGTAAGGAATTTTACCTTGTCTTTTGCCAGAACTACCAGTACAGATCTGGAAAAATTATCGGTTTATCTTCAGTCGATGGAAATGACAGAGTTCAGGCCTAATACCATGCAGCACCTGCAAACTGTCAGATGTGATTACAGGTCCTGTTCATAACCCATTCAGTGTCCTAATGTGGCACTCACTGCTGTCTCTCTGAAGAATGTTTGTGATCTTTATTCTTTTAACACTGGGGTCAAACTTCATGAGAAGACAGCAATCCTTCAAATCTTCAATGTCCTTGCTTCTCTTGACCCCGAATGTATCACAGTGTTCTGTTTATGGTTGTTAGAGTGCCACAGAGCAACCTCTGTACGATTGCCTCTGAAGCATGATACATTTCCAGTTAACGCTCTGTGAATTTGGTGTGGTGTTTTTATTTGCCTCACTGATACACAGAGGGTCTTTTCTAGTTTCCAACTGTAATCTTTTCCACTACAAGGAGGCTACTGAAAGTATTTTTGATCATGGAAATGAGATTTTAAAATTAGACTCATGATTTCATGTAGGGCACAGAGCAGATTTTTGTCTTTACTGGGAAGAAATTTCTCCTGGATATCAACATTAAAAACAATTGAAGCTCAATAATGCAGAATGCTAAAAGGTGTCAAGGCTAGTATTGTTTTACTAAAACCAAAATGAAAAAAAAAATCCACAAAAACAGAACACCAAACTTCTTGAAATTCAGGCAGTATCTGCTTCATTCTTCCTTGGTTTGTGTTTCTACTAGATGTTGTAGACGTTTGACAAATTTTCATATCCTCTTCATCAATTCTTAACACTTTCATTTCACCTGAGAAATAATTGTGACTGTGAATATTCCCAGGACAGAGGGAGGCCTTATTTATCTGTATTTCTCGAGCATGCTGTGCAGTGCCTGACTCTTAGTGGAGCTCAATAAATAATTGCTGAATGAAAGAGGAGTTTTCTGTTATCTCACGCCTTGCCACGGCTAAAACTTTCTATTCAGACACCGTCGCTTGATGACATTTAAGAATTTGTTATAGTATTTTTAATAACACGTGGAGCTGTGACCTTTATGTTTGATCTTAGGGGGAAAAACAGGGTTCTATTCCTTGAGTAAAAATTGTGTTGAAAAATATTTGCTAGTGGCTTTGTCTTGTGGTTCTGGAAAACTCTCAAGTTGTAGGAGCCTCTGTTCTCACACATTCCTAGCTGCCTGTCACACCACCCCACCTACAGGTCCCAAGGCTATCATAAACTCATATGTGTTCCGAGTTCAACATATTTTTTCTTCTTTAAAGCTACTCCACCTTGATTTTTCTGTTAATACCTTCATGTTTACTCAAACTACATTTTTCAAGAAACCTAGATGTGGGCTTGACTTCTATCTTCTACACATACTTCTGATGCTCCCAATTTACCTTCTTGGCATCACTTACATTTGAGTCTCTGCACACCCAACTGCCACTTGCTTCATTACATTTATTTCCTTTTTTGTTGTTGTTGTTCTTTCTGTTTCTAGTCTCTCCCATTTAAATCAATATTAATCATTTTAAAGCAGAGTTAAAATTATGTCACCCAATCATTCATGCTTTGCCCTAATGCCTCCAATGGCTTACAAAGTGTGGACATTTAAGTAGCATTAACCAGAAACATGCAATGAAGGCTAGCCACGACCTGGAGAGCACGATGCTCAGTAAAGTAAGCCAGGCACAGAAAACAAGTACTACATGATTTCACTGATATGTGGGATCTAAAAAGGTCAGACTTTTAGAAGTAAATATACAATGGTGTGGTGGTTACCAGGGGCTGGGGTGTGGTGGTGAAATGAGGAGATATTAGTCAAAGGGTACAAAGTTTCAGTTAGACAAGAAGAATAAGGTCTGGGTACATATTATACAACATGATAAGTGTTTCTGTAGTATTATATAATACATTATATAATATTATATAATACACTAGTATTATATATTTGAAAATTGTTAAAGGAGTATATTTAATGTTCTCAACAAAAAAATGTGAGGTGATGGATATGTTAATTAACTTGATTTAATCATTCTACAATGAAACTTGATTTAATCATTCTACAATGAATACATGTATTAAGACATCACATTATGCCCCATATATATGTAATTTATATTTTTAATTAAAGATAAATCTTCAATAAACCATAAAACTGCTATAACCATTTATGAGAAACAAAAGAAAATGTATTTTATTTAAGCCACTATATTTTAACATGTTATCAATAAGACAATTTACATTCTTTGTTTTCCTACCCACTCATATTCAAGTGCTCAGAGGTCACATGCAGCTAATGTTCACTGTATTAGCCAATGAGGCTTTAGAGCTTTCAATATCTTTTACAAACCTTGTTCTGATTCTATTTTTCTTTCTTCTGTGTACACTCTACCCACCAGTTCATGTCCTTAATATACACAAGTTATTTTGCTCTCTTGTTCTCTCTCCATTTCCAAACCCTGCAAGTCCTTTAGGGCTGTGTTCAAATGGCACCTGACCTATAAGATATTATCTTTCCCCATACAAAATAAACTCACCCCTCATGACTTTCCACAGCCTATTTTCTTAATTCTTCTATGTATGTCATCTTTATTAGGTCATATATTTCTTAAAGTTAGAGACTGTAGTTTCCTCACTGTGTCGTGTATGATGCTTAGCCCTATGCCTTACTCAGAAGGGTGTTCCTGAATGCTAATGACTCTTAAGTTAAACTACTCCAAAGACAGCTTTATTAACTGGTTTGAGAAATGATTGCAAATGGTCAAAAATGGAAAAAAATGTATGTGTATGTATATTGGATTTATGTGATTTTAAAATAGTAAGCAGAGCTTTTAAGTTAGCAGAAAACACAGCTTTACCAACAATCACATACTCATATGGCTTATGCAAAGAATTTAGAGGGACATATTTTCATTTAATAAGTGCCAGGAGAATACTTTCATGGCTTGTTTATAATCACCTTGATTAACCATTTTTTGAAAGTAGATGCTGCATGAAGTTGCTTTTATTTTAATTATCAGTTCCTTGCTAAGGACCATAAGTAATCAGAAAGATCCTGTGCTTCTGCCATAAAACTATGCTTTCTTTTTGGATTCTTTTACACTCAAGGTCACTGAGTCAGGTAATCATGAAGGAAGATGGTGTCTCAAAATTTCCTTGGACTAATACCTACCATTGCAAAACAGAATCTTCTAGCATAAAGGCCCAGAATCTAGGAATTGGTGCACTAGAAACATGGCAAGTTTTTATATTTCAACAGAGCTTCTTTGCCTTCCTTCGATATAACTTAATAGATATTTCTGTTTGGTCAGCAGAATGTAGCAGATGCTTCCTTTGCATCCCCTGAGACCTCCTTGCATTTTCTCCCATGTCAGCCTGAATTTCAATGTCCAGGACCTTTGCACAGCAAGCTGTGAGAGAATACTCCTAGGTGCGGCTCCTAACCAATGATGGAAGAGGGTGGAGGTAAATGCCCTCTAGCTGCCTCCCTCAATCCTTGAGTGAGAGGCATATAATTACAGTTTTCCAGACTGTCCCACCCACCCATTTCAGTGGTCTTTATTGCTTGCTGCTTTAATAATGCAAATTGTTGTTGGCCTTCCCTTGGTTTCCTGTCCAGCAAAGGGATTACTGCACTTCCCAAATTCAGGTGCACCCAACCCTTGACTCAGCATCTGCTTCCTAGAGAACTCAGTCAAAACCCTGAGCTAATCAAGGTTTAAAACCCTCAATGTGGTTTTAATTTTTCTTACCTTTGTTTCCTTTTACCCAATCTTTTCTCCTTTCCCTCTTTTCCCTATGATTTTCTTTTCTTTTCCAGTCCATATCTGGGCTGCTTTGAGTGACGTCAATCTAGTCATAGAGTAGGCTTTCCACTGAATTATGTTATGTTTCACTGAATGTAGCATAAAATCTCTGCTAGCTGATTTGTTCCCCACCCTTTAAAAACAAAACAAACTTTTTTTTTTTTTTTAACTTTTGAAGCAGACTATTTTCACTTATTGTTGACTTTGATGACACTGGTTTTGTTTTTTAAACTTCTTTGGGAGGGAACAAAAGATTCTATCCAAATTTGTTCCAATTTATCCCTATAAATAAATATCCTCATCAGACTGCATGGAGAAAATAATGTTTGGTTTTTTTTTAGTATCTTTTTTTTTTTTTTTTTAGTTGTAGATGGACACAATGTCTATTTTTTAAAAGATTTAAGTTGTAGATGAACACAATACCTTTTTAAAATTTATTATTTTAATGTGACGATGAGGATCAAACCCAGTGCCTCACACATGCTAAACCAGCACTGTACCACTGCATCACAATCCCAACCCCAATACCTCTGTTGTATTTATTCATTTTTATGTGGTGCTGAAGATCGAACTAGCACACGTGCTAGTCAAGAGCTCTACCACTGAGCTATAACCCCCAGTCCATTGTTCATTTTAATAAAACATCAACACCAAAGCCATCAAGGAAAAAAATTTACTTATTCCATGAGATCAGGGGCATCACCTTTCTTGCAAATGGTATGTCGTCAGTGCTGAGAGCTTCCCATGACACCTAAAAGATATTCAAAAAAATTTGCTGACAAAATGAATGAATGAATTAGTGGATGAGTGAGAGAAGAAGGTTCACAGAAAAGAAGCAAAGCAAAATAAATCATGATTTTTGAGGGGATTTAGATTTCCAGTGTAGTGCTTGTGCTGGCATTCTTTTAAGTCCTGGCTCTTGGGTTCCTCAAGATATTTCTGTACTCTTATAGTAAATCATTACTCCTCCATTTTTCTCCTAGTACTTCCTAACTTGAGTGAGTTTTTAACTCTCAACCAAATTAACTTTGACCAAGGAAAATTTCTCTAGAGGGTAGCTTCATAGGAACATATTTAGTCTTACTTTATTTAATTAATTAATTTATTTATTGGTACTGGGAATTGAACTCAGGGACACTCAACCACTGAACCACATCCCCAGCCCTTTTTCACATTTTATTTAGAGACAGGATATTGGTGAAGCTGTTAGTTGAAGGAAGACATTGGATAGCTTCACGGAATAGCTTATGGCTTTGCTAAATTGCTGAGGCTGGCTTTGAACTCACCATCCTCCTGTCTCAGCCTCCCAAGCCCCTGGGATTACAGGTATGTGCCAGTGTGCCCGTCTCATGTTTAGTCTTAGAGGAGGGACTGTGACATTGTAGGAATTCATCAAGATGCTTAATGAATGCATAATAAGGCTCTTGAAATTTTTATTAGAATTGCATTAAAATTGTAAATTAATTTGGGTAGATTTTGAATCTTTAAGATTTTACTTATTTTTAAATCAACAGTGAATGATCGTACACATTTATGGGATACAGTGTGATATCTTGGTACATGTAAACATTGTACATGATCAACTCAGGATATTAAGGTTATCTATCATTTTAAACCTCTAGCATTTCTTTATGATGAGAACATTTAGAATTCTTCTAGCTATTTGATTTATGTGTTAACAATATTTTTAATTATAGTTACCCTTATGTTTACTGGTACACTCAAACTTATTTCTTCCCTCTACCTGTGTCTTTGTATCTATTGACTGATCTCTCCCAACCTCTTTCCCCACCCTCTCCACTATTCTACTCTCTGCTTCTATTAACTCAGCTTTTTTAGATTCCACATATGAATGAAATCATGTGATATTTGTCTTCCTGTTCTTGGTTTATGTCACTTTGCATAATGTCCTCCAGGTGCATTCATGTTGCCCCAAATCACAGGATTATGATTTTTTTCTGATTTGCATTCCATTGTGCATGGAGAGTACATTTTCTTTATCCATTCATCTGTTGATGAAACTTATGGTTATTTCAAATCTTGGCTATTGTGAATAGGGCTACAATAAACACTAGAATATGAATATATATATCTTTTCAACATATTAATTTTGTTTCTTTTGGATATATACCCAGTAGTGGAATTGTTGTATTGTATGATAGTTTTATTTTTAACTTTTCAAAAGAAGACATAAAAATGGATAATAAGTATATAAAAAATGCTCAACATCACTAATAATGGAGAGAAGGTCAAGTCAGTGGAACATCACTTCACTTCACTCTGGTTAGAATGGCTCTTATCAAAAGGACAAAAGATAATAAGTGCTGGTGAGGATGTGAAAATCTTAAACTCTTATACTCTCTTTGTGAAAATGTAAATTGATACAGTCACTATGGTAAACAGAATTGATATCTTTATGGTAGTCTATTTCTACTCATTAACTTGGTACAACTCTCCTTTTATTTAGGTGTTGATTTTTGTTATTTAATAATTTTATCTATAAAATATTGACATTTTCTTAGATTTATACATAGCTATAATAATTTTTATTGTGAATACAAATAGTATTTCTATTTAAAATTATTTGAGTTTTGACAGTTTCAGAAATATTAATTTTTCTTATGATTTTATCCCAGTGACTTTCCCAGATTCTTGAATTTTGTTTGTGATTGAAAGTAAGAGCTGCTAATGATACTAGTCACATCTTGTTACCAGGCACAGTTTTAGGCACTAAATGAGTGTTAACACTTTAAATTATCACAATAACACTACAAATAAGTATTGTTATCCCATCATTTTAAGATGACGAAATTGGGAAGAAGAAAGGGAAAGTAACTTGTGCATTGTTGCATATTAAGTAGTAAAGCCAGGATTTGAACTTGCTGGGGCTATCCTCAGAGCTCACTGTCATAAAAATTATGCACTACTATATATTATACAATCATTTCATTTGCATGGGTTGCTAATTTCATAACTTCATTTTTATTCTTATTTCTTGTATTACTATGTTAAGCCCTTCAGTGCAATGTTGAATAGCAGATGCTGATTTTCTGGTGGGAGATAGGATTGGTAGCCTGTTGTATGATTCCCAAATATACCCATTTCCTTATATTCACACACTACCCTCTGAATTTTTGTCAGGGTTTGTCTTTGTGACTAATAGAATATAGTATAAATGAGCCTATGTCACTTCTAAGGGTAAAACATAAATGGCATTGTGATTTTCCCCTTTCTCTCTTGAATTGCTTGCTCTGGATGAAGTTAGTTGTGATGTCATGAGTTCCTCTGTGGAAGGGCCCATGTGGTGAGGAACTGAAGCCTCCAGCCATGCAAATGAGCCATCTTGGAAGCTGATCCTTCAGTCCCCATTAAGTCTTCAGAAAAGTCTAATTCTAGCTGACTTTCTTCCGTGCAATCCATGAGGGATCTTGAGTCAGAAACTGCCAGCTCTGAAATTCCTAGATGCCTAAGGCATAGAAACTATGAGATAATAGATATTTATTGTTTTAAGTCACTAAATTTTGGAATAATTTATTATGCCAGAATAGATGACTAATATAGTAGGTTAAGCACATTTGAGTCAGTTATGTCCCCTCTGTTCTAGTATTCTTAAGGATTTTCTGATATTTGTTTTTTTGTTTGTTTTTGAATCATATCTAGGTATTAAATTTAACACATTTCTTTTCTTCCCAAATATGTCAAGTTTTCCTTTTTTTATTCTGTGAATACAGCATATTACATTGGTAGAATTCTGCTTATAACTGCATATTTAAAATTTACTTCTGGATTTGATTAGGAGAAAATCACAATGCCAAAGTCTTGGTTTAGACATTTTTCATCTCCATTTCTAGGTAAGGCTGGTTTTTATATTAATTTTATTGTTTCTTTTTAAAAATTATCTTTGCCTTATTTTATATGGAGATTTTACTAACTCTCCCTGTACATATTTTTTCACAGACATATTCAAGCCATACTTCTCATCTCTTCCACTGTATTCCACTCACTGCCTCTTCCTTTAATCAGTTACCTTATGCTGTATTATCACCTTGACTTTGTCATAGATATAAGCTGACAAGTTAGTTTTGTTAGTTAATTAGCAACTAGTATAGGGATAATGTAACCATTTTCAGTCTTGGTAGATGTGTGTCATTAGGAAGAAATATGAACAATAATGATTCATTTGAGTGACTTTTGGAAACACACTTAGCTTTACTAAGCTTCAATATGTTTACCTGTGAGTGAGTATAATAGTTACTCCTATTGTATATAGAAATAGTATAAAGACCAAAGGAGATAGTGCATTTGGAGTTAATTTTCACATATGATGAATTGTATATATACTGCAAATACTATTGTTCCTTTGTTATTGGACATCTAGGAAGGCATTTCAGTGCTTACTCACTAAATTTTTTGCCATTTAAAAAGTTTTCTAGCCGGATGCAGAGGCACGTGCCTGAAAACCCTGTAATCCTGCGGCTCAAGAGGCTGAGGCAGGAGGATCGTGAGTTCAAAGCCAGCCTCAGCCTCAGCAAAATTAAGGCACTAAGCAACTCAGTGAGACCCTGTCGACCCTGTCTCTAAATAAAATACGAAATAGGGTTGGGGATGTGGCTCAGTGGTTGAGTTTCCCTGAGTCCTAAGTTCAATCCCCGGTACCAAAAAAAAAAAAAAAAAAATTGTGCCTTTTATTTGAACTCTTTTTTTTTTTTTAATTCTCTGTTTACTTTGAGATCAGAGTAATCTTTTTTTATTTTTATTTTTTTCATCTTTCATACATTTGATTCAAGTGAGTTATGCATTTCCATTTTTACCCCAAATACAGATTGCAGAATCACATCAGTTACACATTCACAATGTTTACATAATGCCATATTAGTGACTGTTGTATTCTGCTGACTTTCCTATCCCCTACTATCCCCCCTCCCCTCCCCTCTCATCTTCCCTCTTTACCTCATCTGTTGTTGAACTCTTGATACATGAGATCAAACACAAAATATTGAGAGAATTTTTGGTCCATATATGCAGCGCTAGACCTCAGGGCAGAAAGCACCTGAGCTTGGAGGTTAATCTGGCGAGCTGCTGAGAGCTCCTAAGTACCCAACTGTGTCAGGAGATCTTGTGTATTGAATGTGTTTTGTGGAGGGAGAATGTGTGAAGACAGACTGAGAAGACAGACAATTCACAAGAATTATAAGCTTGTTTAATAGAAGTAGAGGAAGACAGAAAATAATGGTTTGATTACCACAGCAACTGTGTATTCATTTATTATAGCAAAGAGCTAATATCAAGGTAAACATATGCCACTGGTAATTTTTTAGAACTGACTTATTTTTAGCAATTTTATTTGCTATAAATAAGTTGTTGATTTGTTTCCCAAGAGACTCTATTTCACTTTCAAAATATACTGATATCATATTTTTCCCCTTTAATCTGGTAATGTGATAAATTTCATTGATAGAATCTATTTGTTCTTGAGATAAATTCTGTTCATGACAAGATCATTATTATGCCATCATTTATGTGGTTAAAACACCTGAATAATAGAGAATAATTATCTTCTTACATATATTCACAGCATATAAGATACCTTCTTTGTCTTTATTCACTGAAAAGCTATCAACTTGGTCTGATTTATTCCCTCAATACTCTCACTGCTTTCACTAATGGTTCTTTGTGTTCTCTATTTTCTTTGTAAATGCTTGTTTCATTATTTTTACTTAAATTGGAAAAAGCTTTCAAGAATGTAATTTTCAGCCTTATTCTAAGTATTTGGAAGATCTGTGCCAATTTCTCTTTTTAATCTTCAATTCCCCCTTTTCTGAAACAAAGGCAAGTGATTCATATGCGTGTATGTGCTCTAATGACTCTATTAGAAGTTAATCTCCAGTGGTGAGTAAGGCTGCACCAATTTTGCTTTTAAGTCCAAGAAATAAGGAGGTAGAGGCAAGAGGTTTAAAGAACACTTAATGGTTAGCTACAGATATAAGTGGACATATGTTAAGTCAACATTTTGTGGCTTGCTGATATTTTCCATTTCCTCTTCCTGTAATATTTTGCCGAGGATGTTTTGAAGAGATGGTTTTCTAGCTGCAAATTCTTTTAACTTTTGTTTATCATGGAAGGTTTTAATTTCATCTTCCATCCTGAAGCTTAATTTCGCGGGACACACAATTCTTGGTTGGAACCCATTTTCTTTCAGTGTTTGAAATATGTTATTCCAGGATCTTCTAGCTTTCAGAGTCTGTGTTGAAAGATCAGCTGTTATCCTGATTGGTTTACCCCTAAATGTAATCTGCTTCCTTTCTCTTGTAGCTTTTAAAATTCTCTCCTTATTCTGTATGTTGGGCATCTTCATTATAATGTGTCTAGGTGTGGATCTCTTATGATTTTGCACATTCGGCGTCCTGTAGGCTTCTAGGATTTGGGATTCTGTCTCATTCTTCAAGTCTGGGAAGTTTTCTCGTATTATTTCATTGAATAGATTGCTCATTCCTTTGGTTTGGACCTCTATACCTTCCTGTATCCCAATGACTCTTAAGTTTGGTCTCTTTATGTTATCCCATATTTCTTGAATGTTCTGCTCATGGTTTCTTAACAGCTTTGCTGAGCTGTCTATGTTCTTCTCCAGTTGAAATACTTTGTCTTCATTGTCTGATGTTCTATCTTCTAAGTGTTCTACTCTGCTGGTAGTATTCTCAATTGAGTTTTTAAGTTGCTTTATTGCTTCCTGCATTTCCAGGATTTCTGTTTGTTTGTTTTTTATAACCTCTATCTCCCTGTATAATTGATCTTTTGCTTCTTGGATTTGTTTATGTAATTCATTGTCGAAGTGGTCGAAGTGGTCTTTCATTGTCTGATTTTGCTGTCTAATGTCTTCCTTGAGACTCCAGATCATCTGAAGCATGTATATCCTGAGTTCTTTATCTGACATTCCATCTGCTGCAGATATTACCTCTTCTAAAGTTGAGTTGACCTGCATTGCTTGTGGTCCTTTCTTTCCTTGTCTTTTCATACTGATTGCGTTTCTTTCTGCTTGGTGAAACTGTTGTGTTATTGATTTTTCCCCCTATATATATTTATATTGCTCTTGTATAGTTGCAAAGTCTCCCTCGCAGGCTTTGGCGGTGGTTCTGCCCCTCCTCCAATTGGGGCAATGTGCCTACCACGCCGGCAGGATGGATCTTCTTTTCTCAGATTTCGATGGTTATTATTTCAGATCAAGAATTTTTGAAATACCACCGCATCTGTCTTTCTTAATGAGGAGTGTGACTGAAGCTTGAACATCACAAATACATTTGTCTTGGAATTAAAAAAAAAACACCAAAAAACACAAACTTGTTTCACAAAATCAAAGTGTTTATAGGAAAGGCTAAAAATGGGGTAGAATATTAGGAAAATGCAGAAAAGAATTGGCAACCCTGTTATAGCTGTTCCTGACAATAGCTGACCCTTGCAGGGCTTGTTTCCAACTGCTGTTGAGTAGTTCTGGGTCACTTCTCAGCAAGGAACTTCTGGCTTGAATTAGAATGTATAAGTGGCACACTGAGGCTTTCCCTTAAGGAGATCTCTGGGTCCCAGTTCTTAAAAACTCTAGCTGCCTCAGGCTACTTAATGACACATCATAGGGGATGGTTCCTGCTTTTGAAGATTACAAAAACTCACTTTTTGTTTTAAATAGAAGCAGCAAATTCATGTGAGGCCACTTATCAAAGCCTCCTGGACAGATGAACACTAGGGCTGCCCTGTGTCAAAGCCATGAAACAATCCTGCCAATGGTAGAGGATAAAAGTTTCCTTTCTCAGTGAGACTTCTCAGTATAATCCAGATCTTGGGACTCCATTCTCTCTTATGTATTAGAGCATAAAAAAAAAAAAAGAAAGAAAGGGTGATATAAGACATCACACAGCTTTGAGAACACACAGTATTTTTATCTCTCAGAAGATAGGTATTTTGTTGAGAATGGAATTCCTAAGCTCTAGGGAGAGAGGTAGGAATGTCATACTGGAATTTTTTTTTTTGGTGTGTGTTTTATAGTGTAAATCTCATGATTGGATTTATTCTTTTACAATAAGTGTTGACTGAGAACAGAGCAGGAGTCAATAACTGTGTAAAGACAAATATTTCTTCCGACTTTCATATTCCAATTTAATTCTTTTTTTAAAAATATAATCAATTTCTACCTAAATTTTATTCTGATCAAATATATGAATAAACTCTGGAGTTGAAAAGTGCCCTGAATTAGGATAAACCTAATAATCACCTGCAAAAAGGCTACATTAAACTTATAGAGCAGGGACTTAATTTTCAAGGAAATATGTATTATTTATGGTGGATCACGAAGAAGAGACAGACATTGGACCTGGGCTGTGGGAACTTGCAATGTAACTACATCAGCTTTGAGTAGTTTAGATTCCTTTGGGAACATGATAAAAGTATGGTCCCCCCCTTAAAAGGGTAAAGAAAGTGTTTTACCTTTTGCAGCAGTATCTCTGTTTTCCCTGCTTCCCTCTTATGGCTTTAGCCTTTTTTCCCAATCATAATCCTCAGCAAAACATAAAGAACCTTCTAGGGGAGATAGAAATGCAAATCATCTGTGGTAATGGCTCACAACAAGAAACACAGCATTTTGGAGGAAAGAGAAGTCACAGATTAGCAGGCGTGTTGGAGAAGATCACTCAGTGCTGGTCTGACCTCACACATCATCCTCAGGACATAGCCTCAATTGAACAATAAATTTAATTTTTCTGTAACTTTATGTAATTTTTATTTTGAGCTATTATTCTTCGATTAGTGGATGTTTAACTTCAATCAATTTGGGTTTTTGTCTCCTTCCTCCACAATCTGATGATAATAGAGTATGAAATATGAAGGTAGGTGTGAGAGCAACATTTGGTCCTAGGTTTCTACACCTGACAGGGGTGGGGACATTAGTAGCAGTGAGATGATGAATAAAGATGGCTCCATCAGAAATGATCAAGAATGCAGAGCACATCAGTTAATTTTTCAGAATGATACCTCACTGTGTAATAAAAAGCTTTAAATCATTTAATTGCAAGGAGCTTTCATAAGAAAACCCAGATTTCTGATTTCTCTTGAAAAATCACACAATACTGGTTCCATATTCCTACAACACTTGTTTATTCTTGAATCTGTTAACTTCTGTGAGCAAGCCCAGTCTTGAGGTTTGACTTTGCAACCTTTAATGTAAAAGAAGGGATCTGGACTGAGTCTTGAGGGAAAGGTGGAATATTTTAACAACAATGAAAGAATATAAGCAAAGGCTAAGGCAGGGGATAGTGTGGCACATATCTAACATAGGCTAAGCAGTCAAGTTTTAGTGTAAGTTCAGATAAATGTGGAGTTGGACATAGAATTGCAGAGATATGGGTCAGACCAGGAATTGGGGATTTTGAACTACAGAGAATCACTGATGAATTGTAATGGATGTGTTAACTAACATTTTGGTACATTATTATATACATGGTATCTAGAACAGATCTGATAAGAGAAAGAAAGGTAGAATAGCTTGGCAGACTTTGTGAAAAAATTTACCTCAGATTCTGAAATAACATTTTTTGATTCTTAGAGATTTTGATTTTAAAATTTTACTTCTTTTCTTGGCCCATATTTGTAAGTCAGTGGGTCAATATTTGTCATCAACTCTTGCATACTACTTTGTTTTGATTTTTTAAAATCTTACATTTCATTTTGTTGCATGCACCAGGTTTGATTTAAGTTACTGTATAAAAGAGCAGAACAGACTGCAAGGTTAGATGAAACTATGCCACAGCCATCAACGTGAATTTTCAAACAGCCTCACCTAGAGTGCGGGTGAGGGGGGGGGAGTTCTACTGAGTGCCAGTGGTCTTGAATCATATTCTGACTTGCACTATTATCTTCTGTTGATGTGAAATAGATTATTGTGGATTTGTCAGTTAGTCAACTCCTTAGTTTTTTTTTTTTTTAACTGCTTGCTGTATGCATGCATGTCTGGAACTGAGTTAGCTTTAAATAAATTTTTAAAATCTGAACTGCATAAAGTGTTATTTAACAATGACACTATTTTTTAAGTCAAAAGTTTATTCACTTATTGATAAATGGTACCTCTGATCTCTGTTAGGAAAAAATCTTAAGGGTGTATTATAAACAAATTAGTGGTCAATATCAATTATAAAACAATGATATTAATGATAATAGTTATAATTTACTGAGTGATGCTTTATGTACTAGATACTTATTACAGATATAGCTTACTGGTAGAATACTAACCTAATATGAGTGAGGTCCTGGGTTTGATCCCTAGCACTGCAAACCAACCAACCAACCAAGCAACAAACACTCAGAAGCAATACTATAAGAACGGAATTCTTATTCCTGCTTTACAAATGAGACCCAGAGAAATTGAGAAATTTATTTAGGCTAACATAATAGTATATGGCAGAATTTTTTTAAGTTATCATTTTGTAACCTGAGTAATGTCTTAGATATGAGGCAATCTGAATATTAGGATGTGTAATGAAATGAAAACAACAATGACTATAAACCCTATTAGTGCACATTTAACAATGACTATAAACCCTATAGTGTTTTCTGCTCCTGTATTCTAGGAGGATTTCAAGAAAGATACCAAATGTACTAAAAGTATAGCAGAGTTTATTAAGAAAAAGGCAGCCCTAAGGGAAGGTGGGTCCTCTTGAAGAGGAGAGTGACAACTCACTTCTTTGTGTCCCAGCTTTTATTGGGTTAAGAGGGGGATTGTTAGAAGGTTCCATCCAACTATCTCCTCCTAGCTCTGGATTGATAATCTACATTAGATAACAACTGAGTGTAACTCTTGGTTACCTTGGCCCATTCTGACAAGTCTGGATTGCAACTGGTTTTACAGAATTTATGGTCAGTGAGTTCTGGTCTTAATCATCCTGCTTTCCTAGGTCTGGGAATCTGTCTGCTTTGTTTGTGTAGGATCTTGCTTAAGATGTTTTTGCAATTAGACTCTTCTAAGCAAATATACTCTTGTCCTTCTATGAATGTATCTATCTTCCTCCTGCTATAAGAAGAATATCTTGTAAGGCTGAGATGAGGCAAGGATTCTGAAATAGCTATTTTCTCAGACCTTGCTCTGCCACCAAAGCAGGGCTGTTGGTCAGCTGATTTTATCTGAACTAAGTCCTGGACTCTATCCATGTCTAACTGCTATCTAACCACTGTACTTTAGTTAATGAGAAATAAAAATACCACCTACTATTAAATCAGACAGTATGCATTCTCACTCTGGGTTTATTAGTCATCTTTTTGCTACTGGGACCAAAATGCCTGAGAAATATATTTTAAAGGAAGAAAGATTTATTTTACCTTATGGTTTCAGATGTTTCACTGTGTGTTAGCCAATTCTGTTGCTCTGGACCTGGGGTGGGGCAGAACATCACAGGAAAAGAGCACAGTAGAAGAAAGCTTCTCAGCTCATGGAAGCCAGGAAGGAGAGAGTGTGGAGAGGTTGAGCAGGGGGAAAAGAAGATAAACTTTTCTAGGACATAACCCAGTGACCTGCTTCTTCTAACTAGGTCTCACCTCCCAATAGTTCATTTAGACATTGTTGTAGATTGTTGTAGTCAGCTTTTTCAATTGCTGCAACCAAAAGACCTGAAAAAAAATAATTAGAGGAAAAAAGTTTATTTGGGGGCTCACAGTTTCTTAGGTCTCAGTTTATAGATGCCTAACATAATTGCTTTGGGTCCCAAGTGTGGTGAAGGAGAGCAACTGGGAACATGACAAAAAGAGACAAAAAGCTCAGCTCACAAAATACATACCCCAAAGACATACCCCTGATAACCCACTTCTCCTCCAGCCACAACCTATCTGCCTACCATAACCACTTGGTTAACCCCTATCAGGGAAGTAACACACTAATTGGATTAAGGGTCTCTACTCATTTAATCTCTAAACCTTTCTTGCATTGTCTCACACATGAGCCTCTGGGGAAAATCTAATATTTAAACATAACAGCCATCAAGGATTAATTCACAAATAAGGTCAGAACCCTCACAATCCAGTCACTTCCCAAAGGTCCAACCTCTGAACACATGAGATTTTGGGAGACATTCCCAATCTAAACCATAACACTGGGCAAATATCAGATGGAAGAATATTTGCTTTTTATTATGTGAAGAAAGTTCTAGTAGGCCAGTATTACTAGATCAGGTATGAATAAAGTAATTTTCTAAAATGGTGATGAGACTTTACTGACTCAGCCACAGTCTCTATCCTGATTTACTTATCAAAGGTGGATACACATCTGCAAAGAGGGTGTCTTCCCTGAGAATCCAAGGTTGCAGGGTGATAGCATTATCTTTTTTAGCATAAAAGGTTGAAATAACTGTACAGTTAGTACGATTTAAAATTATTGTGGAATTTCCCCTTTCTATTTTATTTGAAATTATTGAATACTTTTATAAGGCAAATTTTATCTTTTTTATATCATTAGCCATTAGGATTATTTTCTCCTTGAGAGTTTAGAAGATGTTTTTGTCTAACAATTTATGGCTTCCAACAAGTGTCTTGAGGTCAGAAAGACTTTTGAGCATTCTGGGACTTTCTGATCAGTTTTAACCCAATATTTATAAAGCAAATAAATAATCATAATTTGGGGAAGTTTGAATAATTTCAGTATACAATTTGATCTCAAGATTCTTTTAAAGGTTTTTAAAAATATTGCTTAGATTAGGCTACTGTAATAAAATTACCATAGACTGGGTGACATAAACATTTATTTCTCAGTATCAGAGTTATCTGTTCTTAAATTTTGGCTTATAATATGCTGACACATTTGCTCTTATAAAATACTACAAATTAATTTTTAAAGTACAGCATTTGCAATATATTTCATTATTTTTAAAAATTCTAAGTTGGCACTTGAAATTCTGTTTTTTGAAGAGCTTCTTTAAATACTGTTTATTTTCAATCTTGGTTTAGTAGCTTAACAGCATACAGAGATTCAAGTGATATAAGTACATCATGAGTTGCATTTTTAAAACTATGTCACTTAAATCCCCAGTTGTAGAGAAGCTTTTATGAAAATTTGGCTGGTAAATTTTTATATTTCCTTATATCAATCAAGTGATTTTGCAAATTGGAATTGAAGAGGCTTGTATATGGATGTATAGGTTAGTGCAAACTTTCTGATCATTTTTTGACATATGCATTAAAAATGAAAAAAAAAAACAACCAGTTACATCCTTTGACATAACCATCATACTATCATGGATTTATACTTAGGAAAAAGAAGAATGTATGCACTGACATTCCTCTGAGATTGTTTATGGTCTTTTTCTTTCCAATGTTAAAAAGTGGAAAGAACCTAAATATTCAATACTTGGAGATGAGTTAATTATGTTTTTTATATAACAAAATTATATGGAGTCATGAGATATATAATACTAATAGTTGTTACTGTATTTATTAAATATTAAGTAAATGCATTTCAAAATTTAATCCTCATAATATCCTAATGCCTTGGAGATATTATATACAATATCTGAAAGTTCCATGTCCAAATAACAACTAAAATTAGACTAAGACCCAGGTGTGATTGTCTCTAAGATCACACCTATCAGACCTTATGGATAATTAGAGACATGCACATAACTTTTTGCTAAGGGAAAGGATAGAAAGTACTCTGCATAATGTTATCATAATTCAAAACTCCTTAAATGCATACAAAGTGAAAATAGTTTCTTCTGGATGGTGGGGTTGTAGGATTTGTTTGTTTTATAATTAGTATTTTACTTTGTTTTTAAGCTTTTATGTAATTAGCATATGTTAAAATGTTAATAGAAGTATTATTTTGAATGTAATTGGCAATATTCCTAATGTCTAGCAGTAGAAGAATTTAATGGAATAATATAAAATAAAATGATTGCTATTAGATACAGATAATACATTGGGATAACATTTATTGATGAATGTTCTGTTAAATAAGAAGAGCCAAAAATACTATTTATCCTAAAAATTTATCCTATGATTTATGTTACAGAGCAAGGATCTGTCACAGAGCTGAGGCAGTCATGATGGGCTAGTTACTGGTTCTTGTGATCATGTTGCAAAGATTTCAGAGTTGTTGCTCAGAGTAGCATGCAGAAATGTATTGGGAGGGATAGGGAAAGGGAAACAAGGGCATCTCTCAAAGGAGAGAGGGTTGGTGTGCCTTTCCTGCCTTCCTGTTTTATTGGGGGTTCCATCGAAGTTTCCAGAGAGTCCTTCCAAAGACCACCTCTTGACTTCTCTGACTGATGATAGGACTGTATCAAACTTTGAAATCCCCACTGTGCATAATATTACCACAAATGGTAAGATTTTACTATTATAAAGACACGCTGAAGATCCAAGGTGACTCTGGGTCACTTTGGCTCATCTGAGTGGTTCAAATTGGAAATTATTCTTCTATCTGGTGGCTTGGCTTCTAGTTATCCTCTCTCTGAGTTCTGGAATCTGGTCTGTGTAAAGGTCACAAAAGTTCCCCTTTCAGGGTAGCTTGTGTTCTTCTTATTGACAGGCTCAGGAGCCTTTCCAGCTTCAATTTCTCCTAAAGATAAAAGAATATTTCTGAGAAATGTAACATATCCCATTGATTTAAGCCAGACAAGCCTTCAAGAAAATTGCTTTTTAAAGAAAGCATATGAGGGTCAGCATAGTAGGGCCAGTTTAGAGAATTATCCCCCTAACCTTATATTCCCACTTCTCACATCTCCCTGTTACCTGTCAATTTGTACCATAATTATGAGGTAAATTCAGTATGCACATAGAAAATATTACAATGTATAGAATAATAAAAGTGATTGTGTTGTTGGCAGAATGGGAAAGTAATACAGATATTTCTTTCATGTTTTAACTATGAATGATACTGTAATAATAATCTCTGACTTATTAAACAACAGGATATATGAAAGGGAAGCCATATAAGTAAGGTTTGGTCTACTTTGCTTCCGTATAAAAGATTTTTAGTTTTCAGAGGGCAGTTAGGCAGTTATAGTTTGACTTCAAAGCATTAATTTTCTTAACATTTTTCAATACTATCAGATATGATAAGACTACATAGGCAGAACAGCCTCTGTTTTTTTCTCCTGTGTAGTTAACCAGAGCTATCCCTGTACATTGCCACCATCTCAAATTAGAAAGCAACCTGAATAAAAGTTTGCCAGACAGGTAGTCCCAGCTGCTTTGACAAATGCCATGTACTCTATCCCTGAGGTCAAGGCAAATGATAGGATGTGAAAAGTGAATAGGAAATGTGTCTCTGGCACTCTCTCAGCTCTGGTTTGCTGAGTAAGATACGCAGAACAGAAAGCCAGGGGCTTCTAGCTGTGTACTCCTGGAGGATGTGGCACAAAGGCAGAAATATACCTCCTGCGTGGAAGTAGATGGTGAGCTTAGCATGTGTCTCGCCTTTCAGGGTCAGGAATAGAGGAAATCAAATGTAAGTAAAGCTGGAGGCTATAAAGGAAAGATTCATAGACAGGAATGCCTACAGGGTTTGCAAGTTCTTGGAGGGAACTAATGTGGATCTAAAGAAAAAAGTGAAAAAAAAAAGGATAATTTTTAAATCCAGGCCATTTGTGGGACCTAAATGGCAGGTGATCTTACCATGCCACTTTATTAACAAGTTCCTTCCTAAACACTACCACACAGGGAGGGGAAAATGGAATGGTCAAATCTTGTTTACCTTGAGAATCTTTACTTAAGGATTTCAAGGCATTCTCTTGAAATCTTTCAATATCTAAACTAACTCTAATCTGAGCCATAAAGTAAACACTGATATGATGAAGATGCTCTGCATGTTCCTTTACTAGAGTAATTAATGGCTGTGTCATGGTTTTTTAAGAACCCTAGCTTTTTAAATTCTATATTTTTGAGCTCATGGTTTTCACATTTGATCCTGTGTGCCTAAATTAATATATTTTTTCTGATCAGTCTTATTTTATCTGAATATAGAGGGTTTTTTTCCCCACTCTTTGTTGAGAGGCCATTTTTTCAAGGGCTAGCTCTAATATCGTTAGGGAAAATGTCCTCTTACAAAATCCTAAGTAGGACATAGACATGGTAATGTTGGGAATAAATCTGATAGTAGTCATTAAGGAAAAATAGCCACTTGATTTTAGCATCCACCATGGCTATTAGATTTTACACCTAACATTTCCAACTGCACAGGTCTCTGTATTTAAGTCAAAATGTGAAAGTCTGATAAGCTCTATTTTAATTTCTAACAGTTTAAATTTAATAGAGGCGTTAACAAACATCTGTAGCATTATCTCCTACCTATGGAGATCTACCTACAAACAGATATGAGATCTGTTTCCTGTCCATTTTATGTATGTGTGCACATCTGTGTATTTTGTTGTTGTGTCTACATGTGCTTGTGTCCATACATCATGTACATGGTATCAAAATTGGAATAGATAAATGATCACTCATAAATTTTTTTAAAATTTAAAAGAGAAATGGATCCAAATGCCTTTTAGTTTGTATGACTTAAAAAGTTCAATATAGATTAGGTAAGCAGATGAGAGTAAAGATGTCTTTAAAATTACTAGCTCATAAGGTTTTCAGAGTGGTCAGATAGTTAACAGAGTGTTGGTGTCCATAAAATGTCTGGAATGTAATATGCATTGTTTCCAGGATTTTTTTTCAACAGGGGTAAGATAGCTTGTATTGTTAATTAACTACACTTTGTGATATCTTGTTTTTTTAATAGTTAAAAATGAGTATATTACATTGAACATCAATATCAATGGGATCAATCATAAATATATTAGAGAGACATCTGATTAATTTACAAAGTTAAAGTGCTAAAGTATCAACTGCTAAATACAAAATCAAGTACTTTTAGCTTCTTAAATTCCATAAGGTAATATTTTTTTATTTTAATTTATTATATATGACAGCAGAATGCATTACAATTCATATTATACATATAGAGCAGCACAGTTTTTCATCTCTGGTTGTATACAAACTATATTCACATAATTCATGGCTTCATACATGTATTTAGGGTAATGATGTCCATCTCATTCCACCATTGTTTTTATCCCCCTTGCCCCCTCCCTTCCCTCCCTCCCCTTTGCCCTATCATCTTATCTTCTCATGCTTGTCTCACTATGCCACTATGAATCAGCCTCCTTGTATCAGAGAAAACCTTTGGCATTTGGGTTTTGGGGTTTGGCTAACTTCACTTAGCATTATATTCTGCAGCTCCATCCATTTAAATGCAAATGCTATGATTTTATTCTCTTTTATTGCTGAGTAATATTCCATTGTGTATATATACCACATTGTCTTTATCCATTTATCTACTGATGGGCATCTAGGTTGGTTCCACAGTTTAGCTATTATGAATTGTGCTGTAGTAAACATTGATGTGGTTGTGTCCCTGTAGAATGCTGTTTTTAAATCCTTTGAGTATAGACTCAGGAGTGGGATAGCTGGGTCAATAGGTGGTTCCATTCCCAACTTTCCAAGGAATCTCCATACTGCCTTTCATATTGGCTGCAACATTTTACAGTTCCACCAGCAATGTATGAATACGCCTTTTGCCCCACATCCTCAGCAACACTTATTATTTGTATTCTTAATGGCTGCCATTCTGACTATTGCCACCAATATTCAGAAATGCCTTTATTTATGGGTGTTGATTCAGAAATATAACTTCTAATATAACAACCTGAATTAATTTGTGATTATAGACCATCACCTATAGTGCGGACAAGATGTAAGGCTGATTTTCAGTACTAGTACTAATCCCAATTAAATGAAAGAGATAACTGTAATTATAGATATTAAAGTTGTAGCCTGTTATTCCCTCTTTACAATAGTAGTACTGGCTTGCTGAGTGTTTAAAACCAAAAACTTGGAGGAATAAAAATAAGGAAGTAAAAGGGCCACAGAAAAAACAGCCAAAATTTTGATCCTTGCTCTCTAAGGTTAGCCAGGCCCCTGAGGATGATGGGATCCCTCTCTGGGAGTTTGCGAGGACACTAGAGAACAGGAAGCCAATCAGTACACATTCTGCAAAGAGGTTCATTGGAGAGGGAAATGTCCTTGATGCTTCCACGAGAAGCAATGTGTGATCACCAGTACTCTGACCCATGCTGGCAGATAGTGTCATTGGTAGAGGAAAGCTAAAGAAGCCAAGAGGTTTTGCTCATCTTTGCTGACTTTTAAGAGTAGATAGGAACAAGGTCAGTTTTGATAACTTGGTCTTAAACACGTGGCAGGAGAGTTTAGCCTAAGCACAGTCCTACATGGACATTTAAAAGGGAAAACAATGTTTTTTAAATAATAAAACTGAAGATGCACACTTGTGTTATCACTAATAAAAGCCCAATGTTCACTCTGATATACTGATGCTGACTGACAGTGTGTGTGTGGGGTTCTCTAGGGATTGTTTGGGTGAATAGGGAGATGGGAATGGGAAAGACAGTAGAATGGACAGTAGAATGAATCAGACATAACTTTACTACATTCATATATTTGAATACCCATCCAGTGTAACTCCACATCATGTATAGCCACAAGAATGGGAAGTTATATTCCTTGTATGTATGATATGTCAAAAAACATTCTACTGTCATGTATAACTGATTTACATAAAGATTAAAATAACCCTGAAACTAAAAATCCATAAAATCGTCCCTGAATTCTCTGATCTAATATAATATGTAAATTTCTAAGATTTTTGTTTTTAAAGGCCCAAACAGCTTGACTCAATAAGTAGTGTGCATTTTTAGTGTCTCTTTTCATTCATGGTTGGCAAGTGGGTCCTAGTGCACATCTTATTAGGCTTAGACTCTGCACCATGCCAGGGCTAAAACAAAATAGTCTAGCCTTGGGCAGACAAGTGGCCTTAGTGCTTCCCCCTCCCAAATGCCTCTCCCCACCCTGCTCCCTGCCTTGGTCTAGATCTGTGCACCCTACCCATACCCCAGGGCTTATTTTTCCCTGGCCAGGCACCTAGGACCTGGCATCTCAGCCTCAAGGCATCCTGTGGGTCTCCTGGGCCCCTGCAGCTCTCACCTGCTGATGGTGTCCTGGAGCACCAAGGCCTCAACAAAGTGCCACCAGCAGCCTCAGGAGAGGAGGAGAAGCAGGAGGATATAGAGAATGTGGATGATGAGTGCAAGAGAGGCCACTGGATGTTGCTGGCACCAACCATGGAGGGGAGGGGAGTGGGGAAGGGGGGAGGCACCTGCACCTGCTTGCTTTTCAACCCCTCTCTACCCTGCCAGCAGCTGCAGATGCTCCCCTGCCCCTCTGAATACCCATCCAGTGTAACTCCACATCATGAGCCCAAGATGGCAGCCCTTTGGTCTCAAATAGGTAGTTCTTAAAAGCCAAAGATCAGGCTGTTCAAATCCCTCCATGCCAGCACTTGGTACTTGACCTCTTTGGAAGTAAGTGAGATAAATCATATACTCCAAAATTAAATACTTTTATTGTACCAGATTAAACATATTTCAGAGTATAATATTCAATGATATAGAATTTAATAACGATGCTATTACTAAAAATGACTTTTTGGTTGCTTAACAGATACTTCTTATATTCTATAACACTCACTAGTTTAATTGAAAGTATTTCAGGTTATGTAATTATTTTAAAAGAAATGCCACTTCAAGTTTAGAATAGATACTTCACATTTCACTGTTTTGATCACATCAATAGGATATAAGTCCTCAGAACTCACAGAAAAAATAGGCAGGGTTGTCATTGAAAATGACTTCAACACACATTAAGGTATTCTAGAACCATTTTCACAAGAACTGAGTCAAACCAGGATGCTTAGAGAGAACCACGTGTCAAACCATGATGATGAATTATTAGCATTAGGATCAGAAAATAAGGAACCAGGGAGTAAACTGAAAGTTAAGGGTCAAGTGAGGAGCAGAGAATAGCTTCTAACACAGGGTCTCTGTCTCTTACCTCTGTTGGTTAGTTGAATTGAGATTTAAAACTAAGCCTGACTTCATTTAATAAATAAATAGCAGAATAACACACTAGTGATAAAAAATCTTCTGAAAAGCATGAAAATCTTCTGGATTTTATTGAAAACAGCCCACAAGATTTGTAAGCATAATAGAGAAATTCATAGGTACAGGATAAATTAAACATTTTTTTTGTATTTATTATTTATTTCACCAGGTGAAATATATACTATAGTTAGACTGTGTACATGAACTTTCAAATTTGTGACAAGGTTGGGCATATCTATTTTTTTTTAGAGACTGCAGACAAGAATAATAATGGGGCTGGGAGATGGAAACGAGAAAAGAGAAGGGAGAAAGTTGGAGAGAAAAGTGTGACTTTAACAAATTTGTCACAATTTTTTTCTTACTATTTTTCTAGTTGCTTGATTTTAATCATTTTTAACATCCTTGCAGCAACTTAATATTTTATGTTTAATGATTTGAGACTATTTAGAAAAGGTAAAAATTAAATATATAATATACATTTTTATTTGAGATGATTTTTACTCTCTCATTGTCTAAATTATGAGTTATTAAATAGTACATTGCACTATTTTATACCATTTAAGTTTTACAAATGAAGAACTGTCACCTTTTCCCATCCTTCCTTGAGGTCTATACTGAATTCAGGAATTCACTTGGAATTTTATAATCTATAGCAAATCTGGCATTAAAAAATCAAAATGATATCTAGTGCTCACTGAAAATTGTCTCATACATTTGTAGAAACATGGATGACATTTTCATCATTGGTAAATGTATTAGTAAAGGAGGTGGAAAATTATAACCCTTCAGGAAAAAAAGGAAACTGAGAAACCTGACCTGTTGAAATTTCCCTTATCTGCCCAAATCCCTGTGCCTACCAAAATGGTCCACCAAAAGTAACTGACCAACTCTTCCAATGACCTGGCCCTTCTGAACCCTATAAAACTCAGATGCTTACTGTAGCCTGCCACAATTTCCCCTTGAAAATATGCCCTTTTATATTTAATAAATGTTGGTCTCCATATCTTTTTCTTTTTGTATTCTCCATTTCTTTTTCTTTTTGTATTCCCCATTTCTTTTTCTTTTTGTATTCTCATTTATTGCTAAAACCTGGGAAAGGGAGTTTGGGGGGGGTCTTTGCCCTCCCCATTCCAAAGAACCTCCATTTCTCTCTCTCTGTCTCTCTTTTTCCACCTAACAATCATGTTAAACAGCCAATAAGACCTGGAAAGTGAATGTCAGTCATCCAGCACTTCTGTGGCTCTCTGAGGTCCAGGAAGCCCCCAGTCACAGCTAGTATGGCTACAGCTGAACTCCCAGACTGACTGTTTTTTCTCTCCCTCTTTCTGCCTTTTAGAAGGAGACCCTCCACACTCTTCAAAGTCCACTTTGGCTAAACAGCTGCCAATATGTGACCCAAAACCAATCCCATTCTTGGCCTAGGTTTTTGCTGCCATATTGCTACATGGATGGAACAAGGACCTATATCATGTTCTTTATTGATATAGGTCAATGTTGGAGGCATCCTCCTTATAATGCTCTCCACTCCAATTCCTCCCTGCACTTAGACCTTCAGATCAGAGGTCATTTTCTGCATGCATGCAACACCAACCTTCTTCTTTGGAGAGGTCAGATCCCCTTCCAGTCTCTCACAGAGATGTTGTGCAGGAGACCCTCACCTTTGGCTCATCTGAACCTCAAGGGTTTTCCACCAATGGTATTGGGAGGGGGTCGCCCTCTCATTCTTTGATGGAACTCTGTCCAGTGCTGGGTGACATCAATGATTGTGACTGCCACCCCAGTCAAACCTCTCCAAAGTAGGGGGTAACCAGTCCATCCCACCGGATGCTCCCTTAGGTTGTCCTATTAAAAATTTTTAAAATCCTCTACTTCTAATTTGATCTCAAAAGTAAACACCTTGTTACTCTGAGTACACAGATCTGACTACAATTTAAACTAGACAGCCCAAGTCAATGACCCAAATTCAGAATTTGAGACATTTTACCCTCAAATCCTCGAAAACTTAGACAATTTCCATTAACAAAATCACAAATGGCCTGAGGTTCCTTACTTCCAAACTTTCTTTTACCTTTGCTCAAGGCCCTCATTAGGCCAACTTTGCTCTGCTCTATAATTAATTCTTGCTGACTCTGTACTCCATAAGCCTCCTAGATCAGGTCCTGACCCCCAGCCCTCTCTTTAATTTACTGCCCCTGAAATAGCATTAACTCCACTAAAATTAAATAAAGTTGGTAGCTATAAATGAACATTTCAGAGAGGAGTGCCTGATATCTATCAAAAGTCTTTTTTCTGAGTTGATATGAGACTTACTAATCTTCCCAACCTCCTATGTAGGTGGGATTGATCTTTGTTTCTGTGTTTGTTACTATGATCATCTATCCCCAATATTTATCCCTCATATTGGTCTACAAGATGTAATGTGGCACATAGAAGTCCTAAATAAATAACTTTATCAAGAAAGCCCTAACTGACACAGATAAAGGGATCTCTATTGAGGAAATCTGAGACATCATAAAAGCTACATGTTGTGTATAATAATTCTATCAAATGGGCCCACTCTGCTGACCCCTCACATGCTTTCTTTTCCAAGAAGCAATTTCCCTGCAGTCCTACATGGCCTCTTTGGACAGGATATGTCACATTCTTTAGCAAACTACCTGTTCCTTGCAAGAGAAATGCAAACCCAAAACAACATTGGTAAGAAGAACCCAAATTTCCCTGAAGGAGGAGACTTTTGTGACCAGATCCCGAAACTCTGGGAGATAAGGATAGTTCTTTCACACCACAAAACTTGTAAGAATGCCAACAGACCTAGAGTTTCCATGGCAGTGGGGACTTGAAAAGTCTGATGTCACTTTGCTATCAGGTGTTGGGCATGCCAGTCCTTGCTTCAATTTCTTTTCTATGGAGAAAATTTGCTGCATGAATGGAGGAAGACAGCTGACCAAGGCCACTCCCTGGTGCTTCATGAAGGCCTGAAGTCCCAAGTCTGACCCCAACAGCCCTCAGGGGAACAGAATATTGACTACTATCTGTCTCTGATTTGATTGACTTGGCACAGTGGTGGAATGCACACTCATGCCATGAATCTTGGATTCTGGTATGAAATCTCAGTCTGATCTGAGATCTTTAGGAAAGAATTGACCCATCAATCCCCAGAGCATGAGCCAAGCAATCTCTCCCTCTTCAGAAATGCTTCTACCCTAATTCGGTCCATACTGTCTGATTCTTAAACAGGGACACATTATGAGAGATTCTCAAGCTAGAGCTCCCCTAGCTTTAAAATTAGACTACATTCTCTAGACTCTCATAAGACACATTTTTCTTCTGTACTCCCCTCATCTGGCAAAAACAAAAAATAAACAAACAAAAAACAACAAATAAAAAAACACAAACCAAAAAATCTGTCTCTCTTAGAGAAATACAATCCATCATCTGTCCTAGTTCAGGAATCCAAATTATTTATTTTATCTATTGGATATATCACCCAGGACACTAACAGACTTACCTCCCACTTCTAATAGAGAAGTATAATATGAAATCAGGATCCCGTGAGTATGAGGACCCCAAAAGACAAAGGAAACATGTAAGAAATATTAAGGAGACAATTATCTGGCAAATGTTCTCTCATAAATTAAAATATTTATCAAGAAGTTAATATCTAAAAACATAAACCATTTAAAATAAACTTTTGGCGCAGTATACATTTGGAGCCAAAATATTTTCCCCCTAAATATCCCCCACTTAAACTAGAGTATCCTTCCAACTTTAAAATGGGCAATAAGGAATACCTTTGTTTTAGTTAATGTAGCATATACAATTGCTAAATGATATAGAATGTCATAATTATGGACATTTCCTGTGGAAATGCTTTAAGAACATGTATTTCCATTATCCTATTTTTAGTGTATTCCAGTTGATAACAGAGAAATTGTGTTTTATAAGCTTGATTTTTCTCTTTAAATATCTGGTCGCAGAGACTGTTACGCTAAAAATGTTTACTCAAAGATCATAAACTTCATTTTCCTTCTTGCTGAAGTTCTTTGTTGTAATAGTTCATAAAAAATTGTTTATTAATAAAAAAAAAAGAAGTTAATATCCTCTACTCTGAGTGAGGCCCTAGCCAGAAGTCATGGAAGGAAAGACAGAAACTTCTGGCCACTAGAGGCTCCAGAAGCTGATTTAGGACCAGCCATTTGTGGGACATAAATGGGTGGCTTATCTCCCTCTTGCAGTCTATGATCTCATATATACCTGTTTTCTTTGAGAGTCTTTACCTAAGGATTTCAGGGCTGTCTCTCTCATTCTTTCATTATCTGAACTTATTCTAAAATGATCCAAAAGTGAACTCTGATCTGATAAAGCTTTTCTGCATATTCATTTACTAAAGTAATTAATTAAAAGACTGTGTCATTTTTTTAGAACTTCTATTTTTTCAATTATATATTTCTGAGCTCATGTTTTATGGTGACTTCATATTTGATGCTATGTGCCTAATGAATATAGAAGATGAAAGATTGAAACAACAATGCCTGTCTGAAACAGCAACTGGATTGGGGTTCTTGAAATGTTCTCTGACAGACGCAACATTACATGGAACATTAAACGGAGAGCAAGTTAGGAGAGATGGATTACCTCTGAACTGAAAGCCATTTATGGAACACTGAACTGTTAGGAATTTGCAGGTCTCAAATGGGTCTTTCTTTCTTTCTCAGGGTTCCATGTCTTTAGGGCATTCATAGTACAGGCCAACTTCCATTCCCAGGCGTGGTGTTCTTTTCCTCAGATTTTACCGTCATGATATAGAAGACGGAAGATGGAAACAACAATACCTTTCTGAGGCAGCAATTGGATTCCGGTTCCTGAAATGTTCTAAAACAGAGAACATTTGTTCTGTCTTGGGAACATTAAATGGAGAGCATGTTAGGAGACATGGAATACCTCTGAACTGAACGCCATTAAGGGGCCACTAAACTGTTAGGAATTTGCATGTCTCAAATGGGCCTTTCTTTCTGTTTCGACATATGACTTTAAGGGATTCATAGTATGGGAAGCTTCCACTTCCATTCGTGGTGTTCTTTTCCTCATATTTTATAGTCATGATGTAGAAGATGGAAGATGGAAACAACAATGACTCTCTGAAGCAGCAACTGAATTAGGTTTCTGAAAGGTTCTGTGAGAGAGGCAATGGCTGTCTTAGGAACATTAACTAGTGAGCATGTTAGGAAAGACAGATTATCCCTGAAAAGAAAGCCACTAATGGAGCACTGAACTGTTACATATTTGTAGGTCTCAAATAGGTCCTTCTTTTTTTTTCAGGGTCCCATGACTTTAGGACATTCATAGTACAGGCCAGCTTGCACACCCAAGCATGATGTTTTTTCCTCATATTTTATTGTCATGTTGTAGAAGATAAAAGAAGGAAAAGATAATGCCTGTATGAAGCAGCAATGGGATTAGGGTTCTTGAAATGTTCTGTGACAAAGGTAATGGATGTCTTGGGAACATTAAATAGAGAGCATGTTAGGAGAGATGGATTACCTCTGAACTGAAAGCCATTTATTGCGCACTGAACTGTTAGGAATTTGCACATCTCAATTGGGTCTTTTTTTCTTTTTTCTTTTCAGTGTCTCATGACATTAGGACATTTATAGTAGAGACCAGCTTCCACTCCAGTCGTGATGTTATTTTCCTCAGATTTTACTGTCATGATGTAGAAGATGGAAGATGGAAACAACAATGACTGTCTGAAGCAGCAACTGGATTACGGTTCTTGAAATATTGTGTGACAGAGGCAATGCCTGCCTTGGCAACATTAAGTGGAGAGCATGTTAAAGGAGATGAATTACCTCTAAAATGAAAGCCATTGATGGAGCACTGTACTGTTAGCAATTTGCATGTCTCAAATGCAGCTTTCTTGTTTTCTTTTTCGGCATCCCATAACTTTGGGGCATTGATAGTAAAGGCCAGCTTCCACTCCCAGGCGTGGTGTTCTTCTCCTCAGATTTTCAGGTCATGATGTAGAAGATGGAAGATGGAAATGACAATGCCTGTCTGAAGCAGCAGATTAGTGTTTTTGAAATGTTATGTGACAAAGCCAAAGGCTGTCTTGAGAACTCTCAGTGGGAAAGCGCCCCTTGAGACTGTCCACTTGCTATGGGGACCATCTGTTCAAAGGTTCTGTGTAAGCCATAGAGCTTTTCACTTCTTGACCATGCAGTTTGGATGCCAAATGTAGGAGTTAGAAGTTTATCAAAGCAAGCTGGTCGTCATAATCAGGTTGCTCATATTTATGACATTGGTTTGGCTTGCTTTGCACAAACTTTCTCCCCAAACTCCTTTCATTGATCACACTGAGATGACTCCTGATCATTGCACTCCACAGTGAATAGCCTATTTGGGTCCCATCTGCTGCCATCTGTAGGATAGTTAATTGAGGAAACAAGATGAGGGGCCATGAAGAATGAGAAAAGACAAGAATCCAAGGGGAGAAAAAGCTGGAACTGGGTGTCTATTACACTCTGGTAGAGTGCAATGACTACGAGCAAGCTCAACACGTTTGTTATATAAGTTTTCTCATTAAAAGGTTTTTTTTTTGTGAGAAAATTTGTGCAAAGCCATCAAAACCAAGGTCATATGTATGACCAGTCCAATTATGAGTAGCAGCTTGTGCCCATAACATTCCACCACTGAGCCCTGCCACCTGAACCACAAGCTCAAGAACTGAATAGCTCCCTGGGTGGTACAGGTGGAACAGGTCTTCACCCAAGTAACTGGGCAGTCTTGACCAGTGCCTTGCATCAAGCATTCCCAGGAGAGGCATCACCTCCCGGGACAATTAAAGAAAACCCTAATTTAGTCACTGCTCCCAACAATTGCCTAGATGTTATTCTATATGTCCATCAGTGTTGAGGAAAGCACTTCAAGTTGCTGCTTAATTTACATCATAAAGACTGGGTTCCAGTTTGAACTCACTGGCAATTTTGGAAGCAATAGTTTTGAATGCCTTGGATTTCTCTGATATGGGCTTGAAGTGGACCCCATTCAGAGACAGTCTGGGAATTTTACATACCTCCATCTCCCACTGCACCACTTTCTCGGTGTACCCATCTTACCCATCTCCATGGATGCAGAAGAGCAGAAAGGGCATCTTGTACATGTATTGGCAGTTGTTGGCAACTAGCACCTTGCGAATTTCTCTCATGATGTCACTAGGATCCATGGCACCAGTGATATTCATGCTCCAGGTGAAGTGCAGGGAGCGAGGTTTTGCTTGTTGGTTCTCCTTTCTCTGCTCAGCAGAGACATGATGACTTGAGCCCTTATATCTAGGGGTCTTCTCAGACTCAGTTGAAGGCCTTCTTGTGATTTTCGATGTAAACTTGGGAAAAACACCAGTGGTGCCTCTTCTTTGAGTCTGGGGCAATGCTTCAGCTGGATGGACGCAGCTGGGTGAGGCAAGAGGACCTTCGTGTGTTGCAGTTTGGGATTCCCGGGGCTGGCGGTGGAACATTCCACGAAGGGCACTGGCTTTGGGGAAGCAGGTGCAGCCCCGGGTGGAGGTACTTGGGACACTGTGGGTTGAAGTCACTGGAGGGCTCTGGGCAGGGAAGGTGCTGTTGTTCTGCCCATTCCGGCTCACTGAACGTGTGTCTGCTTTCGTTGTTTTGCGGCAAATGTTCTTACTCCACAGTGTCTTCCCTCCAGATGGTGTGCTGCTCTTGTAGGCAGCAGGCATTTTCTTGAATTCAGGAGTCTCCAGCTCCTTGGGACTGGTGGTGATCCCAGGTAGGGGCCTGGCTGGAGAAATTCCCTTTCCTCCCACAGCACTGCCACCGGATTTCTGGGAGGCCATTTGATGTTCTCTGAGGTGACTCTGGGCAGTGCTGGTCGGATATGGCCCGGTTCCAGCATGGTCCAGGGACCGTGTCTGCTTCTGAGTGGAAACACTTTGCTGCACTTTGTAGTGAGGAGGCCAGCTGGTGCTCTTTCTGAGGACCCTGCTTGGCTGCTGCTTAGCCAACGAGATGTTTCTGTGGGAGATGGCCACCTCTGGACCAACAAAGGGTTGGAGGACATCAAGGCCTCTGTTGATCCACCTGTCTCCCATAATTTCGGCCAGGGTGCTTCGCTTAGTTGGATTGAGCACCAGGAAGCATTTCAGCAGATTTTCACATTCTGTTGACTTGTACAGAGGGATTCGGTATCTACCTTGTAACACTCTGTCTCTAACTTCTTTCAGATTTTCCCCAATAAAAGGATGCAACCCAGTGACTAGGGTGTACAGAACCACGCCAAGACTCCACACATCAACTTCTGGACCATTGTACTTTATGTGCTGGAAGAGCTCTGGGGCTGTGTAGGGAGGACTGCTATAAAACGTGTCGAGTTTATACCCAAGTGTAAACTCATTACTGAGTCGAAAATCGGTAGCTTGATGTTCATCTGTGCATCTAATTACAGATTCTCCTCCTTCAGGTCTCGGTGGGCGACCTGTGTTTGGTGACAATATTGGACTGCAACATGATCTGCCGGAATTTAGTTCTTGCCTCCTCTTCTTACAGTCTTCCTTTCTCAGCCAGATAGTCCAAAATTTCACTGCCACAGCTTCACGATATTGGGTGATTTAACATCTTTAGGATTCTGACCTGTCCGTATAGCTTTTGTAGAACTTCTGGCTTCAGGAATCTTTTGTCAATGATCTTTATTGCCACTTCTTTTCCTGTGAGGATGTGACGGTAGTTGTTTTCGCGAAGGTTCCCTTGCTGGTGGTTTTCACTACTCTGTAATTTTCAATGTGGGGCTGCTCACCCGCAGAGGAAGCTATGGCTTTTCTACACTGTGCTCCAGAGTGCCCTGTGTGGAAGGTATATTCTGGCTGTCCATCTCCATGTGAGGTGTGCACAGTTTGACCTAAGTTCTTTTTCATTGAAAATCTTCAATGATATGGGTATCACTTCAGTGGGTCTGGGTATCACTGGCAAGTTTAGGACAGGTGAGGGCTAGGCAAGGGAAGGGGAAACAAGGAAAGACTTGGAGATGGGTTAGGAAAAGAATGCTATCAAAAATAGCTGAAGTGCCTTTTACAACCAAAGATAGTGCCCAGTTCAAATAATCACTCTGGGTACATAAAAGACTAAAAGGCAAATGAGGAGTTGTTCTAGGTCCACTCATTTCTAGGGTTCTCGGTCAATTCAGTCATAAAGTACTGACTCCTTAAAGAGTGGTCATATGCACCCGAAGTGGATGAAGGACCCACGCAGTTACTCTGTCTATGGAACTTGACAGTTTGGGGGTCCAGACCTGATGAAAACGAAAACTACTTTTTTTTTTTTCCAGAAATATGCAGCTGGACATGAACACACTTTACCAATCAATTTCGATGGTAAAGTTGATTGGTGGAAGCACTGAGGTTGTAAGAGTGGTCCACTTTACCTTTTGAATATAACCCTGGCTGCTTATTTTAAAGGGGAAATGTTTTCCTTTCCCCCTTCTATCTCCCTCCTTAACCTGGGGGCAGGGAACAAGATAACCTTGAGTTATCTGTTCTCCACAGGAAGGAGAAGTCACCAGAAGAACTAGGAAATGATGATCTCCCAGATAAACTACTTAATCATAACACACCCTCAGGATGCACTTGGGACCCCCTGGCAGGGCACATCTGGAATGGAGCCTTTTAATAGCTTCCTTAAAAACCCCCTATTTTCCCTCATGGAAAGAATCAAAGCTTCTGACAAAGGAGTCCCTTGTGTTTCCCATTTGCTGGAAAAGGAACAAACCTTTTCTCTTTATCTCAAAAGCTTGTCCTCATTATTAGATGGCCATTAGGGACAAGGCCCAAGGATTTTGGTAACAGGTCAGGGACCCAGGCTCTAGTGTATTGCTCATCTGCTTTTTTTCCCTAGTGTCTTTCAAAAGTCTTCAAAATTTCTTTTTTCAATAATTGTAGATTTAGGGGCTACAATATGAAAATAACAGTTTCACCTCTCTTCTTTGTAAAAGTGGTCTTGCATTTCTGCCAAATACCTGTATCTTTAAAAGAGATTATTAAACTTCAGGTATTGAACATGTTGGCTTTTTAATATCAATAAAGAAACAAAATAAAATGTGTCACACATGTGGCCAGTTAAGACTTAGGAGTCATTCTCAAAATAAACCCGGATGCAATTTCAAGTGCAGTTGCACTCCATATGCTGAAATTTTATATCTTATCCTATGGTATGATTTTGGGAAATTAAGTCATTTTTTGAACAAATACAAAATATTCAAAAATGTGCCTGGCATATGGTTTGTACTCATCAAATACTTGTGGAATAAATGGTTTACCATTGCTTTGTATTCTTAATTACTAGAAGAGTGTGTGTGTGTGTGTGTGTGTGTGTGTGTGTATGGGAAAATGCACATTGGTGCAGCATTTCCTTGTTAATAGCAGTCTTGTCCATATTGAATGCTTTCACACATTATATTCTAATAGTGCTACACACATCTGGTGTCAATGTAACAGTGGTTCACCTTGTGTTTTGAATAGAGCTCTTGCTGCTCTGTTCCTGTAACTCATTTTTCAAATAGATTTATATTTTTTTCTCTTCTTCTCTCACTGCTCCTCCCTAATTTCAGGGGGAACAGGATTAGCATTTTTCCCCATTTCAGGCAGATTTACCTCTCCTAGAGTTCATACCCACCAAAGGAAGGAAATAATCCAGACTTTGGAGATGGTACCAGTACCAGTAGATCTCAGAAATGACTCTCTCCCAAATTAACAAGTGAATTACAACTTCAGACAGAGAACATGCAGAATGTAGCCTTTGAATCACCTCTTTATATGCCCCCTATTCCTGCTGACAGGCAGAATCACAGCCTTTGGGACAGAAGTCTCCTGTGTTTCTCTTTTGTTAGCCAAGCAAAAAGCCTTCTTTTTCTTTTTTCTCAAAACCATGTCCTCCTTATTAGATTGGCATCTGGGACAAGGACTGAGCTTTCAGCAATATCAAGATGCTGTAATGAATTCAAAATGCATACTATTTGCAATTAGTAGACAGGTGTCATTTGAGTCTACCAGATTTGTACAATAACTATTAAATATTCTCCCCCATAAAGAGGCTGATACTGTGAATATTTTAACCTTTTCTCAGTGACTCATGTTCACCTCTAGCAACATCAATAAATGTAAGATTTCAAGCCTTATGGGCCTTCCATAAGGTACTCTCAATAGAGGTCTGAAAGATTGTTTTGTTTTGTTGTGTTTTTTTTTTGGTGTTGTGTTAGATTATTGTGTCTGAATTTTATGTTTGACCATATAATTTAATAATTAAACTGAAACATTTTGAGAGGGGGGGAACAAAAATAGTCAACAATAAAATTAAACATTATTGCAGTATTTTATATGGGCTGATGTTTAGCTTTATTTTCTCGGTATGCCTATACAATGGTACCGTTAAAAACTAATGATTCTAGTAAAACAACAATTCCATTTAAAACAAATAATGGTGTGATTTACTACAATGGTTCTAGTCAAAAACTCATTTTAAATATTTTACGCCATTAATATAAATTAAGAACTAAGTTTTTAAAGATAAAATTATTTTGGTACTTAAAAAAACCAAACAAACATACATAGAAAAACACATGTACAGACCTTGAAACTATTTCTACTCTGATAACTGTTATCTCCAGGCTATGTGATATATGCTGTAAAGGCACTTGTCTTTCAGCTTATTTATATTGATTTGTGAAGCCAAATGACAGAAGACATGTAAGGTGATTGGAGCAGCACAGAAAAGACCTAGTTCATGCCACCACCTTGTAATTTTCTTATGAAGCCCTAGGTTTCCAAAGCACACATTTCTGCAACATTTTGCTCTCTGAATTAGTCAAAGTTTCCCTCAAAATGTCCCACTTTATCACTTTACCTGCAAAAAACATGGTAATAAGAAGTGCAAATTCATAGAATATTATTTTAAAAATATACACCCCATGATTCCCTGAGTAAATAAAATTAAAGATAATTTTTCCATTTAAAAATGTTATTTCTTTTTTAAACTTGGTCAGGGTAAAAACCAATGTTTGAAACTTTTCCCATCCAGTTTGATAAACGTCAGGACATTATGTTGTGCTTCATTTGATGTTCTATTCTCAGTGGGAAAACTGATCTATGGAAGAGAGAGGTTTTTATTATAATCAAATGCTGTATCACAATAATTCAGCCATCAGGCTTCTTTGAATGGGAGGTATGGAAGCCACCTTTTCACCTAAACATTATTGAGAAGCTTACTATCACTCAAATGCTTGTTTGAAAAATAATCTTTAAATAAATTTAAAATTTGAAAAATCCTGGAAAGTAAATTCAATTAAATGCATTGAAACAGTCACTGTTCAATCCACAGAAGTAGTTTTGGTCAATCATCAAAGTCAAGAGAAACAACAGGCTCCTCTAAGCACCCAATTACTGAACTTTATGAATAAGTCAGTAGAAGCCACCTGGTACAGAGATCCACAACCTCCTAGGATCCCCAAACACACTTCATCAGGAGAGACAAGGCTTGGTGTGCACAGACCACCTCAGCTGAAGGAAGCCATCCATTCAGTTTCCTCACTGTTCCCTTAGGATGCATGAGAGTTCCCTGTCTTTATGCCTTCCAGTCACATTGCCCCCTCAGGGTACATGGCTACCTGCTACTGCCTGCTAGAGACACTTCTCATCATTATGCCAGTTTGGCAAAGTACAGTTTACCTAATTAGCTATTCCAAGGATGAGGCAAACATGCTCCCTAGGCTTGTGCCATTATTATGGATCTGATGTCCTTCTGTTATTCTGTGAATTTGTCACAGGAGGATTCAATTCAGCATCAAATCCTCAAGTGTTTCTGGAGCTTGAGGAAATGTCACAGACCACCTATTAATCATGACCCTCCATAGATAAAGTGAGTAAAATAAGCATCTAAAGGCCTGGGAAATGTTGGCTACTTCTGATTCATCTCCATTCATTTGACCCTTCAGTTTCTTCTTCTTATTTACAATGACTTACAGAAGATCCTTCCAAATTAAAAGGCCTGATTCAGAAGACTGTTCTTGAGCTAACTTACTTCTATATCAATGATGCCAAATGCTCTCTGTGTCTCAAAATTTCAATGACTCATGTATGTTCCAATATTTCATGAGAGGACCCGATCTTGTGGTACATATTATTTCATGTTATTTTATCTTTAATAGAAGTTACTTTTCTCTAAGTATAAAAGAATTCAAATTAGTTTAATGGAATAAAGCTATAAAAATGGGATGAAAGAAACACTAAGTAACCTAGAATCTCACACTCCAAAGAAAACCACTGTAGCATTTCCAGCTCTGGGAGTACCAACATCAGTATGTGAGTGGGCATCTTTGTAACTGCATTCAGGAGAGAAAACAAAAAGGAGGAATAATCTAAGATTGAGAGTTACAGCAGGCTCTGCCTACAACTCTCTAAGGAGAATGTTTCCAAGTCTCAATCTCAGGAGGTTGAGCATCCATGTTCCCTGTCAAGTGGACACCTACCCACCATCATGTTTGAACAGAGTACCACAACTCTGGAGTCACTTAAAAATACACACACACACACACACACACACACACACACACACACAAGCAAATAACAGGACAAACCAAGACCCCTTCTCCCATGCTCCCTTTTTAACCATGTAGTCTCTGTACTTCTCATTCTGATGGCTCTATTTAGAGACTGACTTGAGATTACATATATTCTCATAGCTGAAAACAACCATGGAAAGTGAAACTTTCAAACATTCACTGTTAATCACCATGTTTCCTCAAAAACTCCTTAAAGCCAATATACCAATGAAATGGGAGTTTGGGTTTTAGGAGAAAAGTGGATGGAAGATATGAACAAGGGTATTCAGCTCCTGACTCAGGGAAGTAGAGAAGTGGAGATGCATTTTCCATCTTCACCACCATAACACCCCCAAACTGGAAAGGGATTGGGAAGGACAGTTTGAATGAAGAAAGGCAAATTTGCCCTCTGTAAATTGCCCATACCCCCAAGGCACAATAAGTCCTCTCAGCAAAAGCCAAATGTAAAACCTGATCTAGAATTACAAAGAAGAAATGGTTTTGAATTCACTGGGAATAAATGATGCATTTTCCCCCATAAAGAGTATGTTAAAGAACCTCAATACCCATATCGCAGATAAGCCTCTCAATACTTTTAATGATCCATGAAGTTATCAGGTATGTTATCTGATAAGCAGAGATTTTTATTTTTTTATTAATATAGTTAATGGACTATATCAATTTTTTTTTTTTTTTGCATTTCATTCTGTGCCTCTTTGGGATGCCAGCATTAACTCTGATTTGCCTAGTAAGATGCATTTAGACCACAGAGATATCTTGATTTCAGAAAGTAATATAGAACTTAGTTCTATTGGCCTTTTTCTCTCAATTCAAAATCATCTTATCGAAAGCTAAAATATTCTTGGTATTTGTTCACGTTTTACTGTGTTTTGTACATTTAAGAAGTTTTCATTGTGCAATTCTAAATGCTGCTTGGCATATTTGTCTAGAGAGGTAGGAAAAAAACTATACACTTTGAACACAATGTTTGTGAACATAATGATATCTATAGGCCTGCAAAGACTTTTAAATAAGCAATGTATAGTATTGGTAAGAATATCTGATAATGGATTTGAGTAGTTCTTATTTGTTAATGAAAACTAGGCATAGATTTGAGTGGGGACAAGGCTTCTTTAGCCATTCCATTTACTCTTGAAGTATTTAATGAAAATGTGTATACTTAAGTTGCTGTAATATGTGAGTACCTCAAAATATATAGCAGTTAAGTTTTCAATAACAACAGCCTCATTCCAATATTGGGTGGCAAAGAAAAGTTGTTTACTTCCTTGGAGAATAGAACTGTGGTAATCAGAGCCTGGGAAGGGAGTAGAAGAAGGGTTGAGGAGAAGTACACTGGTGTAGTTGGATGAGAGGGGTAACTTCTAATGTTCTACAGCATAGTAAATAACTATGTTTGACAGCAGTTAAATATCACCAAATAAATAATAGAGTATTTTGAATGTTCCAAGCACAGAGACAGATAAATACCTGAGGATATATACCAATTAAATTGATATGATCCGGACACATTGTTACACATTTCTATACACATCTTGAAATATCACCTGTGTCTCATAAGTATATACAATTAGCTGTGTCAATTAAAAATCAATATATATATATTTTTAAGAAAGATTTATTATTTCTTCTGTTAAGTACATGATTTGTGAGAATCCCTTTTTTATTTTTTTCTAGTACTGTGGGTGAACCCAGGGTCATTAGGCCACTGAGCTATATTCCCATTTTTTTGTGTGTGTTTTTTTTTTTTTTTTTTTTTTTTTTTTTAGTTTTAATTTTGAGATGGGACCTCTCCTAAGTTGCTAGGCTGGCCTTGAACTTGAGATCCTCTTGCTTCAACCTCAATTGCTGAGATTGCAGGCATAGGCCACCACATAGGCCACCACATCTGGCAAGAATCCTTATTCTTATTGTGAGGAGCTGGCTCTACCTTTACCTGTATTTCCTATCTCTGTGTGGGGTAAACACTAGTCAGTACCTAGAAAGGCTATTGTTCCTGGCAGTGAGGTAAGGTCTCCAAAGAAAGTGATAAGGAAGAAAATGGAGAGGAGCAACTGGTTGTTTCCTTTCTAATCTTCAGGTGAGGAATAAAGCAGAGTGACCTTGGTTATAAAGTAGAAGAATGTACTCATAAAACTTCTGAAGAACTTCACCTCTGCAGTGAGCAAGCAGCCTATCCCATATATTCCCCTGCTTGTACATGCTGTGCAGCCCTCTATTGTATCCTGGCTTGCCACCACCAAGGAGCACGTGAGTCATAAAATATCCAACCCATATCTGTTGAATCCTCAAAGTTCCTTCTTTGGGACTGAAAAACCCTTGCATCCCAGGGGCATGAACACTGTATTTCTGATTGTGTCCTTTTTTTTTTTTGTTTGTTTTTGGATTGTTGTTCTCTTATATAAGTATAGTTAATAAAGATTTGCATTGGAAAATTAACAAGGGAAATAATTTACAAGCATTTTGGGGCATTACAATGTCTTCAGAACTCCATTCCAAACATGTGTTACGTCAACTTATAATAAGGAGCTAAATTATTTGCTTAAGTATAAATATAATTCTTTGTGCTTATAGTTAAGCACTTTGATATACCTAATTCAAACAAACAAAAAAATAAATAAAATCCCCAGGGAAATCTTTGCCAGTAGTAGAAAAACGTTACAACCTCTCAATCTAAATCACATGTCAAAGCTGATATTTAGATTCCAATATCACGTATAAATCTAAAATCCTTTGACATTTTATATGACTTAAATATGCATTTTAGCTCCAGCTTGCAGCATCCCTTTGTCAGGAAGGTGGTCAACTATTGCAGGGTTGGATCAATTCAGAAGTAACATGCAATGCCAGGCTTTGTAGCCACGGGTAGTCTGGTTATGAGAGTCTACCCTTGTAACAACAGAGAAGCAAATAAAATTTAGGGAAGTTATACATTGAAATTATGTATTTCCATTGTGTCTTTAGAATGAAGAAACTCTCAGGACTTGGGATGTAGCTGGCGGGTAAAATGCCTGCCTTCCCAAGAAAAGGCTCTGCGTTCAATTCTCAGTACTAAGAATAAAAATAAATTAGAATAAAGAAATTTTCAAGCTTTGCTCATTTGTATTATTAATGAAATGTCCTCTGATGAAATGATGCTCTTTTTTTTTTTTTTTCAACCATAGAACTCTTTTAAGGTCTAAGAGGAGTAGGACTCAGTTGAGCAATAAGGACCAAAGTGTTAACACAGACTTTATTGTGATCCTTAATTCCAATTTATCATTTCCACTCTACTATCCTTAATTTCAAATTATCTTTTCCACTCTACTTTTCAGGGAGTGAAAAGGAGTCTGTCGAGTACACATTATTTGAGAAGATAGAAACTAACTTATAGAAGTATAAAAGAAAACGAATTCCACTTTATGGACAGTTATGCTCATATTTTCACAGGAGAAGAAATATGGAGGTAGCTTAATTATAATGACTTAAATGGATTTTGGTTTAATTCTTTTTAATGCAGAAGCTTATAAGGTAGACCCATGTCATCAGTACAAGAAAACAGGTTACAGGAAAAGCATATATTTTACAGTGAACATTTGTAGATTGCATATTGGAATAATGTGTATATATTTATTCAATATATCGCAAACAAGAGAGAGTTAAAAGGTAAAAAACTACTAAATACATGTTTGTTTTTATCCCAACCCCAGGACAGATTGCTGAGCAATCTGTCATAAAACTTTACTTTTAGTTTCCAAACTTTTCCTGCAGCAAGAAGAGATGGCAGTGTTTGGAAATGGTAAAACTGAAAACATCTCAGAAACACAAAAGTTCTCTGAAGAAACTGCCTTTTTCCTGGGTAGAGTCGTGCTACAGGCTTCCTGCCAGGGAGATAGACTCCTTGCCACCTAAGCATACTAGCATGAGCATATGTAAATCAATCCTTCTATCATACAGATGAAAGCTGAGCAAGCCTACAGGTAAGGAAGAATGGTCTGCAATTATTCAGGCTCACCTCATCTCACTAGTCTAAGAGAAGAGCACTTACTTCTTTCTAAATGAAGTACAAATCCCATTGTAGTGGTTTTGTTTGGCTAACACGGTCATGTGACTCAGTGTCCATGAGTTTCCAGAGGGCTGTATTGATACCCTTTTCCCTGGAATCCATGCAGTACAGCAAGGCCATTTTCCCAAAAGTAATAGTACCACTAACTCTAGACTGGAGAAGGGATGATGGTCATATGCAATCGAAGCAATGTCCTCCTCAAGTGACAACACCGCAGGAGCACTGTTGGAAAGAAACAGAAATACAAAAGGTCTGATTTGCTTCTGCCATGTACTTGCATATTTTCGATATTTAAAAACTTTAGTGGATATTAAAAATGTACAGATAAACGGAATAATCTCCAAGTCAGGCTTATTTGTGGTTCTCTCTCTCTCTCTCTCTCTCTCTCTCTCTCAATCACACACACACACACACACACACACACACACACACAAACACACACACACACACACACACACACACTCTTTCAGAATGCTCAATGAAGGAAACCAGCCTACCTCAGCCTTAGGTATGAAAGAGGTTTCAAAGGCACACACTGGACAATTCCTGAAAAGCATGAGCCTTGGGTCCATTTATAATATATGGGAATTGTCCTAGAGATTCTGAGTATGATGATCAATGTTGATAAGCTAGCCAACTATATATCAAATAGGCCATATTGGATATATAACCAAAAGGAATGGTGTCCTTAGGGAGCTTTATATTCTATCTGTCTTCTCTAAGCCTTACCAAGGCTCTAGGGTAAAAGATTTTAAAATATTTTGTAGCAAAGTTTTCCATTAATTTTTTCCCCAAATGATGTCTTTACTCAGCTGTTCAACACATACAGCAAATAAAATAAAACTACTTAGGTTGAGTGTGAGTTTGGGAAGGAGCTTGCCTAGGCCAGGCTTCTTCCTGCCATTATTCTTGTGGTCAGTCAGAGTTGATCTAACCAATGAAGGAGGCAGGACTCATAGATGTTAAAAGTCTTATTGTGCTGATTTCTATGCCAAATTTTAGTCTGACAATATGATTTTCAGCGTAATTTTTAATTGTGGGAAATTCAACCAAAATTCCCTCAAACAGTAATGATTTGCTATTAGAAAACAAGTAGAACAAATCTTAAAGAACAAAGAATAAAGTATAGAAAAGAAAATATTTTCTGTTAACAATGGATATAGTACCATGGAAGAATTGGATAAGCAAAACTTAGACAATAAATCCAAACCTTTCAGTAGAACCCAGCTCTCCCAGTGATATAAAAAGCATTCCAGGGACCATAGAGATTTTGAAATCACTGCAGAGGGAATACAAATACAGTTTGTAGAGGTTAATTAGGGCATTAGAGGACAATATTGCTTTTGGAAAGTTTTTTTTTTTTAAATAACTTGATTGCAGAAAGATTTCAAATAAATTTCTGAGAGAAAACAAATGAGTTTTTGGATTTAAATTTAAATAGTTGAAACAAGTTTATCCTAATGTAACATGCCTTAGAATAACTATGAAGATCATCATTTATACTGCCCAAAATACAGGAAACATTTTTTTTTTCCTCCAACTGAGGCTACTAGAGAATTAAAGCATATAGAAAAGAGTTTTTTTTAGTCATGTGGAAATTCTTGAAAGTGAAAGATGAAGACTGGTACCTTGAAAAGGGTTAGACAAAGCTGATGTCATAGTGTTCACTTCCAAATGTTCAATGACAGTAAATGTATTTCTCTCCAAACCCTAAGAGCAGCTGAAAGATGTTATCTAATTAATCCATTCCTTTAAAAAAATGATACTTATATCACCCCATGAGATAGTCATGTGTTCTACTGCAATTATGCTGAGAGAATCAAGGAATCTATGACAAAGGACTTGTCATTCATCCACTTAGCAAACAGATACAAGGCAATGTCACTATCTGTAACAGGTGTTGAGGATAAGCAGCAAATAAGATATAATCTCTGTGAGAAATGCACAGTTCAAGGTAAAATAGATATAGAGATCACATCAGCATGATGTAGGTATTCTGAGAAGTAACTACAACATTATCTTTGGAAAGATATTTAAGAGGATGTTCAGGAAGGGTTTGTCATCAATAGGGAACCTAGATATACAAGTTGGCCAGGAGAGGAGAGGGATGAAAGGATGTTCCAGTGAGAGGGGTCACAATATGCAAAAACCTAAGGGCCAAATACAAAGGTCATGTTAGAGGCTCAGGAATCAGTGTCACTGAAGTAATAGTTAGAGAAGGGGTGTTATGATACTATCCTGATAACATAAACAGAATCTAGACAATGAAAGGCCACAAATAGCATGTCAGGGATTTGAGGCATTATATAAGGCTTTCAAGCAAAAACTGATTTTTGCTGGATCTGAATACAAAACAGATTATTCGGACTGGAAGTGGAGAAGGGTGTGAAGGTGAGCAAGACTGTATGCAAGGAGAACAATGAAGAGGGAACAGTTCTTCAGTAAGAGAATTCAAAATTTCATTGGGACCAAACAGAGGTAGCAGAAGTGAGGACAGAGAAAACTGCCCCAATCCAACTGGTCTTTATGAGGCCCAGCAGATAAGACTTTGCAGCAGGAAGGACAGAGACCAAAAGAAGGGAAGTAGGAAACCATCTGGGTTTTAGGTCTTGGCATTGGGTGTCCTTAAATGGGGAGTACAGGCTGGATTCTGGTTGATGAATTTAGTTTTTAACATGTGGAACTTGGGGGTTCTCTGGTTCCCCAAGAGAAATTCTTGTGTTTTCTCTATTCTTTTCTTTACTTTTTAGGTACTAGGGATTAAACTCAGGAGCACTCTACCACTGAGCTACATCACCAACCTTTTTTCATTTTCTGAGTCAGGGTCTCTTTGAATTGCTGAGGCTGGCCTCAAACTTCTGATGCTCCTGCTTCAGTCTCCTGAGTAGCTGTTATTATAGTTGTGCACCACACACCTCTTGGAATTTTTGTTCTTATCATGATCCTACTTTGTTGAATGTAACTGCATTAGATGAAATAGGACAATTGAAGGAAAGATTATATACTGAAGGGAAATATTGATGAGGAAAAGGGAGATAATTGGAAAACAAACCACTGAACCAGTGAAATAAAATGAAATGCCCGGTACAGCGGCTCACACCTTTAATCCCAGCCACTTGGGAGACCAAGACAGAAGGATCCCAAGTTGAAAGCTAACCTTCACATCTTAGTGAGACCCTGTCTGAAAAATAAACATTAAAAAGGACTGAGAATGTAGTCCAGTGGTAAATCACACCTGGGATCAATCACCAGTACCAAAAGGGCAAGTAAAGAAAGGGAGAAAAGACACTACTCAGTGAAATGGAATTACAAAATCATAGTATAAGTATTGTGAGTAGTTTTCCACATTTAGAAGATTAAAGAAGCAAGCAACACCTGAATTGCATGTTGTCTGTATAAATTCACGGAGGCAAAGCATGAACACCTGTGTGTACACATGGAAGTCAGTGGAAACATGAGATTAGTAGAAAATAATGTCAGACCACCTACCTGACATGGGTAGCCAATAAGATTGGCTGTCTTGACTTGATTGACCTGATTGGCCTCAGTGTCAGTGTTCAGATCTTAGGGACATATGTACATCTCATATTGAATATTCTGAGGTTTCTTGACAGGAGATTTTTAGTGAGGAAATGTTCCGATTCTGAAAGACTATCGTTATTATGCATGAAACTTTGTTGATCAATTTTTTTAAACATCATGACATATGCAGAATGGAAATATTCTTAATTTAAGATTTAATGGATTTCCTTTTCCATGTAATATATACTAGATAATTGTCCGATCTTGACAATGTAAAAAATAAAATACAAATAACAGAAGTTGAAAGAACTCAGAGGGGGCTGGGGTTGTGACTCAAGTGGTAGGCGCTCACCTGGCCTTCGTGCAGCCCGGGTTTGATCCTCAGCACCACATACAAAAAAAACCCAAAGATGTTGTGTCCGCCGAAAACTAAAAAATAAATATTAAAATTCTCTCTCTCTCTCTCTCTCTCTCTCTCTCTCTCTCTCTCTCTCTCTCTTTCTCTTAAAAAAAAAAGAAAGAACTCAGAGGAAGAGTCAAAAATACTAATATCTGTATGTTATAAGGCAGAGAATAAAAAATGAGTGTTTATGATTGATGAAACAAAAAATAAAATTATGAGTACTATTTAATGTTCAAATATAAGAATTTAGGAACAAAAGGATAGAAAGCTTGTATGCTATGTCACCTAAAGATTAAAATATAGCTACCAATTCATCACAGTGCTTGGCTGCAGTCATGACAATGGTATGAATGTGTGTGAACAGAGATTGTGTCAATCAGAAAGAACATACCATTAAAATGCACTATTGTGTTCCTAACAAAGTCAAGGGAGACTGGTACACTTGTGAAAGGATCACACAAAATACATTGAGAAACTCCACTGAAGGTCACATGCACACCATGTGTTATGGATTGGGGTTCTTAAATGTTCTGTTTGTTACAGAGGCAATGGCTGTCTTGGGAACATTAAATGGAGACCATATTAAGAGAGAAGGATTACCTCTGAACTGAAAGGCATTTTTGCAGCAATGAACTGTTGGGAATTTTATGTTTTATAGGGGTCCTTCACTCTTTTTCAGGGTCCCATGACTTTAGGACATTCACAGTACAGGCCAGCTTCCACTCCCAGGCTTGGTGTTCTTTTCGTCAGATTTCAATGTCATGATGTAGAAGATGGAAGATGGAAACGCCAATGCCTGTCTGAAGGAGCAAGTGGTTAAGGGATCTGGAAATGTTCTGTGACAGAGGCAATGCTATCTTGGGAACAGTAAATGGAGAACATGTTAAGAGATTACCTCAGAAGTGATAGCCAATTACAGAGCACTGAAGTGTTAGGAATTGGAAGGTCTCAAGTAGGTCTTTCTTTTCTTCTCTGATTTAGGACTTTCATAGTAAAGGCCAGCATCCACTCCCAGGCATGGTGTTCTTTTCCTCAGATTTCAGTGTCATGATATAGGAGATGGAAGAAGGAAATGACAATGCCTGTGTGGAGCAGCAACTGGATTAGGGTTCTGAGAAGTTCTGTGACAGTCATTGGTTGTCTTGGAAACATTAAATGAAGAGCATGTTAGTAGAGATGTATGACCTCAGAAGTGACAGCCAATGAAGGTGCACTGAACTGTTAGGAACTGGCAGGTCTCCAATGGGTCTTTCTTTCTTCTGGGGGTTCCATGACTTCAGGGCATTCAGAGTACAGGCCAGAATGCAGTCCCAGGTTTGGAGTATTTCCCCCCAAATTTTACTGTCATGCTGTAGAAGATGGAAGATGGAAATGACAATGACTGTTTGAAGCAGCAGCTGGGTTAGTGTTCTTGAAATCTTCTGTGACAGAGGCAATGGCTATCTTGGGAACATGAAATGGAAAGCATGTTAGGAGAGACATATAAACTCTAAGCTGAAAGGCATTGATGGAGCACTGAACTGTTAGGTATTTTCAGGTCTCAAATGAGTCATTCTTTCTTTTTCAGGGTCCCATGACTTTTGGGTCTTTTATACTAATGTTCAGCTTTCATTCCCAGGCATGGTGTTCTATTCCTTAGATTTTCAGCTCATGATGTAGAAGATGGAAGGTGGAAACGACAATGACTTCTGAAGTAGTAACAGGATTAGGGTTCTTGAAATGTTCTGTGACAGAGGCAATGGCTCTCTTGAGCACATTAAATGAAGAGTGTATCAGGAGAGATGGATTACCTCTCAGTTGAAAGCCACATATGGAGCACTGATCTGTTAGGAACTTGCATGTCTCAAGTGGGTCTCTGTTTTTCAGTGTCCCATGACTTTAGAGCCTTCATAGTATGGGAAGCTTCCACTCCTAGGCATGGTGTTCTTTTCCTCCGATATTACGGTCATGATGTAGAAGTTGGAAGATGGAAACAACAATGCCTGTCTGAAGCAGCAACTGCATTAGGGTTCTTGAAATGTTCTGTGACAGAGGCAATGGCTGTCTTGGGCACATCCCTTGGAGAGCATGTGATGATAGATGGATTACCCCTGAACTGAAAGCCATTGGTGGAGCACTGTAGTGTTAGGAATTTGCAGGTCTCAAATGGGTCTTTCTTTCTTTTTTGGTGTCCCATGAGTTTAGGGCATTCATAGTACAGGCCAACTCCCACTCCCAGGCGTGGTGATCTTTTTCTCAGATTTTACTGTCATGATGTAGAAGATGGAAGATGGAAACAACAATGCCTGTGTGAAGTCCCAACTGCATTAGGGTTCTTGAAATGTTCTGCGACAGAGGCAATGACTGTCTGGGGCACATTAAAGGGAGAGCAAGTTAGGAGAAATGGATTACCTCTGAAGTGAAAGCCATTGATGGAGCACTGAACTGTTAGAAAATTACATGTCTTAAGCAGGTCTTTCTTTCTTTTGTTTTCCGGGTCAAATAACTTTAGGGCATTCATAGTAAAGGCAGGCTTCAACTCCAAGGTGTGGTGATCTTTTCCTCAGATTTTGCAGTCATGATGTAGAAGATGGAAGGCGGAATCGACAATGACTTCTGAAGCAGCAACTCGATTAGGGTTCTTGAAATGTTCTGTGACAGAGGCAATGGCTCTCTTGAGCACATTAAAAGGAGAGTGTATCCGGAGAGATGGATTACCTCTGAACTGAAAGCCACTTATGGAGCACTGATCTGTTAGGAATTTGCATGTCTCAAGTGGGTCTTTCTTTATTTTTCATTGTTCCATGATTTTAGGGCATTCATAGTTCGGGAAGCTTCCACTTCCAGTGGAGGTATTCTATTCCTTAGAGTTTACTGTAACAATATAGAAGTTGGAAGATGGAAACAACAACGCCTGTCTGAAGCAGCAACTGGATTAGGGTTCTTGAAATGTTCTGTGACAGAGGCAATGGCTGTCTTGGGCACATTCAATGGAGAGCATGTTAGGAGAGATGGATTACCTCTGAACTGAAAGCCATTTTGCACCAATGAACTGTTTGGAATTGTATGTCTTACAGGGGTCCTTCACTCTTTCTCAGGGTCTCATGACTTTAGGGCATTCACAGTACAGGCCAGTTTCCACTCCCAGGCTTCCTGTTATTTTCCTTAGATTTCACTGTCATGATGTAGAAGATGGAAGTTGGAAACGACAATGCCTGTCTGAAGGAGCAAGTGGATTTGGGTTCTGGAAATGTTCTGTGACAGAGGCAATGCTATCTTGGGAACAGTAAATGGAGAGCATGTTAACACAGAGAGAGATTACCTCAGAAATGATAGCCAATTACAGAGCACTGAAGTGTTAGGAATTGGCACGTCTCAAGCAGGTCTTTCTTTTCTTCTCTGATTTAGGTCTTTCACAGTAAAGGCCAGCATCCACTCCCAGGCATGGTGTTCTTTTCCTGAGATTTCAGTGTCATAATATAGAAGATGGAAGAAGGAAACGACAATGCCTGTGTGGAGCAGTAACTGGATTAGTGTTCTGAGAAGTTCTGTGACAGTCATTGGTTGTCTTGGGAACATTAGATGAAGATCATGTTAGTAGAGATGTATGACCTCAGAAGTGACAGCCAATGAAGGTGCACTGAACTGTTAGGAATTGGCAGGTCTCCAATAGGTCTTTCTTTCTTCTGGGGGTTCCATGACTTCAGGGCATTCAGAGTACAGGCCAGAATGCAGTCCCAGGTTTGGAGTATTTCCCCCCAAATTTTACTGTCATGCTGTAGAAGATGGAAGATGGAAATGACAATGACTGTTTGAAGCAGCAGCTGGGTTAGTGTTCTTGAAATCTTCTGTGACAGAGGCAATGGCTATCATGAAAACATGAAATGGAGAGCATGTTAGAAGAGACATATAACCTCTAAACTGAAAGGCATTGATGGAGCACTGAACTGTTAGGAATTTTCAGGTCTCAAATGGGTCGTTCTTTCTTTTTCAGGATCCCATGGCTTTTAGGTCTTTCATAGTAAGGCCATCTTCCACTCCGGGCGTGGTGTTTTTTACCTCAGATCTTCAGGTCATGATGTAGAAGATGGAAGATGGAAACAACAATGCCTGTATGAAGCAGCAAGTGGATTAGGGTTCTTGAAATGTTCTGTGACAGAGGCAATGGCTCTCTTGGGAATATCCCATGGAGAACATGTGGAGAGAGATGGATTACCTCTGAACTGATAACCTTTGATGGAGTACTGTAATGCTAGGAGTTTACAGGTCTCAAATGGGTCTTTCTTTCTTTCTTTTTTGGTGTCCCAGGACTTTAGGGCATTCGTAGTACAGGCCAGCTTCCACTCCCAAGCATGGTGATCTTTTTCTCAGATTTTACAGTCATGATGTAGAAGATGGAAGATGAAAACAACAATGCCTGTGTGAAGCAGCAATTGCATCAGAGTTCTTGAAATGTTCTGTGACAGAGGCAATGACTGTCTGGGGCACATAAAGGGAGAACATGTTAGGAGAGATGGATTACCTCTGAAGTGAAAGCCATTGATGGAGCACTGAACTGTAAGAAAATTACATGTCTCAAGCACGTCTTTCTCTCTTTTGTTTTCCGGGTCGCATAACTTTAGGGCATTCATAGTAAAGGCGGGCTTCAACTCCAAGGTGTGGTGTTCTTTTCCTCAGATTTTCAGGTCATGATGTAGAAGATGGAAGGTGGAAATGACAATGACTGTCTGAAGCGGCATCTGGATGAGGGTTCTTGAAATGTTCTGTGACAGAGGCAATGGCTCTCTTGAGCACATTAAATGGAGAGTGTATCCGGAGAGATGGATTACCTCTGAACTGAAAGCCACTTATGGAGCACTGATCTGTTAGGAATTTGCATGTCTCAAGTGCGTCTTTCTTTTTCAGTGTTCCATGATTTTAGGGCATTCATAGTATGGGAAGCTTCTACTTCCATTGGAGGTATTCTATTCCTCAGAGTTTACTGTCATAATGTAGAAGTTGGAAGATGGAAATAATAATGCCTGTCTGAAGCAGCAACTGGATTAGGGTTCTTGAAATGTTCTGTGACAGAGGCAATGGCTGTCTTGGGCACATTCAATGGAGAGCATGTTAGGAGAGATGGATTACCTCTGAACTGAAAGCCATTGACGGAGCACTATAGTGTTAGGAATTTGCAGGTCTCATTGGGTCTATCTTTCTTTCTTTTTTGGTGTCCAGTGACTTTAGGGCATTCATAGTACAGGCCTGTTTCCACTCCCAGGCCTGGTATTCTTTTTCTCAGATTTTACTGTCTTGATGTAGAAGATAGAAGATGGAAACAACAATGCCTGTATCAAGCAGCAACTGGATTAGGCTTCTAAAAGGTTCTGTGACAGAGGTAATGGCTGTCTTGGGCACATTACTTTTAGAGCATGTGATAGAGATGCATTATCTCTGAACTGAAACCCATTAATGGAGCACTGACCTGTTAAGTATATGCAGGTCTCAAGTGCATCTTTCTATTTCGAGGTTCCATGCATTTAGGTCTTTCATAGTAGAGGCAGTTTCCACTCCCAGTCATGCTGCTCGTCTTTTTTCAGATTTCACTGTCAGGATGTAGAAGATGGAAGATGGAAACAACAATGCTAGTATGAAGCAGCAACTGGATTAGGGTTCTTGAATGATCTGACAGAGGCGATGGCTGTCTTGGAAACATTCAATGGAGAATCTGTTAGGAGAGATGGATTACCACTGAAATGGAAGCCTTTAATGCATCACTGTAGTGTTAGGAATTTGCAGGTCTTAAATGGCTCTTTCTTTCTTACTTTTCTGGTGTCCCATGATTTTAGGGCATTCATAGGAAACTGCAGCTTCCACTCCCAGTCATGGTGTTCTTTTCCTCAGATTTTACTGTCATGATGTAGAAGATGGAAGATGGAAATGACAATGACTGTCTGAAGCAGCAACTGCATTAGGGTTCTTTACAGGTCTGTGACAGAGGCAATGGCTGTCTTGGGATCATTCAATGGAGAGCATGTAAGGAGAGATGGAGTACCTCTGAAATGAAAGCCATTGATGGAGCACTGTGCTGTTAGCAATTTGCATGTCTCAAATGTGGCTTTCTCTCTTTTTTTCTTTTTTGGTTTCCCATGACTTTAGGGCATTCATAGTAAAGGCCAGCTTCCACTTCCAGGTGTGGTGTTCTTCACCTCAGATTTTCAGGTCTGATGTACAAAATGGAAGATGGAAGTTGGAAGATGGAAATGACAAAGCCTCTCTGAAGCAGCGGATTAGTGTTTTTGAAATGTTCTGTGACAAAGCCAAAGGCTGTCTTGGGAACTCTCAGTGGGAAAGCGCCCCTTGAGACTTCCCAGTTGCTATGGGAACGATCTGTTGAAACAGAGGTTCTGTGACACTCATGGAGTCCTTCACTTCTTGACCATGAGGTTTGGATGCCAGGTGTGGGAGTTAGAAGTTTATCAAAGCAAGCTGGTCATCATAATCAGGTTGCCCCTATTTATGACCCTGTTTTGCTTGCTTTGCACAAACTTTCTCCCCAAACCCCTTTCATTGATCACACTGAGAAGGCTTGTGGTCATTGCACTCCACAGTGTAATAGCCTGTTTGGGTCCCATCTGCTGCCACCTGCAGGGTGGTTAATTGAGGAAACCAGATGAGAGGCCATGGGGGATGAGAAAAGACAGAAATCCAAGGGGTGAAAAAGCTGGAACTGGGTGTCCATTACACTCTGGTAGAGTGCAACGGTCAGGAGCCAGCTCAACACGTTTGTTATATAAGTTTCGTACTTAAAAGGTGTTTTTGTGAGAAAATTTGTGCAAAGCCATCAAAACCAAGGTCATATGTATGACCAGTCCAATTATGAGTGGCAGCTTGTGCCCATAACGTTCCACCGCTGAGCCCTGCCACCTGAACCACAAGCTCAAGAACTGAATAGCTCCCTGGGTGGTACAGGTGGAACAGGTCTTCACCCAAGAAACTGGGCAGTCTTGACCAGCGCCTTGCATCAAGAATTCCCAGGAGGGGCATCACCTCCCGGACAATTAAAGAACCCCCTAATTTAGTCACTGCTCCCAACAACTGCCTAGATGTTATTCTATATGTCCATCAGTGTTGAGGAAAACACTTCAAGTTGCTGTTAATTTATATCCTAATGACTGGCTTCCAGTTGGAGCTCACTGGCAATTTTTGAGGCAATGATTTTAAAAGCCTTGGATTTCCCTGATCTGGGCTTGATGCGGACCCCGTTCAAAGCCAGTCTGGGAAGTTTACATACCTCCATCTCCCACTGCACCGGTTTCTCGGTGTACCCATCTCCATGGATGCAGAAGAGCAGAAAGGGCGTCTTGTGCATGTATTGGCAGTTGTTGGCATCTAGCACCTTTCGGATTTCCCTCATGATGTCACTGGGATCCATGGCACTAGTGATTTTCATGCTCCAGGTGAAGTGCAGGGAGCGAGGTTTTGCTTGTTGGTTCTCCTTTCTCTGCTCAGCAGTGACATGATGACTTGAACATGATGACTTGTATCTCGGGGTCTTCCCAGACTCAGTTGGAGGCCTCCTTGTGATTTTCGATGTAAACTTGGGAAAAACACCAGTGGTGCCTCTTCTTTGAGTCTGGGGCAATGCTTCAGCTGGATGGACGCAGCTGGGTGAGGCAAGAGGACCTTCGTGTGTTGCAGTTTGGGATTCCCGGGGCTGGCGGTGGAACATTCCACGAAGGGCACTGGCTCTGGGGAAGCAGGTGCAGCCCCGGGTGGAGGTACTTGGGACACTGTGGGTTGAAGTCACTGGAGGGCTCTGGGCAGGGAAGGTGCTGTTGTTCTGCCCATTCCGGCTCACTGAACGTGTGTCTGCTTTCGTTGTTTTGCGGCAAATGTTCTTACTCCACAGTGTCTTCCCTCCAGATGGTGTGCTGCTCTTGTAGGCAGCAGGCATTTTCTTGAATTCAGGAGTCTCCAGCTCCTTGGGACTGGTGGTGATCCCAGGTAGGGGCCTGGCTGGAGAAATTCCCTTTCCTCCCACAGCACTGCCACCGGATTTCTGGGAGGCCATTTGATGTTCTCTGAGGTGACTCTGGGCAGTGCTGGTCGGATATGGCCCAGTTCCAGCATGGTCCAGGGACCGTGTCTGCTTCTGAGTGGAAACGCTTCGCTGCACTTTGCGGTGAGGAGGCCAGCTGGTGCTCTTTCTGAGGACCCTGCTTGGCTGCAGCTCAGCCAACGAGATGTTTCTGTGGGAGATGGCCACCTCTGGACCAACAAAGGGTTGGAGGACATCAAGGCCTCTGTTGATCCACCTGTCTCCCATAATTTCGGCCAGGGTGCTTCTCTTAGTTGGATTGAGCACCAGGAAGCGTTTCAGCAGATGTTCACACTCTGGTGACATGTACAGAGGGATTTGGTATCTACCTTGTAGCACTCTGTCTCTAAGTTCTCTCACATTGGCCCCAACAAAAGGAAGCGACCCGGTGACTAGGGTGTATAGAACCACGCCAAGACTCCACACATCGACTTCGGGCCCCTCGTACTCTATGAGCTGGAAGAGCTCTGGAGCTGCGTAGGGCAGACTGCCGCAAAACGTGTTGAGTTTACACCCAAGTGTAAACTGGTTGCTGAGTCCAAAATCGGCTAGCTTGATGTTCATCTCTGCGTCGAATAACAGATTCTCCGCCTTCAGGTCTCGGTGGGCGACCTGCTTTTGGTGACAATATTGGACTGCAGACACGATTTGCCGGAATATAGATCTTGCCTCCTCTTCCTGCAGTCTTCCTTTGTTGGCCAGATAGTCCAAAACTCTCCCTCCACTGGCGTACTCCAGGACCAAACAGAGTGCTTTTTCGCAGTCCAGAGCTTCATAGAGCTTCACGATGTGTGGGTGGTCTAACATCTTGAGGATTCTCACCTCTCTGTACATCATTTTGAGCTCTTGTGGCTTCAGATGTCTCTTATCGATGATCTTGATTGCCACTTCTTGACCTGTGAGGACGTGACGGGCCAGCATGACTTTGGCGAAGGTCCCCTTGCCGAGGGTTTTCAGTAGTCTATACTCTCCAATGCGAGTCTGTTTACCTGCAGAGGAAGCTGTGGATTTGGGGCGCTGTGCTCCAGAATGCCCGGTCTGGGAGATGTCTTCTGCCCGTCTAGCTCCATGCGAGGGGTGCATGGTTTGACCCAAGTTGATGATCGATGGGTCTCGGTGTCACTGGAAAGTTTAGGATAGGTGAGGGCTAGGCAAGGAGAGGGGGTGGGGCAAAACAAGGAGAGAGTTGGAGATGGGTTGGGGAAAAAACAGCCACAACTGCCTTTTACCAACAATATCGTGCCCAGTTCAAAAACTCGCTCTGGGAACATGGAAGGCCAAAAGGCAAATGAGGAGTGGTTCTAGGTCCACTCATTTCTAGGATTCTCATTCTGTTATCTCCTAGGCAGTCAATGCAGTCATAAAGGTACTGACTGCATAAAGAGTGTTCATATGCACCCTAAGTGGATCAAGGACCCAGGCGCTTACTCTGTCTAAGGAACTTGACAGTTTGGGGGTCAAGACCTGATGAAAAAGAAAACTTTTTTTTTTTTTTTCCAGAAATATTCAGCTGGACATAAACACACTTGACAATTCAATTTGGATGGTGAAGTTGATTGGTGGAAGCACTGGGGTTGTAAGAGTGGTCCACTTTACCTTTTGAATATAACCCTGGCTGCTTATTTTAAAAGGAAAATGTTTTTCTTTTCCCCTTCTCCCTGTCTCCCTCCCTAACCTGGGGTCAGGGAACAAGATTACCTTGAGTAATCTGTTCTCCACAGGAAGGAGAAGTCACCAGAAGAACTAGGAAGTGATGATCTCCCAGATAAACTAGCTAATCATAACACACCATCGGCATGCACCTGGGAACCCCTAGTCAGGGCACACCTGGAGTGGAGCCTTTGAATAGTGTCCTTAAAAACCCTCTGTTTTCCCTGATGGGCAGAATCAAATCTTCTGGCACAGGAGTCCCCTGTGTTTCCCCTTTGCTGGCAAAGCAATAAACCTCCTTTTACCTTGATCTCAAAACCTTCTCCTCATTATTGCATGGCCATCAGGGACAAGGCCCAAGGTTTTTGGTAACAGGTCAGGGACCCAGGCTCTAGTGTATTGCTCATCTGCTTTTTTTCCCTAGTGTCTTTCAAAAGTCTTCAAACCTCCTCAATTCAATCATTGTAGGGGCGGCAATATGCAAATACTAGTTTCACCTCTTTTCTTTGTAAAAGTTGTCTTGCATTTCTGCCAAATACCTGTATCTTTAAAGGAGATTATTAATTTACTTCAGGTATTGAACATGTTGTCTTTTTAATATCAGTAAAGAAACAAAATGTGTCATACATGTGGCCAGTTAAGACTTAGGAGTCATTCTCAAAATTAACCTGGATGGAGTTTCAAGTGCAGCTGCACTCCATCTGCTGAAATTTTGTATTTTACCCTATGGTATGAATTTTGGAAATTAGGTCATTTTTTGGACAAATACAAAATATTCAAAAATGTGCCTGGCATATGGTTTGTACCCATTAAATACTTTTGGAATAAATGGTTTACCATTGCTTTGTATTCTTAATTACTAGAAGAGACAGAGAGAGAGAGAGAGAGAGAGAGAGAGAGAGAGAAAGAGAGAATATGTGTGTGTGTGTGTGTATGGGCACATGCACATTGGTGCAGCATTTCCTTGTTAATAGCAGTCTTCTTGTCCATATTGAATGCTTTCACACATTATATTCTAATAGTGCTACACACATCTGGTGTCAATGTAACAGTGGTCCACCTTGTGTTTTGATTAGAGCTCTTGCTGCTCTGTCCCTGTAACTCATTTTTAAATACATATTTTTTCATTCTCTTCTTCTCTCACTGCTTCTCCCTAATTTCAGGGGGAACAGGATTATGTTTTTTTCCCCGTTTCAGGCAAATTTCTCTCTCTTAGAGTTCACACCCACCAAAGGAAGGAAATAATCCAGTAGATCTCAGAAATGACTCTCTCCCAAATTAACAAATGAATTACAACTCCAGACACAGAACATGTAGAATGTAGCCTTTGAATCACCTCTTTATAAGCCCCCTGTTCCTGCTGATAGGCAGAATCACAGCCTTTGGGACAGAAGTCTCCTGTGTTTCTCCTTTGTTAGCAAAGCAATAAGCCTTCGTTTACTTTTTTCTCAAAACCATGTCCTCCTTATTGGACCAAGCTTTCAACCATATCAAGGTGCTATAACAAATTCAAAATACATACCATTTGCAATTAGTAGACAGGTATCATTTGAGTCTACCCGATTTGTAAAATAACTATTAAATATTCTCCCCCATTAAGTGGCCGATACTGTGAATACTTTAACCTTTTCTCAGTGACTCATGTTCACCTCTAGCAACATCAATAAATGTAAGATTTCAAGCCTTATGGGCCTTCCATAAGGTGCTTTCAATAGAGGTCTGACAGATTATTTTGTTTTGTTGGTGTTGTGTTTTGGTATTAAACAACCACTGAAAAACTTAGATTATTGTGTCTAAATTTTATGTTGTGACCATATAATTTAAGATTTAAAGTGAAACATTTTGAGAGTTAAAAAAGGAGGGGCATAAGAAGTAGTCAACGATAAAATTATACATTATTTGGAACATTTTATATGGGCTGATGATTAGCTTTGTTTTCTCACTATGCCTATACAATGGTATAGTTAAAAACTAATGATTCTAGTAAAATACAACAGTTCCAGTGAAAACAAGTAATGGCTTTATTTAATACAATGGTTCTAGTGAGAAACTCATTTTAAATAAAATATTTTATGCAAATTAAAATTCTCCAATTTCATAAGTATCAAAGTGTCTCTAAAAAATATAAAATCTTTATATTGGCTATAAACTCTTGAAGAATGATAGGTCTTTGTATACATCCATATCCATGTTCTTTAATCATATTCTTAACCTCATGTGCTCTTTAATCTCATGTCAGAGATATTTTTTTCTGAAGAATATATTTTTAAAGAAGATCTCATTTAAAAATTTCAGTGCATTTCCCACAATCCTGGTCATGTTTAAATTTTGTGATTAATATTTGCCTATACTGATTTTCTCAGTTGACTCTTTTCAGCATATTATATTTTTAATCAGGAAAACAATCTTTCTACAATTACTGATATCCCTGTTAAACTCAGTGACAATTATTATAAAGAATATCTTAAATTCAAATTTTTATTTAAAAATGTGTGTATACTTTAGCCAAGTATTTTTATAGGTCTCCCTTCTCTTCAAAGTGCCTCTCTTCATCTAATGTTTTCACCATGCAAAATGTGCTAACATGTTATCTCTGTTTATGATTCTTTTTACATTAGTGCCAAATTTAGATTGTATAAAACTATAATCTTTATTTCATGTCAATAAGGCTGCTATGATTTGATTCTGTGTCCTTTCCAAAATTCACATTGAAATTTAATGTCATTGAAAGAATATTATGAGGTAAGTTTGTTGAGGTGATGAGGCTCTGCCCTCATAAGTGGATTATGCTGTTATGGTGGGAATAGGATTTCATAACAGGGTAAGTTAGTGCCCCCTTACCCTTCTATACCCTCTGCCATGGGATGACCCAGCAAGAAAGTTATCACGAAATGCTGTCTCATGGATCTTGGACTCTCAGCTTCCTGAACTATAAAATATATGTTTCTGTGATATGTTACTATAACAGCATAAAATAACAGAATCTGTAACTTTCTAATTAAAAGTAAATGTCCATTACAAGTTTTTTCACAATCAAGATTCCAAACAACAATTCCAGAATTTCCTAATTAAGACTAGAGAGCCTAGGCACACATCATTCATTTGTTGAATTGGTCCCTTGATTTTTGTAGGTAGAGATTTTGTTTGTAAGCTTAGTGTTCAATAATCCAAATTTGCTAAACAGATTCAAAAGAGGACCTCTTTAAACATTCAATTGATTGGATATTTTGATTTAAGATTTCCAACTGGTTTTAGGCAAAACACAATAATGACTTGCCAGGCTCATTTCCAAAATATTTGATACTATTTTTCAAGAGGATTCACAAAGTTTTTATATAAGTCTCAAATATTTGTAAAATCTGAAAAAATCAAAACGAGAATAAAAAGCACAGTTGTGTGCTGAAGTATTTTTAATAGTTTAATTACTTTATTTAGATATCAAAGTGTTTGATATTTTTCACATCTATTAATTTGATGGGTTGACTATTGCAGTTTATTTGGATGTAGTTAGGAGCTATGTTTTCAGACATGCCGATTCCAAGTTCATGTCTGATAATGGATTTCTTAATTTAGCAAGAAAATTGCTTTTACCATTATGCCACAGCCCACTAAAATGGGCCTCCTTATCATTATCACAATAACAAGTAAATTTATCTGAAATCTTAAATGTTTTCACCAAATTCATAAAACAATCATAATACTCTCAAATGTCTCATCTTTTTTTATTTGCTCTAATTGGTACACATGACAGTAGAATAATTTTTGATACATCCTACATAAATGGAGTACAACTTCTCACTCTTCTGCTTGTACACAAAGTAGTATCATGACATTCATGTAATCATATATGCACATACAGTAATTATACCCAATTCATTCTATTACCCTTCTTACACCATATCCACTCCCTTCCCTTCCCTTCCTCTGTGCAACCTCAAGTACATCTATTCTTCCCTAGCCCCCACCTCCTTATTGTGAGTTAGCATTCACATGTCAGAGAAAACCTTTAGCCTTTGGTTTTTTGGATTCACTTATTTAGCTTAGCATGATATTCTGCAGCTCCATCCATTTACCTGCAAATGACATCATTTCATTGCTCTAAGGCTGAGTAATATTCCATTGTGTATATACACATTTTCTTTTTTTTCATTAAATTATTTATTCTAATTAGTTATACATGATGGCAGAATGCATTTCATTTCATAATGCACATATGAAACACAATTTTTCAAGTCACTGGTTGTACACAAAGTATTTTCACACCTTTCATATCCTCAAATGTGTACTTAGGGTAATGATGTCTAACTCATACCCCCATCATTCCTACCACATTTTCTTCATCCATTCATCTGTTGAAGGGCATCTAGGTTTCATAGTTTGGCTTTTGTCAATTGAACTACTATCAACATTGATGTGGCTGTGTCACTGTAGTATGCTAATTTTAAGTCCTTTGGGTATAATCCAAGGAATGGGATAGTTGGGTCAAATGGTGCTTCCGCTCCAAGTTTTCTGAGAAATCTCTATACTGCTTTCCATAATGGTTGCACAAATTCGCAGTCCCACTTGCAATACCTTATCCCCCACATCCTTGCCAAGACCTCTACAATAAAAACTATAGAATGCTAAAGAAAAAAAAGTGAAGAAGACCTTAGAAGATCAAAAGATCTGCCATGCTTTTGGATATGCAGAATTAATATTGTCAAAAATGGCCACACTACCAAAAGCATTACATAGATTTAGTGCACTTTCTATTAAAATCTCAGTGACATTTCTTATATAAATAGAAAAAAACAATTGTGAAATTCATTTGGAAAAATTAGAGACCTAGAATAGACAAAGCAATCCTTGGCAAGAAAAGTGAAGTAGGAGGCACCACAATACTAGACCTTAAACTGTACTACAGAGCCATAGTAACAAATACGGTTAACTTGTACTTGACAAAGGCACCAAAAACATTCATTGGAGAAAAGAAAGCCTCTTCAACAAATGGTGCTGGGAAAACTGGAATTGCATATGTAAACCCCTATATCTCACTCTACACAAAATTCAACTCAAAGTGGATCAAGGACATAGGCACTAGAACAGAGACCCTATGTCTAATAGCAGAAAAAGTGGCCCTAAATCTATACCAGGTAAGCTTAGGAATGGATTTCCTTAACAAGACTCCTAAAGTATAAGATGTAAAATCAAGAATCAATAAATGGGATGAATTTAAACTAGAAAGCTTCTTGTCAACAAAGGAAACAATCAATAAAGTGAAAAGAGAGCCTATAGAATGGGAGACTATCTTCACCACATGTACCTCAGATAGAGCATTAATCTCCAGGACATAAAGAGAACTCAAAAAACTTAACACCAAAAAACCCAAAGTATCCAATCAGTAAATGGACAAAGGAACTGAATAGACACTTTCCAGAAAAAGAAATACAATCAATCAACAAATATATAAAAAGCTGTTCAACATGTCTAGCAATTAGGGAAATGCAAATCAAAACTAAGATTTCATCTCACTCCAGTCAGCATGCCAATTTTGAAGACTATAAGCAATAATAAATGTCTCATCTTAACAGAGTGAAATTCTAGATGTATTTGTTTTCATGTCTTGAAAGAAAAAAATATAAATCATTAGATAATTTCTAAATTTGATTTCTTCTGAGTGATCCTTAGTTGAATGCCATTGTTATGAAATCATCACATTTCAAACATCTTTTAAACATGAAGCTATTCCTTTATTGATGAAATCAAATGCAATAACAGGAATACATGTGGTCATAAAAATTCACAACCAAAAATGAAATTAGTACAGGACAATTATTATTCTCAATGAAATGGTATATCGCAAGAATAAATGCATAAATTCACATTCTGGAACTGCATGCACTAAACAAACACCTTTATGTTTAAAAATGCCTAACATTTTGAGTAGGTACCAATGTTTGTTTACAGTGTCCATGTTTTCTGATTTTCACATGATCAGGAGTATCATCAATTCAAGCCCCACGGTGAATATAAATACCGGTAAACAAGCTACACAATCATCAACTTTCTTGACTTCCAGAAATTTAGCCCTTAACATTTAATATCCACATTCAATTTTTTTTCAATGTATTTCTGCTAAAGGACATACTGAAAATAAAATGTTTATCAAATCATTTAATGAATTATATAAGGCAGTGAAGTGGAACATACTTGTAATCCCAGCAACTTTGGAAGCTGAGGCGGGAGTATCACAAATTTGAGGCCAGCCTCAACAACTTAGTGAGACCCTATGCAACATAATGAGAAGCTGTCTCAAAATAAAAGAAAAAGCAAATTCATAGAATATTATTTATAAAATATACCCCAAAATTATTAAAGATAATTTTCCTCTTTAAAAAAGTTATTCCTTTTTAAAACTTGGTCATGGTAAAAACCAATGTTTGAAACTTTCCCCATCCAGTTTGATAAATGTCAGTACATTATGTTGTGCTTCACTTGTTGTTCTGGTCTCGTGGGAAAACTGATCTATAGAAGAGAAGTTTTTATTATAAAACATTAGATGCTGTATCACAATAATTAAGCCATCAGGCATCTTTGTATGGGAGTTATGGCAGTCACCTTCTCAGCTAAACGTTATTGAGAAGTTTACGATCACTCAAATGCTTGTTTGAAAAATAATTTTTGAATAAATTTAAAATTTGAAAATATTTTGGAGTGCTGGGGATGTGCTCAAGCGGTAGCACGCTCACCTGGCATGGGCAGGGCGCTGGGTTCTATCCTCAGCACCACATAAAAATAAAGATATGTGTCCACCGAAAACTAAAAAATATTTGAAAAAATTCTCTATCTCTTAAAAAGAATTTGGAAAGTAAATTCAATGAAATGCATTGAAACAGTCACTGTTCAATCCACAAAAGAAGTTTTGGTCAATCATCAAAGTCAAGAGAAACAACAGGCTCCTCTAAGTACTCCATTATTGAACTTTATGAATAAGCCAGTTAAAGCCACCTGGTACAGAGATCCACAACCTTGTAGGAGCCCCAAACATACTTCATGGAGAGAGACAAGGCTTGGTGTGCACAGACCACCTCAGCTGAAGGAGGCCATCCATTCAGTTTCCTCACTGTTCCCTTAGGGTACATGAGAGTTGCCTGTCTTTATGCCTTCCAGTCACATTGCCCCCTCAGGGTACATGGCTACCTGCTACTGCCTGCTAGAGACACTTCTCATTATGCCAGTTTGGCAAAGTACAGTTTACCTAATTAGCTATTCCAAGGATGAGGCAAACATGCTCCCTAGGCTTGTGCCATTATTATGGATCTGATGTCCTTCTGTTATTCTGTGAATTTGTCACAGGAGGATTCAATTCAGCATCAAATCCTCAAGTGTTTCTGGAGCTTGAGGAAATGTCACAGACCACCTATTAATCATGACCCTCCATAGATAAAGTGAGTAAAATAAGCATCTAAAGGCCTGGGAAATGTTGGCTACTTCTGATTCATCTCCATTCATTTGACCCTTCAGTTTCTTCTTATTATTTACAATGACTTACAGAAGATCCTTTCAAATTACAAGGCCTGATTCAGAAGACTGTTCTTGAGCTAACTTACTTCTATATCAATGCTATATCATGAGAGGAACAGTTCTTGTGGTACATATTATTTCATGTTATTTTATCTTTAATAGAAGTTACTTTTCTCTAATTATAAAAGGATTTAGTTTTATCAAATAAAGCTATAAAAAATGGTATGGAAGAAACACTAAGTAACCTAGAATATCTCACACTCCAAAGAAAACCACTGCAGCATTTCCAGCTCTGGGAGTAGCAACATCAGTATGTGAGTGGGCATCTTTGTAACTGCATTCAGGAGTGAAAACAAAAAGAGGGGAAAAAGCTAAGATTGAGAGTTACAGCCAGCCCTGCCCACCCCTCTCTAAGGGGAATGTTTCCAAGTCTGAATCTCAGGAAGTTGAGCATCCATGTTCCCTACCAAGTGGACACCTACCCACCTCATCTTGGAACAGAGTACCACAACTCTGGAGTCACCTACCAAACTGTCTCCAATACACACACACACACACACACACACACACACGAAAATAACAGGACAAACCAAGACCCTTTCTCCCATGCTCCCTTTAACCATGCAGCCTCTGTACTTTTCATTCTGATGGCTCTATTTAGAGACTGACTTGAGATTACATATATTCTCATAGCTGAAAACAACCATGGAAAGTGAAACTTTCAAACATTCACTGTTAATCACCATGTTTCCTCAAAAACTCCTTAAAGCCAATATACCAATGAAATGGGAGTTTGGGTTTTAAGAGAAAAATGGATGAAAGATATGAATAAGGATATTCAGCTCCTGACTCAAGGAAGTGGAGAAGTGGAGATGCATTTTCCATCTTCACCACCATAACACCCCCAAACTGGAAAGAGATTGGGAAGGACAGTTAGAATAAACAAAGGTAAATTTGCCCTCTCTAAATTGCCCACACCCCCAAGGCACAATAAGTCCTCTCAGCAAAAGCCAAATGTAAAACCTGATCTAGAATTACAAAGAAGAAATGGTTTTGAATTCACTGGGAATAAATGATGCATTTTCCCTCCATAAAGAGTAAAAACCTCAAAACCCAATTTGCAGATAAGCTTCTCACATAATTTTAATGATCCATGAAGTTATCAGATAGGTTATCTGATAAGCAGAGTTTTTTATTATTATTAATGTAGTTAATGGACTAGATCAAACATTTTTTTTTTTTTTGCATTTCACACTTTGCCTCTTCCGGATGTGAACTTTTAACTCCGATTTGCCTAGTAAGATGCATTTAGACCACAGAGATGTCTTCACTTCAGAAAATAATATAGAGATTAATACTATTGCCTTTTTCTCTCAATTCAAAATTTTCTTATCCAAAGCTAAAAATATTCTTGGTATTTGTTCACATTTTACTGCATTTTGTACATTCAAGAAGTTTTCATTGTGTAACCTAAATGCTGCTCTGCATATTTGTCTAGAGAGCTAGAAAAATCTATACACTTTGAACACAATGTATGTGATCATAATGATAATTATAGGACTGCAATGACTTTTAAATAAGCAATGTATAGAACTGGTAAGAATATTTGATGATATTTGAGTAGTTCTTATTTGTTAATGAAAACTAGGCATAGCTTGGGGTGTGTGTGTGTGTGTGGGGATTCTTCTGTAGCCACTCCATTTACCCTGGAAGTATTTAATGAATTTGTGGAAATTTAAATTGCTGTAACATGTGAGTACCTCAAAATATATAGCAGTTAAGTTTTCAATAACCACAACCTCATTTTAATATTGGGCGTCAAAGATAAGATGTTTACTTCCTTGGAGATTAGAACTGTGGTAATCAGAGCCTGGGAAGGGAGTAGAAGAAGAAGAGTTGAGGAGAAGTACACGGGTGCAGTTGGATGAGAGGAGTATCTTCTAATGTTCTATAGCATAGTGAAATAACTATGTTTGACAGCAGTTAAATATTACAAATAACTAATAGAAGATTTTGAATATTCCAAGCATAGAAACAGATAAATATCTGAGGTGATATGCCAATTAAATTGATATAATCATGATATATTTTTACACATTTTTATACACATCTTGAAATATCACCTGTGTCTCATAAGTATGTGCTGGGAGCCACAGCCAATTAATATGATGCATGGCATTTTTGATTGAAAGGTGATGCCAGCTAGCCATTGAGATGATATGATTATGTTAAAAATTACATTCATATGGATACCGGACTCCTGCTGCGGGACTCCTGGAGAGTTCCCATTGGTTGGGAAAGTACAGTAGGAGGGAATTCCGGGGAGGCGCTTGCGCTAGAGTTCCGGAAAGGGACCAGCAGAACGCCGCGTGGGTGGATCGGGAAGCTTCCCGGGCGGACGTGTTATTGGCGGTTCTTTCAAATAAAGTTTGTTCCTGTTTGAGTGGCTCGTGATCTTGTGCCCAGCCAGACAGCGGCAACTGGTGGCCCTGTACGGGGAGCGCCTGAAGCTTGGAGGTGAGTAAAATTGCTCGCCCCTGAGGGAAGGCGACAGAATGGGTGACCATTTCAAAAAACAATGTGTTCTTCTTTTGATTTATTTTGTTTTTGTTTCAAGCTGCCTATCCCTAGAATTTTCTCAGGCAAACTGGGAAAAATGGTTGGCTCAAGGCTTGAAGTTGTTTGGCCCGGAGAAAGAGAAAATTGATACAACTATTCTTTGCTCCGTTTTTGTTTCATTCTGTTTCGGGTTTGTTTTATGCTACCTAACTGGGTTGCGTTACCTTTATAGTAGATTAGAAACTAGTAAAAAACAAACCGAAAAACTGTTAAGTAAATTGTTAGAGGTCCAAACTGTGGTAGAAAACATGTCAGGTCAAGCAAAAGAGAAGGTCTCTCCAGCTAGTCAGACAGAGGAAAATTTGAAGAAAGAAAGCTTAGAGGAAAAACGACCATCAGTTGGGGAGTTACAACAGGAGGCTGCTACTAACTCCGTTCTATCACCAGAGGGCGTAAGAGCTGAGCGGCCCTCAATTCCTGTAGTTAATGCACAAAATCCTAAGGCAAGATCCCAAAGACTAGCATGCCCTGTACTTGAGCAGGCAGGAGGGCAACGAATTCATCGCGCTCTAGATTTCAAAACAGTAAAGCAATTAAAAGAGGCTGTAACAACCTATGGCCCGCAAGCACCCTTCACCATAAGCATGGTTGAATCTATTACCAACTTAGACATGACACCAGCAGATTGGGCTAACATGTGTCGATCTGTGCTAAATGGAGGACAATATTTGTTATGGAAGGTTGCCAATGAGGAATTCTGCATGGAGACAGCTAGGCGAAATACAGCAGCCGGTTACCCTCAAAGAAATCTGGAGATGTTGTTAGGAAAGGGACCTTATGAGGGTCAACGGCAACAAATTGAATATGATCCTGGTGTATACGCACAAATTGCTGCAGATGCAGTTAGGGCATGGAAAACTTTACAGGGGCATGGAGATTTACAAGGACAGTTATCTAAGGTAATACAAGGAACTAACGAACCTTACGCTGAATTTGTAGATAGGCTTATTCAGACAGCTTCTAGGATATTTGGAGATGTAGAACAAGCAATGCCATTTATAAAACAACTGGCTTATGACCAAGCAAATCGTTGCTGCAGAGAGGTCATTAGACCATGGAAACATGAAGATTTAAACACATATATTAAATTATGTAGAGACATTAATGAACAAGGACAAGTCTTAGCAGCAGTACAACAGGCTTTAGATGCCAGGCCAAAAACATGCTACAATTGTGATCAGACAGGACATTTTAAAAGGAATTGTCCCATAGGAGGAGGGCTTAACAAAGCTAGGTATCAAAGAAATAGAATACCAGGTATTTGCCCACGATGCCGTAGAGGGAGACATTGGGCTAATGAATGCCGTTCTCAAACTACCATAGAGGGCACTCCGTTATCAAAAAACGGACAAGGATCAAGTGTTTACCCACGATATCGTGGAGAAAGGCATCAGGCTCCATTGCCAAAAAACGGACTGGAGGGCCCAATGCTCCGGGGCCCAAAACCACAAATATACGGGGCAATGGAGGAACCCAGCAGCACCATCAAGGTAGTGCCCAGGACACATTATCCATTAAATCCCTCATCAGACAAACTAGAGGGAGCGCAGGGCTGGACATCTGCGCCTCCGCAAGAGCAGTACTAACTCCAGAGATGGGAATTCAAATCATTCCCACAGGAGTAAAAGGACCTCTTCCCCAAGGAACGGTAGGCTTATTATTGGGACGCAGTTCTTCCACACTAAAAGGACTTATGATAAGTCCCGGGGTAATTGATCCCGATTATGAAGGTGAAATAAAAATTATAGCTAGTTCTCCAAGAGGCATATCAGTTATCTCACCAGGGGATAGAATAGCACAGTTACTAATAATACCCAGCCTACATGATAAATTTTCTAGTCGTACTGTAGAAAGAGGTACCAGGGGATTGGGCTCCACAGGTGTAGATTGGGCTATGCTGTCTTTAAATTTAGATTCTCGCCCCATGCTAAAACTAAATATTCAAGGATACGACTTTAATGGGCTACTGGACACAGGTGCAGACCTTAGCATCATATCTAGTCAGGAATGGCCAAAACATTGGCCATTACAACAAGCCACTCAAACGCTTCGAGGCCTAGGAGTGGCTACTAATCCCCATAGAAGTGCAATGGTATTAGATTGGAAGGATCCTGAAGGATGTGAGGGAACTATACAGCCATATGTATTGGATCATCTTCCTATAAATTTATGGGGACGAGATGTCCTAGATCAATTAGGTTTAACGTTAACAAATAACATCAATCCTAATGCGCCCACTACTAGGGCTAAACAAGGTTTTAAAAAAGAAAAAAGATTAGGAAAACAAGGACAAAATATAGCAGCACCAATTCAAATAGATCAAGGAACAGACAGACATGGGTTGGATTTTCAGAAAGGGCCACTGAGACAATAAAAATTACTTGGAAATCAGAAAGACCAGTGTGGGTTCCTCAGTGGCCCCTGACTAAAGAAAAGATACAAGTAGCCCATGATCTGGTTAAACAACAATTAGCGAAAGGACATATACAACCTTCCATATCTCCCCATAATACTCCCATTTTTGTTATTAAAAAGAAATCTGGTAAATGGAGATTATTACAAGATTTAAGAGCCATTAATAATGAGATGGTTATTATGGGACCTGCTCAATCAGGGATTCCCCAATTGTCTGCTTTACCAAAAACCTGGTATGTTTTAGCTATAGATATTAAAGATTGTTTTTTTTCAATTCCTATTCATCCTGAGGATAGTCCACATTTTGCATTTACTATCCCTGCACTAAATCATGAAGGTCCTGATCAGAGATATGAATGGAAAGTACTCCCTCAGGGGATGGCTAATAGTCCAACTATGTGTCAAATTTATGTTAACAAAGCAATCCAACCACTTAGAAATCAAAATCCTGAACTACAAATATTTCACTATATGGATGATGTATTATTGGCACATAAAGATAAAAACATATTGCTGGAATGTTATGCCACACTTACAAACTTATTAAAAAATTATAATCTAGAGATAGCAATAGATAAAGTACAATTAAATCTTCCAATTAATTATCTAGGAGTCCTGTTATCCTCAACCATGGTCCGTCCACCAAAAATTCAAATACGAGTAGATCAACTCAAATCACTTAATGACTTTCAAAAGTTATTGGGAGACATAAATTGGATAAGGCCTTATCTAGGCATACCAACAGGAGAGCTAGGACCTTTATTTGATATCCTAAAAGGTCCATCAGATCCAAATTCACCCCGCATGCTAACGCCTGAAGCAAGAAAGGCATTAAAAATCATTGAAACATATATGGAAAATATGCACTTGGATAGAATTGATATAAGTTTGCCTTTATTATTTATTGTACTACCAACAAAAAATATTCCTACAGGAGTATTTTGGCAAGAAGGTCCATTATTGTGGATACATTTATCTTATTCTCCTAATACTATTCTTACTAGATATCCTGAGGCTGTAGGACAATTAATACTCAAAGGAATAAAAGCAGCAAAGGGAGTGTTTGGGATTTCTCCCAATAAAATTATTACTCCATATACTATGGATCAAATTGATGAGTTAGCCAATGAGTTAAATACTTGGGCAATAATCATGTGTAAATCTAATGTTTCATTTGATAATCACTTGCCATCTAATCCTTTGTTGTCTTTTTGGTCTAAGCATCCTGTAGTTTTTCCAAAAATGACAAGAAAGACCCCTATCATGAATGCTCCAAATATATTCACTGATGGGTCAAATAATGGTACAGCAGCAGTAGTTACCCCTGATCAAACTTTTACATTTTTAGTACCCAAACAATCAGCTCAAAAGGTAGAGCTTAATGCAGTATTACAAGCTTTTATGATGTTTAAAGATTCTGTATTTAATTTATTTTCTGATAGTCAATATGTAGTTAATGCTATAGTATCCCTTGAAGATGCAGGTAGGATTTCCCCTTCTTCTACTGTTTTCTCTTTGTTTTCCACTATACAAAGTCTAATCTGGGACAGAAAAGATCCATTCTTTATAGGACATATCAGGGCACATACAGGATTGCCTGGAGCCCTTAGTTTAGGCAATGAATTAGCAGATAAATCTACACATGACATACATATTTTCTCCACAATAGAAGAAGCTATAAATTTTCATAAAAGGTTTCATGTCAATGCTAATACTTTACAAAAACGTTTTAAAATAACTAAAGAACAAGCCAGACATATAATAAAACAATGTCAAAATTGTGTGACATTTTTACCACAAGTTAATCTTGGAGTCAATCCTAGAGGACTGATACCTAACCATATTTGGCAGATGGACGTCACACACTTGCCAGAATTTGGAAAATTAAAATATTTGCATGTTACAGTTGATACTTCTTCTGGATTTTTGATGGGCTCCCTTCATGCCGGAGAAAAAACTAAAGATGTTATAGCTCATTGCTTACAAAATTTTGCCACTGTGGGCGTTCCAAAACAGTTAAAAACAGATAACGGTCCCGGTTATGCTTCTACCTCTTTTAAACAATTCTGCTCATCATTTGGCATTACTCACATAACAGGAATTCCATACAATCCACAGGGACAAGGCATAGTTGAAAGAGCTCATCAAACTATTAAAATGTACTTATTAAAACAAAAGGAGGGAATTGGAAAGGGGTATATATCCCCCAAAGATAAACTTAAAATAACCCTCTTTACTCTAAACTTTTTAAATTTGGATTCATCAGGACTTAGTGCTGCGGAAAGGCATATGTATCCAAAAAATGTGCATAAGCCTAAAGTTCTTTGGAAAGATATTCTAACAGGACAATGGAAAGGTCCTGACCCAGTAATTGTCTGGAGTCGGGGCTCTGTTTGCGTGTTTCCACAGGGAGAACAGCAGCCGATTTGGATTCCAGAAAGACTAACTAAAACGATTTCTACAGATCAAAAAGAAGATAATTTGACTCAAATCCATAACAGCTGATATCCAGAACTCCAGCTTGGCCATTCTTACATCTGCGACTGATTAACCAGGATGCTTTTTTCAATATCTATTTTATTATTGCATTTTTCCATATCATAGGTTCTATTTTATTTTTGAGCTCATACAGACCTAGGTTGATGTTTTTCTGATCAGTTTTATTTTTTAACTGTGGAGTTTTTAACATTGCAATGGAGATTTCACCTAGGTGAAACTACAAGGCCTTTACTATTGTCTTATGTGTTGTATGTTATATGTGCACACTTCTGTTTTGTGTTATGTGTCTATATGTGCGTATGTCCATAGATCATATATGAGGAGTGCTCAAAAAAAAAAAAAAAAAAAAAAAAAAAAAAAAAAAAAAAAAAAAATGGATCCAAGTACTTTTTATTATTCACGTAATTTTAATGGTTTAATTTAAATTGGGTAAACAGCTGTTAAAAATTATTTTAATATGTGTACAAATAAGCAGGTTAACAAATCTGTTTGTTTATTTTCATCTTTCCTTTTCATTATATTTAATAATTCTGTTCAAGATAATGTAAATTGTTCTAAAAAAAAAAAAAAAAAAAAAAAAAAATGTTTTCTTAGTACCTGTTAAAATGTTACATTTTTTTTTTTTTTCTTTTTCTCTTTAACATCATTGTCAGAATTCTTATTTTTCATCCCAGTGCCGGTGAAGACAAAGATGAAACCAAACTACAACTTCTTCGATAATTATCACAACAAACTGTATAAACTGATATATCAATGATCTTGGGAGGAAATGGACATATTGATAGATTCCTCCACTTTGAACTGCTTACAAAACTTGCCTGGACTATGTATCACTTGTATGCACTGTGATCTATCTGTTGATACAACAAATTATGGTAATGCTGGCGTATCTTTGCTGATGTGTCACCAGTGATGCAATTTTCCCTAGGAGTCGTCAATTGATGTGGTGTTGTGGCATTTCTGTATCCTCCTCCCTTCTACTAGTGATGGTCTAATTTTGGGGGCCAACAGAGGTGAGGCAAAGAACCTCACCCCCCCACTGGCACCAAGGCCAAATCTGGGGGCCAACAGAGGTGAGGCAAAGAACCTCACCCCCCCACTGGTGCATAGGCCTATCCACAAGTATGGCTATTTGCTGGACCGGTAGTCAGTGACGGGTATGATCCAATTGCAATGGTATCAACCTAAGACAGGAGGCTGACGCCTAAAGGTCAGTTTTCCAATGACGGGTAAGAACCATATGTTGAATTGGACAAACCTAACAGGCACGGTCCCTAGCCACATTACTTGTTTCTTAATTAAACAGAAGGGGGGAGATGCTGGGAGCCACAGCCAATTAATATGATGCATGGCATTTTTGATTGAAAGGTGATGCCAGCTAGCCATTGAGATGATATGATTATGTTAAAAATTACATTCATATGGATACCGGACTCCTGCTGCGGGACTCCTGGAGAGTTCCCATTGGTTGGGAAAGTACAGTAGGAGGGAATTCCGGGGAGGCGCTTGCGCTAGAGTTCCGGAAAGGGACCAGCAGAACGCCGCGTGGGTGGATCGGGAAGCTTCCCGGGCGGACGTGTTATTGGCGGTTCTTTCAAATAAAGTTTGTTCCTGTTTGAGTGGCTCGTGATCTTGTGCCCAGCCAGACAGCGGCAAGTATGTACAATTAGTTGTGTCAATTAAACATCAGAACATATACTTTTAAAAAAAGATTTATTATTTCTTCTTTTAATTACATGATTTGTGAGAATCCCTAATTTTTTTCCCTAGTACTGTGGGTGAACCCAGGGGCATTTGGCCAATGAGCTATATTTCCAGATTTTTTTTTTTTTTAGCTTTTATTTTCAGACAGGACCTTCTTCCTAGGCTGGCCTTGAACTTGAGATCCTCCTGCTTCAACCTCAATTGCTGGGATTACAGGTATAGGCCTCCACATCTGGCAAGAATCCTTATTCTTATTGTGAGGAGCTGGCTCTACCTTTACCTGTAGTTCCTATCTCTGTGTGGGGTAAACACTAGTCAGTACCTAGGAAGGCTATTGTCCTGGCAGTGAGGTAAGGACTCCAAAGAATGTGAGAAGGAAGAAAATGGAGAGGAGTAACTGGCTGCTTCCTTTCTCTTCAGGTGAGAAATAAAGCAGAGTGACCTTGGTTATAAAGTAGAAGAATGTACTCATAAAACTTCTGAAGAACTTCACCTCTGCAGTGAGCAAGCAGCCTATTCCATATATTCCCCTGCTTGTACATGCCGAGCAGTCCTCTATTGTATCCTGGCTTGCCACCACCAAGGAGCACGTGAGTCATAAAATATCCAACCCCTATCTGTTGAATCCTCAAAGTTCCTTCTTTGGGACTGGAAAACCCCTGCAGCCCAGGGGGTTGAACACTGTATTTCTGAATGTGTACTTTTTTTTGATTGTTGTTTCTCTTAAATAAGTATACTTAATAAATATTTGCATGGAAAAATTAACAAGGGAAATAATTTACAAGCATTTTTGGGCATTACCATACCTTCAGAACTCTGTTCCAAACATGTGTTATATCAACTTATAATAAGAAGTTAAATTATTTGCTAAACTATAAGCATAATTCTTTGTGATTGATACACCTAATACAAACAAACAAAAAATAAATAAATTCCCCAGGGCAATCTTTGCCAGTAGGAGAGAAATGTTACAACTTCTCAATCTAGATCACACGCAAAAGCTGAGATATAGATTTCAATGTCACATATAAATCTAAAATCCTTTGACATGATATATGACTTAAATATGCATTTTAGCTTCACCTTTCAGTATCCCTTAGGCTGGCAGGTAGACAATTATTGCAGGGGTGGAGCAATTCAGAATAAAGTACAATCCAGGTTTTGTAGCCATAGGTAGTGTGGTTATGAAAGTTTACCCTTGTAACAACAGAGAAGCAAACAAAATTTAGGGAAGTTATACATTGGAATTATGTATTTCCATTGTGTCTTTAGAATAAAGAAACTCTCAGGACTTGGGATGCATGTAGCTGGCCGGTAAAATGCTTGCCTACCCAGGAAAAGGCTCAGTGTTCAATTCTCAGTACTAAGAATAAAAACAGAATAAAGAAATTTTCAAACTTTGCTCATTTGTATTATTAATGAAATGTCCTCTGATAAAATGATGCTTTGTTTTCAACCATAGAACTCTTTTAAGTACTAAGAGGAGTAGGACTCAGTTGAGCAATAAGGACCAAAGTGATAGCAGAGACGTTATTGTGATCCTTAATTCCAGTTTATCTTTTCCACTCTACTTGTCAGGGAGTGAAAAGGAGTCTGTCTAGTACACATTATTTGTGAAGATAGAAACTAACTTATAGAAGTACAAAAGAAAACGAATTCCACTTTAAGGACAGTCATGCTCATATTTTCACAGGAGAAGAAACATGGAGGTAGCATAATTAATAATGACTTAAATGGATCATTGGTTTAATTCTTTTTAATGCAGAAGCTTATAAGATAGACCCATGTCATCAGTACAAGAAAACAATTTACAGGAAAAGCATATATTTTACAGTGAACATTTGTAGATTGCATACTGGAATAATTTGTATATTGCAAACAAGAAAGAGTTAAAAGGTAAAAAACTACTAAATACATGTTTGTTTTTATTCCAACCACAGAAGAGATTGCTGAGCAATCTGTCATAAAACTTTACTTTTAGTTTCCAAACTTTTCCTTAAGCAAGAAGAGATGGCACTGTTTGGAAATGGGAAAAGTAAAACTGAAAACATCTCAAAATAAAATTCTCTGTAGAAACTGCCTTTTTCCTGGGTAGAGTCGTACTACAGGCATCCTGCCAGGGAGATAGACTCCTTGCCACCTTAGAATACTAGCATGAGCATATATAAATCAATCCTTCTATCACACAGATGAAAGCTGAGCAAGCTTACAGGCGACGAAGAAAGGTGTGCAATTATTCAGCCTCACCTCATCTCACTAGTCTAAGAGAAGAGCACTTATTTCTTTCTAAATGAAGCACAAATCCCATTGTAGTAGTTTTGTTTGGCTAACAGGGTCATGTGACTCAGTGTCCATGAGTTTCCAGAGGGCTGTATTGATACCCTTTTCCCTGGAATCCATACAGTACAGCAAGGCCATTTTCCCAGAAGTAATAGTACCACTAACTCTAGACTGGAGAAGGGATGATGGTCATATGCAATCGAAGCAATGTCCTCCTCCAGTGACAACACCGCAGGAGCACTGTTGGAAAGAAACAGAAATACACAAGGTCTGATTTGCTTCTGCCATGTACTTGCATATTTTAGATATCTAAAAATTTTAGTGGATATTAACAATGTACAGAAAAACAGAATAATCTCCAAGTAAGGCTTATTTGAGGTTATCTCTCTGTCTCTCTGTCTCTCTCTCTCTCTCTCTCACACACACACACACACACACACATGCACGCGCGTGCACGCGCGCACACACACACACACACACACAAAATCTTTCAGAATGCTCAATGAAGGAAACCAGCCTTCCTCAGCCTTAGGTTTGACAGAGGTTTCAAAGGCACACAGTGGACAATTACTGCAATGCATGAGCCTTGGGTCCATTTATAATATATGGGAATTGTCCTAGAGATTCTGAGTATGATGCACATGTTGATAAGCTAGCCAACTATACATCAAATAGGCCATATTGGAGATATAACCAAAAGGAATGGTGTCCTTAGGGAGCTTTATATTCTATCTGTCTTCTCTAAGCCTTACCCAGGCTCTAAGGTAAAAGATCTTAAAATATTTTGTAGCAAAGTATTCCATTAATATTTTCCCCAAATGAAGTCTTTACTCAGCTGTTCAACATATACAGCAAATAAAAGTAAAATTACTTAAGTTGAGTGTGAGTTTGGGAAGGAGCTTGCCCAGGCCAGGCTTCTTCCTGTCACTAGACCTGAGGCTGGTGTGTGTAGCTGGGGCTTGAAGAGAAAGCAGTTGGACATCCATTATTCTTGTGGTCAGTCAGAGTTGATCTAACCAATGAAGGAGCAGGACTCATAGATGTTAAAAGTCTTATTGGGCTGATTTCTATGCCAAATTTTACTCTGACAATATGATTTTCAGAGTGATTTTTAAATGTGGGAAATTCAATCAAAATTCCCTCAAACAGTAATGATTTGCTCTTAGAAAACAAGTAGAACAAATCTTAAAGAACAAAGAATAAAGTATAGAAAAGAAAATGTTTGCTTTTAACAATGGATACAGTACCATAGAAGAATTGGATAAGCAAAACTTAGACAATAAATCCAAACCTTTCAGTAGAACCCAGCTCTCCCAGTGATATATAAACATTCCGGAGACCATGGAGATTTTGAAATCACTGCAGAGGGAATACAAATACAGCTTGTAGAGGTTAATTAGGGCATTAGAGGACAATATTTGCATTTGGAAAGATTTTTTTAATAACTGGATTGTAGAAACCTTTCAAATAGATTTCTGAGAGAAAACAAATGAGTTTTTGGATTTAAATTTAAATAGTTGAAACAAGTTTATCCTAATGTAACATGCCTTAGAATAACTATGAATATCATCATATATACTGCCCAAAATACAAGAAACAATATTTTTTTCTCCAATTGAGGCAACTGGAGAATTAAAGCATATAGAAAAGAGTTTTTTTAGTTGTGTGGAAATTCTTGAAAGTGATAGATGAAGACTGGTAGCTTCAAAAGGGTTAGACAAAGCTGATGTCATAAAGTCTACTTCCAAATGCTCAATGGCAGTAAATGTACTTCTCTCCAAACCCTAAGAGCAGCTCAAAGATGTTATGTATTTCATCATTCCTTTTAAAAAATGATACTTATATCACCCTATGAGATAGTCATCTGCTCTACTGCAATTATTCTGAGAATCAAGGAATCTATGACAAAGGACTTGTCATTCATCCACTTAGCAAACAGATACAAGGCAATGTCACTATGTGTAACAGGTGTTGAGGATAAGCAGCAAATAAGATATAATCTCTGTGAGAAATGCACAGTTCAAGGTAAAATAGATATAGAGATCACGTCAGCATGATATAGGTATTCTGAGAAGTAACTACAACATTTTCTTTGGAAAGATAATTAAGAGGATGTTCAGGAAGGGTGTGTCATCTATAGGGAACCTAGATATACAAGTTGGCCAGGAGAGGAGAGGGATGAAAGGATGTTCCAGTGAGAGGGGACACAATACGCAAAAACCTAAGGGCCAAACACAAAGGTCATGTTAGAGGCTCAGGAATCATTCAGTGTCACTGAAGTAAGAGTTAGAGAAGGGGTGTTATGATACTGTGCTGATGACATAAACAGAATCTAGACAATGAAAGGCCACAAAAAGCAAGTCAGGGATTTGAGGCATTATCATGTACATACATAGTGAGACGGCAATAAGGCTTTCAAGCAAAAACTGATTTTTGCTGGATCTGAATATAAAACATTGTTCGGACTGGAAGTGGAGAAGGGTGGGAAGGTGAGCAGGACTGTATGCAAGGAGAACAGTGAAGAGGGAACAGTTCTTCAGTAAGAGAATTCAAAACTTCATTGGGACCAAACAGAGGTAGCAGAAGTGAGGACACAGAAAACTGCCCCAATCCAACTGGTCTTTATGAGGCCCAGCAGATAAGACTTTGCAGCAGGAAGGACAGAGACCAAAAGAAGGAAAGTAGGAAGTCCTCTGGGTTTTTGGACTTGGAATTGGGTGTCCTTAAATGGGGAATACAGGCTGGATTCTCCTTCATGAATTTAGTTTTTAACATGTGGAACTTAGGGTTTCTGTGATTCCCCAAGAGAAATTCTTGTGTTTTCTCTATTATTTTCTTTACTTTTTAGGTACTAGGGATTAAACTCAGGAGCACTCTACCACTGAGCTACATCACCAACCTTTTTCATTTTCTGAGTCAGGGTCTCTTTAAATTCCTGAGGCTGGCCTCAAACTTCTGATCCTCCTGCTTCAGTCTCCTGAGTAGCTGTTATTATAGTTGTGCACCACACACCTCTTGGAACTTTTGTTTTTATCATGATCCTACTTTGTTCAATGTAACTGCATTAGATGAAATAGGACAAAGTGAAGGAAAGATTATATACTGAAGGCAAATATTGATGAGGAAAAGGGGGGTAATTGGAAAACAAACCACTGAGCCAGTGAAATAAAATGAAATGCCAGGTACAGAGGCTCACACCTCTAATCCCAGCCACTTGGGAGACCAAGACAGAAGGATCACAAGTTCAAAGCTAACCTTCACAACTTAGTGAGACCCTGTCTGAAAAATAAAAAGTAAAAGGACTGAGGAAATAGTCCGGTGGTAAATCACACCTGGGATCAATCTCCAGTACCAAAAGGGAAAGAAAAGAAAGGGTAAAAAAGACACTACTCAGTGAAATGGAATTACAAAATCATAGTATCATAAGTATTGTGAGTAGTTTTCCTCATTTACAAGATTAAAGAAGCAAGCAACACCTGAATTGCATGTTGACTATATAAATTCATGTAGGCAGAGGATGAACATCTGTGTGTACACAAAGAAGTCAGTGGAAACATGAGGCTCTTTTTTCTTTTGTTTTGTTTTGTTTTGTTTTGTTAGAGAGAGTGGGAGAGGTAGAGAGAGAGAGAGAGAGAGAGAGAGAGAGAGAGAGAGAGGGAGAGAACTTTTTAATATTTATTTTTTAGTTCTCGGCGGAGAATGTGGTATGTGGTGCTGAGGATGGAACCTGGGGCACATGCATGCCAGGTGAACACGCTACCGCTTGAGCCACATCCCCAGCCCAGAAACATGAGTTTAATAGAAAATAATGTCAGACCACCTACCTGACATGAGTAGCCAATAAGATTGGCTGTCTTGACTTGATTGACCTGATTGGCCTCAGTGTCAGTGTTCAGATCTTAGGGACATATGAACATCTCATATTGAATATTCTGAGGTTTCTTGACAGGAGATTTTTAGTGAGGAAATGTTCCGGTTCTGAAAGACTACCGTTATTATGCATGAAACTTTGTTGGTCTATTTTTTTAACATCATGACATACGCAGAAGGGAAATATTCTTAAGATTTAATGGATTTCCTTTTCCATGTAATATATACTAGATAATTGTCCGATCTTGACAATGTAAAAAATAAAATACAAATAACAGAAGTTGAAAGAACTCAGAAGAAGAGTCAAAAGTACTAATATCTGTATGTTATAAAGCATAGAATTAAAAAATGAGTGTTTTTGATTGATGGAACAAAAAATAAAATCCTGAGTACTATTTAATGCTCAAATATAAGAACTTAGGAACAAAATGATAGAAATCTTGTATGCTGTGTCACCTAAAGTTTAAAATATAGCTACCAAATCATCACAGTGCTTGGCTGCAGTCATGACAATGGTATGAATGTGTGTGAACAGAGATTGTGTCAATCAAAAGAACATACCTTTAAAATGCACTATTGTGTTCCTAGAAGTCAAAGGAGACCAGTACACTTGTGAAAGGATCACTCAAAATACATTGAATGAGAAACTTCGCTGAAGGTCACATGCACTCCATGTGTTATGGATTGGGGTTCTTGATATGTTCTGTTACAGAGGCAATGGCTGTCTTGGAAACATTAAATGAAAAACATGTTAAGAGAGATCGATTACCTCTGAACTGAAAACCATTTATGGAGCACAGAACAGTTAGGAATTTGCATGACTCAAACAGGTCTTTCTTTCTTTTTCGGGTCCCATGACTGTAGGGCATGTATAGTACAGGCCAGCTTCTATTCCCAGGCGAGGTGTTATTTACCTCGGATTTCACTCTCATGTTGTAGAAGATGGGGAAGAAGGAAAGGACAATGCCTGTCTGAAATAGAAACCAGATTAGGGTCCTTGAAATGTTCTGTTACAGAGGCAATGGCTGTCTTGGGAATAGTAAATGGAGAGAATATTAAGAGAGAAGGATTACCTCAGAACTGAAAGCCATTTTTGCAGGAATGAACTGTTGGGAATTGTATGTCTTACAAGGGTCCTTCACTCTTTCTCAGGGTCCCATGACTTCAGGGCATTCACAGTACAGGCCAGTTTCCACTCCCAGGCTTGGTGTTCTTTTCCTCAGATTGCACTGTCATGATGTAGAAGATGGAAGATGGAATCACGACAATGCCTGTCTGAAGGAGCAAGTGGATTAGGGTTCTGGAAATGTTCTGTGACAGAGGCAATGCTAACTTGGGAACAGTAAATGGAGAGCATGTTAAGAGATTACCTCAGAAGTGATAGCCAATTACAGAGCACTGAAGTGTTAGGAATTGGCACGTCTCAAGCAGGTCTTTCTTTTCTTCTCTGATTTAGGTCTTTTATAGTAAAGGCCGACATCCACTCCCAGGCATGGTGTTCTTTTCCTGAGATTTCAGTGTCATGATGTAGAAGATGGAAGAAGGAAACGACAATGCCTGTGTGGAGCAGCAACTGGATTAGGGTTCTGAGAAGTTCTGTGACAGTCAATGGTTGTCTTGGGAACATTTAATGAAGAGCATGTTAGCGGAGATGTATGACCTCAGAAGTGACAGCCAATGAAGGTGCACTGAACTGTTAGGAATTGGCAGGTCTCCAATGGGTCTTTCTTTCTTCTGGGGGTTCCATGACTTCAGGGCATTCAGAGTACAGGCCAGAATGCAGTCCCAGGTTTGGAGTATTTTCCCCCAAATTTTACTGTCATGCTGTAGAAGATGGAAGATGGAAATGACAATGACTGTTTGAAGCAGCAGCTGGGTTAGTGTTCTTAAAAACTTCTGTGACAGAGGCAATGGCTATCTTGGGAACATGAAATGGAGAGCATGTTAGAAGAGACATATTACCTCTAAACTGAAAGTCATTGATGGAGCACTGAACTGTTAGGTATTTTCAGGTCTCCAATGGGTCATACTTTCTTTTTCAGGATCCCATGACTTTTAGGTAAAGGCCAGCTTCCACTCCCAGGCGTGGTGTTCTTTCCTCAGGTTTTCAGGTCATGATGTAGAAGATGGAAGGTGGAAACGACAATGACTTCTGAAGCAGCAACTGGATTAGGGTTCTTGAAATGTTCTGTGACAGAGGCAATGGCTGTCTTGGGCACATCCCATGGAGAGCATGTGATGATAGATGGATTACCCCTGAACTGAAAGCCATTGGTGGAGCACTGTAGTGTTAGGAATTTGCAGGTCTCAAATGGGTCTTTCTTTCTTTTTTGGTGTCCCATGAGTTTAGGGCATTCATAGTACAGGCCAACTCCCACTCCCAGGCGTGGTGATCTTTTTCTCAGATTTTACTGTCATGATGTAGAAGATGGAAGATGGAAACAACAATGCCTGTGTGAAGTCCCAACTGCATTAGGGTTCTTGAAATGTTCTGCGACAGAGGCAATGACTGTCTGGGGCACATTAAAGGGAGAGCAAGTTAGGAGAAATGGATTACCTCTGAAGTGAAAGCCATTGATGGAGCACTGAACTGTTAGAAAATTACATGTCTTAAGCAGGTCTTTCTTTCTTTTGTTTTCCGGGTCAAATAACTTTAGGGCATTCATAGTAAAGGCAGGCTTCAACTCCAAGGTGTGGTGATCTTTTCCTCAGATTTTGCAGTCATGATGTAGAAGATGGAAGGCGGAATCGACAATGACTTCTGAAGCAGCAACTCGATTAGGGTTCTTGAAATGTTCTGTGACAGAGGCAATGGCTCTCTTGAGCACATTAAAAGGAGAGTGTATCCGGAGAGATGGATTACCTCTGAACTGAAAGCCACTTATGGAGCACTGATCTGTTAGGAATTTGCATGTCTCAAGTGGGTCTTTCTTTATTTTTCATTGTTCCATGATTTTAGGGCATTCATAGTTCGGGAAGCTTCCACTTCCAGTGGAGGTATTCTATTCCTTAGAGTTTACTGTCACAATATAGAAGTTGGAAGATGGAAACAACAACGCCTGTCTGAAGCAGCAACTGGATTAGGGTTCTTGAAATGTTCTGTGACAGAGGCAATGGCTGTCTTGGGCACATTCAATGGAGAGCATGTTAGGAGAGATGGATTACCTCTGAACTGAAAGCCATTTTGCACCAATGAACTGTTTGGAATTGTATGTCTTACAGGGGTCCTTCACTCTTTCTCAGGGTCTCATGACTTTAGAGCATTCACAGTACAGGCCAGTTTCCACTCCCAGGCTTCCTGTTATTTTCCTTAGATTTCACTGTCATGATGTAGAAGATGGAAGTTGGAAACGACAATGCCTGTCTGAAGGAGCAAGTGGATTTGGGTTCTGGAAATGTTCTGTGACAGAGGCAATGCTATCTTGGGAACAGTAAATGGAGAGCATGTTAACACAGAGAGAGATTACCTCAGAAATGATAGCCAATTACAGAGCACTGAAGTGTTAGGAATTGGCACGTCTCAAGCAGGTCTTTCTTTTCTTCTCTGATTTAGGTCTTTCACAGTAAAGGCCAGCATCCACTCCCAGGCATGGTGTTCTTTTCCTGAGATTTCAGTGTCATAATATAGAAGATGGAAGAAGGAAACGACAATGCCTGTGTGGAGCAGTAACTGGATTAGTGTTCTGAGAAGTTCTGTGACAGTCATTGGTTGTCTTGGGAACATTAGATGAAGATCATGTTAGTAGAGATGTATGACCTCAGAAGTGACAGCCAATGAAGGTGCACTGAACTGTTAGGAATTGGCAGGTCTCCAATAGGTCTTTCTTTCTTCTGGGGGTTCCATGACTTCAGGGCATTCAGAGTACAGGCCAGAATGCAGTCCCAGGTTTGGAGTATTTCCCCCCAAATTTTACTGTCATGCTGTAGAAGATGGAAGATGGAAATGACAATGACTGTTTGAAGCAGCAGCTGGGTTAGTGTTCTTGAAATCTTCTGTGACAGAGGCAATGGCTATCATGAAAACATGAAATGGAGAGCATGTTAGAAGAGACATATAACCTCTAAACTGAAAGGCATTGATGGAGCACTGAACTGTTAGGAATTTTCAGGTCTCAAATGGGTCGTTCTTTCTTTTTCAGGATCCCATGGCTTTTAGGTCTTTCATAGTAAGGCCATCTTCCACTCCGGGCGTGGTGTTTTTTACCTCAGATCTTCAGGTCATGATGTAGAAGATGGAAGATGGAAACAACAATGCCTGTATGAAGCAGCAAGTGGATTAGGGTTCTTGAAATGTTCTGTGACAGAGGCAATGGCTCTCTTGGGAATATCCCATGGAGAACATGTGGAGAGAGATGGATTACCTCTGAACTGATAACCTTTGATGGAGTACTGTAATGCTAGGAGTTTACAGGTCTCAAATGGGTCTTTCTTTCTTTCTTTTTTGGTGTCCCAGGACTTTAGGGCATTCGTAGTACAGGCCAGCTTCCACTCCCAAGCATGGTGATCTTTTTCTCAGATTTTACAGTCATGATGTAGAAGATGGAAGATGAAAACAACAATGCCTGTGTGAAGCAGCAATTGCATCAGAGTTCTTGAAATGTTCTGTGACAGAGGCAATGACTGTCTGGGGCACATAAAGGGAGAACATGTTAGGAGAGATGGATTACCTCTGAAGTGAAAGCCATTGATGGAGCACTGAACTGTAAGAAAATTACATGTCTCAAGCACGTCTTTCTCTCTTTTGTTTTCCGGGTCGCATAACTTTAGGGCATTCATAGTAAAGGCGGGCTTCAACTCCAAGGTGTGGTGTTCTTTTCCTCAGATTTTCAGGTCATGATGTAGAAGATGGAAGGTGGAAATGACAATGACTGTCTGAAGCGGCATCTGGATGAGGGTTCTTGAAATGTTCTGTGACAGAGGCAATGGCTCTCTTGAGCACATTAAATGGAGAGTGTATCCGGAGAGATGGATTACCTCTGAACTGAAAGCCACTTATGGAGCACTGATCTGTTAGGAATTTGCATGTCTCAAGTGCGTCTTTCTTTTTCAGTGTTCCATGATTTTAGGGCATTCATAGTATGGGAAGCTTCTACTTCCATTGGAGGTATTCTATTCCTCAGAGTTTACTGTCATAATGTAGAAGTTGGAAGATGGAAATAATAATGCCTGTCTGAAGCAGCAACTGGATTAGGGTTCTTGAAATGTTCTGTGACAGAGGCAATGGCTGTCTTGGGCACATTCAATGGAGAGCATGTTAGGAGAGATGGATTACCTCTGAACTGAAAGCCATTGACGGAGCACTATAGTGTTAGGAATTTGCAGGTCTCATTGGGTCTATCTTTCTTTCTTTTTTGGTGTCCAGTGACTTTAGGGCATTCATAGTACAGGCCTGTTTCCACTCCCAGGCCTGGTATTCTTTTTCTCAGATTTTACTGTCTTGATGTAGAAGATAGAAGATGGAAACAACAATGCCTGTATCAAGCAGCAACTGGATTAGGCTTCTAAAAGGTTCTGTGACAGAGGTAATGGCTGTCTTGGGCACATTACTTTTAGAGCATGTGATAGAGATGCATTATCTCTGAACTGAAACCCATTAATGGAGCACTGACCTGTTAAGTATATGCAGGTCTCAAGTGCATCTTTCTATTTCGAGGTTCCATGCATTTAGGTCTTTCATAGTAGAGGCAGTTTCCACTCCCAGTCATGCTGCTCGTCTTTTTTCAGATTTCACTGTCAGGATGTAGAAGATGGAAGATGGAAACAACAATGCTAGTATGAAGCAGCAACTGGATTAGGGTTCTTGAATGATCTGACAGAGGCGATGGCTGTCTTGGAAACATTCAATGGAGAATCTGTTAGGAGAGATGGATTACCACTGAAATGGAAGCCTTTAATGCATCACTGTAGTGTTAGGAATTTGCAGGTCTTAAATGGCTCTTTCTTTCTTACTTTTCTGGTGTCCCATGATTTTAGGGCATTCATAGGAAACTGCAGCTTCCACTCCCAGTCATGGTGTTCTTTTCCTCAGATTTTACTGTCATGATGTAGAAGATGGAAGATGGAAATGACAATGACTGTCTGAAGCAGCAACTGCATTAGGGTTCTTTACAGGTCTGTGACAGAGGCAATGGCTGTCTTGGGATCATTCAATGGAGAGCATGTAAGGAGAGATGGAGTACCTCTGAAATGAAAGCCATTGATGGAGCACTGTGCTGTTAGCAATTTGCATGTCTCAAATGTGGCTTTCTCTCTTTTTTTCTTTTTTGGTTTCCCATGACTTTAGGGCATTCATAGTAAAGGCCAGCTTCCACTTCCAGGTGTGGTGTTCTTCACCTCAGATTTTCAGGTCTGATGTACAAAATGGAAGATGGAAGTTGGAAGATGGAAATGACAAAGCCTCTCTGAAGCAGCGGATTAGTGTTTTTGAAATGTTCTGTGACAAAGCCAAAGGCTGTCTTGGGAACTCTCAGTGGGAAAGCGCCCCTTGAGACTTCCCAGTTGCTATGGGAACGATCTGTTGAAACAGAGGTTCTGTGACACTCATGGAGTCCTTCACTTCTTGACCATGAGGTTTGGATGCCAGGTGTGGGAGTTAGAAGTTTATCAAAGCAAGCTGGTCATCATAATCAGGTTGCCCCTATTTATGACCCTGTTTTGCTTGCTTTGCACAAACTTTCTCCCCAAACCCCTTTCATTGATCACACTGAGAAGGCTTGTGGTCATTGCACTCCACAGTGTAATAGCCTGTTTGGGTCCCATCTGCTGCCACCTGCAGGGTGGTTAATTGAGGAAACCAGATGAGAGGCCATGGGGGATGAGAAAAGACAGAAATCCAAGGGGTGAAAAAGCTGGAACTGGGTGTCCATTACACTCTGGTAGAGTGCAACGGTCAGGAGCCAGCTCAACACGTTTGTTATATAAGTTTCGTACTTAAAAGGTGTTTTTGTGAGAAAATTTGTGCAAAGCCATCAAAACCAAGGTCATATGTATGACCAGTCCAATTATGAGTGGCAGCTTGTGCCCATAACGTTCCACCGCTGAGCCCTGCCACCTGAACCACAAGCTCAAGAACTGAATAGCTCCCTGGGTGGTACAGGTGGAACAGGTCTTCACCCAAGAAACTGGGCAGTCTTGACCAGCGCCTTGCATCAAGAATTCCCAGGAGGGGCATCACCTCCCGGACAATTAAAGAACCCCCTAATTTAGTCACTGCTCCCAACAACTGCCTAGATGTTATTCTATATGTCCATCAGTGTTGAGGAAAACACTTCAAGTTGCTGTTAATTTATATCCTAATGACTGGCTTCCAGTTGGAGCTCACTGGCAATTTTTGAGGCAATGATTTTAAAAGCCTTGGATTTCCCTGATCTGGGCTTGATGCGGACCCCGTTCAAAGCCAGTCTGGGAAGTTTACATACCTCCATCTCCCACTGCACCGGTTTCTCGGTGTACCCATCTCCATGGATGCAGAAGAGCAGAAAGGGCGTCTTGTGCATGTATTGGCAGTTGTTGGCATCTAGCACCTTTCGGATTTCCCTCATGATGTCACTGGGATCCATGGCACTAGTGATTTTCATGCTCCAGGTGAAGTGCAGGGAGCGAGGTTTTGCTTGTTGGTTCTCCTTTCTCTGCTCAGCAGTGACATGATGACTTGAACATGATGACTTGTATCTCGGGGTCTTCCCAGACTCAGTTGGAGGCCTCCTTGTGATTTTCGATGTAAACTTGGGAAAAACACCAGTGGTGCCTCTTCTTTGAGTCTGGGGCAATGCTTCAGCTGGATGGACGCAGCTGGGTGAGGCAAGAGGACCTTCGTGTGTTGCAGTTTGGGATTCCCGGGGCTGGCGGTGGAACATTCCACGAAGGGCACTGGCTCTGGGGAAGCAGGTGCAGCCCCGGGTGGAGGTACTTGGGACACTGTGGGTTGAAGTCACTGGAGGGCTCTGGGCAGGGAAGGTGCTGTTGTTCTGCCCATTCCGGCTCACTGAACGTGTGTCTGCTTTCGTTGTTTTGCGGCAAATGTTCTTACTCCACAGTGTCTTCCCTCCAGATGGTGTGCTGCTCTTGTAGGCAGCAGGCATTTTCTTGAATTCAGGAGTCTCCAGCTCCTTGGGACTGGTGGTGATCCCAGGTAGGGGCCTGGCTGGAGAAATTCCCTTTCCTCCCACAGCACTGCCACCGGATTTCTGGGAGGCCATTTGATGTTCTCTGAGGTGACTCTGGGCAGTGCTGGTCGGATATGGCCCAGTTCCAGCATGGTCCAGGGACCGTGTCTGCTTCTGAGTGGAAACGCTTCGCTGCACTTTGCGGTGAGGAGGCCAGCTGGTGCTCTTTCTGAGGACCCTGCTTGGCTGCAGCTCAGCCAACGAGATGTTTCTGTGGGAGATGGCCACCTCTGGACCAACAAAGGGTTGGAGGACATCAAGGCCTCTGTTGATCCACCTGTCTCCCATAATTTCGGCCAGGGTGCTTCTCTTAGTTGGATTGAGCACCAGCAAGCGTTTCAGCAGATGTTCACATTCTGTTGACATGTACAGAGGGATTTGGTATCTACCTTGTAGCACTCTGTCTCTAAGTTCTCTCACATTGGCCCCAGCAAAAGGACGCGACCCGGTGACTAGGGTGTACAGAACCACGCCAAGACTCCACACATCGACTTCGGGCCCCTCGTACTCTATGCCCTGGAAGAGCTCTGGAGCTGCGTAGGGCGGACTGCCGCAAAACGTGTTGAGTTTACACCCAAGTGTAAACTGGTTGCTGAGTCCAAAATCGGCTAGCTTGATGTTCATCTCTGCGTCGAATAACAGATTGTCCGCCTTCAGGTCTCGGTGGGCGACCTGCTTTTGGTGACAATATTGGACTGCAGACACGATCTGCCGGAATATAGATCTTGCCTCCTCTTCCTGCAGTCTTCCTTTGTTGACCAGATAGTCCTTAACTCTCCCTCCACTGGCGTACTCCAGGACCAAACAGAGTGCTTTTTCGCAGTCCAGAGCTTCATAGAGCTTCACGATGTGTGGGTGGTCTAACATCTTGAGGATTCTCACCTCTCTGTACATCTTTTGGAGGACTTGTGGCTTCAGATGTCTCTTATGGATGATCTTGATTGCCACTTCTTGACCTGTGAGGACGTGACGGGCCAGCATGACTTTGGCGAAGGCCCCCTTGCCCAGGGTTTTCAGTAGTCTATACTCTCCAATGCGAGTCTGTTTACCTGCAGAGGAAGCTGTGGATTTGGGGCACTGTGCTCCAGAGTGCCCGGTGTGGGAGGTGTCTTCTGCCCGTCTAGCTCCATGCGAGGGGTGCATGGTTTGACCCAAGTTGATGATCGATGGGTCTAGGTGTCACTGGAAAGTTTAGGATTGGTGAGGGCTAGGCAAGGACGGGGGCGGGGGGAACAAGGAGAGAGTTGGAGATGGGTTGGGGAAAAAAATAGCCACAACTGCCTTTTACCAACAAATATCGTGCCCAGTTCAACAACTCGCTCTGGGAACATCGAAGGCCAAAAGGCAAATGAGGAGTGGTTCTAGGTCCACTCATTTCTAGGATTCTCATTCTATTGTCTCCTAGGCAGTCAATGCAGTCATAAAGGTACTGACTGCATAAAGAGTGGTCATATGCACCCTAAGTGGATCAAGGACCCAGGCGCTTACTCTGTCTAAGGAACTTGACAGTTTGGGGGTCAAGACCTGATGAAAAAGAAAACTTTTTTTTTTCCAGAAATATTCAGCTGGACATAAACACACTTGACAATTCAATTTGAATGGTGAAGTTGATTGGTGGAAGCACTGGGGTTGTAAGAGTGATCCACTTCACCTTTTGAATATAACCCTGGCTGCTTATTTTAAAAGGGAAATGTTTTTCTTTTCCCCTTCTCCCTGTCTCCCTCCCTAACCTGGGGGCAGGGAACAAGATTACCTTGAGTGATCTGTTCTCCACAGGAAGGAGAGTCACCAGAAGAACTAGGAAGTGATGATCTCCCAGATAAACTAGCTAATCATAACACACCATCAGCATGCACCTGGGAACCCCTGGTCAGGGCACACCTGGAGTGGAGCCTTTGAATAGTGTCCTTAAAAACCCTCTGTTTTCCCTGATGGGCAGAATCAAATCTTCTGGCACAGGAGTCCCCTGTGTTTCCCCTTTGCTGGCAAAGCAATAAACCTCCTTTTACCTTGATCTCAAAACCTTCTCCTCATTATTGCATGGCCATCAGGGACAAGGCCCAAGGTTTTTGGTAACAGGTCAGTGACCCAGGCTCTAGTGTATTGCTCATCTGCTTTTTTTCCCTAGTGTCTTTCAAAAGTCTTCAAACCTCCTCAATTCAATCATTGTAGGGGCCGCAATATGCAAATACTAGTTTCACCTCTCTTCTTTGTAAAAGTTGTCTTGCATTTCTGCCAAATACCTGTATCTTTAAAGGAGATTATTAGTTTACTTCAGGTATTGAACATGTTGTCTTTTTAATATCAATAAAGAAACAAAATGTGTCATACATGTGGCCAGTTAAGACTTAGGACTCATTCTCACATTTAACCCGGATGGAGTTTCAAGTGCAGCAGCACTCCATCTGCTGAAATTTTATATTTTACCCTATGGTATGAATTTTGGAAATTAGGTCATTTTTTGAACAAATACAAAATATTCAAAAATGTGCCTGGCATTTGGATTGTAGTCATCAAATACTTGTGGAATAATGGTTTACCATTGTTTTGTATTCTTAATTACAGAAAAATGTGTGTGTATATATGGCACATGCATATTGCTGCAGCATTTCCTTGTTAATAGCAGTCTTCTTGTCCATATTGAATGCTTTCACACATTATATTCTAATAGTGCTACACACAACTGGTGTCAATTTAACTGTGTCCTCCTTGTGTTTTGAATAGAGCTCTTGCTGCTTTGCCCCTTTTAACTCATTTTTCAAATTGATATGTTTTTTTCTCTTCTTTTTTCAGTGTTCCTCCCTAATTTCAGGGGGAATAGGATTAGCTTTTTTCCCCATTTCAGGCACATTTATCTCTCCTTGAGTTCACACCCACCAAAGGAAGGAAGTAATCCACAGATTGGGGATGGTACCAGAAGATCTCAGAAAGCACTCTCTCCCAAATTAACACATGAATTACAACTCCAGACAGGGATCATTTGCAATATCGTTTTTTAATTTCCTGTTTAAAAGCCCCCTCTTTCTGATTTTGTAAAGTATCACAGCATTTAGGACTGGAGTGTCCTGTGTTTCTCCTTTGCTGGCAAAGCAATAAATCTTGCCTTTCCTTTTTCTCAAAATGTTGTCCTCATTATTGGATTGGCATTGGGGACCTAGGACTGAGCTTTCCACAATATCAAGATGATATAAAGAATTCAAAATTCATTCCTATTTACAATCATTTGATCGGTATCATATGAGACCGCATTTTGTAGCATAACTTTTATATGTTTTCCCCCATTTAAATGACTTACACTGTGAATAATTTTATCTTTTCTCAATAATTCATGTTCATCTTAACAATATCAATAAATGGTAATTGTTTAATGTCATTATAAGATTTTTCATCTTAAGGACCTTCCATCAGGGGCTTTCATTTGATCTGATAGATTGTTTTCTTTTTATTTCTTGTTTTATTGATATTAAACAGCCACTGACAAACTTAAATTATTTTGTCTGAGTTTTATGGTGTGACCAGATAATATTCAAACTGAAACATTTTGAGCATGGGACAAAAAGGGCACAAGAAATGTTCAATAATAAAATTATGCATTTTTATAATATTTTATATGGGATGATAATTAGCTTTATATTCTCAGTATATCTATACAAATGATACTGTTAAAAACTTATGTTCTACTAAAACAATAGTTCCATTTAAAATAAATAATGGTTTTATTTACTATAATGTTTCTAGTCAAAAACTCATTTTAAAAAAAACATTTTATAACAATGAAAATACCACAAGTCTGTATGTACCAATGTATCCTTATATTAGTCATAAACTATTTGAAGCATATGATAGTCCTTTGCATACACCCATGTTCTTTAATCAGATCCTTAACCTCATGTGTTCCCTAATATCATGTCACAAGTATGTTTCTGAACAATATATTTTTAAACCTTGATCTCACGTCAAAATTTCTATACATTTTCTAAAATCTTGATCATAGTTAAATTATATAATTAATATTTGCATATATTGAAATCCTCAGTTGACTTTTTTCCATATACTATAATATTTTTAATCAAAGAAGCAATGTCTTTACACTCTGATGTACCTGTTAAACTCAGTGAAAATTATTATACATAAAGAATATTCTAAATTCAAATTTTTACTTAAGAATATGTCAATATTTTAGCCAAGTATTTTTATAGGTCTCCCTTCTGTTCAAAGTGCCTCTCTTCATCAAATGTTTTTACCATGCAAAATATATTAACATGTTATTTCTGTTTATGTTTCTTTTTATACTAGTGCCAAATTTAGATGTTATAAAACTATAATCTTCCTTTGTTTCATTTCAGAGTTGATTGTATGTTCTTTCTAAACTCATGTTGAAATTTAATGTAATTATAATAGTATTAAGAGGTAAGTTTATTTAGGTGATGCAGCTCTGCCCTCATAATGGATTAAATGGATTATGCTGTTATAGTGGCAGTAGGATTTCGTAACAGAGAAAGTTAGTGCCCTCTTACCTTTCTACCTTTTCCTAATTCACACTCTAAAACAACCCTTATGCACTCTAAAACAACCCTTAGGAAGTTTCATAAGGGTTGTTTTAGAGTGTGAATTAGGAAAAGGATCAAGAGCTGGGAAAGAGATACAAGAAGATTCTAGATATGGAAATATATTTTAATATGGAAAGTGGAAGGAAAAAGAAATGTTTCTGGATAAGAAAGGCTTTTGTGTGGTAAAGTACAGTTGTAAAATGTCTAAATTGCAGAAGGTTTGTGGAGAGTAAATTTCAAAAAATTTGTGTAACTAAGTCAGATATACATGATTAACATTAAGCTTTTTCCTAATGTGAAATATTAATGTACTGATATTAACAGAAGTTTGATTCTCTATGGCTTAAAGTAACATAGGTTTCCTAAAACATTAATCTGCTCTTATCTATAAAGATAATATCTTGTGTCTGTTAAGGTTTATTCTTTAAAGCAACTGGTCTTAAAGGAATTAGGGTTTGTACAACTCTGGTCAAACAACAATTGTTATTTTAGGGTATTACATTACATTACAGATTCTGAATATATATATATATTTGGTTGTAGTTGGACACAATACCGTTGTTTATGTATTTATTTATTTATTTTTATGTGGTGCTGAGGATTGAACCCAGGGCCTTGCATGTACTAGGTGAGCACTCTACCACTGAGCCACAACCTCAGCCCCTGAATTTTTCTTTTAAAACTAAACTTGGTTTAAAAAATTCAGTATATTTGTGGTGTTATTACTGCCCTCTTTGTATACTAAATGTCTTCATATTTTCCAAGTTTACAAAACTTTAAAGTACATGATTTAGAAGAACATTTATTTTATCAACCTGGTGTTCTTCAAACTAACGTTTAAAGTAAAATTTTGGGACTTATTGCCTTACAGAAGTACAACTTTCAATATAACAATCTGAGAGAATTTGAGATACTAGGCCATCATCCATATAAAGACAGGATATAAGGCTAACTTAGAGTATTAATTCTGAACCCAATTAAATAAAAGGGGTGAATGACTGTAATAATATAGACATTAAATTTAAACCCAAGTATTCTAATTTTAAGATTGGTAAAACTGGCTTGCTGGATGTTTAAGACTAAAGCTTAATAAGGAAGTAAAAGGCCCAAGAAAAAAAAAATAAGCCAGTATTTGGCTCTTGCCTTCTGAGGACAGCTCACACCTAGGAAATGATGGGACTTCTCTAAAGGATTCGCAACTCTGGGGCATGTGACCTCCCATCAGGGGGACCAATGAGACCCTGGACAACAAAAAATCAGTGCACATGCTGCAAATAGGAGGGTAATTAAGAGAGTGAGAAGTCCCTGATGCTTCGAAGGGAAGCCATGTGGTCTACCAGATCCTTACCCATCCTGACATATGGCACTAGAGAAGCTAAGAGGCTTCTTTCAAATTCCCAAGAGTAATCCCCTGAGGAAACTCAGCTGACAGTTAACAATACTTGTTGAGGGCCACAGCCGAGTCGGGATGACGCATGGCATTTTTGCCAGAAGTAGTGGTTGAGAGGTGACGCTAGCGAGCCATTAAAATGATGACTTTTGAGTTCTGGCGGAGTTCCTATTGAATTCCGCTTGAGCTCTCGCGGGGATTCCTGGAGAGTTCCCATTGGTTGGGGAAGTACCAGAGGAGGGATATTTCTGGTTGCTGATTTCTGGAGGCGTTTGGGAGAATTCCCGGGAGCCTGTGTGGAGTGTGCTGGTGGAGTTCAGAAATAAAGTTTGTTCCTGCTTCAGTGGCTTGTGATTTGTGCCCAGCCAGACTATGGCAAATACTAAGAATTAAGTTCAATTTGACCAGCTTGATCTTAAACACCTAGAAAAAATAGTCATAACCAAATAAGAGCCATACCTGGACAATTTAAAAAAAGACAATAGTTCTTTTAATGGAACTGAAGATGTACACTTAATGTCAGTCCCTGGTGCCCCCCCCCACACACAATTTTACAGTCCTGGTGCCCCCCCCCCAAATTCGGAGAACTTTTTTCCTTTGCAAGGCTTATATTTAACCCTGCTTACCAAACATTGAGCTGGCCTCTGTACCTTGGTCTTTCTTCCTCCCCACATTGATGTTTTACCTAACAACCTATCCTGATAACGGCACACACCAGACATAATAGAGCCCTTATTTTATTACCCTACTCACAGGTCTAGAGATATCTGCCAGGATTGGCAAGGAGCTGCAGGATTAGGAATCTCTATTCACTACTATAAAAGAATGTCAGTACAGGTTATTGAAGATATCCAACAGTTTGCTGATTGACTATTGACTTTACAAAATCAATTGGATTTTGTGGCATCTATCATCCTGTACAATCTTTATTTGAATGCCTACAATTTAAACTCCCTCCTTAAGAATGTCTGAATTAAAAATAAAACAAAACAAAAACACTCAGATATTTGCTTTCTTGAAACTCGTGCTTGGGCAGATGTATGAATTGCAAGAAAAATGAAGATTAAAACTCCAATAATGGGTGCTCTGGTGCATTCCTATAATGCCAGGTGCTCAGGGGCATGAGGCAGGAGGATCTCAAGTTCAAAGCCAGCCTCAGCAATGGTGAGTTTTAATCTTCATTTTTCTTGCCAATTAGAGCAGGTGGGCATATTTTCCTAAGCAATTCAGTGAGACCCGGTCTCTAAATAAAATACAAAATATGGCTGGGGATGTGGCTCAGTGGTCGAGTGCCTCTGAATTTAATCTCTGGTACCCCAAAACAAAACAACTCCAATGAATTCCCACAAAATACCTAATAGAATGTCTGAAATTAAGAATGTAGAAAACACCATTGAAGTGTTAATCATTGCATGTTGGAAATGTGTGGGATGACTAACTGCTGGTGGTAGTGTAACTAGTAAATTTCTACTTTGGAAAACTGTTGGGCAGCATCTACTGAAACTTAACATGCAGATTCTTTGACTAGCAATTTTGTTTCTAGGAACAAACTCAAAATAATAAGTATATGTGTGTACCAAATGGCTATTTAAAGACCCAAATGAAAATTCATAATAGCTAAAATCTCTAAGCAACCAAAATATCTATTAATTAGATTGAATAAACAAATTGTTGTATGGTCAGACAATTGAATGAAGATGAGATCATAACTGCAAGTTTTGGTAATATGAGTGGATATCACAAACATGTGGGAAAGTATGAAGCCAGATACAAAAGAAATTGCATTGCACAGACTTTTTGTATAAAGTTTGAAAATAGGCAAAACTAATCTGTTGATATAAGGATTTAAGATAGAAGGAATAGTATTGGGAAGAGTGGAGTGCTAGCAATGTTCCATTTCTTGATTTGGTTGTAATTTCATGGTTGTGCTTATTTTGAGGAGAGTAATCAAATTGTACATTTTGATGAACTTTTCTATATGATGTTATATCTCAGTAAAATGTTTAAACAATAAAGTGTAGCAACATATAATAGCATTTTAAATTGAAAATGCAGTGATTACAATAGATTGAAAAACATCAAATATGAAATATCCTTGAGTTCACAACAATAACAACAAAGCACGTCGATTACTCTTCGGTAATTACTAGGATGGTAATATGCTTTTTTTCCTTTTTGTACAAGGGATTGAACCCAGAGGCTCTTAAAACTGAGCCACATCCCCAGCCCTTTATTATTATTACCTTTTATTTTGAGACAGAGTCTCACTAAGATTTTAGGGCCTCACTAAGTTCCTGATGCTGGCCTTGAACTTGTGAACCTCCTGCCTCAGCCTCCCAAGCCACTTGGATTACAGGTGAGCCATTCTGCACCCAGCTAAGTAATATGCTTTTCATGAATTCTGTTTTGGTTTAAATATCTAAGACTTCCTTTTGCTTGCAACTATGATATGCCTTCTATGTGTTAGGAATCAACTTAGGCCCAGGAATTTATGAAGAATAAGATATATCAACCTTCTGAAGTCAGAATTTTGAGCTGTGCAGCCTGCATGACATCTAGCTCTGGGGTCCAGGTTGTTGAAGGTTGTACTTTCCCGTCTTGTTGCTCTTCACTTAGGATTGCTAGACAGTTACCCTTTTCTAATTTAATTAAAATTAGAGAAGATTTACTTCTCAGGACATGTGAAATGCTTTGTTATCTTTAAATACCCAACTAGAGACATCCAATAAATTTGATATTCCTGAAACCATCAGTCACTAGCAGAGAGGGAAGGATTCTCTGGCTTTCATCTGTGAGTCACCAGTGGTGCTGTCCATGAATGGCACTCTCCACCCTGTAGTTCTAACTTCTTACAGTGAATATAGAGAAAGAAATTGGAGAACAAGTTTTGAAATGTGATGAAAAACCCTTTAAATAGTTCATCTCTAAGAAATTTCTCATGAGGTTCTTGTTTTCTTATATACAAGTTTTAATTTCACCTGTTTTTCAGAAGGTGGATACTTAATTTTTATTAGTCTTTTTATAGGCCTCTCTAACAATAAAATTCTACCATTTGTATGCTGGCTCAGAACTTAGTCAAGAGTTAGGACCATAGGTATGAAAACTGGTTGCTAATGTCTTTGACCTTAAATACATTTATGCCATCTCTGTCCTCTCATATGTAAATTTCTATCACAATACCTGAGTTGTTTTAAATGAAAGTAAGCATTATCTTACTTGGCAAAAAACATTTCAAATTCCCCCAGGAAATAACTAGGAATAAATAGGCAATTCAACCATCTTTACCTCCCTAGAATTTATCAAACAAAAAGACTTGTCAATCCCAAACACAATAGTTAATGTTTTTCTCACATGGAGAATACCTAATTCCTCTACATTTTAATGCAGCAACATTAATCTTAAACCCACATGGGATTAAAGCTATTTTAATTAAGCATATAACTTGGCACTTTGTAAGCTTGAATTTAAAGATGATAAAGCATTTTATAAAGATCAATGAATTAAGCACTCCTTGGTCTTTTATAGACATGATTAGAAAGGGAACCTCTCCAATTATTCTAGATGTAGAGCTGAAAGATCTGCAGTAGACAACCAAAAAGTTGAGCCTCTAAAAGAGCTTTCTTTCATGGAAATATGTTTGGAAAGTTGCTAAGCCAAGATGAATCATTTATCATGTTGAAGTAGAACTTTATAGTTTATCACTTATTCAATAAATATTTATTGTGCACTTACTCTATGCATTCTTCTAAGCACTGGAGATATAACAATGACACAGTGATTGTTCTTATTGACTAATATTCCAGGGAAGGAGAGAGAATAAGTAGTAGTTCTCTTGGCTAGGGAAGACCAGTATTTCAAATAAAACATCCCACTGAGTTTAGTTAGAAAATCTGGACACACGCGCACACACACACACAAATCTGTTGGAAGGTATCAAGGTGCCGACTAGAGCGAATATTATGGGGCCAGGATGGAGGAGAGCTGACACTCTTGGCAGCAAGTCTTGTGTTTAAGGTTGTTCCCCCCACTCCCACCTTCCTTGGACAGGTGGGATACTTGCTGATTCTGACCAGGTGGTTGAGAGCATAAACTTTGATAGTTTTGTTTGCCATGATATGATAATTAGCTAACAGAAGAGTTGAATACTCCCATTTAATAACCTTAACCTAAAGAACATATTTACAATAACGCTTCTTCCAAACCACAGTTACATTATTTTCAAGTACATGTTGAATGTTTAGAAATTGACCACTTTGGTGCCATAAAACAATTCTCAATGAATTTGAAAGGATTAAGGGCATACAGAGTATAATTTTTTACCATAATGCAATTATGTTAGAAATCAATTATAAAAAGATATCTAGACTATCACTATATGCTTTAAAGTAAAGAGATGCTTATTTTATTAACCCATGGGTCAAAGAAAAACACAACGGAAATTAGAAAATACTTTAAACTGAATAATAAAGAAAATAGTATATCAACAATTGTGGGATACCAAAATAGCCAATTTAATCTGTCTCCTTGAAAAAAAATGTGGGATACCAGTAGAGCTATATTTAGAGAGAAACTTTTGGCCCCAATTGTATATATGAGGAATGTTATCTTTAAAGTTTGACAAAAGCAGTGAGCACAACATCCATAATAAGAAATTAAGAAAGCATTTTGAATTAAGCCGAAAGAAAATAGAAGGAAGAAAATCAGATTTAGGAGCAGAAGTTAAGAAAGTATAAAAGATATTAATAAAAAAGAGCATCAACAATAGCCAACAAGCTCTTGGTATGACTAATCAGAAAAAAATAATGCACAAATAACTGATATTAGGAATGCAAAAGAACACATTACTACAAAGTCTATAGGCATTAAAATGATATAACGATATTGTAAACAAATTAATGTCAATATATTTGAACTTAATTGCTGAATTAGATAATTAGAAAAATACAGCTTACCAAAACTGATTATAAGAAATAAAAAACTGGAATAGTTGTATATCTATGATTGTAATCAAATCTGTAATTTGAAACTTCCTCAAATGAAAACTCCAGGTCATTATTTGACTTATTATCCTCCTTCCTCCTTCTGGTTTACATGTGCCTGGAATCTTTATAAAAGTCAATATTAATCTAGACTCAAAATTATTTCCAAAACTGAGTTGACATAATTTTAGTTGTAATCAGAACAACAAAAATCTCACTGTTGATTTTTCTGAAGCCTTAAAAAAACTCCAAACTTGGAAAAATATTTTTGAAGATGGTCTGTTTGCTTAACTATAGCTATGTAGGTTTAGTACTATAACAGTCATACAAAAGAAGTGTTATTTTCTTTTTAAAACTGGATTGGGAAAAGATGGCTAAGAGTGGTCAAGTAATTGTTGAAACCAGACTGCAAAATATCAGCATACTATAGTAACGTAGCCACATCAATGTTTATAGCAGCTCAATTCACAATAGCTAAACTGGGGAAACAACCTAGATGCCCTTCAATAGCTTAATGAATAAAGAAACTGTGGTATATATACATAATGGAACATGTATTAAAAGAGAATAAAATTATGGAATTGCAGGTGAATGGATGGAGTTCTAGAATATATATATTAAAGGCTGAATGTTTTCTCTGATATGTGGATGCTTATCCATAATAGTGGAGCAGGTGGGGAACATGGGAGGAATGGAGGAACTTTGATTGGTCAAAAAGGAGGGGAAGGTGCATGCAGACAAGAAAGATGGTGGAATGAGATGGACATCATTATCCTAGGTACATATGTGACTGCACATATGGTGTGACACTACATCATGTACAACTAGAGAAATGAAAAGTTGTGCTGAATTTGTGTACAATGAATCAAAATGCATTCTACTGTCATATATACCTACTTAGAATAAAATATATATTGTTCTATCTGAAACAATTAAAAGTTCCCCCATTCAGTCATGTTGCTTTTTGATTTTGCAAGTCACATCAACAGGCAATCCTAATAGAACATCAAGACCCTCAAGCATTGCACTTCATAGAGACAGAACATGGACTCAGTTGGAAGTCTGGGTTCTTCTCTTGTGATTCCCTTAACATTTTTTATGTCTTAGGTTTCTGAATATATTAAGATGCTTATTACAATGCCTGCCACATAAGATCATCATAAGAATTAAATAAAATTATGTATGCAAGTGTTTTTATAATTACCACCAGGTACTTGTTAGGTGCTTTAAATTTTCCTTATCTGAATGAAATGCTAAATATAGTACATAGATCTAAGCTTTGAATATTTCTTCACTGTTTTTATTTCTTTATAAGATATTTGGAGTAAATTCTTAAAGATAGAAATTTTCTGTTCTTTAAAAAGGATCTCTTTAACCTCTTATATTGCCAAAGGAGAGAAATATTTATCTGCTTTATAATTCTGACATCAGTATGATCACTTAGCTGCTAATGTGATAAGAACTTCTGAAACAAATATTTTAAATAGGATTCTACTGCTTTCATAAATGCTTTTACTATTTCTCTGTTTTCTTATTTTGATTAACAAAACAATAAAACACATAGATGGGATTGTCAAGTCTCATCCATCATTAAAAATGAAGTCAGAAATCTTCCAGTAAATCTGTTGTTTCTTTAATCACGCATCTATGTTGTTTTTTTTCCTAATGCCTTCATATTTGATGTAGACAAAAAAAAAATGACAAGGAAGTAGTTATCTATTCAGGATGAGGTGGGCATTATCCAACTTCTCACATCATCGTTCAGTTCTCTTTCAATAGTATTCAGAGTATCCCTGAACACAGGAAAAGCACTGGCAAATGATATCACTCCAGCAGGTGATTAAATGAGTGGGAATACTTTAGCTGAAAAGTGTGAATCATGAGCATCTAATTTTTCACCTCAAGATTTTAAGGAGAACTTTTGTTCCTTAGTATCCTAATAAAAAATCTTTGTATATGATTTTACTTTCATAGTCCTAAATAATAGATCAGTGTCAGTGAAAATTTACATTTATTGTTTCTCTGTATTTATAATAAGGAAGTAGATATAAAGCAGCCAAAAATTATTCTAGTTTTTCATCAGGCAAATCTGTGTTGAGGCCCCAACTATGCCACATACCTATTATGTAAACATACTAAGCCTCAGTTTCTTCCTGGGTTCTGCTACTCCAAAACTAGCATTGTGACCTCAATGTAAGTACCAGTACTGGGAAACAACAGGGTTCATTATGAACTTCACAGCTCATCTTCACAGCCTACAGCCTTTCCATAAAGCTTCGTGCCTTAGAAGCTAAATAAACCACAATCTTTGGAAACACTAAACTTCTAGGCTCACAAAATATTCTTTTTGAAAATGAATCTTTGCTGCTTGGTCTACTATAAGTTAAATGAATTTCTCTTATTTTTTGTCTCTTTCTGCTTTAAGAAAATTATAGAAAACAATAATTTTCTTTATTCAAATTCCAGTTATTTGGTTTCTAAGGATTCTAAGAGTGTTTAAAATGTTATTATGAATTCTAAATAGCAAATTTTGAATTTATCAGGCCCCACAAATACCAAGCAAGAAAAATCTCTATATAGATGTTTTGGTAAAAAAAACGTTCAATAACTAATAATGAAAAACAATAAAAACAAAACAAAACAAAATTCAAAGGAAAGAGCATAAAACAGAAACAATGAATTTCACAGAGTGTCAACTAGACTGGCAGTGGCTTCTCTCACAACAATGGAAATAGAAGTAGAATGATATCTTCAATGAACTAAGAGAAAAAAGTGCAAATTTCCATCTTTAATTTGCTACACAGTGAACATATCTGTCAAGAACAAGGCAAAATAAAACAAGTTGTGACAAAAAAAATTAAAGCATTTGGAATCAAGAGAGAGTGACTTCAAGGAAAAGGAAAATTAACCTATTGGAGCAACTAAGAAAAGAAGAAATGATAAAGAAAGGTATTAAATTTTTTAAAAGATTGACTACATAAAAAACCCCAGCAATGATAGTATCTTTGGGAGTTTCCAAAACAGAATTAAAATATACAATAACAATAAGTCTGGGTGGAACAACAATATTAAATTGTTCTCAAGTATTGTTTGGGGGAAAACAATGAGATTAATATATTTTACTTTTTGATAAGTTTACTTGAAATATTTTTTCTTTTTTGGTGTAGGTGTTTTTTGCTATAAACTTCCCTGTTAAAACTACTTTTGCTGTATCTTATAAGCTGTGGTATCTTGTGTTTCCATTTGCTAGTCTCAATATATTTTTTTCTTTTCATTTTAAAAAAAACACAATTATTTATTTATTTATTTTTAAAGAGAGAGAGAGAGAATTTTAATATTCATTTTTTAGTTATCGGCGGGCACAACATCCTTGTCTGTATGTGGTGCTGAGGATGGAACCTGGGCCGCACGCATTCCAGGTGAGCACGCTACCGCTTGAACCACATCCCCAGCCCCTATTTATTTATTTTAATTAGGTATATATGACAGCAGAATGCATTTTGATTCATTGTCCACAAATGTTGCACAACTTTTAATTTCTGTGATTGTACACAATGTAGCGTTGTGTCATATATGCAGTCATACATGTACCTAGGGTAATAAAGTTCATCACATTCCACCATCTTTCCTGCCCTCATGCTCTCCCCCCCTTCCCCCCCACCATTATGACTCAGCATCCACTTACCAGAGAGGACATTTGGCCTTTGGTTTGGGGGAATTGTCTTACTTTGTTTAACTTGATATTCTCCAACTCCATCAATTTACCTGCAAATGCCATAATTTTATTCTCTTTTAAGGCTAAATAATATTTCATTGTATACATATATACCTCAGTTTTGTTATCCATTCATCTATTGAAAGGCATCTAGATTGGTTCCTTAATAGGACAGCTTAAGTTCTGGTATTATGATGCCTCCTGCTTCACTCTTCTTGCTAAGGATTGCTTTGGCTATTCTGGGTCTCTCATTTTCCAAATGAATTTCATGATTGCTTTTTCTATTTCTATAAGGAATGTCATGGCGATTTTATTTTTTATTTTTATTTTTTAATTTATTTTTTATTAGTTGCACATGACAATACAATGATCTTGACATACCATACGTTTGAATCAAATGGGGTATAATTTCTCATTTTCCTAAGTGTACAGGTTGCAGAATCACATTGATTATACAGACTATGTATATACATACAGCAATACTAGATTTTAATTGAAATTGCATTGAATCTGTGTAGTGCTTTGGGTAGTATGGTCATTTTGACAATATTAATTTTGCCTATTCAAGAGCATTTGAGATTTTTCCATCTTCTAAGGTCTTGAAACTTCAATTTCTTTCTTTAGTGTTCTGTAGTTTTCCTTTTAGAGATCTTTAACTTCTTTTGTTAAGTTGATTTCCAAGTATTTTATTTTATCTATTTTTTTGAAGCTATTGTGAATGAGGTAGTTTTCCTAATTTCTCTTACAGAGGATTCATCATTGATATATAGAAATGCATTTGATTTATGGGTATTGATTTTATATCCTGATACTTTGCTGAGTTCATTTATTAATTCTAGAAGTTTTCTGGTGGAATTTTTTGGAACCTCTAAGTATAGAATCATATCGTCAAGAAATAATGATAATTTGAGTTCTTTTCCTATTCACATCCCTTTAATTTCTTTCATTTGTTTAATTGCTCTGACTAGAGTTTCAAAGACTATGTTGAATAGATCAATATATTTCTTAATTTCCTGTTTAATATCTTCTTTGACACAATGGATGTTAAGGAGCATATTATTTAGTTTCCACATGTTTTAAAATTTTTCCATGATTTCTTTTGTTGTTGATTCATAGTTTCATACCACCACAGTTAGAAAAAGTATTTGATACAATTTGATTCAATTTCAGTTTTTAAAAGTTTGTTAAGATTTGTTCATCCTTTAATATATGATCTATTTTGGAGAGTGTTCTGGAGAAGAATGTGTGTCTTGTTGCTGTTGGGTAAAATGTTCTGGAATGTTCTGTACATATTTATAAGATACATTTGGTCTGAGGAACAGTCCAAGTCTAATGCCTCCTTGATTTTCTGTCTGGATGATCTGTCCAATGTTGAAGGGTGGAAATCCGCTATTATTATTTGTTGTAATCTGTATTTCTCTTTTTAGATTTCTTAATGTTTATCTTATGTACTTAGGTGCTCTGAGATATATATATATATATATATATATATATATATATATATATATATATATATATATATTACATTTATTATGTCCTCTTGAATTAATTAATTTATTTATTTATTATGTCCTCTTGAATTAATCTCCTTATATAGTAACCTTCTTGGTCTCTTTATAGTTTTTGGCCTAAAGTCTATTTTGTCAGAAATAGAAATATTGCTATCTCTGCTCTTTTTTTTTCCCACTTACATGGTATATCTTTTTTCTGTCCTTTCACAGTCAGTCTATGAGTATCCTCCAGGGGGAGATAATTCTTGTAGGCAGCTTATCATTGGGTCTCATTTTAATCTATTCAATCACTCTATGCCTTTTGACTAGAGAATTTAATACATTACATATAAATTATTGATAGTTAAGAATTTACTATATCCATTTTGTTAATTGTTTTCTGGTTGCTTTACAAATATTTTACTCTTTTATTCCTCTGTTGCTGGCTTTATGTGTAGTTTGATGCTTTTCTGTAGTGGAATGGTCTGGATCCTTTCTTTTTATCATATGTCTATTACAGACTTTTCCTTTGTGGTTGCCCTGAAGATTACATAAAACATTTTGTAGAAGGTTAAAAGTGTTATATTATTACTCATCAAAACGTACTTTATAGAATAAATTATTATTGGAATAAAAATCCTTTTTATAAAGATGAAGAGCTTAGTTAACCAGGAAGATATAATAAACTTCTGTGCATCAAATACAGTCCATATTCCACTGTATAATCATCATAGCCTTACTGAAATATATTCATGGATATCCCATGCATTTTAATCTTGCACTAAAGATAGGTTAATAATAAATGATTTTTAAGCAAGACCAGCACAATTTATTTGAAAACATCACATAGTAGTTGCACTCTAATTTTTTGGGTAAAAATTTGGCATCATAAAATATATGAAAATTATATGGTGAAATGTGGTAGTTTGAAAACCATACAAATCCAGAACTGACCAAATACAAATAAAATTAACAAAACAGCAGTACTACTGTGGGAAATTTATATACATCTATTTTAAAGATTATTAGAAAAAAATAGTAGATTATAATATTAATTGTAGTAATTACAGTAGACAAAACATCAAATGATAGCATATTTAAACAAATAAAAAGCTTCAAAGAGAACTTCAGGATATATATTCTTTCTGAGCACACAAGGAATATTTAAGAATATAACATAATCAGCAGCAGAATATGTTTTAGTGGATATATTTCATACCCATTTTATCATTTAACTAAAGTATAATTCACTTCTAATAATTTGTGTACATATATAAATAAGTACAGAAGATAATTTGAAAAAATTCCTCTGAAGATTCTATAAAAACTGTTGAACTAAAAATAAATTCACTAAAACTGTAGGATACAAAAGTAACATACAAAAATAAGTGGTGTTAAGAAGGTCACTGCTTATTGGTAAATGAAACAATCCAATAAGATGATATGAGGATAGTAAATATTCATACCCCAAATGTTGGGGTGGCTAACTATAAAAAACAAAACAAAAATACATCACATAAAGGCTCAGAAAAGCCCCGAAACAATAAGGCTGAATGACTTTAAAACACTTTTCTCACTAATAGGTCATCCAAACAAAATCAACAAAAATACTGCAGAATTAATTCATACTATAAATCAAATGGCCTTGATAGAAATCTACAGAATATTTCATCTCACAACAGGTAAATGTACTTTCTTTTCAGTTGCTCATGGAACTTTCTCCAAAATATATTTCATGCTACCATGTGTCTCTTAGCAAATATATGAAAATTCAAATAATTCTTTTCATCAGATTAAAATGGAATGAAAATAGAAATGAGTCACAAAATTTATAGAAACTATATAAACATAAGGTGATTGAACAATAAAGTTTTGAAAAAAGAATGGTCACTGAAGACTTAGAGGAAAACATTTTTTAAAAATTCTTAGAATAATCTGAGAATACAAATACCATATACTAAAATCTCTGGGGGACAGTATAGGCAGTATGAAGAGGAAAGTTTACAGGTATGAATGCTTACATACAAAATATTGGAAAGATCCCAAATAAAAAAAACTAATGAGCTGGGCATGGTGGTGCACACCTATAATTCCAGCAACTCAGAAGGCAGGGGAATCATAAGTTCAAAGCCAGCCTAAGCAAATTAGGCACTTAGCAACTCAGTGAGACCCTGAAATATGTATTAAAAAAGGGAGGGTTGAAGATGTAGCTCAGTGGTTAAGAGCACCTGAGTTCAATCCCTGGCAACAACAACAACAACAAAACAACCTAATTATGAACCTCAAGATTTTATAAGGACAAGAAGAAACAATTCCCCAAACTAGTAGAAGTGAATGTTACAGAGCAGAATATAGATTAATGAAATAGAGCATAAAATAAAAATAAAAAATCAATGAAACAAATAATTGTTTTGAGAAGATAAAGAAGATAGATAAACCATTCATCAAACTAACCAAAAGAAAGAAAAGATTTAGAAATAAAATTAACATTCAAAAAGTAAATATTGCAACAGATATCACTGAAATTCAGAGATTCATTAGAGGTTGTCTTGAAAAACTGTATTCTAATAAATTGGAAAATATCAAAGAAATGAATATTTCCAGACAAGTACAACCTATCAAAACTGAATTGATAGGTTTTTAATGAAATTGAAGCAGTCATAAAAGGCTCTCAACCAAAAACAAAACAAAACAAGACAAAAGAAAAAATATCAAATGGGTCCACAGCCAAATTCTCCAGACCTTTAAAGAAAAATGAATACCAATGTTCCTGAAATTATTCCAGGAAATTGAAAGAGAGAGGACACTTCCAAATCACCACTCCTATATGTATAGTACTTGAAACTTCAACCAGATTAATGAGGCAAGAGAAAGAAATAAAAGAAATTCAAATAGGAAAGGAAGAAGTCAAATTTTCCCTGCTTGCAGATGATATAATTCTATACATGGAAGATCCTAAAAGTTCCACCAGAAGATTTCTAGCATTCATAAACAAATCAGCAAAATAACAGAATACAAAAATTAATATGTAAAAAAATCAATAACTATTCTGTACATTAATAATGAATCTGATGAGAAAGAAATGAGGAAAACATTCCATTTATCATAGCTTAAGAATACTTAGGAAAAAAACCTTAGAATAAAAAAGGAAAATTACAGAACACGCACACAAAAAAAAGAAAAAAAGAAAAAAAAAAAAATTGAAGAAGACACAAGAAGGTGGAAAAACTTCCCAAGTCTTGGATAAGCAGAATTCCTATTGTTAAAATGCCATACTACCAAAAGTAATCTATAGATTAAATGTGATAACCATCAAAATACCAATGATATTTTTTTCAGAACTGGGAAGAAATCTTAAAATTTGTATGAGACGTAAAAGACCTAGAATAGTCAAAGCATTTTTAAGGAAAAAGAAAAATGCTGCAGGCATCATAATGTTTGACCTCAAAACAGCTTGATACTTGCCTAACAACAGACATGTAGACTATTGGAAGAGAATTAAACACACAGACAAACCCATACAACTACAATCATTTTGACAAAGGTCCAAAAATTTTATTTATTTATTTTTTAATCCTCAGCATCTTTTTTTAAATTTTTATTTATTATTATTATTATTATTTTAGTCATACATGACAGTAGAATGCATTTTGATATATAATTCATACATGGAATTGGAGTTATTTGTATGAATTGGAGTTATTTGCTTCTTGAATGCCAGTAAAATTTATAGGTAAAAACTTTCTGGTCCTGATATTTTCACTCAGGACACTTTTAAAAAATATATTTTTAGTTATAAATGGACACAATACCTTTATTTTATTTGTTTATTTTTTATGTGGTGCTAAGGATCAAACTCAGCGCCTCACATGTGATAGGCAAGTGCTCTACCACTGAGCCACAACTCCAGCCCTGAGGATATGTTTTAACTATTCTTTTAATTCCTTTTGTTGTTACATGACTACTGAGAGTTGATGGGTTTTCTTGAGCCATTTTTATCTGATACTTTTTTTTTTTTTTTTAGAAATTTGTTCTTCTTTCATCACTACTCCACTCAATATTGTACTGGAAGTCCAAGTCAGTTTAGTAAATCAAAAAACAAAATAAAACCAAAACAAAAGCTTACAATGAGACACAAACAAATGAAGGGAGGGATTAAGAATGGGAACAATCTGTAATATTTCAACTATCATTATTCACAAATGTTGTATGTATGTGAAAACAAAAGATCTACATGTAAATTTTTAGAATTACAAGAGAGTTTCTAGATAAAGAAAAGTCAATTGTATTTTTATTTATTTATGTATTATGAATTGACAAAAATATATATTTATCATGTACAATATGTTGTTTGAAATATGTATGTATTGTAGAATAGCTAATGATCTAATTAACATATCCATAACCTCCACATAATTTTTTTTGTATGTATGTGAGTGCTCTGAACATATCTACTTTCTGAGCAGTGTTCAAGAATGGAGTATATCATTATTAACTATAGTCAGTATATTGTATAATAGGACTTTTGAACTTATTCTATTTAACTGCATTTTTGTATCCTTTAACCAACATCTTCCCAAACACTCTCCCTCAGTCCCCCTGGTAACCACTATTCTACTCTCTGCTTTTTAGATTCCACAAATAAGAAAGATCATTTGTGTTTCTGTGCCTGGCTTATTTATTTTAACACAATGTCCTCCAATTTCATCTTTGAAGGTACAAAATGCATTTTTCAGGCTAAGTAATATTTTGTTATCTTTACATACCACCTTTTCTTTTTCTTTATCTATTCATTTGTGATGAACATTAAAGTTGATTGTGTATCTTGGCTATTATGAATCATGCTGCAACATGAGAGTGCAGATGTCTTTTCAGCATGTTGATTTCATTTCACTTGGATATATACCCAGTAGTTGGATTGCTGGATCATATGGTAGTTCTAAAAAAAAAAAGTCAATTGTATTTTTATATGCTGTGGGCATAAAATTTCTTTCAAAATTAATTTTAAAAATTTCTATTTAAAACAGCACTAGAGTGTAAAGTGCTTTAGAATAAATTAACAAAATGTAAGCAAAAACTTTATGTAAAAAAATCATGAAACTCTCATATTACACATTATACCAAATTTAAATAAATGACATAGGAAGACACAATATTTTATTTATTTTTTAGTACTGGGGATTGAACTGTGGGTAACTTTACCACTAAGCCACATCTCTAGTCCTTTTTAACAAATTTTAACTCTTGAGACAGGGTCTTATTAAGTTGCTGAGGCTGATTTTTAACTTGTGATCTTTCTGTTTCAGCTTCTTGAGTTGTTGGGATTACAGGTGATTATATGGGATTACATGCCCCATGGTAGATTCAGTATTAAAAGATTAATAGAGCTATAGATGAGTCTATGGTGTCATTATAAATTGATCTATTAAGTTAAAACAATAACAATAAAAATCTAAACAGGTGCTCAGGTGGAATTTAATAAACTGATCCAAGTATTTAGAAATGAAAAAGTCCTTAAGGAATCAAAACACCGCTGAAGACTAGAGCACAGAAATACTTGTCTCAGATAAGAGAAAATTTACCAGACAGTGTGGCATTGGTGCGGTGATGGGGAGAAAAAGGTCAAGGTTATTGACTGTAATGGCCTAATCATATTGACACACATATGGAGGCATGAATTTGGTCAAACTAGTACAATAGCTAAATGGGACATAAGGACTTTTAGAAAATAGTGTTGAAACAATTGGAAACCAGATGAAAGTTTAAAGACAAAATTTTATGAAAAAGGAAAAGCTACAAAACTTTTATAAGACAACATGGGAGAATATATTTATAACCTCTCAGTGGTAAAAACATTCATATACAAAACACGAAAACACAAAGCATAAAGGGACTATCCCAGGAAAAACACTACATTAAAATTAAGAACCTGTTTATCAACAGATTTCTCTGAAACAAAGAGAAATGCAATCCACAAAAGGGAAGAAAATATTTGCATACACAAAACCAATAAAAGATTATAATTCAATTCAATAGACTCAATAGCACAAAGATAACCCAAAGAAAAAAGGGTAAAAGACGTACATAAACATTTCACAGAAGAAATATGAATGTCAAATAAACATATAAAAAAAGTGCTCAGCTTAACTGGTGATAATGGAAATACAAATTAACCCACAAGGAGATGCTAGGTCACAGTGGCTTTTAAGTGTTGGTGAAGATGTGAAGTGATGTGGATTCAGAGGCACATCCCATGGGAGAGATTGGCAGAGGCTAAGGTAACTTGCACATGCTTCAGAAAACATGACCAAGAATGTTCTAGGCAGGAAAGCAAGACAGTTCAGAAGTTCAACATCATTAAAATGGATAAAAAAATATGGCACATTCACATAATGGGATACTAGAGAACTGTGAATAATGGAGGATTATAGCTATTAAGTAACAAAATTGATGACTTTCCAGAAGAACATAAGTGAGGAAAAAAGCAATTTAGAGGAAAACATGTACAATATGATCCTATTTATATAATATTTTAAAAATCATGTAAAACTAAGTAATATTACCTTAGGTCTGTAAAATGAATGCAGCAAGGAAATTATGAACTTAGAAGATTGGGCTGATCTCACTGCAGAGAGAAGCTGGAAAGCTGGAATGGAACTGGGGAGGGACAAGAGGGAGGTCTGCAAAAATGGACAAGAAACTATCATTTAATTTAAATTAAGTACTAGGTGTTCAAAGGTTTGCATTTTCTTCACATAATGTAATTCACACTTAATAAACATTATTTTGTATCCAGCCTATATTTTATAAAATAATGATAATGAATTAAAACTAAAGCAGAAGGATAGTTTGGGAAGGGTTGCATGGATCTTGGTTGTTAGAATGGAGGTACACTGACCTAATTTTCTCAGAGTCTTGGTGCAGGTATTCTGAGATTTCTTTTACATGACAATAGACTTCCAGGCCTTCTGATTAGCTCAGCCTTCAACAAATAATGTGATTCTTATGGTTTGAATATTCCACGTCTTCTGAAGAGCTCATGTGGCAAATCCAGAATGTTTAAAGGTGAAATGATTAGAATATGAAAGCTGCAGCCTAATGGGCAGATTGATTCATGTGATGGATTAGTACTTGAATGGACTACTGGGTGGTAAATGTAGGCAGGTGGGGCATGACTGGATGAAGCAGGTCCCATTGGAGATTATATTTTTTATCCCTGGCTCCTTGCTCTATCTGCTTACTGGCTGCCATGAGCTAAGATTTTTTTCTTCATCACATTCTTCTGCTATGATATTCTGCCTCACCTCAAGCCCAAAGTGATAGAGTTGGTCAACCAACTTAGTTGGTCTGAGACCTCTGAATCCATGAGCTCAAAATAAACTTTTCCTCCTCTAAGTTGTTATTGTCAGGTATTTGGGCCACAACAATGAAAACCTGACTAGCACAGTGCTTCAGGCTCCTGACTGGTATGTCTAAGAGTTCTTAATCCTAGCTTCAGTAATGAGGCAAAGAAAGTAGCAAGAGGCTGACTCTACATTGTCACTTCTATATTGACCCAGAGGAAGGGAAACTGCACAGAATGCATATCCAAGTGTGTTTCTGTGACATCCTCACATCCTTTAGGCACATGGAACCTTCATTGTGTCTCTGAACTGAGCTCTGATTCTCTCTATCATTGGGGTATCTATGGCTCTCATTTTTCATACAAGCATGTGCAATAACTTTGTGGAAAGTTAATTACTCATGTCTTTTAATTTCATTTGAATTTCAACCAAGAGATAATAAAACAGCAAATAATAACATCAATTAAAAAAAAACTACAGAGAACAAGTATTAAATGAAACAAATGAATCTAGAACATCACCAGTAAAGGCAGGCAGAATTTGCTTCTCATATCTCACATGAGGTTTTTATGAAGAGAACTTGTCTGGTGGAGCAGGGAGGCATCTCAGTGCTAAAAAACACTGGTCTGTGCTTTGCCACTAACCAATGTTTTGTAATATAGTATAAGCCACAAACTCTCTACATCTACAATTCCTGGTCTATGCATGTCTATTGTAAATCAGACATTTAAAATGATACATCTTTAATCCTTAAAAGAACTCTTTCCCCTCCTCTTCCATCCCTTCCTTTTCTCCTCTCCTCTCTCTCTCTCTCTCTCTCTCTCTCTCTCTCTCTCTCTCTCTCTCTCTTCTTTCTTTGGTATTGGGGATTGAACCATGAAGCACTTTACAACTGAGCCACATCCCCAGCCCTTTTTTACATTTTATTTATTTATTATTATTTACATTTTATTTATTATTCTTACGTTATAAATGAAGCAACAGAGACCCAGGATAGTTACCTGTTTCAAGGCTAAGTAACTTCTTAGCTGTAAAGACAAGACTTGGGCCCATTCCTTCTGGCTTCAAAGCCAGACAGATCCTTCCATGTTGTTGTTCTTTCTGGGACCTGTGGAAGACAATGCTTTGGGATTAATTATTGTCCTCTATGGTTCTCTTTCTCTTTTTTTTTCTCTTTGCTTCTATTTTCTTGCTTTCTTCCTTTCTTTCCCCTCCTCTCCCATCCCCTCCTGTTCTCTTCTCCTCCCCACCCCCCTCTCCTTTCTTTGGTATTAGGGATTGAACCCTGGAGCACTTTACAACTGAGCCACATCCCCAGCCGTTTTTTAGTTTTTTACATATTTAGAGACAGGTCTCCTTAAATTGCTTAAGGTCTCACTACTTAAATTGCTGAGGCTGCCTTTGTACTCTCAATCTTCCTGCGTCAGCCTCCCCAGCTGCTGGGATTACAGGTGTGAGCCCCTATGACTGGCTCCTCTATGGTTTCATACAACCATCCTCACCTGACACAAATACCAACATTGTAAGTAGTTTTCCCTTTCATTGTAGCTGGAGGGATGAATACAACCATGGACGTGGGAGGGTTTTTGTGTTTTTTTTTTTTTTTCCAATGCTGGGAATTGAACCCAGAGCATCATACATGCTAGGCAAGCTCTACCAATGAGCTACAACCCCCAATACTGCAGTATAGAAATCAGCTTACTTACTGAGCTCTAAGCAACCAACTTAGCTGATGTCAGCTCCCACTTAAAGATTTTTTTTCTCATTTGCTTATTACAAATGTGAAGAATCTAGGAAAAAATGTAATATATCTAAATCAAGAAGTATTTTTACAAAAGACATTTGGGGTGAAAAGAATAAACCAAGAGATAGACTTTGGTCACCAAAGAGGTGATATCTCTAGAACATTTCAATATTTAATTAAAAAGGGTCAAAAACCATTTGAAATGAAGATTTCAAATTTATTCAGTTAAATTTTGCTTTGGAAAGCTGGGGCTTGCAAGGGAGCAGGGAGGCATCTCAGTGCTAAAAACATCAGCTTTTAAAAATTTTTTAACCTCTTAGAATAGCACCTATCTCTTGTGGAATGTACTAAGAAAATAAATCCATTTATTATATTTACTTTTATGGTATTCACCCAAACTCAGAAATGCTCCTATTTAGTTTTCTCCTGAATTGAAAATATGGTATGTCTTCATCTGTCTTCAGTATAGTAATTTCTTAAAAATACCATTATTAAAAATATATATCACATTCCCTTGAAATATATATGTTTATTTGTAATTCTAAAAGAACAGTGAACTATCCAAATTAATAGCATGATTTGGTATCAAAGAGTCCAGACTCACATCCTAATTTTGTGACCTCAAATAGGTCAGTGTATCTCTCTGAAACCCTTTTATGGATATGTTTATGCCAACTTTTCAGGGTTATTTTCAGGGTCAGGTCTAGAAATGCAAAGTACTTGCTATGTGAGGAGCACCCCATTAAAGAGTTGCTGCTATTATCACTATTATTATAGAAGCATAACACATCTCTGTGGGGAGAGTGTTGTAGCTTTCAATACCAATGCCAGGAAAGTGTCACACATGTGACTTATAAAGGCTTTTTAGGTCTGAACATTGTTGAGAAAGGGGTTTGGACTATTGTATGACCCTACATTATACAAAAGGAGATGTCAGCAATGTCAGAGGCCTGTGATTCAACCCCTCCTCTGCTTTTCCCACTCTGCTTTAATATTAGCTTTTGTATTAATTCACACAGAAGCATATGCTGTGCTGTTTTTTTTTTTTTTTTTTTTTTCCTGCTGATTTAACTTCAGTAGTTGGGTGAAGTCCTATTGTCTAGTCTATGTGATCTAAAAGTCTCATTTCTTTTGAATTGGACTGAAGGAGCAAAAGATGATTATTATAAGAATTTCAGGTTATATATTTAGTCTTTTATGCCATTATTCTTTCTGAAAATAATTTTTATCTCTTCTGTGGCAAATAGGGTTGTAATTCTCTAAAAAAATGGGTGGTGGATATATTCAAGACAACTTAGTGAAATGTATGTATGTATCTACCCTGACATATGTATACTTAACATATTTAAAATATCTTTGATCCTTTATTACAGAGAAGAAATATCTGTATAGTAATTATCCTTTAAATAACATAATAAAAGGGGGAAAAGTATTTGTTAATGATAATTTTTCAGGAGTAAAGAAAGCATAGTGGGGGAATGGGTAAGAAGAGTCAAATGAAATTCCATCCAATACCACAAACATCTTTTTAAGTGGTACAAAGGTTATACAAATATAATACTTACTTTAGGTGGTGTTAGATTAGAAGAAGAGAGAGAAATGTATGGCAAAAAGATAAATTATGAGCGATAATGCCAATGACAGGAAAGCTATTGATGCATTGATTGCAAGGTAAGAGGCAATCATTGCATGGAGGAGGAAGTGGAAGATGCTATAAATAGAGGAAGGGAGATGTCCAGCTTTCTTGATGTGTGGGTGGAGGAATCACTAAGGCATCTTAAGAGCTTACCCTTTCTGGGCATCAACTTAATCATTTACACATTGAAAGAGTTCAACCAAATGAGATCTAAGATCATGTTTAGCTTTAAAATATTGTTCTGTGAAATAGGAGAATCAAAGTGAGCAAGTGATGATTAATCTAATTCTCATTGAAAGATGATTGATTCAGTTTAAGCCCCCATTTCTTATAATTCTAACATTAATTTCTTAACCCTTTTATTAATTTATATGCTAGTTTTTGAGTTTTAGCTGACTTAGGATTCAGAACACTTTAATTCAAAGACTACATCTACATGGGGTAATGTAAATACTATAATATTTGAAGTCAGGCAAACTGAGGTTCAGTTCCAACCCCTGTCATTTATGGGGGTGAAGGCAGTAAGACTCAAGGTGAGATCTCTGCACCAGCAGCATCACCAGGGAACTTGTGAGTCATGCATAGTCTCAGGCTGAATCCCAGACTTTCTAATCCTCAGAAACTCATGGCAGAATCTAGAAATCTATTTTCCAACAAGCACTCCAGGTGAATTTTGTACACCTAGATTATGAGAACTGATGCATAACACAGGATTAATAATTTATTTTTACATGTAAGAATGAGAAAATATTTGTATGGTGGTTGGCAGGTTTTAGTGACATAGTATTTATTATTTGGTTCACCACAAGTCCTCATCAGATGATAACTGTTATTTTTATTGTTTTACTGACATGACAAAAACCTTTGCTAATTCCATGAAGAATCGAGGATCAAATCTAAGTTTAATATTCCTTTGTAGTATAAAAAATAAAATATAAGCTTGTTAAATAAGATATTTTTGAAAGAAAGTATCACACTGTGTGAAGCATATGAGTTATTATCTATGGCTGCTTTCTAAAATCACAGTATACTCCGGTTACTGAGATTTTACTGTATTGGCATTTGTGGCATATATAACTCCCCCCACCCTCCAATCCTGAGCTGTTACTCTTTGCTATGGCATAGAAGAAACCCTTTGAAACAACTGGGAGTTCAGATTCAATGTCATCATTACCTAGTTATGAGTTCAAGCCATTTCTGGAACTTGAATGAACCTTAGTTTGCTTCATGGGGTAGTTGATAAGCTAATGAAATGCATATACAGGTTAATGTTATTTATAAAACACGCATTGGCTGGCAATTTAAATTCAGGTTCTACGGAATAAGATGATTATTCATTGCGTTTGATATTAAATATTTATTGAATACCTACACTGCAGTCAACTCTGTGCTAGAAAATACTTCATGAAGACAAACAACTTGCTTTCAAGTTAAGTTATGGCAAACATTTCTGAGACTCTTTCCATGAAGCCAATTAAATGAGTAGTCTAAATAGAAATTAATATGTTACAGAACTATTTTATTTCTTAGGAAAAAGCTTAGTATTCAAAGGCTGATGATTTTATGAGAGGGAAAAGAAATGGCAATTTAGAAATATAAATAACATGGTGCAACTTTAAGTATTTCATCAATATGTATCAAGAATTACTTAAATTACATACCACTTTGACCCATTAATTTCAATATATGAGTTTCAGAAGCTGTTCTGGGAAAATAATAGTGATGTATTAAAAGACTTATACAAAAATGTTTATTATCCCTCTATTCAAAAGGAATGACTGAGTTATGTTAACAAACATGATATATATGTCACTAACATCTAACATTTCATAATTAAATAATGGGATATTACTTAAACATCAAGTGATAATAGATATATTCAGGATATATATTTTATAATTATAACTTAAAACATAATTTAATTTTAATTAAAATATATATATATTAAAAAATAAAGACTTTAATGAAATGGATCAAAGTAAGTCTTTGGAATATAGCAAGAAAATAGAGCAAAAAAAAAGATTTTTTGATGAGTCATTTTCTATTTTGCACTTGAGTGCATTTTCTGAATTTCTAAAATTAACATATTTGTCTTTTATAACATGAAGTTCTCTGCATATTTCCCTCTCGTTGGATATATGTCAGCAACATTGAATTTTGTCTTTCCTTGTCAGCTTTTAAAAGTACAATTTGGCACTTCTGGAGAGATATCAAGCAGTAAGTATTTCTCAGTGATCACAAAAATGGGCATAACCTTTTCATGGGGCAATTAAGTCAGAAACTCAGAAAAGAGGCTACCCATTTGGACAGATTCATCTATCCTTTGCAATTATAGAAGATCCCACAGATGTGGGCTTCAGGCAAGATAATCCTTTCTTAGGTTTGGAGTAAAGTGAATCAGCTTTGCACCTCTATGCTCCACATGCGTTTCTTAAAGTTGCACTCATTCTACAGGAGAATCTGTTATTAAGAATGGTCCCCCAGGAGGACTATTTTGGCAAAAAGGACAAAATAATGACACCTTTCTTTTTGAACACAGTGACTCACCTAAACACATTAATTTTTAATGTTCCTAGACTTTGAAATGAGTACAGTGGTCATTTGGACAAGTACCAAAAATTTCAAAAATTAAAAATTAGCAACTTTAATTAAAAATAGAATCACTTAGCAAACCAACAAATACTAGTTTTATTTCTCTGTTTGCTGAGGTTTTATTGATTTCAATTCTTGAACTGTTTGTTTTTAGACAATGGAATATAATTATAGTTTTTGAGTGAGAAGGATTCTGATTTAAATCCTTTCACCTGAGATCTTGACAAGATCTTATATATTAATTTCATCATGAATAACATGGGAATACTAACAGTTATCTCCCAGAGTAACTTTGAAAATAAACTGCTGTCAAATTAAAAAGCTCTGAAGAAACAAAGGAAACAAGAGCATAAAGAGAGATTTACAGAGTGGGAGATCTTGCCACCAGTTCCTCAGGGGATTAATGTTTAGAATGTATAAAGAAAAACAACAACTTAATACCAAAACAAAAAGAAAACACAATGAACAAATGGATAAAACAACTAAACAAAAAGACACTTCTTAAAAGAAGAAACACAAATAGCCAATGAATATATGAAAAACAGTGTTCAACATCTTTATCCCTCAGGAATACACAAATCAAAACTACATTGAGAGTTCATCTCACTACAGTCAGAATGGCATTTGTCAAGAATACAAATAATAAAGGTTGGTGAAAAATGTACACCTGAACATTGTCAGTGGGACTGCAAATTGGTATAACCATCTGGAAAGCAGTATGGACATTTTTCGAAAAACTAAGAATAGAACCACCATATAACCCAGCTATCCCACTCCTTGGTGTTTTCCCAATGGAAAAAAAAAAAAAAAAAAAAAAAACATAACCATAGTTTTTATAAAAAATAAATATTATAGTAACACAAATATATCAAAGTTTATAGCAGCACAATTCACAATAGCCAAGCTATGCAACCAGCCTAGGTGCCTATCCACAAAGGAATGGACTAAGAAAACGTAGTATATATACACAATGGAGCTTTATTCAGCCATAAAGAAGAATGAAATTATAGCATTTGCTGGTAAGTGGATGCAACTGAAAAAAAGAAAAAGAATGAAATAAACCAGCCCCAGAGAGTCAAAGGTTGAATGTTTTATCTCATGTGGAAGCCACATCAACATGAGGGGCAGGGGACAAAAGAAAAAAAAAAAAAAAAAAGATCAGTAAAGTAGAAAAAAAGAATGGGTGAGGAAGGAGAAGAGGGAAAAGGAAAAGGAAAGTATGGGGGAATGAATTGGAGCAAATTTTATCCCATGCGTATATAATATATCAAAATGAACTCCAATATGAAGCCTAATTAAAATTAATAAAATAAGAAAATAAATTGTTAATTAAGAGGATGTGTGTTGTCTATCTAAAAAAGTATAGCACATGCTAATTACTGATCATGTTGTAGTTGTTCTAATTTCATTTTTATTCCAAAGAAAGTTTCCAGATATATTGTTTTTCTACATTCTGGAGGTTGGTAAATGCCAGCATTATTATGAGAAAGCCAAAACACCGACTCAGACATAACCAATAAGTAGCAAGGAACTCCTTTATGCTGTACTCTCTGTTCTGCATCTCTGTCTAAGAGTTCATGGTGCTCTGTAAATTCAAAGGACTCAATTTATCTCCTCTGCTGAAAAAAAAAAAAAAAAAAAAAAAACAACTATCTGTATATTCTTCCACAGAGCTCAAAATTCTTATTCTCTTATGTCCTTAGGAAACCTTAACTTAGAAGAGAGGAAGCTAAGACCTTCAATGAACTTTTGGTACCTGCCACATAGATGCTGCATGTATTCAGTATTCTATCACTTCAGTTTCTCACTTTTCTTTCCTAATATACCATTTATGAGCAACCTTCCTCACACACCTGTTATATTTTCAATTGTCACTTAGGGGAATGTAAAGCTAGAAATGAGTTGAATTTGAGTAAACAGTAAAATTGTTTCAGGAACTAATTTGTCTAGGAACTCAAGTGCTCTATGAACAGGGTCCTGGGTTCATTTGAAAAGCAAGCATTCTGAGTACTTCACCCCTTGGAATAAAACAGGTAGGCATGCATTCTTATTTTTTACCTTTCATTGTTATAGTCCTCTGATGAAGGCATATTTAGTTCATTCTTTGTTTCTGCCCATCCCAGGGAGAGTTTATCTGCTGCCCTGAACTCCAGGTACACAGTGGGTGGAGATTAGGGGCAACATTCCTGCATAAAGCACTGTTAATTTTTACTCAAGGCCATTGTTTGGGGTTCAACTTGTTTGTGAAACTGACCCAGATGCTCCCTCTGATCCAAATCCTTGGCTAAGAAGAGAGAAATGTTGTCCCCTTTCCATCATGCATGATGATACAAGTTTCCTCTTTTATTTCTGTTTCTCAGAGGTCTCAGGTGTGCATAATGCTTGAAGTAGGTTTTTCTCTTTTGACCTCTTTGAAAAAAATCAGGGTATTTTATGTTATCATCAAGCACCAAGGAAAGTAATGATGATAATAATACTTGTAGCGAATTTTACATGTTCCAAAATGCTTTTGGCAGATGTTTTGTCATAGCTATAATCATTTCCCCTCAGTGCTCACTCAAGAAGAGCATGATGCGTTTTGCACTTCATATTTGGCCTGAAACAAGAGAAAGGACAGTTACTGGCTCTCTAAAGAAGAATAGGTTTTTGAGATGGCATTTGGTATTTTCCCTAAATCATTTGAATAAAAATAGCTAACACTTAGCAACTTACATCTCTTGAGATTTGGGCCAGCCTGTGGATTCTATGACACACTCACGAACATGATCCTTCCTCAAGTTTCTTGCTGGTGTGAGAGCACAGCAGACATTCAAAGCTGTGCTTGATCATGAATCTGACTTCATGGATATGTCCTTTCTCAACACTGTTTTCCTCTTTCTTTTCACAATGCCTCTTGAATTCTTTCCTTATTTTGTTTATTTTCACTGCCTGTATCTGGCATTGTGGTTTCAGGTCTCTGTTTCTCATGCTATCAAACTCAGAGACACTCAATCACAGACTCACTTCCTGTGGTGCTAGGGCTTACAGCAATGCTTACCCACCTGGCCTGAGCCAGAGAGGCAGGAGGCCTTTCTTCTCCCTGTGCTCAGACACACTTGCCCATGGTTCTAGGAAAGTAAATCTTCCCCAGAAGCCAGGGAAACTTATATTGCTCACGTGAAAGTCTGAAACCAGCTGTTAACTATAAATTAGACATTCTTGATCCATTTCAAAACTTAATTTTGCATCCTCCCTCTTTTCTTTCCTCCCCTCAAATACCTTCCTCATCCAGCTGCTTGCTTGTTGCCTGCTTGAGACTTGCTGTGTTTGACTGGGTGACAGGCTGTTGCTGACTACACCCATCCCATGGGTTTCAGGTCTCTTGGTTCCTGGTGGTGTCAAAGGCACCGAGACCATCAATCTCAGACTCTTCTCTGTGTCTCCTGCTGATAGAGGATTTGGGGACCTACTCATTGCTCTCTGCTGCAGTATCTGCCAGGGGCATTTTGGGTGATAGGAATGTGAAAGCAGCAGTACAAATCATGCTTTTATTAAAAAAAAAAAATCATGGGAAGTCTTTCCTTAAGTGGTGTTGGTCAGATTGCCACCTAATCAATAAGATTGCAGAGGTTGTTTTGTCTGGGCCTTGTTTGCAGAAATGGCCACACTGGGACACTATAAAGACTTCTTCAGAAATTTGGCTTGATTTCAATTGTGCAAATCTTTGTATTGCCACTTAATTCTATTTTGGTTTATTATAATTAATGTGTGTCTCAGAAAAGCATACTATTAGTTGTATTCACTTTCAACAATCAAGTTTGAACAGTCCACATAATCTAGAAAGAGGAATAAATAAAATTCCAGTGCTCAAACCTAATTCTGCAGATGTCTGGGGCTGGGATATCCTGTGCTAAAAATATTGACACATTTTTCACCACTGGCTAGAGGCTTCACCAGTATTTACTTCCTCATCACTTGTATCTAGAAGGCAGCCCTGTTGAGAAGTCAAGGGCTAAGAAGATAATGAACAATTCCCTGGTCATAAAATTCTTATTGGAACGATTTTGAGAACAAACAATTGACTGAACTTGGGGTTTACACTGCTCCTTTTGGAACAAAAGGCAAACCTAGAAGGTTCCTTAGTTATATCCTCAGATAATCACTGTACCAAGATTTGGCCTCCCTCAACCAATTAAAAAACATTTATCAAATATTTGGTCTTTGTGAAGTGCTTAAATTCCTCATAAGGCCTTGCCAGGTTAAATTCTACAATAGTGTTTGATCAGCCTATTATGCCTAGTCATCAATGCATGCTGACCATATCTGAAGTCCAAATTGCATTTTTTTGGACCCTCAAGGTTTTCTATACTTTTGCCCTATTCCTTCTATATAGTCTTTTTTTCTATCTTCCTCAACACACCTCCTGCACTCACATCATTTTGATGTCCTTGCTGTTTTTCTCACAAGACAAAATCTTGTCTTTGCTTCTTGTTCATAGTTTTGCTGCTGGCTGGAAGCCCTGCCTTCTGAACCACGTATCTAACTCCTGTTTTATTATATCAGTTTCGTCCCAAGTTATAGCTACTCCATGCAGGTAATACACTTAGATCAACCCAATGCACATGTCAAAAACTCAACAGAAACGTGGACTGACTGCCAAGAAAAGCTATTGGCTGCAGACAGAATCAGGCTAAGAGAGAGAGAAATCAAAAGCACTGCAACCAGAATGACCCAAGCATTTTGGAGACCACATATTGCCACCAGGTATCCTAAATGCTCTATGCAGAGTTATAAGACCTATTTGTTTAACTGGGTTTTGGCCCTATTTGATCTTATCCCTTCTTTTATGCCCTATTTCTCCCTTTTGAAATGGGAATATTTACTCTGTGCCACTGTATATTGGATATATGTAACTTGCTTTTGATCTTTATAGGGGTTCACAGCCAAGGGTTTGCCTTGAATCTCAAAGAGACTTTGAACTTGGAATTTGGGGCTAGGCTAGAGTGTTGAAGACAATGGGGACTCTTGAAAATGAGTTAAATGCATTTGCACTGTTGGATGGACATGAGATTTGGAGATTGAGGGGTGGAATGTGACAGTTAGGGTATTAGATGTCTTCCAAAAGCTCCTGTGTTAATGCAAAAGTATTCAGAGGTGAAGTGATTAGATTATGAAAGCTGTACTCTAACCAGTCCATCCTAGTCTGAATGGACTAACTATATAGTAACTATAGGTATGTGGGACATAGTTGAAGGAGGTGGGTCCCAAGGAGTGTGTCCTGGAAGAATTCATTCTTCCTATGACCCTCTTCTCCTCTTCCCCTTTCTCCTCCTCCTCTCTGCATTCTGGCTGCAGTGAGTTGAGTGACACTCCTCTACCACACCCTTTCATCATGATATTCTGCTTGATCTTGGGCCTGAAGCAATGGATTTGGCTAAATATGGACTGAACTTCTAAAACAGTGAACCTAAATGGCTTTGCTTCCTCTAAGTTGTTGTCAGGTATTTTGTTCACAGCAGTGAAAGGTTGATTAACACAACACTCTATAAAACATAAAGCTTTATTTACACTATACATACAGCAATATATATTAAAATGAAGTCTATAAATGCATTTTTGCTTAATAATATATCTATCAAATTTTAAATTTGTTTATGAACCATAACTATTTCATGTGCTAATAACCTTTAGTGATTTTTCAGCTCTGCTTTATTCTAAAGTTTTCTTTTCAACCTGTAATTCATTTTGCAAGTTACTGTGAACTGGCTGACTAAGATTATGTATATCAAAAGGGGCAGTTTTTCACTGGAGCTCTATTGGCTGCAAATAGTTGACAGAGTCTTTTTTGTTGTTTGAGTCTTAGAATGAATGCAAATGGTTTTCATTGGTTTTAATTACTGGAAAGTCATAAGAACCAAGGGAATTCAGAAATAAAGTATATGCAGCAAGTATAGTATGAGGTTGTTCAGGCATAGACTTTAACTCAGCTTGAACAAATTCAATATAAGTATTTATTGTTCTCATATAGTATTACAGTTTGTTGGATTAATTTTCTAACAGATTGAAATCCATACATTTGTTTGAAATACATTACATATTTTCCTCCATTATCCACATTTCAAAATTATTTGAGCTCTACTAGATCTTGTTCTCCAAAGCACTGTTACAAAGAAAGAAATGTGAAATTATTGCAAAGCATGTTTCCAGGAAAATGGTTGTCATCTGATAATATATATTACCTCTTGGTATATTCATCTGATAAGAGCTTAGATAGACCTGAGTTATAGAAAGTATTATCTATTTTTTTAAAGTGCTTAAAATCCATCAATGTCATACATGTTTCTGGTAATTCTTTACTAATGAAGGATTATCACAGGTTTCTATTTCTAAGCCAGATAGGGGAGAGACTGAATGTGTTTGCTGCACATTAAGTTTATAATCTAGCAAGCTACAAGTAGGAGAGATATTAGGACAAATCCTATTAGATTATAGTAACAATAAAATAAAATAACCAAAACCAAAAACCAAACACCTTTTCTCTATTATGTGGTCAAGTGTCCTTATAATCTTTTGCCACATGGTTGGTAGAGCACAAATTTTGGCTTTAGATAGACTTCATTTGGAATTATGCATTTGTCACACTGAGGCCCAGTTCCCTCATCTTTATGAGGAAATGTTGTGCATTTAAATAAATTATTCTGCATGAGATATCAGTGCATTTGAGTATCTGATTAAAAAAGGACAACAAATTGTAGATTTTTTTACATGAATTTCCAATAAAATTGTTATTGTTAGTTATAGGCTGAAGATGAGAAATTCATGTATATATGAACAGAAATAGTATCCCCAAGAAGAAAGAAATCTTGACTGGCACCTCCGGGGTTGTGTCACTAATTGTTCTGGAAGAGATCACACTCATCTCTTCCCTGGATCAGGTAAGAGAGCTCCTTGTCTTTGGTTCTATGAGCACTGAGGTTGTGAGTTATTTATATACTCTGGGTAACAAGCAAAACAGATGACCTTTGCTTTTGTCAATCAAATAAACAAAATAAGACAATGATCCCATGCTCCTTTATGTTCAAGATTCAGATGAAAATAATAAAATATAATTGTTCACTTTACAGAATTCACCAGAGTAGGACTAGAAACTATTCATATCAATGAGAACTCTGACCATTCTCTCATTAGATCTAGTGATCCAGAAATTTCTGAAAGATGAAGTTACTTTATTGTTCTTAGTGTTTAACAGGAACATTTTAATTTTCAAAGAAAAATAGTTTTTGAAAGTTCTAAATTTTATTTTTAGATTGAAGAGGTCCTGGTTTTTCTCTTAGCATAATGCAGTTAGTAATTCTTATTATTTATTATTGTAGAAAATTACCTATATAAAAAAATGTGACATTGTGTGGTAGCATGTTCCTCTGCATTGATGAGGGTGAAACCTTTAAGAGAAAGAATATTAAAGTATATTTTTTAGTATGTTAATCGTAACAAGGTATAATATTTACCATTTTTAAATTAAAGTCCATTTTAGAACAAAAACTGAATTTCTGTTTCAATGAAATGTAAAAGCACTAGAAATAGAAACATTCTTTTTAAGTCTCCTGACATATAAGATTTGAATATTTTAGAATGATACAATTAAATGACTAATTTATTTGTACTTAGTTACAGTATAGGACTTCATAGTCTTTGTTTCAGTTTAAAAATCTGAGCACATTCAGGCAGTTATACATGGGATGAAAACTCTGGGATACTCCTGGTGTTAGAACTACATTATAAGAATGCCTATGTTAGGTAAAAAGTCCACCAAACAGGCTGCCTCATAATAGACCAACACTACTTCTGATGTATTAATAGGTAAGTTTTATTAAATACTTAATATATACCTGCCATCATCTTTTTAAACTATCTGTGTTAAAAGTATTATCTCTCTACTTTTGGGGGAGAAAATTCAAAGGAAAGTTAAGTACCTTGGGCACATTAACATACCCAGGAAATGGCCTCTGTAAAATTTAACCTACGTACCTCTAGTTCTAGACGTGAGTTCCCTACTACTCTTCCATGTAACTCTGCGACAGTTCCCATGTGCCCATATGGTTAATGTTCCTTATGTAGAGATGCTTCAGATATTCTAAAACTTAGGCAGTTTTCCTTTCAAAAATAATTTGTGTAATGCATTTTGATGTTCTCTAGTAGTTCTATTTTCTTGCTCTTAGGATATTTTTGTAGATACTTACAGCATTCCTGTTTCTAGTCTTCATTAGCATTTGTCTCTGCTTTATTGTAGTAGGCTTTTAATTGTACGCCTCTTTGTCCTCTGTACTCAATACCTGATCATTGTCTATGTTAACATTAGAAGAATATTTTAAAAATATTATTGTGATCCTTCATTTAAAGTCTGGCATTGGCTTAAAATCACTTTTATGAATCTTCCATGGCTCTTCAGTTTCCCCTGCTTAAGAAGAAATAATTTATATCCTAGTATCATATAGCATTCTCAAGGAGTAATAGCTATATCAAATGACGTTTAGTTGCTGTATACACTGTCCTCCACCAGACTATGCAAAATTAGTATGTTATACGTCATCCATTCTAAGTCCTGACTCAATATTAGTTACTTAATAGGGATTTTTAAATTAAATTATTGATTTATTTTAATTTATTATATATGACGGAAATATGCAATTAATTTCATATTACACATATACAGCACAATTTTTCGAGTCACTGATTGTACACTAAATATTTTCACACCATTCATGTCTTCATATATGTACTTAGGGTAATAATGTCTAACTCATTCAACCTTCTTTCCCATCCCTATGCTCCCTCCCTTCCCTCCCCGACTTTTGCCGATCTAAAGTTCCTCCATTTCTTCCATGCTTCCCCCACATTGTCATTATGAGTCAGCATCCTCATATCAAAGAAAACATTCAGCCTTTGGTTTTTTAGGATTGGCTTACTTCACTTAGCTTTATATTCTCCAACTCCATCCATTTACCTGTAAATGCCATGATTTTATTCTCTTTTAATGCTGAGTAATATTCTATTGTGTATATATACCAAAGTTTCTCTATCCATTCATCTGCTTAAGGGTATTTGGGTTGGTTCCACAATTTAGCTATTGTGAATTGTGCTGCTATAAACATTGATGTAGCTGTGTTCTGTAGTATGCTGTTTTGAAGTCCTTCGGGTATAAACTGAGGAGTGTGATAGCTGAGTCAAATGGTGGTTCCATTAGAAGTTTTCTAAGGAATCCCCTACTGCTTTCCAGATTGGCTGCACCAATTTGCAGTCCCACCAACAATGTATGAGTGTGCCTTTCCCCCCCACATCCTTGCCAACATTTATTGTTGTTTGTATTCTTAATAGCTGCCATTCTGACTGGATTGAGATGAAATCTTAGAGTAGTTTTGATCTTCATTTCTCTAATAGCTAGAGATGTTGAACATTATTTTATATATTTGTTGATTGATTGTATATTATCTTCTGAGAAGTGTCTGTTCAGTTCCTTGGCTTAATAGAAATTTAATGAGAGTTTTATTTAATTAAATGTGATATGCTATAAATTTTGGTAAAGGCATCATGTGTGTTAAGAAAAAAATAACCTTTAATACTTAGGCATGACCAGCATTTTCTTTGATATATGCATTTAAAAAATTAAGCTGAAAAAAATTAGTTGAAAATTAAATAATAAATATATGGAATAGATTTAATAAGTTTATAAATATATTTATTTATAGACTCTAGGCTCAGTGTTTTAGGAATAATATAAAGTACAGTGAGTATGAATATTGTCTATAATATGCTGATAATATTATCTGATAAGAACAATGAACATACTTAGAGAAATAACATCATGAGATTGTGATTAAGAATCCAGGTGAGGGCATGATTTTTTTTTTCATTTGAATGTTTAGATTTTATATAAAATGCAAAAAAAAAGTTATCTGTGATCTATTTTTAGACCATAAATAATTGTAACAGGTGAAAAGCCTAAAATTCTTATTTCAGCTGGAGGCTGGCCCTGCCCACTCAGCAACATTTTTGAGTTTTGAAGGTTTTCTTCCAATTTATTCTGTGATAAGTAGAAAGAGAAGCACTTCTACTGCAGCTTACGGGTATGTTGGAGCAACCTCACACAGGTGAAGCATTAAGCAAAAGGATGAGCTGGAACTTCCAGTCCTCGTTTGCTCTAGGACAAGACAGATAAAACATGAGGGTAATCCACTGAAAGTTCTTTCTAATAGATTTATAAAGTTTATTCAGTAAAGCACAAATTTATTAAACTAGATTATGATGGTGGGCTGAATTATATCCTTCAAACAACAACATCTAAAATAGTTTCTACATTTTGTTATTGAATAGGTATTTTATACTTTGGAAAAAGGTAGATTTCAAAATGTACATAAAATATATGGTACTTTGAATGTACTATCCACACCATGGAACATCTGATTGTGCAAGAGGATCTTGTTTTTATAGGAGAATGCTGGTTAATAAATGAGAGAGAGATAAGAGAATCAGGCAAATAACATATTGTGAAACTCAGTATAATAACTATTAGGCAAGAATCATCAAAGAAGACCATCATCATGAGGTAAAAAGTTGTAGGAATCAGGGGCACATCAGCATGGTGTCAAAGCACAAGTATTCAGATCCACTATTAACTGCAAGAGAGCACTGTACCATATGATAGAGAGTTGCCATTATTTAACTAAATGGTCTCTCCCATGTCACTAATAAGGAACAACCTGACATTATGTGCCTCCTGATGTGATATAATGTGAACATGCAACCTCACCTATGAAATTTCCCTGCTAAAAATGTTTTCCTGAGTCCAATCAAATCTCCATATTTAAGTAACAGTTTACAGGAAACCATTTTTTTTAAATGAAAATGCTTTTCTTTCTGAGGGTTGAAAGACCAAATTAAAGGAGTGAATATTTTCCTTTGGTCTTTACAATTAGAGGGATAGTAGAATCCACAGATAAGGGAAGTTGGATTATTTGTGATGCATAAAACTGCTATACATAGATTTTAAAACATGCAGTATAGAAGTGAACCTCTATCTTGTATAAGGAATTATATCTTTGAGTTTTTATCATATGAAACTAAAATGTGTAAACAGAAAACTTGGGAATATGAATCATTGTTTAATCTAAATCACCAAAATTAGAGTAATATTGTTCCACAATAAACAAATCCTGCTTTCTGCATCAATGAGAAAGATAGAGTGAGTGAATGAAATCTAATTACATATTTAAGAGAGAATGTTGCAAAAATAGCACAGGTTTATATGTTAACCATGTAACAAAAAACCTTGTTAGCATCTTATGAAAATAAAATGTAATGAATAATAAATAAATAGCTAAAGGTCTTTGAAAATATAAAGTTTTAGAAATGTAGAAGAATAAAACAATTTTAGTCCATTTCTCTCTTCCTACACATTTGAAAACTCACTTTCAGCAGTTGGAGTGACTTCTCCAAAGTTATACAACTTAACAGAAGTACACATGGAACTAAAATCCAAGCCTTCATATCTGCTCCAGAGTACACCTTTATTACCAGGTAATAACATGTAAAGAAGTCACCATGTCCCAAGGAAGTAGAATTTATGTTGGAAGTTCCACTGAAGCACAAAATTAGAATAACCAGGAGAATCTCTCCATGATAAAAATAGCTTTCTAATAGAGGATTTTGAGAAAGATGATAAAGATAAATTTTAACATTTATCAGGATGATACAACTCTAAAGTTCCCACACTTATCCAGAAAGGATTAATATATTAACAGAAGGTGTAGCAGCATGAAAACAGGCCATCAAAACATTAGGATAAAGAACTACTGTATTTTGACCAAAAAATGACTATAAATTGGCATTATCAGAATTTTAAGGATAAGTAGATTTTTTTAAAAAAAATTTAAGAGATTGGCAAGTAAAATTCTATGTGTTTACCATGTACAGTACAATTTTTTTTGAAGTAGATATACTATGAAAGACTAAATCTAGCTAATTAACATATGTATTACAGCATATAGCTGTTATTTTTGTGGTAAGAACACGTTTTCCACTCTCAGCATTTTCCAAAAATATATTATTAACTGTAGTCGCCATGTTGTATAATAAATATTTTAAATTTATTTCCATATCTAAGTGGCTTTTTTGTATCATTTGACCTATGCCTCTTCAATAACCACCTTATCCTCTGTAACCATCATTCTACTCTCAACTTATATGAGATAAACCTTTTTTGATAGTACATATGAGTGAGATCACGCAGTATTTATCTGGACATGGCTCATTTTAGTTGATATACTGTTCTCCAGGCTTAACCACAGGATTTCATTCTTTCTCTGCCATTATGAACCACATTTTCTTTAGCCACTCATTCAATGAAGAACCCTTAGGATGGTTCCATATCTTGACTATTGTGAATAATATCGTAATTAGTACGGGTGTACAATTGTCTTTTGACATACTGGTTTCATTTCCTTTGGATATATACACTGTAGTGAAATTGCTGGATCATTTGCTACTTCCATTTATATTTTTATTTTGAGGAACTTCCATAGTATTTTCCACAATGGTTCTACTTATTACATTCCCATCAACAGTGTGCAGGGACCCACTTCTCCACACCCTCACTAACATTTGTTATCTCTCCATACTAATTGCTATTATATGATAACTTAAATCGTTTTAATTTGCATTTTCCTAAGGATTAGTGATATTGAGCATTTCTTTATTATATGCTTGTTGGCCATTTGCAGGCATTCTTTTGAGAAATATATATTCAGGTATTTTTCCTATTGTCTAATCAAGCTTTTTGAATGTTTTGCTTTTTGCAGGACTGGGAATTAATCTCTGGGCATGGCACATGTTAGATAATCATTTTAACCCTGAGCTATTTTCTCAGGCCCCCAATTTTTGATTTTGTGCTATTGAGTTCCTTATATATTTTGGATATTTATTCTTCATCAGATATATAGTTAGCAGATATGTTATCCCATTGAAGATTTTCGCTTCAATCTGTTTTTGTTTTCTTTGCAAACGCTTTTTAGTATGATGTAATCCCATTCAGAACAATTAGATATGGATGAAACATTTTCTATCCAAAGATCACCCTATCTGGGAGAAAATTTCTTTATCATACCTTACAAATAGGTACTTGAATACCTCTAATATTTTTCTTTATTTTTTTTTACCCCAATCCAACTTCATGTTTTTGTATTTATTTTGTACCCCAAATGTGGTACTTATTACTTATTTTGGAACTGTCAAAAATTTACTATTTGGGGATATGATCTTCACAGTAAAAATCAATCATAGGTACTGATTACACACTTGAAGTCACTGTTTGTCAGACATTTGTTTAACAGTATAAATTTAAGTTCTCTACAATCCTTTACACTAGCTTTTCTTCATAATGCTATTCTTGTTACTCTTGAAGATGTCTTTATTCAGTACATTAATATTTATTAGTTAAACATTTAAATGATCAATAACAGAATATTTACAACCTATTCTGCAATTTAGCAGAATGAAATGATAATTGTAAGAATAAACATCAAACAAATTAAAATTTTGAAAAAGTTGAGCACATAAAATTGTATCAGGAAATATTCAGGAACCAGAATAAAGGAGGGGACAGTTAGACATGTGCACAGACCCTAAGGATAAATGGCTTGTAGAAATGTCAGAGTCATCCTTTGTAAACAGCTTCTATAATCTAAACCACAAAAGGGACCTCGAGGGAAATCAATTTCGGATGAAGAAGAGCTCAGGGTCTGAAGTATGAATCAAATGAGGACCAGTCAGCATAGTAGAAAATATTAAAGAATTTAAGTTAATTGAGAGTGTTCAGAGAAATGAAGGAAGGAATTAAATCATAAGTCAAGAACAGGGGGATTTTTAAAAAGCAATATGGAAATTCTAAAAATAATGTAATTAATGAAACTACATGGTTATATTTGAAGTATATTTGATACATATCTGGATGGAGTTAGCCAATTGGAAGATAAGTTTGAGGAAATAGACTACACTAGTACTTATTTAGATGTAGTCTGTGGGCCAGTGTATTTCTATGAATTGTTACCAGACTGAGAAGAGATAAGTAGACCCTGATAGCCAGCATTTAGACTATTTTATAAGAAGTGGACAGAATAGTTTTGTTTTATTTTAGTATCAGGGATTTAATTCAGGGGTATTTAACCACTAAGCTGCCTCCCTAGCCCTTTTTATTTTGAGACAGGGCCTCACTAAGTTGCTGAGGCAAGCCTTGAATTCATGATCCTCCTGTCTTAGCCTCCCAAGTTGCTGGGAGACAGAATCATTTCAGGTTGTTGAACCTAAGATGAAAAAACTGAAGCTTGTCTTTTCTCTTTTTTATTCTACTTTTTTCTAATGATCTATCTCATTATATTATAAAAATATTATAAACAATGAATTGGAAAAAAAGTACTGGTCCTTTACTTCAGATACTTTAAGAAGAACTCAATTAGCCATAGCAGACAGAGATAAAGGGTTAGAAGCTATAAAAGAGAAATTTATGAGTATCAGGAATTTAGGGTATAAGGAATCTATAATCCATCAGACCTTGAACTGGTGTTACCCAGAGTACCTGTATAATTTATCTTCCAAGTCATATGAAGGAAAGTATTTCTATCTTTTTACACATAATTAATATAAATCAGGATTGTTCCAAGGACACCAGCGCGTATGGTCACTTTCCTGATGCTCTATTGTAAACCTAATAATCTTAATACAGAAGGAAGGTGGGAAGGAACAAATTTATAGAGAGGCCCAAAGCAGCTTTTTTTTTCCCCCTTGCCCATTCTATTGTCTTGTAATTCTAGTGCCTTTAACTTGATATCATCTACGGGAACTAAATTCTTACATTTTAAAATTGATGTTTAAAATAATGCTTTATTGGGCTGGGGATGTGGCTCAAGCAGTAGCGCGCTCGCCTGGTATGCATGGGGCGCTGGGTTCTATATTCAGCACCACATAAAAATAAAATAAAGATGTTGTGTCCACTGAAAGCTAAAAAATAAATATTAAAAAATTCTCTCTCTCTTTTAAAAAAATAATGCTTTATTGTAAATAGCCAAACATAAAAATTCTGCCTTGTATATGTAATGTTTTGTAATTTACAGTTTCATGATGGTTCTAAAGAACTACATTAACTTCTTAGTGTTAAATGTGCAGCAGTGTAGAATTCTGTAGTATTTCCCATATGTTATTAATAGCTCTATGGATAAAACAATTGACCAATTCTAGCTTAATGGAGTTTACAATTTTAATTTTCCTGGTGCTTATGAAAGGTATGGAATTAACCTATTCTGAGATGCATTTAGAGCTATAGTCAAATATTATCATTTTATTACATTGAGGCAAAATAGTGGATATTCCAATAGAGAAGAGAATTGGTACCTCATAAAATACAATGATTATCAAATTTATCCAATATGTTCCTGCTCTGCACTTGATGTCTTACCTATTGACCAGATAAAATATGTAAAGATAGAGGATTTCCAAGCTAGGAAATATAAGGAAAAGGTTATAAATGGTTCTCTAAGATAGTCCCCTTGTTCATTTTATTTTACATATTGCCTGCTTTTATTTGTCTGTAATGGCATGAAGATGTATCCTCAGAATATCGGGTTATTCAGAGTAATATACATTATATGCTTTTTTGCATATTGTGCTACAGAAGACATCCTTAAGTATTATATTAATGTCATACAAAATCTCAGACCTTATCCACCTTTATGAAAACTTTCTACTAAATTAGCAAAGCTAAGTTTTTGCTGGCTGAAAAATAAGTAATATTGCCTGGTTAAATAAACATGATCTATAGAATATTAAGGCAGAAGGGAGATACAAAATGGATTATATATGCATTTTGAGAAAATAATATTAACTTTTTAGTTAAGAGTATATGCAAAAACTTTTAGAAGCTTTAACTTTTTAAAATATTTTAAAATTTAATTCGTTTAAAATTCTTTTAATATTAATATAGATTTCCTGAATGATTATTGCTTAATACTTTTAGGCAGAATAAAGTTTAAGAGCTAAATGTTTGTAATCAGAGGCAAACTCAGGTGAGTTTGAATCTTTTTAATTTCTCTCTATATCCCACAGTCTCATCAATCAATCCCAACAAATAATAGCACCGGTCTGATTGGATTGTGTTTAGGGTTGTGTTTATAAATCGAATATTTGCAAGGTGTGCCACCTTCAGTCTGGTACATTGGCGTAACTTAAGGAACAGGGATGCATTGTTACTATTTTTACTATTATTTATACCATGTTATTGTAGATGTATCATTAAGTTATGAATTTCAAGTATTGCTATTGCAGAAAGTCATGTTGTGAAGATGACCTAGGACCTGATAATTAGGATAATTAGTCTTATTGTTGTTTTTTCTTAACATTTAATGATTTCTGATAATGCACTCAATATTGTTGAGTCTATTATCCTTGTTCAGGGGATTTTTACTTTAGTGAAAGATAACAACTATATATTAAATGTCATGGTCTACTTTTTTCTCTTATCAAGAAATACTTTAGTGTGTCTATCTTTCATTTCTATGTACTCTGTTTATTATGTTTAGGAATGTCAGAGTCAAGAGATTTATGTAGTCAAATGACACAATGCTAAGGGAATTAACTTGTCAAAAATAAGATAAATATGTTTCTCTTTGCTTTGTTTTCTCCATCATCAGAAAGTTTCAAACTCTTTGGAAAAAAATCTTCAGGTGAAAGATGCTATGTAAGTGCTGAGTTTCAAAAATGTGCCCCTGCAGAGTTAAATGTGAATATTACTTCTTAGAGACAGTAATCAAAACTTTATGCAAATGGTGATGATTTGGCAATGGAAATATTCAACAGAAATAAAGATATAGAGACAAATATTATTATGCAGGTTGTCATGGTACATCTTTTCTATTGTTAGCTAAACTATGTGGCAAGAGCTTTTTACATGTTTACACTAGCTCAATCCTAAATTGCTTTTGAGGTAGAATGACCAATTGTGACAAATTATGTTCAATTACATGACTATTTGCCACTAGAGACTGAGCTAAATTGGATTTGTTCTTGGAAACCAGAAACAGGACCTTACTAAGTCAAACTGCTCTTCAAATTTTTGAAGGACTGTGATGGATATTTTTTCCTGTTTTTTTTTTTTTTAATGGAATATGTTCTCCTGATATCTGTCAGCCTCTTGACCTTGAAAAGCCATGCACGTTTATACTATAGAGGAGAGGAAGTTCAGGGCATTTCGAAGGGTAATGAAGCCAAGACATGCTACTTGTGTTAATAAAAATTGAGAGGAGAGAAGAGAATATCAAAATACAAAAATATATTTAAATTATGGAAACAAAGTTTTGTTTAACGTAACCCTGGGTTAGCAACCCAGTATCCATATATTACATGACATTTTCTGTTAAAATAAATAATCTTTTGCAAGGGCCACAATTGGGGGTGGAGAGAGAGACTCTCAGTGTGAGTTTAGATGACTGAGTTTTTGATGTTTGTTAATCCTGATCAATGGAATGGAACCCTGGAAAAACGTGTCATAAAAATGTAATTCAATGATTATTTAGCAAAAATTTAAACTCATCTGCTCTATTACAAAAACCAAATGTGTGTCCAGGCCACCAGACTATTTATATTCTTGATTTATTTACATCTGAGGCTACTTTTCAGGGTCAAAGATGGAATCATAGCCATATCAACATTCAGTTCTAAATTGATTGGACTTTGTGGCTAGAAGTTTCCTTTCTGCTTAGGACATCAAATCTGATCATGAATTAGCAGGTCATCCTTGCCACAATATTGAAAGAAGCTGGGTTAAGGGGTTCCTGGGGGTAGAAATTGTAAATACAGATGGATCATTCACAAACTTTGATTAGTTATAAAAAATGACTTCACAATCCTCTTAAAGGACATATCTTTTTTTTGATGATATAACATCACTTTTATTAATTTTCTTTAATCGCATTTTGGTTTTACAGATCTGGCCTCTTAGTAATTTTGGATTTGTACGAGACATGCCAAATGGCCACAGATTTTCTGATGATTAGCAAGCATTTATTCTTTTGACTTGATTATTGTTTCCTGTTCAAGTGAATTTATTACTGCAGTTGAAACCATGTACTTAACCAATAAACTATTTGCTGTTTAGTTTTAGTTATTTGTTAAATGTAAAGAAAAGCAATCCATTCTGCAAACTCTTGTTCAAAATATTTGTGTAAAAATAAGTATGAACCAAGATCAGTGTTCCATCTAAATTTTATGTTATATATAAAATATTTGCAGGGGGACCTGAATAACTATACCTCACTTGCAAATTTTTTGTCTTATATAAATAAAGTGAAAATAATCTACTCTTCTTGAAAGTGTCTTACACTTTAGCTATAGTAAGTCAGAATAGTAATTATTCTTATTTATAAGTTCAATCTGCAACATCAGGAGTTCATCTAAGTAAAAAGCTGCTAAGTTATATGCTTGACTCACTCATTTGAAGTTAACTAAAAAAGTTTCAGTGATCCCATAAGAGATTCTATCGAGTTCTTTAAATGAGTTCTGATTTAGACTGTACAAGAATATTAAATGTATAGAAAAATACATCTTTAAGAATATGACATTTACGGCTATTCTAGGCAATAACACTTTATAAAAAAGTCCATCATACCAGCAATAAAATGGTTCCTTATTCACAAATATGGCAATTAACACCAAACCTTAACACCCTGAAACAAAAAGAAAAGGGATGTACCAATTTCAGACTATTTTTTGAAGCTTCCATATCCTAAATTATACTTAAAGTTGAAGACGGTGAGGTTTATAAATTTTAGAACTAGAAAGCCAGGACTGGAGCCAAGTCTTATTCCAAATCTATTTTTCTAGTTGTCACTTCACATTTTTTATTCTTTGTTTTCAGCCTTCATTATGGGAGAACTGGGATCACATATTGTTCACATAGATTCTAATTTAAGTATAATACACTAGAATTTGAGATAGGTATAAAACAGGCCTATAACTGTAACCTATTAGGAACTTTATCAGTTAGACACTTTGTAAATATAAAGGAATATGATGACAATATTTCCCAAAAAGAGACATATTTATATTAAGAAAAAGAATTCTTATGTTTTATCAAGGAGAAAACAAAAGTTTTAAGATGGGAATCCAGAAAATATAACTCAAGTCCTTTTTATGGCAACTTGTAAATATAGTTTATAAGTACATATATAAATAACTACATTAATCTTTTTAAAGGTGGTCTCTGCTTGATAATCTTATCATTTCTTTGCAAATAATAGGGAAGAAAAAAATCTATTTCCTTAATGCTCGAATGGCCTCTCTTCATCATGTCTGAATATACAGTTGAAATATTTCGATAGTAGTCAACAATTTAAGCTATAATGAAGTAGTTCTATAATTAGTGAACATGTATCATAAGAAATCAGGTTAACTTCTCCTGCTTCATCCTTGGAAACACTGTATTTTCCACTACATTGGCAACTCAGAAAAAAAGAATGATCATCTTCGTTCCAAGACATTTCTTCAAGATATACTTGAGCATCTACTGGGCCCAAATTTCTTAGCTCATCTTCATGCCACTGCAGGTCATACTCTTTTTTTGTCTCTTCATTCCCTAGAATTTTCCATGCCTGATCAATTCTGATGAACTTCTGTATACATTCCTCCACTTTTCCTGCTGGCACATCTGTACTTTGTTTATCTGGATGATACATCAGTATGAGCTTCTGATACTTTCGTTTTAGGTCTGACACATCTGCAGACCGGTCTGCCCCCAGAATGCTGTACCAATCCTTTTTTGGTAACTGCTCAAATGCCATCATCCATTAAACAAGAAGTGGGGCTTCTCACATCCGCCAACTTCACACAGCCAAGGAGGCCTGCTTCCTGCCAGCTAAAGGACATATCTTTTCATCTTAAGAAAAAGTGCTTACTGGGGCTCCTGATATAGCTCAGTTGATAGAGTGCATAAGGCCCTGGGTTCAATCCCCAGCGCCACCCAAAATAAAAGTGCTTATTTATGTGTTATGTCTGTCATTTGAAACAAATAATCTTCGAGAAGGGGTTTTGATGAAGTACACTATGAAAGTTTAGTGCATCTTAATGAGATTATGGGTATAACATAATTACACTGCTGCTTTTGATATCCTATCACTTGATCTACAGTTTCTGGAGTGGCCATTAGTGTTGAGGAATCAGAAATTGTCCATCTAAGTCTTTGGCTTCAAATATAAAGTGATTGTTTTTACAATTTTTGTTTTCTTGGGGATGGTGTTTGGCAGCTATAGGACCCATTTGGATGGAGTTCCGGACCAACGGAACTGCCATGAGAGGGACTAGGATGAGGACAGCCAGTTTCTGAAAGTCCTAGAGGATAAATATTTTCACATAATACTTGAACCAAAAGACTAGGTAGGTTTAAACAAATGAGGTGGATGGACTTTTGATTTATTACTCTTTTCTTGCCAGAAAATTTGGTTATCCATGAGAGAAACCTATAAGAGGTAGACTTGGAGCTAGATTCAATTTAATAATTCATCCAAGTCTTATTAGTGCTAAGAGAGGAGTCATGTCTGGCTCTTTTTTTTTAAGTCTATGCAGATTTACAATCCACAGTCCACGATTCTTCTTCTGGCCAGGTCTCATATTTGTATTTGTGTGTGTGTATACATACATACACACACACACACACACACACACACACACACATACACATACACACAAAAGCACACACATTTTATTTTGGTTTTAGTTGGACACAATATCTTTAATTTAATTTTGTGGTTCTGAGGATCGAACCTAGTGTCCTGCACGTGCTACACGAGTGCTCTACCACTGAGCCTCAACCCCAGCCCCATTGTGTTTGTATACTTAAATGTTGTTGCTTGTTTACATCCCAGCCCCATTATGTTTGTGTACTTAAATGTTGTTGCTTGTCTATATAATCTTTATGTTTCTTATACTTTATAATAGCAAATATTTTTTAAAATTTTAATTGCTAAGTTTTGTGTTGTGAAATTTGCTTTTCTTTTTGTACTTTGTCAACATTTGACTACATTATTTAATTTGCTTTTGGACTTTAAATAGAATTGGCATATTTATAACAAAATATTATTAATATAATGTGTTTTATAGAAAATATTATAAAACATACAATTCTAGAAAATAAATGTAATCATCTAAAATCCGATACCCAGAGACAAATCATACTGTGGTGTATTTTTTGGTTATTTTTTTTCTCATTTATTGAATCAATATAGACACACACAAACACACACATACATATTTGTTTCAGACTAAAAAGGAACCACACTACATAAACAGATAAAGCATTTTTTATTTGTTATTTAATTTTATACCATAAACATTCCTCCTTTGTTGTCATAAACAATATTATACAACAAGCACATTTCATATTTTATTAATTATTTCTTGAAAACACAATTATCTCACTCTTCAAAGAATTTTTATTCAAGCAAGAATTTTATAATCCAAATGATGGGTTCTTTTTGCTGAATTTTCAATTATGTTATTTAAAACAGAACTGAAATTCTGAATTATACCACATAAAAAACTATGAAAGTACAGATAGGAATTATTCAGAGATGTGAGCTTTGTTGAAAATTCTTTTCCTATGTTGACAAATCATTGATTTGTTGAAAACAACTTTTAATTACTGCATATAAGTTTTAATTTATATTTTATTTGTATCTTTTTTTAGAATTTGTGATAGCATTGAGTCAAGTATCAGAGCCATGGTAAGTTTTCTACCAGTTCAACAATTTGTTGCCAAGACAGTTGTTGGCTAGTTGGATTCTTTTCAGGTGCTTTGTGAGATAATTCATAATATTAAAATACCAAATATATGCTAAATAATTAAGGTTTATAATTTCTAAGAGACTATTGATTTAATGATTTATAAACTAAAATGTGCCCTAAAACTGAATTTACAGATTTGTGTATTTTTCAGTAAAATAGTTCATTATTAATAAAATTCATTCTTTCAAAAACAAGTGCTTTCTGAGTACTTACCTTATGCTAACAATATTTTAAGGACTAGAAATAAAACAGTAAACAAGTTATATTTTCTGTCTTATTGGAGAACATATTCTAATAGGAAACATAAAATAAAGAAGTAAAAAAATAAGTATATCCATTTATATCAGGTAGACATCAGATAAAACAGAGTGAAAAAAATGAGTGTTTGGAGTATGCATAATAAGGTGAGTCTATTTTAGGTTGCTTGGCCACCTTTCTAAGAAGTAGAGAAAAGGGTAGGAAAACTGGTGATCTTTGGATGAAATATAGTATATTTTTTCACTCTTAATCTTTCACCATTTATGTATGGACTCTTCCCAAGATAGCGGCTGGCATATATTATTCTTAAAAATAAATTAAATATTGTTGTTTGTATTCTTGATAGTTGCCATTCTGACTTGAGTGAGATGAAATCTTAAAGTACTTTTGAATTTCATTTCTTTAATTGCAGTGGAAATGGTAATTTTCAAGAATACAAACCACAATAAGTGTTGGTGAGGTTGTGGGGAAAAGTTACACTCAAACTTTGTTGGTGGGACTGCAATTTGGTGCAATATGGAAAGCGGTATGGAGACTCCTCAGAAAACTTGGAATGGAACCACCATTTGACCCAGTTATCCCACTCCTTGGTTTATATCAAAAGGACTTAAAATTAGCATACCACAGTGACACAGCCATATCAATGTTTATAGCAGCTCAATTCACAATAACTATACTACAGAACCAACCTAGATATCCTCAACATATGAATGCATAAAGAAAATGTGGTACATATACACAATGGAATATTGCTCAGCCTTAAAGAAAAATGAAATTATGGCATTTTTTGTAAATACATGGAAATGGAGAATATCATTCTAAGTAAAATAAGCCAAATCCAACAAGCCAAGGCTGATTGTTTTCTCTGATAAGTGAATGCTAATCTAAATTGGGGTGAGAAGAATGAAGAGACTTTGGATTGTGCAGAGGGGGGTGAGAGGAGGGAAGGGGGTATAGGGATGGGAAGGATGACAGAATGAGATGGACCATTATGAACATGTATGATTTACATTACTGGTGTGACAGTACACCATGTCCAGCCAGAGGAAGGAGAAGTTGTGCTCCATTTGTGTACAATGTGTCAAAATGCATTGTCCTGTTATGTATAAATAATTAGAACAAATTAAAAAAAATTTTTAAATGATGGCATGAAGAAAAAAAATCAAATATAAATTCCCCAAGAACTCCAAAACAAAAGCAAATAAAGACCCAAATCTGCAATGGTGTGCAGTATGTAGAAGAGAAATTCTAAATGCTTCAACCTGGTAGTGAAGGCACTCTTTATTTTTTTCCTTGATTCTCTCACCAACTTTTTCTCTCACTTTTTTGATCCCAATATGCTTATCAAAACATGTGGATTTATTTTAATGGTTATTCTAGAGACATTTAATAATTTATTCCTCTCAAATTATTAGTTACATTAAAAGTCTTTTAAAAGTGTCCAGTTTTCTTGTCTTCCTAAACACTTAACAGTAAACTGTTTGATCAACTGTAATGATGTGGCATTATTTATACACTAGTGACCTTCCTATCTTTACTTTCCATGGTAGTTTGTCTGCATACATTCCTTTATCCATTCATCTGCAGATCATCCATCCATCCTTCCATCCTTTTTTTCACTCATCTATTCATTCATTCATTCATTCATTCATTCATTCATTTCCAATAAAAGCAGCAACACACTAGTTGGAATGTAAAATACATCAAAAAAATTTTAACTAGATTTTAATCCTTGTATTCCTAGCTAGATGTTTCTCTGTGATGTTGGCTTCTAATTTGGTGATGAATTGCATAATAAATGTACAATAAATATCAGCAGAGGATGAAAATCCCAAGTTGAAAACATTTCTGCACAAGTATGAAATGACCTTCTCTAGGGTATCTGTTTTTAGTTAAATGAATGACTTATTCTAGTTGGTATTCAGAAGGAAGAATAGGAGAACATTTCTAGTTTTATGGTTCAATGAGTCTCATTACCTGATAAAAACAGTTCTAGTCACATTGTTTCATTTTTATGCCTCTTTAAACTTACTTATAAAACAGGGATAGCTTATTCCCCACTCACTTCAGAGAAAGATAACAAGAAAAGATGAAAGGAAAAAATGTGTAAAAATCCATTAGTTCTTTAGAGTAGAATGAGTACGTGCCATAATACCTATTCAACATCACAGGAAATGAGTTTTTCTCAATCAGTGCTTTTCAAATTATCTTGTGCAAAGCCTACTAGGTCCCTTCTCTTGAACAATCCCCAAGGATGACCAGAAGTTAAGAGGTGAGAGCGCTAGATGTAAGCAGGATACTCACTGAGGTTTTGACAAGAACAACCATATGTTTGTACATTGTATGTTTGCTTGTGCAAAAAATTGCTGTTGTGGAGGTGCCTCAATAGTTTTTATCCTAGAGGGATGTGTAATTAACTGAATTATTATAGTTAAAATACTTGAAATAATGCTTAGAATGTGGTGTTAGAAAAGTGTTAGCTGTAATAATAATTATTATTTATACATCTTTACCTTATATTAAATCTTCTCAGATGTATGTGTTTATTTATTGCCTGCTACAGAAGGTAAGCCTTAGGAAAAATGAGATATTTATTTCCATTTTTCAAATGTTGTCTCCATTTCCTAGACACTGCCAAAACACAACAGATAATAAGTTATTTTTGTTTTATTTTGTTTTAGGTACTGGTGTTTGAACTCAGTGTTTGTATCTTATTTAGAGATAGGGTCTCACTGAGTTGCTTAGCACCTCACTTTTCTTGAGGCTAGCTTTGAGCTCACTATCCTTCTGACTTAGCCTCTGGAGCCACTGGGATTATAGGCATGCACCACCATGCCCAGCTCCTTCACAGTTCTTTCTATTATCTATTTTGAGCTAAATGCAGTACATAAGATTCTTTATGAAAATTGTATGAATTACTGACTTTTTTCTCAGGGACAGATTATGAGAGTCTGTTTATTCCTTCTGAAATGTGTATTATTCATAAGAAGCTATATATTTGTTCTCTCCTAAGTTCAATTATTAGATTCATTAGGAATTGCATACAAAAAGAATGAATTTTTAAATTGCACTTTTAATTATATATTTGAATGAATAGTACATGTTTATATTTTATTAATGAGTGTTAAGTTAGTACAGTGTATTATGTTGGGTATGTTTTTTTTAAAAAAATATTTAATTTCTTTTGTTTATGCTTTTCTTCCATTATATTTTGTTTATGTAGTTGTGAGTTCTCTGTTGTTTTAACTAATCACATCAATAATAATTTTATTATTTCATTTTTTATTATTGTTTTATTATTTTATTTTTAGGAGCCCAACTATTGGTTTTATTTATTGGTTATACTCCTTTTCTCATTTATGATTCATAAATTTTAACCTTTATTTCAATCCCTATCTTCTGTTTTACTTATTATTATTTTTTTGATAGCTTTTTGAGATGGAATGCTTGACTCACTTTTTTTAAAACTTTCATTTGATGCTTAACATTACAAATCTTGTGTTCTAAAGCCTCATGGCATTTTTTTACTGTTATTAAAAAATTCTGGTTACAATTTTTTATACCAAAGATTTATTAAGATAGATCTTTCTTGGTGAACAAATGAATCTTAAGGTTTCTCTTTTCTTCCTTGCTAGTTCTTCTTTTTCCTCTGCTCTTACTATAATTTCTGGTAGTCCTTTTTCCTTATGATTTGATATTTCTGTTCAGGAATGAATGTGAGATATATATATATATATATATATATATATATATATATATATATATGTGTGTGTGTGTGTGTGTGTGTGTGTGTGTGTGTGTGTGTTAGAATTTTCTGTAAAATAAAAATAAATAGGCTGTGGGAATGCCTAAAAATCTGATTGTATAATTAATGAGAATATAGTCCCTTTTGCTACTCATTTTATTTTATGCTCAATGCTTAGCAGAGCCTTGTCTACAATAGTGCACAACAATTATTTTCAATGAGTGAGAAAATACCCAAAAAAGTTAATGAAATGGAGCAATACCTTTCTTTACTCTACCTGAGTGTTTGGGCTATGTTCCCTGTGGGTTCAGTTTTAAGACAGAAAGGTACAGACAGAGAAAATATTAACTATGAGATAACATAGTAGTTATTTATATATTTTGTTACGCACACATTGTAATAATCACAAAGAAATGTTTAGGAGACTTAGAACTTGTATATTTTATTTCATCTTTAATTTGAAAATTATTAGTAATTCTAACCCCTGGCTTAGATAAAAATGAAGATGCACAGCATCTGTTTTAGAACATCAACTGGGGGAGGGGAGTTGTAAAATGTACAAGTAAAAATATCTGATTTTGAAAATTGAGTTGGTTTGCCATCTTAAATTTACAGAGACCTAAGACAGTAGTCACTCCAGGGGATAAGTTCTTCACCTAACATGGCAGGGTCCGAAAATCTGCTAATTAGATTCTTGACTTCGAAAGACACATCCTATTTCAAAGTGTGTGAGATTGTGTGGACTCAAACAGCATTCATTTTCTGACTTCTTTAGAGCACCTTCAAAAAGTAGATGGACTATAGATTCCTATGGTACTGTGAGAGAATACCCAAGGTGAGAGAATACCCAAAGCAGTAAATGAAATTGAGCAATACCATAGAGGGCTCTCATCATAAGACAGCATCATCAGTAGTCCTGTGGGTCACTTGCGCTTCCTTCAACACTCTTCACCTAGGTAGGTGGATCACGTGTCCCTCCTCTTGTAATATTCCTGATTTTGAATATCTTGTCTGAAGGGGTCACATGTTCTTAAGCTTAATTCAAAAATTTATAGGTAAGCATAAAATATAGGGTTCTGAAATATTTGTGTTAAAAAACATGCCACCCAGGTTTCTGAAGAGTAAAGTGACATTTTAATTGTGAAATATTGGCTGCATGAATGCATTTAATTCTCTGAGAATATTTTCTTGTATATATTATTTCATACATGTGTATGCATATATGCATATATATATATTTTTCTGTGAAATATAGAAGTAAAGTACATTTGCAAGAAAATATAAATAATAATACAAAAGCCTTCATCTTTATCCTCCTTGTCCTAGAATTTTTTTTTTCTGTCCAAATAATGTTGCCTAGAGGACTTAGTCTCTTTTCTTCCACTTATCAGCTTTTTATTTCTAGTAAAGTACATATATTCTCCTAGCCTTGGTTTCAAGGTAAAAAAACTATGACTTCCTTATTTTTGCCATAGGTTCTGAAGAAGGAACAAATGAGGAAAAAAAATTGACTCTGCTTTCAAAATGCTATATGAACACAGTAAATTGTATCAGGACAAAGACATCAGAATGTCCTTACCATACAGACTGTCTATCAGGCTTCCAGGAAGGGTAAGAACAATCTTTGCGAAAATGTCGAAATTGTTTGCTTCTGTCACTGATGCTGCACTGACCTTGCCAGATAAAAGTGCAGCAGGACATACACGCATGAGCTGTGAGCAAAGAGAGAACAGTGATGGCACCGTACAGGGGCTTTCAAATTTTATGGGCTAAGAATCCTTTGTTCAAACACCATGTTTTGATGAACTCACACATATGGCACAATAAGCAAAGCTGTTTTTGTTGGAGGGGCAAGGCAGGCCTTCAGAAATCCTAGTGTTCTCTTGCTGCTGTTGCAGTACTGAATTCCATTTGAAAACCATAGTCCAAAGAATGAGCCTGTGGCTATGAAGCCACACTGAGGGGCAGGTCTCAGCACTGTGGTCAGCATAGAGCTCCACCTCTGCTATCTGACAGTCATATTTGCTGGCCCAGCTTCCTTTTCTTTTTCTTTATTTTTAATATTCTGTCTTAATTTAAAAAATTGTTGTTGTCAATGAAGCTCTATTTTATTTATTTATATGTGGTTCTGAGAATCAAACCCAGTGCCTCACACATGGTGGGCAAATGTTCTATCAATGAGCTACAACCCCAACCCCCACAGCTTTCTTGATGTGCTCCTAGATATCAGACTTAAAGCACAAAATACAATGATTCAGGACCACCATTAAATATGACAACATTGATGTTTAACATTTTAGTTAGAATTAAATGTAACAATTTTCCAATCCAGTGGTTTTCGGTTGTTCAGTCTACTAGTTGTCTTTCTGAAGGAACCTCCTTAAGGTCCGGGGTCATGAGAAGGTTGGGAAGATATTGGGAAAGCCTTACAAAGACCTAGACAAGTCTTAGACAAGTTCCTTTTTAAATATAGGATTTTGGAAATTTTAATTCAACTTTTATTTGTTTCTTTCCAGATTTACTGAGATATGATTGACAAAAAATCATATGTGTTTCAGGTACACAAAATTATGTTTATATATACATATACAATGTGAAATGATTGCCACAAGCTAATTGACATTTCCATCATCTCATAATTATCTGTGTGTGTGTGTGTGTGTGTGTGTGTGCGCGCACAGTAGATATTAAGTGTGTGTGTGCGCGCGCACACACACACATGCATTGAGGACACTTAATATCTACTCTCAGCAAACTTCAAGTATACATTACAAGTAACTATAGTCACAGTATTGTACCTTAGATCTCCAGAACTTATTGTGTAACTGAAATTTTCTGCTCTTTGACCAACATCTTCCAATTTCTTTTACTCCCCCAGCTCTGTGTTGATGTGACTTTTTAGATTTCACATATAAGTGATTTTATGCAGTAGTTGTCTTTGTCTAGCTTATTTCATTTGGATAATGTCCTTTGGGCTCATCCATGCTATTGCAAATGGCAAGAATTTCCTTCTGTTTTATGGTAAAGTAGCAATGCATGCGTGTGTGTGTGTGTTTATGTGGGTGTGTGCATGTGTGCACACACATACACATTTTTTTTTTTGTCCATGTATCCATCGATAGACACTTAAGTTGTTTCTAAATTTTGGCTTTAGTGAATGATGTGACAACAAATGTTAGGTGCAGATATTTCTTTGAGATAATTATTTCAATTTATCTCATTTCCTTTGGATGCATATAGTCAGCAGCACAATTGTTGGATTATAGGGCAGTCCTATTTCTAATTTTTTTCAGGAATCTCTATATTATTTTTCATAATATTTAAACCATTTATTTTACTATCAATAGTGTATACTCTCCATATCCTAGGTAACAAGAGTTAATTTTTATCTTCTTTTATAAACACTGTTCTAATAGGTGTGAGGTGAACTCATTATGATTTTGATTTGCCTATTTTTGTTTTTTCATGAACCTGTTGGCGATTTTTAAGTCTGCCTTTAAAAAATATCTATTCAGGTCCTTTGTTAATTTTTTTTAATTGAGTTTTTTTTAAATCTATTAAGGTCTATGAGTTCCTTTCATATTTTGGAAATTACCCATTATTAGAGATATGGTTTGCAAATATTTTCTATCACTTTATAAGTTGCCTTTGCATTTTGTGGATATTTTCTTTATTGGGAAGAATATTTACAAAAAATATAATTCCATTTGTTTATTTTTGCTTTTGTTGCCTGAGAGTTTGGTGCACTATCTTTCTATCTCTATCTATCTATCTATCTATCTATCTATCTATCTATCTACATATATATGTGTATGTATGTATGTGTATATATATATTGATATATATGTGTGTGTTTATAAAATATATACATTGGCAAGACTGATGTCAGGAAGTTTTTTTCCATATGTTTTCTTCTTGAAGTGTGAGAGTTTCAGAACCTACACTCAAGTCTTTAAGCAATTTTGAGTTGATTTTTTTTTGTATGATATATGGGTCCAATTCCATTCTTTCACATGTGGATATCTAGTTTTCACAACATCATCTATTGAAAAGATTATTCTTTTCTCATTGTACAGTCTTTATTAAAAATTAATGGGCTATGTTCCCTGTGGGTTTAGCTTTAAGACAGAAAGGTCCAGATAGGGAAAATATTAACTATGAGATAACATAGTGGTTATTTATGTATTTTGTTACACACACACTATAATAATCACAAAGAAAAGTTTAGGGGACTTAGAACTTGTATATTTTATTTCATCTTTAATTTTAAAATTATCAGTAATTCTAACCCCTGGCTTGAATAAAAATGAAGATGTACAGCATCTGCTTTTAGAACATCAACTGGGGGAGGGGAATTGTAAAATGTACATGTGAATATGTTGGTAAATCTAACCCTGCATGCATACTTTTATTTTGGGTACTCTAATTTTTTCCACTGGTATGCCCACCTATCTTTCTTCGTGCAAGTACCACATTGCCTTTATTTCTGTAAATTTGTAATATACTTGAAATCAGGAAATGTAATATTTTTATCTTTGTTCTTAAAAAAATTTAATCCATTTACAGTTAGGGTAATGGTCAATAGATGAGGTCTTAAATAGCCACTGTGCATCTTTCTTTCTAAGTTTAAACTAACTCTCTCTCTCTTTCTCTCTCTCTCTCTCTCTCTCTCTCTCTCTCTCTCTTTCTTCCTCTCTTACAGCTTACAGTCTTCCTTTATGGTAGGTGATTACTTTCACAGTGTGTTTTGATTCCTTGATAATTATTTTGGGTTTGTCTATTACAGATCATTGCTTTGTGGTTACCATGAGGCTTATACAAGATATTTTGATTAAAACAAGCTATTTCTAAAAGATAAAAAAAATCCATTATCATAAGGGTTAGAAAAGAAACAAAGAAAGAAAATTTATTAATAAAAATGTGCTTGTACTCTATTCCTTCCCACATTTTGAATTGTTAATGTCCCATTGTACATCTTTCTATGTTTTAGCATATTAAGAAATTATTACTATTTTTATTTTAATCTTCACAGTAAGATATGAATGGTTTATACATTCTTACAATATTAAAGCATTCCAGGTTCATCTGTTTAACCAGATTCCTCCCACTACCATCCCTCATTTACCCCTGGAAATGACTAATCTGTGGTCCTTTTTTTAATAATTTTGCAATTTCAAGATTTTTATATAAATAAAGTTATATAGTATGTAACATTTTGGGATTATAGCACAGTTCTCTAAATATTCACTTAGGTTGTGTGTATCCATAGTTTCTTTGTCTTTATTGATAAGCAATATTTCATAATATGAATGAAAACTAGTGTTTTTACCCATTCACCCATTAAAGGACATTAGGCTGTCTCCAGTTACTCTTATCATAGAGTTTCTAACACTTCAGTTTTTTTCTTTTCACTCAGTAATGTCTCTTTTGATTTGAAGAACTCTTTTTAGCATTTCTTATGGGACAGATCTGGTCGAGATATATTCTCCCAGCTTTTGTTCCTCTGGGAAAGTCTTTATCTCTTCATAATTTCTAAAGGATAGCTTTGCTGAGTTCATTATTATTGGATGGCAATGATTTTTTCTTCAATACTATAAAAATCTCATGCCACTCTCACTTGGCCCGTAAGCGGTCTGCTGAGAAATTTGCTGTAAGGTAAATTGAAACATCTTACGTGTTATTTGTTCCTTTTCTCTTGAAACCTTGAGGATCTTTATTTTTTGCCTTTGAGAGCCTTTTTATAGGCTGGACACCTCTGCAGGGCAGAGGTGGGGGCAGGAGTGTGTGTTAGGCAGGAAGATAGAGAATTCAAAGCCAGTTCCAGCAAAAGCAGGCACTATGCAACTCAGAGAGACCCTGTCTCTAAATAAAATACAAAATAGGGTTGGAGATGTGGCTCAGTGGTTGAGTGCCACTGAGTTCAATCTCTGGTACAAACACACACACACACACACACACACACACACACAAAAGAGCCTTTTTATAATTTATTATGGCATGATGTTTACACAGTTTTCCTGAGCTAGGGTGATGAGTTAGATTAGAAATATTAAAGGCATGTGAAATTTAAGAAATAAAGACAAGACACAGAAGTAAGTGAAAAGCAGGATCTGACAGGTACTAGCTCTGATGGAGACTGGATCTAACAAAGAATAAGAGCCCACATTTTATTTTTATAAGTAGGAACATGAAAGGGTTTCAGTGTGACAGGCTTCTTGAGTAAAACAGGATGATGATGAGACTTGGCAGTTTACGCCTACCTCCTCTCTACCTCTGGGTAGCTGTGTTTGAATCTAGGGGTATCTGATCCAAAGCAGGGTTTCTGCATAATCTGAGCAGTCTCAATTGTGGAATTTCACTGAAAGTTCCCCAAAATCAACACCCACTGCATTGTGATGGCTCAAACCCATAATTCATACACAGCCTCCAACAGTATAGTTGGAGTTAAATTTGACTGGTAAGCTGTGACCTATGAGTGTCTTGATATTTGTATACTTGTTTAGGTTTTGGAAGTTTTCAGTTATTATCTCTTTGAATAAGCTTTCTACACCTTTGACATTCTCTAGTTCCCCTGAACTCCAATAGCCCATATATATATTTTTTTTCTTTTTTCTTTCTTTCTTTCTTTTCAGTACCAGAGATTGAACACAGAGCCTCATGCAAGCTAGGTAAGAGCTCTGCTTCTATGCTATATCCCCAGCCTCAAATATTTGCTCTTTCAATTATGACCCAAAGGTCCCACAAGCTTTCCTTCTTCCTCTTATTTTTCCTGTTTTCTCCTCTGACTGTCCCCAGTGTATCCTAAATCTGTAGTTGGTGGATTGTTTAGCATGAACTAAGGGAGTACGTAAGAATAATAGTCATCCTGGCTCAGAGCAGAATCATGAAGGAACCCATTGCAGGCCTCTATGCTGTATTTGTGGCACCAGTATGACAATATTGTATTGCATCTTGAGCCCGCAGCTGTTAAGAACAGTGCGGCAATGGGGTAGGACTAATGCTCATGCTGCTGAGGAGGACTATGACCCAGACCATTTCAACCAACCACATGTGATGTTGAGTCAAATGGAAGTCCAATAGACTGGATCCAGATGTCTTTCAATGATACTGTGGCTGTTCCAGAGGTTTTATCTGTAAACACTTTCCTGGGATGTTAGGACCTGTCCAGTGTTAGTAAGGGAATTATAAGTATCTATCTTCTTTCACTTTTCCAAGCATTTTATATCTTAGTTTCTGGGTAAGCATATTTTTCTAGAATAAAGTACAATTGTACTAATCTGGCACTGAGCTCCAATGTAAAGTCCTGTGCTAGCTTCATGCCTTTCACCCCTGCAGGTGGAGTCTTGCTTCAGTACTCTGCTTCCTGAGATTTGGAGATCAGGGTTGGTGTGGAGGGAATCAGCTACTTGTCTAATGCAGTTTCAGCAACTCGAATCTATTAGACTGGGTATGGAGGCCATGGTACTCTGCCTGGAACTAGATTTCCTAGTGACAGGCCTGGTAATGGATTTTAAGTCTGAGGCCTAGACTTAATTCCCTCTCCCTACTCTGAGAGGGAGGCATCTATCTTTATGCTGCTTAGGGTTGGGGGACAGGTAAAGCAGGGAACTCTTTTCTTTCTTCTTCCATATGTCTCTTCTTATTATTATCCTAAGACCAGACACTAAGGTTTCTTATCTGCCTCTCTTAGCTCTTGTGAAGGGAGTTTGTTGCTTGAATAGCTGTTACAATTGGCGTCTTATGGAGAGATGAATTGCTAGAAGATCTTAACCATAATCTTGTGCTGCATCCCAGTTTCTTTCATCACTGTTTCTTAATTTTTAGTCTATAGATATTTCATCGCATTGATTGTTTACTCATAAATATTTTAATCCTTCTGATGGTATTATAAATAGGATTGTTTCAGATGGTTCATTGTTAGTGTAGTGAAACAAATCTGATTTTTGTCTGTTCATTTTCCTCTGCTACTTAACTGAATTCATTATTAGTTTCAACAGTTTTTGATGGTGTTAGTAGGATTTTCTCTATATAAGAGAATTTCATATTATAGAGACAATTTAAATTTTTTTCAACTTGTAAGTCATCAATTTCTTTATCTTGCCTAAACAATCTGTCTAGGACTTCTAGTACTATATTGATAGAAGTGTTGAAAGTGGGTATGTTTATCTTATTTTAGCTTTTTTCCACTGAGTCAAATATTAACTGTGGGATTGCTATCTATAACCTTTATTATAAAGAGATATATTCTTTCTATACCTAATTTATTGAGAATTTTTAATCATGAAAAGATATTGAATCTTGTTAGATACCTTTTCTGCTGCTATTGAGATGATTATAGTTAGTTTTCTTGGTTATCCATCAGTGTAGAAAAGAACCCTCTGATTAAGAGTTTGAAATAAACTCTCACATAACCAGTCTTGCCTTTTGCACATGAGGCTGTGGAGATGTGATAGGTTTACTGAGTGTCTAAGACAACAGAGCTTTTAAGAAGCCAAACTGGCTCTGCCATCCTGGTTGCTGACTTCCCACTTAATGCCCTTTCACCTAAAATGGGCTGTTTAGAGGAGAAATGAGAAATTTAGTCATTTCTAATAGTATTTTCCTTTTAATCAGCTATTTTTGAGGCCTGGCCTAGAACACTAAAATTACAAGACTCTATTTCCAGGTAACATGTGGACTTTTACCAAAGGAGAAAGAAATATAAAGGGTGAGGTGGGAGGAGATGAAAGCTGCTAGGTTTTAGAAAGATGCTAAATTCCTGTAGTAATGTGATTAAAAATGTTCTAGTTTAATCTTGGCTCCACTACCAATTCTGCAGCTGCTTTTGAAGATGAACTTTTTTAGATTATGTCTGTGAACATATTCATCTCCAAGTTGACACTTTTGCTAAATATTAGCATTCAACAATGATCTTAAAATGCAATGAGAATTGGATCAGATGCTGTTTGCAAGACTATATATTTATTTTCTCATGTTTCTGTTTCATAAAACATTCTGTGAAGTAAATATTATGACTTTAATTTTATAGCTGAGGAAATAGTTTCCACCAACTTCATGAACTTGCTCAAATTCTCATATCTCATGAGGCAGAGAGTCTAGACTCTGTCTTCCCTTGATATCCGAGTTCTTAGGTGTTGTGCTGAATTATCTACTCTGTCCTATTTAGGAAGACAACCAAAAACCCAAAGGACAACTAAACTTCTTAAATTTCTTTTAAGTTAAATATCATGATACTAGATTTTTATGATATTTATTTCACCAAGTTTAAATAATTTTTGGCAGAGAAGTTGAATGAAACAAGAAGTGCAGAGCAGATCTCAGTATATGCAGTTACCATTAAGGGTTGGCTTTGGTAAGAACCAAGTCCACAGGCCAGAGTAAACAGGAGCAGAGAATCCCTGTTATCCCTGTTCTACCTGACTTATTATAGAAGCATTGGTCTCACCAGAGAGGAAGGAAGATGGTACACATTTAATAGCCAGTGGAAATTCCAGCATTCCACAATGCAAAATAACCTTGCCCATGGGTTTTCCAAATGAACTCCTTTCCCCCAGTAATAATTGATTATGACTATGATCAATGATCAACACAGTATTTACATGATAAGTAAACCACCAGCACTATAATAATAAATCCTGGGAAATAGTTAAGATAGTCAGTAGTTGGGGAATCTTGCATTTGAGGAAGTGCTGGTTTTTTTTATCAAAATATATAAAATGCTTCCAACACACATTAAAATATCACATTCATTACCTCTTTTTCTCCAGAAAGAACAATATTCTCATCACCATTCTGTTTTTAAAATCTCACTAAGAAATTTACCAGGGCTTAATTTTGAATAAAGGACCGTAATATCTCAACCTGTCTCCTAAATAATTGTACTGTGTTCTAGAAAAATATGCTTACCCAGAAACTAAGATAAAAAATGCTTGGAGAAGTGAAAGAAGATAGATACTATAATTCCCTTACTTGGACATTGCTGTGGTTGGAATGTTCCCACCAAAACTTCCATTGAAATGTAATCCCCATTGTGTGGTATTAAGATGGAAGAAACTTAATTTGACTATGGTACTTAGACTTTTGTAATTTTAATACATACTTTATACTTTTGCTAGGTAATTAGATTAAATAAGGCCCTAGTCTAATATGTCTGTGCCTTTATAAGAGAAGAGACCTGAATTGATACCCTGCGCTGCCTTGGGACTCTGCAGGGTGTCCCCACTAACAAGAGGAAGCTAACTAGATGCAACCACTTGAGCTTGAATCTCCCAACCTTCAGAGCTCTTAGCAAATAAACCTTTATGTTTTATGAGCTACTGTCTGTGGTTTTTAGTTACAGTAACAGAAGACAAAGACAGACATGATTAAGCACAACATTTAATGACTTTGTCCTGTTGAATATTCTGCCTTTTCTTTATGAGTATGTGAAAAATATACCATTTTAATCACTGAGCTGGATGGCCAAAACAGGACCTCTATCATGCACATATAATGCACATATTATGACTCAGTTTCACTCGTGAGCATTTTGGAATAGCTGGAATTATAGCTTACTCAATGGCTGGCTGACTGTTCCTAAATACTAGTATAGTACTTCAGCATAGAATAGATATTAAATTCTCAGTGTGTGTATAGTTTTCTCGGCAAACCATTCCTTATGCTCACATAGTATAAGTATTTCATGAAGTGTTGTTAAAATCAATTTTGTTTCTAAAATTGAAGGGTGAAACTTTTTAATATGGAGACAGCTTTAGACAAATGTCTTCTAAACAATTATTGTAGAATCAGTGTGTTTCCTTACTGATTAAAATATGGCTTTTATGAACTATCTGGAGATGGTCTTTTGACAAAATCATGCTTGATTTTAATATAAAATAGTTAACTAGATTCAATATTTCATTCATATAGGAAGTATGTTTAAAAACTTGATAGTATGGAAAATATTTTGTTATTAACCAGTATATCAAATCATCAAGTGCCTAGGTGTATGACTGATATTCTCTTATTTGTTATGACATGAGAATTACATGTAAAAAAGTAGCTTTTAATAAGTGGCACACAGGCATTGATGATGAAGATGTATGGTGTTAGCTTCACACTGTCATCTCATGCCTTTTCCATTTCTGTAACTTTTTCCATTTCTGTGTTACTGAGGCTAGCAAAATGACTTCTAAAAGGAAAATATACCAATTATAGGAAATGTAACACGACTCTGGATAGAATAATGTTACCAAAGTATTTCACAACGTATTAGGAGTATTTCATTATCTCTGAAGTATTAATAGTTATAAAAATAAAACTAGGCCTTTCCAGGATGTGAAACCATGGGAACAAGCACATGCTGCTGGTGTAAATTGGAATAACCTCTTTGGAAAACTGGCAATACATATTAAAATTTATAATATGCATAGCCAATTGCTCAGCAGTTTTATTTTTACATATGTATCCAAGAAAAAGTGTTTATGTGTTTTTATGTGTGTGTATGTATACATATATGTGTGCATATATGTGTATATATAAGTATGCACATACACATATTTCATTTTTCACCTAAAGCCCGAGATATGTTTATAGCAACATATCTCTAGACAAGATAATACATTGACAGGACTAATAATGACTGTACTACAACTACACAATAATTTGGATAAATCTCAAATATAATATTGAAAAAAAAAGAAACCAGGCATGGAAGGAAATAAGCATATGCTTTCATTATTATAAAGAACAAAAATAGACATGATTATGCGGTTAATGACTACCCTGGGGGAGTAGTGACTGAAACGGCATGAGGGGCCTTTGGAGATTTTTATTATTCATGGTGGTTTCATGCATGCTTTAAGTTATGACAATTGATCAAGTTCACACTTACGTGAGCTTTTCAATCTGTATAACACATTGTGATACTAACAGCAACCATAAACCATCTGTTGATGTGAATAAGTAGAAAAATTGTTGTCTTATTTCCCGCAAATATCACTGGGTGTAAAGACCAACGAATGTTACTGATAAGGAACAATGACTTTAAATATCCCAAATCTACTGCACTGAAAAGAAAAAATTTGAGTTTACTAATATTAGAAAATTGATTAGGCCAGTATTCAAATATAACCTGAGGTTTGACTGGTATTTTTTTTTTTTTAATCTACTACCTTTATTTGGTTGTCATGGCCCATTTTGATTCTGAGATAACTTAAAATGAGAAAACACTGGTCTGTCTGCTAAGATTTCATTTAACAGTCCTTGGGAAGAATGCAGTGTTCTAGCCTAATTCTGAGACATAGAAAAGGTTAGCAGAATTCTCTTGATGATATCTGCTCTACATTATAATACTTACTTTCATCCTTTCTCCTGCCAGTGCCACCCTCAAGGGGAATTTAAATCTCCATAAAGCACACATCTGATCCTATCACTCTCCTATTTAAAATCCTGCACTAGTTGCCTGTTTTGGCCACTCCCCACATTTTATCATTTCTTTTTATTCACTCCTTACTCACTTCCTCTGGCCATATTGGTATTTATTTTGGGTCTCTTACTGGTTGCCATCTAAAGGCTAAGGCACCAAGTGTTCTGTCTGCTGGGAAAATTTCTTTCTTCAGATCTTCTCGGAGGCTAATCCCTGTTCAAGGCTCTCTGCTCATAGTTCACTTCCCCAGATATCTTCCATGACTCCCTGACTTCTCTGACTACCTGCTTTAAAAAATACTGTATAAAATCATCTCAGTTCTTCAATTGTTTATTGTCTTTATACTTCACCTCTTCATCCCTCCAAATAGAATAATGATCAAAGAAACTTGCTAGTTTTCTGTTGGGTTCCAAGGTTTATATAACTAGTACATACTAAATACTTAATAAAAATTTATTAAATGGTGGATATAATATAATAAAAGTGTTGGGGGAATCAAGATGGCTAGATTCTGTGTTGCTCAGGGTCCTGGGATTCAAGTAGTGGGAATACTGTTTTTCTGTGAGTGATTAGAGGACCCCGGAGAGCTGCTCACATGCAGGAAACAGTTGCCTTGCTGCCCAGGTCTCCAAGCCTCAGTGTCAGCACAGGGTTCCTGGCCACTTGTCCATGCAGGTCTTCTGGGTGCCCAAGTAAGACCACCAGGATTAGCACTCTTGCAGGTCCCCTAGCCGCCCACCACCCAGGAATCCTGGTCACCAGCTCCTTGCAGGACACCCAGCCCCTGCCCACTCCCAGGAACTCTGGCCACCATTCCCATATGGACCCCCTTCTATCATATGGGGTTCCTCTGGTCGCCTCCATTTTGGGGCACTGCAACTACTGCCACAGTCCCCTACATGCGGTAGCCTGCACCTGGTAACACTGCACTGGGTCCAGAGACAGCCACCAGCTACAATACTGCATGCCACAAAAGTGCATCTCTGAACACATGGTTCAACATCATCGCCCGGCCCCACCCAACCCCCAAAAACTCATTCCTTAAAGTAGCCGCTTCCATCTTGGGACACCTTCTTTGCCATCTTTAGTTGGGGCAACTCCAAGCTTGAAACACCAGCTGGGGCTTAGAAGCATTATCAAGGTACTGAAAGTCCCCAATTCCCTTTTCTCCCTGGCAGCTACCAACCTGGCACAGTACCTGCAACTATGCAGCTTGTCCGTGGCTTGCAAAACCAGGTTTCAAATTCGGGTCTTGAGCTGCCAAATATAAAACAGCTCTCTGTGGCATAACTCCCATAGAGCAGCCCATGAGACCTCCAGAGAAAAAGGTCCCTGCTTGGGAAGTAGAAAAGGAGGGACTGAGTGAGATACAGTTTAGACTAAATTAAAGACCAGAAATTTCAGGGTCTATAGGTGATATACAGAAATAAGACCAGGTGTCCACATCACACAAGCTGGCCCCAAAGGAGATCCTTAGACCAACCCTCCCATCCTAATAACCTTCACATCCTGAGGGGGAAGATACCAGCAAACAATAGACAATCCAACCTATTGGATGAGAAGGGAAACTGGAAAGATACTGATCTCCAACCCAAACTATTCTTGTAACTTCCTTCAAGATTTTTTTCCTTCTCTCTCTCTTCTCCTGCCATCACATCTCAACATTTGTGAAACCAAGTACTTTTCATAAATCAGGCTATTGAGGACTGGGATGTCTGAATAGTATATTACATTGGTGTTGTATACTCTTTTATCTCCTATTTTTATATTTTTTACATTTCTTAATATATATGTTTGTTTTTGTACTCTACTGTCATCCCACTTACTTATCTCCCTAAAGTCACTTTCTCTCTCTTCTCCTACTATAAACCAACTTCTTTAGATTCCTCTTTCACACTTCTAGGATCTAATAACTCTATATCCTCATCTCCTACCCCCTCAACATCTCATCCTACCCAGCACCCAGGTTCTTTTTCCACCATCAGAAATTATAAGCCCTCTTGCAAACCTATTGTTTATATTGTAGATAATAATTGAACTAATAATTTCTGTATATTGTTACAAAACTGCATATGTCTTAATAGCAACTATTTGGCTAAAGGTTGTATATTGTTTATATTGAGATCTATTAACTTGTTCCTATCCTCAAAAGAGAGGTATTGAAACCCTGAAAAGCTACTATATGCCTCTATCCACTATCTACTAATGCCTCCTATCCACAGTGATAGTAGGGAAGACACACAAACAACATGAAAAAACAAGGGAAAAAAAATCCCCCAAACAAATTAAGATACTACATTATGAGAACCCATGGCCAGCACAAAAGAAGAAATTACTGAGAAGAAGTTCAGGATGTACATAATTAAAATGTTCTGTGAATTAAAGGATGATATAAGAGAGCAAATACAAGCAGCAAAAGATCATTTCCATCATGAGCTATGTAAACAAATACAGAAAGCAAAAGATACTTCAATAAGGAGATAGTGGTCCTAAAAAACAAAATAAAACAACAACAACAAAAAAAAACCCCAGAAATACTAGAAATTAAAAAAATAATAAACCAAACTAAAAGTTCAATAGAAAGCATCACTAACAGATTTGAATACTTGGAAGACAAGAATTCAGACAATGAGGACAAAATATATAATCTTGAAAAGAATGTAGATCACACAGTGAAGATGGTAAGAAACCATGAGCCAAATATTCAAGAAATATGGGAAAACATAAAAAGACCAAATTTAAGAGTCATTGATATAGAGAAAGGCATAGATAACATTCCAAACCAAAGGAATGAACAATATATTCAATGGAATAATATCAGAAAATTTTCCAAAAGTGAAGAATACATTGGAAAATCAAATATAAGATGTTTAAAGGACACAAATATAAAAAATCACAGCAGATCTACACCAAGGCACATTATAATGAAAATGTTTAGCATACAGAATAAGGAGAGAATTTTAAAAGCCACAAGAGAAAGGAATCAGATTACATATAGGAAAAAACAATTAGGATATCTGCAGATTTTCAACCCAGACCCTGAAAGCTAGAAGATCCTGGAACAACATATACCAAACTCTGAAAGAAAATGGATACCAAACAAGAATCTTATATCCAACAAAATTAAGCTTTAGATTTGATGATGAAATTAAAAACCTTCCATGCTAAACAGAAGTTAAAAGAATTTACAGCTAGAAAGCCTGCACTACAGAACATCCTACGCAAAATATTCAATGATGAGGAAATGAAAAACAACAATGAAAACCAGCAGAGGGAGGTATTACACTAAAGGAAAAGCTAATTAAAGGAGAAACCAGGTAAACGTAAACACAAAAATAAACAAAAATGGCTGGAAATACAAATTATGTCTCAATAATAACCCTGAATGTTAATGGCCTAAACTCACCAATCAAAAGTCACAGGCTAGCAGATTGGATTCTTTAAAAAGGCCCAATAATATGCTGCCTCAAAAAGACTCATCTCATAGGAAAAGACATCTGCAGATTGACAGTGAAAAGTTAGGCAAAAACATACCACTCACATGGACTGTAGAAACAAGTAGGGGTCCCCATACTCATATAAAATAGACTTCAAGCCTAAGTTAATCAAAGGGATAAAGAATGACATTTCATACTACTCAAGGGAAACATACATCAACAAGACATAAAAATTATAAATATATATGCCCCAAACAATGGAGCATTAGCCTTAATCAATCAAACTCTTCTCAAGCTTAAGAGTTAAATGGACCACAACACAATAATTCTGGGTGACTTTAACACACTTCTTTCATCACTGGATAGATATTCCAAACAAAAGCTGAACAAAGAAACTATAGAACTCAGTAATACTTAACTGACATATATAGAATATTTCATCCATCAGTGAGCAAATACACTTTCTTCTCAGCAGCACATGGATCCTTCTCTAAAATAGACCATATGTTATGCCACAAAGCAACTCTTAGCAAATATAAAAAAAAGTAGAGATACTACCCTGCATTCTATCAAATCATAATGGAATGAAATTAGAAATAAAAAATAAAATAAAAAATAAAAGCTACTCCAACACCTAGAGACTAAATAATGTGGTTATTGAATGAACAATGGGTTTCAAAAGACATCAAGGAGGAGATTAAAAAAATTCTTAAAGGTAAATGAGAACACTGATACAACATATCAAAATCTCTGGGACATTATGAAGGGAGTAGTAAGAGGAAAGTTCATTGGATAGAGTTCATTTCTTAAACAAAGAAAATGTCAACAAATAAATGACCTAACATTACAGCTCTAAGCCCTAGAAAAAGAACAATAAAACAACACTAAAAGCAGTAGAAGAAGAAAAAAAAATGGAAATCAATGAAATTGAAACAAAGGAAACAATTGAAAAAATTGACAAAACAAAAGTTGGTTCTTTAAAAAAATAAATAAAATTCATAAACCTTTAGTCATGCTAATGAAGAGAAGGACAGAGAAAACTCAAATTACTAACACCAGTGATGAAAAGGAAATATCACAATGTACACTACAGAAATACAGAAGATAATTAGAAATTATTTTGAAAATTTGTACTCCAATAAAATAGAAAATATCAAAGGCATAGACAAATTTTTTGAGTCATATTATATGCCCAAACTGAATCAAGATGATATACACAAGTTAAACAGATCAATTTCAAGCAAGGAAATTAAAGTCGCCATCAGAAGCCTACCAACCAAGAAAAGCCCAGGACCGGATGGTTACACAGCCAAGTTCTACAAGATCTTTAAAAAAGAACTAATACCAATACTCTTCAATTTATTTCAGGAAATAGAAAAAGAGGCGGCACTTCCAAACTCATCCTATGAGGCCAATATCACCCTGAATCCAAAACCAGGCAAAGACATATCAAAGAAAGAAAACTTCAGACCAATATCTCTAATGAACATAGATGCAAAAGTTCTCAATAAAATTCTGGCAAATCAAATACAAAAACATATCAAAAAGATCATGCACCATGATCAAGTGGGGTTCATCCCAGGGATACAAATTTGTTCAGCATATAAAAATTAATGAATGTAATTCATCATATCAATAGACTTAAATATAAGAACCATATGATCATCTCAATAGATGCAGAAAACATTCAACAAAATACAGCATCCCTTCATGTTCAAAACACTAGAAAAACTAGTAATAATAGTAACATATTTCAACATTATAAAAGCTATCTATGCTAAGCCTTAGGCCAACATAATTCTAAATGGAGAAAAATTGAAAGTCTTCCCTCTAAAAACTGGAACAAGATAGGGATGCCCTCTTTCCCCACTTCTATTTAACATAGTTCTTGAAACTAGCCAGAGTAATTAGACAGATGAAAAAAATTAAAGGGATGCAGATAGAAAAAGAAATCAAACTATCACTATTTGCATATAACATGATTCTATACCTAGAAGATCCAAAAGAAAACTTCTAAAACTAATAAATTCAAAGTAGCAGGATACAAATCCAATATCCATAAAACAAAGGCATTTCTGCACATCAATGACAAATCTTCTGAAAAGAAACTAGGAAAACTACCCCATTTCCAATAGCTTCAAAAAAAGTTGAGAATCAACTTAATGAAAGAGGTGAAAGATCTCTACAATGAAAATGACATAAAGCTAGAGAAAGAAATTAAAGAAGTCCTTAGAAGATGGAAAGATCTACCTCATTCTTGGATAAGCAGAATTAATATTGTCAAAATGACCATACTACCAAAAGCACTATACAGATTTAATGAAATTTAAAAATGAGATTCTAATGACATTCCTCATAGAAATAGAAAAAGCTATCATGAAACTCATCTGGAACAGTAAGACACCCAGAATAGCCAGAGCAATCCTTAGCAAGAAGAATGAAGCAGGTGGCATCACTATACCAAATCTTAAACTATACTACAGAGCAAAAGTAGTATAGTTTAAGATTTGGTATAGTGTTGTATTGACATGAAAATAGACTGTGGACCAAAGGAACAGAATAGAGGACACACAGACAAACCCACACAAAAACAGTTATCTCATATTAGACAAAGGTACCAAAAACATATATTGGAGAACGGATTGCCTCTTCAAGAAATGGTGCTGGGAAAACTGGAAATCCATATGCAACAAAATGAATTGAGCACCTGTCTCTCACCATGCACAAAACTCAACTCAAAGTGGATCAAGGACCTAGGAATTGAACCAGAGTTTTTGCGCCTGATAGAAGAAGTAGGCCCATATCTCCATCCTGTTGGATTAGGCCCCAACTTTCTTAATAAGACTCCTATAGCACAAAAAAAAATCAAAATCAAGAATCAATAAGTGGGATGGTTCAAACTGAAAAGCTTCCTCTCAGCAAAAGAAATAATCAGTGAGGTGAATGAAGAGCCTACAGAAGGGGAGCCAATTTTTACCACATGCACATCAGATAGAGCATTAATCTCTAGGATATATAAAAAACTCAAAAATCCTAACATCCCTAAACCAATTAACCCAATCAATAAATGGGCCAAGAAACTGAACAGACACTTCTCAGAAAATGATATACAATCAATCAACAATATATGAAAAGATGTTCAACATTTATAGTAATTAGAGAAATACAAATCAAAACTAAGATTTCATCTCATTCCAGTCAGAATAGCAGTTATCAAGAATATAAACAACAATAAGTGTTGGCTAGGATGCAGGGGAAGAGGCACACTTATACATTTCTGGTGTGACTGCAGATGGGTGCAGCCAATCTGGAAAGCAGTATGGAGATTCCTTAGAACACTTGAAATGGAACCATCATTTGACTCAGCTATCTTCCTCCTTGGTTTATACCCAAAGGATTTAAAATCAGCATACTATAGGGACACAGTCACATTAATGTTCATAACAGCACAATTCACAATAGCCAAATTGTGGAACCAACCTATATGTCCTTCAGTAGATAAATGGATAAAGAAACTATGGTGTATATACACAATGGAACATTACTCAGCATTAAAAGATAATTAAATCATGGCATTTGCAGGTAAATGGATGTACTTGGAGAATATTATGCTAAGTGAAGTAAGCCAATCCCAGAAAACCAAAAGCCAAATATTTTCTTTGATACGAGGATGCTGATCCATAATGAGGATTGGGGGTAGAGCATGGGAGAAATGGAGGAACTCTAGATAAGGCAAAGGGAAGAGAGGAGAAGGGAGAGAATAGGGGGGTAGAAAGGACGGTGGAAGGAGATAAACATCATCACCCCAAGTACATATGTGAAGACACAAATTAAATAACTCTACTCTTTGTACAACCAGAGACACAAAAAATTGTGTTCTATGTGTATACTATGAATTGAAATACTACTCTACCATCATATATAACAGATTAGAATAAGTAAATCAATTTAATAAAAAAATATAATAAAAGTGGTGAGAGGAAAGTGCTTCTGCTGCTTGTCCTTTTGGTATTCTAACAAAACTGGATTTTTGGTAGTTTCTAAACTTTTTTTCAATTTTTGATATGTTAAATTCTCATGTACTTCCATTGGTTACTACCCATATATAAGCTCCTAAGTAGAATTATTCTCTGTCTTTCTTCCAATTATACCCCTGTGCATGGGATGCTGTAATAGGCCTTAAGCAACAGTACTCCCAGGCAGAGGAACCTATATGCCATTAGCTGAAATAGAAGAGCCATGAGCTATTGCATAAACCAAGCCAGTGGTGAAGCTCTGAGAATGTTATATCCACATTCAAACTGGGAAAAATGTAGTTGATTGAAAAGATTTTTGTTTTCCATACAAGGCACTATATAAAAAAGAAAAAAAAAGATTGTTCCCTTATGAGTACTGTAGACATTTTAAAAATGCACATTACATAAATACAATTATTGGTTTTATTATCTTGGCTTTGATTTGTGCTTTATTTGTGTTGACTATTCAGCACTGATTATTGTGAGGCCAGTATTACACTGTGTTTTATATTTAAAGGTGTGGTAAGATATAACATATAAAATACATGTTTTACACAAAGGGATGGAGTAAGCCTATGCCGAATAGGCAAGATCAGTGTTCTACCCTCTTTCTTCTGTTTATAAAAGCTGTGTCTTCAAGGTAAAAGTTGCAGAATGCTTTTTGTCCCTGGTCTGCTTATATCTTTAACAAAAATTTTTTATTGTATCTCCATGTTTACAACAAAATACAATAGTGTATTTTGGGCAATGTGCAGATGAAATAGCCCTGCAAGTTGCATGACTGCTTTGTAACATAGTTAGTGGTGCTGGGCATTGTAGATGCTTGGAACTTAACTTTTGGGCCTGGGAAATTCATGGTGCTGTGTGGCTCATGAACTTCAGGTGTTAGCTTCTCATCACTGTAAACCTATTATCTGTCAAGAACAATTTAGAGGAGAAAATGTTTATTTTGGCTCATGGTTTGAAAGGTTCAGTCCATGGTCAGCTGATTCCATTGTGTTGGGCCCAACATAGGGCAAAACATCTTGGCGGAAGAACCTGGTGAGGAGCACTGCTTCCTCATGGTGGCCAAAAAGCAGAGAATGAGAGGAGAAGGGACATTAGAGAAGGTGCACCCTGCCAGGACAGGCCCCCAGGAACACACTTCCTTCAGCCACACCCCTTCTACTGACAGTTACCACTCTATCTGCCCATTCAAACTACAACGGAGTAATTAGATGACTGTTCTCATAATCTAATCATTTTAAAACCAGTAACTTTGGATGTGGTCATTGCTAAGAGTCCCCACAATGGGCTGCTGGGTGTGTGTCTCTTGGGTCTTTTACTGGTCCAGAAGTTTCAGAGGCACCAAGATGACACAATTTTGGAGAGTACATTTAATTCCCTGAGATAGAATATTCTAAAACATTAAGGAGGAAGAACATATTTTCTTAACTATAATAGATAATGAAAGGCTGTCTCACTGTAAGGCAATTAATGGTTCATATTAGTATGTGGTAATTGAGTCCCTTGCTATGAAATTGTGCCCTTGGGTTGCAGTTGAATCATGTGTCTCTTACATTGCCTTAGCTACATAAGTACCTAGGAACATTAAAATAATTACTTGTAAATTATTAATTAATTTTTTGATAAAGTGTTTTAGCCTCTTTGGTCTACTATGATAAAGTATCATAGGGTAGATGGCTTACAAACAACAAAATTTTAGTTCTTACAATTCTGACAGCTGAGAAATTCAAAGTGAAGTAAATTTGGTATCTGGTGAGAGTCTACTTTCTAGTTAATTTATGGGGTTTTCTTATTGTGTCCTCACATGGTGAAAGAAGATGAGTTCCCTTGGGTTCATTTATAAAAAATGGCACTAATCTTATTCAAGAGAGATCTGCCTTCAGGGTCTAATCATGTCCCAAAGACACCACCTATTAATTACATCTCCCTAGGAGACAGGATTTCAATGTGTCAATTTTGGGGACACCAAAATATTTGGTTCAGAACACAAATATTTATACATCTCCCTATTCTGAGTATATGGTTTAGGGTGGAGAGAAAATTTGATTTTTTTATTCCAATTTGCAGTATCATCTGTATTAATGCACAACTTATTCCAAAGACAAGTTCACCTTTGTCATCCCACTATGAATTAGGGCAAGGTTTTGATTAATTTTTTTAATATTACTTGTGCTGTAACCAGTCCTTATGTAAGCAAACAACATGTCCGAGAGTCTAAAATTCTTTCTGAAATATATAATAACTATAGGAGGCTAAGTAATTTGTGTTCATCAGGAATATTTTCTATAGTATTTTAAATACTAGCTTTTGAAGCAGTTCATCAAGTGGAAACTTTTTCCCTCAGCTGGGAGAGAAATAGGTGTGGGAGGCCATCCTTGCACCTCCTAGTTACCTAGGTACCTCCTAGTTACCTCCCCGGTTGGGCAAGAGGCGCTTAGACACATCTTTGTGTTCAGAGCTTTCCTCACCCTTCTCGGTTCCAAGGGCTTGTCCATATGGAGAAGCCCCTGAAGACCCAATCATCTCACCTGACCTTGGGACACTACCCCCCTTAATCTTCATTGGATGGGATTTTCCCCAGAATTTTTGTTCCCCAATAAAAGTCCTCTCCCTGGTGTGTTCTCTCTCTCTCCCTAACCACTTCAGTAAACCGCATTACCTTAATGGGTAGCTCGAGGCTAGGGGTATGAGAAGCTGTCCTGGAGCTGGTTTAAAGGTAATTAGAGTCTGTTTCTTTAACTCAAACTCCCTTTGGATTTCTCACATAGCTGAACCTTCATCTATGAAGCCTGTGCTGGCCACAGGCTAAAAATAGGTGTTTCAAATAAAATCAGTGGTATGGGGTGTGTGTGTGTGTGTGTGTGTGTGTGTGTTTGTTCAGGTTTGCTTTGTTTTAAGGGCTCTTTTATGAATCAGCTCCAGGAAGATGAAAAAATCAAACATGGTCTAGTTTATTGAGTGAAACCTACAGCTGTGAAATAAAGCCTGAGGATGTGGAAGTAAAAGAGTGAGCATCTGTGAAGTGAGCTGCCATGTAGGAATTGATAGAGATTGTCTTGTCGGGGCTGATGCCCATCCAGAGCCTCATGACAGTGAGGTGAGGAAAAGCTGAAACGCCAGTGAGAGGGAATCAGAGTTACAGCTCTGCCAAAGTACCAACATGAATTGAGTTTTTAGAACAAGAACGTTCTCTTATGTTCAGGAATTAATTTTGATACAATATATACAATGGGTGTTTGAAGGGAAACTACCAATGAAAACATACCAAGAATATTTCCATCTTTATTGGAGATACAAAACTTTCAGGTGTTTTTCAGTGTGGTAATAGAAAGATGAGCACATGGCAAGTGCCTACATAATTTTGAATAAATATGTGAGCAATATATGGAGACTTATTACCACCCATTTTTGGTAGATTGAAAGAGAGGTATGATTTTTTATTTTTGAGAAAATATCCATATCAAACCCTGATGTTCTGTAAAATTTTCCACTAAAACTACTCACGGAATTTAATGGGGAAAACAGAGTAAGGGTGATGGGAGACCACTCCCCCCAGTGCAACTTTTGATCAAAGAACTAACAAAGAGAGTAATCAGTATCTTAGGAGATAAGATACCACTCACGCAGGCAGTTCAGTATGACTGGAGACTGCCGCAGAAGATACTGAAACCAAAACAGATAACATAGAGAGGAAGCACTGGCAAATCTAACTGGCACATTTAATGAAGTGGAGATCTTAACCAGTGGCGGCTGCTTTGAAGTTGAGCTAGGGAGGAGCGAGACCTTTTAGGAGGCAAAACCATGTAAAGCTTGGGTGCTCCTCTCTGGGGAGGAATTCTTTAGTGCAGAAATTATTTGTAGTTTTGCTAATACAGAATTGAAAGGTCACCTGTTGCTGGAGCTGCTGTGGGCTAAGAGCTTTATCCTTTAATGCTGAAGGTTGTGTTTTTACTTCCTTTTCTGGATTCCTTTGCTTATTAAAAAAAAAAAAAAAATCATGCATGAACCAGATTGTGTCTACATTGTATTGACATAATTCTTCTATTTCCCAATTGTGCACCAGCTGATTGGTGTTGTAGAAACACAATCCATAGAAGAGCAGTTTGTATTGTAATTTGTAATTTTGTAAAGAGTGAATTGGACTCCATCCTGTTAAGTCTATGATAATCAGTAGTAGTTTAGCTACTGCCATTTTATAAATAAGGATACAGAAAATTAGAAAAACTGCATGCTTTTTGTAAAGCTTTTAGTAATTTAATATTTAAAGAATAAAAATTTTATTTTAATTTAAAATTCTTTTTAAATTATAAATATTTCCCAGTGCTCCATAACTGGGAGTACTTTGTAAATTTATGATAGGTAAAAGAAATAGCATAGAATTTTAAAATATTTTTTGATTAGTTTACTTCAACATTAATTGATGTTTGCAATTACAGCAAATCAAATATTCTGCTTTTCTGGTGGCTTCATGGAGTAAACCAGAACTAGAATTACACTGGACAAAGTTATACAGGCAAAGAAGGCTTATTCAGGACCATTACCATAAGGGCTCAGCTTCATGAAAACATAGGGCTGGGATTTTTGAAAGATTGAAATTAGGGGAAAGATAGGCTACTTGTCTTTGCTAACTGCTCTTACCCAAAGGAAAAGTAGACTTACATTTTCCTAACAGGAGGTAGTTTCACAGCCTGACTGGAGGCTCCCATGCTCCTATAAGTAGGCTCCTACCTTCCCAAAACACTAGAAGACGATACAATGTTTCCATTTTAAAGAGTCAGTGAAAGAATTTACAATTTCAAGCCTTTTAATGCTGCAACAAAAAGGTCAGGAGCCTAGTGTCACTGAGGGGAATGCTGTTTTGGTTAGATGTTTGCATCTACCACTCTTTTCTAGGACTCAACATTAACTCATTTTTTTTAGAGACTGTGATAAATTCTCATTGTGTAATTATGCTAGCTCCTTTTTTTTCAATATTAGCTCTAATTTGGCCTTTAGTGATTTGTTGCATTAAAGGAATTTGATGTTGTTATGCTGGCAAGAAGGCAAATTGGTGCAATCCTTTGTGAGGACAATTTATCAGTAGGCATCAAAAACTTGAAAAACTTTCATTCTCTTAGACTTCTTTCATTCTCCTTTAAGATATAGTCTTAAAGAAATAATCAGAGATGTAGGCACACAATTATAATTATGATGTTTTATAATAAGGAAAAACTGGTAATAATCCATAGGGCTACAGGTAGGAGATAGTGAAAAGCAAAAACTGAAAAACAAACAAAAAGAGCAAGACAATAACAATAACCAAAACCTCTAAAATTCACATTCATATTATTATGGAATTCTTTGCAGGTAAAAATGGAACTTTGCAGATAAAAAAAAGAACATTGGAAACAAAAATGTTGATGTTTCGTTAAGTAAAAAAAATAGCATTTCTCCAATTTCATTATACTCATAGATATTATTAATATTTCTATGATAATTTGTATGATGTTTCTTATTAATATTATATGGTAAAAAAGTTTTTTTCCCACTAATAAAAATTTATATTCTTATGATGATCTCTTCTTCAAATCCCATTCCTGTACAACCTGATATCTTGCCTTCTGCAATCCTTCATGCTACTCCCTCATATGTGGAGTATAATTTTCTTAGATTTCTTCTAAGCATCAACAACGCAAGGCAGCTGTGTGTAGCAGAGTATTCTCATTGCTTGTTTATAGGCAATGGAGAAGGGTTATAGCACATCAAACTTTCAATCTAAAATCAAATATTAGCATCTCTCTTCACATCCCTAGCAACTTCTTTCACCAGGTATTTCTGACAGGTTGTCTTTTTACCTTGCACAGTTGCTTCCTGCCAATCTCTTTGTTTTCCTCTCCAGACCTCCTCACTCCTCATCATTATCCGTTTCTGAACAGTTCTCGCTTTTGTGTGTGTGTGTGTGTGTGTGTGTGTGTGTGTGTAGCTAGAAAATTGTAAATTATTACTGATGCAAAGTAATGTAATATTTTCTTATTTTTTCTGTCTTGAAAAGCATGTTCTGGGAAGTCTTCCTATTAATATACTGGTCTTTCACAAGAGAAGGATAAAAATCTTAATTTTCTTACTATCAATAGACTATACAATTTGGCCATCTGTATAAGCAATGACAATATGGTTCCATATTAACCTGGTTCTTTCTTCCTCTCCTTGAAAAGAACTTGCATGTCAAAGCCATAGCTGTTTTTGATGAAGTGAATAGAACTCTCTCATCCTTTTGTGTCATGGTCAGCTAGAAAGTAACCAAAACTGAACAACCTTGTCATATCCCACAATACCTTCCTGAGGTCTTGGAGAAGGTGGTCATTCATTTGTAGCATCCTGCTCTCAGGGATTCTAGTGAAGCTGGACACAGGACAAACCTCAGCAACTACTTCCTTGCCAGACCTGCTGTCTCTCTCTGCTGACTGCTTGTTATTAGGTTGTGTTGGTTGTGGTTCCTTCCTCCCTTAGTATAAATCCTGCCATTATTCCCAGCAAAACCTTCAAGTGCTATTGAAATAAAATACTGACTACTCTGTCTTAACATTGTCTGAAAATGTCTAAGCATTGGTGGTAGTTAGGACAGTTAGGAAAGAAATACATGGAAAAGTTAAGAGCTGCTATCTCTTAAAGTGATAAAATTACCAATAATTCTATTTTCAATTTTCCTCTATTTTTGAAACTGTTTACATTGAACATCTATTACTTTTATAATACGAATAGTTAACACTTATACTAAAATATTTAAAACATTAAAGTACTTGATATATACTATGAAAATTTTATAATAGTTTTAGTAATATAGATGCTATTTTCTTTCATGTAATAAAAAAAATTATCTGAACCAATAATCCTGATTATTCAAACACAGGCCCTCCACAGGCAGATGGTTGTGGTCAACTTTATTAAAAGGATTTCTTTTTTTTTCTTTTTGAATCCTGAGGAAAACTTACTAGGGAAGATTACAGAGAATCATATATTTTGGTGAAATTGTGAGGAACATTGCTAAAACCCCTAGGGCTGTGTGCAGTAAGTCCATAAAAAGTAGATATTTTTGAAAGAAATTGCATCATTTAAAAGTAAAAGCAAAAGCCTTTCTTTTACTTTAGCTGTTTCTGGATTGTTGCACCCTCTCACTCGGTGGCTTTTGCCTGGGATGTTTCGGATGAAGTGCTGAATGTCAATATCTAATAGAACAGAGCTGTAGGACCTGAGGCTAGCAGCGGCACCAGGTGCTTATTGCAGAATTTCATGCTGAGAGCAATGGCTGTTTCTCCTTTGAGTGGATGTGTCCAGTGGTAGAGAAATGACCTTCACCTATGAGGTGGCAGCTGACTGACTGTGGAGTTGCCTTGGTGCATCAGCACTGATGCTGGGGCCACTGTCTCTGCAGTTTTGTTGGCAAAGGCAGCTGTGTTTGGAGAGCTCTCAGAAACCCGCTGTTCATTGACTGAGAATCCACAGCCTGAGGCCTTCCCCCACCCCACTCATGCCTCCGAAGTCCATTTTGAAGACAATTAAGATACAATGATATAAAGAGACACATTTTTCTGAAGTCACACCTCAGGAATTCAAGAAGGGCTTTCTCATACTGGCAAATTGGGGTCTTGAAGTCACATTATGTTTATTGTCAAGTCACTTGATCTTTTCTTCCACTCCCAGCTAAGAATGTGAGAGACCTTGTTTACACTGACAGCATTCATGCCCATGATAAGACCTTTCATCACCTAAATACTTTAATTGGAGAATGTAAAATTAGCAATAATTATGTATCACATATATCCTGTACCAAGCATCATGCTAGGGTTTTGAGGATAAACAGAGATGGACAAGTCATTTATTATTCCTGCCCTTCAGAAACTCACAAATGAATTAATGTCTATCATGATATATTTAACTGCTATCATAGATGAAATAAATGCTATAGAAATGAATGTAAAATGTGGGAGAGCTAAAAATAAACACACACTTGACAGTGAACTCCATGAATGAAATGATCACTGTGAGCTCACCTAAATCATATGTCCATACCCAACACAATATCTAGCCCATGGTAAAATAGGTGGATTAACAAGCATCTTTGTGTGTGTGTGTGTGTGTGTGTGTGAAAACGCAGACTTCTTTCTATATATGGTATAACTCAGGAAGAGCATGGATTAGTGACATCTATATAATGGTGGGCACTTTTATAGGAAATACACATTCTAAAAATTGTTTTATTTTTGCCTAACACCATTACTGTATATGACTTTTCAGTCTTATTACTCCAAGCATGTAAAAAGAGAAATCCCTTGTAGGGTAATAGGCTGATGGAAAGAAAAGAGAAAAATTATCATTGTAGAGGTTAAACAGCACATGCATTTTGGAATCAGAAATGCCCTGGTTCAAATTCTATTTTCACTTTTACAACCAAGATCTTTTTTAAACTTCTCTGAGCCTCAGTTCATTCATTTGCATAAAAATGAAGACAATAATATTAGTACCAACCTTAATGCACAGATGCAATGAATAAATGAGTTCAATATTCAAAGCAAGTGATTCAATTGTTGGAACGTAGTAAAAGTTTAATAAACAGTAGCTAGTATTTAAAGTTCCAGCATTTCCAAGATATATTGAAGGCAATTTAAGCAAAGCAGGTACAATTAGCACAGGACACTAGAAATGAAGTAATAGCAATTTTAAGAAATTCTAATGAGATTCGAACAACTACAGGGTAGGATGTAGAAGAGGAGTCACATATAAAACAGAACCAGGATGATGAAGGAATGACAGACAGCAGCAGGCAAAAACATTGCATGATGGATATTTTTGTTGTACACCTTTGGAGACTTTGATGACAGTGATTTAAACAATCAGCTACATACTGTTTTTTTCTGCATCACAGTGTCTATAGATTTGTCTCTTTTTACAGAATGTTACACTGTCTGTTTATTCAATAGCTATGCACCTAAACCAACATGTACTTTTGTATTCTATTGGGGGAAGCAAGCATTCCCTCTATCTAAGACATGCAAACTTGTCTGTTCAGAGGCCATTCAGTTCTACTTTTTAGAGATGGATAAAGAAGAAGATGTTGATGGGCAAATACATGTGAGTCTTTATTATATTCTATGACCTTGAATATAATTTGATATATTCCATGACCCCTTTCTGATTGGGGAAATGATGCTCTAATGGTTCATGCCCATTATGAAAGGTAATGCTGACAACTTTTCTGGATACCTTCTGGATGGGCGCCACATAGAAGATGGCCCCATAGTTACTCAGAAATCTGCACAGACTCTTAGATAGGCCTGGGCCTAAGCATTTTTTAAAGTTTTTGTTTAATTGTATTTTTACTTTTCCTGCTTTATTTATTCTGACCTACTCTTTAACAATATCAGTTATTAGTAGTTTGAATCTTTTTTCTCTCTCATTCCTTTTTCAGTCTTTGTTATTTTTCTTTGTCTTTGGAGAATCATTTTGATTTTTCCTATTCCATATCAGTAATTCAGATTCCCACAAATCAAATCTACATTTTATAGGTAGACTTATATTTTACCAATTATGTTTGGTTTGTAATATTTTTCTTAACTCATGTGCAAAAAGAAAAATTAGTTTGTACTCAAGGTCTAGCATGCACTCTTAATTTATTCATTCAAGAAGAGGCAAGTCTTGTAAAATTAGTGGGAGTAATGGAGCTGAAGAGATGTAAGTGTAGTTGATAGAGTAGACGGGTCATGTATTGTCATTATCAATTAGCAATTACCCTCTCCTAGAGGGTATTTAATGCTTTATTTTCCATCTCAGCCTGGTTAAAGTATTCATCTTGAAGTCAAAGTGATAGTGTCAATATGTCTGATGAATGTGGCTCTTCCAGTCTGAGGACTATTTTTACTTTACTTCCTGATTATTTTTTACCCTGTAAATGTGGATTTACTCAGTTATTTTTTTTGTATTTATTCATATAATTTTTAAACCGTTCTGCTTCCTATCAATAATTCTCCATTCTAGGCTAGAATGTACTGTTGGTTTCTTTTTTAGTTTTAGCTATGTGGGATTACATGGAAGTGTAATTCCTAAGATGATGAAAAAAGGAGTAAAACTCGAAATCAGAGGGGTAGTGTGGGAATGAATTTTAAATTAGGGTTACTAATTTCCGAACAGAACTTCTGCGTGTGGAGTGTTTTCTTGACTCTGCATACCACAAGTTCATGCTGCTGAGAAAGTGAGGTGAAAAGCAGCAAATAGAAGACTTTCACTACACTTTTGTGATTCCAGCTGTGTGTCAGAATTCATCTGTGGTGGGAGTAGTCAATGTTCTTCTTGAAACCTGTGTAACATTCCTATAGCTCTATTTATATCATTGCCTCATGCAGACATTTTGTCTGTGTGTCAATCACATTATTAAAAACAATGTGTGCCAAATTCTTTTTGTGTTGAGATGGGATAAAGTGAACATTAATAGGATGGCAATAGGAATTTATTTTTAGTCATGTTCACATGCTCTTGGTGCATTTAGCGTACAGGATTTTCCCAGAAAGAACCACATGAGATTTCTGTTCCTAAACAATATGCATCACAGTTTGGTTGCAAGTTATGGGCTCAGGAATAATTTTCTTTTTTACTTTAGACCTCTAGAGATTAAGTTTGCTTTTCTCTCTTATTCACAATTACCATCACCTATGTTATCTCTTGGCATCTCTAAGATATGTAGCCAGGTAAGGCATCATATCTTTAGTTATTCATTTTTTCTCTCTGCCAACAGAAACTAAGTAAAGGCCATCTCTGCCTTCTCAAGTTCACTGCTAAGGTCTTTGAGGAATTTTAAAGAGAAAAACAAAAATAACCACTGTTTTAAGAAGTTGAACAAAGTTGTTCTTTGTTTCTGTGTTTCTTTCTTTGATGGAATGTGGACATGTGCAGTCCCACAGGCGATGGTTGATTTTATTGATCCTCTCCTCTTGCCTCCACTCTTATTATCTACTCAGATTCTGCCAGTCTCAACAGACATCTTGTTGTGCTGAAAAATAGGTGTGAGTTAGTATTAATCAATTGTTTTCTAGAATCCTATGGGCATTTTGCTCCTTGGGGGAACTCTCAAAAGGAGGCTATTCCATCAAAGTTCCTTTTGCTATGTAAGGAGGAAATTCTCTTCTGGAAGGTAACTTTAGAGCTGCTATAGCAGATTTTGTTTCTCAAAGGTAGACTCAGACTTTCTCTTTCAGGGAATTTTCACAATATGTGCAACAACCCACCTCAGTCAGTTCTTTACTCCATCAGACCCAAACATATACAAATATACACATAGAGTCAATTATTTCTTGCTACTCTTTTATAATAATCTCTTAACTATATTTGATTTTGGGGGTTTAGAGAAGGCTTTTATTTTTGCCTATCAGTTCTCAATAACCCAAGGTATATTAGTGACTAAAGATATAGTGTCATATGGAGTACAGAATTAACACAGCAAATCTGGATGGTTCATATTCTGCACAAGTTTGGCACCTCTCTTAAGAGGTAACCTCTAAGTTATGGAGTATCCTGACTTATCAGAGTGTTTCTATTTGGGAATATTAGGTTATGCTAAGTAGTCTGTTCTAATAATGTGCTATACAGTGTAGGCCTTGGGCCACAGGATCTCATTTTGACCTTTGTCATGTAACCATGTCTATATAGCTGAACTCCATAGAAAACCCTGGAAGCTTGTATAAGCCTTCCTGGTTGGCAATACTTTGTGAATGCTTTAAAACATTGTTTCTGGGACAGTTGAACCCTATTTTTGTGATTTTACTAGGAGAGAACAATTGGAATCTTGTGTCTTGTCTTTCCTGAACACTACCTTATGTCTTCCCCATTGCTGATTTTAACCTTTATCATCTTGCTCCACTAAATTGTAGCCTTAAGTAAAATAGCTTTCTTGAATTCTGTGTTTCCTTCTAGTGAATCATGGGATCTGAGGGAGGTCTTGGGGATCCCCAAACATATAATATATTATATCCTTCAATGTTTCTTTTAAAAAAAATGAGTTTTGAGTGAAAATGATAAAATAGTAAGTCATTGTTGCCGCAGTATGAGTTCCCTTAGTATAGCTGGATGAAAAACGCATTCACTAATTCATTTAACTAATATGTCTTGAATATCTACTCTGTGCTGGGACAGAGGTGTTGTATGCATGGGACATTGTGCTGCAGTCTGGCTGGGCACAATTCATGAGCCACTTGTCAAGCAGAAACGAACTTTATTTTTAGAACACACAGGCTGCACCACAGGAGCTCTTCAGGAATTCCCTCAGAGCCCAACTGCCACCACCGGCTTCCGGCTAGCCTCTCAAACCCACCTCCTCCCGCTCTTGAGGCCAATTGGCTGGGTCCTGTGGGCAGAGCCAAAAGAGTCCCCCAGTGAGCAGCTCCGTGGTCTGAAAGGGTGGGGAAACAGCCCAATGAGCATCACCGCAGAGGAGCCAATCAGCTGGCAGCTGGAAGTTTGCTGGGGCCTCTTCGGCTGTGGCTCTCAACAACATTGCAAAGAACAAGATGGAAAAAATTTCCAGCTTTCATGAACATTGGGGGAAAAAAGTATAAAAAAATTAGTGAGAGTTATCATGAATAAAATCAATGTGATCAGATGAAGAATACATAGAGAAATACTCTTCAAATCAGAAAAAGCTTTTATGAGAAGACATTAATGATTATACCCCAAGAATTAGAATGATCTAGACATTTTAAGAGCACAGGCACCTAATGGAAATCACTTACAATGGAAAAGGACTTGCCCTGTTATCAAAAAAGAAAGGAAACTGGTGTATCTGGGGCTCAGTGAGAAAGGGAGGAAATGATAGGAGAGGAGGTTCCAGAGGGAGGCAGGAGCCTGGTCATGCAGGTAAAGGTAAGAAGCCTGATGTTTGTTTTTTGAAAAATGGGAAGGAACGTTTAAGAAATGTGGATACTTTTATATTTATACAGTTGAACTTAATTTTTTGAGACTTTTAGGTAAAGCATAAAGTATGAAATATTGTAAGTAATTCTGGGACGGGTTCTTGTATTATGCAAAAGCACTTGGGAGGAGTGATCAGGGGTGGCCAGTTCCATATTTCCAGACCCACATTTGTTGACGCACATTTCTTCCCATTTGGTCCTTGGTTATGATCCATGCAGATTGCTTCTTTTCGTCTATCACCTCATTTCTAGAGACTGTATGAAATCCCTCTCTCTTCTCTGTATCCTTATTGGAGACATGGGCACATTTGATTGTTCTCTGATGGAGGTCTAATGATGAGAATAACTTTAGGGTTCTGCTTCTTGCAGGCCTTCCCCCTTCCTTATTGCTGTCCTATGTTAGGCTCAGAAAACTCTGGGCTTTTACAATTTTCTTAGTTCCTACTTTGGGCATAGGGCCCCTCACTGTTCTCAGATTTTCCAGGTATATCCAAACTTGTGTTTTACCCTCTCTAGACTTGGCCCAGTTTTGGGGGGAGGGGCTAAGCTGGGGGGCCTCTCCTAATGCTTTCTATGATTATTTTCAGATCAGAGAAACTTTATGGTGCCTGGGGATTAACAATGTGCCTTTTCATCTTTCTTCTCTTTTTTCAAATCATCTGTTTACAGTACAAACTCCATGCCTTGAAACCTTTGAAACTCAAAATGTCTTTCTGTATTCTCAAACAAATACTTCTGCCAAGAGTGTCAAAATAACTTTTCTCTTTTCCTTGATGCCATTTTTTCCCCTGAGGCAATAAGCATAAAATATCCAAGTTGCTGCCTGAGTTGGGGTGTCACAGGGAATATGGGGGAAAAAACCCCACTTTTGTAGGTTTAAAATAATGGCTAGCTTGCTGATGGCAGGAATCTTTTAAACGTTTCACGTGTATTCACTCATTTAATGATCTAGACCTTCCTGTGAGGGTAGTACTATGGGCGTCCTTACTTTACAAATAAGATGGGGGCTCAAAAAAGTAATTTGTTGATATCACACAACTCGAAAGTGAAAAATCTGATTTTGAATTCAGGGAGTGACTTGGTCACATTTGTATTTTGTCACACTCACTCTGTAGTGAGAATGATACTGAGGAGAACTTTCCAGAGGAAAAGGAAAAGCAGGTAAGCTAGGAAGCAATCTACTGTAATGAATAATAAAAAGTACTGACTTGTGAGTGTGTGTATCCAGGCATGGTGTGCTGATAAGAGATGGTTTGATAGAGTCCGAGGTGAAAAAGAGATTTGCTAGGTCACAATCAACTCTGATGTCTAAGGGAAGCCAGTACTTACACATTTCACTGTTAAACAGGAAGCCATAATTTCAATAAGACAAGCAGTCTTAATTTGGTCTAGTTATTAACAAAGGATTATTTTTGTTGGTAAATTTCAAGATATTTAAAATTTTAACATGGCTGTGAAACATTTACTTTTTTTTCCCCCTTTTTTGTTACTCTGGCCCTGATTTGATTCTTTTTTTTTTTAATTATTCTTATAGAAAATAGCTGTTTCATCAGTAATTGGGGGATACCATGTGGTGTCCTTGAAGAGCTTGGAAAGAAAGATACAAGTCTACTTTCTGACAGTTAACATGGGAAACCAATAGAAAATGGTAAGAGCATGAATTTATTCTTTAGGGCATGTTCTCAAACATAGTCTCTGCCAGATACATAGAAGACTCTCAGCAAATATTTGTGCAACACATGAATGAAAATCACTTTATAGAGATACAATAGCTCTTATTCCACAAGATTTAATTACATAAAAAAACTCTCAAGAAGAAATGCACTAATCGTAACTGTATGTGGAAGGGGATGAGGTGGAATGGGGACACATTTGTTGCCTTGACAACTCAGTAAAAGGAGTCAGTAAGATAAATTTCAGCTCAATAAAGAACATTAAGGCACTTTCAAATGGATGGACTACCCAGGACTCCTATGTCTCAGGAGAAGTCATAAAGGCAATGGAAGAGGCCCCTGGCTATGTTAGCCTGAGGTCATAAAATATTTGAATAATATAATTAACTCCCCCCAGTATTAATTTAGATTTACCAAGAACACTTGATTATTTTGACTATAGGTTAGTTTCTCAAGGAAATGCTGCATAAAAAAAGTAAAGTGGCTAGAAGTCTGTTTTCTAATCTCTGAACAATAATATACATTGGTGTGTTTTTAATTATCATTGCCTTCCTGAGCTTTGCTTCCATGTGTCCTTCTCCTAGGTATGAATACAGTATGCTAACAAGAAATGCTCTCGAGTTGAATGAATGAAAACAAGTCCTTGGTTCATCTTAAATGCATTAGGTAGTTCCATCCTGTAAACAGGGTTTCAATAGAAAATAGAATATTACTTGTGGTGTTTCAAATGAAGAGCATTATGACACTTCTTGCCTAGGTTCAAGGCAGGACTAAAAGAACAAGCAGGGAGTGTTGAGATACCACAGATGGCAAAAGTCTTTCCTACCTGTAGGATTGGAATTATATGAGTTCAGTGAAAGCTGAAGCACAGTGGGAGCTGTAGTTGTGGAAGGAAGTGACTATTTTAAGAGGTTGGCCAGAATTGCAGAGAAGATACAGGGCAGAAATGCCACATCCATTCTTTCCTCCTACTCTCTCATCTCCTGACTGTAATTCCACTGGCCAGAATGAAGCAGGCTGACAAGTGAGCCCAGGGGATACTACAAGCCAGGCTCTCAGATTTCAGAGCAGGCAATAGGAGGGAGAGATAGGTGCTGAGGTTAGGGTTCAAATATGTGAGGGGCAGGTGCAGAGTAAAGAGGTCAACCTCTGAGACCGCAACCTGGACTCCAGAGCTAGACAGATGGACAAGAAGCTCTCTGTCTTCCTGTGGGCCTTGCTCATCATTTTACAATACGATTATTTTACTGGTTTGTTTTCTTACATGATTTTGATTGGACAAGTGAAATTTCCTATTTATTTGTGTACCATTGTGATAAATTGAAGTTTTTAGTTCCAACTGGTTTAGCCAGGTTCTTGTTCAGAGTGCTGCAGCTGGGCTGAATTAAAAATAGACTAATTTTCTCAGGTATCTGTTGCTGTTTGAAGCAGAAGGTCCAAACTGTGCATTTGGTATAAAACCATAAACACACACAAAGATATATGTAGACTGTTTAGAACAAAAGAAATTTCCTTGCTCATTATTAAAATTTATTACTATTCAGGAAATGCTATGCCATGCCTATTTAAAAAAAAAAGCTGGCCAAGAGAAAATCAGTTGGCCTTTCAAGCACCAAAAACATCTTTCCCTGTTTGTTCCATATGGGATGTTTGAAGGTCAGTGATAATTACACTGTATCTTTAGTGTTCTCAGAATATCCCAGGAGTTCTATATCTACTTCTGAATTTCTGTTTTTAAGGGAATGTAGAAAAGTTCTGGGAAAAGTACATCATCAAAACCTTTTATCTTAGTCTCACAAAAAAGAAACAAAAAAGAAATGACAACAACAACAACAAAAAAGACAAAAGCTCACAAACAATAAAAAAACTGCAATTTTCAAATACTAATGAAACAATGTTTTATAAACAATATGAAACTGCATAGTACCACACAAAATGGATGTGAGCATTTATATATTTGTAGTATTTCCATAAAATATGGTCATGTTTTCCATTCACAAGTTATAGAGACTCCCTAACAGGAGTCTGAATGGATATTAGGAAGCTCACAGGATTTCTGAGGAAGCTGGAGAAACAGGGCTGAGAATGGGGCAGATGAAGAGGAGCCAGTCCTGTGAGGACCTTGCTGCTGACATTTCTGAACACTACGCACCACAGCTCATAAAGCCTCCTGCCGACACTGCACACAGCAGTGGGAACCCTGCTAACAACCAGGCATGGATCCCACACCCTCTACCACCAGCTGTTGAATCATAGTTTCAACCCAGGGCATTTGATTGATTGGTGTGTGTCACATGCCTATTCCTTATCTGGAAGGGCTTTAAGGTCTTTAGGATTTTAACAGTTTTGACATCTATAGGGAAAGACTCACTTGGTCTCTTGTTAAGATTCATAAGTTTGAGAATGCCACAAACAAGCTAGAATGTTCAGATGTTAGGTATTTAAATCAAAACATGAAACAAAAATAAGACCTGATCACAGTTATATAGGTGCAAAAAGTCTAGTTTTATCTCTATTATAGTAGAATAAAGTTGAAGGGGGTCCAATATATCATACAAACAATTTGCAGCAGATCAGAGGGAAAGTTACCTGATTAATGAATTTCAAACATGACTCCCAAAGTGGTCATGGCATCTTCTTTCTAGAGATCTTTGAAAGTAGGATTCTTATTTGATCAGAGAGATGTAAATTTCTGTTCTGTATTGCCCTTTGGAGCTCACAATATTTGATTTAACTGATATTTATTTCAAGAGTTGTATTATTAAGTGAGGGAAGAAATAATTAAGTAAACACAAAGAAGACAGAAACCTAATAAACCTAGATAAATGGAAAAAAAAGGGTAGAGTCAGAGAAGAACATGTTGAGTCATTTAAGTGCATATTTTTTTTCTTCTTAGCAAAGCCCAAGGATTTACTAACATAGATGTATATTGTGGATCTTCTGTTTGTTTTAAAAATGTAAACATGTTTCTTTAAAATTAGCTAAGCAAAAGATACTCATTCTAACTTTAATTTACTCTGAAATTAGTTTTAAGGTGACCTATCTCTTCGTCCATTCTTAAAAACATTGAGGATGACAGAATCAGGGTCTTGATGTTCAATTCTGAATGGCATTTTAGATGATTTCTCTAGGTCATTGTTGAGGCAGATAATACTGGCTGCCTATCCCATGACTATGGCCTTATTTGCAAACAGAATCTCCATTTGACTCATTATTTAGTGCTCCAGGGATTGAATATCCATTAGTATGAACCAATTAAATCATGAAGTCCCCCTTTGCAGTGATGGGCTTTTACAGGAAGTGGGATAAAAGCCTCATCAGTGCAGGTAACAGGCTGTATATGGGGACCTTCTGGAAAAGGGATCCAAGACAAGTTGATCTTTCTGGTCTTTGGATATTACTCCGGAGATGAGTTGCTTAAACAAATGACAATTAAACTGTGTCTGAGTGCAGCAGAGAAGCTGCTGCAGACTCTTTTGCTATGGAATGGCTGACACAGCCACACTGGGAAGCACCTGCTCGGGCTCTTATTGTTATGAGAGATGAGGAGAAGACTTCTTATGGCATTCTTCTCTTATACTCCCTTCCTTAGTGAAAGAATGTACAGTGAAATATATCTTTTGCTCTGACCCAGTACTGAATTCACCTGGGGACATTCAGAATTAAAAGAAAACACTTACTTTTTTATATGTCACTCATTATAAGAAGCTTTTTCTTGTTAATCAGAATTACTTTTGTAATTAATACTTTTCTCCTTTAGAAACAAGTTCACTCTCTGAAGTTCTGTTAAATATTTATTCAGTTGTTATGCCCAAGAGCAGAGGAAATGATGAATATGGAAAATGATCCAAGAGTTAACAGTGTTCAAATATATTCACATGCTAGAATTTTCTTTTATTGTTTATTGGAGAATATGAATTTTTTTCTGCAGAAATGAGAATATTGGTACTTTCTACATTACTTAGGAGAATGACAGTTTTCTTTATTAGACTTCTCATTTAAAGCAAACAAACAAACTTTCAGCAAAGTTTTCATGAAAGAGATTATTTTCCTTACTCCAGGGAGCCCTTTAAGATCTATGTTGTGGATCAAAAAACCAAACCAGGAAACAAGGACTCCTTTGGAACCTAAATTTGCTTGGTGAGACTCTGCCAACTCTGGTTTTATTCTTTTATACTTGTTCCTGATGATTCTTTTATTCTTCTTTCCATTTTAGCAGGATTTTCTGGAATTTCATTTATTCTAATTTTCTCATTCAATGAAGGATCATAACCTCTGATCAGTGTGTTCATTTGTAATCATAAATTTTTAATTAATTTTATATTTAGAGCTACCTCATGTAACTTGAACAGTCTGACCAAGTGAAGCCTGGAAGTTGATTTGTAAGGTACAGTCTCCTTCACCTTCATGGTTAATAGGTCAGGGCAAAGCAAATCATAACTCATTCTATAACAAATAGCAGAAACATTAGCATGGTAGTTCCAATTACCTAGATCATAAACCCCGAGAGACAATGTGGTTGCCTGTATGGCCTAGTACCTTTTGCAGCAAGCAGTAAACAAGCCTTTCTTGCGCAGTCACATGGTAGTCATGCTGTGGTAATCTCAACTGACTTAATTGTGTATGTATAGCTACAGAAAAAGCTCAAGTCAGAGGAGGTTAGACATTGTAGCTTGTCATCCAGAGAAAGGATGTTCAAGGATGCCAAAGCCCATAGCAGCTGTCTTTCCTAATTGATTTGTAGCCAGATAAATTGATCCATATGATTGCTTATATTATAATATCTTCCATCTCACTTTAAAAGTTTACTATAAATTATTTGACTAATTATGTTGTTTGGGCTACAAAGGTTATTTTTATTTTTTTAAAACCAGATAAATGAAGTATCATAAACATTCTTCACACAAATGTTTGGTCACAGCTCTAATTATTCACTTCAAATAAATTTCTTGAACTTGAATTATTGCATGAAAATGAATGTGTATTTCAAAGTTTTTTCATCTTCTTTGACCCCTGAAATGTTGTATTATTTAGTTATTCCAGCTACATTTTTATATATAATAACATGTTTCTTCCTTTTCAATATTTATATCTCAGAATATCAGATAAGCTTTTCTTTGTCTTACTGAATTAACTGGAAAATCCAGAACATTGATATGGGCATTTATATCAAGTAAAAATCCATTTTTAATAAAAATTTTGTTTTTAAATGATTCAATGCCTAATCAGCCAATAAGCCATGTTAAAAGCCAAAGTTATTTGTTTACATTTTTTGTTTCCTTTAAGAGTCAAAACTTGGATAAAATAAAGTTAGTATCTTACAAAATGATAAAAAGAACATCTATTCTGTGTCACAAGAACTATGTATAGTGATTCTGGATTCTATAATTATGGACTCTTAAGTCGTGATCTGTTACATATCATCATTGTTTTCTTGTAATGGAATTGGTAAAAATCAAAGTGTGGATGTGGGAGCAATTTGTTTATATTTATATTTACAAAAATTATATAATTATATTTATGAATATATTATATTCATAAATATACTTATATTTATATTTATGAAAAAAAATTTTCATGTTTCTTCTTCCAGGTTTTGCTGATAGTCTCCTATACCCATCCTCTTTTTGTTCCACAGTATTTTTGTACTATGTCAATCTGTTCTGGGATGTTTGGCTGAAACTACAATTTGCACAGGCTTTCTAGTTGCTGCCTGTGTCTTTGACTTAGCATAGCATTCATTTGAGCTTGACTTTTTAATCACAGTTCTACCAGGGAGCATTTACTCCTTTCCAAAATATTTTGCAAAATGCTTGCTCTTGATTACTCATACCCTGGGAGCAGCTTTGCTCTCTGTGAGGCACCAAAATTCCAACTGTTCCTTTACTCTCATTACTATGTGCTTTCGCTGCCTCTGGCCTTTTGTGCTTTGAATCTCCTGTGGCCCATGGCTGCTATGAGAAGGTCAAAGCTGTCGTGTGACTAAAATGATTGGTGGAGGGCCAACCTAAGAGGGTATTGATCAGTGCCTACCTGGGATGACACTCCATATTGCTCTGTTTTTAGCATTCATCTTGATAAAAACTGAAACTTTCAGCATTGCCAGAGATAAAAGAGAATGGAATCAAGAGTATCATTCATTTACTATGCCTTCAGGTTGTGTCCCTCCCCCCATTTTGATATTGGTTTATCAAAATGTCCTTTTTCTGAGATGTTTTTGAGACCCAAGGGAAAGTAGCTGTGATCTGAGGCAGAGTGGCCAATGAGTCAGTCTCACAGGCAGTTCAATCAGATGACACATTTTTTTTTTTTTTTTTTGGCAACAGACTGAGCTCCAGAGTAATTCTAACTTCCCCAGGTACTGCCCATAGGTGTGATCTTCTTATCTGAATTCCTTCAGAGCTATTCTGAAGATTTATTGGTGTTTAGTTTCTCATCTTGGTTTGAGTCATTCACAGTCTGTTGATCAATTTGTGAGTCTTTTTCTCCTACTCCTTATTTCTTTTTTTTCTTTTTTGTTTTATTTTCCAGTATTTATAATCTTATAGACTCTGGGGGAAATTGTTGTCTATATTCTTTGGTTTGATGGAGCTCTGTTTGCAGAAAACCAACTCAGAGGACTTGTTGCATTGTGGTGCTCTCTGGATTTGGGTAGCCGAACCATCAGAGCAGGGTTTGTCATTCTGTTCAGCCCTTCCTGGAATTCTGCCTAACCCCATTTTTAACTGTTTAATGGTCTTTGTTTTAAATCATAGAAGAAAAACAGTGGGTATTTTTTTTTATTAATTCATGCTTTTCATTCACAAGTCATGAAATCACTTTTAGTTTTTACAGTATTTGTTTATGTGTTGGGTTGTAGCTGGGGTGTTGGGGAGGAGGCCCACAGTAGAAGAACATACTATAACTCACAAAGGGACCATGGATGATGACTCCTCTCCAAAGGTTGCTATAGTACTTCTCCCATTATTTTTACACCTCCCATTAGTGACATCAGCCTAAGTTGGAGATGCAAGAGCACTCAGATAACTGGACATTGCCTTTTGGCAAGGTACGTAATTTCTTGATTGGGAGCCCAGTATTCCCCAGGTGCTACCCTGTTTTTCCTCTCTGTCTACAGATGGAAAATTCTAGTCTTAAACTTGCCTCTGTTGTGGCATATTTCACATTCTCTAATCTGCATACTCTGATGTCTTGAAATTGACTATGACACTCTACCAAGTTTCACTTTTTGTGAAAATATGATCTGACTGCCAGGAATAAAAGGTGATATCTGAACTACTTTATCACTGCAAAATAGAAACTGCCCACTTCCCATTCCTTCAGTGAGGAATTATTATTACCCCCACAATTTGGATTCACCTTCCAACTTCACATTATTTTTTTTTTCTAAAGATGTTCTCTTACTCAGCTTTGCATTGCTGTAACCAAAAGACCTGACAAGAACAATGCAGAGGAGGAAAGTTTATTTGGGTCTCATAGTTTCAGATTTCTCTCTGTCCTTAGATGGCTGACTCTATTGCTCTGTGCCACAAGTGAGGCAGAATATTAAGAGTGTTGTGGAGAAAAGCAACTCAGGACATGGGACCAGGAAACAGAGGGAGACAGCTCTACTCAACAAGGACAAAATATAAGCTTTAAAGCACACCCTCAGTGACCTACTTCCTCTAGCCACAGTCTACCTGCCTGCAGTTACCACCTAGCTAATTTATTCAAGTGAATGAACACATTGATTAAATCAAGGCTCTCATGACCCAATCATTTCACCTCTAAGCTTCTTGCATTGCCTCACACATGAGCTTTTGGGGACACCTCATATCTGAACCATAATAGATGTGTATCTGTTAATTATAAATTTATTTCTCATTGTTATTTTTATTGTCTTTAAGGCTATTTTGGCTCCGAACAACTGAAACCTACTCAAAATGAATTGAATGAAAAAGAAGTTATAGATGTATGTCAATAGATGTACACTGCAGACCTAAGGAAGGACCTGCGTTAGGCTTTAGGAAGGATGTAAAATATGAATGTAAACAGCCACCCTCTTAGTTTCAACTTGGGTGATCACTCACCTCTATATATCTGTTTCATTTTTTTTTCTACCTGCAGACTATAGAGTTACGCTGAGTCCCTGTACAAGTTCTATCCTCATATATTTTCTTCATACCAGTCCACAGGGGAGATGTGATTGGTTTAGCTGGGTTAATTATGCATTGATGTCTCATCAGCAATGTCTGTGAGATATGACCACATACAACTGAGGAAAGTCTATTGCCGTAGGGACCCTAAGGGTCAGAACTTAGAATGGGGATAGTGGTCTGGTAGACATCCAAATAAATGATCCACATGTTCCACTGGAAAAAGCATGGATGCCGTGGAACAGCATTCATATCATCTCAGCTGAAGAAGCTCAGACACTATATCAATATTAGTATGAAGGCTGCACTTCGTTTTGAAAATAATTTCAGGCCATTGAACTTAAGGTTATTGTTTTATAATGTTACTAATATCTGCATGACCACACATGTTTAGCATTAGCTTAATATTTAAATTGATTTTTAAGCTTACTTCTGATTAGCTTTGTTTTTCCTGGTTTCTTCACTTTATTTTATGCCCCGTCCCTCTTTGACTGGATTGAATGGGCCAGTAGTTTCATGGATGAAGATCATGAATGTTGTAATCCCAGAAACTCTGACTGTTTTAGAATGTCTGTTTTCTTTATAGTCGCAGAACGACTTGGCCAGACAGAAAGATTTGGATCCTACCATCTTTTCCTCAGAACCTTGTCTGCCTGCCTATGTTAATGTCATAGAGAAGTCTGAGATTGTTTATTTTCTCCTTGCTTAGGGTATCCTTTACCTACTTGAAGGTTTATAAGATTCTACTGATGATGAAAGTTCAGTGAATTCATCAAGATATTCCTTGAGATTAATCATTTATGCCTATTTTTGCTGGTATATAATGTGCTCATGTTTCAGGGAAGTTCTCTTATATAATATCTTTTATAATTTCATCTGAGTACTCCTTTTCAGGAATAATGAATATGCATATTTGGATCTCCTTTGCTTTCATGTTCCAGAAAAAGATTATTTATTTCCCCTCAAATCTCTGTTAGTTGTCACTTAATGTCCTTTGGGAAACCCATGAAGTACTTTACTGGAGTTTAGTCATGTTATTGTACTAAGGTGATTAAAACCTGGCTTTCTTCTGGTGATATTTCTGTATTGTTCTGACTTTACTGAGCTCTAACTACTCTTCATTTCCTTCTGTCTTTGTGAAATCTCTTCTTTGAAGTCTTCTATTTCTTCCTTAACTTTGCTCCTTTATGGAAGTATCAAATTGTGGTAAGTTAATAGAGGATGAAAAAAAAAACATGGAGAAATTTTGCAATTTAATTTGTTCATACAACTTTTTTTCTATTTATCTATTCATAAATCCCTTTTGGTTGCTTTTTGAATATTGCTTATTTTTAAATGGGGCCAGACCAAATGTTCTCTCTGATATGTGCATGCTGACTCACAATAGGCAGAGGGGCATTGGGGAGTAAAGTTTCACTGGATTGAGATGGGGAAATAGGGGGAAGGGAGGGGAGATGGGAATAGGAAAGACAGTAGAATTAATCAGACAATAATTTTTCTATGTTCAAATATGAATACAAGACCAGCGTAACCCCACATCATGTACAACCACAAAAACAGGAAGTTATAATCCATGTGTGATATGTAAAATACATTCTACTGTCATGTATAAGTAAAAAGAACAAATAAAAAAAATAAATAAATGGGGTCAGATTATATGTTTTACATAAATAATGTAGGAAATGTATTAACCGAGCTTGTATAGCTCAAAACTTTGATTTGAGGTTTATTGTCTCAAATATCCTCTTACCAAATTTGCTCTATTCTTTGCTGTAGATGCACATCTCCTTTGAAGTGTGTGCATGTGTTTGTGTGTGTGTGATTGAGAAGTTGGTAGTTTCTTAACTACCAACTAGTTTTCTAATATGAAACCTGCCTGTTTCTCCTTGCCTATACTATCCTCTACTTCTTACAAGAATTTCTTTTCTTAAAAAAATATTTTTTAGTTATACATGGGCATAATATCTTTATTTTGTTTATTTATTTTTATCTTGTGTTGAGAACCGAACCCAGGGTCTCACACATAAGAGGTGAGTGCTCTACCGCTGAGCCACAACCCCAACCTCTCACAAGAATTTCTCAGTGAACTGTTTTTTCCTGTTCATCTTAGATCTCTAGACAGTGTCTCTAGATAGGCCTGGAAGCCCATGACACTGACTTTCCTCTGTTTTTATTTTTAAATCAAATCTATTGAAATACAATTTACATATAATAAATACACCATTTTAAGTGAGAAAGTCAGGTGGGACTTCTTCAATAATGAAGAAATGACAAGGTGGTATGTAAATTAAAACAAGAGGAGAAATAATGGGTGGCTACTCTTAAAAGATATCAATACCAAGGAGCCATAGGCTTTAAAAAAGAATGGAGAAATGATTTAGAAGTGATAATGGGAAGAAGGCCTTAAGGTACATGGGAGACTAGACACAAAATGGACTTCATTTGGAGAGGAGCATGGAGAATTGGGTCCTCAGGAATGGCTGCATTTCATATAAAACAGAGTTGTGAACCATGCCATAGGTCCCCACTGCTCACATAGGTCTTATTCCCATAAACTCTTAGACTACTTTTAGTTTTATAACTTAATTTTTACCAAAGTGAAATTTAAATATATTTTTAAAAATTAAAAAAAATCATAAGATTCATACAGAAATTGTCAATCACTTTAAGAGCTTCCTGATTTCAAGAGGCCATAATTCTTGCTGCTGCCTTCCTCCATATCTTAGTAAAAGCATGCTTTTATTACTGTTTCATAACTTCTTGTTTTACTTCTGGATATATTTTCCTAACTGAACCATACATCTTTTATTTTTCAACTGATTATCTTAATATCAAAATTTTAGGGTAAACATATGGGGCTTAATAATCTTATAGTGGCTACATGAGCACTACTCAGTTCATTATATCACAAAAGAAATTTATTTGCTTACATAATTGATTAAAATTTTTTCATTACTTTAAAGTTTGTGAATTTTAATAGACCTACTGGTAATTTACCTAGACGCTTTCCGATACAACTGCTCATTTTTCAAAATATGTAAGTTTTATTTATTTTTTTCCTAAAAGTGTCCCTCTGGGAGTCTTCTATTCCTTGGCTTCACTCAGAACTAGCTCTTTCAGCTTGTGGCACAACCATCTAGAACTTTCTTGTTTGTCTTTTCTTCTGTCTGATTTCCTGTGCCTGCAGCCTTCATTTTCTGTCTTCTTGGTTCACTCTCTACTTTGGTGAGACTCACATCATAGTTTACTAAAAGAGGATATATTAGACTAAAATCTCAAGACCTTGCATATTTGAATATGTCTTTATCCTTCCTTCAAATACAGTTGATAATCTAACTAACTATAGAAAATTAGGCTGGAAATAATTTAGCCTCAGAAATTTGAAACTTTCATTCTATTCAAGCTACTGATGTTGCCAGTTAGAAGTATGCTGATTTTGGTTTTACAATATTAATACTTACATCCTCCACCCTTCAATGCTTTTAATAGTTTCTATTTGTCTTTGGAGTTCTCAAATTTTTTGATGTTTTTCTTTGGTGAAGGCAAAATTAATCCATTTGTTTGGCATTCAAGGATCTGAAATGGATGTTTATGTACTTTGGGTTGGGTCTTGAAAAAATTGTGTTATTTATAGCTGGGCCTGGGCAAGCTCCCTTCCCAAACCCACACTCAACCTCAATCGTTTTACTTTTATTTGCTGCATATGTTGAACAGCTGAGTAAAAACTTCATTTGGAAAAAAAATTAATGGAAACTTTGCTACAAAATATTTTAAGATCTTTTACCTTAGAACCTGGGTAAGGCTTAGAGAAGACAGATAGAATATAAAGCTCCCTAAGGGCACCATTCCTTTTGGTTGTATCTCAAATATGGCCTATTTTATGTATAGTTGGCTAGCTTATCAACATTTGCCGCAGTCTCTGGCTGGGCACAAATCACGAGTCTCCACACAGCTTGTAGATTCAAACAGCAATTCTTTATTCCCGAACTCACACCGGCCATCTACAAACACGTTCTGGGGGAATCCACGTTCTCTGCCCAAATCCACACTCTGCCCAAATCTACTACTCTGCCCAAATCCACTCCTCTGCCCAAATCCACTCCACATGGGCTTCTGTCTCCCAAAATATACTGTCTGACCCTAAGAACTCAAGAGGAACTCAGCAGCAGGATACGCCCTATTCTAAAGGGGGAACACCCTAATCTCCTATTATGCTAAACTGCCCTATTCTAAAGGGGGAACACCCTAATCTCCTATTATGCTAAACTGCCCTGGTCCTTGAGCAAGGTCACCTTTCAGAAGTCCTTCCACTAGACAGCATGGGAGTAAGCTGGCAAGGAGATTGTCATACCTACTTGACTGATGGCTCCCAGCATCTCCCCCTTCTGATTAATTAAACAACAAGTAATGTGGCTTAAGGACCGTGCCTGGTAGGTTGTCCAGTTCAACATATGGCTCTTACCCGTCATTGGAAAACTGACCTTTAGGCGTCAGCCTCCTGTCTTAGGTTGATACCACTGCAACTGGATCATACCCGTCACTGACTACCGGTCCAGCATATAGCCATTGGCCCCCAAATTTAGACCATCACTAGCAGAAGGGAGGAGGATACAGAAATGCCACGACACCAAGCCAATTGACAGTTCCTTTGGAAAAATTGCATCATTGGTGACACCTTCAGCAAAGATATGCCAGCATTACCACAATTAACATGTGGTGCGCTGGCAAGGAAATAAAAATTGCATCACTGGTGACACCATCAGCAAATATATGCCAGCATTACCACAATTTGCTGCACTAAACATAGTTACATAGTCCAGGCAAGTTCTGCAAGCGGTTCAAAGTGGAGGAATCTATCAATATGTCCGTCTCCTCCCAAAGTCCGTTTCCTCCCAAAGTAAGTTGACTCCTTGATTGAGCATACTTGTTGAGTTATATTCATTGGGATGAAGATAGGAATTCTGGTAATGATGCTAAAAAGACATTATCCTGAAAAGAATTATTAAATATAATGAAAAGGAAAGGTGAAAGTAAACAAACAGATCTGTTAACCTCCTTAAAAAAACAATCCTTAACAGCTGTTTACCTGATTTAAATTAGTAAACAAGCAGATCTGTTAACCACCTTTAAAAACAATTCTTAACAGCTGTTTACCTAATTTAAATTAAGCCATTTAAATCACGTGAATAAAAAAAATAATTCGGATCCATTTTCTCATGAGCGCTCCTCATATATGAAATATGGACATACGCACACACAGACATATAACACAAAACACAAATGTGCAAACAAACGTACAACACATAAGATAATAATAAAGGCCTTGTAGCTTTACCTAGGTGAAATCTCCATTGCAATGTTTAAAAACTCCACAGTCAAAAAAATAAAACTGATCAGAAAAACATTAACCTAGGTTTGTATGAGCTCAAAAAATAAAAATAGAGCCTTATGATGTGGAAAAATGCAATAATAAAATAGATATTGAAAAAAGCATCCTGGTTAATCACAGTCACAGATGTAAGAATGGCCACGCTGGAGTTCTGGATATCAGCTGTTATGGATTTGAGTCAAATTATCTTCTTTTTGATCTGTAGAAATCGTTTTGGTTAGTCTTTCTGGAATCCAAATCGGCTGCTGTTCTCCCTGTGGAAACATGCAAACAGAGCCCCGACTCCAGACAATTACTGGGTCAGGACCTTTCCATTGTCCTGTTAGAATATCTTTCCAAAGAACTTTAGGCTTATGCACATTTTTTCGATACATATGCCTTTCCGCAGCACTAAGTCCTGATGAATCCAAATTTAAAAAGTTTAGAGTAAAAAGCGTTATTTTAAGTTTATCTTTGGGGGATATATATACCCCTTTCCAATTCCCTCTTTTTGCTTTAATAAGTACGTTTTCATAGTTTGATGAGCTCTTTCAACTATGCCTTGTCCCTGTGGATTGTATGGAATTCCTGTTATATGAGTAATACCAAATGATGAGCAAAATTGTTTAAAAGAGGTAGAGGTATAGCCAGGACCGTTATCAGTTTTCAACTGTTTAGGAATGCCCACAGTGGCAAAATTTTGTAAGCAATGAGCTATAACATCTTTAGTTTTTTCTCCGGCATGAAGGGAGCCCATCAAAAATCCAGAAGAAGTATCAACTGTAACATGTAAATATTTTAATTTTCCAAATTCTGGCAAGTGTGTGATGTCCATCTGCCAAATATGGTTAGGTATCAGTCCTCTAGGATTGACTCCAAGATTAACTTGTGGTAAAAAGGTCACACAATTTTGACATTGTTTTATTATATGTCTGGCTTGTTCCTTAGTTATTTTAAAACGCTTTTGTAAAGTATTAGCATTAACATGGAATTTTTTATGAAAATTCGTAGCTTCTTCTGGTGTAGAGAAAATATGTATGTCATGTGTAGTTTTATCTGCTAAATCATTGCCCAAACTAAGGGCTCCAGGCAATCCTGTATGTGCTCTAATATGTCCTATAAAGAATGGATCTTTTCTGTCCCAGATTAGACTTTGTATAGTGGAAAACAAAGAGAAAACAGTAGAAGAAGGGGAAATCCTACCAGCATCTTCAAGAGATACTATAGCATTAACTACATACTGACTATCAGAAAATAAATTAAATACAGAATCTTTAAACATTAAAAAGGCTTGTAATACTGCATTAAGCTCTACCTTTTTAGCTGATTGTTTGGGTACTAAAAATGTAAAAGTTTGATCAGGGGTAACTACTGCTGCTGTACCGTTATTTGACCCATCAGTGAATATATTTGGAGCATTCATGATAGGGGTTTTTCTTGTCATTTTTGGAAAAACTACAGGATGCTTAGACCAAAAAGACAACAAAGGATTAGATGGTAAGTGATTATCAAATGCAACATTAGATTTACACATGATTATTGCCCAAGTATTTAACTCATTAGCTAACTCATCAATTTGATCCATAGTATATGGAGTAATAATTTAATTGGGAGAAATTCCAAACACTCCCTTCGCTGCTTTTATTCCTTTGAGTATTAATTGTCCTACAGCCTCAGGATACCTAGTAAGAATAGTGTTAGGAGAATAAGATAAATGTATCCACAATAATGGACCTTCTTGCCAAAATACTCCTGTAGGAATATTTTTTGTTGGTAGTACAATAAATAATAAAGGCAAACTTATATCAATTCTATCCAAATGTATATTTTCCATATATGTTTCAATAATTTTTAATGCCTTTCTTGCTTTAGGAGTTAACATGCGAGGTGAGTTTGGATCTGATGGACCTTTTAAAATATCAAATAAAGGTCCCAACTCTCCTGTTGGTATGCCTAGATAAGGCCTTATCTAATTTATGTCTCCCAATAACTTTTGAAAGTCGTTAAGTGACTTGAGTTGATCTACTCGTATTTGAATTTTTGGTGGACGGACCATGGTTGAGGATAATAGAACTCCTAAATAATTAATTGGAAAATTTAATTGTACTTTATCTATTGCTATCTCTAGATTATAATTTTTTAATAAGTTTGTAAGTGTGGCATAACATTCCAGCAATATGTTTTTATCTTTATGTGCCAATAATACATCATCCATATAGTGAAATATTTGTAGTTCAGGATTTTGATTTCTAAGTGGCTGGATTGCTTTATTAACATATATTTGGCACATAGTTGGGCTGTTAGCCATCCCTTGAGGGAGTACTTTCCATTCATATCTTTGATCAGGACCTTCATGATTTAATGCAGGGATAGTAAATGCAAAACGTGGACTATCCTCGGGATGAATTGGAATTGAAAAAAAACAATCTTTAATATCTATGGCTAAAACATGCCAGGTTTTTGGCAAAGCAGACAATTGAGGAATCCCTGATTGAGCAGGTCCCATAATAACCATTTCATTATTAATGGCTCTTAAATCTTGCAATAATCTCCATTTACCAGATTTCTTTTTAATGATAAAAATGGGAGTATTATGGGGAGATATGGAAGGTTGTATATGTCCTTCCGCTAATTGTTGTTTGACCAGATCATGGGCTACTTGTATCTTTTCTTTAGTCAGGGGCCACTGAGGAACCCACACTGGTATTTCTGATTTCCAAGTAATTTTTATTGTCTCAGTGGCTCTTTCTGAAAATCCATCCCATGTCTGTCTGTTCCTTGATCTATTTGAATCGGTGCTGCCATACCTTGTCCTTGTTTTCCTAATCTTTTTTCTTTCCTAAAACCTTGTCTAGCCCTAATAGTGGGCACATTTGGATTGATGTTATTTGTTAATGTCAAACCTAATTGATCTAGGACATCTCGTCCCCATAAATTTATAGGAAGATGATCCAATACATAGGGCTGTATAGTTCCCTCACATCCTTCAGTATCCTTCCAATCTAATATCATTGCACTTCTATGGGGATTAGTCGCCACTCCTAGGCCTCGAAGCATTTGAGTGGCTTGTTGTAATGGCCAATGTTTTGGCCATTCCTTACTAGATATGATGCTAAGGTCTGCACCTGTGTCCAGTAGCCCATTAAAGTCGTGTCCTTGAATATTTAGTTTTAACATTGGGCGAGAATCTAAATTTAAAGACAACATAGCCCAATCTACACCTGTGGAGCCTAATCCCCTGGAACCTCTTTTTACACTATGACTAGGAAATTTATTATGTAGGCTGGGTATTATTAACAACTGTGCTATTCTATCTCCAGGTGAAATTACTGATATACCTCTTGGAGAACTAGCTATAATTTTTATTTCACCTACATAATCGGGATCAATTACCCCAGGACTTATCATAAGTCCTTTTAATGTAGATGAACTACGTCCCAATAATAAGCCTACTGTCCCTTGGGGAAGAGGTCCTTTTATTCCTGTGGGAATGATTTGAACTCCCATCTCTGGAGTTAGTACTGCTCTGGCAGAGGCGCAGATGTCCAACCCTGTGCTCCCTCGGGTTTGTCTGATGAGGGATTTAATGGACAATGTGTCCTGGGCACTACTCTGATGGTGTTGCTGGGTTCCTCCACTGTCCCGTATATTTGTGGTTGTGGGCCCCGGAGCATTGGGCCCCCTTGTCCGTTTTTTGGCAATGGAGCCTGATGCCTTTCTCCATGATATCATGGGTAAATACCTGGACCTTGTCCGTTTTTTGATAAGGGAGTACCCTCTATGGTGGTTTGAGAACGGCATTCATTAGCCCAATGTCTCCCTCTACGGCATCGTGGGCAAATACCCGGTATTCTATTTCTTTGATACCTAGTTTTGTTAAATCCTCCTCCTATGGGGCAACTCCTTTTAAAATGTCCTGTTTGTTCACAATCATAGCATGTTTTTGGCCTGGCATCTAAAGCCTGTTGTACTGCAGCTGCCAAGACTTGCCCTTGTTCATTAATATCTCTACATAATTTAATATATGTGTTTAAATCTTCATGTCTCCATGGTCTAATAACCTCTCTGCAGCAACGATTTGCTTGGTCATAAGCCAGTTGTTTTATCAATGGCATTGCTTGTTCCGTATCCCCAAATATTTTGGCAGCCATTTGAATTAGCCTATCTACAAAGTCAGCGTAAGGTTCATTAGCTCTCTGTATTACCTTAGATAGCTGACCTTGTAAATCTCCATGTCCTTGTAAAGTCTTCCATGCCCTAACTGCGTCTGCAGCAATTTGTGCATATATAGCAGGATCATATTCAATTTGTTGCCGCTGACCCTCATAAGGTCCTTTCCCTAGCAACATCTCTAGATTTCTTTGAGGGTAACCGGCTGCTGCATTTCGCCTAGCTGTCTCTGCGCAAAATTCCTCATTGTCAACCTTCCATAACAAATATTGTCCTCCATTTAGCACAGATTTACACATGCTAGCCCAATCTGCTGGCGTCATGTCCAAGTTAGTAATGGACTCGACCATGCTTACCGTGAAGGGAGCTTGGGGACCATAGGTTGTTACAGCCTCCTTTAACTGCTTCACTGTTTTAAAATCTAAAGCACGGTGAATTCGCTGCCCTCCTGCCTGCTCAAGTACAGGGCATGCTAATCTTCGAGGTCCTGTCTCAGGATCCCAATTATCAACTACGGGGTTTGAGGGCCACTCAGCTGTCTCTATCGGTGGGGCTGTTGGTTGAATTAAACCCTCTTGTGATAAAACGGAGTTAGTAACAGCCTCCTGTTGTGGCCTTTTTCGTAACAACCCCTTTTCCTTTAAATTTTCTTCCTCTGTCTGACTAGCTCGAGAGACCTTCTCTTTTGCTTGATCTAAAATGTCTTTCTCCATGTTCTGAACCTCTAACAATTTACTTAACATCTTTTCAGTTTGTTTTAATCTACTATAAAGATAACGCAACCCAATAAGGTAACACAAAACAAAACCGAAACTGAATGAAACAAAAACGGAATAAAAAATCATTGTATCAATTTTCTCTTCCTCAGGGCCGACAAACTTCAAGCCTTTAGTCAACCATTTTTTCCAGTTTGCCTGAGAAACTTCTAGGGATAGGCAGCTTGAAAGAAAAACAAAATAAATCAAAAGAAGAACACATTGTTTTTTGAAATGGTCACCCATTCTCTCGCCTTCCCTCAGGGGCGAGCAATTTCACTTACCCCCAAGCTTCAGGCGTTCCGCGTACGAGCCACCAGATGCCGCAGTCTCTGGCTGGGCACAAATCACGAGTCTCCACACAGCTTGTAGATTCAAACAGCAATTCTTTATTCCCGAACTCACACCGGCCATCTACAAACACGTTCTGGGGGAATCCACGTTCTCTGCCCAAATCCACACTCTGCCCAAATCCACTACTCTGCCCAAATCCACACTCTGACCAAATCCACTCCACATGGGCTTCTGTCTCCCAAAATATACTGTCTGACCCTTAGAACTCAAGAGGAACTCAGCAGCAGGATATGCCCTATTCTAAAGGGGGAACACCCTAATCTCCTATTATGCTAAACTGCCCTATTCTAAAGGGGGAACACCCTAATCTCCTATTATGCTAAACCACCCTGGTCCTTGAGCAAGGTCACCTTTCAGAAGTCCTTCCACTAGACAGCATGGGAGTAAGCTGGCAAGGAGATTGTCATACCTACTTGGCTGATGGCTCCCAGCAACATTGTGCATCATACACAGAATCTCTAGGACAATTTCCATATATTATAAATGGACTCAAGGCTCATGCATTGCAGTAATTGTCCAGTGTGTGCCTTTGAAACCTCTTTCATACCTATGACTGAGGAAGGCTGTCTTCCTTCATTAAGCATCTGAAACATATGAGATGTACATATGTCCTTAAGATCTGAACACTGACATTGAAAGATTGTGTGTGTGTGTGTGTGTGTGTATGTGTTTGTGTGTATGTGTGTGTGTGTGTGTGTGTGAGAGAGAGAGAGAGAGAGAGAACGAAACTCAAATAAGCCTGACTTGGAGATTATTCTGTTTATCTCTACATTTTTAATATCCACTAAAATTTTTAAATATCTAAAATATGCAAGTACATGGCAGAAGCAAATCAGACCTTGTGTATTTCTGTTTCTTTCCAACAGTGCTCCTGCAGTGTTGTCACTTGAGGAGGACATTGCTTCGATTGCATATGACCATCATCCCTTCTCCAGTCTAGAATTAGTGGTCCTATTTCTTTTGAGGAAATGGCCTTGCTGTACTATATGGATTCTAGGGAAAAGGGTATCAATACAGCCCTCTGGAAACTCATGGACACTGAGTCACATGACCCTGTTAGTCAAACAAAACTACTACTAAGGGATTTGTACTTCATTCAGAAAGAAATAAGTTCTCTTCTCTTAGACTAGTGAGATGAGGTGAGACTGAATAATTGCAGACCATTCTTCGTTACCTGTAGGCTTGCTCAGCTTTCATCTGTGTGATAGAAGGATTGATTTATATATGCTCATGCTAGTATGCTTAGGTGGCAAGGAGCCTATCTCCCTGGCAGGATGCCTGTAGCATGAGTCTACCCAGGAAAAAAGCAGTTTCTTCAGAGAATTTTTGTTTCTGAGATGTATTCAGTTTTAGTTTTCCCATTTCCAAACACTGCCATCTCTTCTTGCTACAGGAAAAGTTTGGAAACTAAAACTAAAGTTTTATGACAGATTGCTCAGCAATCTGTTCTGTGGTTGGGATAAAAACAAACATGTATTTAGTAGTTTTTTACCTTTTGACTCTCTCTTGTTTGCAATATATTGAATAAATACATACAAATTATTCCAATATTCAATATACAACTGTTCACTGTAAAATATATGCTTTTCCTGTAACCTGTTTTCTTGTACTGATGACATGGGTCTATCTTATAAGCTTCTGCATTGAAAAGAATTAAACCAATGATCCATTTAAGTCATTATAATTATGGTACCTCCATATTTCTTCTCCTGTGAAAATATTAGCATGACTATTCTTACAGTGGAATTCATTTTCTTTTATACTTCTATAAGTTAGTTTCTTTCTTCACAAATAATGTGTACTAGACAGACTCCTTTTCACTCCCTGACAAGTAGAGTGGAAAAGATAAACTGGAATTAAGCATCACAATAAAGTCTCTGCTATCACTTTGGTCCTTATTGCTCAATTTAAATGAGTCCTACTTCTTTTAGACCTTAAAAGAGTTCTATGGTTAAAAAACAAAGCATTTTATCAGAAGACATTTCATTAATAATATAAATGAGCAAAGTTTGAAAATTATTCTATTTTTTTTTATCCTTAGTACTGAGAATTGAACACAGAGCCTTTTCCTGGGTAGGTAAGCATTTTACCCACCAGTTACATCCCAAGTCCTGAGAGTTTCTTTATTCTAAAGACACAATGGAAATACATAATTCCAATGTATAACTTGCCTAAATTTTATTTGCTTCTCTGTTGTTATAAGGGTAAACTTTCATAACCACATTACCTGTGGCTACAAAACCTGGGTTGTACTTTACTTCTGAATTGCTCCACCCCTGCAATAATTGTCTACCTTCCAGCCTAAGGGATACTGCAAGCTGGAGCTAAAATGCATATTTAAGTCATATATTATTTTGAAGGATTTTAGATGTATATGTGATATTGAAATCTAAATCTCAGCTTTTGCGTGTGATCTAGATTGAGAAGTTGTAACATTTCTCTCCTACTGGCAAAGATTTCCCTGGGGAATTTATTTTTTTTTTGTTTGTTTGAATTAGGTGAAGCAATCACAATAAATTATGCTTATAGTTTAGCAAATAATTTAGCTCCTTATTATAAGTTGACTTACATATTTGGAACAGAGTTCTGAAGGTATTGTAATGTCCAAAAATGCTTGTAAATTATTTCCCTTGTTAATTTTCCCATACAAATCTTTATTAAGTATACTTACATAAGAGAAACAACAATAAAAAAAAAAAAACACGACACATTCAGAAATACAGTGATCAACCCCCTGGGCTGCAGGGGTTTTTCAGTCCCAAAGAAGGAACATTGAGGATTCAACAGATAGGGGTTGGATATTTTATGACTCACGTGCTCCTTGGTGGTGGCAAGCCAGGATACAATAGAGGGCTGCTCGGCATGTACAAGCAGGGGAATATATGGGATAGGCTGCTTGCTCACTGCAGAGGTGAAGTTCTTCAGAAGTTTTATGAGTACATTCTTCTACTTTATAACCAAGGTCACTCTGCTTTATTCCTCACCTGAAGATTAGAGAGAAAGGAAACAACCAGTTGCTCCTCTCCATTTTCTTCCTTATCACATTCTTTGGAGACCTTACCTCACTGCCAGGAACAATAGCCTTCCTAGGTACTGACTAGTGTTTACCCCACACAGAGATAGGAAATACAGGTAAAGGTAGAGCCAGCTCCTCACAATAAGAATAAGGATTCTTGCCAGATGTGGTGGCCTATGCCTGTAATCCCAGCAATTGAGGTTGAAGCAAGAGGATCTCAAGTTCAAGGCCAACCTAGCAACTTAGGAGAGGTCCTATCTCAAAATTAAAACTAAAAAAAAAAAACAAAAAAAGAAAACAAAAAAAACCTGGGAATATAGCTCAGTGGCCTAATGACCCTGGGTTCACCCACAGTACTAGGAAAAAATAAAATAGGGATTCTCACATATCATGTAATTAACAGAGGAAATAATAAATCTTTCTTAAAAATATATATTTTGATTTTTAATTGACACAGCTAATTGTACATACTTATGAGAAACAGGTGATATTTCAAGATGTGTATAAAAATGTGTAACAATGTGTCAGGATCATATCAATTTAATTGGCATGTATCTTCAGGTATTTATCTGTCTCAGTGCTTGGAACGTTCAAAATACTCTATTACTTATTGGTAATATTTAACTGCTGTCAAACACAGTTATTTACTATGCTATAGGACATTAGAAGTTACCCCTCTCATCCAACTACACCGTGTACTTCTCCTCAACCCTTCTTCTTCTACTCCCTTCCCAGGCTCTGATTACCACAGTTCTATTCTCCAAGGAAGTAAACAACTTATCTTTGCCACCCAATATTGGAATGAGGCTGTTGTTATTGAAAACTTAACTACTATTTATTTTGAGGTACTCACATATTACAGCAACTTAAGTATACACATTTTCATTAAGTACTTCAAGAGTAAATGGAATGGCTAAAGAAGACTTGTCCCCACCCAAAGCTATGCCTAGTTTTCATTAACAAATAAGAACTACTCAAATACCATTATCAGATATTCTTACCAATACTATACATTTCTTATTTAAAAGTCTCTGCAGGCCTATAATTATCATTATGTTCACATACATTGTGTTCAAAGTGTATAGTTTTTTTTCTAGCTCTCTAGACACATATGCCAAGCAGCATTTAGAATTGCACAATAAAAACTTCTTAAATGTACAAAACACAGTAAAATGTGAACAAGTACCAAGAATATTTTAGCATTTGATAAGATGATTTTGAATTGAGAGAAAAAGGCCAATAGAACTAAGTTCTATATTACTTTCTGAAATCAAGATATCTCTGTGGTCTAAATGCATCTTACTAGGCAAATCAGAGTTAATGTTGGCATCCCAAAGAGGAACAGAATGAAATGCAAAAAAAAAAAATGATCTAGTCCATTAACTATATTAATAAAAAAATAAAAATCTCTGCTTATCAGATAACATACCTGATAACTTCATGGATCATTAAAAGTATTGAGAGGCTTATCTGCGATATGGGTATTGAGGTTCTTTAACATACTCTTTATGGGGGAAAATGCATCATTTATTCCCATTGAATTCAAAACCATTTCTTCTTTGTAATTCTAGATCAGGTTTTATATTTGGCTTTTGCTGAGAGGACTTATTGTGCCTTGGGGGTATGGGCAATTTACAGAGGGCAAATTTGCCTTTCTTCATTCAAACTGTCCTTCCCAATCCCTTTCCAGTTTGGGGGTGTTATGGTGGTGAAGATGGAAAATGCATCTCCACTTCTCTACTTCCCTGAGTCAGGAGCTGAATACCCTTGTTCATATCTTCCATCCACTTTTCTCCTAAAACTCAGACTCCCATGTCATTGGTATATTGCCTTTAAGGAGTTTTTGAGGAAACATGGTGATTAACAGAGAATGTTTGAAAGTTTCACTTTCTATGGTTGTTTTCAGCTATGAGAATATATGTAATCTCAAGTCAGTCTCTAAATAGAGCCATCAGAATGAGAAGTACAGAGACTACATGGTTAAAAAGGGAGCATGGGAGAAGGGGTCTTGGTTTGTCCTGTTATTTGCTTGTGTGTGAGTGTGTGTGTGTGTGTGTGTGTGTGTGTGTGTGTGTGTGTATTTTTAGGTGACTCCAGAGTTGTGGTACTCTGTTCCAACATGATGGTGGGTAGGTGTCCACTTGACAGGGAACATGGATGCTCAACCTCCTGAGATTGAGACTTGGAAACATTCCCCTTAGAGAGTTGTAGGCAGAGCCTGCTGTAACTCTCAATCTTAGATTATTCCTCCTTTTTGATTTCTCTCCTGAATGCAGTTACAAAGATGCCCACTCACATACTGATGTTGGTACTCCCAGAGCTGGAAATGCTACAGTGGTTTTCTTTGGAGTGTGAGATTCTAGGTTACTTAGTGTTTCTTTCATCCCATTTTTATAGCTTTATTCCATTAAACTAATTTGAATCCTTTTATACTTAGAGAAAAGTAACTTCTATTAAAGATAAAATAACATGAAATAATATGTACCACAAGATCGGGTCCTCTCATGAAATATTGGAACATACATGAGTCATTGAAATTTTGAGACACAGAGAGCATTTGGTATCATTGATAGAGAAGTAAGTTAGCTCAAGAACAGTCTTCTGAATCAGGCCTTTTAATTTGGAAGGATCTTCTGTAAGTCATTGTAAATAAGAAGAAGAAACTGAAGGGTCAAATGAATGGAGATGAATCAGAAGTAGCCAACATTTCCCAGGCCTTTAGATGCTTATTTTACTCACTTTAACTTTATCTATGGAGGGTCATGATTAATAGGTGGTCTGTGACATTTCCTCAAGCTCCAGAAACACTTGCGGATTTGATGCTGAATTGAATCCTCCTGTGACAAATTCACAGAATGACAGAAGGACATCAGATCCATAATAATGGCACAAGCCTAGGGAGCATCTTTGCCTCATCCTTGGAATAGCTAATTAGGTAAACTGTACTTTGCCAAACTGGCATAATGATGAGAAGTGTCTCTAGCAAGCAGTAGCAGGTAGCCATGTACCCTGAGGGGGCAATGTGACTGGAAGGCATAAAGACAGGGAACTCTCATGCACCCTAAGGGAACAGTGAGGAAACTGAATGAATGGCCTCCTTCAGCTGAGGTGGTCTGTGCACACCAAGCCTTGTCTCTCCCCATGAAGTGTGTTTGGGGCTCCTACAAGGTTGTGGATCTCTGTACCAGGTGGCTTTAACTGGCTTATTCATAAAGTTCAATAATGGAGTACTTAGAGGAGCCTGTTGTTTCTCTTGACTTTGATGATTGACCAAAACTACTTTTGTGGATTGAACAGTGACTGTTTCAATGCATTTCATTGAATTTACTTTCCAAATTCTTTTTAAGAGATAGAGAATTTTTTCAAATATTTTTTAGTTTTCGGTGGACACATATCTTTATTTTTATGTGGTGCTGAGGATAGAACCCAGCGCCCTGCCCACGCCAGGTGAGCGTGCTACCGCTTGAGCACATCCCCAGCACTCCAAAATATTTTCAAATTTTAAATTTATTCAAAAATTATTTTTCAAACAAGCATTTGAGTGATAGTAAACTTCTCAATAACATTTAGCTGAGAAGGTGACTGCCATAACTCCCATACAAAGATGCCTGATGGCTTAATTATTGTGATACAGCATCTAATGTTTTATAATAAAAACTTCTCTTCTATAGATCAGTTTTCCCACCAGAACAGAACATCAAGTGAAGCACAACATAATGTACTGACATTTATCAAACTGGATGGGGAAAGTTTCAAACATTGGTTTTTACCATGACCAAGTTTTAAAAAGGAATCACTTTTTTAAAGAGGAAAATTATCTTTAGTAATTTTGGGGTATATTTTATAAATAATATTCTATGAATTTGCTTTTTCTTTTATTTTGAGACAGCTTCTCATTATGTTGCATAGGGTCTCACTAAGTTGTTGAGGCTGGCCTCAAATTTGTGATACTCCCGCCTCAGCTTCCAAAGTTGCTGGGATTACAAGTATGTTCCACTTCACTGCCTTATATAATTCATTATATGATTTGATAAACATTTTATTTTCAGTATGTCCTTTAGCAGAAATACATTGAAAAAAATTGAATGTGGATATTAAATGTTAAGGGCTAAATTTCTGGAAATCAAGAAAGTTGATGATTGTGTAGCTTGTTTACCGGTATTTATATTCACCGTGGGGCTTGAATTGATGATACTCCTGATCATGTGAAAATTAGAAAACATGGACACTGTAAACAAACATTGGTACCTACTCAAAATGTTAGGCATTTTTAAACATAAAGGTGTTTTTTTAGTGCATGCAGTTCCAGAATGTGAATTTATGCATTTATTCTTGCGATATACCATTTCATTGAGAATAATAATTGTCCTGTACTAATTTCATTTTTGGTTGTGAATTTTTATGACCACATGTATTCCTGTTATTGCATTTGATTTCATCAATAAAGGAATAGCTTCATGTTTAAAAGATGTTTGAAATGTGATGATTTCATAACAATGGCATTCAACTAAGGATCACTCAGAAGAAATCAAATTTAGAAATTATCTAATGATTTATATTTTTTTCTTTCAAGACATGAAAACAAATACATATAGAATTTCACTGTTAAGATGAGACATTTATTATTGCTTATAGTCTTCAAAATTGGCATGCTGACTGGAGTGAGATGAAATCTTAGTTTTGATTTGCATTTCTCTAATTGCTAGAGATGTTGATCAGCTTTGTAAATATTTGTTGATTGATTGTATTTCTTTTTTGTAAAGTGTTCAGTCCCTTTGCCCATTTACTAATTGGATTATTTGGTTTTAGTTTAAGTTCTTTTTATGTCCTGGAGATTAATGCTCTGAGGCACATGTGGCGAAGACAGTCTTCCATTCTATAGGCTCTCTTTTCACTTTATATTTTCCTTTGTTGAAAAGAAGCTTTTTAGTTTGAATCCATACCATTTATTGATTCTTGATTTTACTTCTTATACTTTAGGAGTCTCTTAAGGAAATCAGTTCCTAAGCCTACCTGGCAAAGATTTAGGGCAACTTTTTCTTCTATTAGACATAGGGTCTCTGTTCTAGTGCCTATGTCTTTGATCCACTTTGATTTGAATTTTGTGCAGAGTTAGATATAGGGGTTTACATATGCAATTCCAGTTTTCCCAGCACCATTTGTTGAAGAGGCTTTCTTTTCTCCAATGAATGTTTTTGGTGCCTTTGTCAAGTACAAGTTAACTGTATTCGTTATCATGGCTCTCAAGTAGAGTTTAAGGTCTAGTATTGAGGTGCCTCCTACTTCACTTTTCTTGCTAAGGATTGTTTTTTTTACTCTGGGTCTCTAATTTTTCCAAATGAATTTCACAATTGTTTTTTTTTCTATTTAATAAGAAATGTCATTTGGATTTTAATAGAAAGTGCATTAAATCTGTGTAATGCTTTTGGTAGTGTGGCCATTTTGACAATATTAATTCTGCCTACCCAAAACCATGGGAGTTCTTTTCATCTTCTAAGGTCTTCTTCAATTTTTTTTCTTTAGCATAAGGAGGTTTTCAATTTTTTTTCTTTAGCATTCTATAGTTTTAATTGTACAGGTCTTGGCAAGGATGTGGGGTAAAAGATACACTCATATATCGCTGGTGGGACTGCAAATTTGTGCAACCATTATGGAAAGCAGTATGGAGATTTCTCAGAAAACTTGGAGTGGAAACACCATTTCACCCAATTATCCCATTCCTTGGTTTATACCCAAAGGACTTAAAATTAGCATACTACAGTGGCACAGCCACATCAATGTTGATAGTAACTCAATTCACAATAGCCAAACTATGGAACCCTAGATGCCCTTCAACAGATGAATGGATGAAGAAAATATGGTAGGAATGATTGTGGTATGAGTTAGAAATTATTACCCTAAGTACACATTTGAGGATATGAAAGATATGAAAATATTTTATGTACAGTGACTAGAAAAATTGTGTTTCATATGTGCAATATGAAACACATTTTGCCATCATGTATAACAAAGTAGAATAAATAATGGAAAAAAAAAGAAAATGTGTATATACACAATGGAATATTACTCAGCCTTAGAGCAATGAAATGATGTCATTTGCAGGTAAATGGATGGAGCTGCAGAACATCATGCTAAGCTAAATAAGTGAATCCAAAAAACCAAAGGCTGAAGGTTTTCTCTGACATGTGAATGCTAACTCACAATAAGGAGGTGGGGGCTAGGGAAGAATAGATGTACTTTAAGTTACACAGAGGGAAGGGAAGGGAAGGAAGTGGATATAGTGTAAGAAGGGTAACAGGATATAATTACTGTATTGCATATATGATTACATGAATATTACAATACTAGCCGAAGAGTGAGAATGTGTACTCCTTTTATGTAGGATGGATCAAAATTGATTCTATTGTCATGTGTACCAATTAGAGCATTTAAAAAAAGATGAGACATTTGAGAGTATTATGATTGCTTTATAAATTTGGTGAAAACATTTAAGATTTCAGATAAATTTACTTGTTATTGTGATAATGATAAGGAGGCCCATTTTGGTGGGCTCTGGCATAATGGTAAAAGCAATTTTCTTGCTAAATTAAGAAATCCATTATCAGACATGAACTTGGAATCGGCATTTCTGAACACATAGCTCATAACTTCATCCAAATAAACTGCAATAGTCAACCCATGAAATTAATATATATGAAATAAAGTGATTAAAGTATTAAAAATACCTCAGCACAGCAGAATTGTGCTTTTTATTCTTGTTTTTATCAGATTTTTCAAATATTTGAGACTTAAAAACTTTGTAAATCCTCTTTGACAATAGTATCAAATATTTTGGAAATGAGCCTGGCAATTCATTATTGCATTTTGCCTAAAACCAGTTGGAAATCTTAAAATATCCAATCAGTTGAAATGTTTAAAAGGTTGTCTTTTGAATCTTTTTAGCAAATTGGATTATTGAACACTAAACTTACAAAATCTCTACCTCCAAAAATCAAGGGACCAATTCAACAAATGAATGGTGTGTACATAGGCTTTCTAATCTTAATTTGGAAATTCTGAAATCGTTGTTTTGAATCTTGATTGTGAAAAAACCTGTAATGGACAATTATTTTTAATTAGAAAGTTATAGATTCTGTGCTCTGGCCTTTGTTATTTTGTGCTGTGATAGTAACATATCACAGAAACTTATATTTTACAGTTCAGGAAGCTGAGAGTCCAAGATCCATGAGACAGCATTTGGTGATAACTTTCTTGCTGGGTCATCTCATGGCAGAGGGTATAGAAGGAAGGGGGCACTAACTTACCCTGTTATGAAATCCTATTCCCACCATAACAGCATAATCCAATTATGAGGGCAGAGCCTCATCACCTCAACAAACTTACCTCATAATATTCTTTCAATGACATTAAATTTCAACGTGAGTTTTGAAAGGACACAGAATCAAATCATATCAGCCTTATTGACATGAAATAAAGATTATAGTTTTATATCATCTAAATTTGGCCCTACTTTAAAAAGAATCATAAACAGAGATTACATGTTAGCACAATTTACATGGTTAAAACATTAGATGAAGAGAGGCATTTTGAAGGGAAGGGAGACAGATAAAAATACTTGACTAAAATATTATTAAATAAAAATTTAAATATGAGATATTCTTTATTATAATTCTCACTGAGTAGAAAGATTGTATTCTGGATTGAATGTATAATACGCTGAAAAGAGTCAACAGAGAAATTCAATATAGGCAAATATTTATTATATAATTTAACTATAACCAGGATTGTGGAAAATGCACTGAAAATTTTAAATGAGATCTTCTTTAAAAATATATTCTTCAGAAAAATATCTCTGACATATGAGATTAAGGAATGCATGAGGTTAAGAATCTGATTAAAGAACATGGATATATGCAAAGAGCAATCATTCTTCCTCCAAGAGTTTATAACCAATATAAAGATTTTATCTTTTTATTTATTTATTTATTTTTTAGAATTTTAATATTTACTTTTAGTTTTTCAGTGGACACAACATCTTTGTTGGTATGTGGTGCTGAGGATCGAACCCGGCCAGGCGAGCGCGCTACCACTTGAGCCACTTCCCCAGCCCCAATTTTTATCTTTTTTAAAGACACTTGTTATGTATAAGAACTTGTGGAATTTTAATTTGCATAAAATATTTTATTTAAAATGAGTTTTTGACTAGAACCATTGTAGTAATAAAACCATTTCTTGTTTTAAATGGAACTAATTGTTGTTTTACTAGAATCATTAGTTTTTAACATTGAGGATTCAACAGATAAGGGTTGGATATTTTATGACTCACATGCTCCTTGGTGGTGGCAAGCCAGGATACAATACAGGGCTGCACGGCATGTACAAGCAGGGGAACATATGGGATAGATTGCTTGTTCACTGCAGAGGTGAAGTTCTTCAGAAGTTTTATGAGTACATTCTTCTACTTTATAACCAAGGTCACTCTGCTTTATTCCTCACCTGAAGATTAGAGAGAAAGGAAGCAGCCAGTTGCTCCTCTCCATTTTCTTCCTTATCATATTCTTTGGAGTCCTTACCTCACTGCCAGGAACAACAGCCTTCCTTGGTACTGACTAGTGTTTACCCCACACAGAGATAGGAACTACAGGTAGAGGAAGAGCCAGCTCCTCACAATAAGAATAAGGATTCTTGCAATTGAGGTTGAAGCAAGAGGATCTCAAATTCAGGGCCATCCTAGCAATTTAGGAGAGGTCCTCTCTCAAAAGCTAAAAAAAAGAAAAAACTGGGAATATAACTCAGTGGAAAAATGCCCCTGGGTTCACCCATAGTACTAGGAAAAAAATTAGGGATTCTCACAAATCATGTAATTAAAAGAAGAAATAAATGTTTTTTAAAAAGTATATATTTTGATTTTTAATTGACACAGCTAATTGTACATACTTATGAGACACAGTTGATATTTCAATATGTGTATAAAAATGTGTAACAATGTGTCGTGATTATATCAATTTAATTGGCATATCACCTCTGATATTTTTTTCTGCGTGTGGAATATACAAAATCCACTGTTATGTATAATATTTAACTGCTGTCAAACATAGTTATTTTTCTATGCTATAGAACATTAGAAGATATTCCTCTCATCCAAATGCACCCCTGTACTTCTCCTCAACCCTTCTTCTTCTTCTATTCCCTTCCCAGGCTCTGATTACCACAGTTCTAACCTCCAAGGAAGTAAACATCTTATCTTTGCCGCCCAATATTAGAATGAGGCTGTGGTTATCTGCCGCAGTCTGGCTGGGCACAAAATAACCCAGCCACCACAAAAGCCTTGTAGATTCAAACAGCAACTCTTTATTCTCAAACTTTCACCGGCACTCTACACGCATGTTCTGGGAAAATCCACTACCTCCATCAGGCTCTGCGTACCAAATACTCTCTGAATCCCATGAGAACTCAATGGGAACTCAAGGAGCGGGTGCCTGAGGCAGCAGGCTACGCCCTATTCCCAGTAGGATCCACCCTAAACCCGGAGCCACCCTAATCCCTGAGCAGGGTCACCTTTCAACCAAAACTCTCAAACATTCATGCAATGTCACTGCAAATGACCTGGGTCCAAGGCAAGTCCATTTCCACAATAGAGAGTCCTCCCTCTAAGCAACATTGGGTAGGCTGACAAGGAAATTGCCATGCGTCATTCCTACTTGGCTATGGCTCTCAGCAGTTATTGAAAACTTAACTGGTACATATTTTGAGGTACTCACATGTTACAGCAATTTAAGTTTCAAAATTCATTAAATACTTCAAGGTTAAATGAAGTGGCTACAGAAGAATCCCCCCCACACACACACACAACCAAAGCTATGCCTAGTTTTCATTAACAAATAAGAACTACTCAAATATTATCAGATATTCTTACCAGTACTATACATTGCTTATTTAAAAGTCATTGCAGTCTGATAACATTATGATCACATACATTGTGTTCAAAGTGTATAGATTTTTCTAGCTCTCTAGACAAATATGCCGAGCAGAATTTAGAGTTTCACAATGAAAACTTCTTGAATGTACAAAAGGCAGTAAAATGTGAACAAATACCAAGAATATTTTTAGCTTTGGATAAGAAAATTTTGAATTGAGAGGAAAAGGTAATAGTATTAAGCTCTATATTATTTTTTAAGTGAAGACATCTCTGTGGTCTAAATGCATCTTACTAGGCAAATCAGAGTTAAAGTTCGCATCCAGAAGAGGCAAAGAATGAAATGCAAATAAATGTTTGATCTAGTCCATTAACTACATTAATAATAAAAAACTCTGCTTATCAGATAACCTATCTGATAACTTCATGGATCATTAAAATTATGTGAGAAGCTTATCTGCAATATGGGTTTTGAGGTTCTTTAACATACTCTTTATGGGAGAAAAATGCATCACTTATTCCCAGTGAATTCAAAACCATTTCTTCTTTTTAATTCTAGATCAGTTTTTACATTTGGCTTTTGCTGAGAGGACTTATTGTGCCGTGGGCAATTTACAGAGGACAAATTTAACTTTGTTCATTCCAACTGTCCTTCCCAATCTCTTTTCAGTTTGGGGGTGTTATGGTGGTGAAGATGAAAAATGCATCTCCACTTCTCCACTTCCTTGAGTCAGGAGCTGAATACCCTTGTTCATATCTTCCATCCACTTTTCTCCTAAAACCCAAACTCCCATTTCATTGGTATATTGGCTTTAAGGAGTTTTTGGGGAAACATGGTGATTAACAGTGGATGTTTGAAAGTTTCACTTTCCATGGTTGTTTTCAGCTATGAAAATATATGTAATCTCAAGTCAGTCTGTAAATAGAGCCATCAGAATGAGAAGTACAGAGACTACATGGTTAAAGGGAGCATGGGAGAAGGGGTCTTGGTTTGTCCTGTTATTTGCTTGTGTGTGTGTGTGTGTGTGTGTGTGTGTGTGTGTGTATTGGAGACAGTTTGGTAGGTGACTCCAGAGTTGTGGTACTCTGTTCCAACATGATGGTGGGTAAGTGTCCACTTGGTAGGGAACATGGATGCTCAACCTCCTGAGATTGAGACTTGGAAGCATTCCCCTTAGAGAGGGGTGGGCAGGGCCTGCTGTAACTCTCAATCTTAGCTTATTCCTCTTTTCAGTTTTCTCTCCTGAATGCAGTTACAAAGATGCCCACTCACATACTGATGTTGCTCATCCCAGAGCTAGAAATGCTGCAGTGATTTTCTTTGGAGTGTGAGATTCTAGGTTTCTTAGTGTTTCTTCCATCCCATTTTTACAACTTTATTTGATAAAACTAATTTGAATCCTTTTATACTTAGAGAAAAGTAACTTCTATTAAAGATAAAATAACTTGAAATAATACATACCACAAGATCGGGTCCTCTCATGAAATATTGGAACATACATGAGTCATTGAAATTTTGAGACAAGAACATTTGGCATCATTGATATAGAAGTAAGTTAGCTCAAGAACAGTCTTCTGAATCAGGCCTTGTAATTTGGAGGGATCTTTTGTAAGTCGTTGTAAATAAGAAGAAGAAACTGAAGGGCCAAATGAATGGAGATGAATCAGAAGTAGTCAAGGTTTCCCAGGCCTTGCGATGCTTATTTTACTCAATTTAAATTCATCTATGGAGAGACATGATTAATAGGTGGTCCGTGATATTTCCTCAAGCTCCAGAAACACTTGAGGAGTTGATGCTGAATTGAATGCTCCTGTGACCAATTCACAGAATGACAGGAGGACATCAGATCTATAATAATGGCACAAGCCTAGGGAGCATCTTTGCCTCATCCTTGGAAGAGCTAATTAGGTAAACTGTACTTTGCCAAACTGGCATAATGACAAGACCTTTACAGAACAGTGACTGTTTCAATGCATTTCACTGATTTTACTTTCCAGGATTTTTCAAATTTTAAATTTATTTAAAGATTATTTTTCGAACAAGCATTTGAGTGATAGTAAGCTTCTCAATAATGTTTAGCTGAAAAGGTGGCTTCCATACCTCCCATTGAAAGAAGCCTGATGGCTTAATTATTGTGATACATCTAACATATTATAATAAAACCCTCTCTTCTATAGATCAGTTTTCCCACTGAGAATAGAACATCAATTGAAGCACAACATAATGTACTGACATTTATCAAACTGGGTAAGGAAAGTTTCAAACATTGTTTTTTACCATGACCAAGTTTGAAAAAGAAATAACTTTTTTAAAAGGAAAAATTAATCTTTAACTTTATTTACTCAGGTAATCATGGGGTATATTTTATAAATAATATTCTATATTTATCTATAAATAATGTTCTTCTATCATTTGTCTTCATGCATCAATATAAATAAGCTGAAAGACAAGTATCTTTACAGTATATATCACATAGCCTGGAGATAACATTTATCAGATAACAGTTATCAGATAACAGTTAACAGATAACAGTTAACAGATAACAGTTATCATACATTTTCAAGATCTGAGCTTTCAAGGTCTGTACATGTGTTTTTCTTTGTTTGTTTGTTTGGTTTTGGTTTTTTAAGTACTAAAATAATTTTATCTTTAAAAACTCAGTTCTTAATTTATATTAATGGCATTTTAGGAATTTTTACAACAAAAAATAGTTTTAAAAACATCTAAATTTTTTTATTTTTCCTCTTAAATTTTTAGTAAGAGGTGGGCCTGGTGATGCATGTCTATAATCCCAGTGGCTTGTGAAGCTGAGTTAGGAGGATTTCAAGTTCAAAGCCAGTCTCAGCAAAAGCAGGGTGCTAAGCAACTCAGTAAAACTCTTTCTCTAAATAAAATACACAATAGGGCTGGAGATGGTGGTTCAGTGGTCCAGTGCCCCTGACTTCAATCCCTGGTACCCCCCCCCAAAATGTTTTGGTAAAGGGTTTTTAAGAATGTGCTATAATAAGCATACAGATTACTCTTTATTGAAATGTAATTAAAATACTTCATACATGAATTTCTTTTCATAGTGAGGTACAAAGCAAAGGTTCTTTTAGTTGTCTACTTTATGAACATCATTTGTATAATGTTGTCTCTGGGGGAAGTAAGAGGTTACACTAGAGTCAAAAGGCCACAAATAAGCTTTTTATGATACTTTAAAATGGACACATTTTAATTTTGACACTATAGAAAATAATATCCCCTCCAATTTCCTGCCTTGTGGGGGCTCAGTTGGTGTCCAACTGTCACTGTTTACATCTGCTATTTTTGCAACAAAGAACTGCCTGAACCCTAAGGAAATGTTTCTTTTTGAAAAGAATTAAAGTCATCCACCATGAAAATATTATCATTTAATTTGTAAAGCAATTCTGTGATAAGAATTTGAAAAATAAAAGATAAATTTTATATTTACAATGTCTCTTGATCAAATTACCTATGGATAGATATTAATGAGGATTTGTTACACATTTCCTTTCTGTCTCTCTCTTATTAACTTAGCCCCATTTTTCTTTATTTCATCTTTCTATTTTTTCTTTTCTTCTTCAACTTTCTTTATGCCAAGTCTAGAGATATTTCACTTCTTATCCTGAGTCAAAATTTTAGAGATGTGCTGAAATTGAAGGTGGTTAGAAGAAGCACAAAAGCTGGAGTAAAGAGGAAGTTATTAGTCATGACAAGATGCACTCGCAGCTGGTTTTAGAGCTGGTCTAGATTTAGCTTTACCATGTGGTTAGATATATCTGGAGTACATGTAACTCCAGTCTGATAGTTAGTTTAGTCTCCGCTTTTATAGAATCAGCTGTGATGACCTGAATAAAACTTGTAGGACATACACAAGGAAGCTGAAAGGAAGATGCCTTTGGGCCCCAGGGTGGTCTCAGGAGGTGGTGGGAGAAATCTTTCTGTTGTCCCTGCTAGCCATTTGGTGTACTAGTCACTGTTCCTGGGCTTGACATCATCAATTATCAAGTTGGCAACATGTGGGAAATGATAGGTGAGATGAACTGAAATGTGTTTCTGAGCAGAAGCTTATTTCAGAAATTAAAGAGAGGGATTTTTTCTCTACAACAGACAGAGAGCAGCTGAGCATACTTCCTACTATGGTTTTGTCAGTCACCATAAGCTACTACTTACTCCATTTCTCTCTATGGAAATGTAAATCACCACTATACATCACTAGAGATTGAACTCAGGGGCACTTGTATCACTAAGCTACATCCTCAGCCCTTTTTTATTTTGAGAAAGCTTCTCATTAAGTTCCACAGGGCTTCACTAACTTGTTGAGGCTGGCCTCAGATTTGTGATACTCCTGCCTCAGCTTCCAAAGTTGCTGGGATTACAAATATGTTCCATTACACTGGCTTATAAAATTCATTATGTCCTTTAGCACAAATACATTGAAAAAATTGAATGTGGATATTAAATGTTAATGACTAAATTTCTGGAAGTCAAGAAAGTTGATGATGCTGTAGCTTGTCTTCTGGTATTTATATTCACCGTGGAGCTTGAACTGATGATACTCCTGGTCACATGAAAACCAGAAAACATGGATACCCTAAACAAATATTGGTACCTACTCAAAATGGTAGACTTTTTAAACATAAAGGTATTTGTTTAATGCATGCACTTCCAGAATGTGAATTTATGCAGTCATTCTTGAGATACAGCATTTCATTGAGATCAAATAATAGGTGTCCTGTACTAATGGCATTTTTGTTTCTGAATTTTTATGACCACATGTATTCCTGTTATTGAATTTGATTTCATCAATAAAGCAATAGCTTCATGTTTAAAACATATTTGAAATTTGATGGTTTCATAACAATGGTATTAAACTAAGGATCAGTCAAAACAGAAGAAATCAAATTTAGAAATTATCTTATCTAATACTGATTTATATTTTTTTCTTTCAAGACATGAACCCAAATACATCTAGAATTTCACTCTGTTAAGATGAGACATTTATTATTGCTTATAGTCTTCAAAATTGGTATGCTGACTGGAGAGAGATGAAATCTTAATTTTGATTTGCATTTCTCTAATTGCTAGAGATGTTGAACAGCTTTTTATGTATTTGTTGATCAATTGTATTTCTTTTTCTGTAGAGTGTCTGTTTAGTTCCTTTGCCCATTTACTGATTGGATGATGATGATGGTGGTGATGATGATGATGATGATGATTTTTGGTATTGTTTTTTGAGTTCTCTTTATGTCCTGGAGATTATTGTTCTATCTGAGGCACATGTGGTGAAGATAGTCTCCCATTCTATAGGCTCTCTTTTCACTTTATTGTTTCCTTTGCTGAGAAGAAACTTTCTAGGTTGAATCCATCGAGTTTATTGATTCTTGATTTTACTTCTTATACTTTAGGAGTCTTGTTAAGGAAATCAGTTCCTAAGTCTACATGGTAAAGATTTAGGGCTACTTTTTATTCTATTATGCATAGGGTCTCTGTTCTAGTGCCTGAATCTTTGATCCACTTTGAGTTGAATTTTGTGCAGAGTGAGATATAGGGGTTTACATATGGAGTTCCAGTTTTCCCAGCACCATTTGCTGAAGAGGCTATCTTTTCTCCAATAAATGTTTTTGGTGCCTTTGTCTAGAACAAGATAACTACATTTATGTGAGTTTTTCTCTGTGTCTTCTATTCTGTACTGCTGGTCTCCATGTCTGTTTTGATGTTATGTTACTATGGCTTTTGTTACTATGTTACTATGGCTCTGTAGTACAGTTAAAGGTCTGGTGTTGTGGTGCCTCCTACTTCAATTTTCTTGCTAAGGATTGCTTTCTCTATTCTGGGTCTCTTATTTTTATAAACGGATTTCACAATTGTTTTTTCTATTTAATAAGAAATGTCATTGGGATTTTAATAGAAAGTGCATTAAATCTGTGTAATGCTTTTGGTAGTGTGGCCATTTTGACAATATTAATTCTGCCTATCCCAAAGCATGGGAGATCTTTTCATCTTCTAAGGTCTTCTTCATTTTTTTTCTTTAGCATTCTATAGTTTTTATTGTAGAACTGTTGGCAAGGATGTGGGGGCAAAGGTACACTCATATATTGCTAGTGGGACTGCGAATTTGTGCAACCATTATGGAAAGCAGTATGGAGAATTCTCAGAACACTTGGAGCAGAAGCACCATTAGACCCAGCTATCCCATTCCTTGGTTTATACCCAAAGGACTTAAAATTAGCATACTACAGTGACACAGCCACATCAATGTTGATAGCAACTCAATTCACAATAGCCAAACTATGGAACCTAGATGCCCTTCAACAGATGAATGGATGAAGAAAATGTGGTAGGATTGATGGTGGAATGAGTTAGACATTACCCTAAGTACACATTTGAGGACATGAAAGGTATGAAAATACTTTGTGTACAGTGACTTGAAAAATTGTGTTTCATATGTGTAATATGAAATTAAATGCATTCTGCCATCATGTATAAAAAATTAGAATGAATAAATAATTTAATAAAAAAGAAAGGTGTATATACACAATGGAATACTACTCAGCATTAGAGCAATGAAATGATGTCATTTCCAGGTAAATAGATGGAGCTGCAGAATATCATGCTAAGCTAAATAAGCGAATCCAAAAAAACAAAGGCTGAAGGTTTTCTCTGACATGTGAATGCTAACTCACAATAAGGAGATGGGGGCTAGGGAAGAATAGATGTACTGAGTTTACACAGAGGAAAGGGAAGGAAAGGGAGTGGATATGATGTAAGAAGGGTAATAGAATGAATTGGATATAATTACTGTATGTGCATATATGATTGCATGAATGTCATGATACTACTTTGTGTACAAGCCAAAGAATGAGAAGTTATACTCCATTTAAGTAGGATGTATCAAAATTTATTCTACTGTCATGTGTAACTATTAGAGCAAATAAAAAAAGATGAGACATTTTAGAGTACTATGATTGCTTTATAAATTTGGTGAAAACATTTATGATTTCAGACAAATTTAGTTGTTACTGTGAAGTAATAAGGAGGCCCATTTTAGTGGGCTGTGGCATAATGGTAAAATCAATTTTCTTGCTAAATTGAGAAATCCATTATTAGACATGAACTTGGAATCAGCATTTCTGAAAACATAGCTCATAACTGCATCCAAATAAACTGCAATAGTCAACCCATCAAATGAATAGATGTGAAAAATATCAAACGCTTTGATATCTAAGTAAAGTAAATTAAAGTATTAAAAATATTTCAGCACAGCAGAACTGTGATTTTTATTCTCTTTTGGATTTTATCAGATTTTACAAATATTTGAGACTTATTAAAAACTTTGTGAATCCTCTTTGAAAATAGTATCAGATATTTTGGAGATGAGCCTGGCAAGCCATTATTGCGTTTTGCCTAAAACCAGTTGGAAATCTTAAATCAAAATATCCAATCAGTTGAATGTTTAAAAAGGTCATCTTTTGAATCTTTTTAGCAAATTTGGATTATTGAACACTAAGCTTACAAACAAAATCTCTACCTACAAGAATCAAGGGACCAATTCAACAAATGAATGACGTGTGCCTAGGCTCTCTAGTCTTAATTAGGAAATTCTGAAATTGTTGTTTGGAATCTTGATTGTGAAAAAACTTGTAATGGACATTTATTTTTAATTAGAAAGTTATTTTATGCTGTTATAGTAACATATCACAGAAACATATATATTATAGTTCAGGAAGCTGAGAGTCCAAGATCCATGAGACAGTATTTGGTGACAACTTTCTTGCCGGGTCATCCCATGGCAGAGGGTATAGAAGGGTAAGGGGGCACTAACTTACCCCGTTATGAAATCCTATTCCCACCATAACAGCATAATCCACTTATGAGGGCAGAGCCTCATCACCTCAACAAACTTACCTCATAATATTCTTTCAATGACATTAAATTTCAACATGAGTTTTGGAAAGGACACAGAATCAAATCATAACAGCCTTATCAACATGAAATAAAGATTAGAGTTTTATATCATCTAAATTTGGAACTACTGTTAAAGAATCATAAAAAGAGATAACATGTTAGCACATTTTGCATGGTGAAAACATTAGATGAAGAGAGGCCCTTTGAAGAGAAGGGAGACCTATAAAAATACTTGGCTAAAATATATACATATTTTAAATATAAATTTGAATTTAAGATATTCTTTATAATAATTTTCATTGAGTTTAACAGGTATATCAGTAATTGTAGAAAGATTGTTTTCCTGATTAAAAATATAATATGCTGAAAAGAGTCAACTGAGAAAATCAATATAGGCAAATATTAATTATAAAATTTAAGCAAGCAAAGATTGTGGGAAATGCACTGAAAATTTTAAATGAGATCTTCTTTAAAAATATATTCTTCAGAAAAAATATCTCTGACATGAGATTAAGGAACCTGAGGTTAAGAATCTGATTAAAGAACATGAATGTGTACAAAGAGCTATCATTCTTCCTCCAAGAGTTTATAGCCAATATAAAGATTTTATCTTTTTTAAAGACACTTTGGTACTTATGAACTTGTGGAATTTTAATTGGCATAAAATATTTTATTTAAAATGAGTTTTTGACTAGAACTATTGTAGTAAATCAAACCATTATTTGTTTTAAATGGAACTGTTGTTTTACTAGAATCATTACTTTTTAACTATACCATTGTATAGGCATACTGAGAAAATAAAGCTAATCATCAGCCCATATAAAATGTTCCAATAATGTGTAATTTTATTGTTGACTACTTATGCTCCCCCTTTTTTTAACTCTCAAAATTTTTCACTTTAAATCTTAAATTATATGGTCACAACATATAATTTAGACACAATAATCTAAGTTTTTCAGTGGTTGTTTAATACCAAAACACAACACCAAAAAAACCCTCAACAAAACAAAACAATCTGTCAGACCTCTATTGAGAGCACCTTATGGAAGGCCCATAAGGCTTGAAATCTTACATTTATTGATGTTGCTACAGGTGAACATGAGTCACTGAGAAAAGGTTAAAGTATTCACAGTATAACCCACTTAATTGGGGAGAATATTTAATAGTTATTGTGCAAATCTGGTGGACTCAAATGATACTTGTCTACTAATTGCAAATAGTATGTATTTTGAATTTGTTGTAGCATCTTGATATTGTTGAAAGCTCAGTCCCATAAGGAGGACATGGTTTTGAGAAAAAAGAAAATGAAGGCTTATTGCTTTGCTAACAAAGGAGAAACACAGGAGACTTCTGTCCCAAAGGCTGTGATTCTGCCTATCAGCAGGAACAGGGGGCTTATAAAGAGGTGATTCAAAGGCTACATTCTACATGTTCTCTGTCTGGAGTTGTAATTCACTTGTTAATTTGGGAGAGAGTCATTTCTGAGATCTTCTGGTACCATCCCCAAAGTCTGGATTCCTTCCTTCCTTTGGTGGGTGTGAACTCTAAGAGAGAGAAATCTGCCTGAAATGGGGGGAAAAAAAGATAATCCTGTTTCCCCTGAAATTAGGGAGAAGCAGTGAGAGAAGAAGGGGAAAAAAAATGTATTTTAAAAATGAGTTACAGTGGCAGAGCAGCAAGAGCTCTCTGACAAACACAAGGTGGACCACTTTTACATTGACACCAGATGTGTGTAGCACTATTAGAATATAATGTGTGAAAGCATTCAATATGGACAAGAAGACTGCTATTAACAAGGAAATGCTGCACAAATATGCATGTGCCCATTCTCTCTCTCTCTCTCTCTCTCTCTCTCTCCCTCTCTCTCTCCTGGTAATTAAGAATACAAAGCAATGGTAAACCATTTATTTTACAAGTATTTGATGATTACAAACCATATGCCAGGCCCATTTTTGAATATTTTCTATTTGTTCAAAAAATGACTTAATTTCCAAAAATCATACCAGAGGGTAAGATATAAAATTTCAGCAGATGGAGTGCGGCTGCACTGGAAATTGCATCCAGGTTTATTTTGAGAATGACTCCTAAGTCTTAAGTGGCCACACATGTGACACATTTTATTTTGTGTCTTCACTGATATTAAAAAGCCTATATGTTCAATACCTGAAGTAAATTAATAATCTCCTTTAAAGATACAGGTATTTGGCAGAAATGCAAGACAACTTTTACAAAGAAGAGAGGTGAAACTAGTATTTGCATATTGCGGCCCCTACAATGATTGAATTGAGGAGGTTTGAAGACTTTTGAAAGACACTAGGGAAAAAAAGCAGATGAGCAATACACTAGAGCCTGGGTCCCTGACCTGTTACCAAAAACCTTGGGCCTTGTCCCTGATGGCCATGCAATAATGAGGAGAAGGTTTTGAGATCAAGGTAAAAGGAGGTTTATTGCTTTGCCAGCAAAGGGGAAACACAGGGGACTCCTGTGCCAGAAGATTTGATTCTGCCCATCAGGGAAAACAGAGGGTTTTTAAGGACACTATTCAAAGGCTCCACTCCAGGTGTGCCCTGACCAGGGGTTCCCAGGTGCATGCTGATGGTGTGTTATGATTAGCTAGTTTATCTGGGAGATCATCACTTCCTAGTTCTTCTGGTGACTCTCCTTCCTGTGGAGAACAGATCACTCAAGGTAATCTTGTTCCCTGCCCCCAGGTTAGGGAGGGAGACAGGGAGAAGGGGAAAAGAAAAACATTTCCCTTTTAAAATAAGCAGCCAGGGTTATATTCAAAAGGTGAAGTGGACCACTCTTACAACCCCAGTGCTTCCACCAATCAACTTCACCATTCAAATTGAATTGTCAAGTGTGTTTATGTCCAGCTGAATATTTCTGGGAAAAAAAAAAGTTTTCTTTTTCATCAGGTCTTGACCCCCAAACTGTCAAGTTCCTTAGACAGAGTAAGCGCCTGGGTCCTTGATCCACTTAGGGTGCATATGACCACTCTTTATGCAGTCAGTACCTTTATGACTGCATTGACTGCCTAGGAGACAATAGAATGAGAATCCTAGAAATGAGTGGACCTAGAACCACTCCTCATTTGCCTTTTGGCCTTCGATGTTCCCAGAGCGAGTTGTTGAACTGGGCACGATATTTGTTGGTAAAAGGCAGTTGTGGCTATTTTTTTCCCCAACCCATCTCCAACTCTCTCCTTGTTCCCCCCCCCCCGCCCCCATCCTTGCCTAGCCCTCACCAATCCTAAACTTTCCAGTGACACCGAGACCCATCGATCATCAACTTGGGTCAAACCATGCACCCCTCGCATGGAGCTAGACGGGCAGAAGACACCTCCCAGACCGGGCACTCTGGAGCACAGCGCCCCAAATCCACAGCTTCCTCTGCAGGTGAACAGCCTCGCATTGGAGAGTATAGACTACTGAAAACCCTGGGCAAGGGGGCCTTCGCCAAAGTCATGCTGGCCCGTCACGTCCTCACAGGTCAAGAAGTGGCAATCAAGATCATAGATAAGAGACATCTGAAGCCACAAGTCCTCCAAAAGATGTACAGAGAGGTGAGAATCCTCAAGATGTTAGACCACCCACACATCGTGAAGCTCTATGAAGCTCTGGACTGCGAAAAAGCACTCTGTTTGGTCCTGGAGTACGCCAGTGGAGGGAGAGTTAAGGACTATCTGGTCAACAAAGGAAGACTGCAGGAAGAGGAGGCAAGATCTATATTCCGGCAGATCGTGTCTGCAGTCCAATATTGTCACCAAAAGCAGGTCGCCCACCGAGACCTGAAGGCGGAGAATCTGTTATTAGACGCAGAGATGAACATCAAGCTAGCCGATTTTGGACTCAGCAACCAGTTTACACTTGGGTGTAAACTCAACACGTTTTGCGGCAGTCCGCCCTACGCAGCTCCAGAGCTCTTCCAGGGCATAGAGTACGAGGGGCCCGAAGTAGATGTGTGGAGTCTTGGCGTGGTTCTGTACACCCTAGTCACCGGGTCGCGTCCTTTTGCTGGGGCCAATGTGAGAGAACTTAGAAACAGAGTGCTACAAGGTAGATACCAAGTCCCTCTGTACATGTCAACAGAGTGTGAAAATCTGCTGAAACGCTTGCTGGTGCTCAATCCAACAGAGAGAAGCACCCTGGCCGAAATTATGGGAGACAGGTGGATCAACAGAGGCCTTGATGTCCTCCAACCCTTTGTTGGTCCAGAGGTGGCCATCTCCCACAGAAACATCTCGTTGGCTGAGCTGCAGCCAAGCAGGGTCCTCAGAAAGAGCGCCAGCTGGCCTCCTCACCGCAAAGTGCAGCGAAGCGTTTCCACTCAGAAGCAGACACGGTCCCTGGACCATGCTGGAACTGGGCCATATCCGACCAGCACTGCCCAGAGTCACCTCAGAGAACATCAAATGGCCTCCCAGAAATCCGGTGGCAGTGCTGTGGGAGGAAAGGGAATTTCTCCAGCCAGGCCCCTACCTGGGATCACCACCAGTCCCAAGGAGCTGGAGACTCCTGAATTCAAGAAAATGCCTGCTGCCTACAAGAGCAGCACACCATCTGGAGGGAGGACACTGTGGAGTAAGAACATTTGCCGCAAAACAACCAAAGCAGACACACGTTCAGTGAGCCGGAATGGGCAGAACAACAGCACCTTCCCTGCCCAGAGCCCTCCAGTGACTTCAACCCACAGTGTCCCAAGTACCTCCACCCGGGGCTGCACCTGCTTCCCCAGAGCCAGTGCCCTTCGTCGAATGTTCCACCGCCAGCCCCGGGAATCCCAAACTGCAACACACGAAGGTCCTCTTGCCTCACCCAGCTGCGTCCATCCAGCTGAAGCATTGCCCCAGACTCAAAGAAGAGGCACCACTGGTGTTTTTCCGAAGTTTACATCGAAAATCACAAGAAGGCCTCCAACTGAGTCTGGGAAGACCCCGAGATACGAGTCATCATGTTCAAGTCATCATGTCACTGCTGAGCAGAGGAAGGAGAACCAACAAGCAAAACCTCGCTCCCTGCACTTCACCTGGAGCATGAAAATCACTAGTGCCATGGACCCCAGTGACATCATGAGGGAAATCCGAAAGGTGCTAGATGCCAACAACTGCCAATACATGCACAAGACGCCCTTTCTGCTCTTCTGCATCCATGGAGATGGGTACACCGAGAAACTGGTGCAGTGGGAGATCGAGGTATGTAAACTTCCCAGACTGGCTTTGAACGGGGTCCGCATCAAGCCCAGATCAGGGAAATCGAAGGCTTTTAAAATCATTGCCTCAAAAATTGCCAGTGAGCTCCAACTGGAAGCCAGTCATTAGGATATAAATTAACAGCAACTTGAAGTGTTTTCCTCAACACTGATGGACATATAGAATAACATCTAGGCAGTTGTTGGGAGCAGTGACTAAATTAGGGGGTTCTTTAATTGTCCGGGAGGTGATGCCCCTCCTGGGAATTCTTGATGCAAGGCGCTGGTCAAGACTGCCCAGTTTCTTGGGTGAAGACCTGTTCCACCTGTACCACCCAGGGAGTTATTCAGTTCTTGAGCTTGTGGTTCAGGTGGCAGGGCTCAGCGGTGGAACGTTATGGGCACAAGCTGCCACTCATAATTGGACTGGTCATACATATGACCTTGGTTTTGATGGCTTTGCACAAATTTTCTCACAAAAACACCTTTTAAGTATGAAACTTATATAACAAACGTGTTGAGCTGGCTCCTGACCGTTGCACTCTACCAGAGTGTAATCGACACTCAGTTCCAGCTTTTTCACCCCTTGGATTTCTGTCTTTTCTCATCCCCCATGGCCTCTCATCTGGTTTCCTCAATTAACCACCCTGCAGGTGGCAGCAGATGGGACCCAAACAGGCTATTACACTGTGGAGTGCAATGACCACAAGCCTTCTCAGTGTGATCAATGAAAGGGGTTTGGGGAGAAAGTTTGTGCAAAGCAAGCAAAACAGGGTCATAAATAGGGGCAACCTGATTATGATGACCAGCTTGCTTTGATAAACTTCTAACTCCCACACCTGGCATCCAAACCTCATGGTCAAGAAGTGAAGGACTCCATGAGTGTCACAGAACCTCTGTTTCAACAGATCGTTCCCATAGCAACTGGGAAGTCTCAAGGGGCGCTTTCCCACTGAGAGTTCCCAAGACAGCCTTTGGCTTTGTCACAGAACATTTCAAAAACACTAATCCGCTGCTTCAGAGAGGCTTTGTCATTTCCATCTTCCATCTTCCATCTTCCATCTTGTACATCAGACCTGAAAATCTGAGGTGAAGAACACCACACCTGGGAGTGGAAGCTGGCCTTTACTATGAATGCCCTAAAGTCATGGTAATCCGAAAAAGAAAAAAAGAGAGAAAGCCCCGCATTTGAGACATGCAAATTGCTAACAGCACAGTGCTCCATCAATGGCTTTCATTTCAGAGGTACTCTATCTCTCCTTACATGCTCTCCATTGAATGATCCCAAGACAGCCATTGCCTCTGTCACAGACCTGTAAAGAACCCTAATGCAGTTGCTGCTTCAGACAGTCAGACCTAAATTCATGGAATCCCCGAAATAGAAAGAAACACTTGAGACTTGCAAATACTTAACAGTTTAGTGCTCCATTACTGGGTTTCAGTTCAGAGGTAATCCATGTCTCTTCACATGTTCTCCATGTAATGTGCCCAAGACAGCCATTGTCTCTCTCAGAACATTTCAAGAACCCTAATCCAGTTGCTGCTTCACAGAGGCATTGTCATTTCCATCTTCCACATCATGACTGTAAAATCTGAGGAAAAGAACACCATGCCAGGGAGTGGAAGCTGGCCTTTACTATGAATGCCCTAAAGTCATGGGACACTGAAAAACAAAGAAAGACCCATTTGAGACCTGCAAATTCCTAACACTATAGTGCTCCCTCAATGGCTTTCAGTTCAAAGGTAATCCATCTCTCTTAGCATGCTCTCCATTGAATGTGCCCAAGACATACATTGCCTCTTTCACAGAACATTTCAATAACCCTAGTCCAGTTGCTGCTTCCGGCAGTCATTGTCGTTTCCACCTTCCACCTTCTACATCATGACAATAAAATCTGAGGAAAAGAACACCACGACTTGGAGTGGAAGCTTGCCTGTACTATGAATGCCCTAAAATCATGGGACACCAGAAAAGTAAGGAAGAAAGAGCCATTTAAGACCTGCAAATTCCTAATACTACAGTGATGCATTAAAGGCTTTCATTTCAGAGGTAATCCATGTCTTCTAACAGGCTCTCCATTGAATGTTTCCAAGACAGCCATTGCCTCTGTCACTGATCATTTCAAGAACCCTAATCCAATTGCTGCTTCATACTAGCATTGTTGTTTCCATCTTGCAACTTCTACATCCTGACAGTGAAATATGAAAAAAAGAACACCAAGACTGGTAATGGAAACTGCCTTTACTATGAAAGACCTACATTCGTGGAACCCCGAAATAGAAAGAAACACGCAGTTGAGACCTGCAATACTTAATAGTTCAGTGCTCCATTACTGGGTTTCAGTTCAGAGGTACTCCATCTCTCTTAACAGCTCTCCATTGAATGTGTCCAAGACAGCCATTGCTCTGTCACAGAATCTTTCAAGAACCCTAATCCAGTTACTGCTTCAGACAGGCATTGTTATTTCCATTCCAATTTCTACATTATGATTGTAAAATCTGAGGAAAAGAACACCTCCACTGGAAGTTGAAGCTTCCCATACTATGAATGCCCTAAAATCATGGAACACTGAAAAAGAAAGACCCACTTGAGACATGCAAATTCCTAACAGATCAGTGCTCCATACGTGGCTTTCAGTTCAGAGGTAATCCATCTCTCCTGATACACTCTCCATTTAATGTGCTCAAGAGAGCCATTGCCTCTGTCACAGAACCTTTCAAGAACCCTAATCCAGTTGCTGCTTCACACAGGCATTGTCATTTCCATCTTTCATCTTCTATATCATGACTGTAAAATCTGAGGAAAAGAACACCACACCTTGGAGTTGAAGCTGGCCTTTTCTATGAATGCCCTAAAGTTATTTGACCCGGAAAACAAAAGAAAGAAAGACCTGCTTAAGACATGTAATTTTCTAACAGTTCAGTGCTCCATCAATGGCTTTCACTAGAGAGGTATTCCATCTCTCCTAACTTGCTCTCCCTTTAATGTGCCCAACACAGCCATTGCCTCTGTCACAGAACATTTCAAGAACCCTAATGCAATTGCTGTTTCAGACAGGCATTGTCGTTTCCACCTTCCATCTTCTACATCATGACCTGAAAATCTGAGGAAAAGAACACCACGCCTGGGAGTGGAAGGTGGCCTTTACCTAAAAGTCATGGGACCCTTAAAAAAGAAAGAACGACCCATTTGAGACCCGAAAATTCGTAACAGTTTAGTGCTGCATCAGTGGCTTTCAGTTTAGACATAATATGTCTCTTCCAACATGCTCTCCATTTCATGTTCCCAAGATAGCCATTGCTTCTCTCACAGAAGATTTCAAGAACACTAACCCAGCTGCTACTTAAACAGTCATTGTCATTTCCATCTTCCATCTTCTACAGAATGACAGTAAAATTTGGGGGGAAATACTCCAAACCTGGGACTGCATTCTGGCCTGTACTCTGAATGTCCTGAAGTCATGGAACCCCCAGAAGAAAGAAAGACCTATTGGAGACCTGCCAATTCCTAACAGTTCAGTGCACCTTCATTGGCTGTCACTTCTGAGGTCATATATCTCTACTAACATGCTCTTCATTTAATGTTCCCATGACAACCATTGACTCTGTCACAGAACTTCTCAGAACCCTAATCCAGTTGCTGCTCCACACAGGCATTGTCGTTTCCTCCTTCCATCTTCTACATCATGACACTGAAATCTGAGGAAAAGAACACCATGCCTGGAACTGGATGTCGGCCTTTACTATGAAAGACCTAAAAACATGGGACACCAGAAAAGTAAGGAAGAAAGAGCCATTTAAGACCTGCAAATTCCTAATACTACAGTGATGCATTAAAGGCTTTCATTTCAGAGGTAATCCATGTCCCCTAACAGGCTCTCCATTGAATGTTTCCAAGAGAGCCATCCTCTCTGTCACAGATCATTTCAAGAACCCTAATCCAGTTGCTGTTTCATACTAGCCTTGTTGTTTCCATCTTCCATCTTCTACATCCTGACAGTAAAATTTGAGGAAAAGAACACCATGACTGGGAGTGGAAACTGCCTAAATTCATGGAACCCCGAAATAAAAAGAAACACGCAGTTGAGACCTGCAAATACTTAACAGTTGAGTGCTCCATTACTGGGTTTCAGTTCAGAGGTAATCCATCTCTTGTAACAGCTCTCCATGGGATGTGCCCAAGACAGCCATTGCCTCTGTCACAGAACATTTCAAGAACCCTCATCCAGATGCTGCTTCAGATAGTCATTGTCGTTTCCACCTTCCATCTTCTACATCATGACTATAAAATCTGAGGAAAAGATCACCACACCTTGGAGTTAAAGCCTACCTTTACTATGAATGCCCTAAAGTTATGCGACCCGGAAAACAAAAGAAAGAAAGACCTGCTTGAGACATGTAGTTTTCTAACAGTTCAGTGCTCCATCAATGGCTTTCACTTCAGAGGTAATATATCTCTCCTAACTTGCTCTCCCTTTAATGTGCGCAACACAGCCATTGCCTCTGTCACAGAACATTTCAAGAACTCTAATGCAGTTGCTGCTTCAGACAGGCATTGTTGTTTCCATCTTCCATCTTCTACGTCATGACAGTAAACTCTAAGGAAAAGAACACCACGCCTGGGAGTGGAAACTGCCTAAATTCATGGAACCCCGAAATAGAAAGAAACACACAGTTGAGACCTGCAAATACTTAACAGTTGAGTGCTCCATTACTGGGTTTCAGTAATGGAGAATTACTGAAATTCATTTCAAGAACTCTAATGCAGTTGCTGCTTCAGACAGGCATTGTTGTTTCCATCTTCCAACTTCTACATTATGACAATAAAATCTGAGGAATAGAATACCTCCACTGGAAGTGGAAGCTTCCCATACTATGAATGCCCTAAAATCATGGAACACTGAAAAAGAAAGAAAGACCCACTTGAGACATGCAAATTCCTAACAGATCAGTGCTCCATAAGTGGCTTTCAGTTCAGAGGTAATCCATCTCTCCTGATACACTCTCCATTTAATGTGCTCAAGAGAGCCATTGCCTCTGTCACAGAACATTTCAAGAACCCTAATGCAGTTGCTGCTTCAGACAGTTATTGTCGTTTTCATCTTCCATCTTCTACATCATGACGTGAAAATCTGAGGTAAGAACACCACACCTGGGAGTGGAAGCTGGCCTTTACTATGAATGCCCTAAAGTCATGAGACACCGAAAAAGAAAAGAGAGAAAGTCGCATTTGAGACATGCCAATTCCTAACAGTACAGTGCTCCATCAATGGCTTTCATTTCAGAGGTACTCCTTCTCTCCTTACATGCTCTCCATTGAATGTTCTCAAGACAGCCATTGCCTCTGTCACGGAACCTGTCAAGAACCCTAATGCAGTTGCTGCTTCAGACAGTCATTGTTGTTTCCACCTTCCATCTTCTACATCATGACAGTAAAATCTGAGGAAAAGAACACCATGACTGGGAGTGGAAGCTGCAGTTTCCTATGAATGCCCTAAAGTCATGGGACACCGAAAAAGAAAGAAAGAAAGACCCACTTGAGACATGCGAATTCCTTACAGGATAGTGCTACATAAGTGGCTTTCGTTTCTGAGGAATTAAATCTCTCTTAACAGGCTCTCCTTTTAATGTGCCCAAGATAGCAATTGCCTCTGTCAGAGAACATTTCAGGAACCCTTATTCAGGTGCTGCTTCACACAGGCATTGTCATTTCCATCTTCCATCTTCTACATCATGACTACAAATCTGAGGAAAAGAATACCACGCCTGGAAGTTGAAGCTGCACTTCATTATGAATGCTGTATAGTCATGGAACCCTGAAAAAGTAAGAAAGAAAGAAAGATTCTTTTGAGACCTGCAAATTCCTAACACTACAGTTATGCATTAATGGCTTTCAGTTCAGAGGTAATCCATCTCTCCTGATACACTCTCCATTTAATATGCCATTGCCTCTCTCATAGAACTTTTCATGAACCCTAATCCAGTTGCTGCTTCAGTCATTGTCATTTCCACCTTCCATCTTCTACATCATGACTCTAAAATCTGAGGTAAAGAACACCACGCCTGGGAGTTGAAGCTGGCCTTTACTATGAATGTCTTAGGTTATGGGACCCGGGAAATGAAAGAAAGACCCATGTAAGAAATGCAAATTCCTAACAGGTCAGTGCTCCATAAGTTTCTTTCATTTCTGATGTAATCCATCTCTCCTCACATGTTCTCTGTTTGATGTTCTGTGAACTAACATGTAAGATTGTTACCCGTGCAGATAAATGCTTTTATAATTAAAACTCTGTTGAATGGATTATTTTATCTCTCTTAGGTAGTTCCCTGCTGTGTGTTTCAATTGTTGGAGTATTGTCATAGAAATGTGAATTGTGTTCTGTGGCAGGGGGAAGTATAATTTTGTTAAATAAATTCACATCAAATTGTATTCATTTTTCATAACTTACAATGCCAATAAATTAAATAGCTTAGGAAAGATGACAACTTTTGGAAGAGCTTTGGAAAATATTATTATAAAATAGTTTGGCAAAAAACATAGAAATTTTTAGAATGACACTTTACTGTACAATCTGAGTACTCCATACTCCACAGGAAACATGACTTCTGGGGTGGGAAATTACTTACTCAGGAGTTAGTGTGAGCTTAACTTCTGACAGTTTTGTTTCCTGTATATATGACCTTTGGTCATTTACATTTGTGAGCCTACAAAATGGGGCAAATAATAATACCTGTGACATGGTTCTGATTTGAGATTGAAACATAAATTGCTTCATGCTGTGTCTGGTGCCTTGTAAATATTGTCTAGTATGATCTCTTCCTATTACTAAAATGTCTCTAAAGTTATATTACCATCGTATTTAGAAAATTAATGCAAATGAAAGAGAATACAAGAGGAAAAAGAAAGGGAGACAGATGTAAATGGATCAGCAATATGCTGTTTAAGCAGCAGAGGGGCATATCTTCAAGACTGGCTACAATGAAGATTGAAATGTAAGTTGCTTCATGCAGTGTGTGGTGCCTTATATTATGATTTTATATTATATTATATTGTCTATTATGATTTCTTCATATTGCTAAAAATGTCTCTCAATTCATGTTACCATTGTATTAGAAAATGAAAGCGAATACAAAGGAAAAAGAAAAGGAGACAGACCTCAATGGATCAGCAATGCTTTATTAATCAGTGGAAGGGCATATTTTCAAAAGGAAAATAGAAGCTGACTATAAGAAGGGTCTGAGTTTTATAGGGTTTACCAGGCAGATGATGGGTGAAGTTCGTCAGTTATTTTCTGTGCGCAGGGGGATTTTGGCAGATAAGGAAGATTGTGACCGGTCAGATTCCTCTATTTACTTTTTACCCCAAGGGGTTCTATGTTTTCATTTCCTTCAGTTTTCTACATAGATGTTTACACTTCAAATGTAGCTACAAATTAGGGAGCACATATTCATAGAAAGTACATTTTTACAAAATTATTTATCATATTTCCACCATGATATTATGATTAATCAAAAATTAACTTCTATTAAATGTAGTGTTTAACTCTGTTAAATTCCACAAAATGATTATTTTTGAGCCAGTTCTTTTGGTTAAATCTCAATTCTCTTTTGAAAACTACAACATAGATTTGTTAATTTTAGTAAAAAATAAAATTTGAATATGTATAAGCCTAATAATAATTTTTCCCAAAAGTTTTAGTAGACAATTTATGACTGTTTTACAGTCATGAAAATGTACATAATTGTCATTGAAAATTAGTAGTTATCTAATATCCGAGTGTTCGAGGGTTAAAACAACTCCAAGGTAGCAGATTATTCGGACACAATGAGTATAGCCTTGTCTGTAATTAGTTTATATTTAGTCTTGTATTTGTGACTGTCACTGTTGTTGTTTTTTTTTTCCCTTCTCACTGGGCATGGTCATATTTCTAGAATTTCTATCATTAGAGATCATGCCTGATGAGATGTAAACTGAAGTTACTGCCCCCAAATCATTTTATTATTCTGAGGTGATAGAGAGAAAGTAAAGAGAGAGAGAGAGAGAGAGAGAGAGAGAGAGAGAGAGAGAGAGAGTCTTGTGTATTTTTATATAATTCCAAGGTTCTGGACATTAAAAGTAAGATGTGTGAAGTGCTAATTAACATGTTTGATCATAGGCATTGCCACAAACAGATGGGGAGATTTGTTTTATTTTCCAAGCAAGCACACATATAAATGTATTAACATACAATCATATTCTTGATAGATTTGGAAGGAATATAGGGCTGATATGCGAATGGGTGGACTGGTCCACTCCACTCTCCTATTGGAGAGGTAAAACTGATTCTGTGTATTTTCATGCAAACTTAAAATATGGTTACAATTAAGTAGGTTTTGTGTTTATTTTCTTTTCAGAGTGCATTTGTTCTCTGGTCTGAATATGTTTTCTCTCTGTTAAAGAGAAATGTGAGATGAGTTGAAGTTAATGCAGATTATTTGAACAAGGACAAAGATTCTAGAACTATATAGCTTTCCAGACTGAAGCTGGTTTGGAGTGCCTCACACCATCACATGTGGTGCGCTGTATCTATAGTGAGAGAAAGCAACCTACAGAGCCAAGCTGACTGGCTGCACTCAGCAGTCTTACATGGGCATAGTTGACTAACTATTTGGTAATTTGTGACTGTCTAAAGCTCAAGTGCTTACACAAAAATATAGTTTTATATTACTTTTTATATTACTTTGCAGTTTTTTTTACATAATAAGTTAGGTTGCCGTCATTAATGCATGGAGGCAGATTTGGGCCAAATTTTATCCCCCAATAAAAAATAGACTTAGGCCAAACTTCACAACATCACCAACCCATGCGGGCCAAATATTCCAAACCTAGAAATAATAAAGTGTCATTCATACCAGCTCTCTGGGTGGTTTGTGAGCCTGTGGGCCAAAATTAGCTTGTTTTCTATCCAGTAACTCTCAATGGAAACACACAAAAAGACCTAGATTAAGGGAAGGATTTAGAAAATGCATTTCACTATTAACTAAGAAGGACTTGTGCCTTATTATATTAAAATTACTTAGGCAAGATAGAGATGATTAACTTGTATGTCAATGAATACTCTTCAATCTAGAGTTGTATTACAAAAAATAATGCTTGCTATCTATTCACACAAGTTAAAAACTGATTTTAGTACACATATAACATGACTACTAATTGTCAAGGCTCTTACACTGTAGTTCACATGTAAGATGGCATTGGCTATAAATCTTACTATTTTAATGGATTCTTTGAGTTCTGTGATGCCTTGTGGAATTTTAAAAAGTATGTTGGTTTTGACAACATGTTCAAACCTCAATTGTCAAACCTTAACTGTCTCTTATGAATGAAAGAGTACTACTTATTTCATTATTTGAGCTTTCATTTTAAACTTTTTTTCAAATGAAATTATGAAAAGGTTAGTGTGAGTTGTGTAGTTTTGATAACCATTCAAGCTGCTCTTTGTATACAAGTTTTATTTATCTGTTTAGGTTATTGTCCATTCATTATTTTCTGTATTTGAAGCAAAATATGTTGAGTTTTATTAGGATTCTTTTAAAAAAAACACTCTTTCCATGTCAACTGGATTATTAGCAATAATAAAAATGCTATTCTGATATATTTATGTGTTCTAGGATTAAAGTCATTTGCTTGAAAAAATAAGTGACAGAAAGAAAGAAACTTGTAAGTATCAAAAACCTGAGTTTGAATTGTATGCCTCTAGCTTAATAGGTGTGTAATTGCCTGGGTTACAGTTTCCTCATTAGTAGATTAAAAATTATAACAAAATAGCATGCTTTGTCTCATGTTATGAGGATCAAATCAGAGATTTTAAAATGCTTCTTAAACCAAAAACCAATCTGCATATGCAGTCTGATCTCTTTATTCAGATCTTTTTCAAGTAATGGTTTTATTTTTGTGTAATGACTAAATATCAGGTTCTTTAAACCTTCTTGACATATTTTTTCTTAGTCTCACATTGGTTCTTTCAAAATGGATGGCTGCAGTTAGGAGGGCAGTTGTTGCCTAGCAACAGCAGTTCCTGAATGACCTCTTTAGCAACATAGCTTTTGGACACAAGTATGCACTACTAAACTACTGTTCACATTCACCAAACAAATTTGTAACTTCTGCAGCTAATCATGTGAGGATTTGATGACCATGACTAAGGACCTACATGGGTTAAAAACTTTAAGAATTTTTCTTTTTCTAGAAATTAGATTTTACCTATCTGTTGTATAACAGTTTATTATTTTGAACTGACATCCCTTTTGTTTACCCTGTTCATCACAAAGAGCTAATGTCCTTGTATTTCACAAACATCTACTAAAGTCTGTTTTCTATATACCTGGCAAGTATCCAGCCTTACTAAATTCACACTTGTAATAATAACAGTAGCCTAAGCATAGGTTTTGTTTAAGCTGGCAAATAATTACCCTGCATGATAGACCTGTCAACAGACCCTTTATTAATAAATTTGTTAATGGTTTTTTGCTGTTTATGAAAATGATCAAATTGGCTTTTGCCCTCACATAAGCCTCTAGTTTTACTAAATGTCAAAGTATTCATGTGTATTAGTATCAGTTGGTTAGAAAAAGTCCTTTCATAATTTGAGAGTAGGGGATAATACTTGCATTTTTTAGGTTCTGTTAAAGCACATTTTTTTTTTCTTAAAGTAACTATGTGAATCACTGAGTGTTCAGGCATTTGGAGGAATCAGATATCTCTCAGTAATCAGCCTTAAAATAGTTTTAACAGTTCACATTAGAGCTAATTAGTTTGTGACTATGTTAATTGCTGTAGGACTAGCTAATTGTTGTGCTGGGATTATTTCTTGTTATTTTCCAGTCTTTGTTCTTTTCCAGTATTATGAGGCAATCATAATATTCATTGGTAGAGCCTGATGTAATACTGTAGACAAATGATACCTCAAGTTTTGGCATTTGCTCTTTAACATCTTATTCTTTGGCATTAGCAAGATGAATGGTTCCTTGAGACCTGAAATTCAGGATATTAACTTTAGTTTCTAAAAAGAGAGACCAGTTAAAAACTAAATCCATCTGAAGTGTTTTTTTTTCTCTTTTCTCAAGCCATCATATGACTTTTTGAAAAACAAAATCTTATTTATCATGTGTAAAGTCTTGTTTTCCACACAGTACTTGAGGCAAGTGTGTGCAAATTATTTTTCCTGTCACCTACTGTCGTATTTCCAGGTGCTTCTTCAGAAACAAAATGGTTGTAAGAAGCAGAGACTTGAGGGGAGGGAGGATTGGGAATGGTGTTTCAGAGCTTGTAAATTCTTAATATTGTTTGTCACAAAGTAAAAAGTTTGCAACATTGCTATCTCCCTAAGGCATGCACATCTCTTTTCAGTCAACAATGCCAAATATGTTTTCTCTAGAAACTTCAGTAGAAAACAATATGCAACTCAACTAATACCAAACATTATTTTTAGAGAAATAAACAAAAGGTATAAAAATCAATTAATGGTTGTAACCATTTTGAAAGATGTGTTATTTCACGATAAATAGGGGAACACAAGCAAAAATAGTTACATAGTTATAACCCACAGATTGGCAAAGATGTAAAATTCTAACAATATCAAGGATTGAGGTTTTCTGGAAAACAACTGCTCTTTGACAGACAAAATGTATGCAGTAATTTTAGAGGCTATAAACTGAAGATGTACATACTGTGAGGAGTAATATCAATGCTGGGTATCTGCAAAAGAGATTAATCATCTGCCAAGAGAGATGGGAACATAGATGAATTGGAAACAGATTAAATGCTCACCAAAAGGTTAAATGTTGCACATAAAAGTAACAACCACTTGCATGATTCAGCAGGAATAACAAACTGCAAGATCATATTTTCACAGAAATTAGAGGTAATTGATGAAGTGATAAGTATATAAAATGTGAGGGTACTGTGTTTAAAGAATAAAAGAATTGAAAGTGTATTTAGGAAATAAGAGCCTGTCAAAGTTCATGGAAAACTCCTGTTTTTAAAAGGATCTAATAGAATTTCTAGAATTCAAAGGAGTACATAGCAATTGAATAAAGGCAGAGTTAAAGATGTAATTAGTAAAATGGAAGATAGGGCAGAGAAAATTAGAATGAAGCTATGAGAGACAAAGATATGGAAGGAATTAAGATGAGATTAGAGCATAGAAGATGATAGTGAAACTAAAAAGGTTCCATAAGAAAACAGTAAGGGTAGAAGGCTGGTATTACATGAGATAATAAGTACTTTCACTTAGAACTTGTTAAGGTCTCAAGTAAGTCCTCAGATTCAGAAAGGCTCGAACATCACAAGCCCAATAATTAAAGAAGAATCCACACTTAGACAACCCATAGCAAAACTGAAAAACCCAGCAGAAAAAAGTAGGATATTAAAGTCAGAGAAAAAAGATAAAACGCCTAGAAACTGTGAACATCTCAACACCAGTAGAAACTGAAAAATAATGGTAATAATCTCACGTGCTGAGAGAGGATACTCAGCTCATAAGTGTAAATTCAGAAAGATTACCTTGCAACAAAGACATTGGAATAAAGATGTTGTCAAACAATAGGCATTTTTTGTTATCCATAGACTCAAAATCTCACAAAGGAAATTTTGCACTTTTGAAAGGTGGCATTTCAGGGAGAAAGAAGAAAAATGACCACAGGTGCAGAATACAAAAGGAAAATGTCAACAAATAAAAATTTAAAAATTGAGTAATCTAAATAAGCACTATTTGTATAAAAATAATAAACATCTAACTTGGGAAGTTACAATCAAGCTACAACTGAAATCCTAGAAAACAGTGTAGAAGTTAGGAGAGCAGGGATATTAGTTAAAACATTCTAAGTGACTTATATTTTTTTTCAGAAGACAGAGCTACTGGTTGTCCTTGAATTTTATTCAGATTTAAATATCTTTGGTATTCATTTTAAAAATTAAATATCTTTGGTATTTGTGGACATATCTTTGGTAATCATTAAAGGAAAATAGAATGATGAATTCTGAAAAAGAAAAACAATCAATCCAAACAAGGCGAGAAAATTGATAAAGGAAAAAAATGAGACTAATAGAAAATACAAATTTAGATGATATAAATGAATACAAGTGAGTGATTAATAATTCTTGTAAATGGTATCAATTCTATAAAACATTTATGGTCAAAAATCAATTTTGAGTTGATTTGTATAAAAGATATAGCGGAAATAAAAGCACATGAAGGCAGGCTTAACATAAGTGGATAAATATAAGGAATAAATCAAATAAGATAGCTCTTAGAACAATACAATATTTATAAAATAGATTTTTCCTTCTTTAAAGTTTTTATTTTTTTGTATAATTTTTTATTTGATATATATATATGTATATATATATGTATATATATATGTATATATATATTACAGTAGAGTATGTTTGACACTCATACATCAAGTGTACCTTAGTCTAATTAGGATCCCATTCTTGTGGTTGTACATTATGTGCATTTTTACTGGTGGTGTTTTCATATATGAATATGGGAAAGTTATACTCTATTAATTCTACTGTCTTTCCTATTCCCATTCCCATTCCCTTCCCTTCATTCCCTTTTGTGTAACCCACTGAACTTCTATCCTCCACTCCACACCCCTTGTTGTGTGTTACTTTGTGATGCTAGGTCTCGAACTTTTGAAACATATTTTTACTTTGTCAATATGCTTCTATTAGGTTTGGCCCATGAGAGCAGTAAGGGGAGTCTGGACAATTTTGCTGAAGTATGTTATTTTAGCACTTTATAATGTGATTTAGACATTGGTTTACAGTGGCTATTTAGGAACTCGCTCAAATTTTCATCTGAGTCCCCATAAAAATAATGAAACGATAGAACCTCATATTTTCATATGAAAATTCAGAATGTATTGCCCTATTGTTGGAATCTAAGAGAAATTGTTTTTAACTGATTTCAAGACTAATGAAATAAGAACAAAGGGCAATTGATGGTTTAGTCATGGTCTGCAGGCAAGGGAGGACTCCATCCCATTGATTTATAGAATATTTGGTTCTTTGTCCCATAACTCTATAGTGATATAGGGAAGAAATTTGATGTTATTTTTATTCATGATCCTTTACAAATTGGCTGTTTTTTCCTTCCTGAAAGCATTTGAATTATTATTTATATTTAATATTCTGAAATGATTTATCAATTTATTTTACAATAATTTATCTGGATGTCTTAATTTTCCTTATTCTATTTACAAGTCACAATGTGGTCATTTCTTATCTAAATTCATGTATAACTTCAGTTCTACTATATTCTTACCATTATTCTTTAGAAAATTCTCCTTCATTTTCTTGTTTTGTTATTCTTGTTAGTTGGATATTGAACTCCTTAGTTGGTCTTATTCCCTGAATTGTCACTGTTGGATCACCAGTCACTTTTTTAAATTAATTTTTTCACACATACAATGTCAGTTATCTTTAATGTGTATTGTTTCTTGCATATATATTTGTAATTAAAAACAATATTTGTAGAGATACTAGCTGGTATCTGTCTTCTGCAGGCTTTCCCAGAAATGAGAAAAAATATCTCAAATTTCAGAATGTGCTAAAGCAAAACTGCCAGGGCATTTTCTTTCTTTCTTTGAAGATAAACAACGTTTTTGGTTGTATTTAAAATTCTGTTACTTTTCTCTTTTTTGCTAAAGGGATAGATAGTTGCCTGGCAATCATTCTATATACTAAAGTGGAAAGTTCCATTGTTTAATACTCATTATTCAAGTGTTCTACTTTTCCTAACCATGTTCTTTCAAATTGCTGCTTCAAACTATTTTTTCCAGGATCTACTCAGCTACTTCCATTCCTGTATGCCCATTTTTAGTAGGTGGATTTCTATACTATATACCAAGTACCATTCTTCTATGTGATATCTTATAGAAATTTGAAGTCATATTATCTATAATTTTCTCCATAGTAATTGCCAATATTTGGGTTCATGTTCAAATAATGTCTTTTCATTCCTAATACAACATTCCTAACGCAGTGTCATAAGCGTCTACCTCTCTCTGTCAGCTAAAACTTCCCTTTGTCTCCAGAGAGTTCTACATAATAATCTAGTGCAAATATGCCTCTATGATGTTTAAAAATTTATCTCAAATCACCACCAACTATAAAATTAAATGTGTACCTTTAATTTAGTCAGTAGAATACCTAAAAATATATTACCAACATGATACCTGAGTATGCTTTAAATAGTTTATTTCATTTATTTGACTATGTTTTTTCTGTCTTTTCCAGACCATTTTCCTCTGAGGAAAGAGCCATGTTTTATTTACCTGTGTATCTTAGTGCTAACATAAGTTTTGGCACAAAATACTATTTGAATAATCTATTCAAGGAACCTTTTGAAAACCCATACTGTAAGTTCTGGATATATAGGTTTAAACAAGACACACTGAATTAATAGTCTCATAGATAGTTGTCATTTTTATCACCTTCTATCCATTTACGTCCTGACATATTGTGGTTGTGCTTCACCATTTTTATAAAACATCGAGAATATTCAGAATTCCATGCCTTCTACATTCCATTATAGTGGTTAGGATTTCTAGTAATTAATAACCAAAATCTTTGTGATACCTTGACATCTGGGACTTTGGGAGGGCCTTAAACAACCTAACTTCAAGATTCTCTTTGTATTTTGCTTTCACAAATGGGTCCCCTAGCTATTAAGCCCTAGTTTTCAAGAGACTGGGCATAGTTGCTGCTTGTCTCTGAGTAGTAGGTTTCAGTTCCCTGAGAGCTAGCCATGGAATCATTTGAATAAGCCAATCAAAGTATCCCACAGTAACCAGGGGTAGGGGACGGCCCACCATTTCAAAGCTACAATGCCTGCCTTCACAGTCCCCAGTTGTTCACTCTGATCCCAGGTGGTGAGGGTCCTCTTCCTCCTGGCTGTGAATCCCTGTGACTAAATGTAGCTTTTGATCTCATCTATCCAGTCAGTGCTTTGTGCATGTGTGAAGTTATCTCTATTAACATAGAACCTTCTTTGTCCTGCTTCTTTATCAATGATGTAAATAGGAAATGACTAAATGATTCCTCTGCTAGAAAATTTATATCTTTCCTTCTCTACATTTGACAAAGCAAAGGACTTACCAGACTAAAGTGAGTTCATTTGTGAAGATTTCCCAACTTTTTACTGAGATATGTCATCTTCTTCATTCTTGCTCACTTTTATTCAATTTTCTTGTACCATGATATAATTTTTGCTAATGTGCATTGTCTTCTTCTATACACTGAGCATCTCAAAGGGGAATTTTTGTTTGTTTCCCTAGTAACTAGTAAAATTCACAGTACTTAAGTGTTTGTTCAGAATTATTTGCCAGAAAAGTTAATATATTCAAATATATTTTTTAAAAACTGTGACAGCAGCCATTTACAACCCTTACACTGGGGGTCAATCTTTTATGGAACTTATGATTTAGTAAAACTTGGCAATCTAAGATTGCAAGTCATGGCAAGGAAAAGCCAGATAAGTTCCTTATATAGTTGATGCACATAAGAAAATATACATGAAATAATATGACTAACTTGGAATGTCTTACGTACAATTGTGTACTATTTTAGAGATTTCTTTTTTATGATGGAATGCTGACATAACTAATTAAAAATAATTTTCAAATATCAACTAGGAAATACCATGTTATAAAAACATATCTCAAACAAGCAACTAGATGCTGAAAGGTCTAGTAGATTTAGGCAATATAATTATATTGAAATTGCTGAGGAACTATTTAAAGTCAAATGTGTGACAATCTCTCCTCCATTCAAATTGCTTCATTGAGTGAAAATAGTAGGAAGCCATTGAAACTTTCCATCATTATTTCTTAACATCTTATTAAATACCTAATAAATAATGGAATGCAGACTAGACCAAGTGGCATATTGTTAAATTCTTGCACTAAATTTTCTGAGACAAAGTCTTGGAATGTGTGTTCTACTGATAGATTTCTATATACCTCAGTAAGTAATGCAATTTACCAAAAGAAGAAGTAAACTTATCCATGTGGTGTTTGTTTTGAGTTATGGGTTGCCTGTTTTCTTATAGATGAGAGAGAAAAAGAAAAATGGAATAGAAATATGGACAAATGGTAGGGAAAAGAAGAGACAATGAGTGATTGATTAGTAGAAAGTACAACATTCCTCTGACTTTCAGCAAGAGAAGTACAACATACATAATTTTAGATAATGGCAAGAGAGAAAACATTTTATTGACATTATACACAAGAATCATTCTTAGGTGGGAAATAACATTTCATAGTGATATATTAATTCACAGCCCATATCTATTAGACTTAGCAATGTCTAATTGCATCAAGTAGCTATTGCTATGAAATACATTGTTTGAAAACTCCTGGCATAAAACTGCAATCATTTATTTAGCTAATGGTTTTGCAATGTGAAATTATGGGCTGGGCCTAGCTGGGCCTAGCTGGGCCTAGCTGGGTAGTTTTTCTACTTGGCTTGGCTCCCTCATGCTCCCTCAGTTTTTCTCATCTTGACTGAATTTTTTTTTTTTTCATATTTCTGGGGCTTTTTGTAGGATACCTAGGATGAAGCTCTAGTTCACACATTCTCTTACTGCCCAGCAGATTAGCCCAGGCTTATTCATTTGGTGGCTGAGCAGAGAGCCAATAGAGAAAGAAGCCTGTAAGTTTTCTGGAGGGTCTTGTCCCGGATGGGATACACTCTCACTTGTACTGCATTGTATTTGCCCCCCAAACCATAAAGTCATCTCAGATGCAAGGAAAAAAGTTACACTGCAAAAGATGTAGGTATAGAGAGGAATTAAGAATATGATCCTTATTGCAATTTGTTACACAAATATACTAAAATGGAGACTTTGAGAACTAAGTTCTGGGAACAATGATGATGAAATATTTTTAAATCAGAAATTCTTTTTTCTCTTAAAATTTGATCAGTATTTATTTTAGATTTTTATTTCTACTGTTTTTTTCCTTGAAAGTATTGATGAAATGAAAATAGTCAATTTTGCTGAAAATATAAATAAACTAATTTGAAAGGGAATGTAAATTAAGCTGCCAGACTAAGTTATACAAGTTCATGGTCTTGAATTGATGTTATTTTAGCTATATATAAATTTTCCAGCTGTTAATCTCTATGTAGTTCATAGGTTAGAGCATTTGAATATAAATCATTTAGTGATAAATTTGGTATTTTATTAATATTATTAAAATAATATTTAAAAGGTTAAATTAATAACATTAAAAGCCATAAAATCAATTTTAAGTATATTTGTTATTAGAGAATAAAATTGATAGGTTCACTTCATGATTGGTAAAGGAGATAATGTTTTGTCTTAAAATTGTCATGATGTAGCAAAAAAATAAATAAGACTAAGTTCTATGCCACTCCCTATTATATAGTGAATGATCAGCATCAATCAAGGTTGTTAATAAAACATAAATTAGATAAAATTTCTGCATAATTTCTGCAATGTGTCCTAGACTACCATTCTCAGTTTCATAAGATAAATATTGATTTTAGGATCAGAAAAGCGAGAAATCGTGCAAAACATTTTCTAACTTGGTTTCTCACATCCATAGAAAATTACTATAATACTTATTTTTAGTAATCTGTATTTATATATTGGAGACTAAATAAACGGATGCTAAAATGAGTTAACCCTAGAGTACAGATTTTTTTTTTTTTTAAGAAAAGTTGACTTTGACATGATTTGCTGAAGGTGGGAATTCCAGTAAAGATACTATTATAATATTTTATGTAAAATGGTCACTATATTGTTCCCTGAAACAATAATAGAAGGTAGAACAATGCAATTGCTTTTATCTAACCTAAGTTTTAGTGTGTGCCATTGCTGAAAATTATGTTTAACTTGAGCACTGAATAACAAATCTCCTACTAAATGGAGACACAAATTTAGTTTAAGCTTTAGATTCAGTGAAATATAGAAAGCTAAATAGGTTTTCCTTATCTCAATACAAATCTAAAAAATATTTAGAGGAATAGCTGATTTGAATGATAGTGCATTCCCCCACCCCTTCCCTCCAAATTAAATGGGCTATTTGGTCATTGGCACAATCTATGGGCTGTTGTTTTTGGAAACTAACAGGAAACATTGGAATTCATTGAGGTTTCAACCATAGGTATGAGTCTAGCATTTAGTTGCACTGAATTTTTCTCATGGATTTAATAGAAAATATTTTAATTTCATAACCTGCCAACGTTGATGTCTCAATATGAATGAAACACTTGGGTAAGTCAATTTCTTTTTCAAGTCTACACATTTCTGTATTTTGGTCATCATTTTAAGTTTTGTTGTCCAATTAAGTAAAACTGAATAAAGGATTTTTCTTAAAAATCAATAAAAAGCCAAAATATAGCTATTTTGGTGGACAGAATGTTAAATTATCATATTGCCTCCAAAAACTTGTTCTAAGCTTAACTATTTTATTATCTAAGGCAAAAACAGAAAATTTTGACATGATCTATTATCAACCTACTACCTGACATGTACTATGTTAATTTCCTATTTAGAACCACCATTTCACATCGTATTCTAAACAATGATGGGCAAAGCACTAAGTTAACTTGTTCGGATGATGACAAACACAATCGCTTTCTGTTAAGTTGGTAATTGAATGCAAAAACTGGACTTTTTAAGAAATATTTCTTAAGTTCACAAAATTTATGTAAAGCCTATGTAACATTAACATTAAAATAATAAGTAGTAAGTCTAAAGAGGGATGAAAGGTATTTTTCTAATTCAAAACTTAATTGCAATATTCTTATATCTCATATACTATTTTATTTTAACTTATTTGGTACTGGGATTTGATCCCAGGGGTACCTAATCTCTGAGTCACATTCTCAGCCCTTTTTGTTTTTTATTTTGAGATAGGGTCTTGCTAAATTGCTGAGGTTCTCACTAAGTTGCTGAGGCTGACCTGAAACTAGCAATCCCCTGCCTCAGCCTCCCCCAGTGTTGGAATTGCAGGCATGTGCCACCACACCTGGCTTATATTTTATACAGTATTTTAAGTAGCTAAATTTCAATAGAAGTTATCATGCAGTACGGTTTCATCCTTAGAGACTTGTACCTATATGCTGTAACTATGCAAGTTAGGATAATATTGTGTTGAGACTTGACTGATAACATTGATCACACGGAGCAGTCAGTCATGTAATGGGCACTAAATGATTTGCCCTTTTGAGGGTTTCAGCTGACTAGTTGAGGCATTTGATGTAATTTCATCCTTGTCAGCTATAGATATAACGGAAGCTGCTTTAAAGTAACACATTTTTAAAAAGTAGAGGAAATTTTTAAAATTCCACAATTTTAATGTTCACCTTACTCCCTGAGCAATTATTCTTTCTGGTACTCCAAATATCTAGCATTTTTTTTTCCAGTTGAAGACAGGAGTTTTTGAGGGAAAATGAATAAATGAAAATGAAATTCATTATTCCTTTGACTTAAAAGTTATCCTTAGAGGGTGGGCAATGACTGTCCTTCACTTACTGTAGTTAGACTTGTCTAGCTAGGCCATGGTCTGATGAGCTGAGGGCAGGAATCCTCATCTAAGATCATGGCTGATAAGGAATAAACCAGACAGGGTTCATCAATCTCACAAAACAGAACAAATCCAGGCTAAATTTAGCTCCCCAAAATTTATTGTAATACTGATGAGCCAGGCCTAATGTAGAGTATTTATTGGATGCTTAATAGGTAAAATGAGTATTCTCAGCATATGGATTGTTTCATTTAATCTTCACCATAACCCAACAAGGTATGATATTACTATTCTTGTTTGATAGATAAAGAAGTAGAGAATACAGAGAATTAAGTAAACTGCCCAAGGTTACACAGCCAGTACAATGGAGTCCCCAGGATGGGAGTCAGGGCTGTTCTGGGTGATTGCACACTTAACTGTCCTGCCTGGGAAGGACAGTTGAACTAAGCCTACACCAGCCATTTTTAAGTACTTGAAGTTCTTTGTTCAAGAGTCAAAACTTCAGGAGGGATATCCATTGACTTAGTTGGATCTTAGCTAAAGAGCACTAAGGACTTTGAAAGGATTCCTACATAATATACAAAAACAGATGTTTTTCTCAAAAGGAAATGGAAATGGCATTAAGAGGAAGAATGGATGACAGGTGTTTTAGTCCATTTGGACTTCTATAACATAAATTCAGTCCATCTGGGTATCTTGTAAACAACAAAATTTTATTTATCACAGTTCTGGTAGTTGTGAAGCCTAAGATCAAGGCAGATTTAATGTTTGGTGGGAACCTAATTTGGGGCTAGTTTATGGCACCTTCTTGCTATCTTCACATGGTGGAGTGACTAAGCTCCCTCAGTTCTCTTTTATAATAGTATGAATCAAATTTGTTAGGGATCTTCCTTTTAACCTAATCATCTCCCACAGGCCCCATCAAGCTGTGATGGCACATACCCGTAATAGTAGCTAGTCTAGAGTCTGAGGTAGGAGGATCACAATTCAAAGCCAGCCTCAGCAACTTAGTGAGGCCCTGTCTCAAAATAAAACAAAATAAAAAGGGGTGGGAACATGGCTCAGTGGTTAAGCTGAGTTCAAAACAAACAAAATGCCCCATCACCCAATAACCTTCATGGTGGGAATTAGGATTTCCACAGAGTTACCATCCAGATAATTGAAGTATCTAACCAACTATGAACAACATGCAAGTTTTGAAGTAGTGATAAGTTCACATCACTTTCTAGTTAAGAAGCTGATGAAACATTTAGTAAATTAACTACTTTTTCTTTTCTAATTTAGGTTCTGTGTTGTCCCCTGAAACAATAATAGATGTATCCTGTATCAATTTTTCTTTGCAAAGGTTGAAATAAAAGTCTCCAATGCTACTTAGAAACATCTTTTCTAAAGGAATGTCTATACAAAATTGATATCCTGGTCTTGGAGCTGAGCACTGGGCAGATCAGGTAAACAGCCCTTCTTCTCTCAGCAAGACTTCATCATATTTGAGTGCACCATGCTATTCACTAGCAGGGGACCAGAGAAAGCTAAAGAAGAGTTGTGTGATCTAGCCACCATTCCTATTAATTCTTTCAATTTAATATCTTAATGTTGCCAAGGGGATCTTATGATAAGAAAGTGAGAAAATAAAAGCTGAGAAAGGCCAAAAAGGGGACAAAGGACTACAGGGAACAGTGGCTAGAAATCTTTCATGAAATTCTCTCTGATGCATGATATATTCTCTTTCAATGGGAAATTTGCTTACAGGTGCACTTGTGACCAATTATTTACATCAACCCAAAATATTTGGTAAATTTTGTTTAGTTTCTTCCACTGTGATTATTTCATGGCAAATTCTTTTTTGGTTTCATTTCTTTGTATCTGTTCTAGTTTTAAAAGACCTAAGGGCAATTTTTTGTCTAAAAACTATCACTGAGAGTCTTTTAGATTATTTTCCATAATGTTCTTATGTTTGAATAGCTACTAATTCTATTTTTTTAAGTTAAAAGAAAAATGTTATACAATTTTCTGAGTTCAGATTGTTTTCGATTTTCATCTCTGTGACCAAAATGCCTGACAAAAACAACTTACAGGAAGAAAAATTTGCTTGGATTTATGGTTTCAGAGTCAGTCCATGGTTAGCTTAATCAATTGCTTTGTGCCCAAGGCTAGGCAGAACAATGTAGCAAAAGGATGTGGTAGAAGGGAGCTCCTCAGCTCATGGTGTCTAGGAGTGGGGCTGGAGAAGAACGAGAAAGAGCACTTGCATCAGTGAAGTCAGGGAAATAAATTCCCAAGGACATGCCCCCAGTGACCTACTTCTTCTAACCCACCCCACATGCCCACAATTACCACATAGTGGTCTTTCAAATGATTAATCCATCCAATGGCTGAATCCACTGATTAGGTTATACCTCTCATAATCTAATCATTATACCTGTGAATACTGTTATATTGTCTGTCACATGAACTTATTGGGAGATACCTCATACCCAAACCATAGCACAGATAGACATTATTAATTATGTCTAATATCACTTTTTGTTAGCCTCAACAGAGACCCACTAACTTCTGTCATGTGTGAGTGGAATCCTTTGGTACCAATAAAGGAAAAAGCAAAGTATGAGTGAATTGCACGATTGCCCAGCAGTATAATTTATTTAATTATTCAATTATATTAATTTTATTATTAACAACATATTTGTTTATGCATATGTTATTTTAACTAGGATGTAAGGTGACTTACCTTTGTATGACTAAACTTAATCCAATCCAATCTACTGTGAATAGCTAATGTTTTGTCAATATTTTCTAGACTTATTTATAGAGACACTACTTTTATGTTTGGATGTGGTGACTATAAAACTTTGACAAAATAGTCTGAGATTTTAGAATCTATAGTGCATAATATTAACTATTTCATCAAGATAAAAAAACAAACACCCCCACAAACAATAAGGAAGATTGGGCAACACCTGGTCTTCTTCATGGATGGAAAAACAGGAGGGGACAGCAAAGCCAGAAGCTGATGATGAGGACACACAGTGTTTACTCTTAATATCCTATTTCAAGGAGTATTTTTTAAAAAAAGAGAAAATTATGATATCCTAGAATTACTAGGAAAATAGAAGACGTTTCTCCCATCTAGTAATTGGTGAATGAATGAACTACTGCTATAGATTTTCCCTTCTCAAACTCCTCAAATAAGACCTACAGTTACTCTCTACTCTTACTATACTTTGGTTTTTACTTCCACTTCACTGAAAACTGCTCCTGTCAAGGTCAAGAACAAACTTCTTTGACACAAACACATCTGGACGTTTTCAATCTTCAGCACACTAGCTTCTCTATTATATTTGATTCTATTGGTTCATTGTGTCTTCTTTTTCAAACACTTCCTTAAAATAATAAAAATTCACATTTTCAAAAACATTTCATAAGTGATCATTGTTTACTAAAGGCATAGTAATAAAAGGTAACAGTCCTGATCATCAGCCAGCACCACCCACCCCAAACTTTCCAGATGCAAATGATATGTTTTTAATTGTTTTTGTACTTGCTATTGTAGTTGTGATACTAATACAATAATTAATAATTTATCAATTCTAGACTTTATCTATTTTATATTCATTTTTATATTATTTGGTTAATTTTATATTCCATGAATACCTTAGCTCATACCTTCTCTTCCTTTAAAAGCATATTTTCTCAGTATAATTATGCATGAATTTTTGGATAAAATTTATTACCTTTACTCATGAAAATTTGAATATTTTTCATTTCTGAATCAAATAGTATACATGATTTAATTTTTTTCTTTTCATTTACAGTATCTTATTATTTAATTTTTTCAGAATATTTTCACACCTCTGTAAAGTACTTCTCAATGCTATTTCTCATCTGGGAAAATCTATTAAATAATTTATCAGTTCAATTATATTTTTCTGGAGATACCTTCCTGGAACTCTGACCTTTTTTTCCAGCCTGAAGAGTTCCACTAGCAATTGCATAGCTTTTGTCTTGGGAATTTTTGCCTTTTTGTTCCCATGTTTGTTTTTCTTGGTTTACTCTTTTCTTGATGACATGTAATTCTCCTGAAAATAGGCCAATGGGACACAAAATATATAAAGATTTGCATATTAAGAAATTTATGTATTTTTATCTAATCACTGGCAACGATTAAGAGAAACTGAGGCAGCACAAATTGATTAAGAAAGAGTGTTTATTTGGACTCATCAGAGTTGCATCTCAAGAGGCACAAATTCAAATAATTTGAACATGCACTTAGGCTTACAGGCTTCAAGTGTTTTAAAAGCAAAAATCACAACTGAAAAGGGGGATTAGATCAGTTGTTTGTCAAGAATTTACATAGGTCCAGTTAGGGTAGCAAGCTATCTTGTAAGAAAGGGATTCAGTAACTTAATGTATATGTAAAGAAGTTCTCAGAAAGAGAGGAAATGAACAACAACTTTCTTGGGGAGGAAAGGGAGTCACACAGGTAGATGACCCTGGTGGCAATCTGCAGATTCAACATGTTCCACTGTAATGAACAGTAATGAATTACATTCATTCCACTGTAATGAATGTAAATGTAACTCTCAAGGATGTGGTCAGGGTGGGCGTGGGGGGGAATCCATGTGTGCTGGGAAAAGAAGGCACAGCTTGAATGGGGTCAAAAGCTTACTTTGGGGCAGACATGAAGCCTGGTCTGTACCGTCCTCTCATCCTAGTATTCCAGGGTGCCTCAATCGGTTTGAGCTTAATTTTTCCACATTATTTTACTGCTGGTTTAAATGGGGGAAGAACTGTACAGTGGATTTTATTTTCACTTGGAATTTTGAAAGCAAGACTTCACTGTTTTCAGCTTCTTCTGCAACTTTGGAAAAGATGAGATTGCATCTTTTATTTTTCTCTGTGACCTTGGTTTTCTTGGGAAAGCTTTTAGGGCTTCATTTTTATCTATTTGATATTTTCTAAAACTGTGTCTCAATCTAGGGTTATTTAGTGTAGGCTTTTCACCCAAAATGTGGGTGCTTGAGTAAGCATTTTCTTTAGTTCAGAGGGTCTTCAATTTTGGGAAATTTTATTTTTAAATTGTTTTCAGTAGTTCCCTTTCCCTCCCCCATTTTTTTTTTTTCATTTCTATTTTCTGTTCCTGAAATTCCTATTGGTTCAATGCTTCACATTCTAAATTAATGCTGTCTTTCCTACTATTTATTTATTTTGTCTGTTTTATACTACAAAACCTCTGTTGAATTTTTATCATACTTTTCCATTATCATAAACTTTGAGTAGATCTTTTGTTCTCTCTGTTTCTTCAGATGTTTTTGCTAATAATCCACACCTTCTTTTAGGTAGCAACATCTTATTTCATTCCCTGTGTTGTCTCTATTTTTTATACACTACCCCCACCTCACCTCTCTTTGTCTTTTTCCCCTGTACTTCTTGTTAGAACCTCTCTCAAGTGTCTAATCTTGAACTAAGGCATTAAAAACTGATGGCAAGCTAGTTTTGTGTAGCTGTAGCACTGGCAGGGCTTGGAGAACAGAGAGTCTGTTCTTGGCAAAGGAGTCCCAGTTTTTGGTGGGAAACCCTTGGGGTCAGCACCTGCAAGTGTTCCCCTGGGCTGGAGGGCTGGAGAGAGTGGGAGCAAGAGTGTGGAATAAACAGGGTTACTGGAGTGGTGGAACTGAGAGGGAGAGAGGATGTGTGGGAGATTTCATTTTCCATAAGAAAAGCTTTCAATTAATCCCTGTGTTTTCAATATGCTTCCTAACTGGCTCTCTTTTGTTTCCCAGTTCAGATCAGGGATCTAAATCTCATTCATTTATGAAGTTTGGGAAGAGAGAGGCTGTCACCTTTGAATTGCTCATAACTTTGAATAATTCCCTCATTTTAGGCTTTACTCTTCCTAGCTTGCCCCTGACTTCAAGGGTGACTGGTGCTTTTGAGTTCAGAAATTCAGAGTTTTGTTCCCTCTGCAAACACATTTTAGGCCTTTTTTTATGTGTTATCTTTATGTGTTCTCTGATCTGTTTCCCATTTCTTCTTAGCACTCCTTCTTCACATATCATAGTTCCTTCATTTTATCAAAGATGGATTTGTTTAGTTTCCTCCTCCTTATCTGGCCACTTCTTATCTCACTAAAGGGCCTCATGACTTTTACTCTATTTTTTTCATATCTAACAATATTGAGCCATGATGTTTCTATAGGATTCTCCTCTTCATCTCTATTCTTTGCCCTAGAGATGAACATTATGGCTTAATAATACTTGTGTTTTCATGATTTCCAAATTAGTATCTCTACATTTCTCAACCCCTTGAAACACCCACGTATCTCTTCCATCAGTATTTTTATTTCTCATTTGTGTTTTTGTAATACTATATTGTAAGTCCCCCAGGCTAGAAATCTGAAAATATTTCTAACCTAATTCTTATTCCCTTACTTCCATATGATATTAACGTTTTTGTACTTTAAAATAGTTTCTTTCTCTCCACCTCACTCGAATGGCCCTATATAGACTACCTTTGATTTTTCTCCTGTATTTTTATAATATTTTACATTATTTCTTTCTCTTTTTTTAATTCTAGGTTTTTCTCCGCAGTGCTACCGATATTTTGAAAAAATGTGCTCACTTTTCTTTTCTGCCAACAGTCCTTTATCTGCTTATTGTCTAACTGTGGCCATGTGATTCCCATGAGAGGCAGGAGTTCAACAGCAAGACCCCTTGAGACCAGAGTTCAAGGCTGAGCTAGTTGGTAGCTGGTGGTGTGACATACAGGGATGTGAAGCATTACCTTTCACCAACTTACTTATTTGACATATGGGCATGATACTGAACTCTTGTAGGTTGCTTAAAAGACTAGAGATGACATGTACAAAATCAACCTTGAAAGAAAGAAATATGTGGGGCTTTTTTCACTTTTTTCTTCCTTCTTATGGTCATCATTTTTTTCTTTTCAATTTCTTTCTTCTTTTTACAGCAATTATGTCTAAATTTCTTAGTAGTGCACAAGAGGTACTTTGAGATTTGATTGCGGCCTTCTGTCACTTATCTCTGAGCACACAGTTCTCCAGGCAGGCAGAAACATTACTCAACCTCCAGAACGTGCCGTGCTTTTTCATGCCTTTGTGACTTTGTGCATGCTGGCACAACTTATGAAAACACTCAGTTTTGTGAGATTTTTTTCTTTTATTTGCCTCCTCCAGTAGGCTGTGAACTCCTCATGGACAGAAACTGTTTACTGATGTGTACCCGGTGTGGCTTACTTAGTGCCATTCACAAAAGTGATGGTCAAAAAATAATTAAAACACTTGTTGTGATGCCATAAGCTAATCCTAGGACCCCAGATTTCTGTCATATATTTATCCCCTTTGTTACTTAAATAGTATGGTTTGTCACTGTCCAGAGATTCAAGAACATATTATTAAGAAAATAATGAACATAGAGTTAGAATAATTTGGGGCAATAGTCTTTTAACATAAATTACATAAAACACGAAGTTTAAGAATAATACAAACGAAAAATGGGTTTTATTGCATTTATAGGACAGCTATGATTAATGTGAGGTGATTTTTAAAACTAACAGTTCCTCCATTACCTCGTTTCTCATATTGAACTGGCTTAACATAACTCTTCATCCATTTGCAAGGCACTGTTACATCCAAGGGATTCAACTGATAAATATATCACTATATTTAAAAACACTAATTTTGTTTTCTTTGTTTAATGTCTAATTCTTATATTGGAAAATATGAAACATTAAATAATTCAAAATATGAATAAAGTCAAATGGAAGGCTTCAACAATTAATATGCGGAATATACATCCGAGTTATTTTCATTCATGATGTGTTTCAGACAAAAAAATGATGAATGTCATTTTCCAGAGTTCCAAGTACAATAGAACTATTCGAAATTGTGGTTTAAAACTTGAAGTTTTTCAAAAAGTTTTTATTATAACTTGTAAATATGTGAATTAATAAACTCTATTTTTAAAAGTAGTTTCAGGTTGATAGCAAAACTGACAAGACAGTACAGAGAGTTCCTAATATCCCATGTCCTCATATTATTTGTGAACAAAAATAATTTTATTTCCTCCTTACCAATTTATATAGATTTTATTTCCTTTTTCTTATTGCATTAGCTTGAAATTCCAATACAATCTTTATCAGCAGTGGTGAGAAGTGATGTCCTTGGTTTACTCCTGATCTCAGCAGAAAAAATTTATGTTTTTCACTATCAAGTATAATATTAGAGTTTTTTCCTTTATCAATTTGAGAATATTCCTCATATTTCTAGTTTTATGAGAGTTTTAATTATGCTAGGTGTTGGATTTTGTCAAATGCTTTTTCTATACCTGTTGACATGATCAGTACTTTTCTTCTTTAACCTTAGGATGTAATGGATTACATTCATTGTCTTTTAATGCTTTGAATATTTGGTATAAATCCTTCTTAGTTATAGTGTATAATTTTCTTTAGCCTTTGTTACATTTGACTTAATAATACTTTGTTCACAATTTTTACACCTATATTCATGAGTAAAATTGGTACTCGTCTTTCCTTTCTTGTATTGTTATTGTAAAGTTTAGATATTATGGTAATGCTAAACTTATAAAATAATGAGGGAGTAACCATCTACTTCTCTCTTCTAAAAGAGAATGTAGAGAATCGGTATTATATGTTCCTTCAAGATTTGATAGAATCTATACAGAACCCATATCAGTCTGGTGTTTTTTATTTTTCAAGGTTGTTAACATCTATCTGACTCAATTTCTTTAACTGATGGTCAGTCATTGTCTGATGTTAGTCTTCTTCCAAAATTCATATGCTGTTTTTGTCAAAAGACAGTTGTCTAATAAGTGGACTATTTCCAGACACAAAATCTACTGGTGCCTTGACCTTGGACTTGCCAGACTCTGGAATCCTGGGAATTAAGTTTCTTTTGCTTGGAAGACATTTGTTCTATGATATTTTGCTATGGAAGCCTGAATAGACTAATATATATTTGTGTTTCTGTTTCATCTTGTGTACATATTGGAAGATTATATCTTTCAAGGAAGTGGTCCATTTCACTTAGATTATCTAATTTGTGGGCATTAAGTTGTTCATGATATTCTTTTATTATCTTTTTTAATGTCTGTGGCATCTATAGTGATATTGCTTCTTTTACTTCTGGTATCAGTAATTGTCTTCTTTTTTTTTTTCCCTTGGTTTGGCTTTGAAATTTTATTGATCTTTTCAAAGAACCAACTTTTGGTTTATCTGATGTTTCTTTATTGATTTCCTGTTTTCAATCTCAGTGATTTATGTTCTAATTTTTATTATTTCTTTCTTCTGTTTATTTGGATTTAATTTTCTCTTTTTCTAAGAAAGAAGCTTACGTGATTTATTTTATCTTTCTTCTTTTGTAATATATGCATTCAGTGTTATAAGTTTTCCTTAAAGGCACTCCTTTTACTGCATCTCACAAATTTTGATGCTTCATTTCTATTTCAATTTATTTAAAACTATTTTTAATTTTATCTTGAGATTTTCTCCTCTCCTCGATCATGTTTCTTCCTCCTTCTCTCTCTCTCTCTCTCTCTCTCTTTTGCTTATACATCATTTAGAAATATGTCCTTTAATATCCATGTATCTTCCTGTTATTGATTTCCATTTATTTCCATTATTATGTGAAAACAAACAATATGGGATTTATATTACTTTTACATATATTAAGGTATGTTCTTTGGCTCAGAATGTGGTCCATCTTGGTGAATGTTCCAAGTCAGAATAAGAAGGAGGTGCAATCTGTTATTTTTGAAGTAGGTTATGGATGTTAATTATATCAAGTTCATTGATGATATTGTTGAGATTCTTTCTTCAGCTGTGTCTAGTCTACTAATGAACCACAAAAGACACTGTTCATTCTATTAAAGTATGTTTTTAATCTCTGGCATTATGTTGCTTAGGATTTCCATCTATTTGCCTACATTGTTTATATGTTTTCTTAAGGGGAGATTGGTTAAGAACAGAATGTTCTGATGTATTTCAAAATGGTTAATTAAAAGAGACATGACAACCATACTACCCTGTAAAGTTATTGTAAGAATTAATCACATTAATATATTTAAGAATAGTAAAAATAGTGTAATATATTCTTAATATATTTAAGAATAGTTATTGTAAGGATTAAACACATTAATATATTTAAGAATAGTGAAAATAGTGAAAACTTTTCACAGTACTGTGTTCTTAACAGTGATTATTAGGAATTGCTGAATTAAGGAAGATTATCTAATAGATTTAGATACCAAATTATGTCTTCAGCAGCAGTTTATTAACTATGCTATAAACTTCTTTATGTAGATGTGAGATTTCACAATTGATGAAGTTGATTGTAAAAGGGAGTTTAGGAATTACCTCACTGTTTTGTTTTATGCAAACCCTCCCCATTTTGTTATGTAAAATAATGTAAGTGAATTGTCCATAACAAAACTGCATGATCCTCTCAGTATAAAATTAAGTAACTTGTGGCTTATGAACTGACTTAGTATTAATGGCTTGGACAAATCCTCGGTTTTGATATTCTTACCTCAGTAAGATATATAATCTAGAAAATACTTGTTTTATTTTAATGAAAACATACAATCAACCATGACTCTGTGTGTGCGTGTGTGTGTGTATGTGTGTAATAAAATATGACAGTAGGGGCTGGGGATGTGGCTCAAGTGGTAGCGTGCTCGCCTGGCATGCATGCGGCCCGGGTTTGATCCTCAACACAACATACAAACAAAGATGTTGTGTCTGCCGAAAACTAAAAAATAAAATATTTAAAAATTTCTCTCTCTCTCTCCTCTCTCTCTCTCTCTTTAAAAAAAAATATGAAAGTAATGTATAAAAGAGCTACTGGTGAAATTTGCAGTCAAATAATTGAGAGTTAGTTAATGTATTCTCCTTTGATGGTTCTTCTTGTTTTCTTAGTTTGAGTTTCCAAATAGCTCTTCTCTATTAGGATGTTCTTTCTGACTTATTCCATGCAATCCTGTGGTTTATAGTATTATTTACTTGTTGATGATTTCCAATGTAAATGTCCAGGATGATTACTCACTCATGAACTTAGATTCTCTTTGAGATATTTATCAGATATCTAATTCAAATATAAAACTCAAATATACATGAGATAGAATTTTTTTTAAAAAATTATTACATAATATAAAATAATGTATATATAAATATACATGTAAAAATATATGCATATATAATATGTATATATATCTATACATATTTATAGTCCAGAACATTGAAAAGTTTTAAAGTATCAAAACAGGCATACCAGGCTTTCAGAAATCATATCACAGTTTTCAAAAAGAGAGGAATATTTAGATAAACAAGATTTGAATGTCACCATTGAAGATAAATTTTTTAAAAATAGATGTGAGTAGTTAGAGAGGAAACAACTTCCTTAGAGTGGGGGAGAGTGGGTTTACTAAGAAGACACATTTTGATGGAATATATTTCTTTTTGTAATATAGTTACTCAAGTGGTGGAACAAGTAATATAGAAAATTTGGATATTAACAATTTAAAAATGTATATTCCAAGGGAAAGACATTTGTAGTACCTGATAATAAATTAAGTGAATGTTTAATCAGTGGAACCACTATACCTGAAGAGTCCTGCAGATTGTGTCACTGCCAGCCTGTAGGACGTTGGTCTCAAGTGGTATCTCAGTACACCATTGAATTTAAAATTTTTATAACTTCTTTGAATGTTTATGTCAAAGTAATTCTTGCTAAATTTGCAGACTGCATGAACCTGGGAGTATAATATATACATTAAGTGACAGAAACACCATCTAAACTAATCTCCATGTGCTACAAAGCTGTTCTGTGTCCCACAAGATAAAATCTATTTGGAATAAACTGAAGTATTAAGGTTAACTTCTTTTTTTCTTTTGCTGGGGGGAGGGTACCAGGGATTGAATTTAGGGGCACTTGGCCACTATGCCATATTCCCAGCCCTATTTTGTATTTCATTTAGAGACAGGGTCCTACTGAGTTGCTTAGTGCCTTGCTTTTGCTGAGGCTGGCTTTGAACTCACATCTTCCTGCTTCAGCCTCCTGAGCTGCTGGGACTATAAGTGTGTGCCACCATGCCTGGCCACTTTTTAAGAAAAAAAAAACTTTATAGAGCAAAATCATATCTATAAAATCAATATGTAAGAATATTTATTGAGTAGTTATGAACTTACTGTTAACCATCTTTCATGGATTTGTTTTTTTTCTCTTGTTTTCTGACTAGATTATCATTAACATTTTATTTATTTCTCAGTGATAATTTAAAAATGGGCATTTAAAAATTGAAGTCATAGAATAGTATAAAAGATGATAGAAAGTTTTGAAAGAGGATGACCAGAAAAGAAAATAGTTTTCTAGAAAATACAATATGTTACCAAGTTGAGAATTTTTAAACATTTGGGAATGTTATAATAGAGGTAGGATATTTAATATTATGAATGCTTAGGATAAGATTTACACAAATTTTTATTTTCTTTCCAATATTTATAATCACTCTGTCCATCTTAACTTTTATGATTGTCTTCTTTGGGCAAAACTTCTATAACTCTTTTGAGCTGAAGATAAGAGTCATTTCTAATGATTTGTTATGACTCCCCAAATATTTTTGCTGCTTTCCTGGTTTCCATCATATTGTAAAATACAAAGGCTTGGATAACTGATACACAATTTCTTAAATTATTCTTTTGAATGTTGTTTTCATTTATCTCTTACATTTATGCAATGTGAACTTTAATATTTTTCTATAATGTTTTATAACAAGATGAAGAGTTTTGCTTTTATAATTCATTGTACATATGACATTATTTTAAAAATATTCTCCAAAATACAATTTGTTTTAAAAGAAAACATTCACTAGTATTTTTTGTGGAAGATTCTACACTGATACGTCAGTTCCTTTCCTGGTCTACATTTATTTTTCCTGTATGAAAAAATGCTCTGGAGCACTGATGAAATATTAGCTCTGTCACTTTTGCTACAAAGCTGGATAAATAAATGCAGTTCACTTGGCATGATCAAGCATATAAGTAGATACTTATCTAGTCTCTTTGGTCAGGGATAGGCTGAGTCTAGGACTAGGCTTTTGGGAGCCCAGAAGCCCCTTCTAGAAGAAGACATACATGAATTTTGCAGTTAAATTACATGTGCATAATTTGTTACATTCTTTATTTCTCCATTATCCAGACTCAATTTAGCATATAAACTCTCATTTCTGTTTCATAATGGAAAACTTAGACTTGCCCAGTAAAGGAAGCTCAGTTACTTTTGATTAAGCCTTTGTGTTCTTTACATAGTTAGTAAGGATTCTTAGTTATTACCTTCTCTTTTGTTACTGTTGTTTCAGGGTTCCCAGGAATCTTGAAGGCTGATATAACTGTAGACTGTTCTATTCCTAGAGCTTGGAAGTGATTGATCCTTTTCACATATAAGCCATTATTATCTTGTTTATCATAAAGATATGTTCTTTGTTTTCTGTCCATACTAGTATCTTCCTTCAAATTGAGTGTGTTGTGTTTGAAACCCTTAAGAGACTTTCCTATTATTCATGGGATAAAGAAATCTCCTCAATAGAATGCTTACAATATATTTAAAATGACACTGAGTTGTTTAAAATGAGCTAAGTTAAATTTCGTCAAAGAATCTCACGACATACCTTGAGTTACTTGTAAAGATTCAACAAATGGGAAGAGGTCAGTTATCACAGTGTAGAAAAATGGGGAGAAGTAAGTAGAGAGATGAGTTGCGCTTCAACTGCAAGTCCAATGTTACTATTCCTACTAAAGCCTCCGAGAAAACAGCTCTAACAGAGAAAATACAGATAATAAAGTCAAAGTGGACAGAGTTGTCACATTATAGGGAGAAAGCACTCCCATGCCAAAGAGCCACTCCTAGAATTTTCAAGTAAAACTGAAAGCCAAACGCATTCAGAGAACATTCAGTAACAGAAAACATTCCATTGAAATCACAGGTTTAAGTGTAAATCCTTGTTTTTAAAAAGCGCATTTTCTAGAATCTCTCTTTTGTTATATTTATTTTTGAATTCCATTTCTCTAACCTATGTCCTTCTATAAGTCTCATTCTAGTGTGTTGACATAATATAATTTAATATAAATACCACCCAATCAAAATTTATAGGATTTCATACATATTTATATACGATCTTGATTTTTATTTATGTAAGTATTATGTGGCTACAGAGCTTACCCTATTTTTGTTTTTTGCAATCTTGCTTGTAAGAGTTGTATTAATACTTTTTCTGCTGTCTTTGCTTCTAGCTTATTCATTTCCCTTATAAAGACCACTTAGGTTGTTCCCAACTCTTACAATCACAATCAACATTGAGATAAACAGACTTACACATGTTTTTTAAGGACTACATGAAAATTTTCTTAGGATATTTACTAGGAATAAAATTACTGGATTGTGTGATACACAAACTTATTCTGCTTTGTTTAGTCAAGGGAGATTTCTCTGGAAAATGACTACAAAAGTTTGTGGTAGTTTACATTTTTCCATATATCAGTTCTTTGTCATCACTTGGTGTTAACTCATTTTTAATGTTTTGATAATATGATTGAAGTTAAGTGGTGTCTCATTGGTGTTTTAATCCTGGTTTTACTGAATACTTGTGTAATTGAGCATCTTTATGTATTTAAAGATCATTCAAATTTCTCTTATAGGAATTGACATCATATTTACTGGACCTTTTATTGTTAGGTTAATGTTTTACATATCTCTTTTAGTTAATTAATTTTTAAAAGCATAGATAAAACAGTCAATTAGTAGATTGGGAGATGGTAAATATCTTCTATTTGACATCTTCTATCTTTAGCTATATAATCCTTCTTTGAAGAATACTTATTCTGATTTATATATTCAAACATCAATTGCTAAATTTATGCTATTCTAAAAATTTTTGTTGATGCATAATAATTACACAATAATAGTGGGAATCATTGTGACATATTCATACTTGTATAATTTAATCAACTTCATTCCCCAGTATTTCCCCTTGCTCTCTCCTCTTTCCTCTTCCTGATCCCATCATTTACCCTACACAGGTATCCTTTCTATTTTTGTGAGATTGCTTTTTTATCTTTTTTTCTCTCCAGCTTCCATATATGAGAAAAAAATACGATTCTTACTTTCTGAGTCTTATATCACTCAACACAATGTTCTTCAGTTCCATCCATTTTCTTGTAAATACCAAGGTTTCATTCTTCTTTATGACTAAATAAAACTCTATTTTGTATATATATAGTACATCTTCTTCATTCTTTCATCTCTTTACAGGCAGCTGGGCTGGTTCTATAACTTGGTTATTATAAATTGTGCTACTATAAACATAGGTAGGCCTGATGTCACTATAGTATGTCAACTTAAATTCTTTTGGATAAATACCTAGGAGTGTACAGCTCTTGGACATGTAGTGTTCCATTTCTAGTATTTTGAGAAACATCTATAACTGATTTCCATAGAGAATGTGCTTATTTATAATCCCATCAATAGTGTTTAAGGCCTCCGAACATTGGTATGCTGGTAAAGAGTTAAATACAGCCTTTTAGGAAATAAATGAAGAACCTTTATTTTGTTGTCTTTGCTGATATCTACACTGCAAATATCTTCACCATGGATAATTACAATCTTCTAAATGACTTCAACTAGTTGGTGAAATTCCTAACATTTTAACTATTGGCTCTTTTGAGCTTACAGGAGCTGAATCCAACACTGAAAACCCCACTAGCAGCTATTGATTGAGGGTTGTTTATCAAGATTAAGTTCACAGCATTTGTGCAAGTAGCCAATAAACTCTTTTGGCAAGAGAATGCCTCCATTTAAAATGATATAGGCACTGGAATTGGGACCAGCTCTGTGAGGGGAGATATACAATGCAACATGAGTATCATCCAGCTTCATAAGCTATTATCTGGAACAGAGTAAAAATCCCATCTATTGCTCAACTATTTCCATCTCTGTTTCTATTATCAGGATTTAATATGTCTTAAAAATCTTTTTGGACTTGTTCCCTATTTCTTTTATAAAAATTTATTGGTTATTTGCAGAGGTTTTTTTTTTTTTTTTTTTTTTTTTTTTTTACTTTCAAATTTTGATTTCATTGTATTTTCTGATGGATTTTAGAAAATTTGTGTATTTAATATATTTAGTTTCTAAATTGCTTCCTTTTAGTTGTCACATATGTGTATATGATTTATTTGTCTGTTTAATTACATCTTTTTAAAATATTCCATAGTTAGTTTAACATTTTTCTCTATAAAGAGTCTTAAGCAGTTTTTCATATGTTAACATCTAGGTAATTCTTGGGGTTTGATGAGATTGTGAATAGTGGCTTATATCTGTCATTCTATCTAGTTAGTTATTTCTGCTATAGATTTTTATTATTGATATTTTCAAGTTGCCCGTATATACCAGCAGTCAAACTTTTTGATCTCAGGATCCCCTTATAATCTTAAAAAATATTTACTCCTTTCTAAACTTTTTTTTCTCTTTTCCTTTTTTGATTTTTTTTACTAATTGTAATTACACATGTTGATCCCCAAATTATTGAGGTCAAAATTAGCAATAAGCTTTCATTTATGTGTGGTGATATCTTTTGTATTAGAAACTATAACAGAAAATTTAAAAACTGTTATTGGTTCCCTTAAAATAAAAATAACCTATCAGAAGTTAATATAAATAATGCGTTACTATCTTGTCTGTTCCTAAAATTCTCACCTGGCTTCCTTTCATTTTTTAAAATTTTTGTATACATTTTTTCCTTGACTTAAGTTCAATCTTTGGCATTCATTTGCTGTAAATTTTGTCTCTTATAGATAAAATATTTCTTTTCTCTTTTTGTATCAAGGCTGAGGGTCCTATTTTTTAATTAATACATTTCATACATATATATTTCTATTATTAGAATACTTAATATTTATATTTGATGTATTATGGAAATGGGACAATATTTGGTCTTATTCTATCATTTTATTTTATATTTATGTTTTATATTTCTGGTTATCTTATTTTATATTTATGTTTTGTGTTTTTGTATTTAAGTTTTGCTTTTTTGTTCTATTTGTTTTATATTTAATTTTAATCTGAGATTTTAAAAAATGTCTATTAATATTCTGGAGGCAATCTCTTATTTATTAAGAATCATACTTCAGTTTACGTTTCTGTATACTGTTCTGGAACATATCAGTATCTTATGCTTTTAGGTAATGTCCTCAGCACCCTCCCCTTTCTACTCTCTTAAGTTTTTAATTGCTCCCCATCTCTTACCCTTGCCATTGTGGTTTCATTTGTTATTTTTTTTTTCTTCTTGGTGGATTTTGTGTATTCCTTTTTAGGAAATGATAAAATGTTCCAAGTTATTTATTCCAGCCTTTTTTCATTATGCATTTTAGCAGTTTCTTGATTTATTGTATTTTCTTGACTTATTTGTCTATTTCCAGGATATTTTAAAGAAAAATTTATGTGATAAAATGTAAGGTATTTTTGCCTGAGAATACTTCATTTTACCCCCTTTGTGCTTTCTAGTTTTGCTATAAATAACTTCGTGTACATTTGAAAACACTGACTTTTTTTTCCTCTTAAAATGTTAATTTTGAGTAGCAGTTATCAATTTGATTTTTCTCCTTTTGTTAAAAGATTCAGGCTCTTTTTCTGAGCTTCTAGATGTGGGACTCTATTTGATACTTGTTTAACTTTTATTCTGACCTCATTTATTGCTTTTTAATTCTGGGAAATTTGTAGTCTTATTATATTTTGTTTGTTTTCTGTTAGGGTCTATAAACAAGTCAAGATGGCACCTGGCATTTTGCCAGAGGGAGTGGTTTGTGAAGTGTGGAGATTCCTTATTGGTTGACTGTTGTATCTAGTTTATGTTAATTAAGATAAGCTGTGTGTAATGTATATATACCCCTCCTGTCCTACAATAAACGGCTCCCACTCCTGCTGTATCAATGTACACAAGTTGCTCGTCACCCCCCACCCCCCAACCCCCCCCCCGTTATTTTGCTGCAGCCGGACTGCGGCACTTTTCAGTGCTGGGGACTGAAGCTAGGGCGTCACACATGCTAAACAAACTGAGCTATAATCCCAGCCAATTGTAGTCTCATATTTTAAAATATTCTCATTCTTTCATATTTTTTCTTATTTTAGACTCCTATTATAAGAATAATGACACTTCTCTTACGAAAACACACACACACACACACACACACACACACACATCTTAATTTTTCTTTACTAAACAACAGAATTAGTTGACATATAAGTTATTCTTCCTAGTGGGGGGGGGACACAATTTCAAATGATATGTTGAAATTAAGACTTTGTAGTTCCATAGATTGTTTGAAGGATTATACTATCAAAAATGTAGGTGCTTTCTACTTTCAGTTTCAGAAGGAGATACTAAAATCTAAAGAAGTTATGTAATTTGTTCATATGCTTAACAAAAAAAAAAAAAAATAGAACCAGAATTTAAACCTAAACCATTTAATTCTAAGTCCTGAGTTCTTTTCATCCATGATGTTGTCATATCCAAATATGTAAAATCACTATTGATACATTCCTATTTCATCAATGATTTTAGAGGATAATTCCAAAAGTTAGTTTAAAAACATCCCTACATAATGCCCCCAACTCATTACATAGAATTCAAATTCATATTTAAACCCACCTAATTAAACCCTTCATTGAAAGCATATCACTCCAGCTTTAGATAGAAATCCATGAAATACATTAACAGATTTATGGGCCAATGTTTCAAATATTGTATTAACTGAAGGAAATCAAATGTCCATTTTTATAATGGGAGAGTTTGTTTTTTCACTTTTTCATTAGAAATATTTTACTTAATTAACTAACAGAAGGCAGTTTAATGCACTGATATCGAGATCATTGTTTTCACAAAAGCATCAGGAGAACACATTATTAATTGGCACACATGAAAAATTAGGTCTTGAATTGTCTAAATGTGCAAATAAAACATAACATATGTTAATACCATACTGAGAGCAAAATTTCCATTTTCTGTTAACTAATGATTCCATTAATAGATTAAAGAATTCTTAGAAAATAAATAAGAGTTAGAATTTATATGAATTAGAAAGTCAAAGGAAGTCAGAATTGCAGTGAGATGATAATGCCTCTTTACCTCATAGGAAAGCATAGGTGAAATGGTGACAGATTTCTGCATTAGCATTTTATACTTTCAGTGCTACAGGGGGTTTGGGAGACTTTAAATACAATATCCCAATACTGATAAGAAGAAATCAAGATACATTATGTGTGTATATATGTATATAATATACATATATACACACAGATGCATACTTTTTTCTGTTTTTTAGAATGAATTTTGATATGAAGTTGTTTTGATTTAATAGTACTTTCATGATTAATTCATTTGACTCCTTTGGATTGAATTACATCAGAATGTGCTAAAATACATAATTTTCCAAAGGGGAAAAGACAGAAAACCATGGATGTTTCTCACCAGGTGAATTTGTATTCATCATTTCAAACTAAGAATAGAATGAGGACCTAAGTAGCCTTGTGTTTGTCAAGTCACTATTCCTATTTTGGCAGAGAGAATAGATGATTTGGTTGGAAAATAAATTACAAAATGTAAGAATAAATATGAGACTGAATACTAGAAAAAGCAGGTAAAAAACTGTTAGCTGAGAATGGTTCTTAAAGAATCAGTGATAATACTGAATTATGAAAACATTTCTAATGATTATGAACAAAGGTGAAAATAAAATGAAAAGAAGGTAAAACAATGGAGATGATAGAAAATGCATTATTAGTAAATACGTGTTAAGGAGACAGATTATAAAATATTCATATTTTATATTAACTGGCATTAGGAACTTTAAAATGAAATGAAAATGTGATGTGGGTTTTTTGATTCTGTTCAAATCTTTTATCTTAATTAATCAAAGAAAAAAAACAGTAGTAGTTTTTGTAGTTTAAAAAAGAGGACTTGGAGAGAACAGATACAATGTTTTCTCTCAATGAGCATATAACATTGTTGGCATTACATAATGGGCATGTGAGTGTTTCAGCTCATGGATCCACATAAAGAATGGACCAGAGTCACCTGGAGGTTTCTTTCCATAGCACACTTCCAGGATTTTGAGTTTATTAGGCTAGGATAAGGTCTGGAAATATGCAAACTAAAAACGTTTCTTCCAATAATTTGCAACTAGTTTGGTACATACTGCAACAGGCAAAAATATCATTAATCGTAAGACAAATGTGTATTGTGCTTCAGTTACGGAGAGGAAACTGTTGTAGGCTCTTGCAAACATATAAAACATTCATTTTTTCTAGATTCTGTTCTTAAAGGACTTAATGTATTGAAAGAAAGTTGCAATAACAGTGCCATAAAAAAGGTAAAGCATCACATTAAATGTGAGAGCAGATTGCTTCCCCTTTGGGAGAGGGAAGAATAATTGAGGCAGCTCTCTGAACAGGGCCTTGATAAACTACTTGTCTTAACAGGCTCCACGTGAAGAAGGCATTCCAAGCATGAGCAATAAAATGAGCACTCACAACACAATCTGATTCAGGATAGATTTGGGGAGAGGAGAATAACATAATTTAGATGAAATTAGTGGCCAAATATTTATTCACTAAATAGATATTCGTGAAGAATAAATGGTGAAAAACAAAGCTTGGAATAAACTAGTTACAGAGCAAGTAGAGAGAAGTGAGTAGATTCAAATGGTACTCAAGTAGAACTTAAAGATTAATTAAATGTAGGCTTTATCTCAATGATTAACTTGATTAGGGCAGAATGTGAGGTAAAAGAGAATTGAGGGATCATTTGAGATTTCTGATGTGAGTCATTACCTGCATTGCAATACTAGTTATTTGTGTTGGGATGCTTCTTACGTTGCAGGTACCCAACTTGCTCCTTTCATGTTTGCTTTCAACTCAAATAAAGTCAGTATTATAGTCCTTTGTTGATATCAGTATTGTAGATCTCAGGGTTAAAGTGTGTTAAGAGGTAGTTATATCATCATGGAGAGACCAGGGACCTTTTCCAAACTTGATAGGAGCATATTCAGTTTTTTTTTTTAATATTTATTTTTAAGTTATAGTTGGACACAACACCCTTATTTCACTTGTTTATTTTTGTAAGTGGTGCTGAGGATCGAACCCAGGGTCTCGCACGTTTGAGGCAAGCGCTCTACTTCTGAGCCACAACCCCAGCCCCCACATTCAGTTTTTTATCTTATTAAAGATAACAGGAATCATACAATAAACTAATTAATATTCTACCACTGCTAGTGGAAAAAGATAAATTGGAATTTATATTCAAAATAAAGGTATTTTAAAATTTCATAGTTGTTTTAGATAAGACATTGAATTTGATAAACTATCCTCTCAATTTTAAATCTACTGTTATTTTGTTTAACATTGAGCTTTAATCTTTTCTAACATAGTTTATTGCTCTAAAGTTAGCTGAATGCTTGTGGGCAATGTTATTTATTTTAAAAGGAAATCCCCCTAAGCTATTTACATTTAGAGATTGTGAAAGCAAATAGAATTATCATAGAAGGAAAAAATCAAGTGTGCTTTTTGTTCTTAATTTTCACTCGAGTAGGGGTGAGTTTTTTTTTTTATATTCTTTTCAAGAATACAAAGAAAAGAATTTTAAAAAATCCAAGAAAACATAATGTTCCCCTTTGATTTTTAAAAATCTCTATAAGTGTGTTTTTTTCCATAGAAAGATAAATTAAAAATTGGGGAATATAGTAAAATCATTACATTAAAGATTACTATGAATAAACATAATATTCAATAATACTTTCTTCTGTTTCATTCTTCATATTAACAGGGAGTTGTACATTTTGTGAAAAATTTGATTAGCATTCCAAAAGAAAAAGGTAACTTAGAGCATATACAATTTAAACTTTTATAATAAATTTATTGAGGGTTGAGCAGTATAGTTACAAGATAAATACATTGTAATTACCATAATACTAACCCAGAATATCATGCCAGGATGTGATTTTCTGACATAGAATTCAATGCCACTCATATTTCCCCCAAAATTTAATTAGCACATACCTTTGATTGAAGAAAGATAATCTTATCAAAGTCTATTTCAAGTCTTTATGTAACCATCAGTGATAAAATGGAAGGGGTTAAGATTTTACTAACACTTGTGAGGTCTAGGAGATGTTTATAAGTAAGACCACATTCTACTGTCACCAATATATCTTGTAAGCCAAAAATTCAGTGAAATTCAATAGTATCTATTGACAAAGTTCTGAACCTTAGGATGATTTGAAGTAATAAAGAGAAGGATTAGGAAAATTTAGATATACAGTGATACATATGAAAGACAGATGTATACACAGCCAGGAGCTCTAGTAATGGTATGGTCAGTTTTTTTTTCCTTTTTATTTTTCAAGTTTATAGAGAAAAAACTGCTATCATTCTTTTGCTTTCTGTTCAACTTCACTCTAGTAGGATATATTAGACAGTTCTTTTCTACGATGAAACAAGCTAAATGTTAGACCCATATGAAAATTATAACTTTATGTAGATTCATAGAAAGATGAGTAAATTGATATTCATGTATTTCCATTAGTGTTCAGAGGTAGAGACAAGAACGTTTTTCTAGTCTTTGCATCTGTTTCTTGGTGTGCAGCAGTATGGCTGATAAGCACTGCCTAGAAAGCCAAAATTAGTGGAGATTATGTTCAGGCTGAATGAGGTTTCAAGCCTACAATGTGTTAAATACTCAGTCCATTTTCATGAAAATAAAAAATATGCCAATAATAAAATAATGTGATTTTTCATTATAGAACAAAGAAAAAGAAAAAGAAAATGAAATCCATGTGCAACCAATAAATAGCTACTAATGTAGTTGACACTGATATATACAGGTCATTTGAACATGTGTTTTGAGCTCTCATGTTCTATTTATATATCAAAGTTAACTTGTCAGTGAGAATTAGTGGCATCAAGGTCCTTAGGGTACAACTATTTTTGTGGCCTTAAAAGTCATTTTTATATCATGAGAAAAGTTCAAATCACTTTTCTCATGAAACAAAATTTACTTTGCATACCCACCTGCATTTTGACTATCTCTGCTCAAGCCTGTGCTTTGCCTAAGCTTAACACATGCCCTAATTTCTTTATTTTATTGTCTACGTTCTCTCTTATGGTGGTCATCAGGTCATTTCATAATTGCATAATTACATAATGAGGCATTCTCATCTAACTTGCCTTGGTCAACAAAATGCTGAGCAGAAGCCTTTAGGTGACAGTGATTGGCACTCACTTCACTCTTTCTCATGCATTGCACGTGGAGCCTTAGTGTACTGAAAATTTTAAACTTCTTTATTATCCCAGTACAACAGCCTGTCCTAACTTTACACAGTTGATTCTGCACTGAATGTGACTGCTTTACTCGATGTAGCTGATGTTTATGGGTCTACAATTTAATTTCCAAAAAAAATATTATTTTTCTTTTTTCTTATTTTTAAAAAATACAGAACATTATCATTTAATAATCACAGGAAACATATTTGTTAAATCTTTGAGTGTGTGTGTGTGTGTGTGTGTGTGTGTGTGTGATGGAAACTCACTTTATTTTTTTTTTTTTACTTTAAAATTTACCATGTACATTGCAAGGTCTACTTGTCTAATACAAATTGTATCTTCACAAAAATTTTGATTTTAAAGCATTAGTGAAAATAGCAATTAAAGTTATTCAAAACGCCAAGTGTTAAAACAAAAGTGTATATAGGCACTCAAAAAAAAAAAAGAGTCTGACATCCTATTATTGTCTTAAAACTATTATATTAGCTTAAACTGTATATCATATAATCAGACCATAAAATTTAGGGAAAATCTGTGTAAATTTGAAATATATTTTCTACCATTTTGAAGTTTTAAGTTTTTCTCATTAAATTGATATCTGTGCATGGCTATAAAGCAGAACAATATAATGATACAGCTGCTGCCCTAAGAACTATAAAATTAGTATATGAACCTGACTTTAATCACTTCAATTTTTCCTGTTTTTTCATTTCAATTTTTCATTTCCATTTTTTTTTTTTTTTTTTTTTGCAGTCTGTTATCTAAGATTCAGGGTAGAGCTTTAGTCTTAAGGGAAGTTGTAAATTAGAGAAAATTTGACTTCTGCTATCTCTGACTCATTTATTTATCCTTTGCCCTGTTTTCTGTCAACACTTCACAGATTTAACTCTTAGGTCTAAAGCCAGTAATTTACAGCTTTGCACAAACTGAAGTTCCAAGTTTTCCCTTTCTGGGGAATACATGCATTTCAAACGTGCCTGTGATGGTAAGAGGGGCCTTGTATATCCTCTGCAAAAAATTCAGAGGCCAGATGGGCAGGGTTTTAGGGAACAAGCAAATTTTAGGTTTCAGAGAACAAGGAACACTTTTTAGAACTTCTCAAATCATACCCTGTGGTGGAAACTTTACAGCCTACAGATGAGAAAGCCTGGCTTTGAGGTTCAGACAAAGCATGAAAGGGAGTTAGGACACTTCCTCTTGCATAGTTTTATTTGTATTCAGCTGTGTTTTAACTGACTTTCTAACCTTTTAGAAAACATTGTTTTAGATTCCCTGCACCACACAGTAGCTCTGTGTGAAATTTATAGTAATTCAAACAAAAACTCCCTCTGGCTTCGCATGACTGAACATTTGATTAAAATTATAGAAACCGAACTACCAGGCAACTCCTCTCCAGCTCTGTGTGGAACATCTGCTGAAGTAGCCTTTAGAAGTCAGACAGAATTGCAATGTCATGCTCTAGGGGAAATACACACAACATAAAAGTAAATAATGAACACAAAGCCCAGAGCTCATAAGGTGCAGGCCATATGTAAGCTGATATAGTAAACTAGAGGGCTTATAGATGTGTGTGTGTGTGTGTGTGTGTGTGTGTGTGTGTGTGTGTGTGTTAGTCTAATAAAGTGTAGTATCTAGGTTCAGTAAAATTTCAGGCAATACAAAATTTTTAATATAACTAATAAATGTATATTACAATTCAGTTTTTATACTTAAGTGTTAGAGTACCATCCATATACATTTAAAATACCAAGAGTTAATTATTGTATTAAAAACCTTTGTTATATAAACAATAAACTTTCAGAACCCAAAAAGCAAAAACATAAAAGCATAAAGCAAAATAAATAAAGAAAGAACTAAGGTATTTTTTTTCTTCTTCTTTTTTTTTTTTGTACTGGAGATCACACTCAGGGCTTTGCACATGCTAGTCAAGCACACTATCACTGAGCCACATCTCTAGCTCTAGATACAAAGAATTTTTCAAGAAATATAATTAGAGACATTGGGACACAGAAACACATGAAATATAATTGCTAACTTTTCAGAAACTTCATAGATCACTGACAGTGACAACTGGGATCCTGATAAACATTTATCAAGAAATTCTAAAGAAAATTGTAAGGTAGGATTTTTTTTCCTCTAAGTTAAACAAAAGTCATATTAAACCCATTGAAATAATAAAATGAATGATTATTAGTACTTTCATATTTTTATTTATTTATTCATTTATTAATTGATTGATTTTTAATTTGTTCTAATTAGTTATACATGACAGTAGAATGCATTTTGACACATCATACATAAACAGAGTATAACTTCTCATTTTTCTGCTTTTATGTGATGTAGAATCATATCAGTTGTGCAATCATGTATATACATAGAGTTATAATGTCTAATTCATTCTATTATCTTTCCTTTCCCCATACCCCATCCCCTGCCTTCAATCTCCTCTGCCTAATCCAAATTATTTCTATTTTTTCCTTGGCTCCCAGCCCCTCATTATAAATTAGTATCCACATATCAGAGAAAGCATTCAGCCTTTGGTTTTGGGGATTGGTTTATTTTGCTTAGCATCATATTCTCCAGCTCAATCCATTTATCTGCAAATGTCATCATTTCATTCTTCTTTAAGGCTGAGTAGTAGTATATTGTGTATATATACCATGTTTTCTTTATCTATTCATCTATTAGAGGGCATCCAGTTTGGTTCCATAGATTGGCTGTTGTGAATTGAGATGCTGTAAACTGATGTAGCTGCCATCACTGTAGTATGCTGATTTTAAGTCCTTTGTGTATAGACTGAGGAGTAGAGATAGCTGAGTCAAATGGTGCTTTCATTCCAAGTTTTCCAAGAAATCTCCATACTGTTTTCCAGATTGGTTACACAAGTTTGCAGTGCCACCAGCAATGTATGTATTTCCCCACATCCCCGCCAACATTTATTGTTGTTTGTATTCTTGAAAATTGCCATTCTGTCTAGAGTGAGATGAAATCTTAGAGTAGTTTTGTTTACATTTCTCTAATTGCTAGAAATATTGAACATTTTTTTGTATATTTGTGATCGATCGCATTTCTTCTTCTGTAAAATATGTGTGCAGGTCCTTAGCCCATTATTGATTGGGCTATTTTTTTTGTGTGTGTGTGTTGAGTGTTTTGAGTTCTTTATATATCCTGGGGTTTAATGCTCTCTCTGATATGTGTGTGATAAAGATATTCTCCCATTCATTCCGTAGGCTCTCTTTTTACATTATTGTTTTCTTCGCTGAGAAGGAGCTTTGTAGTTTGAATCCATCCCATTTATTGATTTTTGATGTTACTTCTTGCACTTTAGGAGTCTTGTTAAGGAAGACAGTTCCTAAGCCCACCGGGTGAAGATTTGGGGCTACTTTTTCTTCTATTAGGAACAGGGTCTCTGTTCGAGTCCCTAAGTCTTTGACTCACTTTGAGTTGATTTTTGTGCAGGGTGAGAGATAGGGGTTTAATTTCATTTGTTACATATGGATTTACAGTTTTCCCAGCACTATTTTTTGAAAAAGGGCTATCTTTTCTCCAATGAATGTTTTTGGCACTTTTGTCTAGTTTAACTGTATTTATGTGGGTTTTTCTCTGTGTCTTCTATTCTGTACCATTGGTCTATATGTCTGTTTTGGTGCCAATACCATGTCCCTTTTGTTACTATGGCTCTGTAGTATAGTTTCAAGTCTGGTATTGTGATGCCTCCTGCTTCACTTTTCTTACTGAGGATAGTTTTGGCTATTCTGGGTCTCTTATTTTTCCAAATAAATTTCATGTTTTTAAAAATTTCTATGAAGAATGTCTTTGGAATTTTAATAGGAATTGGATTAAATCTGTATAATGCTTTTTGTAGTATGGCCATTTTGACAATATTAATTTTCCCTATCCAAGAGCATGGGTGATCTTTCCCCTTCTAAGGTCTTTTTAAATTTTTTTTCCTTTAGTGTTCTGCACTTTTCATTGTAAAGGCCTTTCACTTTGTTTGTTAGATTGATTCCCAAGTATATTGTTTTATTTTTTTGAGGCTTTTGTGAACAGGGTAGTTTTCCTAATTTCTCTTTCAGTGAATTCATCATTGATGTATAGGAACATTTTTGATTTATGGGTGTTGATTTTATATCCTGTTACTTTAAGAATTCATTTATTAGTTCTAGAAATTTTCTAATGGAGTTTTTTTTGATCTTCTAAATATAGAGTCATGTTGTCTAATACTTTCCAATTTTTAAGGAATAATTACTTTAAAAATAATGATATAATTACTGGTGCCAGTATTTATATCAAACAATACTGGTTAAAGAGGAGTGCACATTTGGTATGGCATAGTTCAAGTCAATATTATTCATTATATCTACCTCTCTTTTAGGTTAAACAACCAATCATCAATACAATAAAACACTGTTTTGGGAGTAAAAAGGCACCCTCATACATTGCTGGTGGGACTGCAAATGGGTGCAGTCAATATGGAGATTCCTTGGAAAACTAGGAATGGAAGCACCATTTAACCCAGCTACACCACTCTTCAATCTATACCCAAAGGACTTAAAAACAGGACACTACAGGCACACAGCCACATCAATGTTTATAGCAGCACAATTCACAATAGCTAAACTGTGGAACCAACCTAGATGCCCTTCAGTTGATGAATGGATAACAATAATATATACACACTATTCAGAATTAAGAGAGAATAATCATGGCATTTGCAGGTAAATGGATGAAGTTGGAGAATATAATGCTAAGTGAAGTTGGCCAATCCCGCCCCCCAAAAAAACAAATGCTGAATTTTTTCTGTGATATAAGGATGCTGATTAATAATGTGGTTGGGAGGCCAGAGCATGGGAGGAATAGACAAACTCTAGATAGGGCAAAGGGAAGGGAGAGGAAGGTAGTTGGTATGGGGGTAGGAAAGATGTTGGAATGCGATGGACATCAGAGAGATGAAAAATTGTGCTCTATATGTGTAATATGAATTAGGATGCATTCTGCTGTCATACATAACAAATTAGAATTTTTTAAAAAGCAAAGGTAAAAAAAATATTGCTATTGCCCATTTCTCAAAAAAACTTTAAATATTCAAAGTTATTTAAATACTATATTTAGCAATTATATGACATAGCTTATTATTGAAATACTTCTGGTTATGTCTAATTAATACAAATGTTGACTATAGAATCATTGTTCTAAAACTCGTACTTGAAAAGGATGTAGAAAAGCAGAACTTGAAAGTCTAAGGCATAGCAAGAAGGTATTGAAGATAAGAATTTTGAAGAGTTGTGTTTTATCTGCGTTGTAGTTGTACCATTTGTTAACATTCACACAGTTCATTAATTTTAGCAAGAGATATAGTGTGAATAAAGACTGAAAAGTTTATAGAAATATTAGCAACTCATTGGTCAGTAGATATATTTTTATATAAATGGTTATATCAGACTTTATTTCAAATATATGCCTTAATAAAAATACTCAAACATATTCATGTAGGAATTTTTGTTTGACCTCACAGGTGCTCTCAGTGACTTGTGTAAGGATTAGCATTAGTGACTGCCCTGTTGCCATGCCTTAGAAAACCATGGTACTTGAATGACCAGATGAAATTTGCATACTGCTTAAGGATTAAACTTTAGAAACCTGATTTATTTGCTTAGGATGAACTTTGAGTTAACATTTTGGAATATGTTTCTAAATCTAGTTTAGGTAAGTAAATCCAGGTCCAGAAAAAGAGGAGGGAAATTAAAACTTCAGTCTGTGCACTACTGAAATAGAGACCAACAAGTTGCATTAAGGTGTAGGGCTTTTTTTTTTCTTTTTTCTTTTTTTAAGTAGAATGCTTTTTCATTAAGAAATAAGGAAAATTAAGTACATTTGTATAATATTGAATAAAACACCCTAAGGATGTAGAGAGAAAAATGTTGAGGCTATAATGCAGCCAACCTGATTATTACACTCTGGGATTTTGAGTACTCTGATTCAAAATCAAGGTTAGACAGTGGCTTGGCTCTCCAAGCCTTACAGAATGAAGAAGTGGAAATCCATAATAGAATAGCAGAGGACTGTGAATGAGTCTGTGTGTTGACTTGTTCGTGATGTTGAAAAGTATGACTTTCTTTTGCACAGAACATTTCTTCTACAAAACAATTAGTGTTGTTATTAGGAACTAATTGGAATAAGCAATTATCATTAGGATATATACCAAATAGCTATCAGTTTGCATTAAATCGTACTTAGATTTTATAACTTTGTTTTATAAAGTATTATTCTTTATAAAATGTAAAGGAGATAAATCTGAAATATTCAAAGTGCTCTGATTTGATTGATTCTTCAATAAAGTGAATGATTCTGGGAATATAGGCAAAGAGTTAGAGAGATTTCTACAATGAAGTTTTGCAGACTTACTCCAAATCAGTGATCATACTTTATCAAGCAATTCTTTGAATGATACAAACCAAACCAAATATCAAAATTGACAATTCTGTCATTTATTTACCTAAGCTATTTTTTTATTATACATACTCTGAAATGGACAAATAGTCTTTTGCTTTACTTCAAAAGAAACTCACTAGCATTAAAATTGTATAGAAAGGAAATAAACTACAGTAATATTGCTACATGAAATTTTATTTGACCTCAAGCATGTCTGCCTTTCTCAATTGGTTTCTGGAGAAAATACCAATTGAAATCACTGAATTAGATGACATATTTGAAAAAGGGAAATAATCTTTACCTAATATTTAAATCATCATTGATACATATGTCTGCTTGAATTTTATTTGGAATTGAGAAAAAGACAGAATATACAATCCAGTGCTTGATTGCACAGCAAATGTTTCTGCATTCATGTGCTGAAGAGACATGTCAGTGGATGGAAATCAAAACTAAGGTTTCACACTTCTTCTCTCTAGCAGAGCCAACTGGCTGGAGTAGCACAAGAATAAATGATTTATTACTTGTATGGGCAACATTAAGGTCAACAAGTATACCTTGCTATGGTACTCATGATACTCTTAAATATTGGGTTTGGATTCATGTATTTTTTTATACATACAAGGCAACTAAAATAATCCTTCCTCTTTAGCTTTCTTTCATTACCCTAATTAGTGTCCAATATGTCTCTTAAAGCTGCCCCACTTAAAATCACATTAAGCTAGTATATCTGATTCTTTGCATTGTATTGTAATTATAATATAAAGAGCTAGACAATTTATTTCTGCTATGTTCCTAGATTTTGTTAGGTTACTATTTTTAATTTCTTTTAAAAATGATGTCATTCTTGACTTCTTCCCATTTTTTTAAATGGACTTTTGTTACTTATCTTTTGACTTTTTCTCTTTTTTACTCTTTCCTTTCTCCCTTTCACTTGCTTTGACTTGCTGCTTCTTTTATTCTGTGAAGGATTATGTGTCTTTTCAAAACATTATATAATTTCTTTATTCTACCTAATTTTCCATTTTCAAGGACTTATCAAATTTTGTGCTTTCTTAAAATTTCTTCTGGACATTTTTTTTTCCCACTGACACAGATTAGTTTACTTGTTGTTACATAACATATTCACCTATAATTAGCATGTTAGTACAATGCCTGTGTATTACCTTACCCTGTTTCTATGGAACAGGAATTAAGGAACTATTTCCTAGGGAACTATTTCCTATTTCCTAGGTAGTTCTCACTGTGGAATCTCTTTTGTGTTCCAGGCAACAAGTCAGCAAAAGTTTGACTGAGGCCTGAGGACTTAGCCATATTCCCCGCAAATTATTGCCATCTCTTTGCAAGAAGCTTCAGACCCTTGGTAAGTATTTCTCTTTAAAGAGTGGTTTGAATTCTTTATGTGGCTGCTCAGTTTTTCTAGAGTACATGCAGAACAAGACAGAAGCTACAGTGTCTTTAGAACCTGGCATCAGAAAACACAACTTTAACCCAGTCAGTCCTATTCAGCATAAGAGAACAACACAGGATGTGATTACCCAGGGGGCAAGAAACATTAAGAGGCATCTAGGAGGTTATCACAAATGTACAGGATATATGACTTTCTCTCATCTCCATGCTGATCACTAAAATTTCTCAGTTGAGTAATTTTTATTAAGCACTTACTTTCCTTTTACATTGCTTCCTATATTATATCTCCCTGTCAAAACAAGTCTGTGTTTGCATTTTATCATCTTGCAATTGACTAAACTTTAAGTATCATATTTGTAGTATTTTAGCTGTTCAATATAAAGCTTTATAAAAGACAATGAGAAACACACATTTGCATGCAATTACTTTTTAAGCAAAATTTTTGTAACTTACCCCTGTAAGAATCAATATCAACTTTTTGACATTGTTGTTCAACTCTTCTTTTTAAGTTGACCACTAGTTTTTGTTCTAGATTACCCTTTCTGTCAGCTATCATTATTATTATTGTTTACACTACAGAGTCCTCTGGAAGCATTCTTTTACAAAAATATATCCCAGATCCTAACCAGAGGAAATAATTTCTTGTAAAAGCCTACACATGTACATTAATAGAATCTTTATTCACAATTGCCCAAACTTGGAAGCCATGATCCACTGGTAGATGAATGGATGAATAAGCTATCATATATCCAAACTATGGAATATTATTCAGCACTAAAGAGAAACGAGCCAATATTCCATGAAGGTAATTGAGGAAATGTAAATGTATGTTATTAAGTGACAGAAATAAATTTGAAAAGGCTGTATATCATATAATTTCAATTGCATGACAACTGGAAAAGACAAAAATATTTATAAATAACAAAAACATCAGTGGCTGTCAATGCCTGTTATTATGGGGAGAGTGTTGAATAGGCAGAACAGAGAGGATTTTTAGTCCAGCAAACATGTTCTCTATGATACTATGATATGGACACATGACATTCTACTTTCAAACAAACACAAAGAATACCACTAAAAATGATCTCTATTGTAAACTATAGATTTGGGGCATAATGATATGTCAGCACAGGTTCATCAATTTTAACAAATGTACTACTGTGGGTAGGGGATGTGCATAATGGGGGAAGCTATACATGTGTGGAGTCACGGAGTTTATTGTATATTTCTGTGACCTCTTCTCCACTCTCAATTGTGGTGTGTGTGTGTGTGTGTGTGTGTGTGTGTGTGTATGTATGTGTGTGTGTGTTGCTGGAGTTCAACCCAGGGCCTTGTACATGCTAGGCAATTGCTATACTGCTAAGCTACATTCCTAGTCCCATTCCTCTCAATATTGCTGTGAACCTAAAACAACTCTAAAAGAATAAAGTCTTTAAAAAAATCCCATATTCATTTTGCTTTTTCCTGGAACAGGACATTTAAACCACTATTACTCAGGAGCTCTATTCCATTTTATTGGAGAACAGCATTATCAGCCAAAACATGGTAACTTGAAGAACAAATCTGATTGCTTTTCACGAACCCTGAAGGTAGGCAGGTTGTTCTTCTTGAGGTTTAAGGTTTCTGTTTTGTGAAATATCAGATTCTGTGGTTATGTGAAAAAGTCACTATCATCCTTCCACTTAAAAAATAGATTCCTACTGACAGGGAACACTAGCAAGAGCATATTTGGGTGAGTTTATATATAGATAGAAAGTTATGAAGCAAGAAATTAAGAGAATAAAAATTAAATGATATGTTCATTTGAGAAAGATAAAGAGTCAAGGAATTCTAATTGATAGTTTTTTGTGTCTCACCTGAATTTAAGACATTTGTAAGTGAAAGTCATCTGATCATAAGCATGTTGGGTAAGAGGAGTTCCATGCTTTCCTTTGGTATCTACATATTTTGAAGCAGTTCACCTTTTTCTATTAAGATATCCTTCATAATTTTCATGAATAATTTCTGAATGCTTTCAACAAAATTGTGAGGCTTGCTGGTTGGAGCCCTATCTCTAGACAGCTCTAAATGGACTCCCTTACATGATGCTGTGCAGCTATAAACATGTTACTTAGAGTTGTCAAACTTCAGTTTCTTAATTTGTGAAGGCAAGATAAGAACAGAAGCCTCATGATATCAATAATATAAATTAAATATAAAGACATTCAATTAACATTGAAAGAATGAGTGAATAAATGTGTTATGTGTGGTATATTTTGTATGTGTGATATGGCCAAGACATGGGTATGTGTTTGGGACCCAATAAATGTTGGTTTAATGCTATCTTATTAATAATCTAATCTGTCTTCTTTTTATTTCAAGAAAATATTTAGTCTTTTTTACTTTAGCAAAGTCCTTCCAAACATCTAATGCTTTGCATTGTAGACACAAAGCACATCACTGAAGAATTTATTAAGAAACTTTGGGCAAGAAGAACTTTTGGCCAACTGAAAAATAAACTAGTTTTAAAGCATACTGACTTCGAGAAAATTATCGAATCTCTCTGATTCAGTTTTCTCCCATTAAAAATTGAGATAATAATACCCATCATTAGTAGAAATGTAGTAAGGATTAAATGAGTAGCTCATATTGAATAAAAATAAAATTTCTATTTTTTAAAGAATGACCACTTCTCAGTAAAATCATCTAGCATGTATTACCCTTTGACTCAACACACTACAAATGCCAAGAAGTCTCTCCATATCTCTGTTGGTAATGATTGTTCTTTTGGTGGTATTTGATTGGAAGTGAGATTGATTCTACCTTGGTGTGTGTTTGGCCAGTTTAACTTAATTTTAAATAAAAATGCCAACTTATATTTCTCAAACATTAGGTTTCATTAATGCTAAGCTGTAAAACAAGTAATGTGTTATCACAGTTCAGAATTAAGGGAATCAAATGTTTATAGCACAGATACAGAGTCTGCTGATTGTAGTGAATATGACTGAAGCTGTTGCTTAAGAACATTTCCATATTACAAGTTATTATTTTGGTAAAAACCTACTTCTAAGCTCATAGTCAGAATAATCCAAGGCTTGAAATGGGATTTAGTGGAACCCCCAACCTAATTTACAGACAGTGAGATATGACCAAGGATTCATGTAATGTGTCTGTATTCTCTTGATGAATTTTATAGAATAATTTGTTCACAGTCTTGTGATTTTCATGCTTTGCTATATTATCCATAAATTGACTAGGTTCTAGCCCTTTTTTATAAAAGTTTGTGCTGAAAGGATAAAAAGTAGGAAAAAACCACACAATATCAATTAAATACGAGTCTTAAATCCCTGCAGCTGTATTCTGTAGATGTATAACTTGATCAATTATTTCAAAGGTTACCTTCAACCAAAGTTAGGACATAAAGAGAAAGAAGGAAAAGAATTACTTGTTTGTTTATAAAAAAAAATAATTGTCATCAGGGTGTGATATAAAGCTGAATACTGGAAGCTGTTGACTATCAGTGGACACCTAAGCATAAGAATCGCTTCTGCAATTTTACCTTGGAGAATATTTCCCAAGCGTTATGTTTTGGCCTCAAGCTGATGATTAGCTAATAGAAGAAAGTAATTTTTTCTTGGAATTCTTTTTCACAGTTAGGAGCATGATGGGTTTCTATACATTCCCCTAAGCACTAAACATTACTCAGTGAGGGATACAGAATGCCATGCCAGATAAACCACTGATTCTTCTAGCCTTAGTAGCTCTTTTATTTTTAATGGTTATATCTTTGGTTAGGCATTAACATAGATGATGTACACAGGAGGGTTCAAACCAACTACAGGATGGCATATTAGCTTCAGTGCTTCTCTAGGTGAAAAGATAAAAAAATTGAACTGGAGAAATATTAATATAGTAGTCTACAGAAATCAATGGCCTACAATAAAGTACTTGAAATAGTATAAAGGCTCTACCTTATGGGTAATTAGGTACAATTTCTAAATACAAGTAAAAAAAATTATGCAGGACACTGATATCAAAAATCATGACTTTAGAAATAGAGAAAAAGATCTGGTAGAAGAAAAATTGTAGTTCAGATTAGAAAAGATACATTTAAATAAAAGAAACAAAGAGAAGATTTTAAAATATCCCTGGATCAAATGAGATGAGGTAAATAACATTTTTTAATAAAACAGAGATAAGTTCCAAACCTCCAATGAGATGATTACATGAAACAAATACTTTAAAGGCTTGCCGAGCATCTTACACATACTGGACAACAATCTAAATGAACAAATTAAGAACTAAATAAAGCTGTCTACCCTAATATCTTGAAATTCCCAGTTTGGAAAATGCTTTTTAAAAAGGGATAAATGCTCACTAGATGCATTTCTATAATGTACCTTCAAAATGCTGTGACTTTACATATTCTATCCTTTCATCAAACATATAAGGTCTGTTGCTGCATTGAAAGTTGCCTGAACTAAGGTTCAGAGATGTTCTTTCCATCTCACATAAACAAGAAATGTCAAAGTCAGAATTTTAGCAGAATTGAGATTTGTCTGCATGATTCTGAAGTCTGATCTCTTAATCTTCCTGCTACATCTCTCTCTCTATTCAAAAAGAACAAAAAGACAAAAGTTAAATTGAAATTCAAAGTTCACAGTATCCACTAGTTCAAAAGACTCAATTTGTGAGTACATATTTTGTGGTAGGTAATTTGCATGATGCAAAAATACAGAAGCAAATAGTCTGTGGTCTTGAGAGGTATCAGGGACAGGCTCAGAGAGATGAATACATTTGTAAGCAAATGAGTTATAAAAGAAAAGCTCAGGATAACTTGGAAGCACAGAGTAGAACCACCTGTGCCTCTCTAGGAAGTTTTTTTTTTTTTTTTTTTTTTCTCCAGAGGGGGATATAAATTCTGAGCTAAATATTCAATAGTAAATAAGAATAAGCTCAGGGAATTTAGGGGCAGGGGGTAGGAAGGTCTTCCTTGTAAGATTTGAGACAATGAAGGAAAGGAAAGAATCAAAGATATGAGCTGGGGGAGATAACAGACCAAAAAGCCAAAGGCAGTGCTCTAGAATAGTTTTTTTTCCTTGAAAGAATAAATTATTAAAAGATTTCAAGTAGAAAACATGATGGTTTTCTCTCTGTCTCTCTTTCTAGAGTGGACTGTCTGTTTATGGTGCTGTAAATCTGTAAATGGACTTGCTGTTAGAGATAAAACACTAAAATATTCTACCAAGATGACATGATATCCATACATCTGGTCACTGAAGTAGGTAGGGAGTGGTGAACCCTGAAATATATAGGATTAGTTAAACCTTCTACTTTTCTATTTTATTTTAATCATTTACATTTCCAGTTTGTTGAATGTCAAAAGACTGGAGAAGGCTCTTGTAATGATTTGCATATGAGGTCTCTCAAAAGCTCATATAAATGCAGAAATATTCAGAGGTAAAGATATTAGATTGTGAGAGCTGTAACCCAATTCGTCCATCCTTGTTTGAATGGACTGACTGGGTGGTAACTGTAGGCAGATGGGGCATGACTGAAGGATGTGGGTTACATGGACTGAAAGGATTGTTCTTCCTGTGTCCCCTCCATCTCTCTTTGCTTCTTTGCTTCCATGGGGGAGCAGCTCCCCTCTCTATGCCCTTGCTATTTGTGATGAAAGATATTAAACAATATTCTATGCCTTAAATAGAACCTGAGAGTGGCTCAAGGGACTGCTGACTTAGGTCAAGCTGTGGATTTGAGAGTTGGAGGAGATGGAGGAGCTAATCAAAGGAAAATAACTGCCATTGTTCATAAATCCTCACCTCTCATCCATTTTGCCCAATTCCTAATTTATTGATGATTTTATGACACAGTTCTGCTTCTTATCCCATTTTACTAGGAGCTATTTTATTTCTATAATTTTCCTACTTATTTTTAATAGTTCTTTCAAATGTGTCTCTTTCTCTTGCCTCTTCTCCTAATTTCCAAAGTACTTTCCATACCCTCATTTTTATCACTTCATACAGAATTTACAATACCTTATCCTAACTTATTAGTTCATATTCTTTTGTCCCCCAATGGTGTGTGAACAAAATATGAGAAAATGCCATCTTTATCTGTGCTATACTAGGGCCCAGCATGTACTCTGGCAATTATTCTCAGCTTAAGAATTATTTTCAATTAATGAATGAAACACACCATGAAAACACTTTTCATATTTCTCTAAAATACATAACATTTCTTATGAACTCATTTTCGTACTTTTAATGTAATTTAAGTCCCAAATAAAAATCTAGTAATAGCGAATATTTACTGTACCAAGAAGTGTGTTAATCACTTTAAGCACATTACACTTTGAATTCTCACAAGTCTCTAAGTTAATGACAATTTACTGTGTTTTATAGGCTCAAGAGATTAACTGATTTGGCCAATATTTCTCAACCAAGAAGTGGCAGGGTTAGGACTTGAAAAGAGATACATAAAACGTCAACAGGGAAGGTCTGATTTTCTGATTCTTTCTCAAGTCTTACTACTGGGGCTTTGAGCTCTTCTCTGCTGATATTTTTGTGTTAGCTTATCTCTACAGATGGCTACTCTCAATAACATCCCATCCCATCCAGAGGTGGAATCTGTTCCTCTACTTCACCCATCTATGCCTATTAAGAGAATACAGCAGAAACAAAGCTGCTGCAGCTTCACTCATTTAGAGGGCTAGTAGCTTCTGCCTTTTATCTCTTGAAACTCTGAATGGCCATGTAAAAACTCAGGCTGCAGAGAGAGGCTACCTGAAGGAGTAGGGGTTATATCAGGTATGTGAGTAAAGTCATCTTGGACAACTGTGCAATGAAGCCCTCTGTAGACCTCAGCTTCAACCTCTGTGGGTCTAAAATAGCATAAATTGCCAGAGGAGAAAACCCAGCTTATTAGAGTCATCCCATAGAATTCTAAGAGAGAATATTATTGCAAACCTCTAAATTCTGGGAGTAATGTTCATTGCCATAAATAGCCATATTTTCTCAAATTTGTGTTTAATTTGAAATTACAAATCATAATGTCCCTGTCTTATTTTTATCTGGTTAAAATGGGCTAATATCCTGCAACTATCATGACACTTATACCATTTTTTGTCCATTTTTAAATATAAAGCCCAAGGGCAAAATAAACTTTTGTAATGCATTGAATTTCTCCTGATGACCTAGCAGCAAGAAAGTCAGTTTAGGATCTGAGTGGGGAGATGTGCATCCCTTGAACTATATTTCTTTTAGTAGAAAAGTTGCAGTGTTACCATTACTAATGCCAGTTACAACACTGATGTGAATCAGTATTACTTAGTGCTGACTCAGGACTCATGACTATTCTCCAGAAGCAAGGACTGCCTACCACTGTGTTTATCCATAAAGTTTTGTCTTAATTTACAATTTCAGTGATCATCATGTGTTTATTTTTCCTGGTTTATTTAGAATTATCTAGTAAATACTAGCTTGACCTTGGATATGTGTGACATTTGCCCAATCTGCATTTCCTGTCAGTGGAGGTCTGGCTTCTTTTTGTATTTATATGTATTGCTAATTTCTCTTCAACTATGAAATGTCACTTATTAAAGGTTACTTTGCTTTTCAAGAAAGCTCTGTAAAATTTTCTTTTAAAGTGAAGAGAAATACTAAATGGGTTTTTATTGGCTCAAACTTTATGAAATTGCCGATATTTGACCATTTTTTAGCCTACAAAAATGGGTATTCATAATACTATATTTAAAGTACAGTTTTGTTCAAACCTGACAGGACTTATCTCATGAGATTAAGTCAGGTGGAAGAGGATATATACATATTTTTCACTGGACACAAGAGAAGAGCAGATGCTAAGTGACTCACATATTGTCTCATAGCTAGAAAATTACAGAAATTTGGATTCAGGACAGCTAATAGAGTCTACTAATTTACACTTTGTCCTCTACATTAATGAAGTATTATTATTTGCTTATAAACATAAGCTTGTCTTCAGCTGTTACAAGTTTTTGACCATGTTTAATATTTTAAGGTCTCTAATGTAAATTAATTTGTTACCTCTGAAAGTAGGTTATATATAGAGAAGGTGGCAACACAGTGTGGAAATATCAGGAGCTGTTTTGTCAGTTATTGAACATTTCCTATAATTTTTCTACTCATATACATCTACAATGATGATTGTTCACAAAGTTGGAGTTTTTAGTATGAAAATTTTCCAGAAAGTAAAAAGGATAGAAATTCAAAGCAGGCAAGATTGAAGAGAGGGGGTCAATTTCTGTCAGTTCTTAATTAAAACGAGATGGAAGAAATCCAACACAAGTTTAGAGAGCAAGATTTGCAGTGTATAGGGAGGATGTTTTCAATCTAACCTTCACACCGTGTCTGAGTTGTCGTGGTTTCTCAACCTGTAGTGGCAAGATATCTCCATGATGTCAAAAAGAGTCAAAGAAAAACCTGCCAGATCAGTTCAAAGGCCAAACGTGGTTCTGTGATTGCCACTGAATAATTCTCTAGAGAATCTGCTGAAGAAAGGTTCCTGAGAAAACTGCAATAGGACTGTGCATTATTATTCATTTTAAAAAACATGATGACCATGACAGAGGAAAAAATGTAGTCAGGAGAAACACTTGTCATTAGTGGAACAATAACAATTGCTGAAATTAATAGTGCTCTTTTAATCTGAATATTTACTTTTTGGCCACAGTTTGGCTTCCAAATATAATAACTCAGTTCAGGATCTATGTGGTCCAAGATGTTGTAGATTTATCATATTGCCTGCTAAATGTTTATTGCATCTTTGTTTTTAATGGCTTATTCTACTCATGTGTGTTCATTCTGTTTCAATTACTGTCCTTATCAAAGATTAACTCCTTACTTGAATCTTATTCTCCCTCTAAGAGTCATATCCACAAGTACCATTTACAAAACTTATCAGAGAATAATACTTGATTTTTTGGTATAGTACCTTGCTTAGGAATATTTAATAATGAAAACTCTTAACATTTGTTTAATCAATAAACTTATTTGGGAGTCTGTTTCTTTGTAAATGTTTAATAATGAAAGTAGAGGCAGCTCTTACTGGTCATATCTTTTGCATTACTAAAGAAGTCATTTGATAGCAAATTAGCAGAGCCTTTATTCCATTATCTTTAATGGGAGAAATGAGGTGTTCCAAATGTTATGAAAACATTCTTAAATATAAAAATAACCACCCACAAATGATCTCTTGATAACATAAAGCATTCAAAATAAAAACGACCTAATTATTTATTAAAAAATGAAATCATTGATATATTCTACACAGTGTACAATATTACTATGAATTTTCTTTTCTACAACATGGAGTTCATGCTCCAATGAAAAGAAATGATGAAATGACATCATAAATATGAAAAGAATCTAGCTAAATTGAAACTTGTTGGTAATGCCCTCAGGTATTGACACAAGTAAGCAGGATATATGACAGCAAAACCTCTAACTAAAAGGCAGAGAAGACCATAGTAACAAAATACAATAGATACAAACACCTTCAAGTCATAATCACATCAAGAGAACAGCAGAGATAGAACTGTGAAATGGTCAAAGTTCTCTTATAAGAGAACAAGTGTTCAGTATAGATGTCTTTTCTGATATGTGCATGCAGCTTTATTTAGGGACCTTATATATTAGCAGTGATTTCTGGTAAAATTTTTGCAAGTAATTATAGCAAATGAATAGTGAGATAGAAATGGAATAGAAAGAGCTAAGTGTACATATCTCAAAAGATTTTTAAGAATTAAATGGGATATTCTCTGTAGAGAACCTGACTTTATTAATTATTGTATAATAGTGAATATTATTGTTTAAAAGAAGTAAAAAGATAGATGTAATTGTCACTGAATTCATAATGAATTAATGACATGCGTGTTTTTGCTTGTGAATTTTCTCTGCTTCTCCTACTCATCAAATATTTTTTCTCATCCAATAATCTCACAATTTTTCAATTTGGGGAAAATGAATAGAAGAGAAGACCTGCAAGCCATGACACCTATTACCCGTGAGTAAGCAATTGCTATCTGTAGCACCAATGAAAACTATTATTCTTTCCAGTTACTCCTAATAAGGCTCTTGCTTCATGTCAATCTGTTTGGTATTCAAAATAATTCTCCAAAAGTGCTTCCAGGGGACTGAAAACTGGTTAGGCTGTTCTTCCCTTATTTAAAAGATTTGAAAAGGAATGATATCACATTCTATATACCCCAAATCCTTCTGAATTGTTTTAAATGTCTGTTCTAAAATATCTTAGCAAATATAGTACTGTTCTTGTGGAAATGTATGTCTAATTTGAAATTAAATAACTATGATTTCTGTATCATGGATCAGCAATATGACCTGCAAGCTGTTCCTGGTTGCATGGAGTCTTGTATCACTACTGTACTACAACTGCATTTATAGCTTAATTGATTTGGCCAAACATTTCAAAAAAGCAGGCATGAGAGTCTCCTGTGCTACTTTATAGTATAATGCTGTTTTCCTTTCAGCCAATATTATCTACAAGTAAACTACAAGCAAACAAATGTTACATTTTTTGTTTCAATAGTTTACTGGCTTATTTCTTTTTGAATGGAAACCCTGCAGGAGGCTGAATAAAGGACATCTCATTGGCCCAAAATATTAACATGAAAATGTAGATGAGTTATTCTCATTTTTTACATTGCCAAAACTTTAAAAAACACATTAGTGACATAGTTGCATTAAATTAAAGCCAGAATTCGCATTCATATTACCATTTCAGTTTTATAAACACATTCTTAAATTTTAGTTTGTTTGTTAATACATATATTATATATTACATATTATATAATATTAGATATTATAATATCTAATATTATATTAGGTTATACAGCACTTGCCATTTGCCAAGGTCTTTAATTAAAAAAAAACAAAAACAGGTTGATTGCAATTTGGAAGTGTAGGAAAGAGACAACCACTTAGATGTTAAAATGTTAAAAACAGGAGCTGGGGCTTTAGTTCCGTGGAAGAGCGCTTGCCTTGCACATGTGAGGCAATAGGTTAAATCCAGAGCACCACATAATAATAAATAAATAAGAATATTGTGTTCATCTACAACTAAAGAAATATTTTTAAAAATGTTAAAAAAACAGAGAAAAGTAAGGAAATACAAGGTTTTTCTAAGGAAAAAATGCTTTTCATTGGTAGTAAAGTAATTTATACATATATGGTTAAATTGCACCTTTTTTATTTTGAAGAGCTGTGGATCTGACCCAGGGTATAATGAATGCTAAATATGCTTTCTATCACTGAGCTCTACTCTCAGCTTTACCTTTTCAAATGATTTATTTATTCCACAAATATTTACTCAATACTTTCTAGTTTCAAATATTTCACTAGCACAAATTAACCTAAACAATCACACGAGAAAAGTTACAAAAAAATTTTATAGTTAAAATATTGGAGACTAGAATCAATTTCCATTGTTATGCATGGGAAGTTGTGGATTATAAACTGGAAAAGTCTTAATTATTGCAAAGAGAGTAAGGACAGAGATGAAGGACAACAGAAATCTCCATGTAACACTATCTTTAGCTTTATTTAGTAGATACAGAATAAAGCACTAACAATACATAGAAATAGTCTTAAGAATTAAAGATATGAAGAAAATTAGAGCAGAGATCATTAAAATAGAAATAAAGGATGTTCAATAAAGCCAACAGTTTGATATTTTTGTGAAAACCTATTACAAGAAACAAACCTCTGTTATAATTGATCAAAAGAGAAAATTAAGAAGACATAAATAAGCATGGCCAATAAAGAGAGCAAAAATATAATTATAAAAAAAGTAAAACAGTCTAAACAATTATATGTGAAGAATTTTGAAAAATTAGAAACAATTAATGCCTAGAAAATGAGGCTATGACAACTGGCTCATAACAAAATGAAAATAGTAATAGTTCTAAGACTGTTTAAAGCCATTGAAGCAGTTGTTAAGAAGTTATTATTCAAAGGAAATATCAGCCAGGATGATTTTACAAGTTACATCAAATAAGAAAGGGGGAAAAAACTATTTTAATCTCCTTTGTTGTTATTTTTTTAAAAAATCTCTTGCATAACTGAAACTTCATACTCACTGAATAGCAACTAGCCATTTCCTTTCTCCTTGATCCCCATTTTAATATGTTTTCAGCTGTTACTCATTAATTAAATATGCTTTCTGCTCTTATTTAATGCTCTCTTAATTTGTCTGATGATGTTCCATAAATGCCCTAGGCTTTCTTAATTCTTTTTAAAGTAAAAATATCTATTATTTTCATTGGAAAATTTCATGAGATTTTTCTTCAAGTTTCTTTTCTGCAGTTATGTAAACCATGGGCCAGGATATTGGGGGCATTCTCCATCTTTCTCCTTCCTTCCCCACAGAGAAGCTTTGTGTTGTGTACCTTTCCTGATTTCCCTGAGCTATGCTGGGTACAGATGCTCACCCACTCATTTTCCTACCTCCACCCAACTGTGGTAGTTGCATCAATACTCAAGGTAAGGTGGAAACCAGCCCCATAGGACACTGGGAAAATCTTCCACTCCTCTCACTCCTTTCTGGGGGAGTAGTCCTAGGTATATTCGATACTTACTTTCAATTTTGAAGAGCTTTCTGATCACAGTAACATTTTCACATTTTTTTCTCTTTATTTTTGACTGGCCATAGGCTTCTGAACTATGCTGATTCAATCAGTACTTCATCCCCATCTTTGATCAAATTTTCTAGACAATAGGAAAAAAAATGGAGAAAAAGTCTTCACCTCTATTCTCTAACTCATTTAATAAAAGCAAAAACAAAAACAAAATCCACATATCCATTTCAATCAGACACATGAAAGCAAAATTATGAAGATAATATTATTAAAGAAAATCCATGAAAAGAAATACCTCCATAATATTAGGCTCCTTTCATGTCTGAAGGAATAGTTTAACTTTAGGAAACTGATAAGTGTAATTCCAAATGTTCACAAAAAAAATCATATTATTATTTCAATTCATTAAGAAAAATTTGATAAAATTCAAACCTAATACACAAAAATAATTATGAAATTGATATTAGAATTTAGGTTTGTTTACCTGACAAATTGATTCTATTCCTTAAAAGTACAATTATTATTCTAATTGTTAAACAGTGGAAAACTTATTTTGAAAACCTTGAATTGTGCAATGAATTATATAGTCACCACTTATACCCTATTATAATAGTGGGAGTTGTAGGCAGAACATGAAGAAAAAAATTACAAATAGTTGTTGGAAATGGAGAATATATGGCTACCCATGCCATAATCATTTACATAGAAGATCTTAAAGATTCTACAAATAAATTATCAAATATAGTGAGACTTTGTCAAAGTGACTAAAAATAAGATGAAATATACAAGGGGGAATCATATTAAATTTGCAGTATTTGATGATTTGGGCATAAAATTTTATATGTTGTGGTTCAATCTAAAACAAAGCTTATTTTCAAATATGAAAAGCAAACAAAAAATACATAGTCTGTGACATCATTTAAAGTATTAATAAATGATATTAAATATCTAGAAATGAGCTGACAGATGGTTTGCAAGTATTCTACACAGAAAAGTGTGAAATTCTATTATGGGGGAGTAAATGATGTTTAAGTAAATCTGAATTTATGCCATGATCAGAATAAGCAGAATTAAATACTATAAAGTTGTCAGTTCTCTCTGATTGATATATGGACTCTATAATCTCAACTAAAGTGTTATAAAAAGTACATTAATGAAAACTACAAGGTTTTACAAGGAACTTTATCAAATGATTCTGAAAATTCTATCAAAGATTAAATAGCCAAGAGTAGCCAGATCTTCTATCAAAGATTAAATAGCCAACAGTACCAAATCTGTAGTGAGAAGGCATCTATCCTACTAATTCTTGGGATTTACAAAATTATTATGATTAAAATACTGTGGCACTAATACAGAGATTAAAAAGAAAAAATATAATTATCCAATGAAATATACCCATGAATTTATGAAACTTTATGTCATACAAGTAATATTTTAAATCATAGGCAAAATGAGAATAGAATAGAAAAATACCTGGGACTGTTTAAATACATTAAATTGGATTTCCCACCTTCAATTAAATACAAAACTCAATTTTAGGTAATTAAACCATTAAATGTGAAAAACAAAGCTTAAAAATAAAGGTAAAATGTCTCTTAGATTTTAGTAGGAAATATTTCATAAACAAAATACAAAATATTCTTCTAAAATGAAATATTGATAAATCTTACAATGTTAAAAGGAAGAAATTTGATTAGGAGACAACTTGTCAAAGTGAAAATGTCATATAAACTAGAGAAGAATATTCTTGCTACATACAAGCAACAATATATAATTATCAAAAATAAGTAAACTCTAGTCAATAAAAAAACTTCATAGAAGAATGGATAATAGACATGCAAAAACATTTCATAGAGGAAGAAATACAAATAACTAATAAATGAAAGAAGAACTCAATATCTTTAGTGATGAGAGAAATGCAAAACAAGATTACATTGAGATTAATTTTTACACTCTGTCAATAGGCAAAAAAAAAAAAAAAAAAATCAATGGACTGAAGATGAAGCTGAATAGTAGAGCGCTGACAAGGCATGCCTGAGGCCCCAAGATCAGTCCCCATAACCTCTGCAAAAAGCAACAACATCAACAACAACCACAAAAAGGAGTATTCTTGATCAAAAGATTTGCACATATCAGCTTTCTTAAACTTTATTGGTGGGAAGCTTAAATGGCATGAGAAATTTTGCAAACAGTTTGGTGTTATAGTAGTTGCCTTATATCTTCAAGGGATTCATCCCAATCCCCCTCCAAAGGTCCCCCCAAATGTGAACACTATTGTAAAATAGTTAAATTTTTCCCAGTACATACTTGCAGTAAATGGTTCAGTGCCCTTCATTTCAGGGGTTTCCCTACCAAAGATTCTTTTAGTCTCAATGCTTTCTGGTGCAACATATTGCCATTGATCCTTTCTTTCCTTCACAGTTTCAGAGATAGTTCTTACCATAGATCTTAGCAAGCACCATGAGTTTTTCCCCCTTTTTTTATTAAATGAGGAATTTTCATCTTTTCAATTAAAAAAAAGTATTTTGTATTTTTCTCCTTGTCATATCCACATTTTTAGCCTTACTATACTTAAAATATATATTGGGGCCAGCAAGTGAGGTAAGAGTTATTTGAACATTTAGTACCATGCTACCATGATAGGTACAATAATTAGGATGACTACACAAGTTATTTATTTCTAGAATTTTCCATTTAATATTTTAAATGGAAATATGGTTTACCATGGATAACTGAAACTATGAGAAGTTAAACTGTAAAAGTGGGGCTGCTTTATCTTGTAAAGTTGAATACTCACACTATGATACAAAAGAATCTATAGGCATGTATTTGAGAAAAAAATATTGCCAATATACAAAAGGAAACCTATATATAGTCACATCTTTTACAGTAGCAAGAATCTGGAAATCATTCATATGTCTAGTGGAGAGGAAGATTGGTGAGGTATTTGTATAATTTTATAAGATTATGTCAGACTGGATGTACAATATTGAAAAGTTGACAGCAATAGTCTTGATATCAGGGTTTTTATAGAAATATAAATAGAAAAAATCCAAAGTAACAAAATTTAAATTACTTAGTTTTTATGTTCTATATGATTTTCTCAAGTAATATTGTTTTAAATTAAAAGAATAATGTTTATATTTGTGGCTCTAATTTAATCCCTTAGAACATCTAGAATGTGTCATGTGGTACTATGCCCTGACCCACTTAGGTGCCCAATAAACATTGGTTAGATGAATGATCAATAATTTTTAAATTTGTGCAAATATTAACATGTCTAGAATACTGATAGTTAATATATGAAAATATTATGTTACAAAGATTATATTACAAATGATTATTAAGACTACTGAAACCCAGCAGGGTGGCGCTTGCCTGTAATCCCAACACTCCAGAGGCTGAGAAAGGAGGACCTCAAGTTCAAAGCCAGCCTCAACCAAGGGTGAGGTGCTAAGCAACTCAGTGAGATACTGTCTCTAAATAAAATACAAAATAGGGCTGGGATGTGGCAGAGGTCAAGTGGACCTGAGTTCAATCCCTGGTACCAAAAAAAAAAAAAAAAAAGACTACTGAAATTAGTTCCTAATTGGAATTTTTTATCATAAATGGTACTCATAAAATACCTTTAATAACTAATAATTTTTTGTACACTAATCCACAAGGTAGATATTACATTGAAATAAATTAATAAGTAATATGTTATTATCTATTAATTGTATTATTGAATTTTTTTGTGTTTAATAATGCTTTTACTGGTACATATACTGACTGCTGTTAAATTTAATGAAAATTTCTTGCATATTACTTTAAATAATAGAAACTTTAAGAATTTTTAAAAACAAAATACTACAGTCAGTACTATATCAAAATACCAACAGTATAATATGAAAAGACATTAGAAATGAAAATAAAGGGAAATCTTTGTATCATATGAAAACATTTGGAAGAAAAACATAGAATGCCAGGCAAAATTAAAATGCTTTAGTTTCAGTAATACATATCTCAGAAATATCAACCATAGATAATAAATTTCTCCAAAAAGTTAAAAACAAAAAAAAAGCTTAGAGAATTCATTTATAATTTTTGAAAATCTAAGTATATGTTTATGAAATTTGACTATGAAATTACTCTTTTTGAAATTTATTGATCTCAAATAAGAAATTCTAATTTTCCCAACTATATGAATTTTGGAAATCAGTATTATGTGAATATTTCAAATGACAAAAGAAATTACTAGAATCAGGTTACTTTGTTCTATTTCAAAATATTCTGTGTATCTTTCAAACTATTTGGAGATAGAGGAGAAATATATACAAGGATGTTAGATTTTGCTTGTGTATTTCAGGCATACAGGAAGAGATCAAAATGCCTGTTAAATAATAAAATTACATATTTAGATTTATAAGTTGAGTTAAAAAATACTGTATAAGTACCAGTGTTGCAGAACAGAGATGATATGCAAATGAGAAAATATAATGCCATGTGGCAGTTGAATGCATGGTTTAGTTTTCAGTGATGCAACATCTAACATTATTGGTTCAGTTGAGCAACTTTAATAGCACAATTATGGGAATGTCACAATTTGGTAGGAATTGTAGCAAATTTGATACTATAGTGAACATTTATGCAGATTTCAAACATGGCCAACAAAAAATACAACAAGTTATGATTTTCTTATGAAAAAAACCTAATTAATACAATAATTGATGTGACTAAGAAAATAACATTTAATAAATTAAGAATTGTTGCTCTTTTATATATAATACATGCCATATATATGTACATATATAGTATATAATCACATAAGCTGTGTTGAATTGAGCAGAATTATTTTTTGTTTTGAAAATTTTCAAAATGCTTACTTTCTATATGGAATTTTTTTTAAAATCTTGCCTTGCATGATAGATGACAAAGTTGGAGAAATAGTAGAGATATTTTCATCAGGTCACTTAAAAAATCTGAATCTGAGCAATGATAATCCATGGAGTAGAGATAAAAACTATGCTTAGGAAAAATAAGTTTTGTCTAGAAGATTTTTTAAAAAATAAGCCTGGGTAATTATATGTGGCTCTTTCAGAGAATGTTCAAACTTCTTAGTGATGAATGCAACTAAAATCTCTTTGACATAATTGACTTTTTTTTTTTTTTTTGTAAAAAAACTGTAGGAACTATATTGCAGCTTCAAAGAAACATTCAAGGGTGTTGCAAGCACATTTAAGACATAAACTGTAAATTAACAAGATAAAAAATAAAGTGATACATTTAAAAAAAATTTAGTTGTAGATTGACACAATACCTTTATTATTTATCTTTATGTGGTGCTGAGAATAGAACCTAGTGCCTCACACAAGCTAGGTGAGTGCTCTACTGCTGAGCACAACCCCAGCCCCCAAATGATATTATTTCTTAAACTTATTCCCAAAGTTAAGAAAAAAAAATTGACTCATTTTAACCATACATTTAAATTTGGAATTGATTCTGATATAATGGTGGATAAAAATAACATTGTTACCTCATACTGATTTCTCCCAATTTTTAACTACAGCTTTTGTGTTTGTTTTCAATTTGACAAGGTTTGTAACATTCATATCGCTCCCTGTCACTATACAACTTAGTTTCAATTCTGTGTGTAAAATATAGATGCTCTTCAACTTAGAATGAATGGTTTTATAACCTGACAAAACATCGTAAATTGAAAATATTATAAGTAAAAAAAAAGAAAAGTTTAGCTTAGCCTACCTTAAACATCACTACCAGTGCTGAAAGGTGGATCTTTAGCCCATCCTGAGTGGCAGTTGAATTTTCTAAACGACAAATAAAGATCTCTGACCTGACAAAAGATTTTTATGCTTTTCCTGGTTTAAGCGGCAATTTAGAAGACAAAAAGCCTCTGTTTAAGTACTTGAGTCATGCTGATGTTTTATAAGATAGTAGGAAGGAAATAAAATGTGTATGTTTTAGAATAATCTAAGAATTAAAATAACTAAAAATGGTTCTAATAAATTAGTAGATATGTAGCTATTTGATCAAGGAAATAATTCTAATTCAGAATTAAGACAAATAGATAAAACATCAGGGATATTGTTTCAAAATAACATATACAAAGAATTCTGAAATTAAAAATAGAAGGATAACATTAGTTAGGTAAACTTTATAGGGAAAAGAAGTAGTGTCCTACTTGAGCTAGAAATATGGGAATTTGAAAAGTGAAGAATAAAATTTATTTTAGGTGAATGAACATCTTCAGATGGAAAAGGAACAAGGAAAGATGAAAATGGAATGGCCCAGTGCAAAGTCAGTACCAAACCATTGAGTGATTAAGGATAAAGTGGCACAGGTAGGTCAGATATGTAGATAGAGGAAACTGAGAAAGGCCTATACTTCACACTGTTTCACATAGGAATTTGATTGCTAAAAATATATAACAAGTGTAGCCTTCCAGATATAAGGAGGGCTATTTGATTACTGGGTCAAAGGAAATTGTTTAATTCATTTAATTCTTAAATGAACATTTTATTCTCGAATTACGTCTTTAATGATTATGCCTTATTTGATAGTTTACCACCTTCCTGATTAGATAACAAGTCACATCTCCCTTCAATGGATACCAAATGGTGAGTAAGCACAATGGCATTTTAATCACATTGCCAGCCTCCACCTTTGTATAAAAGTGTATTATACCCAGGTAAAGTAAACATGCTCTGAAAACCAGCTTGTATTATTGATGTTGTTAAGAAAATACAATTAAAAACAGAATATCCCCAAAACCCAGAAATCCTCTCCACGAAGGTGGGTAGGAAAAAAAAAAACAAACAACCCTTTGGTGAATAAGCTTTAAAATAGAAATCAGTGCACAGCACAGGCAAACTACTAACAGTGTGCACAGAGGAAGGTCTCTAATCCTCCAGCTAGTCTAGCAGCTACATTGCATCGCACCCACCCATTGCTCAGAGCAACAATAATCAGTCCTCAAATGAAAGTATTGATAATAATTCTTACTACACATAGTTATTAAATTGGTTTTGGTTCCAAAAATGTGTTTAGAATAGTTCCACTAAGCTTTTAAGACAGTGAATATGTAATGACCTTCATTGGCTAAGAGGTTTCTGTATAAAATGTATTCTGAAAAATGTGACTCTATAAATCTAAAGTATGCTTATTATGTGAATATTCAATAATAGTTGCTTGCTTTTATGGCAAATGTCAAAATATTTTATAAAAAATTAATATATGTATAAATATTTTCTTATTGCATTGTTTTTGCATATTTGTTTCAGTTTCCTCTACCTTGAAAGCTGTTGAGATAATTGGATTACAAAGAATGACCCTTTTCTCCCTTCATCAAAGTTGCCTTTACTTATTATCTGCAATGGAACACACCAGTGCCCACTTGATAAATAAAAACAAAAGCTCAGTGACCTGTGTGCAATCTCATTTCAATACCTTTTCTAAGAAAGAGAGCTTATTTTGATTAAAAGATTTTGCTTTTCTTCTTTGCAGGAAGTTGCAAAAGTCTAGGTTTACTTAATGAAAATTTAATTGTATGTAACTTTCTATATGTCATATGTATTTATTGCATATAAATATATATGTCAGAGTTATGATATCATTCAGATAAAGAAAATACAATGGAGCAGTGTTTGCGTTGCTGGAATCTATTTTGCAATACTCTTTTAAGTTATAGGCATTCAGTATATGTGAAAATGTTTTATGTGTTTCTATATAGTTATAAAAGTTATATAAATTAATTTTCTACCAAAAATTGGGAGTTACATTTCTTTTTCATTTTTCAGATATGTTTTTGAGTATTGCATTTGGGCCTATAATATTAATATATTGAATTTTCTTTCTGTCTTTCTCCCCTTCTCTCTTTTCCTTTTTTTTTTTTTTTTTTTTTCCTTTTTTCCCTCTCCTTATGGAAGTATGAGTTCTGTGGCTGGCTATTGATTGGGGAGTTCTAGCATTAGATGCACATGCCATCACTCTAATGCTGTCTAACCTAAACATTCACAAGGGAGAAGGAACCTGTCAAAAACTAGTGGCACATATTATCTTTCACATACTGTCACTAAAACCTACAAGGTAGAGGTGTTGTAACCCCTAACTGTTCTCCATGCTTTCAACCTGGCTTTTTTTCTACCAGCTGGTCTCAAGACAGCAGCCACAGAGATGTTTGTTAAAGGGGAAGTCAGATCATGGCCATCCTCCATATGTCCCCCATTCCTGCCCCATCTCAGTGGGGAAACACCTGGCAAGACTTCCTGTGATTTGCTCCTCCCACTCCCTTTCAAGCCTCTTTCCTGCAGTTTTGTTTCTAGCTCACTCCACTCCAGTCACACTGGCCTCCTGCTCTTCCTCAGGTGACATTGTTCCATTCACTCATTTACAGCTTCACTCAAATGCCACCTTTATTGGCAATTCCACTAAAATCACTTCTTTTAACCACAAAGTTAGGAATCCCTATACTCCTTTTTTTTTTTTTTTTGCTTTAATTTTATGTTTAACACCTACCACCAACTTCATACTGTATACAAGGCTTATTTTTCTGAATTGTGGTCTGTCTTCCAATAGAATATAAATCCATGAAGGAAGGGATTCTCATCTACATAGTTTACTATTGTATCCCAAGTGCTAAGGACCATATCTGGCAGGTAGTAGGTGTACACTCCTTTACTTATGAAAGGAACTAATATAAATCTATACTTTTTATTTAAAGAAATTCATTTAGAGAGAATAAACATTTGCCCAAGCCTGTAGGCATAGCAACTAAGTGATGAAAAGAGAGGAGATTAACAAAGAGAAAGGTCATTTCATATATAGAAACAGCTTCCCAAGATGACCACATCTTTCCTAGATTGAATTGTCTTTTGGATACTCCTGGCATTCTAACTTGCATGTTATTTAACAACATTTGTTGAGTGCATATTATGTTTCAAGCCCTGTTTCAAATACTGGCTCTTGGCAACTAACTCAATGATCTAGAATCCTGTCTGTTTGAAATTTGTCTCCTAGTTGAGAAATACTAAAGTAAATAAATGTATTAGTTGGTGACAAATGTTGTAAAACATGATGGTATCATACTGAGTGGTGTGAAGAGGGGTCCATTATAAATTTGTTACCCTTTGAAGATTTTTTTTAATCAGAACAAATTTAATCCTAGGTGTGCATGAGAATAATAATACAATCTGCAAAAATCTGAGCATAAACCTTTTCAAACCAAGAACATAGCTGGTATAAAGTTTTGCTTTTGGAAAAAAGCTTACACTTAAGTTTACTTACACTTAAGTAATAAAGGGCAGGTGGGTTAGGACAAAATATAAAGTGATAGCATTGTATGGCATGATTTTGGAGAGATAAGCAGGACCTAATTCATATATGGCTTCTTAAGCCAAAGTAAAAAAGCATTGATTTATTTTTCTTTTTTAAGCAAGTGAATAACATGATCTGACTTACTGAGCACAGGTCACCCTAGTGATTTTCCTGGCATGGTTTTTAAAGGATATGATAATAAAAGTGTTGCAGAGGTTGGAGATGTGATGATGTCCTGAAGAAGGGTTGAAACAATGAAAATGGACACAAATGGGTGGATTTAAGTGATAATTTGAAGTTTGATTCACTAAAAATTGCTAATGAATGAAGAAAGTAAAGGCTAAGGAAAAACTCAAAGTAAGATCTTTGGAGTTTGGATTGAGGTACTTATGCATGGTGTTGCCAAGGTGGATTGGTTGCAGAAGATATTTAGGTAGGAAAAAAAAAAAAACAAAAGTTGAGTAGAGAAGTCAGATTGGCAGGTGAATTTATGATTAAACTGATAATGATGCAACTTAGGGAGTAGTCATCCTATAAACAGGCATTAAACCCATTGCAAGTGCCTACTTAAAAAAAAATGTATAGTTAACAGGTTAGGCTAATAGATGGTGATTGAATAGAGGAGGAACCATATGGGGCTCCTGGAAAGGAATAACTGATGAGGTAGGAAGAAAACCTGCAGATATGAAGTTGGAGAAGATGAGAAGGAATGATTATCTATGCTATATGTGGTGGAGTGGTGCACTGAGATGTAGATAGAGCAGTGGTCACCATGTGGGCAACATGCAAGTAATTGGTGACAATGAAAAAAGTAGTGACACTGATGTGGTGAGCACAGATGTCTTGTGGATAGAGACTCACTGACTTGGTAATATCACTGGAAAAGAAAAACAGCTATTGAAATTGGCATCAATAAATTCCTGTATTTAAAATCTTGTTCATTTCCACTGGATTTTTTTCACCATGATGCTATTCAATATCTTTACTCATAATTCTATCTAATTATGGATACTTTGGTTATAAAAAACTGACATTTTTATGCAAGCCTATATTTGTAAAAAAAATACAACTGAAGCTCATTTGATTTTTTAAATCAAAGTTCATTTAGTGATAATGTCCTTTTTATAATAAAATTGTAGTAAAATACAGACATTCAATAGTTTAAACAAGTATCATGTAAAAATCATGTTATATCATGTAAAATTTAATTAGAAAATTTATAGTTTTTAAGTACATATATTTTGTTGACAGCTTGAGAACATTGATTATTATAAACTTAAGATATACAACAAAATTTACAGTTATGTTTGACATTTAGTAATACAAAATTTTACATTGGACCCACTGATACTTGTGTTAATAAATTACACTTGAAATAATTGATTTAGACTACCTACCTGTGAATTGATATTTTATTATATAACCAATTTATTTGTTTTACAATATATCTAGTAATCAGTTATTTTGCCAATAATTTAAATGACAGAAATTGAGTTGAAAACATGATTTACATATCTCATTAAAATAAAAAGAATTAGCAGCCTTGATTTATGTTTTCATGAACAGATACAAGATAAATCTGTGTTTTACAGTTAAAATTTGTACAAAATTCAAGCCCTGAAGTATGTTCCCCAAGAGAAAAATTCTAATGTTAAAACTTTGTTAAAAGAGGGAGTGGGGTGTAATGGAGAGGTAGTCTATAAAAGTATTTTTAATTAAAATGTTGAATGCTTGCACCATTTATATCATAAATGAATCAAACCTTCTGCATCTGACATTGTCTTGCCATTCAAGAGTCAAGTTTCTAAGATTCCCAGAATATTAATGCTGTAATGCCATTGCCAAGTACTGGTATATAAAGGAAGAAGAGTGAATTCAACATGCACTTTGGGTCACACAAGGCTGTGTATCCAGTGGATGGTTTAAAAGATTGAATTTTAAAAATAAAATCTCATTCACATTTACTATAAACATTTAACCAATTAGTTGAAAAATTCAAAATTGTGAAGCCAATTGTGTTTGAAAACAAATCAGATTTGGGAGGAGTTTCTTCTCATGGTTTCACTAGTTTATATATTTATATGTACAGGGAAATGTCAAATGGTTATTTTCAAAGATGCTTTGAATTCATAATATCTAGAGGGAATACATATAATTTACTACTTCAATACTAGGCAGATGGCAAATCTCAGTAAATAATTTTGCCCTTCATAAACATAATTTTTTCTTTCTATCAAGACAGTAGTTTAAATTTCCCACTTGCTATGGCTGGTTGGGTTTCTCTGCTTCCTACCGACAGAGACCATGGATAGAGCATCAACAAAATGTTCAGACATGCTCTGAGAGGCAAGTATTTATTATTTAAACTTGCCATCTTCTAATATTGAAAGCTAGAAATACTCAGGTTTCAAACTCATCACAGCAGGTGTTAAGGAGAGAAGAGAGAAAAACATCATACATTAATTCAGTCTATTGAACCCTCCTGACATACACAATATGGCCTGCTGTTTCAAATGTAAGTTATTTTTCTGCTTGTCATAGTCCATCTACTTACGAACGATTCTTTAAGTACTTCAGTTGAAAAACATCAGCAATATACTTTCTGAAAGCTTCCTTTGAGTTCTTAGGAACTTTATAATGGCATTCAACATGTCTGTAAAAAGGACTTCATACACAAAAAAACCCTCATTTTCAGTCTTTGTTTTTTAAAAAATCGCACTTTGAAGACATTTGGAGTATAGTACAACATAGCACAAAGTGTTTTAAGGAAATAAGTTGTGTAGGTGAAAACATACCCCTCCATCAAGGGGCTGATACTGCTGTCTGTATAATAGCCAAATAAAATTGCCATTCATATCTCATTTGCAAATATGTTATTTTTATGAAAGAGGGCATGTTTATAAGACACTTTGAAATAATTTTAAGAGCAAGTGTATCTTTTAAATACTGAACAATATTTCTCTTTAAAAATTTTAGTATTTACTGTTTTTCTTAATTTTTTATTCTAATTTGTTATATATGACAGCAGAATACATTACAATTTATATTACACATATAGAGCACAATTTTTCATATCTCTGGTTGTATACAAATTATATTTACACTATTTGTTTCTTCATACATGTACTAAGGGTAATGATATTCATCTCATTCCACCATCTTTTTTACCCCCATTCCCCCTCCTACCCCTTTGCCCTATCTAGAGTTTGTTTAATGAACATAGATGCAAAAATTCTCAATAAAATTTGGGCAAATTGAATACAAAAATATCTCAAAGGGATAGTGCACCATGATCAAGTGGGGTTCATCCCAGGGATGCAAAGTTGGTGCAACATATAGAAATCAATAAATGTAATTCATCACATCAATAGACTTAAATATAAGAATCATATGATCCTCTTAACAGATGCAGAGAAAGCATTTGACAAAATACAGCACCCCTTCATGTTCAAAACACTATAAAAACTAGGAATAACAGGAACATAGCTCATCATTGTAAAAGCTATCTATGCTAAGTCCCAGGACAATGTCGTTCTAAATAGAGAAAAATTGAAAGCCTTTTCTCTAAAAACTGGAACAAGACAGGGATGCTGTCTTTCACCACTTCTATGTAAAATAGTTCTTAAAACACTGGCCAGAGCAATTAGAAGAAAGAAATTAAAGGGATATGGATAGGAAAAGAAGAACTCAAATTAGCACTATTTGCCTAAGATATGATTCTATACCTAGAAGACCCCAAAAATTCCACCAGGAAACTTCTAGAACTAGTAAATGAATTCAGCAAAGTAGCAGGATACAAAATCAACATGCTTTAAGAAATTCCTTTAAGCATGAAATTATATCATTAAACATATAATGCATATTAAAGGGCAATGCATGTGGTCTAATATTTTTCCAAGTGCATATTATATATGTAGGGATTGAAGGAGGTAGAAACTTAAACCCCTTAGGAGAAAAATGAAACTGAGGACTCTGGCCTTTCTCAATTTCTTTTATCTGCCAAAGTTGTACTGCCTACCTAAAGTATCTGACAAACTCCTCCCATGCTATGGTCCTATAAAACTTGAACCCTTATTGCAGTTGGTGGCCAGTTTCCTTTTGAAAATGTCATTCTTTGCTGCTTAATAAAGCAGCAGAAAATAGAATATGCTTTTAAAAGAGGAGAATGGGTTAATTCTAAAGGGTAACAGTATAAAATCAAAACTAGAACTAGTAAAGATGGATATGCAAAAGGAGTTTGAGTCTCACAATTTTCTTCTTTCCCCCATTTAATTTCTATAAATACTTTCTAAAAGGCTCATTTTGTAGAGTCCTATGCCATCTCTATGGGTTTGGTCCTACCTATGAAATTCAACAGGCAACACGGGGCAATCTCACCAGCAGAGCTGTCAGTGTTTTATTGGGACCTGTTATTCTAACAAACACCACACACGTTATGTGAAAGTTTACTAAAGAAAAGATAGAAATACAAAATACTACAAAGGCATTTTCAAGGAAATGTGACTCTCAAGGTTTCTGCTCACACTTCACGTTACTTTCATGTTTTAGTTTTTCCTAAACCTCTTACTGCTAATCTGCAGTTTTCTCCCCTGATCCTTTTCAACTAAAGTAATCCAAGGAAGTGAAATCATAAATCCTGTTTGCTTCTAAAAGAAGAAGTTCATGCACTCACACTGCTGTGTTTTTTTGAGGTATTCTATTAAAAAAATAGTTGAAAAGTTATGATTAGCATGTAAGCAATGGCAAGTCATTCATGAGTTTGGTCAAAATGACTATATTGAAAATAGTAGCGAAGATGAGGGAAATTTGTGTTAAACAGAATAAGCTGGAAAACCAACAATTTTCTGATAATTTGAGTGTCTATGTGTTAAATCACTTAATCTTAATTTTTACTTTATTCTTTCAAAGTGAGAAGAGTTTCTTCCTTTTGACATGCATTTACTAGTATAGTTTCAAGTTACAATGTTGGCCTATTATTTGTGAGTATGTTGTAGGGACAAACGAGGCAAGGCACCGAAGATAGCAGGAAACAGTTTTATTTGGCTGCAGCCAGGTTCAGAGGGTACAGCCTTTGCTGTAATCAATCAATCCCCTGAACCGCAAATACAGGTAATTTCAGAGTTTTTATACCCAGCATGTAAGGGGTGGGGCTCAGAAGTTCAGTCTGCAGAAGTTCACACAAAAGCAGCTTTTTCCTTCACACTTTTAGGCAAGTTAATACTTCAAGGACAACACCTGAGAAAGGGAGAGCTTCTTCTCCCCTTTCTTTTTTCCCCTGCCAGTTGTTACCATGCAGCCCAATTGGTATCTTCTTCTTATCTTAAAAAATGTATACACCTCTGTGAAGCCCAGCTCAAGGCCAGAAGCCTCATTAGCACATTTTTACAAACTACTATACTGGATACATTTGTGAAAAATTATTAAGGGAGTGCCCAGCACCTGGAGTGCTGGTATCTTCCTGGCCAGTGGCCAAGCTAAACAGGGCAACAGGAAAATAGGAAATTTATCCATATTGAACTTTTTCTCAGAGACTCTTTGGCTGACAGTCCCAAAATCAGCCAAGGTGAGAATTCCTGGAGAAGCCCAGTTAAGACTTTTTCTGTGGAGAGAAGGGGTGCCACTTCAAGTATGTGGTACCTAAGATACCCTTAATTAATTTTATCAATTCAGTAAAACTCTGTCATAAACAGTTTTGTGTTTTTTTCTTTGTAAGAAGAAATAATTAAATCAACTTAGATTCTAATATTCTCCAAAAGACCTGCGTCTCCAACAGAAAGCATGAATGCTAGCTCAGCCTTTCCCTAAAAAATGACTGTTCAAAGCCATCCTTTTCCATGTTAGGGTGGTTTGAAATTAGGAATTTATTATGATATTTTTGCTGTCTCTGGGTAATTTTTTAGGAAAAACTGGGAACTTAGGGTGGAACAGTTTTGCTTATGTAGTAAGGGTTCTTCACCTAACCCACTTAAAAAGCTATTATTTACTCACAACCATGGCTCTTTCTAATCTTAACAGGGCAGACTTTCAGAAAAGTGCTGTCCCTACTATAGGAGGAAACAAAGTAACTTAACAAAACAAAACACAGTATGGTTGCCTGTCTATTTTTTGTTTTGTTTTGTTTTCATTGTTTCAACAACTGGCCTTTTGAAGAAAACATGCCAACAACAACAACAGCAAGACTTGCCTATATAGACTTTATGGCCACAATAAACATCTTCCTCTGGTTTGATGCCATTTTAGAGTAGTTTTAGTGCAAAATTTGTTACCTAAGCTTCAAGCACCATGAAAATTGATTTTTCTTTTCCCCTTTGTCAAAAAAAAAAACAAAAAACATTGGTGTTCTTTATTCATTCTGAACAACTCCTGAAGTCAGCTACCACTCAACTTGTTTTCCTTAGTTTAATAACAAAGCCCTATTGTCATTCAGTTTACAAAGTATGTTCTTGTTTCACATCTACCTAGTATAATTAACCAAATAGGTATTATTATTTTCAGTGTTCAAATAAAGACTTAACCAAAAATTTCAGACTAAATTCAATGAATTCCTCTTGCCTATTCCCCAAACACACACATACACACACACACACACACACACACACACACACACACACAGAGTAATATGTGGCTTGACACCATCTATCAAAGTACAAATAAAATTCCAAGACTTTCCACTACACAAACCTGTTCAGAGAGCTCTTCATGGTTTAAACAATCTCTAGAAGGGTGGAAATCCTGTTAGAAGAAAGATACCAGTCATTTTACCTTTTATCTTACTTTATTTGTTACTATGGTCTATGTCATCTTCTAAGATTGCAGGTACATGGTGGTTCTATGACTTGTACAACACTGAATGTGAGCTATTCTCTCCAGGTTTTTTCTGTGCTACAAGAACACCAGTTAGTACTTGGTCAAGATGGCAGTTTGGGAGAAAATACCTAACATTCTAAGCATTTGTACTAGTCAATTATGAGACTGATTTATATTTTTGATTATTGAGATGATTTTTTTTTCTATCTCTGAAAAATAAAGAGTGCTGTCAATAAGCTTACTGTGCATTATGGGATTTTCCAGACTACTCAGATGAGATATGAATGTAGACATTGTTGTTTCCTTTATATATGATCTTAGGAGAAGGTCTTATTTAGCTATTGAAAACTCTTTTTCTCTTTCTTCTTTTAATAATAAAAATGTCACATTATCAAAGCAATCTATTATATTCAGTTTGAAGAAGACCATGCATCAGGCAGATACATGGCAACCAGGAATAAGCCAAGAGCTTAGCATTATTCTCTGTGGGAAAAGAGAGCTGAGTCCAGAAGGTCAGGGAGTCACACTATTTTGATACAGGGAATGGGTTTGATCTCAGATAAGGGGGCAATAAAACAACATTTGAAGATCATTTTGTAAAATAGAGGTGATTGCCTTGTTTTGATAAAGAAAATATAATATAATTTTCATGGAAATCTAGAAAGATCTTAGAATTAATTTACTTAAAATGAGATTTATTTGAGGTTAATTAACAAGACTAGGTCTGAAAACAAAAAAAAAATTGTAAACATGCAAATATTCACATATTTGACAACATTTAAGGGAATTTTTTCTTAGTTATTATTTTAGTTTTAGCCATATTTTTGATACTCCTTATATGAAAACTTTTTGTGGTAAATTTATTTAGAATATGATAACAAAAACTAATGTTTAAAGAAAGGCAATTAGGTATATCCAATACCAAATAAATTATTTAACAACTTCAAACAAAAGAAAGGAAAACATTCTTATAATTTTCCAAAAGAGAACTTTCAGGAAAAGTAGCCTATATAATATGGTACTTGAGTTAACAGAAAGTTTATAGTTTCACTCATTTAACTGCATGAAATAACAAGAATGTAAACTTGAAAAAAAAACAATAACCAAACATTTCCAAACTTTATTGGACCAGAGATTTTTCTTCATTAATTCAACATCAAGTAGTAAGATTCAAAATCATTACAAAAGAATTATCTATAAATCAGAAAGGAAAAATAGTTTTGGTATGTTCTAGACTCTCTGTTAGATACTTCCTACTATATCATATTTAATTTCTAGATTTGTATAAAGTAGCCAGTACTAACCTCCATTTTTAGATAAGAAAGAGAACCTCAAAGAAATTAGTTTATTTCCCAAAAGATGTAGAATTTGTTAGTGGCAACATACTGGAAGCAAACCATTGGGATGTTAATTCTCTTTTTAAAAAATAAATTTGAGGGGCTGGGGTTGTGGCTCAGTGGTAGCGCACTTGCCTGGCATGCATGAGGCACTGGGTTAGATTCTCAGCACCACATACAAATAAATAAAATAAAGGTCCATCAACAACTTTAAAATATTTTTTTAATGATTTTTATTGATATAAAATATTTATACATATTTATAGAGCACTTTTTATAATTCAACATATGTGTAATTTTTTGTCTTTTTTTTTTTTAATTTTTTTGGTAACAGGAATTGAATTCAGTGACCTTAAGCACTGAACTACACTCCGAGCCCTTTTTATTTTTTCACTTTTAAGACAGGGTCTTGCTAGTTGCTTAGAGCTTTGTAAGCTATACCTCCTCCAATGTTTTACATTTAAAGTCTTAATATTGTTGCTATGCTAATCTTTCTTCGAAGTTTGGTTTTGACAATAATACTGTATCAATATATTGATTTTTAAAAGAAAATAATTGTGTACAATGTGTCAAAATGTGTTCTATTGTCATGTATAACTAATTACAGCAAATTAAAAAAATAAATAAAAAATAAAAAAAGAGGTAAATTTTTCCTGTCACCAGAATAGCTACCCAATCACAATATCAAAATGACAAATTAATAATTATAAAATCAGTTCAGAAATGATGTTTAGGTATATTTTATCTAGGTCAATAAAAGAAAAAGGAATTATGTTTGTCGTATAGTATATGTGTCCCACAGCAGTAAAATAACCCTGGAAAAATCTTATTTTAATACTTTAAAAGTTTATCACCATGACTATTATTATAATATCATGCCAATCAAAATATGTATATTGTAGGTCCTTCATATTGGTTATATTTATAAATGTATTTTTTGAGGATTCACCTCCAATTTTCTTTTATAAAAACTCAAGTATATTTAGAAGTTAACCTAATAACCATACTCGAATTTAACAATTTAGATTTTGGCATCCTTGTTTCATCTATTTCAATATTTTAACAAAATAGGTTAAAGCAAATTTTCATGTCATTTTATCAAATGCTTTGTTAGATTCAAGGAAGTCCTGAAGATAAGTTATTTGGAGAACTGATCAGAGCAGATTTTACAATGGATAAGAAGATCAGTTTAGAATGATTCTAAGTAATATTTTCCTGATCCATTTACAATCATCTTCTGTAAATAAAGTCTATACTAGTCAAGATGAAAACAAACAGCCCCCAAATCTCTGCAGACCAGAATTTCTTTTTTCTTTTTAGTAGTTAATGAGGTGTTGGCATCAGACAGACTGTGCAATTACAAAGAGAAAGTGTAAAAGACACATAAGTGTGAGAGATGAATGCAGCAGAGGTTTTAATAGTTAAATGTAGAATAGCCTCACACCAAATTTTAATATTGAGATGGTATCTGGATGCAGAAAACACCAAAGCAGTTGCAACAAGAACCAAAGGTGTTATAAGAAAAGGAGCATACTACCATGAGAAATGGACCAAAAGCAAAATCACAACTCTAACATAAATCCCTGTGGTGAGAGAAAAGAGGGCAGCTAATTGAATGTAAAATACATCTTTTAGTATTGTGATAGATGATTTGGACCTATTCAGGCAATTAATTTTGTTTTTTTAAACCTCACTCTGGCACTTCTATGGATATATCTGAACTCTGGACAAATTCAAAAACCAATCCACTTACTGTGCCACAATATTACAATTGGTGTCCTGGAGAAAGCTCTTACATAAATGATTCCTGATGAGAGGATGCTTGGCTTAGGACTGTGGGTCTGCTAGTACCTCTTGCTTCAGAGTAGAGACAAAGGGGGAAGTTAAGTGGTACCACAGGAGGAATCAAGTCCAAACTTTTTCCCCTTCAGGAATTCTGTTCTGTAGTGTTTTTTTTTTTTTTGTTGTTGTTGTTGTTGTTTGTTTGTTTGTTTGTTTTGTTTCCCCACCTCAAATTTCATCTATTGAGATTCTAATCCCCTGTGGGATTTATTCACAGATATAGTCTTTGGGAGATGATTAGGTCTTAAGGATGGAGCCCTTGAAAATGGAACTACTGCCCTTATAAAAGAAATGCCAGAGAACCCCTTTCTTCCCATGCCCCTATGAAAGAGATGACAGAGAACTCCTTTTTTTCCATTCTAACATATGAGGACACAGAGAGGAGACAGCTGTCTGTGAAACAGAAAACAAGTATTCCCCAGACGCAAATCTGCCATTGCCTTGATTTTGGACTTCTCAAACTCCAGATCTGTGAAAAGTAATTTTTTTTTACTTTAAACCACCAAGTCTATGATATTTTGTCATAGAAATGTGTGATGTTAATATAGGTTATTGGTTTGGTTGAATCAAGAGATGCCTAGGAAATGCCCAGGGAGACTTATGCATGTGTCTATGAGGGTGTTTCCAGAGACCATAGGCATGTGGGACAGCTAACTCTGAAAAAGGGTAGACCTGTGTGAATGTGAGCAGCACAAACCAATAGGTTCAGGCCCAGATGGAACAAAAGCAAAAAAAGAGGAAGCCAAGGGAGATGCAAGCTCCATTCCTCCCGAATGTGTGTGTCTAGTGCTGACGCCATCAACTATGGACATTGGACTCCAGTTTTTTCAGTCTTCCAACATAAACTCTCACCAGTGTTTCTCCAGGAAGTTTCGAGGCCTTCAGTCTCAGACTGGGGTTACATAATTAGTTCCTCTTGTTCTGAGTCTCTGGCTTCTTGGGCCCAGCAGATACTGGTTCCTCTGGCTCTTCATTGTGTAGACAGCCATGTGGGACAATCCAACTCCTGATCATGTAAGTTAATCTAATAAATCCCCTTGTAGCATCAAGCACATGTATATTTGTTAGTTTTCATCTTTTAGAGAATGCTGACTATTACACAGCCAGAACATAATAAAACACTTATCAAGGAAAAGAAAAGAAAAAAAAATGCAAACTTTTCCTGCCCTGTCAGTGAGCAGGTAAATATAAATGGCCATTAGTTTAGACATTTACAGGTAGTCTTTGGTTGGAAAAAAGACAATTGTATCAATCTAGCAATTGTGAGGATTTAATGAGTTAAAAGAAGAGTGTCTGATTTTTGGTCAGCATTCAGTATTTATATTGAAGAACTATCACTAAAATTATTATTATCAGAGATGGGAAATATTAATGCAGACACTATGACTCATTAAAGTATCAATATTCACTGTTATATGACAGGCATTATGCTGTATGATTAAACTGCAGATATAAAAGATAAAGTTGCCACCCTTAAGTCAAATTTGGGGAGATAAATTAGGTTAACATATAACTAAAATGATATATAATAAATATAAAAATACAAGTGCTAGGGTTTGTGAAAACAATGGTGGAGACTGGGACTAATACACGTAAAGAAAAAAAAAAATGAGTGGAAACTATGATCAGATCAGCTGCTTGAAAAGGTTTATTTTTATTTTTTATTTATTTTTTTCCTGACAGTGAGAATGAATTGTTTAAGGCTATCTTGTCCTGGATTATTACAGGATTCTTTAAAATTAAAATTTATCTTCCTGATTTTAGTCATAGTTGATTGAAAAGAATGACAGAAATTATATGAGTGTATACCTGTAGACTGTAGTGGCATTTTGAGATGACCTGACTGATAATAACGATCCCTTAACTTCACAGTCTTAAGTGTGTTTTATTTTTCCTTTTGTTAAGCAAGAAGGGAGCCTTCCTTTCTGCTTTGCTTCTGTTTCAGCACAGTCCTGACAGAGAGGATATTACACCTTCACCCCAAGTGGTCAAAATGTTCAGGTGACTTGTACATATCTGTTTTCAGTTCTATTTTCTCTGCTTCATTTATCCTGATGATGAGTTCTCAGTTTCAGTTATGTCATTCTATGTCTCTTTTCTGGTTAACTATAGCTATTTTCAGGCAAAATGTGTACAATAATTAAACCTACCATTTGTTCCATATGTACTAGCACAGGCTGTGATAAATGTTTTATGTACATTGGTGAATTTAATCCTCATGTTAATGCAATGATGTATATAAATGTGTAGCATTATTTTTCATTGAATTACCTTCAACATCTTTGTCAAAAATCAATTTCCCACCATAATAAGTTGCACTTTCATCCTACTGGGATAGCTATAAAAAGACCAATAAGTTTTGGTGAAGATGTGGAGAAATGTTTCTGTTTAGGAATGTAAAATAGTCTCGTTTCTTTGGAAAACAGTTCGACAATTCCTCCAAAATTAAATGCAGATTTACCATATGATGCAGCAATTTCATGATTAAATTTATACCCAGGAGAAATGAAAACAAATTTGATGTCAGCATCACAGACTTGTAAATGTATGTTCATAGCAGCATTATTTATAAATGGCCAAAAACTGTAAACCATAGGTCTATCAGGTGCTGAAAGGACAAATATAATGTGATATATCCAAAGGTAGAATATTAATTTGGTACTATAAAGTTCTGATATATGTCACATAATGGATGAGCCTTGAAAACATTTTGTTAAGTGAAAGAAGTCAGTCACAAAAGACAACATACTGCAACTTCTCATTTATGTGAAAGGCACAAAATAAGAAAATCTATAGAGACAGAACAAATTAGTGGTTTCTTAATGTTCAGAGGGTTGGGGAGAAGTGGAGATTTTCTATTAAAGAGTACATACTATTTTAAAAGGACAATAAAATGCCAGATGCCTGTGGTGGCACATGCCTATATTTCCAGTGTCAGGGAGACTGGGGCAGGAGGATTGCAGGTTCAAAGACAGCCTTAGCAATTTAGTGAGGCCCTAAACAATTTATTGAGAACCTGTCTCAAATAATTTTCAAAAAGGGCTGGGATTATTACTCAGTGGTTAAGTGCCCTTGGGTTCAATCCTTGGCACCAAAACAAAAAAATAAAATCTAAAATTAATTGTAATTATGGTTCCATTTTCTGTATATTTACTAAAAGCCATTGATTTATATATTCCAAATAATTGAATTTCATGGTGTGTGAATTACATCTCAATAAAAATGTTATATAAAAATAATGACCATATTGATGTGGCTCTATCACTGGCATTTTTATTCTGTCATATTGATCAATTTCTCTATCTTGATATCATTATTAAATTATTTTGTTTTCTTCAGCTTTAAACTATGTCTTGAAATCAGATAATGGAGTCCTGTCATTTTTTCAAAATTGATTTTATTCTAGATACTTGGACTTTCCATATAATTGCTATAACCAGTTTGAAAATATTTACAAAAATATCCTTTAAGAGTTTGGAATGAGATTGGATTGAATTTATAGGTCAACAGGGGGATAACTGACAATTTAAAATTATAAATCTTCATATATAAGATAGATTTATTAATTATTTGTATTTCTGTTGATTTCTTCTAAGAGTATTTTATAGATGCAGCATATAATTTCTTTACATATTTTGTTGAATTTTTATCTGAGTATTTTATTTTAAATGGAAATTTAAAAATGTTTCAGATTTCATTGCCAGTGTACATAAAGCTAATTGAATTTTGTATATTGGTCTTATTCCCTGCAACTTCAATAAATCACTTATTAGTTATAGGAGTGAGAATAAAGAACAGTAATTTTCTAACTCTGTTACTGTATTTTCTCTTCTTGCCTTATTATATTATCTAGGAATTCCAGTATAATATTGAGTAGGGATATGCAGGAGCACATTCTTGCCTTGCTCCAAACTTAAGGGGAACAAATTATTCTTTCATTATTATAGGTGGATACCAATAACATTTTTTTTCTACTGAAAATTTTCATCATGATTGGACATTAAATTTTTCCAAAAACCTTTGCTGCATCAATTGACCTAATTGCCTTTTTATATTATTAATACAGAAGTTTAGATTGTTAGTTTTTAAATATTATACCAGTATATCCTTGGAATATATACCTCTTGGGTTGTGACATATTATTATTATTATATATTGTTGGATTTTACATGCTAATCTTATTGAGAATTTTTGAGTCTATATTCTTAAGAGAAGTTTGTCTATAGTATCCATGTCTTATAATATCCTTGTCTCATTTTGGTGTCCGGGTAATACTGATCTCATCTGATGAGTTTGGAAATGTCAGCACTTATTTGGTGATTTTCTGGACAAGCACTGGAATTCAAGTGACCTTGCTTCAAGATGGTAAAATAAGGGTTGAGACACTGTGGAGATTGTCCTGTAACCCTTACCTTAATCATTGTATTACACACTTTACATGTGAATAGTGTCCTCACTTTCCTTTCATATATTTTATGCAAAATAAAAAAGAACTGTGGCCTATTATTTCAGTTGTGTTATCTGGAGATAGTGGAAGGGTAACAAGGGCAAGAACAAGAGCTAGAGCAAAAGGAAATAACATAAGAAAAAAAACAAGGAGAAAAGAATAAAAGAGGTCAAGAGATAGATCTCTGTGTATGGTCTTACATCCTTAGAAACAAGCACACTAGGGTATTGCTGGAGGAGGTGAGTCATTGGGGGCATGCTTTTGGGGTTTATATTGTGTCTGTGGTGAGGGGAGTGTCCCCCTACCCCACCTTCCTGGTGTCCATATTCTGAGCCACTTTTCTACACCACAGTCTTTTGCCATGATATTCTGCCTCACATCAAGCCCCAAGGAATGGAGTTGTCCATTTATGGATTGAGACCTCTGAAACCAGAAGCCCCCAAATAAACTTTTCTTCCTCTAATTGTTTTTGTTGCGTCTTTTGTTACAGCATCAAAAAAGCTGACTAAAACATGCCATCACATTCATCTTCAAATATTCTTCGATATAAATCATTGACCAATTGTTTAGACACTGCCTTTGAATAAGGATAGATTAATACTTCAGTTCATCTTTCCTGTAAAAAAATAACAAAGTATCCGCCATAAAAACCTTTCAGTTGGGAACATATTCTTTTACTGCTGTATTTCATGACTATTCTATGAAGCTAATATCGCAACTATTAGTTTATTGCTGGCTCCACATCATCACGTGCCATCTGTATTTCTGGTTATTTACTGTGTTCTAGGGAACTCCCAGTGTTTTCCCTGTATTTTTATTTCTGTTTCTGAGAAAACTCCCCATGTAGTCATAAGGACTAATAAAGTTCACTATTGCTTTCTAGAGCAGTGAGAGTCAGATATCATATGACAGGATGCTATGCTGCACATTAAATGCTATGATTTGATACATTAGTAACACCCAGTCCAGATGGAGTGTTGAATAACACAGCTATTTGAGTCATGATCAAATATTAAGTTGCCATCACAAGGTGATTTACAAATGCAGAAAAATTGTGGGCCAAATACAGAATAACCTCATTCTAAACCTATAATTGGGACTTTTCAGAGATTCCATCCACACTGTCCATGTCATTAGGTCTGTTGGATCACTAAGCCCAGAAGTTAGGGAAGCTAGACCAAATAGTATCATAAGCATCAGAATATTCTTTTCCTTGTTTTTCTTTAAAGGTAGAAGTCTACAGATTACCTAGTGAAATGATCAAAGACATTTTCTTCCAATTGTTTTGAGATATGAGTAACACTTTATTTCAGAAAGGGCTATTGTGAATTGTGGGATTTTCTAACTTCTGGTTGATAATATCAATGTGATGTTCAATGGGGGTAAGAATAAGTTTGTATTTATTAGACTGTGTAATGATAGGAGTCAGGAAAATCAAAATCGAGGTGAGATACGACATTGAGTTTATTGCTGTCACAGACATAAGAAGATGAGATGCTTTTGAGAACCCTTACCAAGTTGAATAGAAAATAATTTCCTAGGTTAATAACTGCCCCTAAGGGGACAGAGGCTTTGGTCTATTACTCTTCTTTTTTTATTTTCTCAGCAAAAATTATAGCTCCAATTGGCATCATTACCTAATTATGATATTGATTTTTCATTTCAATATTTTAGTGGTAAAAAGATATGTTAATTGGCACCTCTACCTCCTTTGAGTCTTTGGTAATTAAATAATCTATACAATATCTGTGGGGATGTAGTATTTTTTTTCATTTACATTATCAATAATGCAGCTTAATGTTAGCATTTTGAACATCCCTCTGGTGCTTTCCACAAAAACAGCCATCACTCAATTGGTTCAGGAACTAATGCAATGTAGACACATTAATATAGACACATTTAATAACAGTGTTCTCACAGTGTTCACACTGTGAATTTTTGGTGTAGTAACTGCAGGAAAATTCTTTAGTCCTAACACACCTAATGTGTATAAGCCCCAACTCTAACCTGTGGTCCATGATGGCTTTTTGTTTTCTCTGCATATTAGAAATAGCTTTTACCCTCCCATATATATTTTTACCTTCTATATATATTTTTTATCTTTCCATAATTCTTAGTCACCTTGACAAGTAGATACAGTTTTCTCTGGAGAAAACTTATAAGAAGAGTCAAAGAATATATACTGAAGGGTTGTTCATTAAATAAACATGACGTCTTTTTCATTAGAGGGTCTTTAGGTTTGTGAACTCGTGAAAACCCTATGTGTCCCCACTACTGCATCTGAACTTAGATTTCTGCCACTGAATCTAGAATTTTTTGAACTAAGTTTTGTCAGGTAACACTGTAATAGCATAGATCATCTAGCCATTTACTTTATTCTTCATTATTAGGACACCATGATTAATAACCAGAATTCCACTGTTCATTTTTGATTACCATCCCCCCTGTAGCCTTGCACAATCCTTCTGGTTCTGATGGTATCTAATACTGTTTTCTGGTATCTACAAGTATGGAATTCTATTTTTTTTTTTTTTTGGTGTGGGGGTGCTGTGGATTGAACTCAGGGTCACTTGGCCACTGAGCCACATTTCCAGCACTAGTTTGTATTTTTATTTATTGACAAGGTCTCACTGAGTTGCTGACTGTCTGACCATTGCTGAGGCTGGCTTTGGAGTTTTGAACCTCGTGCCTCAGCCTCTGGAGCTGCTGGTATTACAGGCATGAGCCATTGTGCCTGGCTGGAATCCTATTATTTTAATTGAAATCAGAAAAATTATTCTGTGTACCCTACCATTAACAATATTATCTCTACTCTGTTCCTCTAGAATATGTTTCTAAATGTTTTAGTGTGGTTAGTAGCCTATGTGTCCTCCAGGGGATTGTGTTTAGGAAATAACCCATAAGGTATATATAATGTATTTCTCTGAATCATTTTGCCCTCAGACCAGGGCAGTTCTGGCATCTCAAGTGACTATGGGTACCATTGAGTCCAATTTTTAATTAATCAATTCAGTAAATCATTGACATTAGTCCAGGGACTTGTACCAACACATTAAATCCTGAATCCTAGGAGAATGTACTCATCAATTTGGTCTAGTTTAATATTTTATCCTCCTTATTTCAATACCTTAAGAATACAATGCTTTACATCTTTCCAAAATCATACACTTCCAAATTGATGAGACCTTGCCAATCTGGTCTACTTATTTTGTCTTCAAAGAGTATACTTTTGGGCAGTGGTGGGTTCTAATTCTATTTATGGGCCTGGAGCTTGAAGTGGTAAAGGAGGCTCCTGAATTTGTAGGACTTTTAGAAACAAATTCCCTAAGGGAAACTAGTGTATGATTTTCCTTCAAATGAGGAAGGAGGAACTGCTTTTACTAGCAAGCACATTTATTTCTTTAGCATAAGAAGCATTGCAATTTAAATTGATGTCTCACCTCTGTAACTTTTCTCACTAATACCTGAATTTAATTCTAATTCATTAATGATTTGTTGTTGCTGGTATTAGTATATTCCTAATAAAAAAAACTAATGTAGTTTTTTAAATTTTATACTGTGCCTTGAATTTTGAATTCATGATTTTGAATATAAACTTTTCTTTGTGTACTTTCTAAAGAGCAATCAGAACAGCCAACTCATTATCACCAGAGTGGCCATATGCTACAGCAAATAAATTCAGAAATCATGATGCCAAAGTGTGCCACAGATTGCTGGTCCCAGAATTCCATTTTGATGGGTTGTATTCTCAGGCTACTTCTGGCAACAATTACATATTATTAGTTTGGAGCATATCAGGAAAGAAATGACACTCTCAAAGAGGTAGCTAGGATTAAATATAGGAACAATTTGATCAAATGATGCAAATTTTCATAAGATGAATAAGTTCTGGGGATCTAATGTGTGGCATGAGTGGGTGACAGGGGTGTTAATCAATTTGATTGTGATAATCATTACACAGTGTGTGCACATATCAAATCATTGTATACCATAGATGTATACAATATTTTTTTATCAATTAAATATTTTATTTTATTTAGAGATGTATTATATTTATTTTTATTTTTTAAATTAATTTATTTTTTATTTATATATGACAGCAGAATGCATTACAATTCTTATTAGAGCACAATTTTTCATATCTCTGGATATATACACAGTATATTCACACCAATTAGTGTCTTAATACCTGTACTTTGGATAATAATGATCATCACATTCCACCATCATTAATAACCCCATGCCCCCTCCTTTCCCCTCCAACCCCTCTGCCCTATCTAGAGTTCATCTATTCGTCCTATGCTCCTGCTCCCTATCCCACAATCCCAGAATCAGTCTCCTGATATCAAAGAAAACATTTGGTTTTGGGGGATTGGCTAGCTTTCCTTAGCATTATCTTCTCTAACTCTGTCCATTTACCTGCAAACAAAACACAGAGACAAATTATAAAGGAATAAGAAAGTTAAGGAAATAAGGGACTTCCAAGAAAACAGGATCTAATAATATCTGAAATACATTAGCAACCTTTAATTTGAAGAGCAAGTGTGGCAAGCAAGTTGTCTTCACAGAACAGTATTCAGAGGAAACATATGGTCTTAGGTAAAGAAACTCTGGTATTGTAATACCTGTTAACAGGGGGGATAGGGAACACATTATTTGACTTCACTGTGTCAGAAATGGGTGGTGAGGGGGCATCCCAAGAATAAACAATGCACCAACCACGGTGATTCTGGTCCCAGAGAAATATGGAACTATCTGCAGATGTTTTCATTCATCATAGCTGGGGAATGAGGTGTTATCCACCCAAAGTTGGGGAGACCAGGGGTGAGGCTGAACACCCTCCAATGCATAGGATGTCTCCCTACCACAAACACATCTCTAGCCCCAAATGTCACTGGCACGGAGGTCAAGAAACCCTAGTCTACACATACCTCAACACCACAGCTCATAAAATCTAAGATTTCATTGAGGATAAGACCAATTTTAGTTTCAGACATATTAAAATGTGAAAAATGTTAAATGTGCTTTTCAGACTTAATGAAGTACTATAATAGAGAAATAGATAAGAAAGGAAAAAAAAAACAAGAAAAAACCAAAAACCATTTTAGAAAGATAAAAGAAATAGAGCAGGCCCTTGAGGAAGTTATTTTTTTGAATGGTACATTAAATTTAGTATGTTTTTTGACAGTTGCAGAAAATTTATTATTATACTTTCAAAACAATAGCAGGGAAAAAACCCATGAGTAGTAAAAAGTTAATTTTTTGATAAAATGAGGCAAACAAATTAATCCAGACTTTTTTTTTCTTTAGGCCAGTTTCCTGAAGTATATATCCTATAAATCTCTAGTTTAAGATATAATAAATCTAGTCCTAATATGAATGAAATCCCTCAAATGGAAATTTGGGCATGGAAGCATTTTCAGTAGAAAAGGAATGACTCTAAACAAGGCTAATGAGAAAATCTTGAAGGTGACTTTTCATATTTTTATGCATTAAAGATTCTTGATTGGCTTCATTTTTAAGTCTAGCTGAAAATAAGATTGGGATTCACCTATGATTTATCACATTAACTCCAGCTTTTCTTAATTTTACTATTCTTCTATCTGCGTGGCACTTATACCAAAGCAAAAAAAAAAAAAAAAAAAAAAAGAAAGAAAAATTATAAGAAGACTTTTTTTTTGCATAAGTATTTTGTAAGGTTCTTATGTTTGTAAATATTAAGTAATTTTCACTTACTTACTGAATTTGAATTAATATAATTAATGTAAGATTTATTAAGAAGTTGGAGGGGGATCTAAATGGAAATTTAGTGACGGTTAACTCCATGCCTACTGAAAAAACAGTCAAGACATTTACTTATAAAATTCTTCAGTTGTTAGAAGTGAGAGAAAATACAATTTAGAGATGAGGCACTCACACCATCAAATACTGAACAGGAAAGATGCTTCCCTATTGGGAACAAATTGCATTTTCTTTAGAGCGAAACATAAAAGCACCATTAGGAGAAACTGTGTTGAAATCAAATAGTAATTTTAAAATATAAAAAACATAACCACATTTCATCATTAGTTTTCAAAATATAATTGCAATTTATCTTTTGAATTATTGTTATTGCTTTTTTTGTTACAAAGAAATTGAGGCATAGAAAAATTGACATGCAGTAACTGCTCTTGAGGTCATTTGGAGCGGGTGAATTTTTAAAAGGAATGCTAATCTTGATGCCTGATATAATAAGAGACCCTTCAGATGGAATCTGCCTCTTCTAGACTCTCTGCTCATGATATGTATTCTCCTTCCCTCTGTATACTCTCATTAGACTGTAGTTGTATAGAAATATGAGATACCATGGAGAATTATCTCTTAATATAGTTTATAAGATATATAAAATTGTTCCTTCATACATAAGGTACAAAAATCAAGGGAATATATAAAGAATATTAATTTTTGTAACATGTAAACATTTCATATACAGAAAAAATATATATTTTTTAAAGAGAGAGAGAGAGAGAGAATTTTTTAATATTTATGTTTTAGTTCTCGGCATACACAACATTCTCCGCTTGCATGTGGCGCTGTGGATCCAACCCGGGCCGCATTCATACCAGGTGAGCACGCCACCGCTTGAGCCACATCCCCAGCCCCAGAAAAAATATATTTAAGTTAAAATTTGATTTTAAGTGTTATCAGTCTATGTACTGATACTAAAATTTATTTTATATCCATAAATTTTCAAAGGTTGTTAATATCATATGAAAATTTTAATCTAAAATGATACATTTTAGCTTTGTTTAACTTTTTTCTGTGCTTAATTTACTAAATTCAATACTGAGATTTCATGTCTTTAAATTTTACATAACATTTTTAGCAAATAAATTTTTTGAGTCTGCAACATACTTGTTAATACAATGATCAAATAACTAGTTTATTAGAACATAAATCTACCTCAGGCACTGTTCTACATAAGGATTCTAGTAAAAGTAATCCAGTTTTACTATATGGTTAATTTTTGGATTATTGCTATCTGTGAGTCATCCTATAGTTAGAATTTCATATGAAAAAATGTAGGCCTATAAGCTATCAAATATCATGGAATATTTCTCTATCATCAGTAGAGATTATTCTTTTATAAATCTATATGATTTCATGTACATCTATTCAGGATTCTCTGTTTGTATCTATGATTTCCAAAATAAATGTGCACATTATCTTGAGGATCCTAGAATATCCCTTGCTGCTCAGTTTTATGAATATGTCTTCTTATTTTTTTTTTAAAGAGAGAGAGGAGAGAGAGAAACAATGAGAGAATTTTTTAATATTTATTTTTTAGTATTTGGTGGACACAACATCTTTGTCTGTATGTGGTGCTGAGGATCGAACCCAGGCCGCACGCATGCCAGGCGAGCACGCTACGCTTGAGCCACATCCCCAGCCCTGAATATGTCTTCTATATTCAACATGTACAATAATTCATGATGCTGATTTTCATTTATGGGGTAGTCATCAACATTTGACATTTCTAATGGAAACCAGTCTTGAAAATATGAATTTCTTTGGGAGTAAAACTATTTAGTTGATTCATATCACATTTCCTTACTCTCTTAATTTCTAAAATTTGTCTTCTGAACATCTTCATGGATTATTGATCCTTAAAATTTCAAATGATTAAACTAAAGTTCTATCTCTCGGGGATGCACAGCATTTGTATTTATCTGAATTCTCAGTCTGCTAATTTATGTCTAGGAACCTTTTGACATACAAGTATTCCTGTCAGAAGAACTACTTTCATAGTAGAATATTATATAATATCCCTCATTCATTAAACTCCTATGCTTTACCTCTTTGTAAGCTCAATTAATGCTTCCATAGTTATTATGCCTGCAAACAAGAAAGTAACCCAAAACCTTCATATCCCTGTACAGCTTTTCATCACTCTTCTGAAGATAGAACCACCCATATCATCTCATACCTTACTTTATTTGTTCTCATTGCATTATTTTATGCTTTACTAAGCACTTATTTTTAATTATCAGATAAAGTTTATGTTTAGTAGCACCATTTTTAAAATGGTGACATTTGTCTCTTTATATAAATCTGAAATATTTCTTAGATCTCCAGGATTCTTGGTGTTTAAAGGTATTTCAAAAATTTTCTTCTTCCAGAGTTCCTATAAAGAAACTAATCTAAGATTGTCTTAAAATAAATATTGATTGCAGATATTTTTCACATAAATTTTCCCATCTATTATTCAAACTGTCAAACTAGTTAAAATTATGATAAACATAAATTTGTTAGCTAAACAATTGAATCTTAATTTTGTCTAAATTAAGGTTTAATCAGTTAAATATAATTTGGATAATCTATTGAGTATTTGCTGCTTTCATATTGAATGCTGGTGAAATGAAATGTGTGGCAGGATATCAAGCATCCTTTTAACTCTGTAGTAGTGCTGCTATTAAAACCATTTTTTATTATGAAAAATTTCAAATGAACACAAGCATATACAAGAAAAATGCAATAAATCCTTCATGAACACATCATCCTCTTCAGTAATTATCAATCCATGTGCAAACTTGTTTCAATTATGTGTCCACATACCCAGGCCCACGGAATTGTTTTGCAGTTTATTTCAGACATAACATTTGTTCATGTTTAAATATTTCACAAGAAGCTTTTAAAAGATAAACTCTTCTATAAGCACAATTATGATAACATTAACCATCTAGAAATAAATAATAATTTCTTAGAATAATTTAAAACCTGTCAATGTTCATATATTGTCTACATTTCTTTTTTTTCAATTTACTTTCCACCCTTGTGGCATCATTTGTCATGTTCTTCTTCTGCATTTTGCATGACCTGTACAGTGAGAGTTTTAAAATTTTATTTGGCAAAAATTGCCTTATCAGGGGCTGGGGCTGTAGCTCAATGGTAGAGTGCTTGCCTATTGGGTGAGGCACTGGGATTGATCCTCAGCACCACATAAAAATAAATAAATAAAATAAAGTTTAAAAATAATTGCCCTATCAGTGGCATGTACTTTCATTAGAAGGAACCTAATGTCTTCTTGTCCTTAATTTCATGATGTTAGAAACATTGATAATCATTCTTTATATTAATTACTTCAGGTTGGCAAAATAAGGATATTCTAGATTTATGTTTTCTTTTTCCTTTATGAAATAATGCTATGAAAATAGAAACTTCATCTTCAACTATTTGATTTGTTTACTCCAAAGTTTTATCAGTAGAGAATAGGATAAGTGCTCAATTATTTCCCTGAGTAGACTCATTTTCAACGAAATTGGTTGCTTTCCTAGCATCCTTCTAAGGAGATCATTAAATGTATTGTTACAATAGACTCGTAAATTCATATTTAGTTTATTTCAATACACTGAAGTTCTTATTCTTATTGAGGTTCAAATAACTCCACCTTTAATTAGAGCAATCAATACTCCCCAATTTGACTCCTGAGTCCCTCTGATGGAGCAACAGAAGTTTTTGCATATTTATTATTTTCTATTATAAGAAATCCCAGAGGCCAGGCGTGGTGGCTCATGCTAGTAATTCCAGAAGCTCAAGTGGCTGAAGCAGGAGGATTATGAGTTCAAAGCCAGCCTCAGCAACAGCAAGGCACTAAGCAACCGATTGAGACTGTGTCTCTAAATAAAATACAAAATAAGGCAGGGGATATGACTTAGTGGTCTAATGCTCCTGAGTTCAATCCTCGGTACTTCCCCACCAAAAAAAAAAAAAAAAAAAAAAAAAAACGGAAAAAAGAAATCCCAGACATATACATACACACACACACACACACACTCATGTATATGGGGAAAGACATTAGCTATTTGCTATTATAATTTAGGCAGTAGGGCTTCAGTGGATAGCATAAGGAAAATGAACTTTTTGAAAAAAATTAAAAGTGCAGCACATGTTAATTTCATACTGATATTTCCAATTGGAATTTTGATTATCATTTTAACTCAAATTAAATAATTTTATTTATTTCTCTTAAACTGTAAATTTTGTTTTCTCATGATACATATAAAAATATTTGTCTTAACTTTTTATATAAATGTATTTTTGATATATATTATTTATGTGTATGCATATATTATACATATATAATTTTGGTGATTATCTTCCAATTCTGCAGAAATTATTAAATTAGGACTTATTCTTCTGAAACTTCTTGCCAGAAAGAAAGAAAGAAAGAAAGAAAAATTGCTAAGAAGGGTATTGGTCTATGTAGAGCACTGAATCTTGATTGCCATCCTTGATCATATTATGGAAGTCATCATGACTTTGGACCACCAAGATGAAGAAGGCATAGCAAAGGCAGCTTTTAAGACTAGGTAGCTCGTTACTATCATGTTATATTTGCTTCCTAAGTACAAAATTTTGATTTTACCAATGGTTTGTTAAAATTACTATTTTTTGTATGTCAGCTAGTGAAGTTTATGTTTCTTCACTATTGAATCTACAAAGAGAATAAATCAACCCACAGGTAGAATGGAATCTAACCCCTTTTGCATTTGGAAAAGAGTTAGGGAAGTTTGACCTTGGTGTCCATTGGAGAATTGTCAAGGAGCCATTAATATACACACCAGTGTAATGAATTATATAATATTGAAAATCTGCTTCTGGATCAGAGATTGAAACAACTAAAATATTTCTTTAAATGTGATATTAAATATTATGGTGAAAAAAACTATAATTAAAAAAATGTGAACTAAACTTTTTTCCTGCAATTAATTCCCAATTCATAGCTTTATTTTTCAATGTGATATACATTAGAACTCACTAATCTAGGCAAGATGTTCCAATCAGGCATCCCAGGCCCATTAACTTGATGTTAAGAGATTTTTCTTTTTGGTTGGTTTTGAATTAGCAATTATACAACCAAAGAGAATGATTGCTGCTTAATCCTGGAGCCCATCATTATGAAATTAGCAATCTGTCTCGCTGCTTTACTATTGAGCATTCTGTTTTATTTCCTGAGGGTGAAAATAAAAATCATGAATGTACTAGATGGTACTTTCTCATTTTTCACATTTTGTTTTCTCTTCATGAGAAAAAACATTAAATGATTTGGTCAAACCTTACTCAGTTTTGACTTTCTGGTAATTAAACATTTAGTATTGAACTAAGAGTTTTTATTATTATGGTTTTATTATGCCTGACTGTCTTCTCAAGGCTGCAGATAAACCTTTAGAGGGACTTGTAGGAATGAGGAAGTATAAACAAAATGAATGGCTCTGTTGTTTTAATGACTTTTCTTTCAACATTACTTCCTCAAGTGAACTGAAGAAATAAGGTTACAAATTTTTCTTTGTAGAGAGATGGTTGCAACAGCTTGATAATTATATAGGTAAATAAATATATTTTGAAAAATTTATTTTGAAGGTTTGAGTAAGATATTATTTTCTTCCTAATAGTAAAACAGAAATAGTAATGTTTCAAAATTAATAAGTCACTCACATTACAAGCCCAGTCTTAAGATCACCCTGAAAGTCCCCCTCCAAATGCTCTTCTGATATTTCAGATGTCATAATTTAAAATTAATTTTTAAAGTAATTACACAGAAGCTTTATGAGAATAAATAATAATGGCACACATAGAAATAGGAAGATTTTATATTAATAAAGGGTTAAATGTCTATAAATTGTCTCAAGATGGAGCTTTCATTTGGAATTTAAGACTGTAACCTGCAGTAGGACTCTCCTGGCTTGCATATTTAGCACCAATGGAAGCTACCTATTTCTGAGACTGACTGACTTTGGGAAAATTAAACTCACTTGAATAAACATCCTGAATTTTTCATTGTTTCCCGTTGTTTACCCATTTTGATAGCATATGTTTATTAGTTTGATTTAATTATTCTACAAGGTGTACATATGTTAAAATATCATGTTCTACCCATAAACATATGCAGTTATTATTTATTGCCTACTAAAATTTAAAATTAATAAGATAAAGAACAAGGTAAAAAAAAAGAAAAGAATATTGCTTCTATCCTGGATTATGTCAGTAACTTTTAGAACTTAAAAAATTATTCTGTAGTTGGGTGTGACTAATCCATTTTACCAGAAATGTGCAATTATTAAATATTTATTTTTAAATATAGTTCATCTTTTTATTCTTCCCTAATTGATAACTTTGGGAGCTTGGAAAAGAGCTCCATTAAATAGAGGGTGAGATGTAAGAATATAGCTCAGTGGTAATTTGCCTAGCATGTCCAAGGCCCTGGGTTTGATTCCCCAGCACCACAGAAAAGAGAAAGAGAGTGAGGGAGAAAGACTAAATTGATTATGTACATAGCCCCAAAGCATTATGAAAAATCTTTATACTCTAGTAAGGTGATTGGAGATAAAGGTACATCTAGGGAACTATGTGAAGGGTGTCAGTTTAGGGGTTTTGTAGAGCCAAGGAATGGAGTTTGAGAGAGAGTGGGGATAATTCAGTTCAATACTTGAATTTGGCTGAGTAGGGGCAGTGGAGCACATTAGGGCTATAGGAACAGAAACAGTTGAGTGAGTGCCAGAACAAATTTGGAAGAAGTCAAATAGACAAATGGAAAATTGTATCATTGATACAAGTGATAATTTTGAGTCTCTTATTTTCAGACTGGTAAAGTGGATAAAATAGCAGGGCAGGCATGTTTATGATATACGCTTTTCCTTGTCCAGCACATCTATGAAAGGTTGGCTTCAAGAACTAATATTCTCTAAGGAAGCAAAAACCAGTGTTTGGAGTTGGAAGTGGGAACAGAAAATATCAAACTATCATCTTTCCTAGAAGTCTTCTTAGTCATCTGGAGACTATTGCTGCTCAGGTGGAAGCTAGATGTTCTTTAAACAGAAGACGACTTTGCATTTTACAATTAGAGATAAAAATTTACCATAGAAATAGAAAAATGAGAGTTAACATGGAAATAAATGAGTTTTTTTTTCAACGTGTAAGTGTATTTGAGTCTTTCCCAGCTTAACAAGGAGAGTTAGAAATTTACCTGCGCTTGGCATAGAGTTATTGAGGAGGGCAGAGGAGAAGAAAGAGTTTGCAGAGAATTATGGCTTTGCAAATTGTTTTGTGCAGTTCTACTCATTTTCCTTGATCAGTGACATTTTCAAACTATGGTTAGCACACACATATGTAAGACCAAAGCTGTTAAACTTAAAGCACTTTTCAAACTGGTAGATACTTTTAAACACATTTAATCTATACAGAAGAGATATTGGACAGTATAAGAAGAAATCATAGAATTGTTTTTAATGAATGAGGAGTTGTTCTTTGAAATTACATTTTAATGCTTGAGGAAATTGCATTTTTCCTCTTGGCTATTGTTCAAGTAAATGTGATGCCTTTTCTTTTGTTACCTGATTTTCTATCACCCACTCATCTTTATGTCCACCAAGTCTATATTCTTTAACTCTCCTATACCAAGCAAGTAATTTTCTCATATTAGAGCTTGTTATTGTATAGACCATTGATCTCTAAATTTATGCAGTTCCTAGATTCTGATAACTCAAGATTGGATAGTTTGTTCACATATGTACAGGTGCTCTGATATCTGAAAATATCTGCATTCCTAATTTTAGATGAGGGTCAGTGAGAATTTGGATAATGAAAATTTACTTGAAACTTTATTTGAAATTATATGTTTTTCTCTCAATAGATAATAAAAGTTCATTGACCGAGCATTACTTGAAGTTGTGGGGAATTCTTAGTTTCTTTGTAAAAAATCTGTCAATATTTACAGTGCATTTGCCATGGTATTATTTCAAAACATTAAGCTTAGAGAAAACACACACCCTTAGCAAATAAAAACTGAACTTTAAAAGCAAAAAAAAAAAAAAAAAAATGTGCTTTATACTGTTTTTTACTGCATGTATTTAGTAAATGATTGGCTATGCTCCACGTCAAAAGTTTAGCAGGATACTTTCTACATAAAACCAGACAGGACTGATTATACCTTTGGTTAAGAGTGTTAAGCACTCTTTCCAGAGGTTCTGAGAACAAGGAGAAAAATAAAAAACATCTTCCAGACAATCTACTTATTTAAAATAAATCTTAACCTATAATAATATAAACAGTAAAAATGGCAGATAGACATTTTCAAAATTGATAGTTTGCAACTAATTAGCCTCTTACCAAAAGGTGTTTTATAGGACAGATTCCAGAAGTGTAAAAAATGACCCCATAGGGAAGATCTGTGATTAAAGAAAACATTAGCAAACTATTGGGTAAAAATGAATAAATTTCAAAAGCTTTATCTTTAAACCAAAGATCAATTAAATATGATTTTTGAAGTAAGAAAAATACCTAAAATATGGTGAGTCAATATTAGAATGTTAAATTATATTGTTTAGAAGGGTAAAGAATAATTTTACCTTGCAGAATTAAATATTCTCTTAACATTTTTGGATGAACACTAAAGATGTTTTCCAAATTTTCAGAGGAAAAAAAAAATAGAAAAAGAATAAAATAGGAAGAAAAGAGATGTGTACACATTTTTTATGTTTTGTCAAATATTATGTTTCCTCTTCTTTCTTGCTGACAATCATTGTTTCAGAGAGAGAGAGAGAGAGAGAGAGAGAGAGAGAGAGAGAGAGAGGATGCAAGCAAGTGAGTGTGTGCCCAAGGGGTGGGGCGGGAGTGTTTGAGGAGGAAAGTTTGAATTTGAGACCTCACCAACAATTAGATAATTTTAATTGAAATCAAGATTCTGGTGCCCATGGTGGATAGTATTTACTTTAAAAGAGTTTCAAATAAATACCTTTTCTTTTCTCTGTGTGCCATCGATTATATATGCACAAAACATTTCATGTACAACTTGCTTGTGAATACACATTTTCTAAGAGGAACTTTGGTTACTGCTTACAAGGATTTCCAAGATAGACATGTGACTACACAGATATGGTTGACATGCAGTCTTTAAGAAATGTTAGAAGAAAGAACATGTACCTCCATTTCAAAAAAAAAAAAAAAGCACTACACTCATTGGGAAACACTTTGAATTTACTGTAAATATGGTAAAGGATTATCAGTGTAGGTTTGTGTTAATAATAATACAATTAAGTCAATATACACTCGATGAGTGTTCATTACATTTCCAGATCCTGCAATCAGAGAAATGGTTAATATCTGTTACCTTCTAAGGAACACATAGTCAAAAAAAAAAAAAAAGCACCCATGTAATCACAGAATTGTAATGAAAATAATTTGAATTATGCTCAACTTTAAAAACTTAATTTATCCTCCAGATAAAAACATAAAAATCATTTAAGGAAAAGTCATCATATAACTAAGGCAAGAGCTAAGTTTTAATTTTACACCATTGTAGAATTTTTCAATAGTATCACTCTATATAGTCCAAACTCAGCACAATTTCAGAAAGAGCAAGATAAAAATGAAAAATTTGTTGTTGCAGTTATTTTCACAGTTATTTCTGTAAATGAATTTGTGCAATCTAAACTGACAATGCAAAGTAGCAAGAAAGAAAACAGAAATAGGGAACATATCTCTGCTTCTTGATGACTTCCCTTGAGTTATTTTCATGGTACAAATCAATTAAATACACTTCTAAGTATTACATACCTGTAGGGCTAGACTGAGCTAAATGAGGAATTCAATGACTATTTTGGGAGCTCTGTCTTATTATTTTTTTATCATAGTTTTCTGAAAGACAGTTTAGAAAAAAATGCATACTGTGCTGAGCTGCTTATTTCTTATTAATGATTTTCTTCCCCAATCTTTTCAACCATGTGTGGGTCCCATAGTTATTCAGAAAATTTTTTATGAAAATGATTGGAAAGGAATCTTCAATGAACTTACATTTCAGATATGTTTCTAAAATGAACACTGATCAAAGCTTTTTAAAATATGACAAATTTGGTAGTCTCTTAGACCTTGAATATTGATAATTTGAGTTTCTGTGGTGATTGCAAATGTAGAAGAGAGAAGCAGGTGTTTGAAACGTGTATACCTACATACGAAGACGACGTGGTGGAGGGGAAAGAGCTACAGACTAAGCTAAACTGGGTTAGTAACTGTCACTGTTTGTTTGAAAAATTCTTTAACAATGTTAAACCTCATAAATAAAATGGGGGAATTTATCATTTTGGGTCTCAGTGGAAATAGAAGCCACGCCTGGATTAGGTACAGAGCTGTGGTTAAGACTCAGGGAATCAACAACAGACACACATTCAGGACCTAAATACCATGTTACAGGAGAAGACCTGAAGATGCAGGGTGAAAAATTGTGCCTGGAGCTCCGTGAGAATGGAAGCCATGGAGGAGAGGGACCCCAACAGGAGCTGAAGTCACACAAGGACACAACTGTTACAAGAACTGTGGTACCGACAGTGAGGGAGCTGGGGAAGATCTTCCCCCTCCTCTGCCATCTGATTTCCTGATCATCCATACCCTTGGCTCAACTCAACTAGAAGCCAGGGGGTAAATGGGCTCAGGCGAGAGAATCTACAGAGTTCATATCCTTTGGTTAAAAATAAATAAATAAATAAAAAGAAGGGTGAAGCATGAACATTGTGAGAAGGATATTAGTGCCAACTGCTCATGTTTGGTTCAAATTTTCAGTGAGATTTTGTATGCTAAATTTATTTGTAAGAACCATAAAAGCTCTAGCAAAGTCAGAAGAGGTTCTAGGACATTTGACCAGTTTATAAACTACTCTATTATCATTAAAGAAAAGCTAGAGATTATCCTTTCCATTCTCCACACATTGTTATACCCTTTTTTACTTATTTTCTTCTTCACAGTTGATCTTGAGATTTATTTTTAAAATATTTTAACCAGATGAAAGCACTGAATGTGAGAATATAACTGATTACACTTGAATTTGTGACAGCAATCAAACCTCTACCCCAGCCCAGAAATAACCACAATATAAAGAAATACTGTTACAAAATATCCACCATCAACTATATTGTGTTTCCTTCTTCTGATGCCACCTGAAAGTACTCTTCAATATAAAATAATCTCATGACATGTTATTTATTTACAACTATTTTAGTTGTGATGTAAATCTTACAAAGCTTAATAAAGTGTTATATTTTATAAATTCAAGTGATGGCATGTAGAAAATGTTATTACTATAGACAGCTTTTAATGTCAGAATTTTCTCATGTCAATCACCGACATGCTCCATTGCTTTTCTGCCGGATGTGTCATGGCAAACCTGCTGGGCACTTGCTTGAAACCTGATTAATGTCTACTCCCATCACAGCCATGTCCTGAGCTGTCTTGTAAGCAACTTTGAGACTGACCCAGTACAGAATAGCACAAGTGACTTTTGCATGAAAAATAAATGAGTCAATAGACTTTCACATTTCATGGTGGCAAAAGAATAAGAGCTAATAATGTTTTATTTGAATTTCCAAATTTTGATTTTATTTGAGTAAAAGTATTCCAAACATAAAGTTACTAAATTTATGATAAATCTTTCTCATTTTTATGCATTCCTATCCTCCCCCCAAACAGTATCCATGAACTTAAGTTCTAGACCTTAATCTGTGACCTGAATTTCTTCCCTAATTTCTTCACCATTTTTCTAGAATCTTGATTTAGATGTTGTACTCATATCACACATACACATTAAAATGCTCCACCCAATTAATGATGGCTCAAAAACTACTATCTAAATAATATGAAATTCAGGGGAAAGTGATTTCATACTGATTCAATGATTCAGTGAACTTATTAGACCCACATGATTTCCATTTTTTCCACTTTGCAATTTGTGCAGGTGATCTCTCTCTTCATTATCACAGATGGCAACAGCAGCTTTGAGGCAAGAAAAAATGAAAGTCCCCTAGTTTCTTTTTATCAGCAAAAGAACTTTAAACTTTGAGTAGAATTTTCCTTATGTCTTGTGGGTTAAAACTGGGGATCATATGGTCATACTTATTTTAATCACTGGCAAAGGAACTGTGGGTTTTAGTGCTTGGATAAGATGAATTATAATTTATGCGAGGTTTCCCACCTTCCTTGAGCACAAGACTCCAGATTTTTGGATAAAAAAAAAATCAAGGAAGATGAGGTCAATTGCTTTTGATTGACATAAAGGAGCTAACCAGAAGTATTTTCATAGTGTTTGTTGCTCTGTGCTTTCTCATTGCCATAATTTCTTTTTAAAGAATGTCTCATTCTGAGGCTGGGGTTGTAGCTCAGTGGTAGACTACTTGCCTAGTATGCATGAGGCACTGGGTTTGATCCTCAGCACCACATTAAAATTAATTAATTAATTAATTAAAGGTATTGTGTCCATGTACAACTCGTGTGTGTGTGTGTGTGTGTGTGTGTGTGTGTATAACGAATGTCTCATTATTTTCTAGATAGAATAAACCAGTGTCTTTCTTCCTATCAAAGCAGTCTTTAACCTAAGGAGAGCCATCTGTGTATTGATTCTGAATGTAAATTCTTAGACCAGCATTGGAGAAGTTATTTAGGGGTTGAAGAAATACATTACCAGTTAGAAATGCCTTGGGCTCCCCCAGGTAATATCACTGAGCACATTCTTTGATAGATACCAAGTTTCTCTTTCTCTCTACCAAGTTTCCCTTTCTCTCTGTTTGTAATTCCCTTCTCCAACTCCTATATTATAGACACAGAAAAGTAAACTTTACACTTTCTTATTTCTGTGGGTGGTCTTGGGACACATTTCTGACAAGGAGAAATGAGCCCAAGTATGTGAGGGAAACTTATTACCCTGAATAAGAAGACAGGACAACAGGCTTAGGTCTTTTCCCTTTAATTTTCCCCTTGCTCTTTCATTCTGCTTAGAGACAGATGCATCATTCTGCTTAGCAGCCAGCATGCATATGTGTGAGGGTGACAGAATAGGAGAAGGGATCCCTGAAGATGTCATTGGATCTCTTTCCTAGCCTCATATTCCTGACAAGTGATTTATAAACAGAGCAATTAACAGTGAAAGATTGTGTTATTATTTAAACTATTATACAAGTATTTTAAGCAGTGGAACACAGCTCCTAATTGATGCGTTAGCAATTCAGTCTCTTTATTTATTTATTTATGTTGTACAGATTCTATTTTCAAGAAATTCTATGAAATGTGTGCTTGTATTCTTGAATGTTGACCCATTAATTCATTTTACTGGAACCAAGAACCATGGTTTCTAAGATGAAATATTTGGAGAAATCATTGGTCATTTGCTCAAAATAATTCTAAGATAAATTGGCTTCCGAGGTTTCCACCTTGTGGCCCCTGTCTAGGTGTCCAGATTTATTTCTTACTTTCTTTCTATTGTGTAATAGTCATGCCTGATTAGCCTCTAATACCCATATACACTTTTTCCCCCCAATCTCTGCTTTTCTCATTCATATTCCTTTCTCGCCTAGAATCTCTTTCAATGTCTCCTCTAATTTTTTCTTTGTTTCAGGTGACATCTTTGACAGGAGACCTTTTAATGCTTACAGGAATATTCTGCACATAGTAAGTGCTAATATGGTAAATTAGCTATGTTTTTTATTATCTCTTCTTGCCCTACCTTATGTGAAACATACATTATTTTAATAGAAATTGTTCTGTTTAAGAGCGATTACTTTCATATGCAGTTACTTCCCCCAGAAGATTTTAAACTTCTTGATATATATTATAGATGTTCAGTTGATAAATTTTGCTCTACTTAAGCTGAATTTGTATTCTAAACTCTGAGTTCTTAGGAGGATAATTGAAATTAATTCATGATATGTTAATCACAGATTGTACATGAAGAAATGAATTTTGTCCCATACTTCACAGAGGTGTATAAATATCCACATTTTAGTTTAATAACAGGGAATCTCTAGGATCAGTTTTCTTAGACTCATCAAATTACCTCTTACCCTCCTTTCAAAAGTTAATGTAGTGCACACATTGGTTTTCATTATAATGAAATTAGGTCTCTGAAATAATAGATAATTTGAGGGCAAGTTATTAACTATTGGCACTGGCAGACCACTCATAGTAAAAACAACCTAAATATGTTAATGAATTGAAAATCATATTTTGTAGATTTGTTACAATGATGATTTAGGGGGTATTAATAAGTTGTTATGAAATGATCATCAATAATATGGAATACAGACTTTGAGTATAATTTAAATAGAGATGATATGTTACCTTTGCTTTTATTTTCATTTCTATGCCTGGGTACCCAATGTACATACTTAGTGAAAGCCATTTGAAGTATGATTGTTCATTAAAGAACTTTTTTTGTTTGTCTCATGTGGTGATGAAATTCACTCTCTTGATTTACTAATGCATTCCTTTTATATATCAAAAATTAAGATTATAGCACAACAAAAACATTTTACTCATTTTATATACTAAATGGTATACTAAACCTATATACTTTTTAATTCATGGTGTTTTCCATAAGTAGAAGGATATGACCTTTGCATTATTTATGTTCAGAAGTGGTAACGTAAAAGTTTAAGCTGAGGTATACATACATTTTGCCTAAATTTCCCTGGGACCCAACAGCATATACATGTAAAATGTGCTTGTTGTTCAGGTGGATCACGACACTAGAGCACTTTATTTATCTCTGTAAAACTTGCATTCTATTGTGAGATTGATTCAGGCCTCAATGTAATTTAGGGTTTTCTCAGAGAGCAGCAAAATGCTGTGCTCCAGAAAACTTGGCCTGCCTCATTCCCTGCAGGTTTGCCTCTGTGCTGCCCTCTGTGCACCTTTTTCATCATGGCTTGAATCTCTGCTGTCGACCTTTCTTAGAAACCATGTGGCAAGTAAAAACCCAGATATTGATGTGATGCCAAAATTAGAGAATTCCTAACTTTCCCCTCCAACGCCCTATTCCCTGAGCAGTGTTAGCATTTTTAGGAACCCTGTGCTTGCTTTTCACCTGATGTTCTGTGAAGCCCTCACATTCTTGGATTCACTGCCTCCCATGCCACCCTTTTACACACTAACAAACCTTGCTCTGATGCAAAACCATCGAGTGTGGTCCTCAGCATCTTATTAGTCCTCACTAAGGCTTGATGGCTGGTTCTATTAGTCATGCTCAGATTTTTCAGAACTGTGCCTGCCTCTCACGTGCATTGAGAGTGTTGACTAGCTTTCTGGATTCTGGTTGTTGGACCCAGTTCTCAGATTGCTTCTGAAATACTAAGGTATGGGGCCAGATAGAGAATGACACTCCTAAAGATACTTGGTATCAACACTCTCAATGCATGTGAGAGGCAGGCACAGTTCTGAAAAAGTTCTGACCACCTTTTCTCCCTTTTACATTTGTTCTGAGATTCTTCTCACCTTACTTCCCTGGGGCATGGCACTGGTGTCCCTGGATGGTGAATAGAGTCAAACATACTTGGGACATAAATTTCTTTGTTGATCTTTTTTGTTTTAAGTTGGAGTAGATATGGACAGAAAGAAATGTAGTGGGTTAATTGCTGGCACTTTAGTAAGAAACTTTGTTTTTTCTCATAGAAATAGTTGATGTTCACAAGGAAACATCAACAACACAAAGCACAAAAAAAGAAAGCAAAAACTTTCACAGAAAAAAAAACACCTAAATGCACCTAAACTATATAAACCTAAACATTAGTTATACCTGTGGTAGGACCCAGTCACAATCAGATATATGTTGTACAATTGCTGTGTTGAAGGACAATTTGGAGAGCTCTAGAAGTTACCAAAGATAGACTTGGTATGTTGATTTGTGGACACCAATACTCTTGATTATTTGGACAAATATGCCTGAGCCCTCTCCAACATTGTCTAGATATTATTTTCTCACCTTTGTGGAAAGCTAAGAGTTATAAATTATGGGATGTGGATGCCTGTTGATTTTGTTGTCTTAGAAACCTTAATACCTTGTTCAGTTAAATAGAATGTTAACCAAACCTATAGATTATGTAAAAGGGCTTTGTGAGTTCTACCCCTGCGCTTACTTATAGTGTCTATTTGTATTTACTTTCCCTTTCTATACTTTTCTTTCCATTTTTCTCTTTTCTTTCCTCCTTTCCTCCCTCCCTGCTACTCCCCCTGCCCATCTCCCTTACTTTCTTTCTTCAGTTCCAAAATAAAGCAGACCAACACTCAGGCATCCATGAAAACACATCATATTAAAGATAGCATGGCAACACTTCAAATTCTGCTAATGAATTACTCTGTTCTCAGTGTCCTCATTATAACAAGATCTTCCTAAAAGTTCAGGTCATGCATTTGAGGTTGCTCTGATGAGAACAATTATTTTGATCAAGGATGATTAAGAACATGCATCTGTCTAACTTCTAGTTCTTACAAATAATATTATCATTGTGAGGGACAGATCTGCTCAGTATCTTGAAGCACTCAAATGGAGGGAAGACTCACATCATTAGTGTTCTCTTTCACATCATTCATACATGATCTCTGTAGAAAATTACCATAATTCCTGTAGATTTTTTACTATTTAGACCTCATTGCATTTCTCTATGTAGGTCTATCTCTAATTATATTGAGATTGTGATGAATGAACTTCAATTCCATGTTTTAACTAGATATTATAATATAAGCACTTTTCTGTGTTTTAAAACATTTTATAGACTTAATGTTTAAGGATTATTTTAATACATTTTCAATTTTAAATTGGAATACTTTATTTAAGCCTTTCTCTTTATTAATTCTTAAAGTTGATTCCATTAATAAGACATTACAAATAATGTTAGTCATAATTTTACATTAATACTTTATTAAATTTCTATTTTTCTCTCAAGACACATTATTTATAAGACAACTATTCCTGAAAAGCATAAACAATATAATATATTGTGGTATTTGTTGAATCATTATAGAATTGTTTTATACAAATTTATAACTTTTCTGTCACCATCTAATAGTGTATTTCAACATGTCTTCTGGAATTATTATAAGTGTCTTATTTATAATTTCTAACTCTTAAAGTTTAATTCCACTTCATCACAGGCTTCTATTATCAGAGGTTACCCTGAATGTCCACCAAATTTTGAGTGTTTTATGTCAATAATGGTAGCCAAGTCAGATCCAGAATTCTTTTTAGGATTGTTTTAGTTGTATCCTGACAGAAATTTAAAGCTGTGCTTTATAGATTTAAAAACTGTCATAGTGATAGAGTAACAGTAAATAGAAATTGAAGTTTCTCTTCTTGGCAATATATTAAATCCTACTACATAAAGGATTATCAATTTATTTTTACATTTAAACCAAATTACAAAGTTAGATGGCTGAGGAGATAGCTTATGGAAACTTTGCCCTCTGTCATGGAAGATGAAACTTTGATCAGTTTCCAATTATCCCTGTTATAGCTTATTATCGATTAACTCTGCACTACAACACTGTTTTTGTCAAGCTTTTCAATCAACTTCAGCATTAAATAGAAGCAATGGTACAAAGGTTAACCAGGAATAAACTGTCAAGCTAGAGTCATTTGTTGTAGGTTCCAGAACTGCCCTTTTGGTGGAACCGTGCAAATAATGAACCTCTGTCTTCCACCAGCCCTGAGCTACTCTGTGAGATCCAAGGTGCTCACTTTTATCCTCTACTCCTAGTTAGTAAGCAGGCTGATATGAAGTTGGCTATCAATCAAAGACAAAAAACATCTAAAACGGTTTTAAATTTTTAGATGGCTTCCACAAGATATATTAATTTGTCTTTTTTTTTTTTGGCCACAGTATTAGTAAAAACAAAAGAAGAAAAACTTTCTGATAATCAGTGCAAACAGAACTAATTAAGTGATGGTTACAGAAGTTTTTAACTTCAGTATTGGGATCCTTTAGTGAGTCTTGTTAAATGCTATTCTATTTGTTGAGATGACCGAATTTGGTAAAGTTTTCACAAATCTCAGATGGCTTTGACTCTCAATCCCACTTCTCTCTGAGACAAGGGCTGCACATCCAATCCTTTTCCTCCCAGCATCTTTCTCTCTTTTTCAATATATAAGCAGTGATCACTGTCTTGTATTTTACTGACCTTTGATCTGATCATTTGCCCCTTTCAAATTGTGAGGTGCCCCAGGGGAAAAATTCAGATATGATATCTCTTGAATCAGATGAAGAAAGTAACAGGGAATTTCTTCCTCATGGCTGACCCTTATTGTTCAACACAGAAATAATATCAAGAATTTTGGTGCCACTGTTTTTCCCCCTCTCTTATAAATGCACCCAACTCTCATTTTTATCTTCCCGCCACCCCTCCTGCTAAGAGTACTTGTGTATTCTTTCTCTTCTAAGAATTAAAAGTTTTTTTTCCCCTCCTGGGGGATAGATTCAGTGTGTTTTTTCACTTTGTATTATATGTTGTAGCTATAATTTAAATTTAAGCTGTCTACTTATTCTCTGTGTGTTGTCACCGTTGGTGACATAGTATCCTCAGTTGTCCATCCTACCATGCATAGAAACAGGGACAGTAATGTCAGTCTTGCATTCTTCTTATGTATATTCTGTTTGTGACTCTTTGAGAACATCTATGAGTCTTCTCTACTGTGTAATAATGAACTTTGATTATAAATGCATCTTTTGTGAAAAGCCTCAAAGGACAATCCTCACCATGCTGTGGGTAGCTCTGTGAGATTACCCATTAAGAAAGAGAATCAGTTTAACTTTCCATGGCCAGCTTCTAATTCTTTTTGCTAACTACCCCCATCCCAGCACTTTTTTTCTTCTATTAAATAAAGCAAATTTCACTATCTGGCCATGTTTGGCTATATTGTGAATAACAACTATATTTATTTTACAGCATTTTCTTAATAAAAGGAGTAGAATATTTGTAGCACTTGGCATTTTGTTCCAACTGTTTCAGGGGTTTTAAAGACTCTTGCTGGTACTACATAAGCAATAGATTTCTTAAGCTTTGACAGCCATATTAATATTCATGATGTTTTTCTATAGGAATGGGGTGAGTTTCTATTGTTGTAGCAATTCCTATTCTCAGATACTTTTCAATCACTTCCCATATGTGAAGAACAACAGTAGGGTATAACAGGGAGAAAATAAATTAAACTGAAGACTCTCTTTCTGTCTTTCTGTTTCTCTCTCTCTCTCTCTCTCTCTCTCTCTCTCTCCACACACACACCTACACACACACAATTATTCAGAATAAAAAGTATCAATTGACAAGATTCAAATATTCTAGGGTCTCTTCAAAGCTCTAATTAGAATCTTAAAACATAAATCGAATTTTGGAAATTGACATTCTATGGAGGGAAATGCAGGTATGATTTGACCATGAATTTCCAATTACCTGGGGTGAAAATAAAAAGTAGAGTATGATCCTCAGAGGTATACCTAAGGAAATTCTTGAGTTCCAAGGAAAACGCCTGAAATGGTAAACTTTCTCAGAGAATGACATTCCAAAGTTCATTTTACCATGTTCATTCTGGGTCCAATAAAATGGTTGGCTGCCAGGTCATTCTTGTGACTATTTAGATATAGTGATTTGGAGAAAAAAAAAATGACTTGCTGTTACTCAATATTTTCATTATATAAAGGTATAAAACATATGGAGGTCAACTAGACTTATCATTGCAGTTTACCGATGGAGCAACCCAGAAAAGTACAATGAGTTGCTTAATATCACATATCTTGAAGTGGAACTAAACCCAAACTTTCCAGACTTTTTTCCACTTTAAAATTGAGAAGGAGGAAGAAACAAAGCATTATTTTTTAGAAATGCTGAGTTTGAGTGCTTGTGGAATTTACACATGATGTTTAGGAAATAAGTTGTTCATTATGTCTGGGCTTAAAGAAAATGGTTCTAGAGGTAAAGATTTTAGACCTGTTTGAATATGGTGGACACAAAAGATATCCCCTACTAGGAGTACTTGGGTATCTAAATCTGACTCAAAGGAGGAAATTCTACAAACCTCCTGAGTTAAGCCTTGATCAGCAGCATTATATTACCTTCTCTAAGCCCTAGTTAACCTAATTTCTGCCCCTGTGCATCTCTCCCAAATTCATATGATGAAATCCTAACCCTCAGTACCAAAGAATTTGAAATAGGGTCTTTAAAGAAGTAATTAAATTAAAATGAGGGTATTCAATATTATTAGATATTATTCTTTATCTAATGTTTGTGCCATCTCCAAATTCACATGTTGAAACTTCATCACCAATATGATGCTCTTTGGAGGTGGGGACTGTGGGGTATGATTAAGTCATGAAACAGCTCTCATGAATGTGTTTGTACCCTTATATGTAAAGAGACCCCAGACAACTACTTGTCTTTTCTACTATATGAGTACCTAGCTAGAAAGTGCTCCCTATGAACTAGAAAGTCCTCCAAATCTGCGGGTAACTTGATCTTGGATTTCTCAGTCTCTAATACTATTAGAAATAATTTTTGTTGATTATAAGCTACCTAGTTTATTGTATTTTGTTATAGCATACTGAATGAACTAAATTGCCTATCATTGTAGTAGTATACATTCCACAAAGCAGGTCATATCATTTGTCCACTCATTAATTCAACAATGTTTATTGCCATACTCTATATATTAGGAATAAAATGTTAAATAAAGTAGATAAAGTCCCTGATTTCAGATGACTGATGTTATTGGTAAGAAGAACAAAGAGTTTCTAAATAAAAAAATAAACTGACTAAGCAAATTCAGACAATGATAAGTATTCTGTAAAAAATAAAGGGGAATGAGGAGCTAGAGTTGTAGCTCAGCAGTAGAGTGCTTGCCTCTTAGTGTGAGGCACTGTGTTCAATTCCCAGCACTACATATAAATAAGCAAATAAAATAAAGGTGCAACAAAAACTAAAAGTTTAATTTTTTTAAAAAGGAATGATATAAAGAAGATTGCTTGGATTCAGGCCAACTCTGTATAGTCCCTGAAAGATAACATCAGAAGTGTCATCTGATCATGCTCCTTTGAAAGAAGCTCATTCTAAGCATAGAAATAGCAATTGAAAATACCACCAAACTAGAGGTGAATGCAAAGAATGCAAAGGATTGGAAGAACAGTGTCAGGCTGGCATTATTAGAGGAAATCAAACTGATAGAAGGGAGATGATCTTATGCGGTTCTTCACAGGCTACTATCAAGGACTTGGATATAACTCCATACACAGTGAGGAACTGTGAGTGGTTTAAAACAAGAGGATAATATAATTTGGTTTATGTTTTTCAATAGGTGTTAATGAACTCCAGGAGGCAGGTGGAAAACAAAGACATCTAAGAGTGACAGATTATGATGCTAGAGCTACAATTGTTCTGGTAGACACTGCAAGAATGTGTATAGTCTAAGTGTGCTTTGGCAGAAGAATTTATTCAACTTTGGGAGAGAGTCAAAGGTAATGAATGAGACAAGCTGAATGTTATTGCTAGAATATGATTGTAAGAAACTTGTAGATAGTAGTGCCATTTAGGAAGATGAGAAAGCTTTGTGGGGAATGTTTGGGGAAAACAAAACAAGGAGTCAAGGGTTCTGTTGGGAACATGTTACACTTGAGATAACTATTATATTATCATGTAGCGAGACCAGGTAGGCAATTTATGATCATATGAGCCTGAGAATGTGTGGGTTAGAAGCTACATTTGAGATTTCTAAGGGATGCAGTGTAGATACAAAGTAATAGGGCAAAAGACCAAATATGAGGATTTTAGGTGGAGAGTGAGAAGTTGGCCAAGCTTTCAAAGTTGAAAAAGGAAACAAAAAAGGAGACTAAGAAGATGTAATTAGTCATATCAAAAGAAACATAAATAATTAATAGGAAGACAAGCACAGAGTTTTCACATTTTTTTAAGGGGAACAATATATATTTATTTGAGTTTAGTCTACTGGCATCTTGATATAAAGAATCAGCTATATAAGATTTTCAATTTAAACAATAAGCATTGAACTCCATTAAGGGTTGAGTTGCATCTCTCCCAAATTCATGATGAAATCCTAACCTTCAGTACCAAAGAGTGTGAAATATGGTCTTTGAAGAGGTAATTAGGTTAAAATGAGGTAATTGGATATTATTAGATATTATTCCTTGTCTAGTAAGTCTGTACGTTCTTATAAGAAGAGTAGATGAGGACAAAGATATGCTGGTGCACAAATGAAAGATCCCTGAGGACACAATGCGAAGGTGTCTACCTGCAAGTCAGCAAGAGAGTATAACCATGTTGAATTCCAGATCTTGGACTTCCAGGTCTCCAGAACTGGGTAATAAATGTCTGCTTTTTAAATTACCTATCTATAACTTACATGGAGATTTCCTGTAACTCGGAAGTTTGGTACATGAACATACACTCCCTGTCTTCATTTTTTTCTGCAGCATCCAAAATTAACAATCCATTTAAAAATTTGCCATATTTTTACTAGCTAATATATAAATGGGGCTATAGTTAAAGATTTCTAAAATAGCAGAAGTAAGGTGAAAGTTTATTTTTCTGACACTTAGTGACTGAATGTTCTAGTCTAGTATGGTCACTCCATGGTGTCAGGGCCCCAGGTTTGATCCTAACACTTTGCTCTGCCATCTTTGGCATTTTTTTTCATTTACATGGTCCAAAATATCTCTACTCTATGTGAACATTTCAGAAGAAGAAATGGCACAATTTGTCCTTTCAGAATGACCTGAAAAATGCCACATGATTGGCTGTTACAAACCTTGGTATGGTCTTAGTCATATAGCCATGCCTACCTTTAAGGAAATCTGAAACTAGCTAAATGAGATGAACTAAAAAGTAAAGATTCTACCATTGGAGAGAAAGGAAAAATTGATTTCCCAAATAGCATTATATATAGTAGGCACTAAAAATATAAAAGTAATATATCATTTTAATTTTAAAAATTCCAATTATTATGAAATTTTAGAAAGTTCTGTTTCCTGAAATTGTCTGTCCTATAGTTTGCATTTATCTTTTTTCCTAATTATGATGTATTATAAAGCAAAGTTATTTTTGCTGTTCCATGATTTTCTCACCCATAAAAATAAAATACTTATTAAGACAATTTCTTCAAGATAAAACTTCTATGAACCTATTCTATATAACATATGTTTATGCATAAGTCATTGTGAAATTAAGTGTATTCATGTGATTTTCATGTGGATAAATATTGTGATAAATATTTATTTCTAAATAACTAGTTATGTTATTGCTAAATATCTCTTTTAAAAAAGAAGAAAATATTCAAAATATTTTAACTATCTTTTTTTTAGTCTGTTCATATGTATTAATCCACAAGGTGGCAGCAGCAGAGAAATTTCTCTTTATTTTCTCAGGCTAAAAAACACCTTTTTGGAGAAATGGCATCAAATAAGTACTTTCTTCTCCTTTTTGGGGTGGTGGTGGTGGTGGTGGGGATGGTTCTTTAGTTTCTTATGTGTTTTCTTATCCTGATAAAGAAAGCGAAAAAAATATTGCTTGTGTGTATTTAAATTTTGTTGGAAAAAATAAAATCTTCTAAATTTTATTAACTTTTCAGAGTGCATAAATTAGAATATCTCAATAACATAAATAAATGCAAAGTGGATATGCTGATTCATGCAGTCATAGAGGACCCAAAATTAGAAAACTTAAAATTTCCTAAACTTTCCATACTTACGATTAAACGATAATATTTTAGGAGCTTGAAGTAGTTTCTCCACTCTTTCCAAATACAGTAATTTTATAATCAGGAATGTATTCAATTGTTAATTTACCTGCATTTGAATAGTGATTTTCATAATGTGTGTGTGTGTATATATATGATATTTATTGTATATATATGATATTTATATATATATAAATATATATATATATGATATTTATTGCCAGTTATAATATGTGTTTCATAAAAAAATGTAGCAACCTATTTACCCTTTCAAAAATGTATAAGCTGTGTTCTAGTTGAGGCTAAGGGTCAAAAAATAAACAAACATAGTTTCCTATTATCAAAGACAACTAAGTCATTAGAGCAGTCCTTATGAACTACTTAATCAAATAGCTACAACTCTGAGATATCAATCAATTGCAAACTTTTATGTGAAAGTTTACATTATATACGTGGACATAAAAACCAAAGCATCCCCACATCATTAAGAATCTCATGTAAGCTGAGTTAGAGAGAGTTTATTTTCCTGAATTCTTATTGGAATTGCTCTTGAATGATAATTACCAAAAATGCAGTCCATCACCAGGGCCCCTTCACTCCCCTGTCAGTGGAGAGGTCCATAGTCAGAGCCTGTCTTGCAACTTTTTATTTCCACAAATGTCCAGTCAGGCTTTGGGCTTGTGATTTCCTATTAATCCTTGGTGTTGGCAAATGTCCTCACTTTCTGTTGTGCTTTGCTCTGGCCTGGGATTGTTGACCTCTGGGCCTCAGGTGCAGCCCTGTTCTTTGGTGAACATGGTCATCTGGAAACTGTGCTGCCTGCCAGGCAGCATGGTTTTTCTCTGCTGGCCCCTCAGGCATTGCTCTGCTGTTGCTGTTCATCTGGCTACCATAGCAGCTACTCCCATGTGGTACTGCAGACAAGAAGATTCCTGTTCCTGCTTCCTGTGCTTTAGCTGATACAGCGCTCCTCTTCCTCCATCTCCCCTCTGTGTGTTATTTATCACTCCCTATTTAAGGAGCTGCCAAAATCAATGAGAAAGTATCTTGTTCTTGCTCTGTGTCAGATTCTGAGAGTCAACACTCTTCTTGAGGTAGTGGTTTTCAGTGTCAGAGTGAGCATTTATAGGTCAATCCTCTTTTCAGATACTGGCAGAAAGAACTGGTATTATTACATCTGGACTAAATTCATTTCTCCAACGTTATGTCCCCAAAGCCTCATCTGTTGGGGTGAAAAAATAACAACTGACCAAACTCAGGTTGTCTCTCTGTAGGAACTCACATGTGAAAGCCAAATACCCAATGTCCCATTTTTTTTTGGAGATATTATTCTTCTAATGACCATCATTTATATAATCCAAGGGCACCTATTTTCCATTCCTCCTAACCCACTCCATTTACTGTAGACTCACTTTTCCTCTTCACACCAACTTAAATGCAAAAGAGGGCCCTTTATTTTCCTTTACAAGAAATCTGAAAACATACTATATTGTTTTAATTATGTATTTTTTTTATACAACAAATTACCTATATTGGCTTTGTCCATTGTCAACTTGTCAAAAATGAAACTCCCTTCCCCATGTGGATCTGGGGGGTTTTAGTTAAAATCCTTTACATGAGACTGAATGGGTCAAGTGAAGCAGCAGCTATGATTGTGCTTAGAAGATTGAGTCAATTAGGTTCAGCTGTAGCTCATCTGCTGTTGCATAACCACTGCCTCATCATGTTGCAAAGAAGAAGCTGTGCAGTTTCTCTGTATCTCCTCATTCAGCTACATGACAAAGGGCATCAGGTTCTCCTCCATTCTACCCGATGTTGGAGAGGTAAAAAACAGAAACCAGATTGTCCTCCAGGTTTCCATTTCATTCTAACAATTTTTTTTTGTTCATGCTTCTCCTTCTGCTTCTTCATTCCTGTCCACCACTCACTTTATATCTTTTTTGCTGTTATATCCATTTGTTCTTCTTAACTGCCTGCCCAGCTCACTCCAGATCCTGGCTCAGATGCAGAAGCAATAGGAATGTGTTAAACCTTAATAAATTTTTACAAAACTAAAGGGCCAATACTTTTAACAAATCCACTTTTATGTTCTTTCTAATAGTTTTTTTTTTTTTTGGATCAAACCCTCATCAATAAATAAATTGGTACCAGAAGTGGAAACTAACTTTAAGTGTGAATTATCTAAATTGGTTCTTGGCATACCTGAAATTGATTATCTAATTTGGTTAAACACTTTCCTGGTAATAAAGGTAAAACTGGTGCCCCATGGCATGCAATTGAAAAACTATATATATTCAAATCATCATCTTCAGACACTTGTAATTAAGTGCATATATGTAATTGATGTTTTAATTAGGGTATTGATTTAGAAGGAGGAGGATCTTGATGATTGGAAATTGGTTATGTAATCATGTATTGATGAAGCTGATGACCCTGAACACATGTTTTTTCTTATTCTCTTTAACAGAGAAAGCAACCCTTGCTTCTGTTTGTAAGGAGGTTGGTCTCTCTTTGTTGAAGATGCTCTATTAACCTTTTCTGAGATAATCACAATTCAAGGAAACACTGATCCTCCTCATGACCACCCTAATGACTTCTCATTACATTCAAATCTGTCCAGATCCAAGTCTCAACAAGAGTCACAAAGTTGTGATGAGTGAGAAAATATAATATAAAGTCACAATACGTGATGAGTGAAAAGGTATAAGTGAAGCACAAAATATGATGAGTTAAAAATGGCATGCTCTATTCTAACTTAGTTCTATAGATTTCTGGGGAAAAAACATAAATTACTCAAGGAATGTGGGAGCATGGTTGAAGGAATCTAAAATCCAGTCAAATGTATTGTAATTAAAGCAGTATTTCTAATTCAGCACATTATCTTTAAGAGATGGGAATTGCTCTAACAGTTGATGTAGTTGCTAGTCTGAAGCTTGGACATGGTGGTCTCCAATAACAGAGGTAAAAAGACCAGACTTTCTTATTATACTGAATAGAAGTATCCAAAGGCTTAGAGTCATTGTGATGGTAGAGTGGGTTAGAGCCACATGTACTTTCCCTAAATAGATCCTCCAGAAAGAGTACATTCCTAAGTTTCTGAGAAATATATTCAAAGGGGAGCTCTGTGGTTGATATTCTCTGGAGGCAAGAAATGAGAAATGTGACTGGTGTACTTAGTTTCAGTAGGAATGATGGCATCCTAGAGTGGCAAGAGCCAAGTAGCCAAAGGGTAAAAAACAATTTAGCAATAAAAATTCTAATGGTAACAATTCTAAAGCAATAATTAGAGTGATCCTGCCAGTAAATGATTTGGCTTTGTTTGTTTATGGTGTCCTAGATGTAGAACAGGTGGACAGTTTACTAAACCCTAAAATTATTTACGTAAGCATACAGGCTCTAGATTTAGTGAACAGAAGTTATAGCCCCTCAACAAATTTTCAGACTTGAGTCAATTAACAGACTCAGAAATGCATTACTTAAGGAGAGGCCAATTCTTGTCAGTGCACATCCAAGAACTCCAGGTTCCATGGGAACTGCCTGCCACTTGGGCTATATGAGCCAACAGATCCAATGGCTCCAAAATTATTTGTAAGAGATAGGGATGTGGGGCTGGAGTTTTGGCTAAGCAGTAGAGCGTTCACCTAGCGCATGTGAGACCCTGGGTACTATCCTCATCACCACATTAGAGAGAGAGAGAGAGAGAGAGAGAGAGAGAGAGAGATGGATGTGCCCATGATACATCATCCTTACCCCTCCCTCTCATCCCATGCCCAGGGAGGTATTATTTATTTATTTGGTGGTGCTGGGGATTGAACCCAGGGCTTTGTGCAAGCTAGGCAAGTAATCTATTAATTGAACTATATCCCCAGTCCCAGAAGTGTCCTTTAACCAGTTGATTGAAGAAGATGATGGTTCAGGACAGAAACCAAGCAGTAGCAGCACAATAGCCCACTCTGATGCAACTGAGAACCCTGTGGTGAAGGCTGATACTCTCAGTGGGCAGGACTGAGCAGAGCACCTGGTTCTTCATTTTTATCTTGAAGGAAAGATAGAGACATACACATATAATAATTTATGATAAGTGGTTAATAGTTTGGTACCCAGCTATCTGGAATCTCTTCCTTTTTAGTTTTTTCTCCATCATTATTTCTCCTAACTTTTTTCCAACCTCTTCTTTCTGTTCTCTCTATCTTATTCTTTTTATTATTTTATAAAACCTCAGCATCATCTAATTTCCAGATCCTAGACTCTTTCTCTACTGTTATCAAATATTCTCTCAAGAGAGCCTGTCTCTCTCAACATAGCAATAACATCTGCTAAGGAAATACAACTTTTCTCCAGTTTAGATGCATATGAAAGTGCAAGAGGAATTTTTTTTTTTTAATTTAGAAGGTTGATAATTCAAGTATAGTGTGGCCCTGTAGTATGGGGAGATGTACAAAACAAAGAAGACACAGCTTTCAAGTATCTCCTCTCAGTAGAGCTATACAGCATGTGTTTAATTTCCCCAGAAATAATGTGTGACCACACACCATTGCATGTACTTTTCTGCCAACTAAGAAGTTCACTCAAGACCTGATGGCTAGGATTTTGTTGGTATCAATCACATAGTCATTCAGCATTGTGTCTGGCCTCAGTTACTCAACAGCAGCTGACAGGACATGAACAGGTTTTCACCATAAATCACATGCTAACAAAACTCCCTGATCAGTTTGGGACAGAATAACCCAGAGCCTCAGGCATACAAAAAGACATATCAGGCAGAATATTGCAAAATCTTAGAGTTCAGTAACCTAGTCTACAGGAGGCTAGTCCTAAATACAGTCATTTCCTGGGAACATAGGGATTTGAAAAACTGAGGCCAGCTGAGTAAACTCCTTTTGTATACAACTGGTATATGGACAGGGGCTTCTGGCTTGGAGGTGTTCTTATTTGTCAAGAAAATCCAGGAAAAGACAAAAGGAATTACAGGATAGCAACAAAGAGCTTTAGCTTTGATTAGATTGAGTTGTTGTGCCCCATTTGCATGTTTACAATGGAGAATTTTCTGAACTTCTCTATTGCCATTTCTCATTTAGACGGTCTGGAGTATCTACATCAAAGATTTATTGTAAGGCTTAAATAAACTAATTCACATAAAATATCAAAATGCCTACGGACACCAACTGGAAACTATACAGTCCCTTGCCCCTCATGTCTCTGCTCTACCAGGTGGGCTCAATGGAATGACAAACCGAAGACACAGGAAAGGCTGTTGTACTTTTTTTATTGTGTCCCTAAGTATGAAGGTTTTTGGAAGTCCATTTCCACAGATTAGGTGCCCTGGGAAGCCAGCACTAGGGACATTAGCATGCAGGAATTTTATTAGGGAGCGCTTTTCAGATCAATACCTATGGAAGGGAGAGAAGCCAGACTGGGAAGAGGGAGAAGTGGAGGTGTGAAGTCCGCTTTAGAGAACTATTCAGCCAACTCTTCCAGCAGCTCTGAGGCTAGGATGATACCAGAGATTTGTTCCAACTAGGGGGCAGGGAAGCAGAACTTCATGTCCCAGTGACAACGTAATTATTGAATTCTGTTTATGCTTTGAAAGGGTACAACCCTGGATGAACCAGTTCTCATCTGCTGAACCCATCAGGTAGCCATCAGGCTGGGTAAGGGCAGGCTGGCTTTATGATGTGCAACCCTGGCAGATTCCCAGGGTTCCGATGCTCAGAAGAGCCCTGTATTTGTTTTAATGTTCTGCTGCGGCCACATTGAAATTGGTAATAATATTGAACAAAAGGCCTCACATTTTGATTTTGAACTGAACCCCACAAATTATGCAGTTGGTGCTGGCTGAGGGCTGTCTGTTGGCAGCATTCACCAGGATCATAAGCCTTCATTTCATAAAGGGAATTTGAGTATCATATTATAGCAGCAACTGTGTCTAATATAGGAATGAAGAGGAGCATTTCCAATAAAAAAAATTGAGTAAAGTAAACAAATAGGATAATTAGGCTAATTGGAGAGAAAAGTGTCATTTCATTCTATAAATCAAGTTCTGTTCCATTCCTTGGCTTCCTGAAATATCAGATCTGACCTTTGAGATTATAATATACCAATTTGAATCACAGGGTAGAGCTTAGAACTTAAGTAAGCAATGATAGAAACAATTTTATACCTCCTAGAGTCTCTGTTAGACAGTGGCCATGTGCCAATAGGCTAGCTAGAGGTCAGCTCAGTGAGAAAGCAGAGACTGCAGAATGAAGCAGACACTAGCTCTTTCTGGATAGTCAAGAGTTGCTGGGAATTATTTTACATTGTTCAATATGGGAGGAGTACTCACAAAAAGCAATTTTTCTTCCTTTCTCTTTATCAGTGAAGACAATTTTTTCCAGATTCTCAGCTTTGAATTGAGTTTGCCTTGATATTTCTTCTATTTTCCTCAGAGCATTTTTCTATAAAGTGCTGTAGATTTAAAATATTAGGGCTGGGGATATGGCTCAAGCGGCAGCGCACTCACCTGGCATGCATGCGGCCCAGGTTCGATCCTCAGCACCACATACAAACAAAGATGCTGTGTCTGCCGAAAACTAAAAAATAAATATTAAAAATTCTCTCTCTCTCTCTAAAAAATAAATAAATAAATAAATAAATAAATAAAATATTAGCTATGGCCTTCAGGGGAAAAAAAAGAAAATAATAAGACATAATGAAGTCTCCTGTCTTCTTAGTAAATATATATTCTAGTATGTAGAAAATTTAACAATATTTACTAAAATGGAGATTTTTAATAAATCTACATTACTACTAAATTCTGTGTTTGCCAATTGTCTAAGCTCTTATTTTGAGAATGGTTATAACATAAATGTTTATAATAATAAAATATCACTCTTATACCTAGTTCTTTTGTGGCTGAGACAAGTTTTCTTTTCAAAACAATACTCATTACAAAAAAATTACATTAATTATTTTTTAAACATTTTTTAATTCAATGTTAAAAAAAAGTAATGCTGGTTGCTGAATATCTGCTCTGTACAATCCCACTCTTGTCAAAATAAATGTGTGCTACCTGGCTCTGTGATCCACATTTGTAATCCCTGTGGTTCTGGAGGCCCAGGCAGGAGGATCGCAAGTTCAAGGCCAGCCTCAGAAACTTAGTAAGGCCCTATCCAACCTAATGAGACCCTGCCTTAAAATAAATAGATAAATAAAAATGACTAGAGATGTATCTCAGTGGTTAAGTACCTCTGGGTTCAATCCTTAGTACCAAAGATAAAAACAAACAAAGAAATGTGTGCTGAACTTTATAAACTGAAACTGTGATACATGTGTGGGTGATTGGTGTAGTAGAATTGGAAAGATGAGTTTTTAATATCCATCTTATGATTGTCATAAATAAGATTGCATCTGAGTATGATAACCATACTTCTAAGTTTTGCCAAGATGGTTCTGGTTTGCGATTATGGTTCCCAATATGTATTTTGGATAACACTAGCTTTGGTTCTCAATGTTGTCATTATTCTGATTTTAAAATATTCTTCTATATATCTACTACATGTACTTCCTTGTCTCTCTTTCTAGCTATCTCTTCTTTTGATTTCACAAACATGGTGAGTCCTATCCTTTCTATCCATTTATGTGTTAAATGTTTTACTTTTAAATTTCTTATTGCCTAAATTTGTTTTCATTGTACAGTTGATATATTTTTCCTCCTATAAATATTATTCAGACATCCTCAGTTTGGATTAATTGTTAATTAATTAAGTTGGGATTAATTAATGTAATTATAATTTTAAAGTCATAACATATTGTATACTATTTGTCATACTATTAAAGTATATACCAATTATATATTATGTCATAATATAACATTATTATTTCAATATATTTTATATTTTCATATTAAATATATTTTTAATTTAATAACTTTTCACTCACCAGCAGGTTTTGGGGAATGACTTAGAACTGTTAAGTGAGGTATAGACTTGTTCCTGAAAACTGGCACATGAAAGACACTCCAGATCCATTTTAAATTATTTCTAAATGAATAAATCAAAGGCTTATTTGCATCTTTTTTTTAGAGGGGGTATTGGGGATTGAACTCAAGTTTACCTGACCAATGAGCCACATTCCCAGTCCTATTTGGTATTTTATTTAGAGACAGGGACTAAATGAGTTGCTTAGCGCCTCACTTTTGCTGAGACTGGCTTTAAACTTGTTATTCTCCTGCCTCAGCCTCCCAGGAAGCTGCCAGGATTACAGATGTGCACCACCCTGTCCAATTCATATGTATCTTTACAACAAAAGTTCCAGCAGGTTTTTCTTTATTTCATATTCATGATCCTCTCGTATAGAAAGACATTACATACACATCTAATAATTACACTTGGTGCTCTGAAGTTCTGATGATATTCAAACATCACGTACCATTATAGCAGTCATTACTTCTCTGCTTCATTGAAGTTAGGTGTGACCATGTCTCCTTCTTGTAAAAATGAAATGTGCATGTGTGAGCAGAACTGTGAGTGTGCATTTGAACATATGTGTGAGCAGAACTGCAAGTGTGCATTTATACAACAATAAAATTGGGTACTAGACAGTGGGTAATGCCTTGCTCAGTGTCACGCAAGTCGTTCATGGTAGGCATATAAGTATTGTCTAATATTCTCATCTATTTACTCAGTGTCATTTCTGCCACATTTAACTGTATCTCATATCCTTGCCAGTTCTTCAACCATAAGCCATGACATTGAAAATTTTACCAGCACACACACTGTTATATTGAAGCTGAACATAAAATTTAAACCTCTGTTAAAAGTTATGTTACAAGAGTCTACAAGATTAGCCATTGTTACTCATTCAGATTAGTAGAACTGTTCAGTGATAGTAATATACAGTGTTCAAGGGATAAAATAAGAATTAGGAACACTTGATAAAGAGAGACTAGAAATCATAGAATGGTCTAGAGAATAGGAAAAATTGGGAGTTTCCAGCAGGGTCTTTGGGAGGAGGGGCTGAGGACCCTGGGGCCTAAGAAGTGCGATCAACTGAATAGAAAGTTATGGGGCAATAAGGTGAGGAAGGGCCAGAAGACCCTACTGACAGACTAAATATGGTACTTAATTCCAAGCTTTAATAAAAATTAAATCACTTATAATTAGCTAAGTAAATTCACTAAAATTATTATTGTATGTCTGGCATTGAATTCCACTATCTTCCTTTTATTGTTATATATTCTTTTAATCAACTTTTCTTACAAATCTCTCTTTCCAACTTACAGTAAAACACTAAGTCTATTATGAGATACTTTCAGTGATTAGCAGGGGGCAAGAGGCCCCCTAAAAGGGCACATTATTTCAGTCTTCTATGTTTTTCTTTAAGTTTAAAAAACATTTTGTCAACCATGATTGACTAGACACAAAATTTGAGTGACATTAGGTATCTTAAAATGACCAACAATTTTTCTTAGTCTATTTTTTTATTTATTTATTGAATTTTCCAAGTATTTATGTTGGGAATAAAGATCCCAAAAGTCATGAGGAAATCTTAGGATATAGTTTATTACAATGATATGTATTGTGTGAAAACCTAGGATGTGGGGAAAATGCATATTGGCATACACTCCTTCTCCAACATAATTTCAAGACTACTTGAAGAGAGAAACTGGTTGTTTCATTTATGCCCCTGAAGGTGGCAGTCATGATACTAAAGCTTTCTTAATTTGTGCATTGTACCTGTAAGGGTTAATCTGAGAGAACTGGCCATTTCCTTTGATACCAGGGGACACTGTCCTATTCTCAGAGCGTGATCTGGTAGAAGGGAGTGGAATTTGTAGAAACCGGTCTGATCTGTATTATCTGTCTCTCCATCGTACCAGGTCCCATAGTTTTAATTAAACACAGTGCATAGCAATCTCTTATACTTAATAAAGCAGTTATTGCATTTCTGATTTCCTTCCAAGGATTTATAAACTTCTTCTCTAGGCTCTACTTTAGCAACAAGAATGCTGTGTAGGAGTTTTGAGAATAGGAAGCAAAATACAGTAAGTCAATGAAATGAAAAGAAAGTCAACAGAAGAAATGGCTACAACAAAATGAACCAATACTTAAACAATAGTGTGTTACCAGTAAATATGACCAATATTATAAATGCCAGGAGAAGACCAGAATAAGTCAATGCACTTCCACTAAAATGTAGGACTCTAATATACTGAAAAGTTTTGCAGTCACATGAGGCTAAGGTATAAAACTGGGCTCTCAGCATTGTTGTAGTAACTTGTGACCATAACTTTCTCTGAAAGTTGTTTTTTTTTCCATTGTAGACCAAGATTAATGATACCTAAATAAGTAGATGAGTAAAGAGCTAAAAAAGGGACATGCCCCCGATATTTAATCTCCCTATTTAAATCTAAGAACTGACAACTTTTTCTGAAATATTTTGCCAGAAACATTCCTATTTACACAATCAATATTATTTGAAAATAAAGAGAATAATGATTAGAATCCCATCAGATGAAATTTATCTAAAAATTTCAATCACAAATACTTTCTTTCTCTTTTCAAATGTAATGAGAATAAACCTAAGAAACCACAGGGATGTTTGCCAAGGAATGAATCAATAAGTCACCACAGAATGTTGATACTGTGCTTAGCACAGTCCTTGGCACAAGCTAAGCATTCAATAATTACTTGTTGAATATGAAATTCAGTGGCTGAGTAATCACTTCTTACTTTGTCCAGTCCAAGTGGAAAAGCTGTTACAGAGCTGAGGGGCTGGTTCAAATCACTCAACTTAATGGTGTTTGGGATAGAGCTAGCCCTTAGTTTTCTCCTCTCCTCCCAGTTGCATGGTAGCTCCGTGCCATGGCTGCTGGGCACTCTGCATTATAAAAGGATGGAAGGATTTCTTTCTCTTTCCAAAGTGTTAGCATATAAAAATACGTTCATATTTTTAAGCCAATCTTTGCTTAACACAGTGTGACATTTTGGATGGGATGCAAAGGTAGTGAAAGACATCATCAACTTCAAAGTATTTTCATCCATTTGGCAAGAGAACAACAAAGAGAATAGTAGAGAAAAGTTGGGATTTTTTTCCTTTCTTTTTTTTTAAATATTGGCAGAAGCTATAAGCAAATAGTGATTTTAGTATGGGCTGTATATGATTGGAAATCATGATTTAGCTAAGGAGAAAAGGAGGCACTCTTACCCTGCCTTGTTCAGAAAGGAAGTCATACATAGTATACTTGATAATTGAAAGTACTGATCAGCTGGAGCAAATCTTATAGGATTTCCTTTGTTTATTTATTTTTCATTAGGAGCAACCATATTGGACAGCAGTAGACATCACTCAGGTAATTGCGAAAACTAATTGAGATGATGCCTGCAGAGTACTGAGAACAGTGCCTGGAATTTAAGAAAATCTCAACGAAAACTAGTTGGCATGAGTATTTTACCTTTATTGGTGGCAGAAAGGAAAAGGAAAGGCAGTGTAGTTGCTTATGATATCAAATTAGTCAAATCTAAGTCACAAGGAACATAAGCTCAATAACCTTTAAGTGCTGGGGCCTCTTTCAGCCTAATTGTTGTTACCAGTAAGAATAGATGATGGCAAACATTCAGTATGTTTTTGGTGACTGTGACCATATCAATGGATCACTCAATAGACCATCAAGGACCAAAAGATATTTGCCTTCAAATCATTAACATAATCAATTTTCATTTACCACCTCAGATTATCTTCCTGGAAAATTATCCTTTGCTACCTATTCAAACCATTCCTAAACTCCAATTCAGGTAATTTCAAGGCAGACCTGGTTAGACTATGATTACCTCCACCTTTAATGACTGTGCACTTTACATGCACAGGGTCATGTATCCAATCTCAAGTACATTCTCAGTGCCATTTGTTTGTACATGCTGTGCCCTTGGGTCATCTCTGTTCATGGTCAAAAGAAATAGAATCTAAAATTTTTTCCTTATTGTTTTTTCTTAAAGTTCCTATATTGTTGAAAAGTATGGGGTTCTATACTTTTTAGCTAATATATATGTAATGCTGACCTTAAATTTTCTGAAACAACATTTTCAACCTTCACTTTAAAAAAGTATTCTATTGCCTTCTTCCAGTATAATAGATTGACATTTCCATTTAATAATCCAATTGTACATGAGGGAGTTGGATTTAACCAGTTGTTGAAGCTAGGCAATGACAAAGGGGAATGATTTATGCACAGAATAATGATTGACATGAGTATAAAGTCAAAAAAACTGATGAACATAATACCTATCAGTAAAGTAGCTATCACCTAGTAGGGGTAGAAGATAACATAATTGGAAAAGCATGTTTTAAGGGAACAAAAAGTCTTTATGGAGACAAAAGGCAATGGTTTGTTACTGATGATGTGGAATAAAAAGTATACTCAGAACATTTTCAAACTAAGAGATATAAGAACTAGAAGGAACAACTCAAACTCCACTTGAGTGAGTTTCAGGGAACAATGTGTACGGGACAGTCAGGTGCCTGTTAGAGCAGAAAGATGAAAGGGATATCTTCCAAAGCATTTAAGAATAGAGGGAGCTCTTACTAATGGTTGACCTTGAGTTCTTGGATGAATTATGAAAACATTTAGATTAGTCATCAAAAAGTGAGGATAGATTGAATGGAGGTTCAGTCTGTTGAAGACTAAGGGTACCTAGCATTTCCTGGTATTGAAAATAATAAGGATGAAGGTGCAAGTTTCATCCTGAGTCAGGAGGTAAAAGATGTCTGAACACACAGGTTTCTTTATTATTTCTGTCATATAGGCCTTGAGGACAGCAGAGAAAAAGTCTAAAATAAATATATGAATTGAAATATGTCACTCTGATGAATAAAATGCTTTTTAAAATCACATATGAATATATTTATATTATCAAGATCATACCATGTATAATATTCTATTTGGCTTTTATAACTTCTACTTTGTATATCATAAGTGTGCCATTAATTATTCTTCTCAACCATGATTTTAAAAATGGCTGTGTATGTATATAGAGTAATTTATTTAAATACCTCCTTATTGTTGGAGAGTTGTTTCCATAAATATAGAAACTATAAATTTTACCCAAGCAATATGTCACTGAAAACACATTTAGAAATGGAGTTATGAACACTCGGGAAGGTGCCAGTATTTACTGTCAAATTTAAATAAGTATATTAGATTTAAGACTCTTTAGAGGCAAAAAAATTGAAATGAGATCACAGAAGTCAAACTCAGAATGGTTAGAGGTTAGTCAGTTCTCTGACTCCTTTTGGAGCCAAATTTACCTTTAGGTCTAAGGATAATTATTCCAGAGAAAATGAATCTCAAATTCTATAAAGATGATCCCAGTCATAGTGAGAGAGGCCAGAATGAATCAGCTGCCTTGAGAGTTGAAGATCCTGACTTCTCAAGTTCGCTGAGGGTCTTTGAAATGCTAACAAGTGTTATGCTGGGGGAGCATTGCTGTATCATCCCCATCTCTGGGGGCACAGAGGTTTGCTCTGGACTACTATCTGCTATTATCATTCTACAGCATGTTCTAGTTTTGGGTTTTGAAAGTGTGTTAACCCTTGAGGATATTAGGATACTATTTAATGCTTGAGAAGGAATGAGTGTCTTGCGTTCCAGTAAGCTTTTTATGAAAGCTTATCTTTAAGCCTCTACTCCTCAATCTTTAGGCTATCTTGGACAGAATTATTTAACCATACAAAAGATTATTGCAGCTAGGTAAAATTTAGTGAACACATAAGTTCCATAAATTATTTCTGCATTCGAATTAGACCCTCTTTATTTTGGTGTTAAATTAATGATATTGTGGAAAACATGTCACCTTCACATGTTATCAATAAACCACTGGTTTTTAATCAGAGGTAATTTTTTTTTTCTCTCCTCCCAAGGAGACATTTGGCAATGTCTGTAGCATTATTGGTTGTTACAATTCAAGGAGGGTGCTACTTTCATCTGGTTGGTAGAGGCCAGGGCTGCTGCTGAACATGCTGAAATACTCAGGAACCCAAAATGTGCAGCCTAAAGTGTCAAAAGTGCTGCAATTGAGAAACCGTCCAATACATAGTCTTGTGTGACAGCTAGTGGTCAATCAGGTTCTACTGTCACTTTAGTTCACCAACAATATCAGGAAATCTTAAGCATTCTCAGTAGGTATTGTAATGTCATGGTCTTCATTTAAGACTTCTTATACATTAATAAATACACATTGTGCTCTTATTTGTAGTGGATTCCTTTCTCATAATCATAAGTTAGGAGATAAGTTCTGTCCTAAACTCTCCACTCTTAAAATACATTCCAGAGAGTGAGAAAAAGAAACATGTTCCTTTCCCATGGTTTCTAAAACAGACTTTTTTTTTTTTCCTCTTTGAAATAGCGACATGTCTACCAGCAAAGGCTTTTTTATGACTCAAGGAAGAGCAGTCAGATTCACAGTTGGAAGCAGAAGGCTTTCCTTGGTTGGGTCTTTTCTAATAAATTGTGCTAAGTCCTTGCCAGGGCAAAAAATAGTTAAAGTAGTGGAAACAGCTGGTCTCTGGCTGGCAGGGGAGGAGGAGAGCCCCAAACAACATTCACTTCTCAATCTTCCTGTCCCCTCTTATTTTCTTTCTTTCTGTCATCTCCTGGGGCTCTTAATGCCCAGGTTGGCTGGAAATTAGTGATGTCTTGACCAGACATATCAAAATAAAACCCAGCCTCTTTATAGACACCCCATAAAACATTTCATTATCTTGCTTCTCTCACTTCTCATCTGCACTGGGCTCCAAACACAATTCTTAAAAGCAATGACTCCCAAATTTGAGTAGACTCTGAAATAAAAATGGATGGATATTAACATAAAGATTTCTGAAACCATCTCTCCAATATTCTAACTCTGGTATAGAGTATTTGTATCTATGTATCTATCTACAAATTAACAAATTCTTTAAGTAATTCTGATACAACCCTGTGGGAATTCAAAATCCATTGCTTAAATATGGCAGAACTTTCCAAGCTTCTCTCCTTAGTGTACTCTTCTTCATTTGCCTACACTGTGCTTCTAACCTTTGTGGAATTTTCCTTGACCTTTCAGAGTAATTTAAACACTTCCATTTCTGTGTCTCTACAGCTATCACTTACATGTCTATTGTTTAAGCAAGTCATAATAATGTGCAACAATTCATTGTGCTATATTCTTCTCCTCTTAATTTTGAGCTCCTTGGGGAACAAACACTTGTTGAAAGAATCAATACAAATAATATGATTTATACTTAAATAGCACCACACTGAAATCCTGTTACAGCTAGTAACTGCAATGAATTTTTAAAGACATTCTAAAAGTAAACTAAACTTTTAGTCATTTATAAACCATTTTGTTTTTTATTGTTTTCACAAAACATAAGTAACCATTAAAATTTAGAGAGGAATTTGAATATATGAGGAAATACATAGGCAATAATGATAATAATAATAATATTAAGTCAAGCAAGTTATACTTAATAGTAATATTAAATAAAATATTAAATATTAATATAATTATTAATTATGCTGTAATAATAGTAATGATTAATAATAATAGTAATGTAAAGTAAAAATATATGAGTATGCAAAATGTCACATTCATATATGCATCTATTCCAATGACTAAATTACTAAAATTACACTGAGACTAATTAAAATTAAGATTATTTTATGTATAATAAAACAAATATAATTTTATTTATTTATTCATTTATTTTTGGTACTGGGATTGAACCCAGGGGTGTTTAAACACTAAGCACATCCCCAACCCTTTTTTTGTATTTTATTTAGAGACAGGGTCTCACTAGGTTGCTTAGGGCCTCACTAAGTTGCTTAGGGCTTCACTAAATTGCTGAAGCTGGCTTTGAACTTGCAATCCTTCTGCTTTAGCCCCCCACCAGCAGGCTGGGATTACAGGAGTGCACCATCACACATGGCAATACAAATATAATTTTAAAAGAAGAGGTTTAAGGGCTTTTTATCTCTTCCTTTTACTTAGCACTTTTACTTAGAAAGTGTGTAAGAACTTCTCATCTCTTTGAAATCGTTTTGGCCAGTAGATAAGTCTTTTGTCAATTTTGTGACCCATTAAGGTCTTTCTAAAGGACCTGGGAGCCTTTTCTTTGGAGCAAACATTAAGAGAGGTAGTGTATCTATTCCATTTTTTTTTTTTTTTGTGGAAAGGTAGGAGTCTAACTTGTGATCACCTTGCTCCAAGTTGCAAAACCACCTCTAGTTACATAGAGATGAGGAATTTGCTGTTACTCTGCCTTAAGCTAACTAGCTAACAAAAGGTCACACCAACAAGTCAAGTTAGGATGAATTATGTATAACAATTGGACCTGTCAAGTTCTTTTGTTAGAGTGCTAATAAAAATTTGTTCTTAAGAACAAAAATGAATGGATTGTGTCTGCATGGCTATCTGAAAGGGTGAGATTTCTTTCTGATTTTCTAATAACTTAGTAGATTCACTCTGATGCATATTGTATTTTTGTTTAGTGTTTATTTGTTAATATATATTTTTTCCTTTACTATATTTGTGGAGAGGATTTCTTGGTTGGGAAAAATTTGGCTTTAATTATATTTCCCCAACAGTATGTCTGTTTAATTCACAAATGTTCTATAGTTAATCATATATTTAAACTTAAATTTTAGAAATTTTCTTAGAATATTCTTGCCATATGCCAATTAATTTATGAACTAGAAGATATCAAGAGAAAGAAAATATGGTGGGCAAGGGGAGATAGAAACTATATGTGGGCAATGGGATGTTTGACATTTATTTAATACATTTTGTTGAGTGCTAAGTAAGTTTAATGTGTGGAAATGTGAAAATAATAATTAAAATCATGTGCTCACCTCAGTCCATCACTGCATGATGTACAATGTAATGGCATTAATTTACATCCAAAATGTCATGCAACCATCATAACATCATCTATTTTCAAAATGTTTTCATCCTTCAAACTGAAACTTCAAACCCATTAAGAAATACTTTTCATTACCTCCCTCCTTATCTTCTCCTTAACCACTACTGTATTTTCTGTGTATTAATTTACCTATTCTTTATGATTTTATATAAATAAACCAAACAGTACTTATGCTTTTGTGTCTGGTTTAATTCACTTAAACACCATGTCTTCAAGGTTTATCAATGTTGTGGCATATATTGGGATTTCATTTCTTTTTATGGCTGAATAACATTGTATGACTATACCACATTTTATTTTTCCATTCATTATTCAATGGATACTTAAGTTGCTGTCAACTTTTGAATATTGTGAATAATGGTACATTGAACATTTGAATACATGTATCTAGGCCTGTTTTTTATTCTTTTAGATATAAATCTATGAGTGGAATTGCTCGGTCATATGGTAATTCTTTGCTTAATTTTCTGAGGAACTATCAAATTGTTTTCTACAGTAGCTGAACCATTTTGCATTCCTGTAAGCAACATATGAGCATTTCAATTTTCCCAAACCCACGCCATTATTTATTTTTAGCCATTGCTTTTTTATTATATCCATCAGTGTGTGTGTGAAATGCTTAAATATCAAATCAATAGAATCAAATTGCCCTCTATGACATTTCCCAATGACTAATGATGTTGAGTTTTTTTCCCATCTGCTTTGGGTCATTTGTATATCTTCTTTGAAGGAATTTCTATCCAAGTCCTGTGTCAAATATTAAAATTGCTTTGTTCATTTCTTGTTAGGTGTAGGTGTTCCTTGTTTATTCTGTATGAAAATTCCTATCAGAAACATGATTGGCAAGCCGACCAGTGCAAAAAAATCACCATTTAGTTAATTTCTGTCTTTCCCTTCCCTCCTAGATCATGACTTGAATGCTATTTTCTTATTATATCCAAGTATCCAAAATATTATCTCTTCAATACCATAATACTTCCAAAAGTTCAACTCAGCTTCTTAGCTGCTGGCCATTCAGCTTCTTGGTTCTGTGCTACTTCCACATTGGCACAATCCTCAAGGAGAAAAACTGTGAGAGTAGCTAACTTCAGTGAGATTTTCTTCTCTTCAGTCTCTTGGCCTTTCAAGATCTTGATGCTTTGGTCATACCTGGATGTCTGCAAACACACACCCCCACCACACACACACACACACACACACACACACACACACACACGCCTTATTTGTTATTCCTGTTATTCTCAATGGTCACCAAACCTAATACCTTATAATATGTACTTTATTTTGTTCACTTCTTTGCAACAGTCCTTTGAATTAATGATATATATATTTTTTTTTACCAGGTCTGCATTGCTGAATTTATGTTTTCAAGTTTCTGTTGTTCAAACAATGTTGTGCTATTTAACCAAGTTATTTCCCAAGTGTAAGTAAATTTATACCTTTGAAAAATAGCATCAAGTTGCCCTCCACTGAGCTCCTAACAATTTTACTCCTACCATCTCCAAGTGACAATGCCTGTTCCATCACTTCCTTGAACATAGAATGTGAATTCTCATTGTTTTCAATATTTATCAATCTGATGGGTAAAAATTTTGCCTCAGTACAATGACATATCTAATAAACTCTGCATATAATGTAATGTAAAATATATTCAAAGGCTACACAATATTCCCTACTTGCTAGGCACATTTCTAAGTACTTTATAGTTTTTAACTTTTTAAATTTCAGGCTCATCTTTAGGCAAGCATCAGTTTATTCTTTTAGAGATGAGAAACTGAGACAAAAAGATGGAGTAACATTCCATTCTTAGGAGTAAAAGCAGAATTGAAAAACAGAAGTTTGACTTCAGTGTTTGTACTCTTATATGGTAACAGGAACTTAGTCAATAATTCCAGGTATAATTACAAGATAAGATTATTTTCTCTAAAATAAAAGTAAGGCACACATAGCAATTTATATTCACTCTTCATTTGGGAATCAAATATGTTCTTAGAACCCATAAAACACCTATATTTTATTCATTCCTAGGGCTACCATAAAACTTACCACAAGTTGGATAAGTTAAAATAATAGAAATTTGTTCCCTGGCAGTTTTAGGGGCCAGAAGTCTGAAGTCAAACTGTCCTCAGCAGGGTCACAACCTCTCTGACAGCTCTAGGGAAGAGAATGCACCAGGCTACCTTCAACTCAGATGACTGTGGGCATACTTGATTATGGTGACTAACTACAATTGCTTTCTCTGTGGTCACAAGCTTCCTCTTCTGCATGTCTCTTCCTCTGTGTGTCTCTTCTCTTCTCCCTCTGCCTCTCCTTTAAAAGGAAAACTGTGATTGACTTAAAATCCAGCCAGATTATTCATGATCAGCTCCTCCTGTTGAGATCATTAACTTAATCATGTCTTCTACAACAGAAGGTACTTTCCACTCTTAGTATCAGGTGACGTTCATGGATTCTGGGGATTAGAAGAACCTGGAAATCTGAAAAAAAAAATATTTTGAGAGGCCACTTTCATCCTACTGCAAACATTTTTCATTCATCTGAAGTAGATTTAACACATTCATTTCATTCATGTTCTATCCATTCTTTCAAAAGTAGTCATTAAGGGTGTGCCAGGTGGCAGACACTGGTCAGAGAAAAGGGAAACTAATAGAAAAGAACCAACTCTGTCTTCATGTGCTCATGAACCAACTCTGTGTTCATGTGCTCATGAAGGTTGAGAGAACCCCAAAATGTAGAAGTAAGTAAGCATATAGAATATCATTGGGTGGTAAATGCCATGAAACAAAATAGAGCAGAGGAGGGGAGAGGAAGTGCTGTGCGGAGTGTGACTGGGATGTTGAATGTGGTAGCATGGGAAGGCCATCTAAAAATCATCATGGGTAGCAGGACAGATGTCTTCTCAAAACATCAGCTTAGTCCCCATGACTACCTTACTTGCAGTCTTTCCTGATGTGATTTAGCTATGTGTCTAGAGGTGGGGAGTTTATCCTGTGTGATCTGGGTGGGCAGGAAATGTTGTAATTAGTGTCTTTGTAATACTGAAAGATTTTATGTCAACAGAAGAGAGGACAACGTGACCATGGATTCAGAGATGGGCATGGTGCAGCCAGAAATCCAGCTTCCAACAGAAGAGGAGGAAAGATGAGAAACTGAAAGATTCCCCTAGAGCCGCCAGAGGAGGTGTGGTCTTATTAACATCTTGATTCAGGCCCAGTGAAACATATTTCAGACTTCTATTCTCCACAACAATGAGAAAATGACTTTCTGTTATTATAAGCCATCAAATTTGTGTCAATTTTCTATAGCTGTCACAAGAAACTACAACAATATAGCACCAGTTACTAAAGGAGATATGGAGCAATCCATGCATTTATCTGGGAAATGGGAATGCCACGCAGAGGGGACCGTCAAAGGTGGAAGTGTATGCCTGACAGAAACATTAAGGCAGCCATTGAGACTGGGGTTTAGTGGGCAGAGAGAATTGATAGGAGATAAATTCAGATAGATCAGAGGACTTAGGGACTCAGGGTGATGTTCATTTTTACTCCTGTGAGGTGGGAAGTCACTGAAGTGTCTCAAATAGAGGAATGATAAGATGTGACTCTTCATTTGAGCAGTCCTAAATTTCTACCAAAAGGAACCAAAGCATTCTGCCTGTGGTATTGATAATAAATTATAGGGGACTAAGGGCAGTAACAAGAAACCAATTAGGAAATTATTGATTATTAGGCCACTAGTGAGGAGTCCGAATTTTAAAAAACATGGCTGTGTTGGATAAATACTACTGAGTGTTCTAATACTGAAAAAAATACTTATAAACATTTTAGAATAATAGATATAATCTTATGTATGAGTTAGTTCAACTTCTTTCATGGGACTGTTAGTTTTCTTAATAGGGAATACTTTATATAATGAGAGGTGATAGCATTTCATCAAAAGGCAACTACAAAGGTTTTAGCTATCATCAACTCTGATCAATACTAGAGGCTTTGCAAATGGATGTGAGCAGATTTTTTTTAGTAGAGAATTTAGGAGTTTTTTAAATTACTATAGTGGATAAACCCATAAATCATGTGTGAATTTAGTTGTATTCACCATATGTGCATGGATAAACTATGTTAAGACTTTCCACTATTTCTTGCATGAATTAATCAAGTCAGAAAAGATTTTTACTCCTTAGATTTCAGCCTTCCATTGAAGGCATGGTTCTAATGTAGTTTTAAGTTAGAATATTCTGAGTGGCTGCTTCAAATATTTGATTAACTGAATCCTGTCTTCAAAATATTGTTGAGTGGGAGAATCTTTTATTCAAGAGTGGTTGTTTCATCATTAAAAAACAGAGCTGGGACTTTTCAAGCTGACAGGAACAGAATGTATAAGTGTTTTGTCTCTGCTTATTAACAAGGGTAGAATATGCAGATTATGCAGAATTTAGTCTCTTTTGTTTTCATTTAGAATCTGGCAGTGTGCTTGTGACTGATTCGTATTTCTCAGTTTTGGGTTCAAAAAAGTATTTATGTGAGGGTTTCAGAGCAAAAATTCCATTGGGGAACATATATAGCCACGTTTGAATGGAAGGGGTTTATTCCCTTCAGTTCAAATATGCAGGTTCAGATTTTATTTTTTTCCCTTTGTTATGTAGATATTAACTAATGTTTCATCTGTTATCTTAAAAGAGGATCATTCTGATCACCATCTGTTTATTTTAAGGCACATTTTGTGCAAAACTTCAACAAAAGGTAGATTGCCTCTTAATAAAACACATTCTTCATATAGTACTTTACGAAAGACAAAATTTTACAGTAGAGATAAACCTACCTCATCTTACATCAGAGATGGCAGGGGTATAAAAAGAATAAATACATCATCAACTTAAAAAAATTTGTAGAGAAAGTATAGCAAAACATTTATTCTTATTATCATATCATAAGATCAATACAGAATATTAGCTGTAATATTCCAAAACACTGATAAAATTAATTCTATAGTCCAGGTATATTGAATCACTTTGAATATTTTCAGATTCCAGAAGAGGTTACTTCTAATGCTTCTGCAATCCTTCTGGTTTTATACACTTGGATTTCAGATGTGAGGTCCATGAAAGAATGTGCAAGTATATATTCTCTGTGTTATATTCTTGACATGCAGAATGAATTCCACCAGTCTTTCTTCATTCTAGCAAGGGGTTCCTTATAAATCTATATTATTATTAGTTCTGTTTTAAATTTAGTGATATTATACATTAATAATCCTAATAATGGACATCATTCATAGATTATTTCATTTGTCTATATAGATTGTTTAATCCATATGATTACCCCAGACTAGGTATTATTTCTATATAATGAAATTCTAGTCAAGACTGCATACCTGACTTGCTGGGCCCCCACAGCTAGAAAGTAGCTCAGCCAGAGCTTCAACTGATCCTGTTTGCCTTGTGTGTCTGTGTTCTTTTCATTAAGCTGCACTCTTAATTGAAATAACCCAGAGAAGTAGAGAAGTTTGCTATGTTAATAATTCATACATGAAGAAAGTGAGTTCTTGTCTGAAATGACAGAGGTAGTTAATAGTAGAACTGACCTTCAACTAGGCTTCTCTGAGTGGTACTCCTTCCTGGGAACCTATCAATCACCCAGTTTATGATTTATATGTTTTCTTTTCTTACCATCTCAAAGTAAGCACCCTGAAAACTCTTCCCTTTAATTCCCACGCATGAATGCTTATAAACAAAATGACTTTCAAATCTCTGATTATATAGGATAATCTCTACAGTTCACTTTCTTCCTCATTTTTATTTTCTTAAGCTGTGCATATTTGAGAAAATCCATTAGACAAATACATCGGGTAAAGAAACTTTAATCCAGTTGCTTAAAACAGATTTTTATTGAACAAAGAAGAACATTGGCTCTATCAAACTTTTATTTCACTTTATTGTGAATTCTCTAAAAATGTCCTTAATTTCCTTAAGGAAATTGACTTACAGATGGCCTATTTTTCTTTATATCATCATGAATAGTTAAGAAGATGCATTGGTGTCTTGTCTAGAGGGCTGTCCAACGTTAAAAGCAAACTGCATCTCACTTAGAGTACGCAAACACACAGTCTACCAAGTGTTCACTACAATACTTTCTTATAATGAAACTGCCAACCATAACCTAATTTCTCATAATCAAGATTAAGTTTATTGCTTTATGGAAATTCATATAAATTAAATTTTTTCTGGTATTTAGTTGATGAAAGAAGATGAATTAGGAAGAGAGGGAGAAGAGAGGAAAGAGAGAAAAGGACAAGTAGAGGAGAAAGAGAAGTACAAGGAAAGATAAACACTCACCCCTATACAGGTAGGCACATGTGAATATAAGCAATATTTTTAGCTAAACTAATACATGCATATACATTTTATATGTTATATAAATCTATGTGTATATCTATCTGTATGTGCCAACATAGTTTTGTGTTCTGGAAAACAAGATAACTTTAAGTCATCCATCATTATGATAGGAAAAAATCCCAAGATAATCTCTAAGATTCCTGGTCTCAGTCAAACCCCCTCCCCTTGAGTGGGAATGGGATTTCTGAATATGATAGGATGTTACTGCTGTAGTTGCTTTAGTCTATAAAGCAAAGGGGAGAAGGTCAGAATGCAGACTATCCTAGGTGGGACTGACTTCATGGTAAAATTACTTTAAAATGTAAGAGATACTCTCTTCTTGGTGTTAAAGAAGAAAAGCATGGTGTTGTGAAAGGGTTTATTAGGGGGACACACATGGAAATTTGCTGAGACCATCCCCTGCCAACTGCCAGCCAGAAAGCAAGATCTTAGTTCTATAACTGAATGGAATGGAACTAAATTTTGACAACACCCACTTAGTCTGGTTAGAAACTCTGAACTCCAGAAGAGAATACCGTTCAGCTGGCATCTGGTTTGCAATTCTCTGAGACCTTTAGCAAAGGGCCCAACTAAGCTGTGCCTAGATTCATTATCCACAGAAACATAAAAGATGTGTGTTTTTTAAATTACTACATTTGTAGTAACTTGTTACATACCATTAAAAACAGGAATGCAATAATTTAGTTAAAAGTAACATATGCCACCAATTCTTAGAACCACACACATGCTTTCTACAATCTACCTGAGGTAGATATATTTCAGAGCCTTTTAGTTCTAAAGCTCTTGGTTCATGATCTTCAGAAGCACAAAGCTCATAACCACAAATGCCTGTAGGTTTCATGTTGAAACATGAAGTGTGAAGCCTCAGGTCCTGCAGTTACACATCAGGAGCTGAACTTCTTCCATTGCTCCTCCATGGGCACACTGCCTGATTAGTTATAGTTTTTGAGACCAGTTTCAGAGCTCAATTCATTTTCTAATATTTAATAAGTACTAAATTAACATGTACATAGGAGTGAGAGCTAGGTACTGTTTGTGCTAATACGTGGTTTTTCCTCTTTATTCTCTGGTCATACCCCACCCCCATTTTTTTTTTCTTGGGATACTGAAATTGAACCCAGGACATCACATGTTAGGCAATCAGTGGGCTACACATACAGCCCTTTTCTTTTTATTTTGAGACAGGTTCTTAATAAGCTGCCTAGGCTGGCCTTGAACTTGGGGTTCTGCTGTCTCAGCCTCCCAATTATCCAGAATTACAGGCATGTACCACCACACTTAGTTCCAGTATTTTATTTTACAGAATCATGTTTATATAAGTACTGGATCTGAAAGTCCTCTTAAGTTAATTAATCTGGGAGCATATTATTTATTACTCTTCCAGGAGGATGCTGGTGCATTAAAAGGCAGAGGGACCACAATTTCAATTTTTTTTTCCCAATAGAGTGAAACTTTAAAAGTATCTATTAAGCAAATAGATTGCATTTAAAATGTTTAGGAAGATATGGTATATATGGATTTTCACTTCTTTGGTTTTTGTTGTTGTTGTTTTATTAAGGTGTACAACTCCATAGAACTTGTTCCCTGGGCTTTATTGCTCTGATAAGTGATTTTAAGCACTTCTTTTCTTTATAAAATGTTCACCACATGGTTATTAGGAACCCCAAATATATTGCATTCCTTGAATCTAACTTATCTTTCCCCTTACATCTCTTTGTCCCTGCTATTGCCCATAAGGATAAAGGATGGTGAAAGAAGATACCACAAAATAAAGAGAAAGTTTGAGAAGGATATAAATAAATACAGAAATAAACAAATAAAAACATAGAAGTATAAATATTGTTCTAAAAGAAGAAAAGAAAGAGTAATTTAGGAAACTGATGACAGAAACAGGAAATTAGATCATGCCATTTGTACCTAGGAACATATCACCCCAAGGAAGTTTTACTTCTGTATTCTGGCTTCTGTTTAATGAGATAATATAGAGAAAAATTACTTTCTGTGCATATACTGGATAGATATTTCCTGATAGTCTATGCTATGACTTAGTCCTTGAATCAAAGCTTTCCATTATATTTTGAAGAACTGGGGAGAGGAAAGGAACAGAATGATTCAGAGTCATTTAGTTATCTCAGACTTATTTAAGGGGAATTCATAAAATGACCACTAAGGTAATTGTTATTCTTGACCCAGAGACCCTATCACACTGCTGCCTCCTGAGAGGGCTTGAAGGTTGTCTCATTGTTCATTTATTCCATCACTAAACTCTCAGAGCTTGGAGGATGATCATTTGTGACTATTTCAGATTTGTGCCAAGAATTTAAGTTCTGTTGATTAGAATCTGTGAGAGGGCTGGGGATATAGCTCAGTAGTAGAACACTTGACTAGCATATGTTAGGACAAGAGTTCAATCTCCAACGCTGCAAAAACAAAACAAATAAGAATCCCGTGGACAGCTGCTAAAAATTCATATTCCTGGGTCTCATCCAAAACCAGGTTAACTTCAGAATTTCCAGGATAAATCCAGGCCATAAGCATTTAAAAAAAACATCCCAGGTTATTTTGCTGTCTTTTCAAAACAGAGAGATTCAATTTTTCTAGGTAACTCCTGCCTTCATCCCAGGGGCAGGAAATTGAATTTACCTAGGGAAATTGAATTTCTCCATGGAAGGTCACAGCTTCTTTGTCTAGAAATTATGATCTTAGGTCCCTCATCAGAACTACTACATGGAGTTGTTCAATACAGCAAACCATTGGGAAATATTTGTTGGAAGTATGCTTTTTGGTTAAATTACTGATTGTGACAATTGAAAATATGAGGGGTTTTTTCCTTTTCTTTTTTTTCTTTTTCTTTTCTTTTCTTTTCCTTTCTTTTCTTTTCTTTTCTTTCCTTCCTTCCCTCCCTCCCTCCCTCTCTCCCTCCCTCCCTCCCTCCTTTCTTTCTTTCTTTCTTTCTTTCTCTCTTTCTTTTGTGTGTGAGGGTACCAGGGATTGAACTCAGGGCACTCAACCACTGAGACACAGTCCCAGCCCTATTTTGTATTTTATTTAGAGACCAGTTCTCACCGAGTTGCTTAGCACCTTGCCATTACTGAGGCTGGCTTTGAACTCGTGATCCTCCTGCCTCTACCTCTCAAGCCACTGGGTGCCACTGCACCCGGCTTCTTTTTCTTTCTCTCTTTTTTTTTTCTTTTCTTTTCTGCCAAATGTTGGTCGATAATGGTGTATACTTGAATTATGCATACTCGTAAAGACATATTGAAGAATGACAAGAATCAGCCTAGGCCATTTATGTCCTTAATTTGGTACAATAAATGTGTTTAAAACTTCTCTTCTTTCTTGGCAATGTGGCGTTGGGTCTGGGCCACTCTTACAAAAAAGTCGACTATTCATTAGAATGCGCATCAGCTTCGTCTGTCTTACTCACTTACTCTGGGTAGTGTTTTCAGTTGCGTCTTTTCTATCAGCATTACAAACATGCCATTATTTCTTCCATCTTGAAACAAAGCAAAACTTTTCTTGATCTCTCAACATCTTCTCCTAGTAAGCTTCCCATTTCTCTAATCCTCTCTGTACCAAAACTTCTCCTAAAATTGTTTTTTCAACCTCCTGTTAGTTTTTGTCTCTTTTCTCCTGAACCAACTCATCCTTTTGCAACTCCACTGAAGCTGTTCTTTTAGGTCACCAATGATTTACATTGTTTATTCCAATGATCTTACTGACTCGTCAGCATTCAAGACAGATTTGATCTCTGAATCTTCCTTGGAATTCTTTCTTTATCTATGATAGACCCAACCTGATCTTTTCTTAAAATTGGGAGCCATCTCGCCACAAAGCCATGAAAAGATAATTTTGGCTTTACTATAAATTACTGCAAATTCTGGACCTGCTTGAAATGCCTGCCCATGCCTTGAACTCATCCATGCCTGGCTCTCTGACCAGATAGCAGCCCTCTTTGAAACTTTAGTGATGCCTCACAAATCTTGGCCAGATAACGGCCCTCTCTGAGGCTCTAATGACCTTCATAAATTCTGATGTCAGGGCCAGCAAAAATGTAAACTATCATTAGTGTTATGCTCCTCAGAGTTCTGTTATCTGTAACCCCCCTTTGTGTAACTTTCTGGGCTATAAAGCAGGGCTGCAGGAAAGCTGCTGCTGCTGTCTTGTTCCTGCGGTTTTGGGTGGGAGAGGCAGCCCGGTCCGTTGAAATAATAAGCTTGCTTTAATTTGATTTTAATTGGAGTCAGTGGTCTTTTTTTGCATCCTGGTCTAACAATCTGGTTTCCAAGACCCATACTTGCACTTTTCCTCTTAACCTCCCTCATAACTATTTCCCAGGCTTCCTTGCTTGCTCCTTTTCTCTTCTTCACCCTCTGAAGGTAGATGTGCCCCAGGACTCTGTAAAGAAACTCTGCTCTTTACATGCACACTTTGGTGACTATATCTGGTGTCCTGACTTCAGACACTATTTTCATTCTGGTGATAACCACATTTATATTTATCACCTCACGGCCTGCAATGCTTCAATTCAAAATCTTGTTCTCCCTCTTCTCCCAAACCTGACTTCCCTTCAGGGTACTCGTTCTCTTTAAAAAGGCAACTACAGCCAGCCATGGTGGCACAGGTTTATAATCCCAAAGGCTGAGGCAGGAGGATTGAGAGTTCAAAGCCAGCCTCAGCAATGGCAACTAAGTGAGACCCTGTCCTTAAATAAAATACAAAATAGGACTAGGGATGTGGCTCAGTGGTTGGGTGTCCCTGAGTTCAATCCCTGCTGTACCCCCCTACCTGGTTCCCAGGTGGAAAACATGGAGTCCTCCTTGGCTCCTGTAGTTCTTTCACATTCCACATTCATTCTGTTGGTCTAAAATTTTTGATTTTATATTCCAAATAAATCCAAACTCTAATGACTTTTTAGCTGACAATTGCTAAAGTCCTGGTACAAGTCACCATATTTTCTGGACCCCACAGACTCCTAGGTGTTCTTTCTCGGCCCTTCCTTCCTGCCTATTTTCAGCCTACCAACCTAAGTGTTCTTTGACAATCTCTGTCAAACATATCTCTCCTCATTTCACTCATTGTAAAAGCCAACACCTAATAAATTTCTTACAAGGCCCCTATCTCTTCTCCCCACACTCTTTCACTCCTGTAATTTCTCCCTGACCTTGACATTTCTGATCAGAGCATTCACTGGCCTGCCTCAGGGTTTTGCCCTTGCTCTTCCCTCTGCCTGGAACGCTGTCTCACAGATGCCCTTGTTTGTCTCACCTTTCCAGTGGAACCTTGCCTGGAAACTCTATTAACTGAAAACCTCCTCTTCTCTCCAGTATTCTTTATCCTTTTCCATATTTTATTTTTCTCCACAGTAATTACCATCATCAGACATATGATTTATGTCTCTTTTCCATCTTTCTCAATTATCACATAAGCTTCATAAGGACATGGTTTATTCATCTTCTTGGTTTATTCATCTTATGTTTTTAGTACTTTGGACAGTGCCTCATACTTTCTTTTTCTTTTTTTCATTTTTAGTTTTAGGGATTAAACCCAGGGATATATTACCATGGAAATATGTTCCTGACCATTTTTAAATTTTTTATTTTTAAAAAGTTGCCTAGGCTGGCCTCAAATTGCCATCCTCCTGCTTCAGCCCCCCTGAGTGGCTAAGATTTCAGGTGTGCACCATTACATCCAGATGACTCATACTTTTAATAAATCTCTTTTAATAGAATACATCACTTATACTGCACCATCAAAGAACCCTAGCACAACAACTTTTTCAGCCCTCATTTAATTAATCAGGTATATTATATTGATATTCATATCAGAATTTTTAAAAAATAAAATATGAGGAAATTCAGGAGCACACAGTTTTATTTTTTAAAGACACTTAGTCCACCTACTGGCAGTCCATAGAATCTCCATATTACCTTCATACCCTATTTTTAGTCACACAGAAGTGAGAAAGTTTTCACAGAAGTATGCCAACTGAAGCTTTAAAGGAGTCCACAATGTTTCCTGAAATTCATAACTCTCATTTTCTGCTATGCTTAACTTAAGGGCCAGAATTATTATTACAGTTTTAAAAGTTTTGGTAATTTTTCCTGGAGATAATATTATAACCTATTTATTTATTTATTTGTCTATTTATTTATTTATTTATTTAGTGCACGTGTGAAAAAAAAAAATCTAAATCCTTTCATCAAATCATACTCCCGGGATCCTGTTTCTAAGATTATTCTACCATGCTTTCTGCTGTCAGGTAAACTTACCATCAATATAAGAAATCATTGAAATATTTCTGAGATGGTTTTTCAATTTCCCAAGGTGACTGCATTTTCCTGGTTTTATATGAAAGGGGATATGGCCATAATATGGCTTCTGAGGGCAGCAGGAATGTTGAGGAGCAAGTTGGTCAGTGTTGATTTGCCAGGTGTAAGAAAAACTGATTTGCTGCTGCTGTTATCAGCATGTTCCCTGATTATTTCATGTGAGTGAGGCTTCATTTAGGTCACAGGGATGGTTTCATTTTGCTGGTAGAGTGGAGACATTAATACCTGACTGTGTAAACTTATGTCACTTATTATTGTATTCATGGAAGTTAGTGCAAGGTAGCAAGGTTGAAGGATGGCTTTCATTACAACTCCTCTTTCAGTTGCTCAAACCCTGTTGAGAAACTGTGACTTAAAGAACTTTCAACATTTAGTTTAAATCAATAAACAGTTTATGAGTGGTAAATATGAAGAAAATTAAGTTTTTGTGATTTCTTTTTGCTTGTAAATTACTAAAAATGCTATGTAAAGAATGCTAAACTTCCCAAATTTACTTATTAAAGTGGAAGAGTTGGAGCAGCTAACTTGTGTCACTGTGCAGTATATAACTGCAACAAAGTACAGTCAGTACAAAAATTAATCACCTTCCCAGTCTTCCACTCTTAGGTTTATGAAGTGTGTGAAGGGAGCTATGAAAACAAAATTTCTTGTGAGACTCTTCTTAATTTTCTCTTGTATTGATTCTTCAATGCTTCTTAGTGTCTAAAGATATCTTTAAGGTGCTATGGCATTGCTTGAATGACAGGGTTACCATGGAAATCTAATATTTAATTCCATGTTGGTCAGAGTTTGTGAATAATAATAAACAATTTGTTTAAGATTTTTGGAATCTCTTCTCAGTAAGGTGTACTGGCTATGATGGCACATGGAGCTATGTGAAATTGCAAACTATCAGAGGAGTTTTTAACTCTGAATATTTGTTAACTGGAAGGAGCCCATTTTTGAAACTCAGTTTTTAGACCAGGAGGTCAGCTAAACTAAGAATACTCATTGCTTTTAATATGTGAAGGCAAGTTTGGAAAAGTGAATAGAAATTATTGGCAGAAGCAAAAGAGAGTGGAGACCAGAGAAATTTCTGCATAAAAATGCAGGTCCAAAACTTTTTATATGTCTAATAAAACCACATTCACAAAATAGACTCATTACTTGTTAAATTAAAACACCTTGAGAGTCAACAAAAATAAAAGATGCATGTTTATTAATATATTGACTTCACCTGGAGAATGATATTGTAGAGGAGTCAGCCATGAGAGGGAAGCTTCCAGAAATAAAATTTATAATCGCATCACAAAGGTTGTTATTAAAACTCAAAAAAGACTGTGTGGAGCTTGATACATTGCCTCACAAATAAATTTTCTATGATAGCATTGATTTAAATGATTCATCACACACACGAGAACATTTTTTGTTGCATCTTCAAATTATTTATATATCATTCATGATAAAGTCAACATCTTTTGATTTCTAGGTAGCTTTTTACATTATAACATGATTTTGGCAACTGAGTACCCTGGATTTCATCTTAATGACTTTAAGATTAATTTGGTTATCTTTACATTTCCTTCTGTAACATGGAACAGTGCATTTCCCCCTCTTTTTTAAAGACAGTATTTCATAATTTAACACGGCATGTGTTATGGTTCATTTTTAAACAGTGGCATTCCAATGATGAATAATTGGTTAAATGGAGTCTAACAGGAAAAAAACATTGTGCATTCCATTTAGGTTACACTGTTAATGCAAGAAGCGATACAGTCATCATAAAATGTTTCCTTTATTTGTAAACACTATTTTTTCACTTGTGCCAAGTCTCAGAACTTGGAGGCAATATGGACCCCTCATCTCAAGTTGCCATCTTAAATAAGCATCATCTCTTAGAAACTGGAATTTTAGTCTTTTGAGTGGTAATCATTTCTATATTTCTTCCCTTTCTTGCCTTATTCTTTTATCTCATTTTTTTCTGATCCAAAATGACTAGCCCAAATTATCTTTTTCTCCTGAATTTTTGTCTTCTTACTTTCTTATTTTAATTGGTATTATTGTTCTCTTTCTTATCTAAATACAAAACTTGAAAGTTGCTTTAATTTGTCCTATTTCCATGATTTTCCCCTCCTATGTGTGACCAGGATGGTTGAGTGTTATTAATTGACCTGTACCCAGCCTCCTGAATCTCTTGCTTTTTTCCTAATCTCTTTGGCTTCATCTTCTAGTTTGAGTTTTATGATATCATGTAACCTATTGTAATTTTCTCTAAATTGATTAGTTGTCTTAACTAGTTCCTCACCTCCAAATCTTTTTGTATCATAGGCTTAATATAGCAGTAATACCATTTTACACTATTCTCTGTATTTTTAAAAGACTGACATTTCTCAATTCTATCAGATGGTTGTGTTTTTTTTTTCTTCTACAAAATAAAACATTTTTTCTAAATTCTTTACAGCTTTCAATCTTCTTGGCTTAAAATGTGAAACTTCTAAGCACTACTTGCATTCATCTTTAACTAATGAATTTAGCAAGAATGCATTTTTTTCTGCATCATTAAATTCCAAGCTATATGATAGATTGTATGCAGGATACATAATAAACACCTTTTCTGCTTCCAAGAAGCTTATAGTGCTCTGGGGAAGATTATATATCTACTTAAATGGCTGCAAAAAAATAAAAATAAAATAAATAAGTTTCAAAGAAAACACTGTAACACTCCATTCATCTATTTACCAGATACTTACTGGATCTTACTTTGTGTCAATCCCTCTTCTGTACTCTAGGGATATAATAGCAAACAAGGCAAAGGGCTACCACAAAGCATCTAATATTTTAAAGGAATTATAAAGATAATTTTAAAAACATCAACAAGTTAGTTAGTTAATAGAGAGTACTCTGCCAGACACAAATCATATGGAGACAAACAAACTACAGTAAGGGAATAAGAACAAGAAAGTCAGGGAAGATTTTAGGAAGTGCTATCAGGAAAGGACTCTGGAAGATAGGAACATGAGACAGAAACCCATGTACATTAGGGAACCATTCATGGGAGAGTGTAAGAGAGAATTCTGCAAGAGGAAAAACCATGAGATGGTCCAAAGAGGCAGTGAACAAAGAACAGGAAGAAAGCAATTTCACAGAGAGATAAAGGGGTTGAAGGAGGGGTGTTCAAAGTCAAGTTTGGAAGATGAACCTGGGAGATAAGATTCTGAGATTTTATAGACTGCTCTAAAGGACTTGAGACTAGGTAGTTCTAAGCAAAGGTATCAAATTATCTACTTTAAATTTATAAAAATTAATTTTATATAATATATGTGATGTATAACATGTTTTGAAATACATGTAGATAGTAAAATACGTTACTAAAATCAGGCCACTTATCATGTCTACCATCTCACATTACTTGCTTTTGAAAAACCAAAGAAGTGAAATTTAGATTATTTGTAAGATTGTTCTTGCAGAGATTTAGGCTATAGAAAATGGTGGCTTAGAAGTGGGTGATAGAATGGTGGAAAGTTGATAGTTCCATTTAATTTGTTATGCATTCATTAGAAATTACGGCTCTTGCTCAGAGTACACTGAAAGATAACACCTTAGCTAGTCATGGTGAAGAACACCTATAGTCCTGCAACTCTGGTGGCTAAGGTAGGAGAATCGCTAGTTTGAGGACAACCTCAGCAACTTAGTGAGACCCTGCTTCAAAATAAAATAAAAATCAATGCTATGGATATTGCTCGGAGACAGAGTGCCCCTGGGCTAAATATTTAGTAGCACGGAAAAAAAAGGGCGGGGGAATCCTTTCTTCCTGTTTTTAAAGAATAGGAAAGGATAATTTGAGAGAATGATGGTGAAAATTCTGTTTTGCCTATGTGAAATCAAGTATAAACATGATATAGATAGTTGACTACATGGATCTGGTATCACAGAGGCTGTATGTAAAAGATGCTATTTGACCTAGGTTGGATTTCTGCTGATGGGCAGAATTTTTACAGTGATGCCGGTGGGAGGGATTAGAGGCAACAAGGAATGGAAGGAGCAAAATTACATGGGGAAAAGTGTGGAACGCATCTGACAAAGAATTATTTAGCCATCAGCCAACTTTGAGTACTTATTATTACCTGAAAAAATAAAAATAAAAACTATATATTCCCTTCCATCATTACTTTGTTTGCCATTAACAACACCATAGGTGGTAGTTCTTGATTCTCAAGTTTTATTCCTTTTCTGTCCCAGGTGTTATGATGGCAGTAATGTAAAGCCTAGAAACTATGTTATTTTATCACAGTGGACACAAGCTGCTATTTATTACCACTGACTTTTCACTTTCTAGAGAAGTTTCTTTGCTTAGCCATGAAGTGCCAGATGGCAATGATGCACCAATTATAATTCAAGAACAAGTGTATCTATAGAATAGAGCTCAGTAAAAATTCATCAAGAAACCCTAGATATTATCATAGAGGAATTTCTGCCATTGTCTGTGCTTTTATCTTCCAAATTTATAAGCAGGAGTTCTCCCAAGGTTGAATATAAAATAGGCATTATCCATGCCCTTAAGATAGCTACCCTTTACTGCAAGGGATATGTTCAGCACATATGGTAATTGTTACACAAAGCTGACTCTGCTTTCTCTGTTTTCCCCTCTAACTACTGATTTATTTCTCTTGTAATCTAAAACTTTAGTTGCTGACATCCTGTTGAGTAAGCCGGACTTACATTGGTAAACAGCCAGACCCTAAAGTCCAGTGTATTTTTGGTGACTCAGTGTGCAAATGTACTCAAAACACAGTCTTCATCTGGAGAGCCCGCCTTCATTTCTCTGTTCAGCACTGCTGTCTCCCACATTGTCTTGGTGAACACTTTCATAACACTCACAGTATCTCTGGTGAGGCTCTTTCCCCAGGACTGAACTGCTTTACACACTCTGAATTGCTGGACAGATAACTAGTCTCATATGCTAGTGACCTGGTAGATGTTAAACTTCCATCATTACATAAAATATATCCACTCATCACACTTTGATTTATGCTAAGCACAGCTGTAATTTCCTGGATGATCTGTACTAATGGCTGTAAATCCACATCTCTGTCACCACCTCACCACAACTTGTCACAATGGAGTTACCATCCCTCAGGACTAGCAGTGCCTAAAGATTGGTTTTGCTTTGCCTGTCCTAGTCTTTTTTCTCTTCCTCTTTTTTTGTAGCTAGTAGTGCTGAGACTATAAGATGTCTCAATTAAAGCTCATGTATGCCTTGGCAGTAAGTTTCCTAAAAGAAGTACAAAGGTGTTTGAGTAAGAAATGACCGCCTGCATTGAGAAACCATGAAAATGTGTCCCTGTCTCTCCCCTAGTTCTAGAATTCCAAAGGCATGATGAATAGAGTCCTGCTCATTTTTCCCCCCAATTCTGGAAAGAGGAATCCTTGGGCAATGGGACTGGGGAATAAAATCTCATGGTGGTGGCAGTCCTTGGAAGCTGCCTGCCTTGTGATTCTAAGTAAGATGTTCCTCTTCCTGAGAGTGCTGGGGAACCCCACTGCTCTTTGTTATACAGAGTCTTCCAGGATGAGACACAAGCAGAGAGTGTAGATTCAGGGCCTTAGTTCACCATCTGCCTGCTTCTTTCAATAGAGAGTGCCAAGAAGGAAGCCATGAAAATAGCTCATGACAATCTTTGATGCTTACTTAATTATGCAAAATTTGAACTGGATATAAATATAACAACATTAAGGATAATTTAATTCTAACATCTAATTGCTTGCAACAATTGTGCTTCTATGAAACAATGCCAACATGCACACAGATCATTCTATTTTCAGATGTTCTCAATGCCATTAATTAGGTGATCATGATTTGCAGTGTTTCTTGGGGCTGTACTAGCCACCTGTCACTCTGACTTTACCTGTGCTTGTATTCTCACTTTGTTACCAGACAATTTGTGAAATTCAATGTCATTACTCTCATATCTCCTCCCATTCTCACAAGTGTTTGTTCTCCACTCTTTCTTTCTAAATATTTTAATTTTAGTTTTAATTGACACAAAATATTTGTACATATTTATGAAGCTGATCTTATAAACTTAAGAGTAGGATAGTGGTTATCAGAGAATAGGAAGATTAAAGAGTAGGAGATTTGGGCAGACAGAGGTCAATTTATAGGAGGAATAGTTCTAGTACCCATGATTTTTAAAATTAAAAAAAATTTAAACAGATACTTGAAACATACAAAATGAACGTATTTATGGGCTACAATGTAATGTCTTGATATATGTATATTCTGTTCATATTAAATCAGGTTAAACATATTTCCTCAAACATTCAAACATTCATCATTTCTTGATGGTGAAAATATTCAAAATACTTTTTTCTAGGTTTTTGAAATATTCAGTACATTATTGCCATATATAGTCACCCTTGTATAGCACACATAGTATTACCCTAAATAACGATTACCTTATGTCTTTTGATAAACCTCTCCATCTCTCCTTCTCCCCTACTATCCTCAGTTCCTGGGAAACACCATTCTTTTCTCAATTTCTGTGAGATTAACTTTATTAGATTTGACACATGAATGAGATCACCTGGTGATTGTCTTTTTGTGGCTGGCTTATTTCACTTAACATAAGTGTTTCCAGCTTCATCCCTGTTATTGCAAACAATAGGATTTCATTCTTTTTATTACCAAATAATATTCCATTCCATGTGTGAACCACATCTTCTTCATCCATTGATCAGTTTATGGATACTTAGGTTGTTTCCATTTCTTAGCTATTGAAACTCGTGCTGCAGTAAACATGGCAATGCAGAACCTCTTCAGCATACTGAATTCATTTACTTTGGATATAGACCCAGGAGTGGGATTGCTAGAACATATGGTAGTTCTATTTTTAATTTATTGAGGAACTGCATGCTGTTTCCATAATGGGTATACTAATTTACATTCCTGACAATACTGTGCAAGTGTTCCCTTTTTTCCTCATCCTTGACAGCACTTGTTATCTTTACTCTTTTTTTTGATAGCAGCCATTTTTATTGGAAAGAGGTGCTATCTCAGTGGTTCTGATCTAATTTTCCTGATTGAATAGTGATGTGTATTATTTTTTTATATACCTGTTGGACAATTGTTCTGTCTTATTCTGAGAAAAGTCTATTTGGCTCTAACACCCATTTCTTACTTACTGATTTATTTTGTTTTACTACTGAGTTTTTGAGTCCCCCGATTATTCTGGATATTAATCCTTGTCAAGTGTAGCTTGAGAATATTTTCTGCCATTCTATAGATTGTCTTTTTATTCTGTTAATTGTTTTCTTTACGGTGAAGAGCTTTTTAACATGATATCATTTCATTTGTCTATTTTTTGCTTTTGTTTCCATTATGTTTGATGTCTTTAAAAAAAAAAATCCTTGTCCATTTCAATTTCCTTAAGTGGTTACCTATAGTTCCTTATAGAAGTTTCAGGCCACACATTCAAATCTTTAATCCACTTTGAATTGATTTTCATAACTGTCAAGAAACAATGGTCGAGTTTCATTTGTGTGTGTGTGTGTGTGTGTGTGTGTGTGTATGCTCACATTTATTGAAAAGATTGTCCTTTCTACAATGTTTATTCTTAGCACCTTTATTGCAAATCCGTTGGTTGTACATGCATGGGCTTACTTCCAGGCTCTCAATCATTGTCCCATGTATCCATTTTTATGTCAATATCATGCTGTTTTAATGGCTACAGCTTTGTAGAATATTTAGCATATTTTGCCATCAAGTAATGTAATGTCTTTTTTGTTCCTTTTGCTTAAGATAGCTGTTTTAGTCAACTTCCTCACTGCTGTGATAAAAGATCAGACTAGAATAACTCTAGAGGAGGAAAGGTTCATTTAGGAGCTCAAGGTTTCAGAGGTCTTAATCCATAGACAGCAGTCTCCTCCATTCCTTGGGGCTTGAGGTGAGGCTGAATACCATGGCAAATGAATGTGGTGGAGGGAACCAGCTCATATGATGATCAGGAGGCAGAGAGAGAGGTCTTCACTTGTCAGATACAAATATATACCCAAAGCCACACCTCCTCCCGCCACAACCTACCACTTCAGTTACCACTCATTACTTTCCTATTGGGATTAATTCATTGATTGGGTTAAGACTCTCAGAACTAAATCATTTCTCCTCAAAACCTTCTTGCATTGTCTCACAGGTGAGCTTTTGGGGGACACCTCACATCCAAACTATAACAATGGCGTTGGGTTCTTTTTTCTTTTCTGTGTGTGTGGTTCTGTACAATCTTCAAGATTATTTTTCCTATTCCTTTGAAGAATATCATTGCTATTTTGATGGAAATGATACTGAATCTGTAGATTGTTTTGAGTAACATAGACATTTTAACAATGTTGATTTTTCTAATCCATTAACATGGGATAACTTTCCTTTTTTGTATCCCCTTCAGTTTCTTTCACCAATGTGTTATAACTTTCATTGTAAAGATCCTTGAATCCTTGATCTATTTGGTTAAATTTATCTTGCATAACTTAAATGCTATTCTCATGGAATGGCAACTTTCCATTTCCATTTCCTCAAATCCCTGGCAACTATGATTCTCTTTTATGTTCCTATGATTTTGACCATATTAGATTTCATATAAGTGAAATCATGATGCATTTGTTCTTCTGAAAAGACTCATTTAGTGCAGTGTGCTCAAGGTTCATATATATGGCACATGATAGGATTTCCTTTTGCATATCTGAGTAATATTCTATGTTATGCACAGACCACATTTTCTTTATCCAATCACCCACAAATGAATGCTCAGGTTTTTTAGAACAAAAATTATTCTCTAAAACCCTACTCAGAATTACTGCATATATAATTGTCAACTTATGTATCAAAATAGTAGAATATATAATAATTTAATATGATTTAATATTCTACACTTATAGCAATTCAAATGATGAAACAGTAAATCCAGCTGAAAGGTAATCAAAATGCAAATCAAAAGTACATGTACCCCAGCAAACTTGATCCCCCTCCCTCATTAGTTATGTCTTTTAAGCAGCAAGGGCATTGACATTCAACTTTACCACACTTTAGAATCACCAAGGGAGATATATAAATATCAAAGCAAAAGGTTGCACTCCAGAAAAGCAAACCAGTGCACCTGCAGTAGGGTGTTTTTTTTTTTTCTTTCTTAATTTTCACAAGCTAAATCCAGTGCATCAACATATAGGAACAAGGTAATTTCCTTGTTCTGTTGAAGGATGTAGGATGAACAGTGATTTCACATCACTGATTAGTATTGTCAGAGGATTACTCTTTCTTTCCTTTCACTGTTCTAGAAACTGGATAGCCAGATGTTCAGCCACTTCTTGTCAGAGAGAATATGCCCAGAAAATGTGCTCAGATTTAGCTCTGGGTCATCTTTTCCTGCCATTGTTGACCTTCACTTTTCTCCTGGGAAACCAGAGCAACTGAAATAAAAATATATAAAATGTTTTGAGCCTGTGATAATGTAATGCACATAAATTAGTCATTTAATCTTCTCAATACAATGACAGAAATATAATTATTGAACTAATTTTACTGAAGAGAAAACTGTGGTACAAAGAGGTGAAGGACATTTAAGGTGACTACAATAATGTAGTCTATGAGCTGGAAACCACTATATTTTTAATTAAAACAATATACATCCTTCTGCTCCTCCTCTTTCTCCTCCTTTCTCTGCCTCCTCCTCCTTCTTCTTCCTCCTCCTCTTCTTCCCCGCTTCCACTTCCATCTCCTCCTTCTTCTTCTTCTTTTGCCAAATCAAGAGAATAAAGACAGTCTACTAACTCAGACCTATAGAACAAATTTTGAGTTGTTCTAAGCCACTAAATTTTTTTATTTGTTATATCAGCAATAGGGAGTTCATACACTGGCCTAAGAATGGAGAATTATTGCATGTTTTATTCCTTTAAGAAATTCATGGCGTACATTATTTCCAAAATATCAATGATTAATCCTAAAACATCTAATAGAATTGCAAAAATTTTCCCTTAAGAGAGCAATCATTATGGAGAGAGAGAGAGAGAGAGAGAGAGAGAGAGAGAGAGAGAGAGAGAGAGAGAGAGAGGGAGAGGGGAGAGGAGAGAGAGCAGGAGCGAGAGCAAACACATGCTTTGGTTATGAATACTTTTTTTTTTTTTTATTGAAAACCTACTTCATGCCCAATAAATCCAAGGTCATGTGGATTAGTTCTACTAGAGGAGACTGAGATATGAGCAGTGTCTTGCATTGTACTGGCTGGATGCAGACTCTCAGTCTACCGTTCTTTCATTTACTGGATGCATTTTATTTACTGTTTCTTCTGTGTCTTCTGCTTGGACAGGATTGTAGCCCTGAAGAAAGGATCTTAGGCTTGTAACAGTATTTGTATGGGGTGGTTGATGCTATATTTCCGATGATGTTTTTCTAACAACATTGATCACTATTTCACTTTATGACAGTGATAGTATAAGATAGAAATAAAAATAAAATAAGTCATGTATTATAAGAAATGCTTGATAATAAATTCTCTAATTTGTGTTTTAGGAATAAACATGTTCTGATAGATCAATTATTATAAATTTTGAAAGTTTTCTTAACACCCTTTTAGAACTTTACCAATGTAGTTTTTAAAAACTTGATTATTTTTGCATTCATTTGGCATGTATTAATTGGAGAATTATTTGAGGTAAATAAAGAAAACAAATAGAGATTTTGTATAATAATACAGAATAAGAAAAGAAATAGCATCTAGAAGATAAAGAAGATAGCTCTGACAATCCATTATTAGACTTAGAAAAACAATATGATCATCTCAACAGATGCAGAAAAGCATCTGATAAAATCCAGTACCCATTCATGGTAAAAGTACTGGAAAATCTAGGTATTGAAGGAATCACCTCAATTTTGTAAAAGCCATATACAACAGACTCAAAGCCAACATCATACTGAATGTAGAAAAATTAAAATAATTTCCTCTAAAATCAGGAAGAATATAAGGCTGTTCACTCTCACTATTCTTATCCAATATATTCCTTAAAACATTATCCAGAACAATCAGGCAAGAAAAGAAAATCAGAGGGATACAAATAGGAAAAGAAGTCAAATTATCTTTGCTTGCTGATGACATGATTGTGTATCTAGAAGACTCAAGAAACTACACTGGAAGACTTCTAAGCTTATAAATAATAGCAAAGTAGAGGGATACAAATCAACATCTACAAATTAATATTTCCCCATAATCCAACAATGATTCAGCCAAGGAAGAATTCAGAAAACCCACCTTATTCACAATAACCTCAAACCAGTAAACAAACTTGGGAATTAATCTAGACAAGGAGGTAAAAGAGCTCTAAAATGAAAATTATAGAACACTGAAGAAAGAAATTGAAGAAGATCTTAGATGATGGAAAGATTTCCCATGTTTCTGTATAAGCAGAATTAATATTGTCAAAATGGTCATATTATCAAAAGCAATATACAGATTCAATGCAATCCCCATCAAAATACCAATGACATTTAACACAGAATTAGGGGGAAAAACAATTCTTAAATTCATTTGGAAGAGTAAAAGACCCAGAAAAACCAGAACAATACTAAGCAAGAAAAGTGAAGCAGTAGGCATCTCAATAACTGATATGAAATTATACTACAGAGCTATAGTAAGAAATACAAAGGATATTGGCATTAAAATAAGACATGAATACCAATGGAACAGAATAGAAGACAAAGGGACAAATCCATATACCTATAGTCATCTAATACTTATTAACAAAGGTGCCAAAAATATGATTCACAGAAAAGACCCTTTTTGTCAAATGTTGCTGGGAAAAATGAACTTAGACCCCTATTTCTCACAAAACTCAAAATCAAAGTTTTTGAGTTTTTCTCTGCAAAAAACTCAAAGTGGACCAAAGACTTAGAAATTAGTCCATCAAATTGCAACCGTTAGAAGAAAACACAAGGTCAGCACTCCATCATAAAGGTGCAGGCACTGACTTGGTAAAGAAGACTCCCAAAGCAGAAGAAATAAAACTAAGAATCAATAATTGAGATGCTATTAAACTAAAAAGCACTGCACAGCAAAGGAAAATTTAAGAATGTGAATACAATCCTACAGAATGGGAGAAAATCTTGGCCAGCGACTCCTCCAATAGGGGATAAATATCCAGAATACAAAAAGAACTCAAAATACTTAACAACAACAACAACAAAAAACCCAAATATGGGCAAACAAACTATACAGAAATTTCTCAAAAGAGGAAACACAAATTTCCAACAAATAAATGAAAAAATATTCAACATCACAATTATTAATACACCTTTATACCATAATTTATCATATCTCTGTTTGTATATATAAGGTATGTAATGCACTCCACTATTGTCATATATGTAAGAAATAAATTAAAAAATATTCAACAACTCTAGCAATCAGGGAAAAGCAAATCGAAACTAAAATTTCTCTTACTCCAGTCAAAATAGCAATGATCAAGAACACAATAACAATAAATGCTGACAAGTTTGGGGGAAGTAGGTACACTTGTACATTGTTGATGAGACTGCAGACTAGTACAACCACTCTGTAAAGCTGTATGGAGATTTAAAAAAAAATTAGGCTAGAACCACCATAAAAACCAGCTATCCTACTCCTTGTTATTTTTTTCAAAATATCTAAAATTGGCATACTATAGCAATATAGTCACCTCAATGTTTATAGCAGCACAATTCACAATAGCTAAATAATGGAATCCACTTCCTTACCCATCAATAGATGAATGGATTAGGAAATCGTCACACACACACACACACACACACACACACACACACACACACACTGCAGCTCTACTCAGCAATAAAAAAGAATGAAATGATGGCGTTTGCCAGTGAATGGATGGAAATGGAGTCTATCACACTAAGTGAAATTAGCCAAACTCAGAAACTCAAAGGTTGAATGTTTTCTCTTATATGTGGAAGCTAGAATAATATAAATGAAACAGATAGGGAAGGATAGAGCAACGTAAAGGTAAAGAGATTGGTAATGTAGAAGGAGATTGAGAGACAGAGTGAAGGCGTGGGTAAAGGGGGGCAATACAGAGTAAATTCTTTAAAAATCAGGCTATGTGCATATATAAATATATCAAAGTGAACTTCACCTTTACACATGAGTAAAAAGAACCAGTCATTTATAAATAAATAGGAAAGCAAAAGGAAGTCTAGTAAGTAGAGGAAGGAGAACTGAGCAGAGGATGGGGTCATGGAATTTAGGGAAAGGAAAGAATTATGAACCGAAATCAAATTCCATGCATGCATGAGTTTGTCAGGATGAATCCAACTACTATGTATAACTATAAAGCTCTGATTAAAAATAAAAGAAAAAACATGGAGGAAGTTACTTGGCATTATTGGTAGAACAGGTTCTTTGAAATAGTTGCACAAAAACAGGCTGAAATTAAGCAGTAGGATGTGTTGAAAAGGAAAGAAATGAGATGGAGAAGGAGTGTGAGAAAACTAAAAATGCAGTACTTATGAAAGCATAAGAAGTAGCGCCTAAGAAAGCGTAAGAAGTAGAAGCAATATTGCATACTATGAAACTCATATTATTGAGGAGAAACTTGAAAAGGTCTCCAAGGAAGGAAGATAAAAAGTCAAGAAGATTAAAATGATGATTGAGAACAAAGTAGACATGGGCACAAGAAATTCATTCATCTAACCATTGTTCCTAGAGGAGCAGCCAGACTAGATGAACAAAACCAGGTAATCGAAGATTTTTTGGAGCTGAAGACATTCTTTGTGTATAGATTGTAAGTATTTACTTCATCCCATTAAGTGAATTTAAATACTGTAGATACATTGTACCTGTGGAGAGATGGGACAAGCCAAATGAAATGTTCAAAAGAGGAATTTCAGAGGGACATTTCTAAGAAAACGAAAGACATAGATAGCTTTAGAAACATGTGATGTTTAAGAACTAAGTTGACCTCAATTTAGTTTAATTGTGAAAATTCATGAAATTTCACTACCTTCATGAGAGGCTGGCTCTGCTGCTGGTAAACAGTAGGGCTCTTGAGGGAGCAGCAATCGTTCCTGGGTATGAGCAGGGGCAGAACAGGTGTGAGAGACATTCTGTCCTCAAGGGAGGAACAGCAGATCAAATGAAATAAACTTACTCCATTTGAAAGAGTAAACAGAAAATTATAATAATGAAAAGATGATGGGAGCCCTCTTCTAATGGTCAACAACTTAAAATATAATCTAAAATTTTTACATAAATACAAAAATCCTATACTTGACCTTCAATATACGTGGAAGTGAAAATAACCATTTATTTTATATATATTATATATATGTTTACAATTACATATTGTAAGATGTATATACATACTTATATGTATTTATATTTAAAATATTGATGAAAAAAGAGAATGAGCCCAGGTTGACCCACTATGAAAAACTGTAAGCATTTTAAAGCACACTTATGCTTGTCTCACTGACTAGAACTGTTATTTATGAAAGTTGTGTGTTTTCAGGAGCCAGAGAGGAAGTGAATAAAAATAGGGAATGCCTAACTGCTGATGCAATATCTGTTAGTTTAAATGTGGATTACTGTTTTTTAAGCTTTTTGTGGGTATATTATTGCAAATATTTAAAGTTGAAAGATAAATCCATCTTTGAGATCTTCCCAGCTTGCCTCCTGCCTCTTGATGGACTTTATTCTCATCCTCTTGAGAAAATAATATTGCCTCCTTTGAATAAATTCTTGGGTCCAGTTATATCAAAATTCAGTTACCATTGAAGTCTTAGTGAAATATACATACGTAAATCACATCATAAAGATGTGGAGTAAAAGTATTTGAATATTTTCAACAAGTATAATTATTTTATGTTTTGGGGATCCTTCATATCATTCAGAAAACAAAACAAAACAAAACAAAACGAAAAAACACTCTAATGAACTTCAGAGCCTGACCTGTAAATTTTAGATGAGCAAAACCATTTTACAGTTGAAGAAACATTAAAAAATAAAAATATGTATTTATACACACACACACACACACACACACACACACACACCTGGAATTTACCTTACACATTTTTTCACATATTTCTAAATATAGAAGAATTTAATGTTTGATATTCTTCCAATATTAAACAAACATGCTATTGTTTGTATTTTTCATTTTCCTATTGGATACTTTTGAAAAATTTCATTGGTTAATTAACTTTTAAACCTTTAACCATTACATTCATTAATACAATAAAATAGAAAATTGTTTCCAAAGATTTTTATGCTATCACAAATGGATCTAAATTATATTATTGGCATTTAGGAGTAAGCTATACATTCAGACAGAGCTATTAATTCTTCAAAAGCTATTACCCGACTCAATCTAAAATGAATCTTCTGCATGACATTTTTGAGTAGGTAAATTGATTAATTTTAATATTGTAAATAGTGGACCCACCCTAGCTATAAAATATAATTGTTACTGTTAAATCATTAAATTAACAAGTATCTTAATAATTGAACTACTTTCTTATCTTTATTAATTATGGATAGAGAAGAAGTATCTGAAGATGAAAGAGAATAAAACAAAAAAAAAAATTCAAAGCAAAATGAAAGACAAACTTTTAGGACAGAAAGTAATATGAAGGTAAGATCTAAGAAATTTGCTGCATCAATCTTTCTAAAATGTATTAGAAATAAAACAATAAAATAGGTATTAAATGACAGATGTGTCAGGACTTAGGTGACAGAAATCCAACTTGATCAGCTTAGGCAAAAAGGTTCATTCGTTTATTCTGCTATCAACACCTGGGGGTGGGGTACAGATGGACTTCAGGAAAGCCAGGTCAAGGTCTAGGGCCCTTGGAGGCTCTCTTCTTCCACTAGCCTATCTCTCTATATATATATTGTATTTTACTCTGATTTGTTATATATGACAGCAGAATGCATTATAGTTTCTATTATACATATAGAACACTATTTTTCATATCTCTGGTTGTATACAAAGTAAATTCACACCATTTGTGTCTTCATACATGTATTTTGGATAACGATGTCCATCTCATTCCACCATCATTTCTAACCCCATGCCCCCTCCCTTCCTTTCCCACCCTCTTTTCCTATCTAGAGTATATCTAATCCTCCCATGCTCCCCTTCCGTACCCCACAATGAATCATCCTTCTTATATCAGAGAAAACATTTGGCATTTGTTTTTTTGGGATTGGATAACTTCACTTTCCAGGTAAATGGATAGAGTTGGAGAAAATAATGCTAAGTGAAGTTAGCTATTCTCTCCCTCTTTGTAGTAACAATGTAATCTCAGATAAGCTCCTCTATGAGGGAAGAAGAAAGGTTGCTGGAATCACTCAATTTCTTCAACAAAAAGGGATTAAGATTATCCTTTATTATTCCCAAATAAAAAAATCAGATTTCTTTTAGGACCAAATTGGGTCAAGGGCATACCCTTGTACTGATCTTATCTGACCACAGGGAGGGGTGCATGACTTAACTCAGCAGAGAATAGGAGCAGACTCATGAGCCATTCAATGAGGACTGAAGGGACTTCTATTGGAAACTTAAGCTCATGGTAGGTGGGAAATATTTTCCTGAAGAAAGGAACTGAATTCATGGCTAAAAAAAAATTAGAATAACAGAGGACAAATTAAAATGATAACTTAAATATTTTATATCAACATCAAAATTATATGACTATTTGAAAGCAAATACTCAATGTTATCTGAAATTAAGATTCCAGAAAACATTCAAGAATTGAATTTGAGGGGAAAAAAATCCATAGCAGATCATGAAATATCTGTTATTAAAAATTTTAGAATTTTTATATCTTATTACTTAGGCATATGTATATTTTTGTTTCAGAAAATCTTAGTGACAATAAATAGTTTTTAAAAAAAGGGAGTCCAGCTGATGTTAAATAAAAAAGAAAAATCTAGTGTTTAAATTACTCTGCAAACTTTAAAGAATAATTATAAGGTCTTTTCTGGACTTTTCTGTACCTTTAGTAAATGAAGAAAATAGCACTTCAATTTTCTGCTAAAATTTCATTTCTTTAGTCAAGCATGTCTTCATACATATGCACTTAGATATCTTCTAGATTGCCAAATTTATTATAGTCATCTTTCCCAAATGTCTGCATACAAGAGCATTAATCTATGCTATTGAGATAAAAGGAGACAAGAAAAATACATAAAATTACAAAAAAAGCCTCAAATGAACTGTATGAAAATAGATTTGATAGGATATGGAGGTCAAGATTAGAGCATCTGAGAATGTAACACTGCATTATTGAAAATGTTTAAAGCTGAGAGTTTTATCTTTATTTTACATCATGAAGACCAAAATTGTGAATGACATTGACATTTGTGTTATCTAAATAATTGGCTCTTAGCTCTCCACTTTAAGAGATCTCATTGAATTATAGACATTCTCTGAACATGCTTTCCATAAGGCACTGTTTCACTTGAAAGAATTGGTATTAAGTTATCTGGAAATTTTAGTATGAGCTACATATATTTGATGGCAAACACTGAAGAAGAATTGGATGTGACCTTGACAATTGTGTGACCAGTTTTGTTCTATGTAATTGATATAAGGTCAGTTCTCCTATGATTTGAAAGAGTATTTATGAAGTTTTAGTGAATCCTGGCCAGGCATATTTTAGTGTAGAGACATACATAATGTGCTTCTGAGTGCTGTCATCTATGGTGTAGTCCACAGGTCCAAAATTGATGAAGCTTCAATTATAGTATAATTCCACTGGAAGGGACTTAATTTGGTAAGCCAGGGGGAGTAGTCACTCCTACCACTATGAGGAGAAAAAAATTCATGCTTCTTTCTGACAAAAGACAGAATGTTCTAAAGACTTTCAAAAATCTGAGTAACTGAAAAAAATAGTACTAGAAAATAACACAATATAAAGTTGATAATGACTCCTAAGTTTTACGTCTGAGAAGATGGTATGATCTTATATGAGTGACACTGTCTCCCTTGATAAAATTCTAACATACAAAAGTCACTGGACAAATTTTATCTTTCTAAATTTCTTGAACCTGCTTCTGTTGTTGTTGTTGTTGTTGCTTGTTTGTTTCAGTTAAGGATTTATAGGTGAAAGCGTGACATGTTTCCAAGAAAGTAAAATTTCCAAAGTTTTGAACATAAAGCCAGTAGAGAGCTGATATGAATAACTTAAAAGGTTATTCATCTCTTTATGAGAATGACTATTCGGGTATCAAACTCATACACTACACAAGGGACTTTGAAGACCTTTTCTTCAATAGGAAAAGTGACCCATAGAGATTCCTCATTTGTAACTGTTATCTCAGATTTCATGGTTTAAAAAATCTTACCTGTCTAATTTAAAAATTGGACCTGATTACAGTTGTTGCAGCAGCAGGATGGATTTTTCTGGCATAATGAACCTTATGAAGCAATTGTTCCATATCTTTTACAGAAGATTATTAGACTAGTTGACCTTATTATTTCTTTAGATATGTCTGAAGCCATGTTTAATCACATTTTATCTATTTGGGAGAAGGAGGGATTTAACATTTAAGTTCCTTTATATATATATATATATATATATATATATATATATATATATATATATATATATATAAAGGAACTTAAATTTAATTATATATTAAATTTTTAATATATATATATATTTAAATTTAATTTGAGAAGTCCATACAGAACAAATACAAACCTAAATTTTCAAACAGAATATACTAAATATGCACTTCATTGCTTGTAATTACTTAAACATATTGAAAGCACTTTTAAAAATAATTTGTCAATATTCACAAAGACTCAGAAACATTTTGGGGGTGGGCATACTTCACAATGATTTTCCCAGTGAGGGGGTAATAAATACGTTAGAATTTTTAAAGAAAAGGAGAAGGAAATGTATTGATTATATGGTAAATAGGTAGGTGCTAGCCAAGCATGTCAGTCAGTCCATTGGGAATTCTGTAGAGGCCAAGGAAAATCACAGAGCACATTAAAAGCATTACATAGTTAAGCATTGTTAATTTCTAAAACTCTCTTGGAGAATGTTTGGGTAATAAAACTAAATATTAACAACTTCTTTTTTTATTAAAATATTAACAATTTCAAAAGCCAAAATGTTAAAAGTTCAACTTTAGGCTATATCACAGCAGCTTTTATCACATCAGCCATCATACTGAGAATAAGAAAGACTAAAGTACTGGGAACTGAATTGGAGCAAATTTTGTTCTGTGTCATGTGTGATTATGTCAGAATGAACCTCAATATTATGTATAACTATAATGCACTAATAAAATGTAAAACACACACACACACACACACACACACACACACACAAAGATGATATTAAAAAAAACCTAAAATAAAACCATAATCTGGGAAGCCAGGGGCACAATAAGAGAAGAGTGTAACCTTTTCTACTGTGCTTTAACCTTTGTGGGTGTCCCAAGTGTGTCAGAGAAGTCAAGGAGAAACAGGCACTGAGAGGTTTTTGAAAGTCTACCAGATAAATTTTAATTAGGGAAGAAAAAGTCAGGTAGGCCTTTGCAAAAAGGAAACCACAAAACAGTGATCCCAATATTCTGCAGAAGTTTGCCAAATCCTATGCCATGTTAATGTGAGGAAATGAGAATCAGATGGTGTGGGACAGTTCTCTGGGTGGCCTGGAACTCACCCAGTTTCTCTCTTTTCATGCTAGTAGTTCTCAAGTATTACTGTGGAAGGTCCTGGGAATGAAATATCTTGAGTTAAGCAGGGACTACTCAGATCAGTCCAGGCTTCATTTCTCCCTTTCCCTGAAGCAGGATGCCTTCAAGTCTTTGCCCAGTGAGCCGTATTGCCACTGAGGGATACAACCCAGGAAAGCTGTCTTTCAGAGTCCCTCAGCTGTGGTGCAAATGGGAAACCTGGGTCATAATTCCACCTACCTAGAGGAGCCTTAAGGAACTGGCTGACAGTGGGTCATTAAACTTTTTGTCCCTTACTGCCAATCTGTAAATAAAAAATCCATTTCATGTAATTTGCTGTATGTGTGTTCTGTCTTACTGTTCTCAGGCACAGTAATCAGCAACTGGCTTGCAGAGATGTCAGCACTGCCACAGAGCTGGGGAGACTAGAGCTGCAGTGCAGCCCCTTTCACAGGAAACAACTCAGTGAGGGTCCAAGCCAGGAGACAAAGAAGGAAACAAGGTGAATTCACAACCCACTAGGGCCACTTTCAAGCTGTAGCTCAGTCTCCAGTACTCCTGGTGTTTACTGTTAGAAGTCTTTAAGTAGTTTCATTTTGCATTCTACCTAGAGGTTTCACTTGTTATCAAGGGGTGAGGTAGACTGCAGTTGGCATATTTCATCTCAGCTACCACAAAAATGTATTATTTTTAAAATTATAAACTGAAGTAGACTAATACAAACATACATCCGAGGGTCATTATCATTTTATATGGGTTTCCTGGATTGAGGATGTTATTTCTATATTTTAGAAAGCTCCTCTCCCCAATAAATCTCAAGAATCAAATTAAAACTCCTATTTTTAATTTCATTTATCTAATTCAACCAGTTTGAATCTCAAATGGATTTTGGCAATCTCAGAAATGTTTTAGTGCAGAGGTCAGTATAAAATAGCTTTTTATTCTAATTCTATCTCTATTATAGTGACAGAAGAGATGTTGATGAAATGATTTTGAAACTGAATAGTATCATCAAATGTCAAGAAAATATACTTAAGCTTCAATGAACCTTAAATGTTATACATCATGTATTTTTTAGATGTGAAAACAAAACCGAGTTAAAAGTATTGGTGTACTAGGAGGAAAAAGCCCCACCAATATCCTACCAGGCCCTCTAATCCCTCATTTATAATGACCCATAAAGACAAAAATTAAAGAAATTATATCGGGGGACAATGGAGAGTACTTTCCAGGTACTAAAACTTGGGGAATTTGCATTTTGTGATAGGTACACTGAGTTTACCTGCAACTCTTGTCTCCTGATAGATCATCATCTCTGTGCAGTACTGATGGAGGAAGCCCTAACAGAACCTGAGTAAAGCTTACTTCGCCCAAATTTTGGGCTACAAAGAAATGTTGAGAAAGAGGGTGGATAATGGAGAAGATGGAAGTATACAAATATAGTTAATTTAAAAAAAAAAATAGCATCAAGATATCAACCTGCCCATTGAAAGGATCCCTTGAGTATAAGAAGTTACCAGGTTCCAAGTATCTTTTAAAGTGTCTTCATATTATTTATCAAAAATATGAAAAAAGTTTAGTATAAATACAAAACAGAACAATTGAACTGGCCTCAGACTTCTAAATACTAAATGGGACACCTGGATCATAATTCCACCTACCTAGAGGAGACTTAAGGAACTGGCTGACAGTGGGTCATTAAACTTTTTGTCCCTTACTGCCAATCTGTAAATAAAAAATTCTTCTTGAGAATTTTGAAGGGAAAAGAAAACATGTGATCTTATCATTCTCACTATAGCTAAGTTGCCCTGAACTTTGAAGGCATTATATATGTTCTCAGATATGAAGAAAATCAAAACATATATCCCAATGAAAATGGTCGTAAAATTTCTTTTTAGTTATAGAAGTAAATTTTAATTTGTCTTTATTTCTTAATCATCATTTTATGCTACTGGTGAATTACGAAGAAAATGAAAATATTTTATTATGCAAGTGAAATTTTTAGACTTTGATAAAGTTAATTTTTATTAGTTTTTAAACATAATTATTTACACTTTTTAATCCCTTGGTAAGCTCTTGGTTATGGCTGATTTGTCTGCAAGGATTGCTTCTAGTTAATATTTATCATGGAAGATTTAGTGAGTCACTGGGACAGGATTTATTTTGAAGTGTTGACTTAAAAAATGACTTTGTCAGGGAATTAACAGGTGCAACAGAAGTTTGATGTGGAAATCATTTCTGTTCTTTGTTTCCAACCATTGTTTCCAAGAGTTTTTTATGTCATACTGAGGAGAGATTTCCTGAGAAAAAACAAAAGCCTTCTGATTGGGTCAGGTTTATATTATATCTTATCATTTACATCCCTTAAAGCTCAGCAAAGAGAAAGCAATTTCTATGTGTGTGGGGAGGGTGGCAGGCAAGAGAAACAGTGTATCCAGAAAGAACATGCATTTTTAATTCAGGGGCATTGGCACAGATGAGGAGTAGCCCACAGAGTCTTTTCCAGGCTCTGCTTAAACACAGAATGGTTTTATTTCCTTGTGTGCCTTTTCCCTTTTTCTGCAAGAAGAGAAAATGAAGAAAAGAAAGAGAATTACATTTATTATTTTATTTTCAGCAAAACTCAAATATATATTTGAAGGAATCAGGAAAACTTATTGTCATCTTATATATACGCACTCATCCTCAGTACTTAGATCAGACAAAGCATGACTGCTTTTGCCATCAATATTTTAAAATTTTAGTGAAGCTCAGGAAGATTCCCCGACATACCTGGCTTGCAAGTGGCAATATCTTTTTGAAGAGCAAAAAATGTATCATTATTTTCTTGGTGTGTGTGTGTGTATGTGTGTGTGTGTGTGTGTGTGTGTGTGATATTTTAAATTTTAAATTATTTCAACAGTACACATATTTCACCCTTGTTGGTTCCCTCAGTGAGAGGCTGACAATACCTTTAGGATATTTCTTTTAGCGTTCTTCACTGCATCTGCATTTTATAAGTGATAACTATCCATTATAATTAAGGGAATTTTTCAATGTAAGTTCCCAAAAGACAAACTAAGAAAAGCATAGCATTTTTACAACAAAGAGACATAATCAAATATGTCATTGGTACTCTGATTAGTGGAATAGGATGTCAGAGTCTGTAATATAATAAATAGAATAACTATAAAAAACTTTTGTGGCAAGTGAAATTTGGGGCATATTAAATATTTAAATTCTTCTGAGGATCTAGGCCAATTCTTCAGGAAAGAAAGACAAAGCATAAAGATTGTCAAATGGAAATGTCTCAAAAAGAATTTGCTCTAATATTTTGCCAGTGTAATTAAATTATTTGATCCCCAAACCTTCTATCTCTGAAAAATATGTCATATACACAATTTTGATAATAATTTACTTAACCAAATATTTAACTGTTTTATATAAGCAGCTATTTGATTTAATATCATGTACCTGAAACATTTATGATCATGGAGGGGATCAAACATTTATTAGATATAGTTCTTGTTTTTAAAATAATTGTAATCTAGAAGGGGAAACAAATTATAAAAATATATATCAAAAACTAAAAAATGGGGGCTGGGGATAGAGCTCGGTTGGTAGAGCACTTGCCTAGAATGCACAAGGCCCTGGCTTCAATCCCAGCACCACCAAAAAAGAAAAAAGAAAAACTAAAAAATGATATTAAGTTCAAATAAGAGTTAAAATAATCCTCAAAAGAGGTGGCAATTATTAAAATCAATAACAAATATGGTAACTGTTATGGGAGAGTTCAGAAAATAAAAGAATGTCTTCTGTTTAAGCAAGATTATCCTGAGGAGATGGAATAAGAAAGGTTGATAGTGAATATTTCCTTGGAGATGAGAACAGAGAAAACGTTCTAAGTGGAATATTAAAAATGAATACATGGCTTATGTCAGAGTAAGGGCCTCCAAAAATTATCTCCACAAAAGTAATACAAATGCTGAAAAAAATGGTCAGAATTAACTTTTTTAAAACCATAGAAATTAATAAAAACTTATGTCAATCCAAAGAGTATTTATTCAATAAAACAGCTGAATCTAGGTAAGAATAGTGAGCTTCATGGTCTTTTCACTTGCCCTAGCATATTTTCCTGCCCTTAGCTCCAAGTTACTGTGTGATTATTCTGGAAAGATCTGAAAAAAATCCTAAGATCTCATTTCTAGTTAAGCTCAAGCCTTCCTTGCAATTAGAAAATGAAATCTAAAACAGAGTTCAAAACAACTGGCTGAATGTTGAAGATGTACATCAATATGCATGCAGGGCTCCCTGGCAAAGACTAGGAGACATTTAAGGAAATCTCTGTTCAAATTTTTACTGAGAAATATGCTAAATTCAGTGACCAACCTCATACCATATTTAAAAAGTTAATTCAAAATGGATTAGAGAACTTGATATTATAGCTAAACTTTTACAAATCTTTGCAAAAAACCAAACATATCATTATGGGACTGGTTAATTAACACAATGATCTTGAATATGGAAACAAAATTATAAGTGGATAAAGAAAAACCAGTTATTTATTGAAACTAAAAGCTTTTGTGCTTCTAAGGATTCTGTCAAAAAAATGCTAAGAATCTCCAGAGAATAGGACAAAATACTGCTATTCATAACCGGTAAAGAGTTAGTTTTTTAGAATACATAGAGAACTCTCTTAATTCAATAACAACAACAAAATAACCTGATGAAAAATGGACAAAAAATTTTAATAGACATATCTCCAAGGAAGATATACAAATGTCCAATAAATAAATTAAATGCTTTAATCATTAATCATTAGAAAAATACAAATCCAAACTCCAATGACATAGCACTTTAAATTCACTAAGATGTTAAATCAAAATGGATAGAAAAAAACAAGTGTTGGCATAGATTTTGGGGGAAATTAGAACCCTCATATATTACTGGTGAGAATGTAAATGCTGTAGTTATATGTTGCCAAGAGAATTTATCTACACACACACATAAAATAATTCATGAAGTTTTAGAGCATCATTAGTCACAATAGCCATATAGTGGAAACAACCCTCGTGTGTCCATCAATTAATGAATGGATAAACCAAATATGTATCTCTCCAATGCAATATTATGAAGCTGTACAAAGTGAAAGAAGTACTGATACATGTCACAATGTGGATGAACCTTGAAAACATTATGCTAAGAGAAATAAGCCATACCAACTGGTTCTATGTTATTAGGAATGCCTAGAATAAGCAAATTCTTAACCATAGAAATACCTGGGACTCTGCCTACAAATATGAAATGGGTACTGACCAGGAATGGCAATGGGATTTCTTTTGGAATGATAAAAGATCATCTGATATTTGATAGTGCTGATAGTTGCAAAACTTTGTTATTATCCAGAAACACAATGAGTTGTACATTTAAAATAGATGAATTTCATGGAATGTGAATTAGACCTCAAAATAATAATTTAACAATAATATTAATAAAATGAGTGCATGGAGATCACAATCTGGAGTGACTGAAGAGCTCAGCAGGACTACTTGAGTGTTATATTGATAGTGATTTTACATTCTGAAGAACAGAGAGAAAAAGAATAAAAATAAATAAAAAATAAAAATAAATAAATGTCAAAGAAATGTGAGCCACCATAAAGTATACTAATGTATGCATAACTGGAGTGCCAGAAAGAAAGAAAAACAAAATGGACAGAAAAACTAATAAAATTAATGATTGAAAAGTTTCTAAATTTGTAAAAAAAAAAATGTGAATTTCATGCAGAATAAGCACAAAGAAATCTGCATTCAGCTACATTATATTTAAGATAGTAAAAGATGAAGAGAAAAATTTGCAAACAACAAGATAAAAATGAAGAATCAAGTATAATAGATCCTCAATACGATTGACAGTTGATCCAGTCAGAAGGCAACTATCAAGAAAACAAACAACAATAAGTGTTGGCAAGGATTCAGGGGGAAGGGCACACTCATACATTGCTGGTGGAACTGAAAATTGGTGCAGCCAATATGGAAAGCAATATGGAGATTCCTTGGAAAACTTCAGATGGAACCACCATTTGATCCAGCTAGCCCACTCCTTGGTTTATACCCTAACAACTTAAAAACAGCGTACTACAGGGACACAGTCTCATCAATGTTTATTGCAGCACAATGCACAATAGCTAAACTGTGGAACCAACCTAGATGCCCTTCAGTATATGGATAGGGAAACTTTGGTATATATACACAATGGAATATTACTCAGCATTAAAAGAGAATAAAATCATGGCATTTACAGGTAAATGGATGGAGCTGGAGAATATAAAGCTAAGTGAAGTAAGCCAATCCCCAAAAAACAAATGCGAAATGTTTTCTCCAACCAAAGGCCGAATATTTTCTTTGATAAGAGGATGCTAGCTCATCAGAGCAATGGGGTTGGGGGGGAGCATGGGAGGAATGGAGGAACTTAAGAGGGCAAAGGGGAGGGAAGGGAAGAGAGGGGTCATGGGGAAAAGTAGCTGTACAGCACAGAAACCCTGCAAACAATACCTCACCCAGACAATGAAGGTTAATGTAATCAGTGAAATTTCCAGCTGGTAGGATGTACCTTCAATATAATATGACAAAAAGAACAAAGTACCTCTTTCACTTCTCTCCCCAAACTCAGAATTACAATCTAATTATGAGAAAATATCCTACAAAAACTAATTCTAATTTAGAAATTCTACGGAGTATTCAGTGACCATTCTATAAAAAGTAAAGAAAATAAAAAACAACAGAAGTCTGAGAAGCAGTCACAGCAAAGAGAAACTCAAGAAGACAAACAACTAAATATACTATGGATCCTGGATGGAATTCTGAAATAGAAAAACATATTAGTGAGAAATACATGTAGACTTTAATAATAATGCATTATTATTGTCCGTTAACTGTGACAAATGTACCATAGTAATGTAAAATGCTAATAATAGTTAAAACTGTGTGTTGAATATATGGAAGCTCTACTATCTTTACAAACTATCTGATATTTATATATTATATTTCTGCAAGTCTAAGTCTATAACTCTATTATAAAAGTTTTACTTTAACAGTTGAGTACAAGCAGATGATAGTCATTGTGATTTCTCCAAGATTTTTTTTTCTTTTCTTCAAGTAGATCTAGTAAAAACTTCAGTAAAATATGATTTAATCCTGAACTAAACTTTATTGACATCTGTTGGCATTCCTCTTGGTTTTATTTCACAAAATGTGCATCTGAGGATAGTGTGAATTGATGTTATATGCACAATAACACAGGTGCAGAGACATCAAGGCAAAGCAACTCCCTTATTCCTTCAACTTCATCAGATTTCCCTGTGTTACCTCTGGTTATAGATCCTTGAAAAAGAAAACATGGAAACTCACAGGATATTGGAAAAGATGAACTGTCTGTATTAGTTTTCATAAAGTAAATCCCTCCTCTGTGGCTTCTCTCATCAGCTAAAATTTGAGGAAGAACATCTATGTAGCTATACAAATTGCCCCAGGCAGCTCAGCACTGTGTGTTCATTACTAGTAATGGAAGCATCTCTTTTACCTGGGTCATGGGTCTTCATTGTAGTAATTGCTGGTGTCCATCACACCCTTGGAATCCCTTAGCCTCACTGTTGTGTGTCCATTGCTTCAGTTAGGATTTAGAAGAGTTATGCTAAATGACCTATGCTAAGTGTATGTAGGCATTTATCAAATAGATTAAGGTTTCTAAATCTGAACGTGGTACTAACTACCCAGAATTTCTATGTGTCCAGATGTGTATTCACTTGTACATTGTAATCATTAATTTACAAGGGTTATAAGCAGATTGTGATCCAGAAGCAAACCTCTTCCTATGGTGGAGCAATGCACTGAGTTACAGCTTCCACAGTGCTGCTCATTTACTTGGCTGGCCCACTAGAGATCTCTTGGTGGGTTCCTGAGAATGAATTTGTTACTCATGGTCTGTTTTCTAATCTTCCTAATAGACTCTGTAACCCTTTTCTTAGGTTAATTTTTTAGAAATTGTATGTCCCCTTGCACAGGTGAGTCTTTATGGGCAGCTGTATACCACCCTCTGTACCTTCTGGAATGGGAGGTTGGTTCCAAAGGGCTGATGCAGTTTCCCTGCTTGGAAGCAGCCTCAAGGAATTACACTTGGAAAAAAGATTTCTTTCTTAGGGTCTAGAATAAACATATGTGACAAACATCAAAAGGACAATAACAACAGACAGGTGTTCACACTGAGACTGTTACATGGATGAGGCCACAGATTCACTTTTCACAGCATCCTTTCAGAGGAAACAGTACCAATATTCGTAATTGCCAAATGTTAAGTTAGTTATGTAGGCACTGAAATAAACAACTAAGATGTATTGTTAGCACCAATACAGTTAGCATCACAGTGAAACTATTTTAGTTAATCCTCACAACAATTTTATGAGGCAGCTGTTAACATCCCTCATTTATAGATTGAAATTAGTTGCAGCAGGGTTAAATAATGTCTATGATATCACATATGACAGGGAACACGAGAATTCAACCGAATATATTTTGATTGACTATACCTCCTAGCTCTGTTATATTAAATCAAAGAAGCAAACAAAATTAGAGAAATATTCCAGGTGTACAGACATTTTTTTGCTTGCAAATCTTTCTTTTTTCTACATAATTGCCGACTTTGAAGGTCATAAGTAAAATCCTCAATAGAGAAGAAGGAAAGTAGAGAAAGGAAAGAATGCAAGATAAAAATAGTTTTATTTATTTATTTTTTGTAATTTGCCTAGTTTACAAGGTAACATATTAAATGCTTTGCTTTAGCTAATGTAATAAAAATTCACAAATAAAAATTATGCCAAGAGAAAAGAGTACAAGAAAGACCATTTCATACTGAGATTCTAGAGTTGAGTTCCAGGGCAAATCAGTGCCCTCTTAGGAAAATACCCAGATAACCACCAACAAAACCTGCAAAGATGGGCCAATTAAATACAAGACCCATTTAGCTACCTGCTATAGGACCAAACTAACAAGAAGAATTAAAACTATTATTGCTGAGTAGTTCAAATGACCACACAGAACAACTGTGAATTTTTATTGTAAGAAAATTAGGTTGCCGCAGAAGGCAACGAAAATTAACTGCCTGTAAAGAACTGTTTTGAAATAAATGGGTTTTTTTGGGCTATTGAGACTGAGATGGTTGTGAAAAGGCTCTTCTCTAAGAAGGTTCTAATTTGGCTTGTTCACAGAACGTTTTAAATGGCTTTTGGACATTTGGATTCCAAATGCAATCACCCTAACCTTATAGACAATATCTAGAGTTCTCTTGGCATTAGGTATATTATTGAAATTCTCTTTTTTTCTTTTTCTTTTTTTTAGAATTAGTTTAAAATATGGTGTGAGGTAGGGATCTAAACTTATTTTTCCTTAAATTGTTTTCAATTACCATTTACTAAATAATCTATCTGTTCTTTAATGATATTGACAATATCCTGTATTTCTATGTTTTTTGACATTGCTTTATCAATATTTTGGGGGCCAATACTACAGTTTTAATAACTACCTTTTAAAGTGCATTTTAATATCCCATAGGGGAAGCATTGTTTTCACAATTTAATTTGTCTACACTTCATAATTTCTTCTTCATGAATTTCATTTTTTTCAGTATGTAAGTAATTATTTTCTTAAGCAGTCACAGTGTTCAAAATCCAAAGATTTTAAAGGGCATACACTGAAGATTCTCCCTCTTTCCTTGTTTATCATCTTGTTTACCATGCCACTCTTCCCTGATAAATATATAAACACTAATATTCATCAGATTTCGCTTCATATATATCCTTCTTTTTATACAAAAGGATCTGCCTAACGAGATACTTTTCTCACTCAAAAATAAACGTTGAGGGATAGCCTCATTTCAATATTTGAACACTACCTTACACTTTATTATTATTTGACTGTATTTTATGAATGGATTATATATTTAACCAATTTCCTGTTGATGAACAGTTACGTTTTGCTAATCTTCTGTTCTTGCAAACAATGTTACAGTAAGAAAACTTGTATATATACAAAATATCCCACAAACAGGTGTGTCAGCAGAATAATTGACCAGAAATAGAGTTGTTGGATAAAGAACCATATGCAATTGTAATTTTGTTGCATCTTCCCAAATTTCCTTATATATAGACTGGTAAATTTACACTGTCTCCAGCAATGTGTGAGGTTATCTCTTTCCTCTCCTGTTTGAAAGTTCCTGTAGCAATGTTATGTGATAATATTAAATAACATTATTTATTATAACCCAATTTCTGGAGTTTTGCTACTTTACAGTGAAAATTAATATCATGTTTGCATTTTCCCTTAGTGATACTAAGAACCTTTTCACATGTTTAAGAGTTGTTATATATTTTATTATGTATACTTAACAAATTATCTACTTAAAGTCCATCTACTTATAGACCATTTTCTTATTTTTCCAATTTTTAATGGAAAATTTCCCAAGATCATTTTATAATAAAGGGAAAAACAAAACACTTTGTGATATAAGTTGAGTTGAATATATTTATCTCTATTTTTTTTCTTTTAGCTTGTTTTTTGTTTAGATTTTATAACAATTTAATCAAATTATAGTGATTATTTTTTATGCATTCTGATGTTTGAGTCATATTTATAAAAAGGTCTTCCTTTCTTTGAAGTTCTAAATAAATTTTATATTTTTGTTATTTCATTTATATATATGTATATATATATATATATATATATATATATATATATTATTTAACTTCATAAGTATACCTTTTTTCAGTATGATTTGAAGTATGAATTCAATAATTTCTCTTGTTTGTTATGAAATTGTTTCCATACTATTTTTCCACGGGGTTTGATTTGATATGCCACTTTAGTCATATATTAATTTTCCACTTTTATTGAGCTCTATTTCTGGGCTTTCTTTTCCATTAGTCTGTATATTTGAAAACCTTCTCATTTCTTTAAATACTGAGGTTTTATAACACATTTGAACAACTGGTAGTTTCTTGCTCCCTATTGCACTTTTTAGAGCTTTTTTTTTTTTTTTTTTTTTAAAGAGAGAGAGAGAGAGAGAGAGAGAGAATTTTAACATTTACTTTTTAGTTTTCAGCGGACACAACATCTTTGTTTGTATGTGGTGCTGAGGATTGAACCCAGGCTGCACACATGCCAGGCGAGCGCGCTACTGCTTGAGCCCCATCCCCAGCCCTTTAGAGCTTTTTCTAGATCTTATTTTTTGCGTATTTTTCTACATTCATTTAATGACAAATTATTGTTTCTAAAGAAATTCTCTTTTTTAAAAAAGTTAGAATTACAACTTTATTAAGTTGTTAACATAGCTTAGGTTGTTAAAATATTTTAATGACAATGCTGCTGTTGCAATGTTCAAAAGTATTCCCCTATGTCCTTTAGCTGTATTTAAATTTTTCTTTTATAAAGCTTTTACACATTTATGTAAAGTTTGTTTCTTGATAATTTATGTTTTATGATGAAAATTGATCATGTTTTCTTCCTCATTAGAGTCTGATTATATAAATGACATTGATATCTGTGTATTAATTTTATGCATTGCTGCCTTACTGAGTTCTCTTAAAGCTTATCATATTACCTGCAAATAGTGATAGTTTTATCTTTTGTTCATTTTTATAGCCTTAATTTATTTTATTTTAATACCAGTACAATGTCAGATAATAATATAATTTTATTTTTCTGCATTTAATTAGGAAAACTACTAGTGTTCCTCCATTAAGGATAATGCTGGAAATATCTCTTTATCTATACACACACACACACACACACACACACACACACAATACACACACATATGTATACATACATATTTATGTTAATAATAAGTTATAACTTTATTACTGAGATTTTTGAATAACAATTACAACTCTAAATAAAATTGCATCAACTTAAAACACTAGTGTAATGAAATTAAATCTTCCCATCATGAAATACAAAACACTTTCTTATTGGCTAAGTATCTTGCATTCATCAGTAAAAATGTTGCTGTTTTCTTCATTGGAGGGTGTCACTAAGGGTGTCATCAACCTCCTTGTTATGATATCTAATGTTTGTATTTAAGTTTATTTAACTGGAAATCTAACCAGCTTTTGACGCTGATCTAAATTATCTCTTTTTAAATATTATTTTCTCTTTTTTTCTGAAGATGCCTCACCCTTTTCCTCTGATATCTCTGCCTATTCCTTTATATGAGTTGATTCCTAGTTTCTTCATGTTTGTTTCATTATTATAAATATGATCTTTTTCACTTTATTTTCTCAAAAATTCTTGTAAACAAGATACTAAAAGAGCTCTGATCTTACTGAAAGTTTTTTGTATTAGTTTTAATTTTAATTATTTTTTTCAGTTGCACTATATAAAACACAAAAGAATAATGTTAAACACTGGTGAATAAAATTTGCACCGTTTTTTTCCTTGTTTCAAAGTGATTAAGTGTAGGCTTTACCACCAAATATAGTGATGAAGCTTGTTTTCTCAGAAAAAAAATTATGATCCAATGCCTGGGAAAATTCTTTGATGATTTCCTTTCCCAGTATTCTCTTTCTAGAAGTCTGATTCACATATTGGAATGCCTACACTGAACTTTTATAAATTATTTTTACTATATTTGTTCACTTCTCTGCTCTTAATCTGCTTCCCAGTATCTTGTCCTAATTTTCTCTAATTGTTGTATTAGTTTCCTCATTTCAGCTAATAAAGTTTTGATGTCCAAAAGTTCTTCTTTATCTAATATTTATTTATTCATCTAAGTGCCGTGTTTTTTCATGCATGTAATATTATAGAAATCTTGCAGAATCTGTTTTTCTAATTAATTTTTCTCTTTACATGTTTGCTTATATTTTTTATATCTAAGAGAAGGAACACAAATAAGCTGATTGACATTTCCTATGCATAGGTGGGCTTTGCAGACTTCCTGGTAGGCCTAGTCTTACTCAATAGGATTCTGAAGGAGAAAAATATGATATACAAAGTGTTATTGGATTATTTTGTATCTTGCTTTTCAAGAAAGATGTGTAGCTTAATATCATTCTAAACACAAAGAAGATAGGTTAATGTTTTGTGTACTGTGGAAGCCCTAGAGCTCTAGGATATTCTTCTGTGAAATTTAGATTAAGAAAGATTGCATTGGACCCAGTACATCTTAATATGTTTGATTGATTTGTTTCTATTTTACTATTTTTGGTGTTGAGGTTGGAACTCATGGCCTCATACTGCTATGCAAGTGCTCCTATACTGAGTTCCATCCCTAGCCCACCAATATATCTTCAGAACTTTTCTTGGTTTCAACAGATTTTCCAGAATATAATCTTTCAAGGAGTTTTCTGAATGGCTTAAAATGACAACATTCTAGAAGCTGTGTGCTGAAATCATACCAGTGGGCCAATGTTTCAGTGAGTGAGGTTCACTTAGAACTCTGTATACTGTGCTGGATTCTCATTACTAGCTGTGCCAGTGACCCAGACCAGACTTTGTTGCCTTCACTGGAGAAAATCCTTGATATGTAGCAAGAGACAAGAATGGAAGAAACCCCTACCCTTCAATTAGTTGTCTGATTCCCTAATTGCACTTTTACCTAGTCTCCATCCCCACTTGCTTAGGTTTGTTGTGCAGCCTCCACTCCTGAGGCTCCAGGAGTTTGCTCAGGTGCAGCTGGACTCACTTCAGCACCTGCTTGGGATAGTCTTCTGAAGTCTGCTAAAGTAATTGCTACTTGTCTGCTTTTAAATTTTCCAAATTTTGTTTTTATCATTTCCTTTTTTGATCTCTTTTCTGGAATTTTGAGATGAAACAAAATAAAGCATATTTTTGCTAATATTTCAAGGAGAAGAGGAAAATGAATATGTTTAATCCACCACCTATAACCAGAGCTTAATTATTTTGTCTTCAAATTACATTTTAATAGTCTACAGAGATAAAACTATCGTACTCTTCATGGTTTAAAAAAAAAAAAAACGATATTTAAAAAAAAAAACTGATTTGCTTCTGTTTATCCCATCCCAATGAACTTCAAAGTAATTAAGAATATGTATCTATAGGGATATTATTTGCAAGTATATTCAATAATTTATAAATATTTATTGGGAAGAATTTTTTAAATATTATGGTTTGATTTTCAAAAAAATAAACTCGGTGCCCCACTCTTTGTGTCTTAAAACTTGTTAGAAAAACTGTTAGAGGGCTGAGGTTGTAGCTCAGCAATAGAGCACTCACCTAGCATGTGTGAGGCCCTGGGTTCAATCCCCAGCATCACATAAAAATAAATTTTAAAAACAAAGGTATTGTGTCCAAGTACAACTAAAAAAAATAAATATTAAAAAAGAAAGACTGTTAGAGTTATTTGTATTTTCCTATATTTTTTAAAAGATGGCAATTTTAAAAAACTTGGTATATTTTTTGTAAGAAAAAAAATTACCGTTAAATTTTCTGAGCTTTTTCTAGAACATAAGTAAGTTTTAATTTATGAATATTTATTTTGTAACTGTACTTTGTTCTAATATATTTTTCAGATATTTCTTTTATGCCTTACATTAACAGATAACACCTGTAAATAACAATTTTCTCACTCTTCAAAATGATTATTCTTATGTTTGAAACACTAAACCAATTTCATTCATTTGTTCCCTTTCCTTTCTCGATTTGCTTTTCTAGATTAACTGCTCTTTTTGCATTCTTTATAAAATGTTAATTAAGTAGTTTTTTGATTAATAATAATGCTTGTTATACTTTTATATATGCATGCAAAATTGATAGCATTATTTACATAAATGATTATAACAAACATTTATGTAAATAATGCTATCAATTTTTAACTTTGTAAATTATCTGCAGTTATATAACTTAGATTACTTTTTTGAACTTTTGTTATTACATTTTTAAATTACTCTGTGTGGTAATTGTCTCAAACTGGTATCCTCATGTTACATTCAACCCACAGACATATTTGTTTAGGAATTTTGTTATGTCTGTGAACCGTCTTTTAAAATGCAAACTAACTATGTAGGAGTTGATTATAACTCAGTGTGTGGAATTGATTATATCTCTAGAAACTCAGCACCTATTATGTTATGCCTGACCAACTTCACTTAAACTATGCAAATAATTATCTTTTCTAGCCCTAGTTCAGAAAATACAATTCTGAAAAATTGTGATTATTTTATACTTTGACTCATGATTATTTCGTATTTATGGCATATGAAAAAAATAATAAAACTTTTTATAAATAATCAATAATCTTCAAACTTGTTTGTAAGCAGTATGATAAAAGACAAAATGAAAGTGATTATCAAAAAATAGTTAACCAAATAGTGTTTTATATATGTAAATTTTAACTAATTAAGCATGTGGAGAAAATTAAGGTAATAAATAGTCTGCCTTGCTTTTAATTGCAAGATATAGAAGTAGTTATATCAGTAGAAAATGTACCTCTGTGGTAGAGGTAACAAATATAGAGGAACAGAGCAGTTGCCACACTTTTTTGTTAAAAGGCCAGGAGATAAATATTTTCAGTTTTGTCAGTCACATGGCCTCATTACAACTACTCAACAGAGCTGCTGTTTGAAAGAAGCTACTTATTACCGTGTAAATGAACAAGAATGCCTCTGTGCCAATAAAACTTTATTGTTGTTATAAAAACAAGTGGTAGACTGGAATTGGCCCATGAGCCATAGTTTGCCAATCTTGGGGAAAGAGAAATTTATCAGGTCTCACTTCTACAGACAGAAGTTGGGAAAACTTTAAAAATTTGGCCTGGAATCTGCTCATGGGTTTGCATGATGGCTTTATCCTTCAGCTTTCCTTTTCTGACCTAGTAGCTAAGGATGGAGGTGGGGTTCAGTCAAGACTTAGTCTTTACTGTTATATATGCATTCATTTTGTTTTTTTGTGTGTGGTACTGGGGATTGAACTCAGGTGGGCTTTACCATTAAACCTTGTACACAATCATTTCTATTTTTTGAGTCAGGGTCTCACAATGTTCCTGAAGCTGGCCTTGAACTTGCTATCCTACTGCCACAGCTTCCCCAGTAGCTTGGAATTATGCCACCTCCCCAGGATGCATTCACTCTTTATATAGCCACTACACCCAGATTAATGAATTCCTTTCCTTAATTTATGCTTCTGGTAAGAGAACAGCAATTATTTTATTCTAATCTTAAATATTTCTGGGTGACTTTTAGGAGTAGGTTGAAATAATTACGATTAGAGAATAAAGTTCATATGTTTTATTTTTCCATTGGATTTTTTCTTTGTGATGGTACTGGATATCTTCCATTTGATCTGACACTTCTCAACACTTCTCAACCTTGCGCGTGGCCCATGAGACTTACTTCCATACACACGGATTATCTTCATTTATCAAATAGGGAGTGAGCTCCTCAGAAAATCAGAGAAAAGGAAGAGAGGATAACTGAGTATTGATTCCTTCAGCTCTTTTCTGTTTCTGAAGGTTGCAACTTCTTCTAGCCATTCTCCCACGGTTTTGCAGGCTCCCCCACTCTCACCTTTTCAGGGTCCCAAGAATAGCTCCTGGATGTTGTAGCCTCCCTAGTGGTATCCCTGTACTGGTCCTCTGCTTTGTGAGTGATCTCTTTTTAAACAGTCATCTCAAAATATAATTTTTTTAAAAAGTTATTGGTGTATTATAATTATGAATAATAGTTGGACTCATATTTGTTCCTTCATATGACATAATTTGGTCCATTTCATTACCCAGTACCTTACATTTTCTTCCCCTTCTCCTTCCCCTGAACCCCTTTCTTTACTTGGTTTGTTTCCCTTCTATTTTTATAAATAACCCACACTTTTTTTCTCTCCCTCTTGATTCCACTATGAGAGAAAGAAAACATACATCCCTTTGAGTTTCTGAGACTAGCTTATTTTACTTAACCTGATGCTGTCCAGTTCTATCCATTTTCCTCTGAAAGATATAATTTTTTTTATGACTGAGTAACCCTCCATTGTGTGTGTGTACACACACACACACACACACACACACACACACACACATATATATATATATATATATATATATATATATATCACATTTTCTTTATCCATTCATCTGTTGATGGATACCTAGATGGATTTCATAATGTGGCTACTGTGAATTGTGGTCCTTATAAACATGGCTATGCATGAATTACTGTAGTATGTTGACTTCAGTTCCTTTGACTTATATTTTTTTCTAAAATAAATACATATCTACCACTTTCTCATTTTTAACATAATGTGGTTTCATATCCCATAAAAGTTTAAGATAAAACAAAATTTTATCTGTGTGAAATGACTTTTCCTTTCAAATGTAATAATTTTCATCTGTAATTCTTTATTCTGATTTAAATATTACTGTTTCATTATGTGTGTTTCCATTAGTCTGGCAATATTTTGCCTCCTCTTTTACTTGTATTATGTATAAACTACTTATTCTGATTATTTAGATAACAAAATTATATAACAAATTTGAAAAAAAACTTCATAGAATAAAAGAGAAGAGATAATTCATAATCTTTATTTTTGAGTCAGCTACTATTAATTTTACATTTGATGTATTTAGAATGTGTGAAATCATCAAAATAGTTGGTAATTGCAAAACCCTCATAACAGTGAAATACGTATACCTCAGTTTTATTTAACTTAAAATTTATGTACACTGAAGTCTATGTTTGATATGTTTAATATGTGGATTACTCTGTTTAATATGAGGATGCAGATGAAGATGATAATGATAATGATGGTGGTGGGTGGTGATAATGATGAGGATGATGATACTTCTCTCCTCAACACTTTTTTGTTGTCTCCTTTCCCCCATGAAACTGAATACCTAAATAATATTTTCATGTGCCCTTAATAATCACCCCCATCTCCTTCTTAGAGGCCTGATTTGGGGGTCCTATATTTCAGCAATTATTATTTACTATAACTTGAGAAATATTTGGAAACTTGTAAGTTTAGTAATAATTAAAGGTGCTTTAGTTACAAGTGATCTTTATGCTACTTCTTCAAATAAATTCCCTTGATATGACCAAAAAGGCCTTTCGTGGTCTTGTCACCTGTTACTCTCTCAGAAGAACCTTCTCTATGAGGTTCACTTCATTCATACTTAGCTATTTGGAGTCTCTGGATGTTTCAAGGTTTATTTATGCCTAGTAACTCTGTTAACATTTTCTCCAAAACTTTATGTCAATACCAGTCCATTTGTTGCATATAATCACTTGTACTACTTTCTTTTAGAAATTATCACTTACTGTCAGACACACTGTGTGTGGGAAGGGTGGTCCCAGAAGCCATCTTACTGAAGCTACGTTTGTCTTACTAGAAAAAGCACCCTTCTTCTGTAAGAAACTAACAGTGCAGGGCTGAGGATATGGCTTGGTTGGTAGAGTGCTTACCTTGCATGCATAAGGCCCTGGGTTCAAAACCCAGCAACACACACACACACACACACACACACATACACACACACACACAAGAAACTATCAGTGCAAGTACCATGGACACATGCTCATTTAACTTAGGCCCAAGGATATTTCTGAGCATACTTTCATGCTGCTCCTTCTCTGTACTTCTTCTATTCTATCCAAATATTTCCACTGTGTCTAAGAAATGTGGATAGGTAATGAGAGCTGTGTCCTCAGCATCTTTTCTGAACATCTCTTCTACTTTCAAATCTTAAATCCATTTTAGACTCTCTTATGGAAACTAAAGGGTACTTTTAACTGAGAATGACTTTGAATTAATGGGAAAAACCAAACAAACAATCAGCAACCTTAAGCACTTGCCCTAGATAGGAGCCTCTGTGAGTTGCCTAAGCACTGACTATGTGTTTTTTTAAGTGCTGTTTTGCAAAGTCATTCCACAGCCAGATTTCTAAACATAGATCTTATAAATCAAAGGGAAAAATCCAGAAGACATTTTTGTACATTGAGGTCAGATGAAAATTTCCACTCTATAGTATTTTTGTCTCTCTTAATGATAATTGTTGAGAAGTGGTGGTAGAGGCTTAATTAAGAATTTTTAATGAAATATTTATAGAAATATTAAGTAATCAAATTATTATTATTTGTTTTGACATTTGTTTTTTCCTGACTTACATCTTTGACTCTACTCTCCCCTCCTTTTTACATGATTGAATAATGCTTCATAATGCCAAGATCAGAGAAAGCCTTTGTTTTTTCCTGGGAAAATGTCTATCTAGAAAACAGCTTGGGGTCAGGGACCAGAGTTAACTGATACATATGGTTATAGAATTTTAGAAAAAATAACAAAAGAAAAGCATGAGATTCAAGAACACATAAAGTACAGCCTTAAAAATTATACACAGTGTCATTGTTCTGTAATACAAACTGCCTCCACATTAGCCACCAAAGGGCAATATGAACAGATAATTGCTATTATCTGGCCCCAAACAAGAAATTACTTGCTGATTCCTTTAGCTACAGCATGTTCTCAGGCACACTATGCTGGAAATATATAAAGATTCTTGGTGGCCCATGTATAAAGGAAACTTACTTAAATAGTTATGTAAGCAACAGAAGAAAAGAAGAATTATACTAGCATTTATTGAATAGATAATTATAGGCTTAGAAGTATTTAGTGAAACAGTAATCACCAAGGTTTCCTTTTATAAACAGTTTCTTGCAGAGTGACACTGAATCCCAAAACCATGACATCCTACACAGTATAGCTTAGACCTAATTATGCAATATTTCACTAGTAGAGAACATTTACTAAATAAACATATGTTTGATAACTCTAATCAACATAAAATGTTTCTTTGATTTCAGGCAAGTCAAATGATTACTGCTTTAAAAAGTTGCATCCAGATGAAAACTATGAATTATTGAATTACAGATTTCTATTTTTCAGAAAAGGAAACATGTATGCTCTTATGTGCTAAGATATGAGTATGTATTTACTTTATATGTACATAGATAATGTAAGTTTTAAAGTATTATTTGGGTAATTCAGTGTGCGAAACATCTTATTGAACTCTCCCGTGATTGAGAAACAATTTTACCCAAGTGGTTATGTCATTTGAAAAGGGATTTTCTTCCTAAAAAAAGAAAAACTGGAAAAAAAAAGCCAGATTAAAAATAACACAGGTTTCAAGAAATAATGCTCTTAGGTAAAATAAATAGCTTTGAAAGAACAACCAAAGCTGATTTTGGAGACAAAATACCTTTTTTTTAAGTTGTCAATTAATTTTCATGTTTTAAATTTATTTATATATGTGATGTTAAATTTATTTATATGCTAGGCAAGTGCTCTACCATTGAGCCGCATCCCAGCCCTGGAGACAAAATAACTTTTTATCCCATACCTGTCCTATCCTTGCTGAAAGACATTAGTAAAATCCCTAATTCTTTTGCAAGATAGTGTAGTGTTCCTTAAAATAGAGAGTAATACTTAAATTTGCATGGTGAAGACTTAGTTATCAACTGTGCAGGACTATCTGCTCTTATGTGTACCAACTTAGAAAAGCAAAATTTTACAGATTCATATGTTCTTCAAGTTTCAGATAGTTTTATAGTTTTAAGTACAACTTGAAATACTTAAACAATGAAGAAGTGTTTGCACATCACATTTGGTCAAACCTGTTAGGATAGTCTTTCTACATTCTGATGAATAACTGATGCTTCTTTGTATTACCTAATAAATAATGTCTTATAACTATATCACACTGATGAATTTGACAAAATACTGATCAAAGTCTTCCTATGTAGACTCTATGGAATGGCAGAAAAGATTCATGCAACAGGTAGGATGCATGGATGTGAGTTTGAAGTTTCATTCCTGTGTCAGACCTCGTTTATATAGTTACGTTCTTTGTGTTAGGAATATACATAATATGCATATGTAGGATTCATAATCTCTCAAAAGTAGATTAGTATATGTTAAAATGTACATTTGTGAAATTGAAAAATAATAAAGTAGGGGAAAAAACAGAACAGCTTAAAGAAAAGGATGAAATCTTGCCCTTAGAAGATTTGCAAAGGGAATTATCTATGACACCTCTGGGAATTCTGTGCAGTATCCTTTTAAAGTGATAGTACAGTCAGCCTGCTCAAAATTAAGATCTGAAAATCTTAACAGCCTTGAACTGATCTTAAAGAGAAAGGATGATTTATATATTCCTCCATTGCAGTAGAAATTTATCTCTTACATTGTATTTACTCTTTGTAAATATGCAAAAAAGTCAGCATTTATTTGCATCCTTATAACTCAAACAACTGTTGTTTTTCCTCATCATGTTTCTTCATATTTTCTTCTTTGGTCAACATATTAGAATATGTTAATGATTATTGCCTCCCTCTACTATCCTTTATTCTAATATTCTTATTTTGTTTTTATTATGTAATTTTAAACATGTTAACAAAAAATAGTCTCTTCAAACTATTTATATATATATTGTACTTTATTATTAGAAATTTTAACTTATGTGCCCCAAATCCAAAAAATACAAAGAATCATCAAAATATATTATTGCGAAATGAATACCTAAGTTTGCACTACCCAGGTCAAGAAACTGAATATTGCCAGTTTTCCAGAGGGCAGCTCCTTATATGCCCCTTTCAACCTATCCTTCCCCCAAATGATTTAATCATCATTCTGACTTTTGTGGTAATCACTCTCTTGCTTTTATTTATAATCCATTCAATGAAAGAGTTTCCACATTAAACTATAATTTTTCCAGTTTTGTGTAGTGTTTGGAAGTAGAATATATTATTTTGTATGCAGGCTTTTTCACTCAAGGACTACAATTCATCCATACTCCATGTATGAACACATAAAAGTTAATTTTACATTTTAATGTTAATGATTATTAGTTGTTTCAGTTGTGTATAATTCTAGATGAGCTCTGCTATGTATAGTTCTTAGTATCCTGCTGTGTAAATTCCTGGAAGAGGGATTGCTTGGTCTCAGGCTATGCATAGGTTCAACTTTAGCAATACCACTAAACTGTTTTCCACAGGGGTTTTCTCACCATCAGTTTATGTAAGTTCCACAGTTTTACCAAATGACAGTGGTTGTTATTGTTTTTTTTACCTCCCCCCACCCGCCTTAGGTGGTTAGTAGTTGCTTCTCTTTGTAGTTTTAGTGTACACTTTTTAAAAAAATGTCTGTTCAAATGATTACACTTTTCATGTTTATGAGCTATTAGTTTCCTTTTGTAAGAACTTCCTTTTCATACTGGTAAATAACTTTAATGTTATTTTCTTATCCAATTGCAATTTCATATAATTTCTGGACATAAACCCTTTGTCAGTTACATGGTTTTGGATATCAAATGATATATGGTTTACCTTTTCACTTTATCATTCCTAAAAGTTAATTGTTTCTAAAAGAAGTTCTTAATTCTAATGTGGCCAAAATGATAAGGTTTTTCCTTAATTGTTAGTGTCATTTGTGTCCTGCTTATTAAATCTTCCTCCATGATGATGACATAAAAATATAGTGGAGAGGGTGGTACGCACACTCCTGTAATCTCAGAGAATGAGTGGCTAAACCAGGAGGATTGCAACTCAAAGTCAGTTTCAGCAATTTAGCAAGACACTGTCTTAAAATAAAACATACAAAGGGCTGGGATGTGGCTCAGTGTTTAAGGACCCCTGGGTTCAGTCCCTGGTAATAATAATAGTAATAATAATCATAATAATAGAAAAAAATTACTTTATTCTCTAACAGTTTTGTTATGGGTTGAGATTGAAACTCACTGGTGGAGAACTACTATAAATGAGACTGTAGTTGTGATCCCCAGCAACACACACACGCACACACACACACACACACACACACACACACAGAGCTTTATTGCCTTGTGTTTCACACATGGGTCTGTGATATGCCTGCAATTTTTTTATGACTGATGTGAGACAGAGTCCTAATGGGTGTCCAAATGTCTAAGCAGGAATTTTAAATTTTGGAAAATAGTCTTGTTCTTTCTCTATTGTCTGAGTGTGCCATCCTTGCTTTGAATCAGACATGCTTTTTATGTGTGAGTGTTTTTCTTCTGTCTATTTATGAATCTATAACCATGCTTTATTACTCTAGTCTTATAAACCCTGGTATGTAATAAAGGGTGAATCTCACTTAATGCTTTTCAAACAGTCTCAAGTTTTGAATTTTTGCACGTATTTTCATACAAGTTTCAGTGTCAACATGCTGAACTCTACTGAAAATTTCAAGAAAAGGAAAACCACAAACTTGCTCAGATTTCATTTGGCACTGCTCTAATACCTTTATAATACTGAGGTTTTTGATCCATAAATATACTATATATCATCATTTATTTGTGTTCTTTAATTTTTGTCAAAAGCTCAACTTTTTTTCTTCAGAGTTTTGAATAATTTTCTGATATTCTTATTTTTTAGATAAAATATTTGTATGTTACTATAAAATACAATTTAAAAAACTTTAGATTTCTACATCTTTTTTGCTGGAATATTCAAACAACATTGACTTTTTTTTTATAACAACCTTGCACTCAGCAAATGTGTTATTTTTAGAATTATCAATGTTAATTTTAATAACTTATCCATGGGTTATCTTGAACTTTCTATATTCAGAAAATGTAATAGAAGTTTTATATTTTTCTTTATAAACTTTATGTTTTTCTTGCATCAGTGACTAAGAAAAACAGTAAAATGTTAAACAGACTTGGTGATAATCATTCTTATTTTGTTCTCAATCTTAAAAGAAAGCCTTGAAAATTTCACTTTTAGATTTATTAATGTAGAAGTTTTCTGTATTTGAATAAAATGTGGCACCTATTCCTAGTTTGCAGATTTCAAAACAATAACACCTGTTGCATTTTAGAATATGCTTCATATATACATATATATTCATTTATTCAGATGATCATATTTTTTTCTATAATAGGTTGACATGGTTAATACATTTAGTGATTTTTTACAAATATCAAACCAACCCTACTTTTCTCATAGGGTGAGCAACTTTGCTCATATAACTATCTTGTTTTTATATTGCAGGGTTTGAAATATTTTGTTTAAAATGTTTGCTTTCATGATCAGGAATAAAATTGAAGTATTGTTTCTAATACTTCTGGTCACATTTTAAATTCAGATTTTCTTGTCCTCATTCAAGAGTTAATAGCATACTTACTTTTTCTCTCTTAAGGGAGCTTTTACAATATTTGGTTCATTCTGGGTTAAGTGATGTTATTATTTACTAGTGTAGTTAACAGGGTCTAGAGTTTCTTTTTAGAAAGATTATTTTAAGTGCAGTTTTAATTTCTTTAGTTATAGGATAAGTTGAATTTAATGTTCCTTTAATGTCATTGTATATCTGGTTTTATGTTTTCCTCGTAATTGAGCATGCTATTTAATTTTTCAAATTTAGTAGCATACAGTTGTTTAGAATATATTCAGGGTAATGTTAAAATGTTCAAAATCTTTGGTATACCCTCCTTTTAGCTAATAACATTTTTAAAAATTTATTTATTCACTGATATGTAACATAAAAATGATGCATATTAAAAGGGCACCATGTAATATTTCAATACATGCTTATACTGTGTAATGTTTAAATTAGATTAAACATATCAATAGCCTCAAACATTTATCATTTCTTTGTGGTGTAGATTCAAGATCCTTTCTTCTAGCTGTTTTAAATGTATAGCACATTATCATTATCTATGGTCACCCTACTGTGCAATAGTATATATGTGTATTCCTTATTGAAAAATCTCAAAATAAGTTTATATTTTCATTTTACTTTTCAAGAAGTATATTTTGGCTTTAGTGATTCTATATGGTATGTTTGTTTTCTATTTACTGTCTTCTTTAATTGTCTTTTTCTTTTTTATATTTTATTTTTCTTTTTTATTAACCTTCTGGAGGTGGATATTAAGATCATTAAATTGTAGGCATTCTTATTTTCTTACACATTATTTTAAAATACGCATCTCCATATGATAACATTTGTATAAAACATGAAATGAAGCCTGGCATCGTGGTGCACGCTTGTAATCCCAGCAGCTCAGGAGGCTGAGACAAGAGGATTGCAAGTTCAAAGCCAGCCTCAGCAAAAGCAAAGCACTAAGCAACTTGGTGAGACCTTGTCTCTAAATAAAAATTAAAAAAAAAAATACAAAATCCTGCTGGGAATATGACTCAGTGGTCAAGTGTCCCTGAATTCAATCTCCAGTACCAAAAAAAAAAAAAAAAAAAAAGAAATGAGGTTGATAATATTATGTGTGTGTACAGGTATTACAATGCATTAATAAAAATAATTTTTAAAAAATGAAAACTATTTAAGAATATTTTTCTTTAGTTCAAATATTCTTCTAATTTTTATTATGATTATATTTCTGATTAATGATTAATTTTGACTTATAATTCTTAATTTCTTATACTTCTTAGTAAAAGATGGGTATCATTTTATTATTATTCAGTACTGACTTAGTTTTATTGTCATGAGGACATAAACTGTGATTTCAATTCTTTGAATATTTTCGTAGACTTACTTTTTTTTTTTTTTGTACTGGGGATTGAACCCAGGGTTGCTTAACCACTGAGCTACACCCCCAGCCCTTTTTTTATTTTATTAGAGAAGGGTCTCACTGAGCTGCTAAGTGCCTCACTAAATTGCTGGGATTGGCTTTGGAATTTGTGAAACTCCTGCCTCAGCCTCCCAAGCCGCTGGGATTACAGGCATGCATCAGGGCACCTGGCTGGAGATTTACATTTTTTGTCTCAGTCTGTGTTCAACTTTCAAACATGTCTGATGTGTGTTTGAATGAAAATGTGGATTCTGAAGGCAAGACTCGGGCTCTGTGTACAGACTTCAGTTGACAGCATGGCATTGTGGTTAAAATCTCAGCCCAGGCATCTTGACTCTAACTCTGACTGCCTCTTTGAACTTCTGCAAATAACTTCATCACTCTTGTCCCTCATCTTAAAGAAGGGACAGAATTCTTTTCATTTATTAATATTTATTAAGCATTAAAAGCCATTTGACTCATTGATTTATTTGACTTAAGTATCATATGATATGGTAAACTTACTGCTATTTACTACTATGTTCCTATAAACATTTTTTAATCCTTCACTTCTTAATATTTCTCTCTTGTTCAAACTTCTCTCAGATTTTCATAACGAAATCTTTTCTTTCATGACTAAAAAAGAGCTATGAAGATGTTCTCCTGAAAATTAAGAAAAGAACGACTGTATTTTTTTCTGGTTGGTACTACACCTGCATGCATATATAATTTAACAGTTTTTTTTTTCCCCACTGCACATAAGATCATTTAATGTAAAATAGGATGGGACAAATCAATTAAGATAATCCAAAACACTTTTTTTTAAAGCTATGTCAGAATCATGTAAAGGGTTTTGGGAAAATAAATCCTGGGAGCAGCTCACCCACCACATTGAGATTATTAAATTTAGAATCACTTTCAAGAATCAAGTTCCATAAGTCTTGTCTCTTTTGCTAAATTAAATTCCCCTACCTTCATCCATTGCTATTTATACTGTCTTAAAATTTAGATAGTAGTTATTTGGGAAGCAAGATGCACTTTCTTCTTTTTTTATTTTTTATTTTTTTTGTGGAGAGGATAATGTAAGGTCGTTCTCATGCTATAATGGTTTAATTTTTTAAACTCCCGTGCTTGAAATACTTTTCAGGAGCAAAATGTGGGGAAATGTATTCTGATTTTGGTCTTATATTTAACTTAGTAGTATGAAGAAAACCTGAGTGAATTGTTTACTCCTTTCAATGCTTTAAAAACCATAAAACCCTACCAGGAATTATTGGACCAGTTTGGAATTCTATAAACTGCATTTCATCATAAAACATTTCAAATATGAAACCATCAAAGTAAGAATGTGTTCATTAAGAACTTAATGTATTTACTTGTTTAGTTTTAGCTTAATTCTACTTTTTGGTTCCTTAAAAACCTTATCAGTTTTTAAATTAGGCTTAGAGAAGCAGAGTTAAAGAACAAAAAGAAATTTGTGAATTTGACTTACATTGGGCACCAATTCTATTAAAGTCAGATTACAGGCAATTTGGCAAAGTACATGTATGTGTGTATAATTTTGTTTTCATTTGAGTTAATTAACCACTTTAACTTCTTATTTATTTATTTTTGCTGACACTGAAAATGCTTCAGTGAGAAGAGAGACTGCTCACTCACTGCCCCAGACAGGGCTTCCCTGCCTACATCAGCACATGCTTTCCTATCATGTCTAACTTATCCTTCAGCTCACTCATCACATTTGAAGTTGATGTGTCTGCATAATTATCTAATCTTTCCCAAAAGACATAAAATGTTAAGAGAGTGGGGACCTACTCTTATTTTGTCATCACTTATCCCCAGGCCAGTCAAGTGCCAGGTATATAGTATATTCTCAATAAATAGTAACGTAATTATTATAAAAAGCAAGTGGTTGAAGGAATCAATAAATGCACCTGCTATCCAACATAAGAAAATCTATATTTGGCTGAAAGAGAACTATTAGCTGGAGTTCAGGTAAATGATTATAGAGTGTGGATGTTTCTAATTCCCTGTAGATATTTCTAACGAATAAAAGTATTCAAAGTTATCACAAACACTGGCTTTCCTGTTTATTCATTTCTCTCTTTTTTTTAAAGTGTGTTTATGAGATCTCTAACCTTGTTAGTGTTGGTAATTGAAAAACATAACTGTATTAAGAACAAGAATCAAAATTATTTGAGCTACAAAATCCCATCATACTATGTATTGAATAAACATGCCAATTAAACTTATAATTAAATAAGCAGTTCAGTGACATTTCTATGCATTGTTACCCAGACATTTCCTCTATGCTGATCTCTTATTTTCTATTTATGAAGTAAAAGATGTAAATTCTGAAGGCTATAATTAGCCATTAAAAGTCAAATAATTAAATGTTGTCCTATAACAGAATTTTTCAGTGGACAAAAGGCTAATGATGTTGTTCAGCATGATTAAGATTAAAGTTTAATCTAAAATATCTTGTCATTACATTTTGAGGCAATTGAATATAGCTAGTTTCATTTATTTAATTGTATTCATGTCCAAAGCAAGAGATGTTTTAGAGAATATATGCTATTCATACATATGCAGAGAGAGCACACACACATACATCCCCACATGTTTCAAACATATTTGAGGAGAGGAAAATCTACCAACCCACTAAGCTTAGTTATGCAGCAGGTGACAAAATGCTGCTTCTAAAGAACTAATGATACTTCTTGATGAAATTCTACCCTCCATGGTGAAAAGAATAATAATAGAATACATCTGTTAATGTTTCCTTTGTGCCCATCTCTGTTCTGAGTATTTTTATATGTTAACTCATCCAGTTTTCACCACTCTCTCATGAAGAAGGTGTTGTCATCATCTCTATTAACAACTGTGGAAGGCAGGAGTGCAGAGGGAAAATAATTTACCCATCATCTTAAGGCTAGAGTTTCCTATTTTATAATGGAGATTGCAACAGAGGTTGTGCCTCTTGAGTCCTACTTCATCCACCAACTCAGTCAGCATTCTTTTTGTTTGTTTGTTTATTTCTTTTGAGAATGTTGTCCTACACACCACATGGCCTCTCCCTTTGCCCATCCAGCCACTCCACCTGTGCCTTTTACATCACTCCTCAAGAACTCTCCCATCTTCACCATGACCAGACCGCCATCTCTGGGAATGAGAAAGCATCTCAAAATTTTTGTGCTTAAAATCCCCCATAAGTTTAAAGAAAGCAGAATAGATGGATAATAGGATATTAAAAATTTACATCTCCACTATATTTACAACTGTTTTCTTCTAAAATGTTCGATAAAATAAATACAATATTACAGATCAACAAAGGCCTTTATTTCCAACTCCACAGGCTTTTTTGTTGATTTTCTTTCCTAGAAACAAACACTCTTGTGAATTTCAATTCTTTTTTTTCAATCAGTTTTTAAAGATCTTAACACACATCCATATATGCATGTGTAGACTTATAGACTATATATTGCTAAATTAACTTAAAATATATAAAATATGATGTTGCTTGGTGGACCTTTGGAAATTTTGCTTATATGTTGGTATATTCTATTAATCATTCTGTATCTTTTCACTTATAATTATTTTCTCAATGTTTTGCTGAATTAAAACATAAAAGTGCACAAAATATACTGTGCACGTAGATGACTTTTTACCAAATAAATGGACCTCTAGAACTTTATGCTGATCATGATATGGGATATGACCAATACAGGAAATATTCCCTAGAGTCCAATTCCAGTCATAACTCCCAAAATATAATCTCTTCTCTGACCTCTGTTCCCAAGAATTAGTATTTTTAGTGCTTTAATCCTAAATAATACAATTAACTCTTATGTCAGGCTTAATTCACTTAGCATTATGTCTATGAAATTTGTCTTTTTCTTTAGAGCTGTAATTCTTATACTTTCATTGTTCTATAGCACTTCCTTGTTTGAACATAGTGCAGTTTTTTTTTGATATGTGTTGCTTATGATATTTGGATTACTTCCAGTTTTCTACTACCCGTGGGAGTTTGTTGGTATATATTGACATAACCACTTCGAAAAACACTGGGCTGTAATATAATCTACTAAAGCAAAACATATAATACTTTCTAAACCAGCAATTTCATTTTCAGGTGTCTACCCAACAGAAACATATTTACATAAGCACCATAAATTTAGGCACAACAATGTTTAAGAGGGTATTGTTTCCAATAACTAACATGGTATCTTTGCTTCTAGCCTGTTAATATGAAGAAAGTTCTCTCTCATTTTAACTGTTTGAGATATTTTCATTGTATGACTATGAAGATTTTGTTTTTGTTATTATAAAAAATAGTGCAGGGGCTGAGGTTTTGGCTTAGTGGTAGAGTGCTCACCGAGCATGAATGAGGCACTGGGTTCCATCCTCAGCACCACATAAAAATAAAATAAAGATATTTTTTTAAAAATAGTGCTATGTTTCATGAAACATATATAAGAACCATATTGCATAGAATTTCTTGAAGGTATACATATATCCAGAAACAAAATTGCTTGATACTTTTAAAATCAGCATGTTTGAAATATTATTGGGTATTCACAAATCACTAATAAAAATAGTTTATGGTATCTACAAATCACTCTTCAAGACAGTTTAGCCTATTTTTTTCTCATCAGAAGCTGTCAATATTATTGCATTTCATATGTTTAATCCTGGAAATTTTCAGGATTACCTCTTGTGAATCTACTATATTTTGTGAATGGAATCAACTATTTTTTTTTAGTTTCTAATTCCCTAATTAATATTGAATTAGGAGAACTACTCATATTTCCTTACAGGTAGGTAGGGGTGCAGGAGATATATCTCTATTAAGAATTACTTATCACATATCTCAATTGAGTTTTTATTTTCTTTTGGATATAAAATTTCTGTCTGTTAAATGTACCATCAAAATATTTTCTAAGAGAGGATCCAAGATGACAGGACAAAGGGAGGCAGCATTTTGTGTCGCCCCATGACCTGGGACTCAAGTAGTGAGAATACTTATTGATTCTCTGCAAGCGATATTCCTCCTCCCGTACAGGAAACATGGCCAACATGCCATCCAGGGATCCAGGCCTCAGCACCAGAGTAGGTCTCCCAACTACTCACCCATGCAGAACTGCTGGGTGCTGGAGTGAGACCATTTGCATCAGCACCCACACAGCATTTCTGGCCACTAATTTTGACCCCCATCTACCAATATGGGGCTCCCCTGGTTGTAGTTTCCTACACTTGGGAACTTCACACAGGCTCTGAAGACAGCCGAAACCACACACTGCGCAGCACAGAGCAATCTCTGATCACATCATCCACATCCAACGCCATCGTCTGGCTCTTCCCTCCTGACCGGATACCCCATTACTGAAAGCAGCTGCCTCCATCTTGGGTCACCTTTATCACCATCTTTAGTGGGGACAACTCCCAGTTTGGAACTCTGGCTGGCCAGGTACCCAGTTTCGAACTACCCCCTCTCCCCAGCAGCCACTAAGCTGGCACTGTGACACCCTGGTTACCTTCACCATCTTGAGGGCAGAGATACTAGCTAACAACAGAGGACACCACCAATTGGATGAGAAAGGAAGCAGGAAAGATACCGATCTCCAACCAAAACAATCCCTGTTTTTTCCTTCAAGATTTTTTTTTTCCTTCCCTGTTCTCCCACCCTCACATCCCCAACATATGTGAAGCCAAGTACTTTGCATGAATTAGGATTGACTTAAAGATAAGAACCATATGATAATCTCAATACATGCAGAAAAAGCATTCCACAAAGTACAGCACCCCTTCATGTTCAAAACACTAGAAAAACTAGGGAAAAAGGGAACATATCTCAACATCGTAAACAATATCTATGCTAAGCCCCAAGGCAACATCATTCTAAATGGAGAAATATTAAAAGCATTCTCCCTAAAAACTAGAACAAGAGAGGGATGCCCTCTTCCAACAATTGTATTTAACATAGTTCTTAAAACACTGGCCAGAGCAATTAGATGAAAGAAATTAAAGGGATACAGATAGGAAAAGAAGAACTCAAATTAGCCTTATTTGCCAATGATATGATTTTGTATCTAGATGACCAAAAAAAAAAAAATTCCCCCAGCAAACTTCTAGAACTAGTAAATGAACTCAGCAAAGTAGCAGGATACAAAATCAACACCCATAAATCAAAGGTGTTTCTGTATATAAGTGAAAAAATACTATGAAAAGGAAATGAGGAAAATTACTCCATTTACAATAGCCTCAAAAAAAAAAAACTTGGGAGTCAACCTAACAAAAGAGGTGAAAGACCTCTATAATATAAACTGCAGTACACTGAAGAAAGAAATTAAGAAGACTTTACAAGATGGAAAGATCTCCCTTGCTCTTAGATAGGCAGAATTAATATTGTCAAAATGACTATACTAACAAAAATACTATACAGATTTAATGTAATTCCAATCAGAATCACAATGACATTCCTCATAGAAATAGAAAAAGCCTTCATGAAATTCATCTAAAAAATGAGAGGCCCAGAATAGCTAAAGCAATCCTTAGCAAGAAGAGTAAATCAGATGGCATCACTATCCCAGACCTTAAATTATACTTCAGAGCAATAGTAACAAAAACAGCATGGAATTGGAACTGAAATAGACTGGTAGACCAAAGGTAAAGAATAGAGGACACAGAGACTAACCCAAATAATTACAGTTATCTTATATTAGACAAAGGCACCAAAAACATACATTGGACAAAAGATAGCCTCTTCAACAAATGATGCTGGGAAAACAGGAAATCCATATGCAACAAAATGAAATTAAACCCCTATCTCTCACCATGCACAAAACTCAACTCAAAGTGGATCAAGTACCTAGGAATTCAACCAGAGACCCTGTGTCTAATAGAAGAAAAAGTAGGCTCAAATCTCCACCATATCAGTTTAGGCCCCAACTTCTTTAACAAGACACTTATAGGGCAAGAATTAAAATTAAAAAATCAATAAATGGGATGGACTTAACTAAAAAGCTTCTTCTCAGCAAAAGAATCAGTGAGGGGAATAGTAAGTCCACATCTTAAAGCACATTTTTACCACTTGCACATTAGATAGAGTACTAATTTCTAGAGTATATAAAAAACTGAAAAACTTAATGCTAATAAAACAAATAACCCAATCAATAAATGGGCTATGGAAATAAACAGTTTTCAGAAGGTGATATACAATCAATCAACAAATATATGAAAAAAAATGTTCAACATCTCTAGCAATTAGAGAAATGCAAATCAAAAATACTCTTTAAGATTTTATCTCACTCCAGTCAGAATGGCAGCTATTAAGAATACAAACAACAATAAGTGTTGGCGAGGATATGGGGAAAAAGGCACACTCATACATTGCTAATGGGACTGCAAATTGTTGCAGCCAATATGGAAAGCAGTATGGAGATTCCTTGGAAATCTGGGAATGGAACTATCATTTGACCCAGCTATACCATTCCTTGGTCTATACCCAAAGAACCTAAAACCCAAAGGACCACATCAATGTTTATAGCAGCACAATTCACAAAAGCTAAACTGTGGAACCAACATAGATGCCGGTCAGTAGATGAATGGATAAAGAAGATGTGGTATATATACACAATGAAATATTTCTCAGTAATAAAAGAGAATAAAACATGGCATTTGCAGGTAAATGAATGGCATTGGAGAATATAATGCTAAGTAAAGTTAGCCAATCCAAAAAACCAAAATGTGGAATGTTTTCTCATATACAGGGATGCTGACTCATAGTGAGGTTGGGAGGGAGATAATGGGAGGATTAGATGAACTCTAAGTAGGGCAAAGGAGTGGAAGGCGAAGGTAGGGGGCATGGAGGTAGAAAAGATGGTGGAATGAGATGGACATCATTACCCTACGTACACATATGAATTCTTTGTATACAACCAGAGATATGAGAAATTGTGCTTTATATATGTAATATGAATTGTAATGCATTCTTCTGTCATATATAACAAATTAGAATAAAAAATAAATTTTAAAAAATTTAAGACTGCCTTACTTTGGTTCATGGAAACTTTTACAAGACAGAGTTTTTTTTCTCTCTCTTTTTTTTTTGTCATGTTATATATTTCAGTTAATTTTTTTCTAAGATTTGTTTTTGTATTATCCCTAAATTTTTCGTCTATCCCAATATTATGGAAAGGTTCTCATGTATGATTTCTTATGGCTTCACACTCTGCTTTCCAAATTTATGTCTTTATTCAATTTGTATTTTATTTTCTAATAATGTAATGTATGAAATCTATTTTTTTATAATTCAGTTTTCTAATATTTAGTGATTAGTCCATTTTTGTCACTTATTTCATTCAGTAATCTTGCTTATAATACCAAAATTATATACACTATATAGATTTTCTTCTTTAAAACATTGACAACTAATGAAATGTAGCAAAGGAATGCAGTGATAGCTGTAGAGAGCAAGTTGTGTCTTTCCCAAAATCTTGACGATTAACATGCTATTCAATGCTAAGCATGATATTAGAGACACACTTGTTTTAATTATTTAAAAAAATGTGTTTTAAATACACATGACAGGAGAGTTTATTTTGACATATTATACATACATGGAGAATAACTTATTCTAATTTGTATCCCATTTTTGTGATTGTACATGATATGAAGTTTGTAAAGTTGTGAAGAGACACAACTTTAATACATGTCTCCAATGTCCAAGATGTCATCTCCTCCTACACAGGCCCCTAGCTACTTCACTCCCTAGTTCCCATGTGCATTTTGAATTTTTTTCTCACCCTCAGTATCCATTCTATTACAGCTATATTTTAATATCTTTCATCACATAATAAAATAAGGAAAATATAATGCCATTTTGAAGGTTGGTTAATTCAACTATTAATTAAATATATCAAACATTCAAAACTTTATTGTTGCTATTGAACACACTAACTAGTGCTGTTTTTAAGGCTATGTGGTGACAAGATGGCAGACTTGTGATAAGGAATGCTTTAATCTGTCCTTTCCTTAGCAGTCAGAATAATTTTTAATAATTTAAACTGGTTGTTTTTCAGCTGGATGCTTGTGTCCTTAACCCATAGGGGACATTTGAAAGTGCCTGGGAACATTTTGGTTTTTATAACTGGGCAAGGAGTTACTGGAGTCTGCTAAAGATATCAGAGGTGCTACTACACATCCTACTACACATGATGCAAAGTACAGCCTCTCTGGCAAAGAAATACCTGACTAAATGCAAACTTAATCAAATCACATCAGCTTTTCTGCAGAGAATGTTTGGATGTTTTCCCACTGTTCATCGAAGTGAATTGTTATCGCAAGAAATGGCATGACCTGGTCATTATCAGCCTCCTGCTTCCTTTGTCTTTTACTCTACTCTGCTTGATGTTTTAGAGACAAAGTCCGTTTAAATTTCTCTTCAGAGACTCCTCTCCTGACATTCTATGAACTACCCTCATTTTCCTATGTAAATCCCTTCACGGCAAATCAAAATTTGTAACTATACACTTACATGTTGGTGAATTATTTTTTTTCTATTTCAGGCCACACATCTAATTACATTTATAAATTTCAAAGTGTGACTCTCTTAGCATCACAATATAACCATTTTACTATAACCAAAGCATAGTAAATCCATGGTAATCTTTTGACGTGTGTATTCAAGCAGACACACACACATACTTGCACACCCATTATTTACATATATGCATGTACGCAAATAATTTCATAAATATGTAAAAAAATTCTGAACAGCCATAGAGTATTTATAACTTTTCTTCTTTTTGCTTATTTATAGGAATTTTCTAATTTTTCTATAATGATTGTATTAATTTGTAATAAGGGAAAACATGAAATGAAAATAATAAAATCTTAATGTATGTTGACATAAAGTCTTAAATATAACAGTGCATAATGGCTATTTAGATGCCACAAACTTCAAAATGTCCTCTGATATCTTGCTGTAATTATTCCCATGTGATTTTCATAAGTAGTAGATTACAGAAATCTCGGTGGTTATTCAGTACTTACTCAGTGGGAATAGTTTTTCCTTTGGCCATGGCCAGCCTGCTGTTTTGTTGTTGTTGTTTTCATATCTCATGAAATTGTATGTTAATACTTGTCAGGGAATATTTTATAACAATAATATGATTTATGTTCTGAAATCACAAAGAACAAGGCATATTTATTACATACATAATTTAATTTGTCACTAAAGATGTTTTTCATTTCAGAATCAGTTTAAAGCAGATTTTGAGAAAATTCACTGTATACTTTTATCAAATAAATTGTGTTAGCAGAAAATATTCACTAGCAATAATTTTATGTGTTCATCAAAGTGATACTTAATTTTCTCAGAATTCAATTCACATGATATGGCCAAGAAAACTATACAGAGTACAGTGTTAAGAACTGTGAGGATGCAAAGGAGAAAAGTCCAAGTGTTGGAATGGTAAAGGGACTTTCGTAGACCCATCCATATACACTTTGGATCTGGAACTTATTTAATGAGTAGGATGACAACATGGTGGCATAGTGTGAACATCGTCAGAGAAACAGTGGTGTGTAGAGTGTATAGTCTACAGAGGGCTTGTACTGAGACAATGACAATCCAGGTCCACGGTGTGAATCTCAATGTGTAGTCAATCTCCATTCAATAAATTTACTCTGAGTTCAAATCAGAATTCAGATCATTTTTATAATTGAGAAACTCAATAGGTCACATGCACTCTATAACATTCATTGGGGTCTTTATGTACAGCATCCTGTAATCAAAAGAATAAATTTATCCAGTAAAATAAATTAATATTTGTACTAAGTGGAACAAACATAGGTTATATATATTTTAAAACCAGTTCAAATCATGCTTTTCTGTCAATGAATTTAAGTCACCTAGGGTTTTGTTACAAAAGTAACCACAAAAGCACTAACAGTGTCAAACTCATAGTTTGGTAATTACAAATATGTTTTGTTGATCTCATGTAATATTTGTTGATCAATTAATGTGTGCTACATAAGTGCCTTTTTTGCTACAACTCAATTTTATTAACTTTTTTTTAATGGAGGAATAATAGGACAGAAAGACAATACATCTACAAAGATCACATAGAGCTAGAAAGGTAGGAACACACACAGCTAGAAAGTGATGACACAAGTATTTGAATGGAGGCAATTTTTGCTATGTTGCCTCTCTTGCAGTTCTACTTATATCTTGTTCTCATCCTACTCATTCAACCATTTACCTCCAGACTGCATGCAGGATATGAATATAGGAGAGGTTGAGAGTAAGGGCAGAGATAGAAAAGATGCAGACAACATTTTAAGGGAGAGGAGCCTAGTAGAAGTTAAATATGTGGTGAGTATCTTCAATAAGATTTTTCTAATCTAGGGATTATCTAGTTCTTTCCCATTATTGTCATTTTTCAGATGCAATGAAAATATTTCCTGGAAGAAGTATTTGCAGAACAAATAAATAAGTAAGAAACACTTAACTGTTAATCCTTACTCTTTATAAATTAATTTCACTTATGTTTTGTAAATCCTAATCATTAAATGGCTAGAGGAAATCACCTTCATAGAACTAAATCTTCCCAGTTCTAAGAGCAGTTTTTGAAAATTTGGAATTCCCCTGGAGAGACAATGTCCTTTGACAAGTATATAAGATGACCTTGGAGGCTCAAGGCCTTGGTGCTTTCCTGGGGATATTTTTCTAAACTTTAAAATCTATCTCAGCTGCCAGGAGTGGAAAGCTGCTTCAGATCCCATACTCCCTGTGTGATGATGGAAACAATCACTGCTTGCCTCTAGACAGCTGTTCATTAGCTTTTTCCATACCTCCTTTGAGAAGTGGGTGCACTTGTGGTGTAATAAAAAATTATGCAAGGTGAGAGAGAGAGGAGTGGGGGGGGGGAGAGAGAGAGAGAGAGAGAGAGAGGGAGGGAGGGACAGAAGATCTTCTATACTGTAAATATTATAAATATAGAGGATGTTGAAATCCAGATCTTGACACTGTCAGAGATGTTACTTTCATACATTCACATCACAATTGCTACCAGGCAATGCAAAGTATCATAAAAAGGTAAAAATTATATACAGTTTCTTTCCTCATGGACATCTCCTAGTGGGAGTGTAGATGATTAAATAGCTAATGACAAAACAGTGTAATCTGTGCCTTGATGAGTTCTGTGGGAGTGAGGAGGAGGTACTTAATTCAGATTCAAAGCAAAGTTTTGTAATACAATAAAATTATTTAAAACCCGAAGCACTTTAGTCACCACTCTCTTCTATTTGAAGCAGAATAATTCACACTGGTAGAAAATTAAATTTCCTTAGTATATGATGCTCTTCTTTCTTGTAACAGAGATTGCTTAATAAACTTTGGGTAGATCTTCTGTGCTGGTAAAGACTCATCTGCAGTGGGAGATTCTTTAAACTATTAGACAATTGTGAATTGGGTAGGGGGAACTAAAAATTCTGTATAAACAACATGAAAACCATTCAAATATTTAATTCCTGGAGCAGACAGATCTCTGAAAAAATATGACAAGAAATGGGAAACCATAACTTTTAAAGAAAAATGATCAAATCTTAAAGCTTAATATTCTTAATATCTTAAATGTTCATCCATTATCTCAAAAATTTTTATTGAGTTTATTCAATATATGAATGCATACAACTGAAGTCACCTGAGATGCCATAATCTGAATGTGTCCCCTAAAATTTATGTTGGAAACTTAATCCCCAGTGTAGTAGTGTTGGGAGGGGGCTTTTGGGGGGGGGTGTTTAGTGTCCTCATGACTATATTAATGCTGTTATGTAAAGGACTTCTGAGAACAGGTTTGCTTTCCCTCCTGGTCTTCTGCCATGTGAAGGCACGGAAAGAATAAAACAAAACAAGACAAAAAACAGGCAAGAAGTGTGAGCCAGTTGTCAAGGTCTTGATCTTGGACCTCTCAGCTTCTAAAACTTTGAAAATGAAATCCTTGCTTTTCAATTATTCAGTGTTCAATATTCTGTGTTAGCAACATAAACAAATACTTGGAGGAGGGGAAATTAATAAAAAGGAGCAGGCATGGAAATTTTAGGTGGGTATGGGAGAGAAAGTGACAAATAGAGGTAAGAGTTGAAAAACTACTAAATCAAGGGTTCTGCAAGGGTGGTGATTCAGGGTCAGAGGGAGGGGGTGGGCTTAAGTGCCTAGAACATCATAGGAATCTTGAGTAGGTCATTGAACTTCCTCTAGAGTGTGGGATAAGACTTGAACTAATGCCACTTAAATCTCCCGGACAAGGCAGCCCAAACTCAGGTCAGAGGTACAGTATTAGAGAGAAGAGGGAAGACAGAACAATGGTCAGTCAGACACAGACCACTCCAGAGATTGTATTCTGCCTAGTACTCGTCTTCCTTTTCTCTCTCCTGAAATGATTCACAAAGTAAGGGAAATGACTGTGTCTACAGAAAAACAAAATTCAAAGGAAAACTATGATTTTTATTCTTCCATAAAGTTATTAGACACTCAAATTTATCCAGGATTAACATTAAAGCTTGGATATAATACCATACATGATGTTTGTTACTTGTGAATTTTACAAAGCTTACATAGGATACATGCACTTAAAGAACAATATAAGCCCAATTATGAAGGACAGAGTTTAGCCAGAGGGCCCCTCAGACACCTCAGTAGATATTACTCTATCTTTGGCCACTGTGATTGATGGACAAACAGAATTTGGGGTTTGGAGGTTGTAGGCTTCAGTTATTATTACTGATTTAATGTTTATTATGAGTTGTTTTACATTACATTTGTTTCATTTCTATATTCTAGGATTCTATTTTTTTTCTCACAAGATAAGAGAGAGCATGGTTAAAATAAGTTGTTTGGTGGTATGGGCTGTTGTAAACTAAACAAATGGCATGGTACTGATGACAGCATATATATACTAAGGCCCCATATTGTGGTTAAGGTACTCATATTTTCTTCTCCATCATTTTTCCTTTCTGGAATGTAAGGTACAGGAGCACAGACCCCATGCCTATATTGCTTTTCAGTGGTGGTACTCTCAATTTGCAGTACAATGTCAGTCATATACTAGAGTTTATTTATTATCTGTGTAAGAGGAAGATAGACATATATGTGATAATGATTATAAGCCATTTCCTAATAGACTATTAAAGAGTAAGTGTGTGATTTTAGAGTCTCCTAAGATCAGGAACTTGGAAAAGCTAATTGACCTTCCAGAAACAAAAGCCATAGAACTTGTTTCTTTAGCAGGAGACTTCAGATGTCACATAATGAAGTATTTTGAACTATAAATCAAGCCAAGTGGCAATACTGAAATAAAGTAACTGTGGTTTGCAGAATTATTGTTCAGTAATTCTTTATCAACTTCTTTGAAATTGATTCTACTATGGTTCATACCCCAAATTCAGATGACAATGAAAGTACATAGTAAGGCTGAAAGTGTAAGTATCTTCACTCCTAGTTGTAGAGAAAAAATTACTGGTTAACCTTTTAATTTAGAGTATTAACTGTGAGGGGCTAATCTTGCTAGTTTTATCTTAAATAATTTAAAAATCATACTGATTGATTTTTATTTCAGTTTTTAAAACATGATTTTCTTCAAGGTCCAAATGTGCATTTACATAATTTACAAATATAAATTATTAAATCATTGCTGGTTTATGGATGTCCTGCTCAACTTCAATGTACTGCTATTTGTCCTTTAGCAGCAGAGCTTCCGTGTGAGTCTTTTCACCTCCTTTTTCCCAGTAGAATTGGGTTATAAAGCACCATAGCACCAAATAAGGCCATAATGGAAAGGCATTTTGACATTTTAAAATGTGTTTTGACAGATCAGGTAGTGCTTTTGAAGTCAACTTGAGAAACTTATGAATTTTTTATGGTTAACTGCACGCAGCATGGTCTGACTATCAGAGATAAACATACTTGTAGAAAAACCTACTAGGTAGATGGGACACAAAAAATAAAATGTAAAGATATTTATAATCAGTTTAAAATGCTTTAGGCTACTCCCACTGTCACTGAACAGGGACACACATAATAAAAATACTTAGAAAATTTGAAATTTCCTGGATTGTTAAATAGTAGATAATCAAATATGGCCCCAAATTGGTATCAATGCCTACATTGATTAAATGAACAAAAAAAATGCTGCATAGTATCTCACTTTCTTTAATATTTGATACTGTGTCTAATAAGTTGTATATTTATAAAAATAAACAAATCTCGGTGAAACTTTGTAAATTGTGGCTCTTATGAATAGAGACCTGATGTTTCAAAAGCCTACTGGATGAGTATTATCCTTATTTCTCTGACCCTCATTCTCAAACACCTGCTGGTATCTCTTGGAAGATGACTAGAAGTCTTGATCCACAAACTGTCTTTTCTCTGTTTCCAGACTTAACCCCACAGCAATGCATTTTTCTCAGTAGATTCTCAATTATTTTCAGCCAAGACTTGTTTTATCTGGTACACAGGGAGAACAGAGAAGTGGATTTGAGATATTGGTTTGAGACTATCTGAGACTTTAGGAATAATAGCTGTTTATAAAAATATCAAAGTGTAAACAAACAGAAAAAATATCTTATCATCTATGTTTATTACACTTACATTCTATGTGAAGTTTCTTAAAAATAAAATTTCTCCAGGAGATTTTCGTTGAGAGTAGAAATCTGGTTTTATTCAATTTGTTACACTTTGATTGCCTAGAAAAGGGTTTGTTTTTGAATATAAGCTCCATTAGTGATAAATGAGCTGGTGGGTGGACAGATGAATGAATGGATAGACTAAAGGATGGGAAAATAAATGGATAGATGAATGGATATGGGGTTCCATGCATAAAATCCTCTATTAAATGAAGCTGAGTTTCTACAAAGCAATTTGAAGCTAATCCAAATGTTTTTGTTGTTTTTTCCTCAATTGTCCTTAACGAAACAATTGCTTTTCCTTTTTTCTTTACTTGTTTGGTATTTACAAACACAACCTAATGATATTAGACCAAAAAAAGTCATTCTGTGTCAGTTTTCCTTTGGTACATAGTAGACTACTTTAAAACTTAGAGGTTCACAACAACACTGTATTATTATTTCTTCCAGATCTTTGAATTAGCTTTGGGTTGATGTCAAGTCTGATCTGTGTTGGGATTTTACCTTCAAATGCTGTCAGATTGATGGTGTTGAGGGTTTAAATCATGTGAAATGCTTAGCTCAACGAGGCTATCCAAGATGGTTTATTCACATGGCTGGGGATGGATTTGAATTCTTACTTGTGAATTCTCCATCAGTGAGGTATCTCAGTGTACAGCACCTCGAATCTGAAAGGAGACGAGAAGCTGCTTCACACTTGTTAAGGACTCTGAGTAAAACTGGATCCAGGGCTCAACTTGTCTGTTTTTAAGAAAGTAAAGTGATATACTTCCTACATCACTGTATGTTGGCCTCTGTTGGAGAACGTGTTACCTGAATTGTCCTTTTACTTATCATTAGTCTGCATAAGACTAAGCTGTTACTCACTGTTGATTTTTCTATCTCCTACTACAGTGCTAGGTATGTAAGGTAGAGGTAATAAATGATAAACTAACTAAGTTAAAATATTTATTAGGATAAAAATGTGTAATGGAAATTACACTAGATGTAGGTACTCTGATTTTCCCTTATTTCTGTCTTACATTTTCCTGCATATATTCGTAATTTTTGTAGAGTGGCTAAAAGGCATGATGAAAAGTTAAAAAGCCTACTTTCCTGGAACTTATAGTCCAATACTGGAAAGAGAAAATATTAGTGTATAAGCAAAGATAGAATTTAGAATTGTTAAAAATGAAATACGCAGGGTCAGATAAATATAGAATGATGGAGAAAAGGGAGTGCGTTACCCAGATAGTGTGGGCCAGAGAAAGTTCTTCTGATAAGAATATATATAAGCTGAGAGACGAAGCAGAAGGAACAAGATGCTAGAGTTTGGGTCTCGAGTGTTTCCCAAGGCCTATTTGGTAAAGACTTGGTCCATCATGAGGCACTACTGGAAGATGGTAGAACCTTTACAAACTGAGGCCTGGTGGAAATTCTCAGGTCAGTGGGGGTAGAGTCTGGAAGAGGAAAGTGGGCCTCTAGACCCTTTCTTTTACTTCCTATTCATACGATGAGTTAGTCTGTTCTGCCACATAGTCCCACCATGATGTGACACTATGGGCCTAAAGCAACAGGACCAATTGATCATGGACTAAAACCTTTAAAACCTTGGACCAAAATAAACCTTTTTTCTTACAAGTTGATTATCTCAAAGCTGACTAACACACCAGGCAGGCAGAGACTCAGAAGTATATGTATCAATCTCAAAGTACATGAGAAAGAAGATAAAATTGATGGTTCCAAGAAATTAAAAAGGTCAATATAGCTGCAAGAATGTTTATTTAAGTACAGAAAAAGAAAGAAGATAACCATACCAAGATCACATTGTGTCATGCTTAGTCTGATGATGAGAAATGTGACTTTATACTAAATGCAATTGGAAGTCAATTAACTAAAACTATTAAATAAGCTTGATATTTGCTTTTAAAATACTCTTCTTCTAAGTGCTTTGTGGAAACTGGTTTGGAGGAGGCCAGAGGAAAGTTAATGAGAAGAGTTACAACACTGTGGTAGTTGCCTAGGGAGAAATGAGGGTGAGTTGGGTGGAGGGAATGGGAAAGAGAACACAGGTATATTTTGGAGGTGCATTATAAAGGGCTTGAGAATGAATTTGGGAGAAATGACACAAATCCTATGTTTTTATTTATAAAATAAGACAGAACAATGTCTTTTACTAAGGTGGGAGATACTTAGAGATGAGTGTATGGGAGAATCTCAAGGGTGCTATTAATATAAAGTGGTTATGCGACAGCCTAGAGAAGATGCTGGTGGTCAGATGGACTTACAAACCTGGGACTTGTGAAAGAGAAAACAGAGGGAATCCACAGCACACAGTTGATATTTAATTTCATCCATATGGATGAGAAATTAATATGAATGTTTTCATATGGATTAGATGTTCTACGCTCCATAAAAACAAAAAGGGTACAGGCTAAAAGCTTTGAGGCATCTAAAACTTAGAAATCTGGACCAAAAAGGGGAAGCTAAAAGAAACAGAATTGATAAGGAGAGACTAGAAACAGGATCAAATCAGAATAATGTGGTGGCAAGAATGCTGTGTAAGGGAAGAAGTTCAAGAGAAAATTGAGTCTTATTTGGCTAAGTGTTGTTGAAAGAGAGCTTCTGCAGAATACAGTGAGAGAAGCATGTGAAATCTCTGGAAAAAGAAAGGTATCTTTGACAGTGTATTCAAGGATGCATTGGGAATGGACTGTTAAGAAGACGGAAGGGAGGAAGTAAATGCTGATGTGTAAGCATCCTATAGGTTATTTTTTATTTTCTTCCAGAGACTCTACATGCATAGACAAAGGTGCTCAATAAACAACCTAACTTCTCTTCTTTTATATCAACGGCATTTGCATCTGGATTATTTATAGTTATCAATATATCCTGAAACTTTCCATATCAGTTATTACAAAGTTCCCTTTTTCCCTCCCACAGCTGCATGGCATAGCATTCTATTGTATAATTCTTCAATTTTTGTTAGTTAGCAGGACACACCATGTGTATTTGTAAGGTTTGCTTAGAAGGTAGGGAAGGAGTCTTCCTTAGTGCTTTAGGTTTCACAGGGACACATAGCTCTGAATTCAACCATAAGTGAATTATGTTCATAAGGCAAGGCCATCAGCAGAAAGGCCAATTTATATTTCAATGACAATAAAGAAAAAAAATGTTCATTTGTTTAAAGACTTGTTTTCTTTTAATACTATACACTTTTTCTTTATTATATATTTGCTTCCTGTTACTACAGGTATAAAAGCATATAAAGCAAAATGATAATTTGAAATCACAAATCATTTCCATTTATGGCCTCTTTCCCTATAATTTTCTCAATTTTTTGTTTGTTGTTTATGCGTGGATATTCATACATAATATTTCAGTCAAAACGAGCAACAATAAGTAGACAAACCAGCCAATGAACTAAATAAATCAAATATGAAAAACCCCTCTCCTACACTGACAAACATCTAACCCTTCAACATGAAATGATTTCTTAGTAACTTCCTTGCCCTTCAGATTCAGTTAAGAAACTATTCATTCATGTTTACTTCTAATGGAAAAAGAATGAAGAAAGATAGGACTTGCCAATTAGAGCATATACGGAATCCAACTTATCTCAAATAGCCACTTGTGACTTCTCTATTTTTTCTTTTCTCACTCATCCTGTCCTTATAAAAGAAATGCTACTTAAAATTATTTTTCCAATTTGTAAAAGTGTTTTTGTTGCCAAGATTTCTGGGCATATGTCTAGTTCAAATCCATCAAAAACACAATGCTAACTAGCAACCTATCTTATTCATAGCATTAAATCAACTAATCTTATAACCAAACCTCTATGTACTCAACAAGAGTAGACAAGCCCTTTCCTCTTCTTACTGAAGATTGACATTTCTCCAGGGAAACATCATCACAGAGTTATCTCAGAGTGAGCCAATTGTTCCAAAGGTCACAGCCCCCCCTCAAAGCCAAAGCCTAAGTGCCACAGCAGGGGAAAATATAGATTTCCCAGGGTATATTAGGTCGCGAATTCTCTAATCCAAGGGGTGAGACCATGAATACTTTCAGGGGAGCAGCAGTAAACGAATCAAAAAGGCAATGCAAGGGTTTCTCACATTTATTTGTGATGTGGTTTAAGAACCTGGCATTAAATATTCTATGTATTTTCCAAAATCCCGAATTAACCAGACGGACAAGAACCATTCCAGATTATTCAAAATGGTGAAATATTTAATTTTCTTGGAAATCTCCTCCATATTGAATTTCAAATCATGTTGTGTGTTATAAGACATTGTACTGCTTAGAGTATATATGGGCTTTGACTCTTGGTTTATCTCCATTTGATACTAGCTAGAGACACCAATATCTGCAGTAGATGTATATGACATAAACTCCCAAGAGCTGTTCTTTCTCTTAAAATTTCTAAAGTAAACATTCTTCCTCAGTCCAGGATAAATTAGGCACTCCCCAAATGACTATGTGTAAGAAATTATGTCTGCAAAAATGTCTTTTGCTTGCATTGGATGTTGATATTAGGCAATAGATTAATAAAAGACACTTTTCTAAAATAAAAAATCACTTTTCTATTTAGAAAAAAAGGCACCTAATTTATTATTGCTGACTTCAAATAATAATTTTGTGACAAATCTTTGCTTGTTTTATAAGTGATTTCTTTTGCACTCACTATTTACAACTACAACCTTAAACTGAGGATATTAGCAGCATGTTGATCACTATAGAAATTTGGAATTATTGGTGGCAGTTCATGGTCTTGAGCTTAAAATTTTAAAATTTAAAATTAACAAACACTAAAGTAAGCATATTTCCTTGATTTCCTTGGATCATTAATTGGCTATTAACAGAAGGCTAATCTTCTAGGGTTTTTTTTTTTAATTACTTGTTCACCTAGTGGAATTTGCACTGTATCTTGTACAAAAATTTTTCTGCAAAAATTTTACAGTTTAAATAATTCAGATACAAATTTCAAAAACCTTTCATATCTGAGTTCTTTTTTTTCAGTACACTAGGGCTTATAGCAATTTCACTTCTAAAATTTAACCTGTATAAGATAATAAAACAGACTCAGTAAAATTTATCACCATCAAAACATTGTTCATAACATGCTTTATTAGCTGCTGCGCACAGCGATTTTGACAGACATAATATGCCCCTGTGGAATTTACAATCCCTGGCTGGTAATGCTGACACAGGTGCTACTGGGTTGATTCTGGGAGAGAAATCAGCATTAAACAGACAAATAACTAGGTGAATTTTAAAAATATCTAGAAATAAATAATTCTAGATGTGTAATACCTTAGACTCTAATACTTCCAATATTTTTATATTCCTAATTACCTATCAATCTCAAAATATCTGCATCTCAGGTTGTATATAAAGGCACAAAAGCATAAAGAGAACTGTCAATGAAATTGCCTTCTTGGGGCTGGGCTTGTGGCTCGGTGGTAAAGCACTTCCCTGGCACATATGAGGTACTGGGTTCATTCCCTAGCACCACATATAAAATTAAATAAGCAAAATAAAGGCATTATGTCCATCTACAACTAAAAATATTTTAAAAAAAGAAAAATAGAAAGAAAAGAAATTGCCTGCTTCGTTGGATGAACCATAGAGCAAGAAAAATGAGTAGAGAGGTTAGAAATTTCAAGGAAGAAAAGTAATTGGCTTGTTACATCTTAGTGACAAAAATTGGACTCAAATTATAAATTTTCTCTTTGAATTCAAATAAGAGAAAATTATAAAGTCAATATTAATCTTTTCTCTGTTCATTCTTGAAGCAATTCACTAAAATAATGGTAAAAGAAAAACAAAAATCTTCATCAATTAAAGGTAAATGTGATAGATAAACTCCAGCAAACTGATCAGTAACTCCTAATTTCTCTAAGTGGATCAGGAAAATTTTACTGTGATCCTCGAGTTAAAAATTGTCTATTATATTTTCTTTGTTATGCATGGAAAATATTCCTTTTAAGACAACACAAGAAACAAAGAGAGAATTTATGTGCTTTGCATTTGTGTTATAGGAACAGTATGCTTCCCTAACAATAAAATCCTACATGATTCAGACATAATCATACAAAGTTATGTAGACAAGGAAAGAAAGTCCAGCTTTGGCATTGTACTCCGCATTCAAGGTTTTTATGATGATTGAGTTGTGATAACTACAGGGATCTTTTGAATCTGCTCCATTTTGCTTTATTTTCTTCATGGAACCCAAATCTGAGTCTAGAGGGAAGATGAAGGTAAGCTGGAAGCCCTACTGAAACATCCTGGCTGGTTTTCATTCATTTGAGTTTGGAAAAATAATAGGTACACAACACTTTTAAAATTCAGAACAATGAAATAACTTTTTTCCCCAAAATATGTCAAAAATCGTATTTATAAAAAATAATTTGCTCATTAAAGAATTATTTTTGGAATAAGAAGTTGAGATACTGGTACATTTAATACCTTAAAAGCAAAACTTTCAGCCCTTTAAAAAAAGTTAACATTCATTTGAATTTGTGCATATTCAATAGGCTTCTCTGGATTCTTATGTTAATCATAGATTAACAAATATGAAAAATATGACACAAAAAATTAAAAGAAAAGTAATAGAGTTCATGAGATACGTATCTAGATTCATCAGAGAGAAAATTTGTCTTTAAAATATAAAGACATTTCATTCAACCAAAAGTGAACAAAAAAAATTCTTAAAAAGTAAATTTTAGAAATTTGAAGTATTTGTTTTCTTTAGTGCAAAAAACCTTCTTAAAGTAAAGCTGTTAGGACACCGTTCTCTGGTTGGATTTCCCAATTTAAAAAATCTTTTCCATAGAAATGAAAATATTTTTCTTTCTTTTAAAATGATATTGGAAATCCCATCCTTCTAAATATGTCATAAAAATGAGAGATAAAGTAGAAATAAATCCTGATTGAAGGAGTCTCATCTAAAATGAAAGGAAGAAAGTGAAGAAAATTTTAATAGATAAGTAGACTTGATGGAATTAAAAAGAATGATTGAATCATGATTAGCAAAAATGATAGGAAAGAAGTAAAAGATAGGAACAATCCAGAAGTTTAAAATGTTTTTTTTTTTTTTTTGCTGAAAAACATCAGTGGCTTAGAAAACTTATAACTGTTTCATATTTAAAGAAACAAACATAATCAAATGTGGCCAGTCAAATCAAATATAGAGTTAAAAACAGTTTGGAAATTTGATTATATACTTGATATTAGTTGGTAATAGAATTTATGGCTAATTTTGTTATGAATGATAGTGATATTGTCTTTACAAAGGAAATTATCTATGCTTTTTTGGAGCTAGACACTGAAGTTTGTACAGGTAAAATGATATGATGCCTAAGATTTGGTTTAAAATAACTTCAGCAAAAAAATTTAAAAATGAAATGTGGGGTAAACAGAGCTATTTTGGAATAGTATTAACAATGTTGATTCAAGAAGTTGGATATGTGATTGTTGGCTGGATATTTTTTTCCTCTATTTTTAAGAATGTTTGAAAATTTTCACCATGGAAATGTTGAACTTTATGATGATAAAATTTGCAAATGTGTAGAAATTTTGGAAAATACAGTAAATCATAAAAACCAAATAAAACTCAACCATGAGTCTGCCACTAGAAATAAATTATCTTAATAGTTTGGGATATCTACATTCTAGATGCTATTTACAAAGAATTTTTTCTCACTTACCATCTATGTATCTCTTTGGTGAATTATGTAAAGATGCCTTAACTTTCTATTTTGTTTCTGTGCTTTATTTACTTTAAAAACTAGTTTTATGAAAGTCCATTTACTATTAAAACTAATGTTACATATGAACACATTTTGAAATTTCCACTTTATATGTAACACATTTTAAATATGCACATATATCACTTTAAAAGCCACTTATCCCTTTTATTATTTTAGCAAGTACTCCAGTTTTAAATCCAACAATCAAAAACTCATGTTGTATCAACTTATTCACACTGTGTATATATAATAATCATACAATATGATAGATTTAAAAAGGAGTTCTTTCTAAATAATTCTTGCATCAAGTTGGTGCAAGGTAGGTTGCACATTGATGAGAGTTCAGTGAATACAGGCTACTCAAATTCTGTACGTTTTAAGACATTTGGACATTTATATACCAACCCAGAGCTCCCAGTATAAGAAGAATAGGGACTTTTCCTGACCTTAGAGGGTATAGTAACTCAGGTTTTTTAAAAAGCTAATTTATGAATGGAAAAATGAAGATGGCTTCTGACATATGCAGGATAATTTTGACTGTAAGTTGCCTGCCACTTCTACCAGACTGAAAAGATAAATGCAATAGTCCCATGTATTTCTAGAGTTTGAGTTTCATGAGGAATCTTATTTCTAATAGACATATAGTCATCAATAAAATGTGTATCTAAAGTACTGGGTAGATATATTGTGTTTTTAAAAGTCCATGATAGGATAATTAAGTTTAAACCCAATCAATCCAGATGTACAGCTAAGAATTCATAAGAATAAAAGAATAATAATTCAAAGCAGAAAAACTGAACTAATTTTCAGAAAAGAAGATAGATGTTCTGATGGTATCTTTGTAACATCTTATATCCTGTTTCTGAAGTTCCAATTCCTGTCCTTGCTTCAAAACCTGATTTCAATCTGCTCTATCCTGTGTGTGTACTCCCTCCTATTTATCACCATGTTTTATTTATATATTCTAAGGTCTTTTTTATTCTTTTAAAGTTAAAGCTTCTTGGTTTCATGGTTTTCTTTTTATTTATTTATATTTATTTTCGTTATTCATAAGTTGCCCAGAGAATATTACAAATTAAGTATGATTAAGTATGTATATGTTGGTTATGTCTATCTTTCTCTATATAATTCAGTGTTACCATATTTGTCTACTTATCTGTATAGAAATATAAATCAATAAAAGACACATACACAAAAGCATAAATATCATAATACATTTTGCTTTCTATCAAAAAGCAAATAAGGTAATAATATCCTTATTAAATAAAAAAAACAATAAAATGTTATTGTCATGGAAGCATTTTTCAGCTCTTCTAAGAGAATGTATAAAATGATGAGTGGACTATTTTCTTTGCTTTAGAGTCACTAGGACCCAAAGCTGGAGACAAAAGAAAGCTGGAGGCCAAATCCCAGCTCGTGTCAAAAACCTACTCAAATGACATACTGAGAGAGGCAAGCTCAGACAACTAGTTTGGTATAGCTCTGATTAATTCAAACGTATATCAGTTGTAAAAAAAAAATGAGTATGGCCTCCATAGCTAATACCATATCCACTTTGACCACCTTGTAAGATCAGATGAAGACCAGGTAGGTGGCTTCACTTCAATTGAATTGCAGTTGCTTTTTATCAAAGCTATGAGAATCACAGGGGAATCACTTGTGAAGATGAGATTGAGATTGCTTTCAATCATGGAAGATCAGCTTTGATGTATCCATTGACTGGGAAACTTCATTATCTTCCCTGGTGTAAGTGTAGCAATATCAAATGGAAAGGCAGACTGTAAGGTGGGCAGGGTGGCGCATGGCTGTAATCCCAGAGGCTGGGGGATGTTGGGTGCTGAGGATTGCAAGTTCAAAGCCAGTCTCAGCAATTTAGGGAGGCCCTAATCAACATAGCAAAACACTGTCTCAAAATTTAAAAAATATATATATATAAAAAAAGGGCTGGGGAAGTGGCTTAGTGTCTGAGCGCCGTTGGTTCAATGCCAGGTACAACAACAGCAACAAAAAGGCCTGACTGTAGAAAAGGCATGGTAAATTAGAGATCACTGAGAGGAGAAGGTACATTGTTCACCTTCCCATAGGCCTGAGATTTGACTGCCAAGGATGGATGAGACTTAGGGTGGCTGCCAAGTGTGGCCACCATGGGGTTGCTAAAGAGGTGTATATACCAGAGGAAGGCAATGGGCAATGTTTGAGGCCAAGGGAACACAATGTGCTTGGGGAAATTACACATGAATGAACTTCTTTCTCATCAGGACAAGTTGACCTTTCCCCATCCATATCAAATTCAAGAAGATCAGTTCTAACTTTACCAGATATTTCTGCTATCTAATGCTTCAACTCCCCTTTAGGTCTTTGTTCTCAATACTTTCCTTCATTGCTTGTTCTTGTTCCTTCAGTTAGCCTTTCTTTTGCCCGTCAGTACATCCTTATTTCAGCAGCACAAGCAATGTTATATTTTGATGTTCTCTTTTCCTTCTTGTTCCCAGTCAAGTGTCTTTCTCTTGCTTCTTCTTCTTAATGTTTCAGCTGCTACTAATCCATATAGCATCTCTTTGTGTAAATTATTAAAAAAGAAATCATTCCTTCCAGTTGGAAGCACTCCCACCAATTTATAACTTAGCAATTAGACAATGGGCTAAAATTTGGCAATCCCCCTCTCTTCTTGGAGTGCTGATACAGTAAAAAAATCTGCCCAATCACACATGACAGGCATGCTTAAATTGCAGTAAAAGAAGACGAAATGAAAATCATTTAAATAATCTTCATAAAAACATTCAAACCTGCAATCACCATGCAATATGAAATTGCTATAGAATACATGTAGATTTAAAAGAAATGAATAGGTTACTTGCTCAATTAATCATTTGTCAAAATGGCCTTTGAAAGATGGTTTTGGTAAACTGGTTTCAGCAAATTAATTTCAATGGAATTGACCTTGAGCATGGTCCCAACTTCAGAGGATAAAAGTAATGATGAAGATGGAGGAAGTGCATGGGTGAAGAAGCTCCTGTCTCTTCACTGTTACAAGATGGTATGACATAAATCAGACAAGAGATAGTTTTAAAATGAAGACTGACGCTCAGCAATTGAAATGTGTTCATTTAAATAATGAAAGAGATGGAAAAATTGTGAAATATGAAACACCATTAAGGAAACAGTTAGTTGCCACATGAGGCCAGGAGGGCACAATGAAAAGAAACGTGGGGAATGATTCAAACATTTTTGTGTCCACAAAATCTGATATTGCTGTACAATCAAAATAAATCAATTAGAAATGGAAACAAATGTGATTTTACCAACTTATTAAAACAATTTTTGGTGGTTTGTAAAAAAAATCAATATTTTGCATTCAGTATGTTTATTTAATGCACTCCCCTACCTTAATAAAATATATAATGTCATTGAAATTGGAGAATTATTTCAATGTGCTAATTAATTGGAGAGACTAAAATACAGGCTATTTCTATGTGTTTCCTTTTAGAACTGATGCAGAAACAGTCCCCTATTTTCCTGGTATATTCAACCTATTTACTGCCATTCTGCTAATAGTTTTGTCATAGATTTTCACAAGATGAAAGTTATTGTCAGATGCTTCCCCAATGCAGGGACACATGATGCTCAAATTGGATGTCAGTGTTCATTGGTGTTATATATTCCTATACCACTAGAAGCATATAATTGTGGTGAGAGGATCAACTATGTATTCAGATCTCTTCTTGATTGCATTACAAAATCTATGTGGGTGGGCATAAATCCACTTTGAATGATTAATCATCTAATATCTGGTGTTCTAACAGATGCATATGATACTTAAGCTTATTGTTGTCCAACTGATGCCCCAGAATTTTAAATTTTCTAAATGTTATTCTTTGTGCCAAATTCCTTAATAAAAGTAATTTATACAAGTAAAGTGTATGAAAGTTTTATAATTTGACATGTTATTTGGAAAGTTACCCAATGCCATTAACTTGGTTTTGGCTTATAGAGTGTCTTATCTTTGTAGATTTTTGGTGCTTAGGAGTGGCAAGAAGTTTGGGGAGAAGTTTCATGACTGTGTGTTTTCTTCTAATTAATATTTTTGCTTCTTTCTCCATTAAAATAAACTCCATCCCTACTTTGACTGTACAAGATTGGAGGGAATATACCTCTCCACTTTTATGTTATGACCTTGATCCCTCCAGTAGTTACTCACATATATTTTTTCCAAGGAAGTTCTTAAACATTTTTTGCTTTAAGTTTAAAGTTTCAGTAACAAATTTAAATTTGTGTTTTATTATGGAACTCAGTTATGAAAACTTTGTACCTGATAATTACTCTCACCCCATTCTGTAAATAATTATATATCCTCATTGAATACAATGTGGGGATGTCCATATAGAAGTGTTCTCTAGGCTACATTAATGTGTTCAATTTGAATGACTCTCTGATTGTTTTTCTCTGCCTACTCCACCTACAACTGTTGCCTTTGGCATTTTAACTTCCTCTCACCTCACTAAATCCAGTTTCTTAGTCTCAATATTTTTCAGCTAAAAGTTACCACTATCGCTTATATTTGAAGCCCATAAGCTTTTCCAACTTGCAGCCTCCCACTTGCGTTTTTAGCAGGAGTTATTCTCTCCTCCAACACCTCTACTCCTGGGAAGAGAAGTTCATGACCAGCTTCGAATGCCTGGAAAGGAAACAGAGAGCAAAGGCAGTGGTTGTAATCTGGCACAATGAACTGATGAACTGCATTTTATGTATTTTAAAAAATCATGGGGCTGGGGATGTGGCTCAAGAGGTAGCGCACTCATCTGGCAAGCGTGGGGCGCTGGGTTCATCCTCAGCACCATATAAAGATGTTGTGTCCGCTGAAAACTAACTAACTAAATAAATAAATATTTAAAAGTCTCTCTCTCTCTCTCTCTCTCTCTCTCTCTCTCTCTCTCTCTCTCAAAAAAAAAAAAAATCATTAGTTATCCTGAACATTAAGCTAGATCGAATACATCTTACACAGATCTGATTAATCTCTTGTCAATAGTAGCCCTTGTTGGATTTTCATTTAAGATTAGTAATCCCCCTGCCAGTATAAAAATACTACTGAGATTCTTCCTGATCTTGAGTTCTTCACAGTCTTTTCTGTTAATGTGACATATTGTGCATAAATTTTAATTCCAAAGTTTTTGTTCCTAGTTACTATGAAGAAAGAAGTTATGAGTTATTCTCTCTTTTTAAATAGTCAGCAGGATATACTATGCTTAAAGTTAGGCAGTGAGTTTTCAAGTAGTGTTTTGTTTTGTTTTATATTATTTCTATAGCCTGCATTGACAATCATGTTGATTGAAATGATAGAGGGTATTTAGCCTTTTTTTCCTGGTCATGGTAACAACAGTTACAGCAATGGCACATGAGATAGAAACTTATGGAAACTTTGACTCTCAGAAGAAAGCTTCATTTTTATGTAATTCTCTCTCTTTATTAAGGTGCTAGTGTGTGAGGAATGGAAGTTTATTCTTTTATGATTAGGGTGTGATTTGCTATGTTCTTATTTAGAAGTGTCACTTTTCTAAAAATGGGAAGTACATTGAGAATTTTTTTGCCGAATAGGTCATTTTACAAACACAATTGCCTAATTTCTTTCCTCCTAGACTCCCATGGAATTTTTTTGTAAAAAATAAACTGAAAATCCATAGTCATTATAGGAAATACTCAAATGTTAAGGGCATTAATATCTGTATGGCAAAACTACTATGAATTTTGCTTTCTTCATTTTATTTTAGTTTCCTTTAGTTTTTAGTTTTCAAAGTTTCTACTTTTATAATCAGAAAAAAAACCCTGTCATCTTAAAGCCAAAATATTGATTTTAAAATCATTCAGGAGTGACAAAAATGGTTGCAATCAATTTGGCAGACATGCTCATATTCTTAAAAATGAAAATGTTAGAATAAATAAAGAAAAATATCTAGATACTCAATTAAAATATATGCAATAATGAGGATACAATTAAGTAAAGAATAACTATGAATGGGAGCATTTTTATCCTTATTTACAATAAAAATGCTAACTAAAATGGTATATATTTTTATTTTTAAAAAGTTATAAAAGGTTTAAAAAAGTTGCTGGGGATGTGGCTCAAGCAGTAGCGCGCTCGCCTGGCATGCATGCGGCCTGGGTTGGATCCTCAGCACCACATACAAACAAAGATGTTGTGTCCTCCGAAAACTAAAAAATAAATATTAAAAAATTCTCTCTCTCTCTCTCTCTCTCTCTCTCTCTCTCTCTCTCTCTCTCTCTCTCTCTTTTTTTAAAGGTTTAAAAAATATTGCTGAGTGTTATGAGGGTGCAATGAGGAAATTTGGGAAACTATCAAGAACCTTAAAAATGTTTATAAATATAACCAAATAGAACCCTAAGTCCTTGTCTAAAAAGACTAGTATACAACAATGAATCATGACTCATTATTTGCATGGTTTGTCCATGTAACAGCTATTTTGATTATTAATATATTAAAACTAAATAAAATGTAAATGACCATTTGCTGAAGTAATTTACATAGTCAAAAATCTTAGTTTTAGAGAATGTATGATATGCAATTTCCTGGGTTCAAGTGGTTCTGAGACACAGACAAGGCAGGGGAAATACAGAATTGTGAACAGCTCCTTGGGGTCCACTGTGTTGCATAAGTATGACTTCTATGTAGATTTATCATGAAATTCCTCCAAAGGGTGCATACAGCCATTGCTCATACAAAAGGGAACTATTTTAATCATGAAAGTGTTTTATTTTATACTCCAATATTTACAAAGCTTTTGTGACACATACCAGGGAGTCATATTTCTTAAGTCCAGAGATTCCAAGTTTCTTTTCCATAAATAATACTAGAGCTGGCACATTCTGCTGAAACCATTCCATAGATGAATATGGTCCATCTGTCTTGCTATCACATGTCTTTAGTGTGTTCTTTAGGGAGTCTTCTATTAGCTTATTTACAAGGAGTTTTGGCTAGGTTATTTTAGTAAAGGGGAGCAATAGTTTGTTGGCCTGTAACAAACTCTTCTACAGTAAAAATAATTATTTAAAACTCTTTTAACTGAAATGTATTGTAAAAGGTGCTTCATGTGTAGATTTTCACTCTTCATGGTAACTACATGACATAAATAGCAAGATTGATCTCTCCACTAAAGATGAAGAAGGTGATGCTTATAATGAGTCGTTACTTCTCATATGAATACAAGGACAAAATACATTAAAACTGAGAAAATATAGACCTTAGAATTGTATGAAAAAATTCAGGAAGCCATCATAAAAATGCTTCAATAACATCTAAATGTATACAAGAAAAATGGTTAAGTCAATTACAATATAGATCATGGATGTTAATGCCCTTAACATTTGAGTATTTCCTATAATGATTATGGATTTTCAGTTTATTTTTTACAAAAAAATTCCATGGGAGTCTAGGAGGAAAGAAATTAGAAATGGAGATTTTTAGAACACTTAAAAGGGTTAAAATTTTTTTGACTCTACATGAATTGGCATAATGATGATGCCAATTGACTGGAATAAGTTATGTAATACCTAGAAAAATCACTAAAATGGTGCAAAAGAAGAGTTAGCTTAGATATGTTATAAAGAAATAAAAGTGAAATTATAGAAAAAGCTCAAGGAACTTATAGAAAGGCAGAGAGAAAGCAGATAAATGAAAAATAGAACAAACAAAACAAAAACCAAATTATAGGGTTAGGTTCTAATGTATTAAGAATTACATGAAAATAGGTTAAATACACTAAATAAAAGACTAAGTGAAATTTTTAGGTAATTCTAAAATTTTAGTTGCAAGTACCTATATTAATTTACTTGTCCAAAATTTTAAAAGTATATGAGAATGAGGAGAAGGGTGTATTTCAAAGGTTGATATTTGAAGTTGAGATTTTAGTCTTTACCTGAAATATGTAAATAGAACTCAGCAAGGACATAGAATAATGTGGTCCAGATTTGGCATGCAAAACTCATCATAAAGAACAGTTCAGAATAAGAAATAATCTTTCACTTTATGATCAAATAGTTTTAAAAATTATTCAATATATTTGAATTATGAATTTAAGTTTCGATTTCTTCTGTATTAAAGCAAATCTCAAAAAAACACAAATCTATTTTGTGTGTGTGTGTGTGTGTGTGCATAGAATTGTATAAAGTACATATATGTTCTGTTTAGCATTGTGAGAAGCTGGGTTATTTGTGTACTATTTACAACAAGAGTTTAATTTAATGTGCTGAAGCCATTGTTCAAATGGTATAATGTTATGTCTTTGTGTGTGTGTATGTGTATGTGTGTGTGTGTGTGTGTGTGTGTGTGTATAGTTGTTGTTGTTGTTCTTACTCCAAACTGTCATTTCAGTCAGGGTTTTTCTTCTCCTCTGCTTTGGTAGTCACATTTTCACTTTGGGAAGAAAAAAAAAAAAAAAACTCTCTAATTCCTTTAGACAGGTCATTAGCTTCAACACAGATAGCATCATTAGGGTAATTCACCAACCATCCAAGCCAAAGAGAACTGGAAATTTGTAAGAAATGGAGCAAATGTAGGAGTGAAAGGCAACTTTGATGAAAATTGATGTGGAGAGTGAGAAACTGATTGATTTAAATTTCACAAATTAAAATTGGATTTGAAAACTTTTCCTAAATCAAGAGAAAATGAGAGTAGAACAGAATCACTAGCATTACCGGGAATACCTGGAATGACTTATTAAAGTCATAGAATAGAAGTTTCTTAATATTAACTGACAATCTAAGGCAAAGGCATTTAATAATTAAATGTTCTGTGGGAAGAGTGGAAATTTTCAGAATATTTCTAGCCCAAATCTAGTAGTTCTTCAGGAAGGTGAGATCTAATGAAACTGTTCTTTTCTCATGTCAAGTAATTGTTTTTGTTGGTTTTTTTTTTGTGTGTGTTATGTGTGTGTGCACATGCATGTGCATTGCAGGCAGAAGAGGGACAGGGAGAGAGTGAGAGGGACTCTCTTTCCTCCTCCTCTCCTCTCTCTCCTTCTCTTCACCTTTCTGAGATACGATGGCATAGCAACAAGGCCCTCACTAGAGGGCCCCTTGATCTTAGACTGCCCAGCCTCTAGAACCTTGAGTAATGATAAATTACCCACTCAGATATTGGTATAGAAGCACAAAATGGACTAATGCAAACACAATCTAAATATTATTATCATCATTACACATGTAGAAACAAATGGGCAAACTAAAGAAGCTTCCATGAGACACAGCTGCTACTGTGTGAATCCTGTGTATAGAACCAAATAGTCTGATCCAATGTCCATGCACTGAGCCCTACAGAGCATGGCCTTCTTAAATATTACTTCTTAGAAAAGGCCATGGGAGTTCTTCTGAAAGAATTACTCTGTAAAGTTCCACATGTCAACATCTGTAGATCTAAACTATGATGGGGCCAACTCTCAGTCTTACATCTGTACTCCCTAGCCTTTTAAAACGTTGGCTTCCATAAATGAAGATATATAATGTTTTTCTGAAACCTTGAAGCTCAGGGTACTGCATGATACACAAATTAAAATCTGTTCATTTATCCATCTGGGTGATTCCTGGGGAGAATCTTTATGCTAGGTTATTAGAAAAGGGTATTATTTTGGTGACTTATTTTTGTGATTCAGCGGAATTTGAACATAGAAAATCTGTCTATAGTTAAGCAGAAGAAAGAAAATTAGCAGAACAATAACCAGAATGGATATGGGAGGATAAATACATAGATACATGTTAAAGAAGAGGGAGAAAGAAGGACCCAATTTTATAAATATTTAGGCAAAAGATAAACAATAGAGAAGAGATATTGGTACAGGCTTATGATACTCCCCCAAAAACAAACAAAAAAAGTGTGTGGGGGGGAGTATTTATATTCTAAAACCATTTTCTCTCCAGATTGATGAATATATTTACTTTTGCTATTTATTCATGAATTTTAATTCAAGGTACTCAGATTCCTGGAAACCTTAGAGAGGATAATGTCTATCCCTCAAGCAGGAATTCTATTCTGGTCATGAACCTGAGGAAGTTACATTGCTGGTGGTGTTTCTGTGCAAAATACTATTGTGATTTAGGAACACTCTGAAAAGCTCAGCAAGAGTCATCAGAACCACAAGATTACCAAGTTACCCTTGTTATTTTCTTTTTTCTTAAAATCTAATTTATTGAAGTAGAATTACCTCCTATTCCCAGCCCCGGGGAGGAGATTACCTCCCCCAAACCTTTAGCATTGTGTTTCTGTGCACAGTAGCTTCTCTGCATGTGTGGTCTTATGTTTAGTGAATCACTGGACTCAGGACTAAGAGACTGCAGGGAACTTAAAAGCCCACTGAACTTTTCAGGAATATTCACTTGTTTCTTGGCCCATGCTAAGGGCTGTTTTAGCACATCTTGACATCTCTCTACTATCTCCCAAGGAAGCATTTCATATTTGGTAGAGCTCTAATTTCTTGGAAAGCTTTCCTCTCATCATACAGAAATCTATAACCCTATGAGTTTCATTCATTTATCCTGATTCTAATCTGTTATCACATAGGATAATCTCTATTTTTTCCAACAATAAGGTGTTAAAATATTAAAAAGGGGCATCAGTATTACTTGACAGATATTATTAAATGAAAGATATTTATTAAATGTTCAAACCCCTTCTGTATTCCAAGGACCACTAACAAGTAGCAGCTCTCATGGGATAATATAGGAGGAAGAGGAGAGCCTCAGTGAAAATATAGCCTGAGTCTAAGCAGATGGCACTTAGCTTTCCGCAGAAGGCCAGGGGGGCTTCTCAAAAGAAAGGAAGCTTGAACTCAATTGCAGAAAGAAGATGATTTATTTTGCAAAAAGGTGAGCAAAAAATATTAGAACAAAATCAGCTAGTGTTAGGAAGAACATGTGAACTATGCTATGGTTCCCAGAGTTAATTGCAGATTTTCTCCTGGAGAGGAAATGAGTATAGGGAAAGGTCAGATTATAAGGGAAGGAATTAACTTGACTTGTCAGGGCATTTAGACTTTGTCTTGTAGGCAGGATAGTCTTTAGATAGCTAAAATCCAAGTAGCGATACAATACAGTTTGTCTTCAAGTTTAATTGGATCACATGATCATGCTTTATTTGGATTAGATTTATGCAGTTCTTTAGTCAGATCTCAGATGACATAGTTTGTCCCTTCATTCCTTTCAGAAAAATAAAAAAGTTTATCTTATTTATATCAGTAGTCTGGAGAATCAAATCCCTGCAAAGGGTGGGGAAATAGAAACAAAGGTGTGGTATTGAACAATGGCTGGGAATGAGACCTTAGAGAGTGGTGAAGCCCCTGGAAAACTGAACCTGCTCACACAGTCTAAAGGCATGTATATTTCAAGTTTTTCATTACTTTTCTAGATGGGCAAATAATATCGGTATGTTGGATTTGACCAGGCTTCTTTTCTCATGTGACCCTTGATCTGTAATTTTTTGAGGCAGAGGTCCCAGACTTCAACACAATATTCTTATTGTGGTTCAAACACATGATTAAAAGTTGATGATAACCCATTCACATTAATATTTTCCATTGATTTAGCCAAAATTTTATTAACTTACTTTACATTATACTTTATATTATGCTTTTTTTAAAAGATATGCTCTAGAGCCATATCTTCCCATGCTATACCCGAAAAATTATTTTTTCAGTCAAAATTCAGGAACTCATTGTAATAGAATAAGGATTATAGTAAGAAAACCTGATCTCCAGTTTGATTCTACTGTTAGCAGGCATTTTGATCATAAATAAAAGAGATTTGCTCTAAGAGACAACTCATTTTTCAAAGGTGGACAGATGTCTCTCCTGAATCATCCCAAATGATTGCCACTGTATGAATCAGTAATGTGAAAACAGTTTGTAAACTGTGAAATAGGCCACATATGACTAGTTATTTTCTTGGTTAAATCTTTTTTACTTGATTTTTTTGTATCGTTCATATTCTACATTTCCTTCAGCAAAGTAAGAGGCCAAGTAATTTTCTGACCTCGTGAAGTGAGTTTTTGGCTGTGGCTATTTTAAATTCCTATACCTATCATCACCTCACACATATTCTTAATTCTGTGGATATAGAAAAGAATCTATTTCTCTTTAAATAAGTCAGCCAACCTACTTTTTTATCTTCAAATGTTTCTTCAAAGAAAATTTTAACAATTCCTTTTTATTAAAATGCTGCAAAGAAGTTTACAGATTCATTTCTGATTTGATTAAAATTATTCTTTAAACATAAACTTATATTTGTTTGGTTTACAGGTTTGCTTTGTCTTCACAAGAAAGCTAAGGGGAAAAGTCCTTTTTGTTATTTAGATATCTGAAGTTAAATATGATTACAGACATTCTAATTGAAGTGATTATGTTGTATTATTATAGAATATTTAACTACTTCTTTAAGACTCTAGCATAAATTAATTTCCAATGTCTTCAAAAGAAATTTATTATTTTCATTATATTACAAAGAGAATGACATTAAAAGAATCTAGAATAAATATGATATTTCTTGACAGCATTATTTTATTTCAATGAATTTTCTTAAAGTTTTAATTCATGCTTGATCAAATTGGGAATCTATCAACCAACTTTTTAAAATGTTTATTTGGCACTGAAGATGATTCAAATTAGTAAAGAAGAAAATATGCATTGATTACTGGTGCCCATGTTTTGGTGTGCTCCCTTTCATTTATGCAGAAGTTATCTTTTATCTTTATTTTATAATGTCTCATAGGGAATATTATAGTTGAATTATAAATGATTAGATGTCTTAACATGTAATATCTTATTTCAAATAAATTTTGAGGAGGTACAAATATGAAATCAGATGAATGGTGTAAAGTAAATGTTGTTCTGTCTTTTAAATCCTCCAGGATGTAAATAATGCAACTCCCAGGAACAGAGGAATCACCTCCCAGAAACCTTCCCAGAATGCCACTGGTCTATGTCATCAGAAGGGGCAATTAGTCACTCACTGTTTACCATCTACACAGCTACTAAATCACTATACTTGTCATACAGTTAAGGTAAGGAGGGGGTTCATGTGGAGTTATTTCTCTTTTTAGTGTTTCTACACAATGCCTTTCATATATTCATTTATGCATTTACTCAACAAAGAATTGACAAGCCTACTGTGTGCCAAGCACTGAACCAGGCACTGGAGATCTTTCCATGAACAAGACATACATCCTTTCTTTCCTCACAAGCTGACTTCCTGTATAGGGAGACTAACATTAAACCATTAATCCTCAAATTAATTATTTCATTGTGATTGTGATAACACCTTGAGTGTTACATAAACGTAAATTAAGCACACTTGATTTTGTGCATTACAAAGGCTTCCCAGGAAAGAGATCTTTGAGCTGAAATTAGTGAAAGTTGGAAGTGAAGAAGAAACAGTATCACAAGTGCCCCAGTGTAGGGATGTGGGCATGATGACAAATAGGAAGAACCAGTGTGGACCAGGTCAGAGTCCACCTGCAAAGGATGACTTCAGATGCATTTGTTCTGCTCATCCAAAGTTTTATTTGCTTCCATGTGTGGAAAGATTCTGGAAAGAGAAAGATTTTATAGATGTAATCTGTGGCAAGGTATATATTAGAACATGAACCTTTCTAAAGTAGTGATAACATCTACTTCTTGAAGTTTGACAGAATAGATATCCCAAATGACCACCTTTTTAGTAACAATACTGAATTGAGCTGGCATAAAAATAAGAGTTTATAAATTAAAAAATAAACATGATGTAAGAAGTAGGAAATATGAGACTTTCTCTTTGACAGCTTCATGGGGTAAAGAAGAAGAGTAGGATGCTGGCACGATGAAACATCTAAACACAGACTCTTCATAGATGCCCATGGGCTACACACTTGGCATACGGTCACTACATTCTGCTGAGTGGACACACACAACCTATAGTGGCTTCAGAGGTGTTGAAGAGATCTTTACTGAGAATTCATAATACTGGTAGTCTTCCATGGCTTGTGTTTTGAATTCACCCAACCAGAGTGGACTGAATTCACTAAGCTAGCTAATCATTTAATTAATTGCAAGTTCCCCCCACTCCCATCAGGATTGTCTCCAAAGACTGACTGCAGAAAACACACTCAGAAACTCAACTTTACCCCACATACCAATAAATTCTCATAAATATGGTTAAGAGGAAAATGCTTCACTTTTACCATAAAATATCATGAAACAAGTCCCCAAGAGGAGGAATCTGCAGAAACAACCAGAGCATAAAGAGACACATGAACTTTGGATATCAGAATTAACAGACATAACATATAAAATAATTATGCTTAATATGTTTAGAGAACTTTTTAAAAAGTGAAAATGTATCCAGAGAGCAAGTTTCTCCCAATATAAACAAAAAATAGCCTATCATTTTTGAGACAAAACAACATAGCACCTCTAGATTTATTACCTCTAGTAATAAATCACTAATAAACACAGCTGGAAAGGGAGGGGAACAAACTAAGTCTTACTGAAGTTATACATAGGAGTATTTATATGTCTCCATCTTTAAGTATTTTTTTCTATCTTATCCTTGATCTGTCACTGGAGGGTTCTATTCTGTTTGGACATTCCTTTTCCTTGGACTCAGGTAGCTGCTTTTGTACTCAGGCTTGAGGATGAGTAGCTGGACCAGGGTGGGGTTCTGCCACACTTGTGCTCTGCTCTGAGGTGCATGGGTGAGTGGCACTAACTCTCCCTGGCTACCATCAACTCTGAACCATGGATATCCCTGGGTGACCACTGAGGAGCAGGATTAAAGAAGACCTGTGGAGAGCTGCCCTCATCTGCTTAAGTGAGAGAAAAAAATTCACTCTATATAACCTGACAGCAAGTTTGCCTTTCAAGGTTTTGAGCAGAGTGATCTATGGCCCCTGGGAGAGAACACTATGACTGATGCTGACTCACTGGGCTGCTCCCATGTAACAGTGGTTTAAATGTATTTCATGGTCTATCCAGGGTAGAGCTATTTTGAAATCTCAAATAATTAAGGGCTCTGTGGGAGGTTCTCGGATTCTAGAAAATAACTATTTGAATTACTGCCTACTTGTATAATGTACACAATAATATTTTCCAAAGGATGTGAATTTTTTCTCAATTTATATTTCCTGCTAAATAGCAATCTGTTATTGCAGTGTTATATTTTCCTTTGGCCAGAAAGATTGTGGGGGTAATATGAAATCAATGTTTACATCCAGAATCCAAACTAAGACACTATGTATTTAAGAAATGTAATTTTTACCCAGTAGATGCCTATGTGGTCCCTTGCAGATAGTATGAGGAATTTTTAAAAATTATTTTCTAAGCTAATTCATTAAGACAGCTATAATAAAGCCAGTCTCCATCCAAAGAGGGTAGAATAATTGTTTGATTTATTCATTTGAGTTCTGTATGTATTTCAATTGACCAGTATTATTATGGATTGCTTTTCAATGTGGATATTTTTAATATGTCAAGTTCCAATAGATCTGTTTTAAGAGGGTGTGTGCACATACAATGTAATCATGAGATCTTTGTGCTCTTGACTGTAGATATGTGTTTGAGTATGTAATTAAGCAAAGAAATATCACTGGGTATCACAAACTGCAAAGTTTGATTCTGGTATTATGAATTTACTCACAGAACCTTAAAATGTTTAAATAACTGACACCTTAATAGTAAAAAAAAATATTTAAAATAATGAGAGTAGTCGAAGATTACAAAAATGATTTTTAATTTTTATTCAGGTATTGCCTTCAATGTTGCAATCCTGCCTTCCATTTTATTTTTACTGTCAATCTATTAAGTGATATTTGGCCCCTACCAGATATTGACAAGGCCTTAAGAGCAGAAGATGAAGCAGAATCCTATGTTGTTAGGCCAGGAGGAAGTCTGCATGGTTCTGTTTTCCTTTACATAGTGTTTTGCTGCCTCCCCATACCCCAACCTTGAGAATAACCCTTCTAGGAGGATGAAGTGCTTTCCAGAGAGATCTGCTCCTGGCAGGAGGTTTATTAGAGCAATGAGAGGCTGGTTCATCTCTCTGCTCACTAACCCCTTCTTCCATTTGCCTCTGCCAAGAAAGGAAAGTCTTGGAGTAGATGACAGCCCTTAGGTTTTGAGAGGCTTGCTTTCTGAAAGAAAAATAAGTCCAAATCAGAATAATTGACAGGACACAAGGAGAGTCAAAAACAAGTTATAAGTAGAAAGACCTGAATTAAACATAAAAAGGGCATTTCTCATGATTGAAGCTTTCTGTTCAGCCTGCCTAGAATTTCAGTGGGCTGCCCTGGAGACATTTGACTAGGAGCTAAGTTATTATATGACAGGAATACAGCAGAAAACAGTCTAATGTTAGGTAGAAGATGGGACTGGATAAACTCTTAATTAATTTCCTTCTGAGTTTAAAACTTTATGATAACATTTAAAAATAATATTTTTATTTTTCTTTATCAGAAAGAAAAGACATAGAGAAAAATAATATTCTCCTTTAAAAATCATGCAACTAAAAGATAATATTGTTACCTGTTGTATATCATTCTACACTTTTTTTGTTATGTGTTTCAGAGATACAGGAATTCTACATATATAATCAAACTTGTTTTTAATTTAAATAAACAGGATATTCTTGGTATAGAACCTGATTTTTTAACCTAAAATGGAATACACCTTTCTTAACCCAAAAATGAACTATACATTAACATTAAAATAAAGCATAATCTTGCTGTTTTAAACATTGACTTTTGTCTGCCCCTTCCTGCTGTTTACGCATAGTACTCTTAAAAGAAAATCATTATGCATATCTTTTACAAAACCCAAAGGGTTCAGCTCATTTTCCCCAATTCATAAAAGTAGTTTATAATTTAATACTTATTATGTTAAAATGACCAAAGCATCAGATGTCAGCAACAGGTAACCAGCTTAAGACCATTTTAGGTTGGCAGATGCTATGAAAGGAAGAACTGTTTCTTTACCTTCCAATTAATTTTCTACCAATTTTATCTTTTGTAGAATTCTACTCTACTATATTAATTCACTTTATTTTTCTATAACATAATGCCTACTCTGGATACTCTATAAAAAGAAGAGTCTTATTTAGTTTTGAAGCTGAAAGTCCAAGATTGGAGTCCCATATGTTTGACCTCTGGTGAGGGTGATTTTGTCTGGGCTCCAGCATGGCAGGTAGTGTTGTGGTAGGAATGAATATAAAAGAGAGAGATTACACAGAAGGCAGGAAACCAGAGAAGGATCAGGGGCCATACAGCTCTTTTATAGCAACTCACTTTTATGAGAACTAACTCACAAAAGGAGACCAGACCATCTTTTTCTGAGTGAATGTCCTCAATGACCTAACCACTTTCTTCTAGCCCCCATCTCTTAAAGGTTCCACCAGTTCTTATTACTGAGGACCAAACCTTCAGCACATGAACTCTTGGGGGACAAGCCACATACAAATCGTAGCACTAGCTTTGTATTTAATTCCACCTCTATCTCTTAGTGAAATGTACTGAAAAGAGAAGAAAGCCTGTTGCCTAGGAATATGGTATTGTTCTCAAACGGCATTGTGTCTAAAATTCTAAAGGAAAGCTTTTTTTGAAGAGATATATTACATTGCTGTCTCTTCACTGAATCTTTGCCATTCTGAAGAGTACTTAACAGGAAAGTTTACATGTAGAACAAAGAAAAATCAATAATAAGCTGGGGACTTGGAATTGATTTTACCTTGCTGCATTTCTAGGGAAAAGCAAAATCACTGGCAATATTCCTGAAAAAGGAACTTTGCAATAATATATATATATATATATATATATATATATATATATATATATTGTTAGGAATTGTATTATTAGAGTCGTAATGTTTTTAATTCTTGTGAAAGAACTCAGTAAGGAGGCTTAAAACAATTTGCAAAATTAAAGCATCCAGTGCTTGCTTCCTGAAGATGAACTTAAAGTATTTTTATTAGAATTTATTTTTATGCTGCTATCTTTATTATTATTTTTTCTAGAACGTAGTATACTATTTTTAGGGTTTTGTCTTAAATTTCCTGTTTTTTAAATTTAATTGTATCTTTGTATTTTTATCTTACATACCTAACTTCACTCACTATTTCTTTTTATTTTTTTTTTTAAATATAAAATGTTTCTGTCTTTATATTTTTACTGAATATGGGTTTGCCTTATAGGTTGATATACTTCCTGTGGCAATTTTTAATATCTAGCTGAAATAATAACTTTCCATAATTAGGACATAAATGATTTATTTCTTTAAAAATTCTGATAAAAATAGAACTACTGGTACCCAGTGGACTAAGCAAAAAGCTGCTAATAAAAACCCATGAGTGTTCATTTTGGTGACCTTAGGCAAGTTTTATAATCTTCAAATGCCAAAGGTGTTAATTAATTTTACTCTTTCCAAGTTGGAAAATAATGCTACTGCTTGAAGGTTCATTGCTTGATGTAATCAATGCTGCATATGAAATAATATCAGGAAGAAATTATGTGTATATGTGTATAAGGGAAAGGAGAGCTTGATTAGCCACACAGCTGGAAATACAGAGTACAAATGCAGAGTTAGGAATTGCCACTGCCAGGAATCTCTCTTTCTCTTTATGCTTAAAACTTCACAGATAAAGCCATCTCTGAACTTCTTTTACCTCAGCACATTGCTGCTTTCACTGATGTATGCAAAGCCTGCTCATTATTCCCTGTGTCTCATGGATGTCCCTGGATCTTAGTCTGGTTCTCTCCCACAGGATCAGGTTCCAGTTACTCTATTCCAGTCAAACCATGGCCCTGGTGTAGGCATGTTCACCTCATGGTAAACAGCCTGTCAAGAAAAAGTGCCCATCCAAATTATGCTTTGAAATCATGCTAGCTGACACACTGAAAGAAAAAAAATACCTTCAGCTGCATAAAAGAGAACACCTAACAATGATTTAAACAAATATGACTTTAAATATATCCGAAGGTTGTATCTCTTCTCTCCTAAGAGTTGTTACTTCCTGGTCACAAATGATTGTTTTAGTTCTGAGCATCATATCTGCATTTAAATCTCTAGATCTGTACAACTACCCTCTATGTTTCTAATACTCAGTTCATTTTTTACTTTTATTTGTGAACAGTCATTAAATTAAATTATTGGCATTATGAAAGATCATACCTTTTTATTTAAAATCATATATACATAGATAGGCATAAAATATCTGACAATTTTATGATCATATTGTTTTATATTTCCTATATACTAGACATCATAATTCTTAAGACAGAAAATGTGGTGTTATTAGTTCCTATTTATCTTCACATAAAAACGTCCACCCACATTTTAATTGAAGCACTGAAATAGTAAAATAGAAAATATCCTAAAGTGATCTGCATCTGAACTCATGTAAGTATATCCACCTATATGTTTTAAGCAACTCTCATTACAATGCTAACTTACAGGAGGACAAGTTCTCTTTCTTTATTTTGTCATTTCATCTTAAACACCTAAAACCTGGCAACCTAAAATCTGGCACAGTGTCAGCTTTATTTTAAAAAGGAATTAATCATTCATCATTTTTCATTAATGTTTTTTTCATTGTTCTCCTCAAAATTCATTTGTTGGGTTTGTTTACAAGTTTATGTATTAGAAATAGCAAGTGGGTTCACTTGTTTTATCTTGATATTCTTTTGCAGAATTATTTTTGGAATAATAACTGCTACAAATCTAACTGCTATGAACAAAAAATAAATATAGTTCAAGGATTTCCTGACTTTGAGATATTATGTTGCTACTTTTGAAACATTAAGGCAAATCTATGCACTACTTTCTGGCAGACACAGTCCCTAAATACTGAACTTAACATAATATATTGAAAATTATTTGAGTTGAAACATGGTAAGGTAATATTCATCTTAATTTTTATTATAAACAAAAACAGTGTGAATATGCCACATGTGAAGAGAGAAAATGATTTTTCACATCCTGCATGGCATGCTAATTTTCAGAATGAAAAGATCAGGCATTCAAATATCCTCTTTGAAATCTTCCTAAAGAGTAGAGGAAACTGTGGACTTAAAGTAGAGACCATTTAAAAAAAAAAAAAATACTGACTGAGCATGTTAAGACTTTCTTCTCCGTGCCATTTTTAAGCATTTTCTACTTATATTCAGCTTGTCTCATTTTCTAGCATTTTCTGCTTATATTCAGTTTGTCTTAGTTTGACTTAACAAAATTCTAGTGGAACCATTTTCTTTCAAAACACTGTATTAGAGTCATCAAGAGATCTCCTGCTGAGCATCCTCTGGAAAGAACAAAACACTGAATAGGCTGAGAGAGCAGTGAAGATTTGAAAATTCATACTTAAATAATTGTACAAAAACAAAATTTGCCTTCAATAACTGCTGAGAAAAATGATACTCTCCATATTATTATAGTGTGGTCTCATTTATTAGCAATAACACCTGCTTTAAGAACCATCAAAAAGCTAGGCATAGCAAACAAGTAAAGAAACACTTCAAAATAAACTCAAGTGAGAAACATTCAAACTCGAGATTTCTTCTAATTGGACATTATCATGATGTTGTAAAAGCTGGTTTTCCATGAGGGTATATGTTTAGGATTGTGAATTCTCAGTAACATATGGTTGAGAATTTTGAAATTGGAGTTTCAGAAGGGACATCACTGTCATAACACAGTTGTCATGCCTGGGGACTATTTATTAGGCTGGTCTTTTCTTTCTCTTTCTCACAGCAAAATATTCGTAGACTTTCATGAGTAGAAATTGGTTAGTAGATGTTTAATGAACAACTGCTCATATTTTGTGATGGCTTACTGTGGTTTAGGAATTCCTTTGTGGAAAGCTTTACATATGATTCCCATAAATATCCTCATATGGGTATCTTTTGCATTGTGTGTATTAGAAAACTGAAGTGCCAAGTTATAAAGCAAAGTCCCCACTGCTTATGACTGCATCAGTGGAGAGCTGAATCCAGCTCTGAACTCTCAATTTCAGCTCTGTAAAAATAAATTATTTCCAAATTCCTAAATAATTCTAGGAAATTTGAAGTTAGGCAAAAGAGAGATATTTTTTAAAACAGCGGTCTACCTTTGGTATAGATGAAGTCTTCATCTTCTCATGCATTATGTCTTCTCAGAGAAGACAATCATACAATAGAGCTAATGCTCATTCATATAGAAGAAGATAGACATATAAAATGATATAAGTAATCCAACAACCAATAACACTGGGAAGTACCAAGTGGCTTAGAACAGCAGCCTTCTGCAAAAACAGATTAGCGTTATAAAACCGAATAGATTATGATGTAGAAAGCCTCTGTTAAGTGCAATTTTGCAGCTCTTTCAGCTTTCAAATCCAGTAAGTATACATATATACCTTGGGAAGTGCCATTGTTATTCTTTATGGAACAAGACTGAAAAGTTCTCACTTCCAATTCATATCATTTTAGAGAAGAATTTTTCCTATCTACAAATGGAAGGAAGTTGCTGTAGCTAAAAGTCAGGTCCATTTTTATAGCAGACTTCTTATTTTACCTTTTACTGATTTCATATAGGTATGAAGGAAGAAGCTATTTTTTCTCATACTCTTACCATGTATTAAAGGAATAAGTAGAATCCATGTTACTTTATGTGTCACCTTAGAAATGATTTATTATCAGAGCAACCTGAAGGAGATTTAAGTGAAGTAATTCTAGTCGACTTAAAGGCAGAACATATGGAATAACTTTAAATTTATAAGTTTTCTTTCCTCACTATATCAATCAAAGAAAACACAGTAATAATCCTTTCCTTTTTAAATATTTATATTCCACTTCTAAAGGATCCCTACGAATAGAGCAACTTACATGCAAAGTTCAGCATCAGCATTCTCAAAATACCCAAAGCGCCTCATAGTCTGCAGAGTGTGAAGCCTTCCCCTTTACTGGAAGAATCAACAAAAATCAAAATAGCAAAAGTTTCTCAGAGCTAAATGTGCTAGATGTTGTTAAGAAATGTGGTAATTAAAAATATTTTTTAAACTAATACCTTTCCTTTAGAAGAGCCTCCAATCTAATCATGATTGTGGATGAGTACACTGTGTCTTTTCTTTTTTTTTTTGTTATATGACGCTGAGTTCTTCTGATTTTCCTATCAAAAAGGTCATTTCTGGCTTCTTCCTTCCTTCATTATGCTTTTTGCTTCCCACATATCAGTACTTGATTTTCTTCTTGAATTTTCACTCTCCTGGAGTAATGTTGAGTGCCCCCATTACAATTCTATGTACACAAATGTTAAGAACAAATCCAAACCTCTCTGAATTTCATCCCCCAAAGTCTTAGAGCTTCACAGACATCACCACATGAATAGCTTATCAGCTTCCCATTACCAGTTTATTCAAATGAGCTCACTTTAGCCTTGTTATGTTACATTTCCTTCAGTTTTTCCACCTCCGTTATGTTTCCAACTTTCTCTCAAAACTGAGGCTCCATTCTTGATCTTTTCTTTCAATTTCACCCATAGCCTTTTCCACAATTAAAATCCTGAGTTTACTTTGTACTGGCTTCTCTACTTCCATTGCACACACCCCAATATAATTAAATAGTCTTTCACCAAAATATTACTTTAGTCTCTGATTGACCTCTCTGTCAGTCCTTCTCAGATATTTTAATAGCTTCCTATTGTCTATTATAATTGCTCAGCTGCTGGTACTATGATCTGAAGAATAGTGTCTTAAACAACACAGAGAGGTGTTTCCTTTCATTTTTAAGTCTGGACTAAGTCCACAGGGAGAACAGGGGCTCCAAAATGCCATTAATACCTCAACCACCTTCCATCTTCCTTTCTACTGTGCTACACGTAGAGTATAATTTCAACCCTCATTGCAGCAACATGGTGGCTATCACCACCTCTTGCTTTCTCTTTGCATCCTGGCTACTTCTGGTGAGTGGCTTTCTCTGCCACGTGCGCTAATCATGATATACTGAAGCAACGGAGTCAAGTGACCATGGACAGAAACCTATGCAACCATTAACCAAAACAGCCTTTCCTTTAAAAAATTGCTTTGTCTCAAGTATTTGTTAGAGTAATGAAAATTTGCCACTCTCAAAATAGGTTTTGTTAGGAGGAGAAAATGTGTAGGCATTTAAAAGGTAACTGGCCTTATCTAATGTATTTTAGCAAAAATAATCTAAGGTGTTACCAGCATGAAGATTTTCATGAGTATTCATGCATATATGGCTTTTTCTGTTTGTTTTTTTTTATATCTCCCATTGCATTAATTATTGAATATAAATAAACCTGGAAATTAATAAAGCAATAGTTTATTTATTTGTTCACTTTAAAAACATGTATTTTTTTATGTTTAAGAAACTTAGAAAGAAGATAAAAATACAAAATCCTTGTCCTCAATAATATCACAGAGTATGGTGAGTGAGAGTGAAAATGAATAGATAATTATAATGTAACATATATAATGTGAAAATTAGGCCAGGGTTCTTAAGTGTGGGGTGGTCTTGGAGTCACAAAGAAGTATTGTTAGTTTGGAGTTACAAGAGTAGATTTATGAAAAATTATATATATATATATATATATATATATATATATATATATATATATATGTATGTTTGAAAAGTATTCAAACTTTTCTCTTCACTACACTAAATCGGGGCTAATCTTTGTATATATATATATACCATGAAGACAGTTATTATACACTTATATATAGCACTACACCTGACACACCATGAGTATTCAATAAATATTTGTCTGTAAAATAAGACTTAGCAAAGCAAAGAATGGGAAAGTATATGGAAAACATTCCAGCCTATGGAATGCTAAGTTATATAAAGGGTGTTTGGATGTTCAGATAAATTCAAGAGCTTCATATACTTGACACATAGAGCCTAACACATAAGGCTTTTCTTAAAGAAATATGCATAAGTTGAGAATAGGTAGGCTGAAAGTCATGAGAAAGTTTCAATAACAAGCAAGGATATATGATTTTCAGCCTAAAGGTAAAGTTCTCTCCTTGAAGGATATTAAGCAAAGCATTAATTAATATGATTTATTCTCCTGAAAGATATTTTATGGCAGAGTTAAAAATTACTTGAGGGGCATTTAAGGTGGGAAATAGAGGTAATATTGGAGGCACAATAACCAATAAACCATAGAGATTCTGAAATAAGGCAGTGATAGCCATGGAATGAAGGAGGAGAAAGGTAGTGGTCTTCATTCCATCTGCTCTTTTCCTACCTTTATACAGCACCATGGTTTCTCTTAACTCTGTGGCATCCCCTTTATTTTCCAATTTATTTTTCATCTCTCTTACCTACCTAGTGTTGTATACATTTTCTAAGATCTATGCAAACATTTCTGCCCAAACTTTTCTCTTCCCTACACTAAATCTGGGCTAATCTTTATAAATCTCTCAAACATTTTATTTTATTTTTCTTTTGAAGAAATTACTTATAATAATGTAAAAGTAGTATATTTTACTGATTCTACTACATTTCAAGACACTTGAACATACGAATTGTGTTTTACTCATTTATTTCCCCACATTCATGAACAATATCAAACATATTATGAGCAACTAGTACATGCTTGACAATGAAGAAAGACAACATGATTGCATGATGTGCTGTACCAGGGAGCTCTGTTGTATGATTGAGCTAGAGCTAATTCACTTGTTTACTTGGTAATCTTGTCAAGCAATCATCTTTCTGGTCAGCAGTCTGAGAATGTAAGATCATGATGCTGTTCTCAATTAATTTCTTAAAAATACTTTTTAGTTGTAGATGGACACAATACATTTATTTATTTATTTATTTATTCATTTATTTATTTACTTATATGTGGTGATGAGAATCAAACCCAGTGCCTCACACGTCCTAGCTACGGCCTAGCTACAAACCCAGCCCTCCTCAATTCAGTTTTAAACAAGTGATTTTTAAACACCAAACTGTGAGTCATTATGCTCAGTTTTGGGTAAACAAACATAAATACAACATGGCTCTCACCTCAAGAAGACTTCAATAGAGGGCTGGGGATGTGGCTGAAGCGGCAGCGCACTTGCCTGGCATGCGTGCAGCCCAGGTTCAATCCTCAGCACCACATACAAACAAAGATGTTGTGTCCGCCGAAAACTAAAAAATAAATATTAAAAATTCTCTCTCTCTCTCTCTCTCTTAAAAAAAAGACTTCAATATAGAGTGGGAAATATAGGAAAGGTGAGGGTCAACAGAGAGGAAAAAGAGAGAAAGGGAAAATGAGCTCTATCAAATAAATGCCAGAAAGGGGAGTATGCAAGTGTTAGTAAATTCATGTATTGAGAAAAATGAATGGGATTTTTCTAGACAACCAAAAGGGAATAGCATTTTTTGTCAGAGAAAGCATCAGAAAGTGGGAGAGGGCCACAATCGTCAAAAATTGCTGTATGTCAACTGTGATCCATGTATGATGGAGAGAATGAAGAAGCTTGGCAGGAACAGTGGACAAATGCTAGATTTTTAATGACTGTTAGGTAACACTAAGGTGTTGAATTTTGTTATAAAAGTCATGGGATTTTGTGATATTTATGTTTTCTAGGTGAATGTGAGGTCCAAGTTGTTGGTATGATCATATTTGTTAAATCAAGGTGACTTCTCTATAGTATTTCTTATTAATCCTTTCTGCCATTTCTAACTCCTTCCCAGAACATTATTTTACCTAAACATACAAATATTAATACAGTATTAATAGTTACCAGATAACCCTGTTTTCATTTCCTCAATTACACAAAAATGAATTTTTTAACTGAGGATGTGAGTGTATTTTCTGATAAAGAATCTTCAAAGTGCATCCTCTCTTTAGTTGCCTATCATCTGAATGTATTCTCATTCTTTGGTTTTGTTTTGTTTGATTTCAATTTCAAATCTTTGAAGAACACATGTGAACTCTCTTCTAGAACACCATGTACTTGTTTTTTTCTAATAATTTTCTCATGATTGAATTAAATTTAAAATTTCCCAAGAAAGACACATTGATAACATTGAGTATATGATATGCAAAATATAATGATACATATTGAAATATAATTTATATATGACCTTTTGATTTGTGTTTTGTTGTGATTCTTTCCCTTTTTAACAATTTTTTTTAAAACCTACTATTATTTTTGCTTATAACTTAGTTTCCCTATTTCTAACCACTGAAAAGTGATCTTTAGTGGACTGCACTTTTCCATATATTATTTCTGAATTTCTCTAGTGACAGTCAGGCTTAATCTAATTCATGATGACCAAAGAATGTGAATAATTTGTGTTCACTTGTCAAGAATATAGTATTCAAACAGAATAGTAACATGATGTGCATTTTTCAAAGATCATACTTGTGCTAGTATAGTTCAATTAGAGGAAAAAGAGTGGAAGTTGGTAAGAAGTTAGGGCTTAAATAACAAAATGTAGCAGAGACATGAGAACAAGCTGGATTACAACAGCACTAATATTTGCCATGTTAGGATGGAGATGAATGGACATGAGACGGAATCAAGCCAGGCACCTATAATCCTAGTAGCTGGGAGGCTGAGGCAGGAGGATCCCGAATTCAAAGCTATCCTGAGGCCCTAATCAACTTATCAATTCCCTATTTCTAAAATATAAGAAAGGGCTGGAGTGGTGGCTCAGTAGTTAAGCACTCCGGAGTTTGATCCTTGGAAAAAGAAAGTTGAATTAAAACAATTATATTTAAAGGTTTCAGCATTTGGGAAAGAACATCCATTTTCTTTTATCTTTCAGACTCCTTTGTATAGTTGAAAAAGAAACTAGTATTGTGAATGAAATTCTCAGGGGATAAAAGGACATAAAATTAACTTTATCTGTAGTATTCTCTGATATAAGGAGTCTGATTCATAGTGGGAGTAGGGAAGTGGAGCATGGGAGGATAAGACAAACAACAGATAGGGCAGAGGAGTAGGAGGGAAAGGGAAGGGGCAGGAGGTTTGCAAGGATAGTGGAATGTGATGGACATCATTATCCAAAGTACATGTATGAAGACATGAATTAGTGTCAACATACTTTATATACAACCAGAGATATGAAAAAACTGTGCTGTATATGTATAATAAGAATTGTAATGCATTATACTGTCATTTATTTTTAAAAATCAGTTAAAAATTAACTTCCTCAATCATGAACATACTAGGATCTGTTTTAATTCTGGGGGAAATAAATAACCATGGTAAGGCAACAGAGAAGGATGAGCAGGGAATGAGAAATGCCTCTTAAACTAAAAGAGCAGTCTGAGCTTTTAGGATGGGCCACAGAATCCTTGCTGATGCAATTAATTTTGCAAAGTCCAGCAGTTCTTTCTTTATTCCACATACCCCATGAATCTAATTCTGTGCTGGTCAGCCTGCTGTCAATGTGACAAAATACCTGAGATAATCAGTTTTAAAGAATGAAAAGTTCTTTTTGGTTCATGGTTTCAGAGGTTTTACTCTATGGTCAGTTGGCTTCCTTATATTGAGGCCTGTGACAAGTTGAATATCACTATGTTTTCTTTTCAAACTGGATCATTTCAATTATCTTACCTTACATTTATTGATCATTTCTTCTATCTATTCAAATCCATTGGAGACCCTTTTGCAATTTTTAGTTCTAAAATGGCTTTTGGGGCAGGGTCTTTTGTATCTTCTGCTTATTTATGTTTAAATTTTTTAATCCAATATTTTCTTGACTTTGTTCACATCTTCTATTAGTTTTTTTAGCATATAAGACAGTTATTTTAAATCCTCTGTCTAATAAAGCAGAATACTATTGAGAGGTGGTGGAACCTTTTGGAAAAGACACCTAATGGAAGGAAGTTAGGCCACTGGAGAAAATAATCGTTAAGAACCATCTAAATTCAGTGAGTGGAAAGATATGGCAAGCATTTAAGAGGTTCAACCAACTCCAAGGAGAATAAATTCAAAGAGATTCACTCTAAGACACGTTATACTCAAATTGTCAAAGTCAAAGACAGAGACAGGGAATCTTGAAAGCAGCATCATATAGAATGGCTCTCCAATGAGATGATCAGGGGATGTCTATACAGAAACCTTGGAAATTATGTGGAACTGGGTTGATATATTTAAGCTGCTGAATGAGAAACAGTAAAAATCAAAAAACACCAAGAACCTTTAATTTGGCAAAACTCTTCTAAACGGAGAGAATAATTAATACCTTCCTAAATAGGCAAAGTCAAAAAACAAACTAATAAAAGGAGACAATACAATACAACTAGATCTAACATGCAAGGTGTTCTGAAATGAATCCTTCAGGTTTAAATAAAAAATGGAAACAAAACTCAAAACTCTATGAAGAAATAAAGATTTGAGGTAAAGGTAAATACATGGGTAATTATAAAAGTCAACATTCGTGTAATTTCAGTTTGTAATTTTATTTTTTTCTACATGGGTTAAGAGATAAATGCACAAAAATTATTATCATATATTTTTGGTTATACAATGAACAAAGAAGTCACTGATAGGGGTAAAAAGTTGACATATAGGAGCAGAAGTTTTATATGTTATTAAAGTTAAACTGGTATCAACTTACATTGTTTTAACGTGATATTAAATATAATTTCTATGTTTGCTATAAAGAAAGTAGCTCTAAAATACACACAAAAGAAAGTGAGAAGGGAATTTCAAAACTTTAATGCAGGAGATCAGTTAAATATAAAAGAAAATGATAATGTCAGAAATTAGTGACAAAAAATATGACTTCTATAAAACAAACAAAAATTATAGAAGTAAATTCCCCTTATAACTAGTCACGTTCAATGTAAATAGATTACATTTTTAAATTAGAACACAAAGATTAGCAAGATGGATGTTGAAAATAATAAAATGATAAGCTATCTACAAGAAACTCAACTTACAACCAAAGACAGCAACTGGTTGACAGTGAAAGGATAGAAAAAAAAAATCTATACAAATAGTAACCAAAAGAGAGAATTAGTAGTACTAATATTAGTTAAAATATACTTTAAATTAAAAAGTTTATAAGGAAAATAGAGATATTATGTATCAATAAAAGGTCCAATGCAGCAAAAATATATAACATTTAGATGCAGTGGCTCAGGCTTTTAATCCTAGTGATTTGGGAGGATGAGGTAACAGAATCACAAGTTCAAGTCCAGCCTCAGCAATGTAGCAAGGCCCTAAGCAACTTAGTAAGACCTTGTATCAAAAATTGAAAAAATAAAAAGGGTTGAGGATGTGTCTTAATGATAAAGTACCCCTGGGTTTAATCTGAAGTACCAAAAAAGAAAAAATATATAAAAATTGGAAAAAATAATGTACCTAATAAAGCCATTAATAAGTCTGATGCAGAGTGTGATGCTATTGAAGAGAGAAATATAAAATTCTATAACAAAAATTTGATAATTCAATACCCCACTATTCGTTATGGATAGCCAAATAGAAGGTGAGTTGAAAATAAATAAATTAATTAATAAGTAAGTAAGTAAGTAAATAAATAAATAAATAAATAAAGGGCTTGCTGGGCATGGTGACTCAGACCTGTTATCCCAGCTACTTAGGAGACTTGAAGCAGGGGAATTGCAAATTGCAGGCTAGTCTGGGCAATTTAGTGAGATTTTGTTGCAAAATAAAACAGGCTGACAAAGTATCTTAGTGGCACAACACTTTTGGGTTTAATCTTCAGTATTTAAAAAAAAAATCAAGGTCTTAAATAACACAATAAACCAATAAAATATAACACATAAATATAGAACACTTGACTCCACAATAGAACACATATTCCCTCAAGTGTACGTATGGTATTCTCTAAAATAGAGCATATGTTGACCACAATTAAGCCTCAATGGATTTAAAGAGATATATATCATGTGAATAGCTTTTTCAACTATGATGGGATAAAACTAGAAATAACTAAAATGGTTACTGTGCTACAGTTAGATTGTAGCAAGAAGTTCTGACATGTTATTGCACAGCAACAAGACTTCAGGTAACAGTAAAATATTGTACATTCAAAAAGGTAGAAAAAAGCTTTTGAAATTTTTCATTATGGGGAAATGGTAATTTTTTTTCTTTTTCTTTTTCTTAGTTTATTATAGGTATTTATAATTGTGGAGTTCATTTTGACATATTCATAAATGCATATAACATAATTTATTCTATTTCAGTCCCCAATATTGAAATACTTCTATTAATTTAATTTTAATTGATTCATTATAGTTATACATAAAAGTGAAATTCATTTTTTATATATTCATATATGCCAATAACATAATTTGGTCAATTTCATTTCACATATTCTCCCCTTTTCCCATTCTTCCCTCACCCTTGATTTTCTTCCTCTAGTCCACTGTTCTTTCTATTTTCATGAGATTCTTCTTACCCCTTCTTTTATTTTTTAATTTCTTATTTCTAGCTTTTACATGTGAGAGAAAACATTTGACTTTTGATTTTCTGAATTTGGCTTATTTCAATCAGAATGTTCTCCAGTTCCATTCACCTAACAGCAAAGGGCATAATATTAACCTTTTTATGGCTGAATAAAATTCCATTGTGTATATATACCACATTTTTAATTCAATCATCTCTGAGGGACACATAGGCTGGTGACCTTACTTGGTTATTGTGAATTGCCCTGCTCTAAACATTGGTATGCATGTATCATTATAATATGCTGAATTTAGTTCTTTTGGATAAATATCAAAGAGTAGTATAGCTGGGTCATATGGTGTTTCCATTTCTAGTCTGTTGAGGATTCTCCATACTACTTTTCAAAGTGGTTGTACTGATTTGTAGTACCACCAACAATGCCTAAGTGTACCTTTTCCTCCACATCTTCACAAACATTTGTTTTAGTTCTATTCTTAATGGTTGCCATTCTAGCTGGACTGAAATGAAATCTCCGAGTATTTTTGAATTTTAGTTCCCTGACTTCTAAGAAGGTTGAATATTTTTCATGTATTTGTTGGCCATTTGCATTTCTTCTTTTAAGAAATCTTGGGCTGATTCTTAGTCAGCTTTTCATGACTGTAGCTAAAAGCACTAACAAAAACAATTTAAAGGAGGAAAGTTTATTTTGGCTTATGGTTTCAGAGTTTTAGTCCTTGATTGGCCGACTCCATAGTTCTGGGCCTGAGATGAGATAGAACATCATAGCAGAAGGTGGGGAAGAGGAAAGCAGCTCAGGACTTGACAACCAGGAAACAGAGAAAGCTCTGCTCCTTAAGGACAAAACATAAACCTCACAATTGTAACCCCAGTGACCTGCATTCTGCATCCACTCCTTACCTGCCTAGAGTGATTGCCGTATCAGTAGATTAACTGATCCACTGATCAGGTCACACCACATAATCTAATCATTTCACCTCTAAACTTCTTGCATTGTCTTACACATGAGCTTTTGGGGAACACCTCATATCTAAACCATACCATGTTTGCATTTTATCATTTATTGTTTGGCTTATTGAGGGGCTGGTTGCAGCTTTTTGAATTACATATCTAGAAAATATATATTCTGAATATTAATCTTCTGTCAGAATAGTAACTGTCAAAGATTTTCTCCCATTCTGCTCTTTCTTCGTTGCTTTTATGTGTTTCTTTTGCTGTGAAGAAGCTTTTTAATTTGAAGTCATTTCATTTACTGATTCTCGGTTTTATTTTTTTAGCTTTAGGGCTCTCATCAGAGAATTTGGTGCCTGCACCAATATGTTGTAGTGTCGACCGACTGATGCTTTCAAAAAGTCCTAGCAGTTGCACTGTTTCTGGTCTGATTTCTAGAACTTTCATCCATTTTGAGTTAAGTTTTGTGTAGAATGAGAGATAAGGAATATAGTTTCATTATTTTACATACGGATATCCAGATTTTCTAGCATTGTTAGTTAAATTGATCTTTTGTAAAGGTTTGAGGAGATAAATGTTTACCCTGATTTAAACATTACACAATATACACATGTGTTTACATGTAACACGGAACCCCATTTCCGTGTGTAGTTTTTATGCTTTATGTATCAGTTAAAAAATAAACTGAAAAACAAAGGAATTAATAATGAGAATCATGGGAAATTTTGCAAACTTGTGGATTCTAAACAACACATGTAAACAACCATAAGATCAAAAAATGGATCACAGGAAAATTAGAAAATAATATGAATGAATAAAATTGAAATACAACATACTAAAATATGTAGGATACAGAGAAAGCAAAAATAAGAGGGACATATATAAATATGAACATATTAAAAATTAAAAAGTTCTGAAATCAATAGCCTAGCTTTATAATTCAGGAAAAACAAAAAATGTATAAAAAAACTAAGTTCACAATTAGCAGAAAGATCTAAGTAACAATTACTAAAGTAGAGAAATATAAAACAAAAACAATAGAAAAAAATTCATGAAATAAAAAATTGGTTCTTTAAAAATTTTAACAAGATTGGCAATCTCTGCCTAGATTGACTAGAGCACATAAAACTGGCTAAAACCAGGAATGAAAGTGGGAATCTCACTGCAGAAATATAAAGGATTATTAGATTATTATAAAAAATTATATGCCTCAGATTTGTATGCCTTAGACAAAATGGACAAATTCTTATCCACACATAAAAAAATGATCATGAAGAAATTAAAATCCAAAAGTTTCATAACTAATACAGAAATTAGAGTAATAATGAAAAATTTCCTGAAAAAAATGGTCTCTGCACCTGATGACTTCACTGATGAATTTTACCAAATATGTAAAAAAAAAAAAAAATAACTAATACCAACCTCTGAATCTCTTCCAAAATAATTGAACAGGAGTGGTTTAGGTAGGAGGTGTCCCCCAAAAGCTCATGTGTGAGATAGGACAAAAAGTTCAGAGATAAAGTGATTGGGTTAGGACAGCTTTAAACTAATCAGGGCATGAATCCAGCAGAATGTATTACCTGGGTAGTAACTGTAAGAATGTAGGTTGTGACTAGAGAAGGTAGGTTCCTGGAGGTGTGCCTCTGGGATATATGTTTGGTCCCTGTTGAGCAGCTCGCTCTCTCACTACTTCCTGTTTCCATGTTGTTAGCTGCTTTCTTCTGCCATACCCTTTCTGCTTTAATATTCTGCCTTACCTTGGGCCCGAAGTAATGGAATTAGTCATCTATGAATTGAGACCTTTGAAACCATAAGCCCCAAATAAACTTTTCCTCCTCTACGTTGTTCTTGTCAGGTCTTTTGGTCACAGTGTTGAAAAGCTAAAATATTTTCCAGTTTCATTATGTGAGGAAAACTTCACTGTGATACTAAAGCTAGATAATGACACTACAAGAAGTAACAGATCAATATCTCTGATTAAAATTGATGTAAAAACCCTTAAAAAAATTAAAGTTAATGTACTCAACACAGTGTGGTAGTAGCATAAAGACAAGACCATTGGGAAAAAATAGAAAGTTCAGAAGTAAAACTCAGCATATGTGGTCAACTAATGTTTTGATAAGTATGTTAAGACCTCACAGTGGGAAAAAAATATTTTCAATAAATTGTGTTGGTGAGTTAACACCCATAGTGCCATGACATTTGTCCCTTGCCTAACACCACATATAAAAAACATTAACTCAAAATGGATCAAATACTTAAATGTAAGATCTGAATATATAAAACTTGTATAAAATATAAAAACTTGTATAAAGCTCCAAGGGAAAATAATAAATTAAAGAAATAATATAATAATAAATAATAATGAAAGATTCATGGCCCTGGATTTGACAATTCTTTCCTTGATGTAACACCTAAAGCAGAGAAAACAAAAGAAAAAATAAGACAAATTGAACTGAATCTAAATTTAATATTTTTCTGCATGGAAGGATACTGTCAGCAGAATAAAAAAGCAACCCACAGACTAGGAATATATTTACAAATCATATACTTCATAAGGTATTAATATCTATGAAACATAGAAAACTCTCCAAACTAACCAAAGAACAAGCAACTTAATTCAAAACTGGGCAAAAAAATGAATAAACATTTATCCAACAAAGATATACAAATGAGACCAATAGATACATGTATCCAACAAATACATAAGCATTTTAGATGTTCAAAAAAAATGATCAGCATCGCTAATCATTAGGGAAATGCAATCAAAACCACAATGAGGTACCATTTCATATTGATTAAGATAGCTATTAATGGGGAAAATAACAGGTTTTGATGAAGATAAGAATTTGGTATCTGTGCAATCATTGCTGGTGGAAATGTAAAATGGTGCTACTGCTATGAAAAATATATGGCAGCTCCTAAAAAATTAAAAATAGAACTACCATATGATCAAGCATTTCTTTTTCTGAGTTTGTACCCTGTGGGAAGCCATCCATGATATACATTAGAATCTTCTCTTGGAATGAACCCAGGGAGAGATAGGCCTGGCACTGAGAACTTTCCGTGCCTCTCCCACAGCAATAGATTGCCCAATGCACATGACCTTTCCCTTATCTCTGCTAGGACAGTTCCTCATAGTAGCTCCAGAGATGGGCATAACCTGTTAGGAACTGAACAGCCCACCTTTAACCTTTTTTTGGAGAAGAACATTCTCTGGAAGGCCTTTGATGTCTCCCAATATAAATCAAGCAGATACAGGTGCCATTTTGCCAGAGGCTAGGTCCATCTGATCAGCTTGCCTGTCCTGCCCCGGCTTTGAAACCACTTTCTGTGTTCTATAGTTTTTACACCATTTTATTTCTCTTAGCTTTTATTTTTTCAGCCAGCCCATTCCACTGAAGGGAACCCCATTCCACGTGGGCTGTGGGTGGGAGTACCCAAAAGAATTGAAAGCAGTGTTTGCTCCTATATTCCCGCTATCCTCTGACTCTGGAATACTAGTGTTTTAATGTAGCATTGTTATCTTGGAATCAATCATCATGGAAAAAGAATTTCTTATGTAAGTCAGTTTTAAAATAACTTTGAAAAGTAAGATGAGGTTTTAACAATAATGAGGAATTGTTTTTACTTCTAATATTGTTTTAGAAAACAGACAGAAGGTGTGATTAATTCACATAATAGAAGTATAGAATAGTCTATTTCAGGCAACGCTGCATATTTTAAGTCAATTAGTTTTGCTATTGCCTCAATAATTAAATTTTACATCTGAATATTATAAATTATTTTATCTATGCCTCAAGATATAATGTTACTATGAATTTGGTATTTGGGGCCATAAGTATATGGAGTTTATGGATCAGAAACACTTAGCCTACTGCCGCAGTCTGGCTGGGCACAAAATCACAAGACACTCAAACAGGAACAAACTTTAAACTCCTGCCAATGTCCTGTATGCTCCCGGGAAAAATGCCAAGCCACACATGCAGCATTCTCCCAGACATGCCACAGGAAATCCCTCCTCCGGAATTCCCTCCTACCACTCTGGAATTCCCCTCCTACCGCACTTCCCCAACCAATGGGAACTCTCCAGGAGTCCCATAGCAGGCCGAGGTGGACAGCAGGGGTCTAATATCATTTGAATGCAGATCTTAACATAATCATATCATCTCAATCGCTTGCTGGCATCACCTTTCAACCAAAAATTCCATGCATCATTACTACTTGGCTATGGCTCTTAGCAGCCTACATTTTCTTCCGTCCATAGCAAGCAAGGTTCCAGAACAGCTTTAATGTCCTCTGCTTGGGCCATGCATAAGGTGTGATTATAGGAAACTGGAAGGTACTGGTTGGCTTTTGAAATCCTTTCTTTCTCAGCCTGGTATCCTGTAGATTTGTAGATTTCTGGACTTCAGCAATGAGTGCATGGTGGCTTCTTCTCTCTTTGACCTCCTGCTTTCTGCACTTTCCATTACTGACACCATTTGCTTTCACTTCTTGATGGCACACTGCTCCCAGCTGCCTGGCAGAAAATGTCAATCTCCCTGCCTCTATTTTCTACTTCTTAGTTATTTAGGACATGACTAAATTGTATGAAGCTCAGGGGAGAAAATTTAAGGAAAGCATTCTATATGAAGCTGACACAGCAGAAAAACTAGAGGCCTGAGAATCAGGACAGAGAGGACACTGATCTGGGCCAAACAACTGTCAAATCCATTCCTTGTAAGCAACATGCTGAGAAGGGTGCTGGAGGGCATCTCAGCGAGGGGCAGCTTTTCACAGAGCTAAGATGGTCTCCATGTGATAACCTCAGATGTCTCTGTGACCTGGTTCTTTTTCTATCATGTAGGTCTGGCCACCTCTATCTGGAAATGTGAGCAAAGCACTCTGCTCTGCTTTGAGAAAAACACAGAGGCAGACCCAAGCAGGAGCTATTCTATTATTTATATAAGCATTCTGATGGCAAATCTAGTATGATCACAGTTCCTATCATGCAGAGAAATGTGTAGTTTAAGGAAGCAAACATCTACTGAGGGGTTTATTAAGTGCCATACCCTGTGGTGACCACAGAGATGAGGGGGAAGCCTGCATGTGCCTGCATAAAAGTGCTTACATCACAGATGGATTGTCCGGCATAGAAACAAACAATTTCAGCACCATATAGCAAGAACTAAGATGTAAGTATATATAAGTGTTATGAAGGGTATTTAAGAAGCATTCAAACTTTTTTTTTTTTTTTTGTACTAGGAATTGAACCCAGGAACAATAATCACTGAGTCATATCCCCAGCCCTTTTATTTTATAATTTTGAAATAGGGCCTTGCTAAGTCCTCCTATTTTAGCCTCTGAGTCAATGGGATTATGGGTATTTGCCACCACACCTGGCTGAACAATAAAGCAAGACTTTTCTGTCTAAAATTCTATTTAAATAAAATACATGTTTCACCTTTTTTTCTTTTAAGACAAAAGAAAAGCATGCTACTGAATACCTTAAAATTGTAAAGGAGTTAGTGTTACTAAAATTCTTGTCTAATTCAGGTAAGCTAGCATCAACATACATGGTTCTCATAGATCTTAATCATTATTTGTAAAATATGAGATCCATTGATTGACATATTTCTGATAAAAAACAGCTAGATAGCATTTTCTTCTTAAACAGAGTCAAATTTATGACTTGTATATAACTCTCTATAACAGATGTTTCAGAAATACAAGAAAAGTTGGCTAAAATTCTATGTTTATCACACATTTAGAAGAACAGAACGTACAGAGATTATGTTAAGAAAGGCACTGAAGCACAAATATTTGTAACTAATGAATCTGCAAATCCAGGAACGCAAGCAATGCTGTCTGTCTTGTTCCCTGATGAACCTTAGCACAAAGAACCATGCTTGGCATGTGTTGTGCACAATAAATTGTCAAATGAATAAACAGCCTGTAATTACAAGTCATAGAGTAGTATCATTTAAAATAGATTAAAACACAGTTTTACTTCATCCCTGGATATTTAGAGATTTATTGCCTAGAATGGTGCTATTTAGTGGGTATAAATTTCAGTTCCTATAATTTAAGAGTTCATCAAGTTTTGCATCTAACATTTTTTTTTAACTACAGCTTATTTCACGACATTACTATAGGTCCCCTTATTCATATTATCACTCCAAGACTCTTCATCCCCTTCACCCCACTGCGACCATCTGAAGTGTATCATTTTTAACATCCTTCAAGGAAAAAAAAAGTTTGGGGGGGAGGAAAAAGGATGTAGGAAATATTATTCATATAAATCTTTCTGGAAAAAGTTGAATACAAAATAGAAGCAAACAGATGTTTAGGGGAAACTATAAATCCTTGAGTATTTACTATGAAATCTAAGGAAAAGTAAAGGTAGAATAAGAATGATAGAATGAAAACAAGTATCATATGTTCTGACAAAGAACAAAGGAAACAAAAGGAGAGAGATTAAGTCACATGGTGATAATAATTTCTAAACCTTTAATAATTGAGCATCAAACATTAAAGTTTATAGAAAACCATAGAAAAGTGTAAGGATAACAAAGTAAATATTAATGACTAATTAATAATATTGGGTAATGAAGAAAGGTTATTAAAAACCCTAAACTGAAAAGATATAAAAAAAATCTATGTAGAAAAATTGTCACCAGTCATAGATACATATGCATAAAATGACGTGAGTAAGCATAGCAAAATCTTAAAAGTCTAAAAAGGTATAAATTAGACAATATAATAGAGATTAAGCCAAGGAAATACAACTTAAATAAATGTGACTAGGTTCAATTCACATATTAAAATGTATATGTATCACAAAGCAAAAATAACTGTTTTAGACAAGCATGATACAGAACAAAGTAACTTCAAAATGTTAAAGTAAAAGTTTGGACAGTTGTATACCAGGAAGATGAAGTAAAACAAAGCAAAAGTCATTCTCAATTGGACAAGGTACAGTTTGAGGTAAAACTCATTAAAGAAACTCAAATTAACAAAGATGTAACACTTATAAGTATTTTTGCAACAGGTAATACAGTAACAATTTTTTTTTTCGTTTAAAAAAAACCTCAGATTTTATTTTATTTTTTTTTAAGCAGGGTAAAACTATTCACTGTGTCTTTTTTTTTTTAAATTAATTTTTATTGTAGGTTGTTCAAAACATTACATAGTTCTTGATATATTTCACACTTTGATTCAAGTGGGATATGAACTCCCATTTTTACCCCATGTACAGATTGCAGAATCACATCAGTTGTACAACCATTGATTTACATATTGCCATTCTGGTGTCTGTTGTATTCTGCTGCCTTTCCTATCCTCTACTATCCCCCCTCCCCCATCCCCTCCCCTCTTCTCTCTCTACCCCCTCTACTGTAATTCATTTCTCCCCCCTTATATTTTTCCTCCTTTCCCCTCACTTCCTCTTGTATGTAATTTTGTATACCCCTAAGGGTCTCCTTCGTAACAATTTTTATAAAGTGGAAAAATTATGGGAAGTAAAAAATACTAAATATATGAAAATTTTAATATTATGAAGTTTGTATTTTTTTATATTCCAAGGCAGATTAAGTGAACAAAAATGAAAAATTCAGAAGACTTATATAACCAGATAAAGATATATTTAACTTTATTCTTAATAATAAAATATATATTACTTTTTTCAGTTGCCCATGAAACACACAGAAAAATGCACCAAATAGAAAGTCACAAAAGAGACTCAATAAATTTCAAATAAATAAAAATAAATGATGAATATATTTTTGCCTCATAGTTCAATAAATGCAGAAATTATATTTTTAAAAGTCAGAGAAAAAATGCTCCTGGCCAAATAACTTAAAATTTTATCTTAAGGAACTGTTGATTCAGAGCTAGGACAAATATAAAATTTGTACATAGAAATTAAAATACAGATGAAATAGTATTCATGGGAATATTCATAATTGTACATTTTATCTTATATTAAAATTTACAATATTCATTCTTGTATACAATAAACATCTGATTGTATAAACATTAAATTAAAAACAAAATATACTGAAAGAAGAAATCTATTAAAAATTAAATGAATGAAACAAACTTTAAAAAAAATTTTTGAAAGTGATTAAAATATTTGAACCTCTAGCTAATGTAAATGAGGCAAAAAATAAGAGAAGCCATAGATATGTAATACAATAAATAAGCCATGGAAAAATGCCGCAGTCCGGCTGCAGCAAAATAACTGGAGGTGACGAACAACTTGTGTAGATTGATACAGCAGGAGTGGGAGCCGTTTATTGTAGGATAAGAGTGGTATTTATACATTCCACACAGCTTATCTAATTAACATAAAATAGATACAGCAGTCAACCAATAAGGAATCTCCACAGTTAATGGCTCACTGGTGTTACTTTACAAACCACTCCCTCTGGCATTTTGCCAGGCGCCATCCTGACTTGTTTACAGACTCTAACAGAAAAAGATTATAGAAAGAGAAAAAAATAGAAATAATGAAAAATTTCTTTAGAAAATTCAGTGAAAATATCTTAAAAGACATCAATAATTTTCAAAATCAATATAATTTATTAAAACAGATTGAAGCTTTAAGTCTCACAGAAGATACAGGGAAATTTGCAAGAGAACTAAATCCCCTCCTTTTCAAACAACTATGTCCCACTGTTTCCACAAGCACTGTAAATAAAGTTTAAAAGAGCAGCTCCACTGTTAATACTCTCCCAAAGCATGAATAAGTGAGCAATACTTCCAAAATTGTTTTGGAAAGCAAATACATTATTGATTCCTCAAATCTCTAAAATAAACTATAGATGAATTGATGTCAAAATTCAAAATAAATGTTAGCATTATAATTCAATATCAAATTGTATAGTAATATAATATGACATCTTAAAATGCAAGTATGACTCAAGTTTCAAATCTTTACTGATATAATTTTATAATATTTAATGTAGCAAAATAGAATTACATAATTCACTTCATTGTGACAAAAAAACACATTTAATATATTTTTGTTGTTAATTGCACACATTTATGAGACTCATTGTGGCATCGCAATGTATGCATTCAATGTACAATGATCAGATCAGAATAAATGGCATATCTATCACTTCAGACATTGTCATTTCTTTGCTTTGGGAACATTAAAAATCCAATCTACCAGGTATTTGAAATATTCAAACAAATATATGAAAAAATGTTCATCATCATCTCTAGCAATTAGAGAAATGCAAATCAAAACTACTTTAAGATATTATCTCACTCCAGTCAGAATGGTAGCTATTATGAAGACAAACAACAATAAGTATTGGCGAGGATGTGGGGAAAAAGGCACACTCATACATCACTGGTGGGACTACAAATTGGTGCAGCCAATATGGAAAGCAGTATGGAGATTCCTTGGAAAACTGGGAATGGAACCACCATTTGATCCAGCTATCCCTCTCCTCAGTCTATACCCAAAGGACTTAAAAACAGTATACTACAGGGACACAGCCACATCAATGTTTATAGCAGCACAGTTCACTAATAGCTAAACTGTGGAACCAATCTAGATGCCCTTTAGTAGATGAATGTATTAAAAACAAATGTGGCATATATACACAATGGAATATTACTCAGCAATAAAACAGAAAAAATCATGGCATTTGCAGGTAAATGGATAGAGTTGGAGAAGATAATGCTAAGTGAAGCTAGCCAATCCCCCCAAAAACAAATGCAGAATGCTTTCTCTGATATAAGGAGTCTGACTCATAGTGGGGCAGGGAGGGGGAGCATGAGAGGAATAGACAAACTCTAGATAGGGCAGGGGGGTGAGAGGGGGCAGGGGTTGGGGAAGGGGGTTAGCAATGATGGGGAATATGATTGATATCATTATCCAAAGTCCATGTATGAAGACCTGAATTGGCGTGAACATACTTTATATACAAAGATATGAAAAATTGTGCTCTATATGTATAATAAGAATTGTAATGCAGTCTGCTATCATGTAGTTAGAAAATAAAATCAATTAAAAAAAGAAATATTCAGTTAATTGTAATCAACCATAGCTATCTGACTGTGCTATCGAATGTTAGAAGTTACTCCTCATGTGTACTTGCTCCCTATACTGTTAACTGTCCTTTCTCCTTGTCTCCCTCCCTACACCCCCTCGTAACCACTTTTCTATTCTTCATTTCTATAACATCAACTTTAAAAATTCATTTAACAAAACTTCAATACTCATTGTAGTGAGAAAAAGCACTTAATATATCAATAACTACTTTTTAAAAAAAACGTAGAACATCATTCTAAGTGAAATAAACAAATGACAATCTAGGGGGAAACATTTAAAATTCACTTTCAGACTTATTTCCTTCAATTGTGGAGCAGGCAATTATTGTCTCAAAACACTTCTGACAGAGGCAAGAACAGAAATTCAGTGTTTTCCACGGCTTCTCACTGCTCCTCACAGCCTCCTTCTGCACTGACCCCAAACCTAGCCTCCAGTTGCAATACCACATTCCCAATACAAAGTAATAAGAGGCATCCTTCAGATTACTTTCTCTCATATCTAGTAAGCAGTTGTGGTTTCTGGATTCCAGACTTCACTCTCCTTCTTCAGTTTTCAGAGTTGGTTTTAGGAAAAGCAGTCTAAGCTAGTTGACCAAATTGACAGTAATCAGCAAGTCATATCTTACTTACATCCACAGGAATTCAATTTCAGTCATCAATGGGTTCCTGCTACTCTAGACTTGTTTAAAAGTTAGCAAGCATGAAGGACATGCCTTAGTAAGGCCTTAGTTTTCCACAGTGATCAGTACAGTGCTTTCACTTTTCCCAGATACAGTTAAGAACACTCCCAACTTTGGTGACTTTTGGGGCCCCCTGAACCATACTTGGGTTCTTTGGTGTATTGCATTGCCCTACCCTTGATTCACACCACCTTTGAAAGTGCTGATTCTGGGAGAGAACTGACAGGCCTCTATGGTTGAGGCCGAATGAGTCTTTCCTCACTACCTGGATGCTACATAGACACTCTCCCTTTGCCATCTTATGTGGTATGCCTAGCTCAGTCCACCCCATGGCTTAGGTTCTAGGAATATACAGCATAGGAATGAACACACAACCTAGAAATGAAAATACTGTGAAGCAAACTCTACTAATAGAAGAATTCTCTAAGGTAACTGGTAATAAAAGATCTTAGAACATGAGAATGGGTGAAGCATATAACACAAAAACACATTAATATATTACCGTGTTTTGTAGTTGTATGTCTGAATATTGGAGAAATGAGTTAAAATCATGCTCAAGAGATTATTTTGAGCAACCATTTTCTTTCAGACATTAGGTTTTATATTTTGGGTTGTTAACCTTACTTCTAGATTTTTTTTTAAATTAAACTTCTTTTTCTTCCCTTTTCTGTAATTATCTAAGCTTCTTTCTGACAACCTTAAGGTTTCAAGCAAGAAATCTGAGATAAAGCCTTAAGATGGAGTTGTGCAAAATGCACTATTGAGGTCATATCAGAAAAATTTAAACTTGGCATTTTATTTTATTTTTAGGAACAGATAATTGAATATAAAAATAAAACATGCCATTGTTTTGGTACTTTAAAAATCAAAGGTAGGTCATTTTATCCATGTTAGTAGCATCTAGGTTTTCATTACCATATCAAGGAGAGGGCATTTTGGAAGGTTTTAGAATAAATTAAAATCATGCAGCATTTTCTAGTTTCTTTAAACATCGTTTTTCTCCATTAGCTTTACTATCCCAAACATTGTATAACTGTGCTTCTTATTGTTCTTTGGTGGAATTTGACAATAAAATTTTACGAGAGGTAAAATATCTAAAAATTTTTGAACTGCATGATTTGTAGAAAACAATTTCATTTGGTTATGTTTACAGAATCCACCTCAGAAGTCTAGAAACACACACTTTTAAGAAATGTATGCATTTTAATAGCTTATTATTTGACCCAAACTCTATTTTGGAGGAGAAGTTGGGAAAAAATGGACTCAGCCAATTCACCATGATAACAAAGTTGTGTTAATGAAAGTGTAAATCTCACCTAGAAAAACTGAAACCAAAATTTTTATATTAGAGCTAAATTTATCCATTTTAGCTATCAATAGTAGTCAATTAATGTAACTGTCAAATTCATACTGATTATATTCATATGCTAACCAATCTTCAGTACATTAATAAAAAGTAATTCCTAATATATCTACATTTAATATAATATCAAAGTTCTTCATAAAAGTTATCCTTTTAAAATATAAGTCAGATCATGTCATTCCTTGTATAAATACCTTCAATATCTCTGAATATGTCTCTGCATCTTGGTAAAAATTCAAATCCTTAGAATGAACTATAAAGCTCACCCCAGATCCTCTCTGACCTCATCTCTTATTTGACCTGCATTATCACCTGGACCTGCACAAGCCCTGCACACTCCCACCTTAGGGCCTTTTCATATTCTGATTGCTCCACCTAGAATGCTTTTTTGCAATGTATACAGTGACTTGTTCCATCACTGTCTTCAAGTGTTAACATTAGGCCATATTCTCAGAAAGGCCATTCCTAAAATATCTGCTTAAGATACAGTGTTCCTCTCAAAGCGTACTCTCAATCCTCCTTACTCATACATTCTGTCATACTATCACCACCTTATGCATTTTTACTTTTTTGATTATTGTTATGGTTTAGATATGTGGTTGTGGTGTCCTACAAAGCTTATGTGTGAGACAATATAAAAATATTGAAAGGTGAAATCATTAGATTATGAGAGGTATAACCTAAGCAGTGGATTAATCCACTGATATAGATCAATTGGGCGAGATAACTGTGGGCAGGTGTGGTGTAGCTGGGGGAAGTATGTCACTGGGGGTGTGCCTTAGGGGTTTACATTTTGTTCTTGATGAGTGGAGTGTTCTCTTTCTCTGCTTCCTGGTTGCAAAAGTCCTGCCCTCTGTCCTTCTTCACACCCTTCTAACATTATGTTCTGCCTCATCTTGGATTCAGAATTATAGAGTTTGCCAACCACAGACTAAGCCTCTGAAACCGTGAGCCAAAAAATAAGTTTTTGCTAATCTAAGTCAGTCTTGTTGGGCATTTTGGTCACAGCAATATAAAACTGACTATAACAATTATTCTCTTTCTTTTCTTCTGTGATGTAAGTTCCAGGAGTATGGAGATTTGCATCTGTTTTCTTCATTGTTGTAGACTAGTGCCACAGATAGTTCTAGCAAACAATATTAACTCAAATGACATATTTGAACATATTTGAAATAACTAAAAAATAAATTGAATATTTCTATTCTAGCCTTATAGTAAATTAAATGTCCTAAAAAGCCTCTCAATATAAAGCTTAGAAATCCTGAATGTAATACAGTAAACATTTCCTTAAATACATGTCAAGCTTTAAAGAAAGCAAAGAATACCTTCCCTGGCTAAAACCTATAGCACTTGTAGCACACACAAAAAATTGCCCTTTCACACTCATACATTGCTGGTGGGACTACAAATTGGTGCAACCACTCTGGAAAGCAGTATGGAGATTTCTTAGAAAACTTAGAATGGAACCACCATTTGACCTAGTTATCCCACTCCTCAGTCTATACCCAAATGACTTAAAATCAGCATACTATAGTAACGCAGCCACCTCAACGTTTATAGCAGCTCAATTCACAATAAGCTAAACGGTGGAAGTAACCTAGATGCCCTTCAATAGGTGAATGGATTAAAAATCTGTGGTATAAATATGTACAATGAAGTATTACTCAGCATTAAAAGAGAATAAAATTATGGCATTTGCAGGTAAATGGATGGAGTTGGAGAATATCATGCTAAGCAAAGTAAGCCAGTTCCAAAAAACCAAAGGCCGAATGTTCTCTCTGATAAGTGAATGCTGATCCATAATAGGGGGTAGGGAGGCATGGGAAAAATGGAGGAACTTTGATTGGGCAAAGGGGAGAGGGGGTTATGGGGGCAGGGAAGATGGTGGAATGCTATGGAGATTATTAGCCTGGGTACATGGATGACTGCACATATGTTGCAATGCTGCATTGTGTACAGAGAAATGAAAAGCTGTGCTGCAGTTGTGTACAAGGAATTTAAATGCATTCTACTGTCATATATACCTAATTAAAATAAACAAATAAATTTATTTTAAAAATTGCCCTTCAACATAACCAAGAATATTGGGCTTTGATTGTTTGTGGGGTGAAAGATGAAACCTGATGACAAGTAGGGATTCCAAATAGGTAAATGGTAGCATGTAAAGCTATCCACTGCCAAGAAAATTTTCTTGTGTTTTTAGTTTTCCAAGCCTAGATAGAGATGAAACAAACAAACATAAAAGCATTTTTACTCTGAGTATAGGTAACAATGATTTTGTTTGATTTCTCACTGCTTACCTGTGTGACCTTGAAGAATCTAATTTTAACTCAGTTCCAGTTGAAAGATATGCCTGCCACATCTGCTGAACACAGTTTATCCTGAGAGAAATATATATAAATCCATACTCAGAGCCAGCTCTGTGAAACCTCAGGAAAATAAGACAAAGAGGTTACTTTAAAGCACAAATGAAAAAAATAAATAAATAAAAAGACACATTAAGTAGAAATAAATCAAATTTAAGCAGTTTATAACTTAAAGACCAATACAGAGAAGACAGGAGGCAAGATCAAAATCTGAAAAAAATTAACTATAAACTTATAATTCTGTATCCCCAGTCAACCCTTTAACAAGAATGAGTAAGATCTAGAAATACTTTCTGACAAACAAAACTGATAATATTTACTACTTATAGGGCTTCAATTAAAATATTTGAATACATTAGCATTATATAAATTAAAATAAACTCAGAAATAATTGCCATACCAAAAGGAATAGTATTAATCAGTATGTGAAACAGTTTATACATTGAACATATAAAATAATAATCACAATGATGAGTTTTATAATTAAAATATAAGATGAGGAAAAATTTTTAATCTGACAGGGATAAGGATTGTGTGGTTGTTATTAAGATTAAAGTATTTCTAAGATCTTCATACCATTTGGGAAAGGAGCAAAGGTAACAATAAATCTTAGGCATTTTCCATACTGATGAATGCATACTTTCTAAGGATTTTAAAAAGAATAAAACACATCAATGGGAGAGTGTATAAAAGAAAAATGAATAATAATCAAAAATAATGCAGCAAATGGTAAAAGAATGAGCAGAGAAAATGCAGTGTAAATGGGAAAGATGAAAAAATAAGAACATAATTTCAAATATATCAGCTAACATAAATGTGAATTGCCTCAATTTATAGTAAAAATAGAGATTATTGTGTAAAATTATATTATCATAGTACTAAAACAAATTATATTGTCATAGTACTAAAACAAATTCCACTTACATGTTATATAAAAGAGTTAAGCCAAAATCAAGAAAAAATTAAATTTAACATTAATTGTTTAAAAAATACGACAGGTACATTCTAAATAAGAATATCCAAGGTGTGAGGTAACATGAACTATATATAAGAGATACCATATATAAATCAAGGAGATAACTGGATAGTGACAAGACTTAAAATTAATCAGATTGATATGAATATTCTGAATTTATATGTATCTCATAATATGCAAGGAGGCAGTTGCATAATATATAAAATTTTAACACAAAATTCTTGCTCAGTAATTGCCCACTGTTTTAGTCAATTTCATTGCCACTGTGACCAAAAGACATAACAAGAAGAATTTTAGAGGAGGAAACATTTATTTGGGGCTCACAATTTCAGAGTTCTCAGACTACAGATAGCAAACCCCATTGCTCTGGGTCCTAGATAAGGCAGCAGAACATCAAAGTGAAAAGCTATCTGAAGGAAAGCTGTTTAGGCCATGGCAACAAGGAAGCAGAGAGAGAGCTCTGGGACAAAAAGAACCAGAGGCATGCCCCCAGCGATCTGTCTCCTCCACCATACCCTAACCTGCCTTCAGTTATCACCCAGTTAATTCTTATCAGGCAATACATCTACTGATTGGATTACGATTTTCATCATTTAATCATTTCACCTCTGAAACTTCCTGCATTTTCTAACACAGGAGCTTTTGAGGGACACCACACATCTGAACTATTAAACCCTCCAAGCAGAAAACAAAAATAGTATATATAGCTTTGCCTTATTTAATAGGCATATGTAGGAAAACACCTTGACTATTATAAAATACAAAGATCATTAGTAAAATTTGACCCATAATTAAGGAATAAAGGTAGCATCAACATATTTTTATGAATTTCCTGAATGTATATCCTGATCCCAACTGAGTGATTAAAAGACTAATAACATAAACACACTTAAAAATAGAAATTTCAAGACATTTCCTAGTGACTCACATGTTAAGTAATACATTACAATAGATAGTAATGATAATATTACATATTGATCTTTGGATGCCACTACTTAAAAGGAAATTTAAGAATAAATCCTTTTATTCAAAAAGAAAATGCCCTAAACTTAGTCTCCATCTTAAGAGAAAGAAGCAGAAACAAAATAAATAAATACAAAAGGCAAAAGATATGCAAACAATGATAATACAGAGAGAACAAATTGATATGGAAAAAAATCACAAAACTGACAATCAACAAAGCTGAACACTGGTTATGCAAATCATTAATTACATGAAAAATTTTATGTGAATCCATAAATGATAGAGAAAAATAATGAAATGATACATAGTCAAAGAAAACAGCAGAAGTTTTAAACAATAAGAGATAGTATGAATGATTTTATGGATATTAACTTGGGAACTAATATGACATAAATAATTTTTTACAAAAGGTATCTAAGCAAAGTAGTTTAAAAAGAAATAGGAAATCACATGTATGTGTATGTGTGTATGTATGTGTGTGTGTGTGTATATATATATATATATATATATATATATATATATATATATGAAGCTAAGAAGGTGAATAAGTAATACAGCCATCTATTTTCAAGTCTCATTTTTAAAGAGGGTTGGTGAGGTGTGGGGGGAAAATGTACACTCATACATTACTGGTGGTAATACAAATTGGTGTAACCGTTATGGAAAGTGGTATGGAGATTCCTCGGAAAACTAGGAATGGAACCACTATTTGACCCAGCCTATCCGGATCACTTTTCGGTTTACACCCAAAGGACTTAAAATCAGCATACTATAGTGACACAACCACATCAATGTTTATAGCAGTTCAATTCGCAATAGCTGAACAATGGAAGCAAGCTAGGTGCCCTTCAACAAATGAATGAATAAAGAAAATGTGGTATGAATGTGTATATATGTATATATAAATATATACACATATATATGATAAAAAATTACTCAGCATTAATAGAGAATAAATTTATGGCATTTGCTAGTAAATGGTTGGAGATGGAGAAATAAGCCAACCCCAACAAATCAAAGGACAAATATTTTCTCTGATATGGGGATGCTAATTTGCAATGTGGGCGGGGAGTAGGTAAGAATAGAATTACTTTAGATTAGGTGGGGGAGAGTGAAGAGAAGGCAGGGGTGTGGGGATAGGAAGGATAGTTTAATGAATTACACATTATTACCCTAGGTACATATCTAACTGTACGACCAGTGGGATTCTACATCATGTATAACCAGAAAAATGAGAAATTATACTCCATTATATATTTTGTATCAAAGTGCATTCTACTGTCATGTATAACTAATTTAAAAAATTTAAAAAAATTTAAAAAACAAGATACACCTCATTTTACCCCAGTTTCACTGTCTTGGTTGTTTTCTACTCTTCTTTCAAGCCACTGTACTATGTATCTAAAGTCATCTTCTTAGGGGAACCAGGTAATTTAGTCTTCATTTCTCAGAAAATGTTATTTTTTTCTGCATATTTTTTCCCATGATTTCAATCAGCTCCTTCCATTTCTTGTTTTTTTGTCCTTTCAATTTTTTAACTTCAAATTTATGATTGAAGATGTTTTTTACTAACTCAAAATCTTTTTACTTGTCTTGAATAAAAGTAGGAATGTTGTAACAAGTTTTGGCTTTACACTTTTAGTTTATTTGTATATTTTAGGAGGGAGGATTATTTTTATTAAATGAAATGTACTGAATCTTGTTTTCTGATGTTTTTTGTAATAATCTATATAGGTTTATTCCATTTCTCCTTTTAATTTTCTTGGATTTTGAATGATTAGGATTTCTGAGTCCATGGTGTTCCCTTCTGTAAATTTAACAAAGCTCACAATCTTCAGTGAATAGTTTCCCATTCGAGGATTCCTGTGCTTTCTGAGTTCATTTCTTGTTTAATTTGTCTTATGGATTTTTCAAGAAATATCAAGGTATGTGTAATAAGGCAGTCACCATGTTCTTTAGCTATAAAAGTCCCTGGGATTATGCTTTCACAGCAAATAAGAGAGGTGTTGGCTCATTCAGGTATCTCAGACCAAGGCAGGACTCACCAAGGGTAGTTTGCCTTCAATGTTACATTGAGAATAAGCCAAGTAAAGGAGATTCATGGTCTAAGAGAAGCATAGAAAATACATTTGAGAAAAGAGTTCCTGCCAGAAAAGATGTCAAGATTAATTTTGATTTATATGTGAAAACAAATATTAATATCTTTACATACCAAGTCAGATATAATTGAGACACAATCAAAATACTTAATTTTCCCATATTCACAAAGACTATCTGAAGTTTGTGAATTAAGGGTCTATTTATACTTTTTAAAACAACTTTTATTTTTCTTATATTCTTAAATATTGCAACTTTATCATATTGAGCTGGATAAATAGAAAAGGGTGGAGGTTTAGCTATAATAATTGTACTAACTATACCACTATATAAAGAGATAACACAGGTAGAGAACATGGGAGAAAAGATAGAATAGGGATCATTCTAAACAATAAAGCCTTTCTTTCAGTACTTTTATTTTCAGAAAGCTTATGAAAATAATTTAGATGTTCTAGGCCAATAATGAATAAAAAAGGAGTTGTTTTGTTTTATTTTACTTCTAGAAATTGAAAACATGTATCCTCAATCCATTTATTTCTCACAGTTTCGGAAGATGAGAAGCCCAAGAAAAAGGTGAATGCAGACTTGGTTCCTAGTGAAGGCTGGCTCTCTGGCTCATAAATAACTGCTTCATATTGTTGTCTTCATAGCTCTGGTCTCTTTTCTTATACATACACTAATTCCATTATAAGAGTCCAACTTTTATGTCATAATCTAAAACTAATCATATCCTAAAGTAATTCTTGCTGATAGAATCACAGTGGCGATGAAGGCTTCCATGTGTGAGATATGAAGGGTCCCACATGTTCAGTCCATATGATGGGGGATAGAGAAATCTACATCTTGTTGCAGTAGTGAAAGTATCATTGCAGAAGAGCCTGAAAAATAGAAGATGTTATTGCAGCCACCTTTGGATAATATAATCTATAATCATGGGGTTTAGATAATTTGAGAATTTGTGGCAGTCTCCAGAAAATTCCTTGAAAATCACTTCAAAGATGCCAGCAGGCATGTTCCTCCATGGTGGTTTCCTGCAGCTTCTGTAATGTCTTAAATTTTTTTTTTAATTAATTTTTATTGTTGGTTGTTCAAAACATTACATAGTTCTTGATATATCATATTTCACACTTTGATTCAAGTGGGATATGAACTCCCATTTTTACCCCGTATACAGATTGCAGAATCACATCAGTTGCACATCCATTGATTTACATATTGCCATACTAGTGTCTGTTGTATTCTGCTGCCTTTCCTATCCTCTACTATCCCCCCTCCGCCCTCCTGTCTTAAATTTTAATGTCTTTAAAAAGGGAAAGATGGTAAAAAAAAAATATATAAAAAAGACAAGGGACATATTTTCCTGACTTTTAGTCCTCTACATCCTCAAAAACTTTTAAAACTCCCACATTAAGTGTATTTCTGTTTAAAATATCTAGATTTATATTTATTTTCCTAGTGAAACCCTAATAGATGACAGGCACCTAAAAAGGTTTTAGTAAACAGAAGCTGAAAAAAGTAATGAGTTAAATTAAATAATTTGCTTTTATTTAAAAATGGTGATGAGCTTATTACTAGATTACTGTTCTTTCCTGTATGATAGTGGCAAAATAATTTCTTAAATTTTCTATCTAGTTTCTTGGTAAGATGTCAATTGAAAGAACAACAATAGTAAAATTGAGTAGTTTGAAAATGGAATTTAAAGGTGAAAATAATGAGTTTAAGACCATAAATTATTTTTTCTAGTATTTACTGCACTGTAGAGTTTATAGAAACAAAACAACAAGATTAAGACCCTAAATCAGTGAAAGCCATGGTGAGAAAAACAGTTTTTATGACTATTCTAAAATCATTTTCCTCTCTTTTATTAGTGCACTTGCTATTTGAAAACAAAACAATTTAGTATCTGGTGAGTAACACAATTATCACACAAACTGGTTGTTTAGTGAGGTTATAGATGGAGTGGGAAAAGAACTCCAAAATCAGAATAGGACAATCTATATGTGTTCACAGATTTCAATATGTCTGCATTTCATATCTTTGATCTTAATTTGCTAGTTGGATTAGCTTTTCTTCTCTAAGAAAATACCCTCTTCCTACCAAAAGAATTGGGTGTGATATTATCTGAAGAAGCTATCATGTCCAGTATTGTGGGTAGAAAACTGTCTCTTAAATATATGTTGAAATCCTAAACACTGACACCTGTAATTAGGACATTATTTGGAAAAGGATCTTTTGTAGAAGGAAGGTTCATTTGACTCACACTTTGAGAGGTTCATTCCATGGTCAGTTGACTCTATAACTCTAGGTGCAAGATAAGGCAGAATATTATGGTGGAAGAAAACAGCTCAAGGCATGGTGACAGGAAGCAAAGAGATATCTCTGCTCTCTAGGGACAAAATATACAATCCAAAGGCACAGCTGCAGTGATCTACCTCCAGCCACACTCTACCTGCCTACGGTTATCACCCAGTTAATCCCTATCAAACAATTCATTATTGATTACTTCACAATTCTCATTGTCCAATCATTTCACTCTGAACATGCTTGCATTTGTCTCACACATGGATTTTGGGGGGACATCTTATATCTGAACCTTAACAGCGTCTTTGCAGATGCAATTAAGCTAAAATGTGGTCAGAGTTATTTAGGGTGGTCCCTAACCATGTCTGATGATCTTCTAAGAAGAGGAAAAGAGACAGACACTGACATAAACAGTGGCCAGGTAAAAATGACCAGGTAAAGACAGATGCAGAGAGTGGAATTATGCTACTACAATGTAATGAACTCTTGGGCTTCCCAGAGTAAGAATAGGCAAAGACACAGTCTCCCCTAGAGGCTGTAGAGGGAGAATGGTCCAGCCAGCAACTTATTTTCATATTTCTAGCTTTCAGACTTGTAAGAAAACAAATTTCTCTTGCTTTAAGCCATCAGGTTCATAAAAATTTGTTCTTCCAATCATAGAAAATTAGTTAATTCACCCTGGGATCCCTTTATTACCTCCTGATATATACTAATGTTGTGTCTCAGTGTACCTGATAAGAATAAATAGAGGACTGGAGTTGACCAGAAGTATCTTAGATACTAAAATTATTGCAAGATTTTGTTCATTCACACTGATAGAGACTTGGAAATATGTGAGGGAATAGATTGATGCAGATGTTAAAGTAGGAAGGAAAGAACGTAATATTGGATATGATCAAATTTATCAGTGTAAATCATCTGAACTAATTTATTGTGACTGGAAATTTTTCCAATTCTGATTTTTCCTACTCAGAAATATGGTGTTTATTTCTTTCCTTTGACCTAATATATTTATATACATCCTAATTTATATACAACTTAATATTATGTTACTTTTGATTCTGGGATGAACAACATCAAGCTTTATGCTTCTAAATATAGAACATTGTTCTTTATGCTTCTAACATGTTATTACATTTTCTTTATTGAAAATGTAATTTAACTTTTTCAGAAATATCCTTAGTGAAACTGTAATACCATTTTTATTTGCTTTGTGTGTTTTTTATCCAGATTTGTGTGGCCCTTACCAAAATATATTGAGGAGGTTTTCTGCTTTTCTTTTGTTCTTCAAAGATGTTGAATTAGTATTAAATTTCTACAGTCTTGAAGACAGAAAAATTTATCATTTACCAATGAACCATCAGGAATTGTGTGAGCATGTGTGTGTTTGTGTATATGTGTGTGTTTGCAGTGAGAAGAAATTGCTTTTAAAATGTTCACTTTTATTTATGTAATTTTGATAAAATAACTTTTATAAAATTATTCATTTATTTGAGTAGAGCTTTATGGATATACTTATGGAATTTTAAAAATTTTCTTAATAGTTTTACAAGTTTAACAAATTTTCTTTTTTATCTGTGGCTAGTCCTTGGTTAAACACATTTTTTAAAATAATATATTTTTTTCTTGCTTAGTTTGACTGAAGATTTATCTTATTCACTATTTACTATTTTATTGGTTAATTTACCAATTTTTTTTCTTGGTCCTTAGTTTTATGCCATTTGTCTATTCTAAATTCTGAACTAATTTATTTTTTCATATCTACTACTGTGAGTTAATATGTCCTGTGATCAATTTTCTGGTATAATTTTAGTATAACTCCACAAATTTGAATACATTTCTTTTTCACTAATATTATTAATGGATCATCTCCGAGTTTGTTTTACTTTATTGATCTAACAATGTTTAAAGAAGATGTTTTTCAACAGTTGGAGTTAAAGTATTTTATTTCTGTATTTTCACTAAATTCTAGTATCAACTAAATTTTTCAAAATATCATTTATACATAAAATTTCAAACTTATTGATGCTTTGTATATAATATATAATTACTTCATATACATCACTTGAGCATATGAAAAAGATGTCCTCTCTATAAAGTTATGGATATTGTATTGTTTAGATTTATGGATTTTATGATTCAGATCTTCTATATTTTCATGCAATTTGTTTATGTAATCTCTAGCGATCATGTGAAGAAAGATATCTTTTATTATCTGTTGAGAACCCCTCTCTCAGTTCATGTAATTTATACTTCACAAATTACATTATTAATAACATTTACTTAATATTAAGTGTAGTAGTCCTATCATTATTTTTATAAGTATCTTTTCTGGGATGAACTGTTCAGCATATTTATAGAATTAATTATTTTTATCTGATACCAGTATCACAAACATGATGTTTGGCTAACATGCCTTAGCTTTTTCTTTTTCATTAAAACCTTCAGAGAAACTTTTTAGATATGCCCCCTTGAAAACTAATCAGTCTTTGCCAGATAGTTGATTAATCAAATAAAACAAAACATAAACTATATTTTCAAGTAAATGAGTTGGTACCATTTACCTGGGTTGTTATGTTGTATTACATTTTTTATCTTTAATTGTGTGATAATTTTTTTCTGTTTTTATTTTTCCTTGGTAATTAAAAGAAAGAGCCTTTGACTATTCTTAACCTGTGTTGGGATATGTGCTTACCTATGAATATCTGTGCATGTATGGGTGGGTTTCTGGGTGTTTTGATTTAGGCAATTTGGAAGGATTATAACTTAAAAAGTTTTTTAATTTCTAAGTGGCATAATTATATTGGGAAGCTGTTGTTTTCCTGCTAATAATTCCTTCATTTTGAAACAAGCGAACTCTGATTTTCTCAAGAGATCAGCACTGTCTCACTCTCAGCCCACATGGTTTATAGGTTGCTGCCTCCTCCTCAGGCTTTAAGAGCAGCACATGGTGATAGGCACATGCACTACAAGGATTCATTGTTCTCCATTTTTGTGTAAGAACATCTTTCTATTATAATAACATTTTAAAGCTATAAAAGAGAAAGTAAGCCAATGTGAATGTCTCTTGAGTGTAAAATATGTATCTTGCCAAGAATCTTTAAGACATGCATTGTTATGGTTTTCCCAGTTGCAGAGTATTTGCATTGATCTTTCTATTTTTCTTATGTCTTTTGTATGAAGTGTAGAGATGCTATCCTGAATTGGGTTACAGTTTATTAAAAAAATGCATTGTTTAACAAAACAATGATAATTAATTCCACTAGACTTTGGAGAGTGAATAATTAATGTAAAATTCTGAAAAATATTCTCTAAATTACCTCCCCAAGAATACACATGAGATAATAATGTCAGTTCAATAGTAGTATGACTATAGTAAAATAAATGTGGGAAATTCCCATCTAGGGATTCACAGTATATTTTAAATATTTTCTTTTTCCTTTTTGTTTGGTACTGGAGATAAACTCAGGTGAACTTTACCACTCAGCTTTATCCAAGCTCTTTTTATTTTTTTTATTTTGAAACAGGGACTGCTTTAGTTGCTCAGGCTATCCTTGAACTTGCTATCCTCCTGCCTCAGCATTTTGAGTTCTTGGGATTACAGGCGTGCACTTCCATGGTTGGCTAAATATTTCCTTTAGTCTCCCCCATCTTTGATGATATTAATAATGTAACTTGGAGTCTCATATGCAAGTGATTGATCTGCCACTGAGCCTTGCTCCCAGGTCAACAGCATATGTTAAAATATAAAATGTTTTATTTTGAAATCCACACACAAGAAGCTTGCTTATTTTTATTAAATTTCATGTTTCTCAAATGGTTTTGATCTAGATATGTATTTGGGAAATATATCTTAACATCTCTAGGTAAATAAATTCCATTTAACTCTGACATATAGTTAAAAGTACAATTATAACAAATTAAGCCATAAATTACTGTCAATATAGGACACTTTGTTTTCTTAAAAATACATAGTTTACAAATATTTTTAATAACATTTTATAGTGGGGTTTTGAAGAGCTCTACTTTTTCATGCAATATGCTCATACTGTAATTCTAAGAGTCAAGAGTGCTTAATTGTTTTTGTGCTGTGATTCATCAATTTTGACTGAGATGCTTCCCCTTTTTTTTTTTATAATGCCTCTTGGAATTGGATCTTCTTTCCCTTGAATATCATCTCTAATTTTCTTTTTGTTGTGGTTCAGATTTTAAATGTGGCCCAAAGACTCGTAAGCTAAAGGTTTGGTTGCCAAGTTTTGGGCATTTGGGGAGCTGGTGGAAACTTTAGTAGGTAGAGCTTAGCTGAAGGAAGTTAGATTACTGGAAACATGACCTTCAAATGGATTTTGTGATCCCATTCCCTTCCTTTCTCTCGGCTTCCTGGCTGACATGATGCGAGCAGCCCTCTTCTGAAAATGCTCCTTTCCATGATGCTTTATCTCACCAGAGCCCAAACCAACAGTACCAAGTGACCATAAACCAAAACCTCTGAAACTGTGAGAAAAAGAAATGAATTTTCCTGACCTTTAAGTTGATTTTCTCAGGTGTTTTGTCATAGGGATAGAAAGCTGATTAACATGATTCTGTCTTATACTACAACTAGCTTGATGAAGAAATTGATGAAAAGAAATCAAGACATAGTAAGTACAAAACAAATCTTCAGTATATCCTCTTTGGAGCTTATGTTCATATCTGAATATTTAAGTGGGAAGAGCAGGAGGACTTCACGCACAGTGTCCTGCTGTGGAGAGTGCCTATCAAAACTAATATCGCTATGGTGCTGCATTTCTGAAATATTTTCCAGAAAATTTCAATCACTAGGACAAATATTGAGAATTGTATAATAACCTTGCACATTGTTATTAAAGGATAATTCAAGAATGGAAGAATAAAGGACTAAAAAGGAGCTATATTGACTTAATTGAAACTCTAATTACAAAGGTATCTCCATAAATGATAATTCAGCTTATTTCCTTTATTTTTATTACTAATCTGGGCTAGGTATTATTTGTTTACAATTTGCAATAGAAATATGAAATTAGAGTGTATCTTTTTCACTACTCAAAAATAAATCACTAAACAGTACTTGAGAATATTAAGGAATATTTCCCCAGAAGTTTTATTATACTAGTGGAGAAACTATTGTATGTGTCTATGAGTGTGTGTGGTGTGTGTGTGTGTGTGTGTGTGTGTGTGTGTGTGTGTTTTGGTGGTTTTTTGTTTTTGTTTTTGTTTGTTTTTTTTTTTACAGAATCAAAGTCTTCTGTGATGATACCTAGTCATGGATTGTTTTTGATACACATTTTTCTCCTGATGTGTTGTATATAAAAATTCTGTCAACATAATTGCCTTTGCATCATATATATATATATATATATATATATATATATATATATATATATATATTTGTAATCAACAAATGAATAGCTATTATTTTTAAGTACTAGAATATGAGTGTTGTTTATTAAGAATACGTTGTATTGATTATAGTTGGCATGAATAGTATACAGTTACAAAATGTAAGTTGTTTGTAAATTGTATTTTTACTACATACAAAAATGATATTAAGAAATATCACAGTAAATAAAAAATTAGAAATGTCTTTCTCTAAAGGAGATGAGATACTAGTATTCATTTATTTATTATACATCATTCACTCATTTGTTCACTAATATATCCACTCAATCATTCAGGGAGCATGTATTAAATATCTGACATATTTCCATGATTATGTGGAACATTATCCTCTCTTATAATCAGGAATAAAAAAATGTATACACTGTCATTACTTATATTGAACATTGTGCTGGGAGTTCTAGCTAGGGCAATTAGTTAAGAAGAAATACTTATAATAAACATCAAGATTTGAAAGGAAGAAGTAAAAGTTTTCTTTATCCACAGATATAAAGATTATGATTCTTTATGTATGTAAAACCCTACTGAATCCAAAATACAATATTAGAGCTAATAAATAAAATTGTAGACCCATAATCATTATTTAAAAAGTCAGTTTTGTTTCTACATGATAGCACTGAACAGTTGAAGATGAAATTGATACAACTCACAGAAGTATCAAGTAGTATAATTAGGAATAAATTTGATAAATGAAGTACATGATTTGAGCATTAAAAATCCACATATTACTGAAAGAAATGAAAGACTATCTAAATAAATGGAATGGCATCCCATGTCTGTGAACTGAAAAACCTAATGTCATTCAGATTGAAATGCTCTATGATTGTTCTACAGATCAGTATAAATCTTAGGAAAATTCCAGCAATTTGTTTTTCCCAAAAATTGACAGGCTAATTTTCAAATTAATATGGAAATTCAAAGACTATAATATCCAAGTCAATCTTGATAAAGAAGAGCAAAAATGGAGTTCCCACTCTCCCTTATTTCAAACTTATTAAAAAGCTACTGTAATCGGGATAGTGTATACTGGCATAGAGATAGGTCCAAATAATCTAGACAACAAGATGGAGAATTCAGAAATAAATTCTCACATTTTATAGCCAATTGATTGTCAACAAGGATACCAAAAGAAGATCCCTTTTTAAAAAATGATGCTAAAGCAAATGACATGGCGAGACATAGAAAGGGACCAGTACCTTATACCTTATGCAAAAATTAACCCATAATAGGTCAGAGACCCAAATTTAAATGCCAAAATCTTTAAAATTTTAGAAGAAAACATTGACTACATCTTTGAAATCTTAATGTATGTAATGTATTTTATGATACTAAAACCACAAACAGCACCAATAATACATATGTATCAATGTTTGTATATATTAAATGTATGTATATATTAAACATTCCTAAAATCAGAAATAAGGCAAGGACATCTCTCCTCCCCACTTTTCTTCAACATTGTACTGAAGTTCTAGACAGTATAATCAGAAAGAATGAAAGCATGTAAAGATTAAAAAGAAAAGAGAAACATTTCCTATTTTCATATGATGTATGTGTTTATGTAGATAAATGTAGCTTTTGTAAATTGCAAAAGATCTACCCCCCCAAAAAAAAACTTTTAGAAATAATAGACTCATTTGCCAAGGTTTTAAGACAAACAGAACATAATATAGACATGAAAATTTCATTGCATTTTCATATTAGATATGAACATATGGACACTGGTATTAAAAATATAATACCACTTAAGATCACTCATAAGAAAATATTATACTCACATATAATTCTAAAGAAAATATGTACAGGTCTTACATACTTAAAATTACAATACACTGATGTGAGAAATCAAAGAAGATGTAAATAATTGGAAAGATGCATCATATTTACAGATTAGAAGACTCAACAGAATAATAATAATCTCAAATTAACACATAGTTTAAACAAAACTTCTATTGAGATCTCAGAAAAGCATTTGTTTACAGATGTAGAAAAGATCATTCTAAAATTTTTATGGAGAAAATAAAATTCAAATACGTAGAGCAATTTTTAAAAATAATATAATAGGGGGGATAGTACAACCAACTTCAAATCTTATTATATAAACAACCAAGGAATAATCAAGGCTCTGATAATATTAGCAGAAGGTAGAAGCATAACTCAACAGAACAGAGAACTAAGAACTAGCTCTGCACAAGTATGGCCTACTGATTTTTGACAAAGCTACAGTAGAAGTTCTTGGCAGATGGACAACTATTTCAACAAAAGTACTGCAGTAGTTCATCATTTCTAGTCAATACAAAATAAAATGCTGGTTTTAAGAGTTAGGCCTCACACTCACAGAGAATGTGCTCAAGATGTATCACAGACTTAAATGTAGAATATAAAAATACAAATGTTTTAGAAAGAAAAAAATAGGAAAAGAAAATAGCTGGAATCTATGGCTAGAATCTGTGACACCTAAAGCACTAACCATATAAGGAAAATTTGATAAATTAGACTTCATCAAAAATATCTCTTCTCTGAGCAATACCTTGTTAAAAGGATGAAAAGAGAGCTGCAGACTGGGATGAAATATTTGTATATAAACTATATATATATATATATATATATATATATATATATATATATATATATATATAAAACAGTTCTACTGTCAAGAATCTCAAGGAACTATCAAATAGTAAACTATCACAAATAGTAAAAAACAATAAAAACATTCAAAGTCCAATTAGAAAATAGGCAAAATCATACACTGACATTTCACAGAAGAGGACATACAGCTGGAAAACTAGCACATGAAAAGGTATTCAAAATCCCAATCCACTAGTAAACCACACATTAAAACCACTATGAGCTATCACTGTACACCTATCAAAATCATTGTAGGTAAAAGTTAAGAGACAAATGCTGGCAAGGATGTGGTGAAGCTGCTAATGTGTATAATACCCCATGACTGCTCTGGAGAACAATTTGCCAAATTTCTAAAAAACTAATCATGCAATAGAGAAATGAAAATGTATATTGACTCAAAAACCCATACATAAAGGTCAATTGCAGGCGTATTCATAATAATTTCAAAATAGAAACAATTCAAATGTCCTTCGGTAAGCAAATGATTAGACACACAGAAATATCCATGCCACGGAACACTGATCAGCAATAAAGAGGAGAAAAGCATTAACACACCCACTAATTTGATTCTATCTCCAGTGATGCTGAATGAAAAAAAAAAAGCCAATCCTGAAATATTACACAGTATTTGACTCCATTTATATAACATTCTTGAAATGAAATATTGCATAATGCAAAACAGATTGTATCCAGTTCTTCCACAAGATGAAAGAGAGGGAAGGATATTCATATAGTTATTAAACAGAAAATAAAATGAGAAATCCACAAGGTGATGACAATATTCTGCATACTGATTGTATCAAAGTCAGTGTTCTGGTTTTGATATTGTACTATTGTTTTGTGATCTGGTACCATTGTTGAAACTGAGCAAGTTGAAAATGGGATCATTTTGTACTATTTCTTAAAGGAACATGAGATTCCACAACTACCTAAAGAAAAGTTTAATGAAAAGCTTGCAAATTACACATTAACAAAAATAAGAAAGTAAATGACATGTCTCAGAGGAGACACTTTGTAGTAAAAACAGGTTGAATTTGTAGTAAAGAAATGAAGAAATGATACTTCCGTCATTTTCTACTGATAAGTTAGTCTGTCCTTTGTAACATTCAAAATACAATCTACATGTCCAAGGCACTGAGTAATATTCTTTGACTAGTTTGCTTTATGTTTATATTTAAATAAGATGTCAAATAAATTATTTGATTGCTCAAAAGATCAACATTGTCTTATCCCAAACTCGACACTTTCTAAATCTATAAGTGAGAATATTTTACAACAAAATTAAAAATATTCATTGCAATGATTGTGAGCTCCATTAGAACATGATCAATAAATAGTAGACAAAATAAGCTATGATAAAGTCTTATTAATGAATATATTGTTTTGTATTAACATTACTTTGAAAACTTAAGGTTAAATTATCATTCTTTTCATCGATAGTGCCCATTTCTGAAACATCTCAAATAGACAGACACTTATTGTGATAATGACTAAAATCAACAAGACTAGAGTGGTTTAATTGGCTTGGATAGCACATGAGAAATATATTTCACTGAAGGTAATTGTCAAATCTTTGATCCAAAGTGGGAAATTGCTTTTAAATGAAACAATCATTATACATGCTGACCATGGCAATGATTGGGTTGTTACTATGGAAAAAGCAATTGAAACAATTAACCAAGGCTACCAACCATAGTAATTAATTGTCAGAATGGAGTCTCCATTGCTGGGGAATAGGTCAGACTGTGACAGCAAAAGCAAAGGAGTGAAAACAAAATCAGAGTTGGGTGATGGCTGGTGTCGGGCTGGAACAGGCTTTTGATTAAACATTTAAGGGCTACCCAAGGAGTAAATACTTTTGAATATTTGTTTGTCCCCAATAGAAGACCTATTTTGCAGAAGAAGAAACTCCACAAAACCTCAATCAAGGTCTGAGAATCAAAGTGTCTGGTTAGGCCCTTCATGAGAGCAGTGTGCCTTCAAGAAAATATTAATGGAAGTTGGAAGTAACAGTCTTGAAGTGGCAACAGATAAAATTACAGTGACAATTCCTAGCCCTGAAAGATATAGTGTGACAGAATAAAGGACATTAGTGCCTTTTAATGAGTTTTCATTTTGCCGAACATATAACTTGAATTTCACAGAGCATGGCATAAGTGCAGAACTAGAAGGCATATGAAGCAGTAGGTTTTTTTAAAAAAAAAATCTGAGTATTGGGGATGTAGCTCAGTAGTTGAGCACTTGCCTAGCAAGCTCAAGTCCCTGAGTTCAGTCCCCAACATGCACACAATCTCTCACACACATACAGTCTGAGTAATTATGAACTCTGAGCATTGACTGAGGTCAACAGTGATATGAGGCACATTGGAGGAAGAATGGCAAGTGGATTTCATACAAGTTTATGGCAGCTGTAAAGAAGTACCCTGTAGAGAGCTGCTCTGAGTAATGACATGACAATTTACAGATAAGTGCTTCTGCCTAAGTTCCTTCATTTAGTTTGATCCAAGACATTGGACTAGGCATGGATAGAGCAAAACAAAGACTTTCCTTTCAAAAAGGTTCTAGTAGAAAAGAGAGAAAGGGCACAAATGGGTATAAAACAACGACTTGGTGTTTCTAGATATATTTGAGTGTATATATCATGTGCATAATAAATGTGGCATTTATACACAATGGAGTATTACACAGCACTAAAAAATGACAAAATCATGGAATTTGCAGGGAAATGGATGGCATTAGAGCAGATTATGCTAAGTGAAGCTAGCCAATCCCTAAAAAACAAATGCCAAATGTCTTCTTTGATATAATGAGAGCAAATAAGAACAGAGCAGGGAGGAAGAGCAGGAGGAAAAGATTAAAATTAAACAGAGACATGAGGTGGGAGGGAAAGGGAGAGAAAAGGGAAATTGCATGGAAATGGAAGGAGATCCTCATTGTTATACAAAATTACATATAAGAGGTTGTGAGGGGAATGGGAAAAAAACAAGGAGAGAAATGATTTACAGTAGATGGGGTAGAGAGAGAAGATGGGAGGGGAGGGGAGGGGGGATAGTAGAGGATAGGAAAGGTAGCAGAATACAACAGTTACTAATATGGCATTATGTAAAAATGTGGATGTGTAACCGATGTGATTCTGCAATCTGTATTTGGGGTAAAAATGGGAGTTCATAACCCACTTGAATCCAATGTATGAAATATGATATGTCAAGAACTTTGTAATGTTTTGAACAACCAATAAAAAAAGAAAAAGGGGAAAAATAAAAAAAAATGTTGTGTTCTGAAGGACACAGCATGTTGCTTCAGGGAGGAATGGTTTATGCCCTGGCAGTACATGAACTTGGTAAACAAAGAAAAAGAAGGCCAATGAGACTGTGTCCCTGTAGTATGCTATTTTAAGTCCTTTGTGTATAGAGGCATAGCTGGGTCAAATGGTGGTTCCATTCCCAGTTTTCCAAGAAATCTCTATAATGCTTAGCCACATCAATGTTTATAGCAGCACAATTCACAATAGCTAAATTGTGGAACCAACCTAAATGCCCTTCAATAGATGAATGGATAAAAAAAAATATTTGGCATACATACACAACAGAATATTACTCATCAATAAAAGAGAATAAAATCATGGTATTTGCAGGTAAATGGATGGAGTTAGAGAAGATAAGGCTAAGTGAAGTTAGCCAATCCCCCAAAACCAAAGGCTGAATGTTTTCTCTGATATAAGGAGGCTGATTCATAGGGAGGGGGAGCATAGGAGGAATGGATGAACTCTAGATGGGGCAGAGGGGTAGGAAGGGATGGTGGAGTATGGGGTTAAATTTGATGGTGGAATATGATGGACATTATTATCCAAAGTACATGTATGGAGACACTAATTGATGTGAATATACTTTGTATACAAACAGAGATATGAAAAATTGTGCTCTGTACGTGTAATAAGAATTGTAATGCATTCCATTACATAAATGAAAAAAAAATTAAAAAGAAGACCAATGAGAAAAAGTAGTGTCAGGTATGATAGCTCTTTTACGAAATTGGAATGTCTGACACATAAGGAATAAACTTGCTCATACTTACTTCAGGATCAAAGGGCGGAAATAACATAAAGAGAATTTGGGCCTAATAAAAAATTTAAATTCCTTTGGCCAATGGATAGTATCACCAGACATATTTGAACTGAGAAACTGAGGATGCCTTGAGTTTGAGGGCTTGGGTGATGGTACAGAGGACATTATTGCAGTGGTGAGAAATCAGGTGAAATCATATGAGATAAATTCCTTTCAACCTTAAGATTCTATGAATTTTTTTCAGAAAGAATTACATGCATAGAACTTTTACACTTAAAATTAGAACACAAGTTTCTGAAATTTACATTTCTACTTCTATTTATCCAAATGCTCATTATATAATGCACCTGTATTGGGTCCTAATTGCAGCCTTTGAAGCCTCCTAAACTTGCACTTCAAAGACTGGAGAACTACATTAATGGCCAAAGTTTGTAAAGACCTCCAGTACAGTTTCTGAACTTCAGAACTACAGACATTTTGAACTCAATAATTCATTGTTTGGAATGTGTAACAGGATGTTTAGCATAACCCATGGCATCTACTCATAAGACACCAGAAAATGACACCTTGCAGGTGTGACAACCAAAATTAATTCCATATAATTTCAAATGTGCCTTGGGGAACAAAATAATTCCATATTGAGAACCACTGTCAGAGCATTATTAAATTATTAAGTAAAATAAATTTTATGAATCATTGAAGAATATTAAATGTAGATGTGAGAAAAAGTGAAATAAAATGTGTGTATGTAATTCAGATTTTAGTAGTTTAGGACTACTTTGCTAAAGCCACATTATTAAATGTCATTTCACCATATATTGAATATTTTCTAAAAAGAAAAACTTCAAGAATTACTCTGAACTCTTTTTAAAATCAGTTTTCAGGTAGGTATGCCTTCCATGTTTTTTTTGTTTTGTTTTTTTGTTTGTTTTTTGCAGAGGAGGGGTGGTACTGGGGATTGAACTCAGGGGCACTCGACCACCGAGTCACATCCCCAATCCCATTTTCAGTATTTTATTTAGAGAGAGAAGCTTATTGACTTACTTAACACCTTGCTTTTGCTGACGCTGGCTTTGAATTCATGATTCTCCTGCCTCAACCTCCTGAGCCGCAGGGATTATAGGCATGCACCTCCGTACCTGGCTGGTAAACCTTCAATGATGATGAAATAAAGTATATATGTAAACTGTTTAGATAATGTTCACAATAATCAATTCATAACAGACTGAAATTATTCAAGTTTCCATTGAACATGTTTGTCATACACTTTAATGATACATGCAATCGCACAGATTTTTATGTCCTGTTATAATATGTAATACATGGCTTTTATTTCAGTGTTACATATAATGTTGGGTAAGCTCGTAATAGATAATCATATGTAAGTTAATTGAATAAATCTAAAAATCGATGAAGGATATCTTTTATTTTTATCATTATACATATTTTTCTATAAGTAAGGGATCACAGTAGGTTCCATATTATTAATGTGAAGACTTTCACTGTTTACATGAAGCCACAGAAAAAAAGTACTCAAAATAATTTTGATACTTTGTTTTTGCTTTGACTCATGGATAATTTAAGGTAAGAGGCACAATGGTTTCAAGGCCTTTTGTTCCAAGTATGGCTTGAGAAAATGCTATTTATTTTGTGTATTGACATTGTAGCTTGAAACTGTATCTAATTCATTTATTAGTTCTGACAGTTTATTTTTTATTTTATTTTTTTGTAGAATCTCTGGGGTTTTCTATCTGTAGATCATATTATCTTCAAATGGAGATAATTTTACTTCTTTCTGATTTAAAAAGCAATATACATATTTAGTACAATCCCTATTATAATTTCATAAGTGTTCATAAGTGAACTAGAAAAGGCAAACCTAAAACATTTATGGAACCCCAAAAAAGCCAAATCAATTCAGAGAAAGTAAATAAAGTTGGAAGCATCACGCTTCTTCATTATCAATTATATTACAAAGCTATAGTAATCAGAACTGTAGAATTCCACCATAAAAATAGAAATGTAGACCAAAGGCATAGCAGAGAAAACCCAGAAAGAAATCCAAACATAGTCAACTAATTTTATACAAAGGAGCTAAGAGGACAAAATGGGGAAGAATAGTTTCTTCAGTAAACAGTACTGAGGAAACTGGATTTCCATGTGTAAAAGAATAAAATTGAATTATTACTTTGTACAATACACAGAAATCAACTCTAAATGGATAAAACTTCCTTGAAATACTTGGTGCTGTGGAATTTCTAAAAGAGAACATAGAGGAAAATCTCCTTGACATTGGCTTTGACAATAATTTCTTCGATATCACATCAAAAGAAAAAAATAAATAAATGGAACCACAGCAAACTAAAAAGTGCCTGCATATCGAAGAAAACAATTAAAATGAAAATGAATGTTTATACAAAATTATATTTTAATCATCCCCAAACCACTATTTGTAGTGGTTATTAAACAAAAATTATACTTTGTCTTTCACATTTTAGTTACTTCCATTCTAATTTCTTTAATTATTTCCAATAATGATTACTGAATTGTAAACATTTTGTCAATCTCTTTTTATAAAAAATGCAGAGACACAGCAATACAGAATCTATTTTTTCCCAAATGCTATAGAATATAAATCCATAAAGCATTAATCAAATGCATTGACAATAAATTTAGAGCGGTACGACAATATCTCATTGATTCTCTCTCACCTCATTGGACGCTTTGAATCTTTATTGTACCTGTAGCTGGAGAATTAAACCACCTCACTCCATCTCTGGATCTGCATCCACTCAGAGCCTGTCAGTCAGTTCACTCCATCTTCCGCCCCAGAGGAACTGAAATTATTTTTCCAGAACCAGAAGGACAAAGTGCATGCTGGCAAGTGCTGGTTCCCAGGGTCTTACAGGAGAATGTTAATTAGGACTTTTAAAACATGAATTTCCTAGTGGTTTATTATTCCACTACCTTCAATAAAGTGACAGGAAATGCTACTCTTTCACATAGAGTTCATAATAAAATTGACATTTGATTTTTTTCTGAAAAAAAATCTGTCAAGAAATCAAGAATGTGTTGTCACATTAATTTTATCTATAAACACTGATTCAGCAAAAGTAGATGGGAATAAAAATGAATTTAATCTGAAAGCTGGTTAGTAACAGAAATAAAGTATTTTACTCCTTATAGTATTTAAGAAGTTCAATATATATATATAGTTATTTCAAGGTCATTATTCATTTTCTCTAATATTTCTGACCACAAATAATTCTTACTTCTCAAAAGTTCTGTAAAATGCTATTTTCTTTAATTCATCTGATTAAAGAGAGAAAGGATATAATTTAATCTTGGAAAGAGTGTAGAAATAAAGCAACCCAGTGATGCAGTATATGAATTTATCATTAAATTAAGAAGTCATAATGCTTTAAAGTTTATAGAATCAATTAGGATGTAAGCAGACTTGCTCTAGAGCTATCGAGTATTAATTTTGAAAATGGTGCTAGCAGAGTGACAGTGTGTTAAGTGGGTCAAGGGAAAGTGAGTTGAGTTAAAACATCTAGAAGGCTTTAGGTGACAATGCTCTGTGGATTCACCCACCCATATTTAACATTTAGCAATATTTGAGGGACTGATTTCTAAGTGACATTAAAAACAAATTTATCAAATAATTGCATTTTACACTTCAGGAATTTATTTTTAAATTTTGTGATTTTTTTTCTTTCAAGTTACATTTTCCTACCTGACTCAGTGCTTGGTTTCTGAACTTCTGTTTCCTTTAGTCTTCATCAGAGTTTTAACCAATCTTGGACACCCATGGATGTCAAGAGACTTGCTCAGCTTATAATGCCTTTCTATTTTGTATCAGGGTAAAGCCTGTCTGTTCTTCAAGATTCTATTTACATTCTTACCCAATAAAACCTTCCATAGCCTCCTCAGGCAGAGATTTTTGATCTTCTGTGATCCCTTAATATTTTATTTACAGTATTTTATCACTTCTTATGGCTTTACACTCCATCTACAGAGATGTCTTACCCTGTGAGAACTTTGAGGGTGAATACAAAGTCTGTATTCTCTAAAAGCATCTAAGATAGTGTCAGGCACATGATAAGATATTCAAATCATGCTTGTTAGATGACTAAATGATTGTATGAATAGTTATTTGGTATATGGCAAAGACTGCTAATTGTTCCCCCCAACATCATTCTTCCCCTCCTCCAATAGTAATAGACACTGCTTCCTTAATTTCACCTGGGAATATGGCTACTCATTAAAAATAATGTTCCCTGGGTGAATCATGTAAGTCCTCACAAATGGTATCTGAGCAAAAATGATGTGTGAAACTTCTGCATTGCTTCCATGAAAATAAATATTCTATTTGTTCTCATTACCTAGAGATCAGATACATGGTTGTTGAGGCAGCTTTGAATATAGACAAGGGCAATATTCTGAGGGATGGAGGAGCAGCAAGTTAGGAATAATCTGTGTACCTAGATGAGCTCAGGAACAAAGTCACAGTTACGGTTGGATATGAGGTGTCCCCCAAAAGCTCACATGTGAGACAATGCAAGAAAATTCATAGGAGAAATTATTAGATTGTTAGAGTCTTAACCCAATCAGTAAATTAATCCCTGGTGGGATTAATTGATTAATTGATCACTCAATAACTAGAGGCAGGTGAGGTGTTGTTGAAGGAAGTGTTAATTGGGGGCGTGGCTTTGGGGTATATATTTTGTATCTGGAGCTGTAGTCTCTCTCTCTCTCAGCTTCAGGATCACCATGTAAGCTGCTTCCCTCTGCCACACACATGGCCATGATGTTTTGCTTCACCTTGAACCCCAAGGAATGGAGCCAATCTTCTCCAGACTAAGACCTCTGAAACCGTAAACCCTCAGATTAGTTTTTCCTCCCCTACAGTTGTACTGGTCAGATCCTTTAGACACTGCTGCGAAAACATTGACTAAAACAGTCACCTACCTACCATATTTCATTCATCTGCCCTTGGACTGTGATGACAGACAGAAACCATCTTCCGTATTATCTGTGACACTATTTTGGGGATGACTCTTAAATAGGGTTTATCCCATACCCTATGCAATATGTTACCCTGTGTGCAGGGCAGTTATTCTCATGGCAGGTACCTATGGCAACTTTCAGTCCTGGAGGATATTGTCACTTTCTCCAGCAGGTGCAGTGGCTCCCATCAGTGCACATTAAGCAGCAGTGTTAGGAAACTCCAGCCAATACCTGTGGCTGCACTACTGTACAAAAGTAGCAACTGTGAACACTTTGATAGCCAGGGCCAGCAGCTGCACCAGTTCTCACCGTTCTCAGCTGTTTCTTCTGTCAGCAGTTCTCACAGAGGTTTTCAAAGCTATTCCTTTGTCATAGACAGCTAAGTGTTATTCTCTCAGCATCTAAATGACTGTATCTAGTGGTGTGTTACAAATTTTTGACTCTAAAACAAACACACTCGAGTTTGTTTGCTGATTTCCACGTGTAAGTATTCTCAGCATGGACAATTTAACGTTGTCAATGCAATATCCCTAAAAGTGGAGTTGAGAAATATCCCACATGCTTGGCTTTTTTGTTCTAGTAAAAGCTGTCTGCAGCGTACCACAGTCTTGAAAATATTGTTTTTGGTTTTTTGCTTTTTTTCTTTTTTGATACATTCATACTATCCAAATGTACCAGCTTAGAAGAATTTATTACTTGCTTACAATTTTGTACAACAATATTGGCTGAGATTTCTGGATGGTTTCTCTGCTGTTATTTCTTGGTATCACCTATCTTATGGTTATCATCTGCTGGCATCCCACTAGAATTTTTTAATTAATTATTTTTAAAAAATTTTTTTCAATCCACATCAGGGATTGAAACCAGGGGTGCTTTATGATGAGTCACATCTCACCTCCAGCCCTTTTTAATTTCATTTTGAGATAGAGTCTTGCTAAGTTCCTGAGACTGGCTTTGAACTCGTGATCCTCTTGCCACAGCCTCCCGAGCCTCGGGATTACAGGCATGCATTGAGCCCACGCAGGACTCGATAGAGGTTTGATAGACTGACATAATCTTGCTCAAATATCTAGCAATTGGAGCTCACTGTGGCCTAGGATATCTTGAATCTCTTCCATATAGATTCTCACAATATACTAAATGCTTTTTCTTTTCACTTAGTGAATTAAGGAAGGATTCGAAGAGGATGATAGAAACACCTTCAGTGATTTTTGAGTGTGCTTTGATGTTCCATAGTTTTTCTTCTTTCCTTCTACCAGTCAGCTCAAATTCAATGGAATACAAGATTTTAATTAAACAACAGAGCAGTAAAGTTGCATTTTCCCCTTACATCTGTAAGTCTGATTATGATTTAAACACAATTATTTCATCTCATATTCATTAGGATAGCTGAAAATAACAAACACTGGTAAAGAAGTGGAGAAATGGGAAAAGGTATACAGTAGGAATGTATGCAGATACAGTGGAAAACAATATGATGGCTCCCAAAAATAAAAATAGAATTCCTATAAGATCCAGAAGTAGCATCTCAGAGATATTTGTACCCCCATGTTAATAACAGCATTGTTCAGAGCAGCATTGTTCCTAGCAGACAAAAGATGGGGATAACCCAAGCATCTACGAATGCAAGAATAAACAAAATAGGATAGACAATTCAATGGAATAATATTCTGCCTTAAAAAATAAAATTCTGACATATGCTACAACATGGGTGAATAAGGGAACATTATGCTAAATCAAATAACCTAGTCATTGAAGGACTACTGTTATGGGATTTCACTTATATATGAAGTACCTAGTGTGTTCAAATTCATAGAGACAGAAGGGAGAATGGTGTTTCCCCCCCCTCCCCAGGGTCAGAGACAAGGAAGAATGGGAAGTTGTTGTTCAACGGGTATAAAGTTTTAGTTTTTAAAAATGAAGAGAGTACTATACATTAATACTGTTAATGTATTTAAAACTACTAATCTGTGTATTTGAAAATAGATTATATAGCTAATTTCATGTTATATGTGTGTTACCAGAATTACAAAAAAAAAAAAAAAAAAAAAAAAAAAAAGACTAGGCACCAATTTTTGGCATTCTTTAAGAGGTGAGATCTCTGTCCCTACCCTGTGAGTCTAAGTGGGTTTTTTACTTCCTTCAAACAAACAGAGTAAGGAAGAAGAACGATTCATAAATTTGGATATTATGTCAGAGGAGGCAATATAAGTTCTGCCTTATTTATGAGGATGCCACCTTGTGGAGCTCCGAGTTGCCACAGAGAAAGTCCGACTACCTGTGTCCACCATAGTGAGGTGAGAAATAGTTCCAGCTGTGAATCTCAGAAAACCTTCAGTATTTACCAGACTGATGTATAAGTAAAGGTGCTTGGATGATTCTAGTCTCCAACTGTGAAGCCACACACAATCCATTAAGTCTTCCCAGCTGAGGCTCCAGATATTATGGGACAAAGACAAATAAGCTGTTCTTACAAAGCCTTACCCAAAGTCCAGATTCTGTGAGATTGATAAAATGTGCTAAGCCCTTGAGTGTTTCTAAATAACAGATTTGTTATGATATAATTCACATACCACAAATTTCCAGCTTTGTGAAATATACATTATTGTTACCTATATCCACCCTGTTTTACAATAGCAAATGAGAACTTCTGACTGTGTCTAACTTTAAATTAGTACCCATTAATGAACCATTTTTATCCCTTCCCCTCCCTGTTTCTCCCCAGCCTCTGGCAGCCACCATTCTACTCTCAATTTCTATGAAATCATGTGTTTTTTTTTTCTATTTCACATATGCATGAGACAATGCAATACTTTTCTTTCTATGCCTGGCTTATTATGTTAAATTATTACTTAACATAATAATTTCCAGTTCCATCCATGTTATTACAAATGACGGATTACATTTATTTTTGTGGCTGAATAGTACTCCATTCTTATACATACCACAATTTTTCTTTATCTATTCATGAACTGATAGACATTTAGGTAGTTTCCATTTTTGGTTACTATGAATAGAGCTGAAATAAATACAGGAATTAAGATGTCGTTTTTATTATAGCATTGTAGTTATACATTAATAGTTAGGTTTATTCTCATAAAATCATGCATGCATTAAATTTGATTTACTCCATTTCAGTCCCTGATGATCTCCCTTTCCCTTCTGCTCCTTCCTTTCCCTAATCTCCTTCCTCTACTCTGCCGAACTTTCCTTAATCAATTAATTTATTTATTTTTGATTGGGACTTTATACATACACATAAAGGTTAAATCACTGTGGTATATTTATATATGCATATAGCATGATTTTGTTAAATTCATTCTGCATTTCCTTCCTTTTCCCATCCCTCTCCATCTCCTTCTTCCATTCTACTGATCTTCCCTACATCTTTATGATATCCTATCCCCACTTTGTCCTAATCATTTGTGCCAGCTTCCACATATGAAAGAAAACTTTTAATCCATGATTTTATGAGTCTGGTTTATTTCACTTCGTATGATGTTTTACATTTCCATCCATTTACTGGCAAAAGGCAATAATTTCATTCCTCTTTATGGCTGAGTAAAACTTCATTGTGTATATATACCATATTTCCTTCCTTAACTTATTCATCTATTGATGAGCATCTGGGTTGGTTCTAAAATTCGGCTGTTGTGAGTTGTGCTGTTATAAACATTGATGTGGCTATATCACTATAGTATTCTGATTTTAGTTCTTTGGAGTAGAATATCTGGCTCATATGGTATTTATTTCCATTTCTAGTTTTTTTTTTCTATTTCTAACTTTTTTGAGCAATCTCCATACTGCTTTCCAGAATGGTTGAACCTATTTTAGTCCCACCAACAGTGTAAAAGTGTATCTTTTACCCTACAAGCTCATGAGCATTTCTTGATAATTGCTATTTTGACAGGGATGAGATGAAATCTCAGTATAGTTTAGACTTGCATTTCCCTGAATGCTAGAAATATAGAACATTTTTTTCTTTTATTTGTTGACCATTTATGATTCTTCTTTTGAGAAACATCTACTTATTTGTTTTACCCATTTACTGGGTTATTTATTTCTTTTGTTGTTAAACTTTTTGAGGTCTTTATGTATTATGGATATTAATTCCTTGTCAGAAAGAATTAATTCCTTTCTCTCATTTTGTGAGCTCTCTCTTCATGATGTTAATGGTTTCTTTATTGTACAGAAAATTTAAATTTGATTTTATTTTACTTATTGATTCTTGGTTTTAATTCTTGAGTTTTAGGAGCCTTGTTAAGGAAGTTATGACCTGTACTGATATGTTGGAGTTTTGACCTTATGTTTTTTTTTTCTAGCAGTTGCAAAATTTATGGTCTAACTCTTAAGTCTTTGATTCACTTTGAATTGGCTTTTGTGCAGAGTGAGAGACAGGGGTCTAATTTCATTCTTCTACATATGAATATCCAGTTTCTCCAACACCATTTGTTAAAAGGCTTTCTTTCCTCCAACATATATTTTTGGCATCTTTGTCAAGTATCAAATGACTGCAAGCGTGGGGGTTTGTATTTGTGTCTTAAATTTTATTCCATTGGTCTTCATATCTGTCTTGATGCCAATAACATGCTGTTTTTGTTACCAAGGCTCTGTAGTATAATTTCAGATCAGGTATTGTGACGCTTCCCGCATTGCTGTTTTTGCTCGGTGTTGCTTTGTCTATTTTAGTTCTCTTATTCTTCCAAATAAATTTTAAGACTGTTCTTTTTTTTTTTTCCCCTAGTTCTGTGAAAATGTCACTGGTATTTTGGTGGGAGTTGCATTGAATCTGTACATTGCTTTTGGTAATATGGCAATTTTGACAATACTGATTCTATTATCCATAAACATGGGAGGTCTTCCCATCTTCTAAAGTATTCTTTAATTTCTTCAATGTTCTATAATTTTCATTGTAGATACTTTATCATTGGTTAGATTAATTCTCAAGGTTTTTTCTAAGTTATGGAGAATGGGATGGTTTCCCTTATTTCTTTCTCAACTGAATTACTGAAGGAGTATGGGAAAGTTATTGATTTATGGGGGTTGATCTTATAATCTTCTATCTTGCTAAACTCATTTGTCAACTGTAGAAGTCTTCTGGTGGCTTTTATATTTTAGTACTTTAGATACAAGATCATACTATAAAACAGAAAATTTGACTTCTTCTTTTCTTACTCATATTCTTTTAATTTCCTTCACTTTCCTTATTGCTCTGGCTAGAGTTTTAAGAACTATATTGAATAGAACTGATGAAAATGTACATCCTTTTCTTTGAGTTTAGAGGAAAGGCTTTTAATTTTCTTCCATTCAGTATTTATGTTGGCTTTGGATTTTCCATATATAGCTTTTATAATGTTGAGATAAATTCCTCTGTCCCTAGTTTCTCCAGCATTTTTATTATGAATGGGTGCTGGATATTATTGAAGGCTTTTTCTGTATCTCTTGAGATAATTGTATGATTCTTGTCTTTATTTCTATTTATGTGTTGAGTTACATTTAGTGATTCATGATTGTTGAACCAAGCTTGCATCCCTAGGATGAAACCCACCTGATTGTGGTGTATTATCTTCTTGATGTGTTTTTGAATGTGGTTGCAAATATTTTATCAAGGTTTTTTTTGAATCTGTTTATCAAGGATATTCTGAGGTTTTCTTAATGTGTCTTTGATTTGAGTATCAGGGTTATGCTGGCTTTATAAAATACATTTGAAAGTTTTCCTTCATTTTCATGAAATATTTTGAGAAAGATGAATGTTAGTTCTTTTGTAAGAGTCTGGTACAATTCATTTGGGAATTCATCTGGTCTTGCACTTTTCTTTTTTGGCAGATTTTCATTGCTGTTTCAATTTATTATTTGATATTGATATATTTAGGTTTTCTATATCTCCCTGTTTCAATTTGGGCAGGCCACACATGCCTTGAATTTGTCAATGTCTTCTAGATTTTCCAGTTTATTGATGTATAAATTTTCAAAATATGTTCTGATGATCCTCTGGATTTCAGATGGGTCTGTGGTGATATCTCCTTTTTCATCATGACTTTATTACTTTGAGTCTTCTCTCTTTTTCTTTTGGTTAATTTCTTTTGGTTAAGGGTTTATTATTATTATTCATCTTATCAAAGAAGCAAGTCTTTGTTGCATTGATCTTAATTATTTTCTGTCCTCTAGTGATTTTTGAATTAGTTTCTTCTGATTCTAAGGTCTTGAGGTGGAACATAAGCTTATTTATTTGGAATATTTCCATTTTTTAAGGAACTCAAAGCTATAAAATTTTTCTCTGAGAACTGCTTTTAAACTGTCCCAGAGATTTTGGTATGTTATATTTCTGTTTTCATTTATAAGAATTTCTTCTCTCATTTTTTATGCTTCATTCTTTATTTAAAAGAGTATTGTTCAATCTCCATGTGTTTATGTGGTTGCTGTTATTTTTTTCTTGCTGTTAATTTTTAGTTTCACTCCATTATGATTTAATAGAAAGCACAGGATTATATTGATTACTTTATATTTGCTGAGACTTAAATTGTGACTTAGAATTCGGTCTATTTTGGAAAAAGTTTCATAAGTTTCTGAGAAGAAAGTAAATTCAGCTTTTGGGGGTGAAATATTTGTAGATGTCTGTTAGGTCCATTTGATCCATACTTTTAATTAGGTTGTAAATATCTTCATTGATTTTTGCATTCGATGACCTGCATATTGGTGATAAGTATGTGTTGAAATCACCTCATATTGGAGTCTGAGATTTAGTATTAAAAAGTTTGTGTGTATGTGTGTGTGTGTGCTTATGTGTGCATTTTTTTTTTCATTTGTTTTGTTTTTAATGTAGTTAGATACACTGTCATTTGGGGCATATATATTTACTATCATTGTATCTTCTTGTTGAATTATATCCTTTACCAGTATGTAGTGGGCTTATTTGCCTCTTTTGATTAATTTTTGCCTAAAGTCTGCTTTGTCAGATATGAGAATACTTATTCCTGCTTGTTCTTAGATTTAATTTGCATGAAGTATTTTCCCCATCCTTTTACTTTCAGTTTGCGGTTATCTCCCTTACTGTGTGTTGAAACACTGTTGATGCTTGAGTTGGGCTAGATCATGTTTGGAGTGATATTTTCTGTGATTTGCCTGAGTTGTGGGTATTGCTTGGCAACAGGATCTCTACTCTGTGAAAATGTCCCAATCACTTTCCAGCCCCTCTTAAAGGAAGAAGGAAACCAGCAATAGCACTAATGATAGCAACAGATGTACAGCCTTAAGATAAATGTCCAGAGTCTACTTTGACATCTATAACACTAATTTCTATCTCTATAGGAATGATGGGGTCAGAATTTAAAATCAACATGAATCATTTATTAAGCAGCAGGTGTTTGCAACATTAACAAGCACAACAAAAATGGGGGTAGAAATTACATAAATTATTTAAGAATTATATAATTATCATTTCTTAAATGAAAATAGGGTAGGAAGCAAGAGAAAGCTTGAAATGTTAAAAAAGTGAATGTAGGAGGATTAGGAGATAGGTAACAGATGATGGCTACAAAGAAGCTGGGGAAAAATGTAACAAAAAATAATAACCTAATGAAAGGAGGGAACAAGAAAATCTGTCCTTTAGTGGGGAGATTAAAGCAGGGCATCAAGAAGAATAAAACCTAATAATACACAGACACATAGAAGGTCTCCAGATTTTGCCTGTGGCCATGCTGTAGTTAAATGTTTCCTGTGCTGGTGACCCTGGTTCTCACCCAGCTATCTGCCCAGAGGCAGAGGAATGTTGGTTGCTTTACACTCATCTACTTTCTCTACCAACTCTGGGTCCATTCATATTAGCCTCCTGCTCTATTCCACAGGTTTCCCCCAAGGCAAAAATTTTTAATGGTGGTTTCCTCTCTTTTTCCTGCCCTTGTCCCTTCCCTCAGCTGCCACTTCTGCCACTACCACCAGTTAAGCGGGCATGTCTCTAATGTGTTACTTCTTATATTAAGCTTAAAGTTTGACTTTCTGTGTCTCTTTGGTTTCTTTTACCATACAGTATTAAATTTCATTGAGTTCCCTTATTTACCTAACCAAGAAGAAACCTTCCTGCTTTTTAAGTCTGGAGCTAAGGAACTGCTGTGAAGTGTTCCTCTAATCTGCAATGTCCAGATGTCTTTTCAGCATACCAACTTCATTTCCCATAGATATATACCTAATAGTAGGATGATACAGTAGTTGTATTATCCAAAAAATTTTGAGGAGCCTGCATATTATTTTCCATAATAGGTATTCTACTTTGCATTCCCAACAATAGTGTACAAGGGCTCCTTTTTCTCCATACCCTTGCAGGCACTTGTTATCTTTAGTCCTTTTGGTAAGAGACATTATGTAATGATGTAAATTGATATCTCCTTATGATTTTCATTTGCATTTCCCTGAAAATTAGTGATGTTGACCAGTTTTTTATATGCCCATTGACCAGTTATATCTTTCTTTTTTTTTTGAGCAATGTCTATGTTGTTCTATTGCCAATTTTTAATTGGATTATTTATTTATTTTTTATTAGATTTTGGAGCCCCTTATATATTACGAATGCTAACCCTTTTGTCAACAGCATAGCTTGAATATATTTTCTCTCATACTATAGGTTGTTTTCTCACTCTGTTTCTTTTGATGTGCATAAGCCTTTATATTTTATTGTAATTTCATTTGTCTACTTTGGATTTGCAAAAAATAAGTATTAAGTAGTTTTATATAAATGTTCCTTTTATGTTTTCTATAAATTGTGATATGTACTAAATATATAATTGTTTAATGTATATTATATATATCCAATTTATCTAATTATATATATATATAAAATTTATATAGATAAAATACTTACTAATTAATTAAGACAGCTATATAATTAAATGGACAATTCTGAAATTAACATAAAATTTAAAATATCCTTTAGTACCAGGTATAGACTACTTATAAAATGGTATCATAAATTTATAATCAAAATAAACAAAATAAAATATGAAAACATGCATATGAATATAAAATTACAAATAGATTTTCTAAGTGCTGGCTACTTTGTATCAGTAGGATTTTTATTATTTGCTCTAATGACTTTGTCTATGTAAATTTTTACTTGCTGCTGAGAAATTGGATGAAGATTGCACACAAATACATCTTGAAGATTATTTTTTAGCAAAAGTATGATCTCTGAATTAAATAAGTAGGGTTATTTGGAATAAAATGAAAAGAATGTATATTTTATCAGATGATAATGTATTTGGATCCACTGAGGTGGTCAGAAAAGATTCTCTTTTACTTAGTACCATTTTCATTTTTAAAATTTAAAACCTCCTTCATTCCATCCCTCTTTTCCCTCTCTCTTTCTCCTGTTTTGTTGTCTCAGGATTATCTTCACAGGTTAACTCCCCTATAGTTGCTTGTGGTTGTTTTATATTGACTTCCCTTCTACTGATGCATTAACGTAAAATTATTGTGCAAATATATTCAAAGCAAGAATTCAATAATATATTTATACTATTATGCAAAGCAGAATAAGCTAATCCCCCAAAACCAAAGTTCAAATGTCCTCTCTAATATGTAGATGCTAACACACAATAAGGGAATAGAGAAGGGGAGAGTAGAAGTTTGGTAGATTAGAAAAAAGGGAATGAAAGGAAGGGGGAGATAGGAAAGACAGTAGAATAAATCTTACTTAACTTTCCTTATATAAATACACAGCCTATATGGAAAGCAGTATGGAGATTCCTTGGAAATCTGGGAATGGAACCACCATTTGACCCAGCTATCCCTCTCCTGTCTATACCCAAAGGACTTAAAAACAGTATATTGCAGGGACACAGCCACATCAATGATTATAGCAATACAGATCACAATAGCTAAACTGTGGAGCCAACCTAGATGCTCTTCAGTGGATGAATGGATTAAAAAAAGACGTGGCATATACACACAATGGAATTTTACTCAGCCTTAAAAGAATAAAATCAAGGCATTTACAGGTAAATGGATGGCATTGGAGAAGCTTATACTAAGTGAAGTTAGCCAATCCCCAAAAAACAAATGTTGAATGTTTTCTCTGATATAAGGAGGTTGATTCATAGTGAGGCAGGGAGGGGGAGCATGGGAGGAATAGAGGAACTCTAGATAGTGCAGAGGGGTAGGAGGGAAATGGAGGAGGCAGGGGGTTAGCAAGGATGGTGGAATGTAATGGACATCATTATCGAAAGTATAGGTATGAAGACACGGTTGGTGTGAATATACTATGTATATAACCAGAGATATGAAAAATTGTGCTGTATGTGTGTAATAAAAATTGTAATACATTCCACTGTCATTTTTTTTAAGTCAGTAAAAATAAATAAATAAATACAACATAGTGTATCTCTACAGTGAATCATGTACAACCACAATGCTGGGAGTCTAATTAGAATAAGAAGTATTCCGCGTTTGTATAAATGTGTCAAAATGTACTGTCAGGTATAACTGAAAAGAACAGATAAACAATATAAATAAATAAAAGCAAATAAATAATAAATCGTTAAGATTATAATAAAATAATAGTAAATAAATAAATGGATGAATAACAAGTGGTAGTAAGAAAAAAACTAACTGTACTGAAAATCTAAATAAACTCAAATGATGAAACAAAAAGTGAGTTTAGTAATGAAACCAGTACATACCAAAAAAAAAAAAAAAAACACTGTAAGATTGCCAGTCCAGCCTATAAAGGATGAGTAACATGTACTAGTGGATAATAAGTCAATACTTTGAATTGCTGAGTGTACCCACAATTGACTGCAAATTAACATTTGAGAATCTGAAATCTGAATTTGCAATATCATTGAATGATTAGAGCACTTTAGGATGAAATGGAACTTACACAGGAGTATAAGATGAAATGTCTTCCATAATAATATCAAGTACTGACTCTAAGTGGGTTGTATCACAGGTGGTTTCTTAGTCTAGCAGGGATAGAGACTCTCAGTCATGACTTCATAGCAGAACCATCTGGAGAAATTTTCAAATGTGTTATCGAGATCCCTCTCAGAAATCCATGGGGCAATTCACTCAATTCCATGAGTGAATTTCAGGCACACAATTTATAGCATCTATTGGCGTTTGAGATTATCTAAATATATTAGATAAATTAGTTTGTTAAACATAGATAAAACCTATTAAGATATTTTAAGCATAGGTAAGTAATTAGAAATTGACACTTTTCACTAAAGACAGAATTTGTATGTTTAAAGTGTAAGTTCAGGAGAAACATGATGACTTAAGTATAATAGTTAGCAGGTACCAAGAATGTCCTTATACCATGAGAAACATAGATATTAAGTATATATGAAACTAAACACACAGAAAACACTTTATAGTCATAAGATCTCATTTTGTTCAGACACTAGTGATATCCATTGTGTTCCATGTGTATTTTGCCCTAAAAATGTGAATGAAATCCATGACAGTCTGTCAGGCTAATTGTCAAACTACAGCTTTGGATAGGTATAATTGTTTTTGTGTCTGTTCAGAAGTGCAAGACAAAGACCCCTTTAGTTTGTGAATCACATTCCTCCAAACTTGATACAGGTCCTTACATCCACATCCTCAGCAAAGAAATCTTCTGTGGCAGAGAGAGAAAAATGACAAAAGAACATTATGTTAATTTTAGTTAATGAATGCTTCCTGCTTGTATACAGTCCTGTTAACCCATGCATCTGTTTCCTCATTTTTTCTCGCTGTATGTCCTAAATTTGATTTGATAACTATGACATTCATGTATTTTTAGATGGTCTGTGATGTTTCCATCCTGTAACCTCTTAAACATTTGCTCAGTTGCATGCTTGGAAAATGCCATTGTAAAACATAATTTCCTGTATGACATAGTCAGTATTTTTTAAAACATTCCCCAATTAGTTGTAATATTCAACAGAGTTTGAGAACCACCTAGAATAGTGAAATGTAAAGGAAAATAACAGATGATAGAAGACTTTTGAAAAGAGGTTAAAGATTTATATTTTGCTCTTTAGGAAATCTGGAGTCTTTGAATTATAAAAGTATATCATAAAAATTGTACAACTTGAAGATTGATTTGATGATGGTATGGATGCAAGCGAGACTAGTTGTAAGAATATTAGCAGTCCAGTAATAAATTAGAATTGTCAAAATGATCATCCTGGTGAAATGAACCTGAAAGAGGATGGCAGTATCCAAATGAAAAAGAGGACTTATGGATCTTGAAATCCATTCACTACTCAATCAATACTGTGAAGGTAGTATTAAAAAGATATAAAATAGATAAAAACATTACAAGAAAATAAAACTACAGATCAATATTCCTGTCCAACATAAATTAAAAGAAGCTTTAACAAAATTTGTAACAAAATATTAGCAGATAAAATCAGATAATACCATATTTAAGACTATACAATGTACAAAAGCAGTTTATGCCAAAAAATGCAAGATGATTTAATTTTAAAGATTTTCTCAATACTCCATTCTATTATCAGTTTTCAACAGTCCCTGACTATTCTAGTTGTCTTGGAATTATTCCAGTTTAACAGTCTTACTTTCTAAAACCCTTTTCCAGGAGATGTAAAGTCTTTGTTTTTCAATCATAGGGCAAAAAGTTGGGGGAAATGTATAGAACTGCAGTCCCCAAGATTGAGGCTGAAAGTAAACACATTTCTTTAGTGTGTGTGTCAAATGGATATTAGTTAATTCACCTTCTGTTGTGTTCTGTCGTTGTATTGTATCTCACCCTTTCTAATTATGTTGGCAAATCCAATTTGCTATTCATAATAGTAAATCATTCATTATTGCATCACACAAACTGATGTGATTCAAGTATGTAATTTAATAATATGAGTGTTAGCAGTTAATCTTCGACTTTGCCCAGGGACTAACTGTTGTGATTCTTATCAAGATAGTGCTACCTTAGCTCAGAAAACATGGTTATAATGTTAAATCTAAGATATCAAAAGTCCAAATCCAGAATGAGCCAGATATCACTGAAAGGGGGTCAGTCCATCACTGCGTTATTTGAATAGAAGGAAACATATAACTGGCATAGGGTGGCAAATAACAGAGCTTAATATACAACATACAAAAGCAGTTTGGGACTTGGACATAGTGGAGAAGGGAATGTGAAAGTTGCTTAAAAATTCAGTCTTACAATTCCAGTTAGAGGTAGGCAAATACTTCTGAATCCAGGAAAAAGTCTTTTGCTATCTCCAAATGATACCAATACTCACATGAAAAAAGTGACCAGTGAATTTTTTTGGACATACCACACAAAAATCCTACTGGTCCTTAGATTGCTTTAAGAAATTCAATAAAAATACATTTCCTTATTCAGAAATTGAAATTAAAATGTCCTGTGAAAGTACAAAAGAAAAAATTTTCAAAACAGTTAACTTCTGTCAAATTTTAACAATAATAATGCTTTACAGAGAACACTGAGTGGTTCACTGACAACAACAAAAATGTCCCTGTGAAACTGATTTACAATAATGGAGTTTCAAATCATCTTATTGATTTCTATGAATATTTAAGTAAAATACAAGAAACACAACTAAAGATTATTGATATTTGGTACAAATACAAAAATAGGTTTTCCTTTTCCATCTGCATATTTTGCAGACAGTACAAAATGTACATTTTTGCTAAGTTAATTCAGTCCATAAATTTCTTACCAAGGAAATGAAAAGAGATCTTTAAACTAAATGTTCTGCATAACTTAGATACAGTACTCCTATAAAGGTGATATGATTTCTGTGATATTGAGGTTTTTATTAAATATTTTAGTTTTTAGTTTCCTCAAAATGTTTAGAATCATTTAATGAGATTTTTAAAAAATTTACTGATATGGAATAATATAGACTTCTGAGACTGAGTTACAAAATGGGAATTATTGTTGCCTGCCTAAGAAAATATTAAAATATTGTTCTGGCATAAAAGAAAATGTTTTAAGTGTGGAACTAGAATAATGCCATTTAACTAATAAGTGTAGTAAAAATGAGAATAAAGAAAACAAAAATTTATTGTTTTTCCAGAACTGATGATCATTAAAGAAGCCATATGTTGCAAAGCTAAGGATGAACTGAATATACTTGTGCTGTTTGTTTTTATTGCATACTATAAATAAACAAAGAAAAAAAGACAGATTCTTTTGTAAATAAGACTGCTTCAGAATTCAAAAGAATGCCACAAGATAACGGCAGTGAAATTGAGCGTAACTTAAACACTTCCTTACTAAAACTGACTCTTAAAATTTAACTTTCATATTTTCAAATTACTTGTGTGTTTTGAAACCATTTGTCTTCAGGAGAAAAAAACAAACCTTAAATTATAGTGACATCCAATTTATTTCAGAGTACTTTTTAAATACTGGATATTTTAAACATGGTCAGTTATGCAATGAACTTATAGATCAAAAGAACCAATTGACAAACAGAACAGCTGGCCTACCAACACCACCAAAGTGGGTGCTAATTTTTGGAGAGCTGTAAAGCAATTCATGTACATCTGAAAACTTGAAATTACTAGTAAGTAAAATCATAAGCATCTAAGACTCAGATGTTTGTGTTGCTGTCATCACAGTGGGCTTATCCCAGAAAGTAGTGCCACTGGATAAAAGCAGCTCTGCAAGTCAGCATAACATTTATGATCGACTATATTTAATTTCATCACACTATATAAAAGAAAAGGAAGCATTTTTTGAAGGCTACAGTTAGTTCAAAGAAGAATTATAGAAAAAGGAAAGAAAAGAGGAAAATTATCCTAATGTACTATTAGAAAAAAGAAACGTGCCTTTGCTATTTCTTTAAATACATTTAATAGTCATTTAATTGGTATAGTCCTTTAAAAATTATTATATTCATGTATTTTTACTTTATTAAAGTGAAGAAAGATCATTTTCTTAGATATGTTTCTGCAAAATGACTATTATACAATAACATACCTACACAATTTGAATATTAAATAATTTAAAAACAGAATAAATTGGTACAGCAGAGAACAAAAGCATTATAAAATGGTTACATTTTTCTCACCTATTTGTTGGATAAGTCTTATTAGTTATTAATTGCTACTGTTAAGTAGTCTTATCCTTGTTTTGATCAATAGTAGTTATATAACAAAAATAAAAAGTACTCAGCAACGTTCAATTTTTAATAAATACTTGTTGATTTTTTCATGTTAAAATATAATATTATTTACTATATAAATATGTTCTTTTACTGTTGTACTGACCTAGGTGTGTTCCAGGTTAGGTCTTTAAAAATCTGGTTATTCTATACCTGTGGAATGAAGGAAGTCTCTCCCTGGTCTTGCCCCTCTCCCAGCAGTAGGCTTCGGTTGCTTGTTGCTAGGTTACTGGTTGCTAGGCTCTTCTCTTCAGTCCAGATCCAATCTCAGTCTTATTTTTCTTAATATTTCTACCACTCCTTTCTGTGGTCTCTGATGTGTGGTTCATCTTAAGCAGAAAAGAGTTTTGCTATTTCTCACTTAGCGATAGAGATCGCTGTTTGGTATTAGAATAGGGTCTTAGATATACTTAAGCACATTATTAACTTGGGTTTGAGATTCTTTGGAAAAAAATCATATAGTGTTTTTATTATTTCATATAATGTTTCTTTATTGATGTGCTTGTCATTTAATCTCTCAACAATGCTGAATTACTAATTATTTTCTTTGCTCTTACTTAGTCATTTGAAGAACCAGTGTTTGTTAAGTGTTTTCTTTTCAATTTTTCTAAATCCTTTCTAGGATTTGTGTCTTTTCCTTAAGCAAATCAATTGTTTGAACATGTTTATGTTCAGTGACTATCCTTTCCTCTACATTAATTAGCTGCCATCTATACTATTTTTTCTTCTTAGGATATTTTCTCAACATTTCATTTGCTGTCAGTAAACATCCTAAACAGAAAATTATCCATTGATTACTCATTTCTTTAGTGACATATCTCATTGAAGGGTTGAAAAAGATACTTCTTTTGATTTATTTTTTATTTGCAATGACATATTCCATGATTTATCACTTGAACTGAGATATCTGAGCTCAATACTAGACTTTGTATTATTAAACTGAAAAACAAATAATTTAATGGTTTCCCACTCATTCTTTGAAACAAATTTATTTTATTTCAACTAGTATACTAATGAAGCTTAAAAAGAATATGCAAATAAGAAAAGCTAAAATAATATATGTGCAATCTCTTTGGAAAGTAGAAAAATTTAATAGTTTTTTTGGATATAAGATATTAGAATCAATGTTCCAAAACACAAAGGCATTATTTAGATTCATTTTTTATTTTTTAAAACTAAAATTCTCATAAGATTTTAGATAGATTTAATGTTATCATGAAAATCAAGAAGAAATTATTGAAGAAAAGTAAATGTTCCACATATAACTACTACATAAATATTTTCAAAAGAATTAACTGGTCAGTTCTGTGTGTCCTTAAAGCAATCAAGTTTCAACAAAAAGTTTGACTTGTTTTGGATTATCTTAGTTAAATCGATTTTGTTATTTTGAGAGTGTGGTCATATGTGAACATAGCCTAAGCACTGATTTTTTTTTGTGTGTGTGTATGTGCGTGTATGTGGAATTGTAAAAAGTTTCCTTAATGAAAAGAATCAATACTAGTGTGATAGTTTTTATCTAGAATTTATTTGCCATGCAATAATTTTATATTAATAGATAAAATGGTATAGTTAGATCTGTTATCCATCTTTTCAAAAATAAAAATGATAAACTTGAGGGTTATCTAAACTTATGTACAAATTTCAAATTTGGGGATTATACTTCAAAAACAGTTCTGTTATATTTTATTCTCTTCACTCCTGGTTTTTCATTAATCTTTTAAAAATAAGACATAATTTGAGATTCTGGTGAGGTTAAGCATGGCAAAATTTTAAGATTAGTTAATAACAGATGTTATGTGCTAGTTTTCTTGGCACATAGTATAAACTTTATTATTAAATACCCTAACATATACATATGTATTTACCCTGCTCAACTCAAATATATTCCAAATTATCCTTAATGTTTAGTATCTGTGGTTTATCAAACCTGATGAAAGTTTCCATGCCTGAAATCACTGAAGATTGAAAACAGCCTATGATTGATTCTTTGGCTCACATGTATGGATACCAGCCACGTGTCATAACTTTTTCTAGACACCTTCTTTCACTCAATTGTCAGCTCATACCATTCTTAGAAAATCTGACTTGGGAAAAAGAATCATGCAGACCTTGTACACAGGTTAGGGGAGCTATTTAAACAGGCATTTCATCAGGGGTGAACTCCAGGTGGACATTTCTTCATTGGCTCAATGGATTCCTGAATGTGAGTAGGATGCAATTTCAGATGGATCAAAGTGGAACTTGTTAATGCAAAGGGCCTAGATTAGGGTCTCAAACTTTCTTTAGTGTAATCACATGTATATTTGTCTAATATATTGCAGTATGTGGAGCAACAAAGGATGGCCACTTCTAGTGAAATAAAGCAGAATGCTTACTATACAAATAGCACTGTTGGATACTTCTGAGAAGTGGTATTTAGTCATCATTGTGTGATGCTGTGGGAGGTGGCAGAACCATTAGGGAGTAGAGCCCATTTGAAGGAGGTTAGGTCATTGGGGGTGTTCCCTTGAAGGAGATTTTGGAATCATGACCCCTTTCTCTTTGCTTCCCAGTCACTATGAGGTGAGCAGCATTCTTCACCACAAGCTCCCACCACAGGCCAGTGCTGCTCATTGCAGACCTTGAAGCAACTGAGCCTAGTGACCTTGGACTGAAACTTCTGCAACCATGAGAGAAAATATACCTTTCCTTCTTCTATTTTGTTTATCTCAGTTATTTTCTCAGTGATGGAAAGCCAACTAGCAAAGCAATCTAGAAAATCTGCTGCTCTGATTCTTATATTCCAGATTTAGTATTTTTAAAATTAAGGAGAACTAAGGGGAGGGGAGGGGGGATAGTAGAGGATAGGAAAGGCAGCAGAATACAACAGACACTAGTATGGCAATACGTAAAACAGTGGATGTGTAACCGATGTGATTCTGCAATCTGTATACGGGGTAAAAATGGGAGTTCATAACCCACTTGAATCAAATGTGTGAAATATGATATGTCAAGAACTATGTAATGTTTTGAAAAACCAGTAATAAAAATTTAAAAAAAGGAGAACTCCTAGAATGAAAGATGATTCCCATAAACACCTCCAACTGATAAAAGATAGTCTGCTTAAAAGAATATCCATAAATTATACCTTTTAATGAAGAATTCTGTGAAAATTCTTATTTAGATCAGAATCCTAGTTGGAGATTTACACAGAAAGAAAGATGTACACACTTTTTGTTGCATAGTGTACCACATATTTCACCCAAATTCTAATCTTGATTTCTACTTTTAGTATTCTAATGGCATAAGTGATCCTTTAGCTTTTTAACATTAATGCAGGCATATGGAGCCAGGTTTACAATCAAATCTTATCTCAACAGTTCTGAGATTTGTGACTGAGATCCAATTCCTTTATCTGAAAAGAAGAATTAAAGTATTTAGGTCTGATGGTTTTCATAGACCCAAATAAGAAAATATGTATGTATTTTCTGCCACATAATAAGCACTCGATGAATGGTATTATTACCATCCCTATGGTTGCTATTACCAAGAAAACTTTCAGGATTAGATATTCCTGTTAGAACATTAATTGATACCTATCTTCATCACCATCCCTTAGAGATGATTTCTGTCAGCACAAACTATTTAGCCAAATCAATATTAACAAAATTGCCGAAAGCATATCTAATCTACATTATATCCCAACTGGTCAATGAGACCATTGTCAGGCTATTGCCCCTTACATAAATGACATCACTTCTGAATCAAGATTTTGATTTTCAACTCTAAATCTTTTCACCAGATCATACCAGATTTTCTCCACTTCCTTGCTCTCAGATGCTCCTGAGCAATGTTCTCACACACCATCAGGGACAGAACCCATACAGGGATAAGGTCCCCAGAGAACCAGTGCCACCTCTGACAAAGGCATAATTGTGTCTAAGGGTTTCATTACATGAGGCTGAGAAGACATTATCTTATGAGAAAACTGAAATTCAATGCTAGATGGACTCTCAAAGTTCACAGTTCAAAAGGTAATGAGAGAGAATTCAAGTGACAAGAATCTAGGCCTAATATCAGAGAAAGCCAGAGATGAGACCTAAAGAATTTCCCTGACATAATCAGCTCTCATTGCTTTTGCTTTCAACTTGGAATTTTTCTTTAGTTCCCTGCCCTAAAAAATTCAAGATTTTCTCCTTCTCCACCACCTCTGTGAATCTTTCCAAGCCATTGGTCAAAATGAATTTTTTCTATGGTTAATATTCTCATTTTTAATCTCATAATTTTTATATTTGCCTCAATATTTATTTATCAAGGATTTGTTAGTTTATTATTTCTATTATCCCATGAATGCTTATGAGTATGGTATTGAGCAGAGACTTGTTACCAATCCTCATGAAGGAAGAAACCAAATAACATACACAAGGACATACGTAAATTAAAAAAAAAAAAAAAAATCAGTCTCCCATGGATTGAGGTAACAAAACAATTTTGATAGTATTAATTTTAATCAGGGATTTTGAAAATACTACACTAAGGATTTGATTTGGTACCTTAATAAAGAGACGGACCCAGTGAAGAAAAGTGCTGGGTGTGGTGGTGCACACCTGTAATCTTAGCAGCTCAAGAGGCTGAGTCAAAAGGATCACAAGTTCAAAGTCGGCCTCAGCAATAGCTTAGCTATTCAGTGAGACCCTGTCTCTAAATAAAATACAAAATAGGACTGGAGATGTGTCTCAGTGGTTGAGTGCCCCTGAGTTCAATCCCCAGTGCACCCCTCCAAAAAAAATAGTTCTGAGAGCAATGAATGTAACATATAACAGGAAGAAAAAAAATCAGGATACATGAAGCATAATGCACATAGAAAAGATTACTACAAAATCAGATGAAGGAGAAGAACAGTGGTCAGATAAAGTCATTTACTATAAAGAATAGTAAGATTTAAAATTTGTTTTAAAATGTGATGTAAATGACTAGTGGATATATAATAGAGTTGTATAATTGATTCATATGGGGTGGGAGACTTAGGAATGCAATGCAAGAATAAAACTGCTGAGGACAGTTTAAGACTATTACAATAGTCAACTGTTACAATGTTGCCTAGGCTGGGGAGAGACTCTTGGAACTAATGGATTCCTAGGACTTACTGTTAGAGCAGTGAGTAACAAGGGAGACTCAAGCCTAGACCTGAACAGTGACTTGAACAACTAAGTGGATACTTTCAGCTTGTTTCTATTGAATTATAATAAAACAATTGGTCAAATGAATTAAAATAATTAACATGGTTCATTACTAGCTTTTTTTTTTACAGCATGTTTATAATAGTGGCCTCTAAATTTATTTTAGTCCTTGAAAGAATTAATATAATATGTAACAAGACTGTAAACAGGTTGAATATGCATATGGAGAAAAGCACATTGCTTCAGATGGTTAGATTAAAAGCAAACACATTGTCAAAAGAAAATGGTATGGAGCAGAACAAAAAGAGATTAAGAAGGAATGAAAGTCTCAAGTCTGTCTTTGAAATCCAAGGTATCGTAGAGATTTGTAGGCTACCACAGTTGTTAAAAAATTCTAACACACGTTAAGAGACTGGCTCATAATCATGGAAACTAGATGGAATCAAATATTAATTTATGTCAAGACACAGAAATAAAAGTTCTTACCTTAAGATAAGACTGTTACAAACTAGGATCAAAATTGGTGCATTTAACAGTAGAAACTCATAATAGACACTGGCTGAGCTCAAGTGATTTCACCGGAGAGTGCCATGACAATTAACCAAGCAGGATTTAAGGAATGTGAAGCAGTATTGTTCTAAATGTGCAACTGTTGTTAAAACAAGACTCTTTGTTTCTTTGGTAGATACATGAGATAGCAGAGAATTATATTTAAAGCTATTGTGATTTCCTTTTGGCAATACAGCATAAGGTTAGAGAAAGTATTTTGAAGATAAAGCAATATGGATTTGAAACATCAAAATATAGTCCTGGACAAATTTCCTTGGACAAATTATTTCCTTGTGCAATGGTTTATTGTGCTTTCTTTCTAGAGATTTTGTGAATTTTTACTAAGATTACGCATTTGTGGTGTTTAGCATAGTGCCTGATGCACAGAAAGAATTAAACAAATAATATGACTTTTTAATAATGATTATCACTATTTTCTTATGTTTGTGGCAAGGGTAACAAAGGAAGCCTTACATGTTATGTACTTTGTAGAGAACCTCTGGGAAATTAGAGCAAGTACAAGGATATTTATTGCCCTGAGGACTCCAAAATATCCAAGGAGAAAGAGGAAAGGGAATATTAAGGGAAAGAGGAAAGATATGCTGGTCACCAACTTCCCTAAGATTAACTTTCCAAAAGAAAACAACACTGCACACAAATTTCCTATAAATATTGTACCAGTAGGAATAGGAATTTCACTTTGAGAGAAGAGACCCTTCAGTCAGAAGAACTTAAACAGTAAGAAGTCACAATGATTATGAGTATAAAATTAAAGAAGTGGGATTAAATTCTAATATTTACAACATTAGAATTATTTACCAGGTGGTGTGACATAAAAGGATCTCAGTGTCTAGTTTTGGAAAATCAAAATAGAAGAAATAAGCGCTGACATTGACATGCAGGATGACAGGTTAGGGCAGGACAGGTGGCTGAAATGAGTAAGAGAAGCCCCTAAAGCTGCAGAAGTAGGAAAAAAAGAGCATTGGCAAGAAGACAAAGTCACATCCAGCACAGGAGAAACCCGAACTCCAGAGCCACAAATCTCAATAACCATTGTTAGGAACACACTCACAAAATGGAAGAGAAGGATGCTTCACAGCCTATTTCATGAGGTGAGAATGGCTCTTATAAGAGATTGAAAAATAAATAAGAAGAAAAATCGATCATATAAGCCAATAATCCTAGTAAACATAGGTGCAAAAATCCTTATAATATAAATAAAACATTAAAACTATGAACAGTAGGAAAGATCATGGCCAAATAAAATTCAGCCCCAAAATGGAATATCGGCTCAATATTTGAAAATCAATTGAGATATTCAACCATTTAGGCTAAGTAGAGATAAAAAGTACACTTTCAAGTCAACAAGTACAGGAAATCACAATATTTAAAGAAGAAAACAAAACTATCTTCACTTGTATATGACATATTGTTCATATAGAAAATCTGAGGAATCTATAAAAGCCCATGAAATTGCATAAAATTATAAAAAGATGAACAATATAAACTTGGTATAAAATCAATTTTTTATGTTTATATGCTTATGAAAACAATTGGAGATTTTAGAAAAAATTAAAAAAAAAAATTATAAAGGTATTTATAATAGTGTACCTTTTGTTTTTGAATACTATAAGAAATGAAATTAACAAAAGGTGTGTGCACCTGAATTAGAAACTAATAAATATTGCTAAAATAATTAAGGAAGTTTGAATAAGTGAAGAAACATGTTAGATTTTTATACTATTTACCAATATTGGTAAATAGATTTAACATAATTCCAAAACAAATCCCAACAGAGTTTTAATGTGTTTAATTGTAAACTGATTTTACAATTTCTGGGAGTTTCAAGATTCCTGCACCAACTAAATCAAATTTGGGGTGAAAAAAGTACTGAGTCAACAAGATATAAACATGAACCTTGTTTCTAAAATCACACAATAAATAAAAATTAATCTTAGATGAATAACAGACTTAACATGAATCTAAATCTATAATAATTCTAATAAAAAAACCTTCATTGAAGATTTCATTTTTCACTGAAAATCTTAATTTTGGTTAGAGATCTCTTAGTGTGCTCTCTCTCTCTCTCTCTCTCTCACACACACACACACACACACACACACACACACATTGACAAGTTTCATCAAAATCAAAACATTCTGTTATTTGAAAACTACCATTAATAAATGGAAAAGATAAGCCACACACTGGAATAAAATAGTGTGTGTGTGTGTGTGTATAATATATTATATATATATATATATGAAAGAACTTATATCAGACTATCTAAAGAATATTTACAACTTAGTAAGAAAAGACAAACTGATTTTACAAATATACAAAAACCTTGAATGGACTCAACAGAAAGTATATGAATGGAAAATAAATATATAAAAATGTTCAATATCTGTAATAATGAAAAATGCAAATTAAAAATACAAAATTTAATCTCACCTCATTTGAATAAGCACAAGTTATAATTCTGATAATACCAAGTGCTACCAAGGATGTTGTTCCTGGAACAACACTTTACTCTCATAAATTATCCTTGCCAGTCCTAAATGGATCTAATGTATTACAAAATTAAATTTATGCCTACCCATTATCCAGTAGTTCTATGCTTACTTATTTATCCTAGAGAAGTGAAAGCATGTTTCTTTAGAAGTCATACACAAATGTTTACAGCAACTCTATAATATGAAAAGCAGAAAACACCACATGCTCCATTATGATGTACTACAAAACAACTATGATGTATTCATACAAAAAAAATCAAATACAAAAATCATGAGTAAATTGCCTTTGAGCACGAAGAATGAATAAAACTAAGAAAAATTGCATATTGTTTGAATTTATTAACATAAAGTTATTTAAAAGGAAAAATTAATTTGAGATCCATTTTTCTTGAGGGGGATGTAGGGTAGGTGTTAACTGCAAAGGGACATGAGGGAGCTTTCTGGGATGATGATTCTATGTCATAATTAGTAGGGGCTATGCAGATATGTTCATTTGTCAAGTTCCATCCAACCACACACTTTAACTTTGTAAACTCTAATATATATATACTTCATTATACTTCAACACCAGTTAATTTTAAAATATTATTTTGAATGGGAAAAGATTTTCATGTAATTAATTTGTATCTCTAATGAATGAGTGAAACTAAAAGTGAAACACAAAATAGATCATCAGCATTAATATTAAGTGATAAACAATATTCTATTTTAGTATATTCATGCTGCTATAACAAAATACCATAAGCCAAGTGGCTAATAAACAACAGAAATTTATTTAGTGCAGTTCTGAAGGCTAGAAAATTCAAGATCAAGACTTTGGCAGATTTGGTGTCTGGTATGGGTTCTCTGCCACTCTTCCAGTGCACAGACTGCTATGTTTTAGTTATAACCTCACAGGGTAGAAGGAATGGGGGTTATCTCTGGAGCTTTTCTCAAAAGACAGTAATCTCATTCATAAAGACTCTTTGTGAGCTAATCACTGTCCATATGCCCCACCTCACCTCCTAATATCCTCACCTTGGAAGTTAGGGTTTTAATGTAAGTTGGGGAGATTATAAGCATTCAGTTCATTGCAGTATTTTTAATGTTAAGATTCAAAACAGCTAGAAGAAAAAACTCTTCTTAGTAAAAGAAAAAAAATGATTTCTCTTAGTCACTTTATTAAATAAGTAACACCCAGGTATGTCTTTAAAAGCATGAATTTTGCATTTTGATATCCCTTGTATCATTACTCCAAAAGAATACAACTAATAAAATAATTTCCAGCTGGGTGCTGTGGTGCACTCTTGTAATTCCAGCTATTTTGGAGGCTGAGATGGAAGAATTGGGAGCTCAAGACCAAATTAGGCAAAAATTTTCCCTTCTCCAAACTACTTAGAAGAAGTAATAAAATGACACATAAGTTCAGTAATCCTGTAATTTATCATTAGTGCCATTATTCTTTGTAACTCTGCAAAGTACTGTACAAAGCTAATTGAAATAACTGGGTACTAAGAAAAAGTCTGGAGCCTGGGACAGATGTAAACATGGAGAAGAAAAGCAGAGCAAGAACCAAGCCCATCACACTGAATTTTCATTTGGAAGATTTTGTTGTTTGGCTAGGTATTTTAAAATATTTTTTACTGAAAAACTTCTGTGTATGAAAATTTAGAATCTATTGAATTAACAAGACTTTTTATAAAGTACTTGCCCTCGGAAGGCTTAAGAATTTAGGGAAACCAGGCAAAGTTTGTCTTTAGAACTCAGTGAGCCAGCTGTTGAGTAAAAGTAAAAGTAAAGATGAACTCATCTACTTTTGACTTACTAATTTATTGATTCATATGTTTGTACATTTATTAATATATCAAATATTTCTTCATTTCTTTCATGTGTTAAGTCCTATGTTCAGTGGTTGTCATTCCAAGTTGGAGAACCAGAATCCCAGTGCAGGAGGTGGTTCTCAATGGGATCAGTTTGCCCCAGTGAGGAGTCTGAAAATGTCTAAAGACATATTTGGTTTTTGGAACTGTGAATTGGGAGATACTATTAGCAAGCAATGAGTTGAAACTAGGGATGATATTAACGTGCTTCAGTGAACAAAACAGCCTCACACAGCAATAGGAGAAAAATGATAAGAGTGCCAAAGCTGAGAAGACTTGCCCTTTCCTAAGGAGCTCATTATCTATGAAGAAAGATGGACACGTATTAAATAATGTTAATAAAATCTAAGAAAATTGTGAACAAAGTGGTTTGATTGTTACTGTATGCAAACTTACTTGGATCATAGGATGTCTAAATATGTGCCAGAATCTTATTATGGGTATTTCTATAACAGTGTTTTGTATGTTATTAACATTTAAACCAATGAACCTTCAGTAAAGCAGCCTGTCCTCCATAGTGTGGGCTGGCCTCATCTAATCAGGCTGGTAGCATCATGGGACATGATTTCAAGACATACTTCAGAGTCACTACAAACAAAAGAGCAAGGTATAAAGAAAGAAGAAAGTACATAGACCAAAGGAAAAGAAAACAAATACCAAAATAAACCACAGATCTACAGCCCACTGATTCTTAAAAACAATGTCCAAAACATACACAGGACAGCCTCTTCAATAAATGGTGAAGAAAAACCTGGGAATCCACATGCAGAAGACTGAAACTTGACCCCTATGTTTTGTTCTGTACTAAATCAACCCAAGATGGATCAAACACTAAATATTAGTCCTGCAATTCTGAATCAACTAAGTAAATGTGTCTGCCTTATTTTTTAAGACATTGCATGGGAAATGTTTTTCTGTATAGAAACCGAAAACACTGTAAACAAGAGAAAGCTTTGACTAATGGAATGACATTAAATTAAAAAGCTGAAAGGCAAAGAAAACAATCAACAGAATGAATAAACAAGCTACAGAGTAGGAGAAAATATTTGCCAGCTATTCATCTGAAAGAGGGTTAATTAAAATATTTGAGAAACTCAAATTACTTGCTTTTTGTTTTAAAGTTATCTAATTAAAAATGGAGAAAAAAAATAAGAAAAGACACTTTCCAAAGAAGAAATCCATATGGTCAATAAATATATGAAAAAATTCTCAAGAGGCTGCCATCAGGGAAATGAAGATCAAAAGTATAATGTGACATCATCTCACCACAGTTAGAATGGGTATTATCAATCAAGCAAACAAGCAAATACATATTTTGTCCCTAATGAGCAAAGTGCTCTCTCTCTCTCTCTCTCTCTCTCTCTCTCCGGCCCCACCCCTCTCTCTCTCCACCCCCTCCCTCCCTCCCTCCCCTGACTCCCTTCCTGATTTTCATCTCCTGAGCTGTTTTCCTCTACCATGAGCTTCTGTCATGATGTTCTGCCTCACTCCTGGCGCAAAGCAAAGGAGTCAACCTTATATGAACTGAGAACTCTGAAACTGAGCCCCCAATAAACTTTTCCTCCTCTAAATAGTTCTTGTTGGGTCTTTTGATCACAGCAGTGAAAAAGCTGACTAAAACATTACTAAAATTAAAGAATTCCATGATTATAAAAATATCCTTCAAAGATAAAGAACGTATAAAGACATCAAAACAAAACCTACACTGAGATAAGCAACAACATCTCATTAAGGAGAAGAAACACTTTTATATAAAACTATTAAGCAATGATATTAATGTATAGAAAGACATCAGAATATTGTATAATTTAAAATAATGTTGACTGGATTTATAAAATATGAAAGATTAAAATATGTTATATGACAGTCACAAAAACAGCAAGGAATATAACTAGATTCTAAGCATTCTCCAGATAGCTGTAAAATCATGTATATTTGAATCCAGCAATTCATCCTTATGGATACATGTTGTAACATGCAGAATCTGTTCAAGAAGAGTGGCACACAGATCTATAGCTAACATATTAATGTAGGGGAAATTAAATAATTAAATACTTAGTTTACTTCAAACCTAAATGCATTTGCTTCCTATTGCTGTTCTAACAGTTTATCATAAATTCAGTATCTTAGAAGAACACAAATTTATTATCCTGTAGTTGTGGAGGTCAAAATTCCACATAGAACTAACTCTGAGCTAAAATCAAGATGCCAGAAAGCTGCATTCCTTCTGAAAGACCTGGGAGAATCATTTATTGCCTTTTCCAGCTTGGAGAGTCTGCAAGCACTTCTTGTCTGGTACCCTTCTTCCAACTTCAAAGGAGCAATGGTTGTCCAGTCTTTCTCATGTCCTGTCACACTGATTGCCTCCATCACACAGCTCCTTCTTTGTTCTCCTATCTCCCTTTATCACTAGTAAGGACATTTGAGATTACAAGGGGTTTGCCTGGAATAATCCAGGATAATCCCTCCATCTCAAGATTCTTAACTTAATCCATCTTCAAGATCTCTTCTGTCATGAAAAATTCACAGATTTCAGAGATTAGGTGCTTATCTTTGGTGGTATGTATGTGAATATTCTGTTTTCCACAAAAAGAAAGTGGCAAAATAAGAAAAATAGAATGTATAATGATGTGCAACTAAAATTTAAATAGAGTTGTATGAATTTAAACTCAAATACTCTAGAAGTTGCATTAAGTATAAATAAATTTGCTACTGCAATAAAAAAGCCCAATATATATTTAACATGGTTATTTAGACAGCTTACACAGTGGTTTAAAGAGATACTCACTGAATAAATTAATAAATAATTTTGAAAGTAAAAAATATCAGACAAAATTTACTTTAAGCAGGAGGTATGAGTCCTAATGTCAAATGAGTCAATCCACTGGCAAGATTAATAATTGTAAAAATTAACCTTAGCATAAGTTATGTTGCTATTTCTCCTTCTTAGAATGGCCTGCATTAGAATTGTCCTCTTACCTAATGAAGTTATGAGAGCCAAGAAACACATTTTAAATCAGGTAAAAGTCACTAGATAGCAGGCAAGAATTGAGGGTCTTTGATAAAGGTCTCAAATTCTCTTTGCATTAAAATAATAATTACAGTAATAACACTAATAGTCACTTTTAATTTTATTCTTCTCCTGAGGAGTAAAGTCCACGTGGAAAAGGACAGTTTACTGAGATGAATAGAGGTTGCAGATGAAATCAGCCAAAATAGCTCAGACTGTAGAAGTAAAATCTTACAAAGAGGGAGTTTAATGAAGAGAACTAAAAAGCTGCATGCAACTCTCCACTCGAGGTATTGACTTCTTCTAAGTTAAATACTCAGAGAGTAAGAATTCAATAACTCCTTCTAGAAGTAGTGACTGGAAAATTAGAAAGCCTAGGAATCAGTTCAGCAGCTACACAATGCTTCCAAGACTTTGTAAAATAAACCCTTCCATGGTGGAGAGGGCTTTGGTAAAACCCCTGAGAAACAAAACAAATACTACGGGAATGAGAAATTATAGCTCAGAAATAAAAGTAAACAAGTATGTATACACCATCCTTAAAGAGCTAAAATCCAACACTTAAAGATAATCAAACATATATCTGGCAATCTAAAAGCTTATAAAGTGAACTCCTTAAAAATGAATAAGTTATTCCATTCAAGGAAGATAATATCATCCAAAGCTTTTATAATTTTTCTTCATTAATGTATAGTATTAAATAGTAATTTATAAGGGTGTATAAATAAGTTAAATATGCAGAGTATGAATAAAAAGAAAAAAAATTAACAAAATACAGAGAACCATGTGAGATTTTATTATATTACTCCCCCCAAAAGGAATTTAAAATAAATTCTTGCTTTAAATTTTATTTTATTGTAAAATAAAAATATAAGACAAGCATTTAACTGGAAGGCTTGCTGGCACAACAAGCTGTATACCTGTTTTCCATGTTCGTCATAGAAGGCCACTTGGAGCAGAGTTAGAAAAACAGAACAGATAGTAATGTAAATGTTCTTACATTTATAGCTAGGATTCCGTTCAATTTTACCTTAATTAATCCATTAAAATATAACTTTTAAATGGGCCTTTAGTTTTTGTATTTTATGTTAAAAAATTCATTTTTTTCATATTTAGGAAAAAGAGTAATATCTCTGCTCTGATTATTGTGTTTGGTGTGAAACATCAAGGTGTGAGTGGGTATAAGTCCAAGGGAGAGAATCGTTCTTTGATGTAATAATTACTAGGTTGTAGGATTTTTTCATAATTTTTATTTTTACTCTTTTCTTAAATTTTTAAAAATTGCTCTAATTCCCATATATTGTTTTTGTGAAGAGAAAAAGCATATCGAAACAGACTGTCTCTGCTTCCCTTTTCTTTTGGCATTTTAATCAGTTCAGCTTTGATTTACTTGTAAATTTAAGAGCTCATTGTTGCCATGACATGTCAGTGGTAGGAGATTTATACTTATGTAGCACTGAGGCTTTTTATGTTATTTACTGTTTCATGTTTAAGTGGTAAGTGTAAAGAGTACATAAGGCAAATACAGTACAATTTAAAGCCACAAAAATTATTTATTGAGATTAAGAATAAAAGGTTTTTTTAATCCATCCATAAAATTATATACTCAGAAGCCAAACCTTCTCTTGGAAGATCATATTTGATGCACCAAGAACTTTAATGTGGTGTGTGGTTGAGAGAGGCAGAGAATATATTCCGGTCAGCAACATCATCTGAACCCACTCCAGTTGTTAGAAATAAAGATTCCTCATAGGGCACAGAGCTATTTCTTATTGAATTAAATCATATTTCGAGAAATGAAAATATGCCAACTAAAAGGTCAATAGAAACTACAGAACATAGCAAAATTAATGTCAGTTTTCTAAAGACAAAAAAAATGTGCATGGGTTGTAAGCATATAGCTCAATAAATAGTTACAGTGACATGAATACATTGCAACTTCTTTGATACAATTCATAAAAGGTTTGTGTAGAAGACATTTTAACATTTTGTCTTGCCTTGATATATTATATTGTAAGGAGTTGAAGGGCTACCTTGGGAAAGGAAAGGTCTGTTGGGGTAAATAGAGAGATGCAGGAAGTAGAGATTCCAAGGGAGACACATTGAATTATTCAGGGAACTAAAATGAAGAGAAAAAGCTAAAAGGAGGAGGGAAGAATGAAGATGATGGGAATGGAAAGATATTAGATGAGTCAGTAGATGGGGAGATCTCAAGTTTCCTAAAGAAGACAATGAAATTTTAAATTGTCCTGTGTGAATGCTTGCCAACAAAAAAGGGGAGTGTGATATGGATAGAGGGCATAGTGTAGAACATTGAGGAAGAAGGTTTCAGTGGATCACCAAGATATTCCCTTGTGTTTTAGTGAGCTTTTTCATTGCTGTGACCAAAAGACCTGAAAATAACAATTAGAGGAAGAAAATTTTATATGAGGGCTCATGGTTATAGAAGTCTCAGTCCACAGACCATTCTTTGGGACCCAAGATGAGGCAGAACATCATAGTGGAAGAGTGGGGCAGAAGAAAGCAGCTCAGTACATCGCACCAGCAAGCAGAGAGAGAGAGCTCTTCTCAAGAAGGACAAAATATATACCCCCAAAGCATGCCCCCAGGGACCAACACCCTCCAGCCACATCCTACCTATCTACAGTTACCTCCCAGTTTATTGGGTGTATTGACACACTGATTAAGTTTAGGCTCTTATAACCTAATCATTTCACCTCTAAACCTTCTCTCATTGTCTCACACTTGAGCTTTCAGGGACATCCAATTTTGAAACCATAACACCATGTTTTCAACTAAAAGCACCTCACAAACAAAGCAGCATGTATACTTAGACTTATGTAGCACTGAGGCTACAGGAATATACTCGGAACCTTAAGAGTTAAAATTGAGTCTTTACTATGTTTCAGGAAATTATCCTCCAGAGCACTGGATTGGATCAAAAGCAGGACTTGCAATATGTATCTCTATGATTTACATATTAGGTGTTCCTCAAAAGTTCATTGTGAGACAATGCAAGGAGGTGAAATGATTGGGTTATGAGAGCCTCACTCTACTGCCCTGATATCCTGCCTCATCTCAAGCCCTGAGGAATGGGGCCAATAGTCCATGGACTGAGACCTCTGAAACCATGAGCCCCCAAATAAACATTTCTTTGTCTAAAATTGTTCTTGTTAATATTTTAGTCAAAGCAATGAAAAAGCTGACTAAAGCAATCTCCAATCAGAAACAATGAAAAAGTTTTCAGAGATGTGTTCTTGGGTCCCAGGTAAGAGGTCTGAGGTCCAATGATGAATGTGATCCTCTTTGAATTAAGGGTACTATGTTGTTAAAGAAAACGTGATCTCAATACTTCTCAATATGGTGGTGAAGACTTTATTTAAGACTATTGCAATAAGGATATTCCAATATGGGAGAGAGTTTCAATTTCCCTTTGAATGTTATAGAGACAAATGGGTTTTTATAGCCAAGGAGAACAGTGAAGGGGTCAGTGGATGGAAAATTAATAACAGCAGACATCCCAGATAGGAAGATTCTTGCTAAAGTGACCTAAAACTATTCTTAGTAAAGACAGACCAAGGACTTGGACATCAAATGTGGGGGATGAAGAACTTAATCAGATATCAAGAGTAATCAGATGTAAAGTTTAAGGTTATTTTTAGTAAACAGATGTAAACTGGGGTAAAAAGGACAAAAACAAGATGAGGCCAAGGCTGAGGCCTAGTCAAGAAGAGGGCTCATAGGAACCTGCCTACAGGTCAATGAGGATCTTTTTCTATACTCAATAAATGATGAATAGATAGATGGATGGATTAAAGGATGAATATAAGGAAAAGTTCTAAAGTAGATTGGTTAATAATTGTTGGAATGTTGAAAAGAGAGGGAAAAAGGATAATGAAAACACTTATTCAGAGCTGATTTGTTGGCATGAAATATTCGTATTTCATTTACTAAAAATAATTATTAAGGTTGACAAATACAAAATATCACCAACATATTTTCTGTCTAGAAAAAAAATTCTGTCAAGAGTCCCATGAAACAGTGTTAGTCTGGAAACAAGTCTGGATGGCGCCTGGCAAAATGCCAGAGGGAGTGGTTTGTGAAATAAGGCCATCGTGTCATTAAGTGTAGAGATTCCTTATTGGTTGACTGCTGTATCTAGTTTATGTTAATTAAGATAAGCTGTGTGGAATGTATAAATACCGCTCCTGTCCTACAATAAATGGCTCCTACTCCTGCTGTATCAATCTACACAAGTTGTTCGTCACCCCCCGGTTATTTTGCTGCAGCCAGACTGCAGCAAAACAGTATCATGAGGGTATACCTCTGTCAAAAAATGGGATAATTGGGGGTGATGACTCCATAAAAACATAACAGATGTGCGTCTTATATTTCATTATTACAGAAAATAAAAATAATAACAGTTATTCATTAGTTACACTGGCAACTTCAGGATTCCATGGTTTTATTATATTCTAATTTAAGGTGTAATGGAGTACCCAGTAAAAGAGCTTTTATTCATTTCTTTGTTTCATATTTGTTGCTTTTCTACATCTTCTTTTTTGTCCCCGTTCAAGAAAAAAGAAGAGAGGGGAAGGGAGGGAAGGGAAAGGAAGGAGGGAAGAAGGACAGAAGGAAAGAGAGAAGAAAAGAGGGAGGAAATGGTAGAAGGAAAGAAGAAAGGAAGGATGAAAATTTCTTTCAAAAATCAAAAGACATCCAAACTACTTTCAAAAGTCAGTGAACTTCATTATTCATCTACAGCATGTGGCTTTTCTCTGGCACTCATGATATGGTAATATAATTATTTTTATAACCTGCTGGAAGCAGCTGATTAGAGTTGCCATTCTAATTATTTGTTTCCATAGTCACCCCTTTTAGCTCATTCATGAAAATTGATTTTTTTTAACAGCCACTTATTATCCATTTAAACCTACCAATTTTCACCCAGTCAATCTGTTCTTTTGCAGCTTACAGTTTCTCTGGTTCCCTGTACCACCTTACCTACAGAGCATTTTGAAAGAACTCAGGTTGTTGCCTTTACATTAAATTTTCACTTTCTCAGCTATCCTAAGGTAGCTGAGAATATATTCCGGTCAGCAATATCAATAGGAAAGATTCTATTTTCAGAATTGTATATTTGAAAGTCTTTTGGAAATAGGTGTCCTTACTCTCAGTTACCTTGGAATGTAAAGGAAACATAACCTTCATCTTATAGCTCAATAACACTAAAGGAAGCCATTCATGTAGAAAAGATAGCTTAATTATAGTTCTATCCTCAACAAAGAAAATAATGATGATAATAGCCATAACAATAATAATAATAAAATTGAACATGTAGTACTAAGCATCAGAATTAAGAAAATAAGATTATATCTACAAAATTATTAGAAAGAGGGAAGAGAAAACAGAAGGAAAAACTCTGATCTTGTGAAGATGCAGCTTATCAAATTCCCCCAATTGCTGATGTAAACATGAGGACAATACATTGCATCTGAACCTATACCTGTGATTTAGTCATCTACTTCATGCAGTCATTACTGAGCATACACTGCATTGGGATGCTGCATATGGCAGGATGGTAATGGATCAGACAAGGTGTCCAAGAGAAAACAACAATTAAATGGGGAAAAACTTAAGTGAGATTAAGGAACCCAAGAGTATAGTGATTTACTGATACTTAGGCTGTATGGATATAGACTTCATAAGATAAGACCTAAGGTTGCCTTCTAAGGAACAGTGGTGACTTAGTGGTGGGATCTTGGTATCTGATGAAAATCCTAAAGATCCTGGATCACTTCTTAAACCAGCACTCGGATGATGGGCATTCACTGACTAATTTGGCTAGGTAATTATATTAACCAATCCTTCATATTTGCTTTCCTTCTATACATTGTCCTACAGTAATTGAAGATAGACAAAAATCTTTTAATAAATATTTAAGTAATAAGTTTTTGAGTAATTTTAAACATTTACTTAAGATAAATTGTATTCAATACAGGTTTTATCTATGATTATGTTAGCAGATATAAAAGTTATTTGAAAATCCCAATTGGTAAACTGCAATACTTTTTCACAAATAACAAATGAATTCATTCACTCATTCAGTAATTTAACAAATCAACTGAGCACCTCTTTGTTTTAAGAAATTAAGATGGGTGTCACAGTTAATGTAGAACCATGAGATTTGCACTGCTGTCATATAAGGGCAATGACACATCCATAGTTTATTGCTATTCTCTTTCATTGATTCAATAAGTATTTATTGAACATCTGGAAATTCAGCAGAGAATCTCTTAACACATTTGGAAACATTTTGTACCCTACAGGAATCTTTTGGTGGTGAGAAACTGGCAATGAATATAAGCACAAATAAGATAATTAAGGCTATATGAAGTACTAAAATCTTTTTTGGAAAATTGGGTCAGTAGAACAAATAGTGATGAGACACAATACTATAGGATTATAAAGAGGGCTTTATGAAGAGGGCAGACATTGAGCTAAGAGAAGATGAGAAGGGACCTCTCATGAATATCTTGGGATAAAAAAAAGTAGCAGAGGAAAGAGCAATGTTCATGAAGGAAGGCATTTGGCTTGTGGAACAGTGAGTTTTAGTGCTTTCTGTGAGTGGATCCTTAGCGACATAATAGAAATTAGGCAAGGTACTTTCAGTAATGTTTTCTACTGCACAATACTTCTAGGAAACTTCATAATTTGAAAATTTTCTTGGTAGGAAAATGGAAAAAGCAACTCTTTAATGAGATTCTCATTCTATTCAGTTATTTTGGTATCTTTTATGCAGAGATATTTGTATTTCTATTAATGTCCTTAGATAACCTGTTTGAGAAACAGCAAGATGTCTCTGTCAGGCTTAAATGTCTCTGTCAGGGTTTAAGCTGATGGGAATACACTTAGATCAGGGGAAAAAATAATGCTGCCTTAAAAGAAAATCCAGAAGTATCAACCGAATATGGCAATGGTATGAAGCTGGAATCTCTAATTTTATGTTGTAGACCTTGGTCAACATTTGAATGAGGTCACATAGGTTGTAAAATACATGAACTCCTGTTGAGAAATGTACTCAAAGAAATTCAGCAGCAGGCCCAATTTATGACCTAGTTGGCAAGGATACTTGAGTACTAAAGTGCGTGTGACTTGATTCCTTTGTAAGTAGAGACACCACCCCCACCACCAACAGTGCTTACTAAAATCTTAATGGGAAGAAAGAGATAGGCAAGAAAGCAGGTTTCAGGCGAATCACAGCATCCCAGGAGGTAAGTGATCTAGTGGCTGATGTTGCAGCAGAGATGAAGAATTCAATTTCTTCTGACTAATTTTCGGATTAGAATTTATTCAGAAATAGGTAGTGGAAATTATTTAAATGAAATATAGGTTATGAGAATAGGTAAGGAAGTTATTACAGATGGAAATATTAAAGGTGAAATTAGCTGGCCCAAGGTGATGGAAACTTGCCATCTTCCTTCCCCTCGATGAGAGAATACAAATGAGAATAATGTTTATTCAAAGAGACCTAAATCTGTGTTTTCCTCAAAAAAGGAGCAAGAGGTAATTAGGTGCCATACTGGTACACATAGACTTTGAACAAAATAAAACAACAAAATGCTGCATGTCACTGTTAATTGCCCTAATGTACATTATTTATGCCAAAAAGTAAGTTAAACTAAAATTTTAACATTTCACCTAAAGATTAGGTGAGAATTTCATTGCTATGTTTGGGGGGGGGGGACGCAAGGGGGCAAAGGCCAACATCTCACTGGGGGTGGTTCTTCCTTCCCAGGAGGGTGTAAACCATCCTAAAACTTAAATTGTCAAATAATTGGTGAATAACAAAACACAAATACTCAAAAATATATTTACAAAAGGCAAAGCCCCTGATAGATCTAGTCCACATGAATTCTGGAGCTAGCCAAAGAGATGATGGCTCTTGTGGTTTATTTAAGGAGGTACATCAAAGGCAGGATAAAGTTTCAAGGGCAGAGTCTTGCTTTGTGATATCTTGCAGTCAGAAGGTTGATTGACATCTTGGCAGGTCACACCAATCTCAGGTGCTCTGTGGGCCATGGCAGAGAGGGATAGAGATTCACCTTGTCCCTGGGCAATTGACCAGAGGAAATATCCACTGGTCATTCCCAGACACCAGATGCCTCTATCCACGAGGCTTCTATGTGTGGTTACATACATGCAACTCATGGACAGTTCCTGACAGCTATGTATACTAATAACCCACTACAGTGTTACACTTGATGTCCTTTGGTAATCTACCATTCATTGATTGCAAGAGATATCTGTATTAGTAGTTTCTAAATTTGATTTGATTGACATTTTGCTTACTGCTTCTTAGATTTTTGCCTTGACAATAAATAGACAAATTGTCAATTGTTTGCTTTTCTTCAAAAAATAGTTCAGAAATCTTTCATAATGTATTGTCAAAAACAATTTATTTATGACTCAAGTCGTATTATGGAAAAAACAAAAACTTGTACAATTAGGCTATTTATAACTTTCAGAGACTTGTTTAGAGATTTGAATTTTCCTATTATGCTTTAAAGAAGAAATATATTTGAGTTAAATATTCAGAGGCTTATAAAATGCAACTACAAGGAAAAGAAATACAAATTATATTTTATTCAAGATCACCTTGGAAACTTTTGAAATGTAAGACAATCAAATAGGGATAAAAATCCAAATGAACATAAATAATATTGAAAATGGATATTGGATTTGGTCCAAGAGCTGAGAAGTATAAATAAATCTAAAAGAAGAAGCCAAGTCATAAGAAGTAAACAGAAGTAAGCACCGAATACATGGGATAATAAAATAGAGAAAATTACCATAAATAAATAACAAAACCGAAGTGTCTCAAAGGGAAAGAAATTGCTTTAAAATGAAAGAGCTGAAAAATCTTCACCTAAAGAATCAGATCATGTTTTTCAGGACTGACAACAATTTCTGGATACCTCAGGCAATAGGTGAATTTCTACATGTGCATGGATAGATGAGAGCTGTGCATTTATCATTTATGACACTTACAAAAGAAATTTCTTTTTTTCATGTTAATCTTTTAATAAGTTATCACTTACTGTCCAAAGTTTGATATTTCATTAAATCTTGAAATTTCTAGTTGTGGAAAATAATTATTTCTAAGAAGTATGCAATATTTTTGTTTATAGAATTTATCAAGAGAAGACTGTGGTCACATAGTTCAAATGTAAAGTGCACAGAAAAATATTTTTTAAATTAACTAAATCTGCTACCTCTCACCTCCTACTTCATAAGATGATTTAATGAGTAGGTATTTGCAACTTGTAATTTCGAATGCTTTATCAAATTGCTAAGATACCATCTCACTCCAGTAAGATTGGCAGCCATTATGAAGTCAAACAACAACAAGTGCTGGCGAGGATGTGGGGAAAAGGGTATACTTGTCCATTGCTGGTGGGACTGCAAATTGGTGCGGCCAATTTGGAAAGCAGTATGGAGATTCCTTGGAAAGCTGGGAATGGAACCACAATTTGACCTAGCTATTCCCCTTCTCGGACTATTCCCTAAAGACCTTAAAAGAGCATACTATAGGGATACTGCTACATTGATGTTCATAGCAGCACAATTCACAATAGCTAGACTGTGGAACCGACCTAGATGCCCTTCAATAGATGAATGGATTAAAAAAAATGTGGCATTTATGTACAATGGAGTATTACTCAGCACTAAAAAATGACAAAATCATGGCATTTGCAGGGAAATGGATGGCATTAGAGCAGATTATGCTAAGTGAAGCTAGCCAATACCTAAAAAAACAAATGCCAAATGTCATCTTTGATATAAGGAGAGCAACTAAGAACAGAGCAGGCAGGAAGAGCATGAGAAGAAGATTAACATTAAACAGGAACAAGACGTGGGAGGGAAAGGGAGAGAGAAGGGAAATTGCATGGAAATGGAAGGAGATCCTCATTGTTATACCAAATTACATATAAGAGGAAGTGAGGGGAAAGGGAAAAAAACAAGGGAAAGAAATGAATTACAGTAGATGGGTAGAGAGAGAAGATGGAAGGGGAGGGGAGGGGAGAGGGGATAGTAGAGGATAGGAAAGGTAGCAGAATACAACAGTTACTAATATGGCAGTATGTAAAAACGTGGATGTGTAACCAATGTGATTCTGCAATCTGTATATGGGGTAAAAATGGGAGTTCATAACCCACTTGAATCAAATGTATGAAATATGATATGTCAAGAGCTATATAATTTTTGAATAACTAATAATAAAATTTTTAAAAAATTGCTTATAGTCATGTAGTGTCACAAATTCACACTAATTGATACCTCATTTACTCTATGTTGTATTCATGTGTAAGCACCTTAATTGACTTCATTTTGATAACTTATCATCAAAATGTACATTGTAGTTGGAAAAATACTGTTAAAAATATCTTAAGACTCTTCATAGTTTTCTTTGGTATGCATCATTAAATAATTTTTTCCCACTTAGAAGAATTGACAGTTGAAAAGAAACAGAAAAAACAAAATGTGTACACAATTCATGACTACAGGATTTTGGTTTTATTCCAATATTTCAAACATATATGTTAAAACTTCATAATGCCTCACATTCAATACAATTGAATATTATGATTATATAGAAATATATCATTAGAACCAGTAAACAAATCTACACTTTCTGACAAAAACCACTGTCTTCATTAAAACTTCATGTATTTAATGGGAAATTACTATCCAAGTACTATTTTTCAGATAATTATTTTACTTTGAAATAATTTTTCTGAACCACCAGAAATGGGACGCTATGGAACCACCTTCAGCGACTGGTAAGTGATGCCAAGGACTATAAAAAGCAGGGAATATTTGTATATAGTATATAAATTTCTTGGTTAGTATATAAATTGATAGAGCCAAAGCCATAATAAAAGTTGCTCCATTCTGTACCTGACAGGAAAGGCTGCACATTAACACCACACAAATAATGTCAGAGTGAAAATAATAGAGAATGCATTTGTACTGTTATTTGTGAAGTTCAGAATGATATCAATTATTTTAAAAACTTTATTGGATAGATAAAATGTATCCTTAAGCCATATTAGATGGGAAGAGTTTGATTTTCCTCTTAACTGTACAATTTTTGAAAAAAAAATAATAAAATTGATCTTAAAATAATTTTTGTTATAAGTACTCTAGAGTCAAAGAAGGACTTATATTTAAGGGAAATAAATTAGGTGTTACATCTGGTTATTTATAAATTCTGTCTATTTTTAAGTAGACATGTTACAGAATTTGAATACTATAATACTTATGACAAATTAAATATATTTTCCTTGTAATTAGAATCACTGCCCACATTATCTAAGTTTAAAATAGCAAGAGCCTTTGTGAACAGTGCTTCTGGTTCCTCTTATTTAAGCCCATCTATCTGCATTAACACCTTATAAACAGCTATAAATAGCAATGAATCCATAGAAGTCAATGAGCAGATCCATGTGCCTAAAGTACATTTCCTATTTGAACTCTCAGGAGCTTAAAGGACACATGAAACATTCTCTCTAATGAAAACTAATCTTCAAAATGTCCCTTTGATATATGACAAAAGCAATTTTTCTCAAACAACTATTTATAATATCAAATGGAATATAGTGGATGTGTTATATCTGAAGATTTTTATTATGTTTAAGTTAACAGAAAATCTGCAATAATATATCTTATAATATAAAAATATATGTCTATAACCTAAAGTAAATACTCACCTTATTTATTGACAGACATCGCACTCAGTCTACTGACTTGAGGAGAATCTATATGGTGATGAAAAACATACCCTTCGTTTCCTTTAAATTTAAAAGTACAAGAATTATAATTATGAGGAACAATATTTCAAGTACACCAACAAATATTTGTTGGGAATTGATTGTCCAACACATAAATGTTTATTTAAAATGCATTGTGTAAAATAATATTTAGAGACATAGAGAATAGCATGACTTAAATTCATAAAACAATTATGACACTTTACTTTCCAGGAATTTTCTTCTTTAGGCAATTCATTGAAAATATATCTAAAAACCAGAAAAGTAATGAAAGAATTATTTTCTTTTTTAAGACTATTAATTAAAAGATAATACATATGATACACTTTATTTCCCCTATAAAGCAAAAATCTAAGCCTTTCTATCATTTGATAAAACTATAACAAATTTATTAGATGGATTCTCATCTCATTACAGAAAACAGCTTAGTTGATGATGATGTTTAGAAAAATATGTGATAGCTGATAATGATCATTCAAAATATTTTGTGTAGAATGTAACATGCATGTGAAAATTTTCTGGTATGATGGAACTGTTTTTGAAAATAAAACTGTGTTCAGAACGGACTAAAGACTTACGCATATGGTTTGACATCATAAAACAAATAGAAGAAATGGTAGGGTGAAAAAACTTCAAGATATTCTTTGGGTTATGACTTTTTGGATATCGTTCCAAAAGCACAGGTAACAAAAGTAAAAAATAGACCAATGGAATTATGTCAAACTAAAAGGCTTCTGTACAGCAATAAAAACAGTTAACAAAATGAAGAGACAACCTCTGGAATGAGAGAAAATACTTGCCAACCATCCATATGATGAAGGATTAATATCCAAAATGTATAATTATCATTTTTTTAAAGAGAGAGAGAGAGAGAGAATTTTTAATATTTATTTTTCAGTTTTTGGCGAACACAACATCTTTGTTTTTTGTATGTGGTGCTGAGGATCGAACCCGGGCCGCACGCATGCCAGGCAAGCGGGCTACCGCTTGAGCCACATCCCCAGCCCCAAAATGTATAATTAAATCAACAATAAGAAAACAAATAGTCCAATTTGAAAATATGCAAAGGACACAGATATTTCCCAGAAGAATACAAGTGAAGAAAATGTATATAAATAAAGGCTCAGTATCATGAAAGAAATGGAAATTGAAACCACAATCAGACATTATCTCATACCTGTATAATAGCTACTGTCAAAAAGAAAATGGTAAGTGATGCCAAGGACTATAAAAAGCAGGGAATATTTGTATATAGTATATAAATTTCTTGGTTAGTATATAAATTGATAGAACAAAAGCCATAATAAAAGTTGCTCAAAAAAGTTAAATATATACTGAAGAAATATCTGCACTTCCACATGTATTACAATGTTATCCAAAATAACCAAGATACGGAATTAACCTATGTGTCCATCAGTGGTGAAAGAATAAAGAATATGTGGGATACATGTACACAATAGGAAACTCTTCTGCCTTAATGAAAGAAATCTTATAATTTAAAAAACATAAATTATCTTGGAGGACATTATGTCAAGTAAAAGAAGACAAGCACAGAAAGATTTGTTCTCACTTCATATTAAATCTTAAAAAATATTCAACTTGTAGAAGAAGAAAGTGGAATGTTCACATGGGCTGGTGGGGAGGTTATGGAAAAATTTTCACTTAAAGGTCAGTTAAAATATTATAGCTACAGTTGTACAATTGTTATAATCAAACTGTATTTATAGTGAAGAAATTTTATGTTATATAAATCTTTTCAGTAAATCTGTTAAAAATAGATGTAGATGAAGGGTTGATAGATGAACAGAGAGCTATGGTTGATTGCATTATTATATATGCAGTGAAATAAGCATCATAAAATATTGATAATAGATTCTAAAGGATAGGTTTATGGGTATCCACTGTAGATATTTTATCTTTTTTATTTTTTGTATGTTTGAAAAAGGTATAATGATATTATGGGGAAAAGGGGCAGAATACATAGTAATTGTTAGGGAAAACACCACTATTGGATGATATAAACTAATTTATAATAAATTAGATACATTTTTGAAAACTTGCTGTGACCACTTTGAGTTCCTGAAATATAATTTTCCATTAAATAAAGTAATATATAGAAGAATTTGGGAGAACTGGCTAATATAGGTCTATGCCAGGAAATGTAAAAGGAAAACCTGAAAGGTCTATTTCAGAGCAGCCTGGAGTCATAGCAAACATCAAAGGGACATTATGTCAATCTGAGGAAGTCCCAGCGGCCAAGTACAGAACAATTTGAATTTTCATGTGAGTACAGAATTGTAATTGGGTTGCAGTTCACTAAATATATTTTAACTAATAAATTTATAATTATATACATATAAGTTCATTGAAACAAACTGGATAGCTTCTGAGGGTCATAAGAAACCAAGTAATTTTCTTAAAAACTGCATAAATAAAATGAAATCATCAAGCATTTGTCTTGTCTTTTCTACACTAATTTATAATGCGGTATCTAATAGTAGTTGGAAGAAACAGGTTATTTTAAATCTATCTGTATTAAAAACATAAAGGTCAATGAATATATTAACTATCAGTGATATCATTAGCTTAAACAAAACTATTCCATAGAATTTTTCTGAGGCATTCTACATGTTCAGGTCTTTCTCACTTTGGCTCATCTCTAATTTTTCATATAGATGATATTCTCACATTGGAAAAAAACCAACATTTTATTTATGTATTATTTTCTACTATGTATGTTCACAATACAGTAGGATGTAGACCAACATATGAATGGTAAGCAAAACTAAATGTACAATTCAGATAATAGGATATCTTTTTTATTCAACTATTTTGTATGTGTTCAAAATAACATTTGTAATTATGAAGATACATACAATAAAATATAAAAAAGAAAATTTTCTACTAATGTTAGGGATACTGATGATGAATTGTATATGAGAGAAAATACATAAAATTGGCTTAAGCAACAATTAGTGAGTTATTTTTCTCTCAAACAACATGAAGTACAGTAAGGCAACCCCCAGAGTATCCCTAGGTACTTATATTTTTTCTAATTATCTAGTTTATCAAGTTTAAAATATGAGTTTCCTGTTCTTTCCACTGGTACCTCCATAGTCTATAGAAAACAGTCATCACATTTAAAGTAATAATTAGGAGTAAGGAGGAAGGAGAAAAAAAATGTTTATCAAGTCTCTTCTTTTTCCATTAAGAAATTTTCCTCACCATCTCTCTTTCAGCTCATATCACTTTGGCCAGGTCATGTGGGTGCAGTTAGCAAAAGGACAGTCACTATAGGTGATGCATAACTTGGTCTGGAAGATGGGGGCTGTTTCAAGAGGAAATAAAATGCTAACACCTTCAGGACACATCTCCTCCTTCAACCATTTGCAAAGGTTACCTCCCTCCAGGAAATTGTTCTTCCCTGCAAGAAGTTATTAGTGAGTAGCTCCTGGGTGGCTCCCTTCATACCTGTATCCCTGGGTGGCTTCATTCCCACCCTTGCATAACTCCACCTTTTGGGTCACATAGGCAGATTGGGAGGAGGGGGCATGGGAACAAAAGAAATCTGAAATCTATAAAAGAGGCAGGTCACTCCCCACTCCCTTGGGTATCAATTTAGGCACTCTCCTCTGTGGAAGCCCCTGTGTCCCTGTCACTCTGTTATATCCTTTAAATAAAACTGTGCCTAGGTGGGTGTACAATTGTCAACACTGGGAGAATGAACTCAAACCGGATCCTCAACACCAGTATTAATGGTAGGTAGGCTATATTATTAGAGTTTTACTTTCTTTAACTTAGGCAAACTCCTGGTGCTGGCTACTCCTATCTGCCTACAGGTTTTCTTATAAACAAAATAGCATGAAAGGCACCAAAAAACAAGAAGGAAAATCATGTTTATATATTTATGTCAAAGAAGTGCCAATCACATTTGCTAGTATCATGCTTTTGCCAAGGACTCCCACCTCTCTTTACCGTTTTTTATTTAGGAAAATGCTTCTGTTATTGCTATTGGTTTTTAAAGACTAATGATATCATCTGATCATGTATTTTTGCCAGCAAAGTAATGGAATTTACCTCCAGGGAAGCTATAATTACATCTGGACCTTAAATCAGAGAACCTATCTCCTCAGCTCCCCCCAAAAAAGGTAAGAGGTTCAGGACATTCCTTCTGGCATCAGGTTCCCAAAGCTGGTATCTTTCTGTAGAGCTCACCTTGAAACTGTGGTCCCTGAACCTGTTTATTGGTCCTCAGCATGACAAGCCAGTTCAGGGACTCGGGACTGCTCAGAGGAATGACCTTATGTACCTTCAGAAATAGTAATATCTAAGTATTTTGAGGGAACTGTAGCACTAAGAGATACAATAGTTTCTGAAATCCTGTTAGTCGTGGGTATTTACCTCAGTTATATATCTCTCATGAAGAAAAAAAATCAAGTCTTGGATCTGCTCAGGCAGATGTATCACAGTAGTATGAAGAGAGAAAAGACAGACCATGTGGATTCCTCATAGCTTTGGATTAGGATGTTTTTCACAAGAGGATCTTTTAGATTCTTGTACGGATGTCAATGTGAGATGGTCAGAGTGCGGAGCACCATCAAACTTAGCTTAGGGAAGACCTAATTGTGAACATTTTATTAATTACCATGGACAGCTCCTCAATATGTGTCCTTAGCATTCAGACCAGGTCAGCTGAGATTATTTGCAATCTTGTCTAAAACCAAATCTCAGAGATTCAGCTAATGTCACTATACCACATGTCATGTCTTATTTGAAGAATTGCCCTAGTGTGTTTACTTCAAAAGTTGCCACATATGTCACTGAACTTTGTCCCTAATTATTTGATTTTGGAAAACAAATCTGTTTAATTGGTCGGTTTATTTTACATAAAATTCATCCTAATATCAGAATTAGTTTTATTTTTACTTTCTTTGGTTTTGAAACCATTTGAAAACTTGATTCAACTTTGTTCTTTTCAAGCAAAGATCATGTGTCTATCACCCCAGTGTTGGCAATATCCTTTCATAACTGCCTCTTTATTTCCTGAACTCAGTAAGTTCTGATACTTTTCTCCAGAAGGTGTGATTGTTGAAGATAATTTCCTTTTGTTTGTGATAATGCTTTCATAATTGCAGTTATAAATGAAAGGGCAGAACAAATCCCTTCTCAACTGGAAACTCACAGATTTCATTATCTTCTGCTCAATCAAATTCAATTTTACTTCCAGTGCTTTTTACACTCTGGGTCACATAACTGAAGCTGCATGGTCCTGTGTCTTGTTTCCACTCCTCCTATCTAGATCTCTCTTACCTAAGGCAAATGCTATCCCTGAGGGCACTCTCCTTAGGGAGAAAGATGCAAAGTTGGTGACTGAAGCAGTCATGTGTTCAAATGCAGGATATTCTATTGTTTGGAAGCAAAACTCTAAGATGCTTCAGTAGCCTGTGAATAGATTTGGTTTCTTTGTGGCCTGGGAGCAATTTTTTATCAAGTCGTAATTCACAAAGTTCATTCTTCAAGTTAAACATTTATGGTTTGGACTGTATTATTAAACATTATTATGGCAAATTTTCTCATGGCATATAAAAATCATTGATCTACTTGAAAGAGAACAGTGTGGCAAATCAATTATTGTAATTTTTTTAAAATATTAAGGTATTTTACAGAAAGAAATCATACTAATAAACAAAATTTAACTTAGCCTCCATTAAAATTCAAAAATGACAGTATCTATATTTCTGATGGTACTATTATCTTTTAGATTGATAGAACTTGCAAACATTTTTTCTGTGACAAGAATACTGCCTTTAAGGAAATAAAAAACATATTTCATTATCTTTGCATTCTATATTTCTTCTTCTGTCAGGCTATACGGTTTGGATTTGAGGTGTACTCACAAAAACTTGAATGCGAGGCAATTTACAAATGAAGCTATAACCTAATCAGTTGAATAATTCATTATAGGGTTAATGATTTTTTTAAATTTTAAATTTATTCTAAATAATGTACATGTTATACATGACAGCATAATACATTTAAATTCATAGTGTACATATAGAGCACAATTTTTCATGTTTCCGGTTGTAAACAAAGTAGAGTCACACCATACATGTCTTCATAATGTACTTAGGGTAATGATGTCCATCTCATTCCACCATCTTTCCTACCTCAATGCCCCCTCTCATTCCCTTCCTTCCCTTTGCCCTATCTAAAGTTTCTCTATTTCACCCATGCTCTCCCCCACCCCCATTATGGATCAGCATCGACATATCAGACAAAACATTTGGCCATATTCTCCAACTCCATTCATTTATCAGCAAATGCCATAATTTTATTCTCTTTTACTGGTGAGCAATAGTCCATTGTGTATATATACCACAGTTTCTTTATCCATTCATCTACTTAAGGGCATCAAGGTTGGTTCCACAATTTGACTATTATAAATTATGCTGCTATAAACATTTATGAGGCTGTGTCACTGTGGTATGCAGTTTTTAAGATCTTTGGGTATAAACTAAGGAGTGGGATAGCTGGGTCAAATCGTGATTTCACACCATGTTTTCCTAGGACTCTCCATATTGCTTTCCAGAGTAGTTGCACCAATTTGCAGTCTCATCAGTAATGTATGAGTGTGCCTTTTCCCCACATCCTCACTAACACTTATTGTTGTTTGTATTCTTAATAGCTGCCATTCTGACTGGAGTGAGATGAAATCTTAGAGTAGTTTTGATTTGCATTTCTCTACTTGCTAGAGATGTTGAACATTTTTTAAAATATATTTGCTGATTGATTGTATTTCATCTTCTGAAAAGTGTGTGTTCAGTTCTTTATCCCATTTATTGATTGGGTTATTTGGGGGGGTTTTGGTGTATTTTGAGTTCTTTATATATCCTAGAGATTAGTGCTCTATCTTATGTCCGTGTGATAAAAATATACTTCCATACTGAAGGCTCTCTTTTCTCCTCATTGATTGTTTCTTTTGCTGAAAAGAAAGTTTTCAGTTTGAATCCATTACATTTATTGATTCTTGATTTTATTTCTTGTGCTACAGGAATCTTGTTAAGGAAATAAGGGCCTAATCCAACATGATGAAGATTTGGGTCTACTTTTTCTTCTATTAGGCAAAGCGTCTCTGGTCTAATTCTTAGGTCATTGATGCACTCTGATTTGAGTTTTTTGCATGGTGAGAGATAGGGACTTATTTTCATTTTGCTACATATCAATTTCCAGTTTTCCCAGCACCATTTGTTTAAGAGGCTATCTTTTTTCCAATGTCTATTTTCGGTGCCTATGTCTAATATGAGACAATTGCATTTATGTGGGTTCGTCTCTGTGTCCTCTATTCTGTACCATTGGTATATAAGTGGATTTTGGTGCCAATCCATGCTCCTTTTGATACTATTGCTCTGTAATATAGTTTAAAGTCTGGTATAGTGAGTGATGCACTTGCTTCACTCTTCCTGCTAAGGATTGCTTTGAATATTCTTTGGATATTAAGAGTATTTTTCCAGATGAATTTCATGACTGCTTTTTCTATTTCTATGTGGAATGTCATTGGGATTTTGATTGGAATCACATTAAATCTGCATTACTGCTTTTGGTAGTAAGATCATTTTGACAATATTAATTCTGCCTATCCAAGAACAAGGAAGATCTTTCCATCTTCTAATGTCTTATTTAATTTTTTCTTTAGCGTTCTGTAGTTTTTGTTGTAGAGGTCTTTCACCTCTTTTGTTAAGTTGATTCCCAAGTATTTTATAATTTTTTTTGAGGATATTGTAAATGGGATAGTTTTCCTCATTTCCATTTCAGAGAATTTGTCGCTGATATACAGAAATGCCTTTGATTTATGGGTGTTGATTTTATATCCTGCTACTTTGCTGAATTCATTTACTAGTTCTAGAAGTTTTCTGGTGAAATTTTTTGGGTCTTCTAGGTATAGAATCATATCGTGGGCACAAAGTCCTAATTTGAGTTATTTTTTTCGTATGTGTATCCCTTTAATTTCTTTCATCTCTCTAATTTCTCTGGCCAGTGTTTCAGGAACTATGTTGAATAGAAGTGATGAAAGAGGCATTCCTGTTTTTTTCCAGTTTTTAGAGGGAATGCTTTCAATTTTTCTCCTTTTTGAATGTTGTTGTCCTTGGGCAGAGCAAAGATAGCTTTTACAATGATGAAATATGTTCCTGTTAGTCCTAGTTTTTCTAGTCTTTTGAACATGAAGGGGTGCTGTATGTTGTCGAATGCTTTTTCTGCATCTATTGAGATGATCATATGATTCTTACCTTTAAGTCTATTAATGTGATGAATTACATTTATTGATTTCCATAGGCTGAACCAACCTTGCATCCCTGGGATGAACCCCACTTGATCATGGTGCACTCTTTTTGATATGTTTTTGTATTTGATTTGCCAGAATTTTATTGAGAATTTTTGCATGTATGTTCATCAGAGATATTGGTCTAAATTTTTCTTTGTTTTTTGACATGTCTTTGTCTGTTTTTGGAATCAGGGTGATATTGGCCTCATAGAATGAGTTTGGAAGTATTCTCTCTTTTTTTATTTCATGGAATAATTTGAGGAGTATATATATTAATTCTATTTTGAAGATCTTGTAGACCTCAGCTATGTGTCCATCTGGTCCTGGGCCTTTCTTGATTGGTAGGCTTCTGATGGCGATTTGTTTATCCTTTTTATATCATCCTGATTCAGTTTGGGAAAATCATATGACCAGAAATTTGTTTATGCCTCTAATATTTTCTATTAGAGTAAAAATTTTCAAAATAATTTCTAATTATCGTCTGTATTTCTGTGTTGTCCATTGTGATGTGTCTTTTTTAACCACAGATGTTAGTAATTTAGGTTTTATCTCTTCTTATTTTCCTTAGCATGCCTAAAATTTTATCAAACTTATTTATTTTTTCAAAAACCAACTTGTTTTGTCAATTTTTTCAATTGTTTCTTTTGTTTCAATTTCATTGATTTCAGCCCCAATTTTAATTATTTCCTGTCTTCTACTGCTTTTGTTGTTGATTTGTTCTATTTCTAGGGCTTTGAGGTATAATGTTAGGTTATTTCTTCCCTTTCTTTTTCTTCTTTTAAAGGAACAAACTTCATGCAATGAACTTTCCTCTTAGTTCTGCCTTCATAGTGTCCCAGAGTTTTTGATATATTGTATTAGTGTTCTTATTCACTTCTAAGAATTTTTTGTCTCTTCTTTGATGTTGTCTTCTGCAATCCATTATTCATTCAATAGCATATTATTTAGTCTCCAGGTGTTGAAGTAGCTTTTTTTTTTTATCTTATCATTTATTTCTAATTTCATTCCATTATGATCTGATAGAATTCAGGATAGTATCTCTACTTTTTTGTATTTGCTAAGAGTTTCGTTTTGGTATAATATATGGTCTATTTTAGAGAAGGATCCATATGCTGCTGAGAAGAAAGTATATTCACTTGTTGATGGATGAATATGCTATATATCTTTGTGAAGTCTAAATTATTGATTATATTATTGAGTTCTATAGTTTCTTTTTGTTTGTTGTTTGAAGGATCTAACCAGTGGTGAAAGAGATATTTTAAAGTCACCCAGAATTATTGTGTTGTGTTCTGTTTGACTCCTGAAATTGAGAAGAGTTTGTTTGATGAAAGTAGATGTTCCATTGTTTGAGGCATATATACTTGTAGTTGTTATATATTGTTGATGTCTGGTTCCTTAAGCAGTATGTAATACCCATCTTTATACCTTTTGATTCACTTTGGCTCAAAGTGTACTTTATTTGATATGGGGATGGAAACCCCTGCTTGTTTCCGCAGTCCATGTGAGTGGTATGTTTTTTCCCTAACCTTTAACCTTTAGTCTGTGGATGTCTTTTCCTAGGAGATGAGTCTCTTGAAGGCAACATATTGTTGGGTCTCTTTTTTTAAAAAAATTCCAATCTGCTAGTCTATGTCTTTGATTGATGAGTTTAGGCCATTAATATTCAGTTTAGGCCATTAATACAGACATGATCTGTATCCCTAGGCATTTTTGTTTATTTTTGGTATTAAACTTGACTTTTTTCTCCTTTGATTGATTTTACCTTTAGTGTATACCTCCATTTGCTGATTTTCATTGTTGTTTTTTATTTCCTCCTCATGGAATATTTTACCTAGGATGTTCAGTAGTGCAGGCTTTCTAGTCGCTAATTCATTTAATTTTTTTAATCAGAGAAGGTGTTTATTTCATCATCAAATATAATACTTAATTTTGTTGCATAGAAGATTCTTGGTTGGCATCCATTTTTATTCAGAGTTTGGTATATGTTATTTCAGTGTCTTGTAGCTTTCAGGATGTGGGTTGAGAAATCTGCAGAGATCCTTATTGGTTTCCCCCTATATGTAATCTGAATCCTTTCTTTTATGTCTTTTAAAATTTTCTCCTCATTCTATATGCTACACATTTTCATTATAATATGACTTTGTGTAGATCTGTTAAGATTTTGTAAACTTGGAGTCCTGTAAACATCTTGTATTTGATTTTTCAATTCATTCTTCGTGTTTGGAAAATTTTCTGATGTTATTTCTTTGAACAGATTGTTCATTCCTCTGGTTTGGAACTCTATGCCTTCTTCTATCCCAATAATTCTTAAATGTAGTCTTTTTATGTTTTCCCATAATTCTTGAATGTTCTGTTTATGGTTTCTTACCATCTTCACTGTGTGGTCAATTTTTTTTCAAGATTATATGTTTTATTTTCATTATCTGAGATTCTGTCTTCTGAGTGATCTAATCTGTTGGTGGCACTTTCTATTGAGTTTTTAATTTGGATTATTATTTCCTTTATTTGAAGGATATTCATTTGGTTTTTCATAGAACCTCTATCTCCTTATTGAAGTAATCTTTTGCTTCCTATATTTGCTTATGTAGCTCTTCATCAAAATGATTTTTTGCTGCCTGTATTTGCTCTCTTATATCATCCTTTTATTCACAGAACATTTAATTATGTACATCCTGAACTCCTTCTCTGTCATTTCTTCTGCTGTGCTGGCCATGGATTATATTAATGTAGCATCTTGATTTGTTTGAGGCACTTTCTTCCTTTGTTTATTCAAGTTATTTGTGTGTCTTCCCTTCTACCACTGAGGATTCGAGGTTACAGTTCTTACCCTAAAAGGCTTAGAGTGTCCCTGCTGGGTTCCAATACCTCTCCTTTAAGGGAAAGAACAATATTAACATACCCCAATACAAATAACATACAGCCTAAAACCAAGTAGCTGCTGTTAAGATGTTTACAGTTTTGTCACTATATACAGAAATGATGAGTTAAATTATTACTTACAATATAAACAGTAGGTTTGCAAAATGGGCTACAGTTTCTGATGATGGTCAAAGAGAGAACTAGGAGTGGGGTATAGGATGAGATGTTAAGGAGGTAGGAGGTGAGGATATAGAGTTATTGTTCTTAGGAAGCGTGAAAGAGGGATCTAAAGAAGGTGGCTAGTAGCAGGAGAAAAGAGAGAAAGTGATTTTGGGGAGACAAGTAAATGGGAAGACTATTAGAGAGAGTACGAAAAACAAACAAAATTTTAGAAAAATAAAAATTTAAAAATAGGAGATAAAAGAATATACAACACAACTGTAATATCAGCACCTTCCAGTCCTCAATAACCTAATTCATAAAAAATTCTTGGTTTCACAAATGTTAGGGATGTGAGGCAGGAGAAGATACAAAGAGAAAAGAAAAAAGAGAGAGAAAAGAAAAATTCTTGAAGGAAAATACAAGCATTGTTTTTGTTGGATTTAATATCTTTCCTGCTTCCCTTCCCATCTAACTGCTGCTCCTGCACAGGAATCCCCACTGCCAGGCCAGCTCAGGTCTCCAGGCCTCAGAGTCAGTACTTGCAGAGAAATAGTATTCCCTCTAGTAGAATCTCCGGTCACGGAGTGACACAGAATGATGCATCATCTTAGATCTTCTGGGTTAATAATTTGAATGGATTACTTGGTGGTAATGGTGATGCCAGTCTTGGGAATCAGGATTGGTCCTCATTCCCCCAATGTTGAATATTAAACACCTGAAAAATGCTGAGGCAAGAGTAGAAATCAAGTTTCGTTTTAGGGCTGGAACAGAAATAGACAGGAGAAGGGGACCCAATAACTAGATCTCTGGGAAGGGGTGTGTCTTGCCCCTATATAGATTTCAGGTTTCCTTTCTTCTCACGCCCCTTCCTCTTCTTATCTTGCCTACAAGATGAAGAGGCAGGAGCCTCCCAGGAGGTACCACTCTCTATCTTCCACACCTGCCCAAAAGGCAGAAAAAGAGCTTCCCAGAGGTCTCATTAGCAACTATTTGTGTTGGGAGTAGCAATTCCCTGGTTACAATTCCTTATAGGTAACATTGGTAACTGCTTGAGAGGTGGAGAAGTGCTCTGGAGGTGTTAGCATTTTATGTCCTTTTCTTTGAGTTAGCTCCCACCTTCCCAACTGTATAATCTATCATTTACTTGACTACCTGCTCTTTGTCATTATCTCATTAGTAGGTGTTATGGCTTGGAAATGAGGTGTCTCCCAAAAGCTCATCTATAAGACAATAAAAAGATTCAGAGGAGAAATGACTGAATTGTGAGAGTCTTAACCTAATCAGTGTATTGATCCCTGGTGTGGCTGGAGGAAGTGGTTAATTTGGGGCATGGCTAATGGGTATATATTTTTTACCTGGCACTGGTGTCTGTCTCTCTGCTTCTTCTTCATCATGGGAACTGCTTCCCTCTACCACACACTCTGCCATGATGTTCTGCCTCACCTTGAGCCCCAGAAATGAAGTCAGACTTCTCTACACTAAGACCTCTGAAACAGTGAGCTCTCAAATAAACTTTTACTCCCCTACAGTTGGACTAGTCATATCCTTTAGTCACAGCAGCAAAAAAGCTGACTGAAACAGTAGGTAGGTGGGAAGTACGTAACTAAAGATATGTCCTTGGGAATTATAATATATTTGCTTTCAGGCTGCCAAGAGCTGAGTAGCCTTCCTCTGCTGCACCCTCCCACCATAGTGTTCTGCCTTCCTTCCTCCTTAGGGTGATGAAGTCAGCTAAGTTAAGACCTCTGAAACCATGAGCCCAAAATAAACTTTTCCTTCTCTAAGTTTTTCTTTTCAGGTATTTTGGTCCCAGTGATGAAAAGCTGACTAACACACAGGCCAAATAGTTGAATCCAGAAAGAATAAGTTGATTTCAGGAGAAAATGTCCTTTAAAAAACAATATCCATCTAGTCTTCAGTATTTAACTATTTTAACAAAATTATTTTTATTAGCAATATATTTTGTCTGGGTACATTTGTAGTTACAGCCTTCAAAAGTTTCACTTATACTATTTATAAATGTAAACTGCTATAAATATGAAAAAGAAAACAAAAGAAGAAAAATAAATAGTCCAGAGTCAGCAATAATTTACTAAAGACTTATTATCTAATCAGTTTTGTAGTATGTAGGCTCAAGAATGACTCTCTCTCTCTTTCTCTCTCTCTCTCTCTCTCTCTCTCTCTCTCTCTCTGTGTGTGTGTGTGTGTGTGTGTGTGTAAAGTAAAAGGAAAATTAAATCATAAATGATTTCCACAAACATTTTCTCTTCTGAACCACTGTAATATTTTATAATAGCATACTCTTTAAGATTTCAGGCAAATTTTTCAGTCTTACAATGCCAGAGCATTATTTGTTTATCCACCTAGTAGTTTGTTTTTATTAAGCACCTCTTGTGTATGTTTTAAAAACCATGCAAGATATATGGAAGAGGCAGAAGAGAATGAAGCATACCCTATATCTTTGATGTGTCTGGGAAGTCAGACAAATGTGTAAACATGCATGGATAAAAGAGATATATCATTCAACATAGTTACCAAGGCAGAACATTAAGGGTATACTTGAAGGATTAATTAATTCTGTTTTTTTTTCATTCATACAAAGTTCAGGAAGTCTCTCTTTTGAGGCTTTGGGGCTCTTCTGGGTAGGACTTGTTGTTATTCTTTTCCAAATACATGCTGCTTAATGGGTGCTACTAATATATTTCTCATGGATTAACTTTTACAAGTGTTTACTGAGTTCTGACACATCTATATCTCTGGACACATTTTTCAGACCTGTTTCTGACTCTGTATCACTTAGAGGTTATTGCAATGAAAAAGTCTTATCTTTAAAGTAGGAATGATTTCTTCTTATTCAGGTACATGATGAACATATATTTCCTCTCTGAATCAAAAGTTGTGATATCTCAATATGAACAACTTCACTAGCTCTGGAAATCAGGGATCATGTCTGTTGCTTACCCCTATCTTCCAGGTTTCTAAAGTAGCACCCAAAACTCACAGCAGTGCTCAATTTATCTTTCAGTAGATGAAGATCAAATATACCTATGTCTAAATAAGTCTATGAGTGATGTTGTTTAACTTTTTCATACTCAGAATCAGATAAATTGCAGCCAACATGGGTATGGTTCTCACACATATTTGGTGCCCAAAATAAATGTTTATGAAAGACACAATGAGGGGCACAATGACTCATACTATAAGATAATTCTTGATTAATGTTGCTGCAATTGCATAATGGAAGGCAAACAATGAATAAAAAGAGAGGAACAAATCAGGTCAAGAAAGAAATGGGGGTGTTTTATATGTAATGTTTAAGATAGAATTGTGGGAAACATTAGACTTAAAAAAAAAGATTTTTAGATAGTGAAGAGATAACATGCAGTGATCTGAGCAAGTTCACACCAAGCAGAAGGAATAGTTTGTGCAAAGCACTTTACTTAGGAATAAGCTTGGCAAATCCATGGAACAACTAATAGGTTCGTGGTTGGAATGGAGTGGAAAAACAAGGAGAGAGGAGGATTGACTTCAGAAAGTAAGTCAGGGTAAGAGCACGTTGTATAATTTTGGTGATGAAAAAATGATTTTGGTTTTTATTTCAACATTAGGAAGTTTGAAGATGGGAATGGTGCAATATCATTTATTTATTTTTATATGTAAGATAATGGGGCTGAATGTAGGGAGATATATATTTAGTAAGAGATTTGGGGTACAGGTATAAGCACTTAGGTGAGCCCTGCTTCTGGATTCAAGGGTAAGACAAAGTGGGGCTTTATGAAGCCAGATTTCCAATGAAGTATAATTTGGAATTTATCAGTTATTTCAACCACTGGAGGCATCTCTAGATCTACTGGTAATGAAGGAGCATTCTGTAGCTCTGTGTTTTTAATCCTCTGAACCTGAATTTTTTTTCTGGTATATTGCAATAACTTGTATCCCATAGCCAATGACTTCTAAAGTGATTCTTATGTTGAATTTTCTCGGACTCAGTAGTTTGAAATGAAAGGGAAAATTGTTCTTCAGATACTATAAATGAATCCTATTGTCAGGATATAGGTTTATGAATTGCTACTTGATAACTTTGTTACTGCTCTAAACTTTCAATTAGTTTTTACACCAGTCTGATTAGAATCACCACAGTAACATGAGCTACCTAGGTAAAGATTAATGAGCTGCCTGAAGAGTTGATCCTCAGGGATATCCTTAATCTTATTTTCCTCACTCAATCTATACAGACCTCTCCTCCAATGCAATTAAAATCATTAAATAACACATACCAGAAAAAAAATAAAGGGGCATACTCTGTACATGCAGATTTCCAACAAAAAGCAGCATGAGTATCAAGTGTTTTGGCTTCTTTCCCAGCTCAGTAATGATCAGTGAAGTCATATGCAGAAAATATTTGCAGCATGTAAAATTTTGGAAGCTGTTGCTAAATCAAAAATGAATCCAAATAATGTGTAGTTTGCAAATCTTTAATTAGTTCAACCAAAAGATTGAGTATTTGTTTTACTATGACAGGACCTCTAAATGAATACTTTTAAACTTCAATAGCCAGTCCTGTAAAATTACTAAATAAATTGTTACAGATTATAACATTCAGAAACATGGAGTCTTATGGTTAGAATTGCAGCATTTGTTCAATTGTGCAAGCACTCTGTATAGTCTTTCATAATTCATGTATAAAATACTTATCTGCTGAGTTTGGATAGCATGGTTATTTTTTACTGATATGGCACAATTGATCATGGTCATTACATAACTTTATGTCAATCTTACTTTCATTCAAAGATACTTTTATGCAATATATTTAAGTTGACACCATCTATCCAAGTAATCCACCATTTTTATCAAAAACTACTTTAGAAAGATCATTTCTCAGGCAAAAGGATATGAAAGACACATAGGAGTGAAATAAAAGAAGACTTAGATGAATGAAAATACATTAATCTTTAAATGCTGCAAAATAATTTGAAGTTTAATACTATTATAAACTAAATACTATGTATTTTTTATGAACAAACAAATGTTTGTATATTAGAATACATAATAAAGAAGAGCCTCCCAAAATGTTGAGAAACAAGAATGATCAGTGATGTCATACCTTTCTAAGAATTCCATATAGTAATCTAATCATTATTCTAAGATGCAGACAATAAATCATTGCAACAGAACACTTAGCGGAAAAAATATTCTTTCTCAATAAGAAGTTAAAATAGTGTAAGTTTATATCTTAAGTCCTTACCCAATAATATAACAAAATAGATTACAGATGTGTTAAGATTTAAACATGTAGAAATCAAATCATTAACAATTAAAACAAATATATAGCTACTCATGGTAGGACATTCCTGTTATCTCAGCTACTCAGGGAGCTGAGACAGGAAGATAGGCCAGGCAACACAGGAAGAATATATCTAAAAATTAAAAATGAAAAAAAAATGTGCTCTCAGAACAGGAACAGATATAAACAAAATTGCCATACTATCAATTCTCTGCTAATTATTTTGTAACAATGCAATCTCATCAATTTCTCAGAAGTTTTGTGCAAACTTTGGCAAACTGTTCAAAACATGAAAAAATAAAGATCTTTTATAGGCAAAGACATCCACAAACTAAGGGCGAATGGATGGAAAAAGACATGCCATGAAAATGAAAATCAAAAGCAAGCTGGGGTAGCTACTCTCATAACTTAAAAGTAGACTTCAAGCTAAAATAATGAGAAGAGACAAATGGTGGTGACTTATACTGGTTAAGGAAATCATCCAACAACAAGATAAAATGATTTCATTCATGTTCCAAACATGAGTGTACCTATATACATAAAAAACCCTTATCAAACAGTACTGTATGATTTCAAAGTAAAGACCCTTTAGAACAAAAATGCTATTAATCAAATGACACAGACATCTGTGAAATATTTCATCCATTGACAACTGAATTCATTTTCTTCTCAGAGTTACATGTAATTTTCTCTAAAATAGATCATATTTTAACACACAAAGCAAGTTGTACAATATACAAAAAAACAGATGATGTCTGAAATTCTGAATAAGATGAAAAATTGATCATTAGATAAAAATAGAAATTATTTTACTACCGAGAAATTAAATAATGCATTTTTTTAAAAGAGAGTGAGAGAGAGAGAGAGAGAGAGAGAGAGAGAGAGAGAGAGAATTTTTTTAATATTTATTTTTCAGTTATCGGCAGGCACAACATCTTTGTTTGTATGTGGTGCTGAGAATCGAACCCGGGCCACACGCATGCCAGGCGAGCGCGGCTACCGCTTGAGCCACATCCCCAGCCCAATAATACATTTTAAAAAATATTTACATTTTAGTTGTAGTTGGACACAATACCTTTATTATTTATTTATTTATATATGAGGCTGAGGATCAAACCATGGCCTCACACATGGTAGGCACTGAGCTACAACCCCAGCACCTAAATAATACACTTTTTTTTTAAAGAGAGAGTGAGAGAGTGAGAGAGAGAGAGAGAGAGAGAGAGAGAGAGAATTTTAATATTTTTTATTCTTTAATTTTTGGCGGACACGACATCTTTGTTTGTATGTGGTGCTGAGGATCGAACCCGGGCCGCACGCATGCCAGGCGAGGGCGCTACCGCTTGAGCCACATCCCCAGCCCCAAAATAATACACTTTTGAATGAAGAATTAATCATAGAAGAAATCAGTGAATAAATGAGAATAGAGATATCAAAATCTTTGGTATCAACATATCAAAATTTCTGGGTCTCCATGAAGGAAGGTTTCTAAAGGGAAAGTTTATAGCACCAAGTTTATACATAAAAAAAGAAAGACCCTAAATAAATATTCTATTATACCTCAAGTCCTAGAGGAAAGAAAAATAAACTTTTACCCAAATCAATAGAAGACAGAAAATAATTAGGATCACTGTCAAAATTAATAAAATCAAAAATTTTTTAAAAAGCACAAAGAATGAAGGCAATAAAGAATTGGTTCTTTGAAAAGATTAAACAATATTGATAAACCCTTAGTCAAACTAGTGAAAGAAAAAGAAAGAGAACCTAAATCAACAGAATTAAAGAAGAAAGAGGAACCATCAATATACACTTCTGAAGTACCACAGAAAATTAGACAACATTTTGAAAATTTATATTCCAATAAATGAGAAAAGATAAAAAATAATAACAAATATCTAGACACATATGACATAATAAAATTGAACACAAGGAAGTAAAATAAATTAAACAGAACAATATCAAGTACTGAGATTGAAGCAGCAATTAAAAGGCTTCCAACAAAGAAAAGCCCAGGACCAGATGGATTCTCAGTTAAATTCTACCAGACCTTTAAAGAAGAGCTAATGTCAATCCTCTTCATATTATTCCATGAAATCAAATGTGAGGGAACATTGCCAAATTCATCCTATGAAGTTTATATCACCCTGATACCAACCAAAACCAGATGAAGATACATCAAGAAAAGATAACTTCAGATCAATATCCATGATGAACATAGGTGCAAAAATAATAAAATATTGGTAAATCACATACAAATACACATTAAAAATGAGAATATCCCATGATCAATTGGGTTTCATCCCACAGTTGCAAAATTGATTCAACATGTGAACCAATAAATGTAATTCACCACAGAAAAAGATTTAAGGACAAGAATCTCATGATCGTCAAGATAGATGCAGCAACAACATTCAACAAAATCCAGCAGTCATTCATATTTAAAATGCTGGAGGAACTAGCAATAGGAGGAAAACACTACAACATTATAAAGCCTATATATGACAAAGCCAAGGCCAACATCACATTGAATGGAGAAACTCTGAGTTTCCTCTACAGTCAGTAACAAGACAAGGATGCCCACTCTCTCCAGTTCTTTTCAACACACTTCTCGAAACTCCAGTCAGAGCAACCAGGCAAGAAAAGAAATTAAAGGGATACAAATAGGAAAAGAAGTCAAACCATCTCTGCTTGCTGATGACATGATCCCTTATCTAGAAGACATCCCCAAAAAAACTCCACCAGAAGACTTCTACTTTTCTGAATATTTTTATAAATTCTAGAATACAAGATTAACATGCATAAAGCAAATGGCTTTCCCATAGTTCAAAGATGAAAAATAAATCAGGAAAACCATCCCATTCATTATAATTTCAAAAACAAACAAATCAAAAATAATTTGGGAACAAATCTAACCAAGGAGGTAAAAGGCCTTTACAATAAAAATTATAAAATACTGAAGAAAGAAATGGAAGAAGACCTCAGAATATGGAAAGACCTTTCATGTTCTGAGACAGGCAGAATTAATATTGTCAAAATGGCCATACTACCAAAAGCATTATCTAGATTCAATCAAAATACTACTGCCATTCTTCACATATTAGATAAAATAAGCCTAAAATTCATTTGTAAAAATAGGAGATCCAGGATAGAAAAAGCGATCCTGAGCAGAAAAGTGAGGTTGGAGATATCACAATACCTGATCTCAAATTATACTAAGGAGCTATAGTAATAAAAACAGTTTGTTATTGTCACTAAAACAGACCTGAAAACCAATGGAATAAACTAGAAGGCACAGAAACAAACCATATAGGTACATGTCAAACTTCACAAATGTGCCAAAAACATGTTTTGGAGGAGAGAGAGTCTTTTTAATAAATGTCCTGAGAAACCTGATACCCATATATAAAAGAATAAAGCTTTATCCTATTTTTCACCCTGCACAAAAGTCAGCACAAAGCAGATCAAAAACCAAGGAATTATACAATAAATTTTGCACCCAGTAAAAGAAAATAGGGACAACACCTCAACATACTGGTTCAGGCACTGACTTTCTTAAATAGACACTAAAGTGCAAGAAACGAAACCAATAGTCAATAAGCAGGATCACATCAAATTAAAAAGCTTCTGCAAAGCAAAGGAAACAAGTATACAAAAGGGAGCCTATACAAGGGGAGGAGATGTTTACCAACTGCTCCTCTAATAGGAGGTTAACATCTAGAATACAAAAATAACTCAAAAAGCTTAATATCAAAAAATTAATAAATAGGCATAAGAATAAAACATTCAAAAGAAGAAATTCAAATGGCCAAGAAATATATGATACAATGTTCAACATCTCTAGCAATCAGGGAAATGCAAATTAAAACTATGTGGATTTTATCTTACACCAGTCAAAATAGCAATTATCAAGAATAAAAATAATAAATTCTGGCAAGAAGGTGGGGAAAAAAGTTGCACTCTTGCATTGTTGATGGGACTATAAATTAGTACAATTACTCTGGAAAGCAACATGGAGATTCCTCAATAGACTAGGATGAAACCACCATATGATCCACTTATTCCACTACTTGGAATTGATCCAAAAGAACTAAAATCAGCATAGCATAGAGATACAACCACATCATTATTCATGGCAGAGCAACTCAAATTGCCAAGTTGTGGACCAGCCCAATTGCCCTTCAACAGATGAATGGATTAAGAAAATGTGACATATATACACAATGGAGTGTAACTCAGCAATAAAGAAGGATAAAATAAAATAAAACTCAAATTTTACATCATACAATATATAGATAGAAATCTTAAAAGCATTGAAGTTCTAAATATGATAATAATGACACCAGAAAAAAATAATTAAGGAAATATAGTTGTGACTTTGGGGTATGGAATATTTCTTCATATCTCTGAAGTACAAAATATAGTGGTAAAGTTTGATGGATTTTACCAAACAAAAATTAAAGATGCCTGTTCCATAAATAACACTATGTATAACATCAACAAAGATGTGACACAAGAAGAGAATATTTGCAGTGTTAAAAAACAAAACAGAAAAAGAAATAGTTAGCACGTAGAATTCACATGAATTGCTATAAATCAGAAAGCTATATAAGCTCAATAGAAAAATCAAGAGTACGAGTAATTGACAAAATAGAAAACCATTTAACTAAGAATATGAAAGAAAAATGCTTAATCTCCAGTAATTACCAATATGCATATCAAATCAAATGAAATATCCCTTGAAATTCACCAGTATGGCAAAATATGGGAGTTTAAGAACTGAATCAATGTAAAGAAAATAATCTTGCAATTTGATGTTTATTTTAGTGTTAGTTTGTCTCCATTTTGCTATTAAAAATAATTGTTTATCAAATCATAAGGAAGTGAGTGGTCAGATAAGTTTTATCACAGATGCATATTGCTGGTTTTTCCTTCTGTGAAGTAGGAAAAGAGTTGACCAAAACCCTCTTCTACCCATCCAGCCCACTATGGCCTTTTTCCGTGCAAATGATTTTGGCAGTAATTTATCAATAACTCTTTTATAAATTTTCTATTAAATAGAAGCATCTAGCTTAGTGGTGATACTAAAGAAACATTCAGAGAGATATATTCACTATTTTTAGGAAGCTTGATCAAATTTCTGTGTCTGTAAGTGAAACGAAATGTTTGTCAACTGAACAAATATAGTAACATAATTATTTCATGTGGCTAATAGTAACATAAAGAAAATAATAGGTGATATGATAATGGATCAGCATGGTGATAAGGAAGTCTACTGTTTAGATAGTTAATCAAGGAGGTCTTCCCTCAGAGAACTTTTGAGCTGAGAACCCACTAATGAAAAATGATTAGTCTTTATTCCACATTCATTCAGAGCAGCTTGTGGTCAAATTAATATTTATGTATACAACAAAAAAGATAATTTTCTCACTATAGCTTCAGAACATTCTATTCAATATTTACATGTGGTGTGAATTTGTAACATTAAATAATGAAAATAAAAAATTCATCAGAAGTTTACTTGGAAGCAACTTCTCTAAAATAATCCACTGAGTTTGAGTTCTGAGCAAATGAATCAAATTCTTAGCACTGTCAATTATTAATTGTCTGAGCTTGTGCAAATGTTTCAGCTCTCTGCTTCCTTTTTCTTTTAATTTTCATAAAGAAAATATATTACCTCTATATGGTATGCAAAGTAGTACTCTAAAAAAATGTCTATGTTCTAATTTTTGAAACCAGAGAATTTATTATGCTACATGGAAAAATGGAATTAAGTTTGCAGATGGAAACAGAGTTGACGATCAACACACCTTAAAGAGGGGATATTATCCTGATTATTCAAATAAGCCCAATATTCACAGGGTCCTTAAAAATGGAAGAGGGAGACAGAAAATATAATAATGGAAGAAAAATCGGTGTTATGCAATGTGTTCACTCACCCCACCCTTTCTGACTTTGAAAATGAAGGTTAGGCCATGATCCCAGGATGCAGGCAGCCTCTAGAAACTGGAAAACATGAGGAGATGGTTTCCCATCTAGAGCATCCAGAAAAGAAACAGTCCTGGTGACACCTTGATTTTTGTTTATTGAAGCCTGCATCAGACTTCTGATCTACAGAAGTTTATGAATTTTGAAATATTATGTTTGTAGTAATTTGTTAACAGTGACTATTGAAAACTATTATTGTATCTAACCATATGATTTTTTTTGAGAACCAAATTAGGCAATTTATCAGAGTATGTTAGAAGTGCCTTGAATTATTCTAAACTTTTAATACTTATATGGGAACAATAAGTTGGAAATATGCATCATGTGCCATTCAAGGAATATGGCATGATGTAATATATCTGTTCAGGTACTTTTCATCTACCTAGAGAATCTCATAAGTTAGACTCCATGAATCTTTCCATCTGAAGTATTGCCATAACTGACATTATGTATAGAACTCACTCCTACTTTCAGCAGTCATCCTGTCCTAGGAGAGTAACTCATTTACTCATTCTTTCAATGAGAATTTAGTGCAAGCATTTGAAGTGAGAAAAATCCATGATAAAAGACTTTCATGGACAGTTTACTTTGGTAAGACAGAAAGATAAATTTTTGTTAACTTCTTGATATAGTTCTTGACAGGATATGGTACATGAAACTTCTTTAGCTATGAGCCAGAGGATGAAGCCAACACAATTATTGGCAAAGCAGAGAGATAGGAAAAACCTGAGAACTCAATATTATTGCTAAGCAACAGAGTCAACCAACTCCCAGGAATGTCATTTAGTGAATGTCTTTACTATGAGAGCCAGTTTGCAGTTAAAGGCATCCTTACTGGAATTATTGCCAAGGCCAGCTGGATTTTGTGATTGTCCACAGAGCAACTTTCTACAGATTGCTTCGACTACAAATTGGCTATCCATAAGCCATATCTGGCATCATGTTTAGCCAATGTTTACTGCTTTTATTGTGCAGGTGGAGGGAAGCAAATGTGATCTATGGTTTTGACAAAGCACCCGACATGGTTCTTAATGTGTGCTGGCAGGCTTAGTTGTGTTTACTAGATATTTTCATGGGTAGACTGGTAGATTTTAAAATGCTATGTCAACTGAGTAGCCCTTCCAAGATAAATTAGAGAAGAGATACTTATGGACATAACAATATCACATTTATACTGCTGCTTCAAATTCTATTCTATTGTGATGGGGAATACGGCCTCCTTTTTTATATACCATATGGATTTGCAGTAACATGCACTTTTGGAACTAACTACACTATTATCTTTTTTATGTTCAATGCAAATTCCATAGAGCTTTTTAAATCTATACTTCATAACCAACAACATAGAAATGTAAGCCATTGTGACAATTGAACATAATCATATCCCCAAAGAAAACATAAATAAAAATATCTAGCAAGCAAGAATATATACAATAGGAAAATGAAAATGGTTTTCACATAATAAACTTATTTTTGAAAGTAATCAGATATATCATTTCTCCTTAAGTAGAGATATAAATCCAGAGGTAGTGAAATTGGAATAGGGTAAAAGTTTGATGTTCTGTTCCCATTGAACTGTGAGACTTTGGCCAATTCATTCACCACCTATGGGTCTTGATTTCTTTTCCAGTTTATTTATTTATTTATATATGACAGTGGAATACATTACAATTGTTATTATACATATACAGCACAATTTTTCATATCTCTGGTTACATACATAGTATATTCACACCAATTCGTGTCTTTATAACTGTACTTTGGATAACAATAATCATCACATTCAACCATCATTAATAACCTCATGCCCCCTCCCTTTCCCTCCAACCCGTCTGCCCTATCTAGAGTTCATCTATTCCTCCCATGCTCCTGCTCCCTATCCCACTATGAATCAGCCTCCTTATATCAAAGAAAACATTCGGCATTTGATTTTTTGGGATTGGCTAACTTCACTTGGCATTATCTTCTCTAACTCCATCCATTTACCTGCAAATTCCACGATTTTATTCTCTTCTATTGCTGAGTAATATTCCATTGTGTATATTTGCCACATCTTGATTTCTTTATGTAAGTGAAGTGAGTGAAAATAAGATTTAATACATTTTTTATTGATAATATTGCAAATCTTCTAATCTGCACCCAGGTGACCAAACCCCAAGCTAGCTAGCTTCCCCTGGGTGATTGCAGAGTTCCAGTATGCATACTGAACTGAGGCCCTTCTGGCAATCACTAGGGGGTGTGGCTGGTAGAGCCATGCTCATGACTGTGTTCAGCATGAGCATCAATCTGAGCAGACTGATGTGAGATTTCAGTTTGATTTCAAGTATTTCATGATTATAGTTTATAGTATTCCACTGAATGAAGATAAACTTGACACTCTATGGACTCTAGAATAGCAAATTCCATGAATGAAGTGAGAAAAACATGTATTTCTCTTCTTCAAATTGTATAAGTTGTTTTTCTAACCAGCAATCAGAGTTTGGCTAATTTTTCTTTCATTTTCATTTATAAAAGTGGCACCCAAGTTAAAGCTTTTTCACAGAAAACATTGCCATTAAAAGGAAATTTGGGACAATAGAACACATGAGCTTTTTCAGGCTTCACAACTCTTGTATGTCACCTATGGCTTGACCCTGACTCAGACCATGAAGGTTGCCTCCAAGCACCTGCCCCAGAGTTAACAGAAGAAAGGTGGTACCTCTATCAGCTCCATTCAGGTGATTTTTTAAAAAAAACATAGTGTTTGGGTTCACTTTAACAAAATCGTACATGCAACAAATTTGATTTTAATTCCCATTCACACTTTTTTCCCTTTCCTTCCTCCTTCTATTCTCCCTACTCTACTCTCCTGATCTTCCTTTTATTTATTTATTTTTGATTGGTACTTTCTACATATATGTAAAGATGAAATTCCCTTTGGTACATTTATATATGAATATAACATGATTTTGTTAAATTAATTCCATATCTCTTTCCTTTTCCCTTCCTTGTTCCCTCCCTTTTATTCTCTTTCTACTCTACAGATATTCCATATATCTTTTTTTTAAAGAGAAAGGGAGAAAGGGAGGGAGGGAGGGAGGGAGGGAGAGAGAGAGAGAGAGAGAGAGAGAGAGAGAGAGTTTTTAATACTTATTTTTAGTTTTCAGCGAACACAACATCTTATGTATGTGGTGCTGAGGATCGAACGCAGGCCGCATGTATGCCAGGCAAGTGCACTACCGCTTGAGCCACATCCCCAGCCCTATTCCACATATCTTTATAATATCCAGTACTCTCCCCTCCCACCTTCTTCAGTTTATGTTGCTGGAACTTCCACATATGTGAGAAAAGTTTCCACTCTTGATTTCCTGTGTCTGTCTTATTTCATCTGACATGATTTTCTCCATCCATTTACCAGCAAATGGCATCATTTCATTCTTCTTTGTGACTGAGTAAAACTCCATTGTGTATATACACCACATTTTCTTGATCTATTCATCTATTGAGAAGCATCTATAATTTGGCTATTGTGAATGGTGTTGCTATAAACATTGAAGTGACTGTAACAATAGAGTATCCTGATTCTAGTATTTTTGGATAAATATCCAGTAGGGTTATAACTGAGTTATGTGGTGGTTCCCACCTTTTTTTTTTTTTTTTTTTTTTTTAAGAATCTCCATGCTGCTTTCCAAAGTGGTTGCACTAATCTGCAGACTTACTAACAATGTATGAGTATACCATTTCTTCCACCTCCTTGCCAGCATTTTTTATTATTCATGTGTTTGATCATTGCCATTCTGGCTGAAGTGAGATGAAATCTTTGCCATTCTGGCTGAAGTGACATGAAATCTTAGTGTAGTTTTGATCTGCATTTCCCTGACTGCTAAAGATGTTGAATGTTTTTTTCATATTTTTTTGGCCATTTGTGTTTCTTCTTTTTAGAAGTTTCTATTTAATTGTTTTGCCATTTATCTATTAGGTCATGGAAAATGTGGTACTTATACTCGATGGCACACTGTTAATGAATACTCAGGTTGTTTTCATTTCTTGATTATTGTGAACAGTGTTGCTGTGAACATGGGAGTGCAGATGTCCCTTAAATGGACTGATTTTATTTGCTTTGCATATATACCCGGTAAGGTGGGAGTTCTGCATCATGTGACAATTCTGTTTTTAATTTTTTGAGAATCTCTATTCTGTTTTCCATAATGACTGTAGTAATTTATATTCCCACCATATAAAAAATTGAACTTAATGTAAGTTGATACTGGAATCATGGTTACTAGAGCCTGGAGGAATAAGGGAGAGGGAAAGCTGGGGAGAGGTTAATCACTGGGCACTAAATTAGAGTTAAATAGGATTCAGATTCTCTGGTATGCTGTTGCACCCTAGGGTGACTGTTGATAACAACAATGTACTTTATATTTAAGAGTCAGAAAAGAGAAGTTTGAATGTTTTCACTATAAACAAATTATAAATGAAGAGATAGATATGTCCAACATTATTGAAATATTACATAAATATGGGGTATTACATAATACCCTGTCAATTATATTTTGTTGTTGTTTTATGAATCAGTTAAAAAGTAAGTTCAGGGGCTGAATTTGTGGCTCAGTGGTAGAGCACTTGTGTCACATGCGTGGAGCATTGGGTTCTACCTCAGCACCACATAAACAAATAAAATAAAGGTATTGTGAAAAACAAGTAAGTTCATATTAAAGATGGTATTCTTTTTAAGGATTCTTTTGATGCTAAATAAAATACCCCACCTATAGTTCTGGACTTAAGGCTGAGCCTATAGATTAGTCTGCAATAAGTGTTAACTTCTATCATCACACACTTAGACAACACATGAGTGATCACATTTTAATGTTGATTTAATTAGTAGTTTAAGAAACCAGAATGATGGAGTCTCAGGATCACAAAGCCTATAATTTTCAAATCGGTGGTGCTTTAGATGGAGAGGCTAATACTCCATTTTGTACCAGATGTCGTATGGGGCAAAAACAAACATACAAACAAAAAAAAACCTCCAAGCATTAAAGTTGAAGTCTACTATTTAAAGGGATTTATAAGTAACCTTCTTTGAAAAGACAATAATGCAAATTATAATTTCAAGGGATACCTACTTAGGTTAGAGTTATACATCAAAAAGTAGCAGGTTTACAGAAATCTGCTTCTAATGTCTTTAGTTTTCCTTTTCAGCAGCGCCTTTCCTATGGTTTGCTGAAGCCTTGGCTAGAAGGATATTTACTGCTACAGCATATCTACTACCATTCTTTTTCTCTCGGCTCTGTTCCATTTGTGAAGTTAGTAGAATTTGATACTTTAAATCAGAGCATGATATGACTATGTTTTTAAAGATAAACACCAGAATCATAAATATTTGGTTAGTCCTGGGACCTGACATCCCTATGGGACTGTGTTAGGGGATTGGTTTTCCAGGACAGGTGGTGTAGTCCCTGCACTGTAAGAACTCACATCTCATGAATGAGAGAATAAACCTCCCCCAAACAGAACAAATGCTGAATGGAAAGAGGGTACATATCCTAGGGACTCAAAGGAGAACCAATGATCTTTTTTTTTGGAAGGTGGAAGAGGAGATTACCTTTCATCTGATTCATTGTCTTCTTCCCTGTTTCTCCTCTGAGTTAGGCAGACCCTAAATTTGGCAGAGGGTGTTAACTCCCCTAGGGTTTTGCAATAGAAATATTCCTAATCAAAACAATTTCCAACTCATTTTAGACTCAGTTCATGAATTCCTCTGAATGAAATCTCTTAGGTTATCTCCTAGGAGATTCCTTTTAACTAAATCTCTTAAAATGCAAAGTGTCTTTAGGCAAGTGTATTTTGTACACATGCTAATGCTTGTGCATATTGACTCTGGAGTCACACTGCTTGGCTTAGGACCTTTAAGAAAGTTTCTTAACCTGTCTCTGTCTTAATCCTTCATCTGTAGAGAAAAAGTATGTGTCACCCAGAGCTGGATGGGGGTGAAAGATGCAATATACTTAAAATAGAGTGCCTGGCACACAGTACTGTTCAATAGTCTTTTTTATTATCATTCACATAATTTCATGTCATTGAATGTATTATGTGAGGAGAAAGAAAGGAGAAGGAAGAATAAGCCTTTGTCACAATGTTGCCTAAGGCCAGCCTGGGTAGATTGTTTTTCTCGGTGAAAGGTGACGATAATGAAGACAACAATTATGCTGGTTATTCTAAATTTCTTATTGTTATATTATATATAATCAAAATGGGAAAAGCTTTGTCATGTAATAATTCATCATGAGTGTGGGGACAAATGGCTCATGGCATTTCTCTATCAATTAAACACTAATATATAATAGATCCTTTAAATTACTAGATAGGAGTCTCTACATAATAAATCTTGCATTTCCACATTCAGTAAGCTTTGTGTTCTCTCTCATATTTGTACCATCAGGTGACCACTTAGTATCAGAATATTACTAGTGTTCTAGGCCTTGTATGGGCAAGAGACACCAGGAGGAGCCCTGCATCTCTGGAGCTCTCAGCAATTGCACTGCCTCTATTTGCCACAGGATCAGGCACAAATCTGAACTCTCTATGGAGAATGTTTTAATATTTGAATACCATGATAGACCTTTCTTCCAAACTAAATAATTCCTAGACATCAATTCGTAGTTAGCCAAATGTCATCTCTTTTGAGTAGGTCAGAATGCAGCTGCAGAGATCTTCAGAAATATTGCATCCTGGAATGGAATGAGATTTTGCAGGTCACTGCAGCTGAGTAGAATTCTCAGCTGCCAAGTCCAGGAACCCAGTTATTGATTATCAGATCAACCTTGGCATGACCTAAATATCAGCAGTTTACTCTAAAAAGGCTAATGGGGCCATGAGAACTTACTGGATGTTAGCTGATTCTCAAGCTCTTAAGCAATTTTCTAAAAAAGTTCAAAGAGAAGTATGCATACAAATATAAAAATGACCCTTAGTGATGGTTGTCCTGGTGATTATAAAAATTGTGTATACACATGTACGTGTGTATGTGTGTGTATGCATGTGCACACATGGGTACACACAGATACAGATACACATTTATTATAATGAGACTGGTTTAAATAAATCTAATAAAAATTGTCTTTCAAGGTAAATATTTTCTTTGTTTTATAATTTTATACTTATCCTATTGCTAAATATAATTTTTGAACTTTATATTTGGGAGGCACTTTAATGCCCATTTTATAATCATATTTACAGTTTTATAATTATACCTTAGCCAAAAATATAATTTATTGCTTGCTCACTTGTATTCTTCATTTATTTGTTGCATGCATGCCCAACCCAAATTTAGTTCATGAATTATAAAAATCAAGCTAGATATGATCCTTTCCTTATAGCTAAATGGAAGATTAAGACTACTGAAAAGGTCCATTTCTAAAATAAATTCCAAAGGACAATGTATTATAACTGAGAATATTCAGAGAAATTTGCCTCTAAAACTACATCTGATCCCATAAATATAACGCTAGGGAGTAATCCTAGTTAGGAATACCAAAACATCAAGCCTTTCCAGGATAACTATTTTGAACTTTTTAAATAAAGTCTAGGCTTTCTGCTTAAAAGAACTATAGTTTCTTTATAGCTGGACTTTATTTTTCTGCATGCATTATTTCTCCTGAGAAACCTGCATAACTTGAAAGCCCAAGCAATCTTTATACAGCATTTGAAGTATAGAACTAATAAGCCACATCTCCATTTATATGGTAGTACAAGTTAAGGGATTTAACTTAAATAAAAAGTCAGTGATGAAACAAAAAAATACAACTTAAATATCCATCTGCAAAATATACCTCGTTCTTACAACCGAAGTTTCAAGTTTTCTTGCATTAAATTCTTAGGAGAATTGCATTCTGAATTCTTAAAGTGTTTAGAGAACATATGTTTACAGCTACTTCTGTTAGAAGGTATAGGTTATCTCCAACAAGATTCCTCGGGAGTCTGCTATGTGATATTATAGATAAATAATCTTCTAGCAGTATTATCAATCTTTAAAAAAATCAGACTAACATTTACTGAAAATTAATATTGTTTTAAAATAAGCAGTTAAAGATCAATAGCGTTTGTTTAAAGCAACCGCTAATCTTTGGTAGGAAATAAAATGCAACATTGCAAATAAGTTGTTCTACCACTTTACAAGAGTTTCTCATATTTGATTGTGTTTGTGGTTCCTGGAGCATGAGGTCTATAGAAAGTGATCCTATTATAGAATATTATTTTGTAGGTGAACTACTGATTCAGAACTCTGAACCCACCCTTCTATATTCTGTTTTAAATGATGAGACTAGAGCTACAATTTACATTTCAGCTTTATTCAACTGGTTTGTTAAATTCTGCCACTGGGTTATGTATGAGATGCAAACTGCAAAGCTGAATCAGAAAGAAGTGATATGCTCCTTCCTGATTACTCCCTTTAGGCCTCCTACCTGCTTCATGCTCATGTGGATGCCATTTTAGCGATATTATTTCTTACTGGTAGCTGATTCTTACAGCAATAGTGGATTCTATTTGAACTTTCCAGCATTTGTTCAATCAGCCTTATAGAATCCTCAGTTGATTCCAACACAGGAAAATATCACAGTCCAGAAGAGTGTGCACTCGGGGATCTGACTATCAGATTCCAGAAGGAAATTCCCCTGAGCTGAGACCCTGACAGCAATTGCCCAGTTGCCTCTCCTCAGGGTCCTGACCCCTAAACACAAAGGGGATCCTCCTTAGAATTTATGGACATTGGCACAAGATAACCAGTATCCCTGTTCCTTTGGTCTGAACTTCAGCTCCATGTAGCCTCTCTATGTTCCTAAGATTCAATAATCCTAACCAGCTTTACGAATGGGGGCTGTTTCTTAAAGGTGCTATATTTATAATTGGTACTTCCTTTTTGACTTTAAAAAATTATTTAACAAATTTATTTGTAGTTAATTCTTAATATCCACTTCTATCTGTCAAAATGAGAGTTGTCTTTTCTGTCTCCTAACTGGATCTCAGCTGATAGTAAAGTTCTGGTATGGGCCTTGATATTCTGTATGTCTAACAAGCTCTCAGGTGATGATGACATGCATCACAACTTTAATGAAGCAATATGTCTGGAAGTGCAAGTTTATAATACATGATATTTCCATATAAATAAAATGGTAAATATAAATAGTGAATATTTTACATTCACAGATGAACATTTGTAAACACTAATGAGTACTCAGAACGAGATGGCTATTCCCACTGCAGACTCTGGGATGAGAAAAATGTGAGGAACATCTTCAGGTCTTCAGAAAAGAGAAATCTATATGAACTCAGAACAGAAGATATTCTCTAGTCTGATAGTTGTTTTATTGGGAATATACAAATAATAATACTGTTGAAATATGTTGGTGAATGGATGGGTGTTTTAGAAAATGAAATAATTTTAAAACTGAAATATAGAAACCACTGATTATACGAGTCTTAAGCTGCTTCACTTGATACAATGAAGACTTGAAACACCATCATAATTTAATTTATATGCTCATATTGTACTTAATATTCTCAGAACCAAATCTATGTACAGATTGACATAATTAAACAGAGGTCCAAAATGCATACAATGTGCTATATTGAGAGCTAACTGCTCAATTGAGAGGGGTAGGGCTTAAACATATCTAAAATTTGGTCCAAAAAGGGATTGTCAGAGCACAGCAACCCTTAGCATTGGTTTCAGATTCAACCTGACAAACTGAACAAGTTCAGGAATGGGCTACAATGATTTGCACTTGTCATAAATTAAACAGAAGGATAAGAATGAATGATCCCAAGACAAAATGAATGTAACAATCTAATCCAATGGACTTACTGCTCCTACCTTACTGGATCAGACCAATAGTTAGGACTATACATAGAATTGTCAAGTACCTACCTATGAATGTAGAAGCAGAAAGAGACCCACTCCTCCTTGGAGAAAAGATTTAGATTTTCCTAAGAACTAAAAAAGACTATTATTCAGATGAGGTATACCTCTCCAACAGGGATGATGCTGCCTATACACAGTTAAATAGTTTTATCCTTTGCATATTTTAAAGCTGCTAGTATACTTTATCTGTGAATTTCCTTCAGTCACTTGCACTTGGAGCAACTTAATGGTAACCAGAATTAAGATGTATTTGAATTTAAATATTCACTTGGTATAAACCTATTTTAAAAACTCATTATTAAAGAAATCCAATATAAATATTTTCCTGGACCAGTATCATTACTAATAAGTCATTTTATAGTTTTTTATTCTAGGAGAAATCAGAAGTCAATGAGCCACCCCCCTTACCAGTCTGTGAAGATATTATTATTCATCCTGTTTGTCAAGCCACAAAGCCTGGTACTGGCAAATAGTTAACATTCAATAACTTAGCTTTAGACAGTAGGAAAATAGGTATTCAAGAGTTTTGAATCATGCTAGTTGATTCAAAACTAAGAAGAAATAAATTTTCTAAAAGGTAACTGTATGCTGGCAATCTTGGGGCTAAGTACTTTAGCATAATGGATGCCAGGGAATAGTCCTAGTTACACCTAACATGCATTGGAATCTATTAGTGATGGTGATCAAGTTGGAAGAATATGACAATGGGAAAAGAACATTTCTACCAGGAAAGATAACGGGGAGACTAGAAGTAACTAAGCACAATTTTATGAGAATAATTTCATGGTGATTTTGAGGAGAAAGCTACTAAATTCCTTCCTTTGGAAGGAAATACAGTTGTAAAACAAAAAATTGTCTTGTTTCCCAAAATTAAATGTGCCTATTTCATAATATGGAGTATTAGAAATATCTTATTTCTATTTCGTGATATGGAATTGCTTATTTCATAAGGTAGTTCATTTCATTACTGACTACTATAAAAGTATGTCTGTCATCTTGTATTCTTGATCCTAGTTCTGCTTAGTATAGCAGTTCAAAATCTTTCACATGGCAGGGAGCCCATCAATATTCAAGGACAACTATAATGTTCTCTGATCCCTTCTCTCCTGCCAGTCACTTACTATTAGACCTTCCATAAAAAAATATGGCAGGGAAACAAATTTTACTTCATTAGTCTGTTTGTTTTCTAAAGTAAGAATGCCCAGGCAAACTAGAACATTGAACCTCACATAATGTCCTTACATTTTATCTGAACATGAGATTAATATCTTTCTATCGTGTTACAAATTCACTGAGTTCATTGTAACTTAACTTTTCATCCAAAATGTGTATTTTGGAAGTTAATATGAGAGAATATTTTTATCTATTGTGGTTATATATGTCTGGGAGCTAAAGGGAACTAAATTTATTTTTTAAGAACTAGGTGTTTACATGCAGCTCAGATTCTTAACCCACGGATAGCATTTTACATGCATTCCAGGTCTTCAGCATCCTTATTCAAAATAGGAATGGGAGACTTGTACTGAACTTAGATTCCTATGCAATTTCAGAAGTGTGAGTTTCAATAAGAAGCTTTGGGAAGAAGAATTGCTAAGAATGTCTTCACAAGTTTGTCAAAGTCAGGAGAAGATGATAAAGTTTTTTTTTTCTTTTTTTTGAATTTTAAGTCTACATGAGTGACAGTCAAAAAGAAAGCTCCCCAAAACTCCCAAAGTCATGAAGCATAAAGTTAACATATTTTTCTAAGATTTTAATTTCACCATAGCCTAAATAATAAAGTATTTCTTAGATTCTTAAAAATAATAATAAAAATGGCCTATTATATTTTGCTTATTCTAGTTCAGTGCATATTTCAAACATCCCATAATTTTCTAATATTAGGCTGTTATTTAGCAACTCTCATGTCCTTTTTTAACTAAATAGAGTAGGAAACCCACTGAAAGTTCTTTTTTCCTGCCAATCCATGAATTTCACCAAGGTCTTTTTCACAGTTTACATCAGTGATTACTATTGTACCTTCAGTTAAACAGTTTGATTTTGAATAAATTTGAATTCAGAAGTCATGACTTCCTCCTTGGGTAGTGAGAGGAAACAGTCATGAATCTGTGAAATCAGTGAATATGAATTACCTCTTCTGTATTTGTACCTTCTTTCCAGGACATTTTTCTCATTACAGAGGTTTAGGAGACCTTAATAAGTTACAATAACCTCATTTGTACCACTGTCACATTTTAAGTGCTTAGCAAAAGGTGTTAGGTTTCAGGTACAAAGTGAGTTAAATCAGAATGTGGTAATATTAGTGGTGAAAGCTTTCAACAAGAAGTGGATCATTTTTCAAATGCATATGAAGAACTAATACTGCAAGCTGAGTTCCATGGATTCTTAGTACTGTATATACTGATGGTAAACCTGAAGGAGAATCAGGTCATACATCAGCCTAAGCAAAGGTATTTCCAAGCATTCTCAAAGCTTTCATGGGACTAAAGAACTATAGCTGCTCCATTTTGATATATTTTTTTCACTTAAAATGAAAACAAAATTCATGGAAGGTTAAATATTTTTTGGGATACAATGCTAGAAAAATAGACTTTCCCCTTAGACCAACTCCTAAGGTATAAGCCTCAAATTGGTGATCAACTACTCAAACCTGACTAGTATATTCATTCTTATTGGGTTTTCAGTGAAAGTCAAAGAATTTTAAGTAGTTACAAACATTAAGCATTAGGATATTTCACATATAAAAACCACATTTCAGAAATGGGCAGATCTGGAAATGGAGCACATTCCTTCCATAAGAAACTAGCTCCTGGAGCAGAGTAAGAACTATGTACTTTCAAGTGGATAAACCATTTTGTAGGTCATCCAATTTTCTTTAAGTATCTTACTTCCTTTTGCATATAGGATGCAATAAAAGAAAAGATAGCAAATTCAGTTATAGACTACAATGACTATAATGAAAGTTTTGTTTTAAACTTCAGGGATACTAATTTTGGAACACACCAACCTATACATACATTTAATCTAGGCCTATGTCTAATTTAGTGCAATTCACTTTTTAGTATGGTTCCCCATTGTAAATATTTCCAGTTTGACTTCACCACTCAGGTACTACTCAGGAGGATAAAGCAAAGTGAGAGCATTTCCTATAGAAAGAGGCAGAAGAATCCCAGAGGCTTTGAATGAGGAAACTCCAAGTGTGGTTGAAAGTTATGGCAATAGGACAAGATTATAAAACTATGATAGAGTGCAAACAGAAGGCAACTGGGCAGGAGGTTAAAAGATGATGAAACAAGGGTATTATAGCAAGTGCAATGACCAAGACAGATGAGAATGAAGGAGAGTTGTGAAAAGAGATGTTCAGGAATTTGGCTGCAAAAAGAAAGCACGTTCTTGTGACAATTTAACTGATGCCTGGATTGGGTTCCAGATGCCCATCTGTATGCTGAGGGATTCTGCCAGCTGAACAGCTGCACTAACAGACTGAAACTAGACCAATCTCTTGGATAGGTGGGAGGAAAGGCAGACAGGATGGGAAATAAGCCATTTATCTCTTAACATGCACAGTTGCACTTTCAATCCAATATTTAATCAATACAAAAAAATCAACATTTGTGAAGCCAATTATAAGTTTTATAAAATGGTAAAAATAAATTCTAATTATCTGATTTTTGGGTGCATAAAACAAATGTTTTACCTTACAAACTATTTTGTTTCTGAGATTTGCAAACATAATAATTATATGATGGACAATTGCAGTAAAGTATTTTGTCCAAATGATTGAACTGTGGCAAGAGAAAACAAAATTAAATCTTAATAGCCATTGCTGATAACATCAATAATATAAATAATAATAATATATTATGAATAAAGTACATGGCACGTATTATATTACTTCATTCTTGCATCAGAGCTGCAAGGTAATTATTATTTATATTTTATGACTGAGGAAGTGAAAGATTAGAGAGACTGCACAGAGCTAGTCAAAGCCAGCATTGCAATCAAAGATGCTCTGATTCTAACACACCACAATTATATATGAGAAAGGTAGGTAATCTATCTCATTATTTGTTAATATGATTAATGTATTGAAATATGCTTGAATATTTTATAGAGAAAGGAATACATACATGAGTAATTCTATGATTTAATTATTTGTTAAATCACACACTAAAATAGGTACAAATGTTCTCTTCATAAAACATTTTCATGAGTAGTCAATTGTGGAATTATAATGATTTTGAAATTAGAATGTGTAAGTGATTTTTTTTTTCTTTATTCCAGTCCTTGTAGCATGTATTTGTGTATATGCCAAATAGAGCTGTTTAGGACCCTCTGTGCTATTATGGATAAATGTGGTTAAAAGTAAACAATTTTCTTTGTTTTTTAGTTTTTTTTACTCACATAATTCTTTGGAGAGTCATCTTATTTGTTGTATTTATCAATTGTTTTATTCCTTTGTATTGTATTTCATGATATAGATGTTTAAGCCTTTATCCATGAGCTTCCAGTTTGGGGCTATTATGGATAAACATGTCTTTATTACTCTGGTTTAAGCTCAGGAGTTCAATTGCAAGTTTTATGGTAACTGTGTTTAACTTATATTCAGAAATTGCCAGATTGTCCTCCAGAATGGCTCTAACATTTTACTTTCTCTCCAGTGAGATGAGAGACTGTGTTTCTCTGCATCCTCGCTGGCATTTGGTATGGTCACAGATTTTTACTTTGGACATTCAGATAGGTATACTGTGATAACTGTTTAGTTTCAGTTTTCATTTCTCTAATGGCTAATGATTTGGAATGTTGTCTTATGAGTTGTCAATCCTATGTCCACTTTGGTGAGAAGTTTCCCCATTTTCTAAATGGGTTGCTTGGTTTTTACTGCTGCATTTTGATTGTTCTTTTTATATTCTAAATACTAATCTTTCTTTAGAATACATGATTTGTAAAACTTTTCTTCCATTCTGTAATTTATATTCTCATTCTATTTTGAGGAGATACATTTTATCATATTTTTTAATGAATTTTTCTTTCGGTATAGTCTAAAACCTCTTTGCTTAGTCCTAGAATCTAAAAATTTTCTTCTTTTTTTCTGAAAGTCTAAAAATTTAACTTTAATTTTTTAATGCCTGAGTTATTTTGAGTTAATTTTGTACAAGTTGTAAAATTTATGGTGCATTCAATTGTTGTTGTTGTTGTCTCATTGATATGTATTATTTTGATTTTTACATTAATTGAATTTTATTTATTTCCATTAAAATATTTTTTCAGATTTTTCCATTGCTCACATTTTAGAATAAAGTTAATTTTTTTGCAATAATGGTGATTTAGAATTAATTTTACATACTTACCTCTTGATAATGCATTATACTTATTAGTAATAATTTTTTTGTGGATTCCTTAGAATTTTCTACACAAAAGATCATAGCACCTGCCAGTAAATAGCATTGGACTTCTTATTTTTTAATCTGGTTGCCTTTTCTTTCATTTTTTTCTCTTTTTATACACACTAAATCCTCTAGCACAATTAAAAAAGAATTGTGTGATATATAAACTTATCTTTTCCTTGATCTTGTGAAGAAGGTCCTCAATATTTCACCATTGACAATAATAATTGCTATTGGTTTTTCATAATAGCCCTTTATCAGGTTGAAAAAGTTCTCAGCCAAATTTCTTGAGGGTACTTTTTTGTGTGTGTTTGTTTGTTTGTTCATATTATTATTTTTTATCTCATGGTTAGGTGTTACATTTTGTCAAATGCTTTCTCTGTGCCTTTTGAGAAGATAAAGTAATTTTACTGTTTCTATTAATATGCTATATTATGTAATCGATCTTCTGATTAGTAACATCTTGCATTCCTGGGATGTATTCTGCTTGATAGTTATGATAATACTTTTTATGTAATTATTCAGTTTGATTAAGATTTTGTTGAGGATTTTTCTGCTTATATTCATTAAGGTTATTTGTCATTTTCTTTGTGATATTTGTCTGGTTTCAGTATACCAGTATGCTACTCTCATTGAATGAATTGGGAAGACTGCCTGCTCTTTTTTATTGAAGGGGTTCATGGAGTGTTATGATTCCTTCTTTAAATGGTTGCTGGAGTGTTTCAGTGAAGCTAGGTGGGACTGAACAGTTTTTGGTGGAAAAATTTTTGCTTACTAATTCAATTAATTTACTTGTTCGGGGGGGCATTTTAAGACTGTCTAAAAACTATGAATTGGCATCTCACTATGATTTTAGCTCATATTTCTCTAGTGATTAATATAAAAGATCTACTCATATTTGCCATCATGTATCTTGTTGGAGAAGAGTGTGTGTTCATACATTTTTCCCACTTGTTTTTATGTTTCCTGATACTATGTTCTTTAGAGTTCTTTATATATTCTAGATACAAGTGCTTTGTCGGCAATATAATTTGCAAATATTCTTCTCAGTGTGTAATTTTTCTTTCTCTGAACAGTTATCTTTCATAGAGCCTAAATTTTAAAATCCAGTCTATCAATGTTTTAATGGATCATGCTTTTGGTATCATAACTAAAACTTTCCCTAATCAAAGTCAAACAGTAATTCTCCTTTTTTTTTCTGAAAGTTTTATAGTTTTAGTTGTTATATTAAGGTTTGTGATCTATTTCAAGTTAAATTTTGTACAAGGTGAGAGCCATATGTGAAGTTTTTCTTCTCAGCCCTTTCTCTCCTTTCCTCCTTTTCCTCTTCCATTGGTATAACCAGTTCCTCCTGAAGATTTATTGACAAGTATATTCCTTCTCCACTGAATTGCCTTGTATGTTTGTTCAAGTAAGTTGTCTATACATATATAAAGCAGTTTTTATTATATTGAAGTATATCTTTTTCAAGGATGCTATTGAAAATTGTATATTTTTAAATTTTGAGTTCCACTTACTTACTGCTAGTATGTAGAAATACAACTGACTTTTAAAATTAGATGTTATAGTCCATAACCTTGCCTACTCATTTGTTACTTCTAGAAAATTCTTCAGGATTTTCTACTCAGCCATTTCCATTTTTTTTTTCTGCAAAAAGACATTGTGCTCATTATTCCCTCAATCTCCGTCTTTTTTTTTTCTTTTCCTATTTCTTATCTGATTATGCTGGTTCAGACCTTCAGTATGGCATTAAGTAGAAGTAGTTAGAGAGGAACGACTTGCTTTATTCCTGATATTAAGAGGAAGAGATTCATTTTGTCATTGATACATACAAGATTTTAACAGATACTTTTCATTAAAGAAGTGCTTGTTGACCTCTTTGCTATCCTCCACATAAAAGTTCTTTTGTTGGGAAGATATATAAGAAGAATCTGGGAGAAGTTTCTTGTATAACTGCTGCTCAACTCTTTTCTCAGGTTCTTGTTTTGTTTGAATCCAGAGGGGGGTCTACCACTGACCTATATTCCCACCTTTTTATTAGTATTACTTTGACACAGGGTCTTACTAAATTGCAGAGACTGGCATGATATTTGTGATTATCCTGCCTCAGCCTTCCAAGAAGCTGGAATTATAGGCGTGCACTACTGTGCCCAGTTCTTCCTCAGATCTGAACCACCATGACACTCCCTAGGAATTTTTTGGGTTTATTCCTATGAGGACTTTGTGAAATTCATGTAAAATATGCCTACATGAGAGTGCAGATTCTGCCATTTCTATGTTCCCCCATTTTTGTGTTCCATGAGCTTTTCTTAGCTGCACTCCCCTTACAATTATCTGGTTGCTTCTACCCCAGGTAATTTCTTGCCACTGTCCTTTTTCTCACATTTCTACCCAGTTGGTTTCTAGGTGACCTCAGCTCTATAATAGTTTTGAGAAAAAAAAGTTATATATTTGAGATTAACCTGGTTGGTTCTTATTGTTGTAAAACATGAGAGGAACACATCTTCCAGCTTTCTACATCTCTGAACAGGAGCTAGCCATCCATAGATATTTATTACTTAGAATTGGTTGCTCTCCAAAGTAGGATTGATTCCATTACTTAGGATAATATATCACCAGTGGCCTTGCTGGTTTATGTATGACCTCTTATTTGTGGTGTTCATGGCTAGCATATGTCGTCTTTTTCTAATTTTGATGACCTCAGAAAAAATTTAGCATCTCATTGTGGGAAAAGTTCCCTTAGAAAAGAGATGGATGAATTGGAATTAAGGCAAGAAAAGTTTTGAATAACTTTTAATTTAAAAAGGGGGGGAGCTGAATCCTAGTATAATTTAATTAAAAATTAAATTATAGCAATTTCTAAACCAGTGATGCATTCTGAAAGTGGGATTCTAGGACAGAAGTAGAGGCAGCACTGGTAATTTGTTGTAAGGGCAAAGTCCTGGGCTCTACTCCATTTTTTGAATCTAATACTCTGGAGGTGAGACCTAGCAGTCTGAATTTTAACTAGTTCTCCAGCTGATTCCAGTGCACACAACAGTTTAAAAACCACTGATATAAACCAATCCTACAACTAAAAAAGAAAAAAAAGTAGAAATATTTAATGAAATGGCACAGCAACTGAAGAATACTTGCTTGTTAAATTAAGAGCATATTCTCATCCGCTCTACCTCCATGAACAGACCTAATCAGTTTATGCTCTTTGTCTCAGTAAACACATCCTTGGGACCATCCAACCTGAGTATATAGAACAAAGTCAATTTCATTCCATGGTGTTCCAACTGCTAGCACACTTGTTCTCTGTCTAGAATTTAGAATTTTCACCCACTCTGACATTTTGTACCTATGTACTCTGGCACTGGGATTTCCTATATGATTTTCTGATCCCCCTTCATTTGGTGACTTTTACTTGCCAACAAGTCCGTTGGTTCTTTCTTTTAATTCTAGCAGAATATCACATCTCCTAAGTATTCTCAATAGATTAATACCGCCATTTTCAAAATCTGTGAAGCAGTAGATAACTTCTTCAAATAAAACCTCCCAAGGATCTCAATCTATAAAACTCATAGAGGCAGAGCTATTGTTAAAGGAAATATCAGCTGCACATACTTTGCAGGGATAGCAAAAAGGTACCTTGGGTCTTTTTGTTGTTTTCTGTTTTGTGTGCTCATCCTGGATGTGTTGTGCAGAATTTGGGTGTTATAAAAGCCACCACGTTGGTTGATCATTCAGAACTGGGAAAAACTTAATCCTGGAAAATCAGAAAATACCTGGACACTAGAATTTCCCAAGCCTAATGTTTTCACCCATATTATTTTTCAGTAAAACTCATCAATTACATGTCCTTCCCGCTGTTTACTCATAAAGAGGATGTTAAATAAAGGGTTATGACTTTATTTGGTCATAATCAATAAATACATGGTCTGAGTTGAAAGTGTATTCATGCTCCCTACTTGTGTTCACTTCTTCAGGGATGAGGGTAAGGTAGCTCTTTCTCAGTTTTCTGTGTGAGAAATCTTGAAAGCAGGCCATTGGCATGATGACATCATAATGTTCTCCATATATCCAATCTTCATGGGCCACAAGAAGTTGAACTTCTAAAAAGTTCTAAGATAATAACCATCTGAAGTTCAATGCTCACAGATTTTAATTTCTATTTATTTTTCTAACACCCACTGAGAAAAATAATTATATCAGAGTGAGCCCTAGAGTTAAGGGAGAAATAAATAAATATGGCTAGGAAAATATGATGATACTGATAATAAGTCTATTACCTTTTATTTAAATATGCAATAAAAAAACTGCATAGTTCTCCCTGGAGCATTTTAGGTGAAAGCCACTGTTTTCTTTAGGGAAACAAAGGTATATTTTATTACTGGGATGTTCTTTTATTTTCCATCTGTAAAGGGAAATATGTCAAAAGCATGCATTTAAGAGATCATAACAAAGGACAGAATTACTTAAACAAAAGATGGGCTAGCCACATGAAACTTCAGGCACTATAAAATAAATTTCTAATCAATTTACTCTAATTCATAACAATATTAATGTATATTGGCTTCTTCCCCATTTTCTGGGGTGATTAACACAGAAAGCCTTACTGATTATATTGCCTTTGATTATGTAAACAAATACACTTTTACAGTTTTTGAGAAATATGCCTATTTAAGTAATTGCATTCATAGATCACATTTCATTTAAAATTATTCTCCAAATTGAAATCATATATCAATTTTCCCCTTAGTATTGTGTGAGTCACTATTGCCCAAACATAATGTCTCATGTAAATATTTAAGAATCTCTATTTTTAGGATAGAGTTTATATAGTGCAAAGTGCTTATCATCTTACTTGATTCTTATAGAACAACTAAGTGGTATGTTTTCTAAATGCTTAAATAATAATTGTAGAAGCTTTTTATAACATCTCTACAAGATATATGGTAACAACCATGTCTTAAAAGTAAGGAAAGCAGAAGTGAAATGCCAAGTTAAGCCAAAGAATTTCTAACAGACTAAATGCAGGAATTGTGCAGGTCTCCATTCAGAACCACATTATCTTTATGAACTTAAAAAAAAAGTGAGAGAGAGGAGAGAAAATGAACATATTTGGTAGTAACGCTGAATTGAGCATCTTCATTCTCCTTTTGAAGTTGATGAATTAACTTTCTTTCTCTGTAAAACTTGAGACTTACTACATATCCAGATTTAACACACATAAGAACTTAATGTTGTAAGTATATAAAGAAACACATCAAAGAGTTACTTTAGAAAATCCAAGGAAGCCTTATGTCGATATGGAGAGTTAAGGATACTAAAAACTCTCCTAGTTGTAAAATAAACATTTTAATGAAAATTTTTTTTTCTGTTTAGGGACAGAGTTAAGTCAAAAACCATGTTAATCAGTGCTCTTTAAATTATTCTTTAAAATTTGCTTGGTAAGATTCATTATGAATGAGGCTGATTTGGCCTATAAAATACAAGCAAGTATTTTTTTTTTTTTTTTTTAGAGAGAGTGAGAGAGGGAGAGAGAGAGGGAGAGAGAGAGAGAGAGAGAGAGAGAATTTTTTTTTAATATTTATTTTTTAGTTATTGGCGGACACAACATCTTTGTTTTATATGTGGTGCTGAGGATTGAACCCGGGCCGCACGCATGCCAGGCGAGCGTGCTACCGCTTGAGCCATATCCCCAGCCACTCAAGCAAGTATTTTTAACAAATTGACACTTAAACAAAACAAAACAAAACAAAAGCAAAATTTGAATTGAGTTTTTTTTTTCATATTTCCTATTCCCACACTCAATTTCTTCTCCCATTTTCTTTACTTGATCCCTGTCATTTTCATTTCAAATCACCTGGACATTGCTTAGCTCAACATCAAAAGGAGCTCATGAGGGGACCAGAAAACACTATGAAGCACAAGCAAGACTGAATCAGCTTAGAAGTCCCAAGACAGGCAATAGAATCATTTCCCAATGAATACAGAAAACACTGACAGGCAAATGGATACCTAGTAAGTAGCCTTCAGCTCAAGTATGATTAGAATTTTGTACATCGAACCATAAAAAATATATATGTTTCTTTCTCAATAAGAGACAAGAAGTCAAAAACGAGAGTTGTACATTCATGGGCACCCATAAGATTTTGGAGGGATATAGCTACATAGTAGACCTTGATTTCCACTGTTCCACATGTGACCTGTAATTGTCTTATAATAATAATCTCACTACCATTAATAATAGATTCTGTTGAGTAAGTTCTAGCTATATGTCATATACCAGATAAGAACAACTACATAAATAACAAGAACAGTTAAATTAGAAATAACAACTTTGAGCAACAAAAGCAGAAAACCTATTTTAAGGAATGAGGTTTTGAAGTATGGACAGGAAGACTTTCTGTATCTAACAAATGTCACCTGAGAGAGGAAAGTTGGGGTAAAATATCAACAAATACAGACATTAACAAATTTTGTTTTAGACACTAAAGCATAGTACATACTACAAGACTACCAATATTAGCACATCATCTTGTGGTCAGAAGGGTGAAGGGATGATAAGAACCAGTGGATATTGGAACTATAGGTTTATACCATTGAATATTGATTTTTAAAAACTCAGCAAGTTATATTTCTCATTTTACAGAAGAGAGCTCAAAGCTAACTTCATAAGAGCCAGAATTGGAATGCAAACTTCACTGGGCCTCATTCCAAAGTCCATGTTTAGCTTTTAGAATTATCTGCCTTTTGGACACCAATGAGAGCTGAGATGCTGCTATAGCCATTTCTGGATAAGGTCTGGAGCCCAGTACTGGTGGAGATGGATTCTGGTAAGTATCCAAACTGACACCACAGTTACATGTATCCCATTAAAATGCCAGCAGTTCTTTTTCTCTTGTTGCTATATACTGGTTTTGGATCTTTGGATGAAATTTAGACAAAAGATTAAAAAATAGCAGAGAAGAAATTCTGGAATCAGTATTACCAAAGTACAACCTCCCTAATTGAGTACCACATTAATTGGCAATCCAGAGATATGAAAGTCCACCGTGCAAATAAGAAACATTCCAGTCTCTCAGGTCAAAAGTCTTGGAATTATTTACAATTCTCTTTTTCTTATACTTTTTATTTAATATCTCAGGAAATCCTTTGACTCTAACTTCAAAATATTACATCCAAAACGTAGCCACTTCTCACCATCTTCATAGCTAACTGCCCTGTTCTAAGCCACCATCACCTCTTACCTGCTTCAATAGCCTCTTAACAGATAACCCTCTTCCATTTTTGTTCCCTAAGCTCTGTTCTTCACACAGCATCCAAATGATCCTTTTTAACAACTGTTAGATTTTTTTTATTTCAAAACTTCTATTGGCATTCCAGCTAACTCAGGGTAATTATGTGACTTACAAGGACAGATATACCCCCATACCCTTCACTCTCCATTCTCATCTTGAATTACTCTCCTTTTTATCACTCCTGTCCCAGTTGTGATGTGAGTTCCTTAATCATTCTCCTGCCTTGACATCTTAGTAAGAGCTGTTTCCTCTGCCTGAAATTCTCTTCCCCCAGATTCAACATGGTTCCCTCCCTCCCCTCCTTTCAGCCAACATTTGAACATCACCTCTCCAATGAGCCATACTCTCACCACCCTATTTAAAATTATAGCATCCCTTATTTAAAATCTGCCATAATATGGTTGTTTGTTTTAAAATCTCAGGTCTCTGTAAGGATGTTTTCCGCAGCATTTGGAGAGAATTGTTTTTATAGTTTGTGCATTTTTAAGGGACTTTAAGAAAATCTACCTAACTACACTCCCTGTTCTGCTACTTTTCTGGGCTATAGTAAGTAAGCATCAACTTTGAAAATCAGCACCACAAGCGGATTTGTTTCTTATACCATTGGTGGAAACCATTCCTATGGAATACACTTATCTACCACTGGACAAATTTGGTTTTATTCCAGAACATTTAGGTGAGGAAATAGAAATTAAGATTCTCAAAAATACAATATTGCTTTATGGGTTTGTTAAAAATCCTCTTGAATGAAAGGGACTTTTTCATTGTAAATAGGCCAAAATATTCTGTTTGAGTATGTAAATTAAATAAAAGCCTGCCTGCCTCTTCTGGTTGTTTCCAGAATGGAAGCTTTGCAAGGCAATTCTTAGGGGAAGAGATAAAGTATTAACCAAATTAAGAGGATAAGTAGCTTTCATTTGATTTGACTATTATTTTATATTACAGTAGATGAACTTTTATCTATGAGTACTTCCTAAACATACCTTAGCATGTAGGATAGTTCCACTGATTTTAGGTTTGTGATTATATGGAAAGCTCTCTGTTTGGTTTTCTCTTTCATTGACTTAAATTATATTTACCTATACCTTTAGGTATAGGTAAAAAAATTTGCACAATAAACTTGTTTATGCAGTCACTTTGTCTCAAATTATGCTTTTACAATAAAGCATTGTATACTAAACTCCATGCAACTATACAGATGCTTTGTCATGGCTATTAATGGGCATTGGTGGTCACTTGTATCATGGAAATACCAGATGAACCAACTGGATGCTCATGAGTGCAGTTAATAGATTTCCGTCAAGTCAATACAGCATGGTATTTCTTGATTTATCCGTGTCCCTCACCATGACTGTTGCTATCAGATAGCTCTCTACCACTCAAGAGCTTGACATAAGGGCTCTCTATGTTCCCTTTCCATGCATCCTACCTACCTTTCACCTCTTTGGGACTTTTTCCCTCATGGATCTTCTTTGATTACAATCTGTTTAATTGTAATTGCTTTGATTACAATCTGTTTAATTGCTCAATTCAATTTTAGGGAGTTTTGTTAGGATCCCCAAATTTGGGCATTAGAGCAAAGAAAAGGGATTTTTGGCAGTATCAAGAATGTATTACATTATCTGTGAGAGAACCTGCTTCTATTTCAAGTTAGAATTTCAGAATCAGTCTCTTTAGTAATTATTTGGTAGAAGAATTTTATTATGACCAATCAGTAATCCATAATCTTTTTGTCATGTTTTAAATTTACAAATTCCCCAAATACCAATAGAATATTAATATGGCTGGTTTTGCTGATGAATATGTTTGGGAAATGCCAGTTTGAAATTACTTGGTTAATATCAGATTTTTGTTTTGTTTTACTAATATGCTTGATAAATCACAAAAGGTAATATAATGCACAGTAATTTCTAGAATGGTTTGAACCAGAACCTATTTTTCAACTAATACAAAAATTCATTTGGCAAATGCTTATTTAGGGAATTCAGTAATGTGTTTGTATGTATGTGTATGTATCAAACTATATCTATATCTATGTCTATATCTATATATCTTTCTTTTTTAAAAAAGTGCATTTAGTTTTCCATAATTCCTTCTTTAGAGAATCAGATAAGAAAAGCAGAGATCTGAGAAAAACTAGTTTTATGGTAAGTGCATCTAGATGTCAACTATATTACAATTTGTCATCAAATAAGAGCAATATAAATAACTACCTGACAACAAACTGCTTTTTGATAAGATTTCCAATGTTAAGCCAATTAAACTGAAGAAATACACTGGTCCTAATCATTCTGTTGTTCCTATCCTTTAAAAATTACCTCTTCAAGAACTTTCATAGTACTAATAAGAAAGAACTTTGAGCTGAAGATCAAAAAGCAACGTTAAGCAAAAACTATAGCTTTCTTCAGCGGTGAAAAAGGTCTAGTAGTTTCTGTGTCATCTTTTTAGTCATTAATAAATTCAAACACAACATCAACAAAGGTACTTTTAATTATTTAATATTTTAAGTTGATGGAGAACTAAATCATTTTGCTGAACATTTCATTTGTAAAGACTGTAGATTTTTTTTGCTTCTATTAACAAAACAACTGAGAATCTAGATTTTCTTCATTATCTAGTAGTATATTAAACTAATATCATATTTAGCATATTTCCCTAAAGTAGCATTTCAAGGAAGTAGGTCAAGGTTTTAATACTGAGCATGTGGAAGCATATATGTAATGAGTATAAGGTTAGGATCAGGAAAACAGGGAAGTGGGATGAATGGAGAAATGGTGGATTACCATTCCTCTAATCTCTGTGGCAATGGGATAAATGAGATGATCAGAATTAGATAACATCTTTTAAAATTCAATTCTGTCCACATACCGCTCTGTCAAGGCCTCAAAGTCCCATAAAATGACCAGAATACCTATCAAATTTCTCAGGGGATAGGGCTGCATCTAATATGCACAGGAGTTAGAGGAATACCGAGTTACTTGTTAAACAAGGTATTACTTGACAATTTTAGTAGCTACAAAAGGAACATAACTCCCAAATCTCAAAGTGTCAGAAAAGTGCTAATGAGAATAGAAGCCTTTCTACTTTCCTATGCCATCTCCTGTTTTAGCAGCTAGTCACACTGACTTTTATTTTTATCTCCATTTATATTCCTAAGTAAAATATGGCATGTAAAAAATCCAAAATTGATTTAATAGCACATGTTGAGAACTAGCAAAAGCTATGATATTGAAAAATATTAGCTTACCTTGCCCTGCTAACTAGTTATTTAATTATTTCATTTAAAAAGTTTTCAGTAAGATCTGAAAGTAAGCAACAAAAGAAATCAAATAAATTTACCTAAATGAATCTTTACAACACAATAAGAAAACATTGACATAGTTAAGTAATATGGGTTTAATACTCATGATCATTGTTTCAGATTAAATCTTACGTCATATTTTAGACTATTATACAACTGTTAGTTCTCAACTCTCTCTTCCCCCACCCTGCTGTATGTTCCAGATGTATAGACTACATCAACAAGATCTTTGCCACACAACTTCAAACTCTGGCCAATCACTACCACAATTTTGAATTTGTGAAGCAGCAAGGGAATGCCAACGGAGATAGTTCAGACAAAGAGGAAGTGCCTTCTTTCTAGGTCTTGCATTGACATTGTGTTCCTCCACCAGAATCTGGAAGCTCAGATGACAAACATCACAAACATCATGACAAAACAAAAGGAAAACGACAAACTGATAACCTGAATGCCCAACTCAGAACGTGAATAGGTGAACAAAAATTCCTATGGTAGCTTTGAAGAAGTTGCGTATGTCCTGGAGCTCAGTGGTAGACGTGTTTGAGGACCAAGTTAAGGTCACACTACAGTATGATAATTTCAGGGTATAATTTCAGCACAAATAGAGGTAAGGTAAGGATACTTATGGGGAACAAATGGGAGCCTGAGATGTGAGAGAGAGGCAGATGAATATACCCAGGTTTAAGGTTTAAGAATGTTGAATTCCAGGAATTCTTTTTACTGTGGATACAGCCTCTTCCCTGTTCACCCTGTCCCAGGGCCAGTCTTCTACCAGATAAAATATCTTTCAGTGATTTCAGAATTCCTTCACAAATAGATAGTGTTTCTCTTCAGGACCTCATGGCTTCTGAACCCACAGTAAGAATTAGTAAGAGTTCAACACAGCCACATGGAGAAGTGTGGGGCTAGGTCTAGAAAGGGAGAGCTTATGGCTGAATTATAGGAGCACATACTGACTTAACTTTACTGCTTATAAGACTTATGCTGATGCCACCATTCATTGACTTTGTTTTATAGCAAAAAAAAAAAAAAAAAGTGCATAGAGGCCAATGCTTTATTTCACAATTATGAAATAAACCCTGAAGTGTGTTCTACTGCGCAAAAGAAATGGCAGATAGAATAGTGGAATTGCTAGTGAGTGTCCGCTTTAAAAGCCAGCTGGGAGACAATGCCCTGTTCAGCTGTGGTGCCATGTGATATAAAGTAATGATTGCCTTCAACCAGCAGTCCATATATGGTGTTGCTTTCTCCATAAATAGCAGGATATCCTATTGAAGGGATTTTTAAAAATTTTCTACACTTTGTGATTTGGGGTTTGGTTGCTTTGGAGAACCTAGTGTACAAGGAAGGAGTTGCTTCCACCGGCAACAATAGCTATTATTTTTCATTAGTATGGAAGTTGACATTACTCCTTGGCAATTTGTAGTTTTCCCTGCCACTGAACAATAGGCAGATAGAGGCTCATTGGTCAGGGAAGTTGACTTAAATTAATAAGGAGAAATTGGGTTGAATTTTTATAGTGGATATAAGGGACTATATATAGAACTAGCTTACATATTCATTAGTATTTCTCTTAGGACTTCTTTAGGACTCTGAAAATGAAGAACTACAGTGACCCAATAAAGATCAGCAAGTACTTATCTCACACAGAAATAAAATATTTGGTCTCCGCAGATTGTCCAACTATGATAATAGTAAGCAGAGAATAAGGAGAACATGAAATAGGTGTGGGAGAATGAAGCTTTGCTTGTTAGAAAAAAAAACTTTTTAAAAAATTGTAACCACCTACAAAAGAGAGGGAGCTATGTATATGGTAATTATCCCCACCCCACCAACACCACCATTTTTGTCCACTGCTGGTAAGGCCCTGCATATCCTCTGAATTGAGGGCACAGTTTTTATCTGGGCAAAGAATTAGGATGGATATTAAGGAACAGAAAATATATATTTTATTCTACTTCTCCATATCTGTTCGCTACTTTCTATGCCAAGTTCTTTGCCCTCAGATGTAGATTTTTCCAGATGGATCAATAGATTACCTTGCACTCTGGCTTCTGGTTGGGTTAGATTTGTGGACATTATCAGTAGACCATAAGAGAGCTGGAAAAGTGAAGGATGTTTACTTCCTGTGTCCTTTCATGATATGCCTGTGTTTTACAGGTAAGCTGCACTTACCTGCCCAAGACCACAGTTCCTGCCTAGCAGCACCATCCATGGCTACAGCTCTCCTCTGGGTGTGTGCAAATGCTCCCCTTCTTAACTCTTCTGAAATAGGAGGGTGATAGCTCCTTGCTGGCCTCAGAGAACTTCACCATCCTTGGTTGATTTTTCTAACCCTGGCTGCTGCTTTTGTACTTTGTCCCCTCATTCAACTTTTCTCAATTACCTTCTCTTGAAAGGTCCATGTGTCTTTTTGGAATAGCTCATAATTTCCATTTTACTTGTAAAATGCATTTTTTATAAAGAACAATTTGCCTTCTGCTAATATTCTTGATATTGGGAATTTCTACACAGTTCTTGTAAACAAGTGTAGATAATTAGAGCAATTTCAGTTAGGTCAGAGTAAGCTGATTTTCAATGCTGGCAGGTAAGATGAACCTCCTTTGGCACAGATAGTTTACAACTTTAAGCGAACAGTTTCCTTCAGTAAACATTTATACCAATGTAGTTTTCTATATCAAATATATTCTGGTTTAAGGTTACAAATCAGTAAGCCTTAACACTAGTAAAAAAAACAATTAAGCAATGAAGAATAATATCTAGTTGTGCTGTTTATCAAACAGGTGTGGAAATCCATCTGTATATTAATACAGTAAGAAAATAAAGTGCATATTTAATTCAAACCTTATGGTAGTAGGTATGGAAATGTTTGCTACCATCTTCTCATCTCTGATGCCAGCTGCAATGACTGCCTAAAAGCTTGAATGCCCCTAGCCCACACAAGCTCTTTCTTCTTTCCACTTTTTCATTAATTGCTGAGACCTGAAGCTTCTGTTTCACTAAATTTTCTCAAAAAGAAATAAATGAAAGAATATAGAATTTATGACTTTATGTTTTAACTATCCCTATCTATCCATGGGCAAATTACTTCCCAGCTTGACTTCAATATAGTTATCTATAAAACATTTAGAATAATCTCAATTTCATAAAATTTAGGAAAGGAATATTTAGTAAGTGCAAAAGTACTTTTGGAAATATTATGCAAATACTGAATTAATAGTAGAAAAAAATGTATGTTTTAGGGAAAGAAACCAAGATTAGTGTTCTAGACCTTCTCCATATTACTATAATCTCTGTTTTTCATATTGGACATCATACTTAGTTTCTCTCCATTAATCAGCCTTCTCAAACTCACTATTTATTCATAAAAAATAAGACAAATTATACCTTCCTTATAGAATTTAATATTATTATAGTTACATGAGATTATGAATAAAAGTATTTAGTGTAGCTTTCTGTACACAGTAGATGCTTAAATTGTAGTCCGTCTTCACTGGGTCCAGGCATATATTTTTACCTTTCTCCATGCTATTTTATTACACAGGACAAAGGAAAATTTTACTGGACACAGTTAAATAGACAAAGAAGGCTTATTAAAAACTGTCACAATAGGAAAGGGAGATTGAACTCAATTTCACTAAAACAAAAGGCCAGATGCTTTTTAAATTCTGGGTTGAGCTGGTGGAAAAGTTCTGAGGGACACTGAGTAAAGGTGGTTAGTGAAAGGAATGCATGGCTGTTTCTGAGTTTGCAAATGCTTCATTCTGTGATTAGGTCATCTGTGTTGGCTAATGATGCCCTCTGAAGTTAGGCTCTCAACATCTCACGTAGACTGAGAGATAAGAGCCCTTTCTTCCTTCATGATTACTTTTCAAAGAGACAATTTTCAAGTCTTTGAGAAAGATATTCCTGGATTTCAAAATTGTCAAGAAACTGGGAGCAGATTTATATGTACTTCAAAAGGGCAGAGAAAAAAAAATTACACTTATGAATTTTCTAAAGTAACTATTCCAAGAGAAGGGAGGTCAGAGGACCTTCAAGAGGAAGGCTGTGTAAAGTTTAGTGAAGCTCAGGGAACATCAAGGCCCTCTTGGTCAGGAGGATGAAAGTTGTATATTCAAGGGCAATTTTTTTTCCTAAAGTTGGCTTATATTAATTGAAAGCAGTGTTACTTTTAGGTAAATGTTTGTGAAATACTAAAGAAACAATTAGGCCCAATGAGGGTTTTACAAATAAGATTTTTCCAGAGAGGAAGAGAAAGGCATTTATTGAGAGGAAATAAGGTATGACAATTCAGAGGCACCTAGTATACACCTAGTCCCAAAGGAGTAGACCCCTTCTTTTCAGTTTCTGAGCCCTGACTGTTCTATGTCACACTCCCTGGACACTGACCCCACCACCTTCTAGTCCAGTTTGATCATGATGACCTCGCCCAACCATGAATGTGCCCAATTGTGGTGAAGTAAATATTGCCCTTCCTGTCACTTGTGCTCTTTTTACCATTTCACATGCATCTTTCCCATTTCCTTCTCTCACTTATTTTTTTATTTATTTCCTTCTCTCCATTTTATTTTCCCCCGGATCCTCTGCAGAGTCCTTCTTCAGTCCCATTAATTCTGCACTGTCACAGTCCGGCTGCAGTAAAATGGGGGGGGGGGGGGGTTGGTGGTGACAAAGTGACGAATAACTTGTGTACATTGATGCAGCAGGAATAGGAGCCGTTTATTGTAGGAGAGGAGTGGTATTTATACATTTACACAGCTTATCTAATTAGCATAAAATAGATACAGCAGTCAACCAATAAGGAATCTCCACACTTAATGGCTCGCTTTTGTTACTTCACAAACCACTCCCTCTGGCATTTTGCCAGGTGCCATCCAGACTTGTTTACAGACTCTAACATTTCTCTGGCAAAGTAACAGGTGCCAAACTGACTTGTTTACAGTCCTTAACACTGCACTTTCTCATCCTTTCCTTAGTCTGTGAACATGCCTCAGGGCCTAACTCTTCAGAATAATAAGAGCTCTCCAGATGCTTTGAGAATGCCTTTTCTCACCTCTTCCTTTACACAGGAAGTGTCTCTTCACAAAACTCAAACTCCCTGGCAAATTTAGGTTAACTGTTCTCATGCTCCAGAGCCTTTTTTTTTAAAGAGAGAGAGAGACCTTTTTTTAATATTTATTTTTCAGTTTTCGGTGGACACAATATCTTTATTTTATTTTTATGTGGTGCTGAGGATCGAACCCAGCACCCCGGGCATGCCAGGCAAGTATGTTACCGCTTCAGCCACATCCCCAGCCCAACATGAACTTTTGAACCTTGAGCAATGAGAAAAAATTAAAAGACAAAAGTCTCTCTTCAGATACATACATTCTCCTCTACCCTAAGGTTTGGATTTGGTCTGTCCTGCAAGGTTCCAGATGTTGGAAGCTTGGTCCTCAGTTTGGAAGTAATGAGATGAAGTGACCTTTAAAAGGTGGAGCCTAGTGGGAGGAACTTAAGTCACTGAAGGTACTGCCCTTGGAAGGGAATGAGTTGTCTTGGAGTGAATTCTTGCAAGAGAAAGTTGTTATAAACTCTGAGCCAGACCACTGAGTTGCTCTGCTGCCTGTTCTGAGATATGATTCTTCTTCCCTCATGCACTCTGCTATTTGCTACAGGGCTCTTACCAAAATCTGTTCTATGCTTATTTGGACTTTCAACTTCCAAATCTGTGAGTTAAAACTTCTCTTTATAAAATTAGCAATCCCAGGCATCTTGTTGTAGTAAAGCAAAGCTGACTAATACACTAAGCAACTAGAAAATGAGTATTTTCTTCATTACTGAGTTTTCTTGCTGCCCAAAATATATGTTTAATAAAATGTGAAGCTTAACCAAAAATGAACATATGATCACATAGCAGCATCTCAGATCTACTTTGGATAACCACAGTCAATTTAAGTCAATACATGAAAGTTGGAAATCATGTGATAATTAATATCTAAATAGAAACCAATGGATTTAAATCATGAAAATGTTCACAGAGAGATGAAAGCAATTCTTTTTTAGAGTAAATATTAAGAGCATGGTTTCTTGAAGTAGATACATATGCCTAATATCCTAATTCCATCGTAAATTAACTGTATGATCTTGGGTAAGTTACTTCTTAATATCTCTGTCCTCGCCTGAAAAATGTGAACAACAATGCCAGCTGCATAGGGTTATAAGGAATAAGAGTTGATCTATGAAAATACCTTACAGTATTGTTTGACAAATAGTAAGTCATTTGATTATTTGGCTTCAGCTAATGACTGAAGCTTGTCATATTGGTATGATACAGAATTTTTAGCTAGGTAAATACTATGTAGGAGGAAATTGAGCTGGCTTGTTAAAAATCTGTGGAATAGCTTCAGTGGGAGTAGAAATGCAAACATTAAAGATAACATATTAAAGTAAAAATTTTACTTTAATCTGAAGAGAGCTAGGGTCATATACAGTAGTAATAGATAAATAAGATTTGAAGAGTCATTAAATAATATGCTACCTGACAGATTCATGAAAAATTTCAACTGAAAGTTGTAGGATGTGCTAGCAAGTCCCTGTAGTAAGCCTAGGACAAATCACAAAAGTCTTGACGTTTTGAGGTTGCAAAAATGTGAACACAGATTTGTATCTACAAAAATTTGCTGAAGATACAGGAGGGCAGGTCTAGAGTTGTGGCTCAGTGGTACAGCAATAGCCTAGCACGTGCAAGGTCCAGCTTAACTGACTTTTAACAAAACTGTGCCTTGATCAAACACCTTGGATTTACCTGGTCTGAATATAGTAATCATGGCCTGCACTGATATAAGTTAACCAGTATTGTAGCTCCATGTTATATCCAGAAATCAAAATATTGCTGAAGGGAAGTAGTGTTGTTTTCTCTTTGCAACGTTTCTGCACATGGAGCACTTTTAATAGTGGAAACCTGGCTGGATCACTCATCTGTTCCCCAAATAGGGCTGAATTTGCTGAAGAAAGAACAGATCACCACATATTCATAGGGTTGGAAAAACATCTTTGAATTGTCAAAATTTGAAGAAAGATGTTTGTGTTGGTTGAAGGAGAAATAGAGTATCAATAATAAGGAAAATAGATGTCTATAAATTGAAAAGGAAAAAGCAAAGATAAACTTCACCTAAATACAAGTCATAATGAATATTGTTCCTCTTTCTTTATATCATTATATCAGATGAATGCTATTGTCCTAATGCAACTGTGTTTTAGCAAGAATTTTATCAGTGTCTATAAAATTTGAAATTATGTGTAATATATACACATGAATGTACAATTATAGGTTTAGGCTTCAATAAAGATTGAGTATGTGTGTGTGTGTAGAAGGATATGAGGAATTATAGGCATGGATATGAGAGTATATAGAAATTGATATTCTGAACTTGAAGGATGCAGTTTTAATGATAAAAGATAAAGGTATAAATATTTAAGGAAAACACACCAGAAAAAAGTTGATGAACATAATGTTGATAACTAAAGGATATTTTCAGTAGTGTGATATAGACTTTTGTTTTAGGATATATTATGTTTAATATTTTTATCATTAATTAGATAATGAAATACAAATACATTTTATAAAGTTTTTGGTGGTACAAATGTGAAAAAGAACTAATAATATTTAGTTGAAGGCCCCAAATTAGCACAATAGACTGGAGCATGGTCTATCTATCCACCTACCTAATATTACATCTATCTATAATATCAGTGATATAAATTGAGTTTTCCATTTAGTTCTTGGAAAATTAATTTTATTAGTCCACCATGGGAACTTTTTATTTTCACTTGAAGGAGACTTAAGAAATGTTTTAGTCATGACTGTTTGGATTGTAAAGAGCAGAAAGAAACTGAAGTTAGCATAAGTAAAATACTTAAATGTATTTGATGAAACCTTGACTCTTTCATGGGAACCAAAAGCAGAGAGCTGATCCTTATAGCTAGAGCCATGAGTGGAACTAGTAACTAGAAAGTCATCAGAAACTGAGATAGTGCACCTTTTTCATCTCTCATTCTTTTATCTCCATTTTGGATCCATTTGCTCTGCTTGCATGCTTTGTTCTGATTCTTCATGTACATATGGGGGAAAAAAGGATTCCTAAGAATTTCTTTAAATTTTCCTTTTGTTAATTTATCTAACTAGACACTTCAAATCTCTCAAATTTAAGGTAGAAAAGTAATAATTGGTCCAGCTAGGAGTAGATAGATGCCCACACTGGTCCCACCAGCTGTATTCAGGGTGGTGGGAAAGGTGATGGAGTGGAATCATGGTGGGTGGAGTGTGTATTTCTTACAGAAAGAAGTTTGCTATTAACTGAAAATACATAAAGTTGCCTTCCAAATCACGAAGCCAGTTGATTATTTGGTGAATTTAAGCCAAAAGAGTATGCAGTGCAAAAGGAGCAGGGGCAGAGAGTCTTTGTGTATTTTCCTCACTAATGAAAACTGCACTTGTAACCTTGTATTCTTTTAAAAGGAGCTGACAAATAAAAAGGCACCTTCAGTGACTCCAGACTAAGAATTATTCTTTTACAGTTTCCATTAAATTCCTGCATAAATGCATGATTTCAAGTTGTGTTTTATTAATGCATCAGAGTAAAATATATAAACAGTATAATTCAATTTCTGTATAAATTTGGTGAATATGTTGCTTAAAAAAAAGCAATTCCTTCAAGTTACATTTTAAATGAATAGTGTATACCAAGACATTTAACAAGAAAAAATGTAAATACATTTCAATTTTCAGGCTTTTTAATTTCAAATATTTTTGTCCTTAAGACTCAGAGGGTCCCATTGGTGAGGGGCATTTCACCTTTTTTTTTTTTTTTAACTTAGGGTATAAACAAAAGTCAGAGATACATTATTTGCCGATAACCTGAATTATATTCTTATCTAGATAGTTGAAATATAATATGATATAATATTAGAAATGACAATTATAGAAAAGTAACCCTTTTTATTTTTTTAAAGAGATTTTTTAACCTTTATGTTACTTGTTTGTTTTTATGTAGTACTAAAGAGTGAACCCAGTGCCTCACTGTGCTAGGTGAGCACTCTACCTCTGAGCTACAGCCCTAGCCCTAGTAACCTTTCTTTAAATGGAAATTTGCATTAAAGAAGGCTTGTGTGTGTAAATAAAAATAAAAAAAAAGAAGTATAAATTTCAGTATTTCACTAATATTAGAGAGGTTCACTTGAGGACCACTAACAGGAAGCTAAGGGAACACTCTCATTGTCAATGTAAAATTTGGTCTTCCACCCTTGTTTTCCATGGCAAAGTTACAGTGTAAAAATAAATAAAGCAAGAAAGCTGATAGTAAGATTAGGAAGAATTAAGAAGAAGTTTCTTGATCTCCTGCCTCAATTGCTAAGTACTACACACCCCACACCATCTTAATAGTTTGTTAGAAAACTGATACTTTGTATTCTTTTGAATATTTAGAGAGTAGAGTGGGTTAAAATAAAGGTGTGTGCACATGGGCATGTTTACTGATACAGGTAAGTATTGATGATCAGATGTGTTGTGTCAGGGAGAGCAAAAGGACAGAGAGAAAAGGATGAAAAATATACATACTTGTAGGAGACCAACCTTGCACATGACTGAGTCACACTCCCCGGCTGGGTGCTGAGGTGCTCAGTCACAGAAATATGGCAGAGCTTTCCCCACCCTTCTTGGGCTCGAGGGTCAGTGTCTCATGCATAGGTGTGTCTTGCTATAGCCCCATGAGTGAAGCTATGCCCACCTGTTTCTTTGTAATGTAACCTCTTGGTTATATTACAAGAATCTTCCATGGAAGTGCCTTGTGTGTGTCCCCTTCTCTTACTGTGCCCTTGGGTGTGGCCTACCCAGGTGTCAGTCAACTTGCTGACAGTGGACATCATGAAGATAGACTCAGTCCCCTGAAACTGGACCCCTTGCCTCATTTGAATAGCTTCTCCTCAATAAAAGGAGTCAGCGAGTGCTCTCTCTCTCTTCCTTTGGACCCTTAAAGTCAGAAGAGCCGTCACAGCAACCCCAAAGAAAAAGGCATTTGTGTCTCTTGTGTGGTTATTTTCTGCAGCCTAATTATCCCAGTTTATCTGGAGTGACCCCTGAGCGTTTTAGCCACGAGAATAGAAACCCAGTATATAATCCTGATCTTGTGAAAGGTTACTATTCCTGAGGTATAATTCCATATACCCTGCTTTTACAAGAATCCTTCTATGAAGACCACATTTCTTGTTGATTTATGTATCTATGTATAAGAGAAATGTATCTTATGTGAGACTATTCAGTTTGGCATAGACTCCCCAAAGGTCCTTCTTATTCTTCCCATTTGATCTTATTCCTCAAGACCCACCATCTCTTTGAAGGCACCTACAATTTCTATAAACAAAATAGTATCTCTCTCTTTTTTTCCTCATCAGAACTTTGTACCAAATAAATTTAAGAATGTGTGTGTGTGTGTGTGTGTGTGTGTGTGTGTGTGTGTGTCTTCCAAGGCCAAAAGGCTTCCACAGAATGACTGGCAATGTACACATGATTGGCATTTCTATTATCACATGTCATCTCCCACTTTAGTAAATGTAAATTATAAGGTAATTTTATAGAGAACTTAAGAAAACTTTTGAAGAGCAGAAACTCTCTGGAGAGTTTTCATCTTTATGGTAACACAATGTTTTATTATCTACTCATAATCACGGAGGTGTTCTTTCTCACTTTATCCATATTCCACTGGTAAGAAGAATGCTGCAGGTCTCACTCACGTTCAAAGCAAGCTAATACCCCAGACCATGAGTACAAAAGGTGCGACACTGAGGTGGCCTTTAGTGTCTGTTCATCACCATCACAGTAATATTTCTTCTATTTATTGTGTATTTTGACAGAGAGGGGAGTGAGGCAGCTGGCTGCAGAAACTCTAACAGATGGCGTGTTAGTGTATTTTTATTACTCTTTTCCCTTGACACATCTTTCAGAAGATCATCTTTAGTGTTCTAGGTGTCTCTTGTTGTGTCTCACACTCTTCCCAGGTATAAGGCAAACATCTAAAGATGATATCTAAGAGTCAGTCATATAAAAAAATTTAAAGATAAAAGAATAATTTACTAAATCTGGAATATAAAATTATACCTGTATTTTGCTTATAGCTCTTAAAGCTACCCAAATAATTTTCATAGCAAAAGGTTATAAGAGTATAAAAATATGTATAGTGAAAATGTAGTGTGGGGATCTGGGTGATTTTATTGTCACTGTTGCTACCTTTTTCCAGGACACACACACACACACACACACACACACACGTGTGTGTGTGTGTGTGAATTCTTATGATGGAAATACAAAAGATGAATTTGTTTATAAATTAAACAATTTCCACCTGTGCTAACTGTTATTATTAGTCTGATGAAAGGAAGATAGATCAAAATTAAAATATCATTTTTGGTAAATTTCCTTCAATATAATAATGTACAACATGCCATGTAAAATATCAGAATTTTGAAATCAATTCATGGTGAAAACTTGTTTTAATTAAAGGCTTTACTATTGAGGATCATTATACTAGGGTCATAGGCATTCTGAGGATGCATACTATATTTTTAAACTTCAAGCAACAGGAAGTACAATACAACTTAGTGCCATTGAACTACTGATAACTCCTGAGAGTTGAATTAAAAAAATAAAATTACCCCTTTTGTTATCATAAAAGTAGAAAATGTAGTTTCAGTCTTGAAAAGAGTTCTAAGTTCTCTACGAAAACACCCTGTACTTCCCTGAAGTAGGAGGTTGTATGTGGTAATAGAAGTGTCAATCACAGTATACTGCCAGTCATTCTGGAAACCTTTTGGCCCTGGAGTATAACTACAGAGATTTTTGTGGATTCAAGGAGCAAGAAATCAAGCCCTGGTTGTCATGATCAGCTCCTAAAATATTTGCAGGAGACCAATGTAATGACAAACAGATTACTGGTGTTTCTTTTGTAGGTCTTGGAAAAGACAAGTAGTGAAGAATAAAAATAAATTTCAAGTGGACAATTATTCACCAATTTCTTACATGTGAAGCAGAAGTACTTTGTTATGGTAATAAATATAATTTCTATCATATTATCTCATTTAGTAGGTGGAGAAAAAAATTGATTTCTAATGTGGAGCCTCCCTTTTAAAAACATAAAATTATACTCATACTGACATCTCAATTTCATTGGCATAAACCTTTCCTTAAAGTTTAAAACTTTTAGTCTTTTTTTTTTTTACTTTTCTATGTCAATTTATTTTCTTCTTTTTTTATTATTGGTTGTTCAAAACATTACAAAACTCTTGACATATCATATTTCGTACATTTGATTCAAGTGGGTTATGAACTCCCATTTTTACCGATTGCAGAATCACATCGGTTACACATCCACGTTTTTACATAGTGCCATACTAGTGTCTGTTGTATTCTGCTGCCTTTCCTATCCTCTAGCAGATTATGCTAAGTGAAGTTAGCCAATCCCTAAAAAACAAATGCCAAATATCTTTTTTAATATAAGGAGAACAACCAAGAACAGAGCAGGGAGGAAGAGCATGAGAAAAAGATTAAGAGGGATATGGCTCAAGCGGTAGCGCACTCACCTGGCATGTGTGCGGCCTGGGTTCGATCCTCAGCACCACATACAGACAAAGATGTTGTGTCCGCCAAATACTAAAAAAAATAAATATTAAAAATTCTCTCTCTCTCTCCCAATCTCTCACTCTCTCTCACTCTCTCTTAAAAAAAAAAAAAAAAAAAAAAAGATTAAACAGGGACGAGAGGTTGGAGGGAAAGGGAGAGAGAAGAGAAATTGCATAGAAATGGAAGGAGACACTCATTGTTATACAAAATTACATATAAGAGGAAGTGAGGGGAAAGGGAAAAAAAAAGGGAGAGAAAACTTTTAGTCTTTAAGGTAAATCTCTAGGTGAATTAGCTTGGTGTATTGTGTACCATAATGCAGATAAAGGTTTGTATGTCTCAGATGTTATTTGGCATTGTTTCATCATTATGTTTTTTGAACTAATTCTTTTTTTATTTGAGTTTCATCACTTAGCTACATCCCCAATCTCTGATCTATGAACCATTTTCAGCACAAAGCCAACCAGCATACCTTTAACTCAGGCATTAAACTAAGACTAGAAAATTTTTCTATATTTATTACCTAGAAATATAGGTAATAAATACCTTTGAGCTCTTTATGAACCCAAGAAAGGTAAAAAGAAAAAAATACTCAAAATTTACATAAAATATATGCATATAAATGAATTTATGTAACTAGTATGTGTATATGTGCATGAGTGTATTCACATGCATTTTATATATACATATGTGGATATGTTTTACAATATTAAAATAAAACTGCAAAATCAAATTTTAAGTATTTAACTGAATATCTGCTAAATGTTTGGTTAGCATTTTGTTAACTATGATGATTATTACTATTCATCAAAATTTAATCATACTTTAATTTTACTACAGTAAAAACCCTGTGAGGACACAGATTTATGCCTTCTCGGCTGTTTATGAAGTCTTTTATATGCCAAGCTTCCAGAACAATGCATGTAGAGTAGAATCCCATTAAAAAAATGAAAGAATGAATAAGTGAATTTGTAGGAATACTTTTTTTGTTTACATGTATCCATACCTACTTACGGTGATTTCTGCAAAATTATAGACAATGATACCCTAGAGGAGGAACTTGGTGCCTAATATTTCCAGAAAAATACCTAAAAATTGGTCTCAAAACATTTCTAGCAAAAACAAAAGCAAACATATATTTGTTGATCGAATGTACATCTTCTTCTGAGAAGTGCCTGTTCAGCTCCTTAGCCCATTTATTGATTGGGTTGTTTGTTTCTTGGTGTTAAGTTTTTGAGGTCTTTATATATCCTAGAGATTGGTGCTCTATCTGATATGTGTGTGGCACAAATTTGCTCCCCAAACATAGGCTTTCTCTTCACCTCATTGATTATTTCTTATGCTGAGAAGCTTTTTTTAGTTTAAGTCCCATTTATTAATTCTTGATTTTATTTCTTGTGCTGTAAGAGTCTTGTTAAGGAAGTCTGGCCTAATCCAAGTGATGGAAGACTTGGGCCTACTTTTTCCTCTGTTAGGCACAGGATCAACATCTGTAGTAATTAGAGAAATGCAAATCAAAAGTACTCTAAGGTTTCATCTCACACCAGTCAGAATGCAACTATCAAGAATACGGACAAAAATAAATGTTGGTGAGGATGTGGTGAAAAAGGCACACTTATACATTACTGGGGGGACTGCAAAGTGGTACGACCAATATGAAAGCAGTATGGAGATTCCTTAGAAAACTTGGAATGGAACCACCATTTGACCCAACTATCACACTCCTTGGTCTATACCCAAAGGACTTAAAAGGAGATTACTACAGGGACACAGCCACATCAATGTTTATAGCAGCACAATTCACAATAGCTAAATTGTGGAAGCAACCTAGATGCCCTTCAATAGATGGATGGATGAAGAAACTGAGGTATATATACACAATGGAATATTACTCAGCATCAAAAGAGAATAAAATTATGGCATTTTCAGGTAAATGGATACAGTTGGAGAACATAATGCTAAGTATAGTAAGCCAATTCCAAAAAACTAAAGGCCGAATTTTTTCTCTCTTACAAGTGGATGCTGACCCATGATGGGGGGAGAGGATATGGGAAAATGGAAATGCTTTGATGGGGCAAAGGGGAGGGGACTATGACTGCACATATGGTGTGACATCATATACAACCAAGAAATGAAAAGTTGTGCTGCAACTGTGTACAATGAATCAAAATGCATTCTACTGTCATATACCTAAGTAAAATAAATAAATACATTTTTTAAAAGATCATTTTTTTCCACTAGAAATCTAGAGAAAGAATGTTTACAATAGGATCATTCCTTAGTAAATTAGCTCTGGATTGTGTTTATAATGGATACATTAAAAGCTGCACAACAATGGCGGGGGGGGGGGGGGAAGCAAACAAATGTACAATTAATGTGATAAATTGGTTTCTAACAATAGAGTAACAGAGCCTAATGTTACCTCTCCATGACCTAGCAAGCTATATGAGACTCTTAAAATTGTGATTTTTTTTTTAAAAATTACCTCATACTAGACAAAGGCACCATAAACATACATTGGAGAAAAGATAGCCACTTCAACAAATGGTGCTGGGAAAACTGCAAATCTATATGTAGTAGATTGAAATTGAACCCCTATCTCTCCCCCTGCACAAAACTCAAAGTGAATCAAGAACCTAAGAATTAGACTAGAGACCTCAAGCCTACTAGAAGAAAAAATAGGCCCAACTCTTCATCATATCAGCTTAGAAAAGGACTTCCTCAATAAGACTCCGGAAGTGCAAGAAGTAAAATCAAGAATGTATAAATGGTATGGCATAAAACTCAAAAGTTTCTTCACTGCAAAGGAAACAATCAAGAATGTGACCAGAAAGCCTAAAGAATGGGAGAAAATCTGCCTCCAGCACTTCAAATATAGCACTATCTCCAGGGTATACAGAGAACACAAAAACTTAACACCAACAAAACAAATAACACAATCAATAAATGGGCAAAGGAACTAAACAGGTACTTCCCAGAAGAAGAAATATGAATGATCAAAAATATATAAAAAACATTTAACATTTCCAGCAGTTAGAGAAATGCAAATTAAAACTATATTGAGATTCCATCTCACTCCAGTCAGAATTGCAATTATAAAGAATATAAGGAAAATACCTGTTGGCAAGGATGTGGGGCAAAAGATTCACCCATACATTGTTGGTGGGACTGCAAATTTGGTGCAACCACTCTAGAAAACAGTATAGAGATTATTCAGAAGTTTTGGGATGGAACCATCATTTGACCCAGTTATTCCTCTCCTTAGTTAATACCCAAAAGGCTTGAAATCAACATACTACAGTGACAAAGCCACATCAGTGTTTACAGCAGTCAATAAATAATAGCTAAGCTATGGAATCAATACAGGTACCCTTCAACAGATGAATGGATAAATAAAATGTGGTATGTATACACAATGAAATATTACTCAGCCATAAAGAAGATGAAATTATGGCATTTGCTGGTAAATGGATGGAACTAGAGACTACCATACTAAGTGAAATAAACCAGTCCCTCCCCCGCAAAAAACATACCAAAGGCCAAATGTTCTCTCTGATATGTGGATGCTGACTCACAATAAGAGGGGAGGGGAGAATAGAAGTTCAGTGGATTAGACAAAGGGAAAGGAAAAGAAGGGTATGAATATGGGAACAGAAAAGATAGAATGAATCAGACATAATTTTCCTATTTTCATACATGAATACACAACCAGAATGGAATCCTAATTGGAATGGGTTGCACTCCATGTATGTATAATATGTCAAATGCACTCTACTGTCATGTATATCTAAAAACAGCAAATTAAAAAAATATATGTTTTAGTTTTGAAAGGATCATCTCTCCACTCAGGATGCAGAGAAATAAGCATGTACTTATCTTAGCCTGATGAAAGCCTAATGGACTATCATTTTTTGTGTAATAGAAAAAAAACAGAATTAAGTATGTTCAAGTGGGAGTTCATATCCCACTTGAATCAAAGTGTGAAATATGATATATCAAGAACTATGTAATGTTTTGAACAACCTACAATAAAAATTAATAAAAAAAAAAAAATATATATATATATATATATATATATATATATATATATATATATATAGTTTTCTCCTTAACCAATCCAGAACCACACTGTGACAGAGCTGAGATAAAAATAGCTTCTGGCTATGAAATTCTTAGGGAAGGTAACTGCAACTTTTGGATGGCTCTTTATGAAGTAGTCAATAAAAAATATCTGGCTCAGCAATGGACTTATATATTATTCCCCACAGGACAAAGAATGCACAACGTACAAGTGCAAGAAGATATGGGTTTAATAGAGTAAAGGAATAATGTACTTTTTTTGCCTAGTAACATGGTAGACAAACTCATTATCAGAGAAGTTCCTGTATGAATCAGTGAGGAAACTAGGTGTATAGCTAGAGGTCATGAACACTGGTGACAGCTATGCTTCATTTGACCATCTGAGTGCTTATATTCTCTTTCCTTTTTATGAATATGACACATTCTTTCTGATGATGGGCTTCACAAGTTCTTGTTGCTTTACACAGCTTTGATTCTAAAAAGGATATTACTTGCCTGGTCCTTAAATTATTCTAATTATATGACGTTGTCTCTGATATTTAAGGTTGTGTGTATGTGATTTATCAGTTTAGTAAAGGCAATGTTTACCTATTGGAAGATCTGAAAACTATACATATTTGCACTCCAGGCTGGGGCTGGTTGAGGAATCTCAAGAGTATTTCCTTGGTGTCCTCTTAGATAGATCAACTATGCTGTGGGGTACAGTGCACAAATATCTTCCATCTAGACCTTCTCATTCACAATCTGTCACAGAAGCAGTCTCTGATGGGGTAGGTCTTCACAAAAGATAGGTGAAAAATCCTACAGAGAAGTTAGGGATATATTTCTCAATATGATCACACCTTAGAATAACCTGAGATGTTTAAAAAAGCTACCATTGCTTGGACTACCTCTTATTAGAGCTGACTTTATTGTTTAGGATATAATTCAGGTATTTGTATTTAGCAACGATGAAAACAAACAAACACGGCTCCCCAAGTGATTCTAATGAGTAATCAATGTTGGGAAACCCTGATTTTTAAGATTATGGTACTTTTACAACAAAGTCAAACTTGAGTCCAGGAAATTTCCATAAAATGATGCTTCACATGTGTTTTATTTTAGCATGCTCCTTCCTTGACAAATGGAGAGCATGACAAACCTATAGTCCTACTTTCATCCTACATTGTAATTCCCTTTAGTACTTCCAACCCTAAATGCTATGCCCCTGTATAGATTAGTGTTTTGGAGTTGGAGGCCCACTGCCTGGTCTATCTCACAGCTCACTAGCACCCATGTGAAGGATGTAGACTTCTGTAGAAGGAAGCAGTGGATGGTGACTCCTCACAGAGCATAGGGTAGTTCCTGGAGTAGCCAAGATCTCTACAGATTCAAGTGTGTGGAAGGAGGAAGTACTCAGTGGAAAATTTAGGAGTGATGCTGATTCAATCTTTTTGTACCCAATACATAACTAAGAAATATGACCCTTCTTGGTGCACAAATGTATAACACCAAAGTCATAATTATCTTTTGAAAAATTTTGTTTCAGAATCGACTACCATATAGAAAGAGAAGAACGCCTTTACCTATGATCATATTACTTAATGTCTAATCAATATTTCCCACCAGACCTCTCACAAGCATTTATAATTTAGTATGTCCAATGAATTAACTTTCTTTCCCTACGTCTTCTCTTTTAAGCCTGGGTTACTGGAGATCCAATTCCTTACCTGTGAAATGAGAAATTTAAACCCAGAGGCTCTCAAAAGGCCCTTCCAGCTCTGAAGCTATTTTATAATCCTCTATGCAATTCTCAGTTCATTACCAATGGTTTTACAGATCTAGAACTTAATGTTTTCAAATTCTTTAAAATCACTGGGTGCAGTGGTGCACACCTGTAATCCCAGCGGCTCAGGAAACTGAGATAGGAAGATGGTGAGTTCAAAGCCAGCCTCAGCAAAAGCAAGGCGCAAAGCAACTCAGTGAGCCCCTGTCTCTAAATAAAAACACAAAATAGGGCTGGGGATGTTGCTCAGTAGTCGACTACCCCTGAGTTCAATTCCTGGTACCAATAAATAAATAAATAATAGTATTATCCCTTTTGTTACTGGGTTAATTATACCTTACACTCTCCCCCATTTTTCTGTTTAAATAAACTATGCAAAGCAATTTAATCATAGTTGAAAATGACTATAAGACCATAGAACAAGGAGAAGTGAGACAAACTCAAGTGGAGGTTTCTACTTTGGCAAGATCTGACCTGCAGACGTGGCTGCCTGCCTCATTTCACTAAGAACAGCACTGCTACAAATAGACCTGTATAACAGAATTGAAGTTTTGTTTCTAAACCTTCCACTCTTGCCTTATGCTTTCTAGGACATTTTTAATTTCACTAGACAATGCAGTGCCTCTGAACATTGTGTTCAAATCCTTCAGTAGAGATGGAAATAATGGTTTTATAAAAGTATAGTTTCAGGTTCTGTATCTTAGTGTTCAGTACATTGGCTTACATGAGCACAGGTTGAACACAAGGAGAATGAAGAAATGTTTCAGCTCACAACCTGCTCAGAGAAGGAGACATTTTCTCCACAGTGCTACCACCTGCTCTCTCCATGATCATGGAAGACGCAGGAGTATTATCTGTATGCTTGAAATAAAACTTGAATACAGGTCTAATGGTGTACAGAGAGGAGTTCTGGGAAATGTTTACATTTTAAACATCTACTTCAGCGCTAGGCATCAAGGAAAAAATCAATAGCTTTTATGTCCTATGTTTGCTCTTTCCTAGGTAAAGTGCCTCTTTACTACTAGAAACTTTTCAGCTCATCATTCTATTTAACACCAGTAGTATCAAAATGAGTTGTGCTTTGTTTGAAGTGGCATCTCAATTTGCCATTTTTTATGGCACTTTGCTGCTCAAATGCTAAAGAAATATTACTCTTTTAAGAAGCAATAAATTACAATTCTTGCTACATGTCAATATGAATTCCAACTGTCTTGAAGTTAGCATTGGATGAAACATGAAATATTCTAGAAGAATAAAAACACAAAACATAAAATGATACCATGTTATTTTGTAATTGGTCTATAACTGTTGAAATGTAACTGCCCCATAGTGTCTTGACAGAGAATCTCTTTGTTGGCAGCTTTGTTGGAAGTCAAACTAAAAGAAGGGATTCTTAGTAAACATCGAACAAAATCAGAGATGATCATTTATGCATTTCAAGTGTCTGTATGTATTAAATACTTAAAGCCTTGTTCTCCATGATGAGGTCAGCTATGCAAAGTATACTTGAATGCTTTGCTTGCCCCTGGACCACTCTTGTTTGTTCATTGCTTTCCTCTCCTACCCTTTCACTTGCCTGTGTTCATATGTCTTCCCCCCATCCACTCGCCCTAAGTGATAAAACCCCACTTATTCCTTTGGCAGTAGTCCTTAATTCTTCTCATCCTTTATGCTTATGTTGTCTTTTAAAGGAAAACTGTAGTTTTTCTCATTTTCAAATTCTTAAACTAAAACTCTCTTCTGCTTATATTCTACTAATTCTTTCTGCAAATATGTCCGAAACATAAATAAAATTAATGTGATGAAGGCACAGCTTTTGTCTGCAATCTTGATGGACTATACAGACATTCTGTTTTATTGAGTCAAATAAATTCCATCCCCAACTTTTTCTCCAAATAGCCTCTATCTTATTCCTGCATTTTTATTTACATTTTGTTTTGTGTAGTCAAATGTCTGACGTGATAAAATTTTCTCCAGCAGAAATGCCTTATTTAAAAAACAAATAGAACTTTAAGAGGGCCCTGAAAATTTAAGGCTCCATTTTAGTGTCAAGCTTTTTCTGGCCATATTCTCATTAAGAAAAGATTGTGCTATAGCAACAATCATTTTTTGCTTTTGTTCTCATGTTACATATTGGGATTATTCATTTTAGTGGTTAATACAATTAAAATCTAAGAGTTGTGCATTAAATTGCTGGGCTATGAACTAAGGGCAGAAGCCTTGTTTCGTCAGTTTCCACCCTCTTCCTCTCAGACCACCAGACCTGTTCCCTCCCACATCTCTGCATTTGTAGTACTGGACACCCACTTCCGTCACAGCACATACACTTCATGGTCTTTCTGTCCTTTCCCTGACTATGAGCTCTTCAAAGATGATACCATATGGTAGCCATCTTTGTATACAGGGCACCACAGAATGTTTGGTTTTGAACTGAGTTGATGAGACTTACATTTCAGTATACTTATAATTTAAATTTAAGGTAACAACATTTCTTTTGATCTTTATACTCATTTAAGAGAAAAAACTTATGTGTTTTGGAAATTCTGATATAGCCTGAATGGGCTACATGAGAACAAAACAATATGCCTTGGTTCCATGCTCAGTTCTTATTTATTCTTTCAGAGCTTGCAGATTCCAGGTGGAGAGTAGCCATGAATGTGTGTGTGTGTGTATGTATTCATCTTTTCAGTGTAAAACTTTATACTAATTTTACTGAGGATCTCTCTTATATGAGAAAAAAATAAATGTGAAACTGTGTTTAATAAAAATATTATTTGAACAAAACATTTAGGTTGTCATTGAGACATTATTCAAACACAATTTAAGGTAGTTTAAGCAAATTACAGTTTCCTCAGAGCTATCAACGCGTGAACTTTTCCAAGGAACTATTTCTGTGATATAATTTAGGTTAAAAAAACCTTTCTAGTTATTTACATAATGATGATGGTTATGTGCATGTAAAATGTCCTCTCATTTTGCCTAAATGTTTTCATTTCAAAGTTCTCGTCACCAGCTTATTAGTTCTAAGTTAGCCATTTCCATTTTGGGATGCATCTGAAAGTCTTCCACTGGAATTGAGTAGCTACCCTAGACTTCTCCTGAATTCATGAGTCTATCCTTTTAGAGTATTAAATCTAGACTCTTAACAACAACAAAAATTCCCTCAGGGGATAATCCCTTTCTTCTATTGACATGTATTTTTCTCTTTCCATACCACTTAATATTACTACTAGTTTGTAATTTAGCTCCAGAATCATAGCCACTTGGCTATAAATGTCATTCAATTTACTTCTTCTACTACTACTTCTAAAGGTTATATGTGAAATGTTAAGCTTTTCTATGGGATACTCAGAAGTATAATTAAGGAAAATATCAAGTCCCATTTTCTGAAAAGAAATATTATACTTTCGAACAAAAAAAAATGACAGAGTTAAATATGGTAGCTTTACCTGAAGAATGCTCTACCATATCTGAATGTATTTGGAAACATTGTTCAAGATAGTCTAGGTTATGCAGCAGTAGCAAGCAACTATATACTGTAGTGGTTTATATGAATTAATATTAATTGCTTGCAAATGTTATTGCCTGATATGTTGGAGGCAGACTCTCTACTCCTTTTAGTCTGACAGTAACCCATACTGATGGAAGCTCCTGCTTGGCACATTCATTCAGTGCTAACCTGATGTCTGTTATAATGAATGGAAATGCTGGAAAATCGAAAGGGAAACCCCAGTGAGGCAGCAAGTAAAGTGAAACTCTTACAGCAAGTAGACGAGCACATTTTCTCAGACACCAAGACCATAAGAATAGTGGGCATCTCTGTGGGCTTTAGATGAGTAAGGGCTAACAAAACCTGCCTAGGCCTTCATCTCTTCAGTTAGCTTATATAATCTAAGCTGCCTTTCCAGAAGGCAGAAGTAATAGCCTAGTCACTGCCATCATGTAAGTTCTTCCTACAGAGATTACATAAAGTAATGGCATCATATTAATACTTATATTTAAAACAGCAATTCACAGAGAGTGATAGTTTTCTAGAAATAGGCCTCTAAGCTAAAATTGAAACAATCTCTTTCAAAGTACCTGAAGCTAACACAAGTTGCCGTGTATTGTTTATTAGAAAACAAAATCAAGAAAAATCAAGATGACAATTCAATACTTTTTTGCCTTCCCTTATGGGAAGAAAGAGATGCAGAATCACTTGAGATTTCACTCACTGGCTGAGATCAGAAGTAAAGTATTACTGTCACTCCTTGTCTGGCTGCCAACGTGCTGAGATCTGTAGTCTTCCCAAGTCTCAGGAAATTTGGGTGATAGTAAGCACACAGACACTGTGGGTTTAACAGGGAAAGAATTCACTGAGAAGAGGCATGAACCTGGGTGACAGTGAGATTTAAGCTGCTTATTGTCAGCTCAGAAAAAAATTCTGTTTACCAAATACTTTAAATACATATAAGATAAAATGCCCTAATCTATTTTTCAATAGCAGATAATGTGCTATTCAACATTTTATTACTTATTAAATAAAAGGTTTTAAAATAAATGTTCACAAGATTCCCTTCTGACTATTCTACATTGAAGTGTAAAAAAAATTCGTAGGTATGATTGTATACATCAATATTTATTTTTGTAACCCATAGAATCTCATATAAAGAAAAGAAATTAAGTCCCACGTATAAACTATTTGGTATTTTTAATATAAGTGACTTAGTCATTGATAGGTCATATTAGAGATTTATCTATCAAAGAAACAAGATAGAGAAGATCAGAGGCCAGTATCAATCATTGGGAATAAATTTATTTAGCAATCAGAGAGTGATTTGCTTGATATATTAAACCTGCCCTCAATGAAATACTATAAAAATAATATTTTCTTGAAATTTATATTTGTAACTATATTTTGAATCTTTGTCATTTTAAAAGTAGTCACAACTATTGAAAAAAACTCAAATGACAAGGATGCATTTTTCTTTTTCCACCACAGTTTTAATACAAAACATAACTACAATGAAAATGAACAAAATTTTTTGTATGTGTAAATGTTTCCTTTAATCAGAAAAATAATTTAGACTGTTAGTTATTTTGAAAAGAAAATCATTATTAGGAGATTATATGGATGGTGGAGATTGAACAAAATGTTGTTCTAGAAGGAGCTACTATTAAGCAGTGGATTTTCACTACATGGGTAAGTGTGACTGTATTAGAAAACAATGAAATGATATCTTCAAAGTAGGGAGACTTAGAGGAAAGCTGATGTTGTGTATGGCCATGGTAGAGAAGTAAGTGCACCATGAGTAGTCTTTTGAATAAGATTGATGATTGACTAGTAGATTAGATTTAACATGTTAATTTCTGCATTAGGACTATTTACAACCAACGAACAAAATCCATGTTCAGAACCCAAATGAAGTCATATAATCAATAATGAAGTCATAAGCTGTAGAGTATTCATTCAAGTATGAGGTGAGATTAATCCATAAAAATAATTTTTACAGGGGACTGAGTGATAAACTTACAAAAAATAAAGAATTTTAGTTGTTTATTTATAGTACTTTATGAGTCATCTCTCTTCAACATATGGTTATAAAAGTTTGTTGGAAGTATATATACTAATTGTTATCTTTTGCTAGTTAAATGAAAACAGTCTTTTTTTTAATTGACAACATTTGAAGATGTGTTGCTTCATCGTATGACTTAGTGCTGCAATAATAATTTCTTTTATGTAACTATGGTATTTAAGCATGGAAATTTATTCACCTATGAAAACAGGCAGCATGCAGCAAAGGAAATGGATTCTCTTCATAAGAAAGAATATGCTGGTTATTGACAGTAACATTGTGAAACATTAGAGTTGTTTTATTATCTTAGAGTCCATGGTAGCCTGGGCATGGTAGACACAGTCCTTCATTTTGTAATGATAAGAAAGCAGTCCTCATAAATGCTCCAAAAATGATTGACCCCATGATGAAGAGGAAAAAAATGGAGATTCATAAGTACTGAGATGGTGGAAAGAAGGAAGGAGCGAAGGGAGAGAAAGAGAAAGAAATAGAGAGGGAGGGAAGGAGAGAGGGAGGAAGGAAGGGAAAGAAAGAGAGGGAAGGAGAGAGGGAGAGAGGATAATTCTAAAGAAGGATAAAATGGGAGGCAAGTGCTTACAAAAAGCCTTTCTGTTGAGATAAAATTTTAGAAAGATAGGGATGAAATGGAAAAAAAGGAAATGACCAAAGATAAAGATAGTAGCATGATACCTGTAATATATTTTCAGAAAAGTAAACAAAGTAAGAACTCTGTTTTATGTAAGACTGGTTCAGTTGCAAACACCGAATTCAACTGGACTTAACCTTAAGAAAAGAAAAATGTAGGAATTAATGATGAGTTTACATGATTGTCTCTTAGGATTCAAGGGTGGGAATGTGGCCAGTTTCTCAGGGATGAACTGTCCCTGAGAATGACGTTAGAATTTTTTCTCTGCCCCATCTTTTAGCATAGTTTTATTTTCTGTTCTTTCTCTGTGGCATGGTAAAAAGCATGGCAACCATTATCTCTCAGTTTTACATTTTACAAGCCCAGCTACCCTGGGGAGATGAAAACTCCAGATTCTCAGGGAGATGATTCCAATACCACTTTTTATGGACATAGAAATTCAACAATTAAGTAAATGGATGGAGGATAGTACAAGCCAGGAACATGTCCCTTTGGTATGTTGTGAAGAGAATGTCAACTTACCTCTGTGTTCTTATTCCCCCAAACCAAAAACCCCAATCTAGTCTTAAGAAAAATGTCAGACATACTTCAGTAGTGAACATTTTACAAAATGTCTGTCCAGAGCTCCTCAAAAATTGTCAAGGTTCTAACAAATAGGGAAAATCTGAGAAACCATCACTCCAGAGGAGCCTAAGGAGATAAAACCGTTAAATGTATGTGGTTTCTGAAGGGGACCCTGGAAAGAGAAAAAGGATATTAAGCAAAACAGGGAGTGCAAGTAACTTACATAAGTCTGTTAATCATAAAGTATCAGTATTTATTTATTATTTGTAACAAATTGCTATGATAATATAAAATAGGGAAAACCTTAGGGAGAACTAAAGGGCATGTGGGAACTCTGTAGTGTATTGCAACTTTTCTGTAAATCTAATGATGTTCTAAATTAAGAGTATATTAAAAACAGAAAAACAAGCTCCTATTGGAAATACACTTCTCAGGACTAAAACTGCTTATTAGTTGCATGCTACAAATTAAATTTCCTAATCTTTAAAATGCAGGAAATAATACCGGACTTAAGGCCTTGTTGAGAGTATTAAGTAACTTAATATAGAAAGGCTTATAGCACATGCACTTCCCAACCCACCCAAGGGACATTTGGCAATGTCTTGAGTTGACTTTGGTCTTCACAAGAAGTAAGAGAGATTCAACTGGCACATGGTAGGTATAAGTCAGGGATGCTGCTAAACAGCCAACAGTGCCAAGGATAGCCCTTTACAACAAGCAATTATTCCACCCCAAATGTCAGTAATGTGAGGTTGAGAAAACCTGGCTAATGTCTTGTTTCCCAGACTTATCTTTAAGATGAATAAAGAAAACTGAATGGTACTTATCTATATACTTCAAGGATAGCCTGAAACTTATAGAGCAGAATACATTTCCCCCCTTTTAAAATTTGTGCCTTATAGTTGTACATACTGATGGAATTTATTGTCACACGTTTGTACATGCATGTAATACACAATATAACAGTATGATTTGTCCCACCTCATTCCCCAGATTATGAAAATAAATGCCTTCTAAATACTCTAAGATACATGACAAAAGCTTCATGAATAAATACCCAAATCAACACATCTTTAGTAAAATCACAACAGGGCTAAATTAATTGGAGTTTTTGTTTTATTTGGTTTTTGTTTTATGTTTTTAAGTTTTAACATTCTTCTGAACCACAAATTAATTGGAGTAAACCTTTCTCCACCTTAAAATATGAAAAATTTGTTCCAAACAATTTGGGATATTAAATACTCCTTATGAATAATATAAGTATGATTATATATTTGTTAATTTATGAGCAACTTATTTAGTATTTAAATGGGACATTTCCTGCCTTTGGAAAGTATAAACTGACTAGACAATGATTCAGATATAATGAAAGATTTTAGAAAACTCTGATACCCCCCTTGATATATTGGATGAAATACTTACTTTAGCTACTTATGGAAAACAAAGAATTTTGATTATTCAGTATTTTTAGCTTCTTATGGAAAACAAAGGATTTTGATTATTCAGTATTTTGTCTGTGTATAAATGTGTGGTGTATTTGTTTCAATTTAAATATTTATGCAGACATAAATACTTTGACTAGTTACTTCCCTCTTTATTTCTCTTTGAAAATAACTACATCATTCTGTAGTCATAAATCTCAAAATGTCTATATAACTAAAGCCATAAAACCCATTGAAATGAGTATATCTTAAGAAAGAAATCATGCTATATTTGAAGTTTTCATCAATATTTTAATGACTAACATCAAAGATTGATAATTTATGCCAGAAATTTAGAGTCATATATCTAAACTAGATCCTGTTGGCAAAGGTATTCTGTTGAATATTGTGGGAGGGGGGGAAGACTAAAACACATGTAAAGTTTTAAAGATTTTTAAAATCAATTTCTTGAATGCTTTATGAGCTTGTAAACTCTTTGCTAGACACAAATGCTTTCTCTCTCTCTCCAGTCGCCTACATTTTCCAAGATAACATAAGGTCTTTGAAAACAGAGCCTGTTATTTTGCACAACACTGGATTCCCAGAAACTCACTCAGTATTGCATTAAATTATTTTGAATAATTAAATAACTATGGGCTTTCTGGTTCTGTCTGTGAAAGATACTCTTGATCCATAAACAGATTTTTAAAAAAGGCCTAACAAAATAAAAAGATGTAAAACATTAGAAAGAAATCTCTGCAGACACTAGATGGTATCCAATACCGGACTATTTGGGGAAAGGAAAGCATGCTAAATGAGTTCACATTTACACAGGTGGTTTCCTTAAAGGCATTTTTGAACTATAGTGCAAAAATAGATAGTGTCACAGCGGAAGAAACAGAATGGCTTTAGTAGTCCTAATGCAGCAAAGATATGGAGATATTAGGATATCAGAGGGAAGGAATATGTAGAATAGACACCGCAGAAAAGTATGAAATATTTTCATTATATCTTTGGCCAACTTCTAAACTATACTTGAAAAGACAGACTATCGGAAGTGTGTGTGTGTATGTGTGTGTGTCTGTGTGTCTGTGTAAGAGATTCAGTATGCACCAAAGAAAAAGTAAAAGAGTCTGTGGTTAATGGGAAGCTAAGAGTTCATCATATATTTCAAAGGTCACTAAGTGTTGGAGAGGTGTTGGTGTTGAAATTCAGGTCCAGCAGAGTGGAGAGACTTTGATATATATCTCAGCCATTGAGTTGAAATCCCAGAAAAATACAGTCCTAACTTTAAAGCCTAAAGGAAGAACAATGCCATTGGAAAAGGGAGAATACTGAAGTAATCCTGCCCTAATCAAGCCTAAAACCACAAACTCAGTAAGATCAATAAGATCTACACATAGTTTATTTACAAAACAAAACAAAATTCAACATACTGGGGAAAAAAGTAACATAATCCCTAAATTCTATATTATGTTATCCTCAATGTGTTTCATAAATCAAAAATACCACCATTTGACCCAGCTATCCCACTCCTTGGCTTATACCCAAAGGAGTTAAAAACATCATACTACAGGGACACAGCCATATCAATGTTTATAGTAGCACAATTCACAATAGCTAAATTGTGGAACCAACCTAGATGCCCTTCAGGAGATGGATGGATAGGAAAACTTTGGTATATATACACAATGGAACATTTCTCAGCATTAAAAAAGAATAAAATCATGGCATTTGCAGGTAAACGGGTGAAGTTGGGGAACATAATGTTAAGTGAAGTAAGCCAATCCCCAAAAATCAAAGAACAAATGTTTTCTTTGATAAAAGGATGTTGATTCATAATGGCAATGGGTGGGGAACATGGGAGCAATGGAGGAACTTTAGATAGGGCAAAGGAGAGGGAAGGGAACTGAGGGGGCAAGAGGGTAGAAATGATGTTGGAATGAGTTAGACATCATTACCCTAAGTACATGTATGAAGATATAAATGTTGTGCAAATACTTTATGTACAGTGACTCGAAAAATTGTGCTCTATATGTGTAATATGAAATGAATTGCATTCTGCCATCATGCATAACAAAATAAATAAATAATTCAATTTTAAAAATTGCTAGATAATGTTGAGAAACAGGAAAGTTTGACTAATGAAATAGTGAAAGAAGCCAACTGAAGTAAATCCAGGGATAATCCTGATATTCTGTTTAGCAACAAAAATTAATTGCATTTAGTATGTAGAAGAAAACAGAAATAAATATAGATAAACTGGATGAATTGAAAGTCAAAATTTAGAAAAATAATTTAGCTATTATTATGGAGCTGTAAAAACAAATTTATAAAGAATGCATTATATAAGTTTAACAATAATCTACATACAGAAGAAGAATGACAGTGAGCTATAAGACAAAAAAAAATGTCTAGAATGAAGTGAGAGAGAGAAAGAAAATTAAAAAGTAGACAGGACAATAGGATGTCACACATAATCAAAGATGCTTAATACAAACAATTTATGTCACAGAGATGAAGACCATGGGAGGGGCTTTTGTATTGTGGGAGACACTAAAAATATTAACATAAGGTTAAGCTACTTTTTGAAGCTAATCTTACACTTTGAAATTTCTAGGGTAGCCAGTAAAAAATGTACTAAAATGAGTAATAATAATAATATAATAATAATAACAAAAAGCTAAGCAGAGACATAAATGTTTTGAATAAAGAAACTGAATCAGCTAAAAGTTTCCAAGAAAGATTCCAGGCCCACATCTCTTTGGTGGTGAGTTCTATCACATTCTTAAGGAAGAAATTATACATATTTTACACACTTTTGTTTTAGAAAATAAAAGATATGAATACTTACCAATTTATTATATGACACCAATTTGCTGGCTGTACAGGGATATCAAAGCAACTTTATATGTCATTATCTCTCTTGACCAAACAGGCAAAATCATTGTAAAAAGTTAACAAAGTAAATCCAACAACATTGTATCTTTTAAAAATACAATAATGGTTGTTTCAACATTAAATAACCAATATGCTTAACATACCACATTATCAGAATGAAAGTGTGTGGGTTTATAGTCAATGTAGAGGAAGCATTTGATAGACATCAATACTCACACCTGAGACTTTCGGGGTCATCATATTTGTATTCACTTAAGTGTTCAAAAGATTCAACAAAATATTTCAGTCTTAAAATGTGTTCACTTTGTTTGTCAAGGATTCATAATGATTCATGTTATTCAATCTGATAGAAAGTTTTTTTTTTCTTTTCCCTAAAACAAATTTATGTTTTCTTCAGTCCCAAAATATGCTATATAGATTTGGTATATTAATCCTTTTTCTCTCAAGGAGTTTAAAAAAATTAATTACCTGTATGTTTGAGGACTCAAAGTTAATTATCTGTCTAAAACTGTAAGCTTTTCTACATTTCCCATTTTATAGTGTTCCTCTGCAGCAAGATAATTTTCATATGCAAAACTTTGTTTTTCCTCAGTGCATCTCTTCCAATTGGTTCAAAACAGGTTGATCACTTAAGGATTAATGAGGTCTCAGGTGCTCTTCCAAAGCAAAGCCCTCCCCTCCCTCCTCTGTATTGCTTAGGTCATTTCCAAATCTGTCTTACAACATTATTTCTTTTTTACTTAATGGCTTTCCAAAGTATATATGCTAGACAAGGCATCATGGTAACTAATAAAGTGATTCTGCACTTGAACTATCTGAATTTGAGTTTCAGCATTTACCTATATTATCTGGATAATTTTGGACAAGTTACTAGTACCTCAATATCTTTTCTTTATATTCAAAATGAGGATGATAATAATCTTATGTCAAAGAAAAATGTTGAAGATTGAATAAGATAATGCTTGTAAATGAGGAAGCACAGAGAGAGTATTTAAAAGAGAACATACTATATTCTAGGTGCAAAAACATGTAAACTGCATTGTTTGCTCTAATTAATGCTATCAAAATGTTTAGTCTATGAACCCCGAAGAGATGAAATTTTTTATTAATCTTCTTTGCATCCCCAATCCCCAAAACAGAGTACCTAACATATAGTGAATGGTAAAAATATCCTTGAGTTAGTAAATAAATATATGGATGAATCCACAGGGTATATTGTCTATTATATAATAGATAATATATATAATATATATATAAATATTTAAATATATATAAATATTATTTATACATACATATCTTTTTGGACTCCTTGAAAATAAGCTGTCATATATATATATATATATATATATATATATATATATATATATAGATATCATTTGGACTCTTTGATAACAAGCTATCTTTTTAATCATCAGCAGCATGATCATTTTGCCCATTCTGATCCTGTAATGGCAACAACCCATTCTTTTCTAATTTCTCAAATATAGACTCATAAATGGCTTTGTAATAAATGTAGTGCAGTCCCAAAAAAATAGGGATGCAAAAAACCCTAGGAGCATACATTTTGCACTCATCTCTCCTCTCTTTGCTAAAAGTACCAAATAATCTAGTAAATGTATGGGGAAAATCTCAGTGTTTGGAAACCACACAATGTCACAGAAGAAAATAATCTGGGATGCTTGGGTGAGTCAAGGGCTCTTAACTTTCCAGTAGAATCTGAAGATAACCCCCTGGTATACTCAGCTGTGGCAGTGTGAGAGCATTGCTTCATGCTTTAAAATGTTGGTTGGTACCTGCCGGTCATCTACATACCCTGATATGGGGTATGTAGTACTTATTCGAGTTGATGATGGAATTTAGGTGCTTCCTTATGTCTTGAAGGATCACACCTCCTCACTTATACATGAAAAGCCTTTCAGCAGAGAGGCCACCCATTCTCTCCATGTCAGCCAGTGACCCACTACAGAAGTTCATGTTCTGCAACAGGTTCATCACTTTATGCCAATGATCATAAAATGAGATACCTGAACTATTTATTTACCTGGGAAAAAATATCCATAAAGAAGAGAGTAAGTATGTCTATTGATAAGGACATATGGATATCAGGGTAATAAACATCAAATGTCCACTTGTTAGCTTCAACTGAGGAGTAGAAAAAATCATGAATGATACTAAGAAGAGGACACAAAATGTGGAGAACTAAGACAATATGTTCTAAATGTGAAAGTTCAATAGATAAACTGGAAGAAAAATCAGACAGGCATGTCCAGAACTAAGTAGTTGCCTCTACAATCAAACTTAAAATTTTCTATGTTGATTCATAAAAAAACAATTTTATATAAATAATAAGTAAAAATACCAAAGCCTTTAAAGACATATTTAAGACCACTAACATTGCAAATAGTATTTTTTAAAATATTTATTTATTATGTATCTTTAGTTTTAGGTGGAGACATTAGTTTGTTTTTATGTGGTGCCGAGGATCGAACCCAGTGCCTCATGCATGCTAGGTGAGCACTTCACCACTGAGCAACCACTCCAGCCCCTGAACATTTTTTTCATATATATTTTTTTGATCATTTGTATTTCTTCTTTTTTTAGTATTAGTTGTTCAAAACATTACATAGCTCAGTCTGCCTACCGTAACAAATAGTATTTTTTCTAAGAAAATAAATAATAAAAGATGGTAAAGTATATGGGTGGGGGTTGTGACTCAGTAGTATAGAGCTTGCCTAGCCCATGTGAGACCCTAAGTTTGATCTTCAGCACCACATAAAATAAGTAAGTGAATAAAATAAAGCAACTTAAAATATGGTGAAATATAATCATAATAGTAAATGAAAGGTAACTCTTCCCTGAATAGGAATGCTGAAACTTCTAATGGAAATAGATTAAGAATTTTATGCTGGTCTAATCAAAGGAAAATAAAACAGGAAAACATATACCTAGATTTTACCCAGAAAGGTCTTGGTAGCTTTTCTACCTTCTGAAAATAAAGAATAAATTTTATAAGCTTACACATAGAGAGAAAGGATCTTCAATGAGGAAAAAAAAGTTATATGGTGTTGGACTTTTCAAGTATAATACTGGAAATATGGTAAAACTTTACAGAAAATAAAGACAAAATTTTGCCGAGAGAGAATGAAATATCTAATAAGGCATTATTAAGTGGAAAATAGAAATATACCTTTAAATTTAAATTGATTATAATGCATGAAAAGTAAATATTCCTATTGCATAGTAAGAGCATGGTTTTAGCCTATTTGGCAGTAGTAAAAAAAAAAAAGAACACTCAGACTGGAGAAACATAGGAAATCAATTATAATGACCTCTTTCATAAAAAAAATAGACAATAAGTATTCAAGTCAGAGAAACAATGGAAAGACAGGAAAAAATAGTATGTTTCAAAAATTTTATATAAAGACTTTTGTAATTAATTAAGAAGAAAATAGAAACAAATGTAACTGTTATCAGAATACAGTTTAAGTGGGGATAATTTCCAATATTAAAAGCAAAGATTCCGGGGCTGGGGTGTGGCTCAGTTGTAGAGCACTTGCTTAATATGTGTGAGGCACTGGGTTTGATCCCCAGCACTACATAAAAAAATGAATAAATAAAGTTACTTTTTAAAAAACAAAATTCCTATATTATACAAAAAAAGACTCAAATTCAAAGTTGGAGGGTTGTTTGAGTTATTATACAATTTCTTAAGAAATCAGGAGTATTTTTGAGTGACAAGGGTATCTAACTCACCCCAGTACAACAAGTGTAAAATGGGGCCGTGCAAAGACAATCAATCATCTTTGATGCAAAATATGAAATTAGAACAAAATTAAGATAATAATTTAGAAATAACAAAATAATTCATGATTTGTTTCCAGGATGACCATAGTATCACATACAATGGATTTTAAGGACAAAAACACTGAAAAGAGGTGATTGCTTAATGAAGATTAAAGAACACAGCAGAGAAACACATAAAGGAAAAACTACCACAGATGTAATAAGAATTTTGTGCATATTTAAAATGTATCATATCAGGCCACAAGTAGTAGCACATTCCTAAAATCCCAGCTACTCAGGATTTTAAGGCAGAGGAATTGCAAGTTTGAGGTCAACCTAGGCAACTTAGTGAGATCTTGTTTCAAAGTAAAAAATAAATAGGGCTGAGCATTTTGCTCATTGGTAGGGAGTCCTTGAGTTTAGTCCTCACTATTGCCAAAAACAAACACAAAAAGAATGTATTAGATCAAATAAAATAAGCCACAACTTTTGAGGATTGTCAATAGTATAAAAAAAAGTTCATGTATGAATATACAGAGATAAATATATATATATATATATATATATATATATATATATATATACAAGTATATACTTGTGTGTATACATTATAGACACATTATATGCAATATCTAATATATCTAACAAACATATAACCTTTAATGGGCACAATCCCTAATGTACATTATAGTCTTATAATATTTTGAAAACATGACTTACAGTTGTCCCTAAATTTAAAAAGTAATAAATATTTTAACTGCAATTTTAACCTTAAAATATAACTAGAAATCAGCTCTGAAAAAACAACTAAGTAATTTAAATTTCTTGGAAATGAAAGTAAATGACCAATGAAACATGTTATCATATCCCATGGAAACCCTGTGCCTGGCCAACCCCTACTTGATGAAGTAGTATAATATGTAAACAAGAATTTTTAAAATCCAATAATTTTTTAGAATTATTTTACTCTTCATTTAGAAATTTAATAGATATTTTAATAGATACTTGAAGTCAAGGGAATCCAAGCCTAGGTGCAATTTGTTATTAATCAGTGAAAGTGCTAAATCCCAGGTTGTAAATTAAGTTTAATGTTGGAGTTGAATATGGTGACAGTGTCAATGGTGAGAAAAAATATCAAAAGTGAAGGATAGTGAAAACATTTAAAGAACAGTGGGGAAGAACTTCACAGGAAGTGTTGAATATATAAAGTAGAAATTTTCACATTGCAACTTTTACATATTGTAATACTCAATCATTCAATCCAGCTTCCAAAAGAGTTGCACAAGAAACTTTCCTACAGCATCTGTAGGAAGGGCATGCAATTAAAATTACCAATCATAACAGAACTTTCATGGACTTTGGAAATAGAGTTGTTAAACTCTGTTGGAATCAGACCACATTTTCTTTAACGCAAAGAAATGTAATTCTTTTCATGAGCTGAAATCTCTGATATTAGTAATAGGTCAGATCAATGATATGGTAAAAGAGGAGAAGGAAATTAGATAGGGATCAGGACCATAGCTAAGAGGTTTTGCTTCCCAATTAATTCATATTAGAGGATGATTCATTGATATTAGCAGATTCTATTGAGGTTATCCTGGTATATTGATCCCAATTTTATGTCTAGGTAGTTTATCAATTTCCTTCAATTTTTTAAAAATTTATTTAAAAGATATTTTGCACTTTACTCATACTTTTTATTTTACTAACTACATATGTAATGCATAGGAAATCACATAAAAGAAAATAAAATCACCAATAGCAAAGCCCACACCAGGAAGATATTTTGATAATATATATGCATCTATCCATCAGTTATATATTTATCTTATTTTTAGCTTAAGAAGTTTTAATTTATTATTATTACTAGTAGTAATAGTAGTAGTAGTAGTAGTAGTATTTTGCTACCAAGAATGGAACCAAGAAGTGCTTTTACCACTGAGTCACATCTCCAGCCATTTTTATGTTTTTATTTTGAAACAGGGTCTCACTAAGTTGCTGAGGCTAGCTTCAAACTTATGATCCTCCTGCCTCAGTCTCTGTAGTTAATGAAATTACAGGCAGGTGCCATCATGCCCAGCAGCTTAATAGGTTTTAAAATTTTTCTATTTTTCTTCAATTTTGTCATTCTATTTTATATATTTTCCAATTGAAAAAAAATATTTGTACTTTATCTAATTCTTTTCTTTATATATTTTGCACAAATATGTGTATGTGTTTGTGTTTTTGTATGTATATACAATTACAATTTCCATTGGAAATAAAGGCACATGAAGGCCAAAGAATTGCTGTATAAGGCACACATATGAGGAAGTTAAAGCAAAATTGACAAATGCAATAACATTGTTTGGCTATGAAAAGTCTCAAGATCCAGGTCAGGAATGCTTGGATTATTTTAAGTGACTGTATGACTTTAGAAAGAAGGGTAATTTCTGTTCAATCTGATTTTGAAGGGTTATAGAAAACTATATTCCTACAAAACAGCACCTGGGAAAAATGGAAAAACAGTGTGCCTCCACAGGAAGGAAGGAAATTAGCCAAACATTAAACCTCTCTCAGTAAATTCTTTCCCAGTAATAATGGGCCCCAAGGGAAAGAAAGCAAGCTTTCATCCCTTCCAGGTTCATTCCCAGAATCTCCACCAAAAGCAAACATTCACCCCTTCCCAACTACAATGGGTCCTGCAGGCAGGAGGCAGATACTGAAACACTGGGTCCTAGACTTTTACCATTTCCCACTACTGATGAGTCCTGGAAGGGAAAAAGCAAGTAGTGAAGCTCTGGGTAACAGTGGGTCCCAGAGGAAGAAGATAAGCAATGAACACTGAGTTCTGAGTTTTCTCCAATGACAATGACTTTTTATAACCTTTATTCTGACTCCCCAACTAACACATTCTGCCTCAGCTCCAATAATTAATTCACCCTCATAGTAAACCTTCTGTAATGGCAGCCATCTTTGATACCCAGAAAATGAGCCCTTTCAGGGGCTGATTGACCCCACTGTGGAATAAAGGGAAGCTTGATGATTTGTTTGAGGTCTGCTTCTGTCTTGATTATTTGGGTTTTCATAATAGTGCCAAAACAATTTGGTTATTTTTGCTTACAGACTTACCCATGTATATAGATTTAAAGAAATTAATAAAATTACTTGAAGGGGCAAAGCCAAGTTTTGTTAACAAATCTAGCTGAGAACTTTTTTAAAAAATGTCTTTTAGTTGTTGATATATCTTTGGTTTGTATGCTGAGGAGTAAACCCAGTGCCTCACACATACTAGGCAAGCGCTCTGCCACTGAGCCACAACCCCAGCCCCTGAGAACTTTTTAAAATATTTTTAATATATATTTTTTTAGTCAAAATAACCACAGCTTTTGGGGTTGGATCACTGTTTTTCTCATCAGAATACTGCATAAAAAAGGGGAATGACATACTAGTTGAAATGCCAAAGAAAAAAACAAAATCTACTATCCAATAAAATTATACATTCAGAACAATGATTATTTTAATTTCCCTCAAAAATGTGTTCAGGGTTGGGGCTGTAGTTCAGTGGTAGAGTGCTCTCCTTGCACATGGGAGGCACTGAGTTTGATCTTCAGCATCACATAAAAATAAAATAAAGACAATGTGCCCATCTATAACTAAAAAAAAAATAATAATAAATAAATAAATAAATTTTTCCAGATAGGAACTACTAGAGAATTCTGTAATCTAAACCAAATATCTAAAATATAGACAAAAAATAAAATGAAAGAGAGAAAAATACTAACTTTTCTCTTCATTTTTGCTATGTCATTTTGAATGGAACAATATTGGTAAGTTTTTATTGTTATTAGATTATTTTTATTGACTAGAATTAATAAAACAGCTGAACTTAAACTAAACTTAAATTTTAAAGTAATGTATTTCTGGAATACTCATCTTGACATGGAAAAATATTTTGTGAAAAATAATCTTTCTTTTACTTAATACACTATACCAAAATTAGTTAAATTATTAAATGAAATAAGTGGAGGAGTGTTAAGAAGGCACAAAGTCTTCCCTTAGCAGTAAATTTAGCAAATCTTATGCAGAACCCCATCAATGTGTCATGTTAATCTGCCTAGGCCTAGTTTAGAATCAGGCAGGGCATAGAGTTAAAGTTAACCTAACTTCCAGGGAAGAGACAAAGTTCGCAGAAGAGGCACATAGCCAGCCTCACTCACAGCTATTCAGCTACTGTCCCCTGGCCCTCACCAGCTCTCAGGGACCTGAGAACAGAAGAGACTTATACAAAGGCAACTTACGATCTGTTTTAATCATATTTTATAAATATCAGGTTATTATTATATTTATAAATCAGTCTATTTTATTGTGTTGTATAAAATACAGTCTAATAAGTAATTTTAATAATCTTCCAAGTCTAGACTCTCTTTCTCCCCACCCTCCTGTATATACTTCTTTTTTAAAGAAAAGTTGGCATTTAGATTTTAAATTTTGCTTATTTAGAATCTGTCTCAATTTTCTCAGTGAGGGATATTGGAAAGATTCTTACACTTTTGAGACAGTTAAAGAGGGAAAAGGGCATTTTAAAAGAATTTGTTTAATTCTACAAAGTATAATAAGCTAAAACAGGAGACACCCCTGGAGCAAAGCCCAAATAGCATCCTAAACAAAGGCATCACAGAAAATGATTCATGTGGGCTGAGGATATAGCTCAGTTGGCAGAGTCCTTGCCTCACATGCACAAGGCCCTGGGTTTGATCCCCAACATCACACACACACACACACACACACACAAATGTGCTTTGATAGTATGAGGGCAAAAAGCATAGACTGGAGTCAGATAAGTCTAAGCTCATTTTCCAGCTTGTTATATATATTAGCTGTAACTTAATACCACTGTATCCTTGGGAAATTCACACAATTTCTAAGTCTCAGTTTCCATATCTGTAAAATGAAAACAACAATTTTACTCCATTGAATTATTACTCTGAAGACTGGTTGCAGAGTGCTATTAAAAGTACCAAGCTCAGTATCTGAATAATAATTTTGAATAAATTGTAATTTACCTGTTCTTGTTTCCTGGTAGCATAGACACAACACTCGATCTCCTTTTTATCCTGCTTGAGATATATTATTATGTTTTATATTATATTCTTTTGATCTGCAAAATGAAACTTTCAGAGAACCAGGAGTGATTATAATACTTTAGATTGTGTCTCAGGATTTTCATGTATCTACAGTTGAAAGTACAAACCATTTTCTCTTAGAAAATAAGGTATCTATGAGTGTGAATGTATACTGGGGTTTGGTTCGGCAGTAGATGAATGGCAGTTAGTGTTAAAAATATTAGGTGGCACAAAAAAGAAACTACACTGAATCCATAGAGGAATTAAGGAACATTACCACGGAGAAAAGAGATGGACAAGATAGCAGCAAGAACAGCATAATGACAAGAACCTGGAGAATCCTTTAGTTCTGACATGAATAATGAAAAAAAATAGTCACAATCTGTCTGGGTTTTGATGCCTTATCTGATATCCAAGACTTGCTATAATTTCTTTGCTGTTTTCTAACCAAGCATATGATATTGTTTCTAAATATTAGAGAAACAACTCATAAACATACTTATTACAAGGCAGATAAGCAATTTTTTGTGTATTTTTGAAAAGAGAAATTGAGATACAAGTTCAAACAACAATGAGAAAGCACCTTTCATCTATGAAATTTACAGAGGAAGGATTATATGCAGTGCCTGCCTAGGTGTGGTGAGATGGAATATGCTATTCCATGAAATAGGGGTATGAACTGGCACAAAATATTTTGAAAGAATTGTGTGTATGTACACACACACACACACACACACACACACACATATATATATATATTTGAAAAAAAATTCACATTTCTACAATAATAATCCATTAACCTCACTAGTGTCTTCCAAGAGATAATCAGATGTGTCAAAATGAAATGATATTTAACTGCTGGAGCAGTTTAGCACCTATGAAATTACAAGAAAAAAATAACTAATTCACTCACACTTCCTTTGGAGACAAGACCTAGGAGTGAAAAAAAAATTCTGGAAGTAAAATAAACATAGAAACATAGAGGAAGACAGGAACAGTAGAGACAAGGGTGTGGGGAACCAAAGATATAAACCAAATTTGGGGAGGATCCTTGAATTAGATTATTTCAGAAAATTTGCTGCCAACCATTTGAGCATTACAGAGAAAAGAAATGGTAGGAATATGCAGGAACCAGAGCTTTATTGAAATGTGCAAAGAATTTTACACAAAAATGCTCCAAACAAAATTATTAAGAAAAAGAATAAGAAAAATAGTAAGGAGCCCTTCAGATAATGAGAGCATATTCAAGAGCTTGCCCACAGGACATCAATGATACAAAGACATGAAAGAACAGCATAGCATAAATAAAAATGTTTAGAAGTGAAATGTCAATCCTCAGGAAAGAAGCAAAGATGAAAATAATTATTAGTAGTAAAAAACCCACACAATTAAAGATGATATTTGTATAAATGTAGAAAAGTTCTTTAAAATATTAGGTACAAATGTATATTTGGAAAAAGGAGATAAAAATCATTAAAAAATATTGAAGATAGAAAGTGAAGTTTCAAGTGAAAGTAATAGTTCTAGAAGTGAAAACCCAAACTAGGTAACTTCCTAAAATAATACTAATAAAAATATTTGAAACTACATGTTGAAATAGCATATGAACCTGAGAAAAATGCCCCAGAATCACCAGCACCATTACATATTTAAAGAAAATTATTACCCAATTAAAAAAAATAAAAAATATCTTCTAGAAAGTATTATATTTAGTACATATGGGAAAGTTGTTAGATTATCATAAGAATTTCAAGGAACACCTGAAAGAAACAAATGAAAAAGTATGTTTAATACAAAAAAAATAATTTATGAGCCAATGTTTTATGTCTAAAAGAATCTACTTTCAAATATGAAGAACATAGGCAATCTGTTATCAAATACTTAAGAATATAAAGAATATTGTTTCTATGGGCATTTCCTGAGGAATCTTGCACAAAATAACCTACGGGCAACCAAAATGAGCAGAAAGACATGGATGTAAAGACTGATTATGAATAATAAATACATGGTTGCACTAGAGTTAAGATGCAATGAGAGCTATAAGAAATATAATATAGTATGCAATTCCTATGTACTCTGATAATTTGTTTATAAATGGATGGCAATATACAATGTGAAGACATAACACAATAAATATGTTCAGTAGCCATATAAGTGGCAATATTGTACTCTTTTTTTTAAAGAGAGAGTGAGAGAGAGAGAATTTTTTTAATATTTATTTTTTAGTTATTGGCAGACAACATCTTTGTATGTGGTGTTGAGGATCAAACCTGGGCCGCACGCATGCCAGGCGAGCACATTACCACTTGAGCCACATCCCCAGCCCAATATTGTACTCTTATCTGAGACTATTTTGCTTATGAGATAAAATAAACAATTGTAGTCTAACTAAATCCTATCATCTTTGTATGATTTAGAATGAGGAAATAATGTAGCAGGAAAGAAGTCAAATGAATTTTAGTTCGAATATCACTATAAATTCTTAAGGCAACTTATCATGGGTAACTTACCCTATAATGAGTTTCTATTTCACATCTTGTAAAAATGGTCAAGATAAAATAATAAGCTAAAGAGAACCCTGATTATACTAAGTGTAAGGGAGGAGAAGATGTTGGTTAACTGAAGCATTCATTCTCTTCTAGTGGGAGTAGATATCGGTATGACTTCAGAAAAATTCCTGAAGATATCTATTAAGTCTGTTAGAGGCCATCAGCTTCACTCTTCTATAATAAAATTACATGCATACATACTTTCACTGAAGCATATGTGTGAATTTGTTCATAGCAGCATTATTGTTAACTGTGAAAACACTGTAGAGTTAAAATGTCAATCAACCTTAGAATAATAAATTGTGATATGTTAATGCAAAGGAGTATTAGACAACAATGTATTTTGTGAACTACTCATGCACACAATTACATGGATAGATTCCACAACCATTGGGAGACATAATTTAAAACACAAATACTGTTTTAATCCTATTTATATGAAGTTTAAAAGCAGGAAAAACTAAACTATGGTATTAAAATTGGGTCATGATTAGTATCATGGAAATAGAGTTAGTAATTAGGAAATGGAGTTAGGTAACAGGACATCTGAAGATTTCTTCAGTTCTATGGTATCATAGTTCTTAAAATTGATGGTAGCTATATGGATGTGTTCTCTAATAATCCACATATTATGTGTACCAATGTGTATACATACATTTGTAAATTTTTCTGCTTATTCAGTAGCTGATTGATACTCTGATAATCTCACATCTCCTAGCTGCTGAGAATGTCTGCTGCTGACAGCTCATAGCTGAGTCCCTCCCTTGGCATTGCCCTTGGCCACAGAGAACTCCATTTTCTAAAATTATCTTCCTCCCTGGAGAGAAACCACATCCAATGAGTGAAATGCAAGAATACAAATGTTCAGCTTCTTTATCTCAGGTTAGGAGAACTCTCAAAGGCCATCCTAGCTCAATAGCTACAATAAAACTATGTTATGTGTTGACTTCTTTTTCTGCTGAGTACTGCTTTCCCTGATTCATTATAGATATCTGTCCCCAAAACATTCTCCAACACACATTCTGCACTTAACATTGTATCTACATCTACAGAGTCTACATCGAGGGATCTCAGTCTAATTCAGTTAGTATAAGAAGAGGTCCTTGAAAGCAGACTCTAAAATAGGAATTTAAGACTGCATAAAAATGCTCAGTCCATCTGACAATGACGACTCCATTGCTAGTGGTAAATAGAGAATAAATAAACTTTGATGTGTCACAATTGTTAAAACTGTCACCAGTAGTGCTGCATCACTGGTGAAAGAGAACATATGGAATATAATTACTTCTGGAACTTAATGACATGTAGAATATAGTAGGTATGAGCAGTATGAAATGAATAGACTTTTACTGAGATCCACTTTTTAATTAACTATTTTTAAATTTAATTTAAGTAAGAGTGACAATTACAGGGGATTATCAATTAAAGTCAAAATATGAAAGACATAGAGACTCCTGGCAAAATATAAGGAATCAATTTACCACTGGTAGGCAGTCAAAGCCTAGGACCAGTTTCAGAAATTAGTGATGAAATCCAGTGGAGCTTCACAGAAGGTTGAATTCTCAGTTTCCCAAGCCAAAGTCACCAAGAAAGAATATTCCTCTTAGGTTCAGAATGAGCATAATTGATTAGATATAGTTGAGAACCTGGAAGCTCCACTTTTCCCTGATCCCTCTTATCTGGTGAAATTATCTTCTGTCTTCTTTGTTAGAAAATAATGGTCCTCTTGCAAAGGAAGTTTTGCTGGTAGATAAGCTTTAGAAGCTAAGAGGGCCTGAAGGTAATGATTCCACAGTAGAAATAAACACTCTTATTACTTAGAACTTGGATTTAATATTATTTTACAATAAAAGGAACCAGGGGTCTTTGGGAAAAGGACTGACTCTTAAAGTAAGGCAAAAAATGTATAAGATAAGCATGGAATATCTTGTAGTGACAGAAAGTAAACAAGTGCTAAATAAATACACACACACACACACACACACACACACACACACACACACTAATGTGAAAGTATCAAAGGGATATATGAGTCAACTGCAAGACCTCCTAATATCAAAATAGGAAAAACTGACCATTTATAAAACAGTAGTGGATTTTAACCAAGGTATCAAATATCAATTATTCCATAAAACATTATTAAAAATAATTGAATAAATAAACAAATCTGGAATAAAAGGCAAATCTCTGGGAAATTCCAAGTAATTTATATAACTTTTTATCCCATAAGGAATTAGAATATAAATCACCACTCCTTAAGTCCTTAAGCATGAAGTAGATATAATGATATCCTTTGAATACATATTATATGGAAAGAGGGTGTGAGAGTTATCATAATTAAAATGGAGGCACTTGTATCAAACACAAATGAGCAAATAAATAAAATGTTAAATAGACCAGGAATTTATAGGGAAGGAGCTTTTTCCATGTATGTATGATATAAAGAACTATCACAAGAGACTCTATCAAAGCCACAGCCTTGCAGAAAAGCCACTGTCCTTTTCACAAAGAACACTTATGCAAGAACATCTGCCCAGCAACTGCCTATTTAACCTTGGACTGAAGCCTTCCTTGTTATTAATTCTGCTAGTCTAGTCGAGGATTATTGTTTCAGAAACAGTTTATGCAATCCTCTTCATTTTGCTTTTTAAAACTTTTAGGTATCTCTGCATCCTGGTTTCACCTGTGTCCTGCCCATGGTCTCCATGGCATGTCCATCCTACAGTTGGCAAATTCCCTATTGATTCCCGAGTAAACAATATTCTTTCCCTGAGCGCTTCTAAGTTTGTTTTTTGGTTGAAAAGGAATAAAAGAAGTACAGTGGAGAAACATAATCATTTTAGAGGCTTCCAGGGAGAAGCATTATGTGCTGTTTCTAGATTCTAAGGTCTCCTGACACGCCTTGGCATCCTGTCTCTGTCCGGATCTTCATATCACCTTCTCTTTGTGTGTTGTAAAGCTCCCTCTGTATCTGTCACCCAGACAATATAAAATCAGCTCCTCCTCTGAAGATTTTTTTGCCACACGCCACCTTTTTCTGTAGGAGGTAATGTTCACAAGTAATTTATATATTAGAGTATGGGAATCTTCATTCAGCTCACGACAGAAAGCTTTATTATTATTTTTTTTTAATCCGTGAACTCTCCTGAAGCTGATAGATTTGTGAAAATGCAAGAGAGACCACACAAGAACAATTAAAACAACAACAACAAAAACAAAAAAAGAAGCTAGGGACCCATGCAGATAATGAAAATATCATGTTATACAAATTTATTAACTATTTAAGACTATTGAGTGGGTAATATCTCAGTAATAATCTCAATAATAAGAAGGTATAAAGAATTCAAATATCTGGCAAATGAGCATCCATCTCAGACAGAAAAAAACTGTTCAGGTAAAGATTCTAAATAAAGAATGTTTGCTTTAATAAATGACAAAAAACTCCAAAGTCATATAACTAAAATACACTAGATGAGAAAGAGCAAATATGCTTGGAAATATAGACACAGGTCAAATCAAACAGAGCTTTGTAAACCAGGGTAGAGAATTTATCAATGAGCCACTCCTGCATTCAGGTTTAGTCTCATTATCATCTACAATTGACAATACAGTATATGTTATTATGGTGCCATTAAACACTTATTATAATCTGATCTCCTTCAATAAATAACTTTCTTCCAACCTCTGCTTTGTTATCAGTGTCGGACTGACTGTAGAAATAATTTATTTCAAATTACTTAGTCACCTGAATTACTAATATTAGCATAATATGTGAAGTGTCTGAATCCAATCATAATTGCAAAACTTACTTATCTATGCTCCATGACTCAAACCCTTGTTATTTGATTAATTTTCTATCTGAACTGATAAACAAAATCTGTATATTCAAAATTAATATATTTAATGAAGAAGCTATGTCTGTATTTACATGACATTTGTGATGTTACTCAACAATGATGCACTAAACATTAACAGATTTTGATCAAATAAACAAAGAATTTCCAAAGGTCACTTTTACTTTGTGTTATATGGGCATATCTTTTAAACAAAGGTCAACTTTTCACATGACTTGTTCTCTGTATTGTAATTTACCGAGCATTGCTTGAAGAAATTCTGTATAATACCTTCCAATCCTCCTTTGTACTAAATTCTCATTTGCTAAAACTATTGCATCGCACAAAACCCTTTTACAAAAGATAAATTCTTTAGAAGGGTAACATATCAGCTGTTAATGTGTCATCATTTATTCAAAGATTAATAAACTAGTCAAACCACATGCCCCATAATTGCAAACCAGCAGCTCTTAGCAGAATCTGGCTGCAGGTTTGTCTTGTTTGGCTAACACTGCAGTGTTTGCACAGAATTTGAATTTTAATGACTTTAAATAAGGTGTGCTTCTTCCCATTTTCCAATGGCCCTTCTAGTATTGTTTACACCAGGTTCAAATCACATATGTATTTTACTTTTACCATTATGACCCCAGCAATGCTCTGACGTTTTTAAGGAAGAAAAGAAAGCACCACTACATAGTACACCTGTGTAGCTGAAGAGGCCAGGCCCAGAGATCATTAGGATCCCTTTCTGGGTTTTGTTTTGCAACATTTTCTCTTGATTATTTTACCCTATACTAATGACTCCCAAATCGATGTAATCATATCCTGCTCTGATCTTTAAATTCTATCCAACTCTGTCCTTGTACTTATATCTATGTTTCCATAGACAACACTCTCAAACGCGCTTTTACTTTCAAGTTTCCTGTTTGAAAGACCCAGTGTTACTCTACTGCAATCATACCCCTGCATTTCTAGCACACGGGAATAATCTTGGTCATAGTGGGTGTTCTATTTTTGTAAATTTTTATTTGCAAATATTTAAGACTCAAAGTTGCAAAGATAGTAGAATGTTCACATAATGCTCATCCATCTTTTACCAATGGCAACATTTAAAATAGCTGTAATCTATTTTCAAAGCCAGGAAATGGATATTGGTAAAATATGATAAGTAAAATTACAAACTTTACATAGATTTACCAATTATTACACATACTCACGTTTGTTCTTTTTTCTTTTTCAGTGATAATGTGGTGAAATTTTATTTCATGTACAGATTTGTTTAACCACCACCACAGACATGAGAAAAACCTGTTTCATCACCAAAAATAAATTCTTGCTTTTCCTTTTAGTAAGAAACCTGCCTTAATCCTACATCCTGGCTGGCTGTTCTCAATCAATATAATTTTGTCATATTTAAAGTGTTATGTGAATGCAATCATACAATTAGAACAGTTCAAGATGGAATTTCACACACAACTTTATGCCTTTTAGACCCATCCTAGTTGATATGTGTATATCAAGAGCTTGTTTCTTTATATAGCTAAATTGAATGTTTTCTGTATGTATCTTATTTCGCAACCACATATTATTTTTGGTGAAACATCTTTTGTCCATGCATTCCTAAATAGAAGTCTTTTGGCTTATTAAGTGTTTTGCTAATGTTATTTTCTAGTTTGTGGCTTAAATTATTGTCCTCTTAACAAAGTGTTTCACAAAATAATAATAATAATACTTAATTTTGGTGAACTTCCAATATATTTTTTTATTCTTGTTTCATGGATCATACTTTTGGGTTCATATCTTCATTTAATCCTACTTCAAAAAGAGTTTTTGTTGTTTTGTCTAAAATATTTATAGTTTAAAGTTTTAAAATTATATCTACTACCTACATAAATTAATTTTTATATAAGGCAAAGTTCAGGTTAGATTCTATTTTGCTTATAAAGTTAAACTGCTGGGCACAGTAGCACACAACCTGTAATCCCAGGAGGCTGGGGCAGGAGAATTGCAAATGTGAGGACAGCCTGGGAAACTTAGTGAGAACCTGTCTTAAGATAAAAAGTAAAATAAATGAGCATAAGATGTAGCTCAGTGATAGATCACTCTTGAATTCAGTCTTCTGTACTAAAAATTGATTATTTCAAATCATATATTAAAAATATTATCCTTTCTTTTTACTTTTGTTTGCTTGTCAAAAACCATCATAATAAGTTTTTGTTGGTCTATTTTTGGTGTCTCTAGTCTGTTTCATTGATTTATGTGTCTGTCCCTCCTTCAATACCATACTGTCTTGTTACTGTGGTTATAATAACATCTTAAAACTAGGTTGTGTGATTCCTTCAACTTTAGTCTTCTTTCTCAAAATGTCTTTTTAGCTATCCTGTCTCTTTTATATCTTCATATGAATTTTAAAATAGCTTGTCTATATTTGAAAAAAATAGCTACTGGAATTTTGATAGGAATTATGTTAAAACTATAGAATAATTTAAGAATAATTGACAACTTTAGTATGTTGAATCTTCAAGTCCTTTTACACTGTACTTCTCAATAGAGAATATTTCTCATACATTTAAGTCCACTTTAATTTTTTATACCTATTTTCTAATTTTTAATCTGTATTCTACATTTTTAGGTAGATACTTATTCCATTTTTTTATTATTTAAAATGTTATTTCATTTATTTTTATTCTATTTCCTCAACACTATTATTATGAAATATGATTGAGACTTTTTATTGACACACAATATTTTTATATATTTATGAAGTATAATGTGAAGATTTGATTCAGGTATGCAATGAATTGAGACTGACTCAGGACAATTAGCATGTCCATCTGTGTGTTGACCTATTTGAACTCAGTAGTTCTAATTTCTTAATAGATTACAGAGGATTAAATGCATAATTAAGTTATCTGAAAATAGAATTTTATTTGTTGTTGTCCATATTATTAATAACTGCTATTATGACTGGTGTGAGATGAAATCAGAGTAGTTTTGATTGGCATTTCTCTACTAGAGATGTTGAACATTTTTTTATACATTTGTTGATTGATTGTATATCTTCTTTTGAGAAGTATCTGTGCAGTTCCTTAGCCCATTTATTTATTGGGTTGTTTGTTTTTTTGATGTTAAGTTTTTTGAGTTCTATATATATCCTGGAGTGTAGGCTCTCTTTTCACCTCATCAATTGCTTCTTTGGCTGAGAAGAAGCTTTTTAGTTTGAGTCTATCCCATTTATTAATTCTTGATTTTATTTCTTGCACTTTAGGAGTCTTGTTAAAGAAGACAGGGCCTAATCCAATATAATGAAGATTTGGACCTATTTTTTTCTCTATTAGGTGCAGGGTCTCTGATTGAATTCCTAGGTCTTTAATCCACTTTGAGTTGAGTTTTGTACATTGTGATAGATAGGAGTTTATCTTCATTTTACTGCATATAGATTTCCAGTTTTCCCAGCACCATTTGTTAAGGAGGCTATCGTTTCTTCAATGTATGTTTTGGGGCCTTTGTCTATTATGAGATAACTGTATTTATGTGGGATTTTCTCTGTGTCTTCTATTCTGTACTGCTGAGAGCCATTAGCCAAGTACGTATGACAATTTCCTTGCCAGCGTACCCCATGTTGCTTAGAGGAAGGACTCGTGGAAATGGACTTGCCTTGGACATTTTGCAGTGACATTGCATGTAAGGTGACCTTGCTCAAGAACCAGGGCGGATCCGGGTTTAGGGCGGTTCAGCGTTTAGGGCTCTCCTTGGGTTTAGGGCGGTTCCAGGTTTACAGTGTACCCTGCTGGGAATAGGGCGTATCCTGCTGCCTCAGGAGTGCCCGCTCCTGTAGTTCCCGTTGAGTTCTCCTGGGATTCAGAGAGTATTTGGGATCCAGAACGTGGAACTTGACAGAGAACGTGTTTGCCTCAGAACGTGATTGTAGAGTGTCGGTGTGAGTTCGGGAATAAAGAATTGCTGTTTGAATCTACAAAGCTGTGAGTGGCTCATGATTTTGTGCCCAGCTAGACTGCGGCACTGTACCACTGGTCTACCAGTCTATTTTGATGCCAATATCATGCTGGTTTTGTTACTATAGCTTTGTAGTATAGTTTAAGGTCTGGTATTATGATGCTTCTTGCTTCACTCTTCTTGATAAGGATTGATTTGGCTATTCTGGGTCTCTTATTTTTTCCAAATGAATTTCATGAATGCTTTTTATATTTTTATAAGGAATAATTATGATATTTTAATTGGAATCACATAGAATCCATACAGCACTTTGGGTAGCATGGCCATTTTGACAGTACTTGAGAATCAACAAAAGAGGTGAAAGACCTATACAATGAAAATTATAGAAATTGAAAAAGAATTTAGAAGATAGAAAGATCCCCCATGCTCATGAATAGGCAAAATTAATATTTCTTTTTTTCTAATATGTATACTAGACTTTCCCTTTTCTGCTATATTACACAAAGCAAAACTTCTAATGCTGTCTTGAACAGAAGAGATAAAATTATGTATTTTTTTCATGTTAGGGAGAATCATTTCGATTTCATCAGGAAACATAATTTCATTGCAGGTTTTTATTTATCTTGTTTTACAGGTTCTTTTATTATTATCTTCTATTTCTAGTTGACTAAGAGTTCATCTTTGTAAGAATTAGCTTTTATCAACTGATTTTCTGCATCAATTGATAAAAATCATACAGCTTATGTCTTTTAGACTATTAAAATATGGTGGATTACACTGATTAATTATCTAATACTGAGTAATATTCTCAAATCATGTCCAATCCCACTTGGTCATTACTTTTTATGTATCAGTGATTATATTTACTTACATATTGTTGAGAATTTTTGCATCTGTATTTAGGACAGAGATATGTCTGTAACTTTCTTTTATATCTGTTATCTTTGTATGATTTTTCTGTCTGGGTGATTCCAAAGTTATGAATTGGGAAGGATAGCCTTCTATTTAATTTTCTGGCATAGATTGTGCAGATTTATTGTTATTTCTTCTATAAATGGTTGGTAGATATCTGGACCTAGAAATTTATTTTTGAGAAGGTTTGAACTACAAGTACAATTTTTTTTATCTCATATAGATCTTGGAGATTCTATTTTATCTTGTGAAACAAATGAATCACACACCTCTGATTTCCATTGGCCATCCCAGAAACAAATGTTGCTATATGATGTTTGTGCCTGCATTTTATTTGTATGTTTTACTGTTCATTAGTGAAGTTTTTTTTGGCGGGGAGGAGGGGGGTGTTAGTGCTATACTTTGTGAAAGTCAGCTTCTATTAGCCAACTATTGTGGTACTACAGTGAACACACTAGGATCCTTAGGAACAGCATTCCAAATAGGGATGAGATCTGTTGCAAATGCTCTGGTATATGTGATGAACAGAAAGAAAGATCAGTGTCACTAAAGTATAGTGATGAGAGGGTAAGTAACATGGGCAGACCAAAGACAGGTAGAAGCTTCTATTTAAACTGTGGTGAAAATTTATTCTAATTTGGTATGAAGCCATTGTAGATTTATAAAGAACACAAGTATATGACTTGATTTGTACTGCTAAAATATCGCTGTAGCTAGTGTGGGTGAAAGGATATATTACAGAGGCAAATGGGAGGGGTAGGGAGACAAGATAGTAGATATACAGGAGTTCAGATAGATAATGGAGCATTGAATTAGAATGTTGACAGTGGAAATATAATAAATGATTGTGTTCAGGGTATACTTTCAAAGATCACCAGTAGTTCTTATTGAGGAATGCTGTAATATGTAAACACAAAGATTTTTTTTGCACAACATGGGTCCTATCATATATATGTGTGTGTGTGTGTGTGTGTGTGTGTGTATTATATAATAAATTTTGTAGAAATGTGTATTATATATAGACATCAATAGTTCAAAATCATTTTATAGTTAAAGTGAGACTCTCTTCTTATTATCAGTACAATTATAAGAAGGATTTCAGATGTTTCTTAATACACTATACAATATATGGTAGTACAAGTGAAAATGTTATTAAAACACAAGAATTTAAATAGATTAAATTAGCTTGTTGCAGTGTAATAGTTCAGCATTGTAATCGTCACACCAATTATAAGTTGACATTAGCCATGTGTTTTAGGACTTTCCTAAAACATTGTTCAGGGGCAGTACTTCATTGATCATTTTAGATCTGTGCAATTCTTTGGTATTTAAGATTAAGAAGGAGGAATGGCATTTCACTTAATTATTAGAAGATAATGACTCATTAAATTAATTAGGTCATATGTCTAATTTTAATGCTAAACAATTTAGAAAAGCAAAATGATTTTTTAATTAAAATAAATGAATCAATGAGTAATTCTCTGTGAAGGGTATTATTTTTTAACATATGGTATAAAATCAGTTGTAATTATAGAAATTACTTCTAAGCAGAAAGACTAAATAAACTCTCCAAGGTGCTCTATTTCCATTCAGTAAAATTATTTAAGATAGAGCTAAATAATAATTTGAAATAATTCAACACATCTTATAAATAAATGAATAGGAATCTCTTTACAGAATTCTTATCCCTGTCTAAATATTATAATATCTATGGGAGATTTTTAAAAATATAGATGCCTGTTCTCAGCCTCAGGACAACTAAATCTAAATTGCTAGGAATATCTAGCTACAATTTTTGAAGCTCCTTGGATGTTTCTAATCTTGGTAAAGTCCCAAGATTCTTATTTAATTGATTTAGGATGTGTCCTAGGCATTGGGATGTTCAAAAGCTGCCCATGTAAATATAATGTGATTTCCAGGTTGTAACAACTGTTTTTCAAACTATTTTCCCCATACCCTTCCAGACAGGTAAGGACGAATGACCTATTAGAAAGATTCACTTGCTCTCATCATAAATACAACACACAAAACATAGTACTTCTAAGAATAAGACTTTGAAACAAGTAATTCTCTAATTTATTTGAATATGTATATATAGATATATGTGTGTGTGTGTGTGTGTATATATATATATATATATATATATATATATATATATATATATATAATTTTAATATAAGGCATGCAGCCACAGGAAAACTAATATAAACTATATTCATTAGTTTATTATATGTGTCTACATAATGGTGATAATCACTTCAATACTAAGATAATGAGTAACTAATTACCTGTTTGAATGAACTTTTAGACTTACAGTGAGGGGTAAGATGAAAAAGTTAATACATATAATAATTACAATGGCAATAATGAAGTCTTGCCTTCACTTTGAAATTTTATTGCCATATGATCTATGCTTACTAAGTTTTTAATCAATAAAATAAATAACTTTTTTTAATAACAGAATTCAGTGTGGGTAGAAAAAATAAATAAAATACTACAGGGATTCAAAAATTCTAATGTTATTTTCATTTAGAGAGATCAAAGATTGTCCTTAAAAGTAACTAGGAGGCTACATGAGAAGGATCTTAAGGCTATTAAGCAGTTCAAAAGATGGAAGTGGGAAAAGGGCATTCAAATATTACAAACAACACAGGCATGGATGTGCTCAATAAAAGTGCCTGGCTTCCTTGCTGGTATATGTAATGTTATAAATTGTATTAGTAATTTTGTTGGAATATATATAGCTGTAGCATGGGTATAGAAGTAATGTCAGATATGTAGATTGAGAATGTTTGCTGATAGAACTGGAAGGCTGAGATCAGGAGTTTTGACTTACTTCTGTAGGGAGCAGAAAGTTATTGAAGTCTAATGAGCTCATGCACAAAGAATTAAAGATGGTCTTCAGGAAAAAAAAATCCATTAGAAGTATTTGCATGTCCTTTGAATGAAGAAGGAAAAGCAGTGAATCTCAGCATTATTAAAATGCTCTAGGAGAAAAAAGTAGCAGCAAAGTAGTAGGATACAAATTAACACCCCAAATCAAAGGCATTTCTGTATATCAGAGACAAATCCTCTGAAAGGGAAACAAGGAAAACTATTCCATTCACAGTCACCTCAATAAATAAGTAAACAAACAAACAAACAAACAAACAAACAAATAAATAAATAAATTGCTTAGGAATCAACCTAACAAAAGAGATGAAAGACTTCTACAATGGAAACTATAGAACACTAAACAAAAAAATTTAAAAAGAACTTAAAAGATGGAAAGATCTCTCTTCTTGGATAGGCAGAATTAATGTTGTCAAAATGGTCATACTATCAAAAGCATTATACAGATTTAATGCAATTCCAATAAAATCCCAATGGTATTTCTTATAGAAATAGAAAAAGCAATCATGAAATTCTTCTGGAAAAATAAGAGACCCAGAATAGATAAAGCAATCCTTAGCAGGAAGAGTGAAGAGATGGCATCACAATACCAGACCTATACTACAGAGCAATAGTAACAAACACAGCATGGTATTGGCATCAAAACAGACTGGTAGACTAATGGTACAGAATAGAGGACACAGATATTAACACACATAATTACAGTTATCTTATATTAGACAAAGGTACCAAAAGCATACATTTGAGAAAAGATAGCCTCTTGAACAAATGGTGCTGGGAAAATGGAAAATCCATATACAACAAAATGAAATTAAACCTCTATATTTCACCATGCACAAAACTCAATTCAAAGTGGATCAAGGACCTAGGAATTTAACCAGAAACCCTGCATCTAATAGAGAAAAAATAGGCCCAAATCTCCATCATATGAGATTAAACCCCTAGTTTCTTAATAAGACTCCTATAGCGTAATAATTAAAATCAAGAATCAATAAATGGGTTGGATTCAAACTAAAAAGCTTCTTATCAGCAAAAGAAACAATCAGTGAGGTGAATAGAGAGCTGACAGCTTGGGAACAAATTTTTGCCACACACACATCAGATAGAGCACTAATCTTTAGGGTATATAAAGAACTCAAAAATCCAAACACCAAAAAAACAAACAACCCAATCAATAAATGCACAAAGGAACTGAACAGACACTTCTCAGAAGAGGATATACAATCAATCAACAAATATTTGAAAAAATGTTCAACATCACTAGCAATTAGAGAAATGCAAATCAAGACTATTCTAAGATTTTATCTTACTCCAGTCAGAATGGCAGCTATTAAGAAGACAAACAATAAGAATTGGAGAGGATGTATGGAAGAAGGCACACTAATGCATTGCTGTAGGACTGAAAAATGGTGCAACCAATATGGAAAGCAGTATGGAGATTTCTTGGAAAACTGGCAATGGAACCACGTTTTGACCCAGTTATCCCACTCCTCCATCTAAAGGACTTAAAACAGCATACTACAGGGACATAGCCACATCAATGTTTATAGCAGCACAATTCACAAGAGCCAAACTATGGAACCAACCTAAATGCCTTTCAGTAGATGAATGGATAAAAATAATGTGGTGTATACACACAATGGAATATTACTCAGCAATTAAAGAGAAAAAAATTATGGCATTTGCAGGTAAATGGATGACATTGCAGAATATAATGCTAAGTAAAGTTAGCCAATCCCCCCCCAAAAAATGCCAAATTTTTTCTCTGATATAAGGAGGCTGATTTATAGTGGGGTTGGGAGGGGGATCATGAGAGGATTAGATGAAGTCTACATAGGGCAGAGGGATGGGAGGGGAAAATAAGGGGGCATGGGAGTAGAAAAGATTGAAATGAGATGAACACCATTATCCTGAGTGCATGTATGAAGACACAAATGGTGTGAATATACATGAAAATTGTGCTCTATAGGTGTAATATGATCTGTAATGCATTTTGCTGTCATATACAACAAATTAGAATAATAATAAATTAATTAATTAAATTTAAAAATGCATGCTCAAATTAAAGTGATGGTATAAATAAATAAATGATCAAAAGAATGGAAAGAGATATCATTAGATTTAAAGGACCCAATGATTCAATAAATGAAAAGGGACTACAGAATATTTCAAGTATTTAAAGTCTTAGTTATCTAGTAGAATGGTAATGAAATAAATAAAAGTAATATTTTGAAAGTATAGCATGTATTGTCAAATATTAATTTTATTACTCATAAAATATTGTTTCTCTTTTTTTCTCCAGCTTTATTTTGTGACCTTCTCCTATGTACATGCCTTAAATATACAGAGGAGATGTTCACTTCCACCTCCTGGTCTTTGCATATGCTGTTCCTTCTGCCAGGAAATCTTCCCTAGTTATCTTCTACCATTAATTCATATTACACTTATTTATTTGTGTGGAGATGGACCTCAAGAAGCCTAGTTATCTTTTACCCTTAATTCATATTACACTTGCTTATCTTGTACAGAATGTTACTTTGGGGGGAAGCCTTTCTGACACCTCAGTTCAGCAATTAGCTATGTATTGAGTGATTAAGTATGCCGGGAACTATTCTAGAAAGACATTTCAGATAGTGATAATAGCAACAGTCAAAGAAACTTAAAAGAGAAAAGTATATGACATGCAAATGTTATCCCTTCTGGGGAGGGGGGAGCAAAACAAGGGATGAGGGTAGAGAGAGAATGGATTAGAAGGGTTATTTATAGTCTTGCAGATCATTGAAGACATGTTAGCTGTTATTTGAACTGAGGCAAAACATCTTTGAAGGATTTTGAGAAGAGGACTAAAGTGATCTGACTTGTGTTTTAAAAGAAGTAGTTGGCTCTTGGGAGATAGGAGCAAGGTCAGAAGGAGATGTGAAATAAGTGGCTATTTCAATTATCCAAGTAAAATATAAAAATGGCTTAGAGCTGGTGAGAACATATTGTGAAGGTAAAACTAGCATGATTTTTTGATGGATTGTATATGAAGGAGTCAGAGAAACACAAGTCAAGAATGAAGTCAAGGTTTTTATGCCCCAAAATAAAAGAATGCACAGACATTTGACTAAGAATGTGGGAGAAGCATATCAGATATTCAGTTTTGAATATGTTATGGAAAATTTCTCTTTGACATCCAAGCATGGATCCTGAGTAGGCAGTTAGATAAGTAAGTCTGAGGCTGGATAATGTTTCTGTGCTGGAAATAGAAATGCAAGAGTATCATGATAGCAAGAGAGTGAAGCTATTGCCTCTCATCTTCAACCCCAAGCTTTTTACCACACTGATTCTGAAGCTGAAACTCTGCAAACTTGATTCTTATTTAACAGTGTATTTCAGTTCCCATAAATAATGGGTGTTCTAGCTCCTTGGAAAGTGGGGAGAGAGGCAAAGCCTTGATCCTTTGTGATTATACCTGTTGGTTGTGTCACACTCAACTTGATATATACAAAGTCAGTATTTTTTTTTTTGTCTCCACAGTCACCATAGTGCACCACTGATCTTCCCTCAGGTTATGCATCTGGTCACTCCCTTGAATGTCCATGTCTCTGCACACTTGCCTACTTTACTTTTTTAACTTCCCGGAGTACACTGTGCTTCTTCCCATCTCAAGAGTATTTTTATCCCATGGTCTATTCTGTCTCCATGTAGAGATGTGTCTTCTCACACTGACTTGACTCCCTAATGCTTACTCATCCTTCAAATCTTAAGCGAAAGTCACTTCCCCTTTATACTCTTTAATTCTCTGAATAAATATTCTGTTATAGTCTCTGATGTCATAATTATTTTTAGCACATCTATTTCCATTAGTTAATTTTGTAATGACATGCCTATTGCCATCCTATGCCTTTCCCCTAACCTGTGCTTTAAAATAAGGGTGAAATTAGTATCTACTTTATCAGGTTTTGTGAGAATTTAATATACACTTCATAATATTGTATATGATTATTCATATTGTCATCTCTAGGTTTTATATCCCTTGAGTGATTTAAATGAATCTGACTTACTGGGAATTATATTCTAGAATCCAAACAGTGTCTAAATAATAAATATGTGTTGAAAGAAGACATATTTGAATGAGTGAGTGATTAAACAAGTGAATTATTATTGCCATCAAAGAGAAAGAAGGGAAAGATTAAGAATGAAATTTGGAGGGATATTTATAATAAAGGATAAATGGGGGAAAAAAGAAGCCAGAGATAGAAAGGTCAGGGAGGGAGAAACCAGGACTATGAAATGTTTTAGAAGTCAAGACATGGAGAGATTTAAAAATGAGGTTAACTCAACTGTGTTACATAATACGGAAAGACTGACATTAGCATTTCTCAAAAATTCACAAAAAAACTGTATCAATTAAGATTAGGAAAAGACCAAAGGTTTGATGCTCAAAGTAGATTAATTTACTTTGATTGCATTATTGGTAAATAATAATTTTAATTAAAATGGAAAACAAATCAATGCATAGGTCATACATTTTGTCAGGCTACTAAAACTTACAGACATCAAGGACATTACAGATATGCTTTCTGACCATTCTGCCTGCTTGAGAGAGGAATTTTTTTTAACCTATTGTAAGGTTAAATTTGGAAGAACTAAATAGAGCTACCAAGAAAGAAAATGTTGGTCTATGACATTTCAAAGACTAATTTATAATTTGTTTTGACTCATTTAATAATATAAAGGAATATTTTCCATGTTATCAGTTAATCTTTCACAATATTTTTTAATAATTGTATCATGCTTAACCTTAAATATTAAATAACTCTTACTAATATTTTTAGAGCAAGTAGTTCTCCCAAATGTATTAGAATTAGAAACCATTATAGACCTAAAGTCACCAAAGATAAGCATTTGCAAGTACTATGATCATATTTTTTTTGAAGTATAATGGGTGTGTTATAGAAAAGTACATTTTTAAAAGCTTTTCACAATAAATTATCGTAAAAGTAGTGAAAGAAAGTGCTGATTTCCCTGTATCTTCATCAACACTGGATTTTGGTTTTCCTTTGTATTTCTCAGGGAAATGATTAAAACCCTCTATGGATTTATTCCATTTACGTGACTAATGCTGATTTAATCTTAAATAACCTTCAAATATCTATATACGTATATGCATGCATACATTTATAATTTATTGAGAGAATAATAAATTTATTGAATCATTTATTCATAAACTAATTGATTACCATGTTTCTCCTGTTTCAAATTCTGTCCTAGATACTGGAGAAAAGTAAGCAAAACTGACTAAAATCCTTGCCTTAGGGGCACTTATAGTGGAAAAAAAAAGACAAAATAAATAAATAAATATGTTTAAAAGTCAAGAATATTAAGAAGAAGAATAAATTTTAAAAAGAGACATGGAGAATTTGAGAGTTTAGTCTATTTTCTTTCACTTTTTGTGGTGCTGTGGATGGAATTCATGACCTTCTTGCATGCCAGGTAAGCACTCTATCACTGAGCTACATCTCCAGCCTTAAGAAGTCAGCTTAGATAGGATATTCAGAGAAGACTGCATGCCATTATTTAAATAAGATGTGAAGAATGTGAAAGAGTGTTGAAGGCAGAAGTAATGAGAAGTATGAAATCCAGGAGGCATGACTATCATCTGTGGTTTAATTTCTAATATTCTAGCAGCAGCAGTGAGGTCGATGTGTCTGGTGCAGAGAACCAGGTGAAAAGTCAAAGATAAGGTCAGAGAAGTCTTGAGAGTGGAAAATCATGTAGGGACATGCAGGCTATTCTTAGAACTTTGGCTCTTATAAGAGTGAGACGGGAATACATTGGTGGTTTTGAGAAGAGGAAAGTTATCAACAGCATTGAGTTTTTAATGAATCACTATGACTGCTTTGGTCAACTGGAGGTCAAGTCATAGATCCCTGTGAGAGATGTGACAGAAGAAGTTGCCATAGCCTGGCTGGCTGGGCAAAATAGCCGGTGGGTTAACGAGCAACTTGTGTAGATTGATACAGCAGGAGTGGGAGCCGTTTACTGTAGGACAGGAGGGGTATATATACATTCCACACAGCTTATCTTAATTAATATAAACTAGATACAGCAGTCAACCAATAAGGAATCTCCACCCTTAATGGCTCACTGGCGTTACTTCACAAACCACTCCCTCTGGCAAAATGCCAGGTGCCATCCTGACTTGTTTACAGACCCTAACAAGAAGTGAGAAGGAGAAGGAAAAAATCTCAGCATTATTCTTGATGATTGGGGTTTTGGTATAAGACAAAGAATGATTCAAGGTTGACTTCAAGATTTCTGGATTGAGCATGAAGTAGTCTTTACCTGGGATGCAAAAAACTATGGGAGGAGCAGATGGGGAGAGAAAAAGAAAAAAGTTTGTTTTGAAGAAATTGTGAGTTCAGTAGACATTAAAATTAATGTGCTATAGAGGTATTTAGATATGCAAGTGAACAGTTGAATGTATAAATTTAAATAGGAGATATAAATTTAGGAGTCAGAAATATGATAAATAAACCTAAAAACTAAATTTAATAATTAGAAAACAGGAGATACAGAGACTTGAAGATAGATTTTCTACTTTAAACTAACAAATAGTAACTCTGAGTAATCTAAGCATAGAAAAATTATAGAATTTTTCATTCTCATTAACACAGGTCTAACATTCATTATAAGTATAACTCTATGTACTTGTTGATAATAATAAAAATGTAGCTAGGCATATGAAAATTTCCAGAGCAGAGCTTGAAAAAAATAGCTTCATAGAACATTAAATAGACATACACATTGAGAAAATATTTAGGATTAATGGTTGAGAAATTAAAACAATTCATAATTATGAATCAACATATACAAGTTTCAGGGAATGCTTTTGAAAACTCTTTAGTGATCTGACTCAAAATCTTTAAAATGTCTCCCTTACAAAGTGAATCTACTCCTGAGAAATTAACATAAGATGAAATTCTAAAATACAGAAAAACCTTACATTCATAGTTGATTCATGAGGAATGAAATTGAGAATCTTTCAGATGTTGGATCAAATCCCAGGATGAGGGAGAGGACAAGAGATCAATGTGTCAGTTGCACTCACAGAAGTCAGTCTAAGAATTCTCACACCCACAGCTGCAGACAGACTGAAAATGGGTAGGTGCACAGCACCAGGAGCTAAGTGTACATCTGATCCCAAAGTGAAAGAGAAGGTGGATTAAACTAGCCTTAAACCCAGGGGCCAAAAGTGGGCACTGAAAACTAAAAATGGAAAGAACATGATGCTAGAATCAGGCCAAGGAGGGTGAGCAGCCAGAAAAAAAGATTAAGTGGGAAGGTCATGCCAAATTGCCTTGAAAAGGAGTTGTTGAATCACATGAGATCTTATGAATCTTTGGCAGTACAGAGCCCAAGTGGAAAATATCTTTCTAAGTTAGGTGTAGGACAAACATTCTCTAAGAAGAGAACACTGGTCAAAGGAACTCCAGTCCATGGATGAAGTGAGGAGTGGAATTGATGATGGAGTCCTTGCAGCTGTGTAAATAACAGGGAAACTTGAAGACAAGCTATTCATCAATAGAGAAGTGGCTGAATGTTTGCCATAGTCACAATTTTGAATACTATTTAGAAATCAAAAAGAGAATTTAGATCCAAGCTTATCAACCCATTAAGTCCCAACTTTTTAATCCCATGAACATAATAAATAATCAAGTATCATTTTAAAGTTATCATGATCTGGTATATTTGTTACTCAATTCAAGTTTTTGCAGTTGCTCCATATCTGGGAAAATGGAACAAAATGGGTTAACATACAGCACTAACCATAGTATTTCAGCTTTAAAAGATCATTTTGGCTGGGCATGGTGGCACATGTCTGTAATCTCAGGAAATCAGGAGGCTGAGGCAAGAGGATCACAAGTTTGAGACCACCCTTAACAATTTAGTTAGACCTGTCTCAAAATTAAAAAAAGAAAAAAAAAATATATATATATATATGGAAGTAGCTCACTTGTAAAGCATCCCTGGGTTTAATTATCCCCAGTATAAAAAATGATGTTGTAAAGCAGATTTATATTTTAGGACAATTTAGTACATGTTTATTTAAATATTTGTAGAAAAAAAAGTTTTTTAACAAATATCCACCAAATACTAAAATATACCAAGGAAAGAGAAGTCCAGGAATAAAAAGAAATTATAGACTTTCCATCCATATACCTTAGTATTTTGCTTTTATAAGAATGTATTTATGAGTAATATGCATTATAAAAATAAAAGATTTTATTTTTGATTTAGGAACTTGTACTGACATTAACTATTTTATCACATTATTTGTAAGTATATCAAGTGTATAATTTGATATAAATATGAAAGTAGAAACAGTCACAGTAACTTTCTTTGATCTAATCATAAAAGCTTCTACTTATATATTTTGCTGGATTTTTCATTTTATGATAAGTATTAGAATAAAGGATTTATTAAAGTTGGTCTCTTATTCTCAGTGTTAGCTGAGGTTTTAAAAGCCTGAACTTTGCAAGTTCTGAACTACCTATGCTAAGAGATGACAAAACTGAGGGCATAAAATAGTTGAAGTGAATTTAAATGGCACATCTTAAACATTACTTTGCATGCAGATCACTTGGGAATTTTATTAGAATGCTGTAGCCCTGAGGTAAGACACTGTAATTTCAACCAGCTCTCAGACCCCACTGAGACTCTACAGACTATGCTTCAAGTGTGAAAGGGAAGTTTTGGAATAAATTTTGGTGTGCTGTGTGGGGATCAAGAGGGGAGAGATCCCCTTTCACATTCAGCACAGTGACAAGGCTACAAGGTGACTATTAAAAGAACATAACAGTCTGGGTGGTGGTGGCACACACCTGTAATCCCAGCAATTCAGGAAGCTGAGGCAAGAAGATCACAAATTGAAGCCAGTCTCAGAAATTTAGGGAGGCCCTAACTCCAAATAAAAAGTTAAAAAGAGCTGCAGATGTGGTTCAGTGGTAAAGCACCTCTGGGTTCAATCCCCAGTATGAAAAAAAGAAAAGAAAAGAGTTTGACATAGGTTCCCTGTAGCTAAGGGACACAAAGCTCAGGAATCTGACCTTTACCTTAGAAGTCTGAAAAAAGAGGTCTTGGCCACATTGCCTCTCATTGCAGGCATGGCTGCATGAGCAGTGAGCTGTACTTCCACTGATGAGAAAATATGTGTTTTCTGATGTCTGTGTGTGTGACATTTGTCAAATAGAGCTAGCCTTGGCTGATCTTAAAGGTACACCCATCCAGAGAACCACCAGATGAGGCAACAAGTCATAAGCAATGTACCTTGAAGAAACCTCAAATATATCTCATGAAAGAAAAGTTATCTGTCATATCTGCTATGTTCCAAGCTTTCCAATGCTGCATCACAACTATCAGTTACAGGAATCTGGGTCCTCTTCACCTACATTTCCTTGTCAGATGGTCAGAAACACTGGCTGATGAGTCTGGAAGGAGGGCAAATGAGGGAAAGGAACATCTGCTTCTTTTCCTAACATAAGCCCAAACTCAGAGATGAGATAAGATGTAATTTGGAGATTAAATTGCAATTATCATAATGAACAGGATTCTTTCATGTTTCAATGTTACCAGACAACTTTTATTATTTATAATGACTGGTAAATTAATGGGACTTAAATGAAATTTTATTCCAGAACAAAAAGAAATTGTGAAGCAAACTTAATGGAAAAGCAACAAGTTGCTTCTGTTTGCATCCTAAAGTAGGTTCTGTGTTCCCAACAACCAGTCACAATATGTTTTAATTTTTTAAAGTCTTCATATAAGATAGTTCTACTATGATGCTATATTCCCAATGTATCTTTGAGCATTTTTGATATGCATTAATAATTCTAATTTATGAAGAATTTATTTCAAAATTCATCATCTCAGTCATTTTTAAGTTGAGCACTTAAGCAGAATTAGAAAAAAAATAGCTATAAATTGAAAACTTTTTAGAATGTTCTCCCACTTTACTCCCTTTGCCTCAAGGTACTTCCCTTTACCTCTTTTCTCTACCCTTTAATCCTCTTAGTTCCTATGTTCATGGGATCCCACCCCAACCCTTTTATTCTTTATTTTGGTCTAATTTCCACATATGAGAGAAAACATTAGACACAATATGTTCAGAGTCTGACTTATTTCACTTAGCATGATGGTCTCCAGTTCCATTCATTTACCAGAAAGTACCATAATTTCATTCTACTTAATGGCTAAGTAATGATGGACTTTGTCAAATACATGTTCAGCATTTGTTGACATAATCAAATGATTCTTGTCGTTAACACTATTTATGTGGTAAATTCATTTATTGACTTGTGCATGTTGAACCAACCTTGCATCCCTGGAAATTTGTCAGTATCTTCAAGATTCTCTAGTTTACCAAAATATAAATTTTCAAAAAAGTTCCTAATGAGCCTCTAAATTTTGGAAATGCCTGATGTCATATATCCTTGTTCATGTACAATTTTGTTGATTTGGGTCTTCTCTCTTCTTCTCTTGGGCTAGTTTTGTTAAGGATTCATCAGATTTGTTTATCTTTTCAAAGAACCAACTCATTGATGTTTTGTGTTCCTGTCATTTTCAATTTCATTAATTTTGGCTGATATCTTAATTATTTCCTGTATTCTATTGATTTTGAAAATAGTTATTTTAAAATCTTTTTCTAGAGCCTTGAAATATAGCATATTATTACTTGGTACATTGCTATTTTTTAATGTAAGAACTCAATTCTATAAACTTTCCTCTTAAAACTTCCTTCATAATGTCTCAGATATTTTGATATGTTGGATTTATATTCTAATTTCTTAAAAAGAAGTTTTAAATTTCTCCCCAGATTTCTTCTGTGATCCATTCTTCAAAGTGTATTATTTTCCCAGTGTTAAAATTTCTTTATTTAATCTTGTCATTGGTTTCTAATTCATTCTATTATGATCTGATAGTTTTCAAGGCATTATCTCTGTTTTTTTTTGTAATTGCTAAAATTTACTTTTTGACCTAAAATCTGTTCTATTCTAGAGAAAGAACCATGTGCACTGAGAAGAAAGTGAATTCAGTTGTTGATGGATAAAATATTCCATATATGTCTGTTAGATTCATTTAATTTATATTATTTTTTAGTTCCTAAGGGTCTTAGTTTATGTTTGGATGACCTATCTAATGGTGACAGAGATAAGTTGAAATCACCCAGTATTATTGTGTATTATATTATGGTGTATTTGATTATATTGAAATAGTTTTGTTTTATATATGTAGATGCTCTATTGTTTGGGGCATAACTATTGACATTCATTATATATTATTTTTGGATAATTTCCTTAACTAAGATGAAGTGACCTTCTTTGTCTCTTCTTATTGATTTTGGCTTGAAATCTACTTTGACATGAGAATAGCTGCCAATGCTTGTTTTCATTCTCCATTTTCAAGTTATATCTTTTTCCATTCTTTTACCTTTAGTCTGTGGATGACTTTGCATTTAAGGGTGTTGATCTTGACTCTTGCTACTTTGCTCAAACCATTTATGCACTCTAGAAATCTGGTGGAATTTTTTGGGTCTTCTAGATGTAGGATCATGTCATCAGTGAAGAGATACAGTTTGAAGTCTTCTTTTTCTATTTGTAACTCTTTGATTTCTTCCTCTTGCCTGATTGCTCTGGCTAATGATTCAAGACTACATTGTGTTAAAATGATTTTAAATGTTTAAATGTTAAAATGAATAAGAGTGGTGAGAATGAACAGCCTTATCTTATTCCTAATTTTAGAGGAAATGTTTTTAGATTTTCTCCATTCAGTATGCTGTTGACATTGCATTTGTCATAAATAGTCATTAGGATGTTGAAGTAAGTTCCTTTGGTATCTAGCTTCTCTAGAATTTTTGACATTAATGGGTGCTAGATCCTATTGAGGGTCTTTTCTGCATCTATTGTGATGATCATGTGATTCTTATCCTTAATTCTGTTTAACTGGTTTATTACATTTTTGGGTTTGCATATATGGAACCAACCTTGTATACCTGAAATAAAACCCACTTGATTATGGTGTATTGCATTCTTGATATGTTTTGGAACATGGTTTGCTAATATTTTATTGATGATTTTGCATCTATGTTCATCCCCTTTCCTTGATTGATACATCATTGAGTTTGGTATGAGGGTTATACTGACTTTATACAATGTATTTGGAAGTCTTCCCTCACTTTCAATTCCATGGAATAATTTGATAAAGAATGGTTTTAAACCAGTAAATGCCTGGGAGAACTCAGATGATAATCTGTCTGGTTCAGGGCTTTTTTTTTTTTAAGATCTCCATTGCTGTTTCAATTTTCATTAGTTGATATTGGTCTGTTTACATTTTCTGTTTTCCTGTTTCAATTTGGGCAGGTCATATATGTTTACAACTTTATCAATGTTTTCTATATTTTCCAGTATATTGGGGTATAAATTATCAAAATAGGTTCTGATGATCATCTGGATTTTAGAAGAGCTGTGGTGATATCTCTTTAGCATCTATAATTTTATTGATTTTGGTGTTCTCTTTCTTTGGGTAATTTGCTTAAGAGTTTATTAATCTTGTTTATCTTTTTAAAGAACCAAGTCTTTGTTATACTGCTCTTAATTATTTCCTGCCTTCTACTGATTTTGGAATTCCTTCCTAAGACCTCAAGATGGAGCATAAGATTATTTATTTATTTAATTTTTTTTTTATGTAGGCATGAAATGCTGTATTTTTTCCTCTTAAAACTGCATTAATACTGTACCAGAGATTTTGATATGTTGTATCTCTCTTCTTGTTCATTTATAAGAATTTATTAATTGCTATTCTCATTTCTTCTTTGGTCCACTCTTCATTTAATAGAGTATTATTCAATCTCTATATGTTTTTATGGTTTCTATTAATTTTCTTGCTATTGATTTCTAATTTCATTGTGATCTGATAGAATGTATGAGAATACATTGATTGTTTTATATTTGCCAAGATTTACTTTGTGACATAAAAAAATGGTCTATTTTGGAAAAAGTTCCATGAGATGCTGAGAAAAGGGTAAATTCAGCTGTTTGAGGATGTCTGTTAGGTTTATTTGAGTTATGGTTTTATGTAAGGTGGAAATATCTTCATTGTTTTATGTTTTGATGATAAGTGTGTGTAGAAATCACCCAGTATCATTGTGTTGGTGTCTATCCAAAATTTTTTGTCAGAGTAGTTCCTATGTAATTGGTGGCCCTGATATGTGAGGTACAAATATTTACTATCATTGTATATTCTTATGGAATGTTCCCTTTACCAGTATGTAGTGGTCTTGTCTTTTCTGATCAATTATTCCTTAAAATCTGCTACTCCAGCTTGTTTTTTGAGTTTGTATTGCCTGGAATTCCCTCCCCCATCCCCATATTTTTACCTTAGCCTATGGATGTTTTTCCTATGAATGTTTTGTAAACAACACATAGTTGGATCTTGTTTTTGATCCATTCTGCTAATGTGTATTTTTTAATTGGAAATTTGAGACCATAAATATTTAATATTAGTATATATATATATATATATGTTTGTGTTTTCCTGTCATTTTTATTTTTGCTATATTTATTAGTGTATTAATTCTCATTTAATAGATTACTCTTATATTGTTCTTCCTCTATTTGGGAGCTTTAGAAGTTTTTGAGTTCTGTGTGTGACTTTTCTCTGATTCTTTATAGTGCTGTCTTAATGGTCATAAATTCTTTTAGTTTATATTTGTCATAAAAAGTTTTTATTTCTTCCTTGAATTTGAAACTGAGCTTTGCTGTGTGTAGTAGACATGGCTGGCAGTTGCTTTCTTTCAGAGTTTGGAATATCTCATTTCAGTCCCTCCTTGATTTTAGAGTCTAAATTGAGAAATCAGATGTTTGCCTTATTGGCTTGTCTCAAAATGTGACCTTATGTTTCTCTCTTGCGTCTTTTAATATTCATATTTTCTATGTTAGGCATTTTGATTGTGATATGTCTTGGAGAACTTCTCGTTTAATTAGGTCTATTTAGGTTCCTGTATGCATCCTTTGTGTGAATGTTTATCTTGTTTCAGATATAGAAGAAGTTTTCTGTAACTATCTAATTGAAAATATTCTTAATGGCTTTAGCTTGTGTCTCCATATTCTCTTCTATTCAAATGATTCTCAAGGCAGATGTCTTCATGTTGCCTAGAGTTCTTGTATATTCTAATTATGGTCTATATTTTTTTCCATTTGATGCATTCTGTGTACTCAACTGTGTACCCATTTTCAAGGCTGAAGTTCTGTTTTTAAGGTTAAAGTTCTATTTTCTGTGCAATCTAAACTGTTTTGCTTTCAAGTGAATTTCTAATTGGATTTGTGTGTCTTTCATTCTAAGGGTTCTGATGTGTTTCTTTTCAGTGTTTATATTTCTTTATCAAAGGGGTCTTTCATCTCCTGTATTTTCTCTCTTAATTCTTATAAGAGCTATTGCAGAGATGCTCACTGTGGTCATGCAAGTGCATCTGCACTTCAGAGCAGATAAGCAGATTGCACAGTTCATCAGCACTCCCTAGTATATCCTACCAAATACTGAGAGTTATTACATATGCTGGCATACGTAATGAATCATAAAAATTGATTTTTATACTCTTTCTCTAGGACTTCATCCATTTCAATATCAGTGGAATCCTTTATTGAGGAATTGTGAATTTTGGGGGAAAATTTATTGGCCTATTTTCTCATGTCTTCAGAGGTCAATTGTCAAGTTCAAGGGGATGAATTCCCTTCTTTTTTATTCATATCCCTTTGTGTGTAATTATCTTACTTGTTCTGGAATTTTTTTTAAATACATGAATAGATGTCAAGGAGTGGGACCTGAGGTTCCTCTCTGATTATTCCTTCTTTGATCATTGTTGGGTTTGAAATTTTTATCTCCTCAATTCTTTGAGTTGGAGTAATGTCAAAGCTCAGGTGGGATACATTGTGTGTGAGGTGAGATTCACTATTGCTTGGCTGAGATGGGAGTATTTCTCAGCAACAGGGTCTCTACTCTGTGGTACTGAAGTATCTCAATCTCTTTCCAGGCCCTCTTAGAGGGAGAGGGTGCCAGGAATGCCACTAATGTATCAACTCTAAAGAAGAAGGAATAATAAAGTCAAATGAAAGTAATGAAAAAAAGAAGACAAGGAGTGGGGGATCATGTCACTGGGGGAAAATAGTGAAGAAGAGTAGATAGGAAGTTTCAGAACCTAAGTATGAATTAACCAGCAAATATAAGTTTGAAACAACTCAAACCCTTATAATAACTGTACCTCACCCAGACCTAATCTAGGCTAGATAATTAACACATGCAGGAGAGAGCTATACATGTGTAAGTAAAGTTATATGAACATATATGTATGCATATTTCAAATCTATCCACACAGTGTGAGCAAACACAACCACCCATGCACACTCAAAAAAAAAAGCAAAATCATGCATAATGAGAGAAAAAAGTGAAGAATAATACAATTTGATAAAATGTTTGAAAAATGTTAAAACTCAATAAAGTAAAAAGATGGAAATAAGAAAAAAGGAGGAAAAGAAAACAATCTTAATGAGAGATAGAGGTCTTGTTTCAATTTGGTGAAGAAATCTGCTGGAAGAGATGGATTTTTAGTCTTTATTCTTGGCTCTGTATTTTTGACCACTGTCCTTGCATTTCTCACCTAGCTGCCAGCATCAGTATTTGGTGGGACTCACTGGGGAGTGCTGATGAATTGTATAATCTGTTTATCTGCTCTGGTGTGCAGATGCACTGCATGTCCACAGTGAGCATTTCTGCAATAGCTCAGCACCAGCTACTCTGGAATTTTTTTTTCCCCTTGTGATCTGGAGGCTGATTGTTTCAATCTCTCTGGTTCAGGCACTCTCTGGGAATTCTTTCGTTGGCTATTGGCAACTTCCTTTATGAGTTCCCAGTCCAGCATCTCACCCTTTGTGTGCTCACAGTTACCTGAGCAGCAAAGAGACAGCTTCAGCTCCTTGGAATGTTTTCCCCAAGGGCCAGTAAGTTCCAAGCTGGCAGAGTACTGCATGGAGGGTTTTCCAAGCCACACCCATGAGGGTGCACTGCCTCTGGAATGCTTTCACCTCAGTGGACTGCTTTTAATTTGTTTTTGTAAGACTACCCTACCAACTCTGTGTCCACTAGAATCACACCTTCCTGTCTAGACCAAAGGTTTTCCTACATCATTTTTTTTTTTTTATTTTTAAAATTTCTTCATCCATTGGCCACGCGTCCCTTGTCTGCAGGTGGCTGATGCTGGGGCATCTCTACGGTACAGTTTTTAATGCTCAAGTTACTGACTTTCTGTAACTATGATTTTTTTTCTTTATCATTTCAGTATTATGTTTTAGCGAGGTTCCTTTGTTACTCATCTTGCTGAAGAGCAGCTTTCCCACCTTTTAAATTTGGTGCTGAGAAACTTCTGGGCCCTGCTTCCTTTCTTTACCCACCATCTTCCCGTTATATCTTTGATGATTGCAATTTTTCAATAGTAGAGCACCTTCCTAACATATGAGAAATCTTGGGTTTGATCCTCAGACCACAGAAAAGAAAAGAAAAAAAAAAGTGAAATTCTTAATGAACATGCTATTTATCAATATATCTGCCCTTCTTTGAGGCTCAAAATTATAAACTACAACCCAATTGATATATAAATCATCATTCTGTAGACATATTCTAATAATAACTGTAATTTAAATATCCTTTTTAAATGCTGTGTGACCTAGCCTATACAATTTGATGATATGGGTATTGATCAAAATCTATACAAGAAAAAACAAAGCTTTGTTCATTTGCCTGTGTCTGGGGTATAAATTGTTAGGGAGATAGAAACTATTGCTATATATACTTATGTATTTTGAACAGTTTAGTAAAATATTGTTACTATTCCTTGCCCCTTTATTAAAGTTCTTTGGTGTTGAAAACTAAATTCCTGTATAATTAGTTGATTAAAGTACATTGAAAAATATATAATAGAAATTCTAATAATGCAGCTCCAGTGTAAGTAAGGGTACCTACATACCATTTCTATAATCTAGGCATTAAAAATTTGTGCTGAATCTTAGAAAGTAAAGCATAACATAAAATACAGAGAGATTTCTCTATTTATGATGGGATTTGGATTTTCGAAGTAGACTTCAAACTATGCCTATAGCACTTCCATACAGTAACTTCATCAGATGAGACTTACTCTAAATGGAAATATGGAATTTCTTTATTTTTATTCTCTGTCAAGGTCAAAGACGACTATGGCCCCCAAACAGAAAGGCAGGAATATGGAAGGCAGAGAGATTCACATATATAACAGACAGAGTCCCAGGACCCTTAGGAATATATTCACAAGATAAGATAAAAATTTTTTTAGAGAGGAAAACTTGCCTATATATAGTTCTTATATCCTTTTGTTTCTTTGATGACCAAATTTTACAAAAAGTGAACCATTCTCATAATAGTGAACTTAGTCTTCTATGTGGATCTAATTGGCACTGTCTCTATCCATTTATCCTGAAATATTTCTTCATATATTTTGGTGAATTTATTCATGATAGGAACGTGTCAATGCAACTTTAAAAAACTTTGCAAGCATAGACTGTATCATTTCCTCTTATACTTTAATTTTCTTAAAATTTTCAACAAAAGTTCAGCTAAAGACTTAACTCTTCTGCAAGAAACTTGCTCTTGATTCACTAAAGAATCAGATTTGGAGCCCTGGAGTGTGATTGCTTCCCTGCAGTTAGCAAAATGTGTGAAGTTATCTCAAACATTATCTAATGAAGTGCTTCCATTCAGCAGAGACTCTGTCATGAGAACAGAAATACAGACTATGAAATACAAATGCAGACTTGAGAATGGTGACCATTCTAAGGCAATATGAGTATCACTCACAAGGAGAACTAAGAATGAAAATATCTTTTATTATATTTAACCAACAGAACAAAGTTTTAAAAACTCATGAAAGTTAAAAAAAAAACACAAATGACTGTTAGTGGCTTTCTATTACTATAACAAATACCTGAAATAAATCATGTAGAAAAAAAAAAGATATATTCTGGCCCACAATTGTGGAGGCTTCAGTTATGACCCATTGGCTCCATTGTCTTGGGCCTTTGGTGGAACATTATGATGGGACTATGTGGAGGAGGAGAACCATTCACCTCATGACTGAGAAGAGAGAAAAATGGGAGGGGCTGGTTCCCCAAATCACCTTAAAAGGCACATTCCCAATGACCATAAGACCTCCCACTAGCTGCCCCTCCTAGTTTCCACTACTCAAAGCATCAAGCTGTGGACCAATTCTTCAATATAAAGAACTTTGGAGAATATTCCAGATCCAAACTATTGCCATGACTTAGCACACCAGTGAAAGCATCCATGACTGTGAAAGACTCCACTGGGATGTGTGGCCATTTTCTTCACTTCCATGTAATAAAATTTAAAACTTTAATGAACTTACATTTTTCTTAGTGAACAGACAATTCTCAAAATAAAAATATTTCCTTTCTAAAGAACTCTCTGTGTGTGAATTCTTTCCTGCAGGAATCTGTTTCTTTTTGCTTCTCGACCCCTCAGTGGAATAGTCAAGGTGAAAAAGAAAAAAGGACTGAGCATGGGAGGATAAGAACACCAGGACTAGACAAGAAAGTCAACTGTGCGTCTCCCAGAGGTTGTTGGGAGAGGGCTAATAGAGGGGCAGGGGGAAGAGGTCTATGGTAGAGGTCTAAGGTAGCCAAGGGTTCTAAGTGGAGAAAATGTTTTAATTAATAGAAAATTTATCAGTTTAACAATGCACTCTAGGGCTGGGGATGTGGATCAAGCGGTAGCGCGCTCACCTGGCATGCGTGCAGCCCAGGTTCGATCCTCAGCACCACATACAAACAAAGATGTTGTGTCCGCTGAAAACTAAAAAATAAATATTAAAATTCTCTCTCTCTCTCTCTCACTCTCTCTCTCTCCTTAAAAAAACAAACAAACAATGCACTCTATGTTCTGTAATAGTAGAGGTAAGCGGTCTTAAACTACCTGCCAAACCTGACAAACCTTAGCCAAACCAATGGCAGCTATTGCAACAAATTAATCTCTGTGCTCCTTCTCAAGCCTAAGTGCCCCTTTGGAATTCTGATTTACTCACCAATGCATGTAGTTAGTGCAATTCATTCATGCTGATGTGCAAGGTGAAGAAGACCTTGGACATCACAGGAGTAGAGGACAAAGAGATCTAGATTTGCTGTCAGGCCTACCTTCAAATGTCAGGAAAATTGAGTCTCCACTATATACTAGCTATTTGGTCTTGGACAAGTTATTCAACCTCAATCTGCATCTCAAATATGGAAATAACACTACTTCAAAAATTGTAATCAATATTTGATAAAGTAACTTCAGAAAAGAAACTAGAGCATGGTGCAAACTAAAGAAATGATGAATATTATTATGGCTATTTTTTAAATAGATTCTGTTTTGGTAAACATAATATTATATGTATTATATTAATCGAGGATTTCTCTTTGGTAAATAGCCAGTCTTTAGTCACAAACACATGTTAATACATCAATTATTTCAGATGAGGAGTTGAAGAAAATGGAGGGAGTTTTTAGAAATTTTCCTCTAAGAGTTTTCCTCTAGCTGTTTTTTTTTTTTTCAGATCCACCCATTTGTTGAAGTATAGTCTGTGGTATCAATAATAAATTTCATCAGCTAAATAAATATACTTGCTTAGGGAAAATGGCCATTCCCTCACTCATTCAATCATTCATCTAACATATATATGTGTCAACATTTCCTATACCTAAGCTGATCTGTACCTAAGTATACAAAATTGATGATGTAGCCCTGCCTGGGACTCAGAGAATTCACTGGTATCCACGGAATATTTGTCAAAAACACATAGTTATGATAATAGCTTTATTGAAAAGGCAAAAATTTCAAAAATAAAATTTCAAAAAATTTCAAAAATGAAATTCACAAATGAAGTACTTCATAAGTATTGCTTATTGATGTAATATTACATTGCTATTATAAATGTATCTCTAAAATATGTTATGAAATAATACTGTTAAGAAAAACAAGAAATATAACAACTGAATATTTACATGTAAAGAATGATATTTCTAGACATGCAGGTATCAATTGCAAGACAGAGAGAGAGAGAGAGAGAGACTTCAAAATATTGCCATTTTATGAGACACAGGATCTTTTATTTCAGTTCTGCATATAAATGGTACAACAAAAGGAAAATTATAGAACCTTTATATGTATGATGAACAAAACGTATTTTTAAAAATACTGGCCGGGCTGGGGATGTGGCTCAAGCGGTAGCGCGCTCGCCTGGCATGCGTGCGGCCCGGGTTCGATCCTCAGCACCACATACAGACAAAGATGTTATGTCCGCCAAATACTAAAAAATAAATATTAAAATTCTCTCTCCCTCTCTCTCCTCTCTCTCACTCTTTCTTTAAAAAAAAAAATACTGGCCATCTAAATTCAACAGATTGTAACATAGGGTTATAATACATTGTAATCAAGTATTGTTTATCCCAAAAATGCAAGAATGATTTGATATGAGAAAATATATTCATATAATTGGCCACAGATAAATGTTGCAACTTATGATTACTTTAACAGGTGAAGAAAACATCTCATATAAACCAAGATAGAGTATAACAGGGTAATTTCCACAATCTAATAAAGTTCTAACCCAAAAAACAGGCAGCAAACATTTTACTTAGAAAAACATTTTAGATACAGTCTTTTGTTAAATTAAGAAGAGAACGGTCACCATTATTGCTATAATTATTTCACAATATCAATACCAAGGCACCAGAAAAATATAAGAAGAATAAACTTTGCAAATGAAGACATAAAATGTTATTGTATGTGCATTATAAAGTGTCTTTCCCTGAAAATTCAACAGGATTAATAAATTTCAGAATTAATTTCAGTATGTTTCCTGGAACAAGATTGCCATATAAAAATAAGTACTGTTTCAGTACACTGGCAATAACAAAGTAGAAAATATAACCAGTGGCAAGACACAATTTGTAATAGCAGATAAAAATGAAAGTAACTAAGAATTAATAAAGATTATAATAAAAATATGGAAAAATAGCATAAAACTCTAAGAATATAAGAGAGCTTTCAAATTAACATAGAGGAAGTCAGTGTTCTTCCATAGGAAGATGAAAATTATCAATATTACAAGTGTCACAAACTATTACAGAAGTCCTAATTTATATGAATATATAAAGAAAAATAGTTAATTACAATTACATCATATTAAAAAATTTTACTACAATTGAGTACATTATGAGCAGAGTTAATAAATCAGTGATAGGTTGAGAATATACACCTTAATGTCTTAAAGTGATAAAAGAACAATATCTGAAACATATCCCAAATGCCTGAAAATCATCTAAGAATAGGGAGGCTGAATTAGGAGGACTGCAAGTTTGGGGCCAACCTCACCAACTTAGCAAGACCCTGTCTCAAAATAAAAAATTAAAAAAGGCTGCGGATGTGGCTCAATGGTTAAGTGGCCCTGGGTTTAATACCCAGTACATAAAAAATAAATAAGTAAATAATAAGTCAACAAAAATATGATGAGAAAAATTATACCAGAAGTAGTCCAAATAACAAGTTATTATATGAAGAGGTATTCAAATTCATTAATAACTAAATATATAAAACTAAAATAAAGAGTCAACCATTTATAGTGAAATGTTTGGCAAAACTTAAAGTACTAGATATTGTCAAGTATTTAGAAATGAGATGATGTAAAAGCAGTCTTCTTCCTCTTGTTTTCACTGAGAATATTCTGATAGTTATTTATGTTAAAATTATATATATTCTAGGATCCAATAATTTAACTGCTGAAATGTTTCAATTATTTATATTCCACACAACAGAAATTGTCTTAAATCCAAACTGAGATTAACATAGGAATCCACAAATAAAATGTAGAGGAAACACACCAAGGATACTGTAGAACTCTCAAAAACAATAAATTAAAAGTACAGTTATGTGCCATATAATGCATAGATCCTGCTAAATATATTAGATGATTTCATTGTTGAGTAAAGAATGCAGAGTGTGCTTACACAAACCTGGATGGTATTACCCACTGTGCACTTTGAATGAATGGGCTAGCCTATGGCTCCTAGGCTAAAAACCTGTAGAGCATGTTACTGCACTGAATACTATTGGCAACCGAAACATACTGGTAAATATTTGTGACTCTAAATATATCTAAACATACATACGGTAGAGTAAAAACACTATAGCATCTATATGGGTGTCAGTGAGTGAGTGATTAGTGAATATGAATGGACATTACTATATACTACTGTAGACTTTGTAATACTATACATTTCAGTTCCCTTAAGTTTGCAAAAAAAAAAAAAAATCTCTTTAGTAAATTAAACTTAGCTTACTGTAACATTTTTATGTAATATACTTTATTTTTTTTCTAATTTTTATTCTATTGAATACTAAGAAACAAACACAATGCATAGCCATGCAAAAATATTCTGTCTTTATATCCTTATTCTACACATTTTTTTTTAATTTTTAAAAACTTAACCTCTTTTTCTTTGACTCTTTCAGCTTTTTGGTTAAAAATTAAGATACAAACACATGTGCTAGCCTAGACCTACAGAGAATCAATATCATTAGTATCACTCTCTTCACTTCTACATCTTGTTCCACTGGAAGGTCTTGATGGGAAATGACAAGTGAGGAACTGTCATCTCCTGCATTACAAGCCTTCTGCAATACTTCCTGAAGGTTGTGTTTTATAGACACACTGAGTGCACAGTGAAATGATGATTAAAAAGTAGAGTGCAGTAAATACATAAACCAGTACCATAGTCACTTATTTCCATTTCAAATATTATGTATAGTATACATAATTGTGTGTTATACTTTTATAAGACAGCACAGTAGGTTTCTTTACACCAGCATCACCACAGACATGGGTAACATGTTGTGCTTCATCATAACAGCTGAGCTATCACTGGTCAATAAAAGATTTTTCAGCACCATTATGATATTATGGGATCATCCTTGTGTATGCATGCTGTCCATCATTCACCAAAATGTTGTTACATGGCACATGACTATGTATGCAATACAACCTGGTATATATATTTTAAAACATCATACTTAGAGAAAAAAGAAAGAGACATTTAAAAAGTGTTTTCTATGTTTTTACAATGACAATATTAAGAAAATATATAACAGATTAATGAGATCATTATGGAGGGGGAAAGGAAGAGAATGAGAGTGGGAATATGATGATGCTGTCCTATAAAATGAAGAGAATTATTAGCTCTATTCTTTGTAACTGAAAATAAATAAGACAGAAAAGATGAACCGTGCTGTATTAAAAGTAAATAATAACTACAATATACAAGGAAAGAAAACAATAATTATAGTAAAATGTGACAATTTGGGCAAAAAAAAACAGCTCTGTACTATAGAATAGATAAGAAAAACTATATAGGAGCCACATACAGCTTTGTGGTGATATAAACTATGAATTGGGTATTGAGGGTTGTGTTGGAATTCACTGGCATGAAAAGTAGAGGGAGAATATTCATTCAAGATGAAGAAAAAAGAATATTCAAATACCGAAAACAGGGAAAGAATGGCAATTTTAAAATATTTGAGATGAAACAATGCATTGGATATTTTTTCAACACAATATTATTCTCAGTTTATAATAAGGTAAAATTTTAATTTAGATTGAGTTACTTTTAATTAATCTGAAATTTTGTCCGATATATTACAAAGGAACATACATAAATTCGCATGCATTTAAGTATTTTAATTCCAGAATTAGTCCTAAACTCATTATTCTCTATAATACAGAAACAAAATTACCACTCGACAAATTTTTCACAATGAAAAGTTTTCTTTCACACCTCACATTGCCATTTCAAAGAGCAGATGCTTTCAAAGATTGAAAAATATCACCACTTATAAATCACCACTTTACACTTCATAATTCACTTTAAAAAATTCAGACCACAAAGTTTAGATCAGATAAATAGAAGCGCTCTGTATCTGTCCCTGTCTAAGAATGCTCTTCATATTTCCTGGCATGCTGGGCCACACTTTGCACTTTGGGTTCTTGCCCTTTGGAGCCAGCCTCTCCTTGTGCCTGTTCTGACGCCTAAAGCAATGTGTCCATTCAGGTCTCTCCTCTGAACTTTGGTCTCAGGCATTTTCTGGGTATCTTCACCTCTGAAAGGCCTGTGAGCTTCCTAAACTCAACATGCTGACAAGTGTACTGATCACATATTACCTGTAAGCCTTTCTTAATTGCATTCTCTGTTGCAGATGATTTCAATTGGTCATGTAAGCTAAAATCCTTGGAGAAGTGCTTGACTCCTCTTTTTCTCTCACACTCCTCAATGAATAACCACATCCTGCTTGTTTCACCTGGTGACATTTTATTTATTTAGTCCTGTCAGTTGTTATCACTACCCACTTTATATCTGCATTACTGAAGAGAGAAAGACTTTTCCAGCTGCTCACTCTATTTTCTATTTTCTCCTGTAAACCTATTTTCTGGTGAATTTTCAAAGTGAGCTCATGGAAAAACAATCTCATCATATTATTCCCATAAGTTGATCTTCAGCTCTTAAGGAAGATCATTTAAGATGGCTACAAAGTCATTCAAATCTTCCACTTATTGAATAACACAGTCAACTAAAGCAATGACCATTAAAATTTTTTGTGGTATAACTCTATTCATAAATGTGTGAACATACCTTTATAAGAGTGTATGTGTGTGTGTGTATGAATACATGCATATAAACACTAATATGTTACACATATTACCGAGTATTCTCCCCAAACATAAGATAAATAAGAACATAAATAAGAGTGCCAATGACTTTTTTCTATTAGTGGCCTCATGGATCAGATTATGTAATCCTCAGGAGTTTGTGGATACACTGTATTGATCATTGGACTGAATGGTGTTAAAAGAGTCAAGGTCACAGCTTTAATAGTTCTTTCTACCACTTAATGTCTTTCAATACATAGTAACAGCCTATGCTGTTCATCTCAGTCAGGCCTGTTTAAATGGACAATTGAGTCACAGTAGTTTAAGATTTGAAAGGACTTTAACCCATTAAGTCCCAAAATTTTAACTGTGCAATTATTTCAACAAAATTGACAATTTTTAATGTGCCTGACTGAAATGAAAGGCTCAATCTGTTAAATTAAAATGTTAATTAATATTGTAACTATGTTATAATCATGTTCTTACTATATAATTATGTATTATATACCATATTTAGTTCATATATAATTACATATTATATACCATACATAGTTTTGTGACTATGTGATGAAATGGGTTAATGTGCCAACTGCTTTACTTCCAAGAAGTAGTATGGAAAAAGCAAATGTGAGGATTAGTATAAACTTATTGGCAAGGCTGTAAAACCAGATAATGCATAGTGTCTCAAAATGTAGACATCATCTTTCCATATGTGGCATAAGTCTGAGTTTTGAGCCTTTATATCTTCCTTCAGAAACTGTCCTTTCCAGCTTGCTGTTTGACTTCCTATTCTTCAACACATCTTAAGCTTGTTTCTGGTCTTAAACTTTTTCTCTTTGTGCCATGTCTCTTGCCTATACAGATCTTGGCTCTACGTTTTTAGATGAACATTAATAGATAGCTGTGATTCCCATTCTTTCCTGATAATTTCTGAATCTATGTTTTTACTTATTCTTGTCCTCTGAAATTCAGTATTGCAGGTCCAGTTCTCCTACAAAGTCACCTGGTCTTCCAAGTCAGGCCACCATTACTATAAGCTACCATAGACTGAGTACCTTAAACAACTGAAATTTATTGTCGCGCAAGCCTGGAGATTAGAAATCCAACATCAAGGTACCAAAATGGTTTGATTCTGGTTATGTCTCTGTTCTTGGCTTGCAGTTGGGTGCCTTCTCTCTGAGTCATCACATGGTAGGAAAAGGTAGACAGCAGGCTGTCTGGTGTCTCTTCTTAATATGGCACTAATCCCATCATGAGGTTCCCACCATGTGACTTCATGGGAACATAATATTCCCCCAAGGTCCCACCTCCATATACCATCATATTTCGTGTTAGAGACTCACTATAAATTTAGAGATGGGGACACCATTCATTAACAAATGCGTCTACCCTGTCATCCCTGAACTCATCTCACATTCAAAATGCATTATTTTTTTCCTGTGACTCCTTAGAGTCTTTGCCTGTTTCAGAAATAATGTTAATATCTGAAGTCCAAAGTGTCACCTGAATATCATTTTAATCAGACCAGGCAAGACTTGAGGACTGATTCATTCATCTTGAGGCATAATTTCCTTGCTGTAAAACAGACAAGTTATTCTGGCTTTCAAACTCATGCTAAGACAGACATAGCATAGACATTCCTATTCCCAAAGGGATAAATTGGAAGAAAGAAAATGATGACTAGTTTCAGGAAAATCTAAAACCTCGGAAAGCAAATTTCATTAAATCTGAAGGCTCAAAAATAATCCTCTTTGGCTCAATCTCCTGACTCCCAAGCCCATGAAGAAGCAGCGGCAGTCTGTTGAAACTGATGTAGTGGCCCTGACATCTGAATCCCCTTCAGAGTCTTTTTTTCTTCTTCTTATAGGACAGCATACTTGATTAGACAAAGGGGAATAAAGAGAAGCGAGGGGGAATGAGAATAGGAAAGACAGTAGAATGAATTGGACTTGACTTTCCTATGTTCATAGATGAATATGTGACCAATGTTAGTCCACATCATGTACAACCACAAGAATGGGAAGTTACATTACACTCCATGTATGTATAATATGTCAAAATATAGTCTACTGTTTTATATATATATATATATATATATATATATATATATATATATATATATATATAACAAATTAAAAATTCTTAAGAAGAACAGCAAACTTGTAACCAAATAGCTCTATCATCCTGTCAAATCTAAGCAGTATGATAGCCATCCTTCATTTTGTACCATCTCTATCACCTTCAATTAAAACTGCCAATGTTGTTACATATGTAATCTCACAAAGTCTCTAGCAAGTGATAATTCCATAATTTTTTTCCAAACATGTTTTCTAACTTTTGGGGATATGGATAGGCAGAAAATTTGTAAATCTTTAAGTCTGGTGCCTTCCTGCTTAACAAATTATTTTTTCAGTTTGTCTCTTTCTCTCTTACCACATTTTACCATAAGGAGTCAGGAGTAACAGAGCTGCTTCTTCAATACTCGCTTATAAATCTCCTCAGTGAAGTATCCATTTTCATCACAAGTTCTACCTTCCATAAAAAACTAAAACACATTTCAGTCAAGTTCTTTGCCACTTTATTGAAAGGTTAACTTTCCCTACATGTTCTAGTAATATTTTCATTTTAATCCAAGATTAACAAAAATTGTTCTTGACATCCTTTATATCCTTCACATCCATATTTCTTGTATGTACTGTAAACTTTTCCAGCCTGTACCCATTACCTAGTTCCAAAGCCAATACCATGTGTTTAGATCATTGTTGTACTACACTCTACATCTTGGTAGCAGAGTATGCATTAGGGCAGAGACACAGACCCAATAAGAATTGGGTAGATGATATATGATAGAGATATAGATAGATAGATAGATAGATAGATAGATAGATAGATAGATAGGTAGATATCCCTAGATACATAGATAGATAGAGATATGAAGACCCCATATCCTTCAATAAAGGCAATATCTTTGGCATCCCTATCTTTAAATCTACCTATGTCTGTTTAGAGAGAAAGAGACAGACTGCTTTAGTATATGAAATTATCACATATGATTTGGAAAGCTGAGCTATCCAATGATCTGTAATCAGAAAACTAAAAACCCAAGAAAGCCAATGTACAGACCTAGCCTAGTTCAAAACCCAGGAAGACCAATATTTTAGCTCAAAAATTAAGGAAGAGGATGTTCTTACCAAATCTTTTCGTTATAGTCCTTGTTTTTTTTCTAATTGATTGGATGAGATCCACTCATATTAGGGAGGACAATCTACTTTACTCAGTCTATCTATTCAAATATCATCCCAAAACATCACCAAAATACCCAGAATAATATTTGAGCAAATTTCAGGACATCCTATGGTCCAGTCAAGATAACACATGAAATTAATTACCACACACCAATTTGTCCAAAGAGGACAGGAAAAATCTGGGCACTCGAAGATGATAGTCCCTATTGAAGTCTGATAAGAAAATCAAGTGCATGAATATCATGCATGCTTCACAGTTCACTTAGGATTACAGTGATATTTTTCACTCAGCTTTTTAATACTGGCCATCTGTTTCAGTTCTGGTTATTCACTATTGTCACTCTCAGCCTCATCCCTCAGAAGTTCATATTTGACTTTTCCCTTCTTAGGGACCCATGGAAAGCCTGTGGTTCTCATCCAGCTTGGTCCATGTTGACTCTTCCTTGTCAGAACCTCTGCCTGTTATCCACTGGTTGCCGGTGACCATGTATAATGTCATCATGTGTAAGTACACTCTTTTTGGTCATTTGTGTCCTCCCAAAATGCATATTTGAAATCCTACCCCCAGGATGACAGCTTTAGTTGTTGGTATTTGGGGGATGATTTGATGATGAGGTCTCCACCTTCATGAATGGAGCTAGTGCCCCCATAAAAAAAGACCTGAGGGAACTGCTCTATGAGCCAGAATGTGGACCCTCACTGAATCTGCTGGTTTCTTGATCTTGCACTTCTTAGTCTCCACGTTGGTAAGAAATAAATTTCTGTTGTTTATAAGCTACTTACTGTATATTTTGTTATAGCAACCATAATAGAACAAAGCACCTGTCTGCTTAAAGTGCAGTTAAAGAGTACTGCATTAATAAAAGAGATGGCTATTTTATATATCTTCCCAACATTATACAGCATCCATATATTTATGCATTTCCCCATAACTATATTAAAGTATTGTTTGTGTTCTAGGATATGCAGATTTAGATGCATTGATTTTACTTCCTAAGGAATTTTTTTTTTATGGTGTAGATTATTTGCTGCCATTTCCAACATTACTTTAATTCAGTTCTTTAATATCATCGGACCCTCTCCAAAGCACCACCTCAGTTGGGTCATTATTTCAACATCTCATTCTCAGTTTTGAGTGATGAAAAAATCAGTTTTATCAAAGTACTGAGAATTAATCAGACTCCCTGGTGTAGATTCAAGCCAACCAAGCTCAATGGACTGATAGGTAAAATTGGAATTAATTTATTTTATTTTTATTTATTTTTTTATTTTTTGGTGTGGTGCTGGGGATTAAACCCAGGGCTTTTTCATGTGAGGCAAGAGTTCTAGTACTGAGCTACACCCCTTTGACCCTGGAATTCACTAATTTATAATAAAATATTTCTAGTATACTGAATGTCTGCATTTATTCGTTAGTAAATTTTCTCTCTGTGGAAAAGCTACATGGATAGTCAAATTAAATCTGAAGATTGCTTGATGATTGTAATATCAGAACAACAGGAAACAGACAATTCAGCAGTGTCCTTGGCAAAGATAATTAGGAACTTTCTCTTCTGCTCTGGTGTTGTATCTACCACAGAGGGCCAGACTTGTATATTTGAGAGAGTGTTTGTCACATGAATAATAGGATGGCACAATGACCAATTCAGCCTCTCAGAAATGTGTTTTGTTATTTTACATAGTGCATATCCTCCTTTGCTCAGATTTTTTAAAGTTACTGGAATAAGTTAGACTACAATATTTTTGAGTTAGTTGAATGAATTTCTTTATATCATAACCTCTCTCTTCTAAAGTGATGTATCAGTATAAATGAAAGGATGGAACATTTTAAAAGACAGTGGTGGGAATCTAGTGAAACAAAAATTTCTGCTTCCTTCTTGTTTTGCAGATGGTGTTATTTATTTATAATTTAGTTTGTTTTTATTTCCAGATTTATCTTAATTAACTGGATAGTTTTGGTTTATGTTCTGTAGCAACACATTATTCTTGATTAACCCTTAAAGGAAAGCAAATATGCTTTGAAACTAAATGAACAGAATTATATTTACAGGACAGGGAATTATCTACTAATATTAAGGCTTCCTGATAAAATTTGATCATGAATCCATCTAGAAAGAATCTAACCCTAAGAATAACAAAGATTAGTCAACAGAGTGAAGCCTTCACGCAAGATAAGTTCCTCCATTGTAATAAAAGTAGAGAAACTTACTTGGGGAGAGTTATTTAAAATGTTTAATTTTGTATAATTTTACTAAATAAAGTAGAACTCTCTGGAGAAAATACAAAAGGATCATCAGACCTAGAAGGTACAGGGAATTTGTATTTCAATTAACCTATGTATACAAAAATTCAACCATAATAGATACTTTTTTTGAACATAACAAGGAACTTGAACATAGAAAGAGAATGTGTCATATTATCAATAGAAATCATTTTGCTCCTGACACACAAAGTAATATTTTAAAGAAAGTTAAAAAAATACATTGTTTGAACAAGACATTAATTTTTAGTCACCTTAATATCTCCATATACCCTCTTCTGATCCTTACTTTGGCTTAGGTCATGTTCATTAAAAATATAAAGAATAAAGTTAAGGCTTTTAGATGATGCACTAACAGGAAATTGTGGGAGAACTTTTCTTTTCAAACACTTAAAGGAATTCCACAAGCCCCTCAGACAACAGGTAATGAACAATATTCAAAGTCCTCAAACCATTTCCTGTTCTCTAAATTACATTTCAGATGCTCATTGTCTTGATCAAAGTCAACTCTGTTCACATAATTTACTGTTGCCCAACACAGAGTCTGGAGTTCCCCTTGTCACTGTGTTATGCATATTCTAGATCACCTGTCAACCATCTTTCCTGCCTTCTTGACTTGCTAACACAATGTTGTTAGAGCAGCTAGCTGCACTGTAATGAGCACTTTGCCTCTACTATGACAACTCCTGATATTCTGCATTCCTGCTGACTTTTGAGCTTCCTTGAATCTGGAGTCCCCTATTATCACTCCTGATTGGGCTGCTAAAATAATTAACTATTGTAGTACTGGCATTTGCATTGCTATTGCAATCCTTCAGTAAGTGGAAGTTTGATAAGGTGTGCAGTTTACAACTGCTGTCTCCTAAACTGATGCAAATTTTCTTTCCATTCACATCACTACTGCCCACCATGTGAAAATGCCTTTAGGTCTCTAGCCAAATCTTAGATATTCTGAATAAAGAAACATAATTCATTCAACACCAACATCTACATTTTCCCTGTTTTACCATTAACTCCGTGTCCTAGTTAGCTTTCATTTCTGTTACAAATTCCTTGAACAATATGGCTTAACAAACATTTACTTCTCACAATTTTGCAGGCTGTAAAGTACAAGATTAAGGTGCAAGACCATTTGAAGAGTTTACTCTTTCCTGTTTGCAGATGGCTACCTTCTTGTGTACCTTCAAATGTCTGAAAGAAATCATCTCTCTCTCTTTTTTTTTTTTTTTTTTTTGTATAAGGACACTAATTTCACTCATGAGGTCTCCACTTTCATGACTTAATTACCTCCCAAAGTACCCATCCCCAAATACTTACTATTGGAGCTATTGGAGGTAGGAATTCAACATGGGAACTTCAGAGGAGTGGGGGACAACCATTCTGTTTAAAGCCCTACTCATCAGAACAAAAGGCAATGACAGTAAACATTTCTTATCAGGGGAGAAGTCACCCTTCCATAGCAGCTGTTAATAATGCAACAGCTCCAACAAAATAATCATAACCTACTGTAGTTGGTACCTTCATGAAGGTTTAAGTACTTAGAGTGAATGCTTATAGGCATTTGTAACATGAATACTCATGATGAAGTTTTAAGATGAGAGTTAAATGGGTTATGAAATATTTCAGGAACATGGTATATAATGAATGAAGGATTCAATAGAATACATGCATGAGCATGCTATCATGGAAAAATGGCACCTTGAAAAGCAGCTTTCCTTGATTTCAGCAGCTTCAAGTGCAAATCCATTGGCCTTTGATCTTGGTGTTCAAGAATACAGAAATAATTATCATCTCCAATATGGAAAAGTTGGAGTACATACATCATAAGAGGCAACTGGCACGTAATTAAGCAGATAACTAATCAGACAGTATGTGTTTTGTTAATTGTCTGGATGGGATTATGTGATGTGTTTACATCTAGGTGAAATCTACATTTTCTCCTTCACCTGCTAGTCACTGCCTCATACAGACTGGAATAATTATAGTGTCCAAACTATAGCTGGATGTAAATTCAGTTTATGCTACATTCCTTATGCACTACCATGTACTATTTTAGACTGAAAACCCACAGCAATGCAGTTACTACTTCAATTTATTTTATTGATATCTGCTTAATTCTCCTTGAAACATTCAGAAGTAGTAACATGTTTGTGTAAACGTTTCTATCCTCAATTTATTAATAATACTTGCATATTAAAATATTTTTCAAAGAGAAGTTAATGATAATTATAGAGAAAGACATTTCACCTTCCATTATGTTTTTTCTTTTTTTGTTTTTTAGCACAAAGTATAAATTTATGTAAAAGTATGTGGCCCCAATTAACGAGGATGATCAAAAATAAGCACCACAGAAAAAGTGAAAATAAAAATTACAATTGACAAGATCAGAACTTTTTATGGCAACATGATGGTCCTAGGGTTTTTGTAGCCCAGAAGAAGGAATCCACCCTTTTGCTGGCAATAGCTCCTATGCTCCAACGGAAAATGTGGTTGCCAGGAGCTAACAGGATTCTCACCTGCCCTTCTCTGGCTCAGCCCAGTTTTCCCTGAAACCTTTGCAATGGGTTCAGTTATTGAAAGACTCTGGGTCTGCTACTCAGAAATGCTGGCATAGTATCCTCCACCTGGCAGAGGGTTTGTGTGACTGGAATCTTCTCTATGCTCAGGGCTAAGTGCATTGAGCCTGGGATGTCTTTTATTCCTTAAAGAAAGAGGTAACATCATTATTCTGTTATTTTCTCTTAATTCCTCTTACTGTCATTTTTCAGTTATTCAATTCTTCATCTCTAATTCCATAGTTGTAAGATGAACAGAAAAAAATAAATATAATAAATATAATATTTACCTGGTGTAATTCAGCTTATTAGAACACACTTTTTCTTAAACAGTAAGATGCTGGGCTCAATTTTAGTTTATTCTTTGTCTTCAGAAACATAACCACGCAGACTTCATACAGTGATAAGAACAAGGGGAAAATGATATGACTAATGGATAAGATTCTTAACACTTCCAATTTCCTTTCACTGTCTCCCTTCTTTTCTCTCTGCACTAGCTATCTGAGTACATGAGTTGCTGTATTTAATAATCACAGTTTGGAGAAAATGGTGGTTGTGACATCATTTTTTAAAAACCTTGAACACATGAGTCATTTAAAAAATGAAAGGATAATTTGGGTGGTAGGAATACAAGCAGCTTGGAGATAGAGGAAAACTAAACCAAACTGGCAAGGTGAAGCACCATTTACATCATTGACAAGATCATTTTGACTTTCCAAACTGGAATCTATATAGATTAGCCCTGTTTTAATTCATTCAAAAATTAATGTTGACTTGGGCACACCTAAAACAACCCACAAAGGATCAGTAATGACTGGACATGGGCCACATTAAGAAATTCTATTTACAGGAATGCATTCAGTTCTTGATATTGCTAGACAACAATTAATTTAATAGACAACTAAATTTATTCTGCACTACTACCCACCAGTCAGTATGATAAAGTTTTCAGTTGGTATACTCCATTCCAGAACTAATGATAAAAAAGAAAGAAAATCCCCAAACATACAATTACAGAAATATTAGAAAAATATGTTCCTCCATGACTTTCCATGTACTGTACCTTATTTTTTATTATAAATCCTAAAAGTAACTCAGTTTTCATAGGGTAGTATTTTAAAATACTAACATCCCTTATGGGGTTTAGGGGTTATAGGACCTAATTACAAATTCTCTGCCAAACTTCTGCTGAAATAACAATAAGTTGCTAAATTACTGGAAACTGAGTCACCATAAAACTTTACAAGTAACAGGAGGCAAAAAGTAAAAAATAGAAACAATGAAGAAATAAGATCATGTGGACTGTGATGTTGAGCCTACAGGCTCTTTAATAAATGGTGATTTTTGGAAGAGCTGAATTGGCAAAAAATTACACAGACTAGTACTTCTTGTACTTTTTTCTCATTAAGTTAAATATTAAATATGGTGGAAAGATTATCAGGATTTTTTTAAAAGGTTTTTTCCTATTTTGATCCAAATATGACAAATCCCTGCAGTTCTAAGCAACATTCTATAGATTCTAAATTTTAATTAGTAAGCTCACATCAGACACCTGGAAATAGAGGTAGAAGGATTCCTTTCCAGAATCCATGTATTCTTTATTACAAAGCATTAAAAAAAATTCCTTAACTAGTCCACCAGTCTTTACTGCTGTGGTTTATAGACCAAACTGGACGTTGACTTGACACCATCACAGTTTAGTCAAGTCATCAGAATCTCAATGTTGGGCATCTTAATTGAAATGCAATAGCCAGATAATTAAGCAGAAATTAATATTAGCATTTTTATCATTTCAAATAGGGTGTTATGATCATGACCCCAAACAGCTTTGCTTATTATCCATTCTCAGTATGATCCTTGGGCAAAGAGTATCAGCATCACCTTGAAAATTGTTACTAATGTAAATTCTCCTTCCCTATCCCACACCTGCCAACTCAGAAAATAATTTTAATAAAACTCCAGTGATTCTGATGCATGCTGAAGTGTGGGAGCCTGCATTATTAGAGGTGGATAATAAATTAATGACACGTATGTGAAAGATAACTGCACAGTCTCAGAAGTTTTTCAACTAACACAATGAGCAAATTGAGGACTGCATCTCAGAGATTTAGTCTGAGGTACAAATGGCAAAGAGGTAATAAGAAGATAAACTGAAGAAAGAATAAGGCAATGAAGACTAAACAAGATTACTTGTGGTAGAAGGAAGAAAGGAAATGAAATAAAAAGAGTATTGATTTTCCTTTCTTCGTGTTTATATCCTGGAAGTTATCAGCTATATGTGAACCCCTCAAGTGAAGAGCCTTTTCATGGCCCACAGACACCCTACATTGGAGACTAGAAGTGATCTTGAGATGAGACACATTTGAAAGTTTGGTTATCTGACTCTGAGACTTTGAGTGTGTTATATGGCAGAGCTAGGTAGCCTTTGGAATATGTGTTTACTATGGGTTAAGGCCTTGAAGAAATTTCCAGAAGAATTAAATGCCTCTCATTAATTGAAACACAAGTATGACCCACAGGCTTGCAAGCTAGGCCAGGTTGTATTGAGCATTATTTGTTGCAGGTAAGGTAAAAGAGTTTTTGAACAAAGGCCCTTCCTAAGAATGTTAATTGCCCATAAGTAAGCCACAAAGTTCTTGGCAAGTATGTTAAATGTTTGAGTTTATTTTTTGTTTGTTTGTTTGTTTTTGCTGCTGTGACCAAAAAACCTGAAAAGAACAACTGGAACATGTAATCAATATAAAATTATAAATAACGTATTTTAAGTCCTTATTTTACACACTAAATTTTGGAGTTGATTTTTCACTGTATCACTTCTTACCTTGAACCAGCCGCCTGAGTTAGTGGTTTCCATATGAGACATCTCAGGTCTAACTACTATTGAGTGCTGAGTATTCATCCAGTATCAACTATGTTCAATGGTAGATAGATAATAAGACAATGGTTCCTACTCTCAAGCTTCTCTTAACATTCTTAAAGAAAATGATTTTTCAGGTTTTATAAGCTATTCCCTTCAAAAAGAAATCAGGTAACAAATTGTTGTTTACTTTTTTTTTTTTTTTTTTTTGGTGAGGGATTTCCCTCTTATTAGCAAAAGAGATGATCCCTGGACAATTAATATGGTATTGATTGATAAAAATTAAATTAAATTAAATTAAAAATGAAAGAAAAAGAAAGAAAGAAAACCCAGAAGAATAAAACAAGAAAAAAAGACCACCTATGTGATAGATTTCTACTGTCTAAAGGTTAAAATGCTGCAGGTTTGAGAAAAACTTGCAGAAGAGATTATGCTACACAGTTGGTACTCGGTTAATGAAGTGTGAAGACCTCTTCAGCACAGAAAATTGAAGAAGTATTGGTGTTAAAAGCATTCCTAGAGGCCTGACCAGAGGGATTCCTGCAGTGGTTAATTGCCAGGCTCCAGAGGAGAGTGAAACAGGTAGCTCAATTGGCTGCTAGAAAGATGGGCTACTGGCTTCTTGCCTTCAGAAATAATGTAAAAATGTTGTTGTTTTTTTTTAATAGGCAATCATAAGAGAAAAGAAAAAAAAATAAATCATGCAATTTCCCTGGGAATTTTTCAGTTCAGAAAGTTATTTATTTATTTTTTTTTCCTCTTTCATACATTTGATTCATGTGAGTTATGCTTTTCCATTTTTACCCCAAATACAAATTGCAGAATCACATCAGTTATACATTCACCATGTTTACATAATGCCATATTAGTGACTGTTGTATTCTGCTGTCTTTCCTATCCCCTACAATCCCCCCTCCTCTCCCCTCCCATCTTCCCTCTCTACCCCATCTGTTGTTGTTCCATTCTCTCCCTCCCCCCCCTTTCCCGTCACAACCTCATATATGTGATTCGTATAACGATGTGGTTTTCCTTCCGTTTCCATCAGAAAGTTATTAATTCAGATATAGAAGTCAGGACCTTTAAATCTGATAATACGCTCAGAACCAGGAGAGCATTGACTTTCCACCAACCTGTTAGTGGTGGTTGTGGTCTGATATCCAATCCAGCTCCACTTACAGATAGACATGCATTATCCTTAAGAAGCTGATTTCCATTCGTGGATTTGTTAATTCAATGGGTTTGTCGAATGTCTTTTGGAAGTTAGGCACTGTGCTATGTCATGAGGGGTCACAAATAAAGATACATACAAAAGTCTGAGAATGAGATATTGGTGACTGCTTCTTTTGGGCTTTAAGGCTCAATGGTATCCTCAAAGCTATCACAGAAGTGAAGTAGGAGGTAAGTCTTGAAGCATAAAGGGAAGAACAAAACCTTGGTGGAATGAGCAATCCTGGCACAGGAAGGAGCTGCTCTTCCCAGCTTTTCTCTCCCTGCATTCCTTATCAATAGGATGACTATGCATCCTGGTTTGCCTAGGACAATCCAATTTTACCTCTATCCTAATAGGAGTATCAAACTTACCATTTCTTTGACCTCATTTGACTAGTAAATTTGTGGTCACTCAATTTGTTGGGTACCTGATGTTTTGTTGAAAGATAAACTTTTGAGAGAGTATGAGGCTCTTTTGTTCAGCTGTGGGGAGGGCAGCTGACCAGGGCCTGCAGCAGGCCACTTCAGCTAGGGGCTCCACCTTGGCCATCCTGCTTTTTGCTTTCCTGGGCACCACTCCCTCAGCTGGCCTGTTGCAATGTGAGCATGACACTGATTTCTCCTAAACTCTTGGGTGCTGCTCTGAGCAGCCTCACCCTTTATACTGGAAAGCTGGAGGGCAGTGTGTGTGTGTGTGTGTGTGTGGTGGGGGACAGTAAAGAAAGTAGAGGAGGTACTAGAAGAAGAGGAAGAAGAATATGTGGTGGAAAAAAAATTCTTGTTGTCTAGTGGGTTGTAAGGGGCATAGTGGAGGGAATCTTAAAGTGGAAGAGTTTCTCTTATGAGAACAAGCCCGTGAGAACGAGAAGAGGACCTGGACTGCCCAGACCTCATAGCTGAGTTTCTACAGTAACAGAAAACAGCCCTTGAGACAGACAAATCAGAGGGAGGCAAGCTTAAAACTGATTCTGATTCTGAGGATAAAGGAGAAGTATCTAAAAAGCCCCGGGGGTTGGAGCCTGAGCAGATTATTGGAGCACCAGACTCCAGTAGAGAGCTCGTGTTCCTGATGAAATGGAAAAACTGAAGAGGCTGACCTGGTTCTTGGCAAGAAAGCCAATGTCAGAGGCTCACATGTTGTCAAATACTTCTATAAGGAAAGGCTGACGTGGGTGGCATTCCTACTCCTTGGAGGATGGTAACAAAAAAGATGACAAGAATTAACTGTCCTGTCACCTCTGACTGTGGGGTTAAGTGGGGAGAGAAAAAGTTCTATTTGTCTTGACACCATAAAGGTGACTTGAGAAATGTCCTTTGAAGAGACAGTCTGGTTTCTGTGCCCTGCAGAAATTCAAGTACTTTTAAGCTGATCCAAGCTGTATAGTTTGCACACCCATCTCAGGGTTGAAGGCAACCCATTCTGCACTTAATATTGAGAAAATAAAGAGACTTCTATGAAGGACAAATGTTTGCAGAATTGAGTGTGTGGGAAGGGAAAAAGATAATATCGATCTTCAAATAATATCTCCACAACCCACAGCCTTCTGCATTATTTCAGCATGCATGTGTGTAGTTTCGGTATTATTTGAGGTTTGAGGGATAGGGCAGGGAAGAAGGGAGATGAATAGGATCATTTTCATTAAAATTTGGGGCCTGAGTGGGAAAATGGTGAAATAATGGAAAGAGCAAGTAATTTATGATTTGGTTCTACACCCAGAATATTTTACCTTCTCCAAAAAGAAAAGAAAAAAAATTTCATTGGCACCATAGATGAGGACTGCGAGAGACTGTTTTTCAAAGCTGTGAATACCTGAAACCTACAAGCCAAGGGGTTCCCTGCCTGAATTAATGTTGTTCCCCACAAACGACTAAGCCAGTTCATAAGTTATCAAAGCTGCCATTTTGGAAATAGAAACTGACTGAGACGGGAAGGTCTCAATTAGAGAATATAAATGGGCAGATCATTCTATCTTAGAGGTTCTAATTCTTGAAATTAGATAAAAAGACCCTTTCTTTTACAATTATAAATTTATCAATAAAATCAGCTTATCCATCTAAGCTACTGGCTGAAGTACTGGGGTGAGGGGGAGTATAAGAGATGGAAGATTAGGGAAAGATCAGGGAAATTTTTAGAGCCCTTGCTTTTTTAACTTTGAACTCTGAGACCATTGGTGGAAGAATTAAGTCACTGACAGCATAAGTTTCATTAAATCAATTTAAGGGTTGAGTGGTTTCAAAAGCCCTGGTCTCAGGAGAGTAGCTTTCATATTGGGTAGTGGTTCACTTTAAACACATTTTTTAAAAGTTTTTTTGTTTTAAGGAAAAAAATCTTATGAGTTAACTGACACCCAAATGTGGTCTGAAATCCAAAAGTTCCTGATATCATCTAGACTTGCATCTGGAACTACATTGTAAAATCTTTCTAGGTATGTGTTAGGTTTCTTGAAACTTTTGTTTAAATGTAAACTTCATACACACTTTGATGTCTTATAAAACTATAGATTTATTAAAAAAAGATAAACTTTTGATAAACCTGTACATGAGGTCATGATCAACTGCTAACTGATAAATGTCACCTGAACTAATACCCATATAAAGCAGTTTTTTTTGATGCCCATATAAGGATAGGGTAGGTAGTATAGAAGTGATTATGTGTGTGCACTTATATGTTACCTATAAATATGTACATATGTTAAATCTTGTGGTTTTAAGTGTGATTAACAAAACACAAGACAGTTGGAGGAAGGAGTGCTATTTTATTGACAGTGATGAAGCAAGATATTTCTTAAAAAATTATGTGACAAGAAATCTAGAAGGCATGAATAAGCAAGCAAGAGGGTTATCTAAGAGGAAAGGGGCTTAGGTAGAGAAAATAGCCAGTGTAAAGACCATAGGAAGAAAGGAATCTTGGCATGTCTGATCAATAGCAAGGGTGGTAGGGAGGAGAAACGCAGGGAAGGGGTGATCATAGATGAGGCCAACACAATAGCAAAAGATCAGGTCATGGAGACCCTTGTAAGTCATGCGGAGCAAATTTGCATGTATTTTTGAGAGAGGATAATACACTGGAAGAATTTTGAACTATAGACTGGCTAAATCTGATGAGGATTTTAGAGGAATCATTCCAGCTGCTATAGGGAAAATGGATTGAAGTGAAAGGGGAATAGGAATGCTTAGAATGCCAAACAGTCTCTTATTTCATGCTTATTCACATGGAAATTCAGCTTAGAAGCATATGTCATTATTTTCTGTGATGGTATTGCTTCATTTTAGTATTTTCTTTGTTTAAAATAAGTGTTTGCCTATTCAGTACAATTTATTTCCTATCTCTTCAGAGATATAAACTGATGTATTATTACAACTTTCCATCCTCGTATTCTAGAGCCATTGTGCCTGAGTATAAGACTTAAATCCTTATGCTAGGGATTAAAAGGTATTCGATCATGAACTTTAGGTAATAAAATGCATCATTGTCTCTTGCAACCTCTCTCCATCATCTCTTTTTGAATTATCCGCTCTTCTAATACTTGCCCTTGAGGTTTCAATAGTCATCACTTTCTGCCATGGCACACCCCTATAATCTCAGCAGCTTGGGAGGCTGAGACAAGAGGATTGTGAGTTCAAAGCCAGCCCCAGCAATTGCAAGGCAGTAAGCAACTCAGTGAGACCCTGTCTCTAAATAAAAAATTTAAAAAATAAAATAAAAATAGGGCTGCAGATGTGGCTCCGTGGATGAGTACCCCTGAGTTCAATCCTGGGTATCTGCCCCACAAAAAATATCTATCCCTCTCTACATATTTCTACATGCAGGGCAACCCATATGCATTTATTCACCACAAACTACCACATACTCTAAATCTATCCCTGTCTTCACTTTCCTGTCATGTGGGTATCACTTTCATGGTCTGTCAAGAATTATAAAAATTCTGTAATAGTATCATACCTGCAAAGCTAACAAGTTGGCCTGACTCAGTTTCATGGATGCTTTTAGAAAATATAAGACTCCTTGATTAAAGACAAAAGACTTTAATATTCACTGTGCACCAAACAGTACAAAGTAATGGTCACGTCAGTTCCTTTGACCCTTAAACCACATGGAGATGATGCATAGTGGCCTAGCTGGATGTCTTCTATACAGTAGGCTTTTGATGAGGAATCTCAAGTTTAGGAAACTCCAGTACTTTATAATGGACAGTGAGCAACACTAGCCAAATTTTTCTTTGGTGGGACATATTAATCTGCTATATGAGACAGAAAGCAAACTTCTGCTCTGGAAGAAAGCACTATCTCTGTCTTTCAAGGTAGGTTGCTATACAAACATAGTTGAAAAAAATATGCAGAACAAAGGGCATTCAGTAACTTCACTGGTAACATATAGTGAAGCATAAAAGACCCATTAATAATTATTTTTTCACATGGTCTGAAAAGCCCAGATAAGTGTGATAATTGTGATAATACTATTGGCTTTGATGGATAATTATTAATGAATACCTGAGATATGTACATTTTAACAAAGGATTTCTAGATTCCTAATGGAATAGATCACAGTGAAATGAGTCTCCAATTCTGAACGTTGCATAGCTTAATAAGTACAAATTCTGAACTCTAGCATAGATTAAAAAGTGAAAATGATGAAGACAAAAAGCCCTTTGTCAATACAGTCTGATTTTGGAAATGAAAATGGTCACCACATCAGACCAAAACTACCAAGAAATCTTGCTTTCTGCTAAGGAACTCAATATATGAAAATATCCCACTGATATCCAAGAAGCAAAACAGCTTTCCTAAAGATATTCATATTAGATGTATGATAATTATGGCAATTAACTGGTACATACTTCAATAACAGGCTTCCCTAGTGTTGATATTCATAAGCATATTTTATTAGAAACCATGTCTTGATATATATTTATTCCCATGTATTCAAGTGTCAAGTTCTGTACCTACTGTAGTATGCTTCCTTTTATTTAGTATTTATGAATTTTATAGCATAATACAAACATTTTTCCAGTTTTCAAATAAATACTTTATTTCCTGCCAATAGTTGTTTTAAAGAAAATCAAAACTCAGTGGCAATAATTTCATGCTCTTAAAAAATTACTGGATAAAGGATATGTTTTACCAACTGGTTGATGTAAATTCTAGATGATATTATTATGGTGTCAACAAAAGGTGCAAATCAGCAACTAAATATCAAAGAAATTGAAAGGAGTCTTTTAGAATTCCAATCATGAGATTTATAATATTACCATATTTTCTAAATATTGACCTATCAAAAAGAGCAAAATTTGAATATATTCTCCTGTTTAATGTGTCATGTTTCAAAAATTAACTTTAGTTAGCATTTTTTGTTTCCTTCACATTCTAAGACATGCCATCAACAAACTGATAGTATTTTTAAGACCCTAAGGGGAATTAAAAGAAAATAGTTACCAAACTGTATTGCATATCCTTGCCATATGCTATGTATAATAAACAAATATTTTACACATTATCTCATTTAATCTTTCAAACATACCTGAAAATTATACCTAATTTCAGATTAAGAAGGTGGACTCAGAAACTTGCTGTTTTTTCCTAAATAAATCTTTGCTCATCTAGGGGATTGAGCCTGATCAAGCAACAATTCCTCCTCTGAATTACAAAGTCAGAAGTCAGGATTTTAAAATTAAAGACATTAAAACTCATGAGATTTATTGCTAACATCTTTTTCTTGAGCTTTCTCCTTTTTGTTACAGAAAAAAAAAGTGTATACACAAATTTTCAATTATATATAAAAATGAAGAGGGAAAATGTTGTTTTCCTTTTTATTCTTCCTTTGAATTCAGAGCAAAACGTGGCACTTCAGATTAAGGAATAAAATCTCCTCTCAGAGGTGATTGGTATTCTGCCTCTGGTACTCTAAATATAAAAATTTTAAAAAAAATAAGTGATTTTAATAGAGATTAGAAAGAGATTAGAAAACTTCTGGACAGTTTCTGTGGAAGAAAAAAATTCCTTACATTTAATTCCACATCAGAGAAATATAGAAAAATTAATGGAACTGAGTACTGTTGTACACCCCAGTTCATGACCATCTTGAATGGTTTGCAGAGTTGGAGGACTTTTATTTTTACCATGAAATAGTAGGATTCATTAGTTTCATACCAAAAAGAATCTGTTGTGATCAATGAATACAGATCCACATAAACTGTCATTACAAAGACATAGGAACAGAACAATACTAATAGATACATGTCAACTGAAGAAGGTCAACACAATGTCTCACTCCTTTAACACAGGAATGGAAATGAGCAATTAAATTGTTAAAGTCTTCCAGTGAGGGAGAGAAATAGTCTCTCTTAGCCAAAAAACTGGGACCTCTCACATCACTTCAGGTGAATTGTAAGAGCTCAGGTAGATGACAGAAAATCCTTGCTTAGGTATTTATCTGAGTAGACAGAATACACAATATTTGTAGAAGACCACGCTTAAATACATATTTGTGTGTTTTTTTAATGGTGAATCAGAGAAAAGAGACTAAAAGAGACCATGCCTCTCTCATGGGGAATTGAGCTGACAGAGTGGTTGACTATGATGGGGGAAGCAGTGGCATTTGGATGTTCAGCACTGTGAGAAACTTCCCCTCATGTCACAACATGTTGTCAGCACAAATCCATGTAAGTGTCCTCTATTGTTTTATCTTATTCTATTTTTCCACTCTGATTGCTAATCCTTATTTCTACTACCCTCTGTTTTTAGTTCGAGTGTCTTTATACAATAAATGCACTGTTTTGTTTTGAATGTTATTATTTCATCATTTCTTTTTTTACTTGTTGCTAGAGCTCTACTAAGGTGGCTCCATGCACAATTTGAGTGTCCACGTGTGGATTCTAACTGCTGCAGAGAATACCTTAGTATGTAGCGGTCACATTTTATTTATCACCTTCTCAAGGGAAGCACATCTCATTTAGATACAGTTTCCCACTATTATGTGTCTTTTTGTTTGTCTATTTGTTTGTAGTGTTGATGATCCAACAGGGCCTCAGACATGCTAGGCAAGCACTGTACCACACTCAACTATATCCCCTGCCCCAGTTCTCCACTACTATGATCTCAACCAGAATAAGTATCTTTATGTCCCTTATAATCTGTGAATGAATTGGTTTCATTATCCAGAAGTGCTACCTATAATGACATAGAATAAATGCACTTTTAATTCTGTTAAGAATCAACAGATTGGTTTTAAAATATCAGTTTCAAAAACTTGATTTGTGCTGGGCAAGGTGATATACACTCTTAATCACAGTGATTCAGCAGGCTTAGGCCAGAGGATCACAAGTTCAAGATCACCCTCTGAAAATTAGTAAGTAAATAAAAGTAAAAAGGTCTGGGAATGTCCTCAGGGGTAAAATACTTCTGGGTTCAACTCTCCATATACCCCCATTCCAACACACACAGAAAGTGATTTGTACTAGCTCGTTATAACCACAGAATGGTGTGAGAGTCCTCTCCTACAGTCTTAACAATTGTTATTTTTTATGATTCAAATGGGTGTGCATGTGGTCTCATTTCCATTATACTTTCTCATAACTTCCACTAAGCTTTAGCTTCTCCAGTTACTTGTTTTCCATGGTTTATCTCCATTCACAAAGTGTCTTTTTTGTCCTGTGACTGCGATGTTATGTGCCCTCTGGCTAATCATAGAGACCAGATTCGGTGTCAGATATGGTTCCATAGGGAAAACCACAAACTCAAAGAACAATTGCATTAAACAAGTCGTTCTTGACTGAAGATTTTCCTTAAGTCTAACCAGTCCTTTTTTCTTCTAAAGTTAGCAACAGGCATATATTTTTCTTATATATTTTTTCCAATACATTTTTCAGAGGTTTTCTTAAGTACCTTGAAAGAAATTACCTGGTTAAAGCCAGATGGACCTCTTCACTTAAATTGATATTCTTACATTCCTGGGCATCTTGCAGAGATTGAAGTAATGTGCCTTATCAGTAGGACAATGGGACCAGGTTCTAAGGATAGCAATTATTTGTTAATTTTTTCCACAAACATTAACTAAGTTCCTACCAGATGCTTGATGCTACTCTCAGCACTGGGGCTTGAGCTGTGATCGAGTAAAACTGGAATCTGCCTCCTTTGTTCTCTTGATTTTTTCAAAAGACTTCAAATCAGATTGAATCTGAGAGCAGGGTGAGAAATTAATTCTCAGAAAAGACACAAGTCCAATTTTGAAATAAACCATCAGCACATATATCATTCCACATTGGCAATCATTATGTCTGTCTGTGTCATTTCATTCTGATGAGATCTCCCATTGATGGTTTCACATCTCTAGAGGAATTTCCTCTCCCTACATCGATCCAACCAATCTGTGCCTCCAACTGTGTATTCCCTTACCAGCTTCTGGAATAGATTCAACTAGAAAAATCAAAATTTTCTCTCCCATTAACAAATGTGATCAATGTACTGTACCTGGGTATGTGTGGTCAGGGTCCAACAGTCTAGACACAATTATTGACACGAAAAGTTTCTGGAACTTAAGCTCCAATGGCAAGTAAATGCCTCTACTTTGACTAATAATATCTTCTATATTTCTCAATGACTAAAAGCAGGGCAAATAAAAGGTTGTAATTTTTTAAATCTATATAGATATAGACAGAATTTAAAGCTGGAAATTCTCAGAGGTTCTTCCAATTTTTCTCTCTTCTATAGGAGCTCATACCCTTAGTACTATCTATATATGATATTTTACTTACACAGTTTTTTAAAGAATCAAAAATATTTCACCCATTTCAAATGACACAGGGCAGAAAGGTACTTAAGCAAAGTACCTGAGTGAATTTTATTATTGTTTCCTCAAAATCTTTGACTCAAATGGAAAAAAAAAGGAATGAGCCTCTAGTAGAAGAGATCTCCACAGTCTTGTTCAATAATGTACTCAAAAGGGAAGAAAGGAATGCAGGAGCTCATCCCAGCAGCCTGTGTTTTCAATGCAATGCTAAGCAGCTTCTTCTAGTCACTGTATCTGATCAGGTATTTCCTCAATTACTATAAGTGGTATGGATATAAAATGGCAACTCCTGAATAAAGACACACAGAAAAACTGGCTTGAGATGCCCATTTGTTATGGGGCGGTGTGCAAATGGGATCTCTATTAGTTTCTCTTGTGAGTCATCTTAGGTTTGCTTGTCCATATTGCCCCAACCAACTTCTCAATTATGCTAATTCAAAATTCAAACCCTTTACAGATAGAAGGGGAAGAGGCAGTAAATCTTCTAACAATTTGGCAAAATACTGTAATCAACTCTAGGAAGTAACAAAATAGGATAAATTCTATCTGAGGAAAGTAGGAGATGGTCCTGTGGTCTTCTCCTCAGAAGTACACCACTGTACCAAACCAAAAGGTACTTCACGACAAGAGAGTCTTTTTAACATGTATTTACCGAATTGTGTCAATCGTTTTTACTAACTTTTCTTATATTTTGAAACACACCTGATGACATATAATATACATGTGAGTTATAAAGCAAAAATTCATATCAACATTTAAAATTGCCTAACTTGAGAACAAAAATAACATGCTAATTCAGTTACACTATTTTCTAGCTCAAAATGAAGAGAGTAGAGAGTATGTCATCAAAGTCATCTGAGCTATTTAATGAGTTACCTAAGAGTGAATCACATTGTCAATTTGGATTCTCCTATAGGCGATTATGTCTTTTCAGGCCTTTATTAAAATATTGTTTTTTTAAGTAACTGTAATAGTTATATTCACTATAAATCAAATGCTCTTGGTTTGAAAATCTTTTTAGACTAGGGATTCATCCTCAACAAAGGGCAGAAAACACATAATGATCATTTATTCAACAAGTATTTATAAAGTTCTTACCCATGTAGGCACCACAGTGCACATTAGGTAAAGACATTACTTCCATGAAGTATATTTCCTAATACTTTGGGGGGAGGCTCATTTGCAAATTATTAAAGGAAAAATAAAAAATATCACTTGAGCTTATGAAGAAATGCTATAAGATATTATGCTACAAAGTAAATAGGACTACCTTAGACCTGAAGAGAAAAACCTCTGCTAGAATTCTTTAACACAAGCGAAATCAGAGTAAGATCTGGTGGCAGATCTTCGGCAGAGTGTTCCAGGCAGAAAGAAAAACCTGAAAAGACTCTGATGCAGGAAGGAAGCTTTGTGTGATGAAGTCAACAAAAGATGGGCAGTATAACACTAGCAGTAAACTAAAATTGAATGATCACCTGAAATTGGATATTGAAGAGTGGTGTAAGAAGAGATAAGAAATAATTAGTATATGTCCAGGAGCAAGTCACTGAAGTCTGGGTACCTTTTATCAGTGTACATCAGCTTGCTCTGAGGTAGTGCTGCTTTTCTCTGCCTCTGCAGAAATTCCTGGCTGCAGAGCTGTTGTTCTCTGGGAACATTACCTTGGTTATCACTGCATTGTGAGTAGGAGGCAGTGTCATTGTGTCAGCCTTTATGAAAGAGAAATTATTACCAAAAGGCACAGAGTGCAGGGTCTGGGATATTCTTCCTTTAACCACCCAGCAGGATGGAGGCAAAGAGCCTGGGCTGTTTTCTTCACTGCTCAGGCTAGGATAAGACTCAACTCCAGAGTGGCCTTAGAAACATAGGCGTCCTAAAGAACCTTTGTCCTTTTCTGCACAGACCAGGACTCTGAGAGCACAAATTTCTGCAGAAATGAAGAATTTCAGGATACAGGACACATTTAAAGTGCAAGTAATCTTCCATTTTAGTTGCATTAGCCAAAATATTTGATGGCATTTGAGGAAGAAGGCAGGAAACAAACTGTGAGGACAAACAGCAAAGTGTTATGGAAAATGTCTGCAAGGATGGGATTCTGCAAGAAAGAGGTACAGGCAAACTTTTGTTGCATAAACCTTTCCTGTAATCTGTGCCTCATATAGATAGAACAACCCATCCTTCAAACAATATACAAAGTAGGATAAATCTCCAGAAGTGAAAATATATGTTCTTCACCTTTCCAGATACCCTTTATACTCAGTTTCCTGACAGTTATATTAAAAATAAACAGTTTGAAGAGAATGATTTCTTGAAAAGAAAGCATTTTCTGTGCTTGCCATCAGAATTTGCCTTTCTCTTTTTGTAGTTTTTCTAATAAAGAAATCATCCTGCTGGACCTCAAAGGATTGTGACTCAGGCCAAGGCACAAACAATGCCAGAATCCATAGAAGCTGGAGAGAGCTTTGCTTGGATCTCTTTCACAGCATGAAGGCTGAGCCTAAATCTCAAGGAGCTAAAAAAAGGGTTACCCAAAGCAAAAGATATTCTTGGTTACCAAAGAGACCTGGTTGAAAAATACACAAGCTGTCTCCCCATACACACGGCCTTTGTTCCTTTGTATTCGTCTTCTCTTCTCAGAGACACTCAACCTAAAGTAAAGCACATCTATTGAAGTCATCAAAGTGGAGCTATCCAGTGTTTCCTAAAGTAATTGTTTTTCATTTGACACAAAAACCTTATAAATTATAAAAGGTACATGGAGTTCAGAGTTATTATTCAGTATGTCTATAGCTCTCAAGAGTTAGAAAGTACTTTATAATTGCTTTTTGTTAATTATGATATTAAATTTTAAAATAAAAGAACAAAGGTAAAATTACCTGAATTATTTAAATAATACCATCATACCGAAATTGTAAACTTTTCACACCATTTTAACATTTAGGAGAATGGTAATTACCTAGAAATTTGTAATGTTAAGGCTCAAATCTGGAGATCAAATCAGATGAATATTAACTTTTTGAACATCAAGATTCTACAAGCTACAAGCTGCTTAAATTCCAATCCTGATTATATTTATAACTTAATTCCATTTGAATTGGAAATGCTGTGAGAAGTAGTAAAAAATAAATTCGATTAATTTTCCTCTTATTGTAGATTCCCAATAAAGTCCTTCAGAAGAAGTAGCAAAGCAACTTAACACACATGCAAGAAGACAGACAGAAACTGCATGGTTCTTAATTCTGCCTGAAAGAGAACAAATAGGAAGAAAACTTCCAAACCCAAAGAGCCACATATAATGATAGTAAGTGACAAGGAGGAGATACAAATGTTGGAGAAAAACAGAATACTGACTAATTTTATAATGATCATCAAGGGAAATTGATAAATAAAACTGAAAAAAATCTACAAGTATCATAAGGGTACTACCATAAAGGTTCTCAATGAAACAAAAATACAGTTATTCTTTTTTAATTAATCTACTTAATTCAAACAATACTCATGGTAGCGGTTGGGTGGGGAAGATAAATTGGTGGAAATATAGATAAAACATTTATAATTATTGAAGCAGAATTATTAATTCTTGGCAATCCCATACCATTCTATCTTTTCTAATTTTTTAAGAGAGAATTTTATGATATTTATTTTTTTAGTTTTTGGTGGACACAACATCTTTATTTTATTTTTATGTGGTGCTGAGGATCAAACCCAGGGACCCGCACATGCCAGGCAAGCGAGTTACCACTTGAGCCACATCCCCAGCCCTACAGTTATTCTTTTAAAAGGAAAAACAACTATAGATCCAAAAATACAGTAGAAAATTTAATATATAAAACTGTACTTGAAAGTTCAGTAGAATACCTTGGGCTATTTATCTTAAAAATAAGAAAGGCATACATACACATATATTCTAATATATATGTTACATATGTTAATATTTAAAAATAAAAGAATAAACCTCAACACTTGTCCTAAAGGTTATCTCTAAGGGATACAATATATATAATGTGGCTAAAGGTTTTCTCTAAGGGATACAATATATATAATGTGGGATAAAATTAATGACATATAAAATGAAAGAAAATTTAGGGTAATATTAACCAATCTCAATATGTGTATAACTTATTTGTATATTTATTGAAACAAAAAGGAAAATACTTTGTATGAAAAAACTGAACACTAAAATTAAGAAAATATTAATTTTTTAGTATGATACTTGTTTTGTGATCATATTAAAATAGTTCAGTACCTATATTTTAAAGTTGCATATGCAAATATTTAAGAACTAATTAATATACTTAATTCAAACAATACGCATTGTGGAGGTTGGGTGGGGAAGATAAATTGGTGAAAATATAGATAAAAACATTTATAATTATTGAAGCAGAATTATTGATTCTTGGCAATCCCATACTATTCTATATTTTCTAATTTTCATGTTTGCTGTTTTTCATTGAAAAGATTAAAAAAACAATGAGCTAAAAAATGCAAGCGAAGGGATGAGGTGCACTTTTTAAATTATTCAGAGCTAACTACATTACATAGTGTATCAAAACATGTGGGCTAATGTGAATGATGAAGCCAATTTACCTACTGAAAGTCAATTTTTCAAGAAACAGAAAATGACAATGTAGATTATGATATTCAGGCTCTGGGATATTAAATAGGTAGAAAGTTCTTGAAATAAATAATTTCTTTCATGAAATTTTCATGCCTGGCATACTTTCTGACTGTGGCATCAGCACAATGACAGCTCCATATTAAGCACTCAGTAAATATTTGTTAAATTATAATTAGATCCCAAAGCAAACAAAATCAAAATCCTAACAAAAAATAATTTGATAAACCTAAAGGGGGTTAATCATAATCATAATTTTACTCTCTGTATAGTATTATAAGCAATGCAGATTCTAGCAGGCTGTTTGCAAATGGAGTGAAGATGCAGAAATAGAGGCCTAAAGTGTATTAAGAGGTTGTGTCACAGCATTTCAGACATTCATTGTATTACCTATCTCACTATCACTTACAAATTACAGGGCTCAACTTCTGTGGCTAAGAAGCTCAAATTTCTCACATATACGTAAGCACAGAAATTACAAGAAAACTGGAAAGATAAAAAGTCACATTAGAGATCAAATGTATATTTATTCACAAGATTAAAATTCTCAAAAGAATAACTATATTTAATTTCAAGTTTTCCTCAAATTTCATTATTCATGCATTTATATATATGAACAATAGTTCATATGAATGTATTGCTTTATGTATGAAAGTGTGCCAATGTTAGAAATCCAATAATTAGTTTAAAAATGCTTTATTTTTAATAGATTAAACTGAAATAGAAAGGCCTAATAAGCAAATAATTAGAAAGCAATGTAGTAAATTGTAAAGGGAAAAAAGGAATCTCATTCAGAGATGAATTGAAAATATGCAGGTTTTCCGGGTATAGAAATATAATTAGGAAAAGGTCTAGGGTGGAGATAAGGGTGGTTAGAGATGAAGAGAGGATAACAATATACAATACATATTCTACAGTGCATAAAAGATGTAATCTCATCCAATCCAATCTACAGAACTATTTGATGTTTGAGATTTAAATAATTTCTAATAAATGGCAAATTCTCTGTGAGAACAAAGACAGCTGACTTTGCGCACCATTATAGCCTCAGCCTCAATGGTATTAGAGTTTTTCCTTATGGAATTATATCCTTTAGTATAGAGCCAATGAAATTTAAGCATTTCAAAACGGCTTTGGAACATCGACAGACAATTTTAGGAATTTCCAAATGCTAGCAGCTGCAAACAAGCAGCTGACACTAAGGAGATTGACTCCGGAGCCACCCAGGCAAGGCCTGTCTCTGCAGAGCCCTCGCCTCCTCCCAAAACAGTTACTCCAGGAGAAATGCATGCATGAATCCATGCACTCATTCAACAAGTAGGCTCAATGACTGTATATAATAGTCACTGGCATTCTGCTAAACATTGGAAATGTAGAAACAGACATCCCCACACATGTGCACACATAAGCCTGCCTTCATAGAGTATATATTCAAATAAGTAGAGGGAGATTATTAGTAAAGCATATAAAATCTCAGCTGCTGGTAAGTGCTTATAGGAGAAAGGGTTAGGAAAGGGATGGTGAACAATGGCCTCAGTCCATTGAACTGCCTTAGGAGGAGCATCTTTATAAAGGGAAAGAGAGTCTGGAAGTCCTTCACATTTTGAATACTGACGTAAACAAAAATTAAGGGCATGAGATTAGAACTGTTGGTTCAAAGCAGTTAGTGATAGGCTGAGATGATTTTCTTTTGCAGGAAAAGGAGAAGGTGGAGGGACATAGTTGCTTAGACAAGGCAGTACTTCTTCCCAGTGTTGAGGCAAGAGAAACAATTTTACCTAGAGCTCTGACAGGTCCCCGGCCACATTTTGACTCCTTTCATGCTGATTTGAAGAAGTGTGTGAGCTGGTAGTCTCCAGATTCTTGTCTACTTAATTATTGTAGAACTCAATATTCTAATCATATGTCCTTCCTTAAATTATTTTGACTTATCTATGTACCTGATGAAAAGGTTTTTACAAGAACTATTTTGAGATATACTAATATGGACCATTATCTTTCAAACCAATGAAAAAATTATGTTGACTGGCAGCTCACAGCCCCAATTTTGTTTTTATCATTCCAAATTCCAGTTGGTTAATTAGCTTATACCTATGGTACCTTATGATTCTCTAATATTGCCTTGTAAGTTGTAAAGCAAATATAACATTTTTATTGAAAAGAGACACAGAAAACTGCCTTGGGCAAATGAGTCAATTCTGATTAAAGATGAAGCAAAAACCTTGGTAGGTTCCAGGGGTGCCAGGTTCCTAGGGGATGGCAACTCTTTTGTGGCAACTATCGAAACCAAATCAGTAACAACTCAGAATATGTTTATGATCCTTTTAACACTTTGCCAAGTAAACAAAAAAATGGAATTGATAAAAATAAATCTCAGATTAAATTAAGTAATAAACATCCATTTCCAATAAAAACAAATGCTGATAAAGCAGAGTGGCTCCCTGAAACCAATAGTATGGATTGGAAGACAAAGTTTCACAGTGTGGTCCATTTAGCAGCATTGCAAGACAACTATCTGAGATGTGCTTGTGAAAAAGAAGAATGTGGCTCACATTCTGTACTTGTCTTCACCCTCCTAAGGCAGTACATGATTAGGTGCAAAATGAGAGGTACAAGCAACTAAAGCTTCAGCCTACATACAAAGAAAAACCCTTTGAATTTATCATGTCCAGGGTAGGTTTAGGAAACCTGAGAATTTTAAAGAAGGATAGGTGGAGAAAAATATAGGATTTTAAATAAGGTAGAAAAACATGAAGGGGGGAAAAAAAAAAGGTTAAAAAGTGGGCTTTTCCGATCTATTGTTTTTTTAAGTTAGGATGGTGATTGGAGGGATTGTAGCAAGAAAACAGTGGACGGACAGGTATGAAGCACTAGATTTATGTGAGGTAACCTCAGGATTCTTAGTGACTTTAACAACTTAGAAGGAACATCCCACCCCTAAAATAAAGTTCCTTCTTTCTCGTTTTCATCTTGTTCTTGTATATTGATGTATTTCTCTTAGCTTTTTGTTTTGTTTGTTTTTTTTTGCAACACAATCAAATCAAGCATCTGGTGAACACTAGGCACAATGTCCTTACCACGTTTTGAAAAACCAATAGCTTTCCATGTTTTTGAAATTTGAAATACAGCCAGAGGAAAGTGCCATTCTCTCAGAATTTGTTAGCAGGCCACATTAGTCCTTCAGGAGCTTCAGGGCTGCCCTGCCTGTGAAGCATTCCAAGGCCATTTCTTTTTTCCTACAATGTTCTTGTGAAAAGAAGAATGATTTCAGTGAACATCATGAAAGCAGTATTTTGTATTCTTTGTGAGATCACAGAGAATTCTAATTTCTTTTGGTAATTAGAAGATATATTTATTAAAAATTGAAAAAGACATGCCTGGTTAACTTACTGAGCAAACAGTGTTTAAACCGGTCTTCATGAAAAACAAAAAATATAATATTAATATGAGTTATTTCTATGTTGTAGGACTTGAAGTCAAAACTCTTGTATATATGGAGCAAGCCTTAAAGAGACTTGCACAAGGACACCAGGAATAATGAGAGACAGGGGCAGAATCCAAATATATATAATCTTAGTACACATCTAGAATCCCTCCCCATTAAATGGCTTCCTGCCCATTAATAGTTCTTATGTGAATTGGAAAGTTTCTAATTCCCTTAATTTTTCCCTTATTATTTTTGCTTTCTGTGTTCTCCTGTCAAGTGATATTAATGTCCACTTATTAGAGATAATTGAATGGAATCTAAGAATCAGTCACCATAAAAGGTTATGGAAACAAGTGCCTGAGTAAATGCAAAGTTTTTGTTTTTTTTGTTTTTTGTTTTTTTTTTTTTAGGAGGAACCAGTGTGGAGAAAGATGGCTCCTTCTTTGGGACCTGAGCACTAGGACAGGATGAGTCTTTGAGACTTCTACCTGCTACAGACTGAGGCAAATATTAGGATGATGCTTTTGATGTTGGATCAGTACTACATCTAAGTTGGAGACAAGGACCACAGGAAAAGCTATTAATGAATCCTGCCTTCAGTCACTAGCCTCCTGCATGGGTCATAGCAGGGAATCAAAAAATTTCATTACTTAAAAGAATATTAGTCCCAAACAAATGATTTTTTTTCTTCTCCCCCTTGCCAAATAGGCAATATAAGAAATAATACACTTCAATTAAAAAGAAAAAAAAAAGACTTGGCGCTATTCCATACTCCCGATGCAAGAAATTTCAGATGTAATCTTAGAATAATCAGAAGCAGAGATAATGTGAAAAACTTATAAAAGAATTTATAAGAATTTATATTATTCATTTATTTATGTCTAGTAGATTTGATGTTCAAATATGAAATTAAATAAAGAAACTATAGAGAGATGAAGAAAGATTCTTGATTCTTGCCACAAATTAATATTTATTGAGGACTTCCTGAAGGCCTGTGGTTATAGTTTATATCATAGAAGAATGCAGTTTCTTTCAATAGACCCATTGACTACTGATTGAAAAGAATCAAAGTTTCATACCTAAAAAATAACATTTATCAAGAATGATATTTTCATTGCTTCCATATTTTTTATTTTGGTCATTTGAAAATTGTGGAGTCTAACTTCTGAGTAAGTCATATACCATAAATAACATATTGTCCTTTCCCCTATTTCTTCATAGCCTTTTAGTTTCCTATATTTATCAAGTTAATACTACTTAGTAACATTTAAAGCAATGAGTCCTCTGTCCCTAAGTTACATGCTAGTGTATATAAACCTCTGGAGGATTTTGATTCATGGGTACACTTAATAAATTAGATGCATAAGCAACTTATGTTAACTCTGTTCTGTGGCTTGGGTCTTTGTATGATTGTCTGTGTTGTTACCACACTGTGATGAATCTGTCCACTGTGCCAGATAGATAATGAAAAAATTTAATATCCTGATGACCCTTTTTTTGTTCTCCTTTCTCAAGGTTTTCCTTTGAACATTAATAGAGCTATAAACAAGACTGTAGTCTTTAATAAGTATTTCTTTAAGCCCAAAATCCCATTAAGCTGAGTAACTCTCTTTTTCCACAGAGACACCCTAAATACACTAAAAATTTAAAAATATTGTTAGTAAATTCATCTGAATGATCACAAAGTTCTAAGACTGGTCACTTGTAGATTGAATAGACACAATTTGCATGGCAATGGCCGAGGGGCCAGCAAACATCTGATGAATCCATCAGTAACTTCCATAGTTTGCTGTCAGTTGTCTGACATTCAACCAGGGGGACTTCTTTTTCAATTTGTTTCTTTGTAGTATTAAAAGTTTTAAAAATTAGGGCATGTATGCATCACAATGTTAATTAGAGATGTTTTCCTCAAAGCATGTTTAGATTCAGGGAACCATAAAATGAAAATGAAAGGAAAGATCATTGGGGAGGTGAATACTTGAAATGAGTGGAAAGAGAGTCTCCAAGGGGCTCAGCTGTAGTGCACACCAAATGCAAACATTGGTTAATTCAAAGATATGCTCAGAGTTAACCAAATTATACCAAAAGTAGAATAAATCCTGAGCAGTAACATTATATTAATATACTGGTTATTAATCTCCATGATGTGAATTACTTGATCATAATTCTCGGATTTAATAATCTTCCAAAAGTTTACTCATCTATTCAACATACATTTACTGTCATTAATCAATGACCTAAATGTAGGGATTATAGCTGTGAGCAAAATGGACCTAAAATCACTCAGAATTCACATTCTACTTTAATATTTGATTTTTTTCTTAGTTTAATCTCACTGAGCTATTTTTTTTTTTAAATTTAGTTCTAGCATAGATATCTAAAAGCCATGGGGCAGTTTTGCTTATGGATGACAAGTGCAGTATTTTGCCAGCAGTGAAATAAATCTTTTTTCATCTAAAATTGTGTTTTTCCCCTGAATGAACATATTAATTTCTTTGTACCAGGGCATTTGCTTCTCTTGTTAAGACAGTACAGCCCACTCTCTCTGCATGAAGTTACTTCCCAAAATAAACATTTAATAACTTAAACCAAAGAATAGTTTCATACCAGACTACACAAAGTTAAACAAAAACATTGAAGTTGCCAAAATCACAGCTTCACTGTCAGAGGATTTCCTGGAACTTAGGGTTGAATCCACAAAATAGACCTACAAACTTGGTTCCATCCACAGAAATATAGATTAAATGCCAGGCAGGCAGGTATTCTTATTTAGGGTAGTCAAGGGGCAGGGGACAAGTTTCAGGTACAATTCGCCATTACTGGGCATATACCTTCTTGCATGTCAGAGGGAACATTTTCCTATTCTCCTATTGTCAGTTTTGGATCATCATTCTACCCATAGGAGATTGTAGAACTGAACATTCTAATATCTTTCCCTTGTGTATTCATTTACATGCCATGCTAATTGAATATGAAAAACCTGATACGTACTATCACATTGTCCCAGATGATGTCATAACGTTTTTTTTAAAGAAGTGGAAACCATGGGCAATAGTACACACCTATAGTCCCAGTAACTTGGGAAGCTAAAGCAGGAGGATCATATGTTCTCAGTCAGACTGGACAACTCAGTGAAACTCTGTGCCAAAATACAATAAAAAGGGGTGAGGGCATATGGCAGTGGTAGAACACCCTTGGGTTCAATCTTCAGTACTACAAAGAAAAGAATAAAGAGAATAGAAGTAGGCCTGTGCTTATCTCTTGGCACTATGTAACATTAATTTCAAATATACTTAATATACATAAAGGACTATGGATTCCTAAATTCCCATCAAGGGAGAGTATATAAAATGTATGCATATGAGTTCAATGGCAAGAATCTACTTTCTACAAGAATTGGTAAGAGCAGGTGGGACAACAGTCTGGGAACTATCACAATGGCAGAAGGCTAGGGAGAGAAAGGCTTGCTCCATCTATGGTCTTGGCAACAGAAATAATGCAAGATCCTCCTGGCTCTTGGAACTCAAGATATAAAGGAAGAGCAGAACAAGTTAGATTCAGAGATCAGTTTGGAACTATCTTTGAGGAGTGATGATTCTGGGTCTAGATCTTGAGGAAGCCTTCATGTCTAAGCAAAATATTCTTAGAGGCTAGAAGAAAGGTGAGTAATAAGGAAAAATTATAAATTTAACAAATGGAGTTAACTATAAAATGTCTCCAAATTAAACCAAATTTAAAATCCCTCTTACCCCATTAAAATAACTATGAGATGCAAATGGATATGCTCAGCCAGATACAGGGAATCTGGTAAGGAGTGATGGGTGAAAAGAAGGGAAAATCTCAAGATCACATAGAGACGCTGCTACTCAGCCAGCAATAGAGGCCTCATGAGGATGTCATATCCTAATAAGAGTCAGAAATCTAGGTTTTTACCTTCATTAAAGTATGGCATTAGACAAATTTTAATATTGGCAGCTAAACCTCACCTTTTTAAAAATCTATATAGTGGGACTATCAGTGGCTTCAGAATGAAGTACTAGAATCATCATAGGTCTAAGAATAATTTTTTTTAAATTTATGGTCTACCAGCCAGTTGGGAAGAAAATCAATTATAACTTTGCTTGCTCTTTTCTTTCAGATAGAATTTAACTAATTGACTTTATTGGTTTTGTAATTAACAAAAATGCATAAAACACTAATTTCAAATGTACTTTGTACTTGTCATATGACAAATTGTTAAGTAGGAGGTAGGAGTGGGACAGTAAGCAGAAAAGGCAGATTACAGATAAACTTGAAAAGTGAAAAGGGAGATAGAAGGAGAAAGTTAAAAAGCCGAAGAGGAAAATGGCGCTAAAAATGAACATATAAAGGAAAAGAAAAGCAACTCATAAAGTGGAAAAGCACATAGAAAAGGTAAAGAAATTTTTAGTCAATATTAGTAATTTCACTACTGTGAACTTCATTTATACACTCACTAACTAATTAAATTAATAAACAAATTTTGAGTGTTTGGGGATGCGTGGTACGTCAGACAGACATGAAACATAAAAAAAAAAAAAAAAAAAAAAAAAAGGACCATGAGGTTTTGGAGATTACATTCTAGGGGGAAAAAAGAAGATGTGCAGATAAATAAACATATGATACCAGCTTGTATATTATGTAATGCATACACACAGTATTTATATGTCAATTGGCATATGTTATGGAAGAAAAATGCCAAGGCAGGATAGGAAGAGGTCATAGTTAAAGGATTGTTTCATTGGGTAGCTGGTTAGAAAAGATCTCTGATAAATTAACATTTTAATAAAACCTTAAGTAGGTAAAAGAGTTGGGCAAGAATTTAACATTGTCTTATTCACCATCAATTCCTCATTGCTTGGCACACTGACACAAACGATGTACTCTGGAAGAAAGCATCAAAAGAGCTTTTCATGTTAGATATTACCTCTCGATAATCAGACCAGGGACATTGCAATGTCACCTCAAAACCTATGTGACTTTTAGACTTTTGTGCTAATGAGGCTACGACTTTGATATCCAAATACCACAAAATTGGTATCTAGAACAACAGAAGTAGGTTTTCTTAAAGTTCTGGTGGCTATAAGTCCAAGATGAAGATCACATCAGGCTTGGCTTCTAGTGAAGCTTCTCCTCCTGGTTTGTGTAGAACCATTTTCTCATTCTGTCCCTACATGGTCTTGCCCCTGTATGTGTGCAAAGAGGAAGAGAGGTCTTTGCTTCTCTTATGAGTTTGCCAGTCTTGTTGATTGGGCTCAATTCTCATGACCTCATTTAACCTTAATCAGTTTCCTCAAGGAAATTCCATCTTGGAATACAGTCACATTGGTGATCAGGACTTCAATATATGAACTGAAAAGGAGCACCATTCCATTCCTAATACTCTATCCTCTGGCTCCCCCAAAGTCTGGTCCTTCTAACATGGAAAACATATTCACCCCATCTCAACAGCCCCCCAATTCTTAACTAATTCAATCATCAATTCCAAGTCTAAAGTCTCATTTAAATATCATCTAAATCAGGTATGAGTGAGACTTTAGCTATGATTCATCCTGAGGCAGGACTCCTTAGCTGTGAACCTAGAAAAACAAACAAGTTATGTTCTTCCAAAATGTGAAAATGGGACAGGTATAGGATAAACATTCTCCCACGAAAAGGAAGAAATTAGCAGTAAGAAAGGCATGAAAGATCCTAATCAAGAACAAAACCTTGAAAGGAAGCTTTTATTAACTATTAGGACTCAAGAATCATCCTCTTTGTCTCTATGGTCTCCAGGTCCAGTGAGGTGGCAGCCTCATTCCCAGACCTCTAGGCTGCAGTCTTGCCCTCTCAGCCCTGAGCAGTGGCCTTGTTCCTAAGTCACTGGGTAGGGGCATCCTGGCATACAAACATCAAGAACAGTGTCCTATCTTATGAAACTTGAGGAGAAAATAGTCTTTTTTTAATGGAAAAAGGACATTTGGAGCCTGATGGCTCTACTGTTCATTCCTATAGAATCTCAGAAGTTTAAAAGTCTTCCTTTTCTTCATTCCTTTTCTTTTGATTCAGACTGTCAGTGTCTTGGCTGACATAATCCCATCTCTTTTCCTGTTTCTCTGGGGTAGTTTATTAATCTCTTTATGGAGCAATGAGCCACACTCTTGATGTGCTATCCAGAATATACCTTCTGTCATTTTTTTTTTTGTAATATGAGCAGACTGAGAATTTTCCAAATCAAGTTGTAGTTCCATTTTACCCAACAAATCTTTCAATTTATCTCTCTCCTTTTCCTTTTTACTATAGGCAATAAGAAATCAGAACACTTTATTTACACCTCTATAATGCAAGTTATACCTTCCACAAAACACTGGAAAAGAGTTTATTCAAGTTCTTTGCCATATTATTAAAATAATATTCTTCCCTGCAGTTTTTAATTGCATGCTCTTCATTTCTATCTGAGACTTCACCAAAATCACTGATAGTCTTAATGTGTACCTATAATCCTTTCGAGATGCTTTAAGCTTTTTCTAACATGTACCAGAAAATTCTTCAGGCTTTTCCCATCACCTATTTTTCAAGACTCTACAACAAATACCACAATTTTAGGTATTTGTTGTAGCAGCAACCAACTTCATTATACTGATATTTATGAGCTGATTTGGTTACCATAACACAATACCACAGAATAGTGACCAAAACAAAAGAAATTTAGTTTATCATAATTTACGGAGGCCAGAAGTTCAAAATAAAGGTACTTTTAGAATTAGTTTCTGCTAAGGCCTCTTTTGATTTTAGATGTCCACCTTCTAATTATATCCTTACATAGCCTTTCCTCTGTGCACACCTGGAGAGAAAGAAATTTATAGCCCCATCCTCAGGACTTCATGTATTCTTAATTGGCTCCCTGAATGGGGGCTAAGACTTTAACATATGAATTTGGGGGGGAACACACATCAGTCCATAACACTTAGGGTAACCTGGAAGATTGACTAGGGATTTTTAATTGCAAGAAATAAAACCTGACCATGACCAACTTCAAGTACCAGAATACAGGCACAGAATGTGAATAACAAACCCGCTTTTGCTTGAGGCTGGTCTCCTCTGCGGTTGGTTAGTGTATAACCTTTGTGATCATAATCCAGCCCCTCAGAGAACTGAAAAGAATGATTAAAAAGCCAGACTTTGGAAGGTTGAAAATTCGGAGATGCTCCAGAGACTTAAAAAACAGAGACTGATAGAGAGTGTCTTCAAGGTTGCTACCCTCAGGGCGAATGAACCCTGGCCATTTTCAGTTTTTGTGTTTCTTTAGTCATGATAAAAATTTGGGGGAAAGTTTGATTTCTCGGGGTCATGAACAAATCTTTGTAAAGAGAGGTCAGGAAACTTGATGGACAGCCCTGCTGAGTCTTTCATAAGTGGATCTGGGATGGTGTCCAAGGATAAAGGTGTTCTTAACAAAAAGAGAAGAAATGGACTCTGGGAAGGCAAAATTATAAAAGATTAAAATTTGAGCAGAAAAGAAAATGAGCCCAGGAAGCCTAATGATTAATATCCCCACTCTACAAGTCTGCTGTAGCTCTGGGACTTTGTATGAGTTATTTAGCTAGTCTGAACCTCAAAATCTAATGGAAAAAGATTGTATAATTATCCCATAGAATGTTTATTTTATATATAAAAAAAGAGCAGTACCTGTCATTCTGTAATATTAGATAAGCATTACCTAATATTATGCTTTGTGGAACTACAGGTCCTCATTCATGAGTTAATGTGTAAGTTCTACTGTTGAAAATATTGGCCGTTTCGATTATTTTATCATATGATTGGTATTAAACAAGTCATTCCACCGAAGAATTCATTCTCTCTCTCTCTCTCTCTCTCTCTCTCTCTCTCTCTCTTTCTCTCTCTCTCTCTCTCTCTCACACACACACACACACACACACACACAGAGCACAGGTAGGTCTCATAAGATTCTTCCTAGTATGTTATTGGCAAATATACTATACTTATAAAATTGATTTTGATAAAACCATGGTTGTGAAGATTCAAACTTGCTCAAAGTCTAGTAGAGATTGAAGTAAAAATAAACTTCAGTATTTAATAGGATAGGAAAAGGCAGCTACAGAGTGAAAAATAATTAGTAATTATTGCTCAATAATTAGTAATTGTTGTATAAGATTATTTTATTCAACATCAGGTAAAGGGAATAATAACCAAGTATGCATAATTTTTACATGATTCAAAATTGGAAGACATTATAAATGTTGAAAAAGTCTAGCAACCAGTAGCAGTGAAGTCATAGTGGAAAAAAAACAAAAATAAAATGAAGTTCAACTATATAGAAACAAAATAGCATGCTGAAGTGAAATTAAATTGAGACAGTAAAGTCCTAAATTATAACACTTATTACAATGCACTTTGCAAAAAATTGTTTACATAACCATTTCCACTGCTCAGGTGAAAGCACCATGATACATTAACTCACTTAATTAAAAACTACTGAGTGCATAATCTGCCCCAGGCACAGTGTTAGTCAGTGAGATGCATCAATGAACAAGTTCACGTTCTAGCTAGTGAGTGCACAGATTCAAGGAGATCCATTTTTGTATCCCCAGTATCTAACATTCAATCCTGGCACATGAAGAAAGAAACGAACCATCAACCGTTTTTTTCAGAGTTAAATAAATAGAAGAATGTGGCTAAGCATATATCTCTAAAAGGAAAAAATAGTAATAGCATGTGTTTAATGTGATGAAAGGCTTTCCAGACACTGCTTTCCATGCTTGACCTGCATTCTCAATGAATCCTCAAACAGATGATGGGACCGCCCCACCAAGCTATAGTTGAGGAAACTGAATAGGAAAGTGAAATGACTCTTTCAAGAGAAAATAGATAAAGCCTGGCATGGTGGTGCATATCTGTAATCCCATCAGCTTGGGAGACTGAGGTAGGAGGATCTCAAGTTCAAAGCCAGCCTCAACAAAAGCAAGGTGCTAAGCCACTCAGTGAAACCCTGTAGCTAAATAAAATACAAAATAGGCCTGGGGATGTGGCTCGGTGGTTGAGTGCCCCTGAGTTCAATACCTGGTACCAAAAGAAAAAAAAAAAAAGAGTATACAGATAGTAAACATTGTATGTAATATTTAAATGTTTCTGTCTAATTTAGTACTTCAATGCTGAGAGCCATTAGCCAAGTAGGTATGATAATTTCCTTGCCAGCGTACCCCATGTTGCTTAGTGGAAGGACTCCTGGAAATAGGACTTGCCTTAGACATTTTGCAGTGACATTGCATGTAAGGTGACCTTGCTCAAGGACCAGGGTGGATCAGGGTTTAAGGCTCTCCTTGGATTTAGGGCGTTCCTGGTTTAGGACAATCTGGGTTTAGGGCGGTTCCAGGTTTAATATTATTCCTGCTGGGAATAGGGCGTATCCTGCTGTCTGAGTTCCCCTTGAGTTCTCCCGGGATTCAGAGAGTTTTGGGGAGGCAGAGGAGGTGGATTTGGGCAGAGAACGTGGATTTCCCCAGAACATGTTTGTAGAGGGCCCGTGTGAGTTTGGGAATAAAGAATTGCTGTTTGAATCTACAAAGCTGTGAGTGGCTCGTGGTTTTGTGCCCAGCCAGACTGCGGCATTTCAAATTCTTAAAGATATTTTTAATTTTTAGGAAATGAAATATCTAAGCAAAAGAAATTTTTGTAATTGCCATCTCTACTCTAGCTTCCCTAGTGCATTTTCCTAATCTTGTTTTACACCAAAAAGAGAGTTTTTCACCCTCTGAGAGAAATTTGTTTTACCTTCCTGTGATTTGTTCACATCTATTTGTGACATACAAAAACTACTTCAAAGAGGTTGTGAAACTCCTCCTAATGTGTATATTAAAGAATGTGAATACTACTTTCTAAAATACTCCAGAAATGCTGAAGGGAACAAACAAGAATAGACCTCAGGAAAATAGTCTGAAATCAATGAGCAGAGTTTCTCCAAAAATCAATATCACCAAAGGAGACAAGTGGCTGAAAACTAAGGACAAATTAAAATTGCACATACAACGTAATACAGCACCTAAAAAGGCAGTGATTTTTCAAGGCTGAATATAAAGAGACATTTGATATGGGGATACAAAAGTAATAGCCTTTTTCTACAAAGCTCTAGGGAGACCACATCAGATATCAGTGTCTGAGGTAAAACAATCTCATCAAGAGTGTGATAAGCAGGCAACAGAAATGATTGGCGAGGTGGAAACATTGATTTCCATGTTAGGCTTTAAAGAGCTTAATGTGTGTAGATTGGTGATATAATGACAAAGATACCCATGATTCTCAACAGCAGAACCATTTCTTCACAGAAAGATGTTATTTAGTCTAATTTATGTGGACTCAAAAAATAAAAACAATCTACCTCTAGAATTTAGGACTACAGGGAAACCAAACTCATTACCTCCACTCCTGTAAGAAGAATACTCAAAGTATAAAAAAAAGAAAGAAATTGTACCTTAATTTTTAACATAACCTCAATGACAAAGATTTTGTTCGTATATTCATTCATTCAATGAGTTTTCATTGAATAATTGCTATGTGCTAGGCATTACATTGGGGTTTAGGGTAGAAAAAGGGAGGTTGGTTAACTTTTCATCACTATCTCCAAAATAACTGATGTAAACATCTAAGACAAGGAAAGATTTATTTTGGTTCAATTTCAGAAGCTTTAGTCCATAGTCATCTGGCTCCATGCCTCTGGGCCTGAGGTGAAGCAAAGAATCATTGCAAATGAACTGGTGGACAAAATCGGCCCAGCTCACAGGATACAGGAAGGGAAGGGGAATGGGCCAGGGACAAGATATAATCACCAAGGGCATGCCCCCAGGAACCTATTTATTCCAATTGTTTCTTATCTACCTAAAGTTTCCACTATATCCCACTAGTCCATTCAAATTATTAATCCATCAAATGGATATACCAAGTGATGATTTTTAAGAGACTTAATAATGAGTGCTCATGATCCAATCATTTTCTAAAATACCTCTGGACATTGCTATATTGGGAATGAAGCCTTCAACACATGATAATTTGGGGGCTAGTCTACATTCAAATGATAAAAAATAAAGTAAGCCTTTACATCCACCCTTATGCAATTTAATAATAATTTAAAACATAGTTGTAAAAAATTATTTTACAAAGCATGATATGTGTCTTCAGATGCACTTATCTGTACCACAATGACAATAAGCATATAGCAGAAGGACAAGTAGTACATTTTCCTAGAGTGGAATGGGAAAATACTGATCTTTTTAAAATTTGTTTTTCTTCCACTTTGCTTTATAAAATAAAGTGATCATACTATAATAAACTCTCCATGAATGTTTTAATGGTCTCCAAAAACAAGTATAGGAGTGAAAGTATTCATACCCTACTTACAGGAGAGGTATTCAATGGCATAGTGCAAGGCTAGGTAGAACAATAATATAATATAGGTCACCCTGTGTAGACATCTCTAGAAGATGTAAGGAATGGCAAATTCTCCTAATAGCTGGCAAAAATTGGGGGGCAAGGGTTTTCACTCCACTCATCAAATTCATGATTTGACTACCATTGGAAGACAGAACTTGCTTCTACGTCATGTTATTAGCATTATGGCTCACGGAGGCACTGTTGAAAGCTCAGGTCCCTTTCTTGCTCCTCTTTTCATCAGCATAACATTAGTAAAAGGTTTCTTTGTGCTCTGTCTCCCTCAAATAATTCTCTAAGTGCAACAACACACTAAATATTAATATTTATATGTATTAATTCCATCAATAATCATATGTGGAAGATACAAATATTGCTTTCACTTTAAAATGAAAAAAGTGGCTCTCTCTCCCTCTGTAGATGGCCTGTATTCTTTTTCCCTTGAATGTGTATTTCTTACTTTACTCCAAAAGACTTCTCTCTCTTGTGATAACTTGCATTTCCCCTTCAATATGTATCTGATTTCCTAAATAAAGCTCTCTATGTCTCTGAGAAACAAAATGAGAAAACTAATGTCCAAAGTGATGAAATAATATTTGGAAAATCACTCAGATTCTCTATAATAAAGATAGGATTCAAAGATAAATGTTTTGCTAGATCCCTTTCTACCATCATTCACAAAAATCAACTTAAAGTTCAAAGACCTAATTGTTAAACCAGCTTACTTTAAAAAAAAACATAAGGAAAACACTTCAAGGCACTGGAGGAGGATCCAATTTGCAGAATAGAAGCAGTCTGGAGATCCCAGCTTCTATGCAGTTCAGAATCAAAACAAGAAAACAGCAACTGAAGAGATGAGCAACAGAGGAAATGAATTGAGGGACAATATTAGATTGTCGGAGACTTGAAGAGACTTACAAACACTGGTGACTGGAACAGAAAGTAAGAAAGAATTTATCAATTATGAATCTGTACCAACAGCATTGGGGCAGATCTGGGAGAGGGGTGAGAAATATAGAACAAAAGAAAGGCACAACTTGTAAGTTTGCATCAGAAACCGTGGTAGAAGAGAAAACCAGACTGAAGTAAGATGGGACAGGAGCTGCAAAGGAGACTACTGAATAAAAAGTCCTTCCTTTTACTCATTTGTCGATGGAAATGTATGGCAGGCAGCCATTTTTATAAAGATCATGTCTCAACTTGCAGCTCAGAAAGGTTGGAATTCCTGCATCTTCATTCCATCTAGAGATGGTAGCAAATACTTTTATAGGGAATGCTTTTGAACTGGGCCATCTAGGTAACTTATGTAGCAGTATCACTGAGAGCCCAAAGCTGCTGGAGTGGTGGTGTGATGACACTCTCTGGTGCCCTGTGCTATTACCATGCACCAAGAACTAGGTGGGTGCACGCGCACACACACACTGCAGCCCAGAAGTTTCATCTGTCTGAGGATGATATCAAGCACTGGGATTCATCACAGAGCTTTCAGAGCAACCTTGTCAGTGACTTGGAAAGTTGGGAAGAGGTCTGTACTAATATCTCTGGGTGTAGTATTTCCCACAGAGCACCCAAAGCTGCAGTCCACATCAGGAAGTCAGGTAGCATTATGGCCTGCCGGGTTTCTGTTCTCGCGACTAAAAGGCTCAGGGGTCACTCCAGGTAAACTGGGCTAACTGGGCTGCATGAAATAACCACACAAGAAACACAAATACCTTTTTGTTTGGGTTCACAATGACAGCTCCTCTGACCGTAAGTGTTCGAAGGAAGAGAGAGCTGACCCCTTTTATTGAGGAGAAGCTATTCAAATGAGGCAAGGGGTCAGGTTTCAGGGGGCTGAGTCTATCTTCATGATGTCCACTGTCAGCAGGTGTGGGAGGCCAACCTTATGGGTGACTGAGTTACACTCCCCAGCTGGGTGTTGAGGCGCTCAGTCACAGAAATGGGTGTGTCTTGCTACAGCCCCATGGGTGAAGCTATACTCACCTGTTCCTTTGTAATATAACCCCTTGACCTATTTAGGATAGAATCTTCCATGGAAGTGCCTTGTGTGTGTCCTCTCCTCTTACTGTGCCCTTGGGTGTGGACTACCCAGGTGTCAGTCAACCTGCTGACCCCTGAGCCTTTTAGTTTCGAGAACAGAAACCCGGCAAGCAGATTGACTGACACCTGGGTAGGCCATACCCAAGGGCACAGTAAGAGGAGGGGACACACACAAGGCACTTCCATGGAAGATTCTATCCTAAACAGGGCAAAGGGTTATATTACAAAGGAACAAGTGAGCATAGCTTCACCCATGGGGTTGCAGGAAGACACACCCATGCATGAGACACCAACCGTAAAACCCAAGAAGGGTGGGGAATGCTCTGCCACATTTCTGTGACTGAGTGCCTCCACACCCAGCTGGGGAGTGTGACTCAGTCATGTGTAAGGTTGGTCTCCCACAATGGCCACAGGGTTTAAGACAATCCAGGGCCATTCCTTCAGAATCTCCAGAGAGTTAGTAAGGGTGTCAAAAATGCCTACCCTCCCAGGTTCACAATAAAGGTAGGTGAGAAATCTAAATGTTCAAATGGTCATAGTTACTGGTGATTATTTTCTCCTCTCAAAGCAGAGCTGAGGATTGATCATACCAACTGTGATCACACCATGATGCTTTGATTCTGAAACATATCCCCCAGCCTGAGAGAGGTAGCTTACTAAAACAAAATCTTCATATGAAATATCCTCATATGTAAGAGATGTCCATCTATCCACAAAGAAAAAAATATGTGCCAGTGTACAAATATCAACATACAAACCAAGGAAACATGAGAAAATAAGGCAATAAATTACTTCAAATGTTTATGACCTCAAATAAATAACTCAGGGATATTAAACTGGAGAAAATGCTGGGCAAATAATTCAACAATTTGATTGTTGAGGTGATCAGTGAAAGAATTTTAAAAGCTATAAGAGGCATCAACTCACTTAGCAAGGCAAAATAAAACATCAGATTTCTCATCAAAAACTTTAAAGGGCAGAAGGGTAAAGAATGGTGTATTTGAAGCCCTGTGGGGGGAGGTGTTGAGAGTGGGAAATACTGACAACCTAGATCACTATATCGGACAAAATAATCCTTCAGAATTTAAGAACAAATAAAATCCTTCCAAGAAAAACATAAGCTAAAGGAATTCATAAGTACTAAGCTAGTATTGCAGAAGATACTTAAAGGAATAATAAAAATAATTTAGATACCATAGGAAAGAATAAATCTCATTAGAATAATAGAACACCAAATGATAATTAGGAAGGATTCAAACATTGTAAATATAACAAAATTATAAGAAGTAACCTATACCTCTCTATAATAATACTGAATATAAGTGGAATTAATTCTTCAAGTAAATGGTATAGACCAAAAGATTGACTTAAAAACAAGAACTAACTGTATGTTGTGTCCAAGAAACACATGTCACAGGAAATGATATTCACAGACATTCATATGAAATTAAAATGATAGAAAATAATATTCCAAGCACACGAAATCTGAAAAAAGTAGGAGTCTTACAGTTTGAATATCTGTGCCCCCAAGACAACTCATGTATGAGACAATGCAAGTGTTTCCTCAGGTGGAACAATTAGATTACAAGAGTCATAACCTAATTAATGCATAAATCCACTAATATGGAGTAACTAGATGGTTATCACAGGCAGATAAGGTCTAGGTGGAGGAAGTAGGTTACTGGGTGCATGCCTTTGGGGGTTTATATTTTGTCACTGGTGAGCAGAGCTCTCTGCTTCCTGTTGTCATGTTCTGAGTTGCTTTCCACTGCCATGCTCTTCTGCCATGATGGTCTGCCTCACTTTGGGTATGCAGCTACGAAATTGGCCATCTATGAACTGAGACCTCTGAAATTGTGACCCCAAATAAACTTTTCCTCCTCTAATTGTTTTTTTTCAGATCTTTTGAATGCTAAAAAAATAGAAAATAAGAAGTAAATTTAAAGCCTGACTAAAACAAGGAGTAACTATTATCATCAAATAAAAGCAGACTTTAAGCAAAAAGAAGAAGAAAAAGAAGGAGGAGGAGGAGGAGGAGGAGGAGGAGGAGGAGGAGGAGGAGGAGGAGGAGGAGGAGAAGAAGAAGAAGAAGAAGAAGAAGAAGAAGAAGAAGAAGAAGAAGAAGAAGGAGAAGAAGAAGAAGAAGAAATAGTAGTAGTTAGTCACAATGGAAAAGAAAGTAAAAATTAATGCCACTTTTAGTGTTATTATAGAGAGGTATATGTACTACAAAAGACCCAGAATAACCAAACAATCATGAGCAAAAAGAGCAATGCTGAAGGCATCACAAAACCTGATTTCAAATTATACCACAGATCCATAGTAACAAAAGGCCCAGAGACAAACCAGCATTGTTATAGTCATCTGTGTTTTTTGTTTGTTTGTTTGTTTGTTTGTTTTTTACAAAGGAACAAAGAAGATACATTGGAAAAAAGACAGACTCTTTAACAAATGGTGCTGGGACATATATACATATGTAGAATAATGAAACTAGATCCCTGTATCTTCCCTGTACAAAATGAAACTTAAAATGGTTTAAGTATCTAGTCATGAGACCAGAAAATTTGCAACTGTTTAAAGGAACCACAAGAGAAACGCATAAACAGGCAATGACTTCTTGAATAGGACCCATCTAGTTCAGGAAATAATAATGGTAATCAATAAATGAGATAGAATCAAGTTTAAAAACAAACAAACAAACAAAAACCCCTTCTGAACACAAGGAAATGATTAACAGCAAAGAGATCGCCTAAAGAATGGGAGGAAAGCTTTGCCAGCTACTCTCCTGACAAAGGATTAATATCCAGAATACCTAAAGAAGTCAAAAAAGTCAAAACTAAAAAATTCATTAATAAATCGGTGAATGAACTAAACAAACACCACTCAAGAGAAGAGACACAAATGGTCAACAAGTATAGATATATATATATATATAAAGCCATATATCTTTAACCATCAGTGAAATAAACCCAAAGATAACCTGAACTCCACTTCACCCCAGTCAGAATGATAATGGTCAAGATACAAATAGCAATAATATGATGTTGAGGATGTGGGTAGAAAGAGCTCTTATATGTGGTTGAAAATGTAAATTAATACAATCACTATGGAAATCAGTATGGAAGTTCTTAAAAAACTAAAAGTAGAGCTACCATATGATCCATCTATACCACTCCTCAGTACTTATCCAAAATAATTAAAGTCAGCCTACTTTAGAGATGTATGCATTCCCAAGTTTATTGCAACACATCATAATAGTCAAGTTATGGAATCAGCCTAGGTGTTCATGAACAGATTAGTGTATAAAGGAAGTGTGATGTACACTTTTTTTTAACAAAGGTACAAAGAAGATAGTAGGGAAAAAGAATCTTTAAGAAATGATGCTGGGACATCTGTATCTACATAAAGAAAATTATACACACACACACACACACACGCGCGCACACACACACACACACACACACACACTGGAGTTTTATTTAACCATATAAAGAACTAAATTATTCTTTGCAGGAAAATGGATGGTACCTGTTAAATGTAATAAGTCAGACTCCGAAAGACAAATGCCATGCTTTCTCTCATATGTGGAAGCAAATTGGGAAAAAAAAAAAGACATCATGAAAGCAGAAGACCAATAGGATAGAACTGTAGGGAGGAGAGGAGGGTAAGGAGTGAAAATGATCAAATTATGTTATATAAATGTAACAAAGTGCATACTTTATATGTACCAATGTTTAGTTAGTACATAAAATGATCATTTTTTTGATAATATCCCAAAGGCACCAGCAATGAATGCATAAATAGACAAATGGGATTATATCAAACTAAAATCTTCTGCATGGCAAAGGAAATAACAGAATTAAGAGAACCTATAGAATGGACAAAAATTATTTGAAAACTATTCATCTGAGAGGGGACAAATATATAGAATGCATACAGAGCTCAAAAGCTGAACACCCCAAAATATCTATTTAAAATGGGCTTAAGAACTAAAAAGATACTCCTCAAAAGAAATTATAACAAATGCCCAACAAGAACATGAAAAAAAATGCTGTTTCACTAATCATCAAAGAAATGGAAGTCAAAACCACAGTGTAATATTCTCTCACCCTGGTTAGAATGGCTATCATCAAAAAGACAAAATATAACAAATGCTAGCAAGGATGTGAGAAAAGAAAACTTGTTATACCCTGTTGATGGAAATGTAAAGAAGTATAGCCACTATGGAAAACAGTATGGGTAATCTGCAAAAAATTAAAAATAGAACTACTATTATTATAGAATCTACCAGTTTCACTACGGGGTATATATACAAAGGAAATAAAATCATTATATTAAAAAAACACTTGCATTTCCATGTCTACTGAAGAGCTAGTCATAATAGCCAAAGTATGCAAATAATACAGATGCCCTTCAGTGAACGAATGGATAAAGAAAATGTGGCATGTTTACACAATGGAATACTATTCAGCCATTAGAAAGGGGCTGTGGCTCAGTGGCAGAGCACTTGCCTAGGATGTGTGAAGCACTGGGATTGATCCTTAGCACCAAATAAAAATAAATAAATAAAATAAAATGATTCTGTCCATCTACAACTACAGATTTTTTTAAAGGGATGAAACTGGAGGTCATTACGTTAAGTGAAATAAGCCAGACACAGACAGCTAAACTTTGTCATGTCCCATGATCAGGAGGATCACGAAAGGGTAATATCTGCTATTATTCTGTATTTGAGCCACACCCCCATAACTATACTCACATGACCACAATATTTTCTCAGTGGTTACAAATCATCAGTTTATCTTCATTTGCTTTTAATACATTTCTCTTTTTAAGCCCAGCCCCAAACCTTGCCTCACTTGAAGAATTCTAGAAGAAAGAAATTTAAACATCCCTATCTAAGAAAAACAATTTCAAGTTGTAGAAAAGACAGCTTTAAATGGAAATGTTGTTCAAAGCATTAAAGTAAAGCCTTGTTAAATTATCTTAAAAATAATAGCGGGTGTGGATATAGCTAAGTAATAGAGTGCCTGCTTAGTATGATTAAGGCCCTGTGTCCAGTCCTTAGCACCACCACAAACAAAAATATATCTGAAAAAAATAGGTAATATTTGCTAAACAATGTGGTCATATTTGTTCATGTAAGTGACTCCTCAGTCTAGAACCAGAATAATAACACTCATTAAAATTTAAAAGTATGCAGAGTTCCACTCTGCAAAGTATCCCAATGCTTGGATGTTTAAAAAGGGATGATGGTTAAATTTGTGAATTAACTTCACTGGTTTAAGAGATACCCAGATTACTGGTAAAGCAATTGTAAGTGTGTCTATGAGGTTGTTTCAGAAAAACATTAGCCTTTGAATGTAGATTGAATAAAGAAGATACAGCCAAACTTCATCAATGTGGGAAGGCATCATCCATTGTTTAAGAGCTGGCTGGAATAGAGAAAAAAGTGGAGAGAGCAATTCATTCCCATTCATTTCATATTCTCTCTCTCTCTCTCTCTCTCTCTCTCTCTCTCTCTCTCTCTCTCTCTCTCTCTTTCCCTCTCTCCCTCCCTCCCTCCCTTCCTCTCTAGTCTCTGGTTTCAGAGTAGGAGCTAAAACCTCTCCTCCCCCAAGTTCTCAGGACTTTGGACTGAGACTGAATTACATCACCAGCTTTCTTGGGTCTCCAGTTTGCAAACAACATATTATAAGTCTTCTTGGCCTTTAAAACTACATGAGACAATTTCTATAATAAATCTACTCTTAACTATCTATATATGTTCTGTTGGTTCTTTCCAGGGGGCAACCCTGACTAATATAATTATTTAGTAAAACTTTCACAACTATTATTCAAAATATCTACCATCTCTTTAAACCCTGAGCCATTCACTCATCTATTTGTCTGCAAGAAATAAAAGACAAATTCACTTTTCCTTTTCAAGGTTGATCTTCATATCTGTGACCTAAATATTAACCTCTGCCACTTCCTCTGAGATATTTGACCCTAAATAAACCATCTTCCTCTCCATTAATTCCTATTATCTCTTCAAGTCTAGTAAATCTGTACCATGAGAAAAATGAAAAGGCTTTGTTTGATTGCTCCTTCATGCTGGCAACCAACTTCTCTCAAAGTAGTTAAATTTAAGCTTAAGCATGTTTTATTAGCCATTCTGTGCCCCACAAATCATCTATTTTCCTACTTTCCCCCAAATTGGTGCTCTCTTCAACATAAGTGAAATTGCCTCTTTCAAGATCATCAGTGACTTTCTAAACATAAACATCAACATCTGTTTTCTTTATCTGAATGTCTGTTGCTCTCTACAGAACTGTATGTTGGCCAGGGTTTAAGATGTTTTGACTTTAGCAAGTTGTTTGTCCTTCAGTGAAACTCCTCCACTCCCTTTTTTATCTTAGAGACTCTATTTTTCATTTTTATTTTTTAATACTGGGGATTGAACTCAAGGTGCTCTGAGCTACATCTTGAGCCTAAATTGCTCAGGCCGGTCTCAAATGTGCAATTCTCCTGAGATTTCTCAGTCTATTGACTTCATTCACCCCATCCCAAATTTACGTACCTTAATAGTTCTTAACTAAGACTGTACAACATATCCACCTGAAGATACTTTAAAAGTTTTTTTTTTTTTTAAGTTGAAAAGATACTTCTAAAAAACTGTTGTTATACTTAACTAAGGCAAATTAAATCAGAATTTTATAGGATGAGTTTGGGAATAATTTTTTAACTATTTATTAATTTAGGTATCAGGGATTGAACCCAGGGCCATTTAACCACATCTCCAGCCCTTTTTATTTTTATTTTTTTTCTATTTTGAGACAGGGTCTTGTTAAGTTGCTGAGAGCCTCACTAAGTTGCTGAGGCTAGCTTTGAACTTGCGCCGCCCTGGATGATTTTAATGTATGATTCTTGTAGGAATCCACCAACACAACAACTTTGTTGCCTGTTTTGCCTTCACATCTTTCTTCTTTCCATTCATAATATTCCCATGAATTCTCATCCTAAATTTCCTCCATTCATGTAATATATTTTTTCATTTATCACTTGCTAGGTGTCAATATATATAAACTATGTCATATATACTTCAAATATCAAAATGAACTATGTCTCTCCACCCAGTGGATGATTGAGTAATGAGGATTGGACTTGCAGATACTTAGGAGATTGGAACATTACAAACATTCATTTAAAGGATTGATTTTTTTTTTCTCTGATTAAAGAAAATTTCAGAGGAAAAATAATTTCTCAGCTTCCCTTGTGAGCCATTGGATGTGAAGGATAACTTAAAGCTAAACAGGGTTTAGGGTGTGTGTTAAAGCCTTTAATCAGAATACCATAGGAAGAGAGGGGAATTATTAAATTTATCTTGATACATATTGAGTTTGGAAGCCTTTAAGGAATCTCTGTGGACAAATGCATCATAACCTTGTAAATACAGATATGAAGTTAGAGAAATTGCAGATGTGAGCCCCTTGTTTCTTCTGCCTTCAGAAACCACTTGTCTTTTTATTTTCTATGTGCCAGGCATACTCCCCCTCTATCTTATGGACCATGTGGTACTGTTGGCTCTGTGGAACTCCCTACTGTTCTCATCCTAGCCAGTCTTCACCATTTATGTTGCAATTTCCTTGCCTCTTCTAGCAACTGTCTAGAAAGGTGCTGCCATTATTTGTTCTGAGGTTACTATGGACTTTTCCTCATTGACTCTTATTAAAATGTAATTAAGTATTCATCCTCACTTGTTCAAATTTATTTCCTTATTGATAACTATATGTTCTATGACTGTGAGCGGTACATACCCATCTCATTATCCTCCACTCCCTGAACATACACCAATACTGAACCCTGTGTTTTGAAGATATTAGGAACTTGAGAAACATTAATTAGTTGAATGAGTTAAGGAAGAAAAGGAATAAAGAGATGATCTTTCAACTTGAATAGTATTCAGCAATATTTAGTTTTCATTGTTATTACTGTTGTTTAAGATGAAGGAGATTTTAGATTTCATTTTATACCTTCGGTGACCATGTCTGGTGAAAGGCTTCCGAACCTTTTACCTCCACACTTGACCACTTTCCATTTATCACTGTCGTTCCTCAAATAGAATATAGCCAAAATTTACCTTATCCACTCTATACAAAAGTCACCCTTATTAATTTTTCTTTAAAACTTATTCCAATAGCACCAGTGCAATAATAGATCATCACAATTAAAATAAAAAGTTTCTTATATTTTTTAAAAGCCAGACTTTCCATGTTTTTTTTTCACTACCAACTCCAGGTAATTTGCTGCTTCATTTATCCTTTGTAAAATCGTTTAAGTTTATCTCAACCTTCTATTACCCAATTTATGGTCCTGAATTGAGTTCACAACACCACATATCTAAAAAATTGTAGTAGTAAATTTGTTATTTTTCTTTCCTCCACTCTTTCAATGTACTTCTTATGACTTTGTCAGATTAATCTTTCAGTTATCATTTTTCAACCTCATGCCTTCCTTTGTGGGCTTTTTTACATGAATCCCAGGTGTATCCAAGTACCAGTGGATAGTAACTTCAATAATTTCATCTTAGCCCTATCGGACATTTTCTCTCTTTTTTCTCTGTTTCTCTGAATGACCTTATTTTATATGTGATTGAGAAACTACTAAAATGTAATCACATCATCTCCTGAACAGCAAATATAAAAATCTATCATAATTTTTTTCCTATTGTCTCTTTTATCCCTTTTGTTACATTGAAGAATATGCCTTCTTATTAACAGCTAAAAATGTCCAATTTTACCCAAATCCCATTATTTTCTGCCTTTTCAGAAACTCCTCCCCTTTTACATTATTAATGTCTCTTTCTCTTCTCAGTTGTTTGCATTCATATGACATACATTCCCATGCCCTTAATCTATATCTATATATATATATATATATATATATATATATATATATATATGACTCCAGTGACCGCATACTTTGTTCCTAGCCAAACCTCAAAAGCCTTTATCTATTTGATATATATTTTCTGTTCTTCTTTATCTGCCATCCACTCTTCAAACTGATGCCATCAGGCAATGCCCCTACTCCACCAAAACTTATATCAAGGTTTATGTTGCTTATCTCAAGAAATCACTACACTGCCATAGAAATATAGACAATTTTGTAACACTATTTTACTTTTTTGCCATACTCATCATGATTGATAACCTTTTTCAACTCTGGTGATTGTCTCTTACTTACCGACCCCCCACACACACACTTTTTCATTCTCCTTTATTGACTCCTTTTCTATACTGCCACCACTTTATGCCACCCTTTATATTCTACTTGCTAATGACTCCTAATGTCCTTAACTCAGGTTTGTCTTCTGAGCTTAAGGCTAGATAGTATACACAAACTCTCTAAGAGTCATATCCATTTACATGACCAAAATCAAATCCCTGATTAAATTTCTCCCAACTATTTCTCCTTCATTTCAAACACATTGCATAATTATCCAACCAACTACTAAAGCCAGAAGCTTGGGAATAATGCTTTTCTTTTTCTTAAAACCTATCATCTTTTATATTTGCATTTCTTGCTTATTCTATTTAAAAGTTATATCCCCAGTTTGTTCTCAATCCTTTTCTCCATAGTTTTAAACACTGTCCAACCTAACATCATCTATTCTTAATTCTTCTTCTTCTACTTCTTTTTTTTTTTTTCTGTGTCCTGGGGATTGTACCCAGGGCCTTGTACCTACCAGGTGAGCACTCTACCAACTGAGCTACATCCCCAACCCCTAATTATTCTTAATCTTTTCCTATTTCAAGCAAATAATAATTAGTCATAATTGGTTTTCATTTCTGTTGTACCAAATTTATTTCATTTTGCAATGAAATAAATATATGTCTTAATTTACATGTCATACTTAAAACAAAATATAAAACTTTTGTCTTACCTTAGAATTTAGAACAAACTCCCAAATTTTATCATGGCTTTCAAAATCCCACATGATTTTCCCAGAACTCTCTCTCAACAGTCAGGTCTTGCCAATATCCCCCTCATGAACCAATCTCCAACATCACTGATTTTCTTGAGTCCTCAAGAATGTTAAAGATTTTATTTTCTTACACCTTTAGGTATTTTCACTCCCTGAAACATTTCCATCCCTTGAATTCATTAATTTATGTCTTATAAAACCTCATTTATCACCATTTGAATGATCCTGTTCATCAGTTTATCAATTGTCTATTTCTTCCATTAAATTTGTATTCCATGAACACAGAAGCAATGGTAACTGATCCACATATAATATGTTCCTTGTTTCACAAGGGGGTTACACATTTTAATAAACTCCTTGGAAGCTGAAAACATTTTAGGTTAGTTAAGCTGCATTAATATATTTAGAGAATCTAACTTTATAATAGTTCCTACTGAATGAGCATCACCTTCTCAAATTGGAGTCAAAAAATTCCAAGTCAAGCCATTTCAACTACCATTAGTCAAATGTGTGGCAACTGCCTATCAGAGGGACTAAATTAAAAGCATAGGTCCTTAAATAATCTCATCCAAACTCATTTGAACTCAAACTAGAATAATAAATATATTTTTATTTTATAGTAAAAGAACTTAGCATATTTTAGAATGAAATCTCACTATAAAACTTTATGGACACTCTGATATTACAGTGCATGTTTGTTTTGGGCAAAGGAAGAAGCACATATCACCAGGAAGAAAATAAAAGAAAAAAAAAGCTTTCACATCATGACATTGACATGGACACAAGTGTTTTTATGAGAAAATGCTATCAAAACGAAAGCATTTATCACTATTTTTTAATCTGAAAATTAACACCTGGAAAAACTGATGATCATATTTACAGAATAAGATGTTCTGAAATTTTTATACCTCAGCAAGATGTCACATTCAGCTGGAATATAGCACAGTTATTGTTTTTATCTTTATTTGCTCGTTTTGACACCAAGTTTTTATGTAAGTGTATATGATAAAAATAAGTTTAAAACATTTGACACATACAAAATAAAGTTGTTCTAAAGTGATTTTATCAGTTTTAGAACCCCAACATATTAATTTGTAAAAAAAATAAAAAATAAAAAAAATAAAACAGAGGCTTCTGATTTGGTGATGGAAAAGAAATAGCAAGAATTGCTCAAGGAATCGATTTTTTTATACAAAAATGAAGATCTGTTGTGTTCAAGTTGTCATTCTATGTTGCCCAGGAACACATGAAGTTATAAAGAAGATGCCAAGATCTTTTAAAACAACATTGGCAAATGAAATGCATTGAACAGTTTTATAAGAAAAAAGTTGTAAATTGCAAATACTTTTAGTTATTTTTCTTTTTAAAAACTTTTTATAAATAATTAAAATATTAGTGGGCTAAGGATGTAACTTAGTGGTAGATTACTTCTCTATATGTATGAGGCCCTGCTTTTCCTTTCATTTCACAACACTGATGGTTTTAAGAATACTGGTGAACTGTTCTATACAATGCTCCTCAGTTTGATTTTTTTCTGATGTCTCTTCATAGTTCAACTCAAGTTATGCACTCCAGTTGCTGATACATAAATAACCTGGTGAACATTAGAGGATATCCCATTTGGAGGCACACAGTATCTTCTGCCCTATATCGGAGGTGTTCATTTTGATCACAAGGTCATAATGTTCTCCAGTTTCTCCACTGAATAACTACATTTTTGCTTTGCAACTAATAAGCTATGTATCTGAAGACATTTTGAAATTATGCATATATTTTGATTGCCATCAGATTTTCCCAGCTAGATTAAATATTCATTAATGATTTTTGAAATCTTTGGAATAAAAATTGCAAAATAACTATTCCCAATGCTTCCACCCTCTATATATCTGTCAATCATCATTCTATTGCAAGAAACCTAATCTATACAGCTAACTAGCTTCTATTCTACTCCAAGGGTTTATATTTTATTACTGAGCTTGCTTCACTTGAAGAGGAAAGTGAATTCATTTTAGTTTAATTTAGTCTTATTTCCCTAATGTGTCTATTTGGATAAAATAATGTTGTCTAATAATTACTTGAATTAATTCTTCCCTCCACACATTCAGTCTGCTTATTTTATTCATTTACAATAATGGTATTTTTTTCATTATATTTTAGAAATATTTTAATCTTTATTGATTCAATTTTGACTGATTAGAATGTATACATATACACATTTTTGTACATTACTCTTTCTAATATATTACAATTGTAAAATATATTGTGCTATTTTTTTGTTAATCCTTTCATTTAAGAGATATCTTCCTTGATCTTTTTCACAGCTAAACAGTATACACTGGACATAGTCATTTATATTTTAAAATTACAAATATTTTTATTGAATAACTTTGGGCAAAGATATTTCATTGTTGAAGATGTGTTTACAGAATTAACTCTTAGAATAAAAATTAGTGAGTGGCAAATGAGTACATAAATTTCTAGACATTTAGTCTACCTAGCAATGAATGAGAGTGGCTGCTTCCTGACAGCCTCACCAATCTTTCTATAGCAGAATATGTCATCAAGAGTTTGAATTTCATCATTATAAAGTTCTTTTATGAGTTAAATTGATCTGTTTACATATTGAAACATTTTAGAAATCCTGTGAGTGTACATGTGCCTCTGTGTGTCTGCAGATACACATGGATCTAGTCATGCCATCAATTAATTTTTCTCAATTACTAAAATGTTTTTATGAATTGAGAACACTAGCTTTCTATTTGAGATATATAATGCAAATATTTTTCTTCAGTTTGTCTTTTGCCTTTGGATTTTGCTTATGAGGTGCTTTTCCCCATGCAAATTTTATTAATAACTTTTAATTAAAATATTTATATAAAAACTTATATAAATATTTATATATATATATTTCTGTACTTATGAATATGTAAATATTTACAAACATAAATATTTAAAAAGCCTGAAATAATGATATTTTATTTTATATTAATTTTGGTATATACTTAGAAAGCATTTTTTTCCCTTCTCTGCATCCTCATTATAAAGAAATTCACTCAAATTTTCTTCTATTTTCAAATGTTAATACAATTGTCCCAATACCCATTTACTTAAAAACCTTTTGAGATGAGATACCCTTTGTCATATATTGTATTTGCATGTGTATTTTGATCTGTATTTGGATATCCTGATTCATCTATCAGTAGTGCATATTTTAATGATAGGGGCTGTGAATTATATTTAACATGGTAAAAGATAGCTCCTACTCATAGCTCTTTCTTTCCAGTGATGTCCTAAGCTATTTTATTTTAGCATTTATTGAGATATAATTAACAATTAAAATTATATATATTTAAGGTACACAATTTGATGGTTTGAAATATGCATACATTATAAGCTAATCACTACAAACAAACTTATTAACACAACATAGTTACTATCTATGTGTATGTGTAGTTACTATCTTTTGTGTATGTGTGCACTTAAGATCACTCTTAGCAAATTTCAAGTATGCAAAATAGTATTGTTAACTTACAGAATTGTATATTAGATCTACAGAAGTTGCTTAGCTTGCATAATTGAAACTTTATACTCCTTGACCACAGAGGGCACTGTATAGCAATCTCTCCTTTTCCCCTTCTTCCAAACCCCTGGCAATTACTATTATAATATCTGATTTTATTAATTTGACTCTTACATTGCACAAGTGAGAAGAGGGAACACTTCCAAGCTCTTTTTATAATGTTAGTATCACTCTCATACCAAGTCACATGAAGACAAATATAAGAAAAGCAATTATAGACCCATATCTCTAATGAACATAAATGCAAAAATTATCAATAAAACACTAGCAAAAAATTCAACAGCATATTAAAAGGATCATATACGTTTGTTATTAAAATATGCAGAAACTACACAACATACTTGTGGATAGCTATTGTGTCAAAGAGAAAGTTTTAAAAAATTAAAATGTATCTGAAGATAAATGAAACCAACTTATCAAACTGTGGTATTCAGCAAAGATATTGAGAGAGAAGTTTATAGAGATAAATTTCTACCTGAAAACCGAAGCAAAATCTCAAACAATCTGACTTTACACGTAAGAAAATGGAGCAAGAAGAACAAACTTAACCCAAAGTTAGCCAAAAGAAAGAAAAAGTAAAGATTAGAGCAGAATTAAATCAAAGAGAAAAAGAAGCAATAGAAAAAAGTTAACAAAACTAAGGTGGCTTTGTTAAAAAGTAAATGAAATTGACAGACACAAGACTCAAATAAAATCAGAAATTAAAGAGGAGATATTACATCTCATGCCTCGGAAATAAAGATGATCTTAAGATTCTTTTACAATTATATGCCAAAAAACTATGTAAAAAAAAGGGATACATTTCTAGAAACAATATATCAAAAGTGAATAAGAAGAAATAGAAAACCTGAACAGACCAGTTACAAATAAAGAGATTGGATGAATACGCAAAACTCTAGTAACAAAGATGGTTTCCTGGGTGAATTCTATCAAGCACTCAAAGAAGAATCAATATCAATCCTTAAACACGTCTATAAAAACAAGAAGGCATGCTTCAAAGCTCAGTTTGTAAGGCCAGTATTATCCCGCCAAATCCATAGCTAATTATATGTGTATATTTTTCTCTATCTACTTGATTTGCTCCAGAGAAAATCCTATAATGTTTTTATTGGTATCACGTTATTTATAAATTAACATAGGGAGATTGATAAGTTGATTGTTTAAATGTAGTAAAGATATGCTTCTGTTCAATTCTACTTTTATGAAATTTTAGAGTGTTCTGTATTTTCATGTGCCCTTCCTCCCTTCCTTCCTTCCTCCCTCCCTTCCTCTCTCCCCCCTCCCTTCCTCCCTTCCTCCTTTGTTTCCTTCCTTCCTTTCTTCCTTCCTTCCTTCCTTCCTTTCCTCCCTCCCTCCCTTCCTTCTTTCCTTCCTTCCTTTCTTCCTTCCTTCCCTCCCTCCTCTCCTCCTTCCTTTCTCCCTTCCTCCCTCCCCTCCTCCCTCCTCCCTCCCTCCTCCCTCCCTTCCTCCCTTCCTCCCTTCCTCCCTTCCTTTCTTCCTCACTTCCTTCCTTCCTTTCTTTCTATTACTGAGGATTAAACCCTGGGGTGCTTCACCACTGAACTACATCCTGAGTCCTTTCCCAATTTTTAAATTTTGAAACAGAGCATCACTAAGTTGCTAAAGCTGACCTAGAAGTTGCAACTCTCTTGTATTAGTCTCCAGAAAGTTTGGTATTACAGCTTTTACCATCATGCTTGGCTATTCAAACATTTTGTGGCAAATTTATTACTAAACATTTTTTTTCAGATTATTTCTTCTCATAATGAAGTTTTCCATTTTTTTTTCTTATCCACAGGCTTGGTTTTGATAACCTTGACAATTATGAGGAGTACTGGCTAAACGTCTTGTAGGATCCTTCTCTACTGTAATTTGTTTAACATTTTCTTCTGTTTTGGAAAGAGGAATCATTGAAATCAAACATTATTTTTATCACCTCATGTCGTACCATATAAACTTGAATTATTGTTGACCACTAATTGAATTAGTACTAGTCACCCTTATGCACTGTAAGTTAGTCTTCTCCACCCCCACACTTTCCATACAGTATTCTTTGATAGACAATCACTTAAGAAATGGAATTTTTGCTTCCTCTCCTGAGGGCAAAGAATCAAAATGAATTATTTAGAATTCTTCTGCATGGTAGATTTATCTAATCTCCCCAGGTTTTTATATATTCAATAATTTATTTATATGTGTATGGATTCATGGATATTTAATTTATACTTTGGGTTATAATCCAATTCTACTTAATTTTGATACTCAAACTTTCAGCTTTGACTTCTGTAAACGATCCAGCCATCAGTTTTGTCATATTCTTTCTGGCACTAAAAGATTCTTCAGGATAATCTCACTTATTTCCTTTCCTAGTCTTACCTTAGAGTTAGCCAATTTTTCAAGGAGCCCTGATCCCCTTAATTGGAGAATGGTATTAGAAACCAAGATCTGTCCCATAGAAGCTTAGTGCTTTAACGTTATCATTGCTTCTAGTCCTCTCAGCTAACAAAGTAATGAAATACAAGTGCTTATGATTCAACTTTAAAAGAAAATGTTTGAAAAAATGATTGTATTTTGTACTTTTAATTTCTTTGAAGAATAACCTGAAATTGTATTTGCAAGTTATATATATATATATATATATATATATATATATATATATATACCTCAAAAAAAGTGTACGAGGGTGAATCAGTATTTTCACAAGAGAAAATGTAAACTATAAAACTAATGAAATTCTTAAACTTAATTTATAAACATGAATTTTAAAATGGCTATGCTCATTCAATGAATCTACTAATCTCCTGCAATTGAATATAGAAAGTAAATTTATATAAATTAAATTTCATTTGTATCTTTTTGTAAATTACATTTTGTATGTTTTATTCACTATGGGTATGAAAATGTTAGAAAACAACAAGATTTACAAATATCTTAAACTATTTTGGATTGTCACAGATCTCTTTTAACACCTATTTTGTTTCTATCTTTTCTCTCCTAAGAGATTACTGAAGATAATATTTGTACCTACCATTGTAAAATATTTAATTGGTTAGAGGTTGTTATGGTTTAGACATGAAGTGTCCTCCAAAAGCTCATGTGTGAGATGATGCAGAATGTTCAGAGGTAAAATGATTAGATTATGAGAGTTGTAACCTAATTGGAGGACTAACCCACTGGATAGATCAATTGGGTGTAACTGTAGGCAAGTGTAGGATTTCACTAGAGGAAGTAGGTCACTGGAGGTGTGACTTTTAGGTTTATATTTTGTCTTTGGTGAGCAGAGCTCTCTCTCTCTCTGCTTCCTGTTGCCATGCCCTGAGCTGCTTTCCTCCACCACACCCTTCTGTCATGATGTTCTGCTTTATCTTGGGCCCAGAGCTATGGAGTCAGCTGACCATGAACTGAATCTCTTAAGCCATGAGCCAAAATAAACTTTTCCACTTCTGAGATTTTTTTTTTTTTGTCAGCTCTTTCAGTCACAGCAATGTAAAACTAATTAAAACAGAGGTACAGAACATGAGTATGATTTAAATTATTTCCTTAACTTTTATATGAGTCTCTTATTTGGAATTAAACAGAATCCTTATGAAAACTAAAATATATTTCCTTTTCTTTCTTTCTTTTTTTTTTTTTGTTCTGTGTTCCATTGGTCTAGTCACTCAATTTGATTAAAGATAAGTCTCCAGTCTATACAATGTATAGAACTGTCTCAGGGGGAAATACATTTTTAAGTGGATTTTATAGTAAGTAATAAATATTGGTGAGACAATCTCATCAGTTTCCTTCTCTGTGTCAATGTGTACAGTTTATTAATGTTTCTTCAAATAAGGAATAATAATATTTACCCCCCACCCTTTAACTCATCTGCCTCTAACCCAACAAGAAGACACACCTTCCATTTAGCATCTGAATATTACTTTAGTAGACTCAAGGCCTAGTAGAATATGAATCCCTAAAAACACTTTATTTCATGAAGATATGCAGTGTTTGGGTCCCTAATTTATCAGATCCTTGAAGTATAAATGATAGTGCAAGGAGAATCTGAAAAAAAAATTGAAGCAAATAGGTGGCAGGCTCAAATTTCAGAATACAACTATTTAATAATCTGTGGGGAAATTAAAAGTAGAGAGGAGCCAGTAACAGAGGTCAGAGTGAGGAGAAATCATACACTAGCACTAGAATTTCCTCCTTGGTGGAGATAGGAGATGGCTCTTTATCTTATCTAATACATAGGCTCTTCCTCACCAGCTCACCCCATCTCCCCCTCAAAATAAAGGGAAGGTCAAAATTACTTGTGTGTTTTCCCTGATTTTCTTTCTTTCTTTTCTTCTTGTCCCCAGAAAACTGTGAGGAGGAGGGGAGGGGTTTCTCCTTTTCGTAGAAAAGCAGACAAGACACCTCTTCAGATTGCTGCACTGAAAACAAATACTCTGATGCATTTCTGCTTTCTAAGCAGTACTTGGAAAATGAAATGTAGGATTAAGGTGCAATATTTTCAGACTCTCTCTCCTTAATGTGTTCAGAGTCCCAAAGGATCCTGACTCACCTGAATCTGGTGAGCATGTTTCCTTTGATTAAGGAGATCTGGAGTCCCACTTATTAAAAACTATTTTTCCTCCTTTGCCATTAGATTATCCGCTAGGTGTTTCTTGCTACCAAGGACTGTATTTTAGAGATGTCACCACTTTTCTATTTGTTTTTTTTATGGCTACCACTTTAAAGTGGCTTCTGCACAACATATTCAGTCTTTTGGTTTGGGTATTAATAGGTGTTTACTTTCAATGTGTGTAGGTCTGTAGTCACAAACAAAACCTAACAGGAAAATGCCCATAGAACCTTCCAGTGGAAAGACCACCCCAGGCACATTTTGGGCAGTCGGTGTCACAGCCCTTCTGCCCCTTCTGTCTCAACTCCAGTTCAGGCTATTGCTACTCTCTACAAGTCTCTTCTCTCCTTGTTACTTTGTCTTTTTCTTTGTTATCCTGTTTGAGAGGAAGCAAGATCATTTCTGATCTGGTGCCCAGGTGTAACACTTATGAACCTAAAACAATCCTTTTTTATCTTTTTTAGGAGGGTGTAAATGTGGAAGATGAGTTATTTTGTCAAAACATGTATACTATATATCTGTTTGTTATCAGAAAATTCTCAAGTTCGATTTTTAAAATGTCAGTTGCAGATTATAAGTGATGCAACTAAAATTAAATAATGTAGAGAAGATAAAAATTGAATTAATTATATTGCACAAATACCAGCTAGAAGTTAATTGTATTGGTGAAAAATATAATTTAATGGAAGAATTATTAACAGGAACTCAGAGAGACATATCATATCAATAAAAACAAATATGATATAAAATATTAACTATACACTTATTAGACCACAAAGGAAATCTCAATAATTTTTCTAAAAAAAAATCGGTGTCATAGAGTTGATGTTCACTGACCACAATTCAGTGAAATTAAAACTCAAAATTAAAAAAAAAAAACTAAAATTATAATATTTGGAATCTAAGAACTTCAAATTTAAAATAATTTGTAAGCTATAGCATAAATAGATTTAAAAAACTACAAAACAATTAAACCATAAATAAAGTGAAAGTAAAATATTTCAAAATTATTGAATATAGCAAAATTATAGAAGTAAAACAAATATAAAAGCTAAAATGTATTTATTGAATAAAAGTTTTCAATACTAGGAATTCAACATGAGATTAGCAATGAAATTTATCCACAGAATCATAATGAGGAAGTAATTATGATGAACAATAGTAATTAAGATATTAATATAGAAAAAAAACATAGTTAATAAAAACAGGGTAAGAAAACCTGTGCATACAAAACATCTGGCAAGAATGACTAAGAAAAGTCAATGCACCCAGCTTTGTAGGACCCACATTGTAAGAGAAGAAAAATAAAGTATCTAGTGAAGACGGGTTGTATTTAACTGCACTACTCTTTACTCACTGCAGCACTCATGCAGTAAGGTAGAAGAACAGAGTAATTGCCTTTGTGATGTATTTGTGATCCATTTTGTCTGAAGTTCCTTGAGCACTGTTTTACAAACTATATTAAAAGGTGCTTGCATTTTAAATTATTTCTTCCTGGAATTCAGAAGGTGAGATTGACATTCAAAGCTGTGGTGCAGAAAATTGCTCCTGTCTACTTGTTCTCTATTCCAACAGCTGATCTTGGGAGAGTTCCATTTTCCCTCTTCCTATACAAGAACACTCAGTTCACTCAAAGTATGCTCTGCAGATTGTTGCCATCCATGAAATTCAACAAGGTAAGTTTAGAAATGGACAAGAGGATGAAATACAGTCCTAACAATCTTACAGGAGAAGTTTAGGTTGGTAGAAAACAATAATAGAACAGCAAAGGGCTTTACATTTTTATATCTTCTATTTTATTTATTCTATGATTTAGCATTTATTATAAGTTATCAAAGTATTGGTCTATAACAGAATACAAAAACAACAACAAACTGGCCCCTCGCCAGAGCTAGTTTGGGAAGCACTGTTCTAGTATGTTCAATGACTTTTCTTGCAATCTCTCTTGCTACTCTAAAAAATCCATTGGAGGGGCCAGGGTTGTGACTTAGTGGTAGAGCACTTGCCAGCATCCCGCTACACGTAAATATCAAATCAAATCGAATAAAAAGGTATTGTGTCCATCTACAACTAAAAACATAAAATAAAATAAATTTAAAAATCCATTGGAACAGCTGACTAGCAACTTACTAGGTAAACAGCAGTTCTGAAAGCAAATACATGTGACATTAAAGTTTGTTGGGGCACCTCTTCCATTCTCAGTGATACTTCTTCACAGCTTACTACATACTGCACACAGCAAATAACTTGGTCAGTCATCATGATGGACTTGTAGAGTGCAGGAATGAACAAGTTAGACATAGCCCTTGCCCTTACAGAGCCAATTATTTAGTGGATATGGTACCTCCCTGATGCTAGGATTTCATCATCCACCACATAGTTTCCAAAATATGCTCTCAGAAAGAAAAAAAAAACTGCTATTGATCATGGTGCTAAAAATAAATAAATATAATTTGCTCTACTCAAGGATAGTTCATGTGAAATATTATTTCTAATTATAGTATGAAAGTTTCAGTTATAGTAAGATTAAGGATAAAGGGGAGGTGTGTTTGCTCAGGGGAAATTGCAACAAACACTGATATATCTGGGTTATCCCAGAATCTCTCCCTGTGTCCCTTAAATATTTTCCCAGAACTTGTTTCAAATTCAGAGACTATGGCCTTGACCTAGCATGCTATATTTACATCAGTTAAGAATCATGTTAGTACTCTGATTTTTTTCAGATCTTTCAGACACTTCTCTTCACTCTTTCTCAAAACTTCAGCTACAGGAACTGGAAGTGGGCTAGGACTGTGTCTCAGTGGTAGAGTAATTGCCTATCACGTGCCAAGTCCTGAGTTTGAGCCCCAGCACAGCAAAAATGAAAACAAAACAAAATAACAAAACACCAAAACAGAACAGAACAAAAACTTCAGCTACGTTGTTTGTGTTAGTCTGTTTTTCATTGCTGTGACCAAAATACTAAATATAAACAATTTCAAAGGAGGAAAATTTTATTTTGGCTCCCAGTTTCAGAGGTTTCAGTGGCTGGTTTCAAAGGTTAGGCCCATTTCTTTCGGCCTGGGGCAAGGCAGAAACCTTGACACAAGTGGGTGGTGGAGGAAGGTTGCCCAGTTTGTAGTAGTCGGGAACAGAGAGAGAAAGGAGGGGATCGGTGTTAGCAAAAGAAAAACCCTTCCATGGTATACCTGAACATGACCTACTTCCTTCAACTGTGCTTCACCTCCAATAATTTCCGTCACCTCCTATAATGCCATCAAATTATTGATCAAATAGTGGAATAATGCTTTAATGAAGCCAGAGTCCTCATGATCCACTCAATTTCCAAAAGCCTCATCTCTTGACATTATTGCATTGTCTTCAACAAACATTAGATTTGAGGAGACACCAAGATCCAAACACTAACAATGCCAAAAGCAGCAATCACAAACTTTCTCATTTGTTCCTTTTAATGACAGAGAAAAGTCATATTTGTTCTTTGTCATTGTCAGGTTTTCACTCTTTAGGAAGATCTACTACCATGCCAGGAAATATTTTATACCTCCCAAGAAAGGTTGTTTTTTTTTTTTTTTTTTTTCCTTCTGTGGTTACTTGAAGGACCTCTTAGTGAAGAAAATAAAGTAGATGACTAAGTATAAAACATTCATTAAAGTGTTCTTCAAGTATATATTGTGTGAAAAAAAATGATTTGGCTACAGAGAATGATTGGTATGTCAAGAATTTCATTTCAGGCAACAATTTTGTTATTAGAACAAGCCTCAGTTGTCTACACATTGGTTTTGTTCAGAAGATGTAATGCAAGATAAATAAAAAGAGAACTTCCAATGCTGTTATCTGCCATGCAGTACTTCTATTGTAAGTACAGATAATAACAGTTCTAATATTTTTTTCATTTCCTCGGGCACCAAATCTCCCTCTCTCTGCACACAATGCCCTTTACACTGTGACTCCTGTGACTGCCACTCCAGCAGCTCAGAAGACCTGAACAGATAATCAAGCAGTGTCTCTTAGGAGGAGGAAATATACTCTTATCTTTAAATCCAGACTCCTGCATGTCTTGCAAGGAATAACTGAAGTACTTCTTGCAGTTTAGGATACCTCAAGAATGAAAATCACTTAAAATAGAGGTATCTTACAATGTCACCAATTTCCTAGATAGGTGATCACTTAAAAAGAGAGAAAAAAAAGAAGACAGATGAGGAAGGGGAAGAGGAGGAGGAAGAGAAGGGAAAGGAGGAAGAGGAGGAGGAAATGATGGCATTAGCTAAATTCATGCATGAGCAGTAATAAACTTTGTCTCTAGATGAAGAGTGATAGAGAGCCTGAATCTTTATTTCCTGTGATGTACCTAAAGTCCCACAAATAAATGCAAGATCTGCATTAAGAATACTGTTTCACAGACAGGCAAATGTACCCTATCAGCTCTGGAATGTTCAGAGGCAAAGGATTTCTTATGTTCACTTCATAATTTCCAAGCATCATTTAAAAATATGTTTCAGCATTTGAAATACAAAATTTTCATGATAGATACAGGTCACAATGGTCAGATAACATGATAAAAATTGTCTCATCTCAAAGGTTATAAGACCAGAATGTCAGTTTTATCATTCCTTGGATCTTTGTAGTTGATTTCTCAACTACAAAGCAGTGATAGCAATTATCCCTCCCAGAGTGCTATAAAGAGAGAAGGAGTGGACATAAGAAAATGAACTTTGAAAAGATGGAGTGTCATCTAAGCCAGTGATTCTCAAACTTTACCATGCATCATGATTTTTAAAAACATAGATTGTTGGACCTATTCCCAGGGTTTCTGACTCACTGGGTATAGGGTAGGGAGAGATAATTTTCATTCCCATGTATCTGTTGATACTACTGCCACTGTTCTTTGTAGCACCCTTTGAGAATAACTGGTATAAACTAATTGCTTTCCAACCACATTCTGCAAAGCCTGAGAACGCAGGGGTATATAGAACATCTGTCATAAGGGAAGCCAAAAAATGTTTTAGTGCACAGCAGTGGGAACTCCCGGTTCCAGCTTCACACTTACCCTTAGCCCTCATCCCATCTCTTCTCCAAATACCACAGTTAGGCATGCTTTATTTTTGTATCTCTGCCAACATTGGGGTTGTAGGGAACATTTTACCTGAAAAGGGGATTAAAATTATATATCAAAATTTTAAGACTCTGAGTTGCATATCTCCCATATCTTATCAAAATGAAATGAAGTTTATAAATTATATGAGTAATTTGATCAGATGGAAAACCTAAACTACTATAACTGCAAAATCTCAAAATTTTAAGGTTCTAAATCATTCATCTTTATTTTCCCATGTATGAAAAAAAATTCAACTTATGTTACTTGGGAACGTTGAGACATTTACAGATTTAAGTCTGAAAGAATCTATGAGGAGAAAAAGATCTTAGTCTCATTAATATTGAAACATAAATCTAGGTGTAAAACTTTAAAAATTTGTCCTTTTCTGTTGTTTTCAGGATATTGAGAGAATAAAATAAGTATGAATTAGGCAACTGAAGACATTACATAAATCACATTTATGATCAATTTTTAATTAAAGTTCATGGAGAAGAAAATGAATAATAAACATTCAAATGTTTTCCTCCAAACCCCACCAGCAACCAAAATATGTGAATAGTATTTACTTAGGCTGGGAAATATATAGTGGGATTTTTTTGCAGATATTTAATTAGCAGTTTTAATTTGTTTAGAGTAATGTAAGAATTGAAAAGTACAATTAGATTGCATTGACTTTATAGATTTTAATATTATTTTATTTGGAAAGGAAATAAAACTCCTTCCAAAAATGGGTATTTCCTTATTCAGTAAAAGAAATGTACAAGATAAACTTGGGACATGTTATTTTACCAGGAAAAAGGAAAGTTTTAAAATAATTAGTGGAGTTCTGACATGCAGCACAGATGCCAACTTGAGGGTACTAGCAAGGTTGGAGCAATTTAATCATTGGAGGATTAGGTATGATTGTTTAAAATATATCATATATAAAATTATTTTTAAAATAAAAAATATCTCACTGGCCAATCCTGCTGGTAACTAGAGTATAAATTTATTACATTAAATTGAAAAGCAAAGAGAAGTGAGCATAGTTTTATCCTGTAATTCTTAAACAAGCTGTATATCAGAATAATCAATCATAAATGAAGAAAAAGTATGCCTTACAGAAAATTTCCAGCATTTTTCAGGAAGGATAGAAGTAGAAAATCCCTCAAGGTGAACCTATGAAATGGTCAGTAAATGGATTTTAAAGGCATTAACTGAAACATTAATGAACAACTTTTTAGCAGAGAAACCAGGTTAACACAACCTGCATCACTGACTAGCTTTAGTAATTATTATTAATAGAACAAGTAGACATTGGGTATTTCAAGATGTCCTGAAAAATGAAGCTAAGTTTCCCATCTAGGGAATCATCATGATAAATAACATGTCTGATTCTGTGCTTACCTCTGCATCTAACTACACAACTATAGAAAATGAAGGAAAATTATATATAATTCCATAAAATTATATGTGAAAATTTAAACATTCTATTGGACATGAGAAGCCTTTACTAGCAAAGCCATAATGTCTAAGACTTGCTTTTAAAACACTCAAGCAAAATAAAATATTCGTGGGAAAAAATAAAAAGTTGAAACAAAGTTTGCATAACATTCATAGTTGTTGAAGCTGGGTATAGTTACATAAAATTTTATTATACAATTATTTTTACCTTTTTATGTGCTTGAAATTTTCTTCTAATAAAGTATAAATAAAAAAGAAGCAGAAAGAGATGGCACAAATTGATGTAGGGAATCAAAGGAACATAGTGCACTACTTCTCAAACACTTTGATCTCAAAACTCTTTGTCCCCTTTGAAACCATTGAGGACACCAAATTTGATGTTGTTGTTATGCCTTTTAAAAAAAAATATTTATGAGTGCCTTGTAGTTTTACATAATACTGGGGTTCATTTTGACATAATCATACATGCATGGGTTATAGTTTGCCCCATTTTGCAGTACTTCTCCTTTCCCTTCTCTCTTTCCTCTCCTGTTCCCCTTCTTTCAATCTACTGGTCTTCCTTCTATTTATTTACATTGGTGCTTTATAAATATACATAAAAGTGGAATATCCTGTAGTATTCTCATATATGTACTTAGCATAATTTGGCCAATTTAATTTTTCATTTCCTCTTTTTTCTCATTCCTCCTCCCTTCTCCTCAATCTCCTTTCTAAACCCCACTGATTTCCATTCTGTTTTCATGGGATCCACAATCCCACACACTTTTTCCCCTCATTCTTCTCTAGTTTTCACATTTGAGAAAAAAATATTTGACTCTTCACTTTCTGAGTCTAGCCTATTTCCCTTAGCATGATGTTCTTTTAGTTTCATCCATTTACCAGCAAATGCCATTATTTCATTCTTTATGGCTGAATAAAAGTCCCTTTTGTATATATACCACGTTTTCTTTATCCATTCATCTGTGACTGGAACCTAGGCTCGTTTCTTAACTTGGCTATTGTGAATTGATTTTTGTTCTTTTAGATAAATACATAGATAGCTGGGTCTTATGGTGGTTCTCATTCCTAGTCTTTTGATGAGTTTCCACATAGCTCTCCAAAGTGGCTATACCAATTTGCAGTTCTAACAACAATATATGATTGTACCTTTTCCTACACATTCTTGCCAGCATTTATCATTATTTGCATCACTGATGATTGTCATTCTAATTGCAGGGAGATGAAATCTCAATGTAGTTTTAATTTGCATTTCCCTGATTGTTAGAGATGTTGAACATTTTTCATATATTTATTTGTTGGCCAATTGTGTTTCTTCTTCTGAGAAATGTCTGTTTTGTTCTTTTGCTCATTTATTGATTCAGTTATTTATTGTTGTTGTTGTAGTGTGTGTGTGAAATTTCTGAGTTCTTTATATATTATGAATATTAATCCCCTGTTGGAGCAGCAGTTGAAAAGATTTATTCTCTTCTATATAGTCTTTCTTCACATTCTTTTTTTTCTGCTGTGCAGAAACTTTTTATATTAATGACATCCCATATATTGATTTTTCATTGTATTTCTTGAGCATTAGGGGTCATAATAGGAAAATCATTGCCTGGGCCAATATTTTGGAGTGCTGAACCTATGTTTTCTCTAGCAGTTGCAAAGTTATTTTATCTAATTCCTAGGTCCAAAGAGTTTTTTTTTTTAATGTGGATTATATTTATCAATATTTAATATATTAGAAATGAATAGATAAATTTTAAAAATATTTACTTGTAAATTATTTTTATAAATAATACTAAATATATTATATATTAACATAAATATAAAAAATAGGGTTAAAATTATGTTTATATATACCTCTGGGAAGATAAATCTTCAATATGCTCAAGATTTTCTAGCTTATTGAAGTATAGACTTTCAAAATAGTTTCTGATGATCCTCTGGATTTCTTTAGTGTTTCTGGTGATATTTCCTTTTTTTATCCCAGATTTTGATAATTTGAGTTTTTCCCTCTTTCTTTTGGTCAGTTTGGCTACTGACCTACCCAAAATAAGCTGAAGGATATAGAAACTTAAAGAGATCAATTTCAAAGAATAAAATTGAAACAGCTATCAAAAACCTTCAAACAAACAAAAACTAGGACTGGATGGATTCTCCGATTAGTTCTGCCAGACTTTTAAAGAACACTAATCTTCCTCAAAGTATTCCATTAAATAAAGGGAAAAACCCTTCCAAACTCATTCTATGAAGCTAGTATCATGGTCATACCAAAATCAGATAAAGACCCATGGAGGAAAGAAAACTTCAGGCCAAACTATTAATAAAATATTGACAAACAGCACACAAAACACATTTTAAAAGATAGTGCAGTCTGATAAAGTGAGCTTCATCCCAGGGATGCAAGGTTTGTTCAATATAGGAAATTAATAAATCTAATTCATCACATAAATAGACTTAAGGACAAAAATCACATGTTTATCTCAATAAATGCAAAAACCACATTTGACAAAGTACAAGACCCATTCATGTTCAAAACACAAGAGAAACTAGGGACAGAAGGAAATTGCCTCAAAATTATGAAGCCTACATATAACATACCTAAGGCCAACATTATTATGAATGGAGAAAAAACTGAAAACATTTTCTCTAAAAAGCAGGAATAGAACAAGCATACCCACTTTTACTTCATATAGTCCTTAAAACTCTAGACAGAGAAATCAGGCAAGAGAAGAAAATCAAAGGAAAATCAAATAGGAAAAGAAGAGCTCAAACTATCTATGTTGACAACATGAGCCTATATTTAGAAGACCCAAGAAACCTCAACAGATGTCTTCCAAAGCTTATAAATGAAATCAGCAAATTATCAGTCTACAAGATCAATACCCACAGATCAACCACACTCTTATACTGAAATGTCAAATCTGCTAAAAAGAAATTAAGAAAACTATCTCATTTACAATAGCCTCAAAACATTAACCTAACAAAAAAGGTGAAAGACCTGAGCAATGAAAAATACAGCATACTAAAGAAAGAAATTGAAGAAGACCTTAAAAGATGTCTCATGTTCTTGGATAGGCAGAATTAATATTGTCAAAATGGCCATACTACCAAAAACGCTATACAGATTCAATGCAATTCCCATGAAAATTCCAATGACATACTTCATAGAACTAGAAAAAACAGTTATGAAATTCATTTGAAAAAATTAGACCCAGGTAACTAAAGCAATCTGTAGCAAGGAAAAAAAATAAGCAGAAGGCATTACAATGCTAAAATATACTACAGAGCAACAGTAACAAGAACAGTCTGGTATTAGCACAAAAACAGACATGAAGACCAATGAAATAGAAAAGAAGACACAGAGACAAACCCACATTAATGCAGCTATCTGTTATTAGACAAATGTGCCAAAAAACATATGTTGAAGAAGAAAAATACCCTTTTTAACAAATGGTGCTGGAAAAACTGAAAATTTCATGTGTAGTAAAGTGAAATTTAACCCAAATCTCTAACCCTGCACAAAACTCAACTCAATGTGGATCAAATACCTAGGAATTAGACCAGAAATCTGAAACTGTTAGAAGAGACTGCAGGCACAACACTCTAACATGTCAGTTCCAGAACTGACTTTTTAAACAAGACTCCTTAAGCATAAGTAAATCTAAAAGTCAATAAGGGAGATGCCATCAAATTAAAATGCTTCTTCACAGCAAAGGAAGCAATTAATAGCATGAAAGAGAGCCTACAGAATGGGAGAAAATCTTTGCCACCTGAATCTCAGATACAGCATTAATCTCCAGGATATGCAATGAACTCAAAAAACTTAAAACCAAAAATTAAATAACCCAATCAATAAATGGGCAAAGAAACTGTACAGGCACTTCACAGAAGAAGAAATAAAATGAAAAATGTTCAACATCTCTAGCAATTAAAGAAATGCAGATTAAAACTATCTTGAAGTTTCATCTAACTACAGTAAGAATGGAAATTATCAAGAATATGAATAGCAATAAATATTGGAAAGGAGGTGGGGGAAAATGTATACTCATAAGTTTCTGGTGAGACTTAAAATTAGTGCAACCACAGTGGAAAGCAGTATAGAGATTCCTCAAAAAATTAGGAATAGAACCACCATATGACTCAGCTATTCCACTCTTCTGTAATTCTCCAAATGCTTTAAAACCAACATTCTACAATGATGTAGGCCACAACAATGTTAATAGCAGCACAATTCTCAATAGTTAAACTATGGAGCTAAAATAGGTGCCCTTCAATAGATGAGTGAATAAAGAAAATGTGGTATATATACTCAATCAAGCATTATTCAGTCATCAAGAATGATTTTATGTCATTAGCCAATAAACGTTTGGAACTGTAGTCTATCATGCTAATTAAAATAAGCCAGTCCCAACAAGTCAAAAGTTGGATGTTTTCTCTGATATGCCGAAGGTAATCGAAAATAAGGAGGGGGAAAGTAAAAAAAAGAAAAAAGAAAAAGAATTGAAGAAATATAAATGGAGTAGACAAAGGGAAATGAAGGGAAGGGAGGAAGTATGGGACAGGGAAAAACAGTGGAATAAATATGACCTAATTTTCCCATGTACATATATGAACACACCGCTGTGAATCTCACCACTGCGTACATCCAAAAGGCACAGAGGTGTACATCAAAAAGCACAATATGTAAATAGCAAAAAGATCAGTAGAGTAAAGGGAAGGGAAATGGGAGGGAAGAGGGGAGAGAATGGGGAAATATTGGGGACTCAATTAGAACAAATGATATTACATGACTTTATAATTATGTCACAATGAATACTATTGTCATGGATAACTAAAAAGAATCAATTTTTTAAACTATGTTTTAAAAAATCAAGAGGTGATATTGTTTTACATATTTATGAATTCTTTTAAGTTCTGATTTAACAAAGGAAAACTAAATTTTCATGTCTGCTTCTTTATTTACCCATGTGTAATGCCTTGTAATGTTTAAAATACTTGAAGTAAATGTGGACTTTAAAATATTTAGCTTGGAAATGGAGGGAGTATTTTATAACCTTTTCTAGATGATTTTGAATATTCTTGTGATTCTACATGATAAATATTATTTCTTAAATATTAGTGGAAGTGTAGGGTCTGAATCCATGTCAATAAATATTTCATACTCTATTACACATTCTATTTTAACAAAATCCATTTTTCCATCTCAGTTTAAACAGCTATTTTTTTCTATGCATGACTTTATAATATCAAACTTTGCTAGTTTGAGAAATAGTGGCTCACTAAGTGATATAGACTGTCCAAGTGGTGACATGTTGAAACTAATTTTGTTATTTTAAATTTTTTAACTATAGGTGAATGATAATAAAGAAAAAAATGACTTCCGATAGAGTTTAGTTTCATTGCTTTGATTATTGGCTGAGACATCAACAATTTTACTCATTATTTTTTCTGTACCACCAATGAAACAGTCAATATAGCAGAAAAAGAAAATAATGTCTTACTATTATAATGAAAGTAATTTTTGAAATCACATTTCTCAAAGGAACCATCTTGCCCAAATTTCTCTCAACTACCTAGCAACTATATAAATGAAAAGATCATGAATGAAAAATGCTAGTGTAACTTAAAGTTTTTCCCTCTAACCAATTCTTCCCTGCACTCAGTGGTTTGGAAAAAGGTGTTTAGGCTTATAGAGAAATTTTATAAACAGATTTTGCTTTATAAATTTAAACTTCAAAAGATATTGCTGTAACTTTTATTTTTTTATTTACAAAATTAACCTGTGGAATTATTATGGTGGTTCTTTGACTAAAAGAATAATATGCTTCCTCATTGATAGTGTGTATTTCCAATTCAGTAAATCCTATATAGAGAAAAGTTCTGATACATTCAGTGTGCACCAGTGAGCTGAAATGATCTCAGGAACATACAGAGCTAGACCCCAGAAATAGACCCCATCATGGACCTCAGTAGGAACATGTGGAGAACTTGAGAGTTTATAGATGGGAAGGAGAGTTTTCCTTATTCATTTGAGTAATTCATTTCCTTATTCATTTCCTCTTTGTGGAACTTCTCTGAGTTCTCCTGAAAATTGTCCATTAATTGTTTTTAATTTTCTTCTTTTCATCGACTTTATTACCAAATCTTCAGACCTGATTTAAACATTATTTTTATACACTCATTTCCTCTATATTTCCAAAAATATATTTATATTTACCGTCTTCCTCACAAATTGTAATGAAAATAAAATTATTCAATAAATATACTAATTGATAAGAAAAGTAGAAATGGAGAGAATTCATGTTGTTTATGAATTTCTTGAAAATAGTAAATAGGAGTCTTATGATAACTAAAGTCCTTTTTACTCCTCTACAAGTGTCAATTTAAAAAAAAATAAACCCATAAAGGTGACACAAAATAAAAAACAAAAGAGCTGGGTGCAGTGGCACACACCTATAATCCCAGCAGCTTGAGGCTGAAACAGGAGGATCATAAGTTCAAAGCCAGCTTCAGCAAAAGCAAGGCAACTCAGTGAGACTCTGTCTCTAAATAAAACACAAAATAGGGTTGGGGATGTGGCTCAGTGGTCGGGTACCCCTGAGTTAAATGCCCAGTACCCTTCACCAAAAAAGCAAAGGAACTGCTAAAATGTAGTCAGATGTGCAAATTATAAAATAAATACCCTGAGATTAAGTGTTAAATATTTGAATATTTAAAAAATATACTTAATAAAAAGAGCTGTTATTTTTCAGAATATGTGTGCTGAACCTATCGACCCTCCAGTCTAAATTCAAATTCTTTTCCTCTACTTTGTTTACTCATTGATTTCACTTTGAATAATTTTCTACATAAAGTTTTGTGGTTTCCTTGGTAAAAATGTAATTAACCTAGTAAACATATGCATTTGTATTATAGACAGAAACATATTTTCTTGAATCTTAATTAAGAACTCATTTATTATTTCTAGTCAAAACAGAATGAGGAAAGATTTGGGCTTTCAGACCCCACACCATCTGCATTCCTAATGACAACAGAAATCAAGTTGGCACAATCATAGAGACAAGTGTTTTATTTTAGCAGGCAGCAATATTATTAAATATAACATTTAAAAATATAAGCATCTTTATAGAAACATTTTTTCTAACACATTTATAATGAAATAAACAATTGGATAATTAATACAAGGTCACTATTTAGTAAATGTATTTTGTCTCTTTTTGCTATATATAAGACAAAATGCATTTACTAAACAGTGGCCTTAAATTGGTTTAAAAGAACTAAGCACAGACCTTCAAAAAAATTTTCCAATGGAAGGAATCATGTCATAAAACTTTATTATTCCTCTCAACAACATGCTTAATAAAACCTACTAGGGGATAGATTTTTAAACAAGGGAAGGGAAATAGGAAGAGAAAAGACAGTAGAATAAATCTAATATGATTTTCCTATGTACACATGTGAAAATACTTCAGTGAATTCCACCATTGTGCCCATCCACAAGAATGGGGTCCTAATTAGAGTAAGACAGTCCATGCTTGTATAATTTATCAAAATGGATTCTATTATCATGTATAACTAAGATGAATCAAAAAAATAAGGAAAAGTAAAACTAATAATTCTTCTAGCATTTTATATGTTGTAACTGATTGTTAGTGTTCACTGCCTTTTCTAGGATTCCTAAACAAAATAAAGCTATTCAAATACAATAGGTAATGCCACCTACAACCTTTCCTTGGTCTCTTTTGAAACCACAATATCCAGGAGAATTCTTTATTTATTTACTCATGTTTCTTAAATCTATGGGACAAGTAGAAGCAGCCTTCTCTTGGTTTTATTGGTCCACTTATCTCAGATAGTGACCATTTCAAAAATTGCAAGCTGAGAAGAATCACTAATCAGATAAAATACATCATTCACTTGAAGCCTTGAATGTCGCTTATTCTCTTTTTATTTATAAATGTGTTTAATCACTACATAAGAATTTTAACATCACAGTTGTGAGCATCAAAAAACTTGGGATCTGATCTCTAATCTGATCACTAATTTAAAATAAAGGTGCCTGCTGAAGAGCAATCTCTAGATGTGAGAAATCTGAAATTTCCCAAGTGATTCCAACACACACCCTGGTGAAGAAATGGTATGTTCTTTCTTCAATAAAATTGTGAAATGATTCCCAAGTCTTATATTTTAACTAAGAACAATTATTTCATGAATATTATCAGAGGGATCTAGAATTATTTGAATTGTGCACTTATGTCATGTCCCCTCGCCAGCAAGGAAGACACGACACAGGATTCTTCTTTCAGCAGTTTATTCAGGACCCTTGAAGCATGGTGAAAAAACTCTCTCTTTCCCAGTCTGCACTAGCTTAAATCCCTCGCCCAGCCAACGCACTTGTGCCACGTGGGAAAAACTGATTGGTACACGAAAGCGGAAACAAGTCAGAGCTCAGCTCTACAGCCTTACAAGGAGTTGTTTACTTCAACAACTCCAACTGCCAAGAAAGTGGAAGAAGGAGACCAACGTCATTTTTAGGGTGTGGTCGCTGGCTCCCTACACACTTAGCTCTCTAAGCTGATTCTATATCCTGTTTAGTTTTCTAACCTGTATTTTAACATTTACTTCATGTGCCTTTCATGGTTAAAGGTTGCTACACATGAGACAATATATTCTATAAGAAGAGGGAATGAGTTTGTCTTACTAATATCTGTATCTGCATTACTTAACCCAGGGTCAAATATATAAGGTTCTCAAATGTTTACTGATGGAGCATGAATTTTTGTACAACAATTAAGTCATTAACTTCTTGTCTGGAGAAAGCTTCTATTTAACAAGAAAATTTACAAACTATTTCTAAAACATTCTAGGCTTTATAATTTACACAACAGCTTGTGATTTGTACACATGAAATCTATTTGTAACTATTTAAATGGCCTCTGAGGCAGAAATTATCAGGCTTGTTCTACCCGTGTACTAAATCCACAGTTTATATAAATTATAGAGAAAGCAAGATTCAGTCAGTCATTAAATCTTTCAAATAAAATATCCCCACCAAAGTTTTTGTGAAGTTTGAACTAACATATTCCTGTAATTATGGATAATTTTATGTAGCACAAGCATGAAAGTTTGAAAATAGCCCTCTAAATCTCTGTGGGACTACCTTTGAATTTTCATCATCCATCATCATTCATAAGAGAGCATTGAAGTGGTTAATATGTTTTCTCTGTAGGGATAGGTTTTCTTTATTAAGTGTTTTCTTCTGGATTATGAGAATCAGATCAAGTATTTGTCTTTATAATATCAATCAATAATCATAAAATCAAGAAGCATAACTTGTTCTGCAGGGCAATCAGCAAGGATACTCTCTTTGTGTTTAAATATGGATTTCAATCTTAGTAATCAAGATTTTCTTTGCATGTTGGAAATTATAGTTTACTTCTCTTTTAAAAAATACCAATGTGGTGACTTATTCAGAAACTCCTTTATATCTACACTATATCAAAATATTGACCAAACTCAGGTATATATTTATATTAAGTATAGATATTACTCTTGAAACAGCAAGATAACCTGATTGTGTATGTGTTATCCATGTAGCCAATAAAGAGGTGATTTTCATATTAAAAATTTAGAAATTATAGCACATATATGGCATAGTATCCTTTGACTATCTTAAGATGTGAGCCATCAAGAAGTAACCTATCAGGATTTCTAGAGGGAACATCAGTGAAGTCAGTACAGGACATACTTACAGGGTCAATAAATGTTAAGCAGTCATGCAATTCACCTTTAACCAAAGGGTGAAGTAAAAGAGCAGTTTCAAATTGGAATAGCATTTGGAGAATGTTTTAATTTTATTTTTAGATTGACACATAATATCTGTACATATTTATGAAGTACAATGCAATGTTTTGACTCATGTACACACTGGGTAATGATCAACTCAGGGTGATTAGCCTGATGATCACCTTAAACTTTTATCATTTCTTTATGTTCAGTATTTTCAGAATCCTCTCTTCCAGCCATTTTGAGATATATAATGCATTCTGTGACCACCCTATTGTGTCCCAGGAAACCAGTACTTAAATTCCCTGTGTGCCTTGAACCCATTGTCTTGAATAGCTCCATGGGAAGAGCCTCACACTGGAAATGAGGGAATTTGGAGGTTTTATGGAGAACAGACTATAACAGAATTTCAGAGTTATTCAGCTGGCCAAGAAGTATTTGTTTTTCAGATAATAAGGCTTCAATGAAACAAGGATCCCATGGAATAAGAAAGAGGTCAAGTTAATCCTAGTAAGGATTAAATTAATTAGAAGGCCACCATTACAAGTGTATAAGCAAAGAAGAGGTGCTAAAATAATATTAAAAGAAAATTTAAGATGTGTAATTAACTTGTGATGAGTTTCTAGTTTCTGGGTAAGAAGACTTAAAACACAATTTTCTATTTTATGTGCAAAAAATGAGCAATGTTTAGCATAATTAGAAATGCTCAAAATCTGGAAGATTTTAGCTAATTAAGGAAAAAATGAACTTCTGCTTCCAGTCATCCCAAAATAACAAAGACGTAATGTGCCCTTCTTCTCTAAAATAACCTGTAAATTGAAGAAATTCATGAAATGTTTTCTGGATGTAAGAATATGGGTTATAGAGAACTGTGATTTTTAGTGTTTTGGTTCATGATCCTTTATATGAGAAGGAAGGAAAAAGTGATAATAGTTTCTCTGAAATTTTCTGTGTTACTATGCTGGGTATAAAATTAATATTTGTATTTGTGCCACATTATGTCCTCTATGAATTAAAAATATATGTAAACCTATGGTAACTGTAAACTCTAATACTTTGGTTATTCCTAAGGTTATATGTGTTAGAAGGTGACATAAATGAGCCTTTGTAGGGAGATTTACATTTCAATGGTGGGAAAGGAGCTATATGTGTCCATATAACTTTAGTGTAATTAATACTGTAACAGAACATGAGCTCAGTTTTATGGAATCCAAGAGTAGGCAGGAAAAGCTATATCTGACCTGTGGTATTACAAATTTTGATGTTTAAATTGAATTTGAAAAATGATTGAGAGATTTATCAACAGAGAAAAAAAATTTCTGTTACACTTCTAGTAAACAAATGTCTGGCATATAAATATCTTTTGTTGAATAAATAGATGTTATTGAAGGGAATGGACAAGAGAATCAACTATCCCACCAGTAATACTTACATGGCAGATTATAATTGAAAGGCAGACTCATCAAGTTGATCAACTATTGCTAATGCCATTTTAAGTTATTTCCTGACTTCTTTCTTTTTTTTTTTTAAGAGAGAGTGAGAGAAATTTTTTTTTTAATATTTATGTTTTTTTTTTTTTTTTTAGTTTTCAGCGGACACAACATCTTTGTTTGTATGTGGTGCTGAGGATCGAACCCAGGCCAAATGCATGCCAGGCGAGCGTGCTACCACTTGAGCCATATCCCCAGCCCTTATTTCCTGATTTCATAAAGAGCATCTTTTAGGGTAGCCAATACAATGAACATATTACAAGAAATGATTAGTCCACATTTTTTTTTCATTCACTTTGCTAAAATTAGTCTAGAGCAGAAAAGTCTCACACTATTACATTACAAAAAATATTTCAGGGAAAAGTTTCCCTAAGCTGGATATTAGTCTGCTATCTAAGACGACCTTCTTTTTCTTTTCCTTTATTTTCTCTTCTCTTTCTTCATCTTTTCCTCCTCCTCCCTCCTCCACCATCTTCTTCTCTCTCTCTGTTGTGATACTTGGGATTAGACCTGGGGTACTCTACAACCAAGCTATATTCCCAAACCTTTTTAAAATTTTTGTTTTGAGACAGGCTCTTGCTAAATTGCAGAGGCTAGGCTTCAACTTGCCATCTTCATGTTTCAGCCTCCTACTGGCTATAATTACAGGGGTACACCACCAGGCCCAAACCAAAGACAACCTTATTTTCATCTGAATAAAAATGGAACTCTCATATTAAGAAAAATTATATGACACCCACTATCATCACAGAAAATGTGTATGATTACAACATGCTAGGCTAGAAATTGGCATACCTGGGATTTATTTTAGCTCATGCACAAATATTTAACACGATCTTGGATAAATCCAGGTCTCATTTCTTCATCTGTACAAAAAGGTGAACAATTGCATAATCGCATGGCCTTTTCTCAGATCAAATGTTCTAGGACCTTTATAAGCACAGCATAGAAATCTATTTCCAGATGCTTCAGGTGTGCGTTTTCAAATTTCTTATGTGTGTTATTAGTGTGTGTGCCTGCCCATCAGTTTGCATGTGTGTGTGTGTGGACCTGACCAGTACATTATAACTCTTGTCTCAGAAGTAAGAAAATAGCAAGTTTAGATAGAAATTTCTTTGACAGGCACATATTTCCCTTAGATAAGTGAAGCACTCATTAGGGTATAAAACTGATTCACAGATTTTCTCTGACCTAAGCCAATAAATATGTCAGCTCTATCTTGCGGTTGATATCAGTTATACCTGTATTTTCTAGTTCTTTCTAGATAACAGACTAGTAATTCAGTCAAAGGAGCAATAAAACCAAAACCAATCATGTGTTAGAAAAACAGAGTTTCTAGAAACTTGTCATTGGAGTCCTAAATTTACAGTTGCAGTTTTTCTTTCTTGTGTTCTTACAACATATTAGAATTCCAAAATAAATACAATGGGCAGGTAACTATTTCAATAAAAATAGTTTAGGTTTGATTTTTGAAAGAAGGATACAGTCCTTGTATCCAAATGCAATTGCTTTGATCAAAGGAAGAGGAAAATTTCTCAGTGCATAAGTTTTGCTCAGTTTTCAAAATGTTTATTACTTGAAAACATTCTTGAAAGAAATTAAATTATATAGAAATAGACAAAGAAAAATGAGAATCTCTACTGACTATTGCTATTACACCCCTTTACTATGATCAGAGATCCATTGTGTGTCTTCCTAGGTGATAGGTGTAGACTTATTTTCATTCATAGATTTCACATAAAGACATTATATACATGCATGAATTTAAGATGCAAATTATATATTTTATGTTGTTACATTTAGGTTATTCTCATTGTCTTCAACAAACACAAAATATTCCAAACTATGGATATACTAATATTTATTTTACCACTTGGACATTGGTAGCAGTTTGATTATTTTCCTAACACATGAAGAACAGGAATGGACATCATTTAGCATGTGTTTTGCAGGTAAGTGTGAGTATGTATTGTAGGATTAATTTTAAATGACATACATTTTCATGTATACTGCAAAATACTTTCCATAATGAATGTATGTGTGTCCATGTCCTCAAGAAAATAACTCGATATTTTTAGACTTAAAATTTTTATCAATCTAATAGATGAAAAAATATCACTCCTATTCTGTAATATTGTTGTGATTCAGCATTTTTATGTGCTTACCAGTTATTCCAGTTCTTTTGTGTGAATGACTGATGACAGTTTTTCTACACATTTCACCTGAACTCTATTTTTTCTCATGTTTGATGTATACTCTGCATAGAAATCTTTTTCAGTCAGGCAGGCTGACTTCTGTTACTTATTTTTTAACTTTGCATATGATGTCCTTATTGAATTAAAGCTTTTAACTGTAATGCCAGCTGATCCATCACTCTATTCCCTATCATTTAGGATATTTTTTAAATCAACGAAAATTTTTTTCAGTTTTTTTTCCTTTGATTATTGTGTCTTTTATATTTAGCACCTTAATTTATCTTGAATTACATTTTTGTGAGGAAGCTAGGTAGTGGTCTTGCCTGGTTACACCATCCCTACAATTTAGATAGTGTATGTAACCTATTCTCTCAATTTTTTTCTTTTAGAGAGGTTTTATTTCTTTCTTCCGTGTGTGTGTGTGTGTGTGTGTGTGTGTGTGTGTATTTTTTTCCTTTTTTCATCCTGCTGAGCTGCCTCAGTTGTTGACAGCAGTATGAAACCCTTTTCTTGTTCCAAACCCACGGGAATGGCATTCGATATTTCACAATTAACTCATGATTGATGTAGAACCTGGTAGACACCTTCATCGTTTTGAAGAATATATTTCATTTTCCTAGTTTGCTGATAGTTTTTACCATTAATAGGCATTGAATTTGTCAAAACTTCCTGCCTTTGTTGTCATGAGCCCTAAGCTTCTCTTGCTTAGTCTGTTGATATAGTGAATCACATTGCTTGTGTTCCGTTGTTAAAAGACCCTTATAATGACAGGACCAAAGCTACAGGGTCAGGATGTAGTATCATTAATATATAGTTAACTCCATTTGCTATGTATTATATTATATATGTTAATATAAAGCTAATTTGATTTGTATATTTTGTGGAGGTTTTTGTATTTTTATTACTTCCTTTTAGTTTTACTTAACATAGGGATTTATTTTGACATGTTTGTAAAATCATGGAATATAATTTTCCCTAATTCAGTACCTAGTATTTCCCCTTTCCCTTTCCTCCCCCTGTTTCCTTCCCTCTATTCTACTGATCTCCTGCTATTAATTTATAGTTTTTCTTTGAATGAATGTCATGTAGATATACATGATGGTGAGATTCACTGTGGTATATTCATACATGTACATAGGAAGGTTAGATCAGATCCATTCCATTGTTCTTCCCTTATGGACTTGCTCCTCTTTCCCCTCTAAACTTCTCCCTCTGCACCAATGATCTTTCTTCTATATTGATGGAATCCCAAACCTCTTTTCTTTTCCTTTTCCTTATTTTAGGCGAGCTTCTGCATAAAAGAGAAAAGATTCAACCTTTGATTTTCTGAATCTAGCTTATTTCATTTAGTGATACATTCTCCAGGTCCTTGCATTTACTAGCAAATATCATAATTTCATCCTTTGTATGGCTTTATATATTCTATTGTTTAAATATACCACATTTTCCTTATCCATTCATCTGTTGAAGGCACCTAGGTTGGCTCATAGCTTAGCCATTGTGAATAGTACTGCTACAAATATTAATGTGGTTGCATCACCGTAGTATGCTGAGAAATAAAAACCTAATCTTATACTTCTGCATATGGATAACCAGTTTTTCCAGCATCATTTGTTAAAAAGGCTATCTTTTCTCCAATGTATGTTTATGGCACCTTTATTTAGTCTGAGATAACTGTATATATATGGGTCTGTCTCTGTGTCTTCTATTCTGTTCCTTTGGTCTTCCTGTCTGTTTTGGTTTCAGTACAGTGCTGTTTTTGTTACTTTATCACTGAAGTATAATTTGAGGTCCAGTATTGTGAAGGCTCTGGCATTCAACTTTTTGCTCAGGATTGTTTTGGCTATTCTGGGTCTCTCATTTTTTTCAAATCAATTCATAACTGTTTTTTCTAGTTCTTTGAAGAATGCCATTGGTATTTTGATAGGCATTGCATTGTTATTCTTCCAATGTTAATTTATTTTCTCTGACTCACTTAATAAGCATATTTTGAAATACCTATACCATAAATTAAATTCTCATGAATATAAATGTCTTTCTCAACACTGTTTAAAGTAGCATTTCTATATTTGTCTTTTACTATGACAACACAGAGGGTTTTTCTTTCTTTCTTTCATTTTTGGTATTGGGGATAGAATTCAGGGAATTCAACCACTGAGCCACATCCCTGCCCCTCCCCCATTTTGTATTTTACTTAGAGACAGGATTTCACTGAGTTTCTTAGGGCCTTGCTAAATTGCTGAGGCTGGCTTTGAACTTGCAATCTTCCTGCCTCAACCCCTGGGATTCCAGGCATGAGCCACTGTACCCAGCTCCAATACAGCCTTTCAAAGTTCTGCTTTAAAGTTTGTTTGTTATGGGTTAATACAGGTCACCACATCCTTCTTCTTCTCTTTCTCCTCCTCCTTCCCCCTCATACTCCTCCTCCTTATTCTCCTTCTCTTCCTGTTCCTCCTCCTTCTAGTATTGGCTTAATTTGGTAATTTGTTCTTCCATATTGACTTTAAATTTTGTCAAATTTTATTTTTAAAAAATCCCCCTTGGATCCTGTCAGAAATGACATTAAAATCTTAGAACTGACATTTAATATTAAGTTCCTTAATTGACTGATTGATGAATGGATCGGCCTGTATGCATCAAAATTTTGTAGCTTTTTTTTTTTTTTTTGGAGGAGGAGGAATGTTTCTTGCGATTATTCCTATGTACTTTATTTTTTTTTGTTAACAATAGTAAATATGTTTTGTTTCCTGTATAAAATCTTACATATATCAGAGTTCTTCCTATTTTTAGTTTTTATTTTTGCCTCCTTAAAAAAAAACTCTCTTATGAATTGCAGATTTTGAAATGGTTTGTTGCAGTTTTATAGGTAGATAATTGTAGTATCCCAGATAACTACAGGTATTTTTAAAAATATCTTTGCATATTTAATGTCTAGCTAAATATTATAGAGTAGCAATGGTGATGGACACGCTTGTCATATTTTATTCTGGGCTTGGTGAGAATATTTATAATTTTTTAATCATTACATGTGATATTTACTCTAGTGTTTTGGTTCTACTATTTAGTTTCTAGCTTATTCATATTTAATGTTAAGTGATAAGTAAACAAATTTTATCTAAATTCCTTTATATTCAAATTTCTTGAGATCTTGGAATAGACTCTCCTATGTCATGATGTTGTCTGTTAGTGGGGTTTTGCCAACACACTAATGTACGTTATCCTCAGAACAGACTAATCTTAAAGCAGATTAGCACTCTAGGACCTAGGATGTTAACAACCCAATCTATTAAAAGGTCAAAAATATGATTGCACTCATGTCTCTTATTGTCTATATTTTAATTCTGTTAGAAGATGATGCTCCTGACAGAACTATCATTGTGCTATTGACATATAAAAACAAGGGCAGTGAGCCAGTTAATTGTCTAAAACAACCCATTGCTTCTGTCTAATATGTCAAATGTGAGAATACCAGTTTTAAGAAGCTAATTTCCAACTAACTTAAATGTCATGAAGATTTTAGTTAAAAGATTTTCATATGATTCTTATCTTTAAGTCCATTGATATGATGAATTACATTTATTGATTTCCATATGTTGAACCAAACTTGCATTCCTGGGATGAACCCCACTTGATCGTGGTCCACTATCTTTTTGATATGCTTTTGTATTCTATTTGCCAGAATTTTATTGAGAATTTTTGCATCTATGTTTGTTATAGATGTTGGTCTGAAGTTTTCTTTCTTTGATGTGTCTTTGTCTGGTTTTGGAAACAGGGTGATATTGGCCTCATAGAACAAATTTGGAAGTGTTCAATCTTTTTCTATTTCACAAAATAATTTGTGGAGTATTGGTATTTGTTTTTCTTTAAAGGTCTTGTAGAACTCAGCTGTGTAGCCATCTGGTCCTGGGCTTTTCCTGGTTGGTAGGCTTCTGATGGCATCTTCTATTTCATTGCTTGAAATTGATCTGTTTAAATTGTATGTCATTCTGATTCAATTTAGGCAAAGCATATGACTCTAGAAATTTGTCAATGCCTTCAATATTTTCTATTTTATTGGAATACAAATTTTAAAAGTAATTTCTAATTATCTTCTGTATTTCTGTAGTGTCCCTCTTGATATTTCCTTTTTCATTATGGATGTTAGTAATTTGAGTTTTCTCTTTCCTTCTCTTTGTTAGCATGGCTAAGAGTTTATCAATATAACCAGACATGAAAATTATGCTCTCTATGTGAACTATGAATTGAAATATATTCTGCTATCCTATATAACAAATTAGAATGAATAAATAAATAAATATGCAATTTTCTATAAGGAGCAGATAAAACAATGTAGTGGATTTTTCTCTTCTACTCCAATGTTTGGGTCCATTTAATTCTGAAATTGAAGTTCAGGACCTCACTCCATTCTAACATCTTGAGAGAGAAAAAATCAAATAAATGACACATTTTCAGCTCATCATTAGTTGCCCTCTCGCAAGATGCAAGTCCCTTGTACATTGGTTACTCTTCACTCCTTTCAGTGGGAAGCATATGATTCTCTAAGTTGGTTCCCAATTCATTCACTCACTATTATTCATGCACTTATCCATTAAACATGTATTTATTGTGCAACAACTAGTCATTTAATACTGTCTTCAGGGCTGAGGACAGAAGAGGTGATAATGCAAGGTCCTTGTCCTCACGACATTCTTATAATGAGAGGGACATGTTGGGTGGACAAAATGTTAATAACAGATGATCAACACTGAGAAATACTAGAAAGAAATTAAAAGGGAGCAACTCAAAAAAAATTGGGGACAGCTAATCTCAGGAGGTAACAGTTGATTTGAGACCCAAATGATAAGATGTAGCTGACCACAGTCACATTCCTATGAAAGATGATTTCTAGAAGAGTCAACTATATCAGCTGGAGACCTAGTAAGGCAATTAACCAACCTGATAGACTCAAGGATCAGAACTAAGTCAGAGTCTCATTAACAAAGATTTACTCCACATTAGAGTTCTGCCTCTTGCTTTCTAATGGACATTTTGATTTCTGTAGCTTGTCACAAGGTCATACTTCCCCAGAAAGTGGTATCAGAGCACTGATCATTATTAGTAGCCTTCTGTTTCTCCATTGTGCTTTCCAGTCTCATATTGGAATATTATTCATAATACTGATTCTGGTCTTCTTTTTTTTAATCTCTGTCTCTACTACTATAATGTAAAATCCTTGATCTTTGACTGAAGAATCTGTCTTTTAAGTCCTGAGCTTTAGGCCGATGTTGGCTGATACAGTATTTGGAACATATTAGATTCAAAAGAAATTTTAAACTTAATTATTTGGAAATTTCATATTATTTTATTATTTCAATTTTATATTCATTTGGATATGAATGAAATATTGTGCTAGAAGTATGTTACAGAAAATGTAATAGCCCAATGTAAAGATTATAATCTTAATAAAGGTTCCTTTTATTACAACATTTCTGTTCTTTAGTTAAGTATATTTGAATTCCAGTAACTGTGAGAGGGTAATGAAACATAACTGAAAGTACCATATTTGCAGAAGAATTTTCTCATTTGAGAACAATAAACATTTTGTAAGGCACTGCTAAATTTATAACGTACATCTTGGTACAGAACATAGTCTTGGGACTTGTTGCAGGAAAATTCTTACACTATCCAAAAGAAAATCTAAAAGAAAATGAAATATCTTAAACCATGCTAAAAAAAAAAGCATTTTTTTTCAGAAAAATAAAATAATTACCTGACAAAGAGACAGTGATCCTTCCACTTTCCCACAGAAGGAATGGAGTTCGTTCTTGTTGGATTTTGGTTGGCTAGGTTCTATTGATTGATCTCAGCTGAAATGTCTCAGATTATTCAATAAATTTGTTTATGCATGTACAAGTTGACGTTTAGTACTTACTTGAATAAATGCCAGGGATGTTTGTCAACTCCAAATCACTCATTAAGATCACATCCTTTCCGAATTGTCATTACCCAGCCCTGCTCATTTTTATATCTTTTTCCATATTACTTGCTGTTCCAATACTCTGAAACTGTGCTTATTTTGAAATTAAGTGATTAAAATTTTACTCCAATTCACAAAGTGAATTTGTTGCATAAATTGATGTTTTTTAAAAACAAGTCTTTTTAAGCATTCTATGCTAGTGAACCACATCAGTAAAAATAGTTTTTACTCCCAAATCAGGCACTGACAATATTGTATGATCTAAAAAATAATTATCTCTTATTTAAGGATATGACAAAAAATGTAAAATATATTTTACATATTTCCCTTTTACTTTGCAATATAAATGATATTGCTAATAAAAAATTAAAATTGCTAGTGCACTAACTTAGTGAGACATATAATAATAATAGCCAATTAAAACTGTATGACTACATTGAGTGAAGCACTGCAATAAGAGTTTTAAATGCCTTATTTCATAAACATACATAAAAGACAGTTACTTTTGTTTTCCCTAAGATTTACAAAAAGAGGATACAAAGTCTTAAAGTATGTTATTAACTTGTACAAAATCATAAATGGCTGAGCCAAATTTTCAGTCCCATATTTGCTTAAAGATCATGCCCACAAATGCTTAAGTAATGAGATTAGGTGAGATTTCAACTGGCTTCATACTCTTTTATCTAATCCCCCATGTAATATATTGCACACATTTGCAGGAGACTTGATACAATTTGAGAGTATAGTAAGTGGCCACAAAACAGAATGCTTCTCTGTGTGTAGCTAACTGATTTATTCAGAAATCACAAACGCAACATTCTCTCATCACCTGAGTCGACTAACCCTGACTGCAAGAACAGATGGCATGCCTGGGACTGCAATAGCACATAAACTTTCAGGATGGGAATAAATGAATACCTATGAGCAAAAGCAACACTGAATAAAAGAGAAAAAAAAAAGTGGAGTTGGCACTTGCAAACCAACTCCACTTTTTTTCTCTTTTAGTAATTTATTTTCTATGAGATGATATTGTATATAATATTTTTAGACAGATGTGTCATATTTTGGCCATAATCATCTACGTGAAAGAATATGTGTTTAGATCAGCTAAATTTTATGGGAACTTGTTTGATGAATCAAGGGCTTATTATATGCCCTGGCTTTTTGTTACATAAACTGTTTGAGAAACAGACAAACCACTGGAACAGATTAAGAGAGTGTAAGTCTTCCTTCTCTGGAAACACTGAAAATGTTTAAATATGCTTCTTCACTAAGGATTAGATATATTAATCTTTTAAGTCAACATCTATGCCTAATACTTGGATAATATATATGCCAACACTAAAAACCAATAACAAAGAGCCAACTGATCTTTTTAGAAATATCTAGCTTAAACTAGTTTATTTCTTTTCATTTTTCATTAAAGTCCAAACAATTCCTCTATGATCAAAAGCAAACAATTAACATAAAAGAGGTATCCATTTCTAACTGAAATCTGTCACATTGGTTCGATTAACTCTAGTTTCTATTTCATCATCTTGAAGGAAATTAAATACGCATAAAATTGAGTTATTTATATTTTTTCCAAAATATTGGCAGTACTTTTTTTCTTGTTTTATCCATCTTTTCTTTCTGCTCAAAATAAATGGTAATATACAGTTGATCAGAATCCATTTAATTGTACCTCATTATTTAACAGTATCTCAGGTGGTCTTAAATCTTCCCTATGGAAACACAACCAAAACATAGAGTCAATATTCAATGAAGTTTCTAAAATCTGCACTCCTTTTCCCAATCCACCTAACAAATGCACATGGAGACAGCAATACCAGAGTATACAGCAGTAATTAACTGACAGGTAGAACAATTGTTAGAGAGAATATGAATGATACCTATTAACTTCTCTTTCATTGTCTAGCATGAAACTCCCCGTTGCATGTAACCAGATTTCAACTCATTACTACATAATTAAGTTTTCCTTTTATCATATCATTTAAGTTTCTGAAAGATGTAAGAATATTATGGGCCTATTAAAACGTAAGTGTGTTGTGCTTTTTCTTTAGAAAACCAGTGGTATGTAAAGATGAAACAATTTGAGCTAAGCCCCCAAATGAAAGCTTCTTAGACTCAAACAGTTTGGGGATGAATAAAATGCAGAGTTCTAATTATTTTATTGATTTTTAACTTGGGTGTCTATTCTGGGTGTATATTTTAACTTGGGTGTCTATTGGATATAATGTGTTCCCCCAACGTTCTCGCATTAATGCAGGCATGTTTGGAGAGGAAATGATTGGATTATGAGAATCGTATACTGATCGGTCCATTATAGTTTGAATGGACTGACTGGGTGGTCACTGTAGGCAGGTGGGCATAGCTGGAGGAGGTAAGTCACTGGGGCATACCCTCCCTGCAAGGGTGCATCATCCTTGTGACCCCTTTCCCTCTCTCTCAACTTCCTTGCTCCCATCAGGGGAGCAGCTACTTTGAGGGAATTGGCTTCCCTCTGCCATGCCTTACTCTGTTCTGTGCTGCTTAACCTTAGGACCAGAACAGCTGAGTTGTCCCTATGATTGATACCTTTGATACTATGTGAAAAAAATTTAACTTTTCCTCTTCTAAATTGTTTTGGTCTGGTATATTGGTCACAATGACCCAAAACCTGACTAAAATAGTATGAAAATTTAAGTCCATAATGGGAGGTGCAGCTCATTGTGGCGGGCATGGTTAGTATACACAAGGCCTTAAATTCTATCCCCAGCATACACACACACACGCACGCACACACACACAATTCAAATCCAAAATACCTTAACTTGACTCTTTAATTTTCACAAAGCACAAAGTAAAGTAAAATGTAATTTTCTTTCCTTTATTCAATCTTCCAAAGGAATATCCTAATTCTTCTAACATAAATTAAATATAAAGAAAATAGTGATTTGAATTAGATAAATTCTTTCTAGAATTAAATAATTATGCATTTTAAAAAAGAAAGAAGCTAGGCTCACAAAGAAAACTTTAAAAAAAAGAAAGAAGCTATAGAATAATAGCTTTGAAATGCTTTGAAGGAGATCTGAAAAAAGTGGTATTAATGTTAATGTATAAAAATATTAAAGTATTACTAACAGTTACCACTACTCATAAAAGTATCTTGAATTTCATAAATATGAAAAATGTTTTTTGAAAATATTTCTGTTTTGTATTTTAGAAAAAGGCTTGACATATTCCTTTTAGTCATGACTACATCAGTCATCTCCATGATACTCTTTTAAATTTAGAAAAATTCCAATCAAATTATCAGAATATTCTTTTTTAAAAAACATAAAATCATGTTCATCTACAAAATAAAGAAGTGAGGATTTGGCCCCCAATATATTAAAAGAACACATTAAAACCATATAACTTTTATGATACCTGTGTCCAAAAAGACAGATTTGGGGAAGAATAGAATATCTAGAAATAGATAACTAATGGAAATTTAGCTATTGTGATAAATAAACTTGATTTCGGTGAATGTAGGGAGGATTATTTACTAAAATATGCTATGAAAATTTGTTGTAATTGATGAATCAATATTGGTACATTAATATTAATTGGAGTCTTGGTTTACTTTCAGACTGACTATACATTTTATTCATTTGCTGAATTTTGACAAATGTATCATGAAATATGCCCAGTATTATGATATCATAAAGCATAGTTTTACTTCCCTAAAAGCTTGTGTTGCATTTATTCATGCATAACTCCTTCCATCCCCCTGAATCTCTGCCAATCATTGATAGTCATGCTTTAGCCATAGTTTTCCCTTTTATTTATTATATAAGTGGAACCATAGACTATATACTTTTTTGTATTGACTTATTTCATTAAACAACATACACTTAACATTTCTCTGTGTCTTTTTATGACCTGACAGCTCTTTTTTTTTTCTTTGTTGTCAAATAATACATTGCATCATGTAGATGTACTATAGTTTATACATTTGCCTGTTGACAAATATCTTACTTGCTTCTGAGTTCTGGCAATATTGAGTAAAGCTGCTATAAGTATTTGTGTGTAAGTTGTCCTGTGGACAAAAGTTTTCAACACCATTGGGTTAAATCAAGGAGCATGACTGCAGCCTAATACATAGGACAAGTATGTTTGATATAGTAAAATTTATCTGTCTCCAAAGTAGCTGTACCATTTTTCATTCCTACCAACAATGAAGGAAAGTTACTGTTTTCCCAATCCTCAGCATTTAGTGTTGTCAATACTTGGGGCTTTGATCATTCTTACATGTATATAGTTATTATTATTTCAATTTGTAATTCCTTAACAGCCTATGATGTTGAATGTATTTTCATATGCTTGTTTTCCATCTTTGCGCCTTCCTCAATGATATATCTGTTTAGATCCTTTGCTCATTTTTAAAATTTGGTAGTTTTCTTTCTTATTCTTCAATTTTAAGAGTTCGTTGTATATTTTGGACACCAGCCCCTTATCAGATATGTGTATTTGCAAAGATTTCCTCCCAGAAGTGATTTACCTTCTCATTCTTTTTCTCTCTCTTTCTCTCTCTCTCTTTTCTTGAGGTGCAGGGGATCAAACCAAGAGCCTTTTGCATACTGGGCAAGTTGTCTAACATTGAACTACACCCCAGCCTTTTCTTTTCATTCCTTTAACAGTGCCTTTCACAGATCAAAGTTTTCATTTGTAATAAATTCCAAATGATCAACATTTTCTTTCATGAATTGACCTTTTGATGTTGTATTTATAAAGTCATTGCCAAGCCCATGTTAATCTAGATATTTTTTCCTATGTTATATTCTAGAATTCTCTAGTTACACAGTTTTACATTTAGGTCTGCAGTGAGTTTTGAGTTAATTTGTAAAAGTTGTAATGTTTTGTGCTCACATTTTGTTTTTATAAGTATGTCTAGTTATTCTTACACCATTTGGTGAAAAAGCCTATCCTTTCACCATGAAATTGCCTTTATTCTTTTATCAAACGTTAGTTTATTATATTTTTGTAGGCTTATTTCTTAGTATTCCAATTCTACTCTGTTCTATTGATCTGTTTGTTTAGTAATTGGACAATATCATATTATCTTGATTACTGTAGCTTTATAGTAAGTCTTAAAGTTGAATAGTCTTAGTCCTCAAATTTTACAATTTGTTGGAAGCAAAAATTGAATTTTCTTACTTCTCTGGAGGGCCTAGTACAAGAAGCAAAATTTCAGGTACCATCGAGCCACTTGACCATTCTGTCAGAACATTGATATTTTATCATGATTGATGTGAACTTTAGTGAATGCTTTCTGTATCTAATTAAATTGTCATAAATATATTATCCTTTATTCTTCACAATTACAAAACACAGATATTGGTTTTCAAGTATTATTATATACAAAAGTAAACCAGGCTTGCATTTATCAAAAAAAAATATTTTCCTTATCATAATGTTATTATCTTTAGGAGCTGAACTTGATTGGCTAATATTTCCATAAATCTTTTATATCTAAGTTTATGAGGTGAACATAGATATAAAAATGCAAACATATGTTTATTTATTTGTAATAAACATATATAAGTATATACATGTTTATTTATTTACTTACCCTTTCCTGGCTTTGAAATGATTGTTGTGCTAGTTTCATGAAACATGTAAGTATTTCCTCCTTCTCTATTTTCTGAATGTGTTTGTGTATTATTGTACTTTTTCTTTCCTAATATTTAAAATACTGGTAAAGCCTGAAGTTTACTTATCCTCATAGGAGCCACAGTTAGTTGTGATAATTTTCTAGCTTTCTATTGTCATGGATTTCTGATACAGTTCTGTTTTGGTTCAACACCATATTCTGTATTATTTCAATCTTCTCAACTTTATGGAAACATTTTGTGATTCCACAAATCATTCACTTTGGTAAATACTCTGTGTGTGCTTGAAAAGAATGTGTGTTGTTGTTCAGAAGTGTTTTATAAACAGTAATTAGGTCAAGGCGATTAATATTATCTCATATTTACCTCTTTACTGAATCTTTGGTACCATATCATCTCAACAGCTGGGTTCCTCCAAGATCACAACATGAAAGAGAACATTAGGGACAGATGTATACCAACAATTAACTGCTGTAGACCAGAAGTTGCACACATTACTGCATTTAGTCTGTTCATCAAAATTAGTCCCATGTTCCTAAGCTAAGAAAGAGAAGAAATATAACAGAAAAGCCTAACCTAACATAATGTTGAGAAAAACAACAAGTCCTAGGTAGTTATACACAGCATGAAGAGCACAGTGTACAAAAAAAATCCAGAAAGTTGAATTACATAATTGATAAGTATTGTAAGATTGTGATAATAGCAAAAGGGAGAAAAAGCAAGTAAGTGATAAGTTCAAAATTAAGCAAGGTACTTTTTCTTTACAGAAGGTAAGAAGCCAACATAGGGAACGAACATCCAGGTAGATTTAAACTTTAGGTGTAATTTTAATTAGAGGACTAAACAATGTATTTATGAATATTTATTATTGTAAAAGAAATTCCATTATAAAAATTATACATTCAGAAATTATGTTAAAGCAACCTTCCAGGCAAGTTATGTGTTTATATTACATGCTGCCATTGCACCTTGCCTATCCTCATTGTAATCTTAAAAAATTCTATATAATTATCGTTGTTGAATAACCATTCCTTCTATTATACTGAAAGCTTAGGAGAAATGCCTTGGTCTGTCTTGTTATTATCTCCCCCATAGCCACCGCAATTTCTTCAACACTACAGGTATTTAATAAGTATTCTTTGAATAAGTAAACTTTAAAGCACAAAAAATAAAATAAAGGTAAAAATTGTCCAAATTCCTTACACTTAAAAAAATTCAATAAAAATGCTGTTTAATTTTTATATTTTTGCTAAAATATTTTCTTTGTTTCAGATAGTTACCATTGTAAATTTTCTTTCATGCTGCTTTTCTTAACAAAACATCATGTCTCTCTCATACTAATATAGATAATCTTAGTTTTATGGGACTTCAAGTAGTCAATTCAGAAATTTTCCATAGTTACCTTACCCATTGCTCTCATAATAGTGGAGATTTTGTTTTTATGACTTTTGTCAATTTTTTTTCATGATTACTATAATAAGAAATATGAGAATTGATCTTTGAGAGTTCTTTAAACATATGTCAAGAATTTCTCTTAGGTTATATATCCATAATACAAATATCTGGTAACATTTCAGGATAATTTTGTAGATTTTTGATGAATTTCAAAAAGGCAGTACCTCCTTTAAGCTTTGTTTAAAATAGCATTCAATAGGTCTGAAAACTAGATTAAGGATCTGTTAGGATGAAAGATTTAGATATTTTTCTTGATGCTATTTTGCACTGGGTGATATTGTTTATTCATTTTTTTTTCCAGTAGTGAACACTGCAACAAAAATAGAGAAAGACGTTCTTGAGACCCCAGAAAAATGAGACCCCACTTACCATTTGCAATGGAGAGCAGTAATGGATTAGAAAGGATATTCACTCTTCAGGAGGACACTTTTGAAAGGTACTGCAAAGCAGTTAAGCTAAGCAATGCCCATAGGGACAAATGAAAAGAACAGAGCAAGAAAAAGCAGTTTCCAAGAAGGTTTATGTAAGAGGGGATTATAAACTGAGCATGGTGGCACAAGCCTCTAATTCCAGTGGCCCAAGGGGCTGAGGCAGGAGGATCTCAAGATCAAAATCAACCTCAGCAATTTAGCAAAGACCTAAGTGACTTAGTATGATCCTGTCTCAAAATAAAAAGGGCTGGAGTTGTGGCTCAGTGTTTAAGTGGTCTTTGGTTCAATCCCTGGTACCAAAAAATAAAGAATAAAAAAAGAGGACATTATAAAGAAAACTGCAAAACCATGTGTGGTGGCACACACCTAATCCCATTGGCCCAGGAAGCTAAGGCAGGAGAATTGTGAGTTCAAAGCCAGCCTCAGCAAAATGAAAGTGCTAAGCAACTCAGTGAGACCCTGTCTCTAAATAAAATAAAAAATAAGGCTGAGGATGTGGCTCAGTGGTCTAGTGCCCCTAAATTCAAATCTAGTACCCCCTGAAAAAAGATAACTCCAAGCTGCATGTACTGCCTCTACTAATCCCCCGAATTAAAAGAAGCACCCCAAGTCCAGACTTTAGGGAAATTATAATGTGTGCTTACAGGAAAACCTCTGTGTTGCCAGACCTCTTATTTTAGGCCAGACCAACTCATTTTTAGAAAAATATTACAAAATCCATTTTATATAAATGATGAATGGGAAAAAAATCTGAACAGTAGAAAGAGTAACTATAAATGTTTGAAAAAAGTGTGTGTCCTTTTTTTAAAGATCACAGAAGGATGACATAATTTGAGATCTTGCCTAATTATTATATTTTATTTTTCAAACTCAGAGAAAACATGGAAGATAAGAAACAGCTTTGAAAATTACAGAAAGAAAAATTTAACAAATATTTTGAAATAAACATTAATTTATATTTTTATTGATGAAAAGTATAATAGATTTTCATTTTGGCATAAAAGAATATGAAAGAAGAAAACCTAAATTTTGTTTTAGAGAGACATAAAAACACAAGATACATCATTATGGTTTATGCTCAGGTTTACCATTATAGAAAGAGAGTATGCATTTACTAGAGAAAAAAGACACAACTCCCATCTGGCTCTTATTTGTGGGTTTAACCAGTACCTGTTATTCTTAACAAGCCACGAAGAAATGGTATAGGCTAGTGGTTTTCAAAAAAGAAATGGAAAGCACAGAATCCTTCCTTCCGATTAAATCAATTACAAAGATCAAAATTTTTAAAATGGTTAAAAACATCACCCTTTTAGTCAAGGTTGTCATATGAGTCCCTGGGTGTGACCTTGGGACTGTTTTACCCTCACAAACCTATTCAACACTGCTGAGAGCACGCAATGCCCAATATAAATTAGGTCCCAGTAGACATACTCATTAGTAAGGGGTGATTGAAATGGGATTAGGATGTGGAAAAGGAAATATTGATGACATGCATCTCAGTAAAGGTCCATATAAAAGCCATGTACTCTTTCTCTTTTTAATATTTACTTAAAATACTTTTTCACAGAATTATTACCTCATAATTTTCATATTTTAAATCATAACTACCTTTTCATTGCTATGCACCAAACTCTGGTTATGTGCGTTTTACTTGTCATTGCCAAACCTGTAAGATACTTATTTCTGTTTCTAATTGAAGATTCACAAACTAGAGCTATGAAAAATTAAATCCTTGCTATTATTTAAAAAACAGTGGCATATCCACTATGTAAAACTTTTTCTCTGACATAAAACAACATAATCTTTATCACGTTTGCCTTATGGTGAACATTTACTGCAGAAGCATTTTAGAACCTCACGTGTCACCTTTGATCATCATCAAATCATCTAGATTAAATTTAAAGTCACTTTTTTCCTCTCTAAGAATTTTACCACTATGATAAACAGATGAATACAGTGTCTTAATTGCTAAAGTATAACATACTAATTTAATTAATTTACATCTTCATGAGAACTGATTTTTTTTTTCAATTAAGAATCACTGATGGAAGTTCTACTCAGAAATTATCCATGACCAACAGTAAGTGCCAGAGGCAAAGGATACAATATGATCAGAGTACTTGGTAAATCAACATTAAGCAATGGTTTCTTTGATGTTCAGTTGATCCTGTCAATACACTGAATAGAATTTTTAAAAATTCTTTTGAATATTATGATCAGCTGAAAAGAAAATATGTATTTTCTTAATCTACTTTTGCAATCACATTTCATTAATTCTGCAATATCAATAGAAAGAATGTAATTACAATGAATTTTGCTTACTCTTTGAAATTCAAACAGGAATTTTGTTCTGTATATACAACATGTCTGAATTATTACTAAAGCAAAAAAAAAAAAAAACAGACAAACAGACATGAAACACTTAACAAGTTTTTAAAAGGAACTTGTGATATCAGAAGCTTGTTCTATAAATTTTATTCCAAATTTTCTTAAAGGACCTGCAGGCTTTTAGGCAAACATTAGTGTACCAGAAAATGAAAAACAAACTATTGTGTTATTATTACTGCTTCTATACTAAAATCAATTCATAAGATTCTATAACAACACTTTATCATATAGATTCAAGTAGTAGCTTGTTGGAATCAGGAGATAAGTGTAGACTTTAGTTAAATCTGTTCCTGTAGCTCAGTGGCTCCTTGAACTAAATGAGTGGTTGTTTCATGGTTCCTAAATTAAGAGAATAAATAAATAGACACCTGAGAGACTATTTAGAGCAATCTGTTTATCTTGTGTCCTAAGGGCCAAGGGGAAGATTCTGATCATTACCCTTGATCTCAAAAAGCTAAAACCCTATCAATATCTCTTGCCTGGGTGAGTCCTGGAAAATAGTGAGACCAACAAAGGCAAGAGATATGGGAATAGTAAACCCATGACATCATAATTTAATGTGTCTATTGTCCCAGGCAGAAAGCAGGTGGACCTTGGATAATTAGTTAAATATCATGAACTCAATTGGTGATCCCTGTCGCTGGTATTATTTCAGATTATATCCATATCATATTATATTCATGTAGTGTCTTCCTGGGAATATCAACAAATCTCCTAGCAGATTATATGCAATTATTGATTTTTCATGTCCTTTTTTTTCTATACCCCAAATTAGTAAAAAATCAATATTTGTTTGCTCTACTTTAATAGAGGTAATATTGTATCTTCATTAAGTTGCTTCAGTGGTCCTGTCCCTCTCAACCCTTTTTAATCTTCTCTCCAAGGCTGTCTGCTGCTCTGCAACTTTGATTATATTAGGCTCCTAGGACCTGGCATGCCAGATGACTGATAAGACATTATTACCAGGGGATGGGAAATGAACCACATACAAATACAGAGGCCTAATTTCTCAGTGAAGCTCTGGAAGAATTCAGAGGTCTAGAAATTTCAGAATAGTCCTTCTAAAATGAAAGGTAGTTTGCTTCACCTTGCACTCTTTATCACAAAGAATGAGACAGAACACACTGTATGAGCTTTTATGTTTTTCAGGAAAGACAAAGTGTTGATCTGGATGTGTTCTGATTAATTTACTGAGTAGGTCAAGGTACTATCCGTATTGGAAAAAAAAATGAAAAAGAGAAGATAGTCTAACTGATTTGTGCTCTATGGCAGTTGTTCTCACTGAAACTACAGGACTTAGGGAATCCAGCATTGCTAAAAGTGTCTGCTATTAGCAGGATATTGGGGTTAGCCCTTAATAGAGAGTACAGGAAAAATTCTGCAGTTTTGGAATTGACAAGTAAATATTCTGCTAAAAAAATATTTCTTAGCTTACTACTGCGTCTGGCAAAGATTAAATACTGAAGTGCAAGAATCCTGTGGCCAAGTTCCCGAGCTATCTTTTATGAATTGGGTGTTATCAGTTTGTATATGCCAAGGAAAAAAATCAAATGTACTTTTAGATTTGAAGTTAAAAATGCAAATGTGAAGAGGTCCTAAAAATCCAAGTGCTTTACTTTAACAAGCAGCTCATGCTTCTGCTGTGATCATCCTTGACATATTTCTACCCCTTCTTCAAGAACAACTGCAAAAGAAGGCAAATGGTAAACTAAAGCCAAGTGATTTCTGCAAGACTGTTCATAGTATGCAGAAAATAGGTTCAGGAGAGTTGGGCATTTCAGCCCTACTTACTAGTCAAGTTATATGGCATCTAGTTCTTTTGGCAAAAGAGAAGAAGGCTGGATGAGACAAAGATAAAGACATAAGTGGGAGGTGAAAATTTGTTTGGAAAGAAAAGAACTTGGGGAAAATGGTATATAGGGATAGTTTACTAGGATACTTTAAAAAGAAGTATGTAGATATAACTTTTGGAATTGATTCAGAGTAAGAATATACTCTGAAACGTGAGAGTGTTTGCCTAAAGGTCCCTACTGCAGTGGGGTTACTCAGTACTCTGGTGTTTTTAAGTTGGCCTTTTCTCTAACTGTCTGGTTGGCCAGTGGAATTCATGACCTTGATGGCAGGGTTAGTGGTTATGCAGCAACAAATGCTTCTTCATTTCATAGTTCACTGACTCACTTCTGCTGCATATACACATTCTCAGCACCAATGAGAGACCAAAACTTAATGTGTTTTCCCTTGGGGAATCAGCTGGCCATTTAATTGTGGTTTAAAATGTTGGATCTCTTCCATTTTGAAGGGGATCATAATTTATCCAAACTGGACTACCATTTACTCTAGATTAGATTTTTCTTCCATTCCTGACATACTTCTTTCAGCAATATCATCACTGGGTTTACTGAATGCTTTATTCACAACTTTGCTTCAACTAAAGAACTAATTCGAGGTAAATAAAATTAAGGCAACAGACTGACAATCACAGAGTATATTGTTATCTTGTAACATATAATGCAGAATCACCTCTCCTTACAGAAAGCTGAAATTGTCTGAATACCAAATGGAAATAAGATACACTCTAATAAATTAATGTGATGCCCAATGTGAAATGAATGCATTCTCTGAACCAGGCCAGGACACAAGAAACAAGATGGAATATGTTCCACCTATTATTCTCCTACCTAGTGATACTTCCATAGAATAATGTTTCCCAGTCTTTCATCTCTGGATCTGCTATGTGGTCTTTGAGTGCTTCCAGGAGGTTTTAGAACACAAGTTATTCAACCAGGAGACCCTTCAGTGGTCTCCATGAGAAGTCTGAGGTTGTCATTCATCCATTTCAGACTCCTTGTGCTGTAGGACAAAAACACAGACTAGATGATTGTGGGTCCTGCAAGTAGAAACAGATTTCTTTGAGGAGTGTTACAGTATATCTAGAACCCCTGGTCTACCCTAGCATGCTTCCATGTCTGACTCATAAAGTAGTAAAATGTTGAAAGACTCCTGAAACCTCAGAAAGTTACCGAAACTGCACACAGGAAAGACCACCAATGAATTTGAATTCTATTCTTCAGAAATAATAGTCCTATTTACCGCATCATGAAAACATCCACAGCTGCCTGCAGTATGGAGTTCAAACAAAATATGGAGTGATTAGTGGAGAATGAAAGCATAATTATCAGTGATAACCTTATGACAACTACAGAAATATAATATCTTAATCGGAATTCTTTAGGAAACAGAGCTTAAAGCAAAGTTTATGTGTTGATGGTTTCTGAGTAGTTTTTCATTTTCAAGGAATCAATGGTAAAGAAGAAAAACATGCTATTCAGGTGTCTCTTTGATATGCTCATTTCATTCCCTTTGTATATACACCCAGAAGCGGGACTGCTGGATCATTTGGAACTGTTTTCCACAACAGCATACAAGTTTACATTATTATAAATATTGTAAGAGTTCTTTTCTCTCCATGTCCTCCACAGCATTTTTTATTTTGAGTTTTTTGCCTTTGTTTATTTTGATAATAGTCATTCTAACTGGAGTCACAGTTCATGAGATTGGCCTCTTGGCTTCATAGTTTTGATTAGCATTTCCCTAATGTTTGATGCTATAGATTTTTTTCATATATTTGTATATTTTTCTTGTATATTAAAAATTCATTTTAGTTTTTCTTTTGAGGTGTCTATTCAGATCACTTATAATTTTAAAAACTGAATTGCTTCTTTTCTTATTAGTTTTTTTAGTAATTTACATATCCTGGATATGAACCCTTGTTGGATGACTAGTTGACAAATGTTTTCTCTGACCTATAAGCTGTCTCTTCACTCACGATTGTTCTCTTTGCTGCAGACGTTTTAGCTTGATGTCACCCCATTCTCTACTTTTACTTTTGTTTCCTGTGATCTAAGACCCCCATACAGAAAACCATTGCTTGCACCAATGTCTTAAAGTGTTTCCCTTATGTTTTCATCTAGTGGTTTTGAAGCCCCAGGTCTTTGATTCATTTTAGGTTATTTTTATAACCTAAAGTAAAATGATAAAGTTTAATTTGAAAGATTCTTTAAAGATGCAAAGAGTGAAGTAGCAATCGATTTGTAAATTCTCTGCCTCAACATACGTGGACAGCAAGAAGTGGAGAATGTAGGCTAACACAGATATATGCAAACTGATTCAGACTGTTAGATACAAACAAAAGGGAAAGTGTGCTGATTTAGCATAAAGGAGAATATGTCATTTTTGCTTTTCCTCCTTTGACTGCCTGCTAGTGAGTTTAGGTATACAGAGTTTTTCAACATGTTAGCCTTGAAGCTTTTAACTATTTAGAGGATTATTCAAACTCTACTAGTAAAGAAAAATTATCAAAAATCAAAATTATGACCTGAATTTTCTATAATACTTTACAGAGATATTGGACTCACAGCCATGGAAGCATTATATAATTCTGAAAATTTATTCTCAATGTTGCCCAAATTATTCAGTTATTATTTATCTTAGAGATAGAATCTCTCATTTACTATACTTTAATGAAATGGATGCTATTTTTCCTTTTTGTTTTATTTTGTTCTTGTTAAACATACATGACGGTAGAGTGTATTTTGATATTTTATACGTACATGGAGTATGGCTTATTCTAATTAAGATCCCATTCTTTTGGTTGTACATGATATAGAGTTACACTGGTCATATACTCATATGAAAAAATAAGAAAGTTATGTCTGATTCATTCTTTCTTTCCTGTTCCCATCCCTAGTCCCTTCCTTTTATTTCCCTTTGTCTAATCCACTGAACTTCTTGTCTTTCCTTCCCTCTTATTTTGAGTCAGCATACACATATTGACAGAACATTTGGCCATTTGTTTTTTAGGACTGGTTTATCTCACTTAGCATGATAGTTTCCAGTTCCATCCATTTACCAGCAAATGCCATAATTCATTCTTTATTATGGCTGAGTAATATTTCCATTGTGTATATATACTATATTTTCTTTATCCATTGATCTGTTGAAGGACATCTACGATGATTCCATAGCTAGGCTATTGTGCATTGAGTTGCTGTAAACATTGATGTGGCTGCATCACTGTGATATGCTGATTTTAAATCATTTGAGTACATATGGAGGAGAGATATAACTGGGTCAAATGGTGGTTCCATTCCAAGTTTTCTGAAGAATCTCCATACTGCTTTTTAGAATGGTTGCACCAATTTGCAGTTCCACCAGGAAGGTGTGAGTGAATCTTTTTCCCCACATCCTTGTCAACATTTATTATTACTTGTATTCTTGATAATTGCTATTCTGACTGAAGTGAGATGGAATCTCAGTGTGGTTTTAATTTGCAATTCTATAATTGCTAGAGATGCTGAACATTTTTTCATGTATTTGTTGACAGATCATATTTCTTCCTCTGTGAAGTTCCTGTTCAGTTCCTTTGCCCACTTATTAATTGGGTTATTTGTGGGGTTTTTTGGTGTTAAGATTTTTGAGTTCTTTATATATCCTGGAGATTAATGCTCTCTCTGAAGTGCAGGTGGCAAAGATTTTCTCCATTCTGTAGGCTTTCTTTTCAGGCTTTTGATTGTCTCCCTTGCTAAGAAGAAACTTTTTAATTGGATACCATCCTATTTATTGATTCTTGATTTTGCTTCCTGAGTTTTAGGGGTCTTTCTGAGGAAGTTGTTTCCTAAGCTGAGATGATGGAGTGTGATTCCATAGCTTAGCTATTGTGCATTGAGTTGCCGTAAACATTGAAGTGGCCTACATTTTATTCTAGAAGATGCAGGATCTCTGATCTAATGTCTAGGTCTTTGATCTGTTTTGAGTTGAGTTTTGTACAGAGTGAGAGAAAGGGGTTCAGTTTCATTCTGCTACATATGGATTTCCATTTTTTCTCAGCACCATTTGTTGAAGAGGCTATCCTCTTGATTCTTTTCCTTAATAAGCTATAGCTATTTTACAAGCAGTTAATAATAAAACTAAGATCTATGTCAATCAGCAGTAAAGTCTTTTAAATAGGTCTCATTTTTAAAATGTAAATGATACATGTTAAATATTGCACTAATTATTGAAACTGCATTCTTTAAGTCAAATGGTAATGAGCTACATACAATTGGATCAACTCTGAAAAAGGCCATGTTTTAAATAAAAATACCCTAGGAATTCTATTATGATTTATTTAGGGTTAGAGCTGGTTTTCTTTATTTTCAATTACTTTCAGTACAATCAAGGAGTGAACAGATTTTTGCTCACCTAATCAATTTATTAGGACATTTTCAAATCAATCCAAATTAAATCTTAATTTAGCAATGAGTGAAGAAGCAAATAATTTGTAAATCCTTTGCCTCAACACATATGGAATATGAAAAGTGGGGAATGTATGCTAAGACAAAAAAAATGCTTTCATAATGAAAAGAATGCATTTTATCTGGATAGTATTTGTTTTAAACTGTTTCTCTAAAATTACTTTTAATATGTACTAAGTATATAGAACAGTTAAAAACCAAGGAAAAGCAGCAGCAACAGTGGTACTCTTACAATCAATATTTCTCAAGAATATAGTAGAATTTTCTCTATGAATTTAATGGAATAGGATTAACAAGCCCACTTTTGGCCAAAGTGCTTTAGACTGTTGGATACAAACAATAGAAAAATTGGACTTATTTAAGCAGAAAGAAGAATCAATCTCCTCTCTCTCTCTCTCTCTCTCTCTCTCTCTCTCTCTCTCTTTTGACTCTGTCTACCAGTGGGTATACAAAGTTTTCATCAACATATTAGCCTAGAGGATTTTTAACTATTTAGATTGCTATTCAAACTCCATTGGCCCTGATCAGAAATCATCTTTTCACGTTCAGTTTGGGGTTCTGATTAGAAAACTAACACACCACAGGAAAGGCAGAGAAATAAGTGGAGGTCAGGATGTTAGTAATTTGAAATTCAAATACTAATCAGACCTCTTCTCCATTTCTATTTCTCTTTTTCTTTACCGATCTTTACATTTCATTTCAGACTGGCCTCTTCCCAAAGGCCTAGAATCATAGGACCTTGTTCTTTTAATGCTTCATGATTCATATTTTGCCCCCATAATAAATATAATAAATGTAAAATATAGTTTAACATTATCTTTTGATAATTTCAAAAATTGATACAGTAAAAATTCTTAGAAAAAACATAGATTTTACAGAAACGATTTTTTGTCATAGATTTATCTATAATTCAAATGACATTTGGCATAATGTGCTGAGTAGATAAAAACTAAGAGAATAAACTTGAGATTTGTACCTTGTAAAACCAAAACTTTTTTTTTTAATAGTCACAGGTGGAAAAGAATGGTTAGTATACTAGGCCACATAGGCAATATCAAGAACTTCCTTAAAAATCATACAAACCACAATATTTGTTCACATTGAAACAGACCAGAAACAAATAATAAAATGGTAAAATACATATAAATAAGCAACTAAAACAGGAGTGAAATATATTAAATTCTATTGTATTAAAGAAAAGTCAAAATTATTATTTCAGACTTAAAAATAATAAAGTTAGACTACCACATTAAATCTTCTGAAAAATGGAAATATAATACTCAAACATTAACTTCAATACTTCTGTTTGTAAACAGAAATAAAAGAAATTAACAGAATATGCACCTCAACAACCACGGAAGACAAGTTCAAATAAAGGAGGAGTAATACAAGCCATGAAATTATAAAATGGAAGCAGAGTACACATTAAAAAATATATATATATAAAATATTGGGAGGGGAAGTTAGTGAAAAAACCCTGGCAAATCTAAATAAGAGGTACACAAGAACCCCTGAGTTCAATCCCTAGGAATAAGACCAAGGACATAATAAGCAAAATAAAGAGACAGCAGTTAAAGAGAATATGACGTTAAATCTATGCCAATATTATCAGGGCATAGATCTCAAGTCTGCTAATTAAGACCTTTAGGATGTCAGTTAAAGATGCTAATATTTAGGTATAACAGAGTTACTAGGCCAACACGTTTGTAGAATGAGCCAAGAGTTCTATCAAGTGAATCTTATGCACACTGAACATACTACTCTCTGCTAATAAATATGTAATTTCTATTGATTTGCCTATTAAAACTACATTTTTTATCAACATTGACTCAGTAGTAATGGCTGAAAATGAAATGTAAAAAAAATGAACCAAATGCCCTTAGAATATGATGCAAAATGTCTGACAAGTAAATAATGGTTGCTGAGCATTAAAAAGAAGATGGAAAGCACCCAAGCTGAGTTACAAAGAAGCAGATCTCTGATATACAAGAAGGATTAAAAACAGCATTAAAGAAAGTATCCATGACAATAATATAGAACTTCATAGAGAAATGTAATATTCTTCTATTTCTTCTATTGAAGAAAATGTTGTTTAAATTTGTTTTATCGATATATTCATTAAGAATATCCACAAATTAGTAACAATTATAGCATTTGAAAAATATGTCAAAAGGCAATTAAAATTACCATTGATTATTGATTTTATCAAGAATTAGATTTTAAAAATACACAGTATTACTTAAACTTGATAAGTACTATGCTTTTTTAATATAATAGAGAAACAGTAGCAAAATTCCAATTAATCTTAACATTCACATAAGAATTCTCTCATTGTCATTATTTGATGTCATTTTTCTAAAAGATGTGGATAAAATCCACATAAACATGGAGCATAGCTATTTGAGAAAAGGTGACAAAATTATCCTAAAGAATCAGTTACTAGCCATATGCACAGGCCTGTATTCCCAGTGGCTCAGGAGGCTGACAGGAGGATCCCAAGTTCAAAGCCAGCCTCAGCAATGGCGAGGTGCTAGATCTTTTCTCTAAATAAAACACAAAATAGAGATGGGCATGTAGCTCAGTGGTCCAAGTGCCCCTGAGTTCAATCCCTAGTAGCCAAAGAATCAGTTACTGAAAACCTGCAAAAGAATTTTTTTAAGAAGTCCTAAAATTAAGTGAGTTGAGCAAAATATCCTGAATGTATTATAAATACAGAAATCCAATAATTTCCCTATATTCTAGCAATGATAAGTTAATTTTTTATGGAATATGGAATCCCTTCATAGTAAAAACAATGAAGTTTAAAATATGCTAAAATCATTAGAAGTAAATTCAATAAAATACTCTGGTCCTCATTTATTATCTGTGAACACCTGGTATAATGTGTCCTTTGATAACAGACCTTGAAAGACCAAAACAATTTGAATTTATAAAAACTTTTTTAATTACTACAAATTTTAACTAAAATAGAAATTTCTTATTTCTGGATATTACAAATGTCAATTCTTAATAGTTTATAAAAGAAATCTTAATATGATTAAAATTTCTCAAATTATGAGAAAGAATGATTTATTAAATTTTATCTATAGAATTCTGAGACACTAAAAGATAAAACAACCATATAAGTTTTTAAAAATAAATATGTTGTCTGGGGATTATTTTATAAGTATTTGAATATGACATATTTATATTATACAAAATAGTTCAATGTTAGTACAAAATTTAATACACAAATATGAAATTTATAGAACACAATAAAGAGTGGCAGACCCTGTATTTATACTTTTTCAAAAACCCAAGACCTACTGTCAAATTAATATTTATCAAATTATTAGAAAATTGAGAAATTTGGAAAAAGAATGAAATTATACTTTCAATTTACACCAAGCAATATAATAATAAGTCCACATGAACTTAAGTAGTTAATTATTACTTGAAACAAAACAAAACTATTATAAAAGAAATAAAATACGAATAAATATTTAATTGGATTGGAATCAGGAAGAGCTTGCTCTGGGTAAAATTGATGACAATTATTATAAAGGAAAAGACTGGTAGATTTAACTACATAAAATACAAAATAGATTAGGTAATACTGGAAGAGCTGGGAATATATTTACAATAAATATGACAAGAGACTAATATTCTCAATAAATATAAAATATTTTACAAATAAAAAAGTAGGCAACACTATAATTGAAAATTTAGAGGCAATAAAAAGAATAAAAATCCACAGAGAACAAAATACAAATGAGACATTGGAAATTTCTCAATTTTGATAGTAATCAAATTATGTATATTTTTTAAAAACATACATCAATATGATTGCTGAAATGAAAACAATCTAGCTGGCAAAGATTATAAAGATCCCGAAAGGGTAGTAATCTATGAAAAAAACATCCCAAACACTACAATCACAAAAGGACACCAACATTCTAAAACCATATGTGGACATAAAGTCAAAAATATTTGACCACACAAGGCCTTGGGAAACCTCAGCTCAGGAGCAGTCAGCTGGAAATGGGTATCCTGTGGAATCCACTCTCTGGTATGGAAAAGGTGGAGCTTTCCCAGCCTATCCCTACTGTCACTGGAGCCTGCAAATGTGCCTATACTGTGAGGAATTACAGCTATGATTTCTTTGTCAGAGCAATCTCTATTGTATTGTTGGAGATTTACTTCTCTTTGAGACTGACCTCATTTTAAATGAATTTAAGTGATTTTTGTTTGTTTACAATTAAAGAAAACTGACTCAGAATTTGTAGTTAGTTTTAGTCCCCAACAGTTGATCCTTAAAGGAATAAGCCTGGGATTATCTTTCCTGCCTGGTTCTGTCTGAGGTGGTAAGATCATAACTTGTACTATAACTTGTACTACACTCTGGTAGCCATATTATTTGTTTATCACCACCTGTGGTCACCTGGCATTCTTTGCTCTTCAGAGACAAGACTTCAAAAGACCCCATGTCTGTTTCTATGAAACAGTTTGCCAGAGGACAATGAGATGGGCTAATGGCTCCTAACTGTACTAAAATACTGCAGAAAGAGAAGGGCAAATTCAAAGTTCCAAATTTTCCCCCAAGTCAGAATTTAAAAATTAGGTATTGTGTGAAATGAATTTCTTGCCATTTTCAGAGACAGGGATGAGGTGTACAAAACAAACAAACAAAATGCTGTTATCATATAATACCATGGTTGTGGGGCTGGGGATGTGGCTCAAGTGGTAGCGCGCTTGCCTGGAATGCGTGCGGCCCGGGTTCGATCCTCAGCATCACATACAAACAAAGATGTTGTGTCCGCCAAGAACTAAAAAATAAATATTAAGAAAAATTCTCTCTCTCTCTCTCTCTCTCTCTCTCTCTCTCTCTCTCTCTTTAAAAAAAATGTATATATATAATACCATGGTTGTAATTTATAACATCAATTGAATTACAACTTTACCAAATCTCTTATGCAAATGTTAAAATTGAATAGAACCCAAAGAAATGGAGGGAGTATGGATTTGTGGAATAATATGCATGATGTAAAGAAATTATTTAAGATTTGAACGTGGTAGTGCTTCAGAGGGCTACCTCAGTGTAGGGAAGTTGATTTCGCTTAGGGATGCTACTGGCATTTAGCACTTAGTGCTAGTAACTTAAAATCCCCTGAGAAATGTGAAGAAACCCTACACAAAGAAGAATTATTCCACTTGAAATGCTCTTAACACTTCTATTAACAAACACCAACTTTGAGTAATAAGAACTCCCATTTGATTAAACCTCCTTTGCTTGCAGAACCATCCTGCTGGACTCCAGGCAGATGCAGCTGTATCAGTTTTGCTACAAGATTCCTTTCTCTTCGGTACTGGGGATTGAACCCAGGGGCACTTAAACACTGAGTACATCCCCAACTTTTTCTTATTTTTTATTTCAAGACAGGGTCTTGCTGAGTTGCTTAGGGCCTGACTAAGTGCTGAGCTGGTTTTGAACTTGCAATCCTCCTGCCTCAACCTCCTGAGCTGCTGGGATTACAGGCGTGTGCCACCTTTTAACAACTAAATGCAGTTACCCTGAAAGTGAAGCAAAATTAAGTCTAGCTACATTATCAGGAAAAAAATATGTAAACAAAATAGGATTTCTTTCCCTGTCACTTAAAAGTAGTCCAAAAATAGGTAGTCTAGTACTTGAGATGGGTTCCTGATGGTAACTGACATCCCTGTCTCCATTTATCCTTCTAATAATCAACTTCAGTATATTTTCACATTGTCTGAGATAGTCCCTAAAGCTCTCATCCTAGTTCTAAAACTAAAGATCAGGAGGAAAAAAAAAGGATGAAAAGGGTGAAGTCCCCTGACTTTGAAAAAGCTTCTCAGAAAGACCACGCAATGTCTGTATGCTTTTAGTTGGCAAGATGTGGTCATATGGCAAGCCTACACACAAATGGCATTTTGAAAATTTCCTATTTATATAGGACACATGGTTGTCCATCTAAAGAGTGTGTCTGAGATTAATATGGAAGGGAAGAATAAATATGAAATTTATAGAATACAATTAACAGCTCCTGCCATTCAAAACAAATCCAATATGCTTCTTGTCCCTTCATAAGGACAAGACTGTAGACTCTAACATGAAAAGGCTTATGTACAAGGCAAAATTCAATACTCTGCTGATTGATATGAGTTAAAACTTAGAAAATACGTGTAAGAATGGATTTCAGTACAACCAGAGAAATGAAAAGTTGTGCTCTATTTGTGTACAATAAATCAAAATGCATTCTGCTATCATATATGCCTAATTAGAACAAATTTTTTAAAAAGTAAAAAAGAATGGATTCCAACAATGCTAAAGAAAGAGAAATATCACCATATTTGACTGGATTTATTGATATTGATGTCCTTTCCAGAAATTCTGAATTGGTATACTAGCTGAGGTAGATGGAAGGACAGGTTAAGACTATCCCTAATCTGAGAATGTGAAATCTGGAATGCTCCAGAATCCCAACCTTTGGAAGTCTAATATGACACCACAAGTAGAAAATTTCATTCCTGTCTTCATGTGGTAGGTTGCAGTTAAAATGCAGGTGTACTAAAAAATATGGTACAAAATTACTTTCAGGCTATGTGTATAAATTTTATAAGAAAAATAAATAAATTTCATTTTTAGACTTGGGTTTCCTCCCCATGATATCTATCCTACTATGTATGTGCAAATATGCCAAAATCTGAAAAAATTCCAAATCCAAATCATTTATAGATAAATAACCTTAAACCTTTTGGAAGGGGGATGCCCAACATATAATTTTTATTTGCTTATTATTTTACTGCTTAAATATGAAATAAGTTTGAGATGTAAGAATATTTTTATACCATACAATAAGGAATACTATATCTTATGGAGAAATACACATTGTATAAATTATCATATAAAACTCACTATGATCTTGCAAACAAGAACACCTATTCATATCAAAATTGGTACCAATGGTAATTTATAACATTTATTTACCATAATACTGAAAAATACACTGCAGATGAAATATCATAAAAATCTTTGAAAACTGTTGTAGTGGATTTTTTTAAAACTTACATCTACTGCAAGAATATTCTGATATTAAAATGGGCTTCTTGGTTTCAAATAAAATGAAGGAATCCTAGGCTTACAGAGACTAAGTTGTGCTACTTAGTTAGCAAACAAAATTAAGCATGATTTTTGTAATACACAGAAGAGATACAATAGTAATTAGAACATAATTACCTATGGAGTTTACTGAAATCACTATTGACTATGGGATCTATAGTTTCAAACAGACGCAAAACAAATTAAGGACTTATACGTTTTCATAAGCAAATACATTCTAAGTCTAATAACAAACATACAACATTCATATCACAAAGAGAGTCCTCGCCTTATCCCAGATTTGAGTCAGTTGGAGACTCAGAATCCTTTGCATAAAGTAAACAAAAGACTAAGTTGAGAAAAGACTTACAATAATAGTATAGCCTGGTGAATATTTATCTTAGACTTTTTAGATGTAACTTCTATCTTTAAGGTAGGGTGGCTGTAAAATGAACAAAAAGAAATACATTCCTATTCTGTTCCAGCACAATTGAACTCTATGATCATTGCTCTTGGTAGGAACTGATTGGACCAGTGTGGTCTACCCATTTAGTTATGTAATCATGAATGTGAGGAAAACCTCTGGTAAGTCAAAGGCTATTCTTTAGCATACTTTTTATGAAATAATAAGTTTGGAAGAAGGTATATGAGACTGAGCATAACTAGGTGCCAATTCCAAATTTCATGAACTGGTTGCTTCTGAGATTATTGTGCCTAAATTGTGCTGGATTGGTAGCTCTACTTCCGGGCACTGCATCTACATTAACAGGAAGAAGAAGGTAGGGCAAAAGACAAGGTCAAATGTTTTCTTCTTAAGACCGCCAGGTTTACTCAGGAAGTCAAGTCCTCTCCAAGTGATTTTGAGTTCTCATCAACCAGAACTGTGTCATGTGGTCATGAATGCAGAAAGGCTATGAAAAAGTCCAGATTGTCTAGCATCCAACAAAGGGAGCAAAGCTTAGGCAGGTATGAATATATGGGTATTCATTGAGCAAATTTTCCTGCTTTGCATATAAAATGGAGATGAATAAAGTTTCTTCTCATTTGGGGGCCAGTGAGATATCAGGCCCATCTTGTGTAAAAACTAACTTTTGGAGAACATAGGCAACCAGATAAACTTGGGAACTGCATTCATCAACAGAGTAAAGGCTATTTAGGGATGGGAGGAGAGGGGTGGGGAGAGTGGGATAGGGAAGGCAGCAGAATACAACTGACACTAGGATTGCTGTATGTATACACATGGATGTATAACCAATGTGATCTGCAATCTGTACACGTGGAAAAATGAGAATTCATACCCTATTTGAATTAAATGTATGTCAAGATCATTGTATTGTCTTGAACAATAAAAAAAAAAGAAAAAATAAATTCTTTAGTTTGAAAAAAAAAAAAAAAGAAAGAGCTAGCTAAGAAAAAGCTGAGCTCCATATTTGTTCCAAAAAATTAAACCAAAAGAAAGGGGAAAAGTCATATCTCGGGAAGAAGAGCAACAAGAAATTATAGGAAGCAAATGTGGTAATTCCTAACATCATCACTTAACATGATTGCCCTGTGCCAACAGAACACTCTTAGAAATGGTATTTGATTAGCATAAGCTTAATCAGGTGGCCAGTCTGGTCACAGCTGCTGTTCCAGATGCACTCTCTTTCCTGGAGCAAATCAACACACCTCCAGTTACCTGGTATGTATTTGTCTTACTTTTTTCCCCCCACTTCTACCCCTATCATCAGAAAACTCCAGAAGTTATTTGTTTTTATCTGATAGGGATAGTTGCACACATGTAGCATCCTAATTCAGGGTTTTGTCAGCTTATCATAACTTGGTCCCAGAATCCATAATTTAGTCCTTGGGAATCTTATGATCTCTAAAGCACTATCCTGATCTACCTCAGTATGATATCTTGCTCAGATAATGGAGTTAATGAAAAATGGAACTACAGATGCCTCTGTAAGACATGTTTCCAAAAGAAGGAGATAAATGGCACTCATCACTTCAGTAGAGCTAATAGCCCAGGAGTTGAAGACACGGTCAGAGATTACATTTTTGTGTCACTAAAGCAGAGTTTGATACATGCATGTAGTTTATTTGGGAAGTGATTTCAAGAATCAGCAATGGAGAATGCAAGAGAATAAAACAGGAAAAGAGAGAATTAATCACTGGATAGTCAATACTGATTGGAACTGTGAATAGCAGAAATAAAGATTATTGATTTATTCATTAGCACCATCTTCCATTGGTCAAAATTTATAATTATAAATAGTGAATGCATGAAAACTGAGCATGTTTCCACAAGATTCCATCTTATTATCAGAGTTGTCCAAGGTCAGGAAATAAGAAATTATATAATATAGTTCAGCTTTCTTTGTGTGGAGCTATAAATTGTCTGCTTGAACATAAATCTAGCTTCACCCAGTGCCAACTGGTTACAGATTTCCGAGAGATCATGAGCTTATATACAAATTCATATTGCATATGAATAGATGCTGAGTGATTTTTTGCAGGTTTTTCATGCATCAGAAGGCCCCAGGGACAGGAGGTGGGGTTTGTGCTACTCCACTGAAGCAATGGAGTATTTGCTCCACAGTTGGTTCCAGATCAGTGTTAGGAATAAGAGGCTGCGAATGTGAGATGGTTAGCTGAATGTTTTAGGTAAAATTTCCAGAAAACATTTACTTTGCAAACTCTAATTCAAAGTAGAAGACACAGTATTTGGTGAAATTCTTTGGGGGATTTTCAATATAACAAATAAGACATTTAGATCTGCTATTTGCAACCCATTTACTGAATGACCCCAAAGGCTGCCAGTTTTGAAAGGTCCTGAACAAAAGACTCTGCTATGACTGGTATGACTAGACCACAGATGCAATGTTCTTGAAATATCTATGCCAGATTGTGATACTGAATAATGACTCTTGCAAATCCTGGTAGGAAATTTATAGCAGATGTCCCTAAAGTTTGAAAGTAAATATTCTTATGATAGGCAGTTTTGCCTTGCTTCTGAGTTTCAGTAAGAATGGAATGCCTAACTTATAAGAGCGAACCATGAACCTTTTATATATCAGTGTTATTTGATCAAGCCACACAATTGCAGTGTGAATAGCAGCACATCAAGTGAATTTCATGTATATGCAACTGAGCCTAAGTAGGTGCCAATTCACAAGTTTCATGAACAGGTTTCTCCTGAGATTGTTGTGCCTAACTTCTACTACCAATGTGCCTTGACCCTTATCTTGGCTGTCATGGAGTTCCTTATGACCAGATGATTGAAAAGAAAACTTTGGAGCCAATTTTATGTACTCAACAGGACACACTGACGCTTGATGGAAGTAGATTTCTTTGGAGGATTAACCTCATTCATGGGACCCTGGAGCGCACTGGAGATAGAGAATATTCATGGTAAGCAGAAATTTCAATAATTATTCCTGTTATTCACTGTTTGGTAGGTATTCATTTGATGGATGACCAAGAACTTAGAGTTAATAAGATTGGATGATTTAAAAAAGGTAAATTGAAGACTGACTATGTAGATAGAATGGGTCTGAAATGTAAGAATACTCCTATCCTATATGTTTACTAAACAAATGTTTCCACTGCAAAGGATGATCTAAGGAGCCAAGCAGGTGTCACTCTTCGCCCTGTGGCTCCCGATCCACCTCACTGTGCCACCAACTCAGTGATTATTCTTTAAGTTTATTTGTAAGGGGAACATATTGGTAGGAATAGATGTTATGCATGAACTCATTGACGTGAATTCCCCTCTTCAAGAATGACTTGGCCACTAGTATAGTTGAATATTCAGTTTTTAGTACTCCTGTCTCACCCTAATCCTCTGAAAAGCAGCAAGCCTTAGAAGATCTGCAACACATCTAGTGAAAGTTTAAATATACTAGACAATTTTTTCTTTCATAAATGAGACAGCAATTTTTCCTCATTGGAATAGGCACTTTATATGGATTTGGATTTTCCTTCTCATATTGCCAGTCTTCTGACAGTAATACCATCTGTAGGTTTTATTCAATTCCATATAGAACATCATGATATCACACATGAAATTTTTATGACCTAGGAACTTTTTACAGCAAACTAAGGGACTAATATTCTAACTTTAATATGCTTTCCTCCCTTATTTCATTGCTTTCAATGGTTAAATTTATTAATTCCCTGAGACTCATCTTTGCTATCCATTTGAGAGATATTTTCTTGAATCCAAAATGTTGCTTAACCAAATATACAGATATGATAAAGGCACTACCATGTTAAAATATATGTTAAGGTTTTTTTGGCCCATTGAACATTTATATTTATAAAGGTAATAAAATGAATAGTGATAAGATTGTAGAAAAATCTTAGCTATCTCCAAACACCAGGATGTTGCAAATTTCCCACTGGGATTTTTATACATAGGCATAAATCTCCCCAGAGGTCACAAACATCTTTTGAACAGCATATCTTTCAAATTTTTTCTATGGTAATGTAACAGATAGAGCACAGAGAGATCCATTGCTATTGAAAATGTTATTTTTCCAAATTACAAATCACAGATATTAGTATTAATCATAGTCTCAGTGTCATCTCCTAATGGGGAATCTTATTAAGAATGGTTTAAAAGTCTTCCTTCCATACCTGTAGATAAATGATTTAGAAGTCTTCCTTCCATACCTGTAGAAGGAAGGATAATAGAATGAAATAGACATTATTATTACTGTGTGTATATACATGACTGCATGACCAATGTGATTCTGCAACCTGTACACTCAGAAAAATCAGAAATTATATCCCATCTGATTCAAATGTATGATATGTCAAAGTCATTGTACTGTTATGTGTAACTAATTAAAACAAATTTAAAAATTACAAAAAAGATAAATTACAAGCTACAGTAAAACATCTGTTAGCTTATTTTCAGATAATATATGTGAACCATAACTTCTAAAAAAGAGAAAAAAGAAAACTTCTCGACTGCCTATAGCTTTTAAATTCATAAAACGAACTGTCTCCTTTGGTCTCTGTCTCTCTCTGAAGGTCTGGAGGATATATCAAAACAATGTGAAAATTGCTTGTGTTATCTAAATGGTGACCTGATTACACAGAACTATTCCTTTTATTAATCTTTCTATAAGAAAAAAATTGTAGTTGTTTAATTATTCTTTTTTAATAATTTTACACTTTTACAAGTCTACTCTACCATCCATGTACTCTTTGAGCTTTATATACTATTTCTAAAACAATCAGATGCATTTGAATTATACATTACATAGATTAGGGATATGCATAGTTATAAATTATACAACTAAATTCTATTACTGCTATGTCACTGTTTCTTCATAAAGCCAAACCCACAGTTGATCCAATCAATTATGTATGTGCACATTTTTACCTAACCAAGTGACTGGCATTACCTTTGTTGGATGGTTTTGTTACTTTGTTATATTATTGCAATAAAGAACTATTTTTTACTATATCACTTTACTATATCAGATTGGTTACTGATTCACAGAATAAATCTATTTCTCTTTCCCTAGGACATCCACAGAATAATAAATTTATCCACAGAATGAAAAACAAACAAAAAAAAAACAAATGATCTTCTGATATAAGTCAGAGCTCAAGAAGGGCTGGTTGGAAGTAGGAAAGAAGCAGCTGGGGCAAATACAAGATAAATTTCCCATATTAGATTATAACACATCAGGGTAGAGGGTAATTTTGTGTCAGACAAGGATTTTTAGTCCTAGCTCTGACATAATTAACCAATTTGAGGTTGGAAAAATATTTAATCTTTTGGATATTTAGCATGTGTTGTCACATTGAATACAATTAATCTCAGTCCAACAACTAAAGTACCCAAAAGAATAATATGCATATTTAGACTAAATATATATACATGTATCATATCAGTTTATGGAACTGATTTCTACAAGTGTGTTTTTCAGATTGGTATAATTAAATCAATGTCTTTGATAGTAACCCTAAAACTTGGTGAATTTTTCCATCACTAGCCTCTACTACTATTGACATTTAGAGCAATGTTCTTCCTGGTTGAAAGGGCTATCCTGAGCACTATAGAAAGCTTAGGGGCACCCTGGACAATAGAACCCCTTCCCATTTTCCACAGTTGTGGTAACCAAAAAATGTCTCCAAACATTAATGAATATCCCCTGAGTGTAAAACTGCCCACAGTTCAGAATCATGGCATTAGACCTATTGAATGTATCCTAATCTAGCTAGTTTAGTGGACACAAACTGTTAAAGCATGTGAAAACTTTTATTCTATTTCTTAGATATATATATATATATATATATATATATATATATATATATATATATTGTCAACTAATAAACTCTTTATGTAAATTCATTTTTTATTACCAAGAAAAAAGAGTTTGAGAATTATTTGTAAAGATAGCATATAAGTATTGTATTCAGAGAGGCAAGTGAACAGTTAAATGTATTTGAATGTAGGAAAATTGAATTTGAGGATATTTGTAAGACATCAGATCTATTTCTAATGCTGTGTGGCTAACACTAATTTATTTAATTGTTTTATTATCAGAACACCTGGAATTATGACATATTTCCTATGAAGCTGGTCACCTTTAGAGTTTTCATCCATCAATATTATACTTCCTATATTTTTGGATAAACCAGAGCCAGGAAATTTAGATAATTTGGTCATGTCCATAAAGTCAGTTCATTACAAGACAGGAATGGTAGTCTGATATTCTGGCAACTACTTGGATTTTTTTTTCATGTACATCATTTCTCAAATTTTAGACAATGGCTGCTAATAGGGTAATTAAGAACCCACCTGGTAAGGTATGAACTGATACCATTTCAAACTCCATTATGGGGAGCAAGTTATGTTCATTTTTTTAATATTTATTTTTTTCTTAGATCTGAAATGGATAGCTGTTCTATAATGCATAAAATGATAAATGGAGAGACACTAAACTGGGTACCATTAATTTTTAAATTTATGGTGTTTTACTGAATTTCTTGAGGACACTAATTTAGCAACCTATTACATTGGCCTAATAAGTACTTGTTAATGTTGCAAGCTCCTAAATACATAAATTTTTAAATTCCCATAATTTGAGGAAAGAATTATTTGATTTTAGTAATTTTTTCATTAAATTCAGCAAATAAAATTTAAAAAAAAAACACCTTACCAAAAATATTTAAAGATCCTAAAAGAAAAAGATACTTAAAACATTAAAGTAATGAGATGTATTTTGAATCCATCAGATTGGAAAAAGCCAAAACATTTGATGCTATACTATGAAAGTAAAGATGTGGGCTCACAGAAATTCTTTTACTTTGCTTGTGAAAGTTTAACTTTTTACAACTTCTATGGAAGAGAGTTTGGCAAAAAGTGTAAATGCATGTAGCATTTATCCCAGAAATATCACTTCTAACAATTTATCTCACATACATATTCACAAGTAAAGGAAATTACAGAGAGATATACCAGAGTGTTTATTGAAGCATTGTATGCAACACCAAGAGACTGGAAATATACTAATGTCATCAGCTGAAAATAGGAAAAATAAATTAAGGCTCATTCTTATCCATTATAGAAGGATAAGACATAACTCTAGCAACAAGGGCTCTCAAAAATATGCTGTTTAATAGGAAGAAAAAGAAAACATTATGCTACCATTTATGGGCATGCACATTGCTACTAACAGTGTAAATATAAATCTGTGCTCTGTTTAAATGTGCACTAAATATTTCTGGAAGGACAAATAAGCAGGATGAAATAAAGTGAAATGAAATGAAAACTATAAACATGATGTAGGTCAAGGAGATAGGGAGAGTGGAACCCTACTTTGCATTATACCCCTTTTGCACCGTTTGAATTTGAGCCATGCATTTAAGAATATAATAACTCTTCTCCCTCAAATGTTGCTACAAGCCCAGACTCTCCTATTTTTTCAGTGATATATGAACTTTCTATACTCTGCAAAATTCCTGGATCCCAGTAACAGCAAGCCAACCAGTATTACAAAGTCAGCAGTCAAACCCAGACACCCTTTGTCTTACAGAATTCAACAAATACTTGATTTTCCATTCTTCTCCACACATAACAGCTGATAATTCATTTTTCAGAAATATGTTCATCTGTAATTCTCAGGAAGTTAAGATTCCTATATAGCTGGTAGAAAAAAAGAAATGAATAAAGAAGTTTTTATGAAGGTCTTCTCAAAAAATACAAGTTCCAGGCTGCCACTGGGCAGTAAGCTCATCATTTTGTTGAGCATCCTCCATTTTACCTGGGGCAGTTAGAATGGGTCTCCACTGTTCACACATATTCTACAGCTTATTACTTCAGAAATTCATCCTAATTTCTGTAGAAGATCTACTTTTCTGAAGCAAATTAAGAAGTTAAAAATGTGTTAGCTAAATGTGACCATTTCTCTAAAAATAAAGCCAAGTGAAAAAAGTCAACAAGGACAGTGCCTATCTGTTGACATCACATTCTTCAAATGGCTGTGGCTTAAGAGCAGCAAGAGACTTTAGGGGCACTTGTGGAAGAAGTTTGCCAGGCTTCTACTTGGATATGTCTAACTCCACAGTTGTATGACCACTTTCGTAGCAAAATCATGTTAATAACACTAAAATTTTACCATAGAAAATAAAGTTTTTATGAGTGTTAATAGTAGTTGAAACATATCAATGTATTACTTTACATGTATAGATGAAACAAATGTTTTGAAGTGCCTATTAAATAGTAGTCAGAAAAGGTGTTATATAGTAAATAATCCAGACAAAATCCTGGCTTTCATTCTGGTGTGAGGAGTCAACCAATCTTCAAAAGGTAAGAACATACATATATCATAAAATCAAAGATACAACAGGAAAAAAAAAGCAAACTAGTTATTATGTGATGTGGCCCTGAGTATAATTTGTATTTTGTGGTCCAGATTTATTGCAATTAGAAACTTCCAAATGCGATCTGCCTTGCTTCTGTTTTCATATTATTTTCCTATTTGATGATAAGCCTACTTCAGCAATTATAAAAAAAATGTCAAGTCTACATATTTCAATCCTTAGATTAATAAATTGCAGATGTTATGCTAGCAAAATACCAAAAATCAACATAAATTGAACAAATATATAAGCTACCACTCTCTTTTAAACTTTACACTTCCACCCCAGGCTGAATTTAATTTACCATTAATTGCATTCTGTCAACCTTAGAATTGGATCAGGTAGTCTATTTTATGAGCTAGGATGCTATTTCATGATGCTGTACACTCATTACTGCTTGCTACCTTCCACCCTGAAGGCAGCTGCAATTTCAGGAATGGGTTGACACATCAATTAGTTTGTAATCAGTGTATAAAGTCCTTTCAGTGTTTGAGGCCAGATTTTATTCTTACTTATAAAGTAAACAGCTAGTCTACCTGGAAAACAGGTCCAAGGACCCAGAACAAGATGAGAAACTTGACCTTACTATAAGCTGCAAAATGACTATTGTCTCCAGGCCAGACCTTCCTGACCGGATGTCATCCCTCACAGTTTCCTGTGGACAAATCGAGAAGGACGAGCACTGGGAGTCCTGCTCATCCATCCAAGGAAAGCATTTCTTGGCATTCTTGCTAACACATGTGTGGCAAAGATATTTTGGCCCAACAGTTGCTGAGTAAGGGACTCATTCCTTCTCGGATCAATGGCTAACCCTGGAAAGGATCGTAATTACTTTCATCTAATTTAACATCTGTAGTATAGGTATTTTTGTGTGCCATCTTGATTCAGTTTTTGAGACTCTGGCTAGCAGCCAGTTGGTTTCCCTTTATGAAAAATGAATTTAATTCACACCCCCACAACTCCTGTTATCTGGGTAGTAACATTCCAGGGCATTGTACACCTCTCTAATTGCTCCCACAACCTGGGACAGTCCTCATGTTCAGGGCCTGCTGAAAGCATGCAAATTAATCAATCCTTGCCGCAGCCCGGCTGGCTGGGCAAAATATCCAGGGGGTGACGAATGACTTGTGTACGTTGATACAGCAGGAGTGGAAGCCGTTTATTGTAGGACAGGAGTGGTATTTATACATTTTACACAGCTTATCTAATTAGCATAAAATAGATACAGCAGTCAACCAATAAGGAATCTCCACACTTAATGGCTCGCTTTTGTTACTTCACAAACCACTCCCTCTGGCATTTTGCCAGGCACCATGCAGACTTGCTTACAGACTCTAACATTTCTCTGGCAAAATACCAGGTGCCATCCTGACTTGTTTACAGACCTTAACAAATCCTGAGCCTGTTTAACCTTCCTTGCCCTTCCCTTCATGCAAAAAACCACAATAAGACAGTTGCCCACAGTTGCACATGCTCCCCTCCCTCATGACTAACCCCAGTGCTTCCCCATCTCTCAGCATGGTGTGGCCATATTCTCTCCACAATGTCCACCTGTGAATGACAAGACTGCAGAACTCCCCAGAGCACTATAAATGAGAAAACTCTAATATTCTTTCTGGTTTCTCTCTCTTAATTTGTGTTTGGCCTCATCATATCATCTTCATCTTCTCAAAGAGAAAGAAAATATACAGTAAAGGGAAGTGAATTGCCTGGCACTTTGCAGGTTGTTCTTGATGGGGGTACACTAAAAATTCAGGTTTCTGATCGCAGCTTCCAAATTCACTCTTCCTTTCTTAAAGTTTCACATGAACAGCAGGAATAATCAGACCATAAAAATATAGTGTAATAGTCATAGTACCCCTGAGTTACAGAGCATCTACTAGAAATTTATTGTTTGTTGTTTAAGTCTGGCACTGTATATACAAAATTATTTAAGGTGTGTATTATAAGGCTCAGTTGCACTTTAGATAACTGATAACTCAGAAGAAAGCCACTTTTCATCATATAAGAAGTTCACAGGGTCACAATTAGAATATTGAAACTGTCGACTCAATACACAAGTCACTTCTTTGCTCAAATGACATGAAGTTCATTATTTTAAAAATTAAAAAAAAATGGAAGCCAGGGTTTAGATATGCCCAAGACCAACCACCCATAACATGTGATCAAAATGTAAGTCATCCTGATTTACCCCAACTGCTAGCTCTAATCATAAAAGAAGCACACAATGTAAGCTTTACATTCTTGTCAGCATGATTTAGTGAAAATAAATCAATCAGTTAGAGACAGCTCATTCTAAACAGCAATACTTTCCCTAAAAAGAATGTATAGCTGCCAATTAAAAAAAAAAAAAAAAGAATACTCCCTCCTTTCTGCTTTATACATGATGCTGTAACTGCTATGAGCAGAACTTTTTACCACTATAGGTTTCACATCTACAAACTGTTCTTTGTAGGCACAAGAAACTTTCCAAACTTTAAGTTGTTCTGATTTTATTTTGATGTCATTTATTTTTGATGTCTGATTTTATTTTTGAAGAATCAAAGAGTCTTCTTCACACACTAAAGCAAGAGGAAAAAACAAGGTAGAGAGGAGAAAATAGCAGTTGTGAACTATTTAATTTTAATGAATCTATACAGGAAAACTAGAATAATCTTAAATGAGAAAAATATGTACTCTCTAGTCCCTTCATTTTTTTTAATTGACATGTATTCTAGACCTCTGGTTTTTTGCATAATTATTGGATGTTTATGATGTGCCAGATACTGTTCCAAGTACTTTACCTTCATTGGGCTCACATCAACCCAATGAAGTCTCATTATCTCTACACAGGAGAAAACGGAAGCACTCAGCAACTAAACCAAGCAGCATGACTCCAGTCCTGACCTCTTACCCATTATACTAAATTTCTTCTCCTATCTGATGCATACTCATAAATGTGATGTACATGGCATAACTTCCAGTGGAGATTTAACTGAAAAATTCAGGACAGCCCAGAAATTATAAACAATTTCACCACATTTGTTCCTGGAATCTTCCCTGTTATCTTTCCAAAGCAATGTTTCCGCTCTCTGAAAGTCAGGATGGAGTCAAAGCTCTTACCAAGCTGTTATTAGAATCTGGGCCATGGCTGAAGTGGAAACCACAGGATTCTCTGGAGAACCAAATTCCCTGAATATTTAAGGAAGAAGAAGTGTGGTTTTAGGGAGGAAGGTGTGATATCATGGAAAGAAGGGCAGCTTGGGCATCAGAAGCCAGTTTTGGTTGTAGCCACTTGGCTTAATTTCCTCAGCATCATGTCACTTATGTGGGTTGCAGTGTTCTCCTCTGAGTATTTAAATTAAAGCACAATAAATTATAGAAAGCCGTATAACACTGAGAGATAGAGAACCCACTAGAAGACCTAATGGTCATGGGGAGGCCCTCTTGGCTTAGAAGAGAAATGGAATTGTGCCAGAGAGAAAATCAAGGTGATAATAAATCAAGATAAATACCAAGAAGAAAGAAGGAATATTCTCTAGCAGCATCGGAGAAGTTTTCTGGACTCTGTTGCTTTGAGCCAGCTATTTGCAATGCTCAAGCAGTTAAGAGTGGAACTCCCCACAAGCTGACTGTCCTGTAACTGCTCTTGCTTTGTTTCTCTACAGCTTTTGCTAGAAATGGAGCTTATCAGAATATTTAATACCCAAAAAGAGTTCCCCTCTCCAAATAAAATGAAATGGTTTTCTGTGAAAATATTTTAGCTCAGATACCTCTTTAAGGCAGGAATCAGCAAACTAAATCCCACAGATTAACCCAGACTACTGCGTGTTTTGCTGAGTAGTTTTACTGGAACACTGTCACATTTATCTGCTTATCAATGACTTCTTTCAACAGGATAAGAGTTGAGAAGTTGATATAGAAAATATGTGGGACACAGACCAAAAATACTTACTGCTGGTCCTCATGTACAATAAGTTTTCTTACCTCTACTTTAAGATTTTTTAAAGGTAACTAACTCAAAGAACTATGTACAACCTGTCCTCCTTAACTGCAGGGGTACCGATATAGTCAGTGGCATCCTCTCAATATTTATTCACTCAAGTCCAAGGGTATCTTCAAGATCAACCTGCCTCAAGGGAATTTGCATTCTTTACACTACATCAGGACTCTAACAACCATATCACCTGATTATCCTTACCCTTGCAGTATGCCACACAGTACTCACATCTCAAGATCACCTCAGTGCGGGGTAGGGATGCAGGGATAGGATTTTCAGCAAAGCAAGCAATCGTAGGAACACCCCAAACTTTGCAGTGTAGCACAAAAATTCATGCCCAGTTACATGAATATCTCAGATAATCATTTAAGCTAGTTTGGTGAAATAATGTTAGATGGAAAGTAATTTGCTTTTTTAGTACTTCACTCAACAAGCAGTCTTGTGACAAAATTATATAAAGTGGTTTAATTAGCAGAAATTACTTTATAATAATATATCACTCTTTAAGTAGGTAGACTAAAATTAAACATTAAAAAATTCCTAGGGAATCACAGTTAGGAAACCCATACATAACACCTACAGATACTGGCTTTTTTTTTCCATTTTTCCCAGGTCTCCACCTCAGATATAAGGTCTTAGAAGACAACAAGAATTCTTTCAGTTCTTCCTTAAACAAACATTTATTTCTCCTCTATTCTTTAAGCAAAACTCAACTTAGTTATTTCCACCCATTTCTGTCTTAGCTAAGATTTCCCTAGGAAGCCACTAGCCTATCTTCCCATGGGTGACTATCCACTTGCCTCCTTCCTCAAATCTCAAGACAAGAAGCATATAAGAATTCACCATGAGTCCTTGGGGCAAATGCATACAGTCTCTTTTCACATAGTTACTATCTTTTCATTGCAATGTCTCTTCCAACCTTGTACCTTCTCTGGAACATGGTGACATAGTCAAGTCTAGGTTTTCACCCCGTTGGTTAGAGCATGAGATCAATTTAATTGATCAAGACAAGCTTTTTCTGTTTTAATGGAAGGGAATGGAGTAGCTACAAGTAGAGCAGATAAGAAAAGAATATAATAGAATGTTGTCACATTTACTAAGTACACACACTTTTATTTATTGCATATATTATTGAATTGTATTTAGACTGTATGTAGTATAAGATAGAGATAGATGATAGACAGATAGATACATAGATAAGATAGATAGATAGATAGATAGATATAGATAGATAGATACACAGATAGATATAGATAGATAGATAGATAGATAGATAGATAGATAGATAGATAGATAGATACTGGGCTTATCTACTGGGCCACAATGTAAAATCAATTACCTTTTGTTAGTTCATATTAAAAAATATTTGGAAATTCCGCTCTTCCCTACTTCAAGTTTCAATGCTCATCTTTTGGTGCATGATTGCATTTATATTAGATGATTCAGCCTTTAACTTTAAGGATCTGAATAGTTTTTGTGAGCCAAAATCATACTTGAAGACTGCTTTGTTTGTTCTTTCCTTAATTGTTTCTTTAGATCAATTTAGTTGGACAACCATTATCTGTTTTTGGCCCAAACACAGGAGGAAAACTTTACATTGTGAAATAAAATACCACTGCAGCACTAGAAATTTAATTACTAATTAATGTCTTTATTTATATTTGTAAATTGATCATATAATGGCTACCTTACTGTAACTCTGAAATAAACACTGTTTTAGCATTTATAACTTCCTCTAATTCATAAGGCTTATCTAGATCCTGGTTTTTAAGCAACTCAATAAATTGTCCTTTGAAATTGAAGTAATATATTTGAGATAAAGAAAATTAAAGAAAACAAATTTTTTTTTTCAGAATGAAAGACCATTATTCCTGCTGAAGTGGAAATCTGCACTCTCTCATGGCCACTATGGAAAATAGCAATGGTAGGTAATCTCAGTCAAGTGAACTACTCTACTCTGATGATAGGGAAATTTGTGGTTCATGAGACAATGCAAAAGTAAGAATCTGTATTTTACTGGTATTTGTCATCATTTGCTTCTACAACTTCACTAACTGACTCAGTAGAACTGTATTTTTTTTTAAATTGATCAATAACAATGAGCTTTATATAAGTTAAAGAAACCAATTTCTTTTTCTTTTTCAAATAAGTCACAGTATGATCATGACTTTTATCTCATATTCGAGACTCATCATTTTCCTTCATCAGTGACTGTATGAAATATTTTCCTCTGTATTTGTATATATCTTGAACCACATGATTTATGGCACACATTCTCTTTCAAAAATTCATATCCTAGCTCAGAAAACATTATGATTTTGATCTTCCTGTGTTTCTGACTGTGTCTAATGCCATGCAACCGCCCACTTGGCTGATGAAGCTCCAGTTGTATGAGTTAGCCACCATCCCCCAAAGACATCAAGCCGTCCCCTGTTCTTCCACTCAACTGAACACTCATTCCCTACTCTTACTTAATAGCTCCAAAATGTCTACCAGACCTCACTCAAAGATCTGTTCCTCAGGGAGACTTTTTTGACATTCCTCATTTAAATGAAATCCACTCTGTCTCCATCACAAAAATACATCTTTTTTTTTTTCTTGAATGAACAATTGAAAAATGAACAAAGTTGGGGGATTCACTCTGAATTCACAACTTAAAATTCATGCATTAAAAAACGCCAGCAGAGTAAAGAGCCATCCCATACAATGAGAGAAAATACTTGCAGATCATATATTTAATTAGGGACTAGCGCCCATAATCAATAAATAACTCCTGAAATTCAACAACAAACAACTCAATTTAAAAAAGGGACCATCAACTTGAATAATAATTTTTCCAGAGAGGATATAGAAATGACCATTAACAATATGAAAGTTGCTCAGTATTACAAATCATTATAAAAATACAAATTAATGCCGCAATGAGATACTTACCTCATACTCACCCATTAGTATGGCTACTAACAAAACAATAACAACAATTTTTAAAAAATTGGAGATGGAGAGAAACTGGAGCCCTGTACATTTGTGATGGAAATAAAATGGTAGAGCCACTGTGACGGTTCCTTAAAATATTAAAAGTGGATTTACCATAGGGGTAGCCATTCTACTTCAGAGTATATATATAAAATAACTGAAAGGAAAGTTTCAAAGAGATATTTGTACACCCATGTTCATAGCAGCATTATTCATAGTAGCTCAAATGTGGAAGCAACTGCAGCATCCATGAAAAGATAAATGGATAAGCAAAATATGTTATATACATTTAGTTGATTATTATGAAGTCTTTCAAAGGAAAGAAACTCTAACACGTACTACAACATGGATGACATTAATAAGTGAGATATTAGTCACAAAAGACAAATACTATATGATTCCATTTACATGATGTAGAGTAGTCAAAATCATAGAGACAGAAAGCAGAATGTTGGTTTCCAGGACCCGAAGATGAGGGGAATGAGGAGTTATTGTAATGAATACAGAGTTTCAGCTTCACAAGATGAAAAGGTTGATGGGGATGGATGATGGTAGTAGTTACAAAACTTTATGAATGTTTTTAACACCACTGGCTCTACACTCACAAATGATTTAGATGATCATTATATCATGAATATTTTATCACAATAAAAACACAACTTTAAAAAATATTACATAATAAAATCTAACAAAATCAAATTTTGACGTTGCTAATATAGCCATGACTCAGATTAACATAAAGAAGTTTGTAGTTGGCTTTTCCCTTCACCACCATCCATATTTACTCCATTCCTATACAAATAAAAATATTGCATATCTAATCGAGTGCGAGACCCTATATATATACTGCTTTCACTATTCTTTCTTTCCTCATTACCACCGTCCAAATTCTAAACATTTCTGCCTCATTCCTAATCTCAATAGCAATAACTGTCCATTTATTTTGCATTGCCAGGATATTCCGGAATCCACAATGTCTTCAGAAACTTTTCTCTGCTCCTTAAGTTATACACACATCTTATTCTGTTGAACAATTCCCAGAGTATAATCAGAGGTGACTTTTTAAACTTACATGTAACCATTTTACTTTGAATTTTTGATAACCCAATAGTGACATAACTTCTTCTGACTTCCCATGATACAAATTCCTGTATGTAGGAAATATATTGCTTGCCTCATAAAGCTATTAGGATTAATTGTTGGAACTTACAAAGATCCTAGAACAATGCCTGGAATAAAATATACTCTCAAAAAGCATGAAGTAATATCGAAATTCTACTAATTTCTCAAGAATAGGAAGCCTCTTTAAATTCCCCAAATGGATATGGTTTTCCTCTCTGAACCTTCTGAACCTTGGCATCTTTTGCCATTTAATATGTTTTTGACAAATTTGCAAATATGTGTGATATTATTCCTGTGGAGTATTGCTTTTCAAAAGTAGATAATCTTATAATTCATCTTTCATATATGGTTTCTAAAATAGTAATTGGGATATATACTAAATTTTTAAGTAAAGTAAACTCAACAAATCAACTTGTTTTGTGTACTTGAAAATGTTCTGTGTCCACACAAAACTCACATATATTTTAAAAGAGTGGTTCTCAAAAGAAGAATTGGGGATCTCTGATATGAAAACCATTTTCATAGTAATACCACCTATTTGCCTTTTTCATTCTTATACTCACAACCATGCATACAGTTTTCCACAATCTATGTGATATATGATAACACAATAGATTAAATGCAGAAGCAGAGATGAGATTCCAGCTGTCTTCTTTTAAACAGAACTTTAAAAGAAACCTTGAAAAAGTCACACTTCAGGAGAGAACAAAGTGCTGTGGTTTGGTTAATTCAGTGGCCTGAAACCATTCTCTGGTAATTACTGTCAGTAAAACAAGTGCATTTGAAAACAAAGCTGAGTAGAGAGAGTACCATGCCAGGAGGTCATTTAGGAAAGAGATCCTTAGTTGTGGACAGAAGGAAAGAGGTACTTGAAAAAAGCAAAGATTATAGAAAACAATCAGCATGGGAAGAATAGATTAATTCTAAATAGGGAAGAAGGGTGGGAGGGAAAGGGAGGGGGCAGGGGATTAGCTAGGATGGTGAAATGTGATGGACTTCATTGTCCAAAGTACATATATGAAGACACGAATTGGGTATCAACATACTTTATATACAAACAGATATGAAAAATTGTGGTATATATGTGTAATAAGAATTGTAATGCAAAAAAACAAAGTACATGTATAAAGACATGAATTGGCGTGAACATACTTTATATACAAAGATATGAAAAATTGTGCTCTATATGTGTAATAAGAATTGTAATGCATTCCACTGTCATGTATTTAAAAAAATAAAATCAATTTAAGAAAAAAAGAAAAGAAAACAATCAGCACCATTTCAAAACTTGGGTCATACTCTTGCTTTCTAGCACTAGATCATTTCAACCATCAAATTCTCTGAGGCATTATGTTTAGTGGGATTAGCAGCAAGTTTGAAATCAAAAAGTTTTACCTTTGAATTTTGGGTGTATGTATTATAGGCCAGGTCCCTTAGAACCTTCAGTTCCTGTTCAATTGGTAACTGAAGATATTAATAATAATTGCTAATACTTAAAGATTATTTACTCTCTGCTAAAAGCTATAGTATTTATTTAAAACACAAAAATAAGCTGTGAATTACAATTATTATTCTTAATTTACAAATAAGAAAATTTATTTTTAGAAAGAATAATTCTCAATGGTACACAGAAAAAACGTCTCAGCAGAGATTGAAATCTGTCATCTAAGTTAAGAACACTCACTTGGTTTTTGTTGTTGTTGTTTTATTTGGGAGGTTGTTTGTTTTTTGTATTAGGATTGAACCCAGGAGCACTCTACCACTGAACTACAATCCCTTAATATTTATTATATATATAATATATTTATATGTAATATAAATATAGTATATATATACAATGTATTTTTATTATATATAATATAAATACATTATATATATAATATTTATATTATATATTATATATAATATTTATAATAATATTCCTTAATATTTATTTATTTGTTTGTTTAAAGAGCATTTTGCTAAATTGCCAAGGCTAGCCTCCCACTTGCAATCCTCTGTTTCAGCCTCCTGAGAAGCTAAGATTATAGGCATGCACCTCAGGGTCTAGATCAGAACCCTCAATCTTAAATAGTTAAAAATAGGTAAGACTGCTTGTGAGAAAAGGAACTGTAAAGATGCTTAAATGATAGTTATTAAGACTTCAAGATTTTTTTCATTTTTTTATAATATCATTTCTTTAAGGATATATTATTAATATTTATGGTAGCAACTTTTGCTAAGAAAAAACATTCATAGCATATAAGGAGCTTTGAGAAACCTTCCAGAAAATGAAACTTGTTGGGGGGGGGGGTATGCACAATTAATCCAGAGTTTCTCAAATTCTTCATGATGGAAAACTTTTCCATAAGAAAAATTTCTATATCCAAGTATTAGTATTCTATAGAATGCATGTTAAGCTGATTATTTCCAACATTATTAAATTGTTGTAAGTCTTGTTAATTAAACAACATATGTTGTTCTATCAAACATTCAGGAGTCTAAAACTCCACTGTGTTAGAATAGAATTTATTCCTAAATTTCAGCTTCTATAAATAATACTTAGATGAACATTTTTGAGCACTTTTCCTCTGTGAGACACATACATTCTTATAAAAGTTGTTCAGCTCAATGTCAAACTGATGTGTAGCAGCAGATGAGTGGGTTTATTGTGCTAAGTCCTTTTTTGCCAGTGCTGATTAATCTCATTTAAAATCACACAATTTTGTTTGATATTCTTCAAAATTATGAATTTGAATTTTTTTGTTTCAGTTTTCTGGTTACAAAACTACTATGGCAGTATCAAGTTCTTTGTTCTTTTTTTTCCCTTTTTCTATAGAATTTAAGTTTCGTAGGGACAGATAATGTCAGCTTCCTTTCTACAACCCCAGCTCCAGTTTTATCCACTTGCATTTCCTTTCGTAAAAATAGTCTGCCTTTTTCCCATTCATTAAGATTTCGATTTGTGTAGCCACATTTGTCCCCTTTCTGTAATATGTATTTGTACTTATTGCTTTGTAAAACATGCTTTATTAATTTTTTACCACATTTTAATTTATGGAATACTTGTATTAAGTTGTATTCCTCATTACATTTTTCCCATTGCTTTTACAAAGTTGACCCTATGGTCATTATTTACTTCCCTTTTCTGTTATAAATTTTAAATGTCATTACTTAGTAATTCTGAAATTAGCATAAAAAATAAAAGGAAGCAAAAAGTCTAACTAAAAGCAACAATGCTAACCACTTATTGGGTTTTTTACATGTGCCAAACATAATTCTGGAGCTGGAGTTGTAGAAATTAATCTGACATTGTTTCCAGGCAGCCTAAACTCTCAAAGAAAAAAAAAAAGAACAAGGAACTTTAAAGTACCCAAATGGTTTAACTTATTGCTAAATTAATACATTGTATTGTTTTTTAGTTGAAAATGTTCATATTATATTTCCAAACATGCTATTGTACTGGGCATGGGGGGGGGTATGCACACACTTGTAATCCCAGCAGCTTGGGAGGCTGAAGGAGGTTGGACAGGAGTAATATAGGAATTCAAAGCCAGCCCCCAGGAACTTAGTGAGGCCCTAATCAACTTAGCAAGATAATGTCTCTAAATAAAATATAAAAAGGGCTGGGGATGTGGCTCAGTGGTTGAACACCCCTGAATTCAATCCCAGTAACCAAACAAAATAAAACATGCCATTTCTCATCAATAAGATCCCCGGGGGTCATCATATACTGATGATTCTCATTATTCACCATAGCTATATTATATAAAATCACTGTGAATCACTGATATGATATGTGATGTTATTTTCTTGATAGTGTCCGGTCAAAATGTCACCAACCAGCTTATAACCATGTTTTATGTGTTTTTCTTCTTAAAGACACCTTATTTAATATATATTATTGATTCATTAATACTGAACTCATGGCCAACATCCCTGAAGCAAGCCTGAATAAATATCCTCTTATGTGTATTTTCTCCATAGAGTACTTCAAAGTTTTTGAGGTCAGGAACACTAGACATAATTTCAACACTATACTTTGTGATCATTTTAAATAATGAAATCACTAACAAAAACATAAAATGCAAAAAAAAAACTAAAATAAAGCACTAAATAGACCATAAAAAGGACACTTTTTAATAAGAAAGCAGAGTTATCACTTTGTTCAACCTTGACTAGCAATGTGCCTGTTATGCAACTCTAATTTTTGCCACTTTGTGTATTTCTACAAATTATCACAAAAAAATATGGCTAGCATTAATTTGGAGGTTACAAATATATTTTAATTAGTAGGTGTGTTAGTCAGCTTTTTATCCTTGTAACAAAAGTATCTGACAAGAACAGGTTTTGGAAGAGGAAAAGTTTATTTTGGACTCAAGATTTCTGAGGTTTCAGTCTATGGTAAGCTCACTCTATGGCTTTGGGCCAGGGGTGAGGCAGAACATCATGGCAGAGGGAATAACAGAAAGAAGCTCCTCTGCTTAGTCCACCAAAAAGCAGAGGGAGAGAGGGAGAAGCTGGGGAGTCAAGATACAGTCCCCAAGGTCATGATCCTAATTACCCACCTCCTTCAGCCACACCCCATCTGTCCACAGTCAGCACTCTGCACAGTAGTTCTTTCAAATCATTAAATCCATCAAATGGATTAATTCGTTGATTATGTTACAGACCTCATAATCTAATCATTTCACTTCTGGACATTCCTGCAGTTACATAGGAGTTGTGGGGTAGGGGGATGGACTCATATCCAATCCATAACATTGGTTGATTCTTAAATACAGAATCCAGAATAATTAGCATAGATTTTATCCACTTCTTATCAAGCCTGTTTTTGAACATCTTATTAATTAATTGTTGACATTTTCCAATTAATTCTCTGGTTTTCTTTGTCTAATCATGTGCTGTAGAAATAGTGATGGATATTGTCTCATCCTTATCATTGACATATGAGAATCAGGCTTCATTTCATTAATATGGAGTAAATCTCACTCACTATAATCTTGTCAATTATGTTTTTAAACTGTCCTTGACTACCTTAAAAGCACAACTTAATTGTGTTCTCTCAGTTATCATTGATTTATTTTCCACAAATATAATCTTAATATGATTAGAACATTCTTATTTTCCTTTTATCCAATGTAGTGTTCTCTGGATGATATGGACAGCTAGCATTGTTGTAAAGCTTGTTCAGTTTTGTGCAAGACTTGACAAGCATCAATGTTTAAGGAGAGACCCTAGCGATTATGACAAGTTAAAAGGAAAAGGGAGTGTACTCTCTTGTCAGCATTGATGATTTAGGTATAAATACTTGTGAGGAAGTTACATGAGCTGCTGTGCAGGGAATGGCCAACTTATCTGAGACAGCCCTGCCAAGGTTGCCGTCCTACCAGCAGGACAGTGATCATTAGTTGTGGCAGGTGTTGTCCAATGTGTTCAAGCCTGTCAGATGCAGATTCCCTTCCCAAGTGCCTGCCATGTGCTTGTCCTTGTTACCACTCCCTCCCTTGACTTGTCCATTACCCTGGTGGCCAAAGCCAAGGCTTCATTCACAACTAATTAAGGAACTCCAAAGACTTTTCTCCCATTTTCAATAAACTGTTAAAAACAACCCCATTGTGCTGCTTTCTTCAATTAGGGCTTTTTAAAATAGGGAATATTATACCTTTTAAGGTAAAACAGTTTTAAAAAGTAGAGAAATAATTATTTTTAGTAAATTAGCAAATTAATTTTAGTAAATTAAAGTGTAAAATTTTGATGACTATGAATAAGTGATAGGCCAAAAAATGGAAGGATTTGGATAACTTGTTTAATTTAATAAAAGATACAAAAGATATTCATTTGTTCACTTTATATCTCTGATATTTTGCTTAAATTTCTAGAAATGCTATATTTTTATATGTATTCTCTATCAAGGTTAGTGAGAACATTATGAAAGTTCAAGTGATTCACTTAGCATGCACCTTTAAAATTAGATTTCCCCACTGTTGGAAAGACTGTGTTTTGAAACTTTACCTCATTGTCTCTTCAAGTTGCTTTCTTATAATTCTATTCAATATCCTTCAATTATACAGATACCCAAATAACCTCAGAAGTCATATTAATTCTGCTTATGTGCAGAAGAAAATGAATGATAAACCCTTGGTACAAATCACCTGGTTGTGAACTACTAAATAATATTCTCCACTGTACCCAACATAGTTATATAAAATTTTTACATCTATAGTAGCAATAGTTAATTTCCCAAACCCATATCATGTATCTAAGTGGAGTTAGCAGGATGAAATTAGCAGCATGATATTTTTTTAGGTTTAAGTTTTTAATTCAAAAGACTTTGTCTTAAGTCATCTTGGATGTCATTACTTAAATTTTTCAAGAAGCGTGCACACACACACGCACACACACACACACATACACACAATCATCCAGAATAACATTTTCAAAACATTTTCTTCTATCTCCACAGAAGAACATTTACCCACAAAATGACTCTAACATTATCTACTTCCATTTCTTCCTTCCTCTTTATTCCCCAATTCACGTAAGCTAGAAAGGTACCTCCTCCCACGTTCTTAACATCCCCAAGATTTCTGTGGATGTTGATACCAGGATCCCCCAAGCTCAATCCTCACTGGATTATCAATGCAGCTGTTTAGTCCACTGTCTTCACACCCCTTTGACCAACCCCAGTCACACTCAATCACATGAATATCCTTTCTGCTTACTATAGAGCTGTTCTTTTCCAACAAACCTCAGGCCTTTGAATATAATAATGCTGCAGTGAAAACATTTGCTCTTCGCATCATTGCCAATTTATAGTTCACACATCTTAAATTCAGGTGCCAATTTACCATTTACAATCATTGCTCTTTTCTTGACACTTTTCTGATTGACTTTGTTACTCCAGCCAACACTTTGTCAACACATTTGAGTTCAATTAGAAACATTTATATTTACATATATTAATATTTAGAGCTGAACAGCAATCTTCAGTTATTCCAATGTTTTGTATTTCTGATCCAATTATACAGTAACTTGTTTGAAGGAAGACAGCAGGTTTTCTATTATTGTATGGTTCTTACACATTACAATATACTACACATGAAATATTTTCAATAAATGTCTACTGAGTGAATGATATGTTAAAATAGCCAATGATGCATTTGAAACTATTCCATTCTCTTCTAGGTAGCATTTGAGTTAGCTCTTGTTAAGAGGCATCCTAGGTAAACAAGGGATAGGTGTCTCCTCAAGAAGATACATCAATAGACATATTGTAATAATACAATCTAATTAATTGTGGTAGTGTTCCAACCACCTTTGTATCATAAACAATTAGATCAAGAGTATAAACAAATAATGGAATGATGTTTCAGCTGCAAGGGTGATTACTAAAGACAACTGAACAATCAAGGATAGCCTGAGTTGTATGGCCTGCTTTAAAAGATCTTTTTTCTTCCATCCAGTCTTTCAAAAATGGTTTTACACTAATAAATTCATTTATTCTATAAATAATATTGAGAAATTATTCATACCTTCTGACTCCCAGTTTCCTCAACCGTAAGAGGTACTGCAAATGACAACTACACACGATAAGGCAGAGTTTTGCCCTCAAAATGTTCATCAGATAGGGAGGAAACAGGAGTGGAATGGAATTAGGCATACTTCTTCCAGATCCAAACATTTCAAACATTTAATTTTATACTTGTAAAATTATTGATTTAAATTCCTTTCTCCTTTTCCTTATTTATTTGTGGTGCTGGCAATTGAACCCAGGACCACATGTATGCTGGGCAAGTACTCTACCACATATGCAGCCCCCCACTGCTTTCATTTGAATGTTAATCAAAATAGCAATCTTGACTATTCAGATAATAACTGATCTCTACATTGTAGAATTAAAGGTCCTTCTTAGGTTTAATGTGTTTTCCTATATTTCTTCTAAAAGATATTAAAGGACTTGATCAAACCCAGTGACTTCAATTTCCAGGTTCCTACTCAAGTAATGCATGCAATTTGCTGCAACTACATGAAAGCCAATTTCATAGTCACCAAAGCTGCTAGCATTTGCTACTAAGTTTAAAAGTTTATCCTCTTTTTCTTTCTCTAATTCACTTCATTACTTGCTAAAAAAATAATCTTATGTCCAAATAACAGAAACGATGTGAATAATTAAATTAAATTAAAATTTCCTCAGTCATTACCATATGATACAAAACACATTTCCATTCCCATTGCTAAGCTATCAATCTGTACTATCATAGTGACCCACATTTATGCCATCTAAAGACTTAACTTCATTTCAGATTAAATTGCATGCTCAAAAAAGATCAGAAGCATATGTTCAATCTCTACCACCAAACCAATTTGCTCACCACAACAGTCTGCCTTATCTTCTTGATGTTTAATTCAGTATTATGAATGCACTAGTATAAGAACTATGTTTTCCATGATTCAACACCAATGAATGCTGCAGATACTTATTAGATAGCTTATCTTTTCAAAACTGAAAACCAAAAGCCCTAAGATAAAAGCTGTACTACCAAGTATAGAAGAACAACAATGGATTATGCATTATGAGGAAATAATGAGAAAATAGAGGGATAATTTCAAGCTTAGTGTAGGGAGATTTATTCTCAGCCAAAGCTTAGGTGAGCCTGTGTTATCCTTTTTTGCTGACATACAACAAGCATTGTACACATCCTGGGCAGCATATTCTGAATTCTATTAGCATTTGAATAACTGTTCTTATTTTAACATTATAATGCAAAGGATATGTTCAGCTATTTAAGGCAAAAAGAAAAGAAAATGAAAAGTGGAAAAACTATCCATTTCAATAAGAAAAAACAAAATTTTTCAAAGCAAAAAAAAAAGTGAGCAACTGATACAATTGTACAATTGGATAAACAGGCAATTTCAAATTTAAGAGTAAAACTATAATAATATATACTTAAAATATTCAAGTTCATTAGTGAAAAGATAAATGTAAACTGAAAAAACAAATCCAACAAAGTAGAAATATAAAATTTCTTTTATCCAGTGCTAGGAAAAGCAAAAAATCATGACCTCTTTCAATGACTAGAAGAAACAAAAACTATCATTAACCTTCTGGATAGCAATTTAACAATATTTAACAATAGACTTAAAATATACAAAGTTTCTGACATATTTTATTCATAGTAACTCATCTTGAGGAAATAATAACAAATGTGAACATACTTAGCTTCAAAGATGTTAATTATGATGTTATTTAAAATAGTGAAAAATTGTGTAAATGGTTTAACTGGTAATGAAAACATGTGCAACACAATGCCTCATAGGCATTATACATTGTAGATTACGGAAAGAAGAATACACATTTTAGAGCCTTAACATGTAAAGAACTTGGAAATTGTCACTTGTATCCTTACAAGAAGAAGCTGAACAAACTGAAATCATTTTTATTAAAGAACTACTATCACAAAGAAAATTGGCAATTTGTAATCTGAATGCATTTAGAGAAACACAGAAATTAGGAGTGGAAGTTAGCATAACCATAAACTGGTAGGAACACTTAAATAGTAATTTAATGAATTGCTGAAGGTTCAATGTATGTTTGAGAATGAGAAACTGATAAGACCACAGTGTTCGGGGATCCCAGCACACTTTTGTAAAATTTATCTTCCTCTAGGGAATTGACCAGGTTCTCATAATTACAGGATGAGAAAGATTCTTTCTTGGGTCTGGCACACGAATGGAGAAATAAGTATTTTAAAATAAATCTAGAAAGGTATCAATAATAAAGGACTTTTCCAGAGCTCCAGTGTGAAACTGTATCCCTGTACAAGAAGGAAACTCTCCCCAGTCCAGCCCCCTAAACCTTCCTATCTCACATGAAGTGAAAATAAAATCATAGTCAACAGGGATCAGAGTTTCAGGAAAATACACTGGGAAAACCAGAGTCAAGAAAGGGAGTCAGGTAAGGGAGTACAAAAGCTTTACAACTGGAATTGTAAAAATCCATCCCCAAAATATCAGCCTGCTGAAAGACTGAAATATAATCACAATTATGGAATCCCACCCCTCCCCGCATACTTACCACCATACCACAGGGCTCCAGGATAGAAGTGTATTATGGCTGAAGGAGTTGCAAGACACAGGCTCCTTCTGAGTAAGACCACACAGGAAAGTGCAAAGTCAAGAAGGGAGAAGGAAGTCCAGGGATTAAAACAGCCCAACTCCCAGCCAAATCAAGCGGTGGCGCACTCGCCTGGCATGCGTGCGGCCCCGGTTCGATCCTCAGCACCACATACAAACAAAGATGTTGTGTCCGCTGATAACTAAAATAAAATAAATATTAAAAAATTATCTCTCTCTCTCTCTCTCTCTCTCACTCTCACTATCACTCTCTCTTAAAAAAAAAAAATACATTCTCACACGAAATGGTATTACTTCATTTCTTATTATCCAAAAAACAGGTTAGCTTTCAACAAAAATGAATTTACAAGACAGAACAAAAGGCCAGAGGAAACACTCCGAAAGAAAAAAAAAAAAAAATGATCATAACAAAGCTCACATTAACACAGTTGTTGAAATAATCAGAAAACTTCAAATAATTAGCATGTTATTGATTCTAAGGAAAAAGTTAAATCATATGAAGAAAAGGGTGGATTATGTAAGCATAGATGAAAGTTCTAAGAAAGAATAAAAATGAATGAATAAATAAAATCATGGTAACAGGAATGCATAATTCTTTCAATTGACTCTTAAGTACCTCTGACATGGTTGAGAAGGGGATTAGAAATGTCTGTAGAAACTTACACTGAAATTCCAAAGGGAAAAAAAATAAAAATATATGTTATATCACTAACTACAGTGTGATTCTGGATTTGTATACATTAATGAATTGACAATAGTTATTTTTAAGTCAATGGAGGAATTATTGGTGATTTTTTTCTATCATATTTTGCAGCAGCTTTTTCAAGGAACACATATTCCTTTGGCAATAATAAATAAGAGAATTGTTAAGTAAAGAAAATTTCATTATAATTTTTCACTAGTAAATTGATCATGTTATGATGTTTAATATTGTTTTCATAAAAGGTACCAATCTGGCCTAAGAAGCATGGTACATGGACACACATTAATATGTACAAACATTTTTGTTTGGAAAGGACAGGAGGAGAAAAGGGGCTACAAGAGGGAGAAGCATGAGAAAGGTGATTGAGCACCTGCTCCTTTTATGGCCTCTAGGATAGGGTTTCACTTTTTACAAAATATATATGTACATACGTATACACACTATATACACAAACAAAGGGGCATCATAAGCTGAGTCCTTCCAGTGATGGAATATAACCCAGCATGAGCTGAGAAATGCAAACTTGTCTAGCCTTTGAAGACTGCATCCCCTAATAAGGAGTGTCAAGGCTATTTTCAAGCAGCTCCTTTTGCCATAAGTAGTATGAGGATTGTGGCATATAGAAGAGTATAAGAAGAGCAGTGTGGAGCTTCTCTCATAAGAACACTAACCACGGAGTCAGTCTTTCTGTGTTCAAAACTTAGCTTTGCCACCAAATAGCTATAAAGTCTTGGGAATCATTTTGCTTCAGATTCCTCACCTGTCAAATGAGGCAGCTAACAGTACTCATAATATATGGTTATTAGGAAGGTATTTAATTAAAATAACCCATATGTCATAATGCCTCACACATATCATGTACTCAATAAATGATCATCCAGAGGGACTCTAGAGGGCCTGTGTACATAGTGTTAGCTTTCCAGGGCATCATAAAGTAGCCAAGAAGGAACTAAGATGGGCCTGAGGTTCTGCCTTTTTGCAAGCAGGGACTGACAAGTCAATGAAATCTAGATTATCTTTTTAAAAGAAAATAGAGTGATTAACCACAAAAAAAAAAAATAAAGATTGAACAATTCAAGAAACCGACCCAAATTTTTTATATCAAAGTATTATGAAATACAGTGCTTTCACTTCTCCTTTTTCATAGTACTTACCCTTCAAAATAGAATGTGTAGAGGAAGAATGAAGATTTGCTCTGAATCTGGATATGTATGAAGAAAGCGCACCAGGGTAGAGACCAAGAATAGTGAATTCTCATGTTTATTCTGTAGCCATCCTTCGGACTCAGTTGCTTTAGCTAAAAAATAAGAGTATTGGAGGAACTCTTTTACTATGAAAAGTGTTATACTTTGACTTCCTTTGGCCTGGCTGTCAGGTGAACAGATCTGAATCTTGGCTTCACACTTCCTGGCTGTGTGATCTTGAGGAGGTCCCACTTTACCTTGTGGTCATTTCACTCCACAGATTCACTTCAATTCTCTTACTGTCCACTGTCATAATACTGAGGTATGTCTGAAATACAATGTCTTTAGATTGTTTATTGATGTACTACCCTAAGACAAATTAAAATGAGGCATAAATAGAGGTAATAAAATAGTCATTTAGCAGATTTTTATCTTTAATTTGACTGAGCACCCCATATAGAATAAATCTACTTTAACTACTGTGTTTCCATTTTTATATTAAATATATGAAAAAAGGTTTTGAGCTGAATGTGAACTTTAAATTTATCTGCATCAACCTGGATACTTTGTATATCAGAAAAATAACCTTAGGGAGGTAAGGTTAAGAAGTTGACAGGACAGTATTCCTTTTCATCTCAGCTCTGCCTAATATGATTAAATTAATCTTTCCATGACCTACCTATTCAATGTAATCTAAATTCATTCTTCAAAAGAAGTAAGTTACTAATTTGAAATAGAGACCCAGGATTTTGATGCATGGCTTAGAAAAATTTACATGTCTCAGATATTCTTTGAGATAGGCTCCCATATATTCCTATGGCTCAGGAAAAAGATTAACTAATTTTAAGCACGCTGATAAGTCAATATTTCCTTTCCTATAGTAAATAGTGTAGAAATAAATAAATAAATAAATATACATATATATATATATATATATATATATATATATATATATATAGAATCTAGTAAAAGAAATATTCACACAGAATGTAGCACTGAACAAATAAATAAACAAAGAGTTGTTTTTAAATAAATAATTACTTTCATTCTAATACTTGGAGGCTTTTCAAAAAATAGACAGCCTGCAGTCAGCCCTTTAAATGAGCACAGGATTCTCACCAGTTTTTCCTATCTTTACCAAAGTCAGGACTTTAATATATCTGACCAAATGATCAGGACTACCCTTTGATAAATTGAAAATGTTATAGAACTTTTTATAAAAACATACTATATGTTATCTGAGAAGTGATGCTCAGATAGCAAAGTTAGTTTCAATCCTCCAAAGGTGGTGAGTTTCTGCTGGGTGTGAAATTTACCTGCATTTTTAAAAGTGATAAGACTACTAAGCTTATGATGACTTATCTCTCCTTTTAAAAGTACATCCCCTAACTCTGAGGTTAATGTAGCCTCACTTCCCCAATCTTTTGATCATCTTGCTTTCCCAAAATTCTCTTATTTATTCCTTTTCTATTACAGAAACAGCATGTCTGTATTTCTGACTGTGCAGGAATTGAAGGCCCACACCAAGCTGTGTGACTCCTTTGAATGACAAAATAATGGAATGATCCCGGAGACTTCAAAGTCAAGGCAGAGGTATTTATTGCTTAGCAACCCAGACTGATGTCAAGAGCTCTGCCAAATGCAGATGGTGAGTAGGACTGTTGAAAATCAAAATTGCTTTGCTATAATTCTTTTGAATTGGTTTCAACAAAAAATATTAATTGGTTTGCCCATTTATTTGTTTGATTGATTGATATAACAACTCTCTGGCCAACCACTAAAGTGGCAATTACAGCTAGCTGGTCATACTAAAGGGCCATAGAAATATGAAACTTATAAGTCAAGAACCCCCACAACTTCTCCAGGAGGATAATTATCCGCTTTTCTGAATTGTTATTCAAGTGCATTTTTCTCATCATCCTTGCTACTCAGAGTGTAGAAAGTGACAAATGATGATATAGTGTTTGAAAGCACAATAATGTTACCATACTTAAAGATTAGCATTAACTACAGTATACATCTAGTCCAGACAGCAAGTATGATTCTGTTTGGGGCCTTTGAAGTAAAGCAAATACCTGATTTGTTTTCCAATTAGTGTTAAGTAGAGTTCCACAAGCTCTTAATTTCAAATATGATGTTGGGAACCAAATATAAAATACAGATCATTCCTTAAGTCAGAAGTATCTACCCAACATATGTAATAATAAAATCACATTTGCTTCTGTATGAGTTCATTATGTAGCATATTTTATTAGTTTCCAAGTAAGCAAACTGAAAAGAAGAGCCCATTGTTTACACTTTGAATGCAATACCTAAAAATGAAAAAGTCCAGTATAAGGGTAATATTCCTTTCCTAATCATAAATGTAGGCATATTGCCCTTAGTTAGCAGGATGTCAACATTAGGAAAACAATAGACTTGTTCTGAGTCACCATCCATAAGTATAGGCCAGCAATAAAGAGTGACATTTTATTCCACAAATTAGCAGTATCTCAACCATTCAGACTGATCAGTTAACCAACTTGATGTGAAAGAAAGAAGGAAGGAAGGAAGGAAATGTTTAGAAGTGAATGAAAATAAAATACGACCAGGTTTCTTTGGGGCTGGGGCAGGGTCCCTGCCTTTCTTTATCTTTATTAAAGTTTGCTTTGTTTAGTCAGATTTTTAATTTCTTCTTGTGTCAGTTTCATTAGCTTGACTGTCTTTCTAGGTATATGTTCATGGCATCTACATTATCAGATTGGTTGACATACAATTGTTATAGTAATCCACACTTTATAATCTTCTTTTATTTCAGTAAGATCATTAGTAACATTCCCTCTTTCCTTTTTGATTGTCTTTTCCCCCTTCTCCACTTTGTTCAAAATACTTAAAAGATTGTGACTGATATTTTCAAAGAATTAGCTTTCATTTTTTTTTAAAAAAAAGTCTTGGTTGTTTTTCTGTTTTCTAATTTTGTTTTAATTTGCCCATAATGGTACATATTTGTATGGTACAATGTGATGTTTCAATACATTCACACAATGTGGGGAATTTAGCATATCTACCAATTCACATATTTATCATTTCTTTGTAATGAGAGCATTCAAAATCTTTTCTTCTATTTTGAAATATTCAGTACAACACTTAATTACCATAATTAGCCATAATTATCATATTATCCAAAACTTATTTCTGCCTACTATGGTTTTTATTTTTTTTTTTAACTTTCTCTTTTGGACTTAGTTTTCTCTTCTTTTTACAGTGTTTGAAAATGGAAGGTTAGGTTGTTGAGTTGAATTTTGTAGCTTTCTTTATTTTTATACTTGAAACTTTCATAGCTATAAATTTCCCTATAAGCACCGTTTTACCTATTTTCCATAAGTTTTAGTATTGTTTTCATTTTAATTTATCTGAAAGTATTTTTTAATGGCTCAGTTATTTTTTCTTTGACCTCTTGATTACATTGAAGTGTATTGTTTAATTTTCACACATTTTTAACTTTTTCCAAATTTCCTTCTATTAAAGAGTTCCAATTTCATTCCAGTGTGTAAGGAACATAAAATTTGTATTATTTTAATCTTTTAACAGCTATCTTTACTTATTTTGTACCTTCTCATTCTATCTATCTGTTGATTTAAGAGGAATGTGTAGTCTTCTACTGTTGACTATTATAATCTATAAATGTCTATGAGGTATAAGTAGTTTGTAGTGTGGTTGAAGTCAGTTTCTGCATGGGTCTTTTTTCTTGTCATTTTACCCAGTTTTGAAAGTGGGATATTGAGGTCTCCAACTACTACTGTTGAACCTGCCATTACCCCTTCAATTCTGTCAGATTTGCTCATACATACTGGGCTTTGATATTAGGCCCATCTAAGTTTATTATTATTATATGTTCTTGATCCCTTGGCCCTTTCCTTATTATAAAATGTCCTTCTTTGTCTCTTCAAAATTTTGCCTTAATGTCTATTTTATTTGATATTAATATAGCCAACTGAGCTCCCTTTTGTTTCATTTGCAAAGTGTGAATTTTTCTAGTGTTTAATTTTTAATAAATTTGTCTTTGAAATGACTTTTTATATCTATCATGATAATCTCTGCCTTTAAGTTAGAACACTTGGTCCATTTACATTTAATATAATTACTAATAAAAAGTTTATGTCTGTCATTTTGACATTTATTGCTATGTCATACATTTATTTTGTTTTTCTAGTCTTTTATTACTATCATATTTGTGTTAAATAGCTATCTTCTAGTGTACAATTTCAATTCCCTTATTACTTCTTTTACTATATTTTAACATGTTTTTACATATGGAGATTACAATTAACAACTTAATTTATAAAATCTATTTCTGATCAATAACAACTTGATTACCATAGTATACATCAGAAATTTTGCATCTCCATTTCTTTCTCCTTCCTTTTGCTATTATTATCAAAATATATCTTTTTGTATTGGACTACTATCAACAAAGATTTACAAATATTGCTTTATATAATTATATTTAAAATTCATTAAAAGAGAAAAATTATAAAAATATATTCATACTGTTTTTATATTCATCTACATACCTATAATATTTTGGTCATTCTTTAATTTAATTATTAAATTATTTGTTATTATTATTTAAATTACCATCAATGTTCTTTCATTTCATTCTGAAAGTCTCCCTTTATGATTTTTAAAAAAGGTTTACATACAAGTAAATTATTATGTCTTGTTTATATATTAATAGCTATTAATACCTCAAAATTTTCTTTATTGGTGAATAACAATTTTACTGGAGATGGAATTCTTGATTGATGATATTTTTTCAACAATTGTTTCCATTGCTTATATTGAGAAATCAAGTGTTAATCTTATTAAGAATCTCTTACACCCAATGAGTTGCTTCTCTTTTTCAAGACTCTTTAAATCTAAGGTCATTGGCTGAGTGCCATGGTACACACATGTAATCCCAGTAGCTTGGGAGGCTAAGTCAGGAGGATCAAAATTTAAAAGCCAGCCTAAGCAACTTAGTGAGCTCCTGAGTAACAAGACTGTCTCAGAATCAAAAAGACTGGGGATATGTCTCACTCGTTAAGCATCCCTGTGTTCAATTTCTGGTAGCACAATCTATTTTCCCTTGGTGTATGGTAATACGTTCATGTATGGTTATATAACTCATAGCTCTATGTTGAAACTTGAGCATTTTAAGGTCTTTGACTCCTGAGGTGTAGTCTCATTGTCTCATTGAATTGTTTTGTTTTGTTACTTTGGAATTTGTTAAGTTTCTTATATGCATAAAATTTTTCATTAAAGCTGAGAAATTTGGGGCCATTAATTTCTTCAAATATTCTTTTGTCCTCATTCTGGGAATACTATCATGTGTACATTGATATGCTCAATAGTTTTCCAAAGGATTTTAAGACTCTCCATTTTACTACATTCTTTTAAATTTCTATTCCAAAGACTGGATGATTTCAATTGATTTACCTACCTAAACCTAAGTAATTTAGAAAGAAAATCTATTTATTTATTTGTTTATTTGTTTATTGATTGATTGATTGACTGTACAGTTTTGGAGCTTGAAAACTCAAGCTCAGGCAGTCCCATCTGTTCATGCTCCAGTGAAGTTTTCACGATGGATGTCATCACAATTGGGGGAACACATGCAAGAGAGATCCCATGGTGAGAAAAGAAGGCAGAGAGCAGGGAGGGAGCAGTCTTATTCTTTTACAACAACCCACTCCTTCAGGAACAAACCTGACTCTAAGAAGTATGTTAATTTTTTTCAAAGGGCAGAAATCTCAATGACCTAGTTACCATGTACTAAACCCCACCACTTAAAGTTTCTACTACATTAATACCATGACACTAAAGATCAAACATACAACATATGAACTTTGGGGAGAAAAAACATATCCAAACCTTAGCATATACTTAAGGAGGCATGATTCTCAAACTTCAATTTTTTAGACATGCTTTCCTTAGTTATTTGAACACTTCAAAAATAGTTGCTTTAAAGTCCTTGCTAAGGAAGTTTTAACCATTGTTTCCATTGAACAAATTCTATTGACTATTTTCCCCTGGTGTATGGTAATACATTCATGTGTGGTGTATGACTCATAGCTCTATGTTGAAACCTGAGCATTTTAAATAATATAATGTGGCAACTCAGGAAATAAGACTCTCCCCTGTCTTTGGTATTTGCTATTGTTGCTGTTTAATGTTGTCTGCTATTGACTTTTCTGAACTAATTTTGTAAAGTCCATACCCCTTATTATGTTGTTGCAGTCTCTTTTTAGTTGTTTTAGTAATCAGCTAATGATTGCACAGAGATTTTCATAGATCCCTGGAATCAATAAGTCTCCCAGTATTAGCTGAGGTTTTTATATGTGCATTTTCAGGATGCATCTAACACTCAGTCAGATAGTGTATAACTCTATCTTAACCTTCACTTTTTATTTGCATGAAGTCTCAAGGTTTGCCAGAGATTAGGGTTTAGGCCAGCTATGATTTCTTTTCATAGCATATATGCAGCCCTGGGCATATGAACAGTCCTATATATGCCTCTGGCCTTCTGAATCACCAGGAGAATGCCAGCATTCCAAAGCCCCCCATGAAGATCCCATACCCCAAATTTTCCCTTTAAGTTTTTTGGTTAGCCTATTGTTTGTTCCAATTGTTTGACCACCATTTCTGGCAGACAAATATTTAACAATTGTCTTTAATTGTTTTGACAGATGCTCTGGGGAAAAGGCTTTTCTCACTAGGTCAGCTCCAAGTCAGATTAAGTAAAAATAACCTTGCCAGCAAGAACCAGGCAAAATAATGACAATTCTCTGGAAATGGGTCTCTGGAGGGGGTTCAGCTCCAATGTACTCTTCTCATAGCTGCCAAGCTGCTGCTTTCACAGTGATTATAGGCTGTTTGTTTCTAAGACTACCATAGAACTGCAGAAGAAGGTATGGAATAAGCAAAGTCGAAATGCCACAAAATGCCACAAAATGGTTTTTCTTACTGAGATTAAGCTGTGTCTAGAGATTCTGACAGGGCTTTTGTTAATTTTAATAGTTCTACATAAAATTGACAATATTTGCCAATGTTTTAATTTTTGTGGAGGGAAGAATATTTGAAGGTCTTTACCAGTTTTACTGACATTATCTTTTAGTCTTTATTTATATTTTAATGTTCAGTGTCAAATTACATAAACTTCAGCTCACTGTTACAACTAGGATATACTCTACAATTGAACACCAAGAACAAAATCAACTCAACTTATATTGAGTTCTTAGTATGTACATACATAATTGTAGTTCTTAGTATGTACCATGCATAATTGTAAATTCTTCATATGAAGTGTGTCTTTTTGTTCTTTTTAGATATACATGACAGTGGAATGTATTTTGGCAAATTATACATACATAGAGTACAACTTATTCTATTTAGGATCCCACTCTTGTGGTTGTAGGTGATACAGAGATACCCTGGTCATGTACTCAAATATAAGGCTAGGAAAGTTATGTCGATTAATTATATTGTCTTTCCTATTTCCCTCCTCACCTTTGTTTTCCTTTGTTTTAGCCAATGAATTTCTATTACTCTCCTTTCCAATATCCTTTGTTTTAGGTTAGCAACCACAAATCAGAAAGAACATTTGTTTTTTTTTTTGTTTTGTTTTTTTTGGGGGGGGGGATTGGCTCATTTCACTTAGCATGATATTCTCCAGTTCTATCCGTTCATCATCAAATGCCATTATTTCATTTTTCTTTATGGATGACTAATACTCCATTGTGAATATATACCACATTTTCTTTATCCATTCATCTGTTGAAGGACACCTAGGTTGTTTTCAAAGCTTCGCTATTGTGAAAAGTGGGTCTTTCAAATAGCTATTTAGCAAGAATTCTCAGTTTCACTTTTCATCAATGTAGAAACCAGAACTTAGTTCATTTGTCTATCATCACAGAGCAGGTGGTAGCCATGCATTTGAACCCAAGAAAATCTTTGATCTCAAGGATATGTTTTTATGCATGCCAATCTAAATCAATTAAAGCTCAGTAAAAATGTCAATAAAGATATCCAGCTTTCCTATATAAAGTGACTTCATAAAAAGAGTAATGAAAAGCAAGATGACACATCTAATTTTAATTTAGAAGTTGATTTCATCAGCTAACCTTGCAAATATCTATAAAGAAAGATCTCAGGCACTATCTTTAAGAACACCAAGCTTAGTAAAAGAGAGCAATAGGTTAGGGCATACCTGGTTACTAAAGCAGTGCACAAATTCTTTGTGTATAAATTTATCATATTTGGAAATAGCTCTAGGAAGAGAAAATCAACTCTTTATTTTATATTTTGCTGATTGTTTGGTCTCAGATTTTTATTTGATTCCTTTAACAACCTTGTGAGATATAAACTATCCTTTCACATAATTAAATAGAAATTCTAATAGATTACATAAATTCTTAAAAATAACACATTATTTGAAATGCTATATGCTAAGCATTGTTTTACGTACCTTATATTCATTGGAATTCTTTATCCTTAGAACAATTCTTAGAACTATTATTAAAATGCCTGTTTTATAGATGAAAAACTGAGGCAGTTATAGGTTAAGAAACTCATTCAAGGTCAAGTTCTACAACTGAGACTTGAAACTTCAGGACTGTAGTTCTAAAGACTGAAATTTCATTGCTAAAATAAGCCATATATGACTATCACGGTACTTCTTTGGCGTCATAAAGTGCTGCATGTAAAACATCAAACTATTAAACTTTAAAATAAAAATCACAATCCCATAAAATTACTTTTATAGCAGTACACATTTCAGTCCTGTTTTGATAAGTTGATGCACTTCACATTGAAATTAAGAAAACAGTATATAAAGATGTCAAAGCTCTGTAAAACTTCCCATTATCCTGAGACACTTCTACAAAGAAAATACGTAAAAGAGAAACCGAGGCATGAAGAAACTGGAGGACTCCTCAAGGTCAACTGGAAATTCGAGTTCTGGAGCAAAGCTGAGAATAGAACTGAGCCACATGGCGAAGTTCTCAGGCAGCTCTTCCCACACATTCCTGCCACAGTAACTCACTTTGTAAACACAGTACTGCCACCACCAAGCTGACATGCCAAATGTTGGCACTTACTGACAGCACAGAAATGTGGAGACCAAATGAAGCCACTGATGAGATCATCCAAAGTGAAGCACAGACTTCCCAGAACCAAAAAATGCATGGTTTATTTTCAGGCAACCAGAATGTAGGAGACTGCCGTTTTCTTGTAGCTGCATTTGCTCACATGAAACTTTCCTCTAAGCCATTTCACTTGTTAAGTCATGGCCTTTTAAAAATGGCCTTAAAATTAGGGTGATCCAGCTTTCTCACTTCCTACCAGATACTTCATATATTTAAACATTCTATTCTCCTTCTGTGGCTGCGTAGACTTTACATTTAAATTATGAAATATTTCTAACTTGCCAGAAGAATTCAGTATTCTCTTTGTCTGTACTAAAGACCACTTTCAGAAGCCTTCCATCATTCATTCTACAAAACTCTGACCTCAAATCCACCTTCATTCAGCTTTTAGGTTCTGGGGTAACTAGGCATTAAGTTATATTATTTCTATGTTGAATCTGAGTTTAATCTTCAAAATCTTATTTTGATTTCCTGATGCCATTGCATATGATTTCCTTTTAACTATTGTTTAACTAAGAAAATGATTTGTTTTGTAATTCTTAAAAGAGAAGTTGCTTCCTCTGTGGATATACTTCTGACCTCCAGCCTCTGTACATCATTGGATTTACATGCCCCTTTATAATTGCACTTATCACACTGTCTTATAATTGCTTATTTACCTGTTATCTCCCCAACCAGACAAGAATTCCTCTTAGGAAAAGAACTGTGCATCATTCAGCACAATTCCACAAAGTCTGATGGATATGAAGAGCCTGATAACTGTTTTAAAATTAATAAGTGTTGGAGGCCATATATAAATTATGGGTTTGTTCAAGCATTAAGGCAGAGAAGCTCCTTCTCTGGGAACTCCTGGCTGAAATTCCCCTGGTTCAAGAAAGCCCAGATCATACTGGTTCCCTGTCTTAGCTCACAGCCTTAGAATCAAACAACCTGAGCAAGGGGTGGGAGTGGGGGAGTGGGTATAACCTGCCAAACATGGAATGACCTACCTGTTTACTGCAAGACCCCTCATGCAGAAACAAGAACCAAAACTAGACTCCTCCCACTGAAACCTTATCCCTGTATTCCCCCTTAAATAAAAAACTGGGGCTTTTTTCAGTTGTTTGGTTCCAGTTCCTATCAGGGTTGTAAGACCCATCAGAAGCCCCATTATTTAAATCTAATCTTTGACTTTGTCATTTTTCTTATGATTATTTCAGACCTTTTCTTTTCCCAGGCAGCTCACACCTCCTAAGCAAGAGTTTGCTCTGTAGGGGTGCTGGCCACCCCATCATAAATAAGTGAGGAAAGTCACTTTTAGAACTCTAAATTCAGAATAATGGGGTTGTTGGTAAGCCTGATATTGTAAAGAGTTTGAATATAGAATATTTTATAAATGACAATTATATTTATGGAAGTGGACTCTATTTTTAAACACGGCAACAATTATAAGATAAAGCTAATGGATAATCATTAATAGCTGAGCAAATTAGTTTCTAACAAATTACAAATTATATTCATAGCATATACACAGAGATACACTATTTTTCTGGACATCTATCTTTAAAAAGTCATTCATAGAGAAGATAGATATAGTAAAAGTATGTTATGTGCATGTATGAAATTGTCACAATAAACCCCACTATTTTGTGCATTTATATGTATTAATAGTTGTTTAAAAGCTATTCACTTTACTTATATTCCAAAACCATGATTGCTAATGAAGAAATCATTTAAATATTTTTATAGAAGAAGTATATAGTTCATACATGAAATTTTGAAACTGCTAGACAAAAACATAGAAAAATCACTTCAAGATATAGGCACACAGGCAGGCATGGTGGCACATGCCTATAATCCCAGTAGCTTGGGAGGCCGAGGCAGAAAGATCACAGGTTTGAAGGCAGCCTCAGCAACTTAGTAAGGCTCTAAGCAACTTAGCAAGACCCTGTTTCAAAATAAAAAATAAAAAAGTCTGGGGATGTGGCTCAGTGGTTAAGCACCCTGGAGTTTGATCCCTGTAGAGAAAAAAAAAATACAGGCAATAACTTCCTAAATAGGCATCCTATAGCTCAGGAAATAAAAGCAAGAATCAATATATGGGATGGCATCAAATCTTCTGTACAGCAAAGAAAACAATTGACAGAGCCAAGAGGCAGTCTACAGTAGTTTGTCAACTACTCTTCCAACAAAGGATTAATATTAAGAATACATAAAGAACTCAAAAAGTTTAACACTAGTAAAACAAATAACCAAATGAAAAAAAAAAAGGACCAAATGAACTAAACAGACACTTCTTAAAAGAAATATATGTGGCCAACAATTGTATGAAATAAAATTTAATACCTTTGGCCATCATGGAAACACAAATCAAAACAAGACTGAGATTCTGTCTCACCCCAATAAAAATGACTGTCATCAAGTATACAAATAGCAATAAATTCTTGTAAGGATGTGGGACAAAAGGGACATTTGCATTGCCTTAGTTGGAATTTAAATTAATACAATTACTATAGAAATCAATATGGAGATTCCTCAAAAAATGAAGCAATAGAAGCACCATACAACCAGCTATAATATTCCTCAATCTACATCTGAAGAAATTAAAGTCATCATACTATAGATATAACCTGCATACCCATGTTTATTGCATCATAATTCACTATAGCCACATTATGGAATCAATCTAAGTGCCCACTGACAGATGAATAAAATTTGAAAAGGGGGTATATTTACACAATGAACTATTGTTCAGCCATAAATGAGAACAAAGGCAAGTCATTTGCAGGAAAATGGATGGAACTTCGAAATCATGTTAAGCCAGACTCAGAAAGATAGGTATTGAATGTTGTCTCTCACACATGAAATCTAGAATAAGGAAAGATGACAGAAAAGTAGAATGGAGATCATCAGAGAAAAGGAAGGGTACAGAGAAGAAAGGAAGAGGAGAGTGATCAAATATGTTATGTACATATATGAACTGACAGAATGAATCCCATTATTTTTAGAGTTAGTATGCACTAATATAAAAAAAATCTAAGCTTAATGACCTCTATACAAACTTATTTCAACACCTTTCCTAAGAAAGAGAGTTTATTTGATTAAGATCATGCTCTTCTCCTTTGCAAGAAGTAGCAAAAAATATCTAGGTTTACTTAATGGAAATATGTCCATCAGAGTTGTAATAATTGTTCAGATAAAGAAAATACAATTGAGCAGTGTTTATAATGTAAAGATCTATTCTGTAGTATTAAATTAAACATATATGTTAGATATGACAAGGTTTTACATGCATGTATACGTATTTAAAAAAGATAAATTGTTTCTTAGAGAAGAGGTATTATTGATTTTTACAAAAAGAATCTTAATATGTAAAGAATTTTGTTAACCTACTTTCTGTTATTCTGCATAGTCTATAATGTTGTGCTCTATATGATGAGCACATATTTATAAAATGAGAAGAAAGCAAAAGGTTATATAAATATAAGAGCATTTGAATTCACAAAGGATTTTTAAAATTTATTGATGTCAGAGGTACATCTGTTTAGAATATCCAATTCTTTAATATATCAATTCTAGTAAGAGATTGAGGAAAATGAAGGAAAAAAACCAGGCAAAATATAAAATAATCAACTCTATATTTAGTTTGAAGATCATTAGGTCACTAGTGAAGTTGCCCAAGTATTTGAAGAGCTTTAACCTAACAAGTAAAATTGTGTTGTTCTAAAATAAAGTGTCATCCCATATTAAGTTAAGTTTCTTTCTGTGGGTGTGGGAATATTGCTATTCAGGGCACTAAGAGAAGAGTATACATACTTAAAGCTTCATGGAAGAGATAATTCACCTCACCTTCGTGAATATTTATTTCACAAAATATATTTTTCATCTTTTCACTAAGTAAACAATTTAGTTACTATGTCTTCCAATTTACATATCTTTTTCAGTGATAATGGTTATCAGCATATGAAAAAATAGATGGTGTCATCACATTATTTTACTTATATATTCAAAATAACCCATCAAAATGCTTATGAGCATATATAAAAGGAAAAATTAAAATATAAAACCTGTAAAAATGGAGAAAGAATTTACATTTTTTTCATCCTTGAGAACAAAGGAAATTTAAGTAATGTGTTTTTGAAATCAGATAATATCATCCAATCTGATTTTCTTAGTACCTATTCTAGTCAGGACATTTAACACATTTTGTATTGTTTGTCTTCTCTCCATATTTATTACATTTATACTTCAACCTAAAATTACAATTTTTTTTACATCTTTATATGTGACTACAAACTGTTTCCATAGCATGTTTTAATAAGTCCAATGAATAAATAAAATGTGATTCTTACTTCTGCTGCCTCTACTCATCTGAATTTTTGCAATCACAACTGTTTTATTACTAATATTAATAATAATAATTGTTTTCTTCCTCACTTCCAAAAAGCAATAATAATATGAATGCTGCATAATATTTTTCAAAATATGGAAATGTACTTGAAACAAGTTAACAATTCAAATGTAATTTTAATGAACATTTCTTCAAAGTCTGAAATCTCTTGGACATAGGGTGAGCTATGTGTCAATTTAGAAACAATCATTTTCAGTCTTTCTTTATCCTCAAGAATCTGTGAATATATAACCAATCCTTCTCTTTGTTTTCTGTTATGAAGACATATATCTTATCACTATACAAAAAGAATATGACAGTAGTAAACTACATTTACTATTCATTGCATGTTATTAAACTTCTCAAATCCCAACCTTTCCCATAGAATCTTTCCTATTAAAACTTCATTATTCATTGATGTCATTCAAGTAACAGTTTAAATATGAATATATATATATATATATATATATATATATATATATATAGAGAGAGAGAGAGAGAGAGAGAGAGAGAGATTATATATATATGTGTGTGTGTGTATTTACATATATATTTCTGTAAGATTTCATTAGAATTTAGAGCTAGAGCATGAGAAGTCTTTCCTATCTCTAATATTAGAGTTCTTCTTAACATAGCTCCTATATATTTATTCTATTTACATATTTATGAATTCTTCATGTAGAACCATAGTTTCTTTATAAATTATGTGAACACAGTTTTAAAGCTTTATTTCATTTTTTGTTGTTCTTCCTCTGCTACACCTTAAAGGCAGAGACAGTACATAGTATTTCTGTATTAATTAAGCAACTCTACCCACCTGGGAGCTGATTAACATGAGCTGCCTACATGAAGGTATTTACCTAACTCAGAAGGAGAGTTTACATTAACAGAACAGCTTCATTTCTGTCATATCAGGAATCCTGCCATTTGGGTGAATGGGCCAGTGAGTACTGGAACAATGGAATTAGCTGGTGACAAGCTTTGGCTTCCTCTGGTAAAGGGCTCTTAGATAAATGCTTAGGTGCCTTCAGTTCAGCAATGTCCTCTGAAGAGAAGTTATGACAACTGATTCTTTCCAGTGTCAGTCAACAATTCTTGCAGCTATCCTCAAAACCAGGATTGTGTATAATAATCTACTAATAAGATCCATATTCTGAACCATAAAAAATAAATTATCTCTCTCCTCTTTCACAATTCAAATGCTTTCTGTGACATAAACAGTAGTTTATACATTATAACCATAAAAATAATTTTAGTAAAGGTAAATAACACTCCAACTTGTATTAAATAGTATTTCCCTTCTATCTTAATAGCAATTTTTTAAAAAAATGGTAATTATTCATCACCTTTTGTAATTCTTGTGAGCTATCTAAATTGTATGTAGAAAGGAAGACAAAATTGAGGAGGCCTCACAGACCCACCACACATACCATGGATGGCAGCTTTAAGGCTTCAGATTACAGAGATTTGTTGGAAGTCAGTTCATAAAGTTGCTGTAGGTAGACACACCAAACTCTGGCATCCAAATATCTATCACCAGGCAAAATGAGAGCTGAGGAATTTTGTGACCTGTGACTAAAATTAGGAATTGATAGTGTCAAAAAATAATGTTACAACAAATTTAAAGATATAATTTACTTTTTTTTCTCCAGTTCTAGAATTAGGAAACACCTCATTCTATATAAAACTCATATCCTTCATTCAGCAGACATGACAGAATATTTGGTTTTGTTTAGCTAGTATCAAAACAAAAAGTGAAAAGGAGAAAAGTGAATTGGTTAATATCAGGTTACAAGAAGTCACTTTTCTGGTAATAGTTAAAGCAGAGGTAACTTTCTTACTGAAGTAACTCTAGTAGATGAGGCTCTTTCTATTTGGTTGTTGTGAATCTCCCTTTTTCAGGAAAAGCTGGTTTGCTGGAAGATCTACCTGCTTCCTTCCTCTTAGCATAAGTGACTCCATTTTGTTTCAGTCTGGTTCGCTGAAGTCCAGTGAAGGATGCTAGTCCCTAAAAATAAACTTTGTTTCACAAGAATGAGCCTATAAGGTTGTCAAATTCTTAGACTTCCTTTCCTTTTCACAAGCAAAATTGTGGCAGTCAGGCATTAGCACTCAGCCAGAGATCAAAGATTTCTGTATTGGGGAAATTCAATAGGAACAGAGAATAGATCTTCTCATATCTGTTTCTGTCTACCAAAAAGGAAACCTGTTTGTTACAACGCCTCACTCAGGTGCCTGATCTCTTTTTTAGTGTCTCAGATCTAAACCTAAGAAAGACTAAGAATAACTACTATTTGAGAAAAGCTTTTGACTTAAGAAAGAACTGAGAAAAGTAAAAGAAAAAAAAATGAAAGTAATGGAGGAACAAAAGAAAACTGTTGAGTTAGCCTGAGGGGAATGAGAAAGATATTTCATCCACAAAATAAGAACAAGCTAGTGTGTGTCTTAATTTCTACTTCTGTGTAATATATTATTACAAACTTGTGGCTAAAAGCAATATCCAATAATCAAGGCCTGCTTAAGGTCACACAAGGATGCAGTCAGCTGTTGACAGAGCTGGGTTCTCATCAGATGCTCAGGCTCCTCTTCCAAGGCCATGGTTTGGTGGGAGCATTGACTTCCTTGTGGTTGTAGGACTCAGATCCATGATTTTCTGCTAGCTATGGGACAGAAACTTTATTTTTTGGAGGTCACCCACAGTTCCTTGTCAGGTGGCCTCCATACGCAGATCACAACATGAATGCTACTTTCCTCCAGGGCAGCAAAAGCACAACCCTCTAACTTCTAACACTGATCTAGGAAGAGCTCAATGATATGTCAGATCCACCCAGCACATTCTCCCCTTTTATTAACTCAAAGTCTGATGATTAGTAGACTCAGATATATGTGCAAAATCTTTTTCTCACACAAAATGTAATATGATCAAGGGAATAAATAACATTATAGAATCGTCTCACAATCAAAAGGGGGTAATTATATAAGGTGTACAAGAAGAGCCAGGGAACAATGATACCATATTAGAATTCTGCCTACCATGCACTGGAAAAGAAAAAAAATCAGACAAAAAAATAATTATACCATAACATAATTGATTAAAAATAGCAGTGGAAGCTTTCAAAGGTAATGTTAAAGAAATAAAATAGGCAGAATGAGAAAGTGAAAAAAGCAAGAATTAAGAAATTAATTAAGAGAGGCTGGGGATGTGGCTCAAGTGGTAGTGCGCTCGCCTGGCATGCGTGCGGCCCGGGTTCGATTCTTAGCACCACGTACAAACAAAGATGTTGTGTCCGCCGATAACTAAAAAATAAATATTAAAAAAAATTCTCTCTCTCTCCTCTCTCACTCTCTCTTTTAATTAAAAAAGAAACTTAGAGAAATTATTTAGAAATTCAACATGCAAGAAATGACAATTCTATAGAAAATTCAGAGGAGAAAAATATTAAAGGAATTGAGAATTTGCCTGAAATAAAAATAGATATGTCTAATATAAAAGGCCTTTTTAGTATTCAGCACAAAGAATGAAGACAGATCCACACTGAAACTCTTCATTATAAGATGTTAGTATAGGAAATAGAAATTTCTAATCTCTATAGATTTTAAAGGAGCTAGTCATGAACAGGAGCAGGAATATTTCTTACTAAAATACTAAATGACATTGGAGCAATTTCTTTACAATTCTGAGGAATAGTGCCTTTCAAACTGAAACCAGCCAAATTCTTCTTCCATGTGAGGATGGGGGTATGTGGAGACACTATCATGCATGCCTGTTCCTGAACAGGCTCCTCCCAGGACCCCTTCTTTGGAGGTCATGGAAACATTGCTCATTCAACTTATGAATAAATCCCAAAAGGGAAAGACTGTATTCAATAAATCTGGGATCAAGTCAGGAAGACACAAAGAGAGAGAAAAGTAACAGCTTTCAACCTGCTGGAAATAGTTCAGAACACAAAAGGAAGATCGACAGCTACAGAGGGGAAATTATAAATTAAAGACATTGTCTTGGCAAATCTGGCATGTGAAAAGGTGGGCTCTTACTATACAATATAAAAGCTTTATAAGGAAGTGTTTTCCAGGACGAGTATTACTTTGGCTCTGAAAGAGCTGTTTTTGCACAAGCATAATTATTTAAGTACTATCCATTGACTTTACTCCAGTGTTTGGAGGGACAAACTGGGATAAATGGGTGTGTGGGGAGGCTTAAAAAGTTATCTCTTCATTTTTATTACAGGAGGTAAAATGGTAGCATTTAAAAATCATCAATCAAGAAATAGTCCTAGAAATAAATATATATATATATCAGATTAACAAGTGAATTACAGCTTTGCTTTTGAGGAATAGGACCTAGATGAAAAAAAAGTTCTTTCTCATTGTTAGTCTTATGATGCTATTTGACTTCTTATAATAATGTGCTTGTATTCTTAAATTTCAAACTTTTTAACCATACAGAAGCTGTTTGAGGTTAGAACTGAATTATCTCAAAGGATATTCTCACAACGAAACACTGCTACAGTATTTTCTTAAACACAGAAAGCTAATGCAAAGGTAAATTTAAATTATCAACTTGATTGGATTAAGAGATGCCAAGGATTAAGAGGAATATGGGTCTGTCAATGAGGGTGTGTCTAGGAATGATTGTCATGTGAGAGGAATGATTGTCATGTGAGATAGCCAACTGAAATGCAGACCCTCCCTAAACCTGGGCAGCACTGACCAATAGAATTATGGCTTGGATGTAATAAAAGTTCCAAGAGCAAGGAAGTAGCAGCAGTGTAAGTTTAATTCCTCTTGAATGAGCTGTCGGTTGCTGCTGGGATCATATGAGGATACTGGACTTTCACTTCTTCACTCTTCCAAAGTGGACTCTGCCAGTACTGATTCTCCAGAAATGTGTCTCGGACTAGGATAGCACTGTTGAGCCCTCTTGTTCTGGGCCTTCAGCCTCTTGGACTGCACAGCTACTGGTTCTTCCAGCTCTCCATCCTGCAGATGGCCATTGTGGACTATCCAACTTTTGGTCAGTAAGCCAACCTAATAAATCCCCTTTTTAAAATTATACTTCCTATTGATTCTGTTCCTCTTGAGAACCCTGACTAATACAGCTAACATAAAATTTTAATACAGACTTTTAAAAGGAGTGTTTTTATCTACATTATCAACCCCCCAAAACTGAACATTCTTGAATTCTCATTTTTCCTAGTGCTAATTATTGACTAAATTATTACTTTCAAAGCATATATCCTTATTAACTATATAAGATAAAACCATTATTTGTGTTACTTTGGAGGTATAAAAGCATTATAATATATAATATCAGTTATCCTTCCAATAATCCTGTGATGAAAGCAAAATAAATATTAATTAAATATTTGATGTTGATATTAAATATTAATTCTATTTAGCCTGGCATAGTGGTATATACCTGTAATCCCAGTGACTTGGCAGAGTGAGGTAGGAAATTGCAGGTTTGAGGCTAGCCTCTGAAAGGCCCCATCTCAAATTAAAATAAAAAAGTCTGCAGATGTAAATCAGTTGTAAAGCATCCCTGGGTTCATTCCCAATTTCTTTTTAAAAAAATTTAAGAAACTAAGGTTTATAAAATTAAGTATTTAAAACTGTGTTTTTTTAGAACCAATATTCATGGTGCCTTTCTTATCATACTGTGCTTTTTCCTATATATTAGTATATAATGTTTTTATCTTACTTTGGAATTTCCAAATTGTCCCCTTTTAGTACTAATGTATTTTTGCTTATGTAATTGACAGAGTTTTTATTTCAAATGCAGCAATGTGTATCCACCTACTGATAATATTGTAATTTTCTTGTTTTCACACACCCATGGATAGGAAACATATTTAAATATATATATACACATATATATTTACATATATATATTTAAGATAGCACTGTTGATATATATATTACACAAACACACTCACATACTATATATATATATATAAAGTATAATATATATATTATACTTTCACTTCTGCTTGGACCAAAAAATGTTCACGAATGTATTTTTATTATAGAAAGTTTTACACTGCATTAGAAATCTCACATTGAAAATCAGGACAATAGGAGGCAAACACTGGCTGCTTGGCCATCCCTTCAGTCCTTCTGTGCTTTTTCAGAGGACTCCTAGACCTTTCACCCTGCCCTCTAGATATCCCAGGAGACTTGTACTGAGAGTTATCAGTTCTGCCTTTCCTGAGCTCTCAGACTTGGCATTTCTCTTGAGTTCATTTTATCTTCTCCAAGAATCTTATTCAGGAGACACAGAAGGGGAAAGATGAGAAGCAGTCTCCAGTGATGGAAAGAAAAGATGATGACAGCAGAAAGGAAAGCTACTTCACTCTTTCTCAGACAAAACCAGTGACTATTTGGGATGGTCATAAAGGCATCCTATCATCTCAAAAGCATCCAAACAGCAAGCTCATAGTGATCCCACAATGGATCCCAGAAGGATAATTTCATTTGTTGCATGAGGAGTTTAGGGAGGTAGAACATCTAGAAAATTTGTCCAGGAAGCCACCTATAGCTTCAAACTCTGTAAATTAGTTTTTAGACTATATATATATATCTCCAAAATTTCATAATGCGGGAAGAATAGACTTGCCAATTTCATAAAGAGCAAATGAATTAATTTTGTTTTACTTTAATTATATATATTTAATATACCTCTGGCAATAATTTCTGCCTAGTGTATCAGTTATTTCCAAGGGTGCTGAGAAAAGTGAAATATGCCAACATAGGCATCTTTTATGTAGTTTGTTGTTTAGAAAAGAAGCAAATATTAACTACAAATTTCAAAGACCCAAATGCAATCTAGAAAACTTAAACTTCATGTTTGACAGTCATGTATGTATTGTGTAGCAAAAGAAAGTATCAAACATAGTACCTGGTACAAAACATAATGCCTGCCCTAAAAAAATTTCTGGTGAAGACGACCGAATCATGAGTTAAATACTGCTCTGGGGTGAGAGAGGTGACAATTGGTGCTAGAGCAGCTGACCAAAACTTTCATGTTAGGAATATGAAAATCATCTTCCTAGAAGTGGCATGTGCTAAATTTTGAAGAAGTAAGTTATCTGAATTCCAAATTGGGTGGAGGAGAACAGAGTGGATAACCCTTAAGAGTCTGCTTAGTCGATACTTCAGAAAGCCAACCAACATGGAACATAGAACTGACAACATTTATGGCAATAGTATTATTTTTTACTTTGTTTTTAAATAATACATACTCCTTATGGAGGAGTACAGTTGCTCAAAAAGTTGAGGAAGAATTTAGGCCCTTTTAGCTTCCTGCTCCACCAATCATAGCCCTTGGCTTTTGCTGTCTTTTGCAAAAGATGGGTGTTAAATCTCCAGGCATCATTTCCCATCTTAGGCACAAACCAAAAGTACAGTAGAAGGTGTGTGTGGGCGGGGGGGACGGAAACATGATGGAAAAAAAGAACATTCCTTTCCACCTGTCTTTATTATAAGAATAATAGCTTTTCCAAAAGTCCTATTCAGTAGATTATGGCTCTTTTAACATAGACCAAAACTTGATCACATGGCTATCTTTGAAGAAAAGCAAATCTAAGGAAATGAGTGTTTTTAACTTGGCCCATTGCCTCCCCAAATAAAAATAAGGTAGCACTAGTGGAAAGGAGGACAGACATTGTCTTGGAAACTAGCATCAGGATTGGATGTGTTTTTCCCTATGCCTTTCACTAAGTGCAAATAAAAACTTTGGACAATGTATATAAATCAAATACAAGATTCTGAAAGGTGAAGAGAAGGCAGACTTGCTAGGGACCCGGGAACTTCGGGAACGATAAGGTATGAGTTCTTTGGGTTTGAGTTTTGCCTCACTATCACAAACTTGGAGCTAAAGGAGTTTGCAAACCAAAAATGCTAAAAGCAGACCAAAAAGAAAAAAAAAAGCAAAACAATAAATTAAGTCATTTTGTCAAAGGATGAAGAAAAAAGCAAACTACCAAGATAAAATGTATATGAAAACTACTGTACTTCAACTAAATAGCAAGATGAGATACCCCTACCTGCATGCCAGCAAAGTCGTATAGAGAGCCAGGATTTCCACCCTGGTTAAACTGTGAGGAGGCACTATCAAACTCCTGCTGGAGAATATTGTCACTACAGAATAGGAAAAGGAGTAAGAATTCAGGTGAGAGGGAAGGTGGAGATTGTATAGTAAAATACATTAAGAGAAGCAGGTTGTAGTGTTCTAAAGCACTATAGTGTGATGATAGTCACAACAACTCATTATACATTTTATAAAGAACTAGAAGAGAGGAAATCAAAGGTTCCCAACAAAATCATCATAAAAGTTTAAGGAGATAGAAATAATTACACTTATTTGATCATAGCAAAATGTGTATATGTATCAAATTATCACACTGTATCCCATAAATATATATAATTATAGTTTTTTTAAAAAATACAAGATGATATGAAGAAAGTCAATAGGGAGCTAAAACTTGTGTTCCTGCTGCAGTACATCCCCTCAGTTTCCCCTATGTCCCTATCAATAGGGGAAACCATAGGGAACTTCTGGATTTTCAGCATCATTCTGCTGAGCTAGTGTGGAAGGGTCTTGTGGAGAGCACAGATGTGCATCATCCCCTAGGGGCAAAAAGACCATGTGCCACAGGGTTAATGACAGTTACTTGATGAGCCAGAATTCCTATACCCACCTGGAAATAAGGAGGGGCACCCTCTTTCTGCTGGGTATCCACTGAGGCCAGAAGGAACAAAACTTTTGCCTCCACCTAGTAGAAATGAGAGTGCCCCTCCCACTCTATCCTGCTGGTGTGGTATCATAGACACCTAACAAGTTTTAAATAAGATCCAGTATCTTATAACTTAAAAATGCCCAGATTTCAATTTTTTAAAATTGCTCATTTAACAAGAACCAGATAGATGTCAAACTGAATTTCAAAAGATAATCAAAAGATGCCAGTACTATTGTCAAGAATTCATAATAGGAAAAGGATAGTTTTTTCAATAAATGGCATTGGGAAAACTACATATACACATAAAAAATGAGTGAAATTGGACCCTTATAAAATTTATAAAAATAAACTTAAATGTATTAAATATTTCAAGTAAGACCTGAAATTGTACAACTTTTAGAAAAAAAAAAAATAGGTGGAAAGCTCCACAACATTGTTCTGGGAAAAAAAAAAATGTTTTCTTATATAGGACTCAAAAGCACCAGCAAGAAAATTTATAAAATATCCAAAATGAGATTATACCAAACTAAGAACATGTTAAGCACGGGAAAAGAAACAATAGGATTAAGAGACATCCTGTGAAATAAGAAAAAAAATTTGCAAGTCATAATTTGATCAACTCAATATAAAAAATAATACAAGTAGGGCTGGGGATGTGGCTCAAGTGGTAGCGCGCTTGCCTGGCATGCGTGCGGCCCGGGTTCGATTCTCAGCACCACGTACAAACAAAGATGTTGTGTCCGCCGATAACTAAAAAATAAATATCAAAAAATTCTCTCTCTCTCTCTCTCCTCTCTCACTCTCTCTTAAAAAAAAATTTAAAAAAAAATAATAATAATAATACAAGTAACTCAATAGCAAGAAAACAAGAAACCTGATTTTAAAATTGAAAACAAAAATCTGCATAGACATTTTAAAAAGAGACATACAAGTAACCAACAAGTATGTGGGGAAAAAATTTCCATATCACTAATTATCTGGGAAATTCAAATTAAAATCAAAATGGGATATTATCTTACACTTGTTTCAATAACTATGAATAAAAAAAGAAAAAGGAAAGGGAAAGGGAAACATGGAGGAAAGGGAAACATGAACCCTATTAGTAGAAATATAAATTAGTACATGATGGAAAACATTATAAAATTTCTCAAAAAATTAAATATAGAATGACCACATAATCCAGTGATCCCACTAATATCTACATAGCCAAAGTAAGTAAAATCAGTGTGAGGATACCTGTGAGGACACATAAGAATTCAACATCACAATCGAAGAAAATATAATCAGTACATATAGAACATTCCAGCCAATAGCAGCAGAACATATGCTCTCTCTAAATGTCCATGGAATGTGAACCAAAATGGAGCATAAAGGCCATAAAATATCTTCACAAATTTTTGAGAAAAAAAAATATGTTCTCTGACTCACATTGGAAAGGTAACAAGAAAATCTCCCCAAAGTTGGAAATTCTGGAAAATTGAAGAAATTATCACTCAGTTCCCATTTTGCCATAAACTGCTGTCCAGGAAAATAATATCTATGTAAATAATTACTATAAATACTAACACTAATGAACTTAATCCCAAGTTACATTTGAAGAGAGTTAGAAAATATCTAGTAAGCCTTTAATGGTCTAACTGCAGGACAATGGAAGTGAATATATTTTGCTCTTCATATTATATCATTGCCTTGTCCTTATGTTTCCTTTATTCCCAATTGATTATAAGTTCTCTGGAGGACTTATCTTTCTCCTTTTCATCAGTATCCTAAATATGGTAATTATTCAAAAATTATAATTGAGTTAAATTTTTAATTATTTCACCATGTAGTTTATAGACATTCATTTATGAATAAACCAACTAAAATTTACCTCCAAAGCAAAGCACTGCTGTAAATATTTAATAAATTACTTTATACCAATTTTTTTTTCATTAAGGGAACACATATGAAATGAGACAATATCAGGCACATTCAAGGTGGTATGACCGCAGAAACACATATGAAATAATGGAAAATAAGAACAAAAGAAAAGAAGCCAATAAATGTGCTAAACATAGGCATTTATAATTAAACTGTAATCTTTTTGACAGTCTGGTCACACATACACCCACATAAATATGGTCAGTCAACCATATTTTATCATTTAAAAATAAGGTTTATCACTGACTTTATATTTAATATGAACAAATCAAATGATGTAACTGCTAAATAACTTTCTTTTGGGGGGAGGGGGTCGGAAGGGGAATTACTGGAAATTGAACTCAGGGGCACTCGTACAGTAAGCCACATCCCCAGCCCTATTTTGTATTTTTTTTTTTAGAGATAGGGTCTCACTGAGTTGTTTAGCATCTTACATTTGCTGAGGCTGGCTTTGAACTTCCAATGCTCCCACCTCAGTCTCCAGACCTGCTGGGATCACTGGTGTGCACCACTGTGCCTGGTAAAATCTGCAACTTTTCAATTGAACAAAATGAATTGGGCCACTTCAAGTTCAAGTGTATGGCCTGCTTTTCATAAAAACAGTGTTTAAAATAACTCGACCACTAAGCCTCATATATAAATGGGGCTGTATTTCTTATCCAATACTGATGGGTAACTAAGGCTGTCATTACTGTAATAGTTGTCTACACAATTTCTAAAAATTCTGACCCATTTATATTTAGGAAGGTATGATTCCCATTGATAGTATGTTTTAGGGAAAAGGGTATTCAAAGAAACAAGATTATAAAAAAGAGTCTCTTTTTTAAAATTAAAATGGCAAAGTTATACAAATGAGTCAAGAAAGAAGGTGGGTAAATCTCTTCCAATAATTCTTAGAAGAATACATAAGATAAATTATTTTTGAAATGATAACAACATTTTTGTATGACTTATGCTATATAACAGAGAATGCTTGTCTTCATTTTAAAAGTTAGGTGATTTGAAAAAGGTAAGTATACCTGCAATTATTAACAATAATTATTAACAACAACAAAAATGTGGTTCTGGGACATTCAGGGTTCACATTCCAATCCTGGCACCATGCAGGGCAACTCTGGCTGTCACAGAAACATTGATCAAATGAATGACATGAAATCTCAAACACTCCATCTGTGTGACAGAGTGACATAGAATTCATTTTCACTTCATTAAGTCTGATTTTCAAGTTTGGCCTCTGGAATAACCAAGTTAAGAGACTAGGGCCTCTGGGTGAACATTATTATTTATGCCTTGATAATAAAGAAATGTTAAATCATGTCTCTCAAAATGAATAACATGAAAAAGAGACAATTGTGAAGATAAGTAGCTTTAGGAGTTATTGCTTTTCAAACCATTTTTAAAGGGAAACACTCAAGAAAAAGACTCAAGTAGGTGGCATTTAACTTCAACAAAATCATGATTCTTGACATTTTATTACTGAGAAACTCTGAAACTAGGATAACCATTCTCTGGTAAAAGAGTTATGTTCCTTTATGAAGCACTGGAGATAAATTCTCAGGGTTCTCTAAGATTTGTGAGATATTTGGGGAAGTATGTAAGTAAAGCAATATTTTTCTTGTGTATCTTTGAAATACTCAGAAGAAATATGCCTAATGAGGTTCCTTTTGATGTATAAGCAAAATATTTAAGAAATGCATCAGAAAACCAATATACACCATGAAACTATTTTAAGAGAAAAGGTTTCTGAAGAAGCATGTAACTACAGAATTTCTTCCATCCACTTTCTTGGGAAAATTGCTTCATGCACTGCTGACATATTGATTAGATAATATGATGGGAGACAAAACAAAATGACTTGTTGCATTTGATAAAATTCACAAAAATAACTGAATTCAGAGACAAGACACTTAAAAATTCAAAGCAATCTAGCTTGATGGGAAAGACTGGTTTGCAAAAGTCACTTAACAACCCCATAACTAGAAGCGCCTCATCTAGAAGTAATCATAATGATTACTAGTACTAATTTTGTCCATGCTGTGTTGCATGGTTTATCCAGCTTCCTTTTCTAGTTTAGTGAAATTTGTCATATTTCTTACCTTCAATCTTTAATTTTTATAATAGAATAGTTAAGAGGTTTAAACGGGATGTTACTGAGCATTTAGTGTGGTTCCTGTTATATAATAAGGATTTTATAAATGTTTTTTACTGTTTTTAACCTCTCAATCATATCTAGAGATAAAGTATTATTTAAGGATGGGAATCACAGTGAAGTCATGAACTAGGTGAGAAGCCAGAATCATCATACCCTTACATAAATTGTGTAAACTGGCTGACAAGTTTGGCAGACTATATTTGGCTCATGGAATGTTTTCATTTTCATATTTTGAATTATTTCGTAATATATAAAAATGGACTTCACAACATTTCAACTTTTAGCTTTCTTTAAAAATGTGAAATATTCCGTAACACTGGGTCTGCCAACCTAAATGGCAACCCTCAGGGTCAAGTCAGAGCTGCTCATCTCATTAGAGGTTCTTAAGTTTGTTCATGCAAAATCATGAACAACATAATCATTTCTCTTAAATTTTATTCTCAGAATTTAGCAATCCTAGTGATGCCCTCCTTTTGTCAGAAACCCTTGACAGAACTACCCAAGTGAAATGAAAGCTGTTTCTTAGCACTGGTCATTTGTTTGGATATCATATTCTATTGACCCTCTCTGGCCCTATTTCCTCTGCAAATGGAAAATAATAAGGCATACATGCATATGTGCATACTTGCATACACATTTAACCAGTGGGATGCTATACTTAATGAATTACAAATAGAAATGCTAATAAGTCCCAAAATATCATGCTTTCTAAATGTGCCCAACTTGGATGTCTTAAGTAAATGATTTATAATGATTAAAAAATATTCACCATTTCTTTCTTCATTTGAAGAAAATATTCCCCTTTTATAGTTTTAAATTCACATAAGTACTTCCTAAGATAACTGGTATAGAATTCTATGCTCTTTATGAAGAATAGTCTATAATTTAGTGAGAGCATACATCTTGAATGAATAAAGTAATCCTTAGCCTATGTAATGTTTTCTATTTGAGAAATACATTAACTAATTTTATTAAACTTAAGTTTTACATTAAGGAATCAGCCATTAAACAGCACACGTATTTACACAAAGGCAGACACAGAAGAAATGGATCCAAATTACTCAGGATAATGGCAGCTTATTATGTAAGCAGAGCACATTGGAACATACTTAAAAACAGGCACACAGCCCAATGAGACAGAATATACCAATCTTTACTGATACCTTTGAAAAATACGGTAAACAAAAATCCAGAGATATATTATTGCACTTAAGCTTACCCATCTTGACATTCCTTTTAATAGGTGAAGTCTCTAACAATGTGAAATGATGATAGAGTTTAAAGAAAGTTTTTAAAATGTTTATTCTTCTAAAATATTTATAGTTCTATCTGAATTAATATGTTATGCACATTTCTAATCATTGTGTAGCCACATCTACAGAAATAATTGGACCCAGTAATTAAGAATAATTGTTTGTCTATTGCTCCTTCAACTATGGTTGTGGGAAGCCACCCCGAATGAACACCTTCAAGTCCTGAAGCAGGGGGCTCTGACCAATTACTACATTTAATAGTGACTAGGGCATGTCCCAGCTTGGATAGCAAGGCGTGGCTTCAGGTGTAGATGTACCCGCTGGAGTTGAGTTACACTATACTATTCCTTTGTAATGCTACCCCTGCCTCATTTGAATGGCTTCTTCCCAGTAAAAGGGTTCACTGTGCTCTTCTCTTTCTTGCCTGCCTTACCTCCTCTTCTTTGTGGGAGCTGGGTCAGAGGAGCCATCACAGAACCCAAAGAAAAACGTATTTCTCTGTCTCTGTGTGATTATTTCATGCTAGCCCAGTTCACCTGGAGTGACCCTGACTGGTCTAGTCCTGTGTTGCAATATATGGTGGTTAAATTTTTATGTCAACAGGACTACAGGGAGCCCAGATATTTGGTTAGACATTAATCTGGGTATGTCTGTAAGGATACTTCTGGATGATATTAACATTTCAAATGATAAGTAAAGCAGAATGCACTCCCTAACATGGGTAGGCCTCATCCAATCAATTGAAGCCCAGATTAGACAAAAATTAGAGGGTACCTAGGCTTAAGCTGGGACATTGGTCTTCTGTTCTCCAATTGGAACTTATACCATGGATTCTATAGTTCCCAGGCCTCTTGACTGAATGGGCACTCCTGAGGTTTTAGATTATTCACTGAAGAGCTTAGAACTTCTCAGAATACATTATTATATGAATTAATCCCTTTTAAAAAATATGTGTGTGTATGCATGCTTATTTATATTATATACAATGATTCTCAGTTTACAATGAGATAACATCACAATTAACCCATTGTTATGGTCTGGATATGTGATATCCCCCTAAAACTCACGTGTGAGACAATGCAAGAAGGTTCAGAGGAGAAACAATTTTGTTGTGAGAGTCTTAACCCAATCAACAAATTAATCCCCTTATAGATTTAATGACTGGTAGGGTATAGCTTGAGGAGATGGAAATTGGGGGTGTGACTTGGGGATATATATTTGTATCTGGTGAGTGGAGCCCCTCTCTCTGCTTCCTGATCACCATGTAAGCTGCTTCCCTCTGCCACACTCTTCCACCATGATGTTCTGCCTCACCTCAAGCCTGCCCCAAGGAATGGAGTCAGCCTTCTATGGACTAAAACCTGAAACTATAAGCCTCCAGAGAAACTTTTCCTTCTCTACAATTGTTCTGGTCAGAATCTTTTAGTCACAGCAGTGAAAAAGCTGACTCTAAAGCACCCATCATAAGTGGAAAAAAATCCTAAATCTAGGTTGCATTTAATATACCTAACCTACTAAACACATAGTTTAGCCTAGCCTACTTTAAACTACTCAGAATACTTACATTAGGCCCACAGTTGAGCATAATTATCTAACACAATACCTGTTATATAATAATGTATGGAATTTATAACAACATATGTCATGTAATTTATTGAATACCAGTACCTGGAAAACACTAGCAACATTGTATAATACAGAGCATTGTTTATTTACCCTTGTTATTGAGTGGCTAACTAGGAGCTGTGATTGGCTTTCCCTACCCAACATCATGAAAGCATCTTGTATCACATGCTACTACCTGAGAAAACATCAAAATTCAAAACTGAAAGCATGGTTTCTTTGAATGTGTATTGCTTCCACAGTATTATGGATTTGAAAACTTTTAAATTAATCATTGAAAATCTGACTACCTGTAAAAGTGTGTGTATATATATATATATATATATATATATATATATATACACAGAGAGAGAGAGAGAGAGAGAGAGAGAGTTCTGTTTATCTAAAGAATCATGACTTATGCTCAAACTTCTTTAAGAGTTGCATAAAATAAAATAAAATAAAAATTCCCTTACACTGAAACCTGGCAAAATTATTGTAGACTTTCCTATATATTTCCAAGGTATAAGTGGAGGCAACAACGTTCTGAACCAAAGAACAAAGAGCATCAGAATGAAGTCAATTCTATGCATATGTGAAATGGGTTGCCAAGGTTAGAGACACAGTCTTTACCTATGTTTTGTGCTTTTTGTATTCTGTAAATATCTTTTTTTTTTTTTTGGAAAACAATGAATGAGTCCTCAAAGATGCTGCCAAAAAAGACTACATGAACTATACTTGTGACCCCTAAAAAAATATAACTATTGCTCATTTTATAATAGAAGGTAAATTTGTGGAGATATAATCCCTCATATCCATGCTTTTGACCAAACATTTAAAACTAATTTTAAAGATCATTTACCTGGAAGGAACAGAGTCTGATCTGTTTTGACAATTTCTGGAGTTGAATAATTCTATTCCCAAAGTTCCTTGTGCTCCTACCCCTTGTTGTGAGGTACCCTGTCATCTCCCAAATATTAGCCCTTGGTTTCTCTAACTCTCATAAATAAGCCATTTTATTTATACACACACACAGACCACACACACACACACACACACACACACACACACTTTATATATATTAAATTAAAATTGAAAGTATATATATAATTTTAATTTTTCAAAGTATTAAAAAACCATTAGGCAAATATTGTATAAAAATAGATAAATAAATTAAATATCCTATATAACATATATATATAATATATATTTGTCCAATACTAATTTAATGCTCTGAAACATTATTTACCTCTTAAGATTAATTTGAAGCAATCATTTCTCAAACCTGATCAGTCAGACCACTATGATGCTACTTCTCTTAAAACCCATGTTTTCTTTGTGAGTATAAATATGTAGCAATGAATTCCACTAATATGCATAGTTATAATACACCAAAAAATTTTTAAGTATAAAGAAAACATCCACACTCCCATTTTGTATCCCATAGTTTGGATTAATCTTCCTTCATAAACCAAATTTTTAGAACTCAGTATACCTGTGTAATGCCCTCACTTAGCATCAGGTACTCCAAAAAATTATTTGTAAAACAGTACAGAGAAATTTTCCATTTCACATAGATGACTACATGAATTCATTTCAAATAATTCCATTATTTGGATATTTTCATCATTCAGATTTCCAGATAAGTAATTTACTGGAGGTCTGTGTGGGTTTCCTCATGAGCTGCATAATTTCATTGCCCTGCCTCTTCTCTTCTTTAAAGTCTCTCCAAATCAGCTTTGAAATTTTTCAGCACCATTACTTCTTCCAAAATTCCCTTGTTTCTACCTTAATTAATTCTAGACTAATTTTCTCATAACTACTTCTTCAATATCCTTCAGGTTTGTTTTCTTTTTCAAACTCCTTATACACTTCTTTCTTATCTGAAACTTAAACATATGGTATCTCCCACAAATGGCCACTCTACTGGAATCCACTTTTATAGTTGACCTCCTTTCCCATGTCCCCTTCTTTTCATGCCCAGAGCTTCCCTAGTTCAGGTCGTATTACCACTTTACTCAACTATTTAGTAATGTTTTTTTAGTATCCTTACCAGTGACAGAAACATCTCAAACTCATTTAATAAAAAATTGTGAATTGACTTCTAGGATCCTTAACTATGTGTCTTAGACCAAAATTAAAGAACATATCTGAGTCTCCAAAAGCAATGAATCCAGTATTTAAACAATATCAGAACACATTGACTGTCAGCCGTGTTCCCTTTTCATGTTTACTTGCCTAATTGTCTCTTTGCATGAGACGTCTACACTTTTCATGTCTTCATAGTATACAATATGATTTGCACATTTCTCGAGCTTTGTTGCTTTACTATGTGACTCTCATTAGAACTTCACTGGCCCAGTTTAGTGTCTACTCTTGAATGAATTAGGAATGACCAGTTATTAGGTTAGCTTATAGCATGGCCACTACAACAGGAATGGCAAGTATTATGGGTTTACTAGCAGGGAAAGGGGATGGGGTCAAGTGGTTTGAGAGGAGAGAAAGAACATTTCCAGAGGAAAAATTGTGGACAGAAAATACAATAGATCTTTAGTACATGTGCATTTATGAGCCTTTTCCAAAATAGCCAACACATAATCATTAAATGAATACTTATTTTCTTCATTCTTTGTTCAAAAGTATTTAGTGACTTCAACTTGCCTTAGGTAGGTAGTTCTCCACATTTTTCTAACATTTGTGTAAGTCAACTAGAATAATGGGTTCTCCTTTCCCTAAACAATCCTAACACATATTATTCCCTAAGTGCTGTGATGTAGCTCTGTGGTTGAATGCCCTTGGATTCAATCCCCAGTACAACAAAAAAAGAAAAGAAAAAGTTAATTAATTCAGACATATTATCCCCTAAATCTTGTTCTTCCAACTCTCATCTCTCACTGAAATTTTCTCCTAAGAGGTTATGTGGTGTGTTGGAAGGAATCCCAAGTCCAGATTTTATAAGCAAGTTCTACTGGACTGTAGAAACAATAGTTAAACCAGGTTTTCCTCCAGTATAGTAATATCTACTATAGTTATTTAATACAATGTTCTCAGTTTGTGTTTTTCTGATGTTTTCTCATGATTAGATTGAGGCTATATATTTTGTGAAAGTAGTCCACAGAAGATATGGGTTTGGGTGATCTGAGGTTTCTGTAAACACCACCATGTCATGTAGAAAATCACTATCATCTTTCCTTCTTTTATCTGTGAAAAGTATAAGTCATCTCTAGAAATCACTGAGAAAATTTGCTGCTGCTTTTGTTTGATTTAACCTTACTTATTGTATTTACATAGTGTTCAGTGACTTCTAAAAATGAAAGCATAATACATGGGTTTTCTTCTGTTAGTTTGTTTTAGTCAGTTATTTTTTTATTTTTTATTTATTTTATTTTATTTTTTTTTTTTTTGCTGTTGTGACTGAAAGATGTGTCAAGAACAATTTTAAGAGAGAAAAGTTTATTTGAGGGCTCACAGTTTCAGAGGTCTCAGTCCATAGACAGCCGGCTCCATTCCTCAGGGCTCATGGGTGGAAGAGTGCAGTGGAGGGAAGCAGCTCACTTGATGATCAAAAGCAAAGAATGAGACTCTACTGGCCAGATACAAAATATATGCCCCAAAGGCATGTCCTCAAACTCACCTCCTCCAGCCACACCCCACCCACCTACAGCCACCACCCAGTTAATCCTATCAGGGCATTAATTCCATGATTGGGTTAAGTCTTTCATAAGCCAGTCATTTCTCCTATAAACCTTCTTGCCCAGAGTCTCACACATGAGATTCCAGAGGACGCCTCAGGTACAAAGCATAACAGAGTTTATTGTATGAAACTAGAGTTTTCGTATTTCAAGAAAGGAAAGAAAGCAAATGATGAGAAAAGAAACGAGAATGCTTGAAAAGAGGGATGGTTGAGAATAAGATCAGCAAGAAAATATTTTTTGTTGCATTTCCCCCTCCACTATGTGCATATCCACATAAGTTCTGTATTTAATAGTAGCAAAGTCATAAGAAAATATAGGGATATAGCCATATCAATGTTTATAGCAGCACAATTCACAATAACTAAATTATGGAACCAACCTAAATACCCTTCAGTAGATGAATAGATAGGGAAATTTTGGTGTATATATACAATGGAACATTACTCAGCATAAAAAGAGAATAAAATCACAGCATTTGCAGGTAAATGGATGAAGTTGGAGAATATAATGCTAATGAAGCAAGCCAATCCAAAAAACCAAAGGCCAAATATTTTCTTTGATATGAGGATGCTGATTCATAATGACAATGTGGGGGGAGTGTGGGAGGAATGGAGGAACTTTAGATAGGGCAAAAGGGAGGGGCAAAAGGAGAGGGATAGGGGATAGGATTGATGGTGGGATGAGTTAGACATTATTACCCTAAGTACCACTATGAAGACACAAATGGTGTGAAAATACTTTGTGTACAATCAGTGACTTGAAAAATTGTGCTCTACATGTGTAATATGAAATAAATTGCATTCTGCCATTATGTATAACAAATTATAATAAATAAATAATTTGATAAAAAAGAGATAACTAAATGCACAGTATGAAATTCAACTGAAATATGAATGGAAAATGGTCATAATTGATATCTTAGGAGCATCTAATAAAAATGGACTACTAGAAAAAAAAATAGAAATAATAGTAGTCCTCTCTTTTGGGGGGTGGACTCAGGGACACTCAACACTGGGCCATATCCCCAGCCCTATTTTTTATTTAGAGTCAGGGTCTCACTGAGTTGCTTAGCAAGCCTCACTAAGTTGCTGAGGCTGGCTTTGAATTTGCAATTCTCCTGCCCTAGCCTTCCAAACTGCTGGGTTTACTAGCCTGCACCACCTTGCCAGCAATATTCCCCTCTTACAGTCTGTTTGCATCAACTAAAGAGCCCACAGGTGAAGTGCTTATCTCAGTGCCTGGCATGTCTTAAGTTCTCAATAACAGTTAGTTGCTTTTATTAGCATTAGTATCATTGCTATTATTATTGTTGGCCTTTTAAATTATTATTTCCATGTACCATATATTTATATTTATTATTTCAATTTATAATCACTGATTTTTTTAGATTGGTATTATTTTATCTATTTTATATGAAGTAAAATTTAGATTCAAAATGCAATTAATTTAACCAAATCTGTTGGACTATAGACGACAAAGCCAAGAATTACTCCCTCTGATTGAACTCTGTTATGTCTGTATGCATTCTCTCTTTGCTTATTGGGCAAATGAAGGTAAGAAACAACACTATTGCCCTTCTTTCAGAAATTCAAAGCAAATTGAACTCCTGATATATGTGTGTGTGTGTGTGTGTGTATTCTGAACATACCTTCTTTTTCATGTAAAAAAAAAAAAAAAGAGAAAGAAAATATAGCAGACTACAATCTCTCCATTTTTGACAAAGGTAAAACTTTTAAAATATTATTTATTTATTTGGCCTATTTCTTTTTTCTTGTTCTATAAATAAACTTTTTTATCTTCTGACAAGCAAATATCCTAGTTTGTTTTTAATACACAAAACTATTCTATATGTTTTATTAATAGAAAAGAGCATTTGAAAGACAACATGATTTTCTGAAGTATTACCTGGCAGTTTCTCACAAATAACTGAAAAAGTAAAGGAGTTCAACTATAATATTTTATTAAACTATTTACTAAAAGAAAACAATCTACATTCATATTATATGTTGGGAATTTCCACATTGCCATTTCTTAAAAAAGTCACAGACTAATATTTCTTCTCTGAAATTAGGATGTGTTTCTATTTAGAAACTACAAATTAATATTATAACATGAAAATTTAAGTTTTATAGAGATTACAAAAATTCAGGCTGTGAATTACTAACAGATATTTGCTCACAGTAATAGTATATTTTCTGAGATATTTATGAAAAAATAGTTTCTATAATTATCTCATTTATCAAGTAAAAAAGAAAGCATGGTAATTAAAATGAAAACATATATAGAAGCTAAAAAAGTTTATTTCATAGAAGTAGAAAATAGAATATTGGTTAACAGAGACTAGGAAGGTGGTGGTGGAAGGTCAATAATGGGTGCTAACATACAGTTAAGGAAGGAGGAAAAAGCATTAGTGCTCAATACCCCAGTACGGGGCCTATGCTTTAAAACCATTTATTACATATTTTATAAAGAATAAGAGAGGAAGACTAGGGATATAGCTCAGTTGATAGAGTGCTTGCCTCGCATGCACCTGGTCCTTAGTTCAATCCCCAGCCTGCACTCCCCCCCCAGGCACCCCCGTAAAAAAAAAGAAAAAAAAAAGAATTAGAGGAATTGGAAGGTTCCCAATACAAAGAAATGGTAGATGTTTAATAAAGCAGAAATGCTAATTACACCAGTTTTATCATTACACATTGTATGCATATTATCTAATCATTATACTATGACTCATAAATATGTATAATTTATGAGTACATATAGTTGTTATACATATGAGTGCAGTTTATTTCAATGCATACCTAGAGCCTAGTTTTCTTCATTTCTATTCCCAGTAATTCCTCTTTCTTTCCCAACCTCACCCAATCCTCTTTTTCTACTCTATTGTTCTTCCTTGTATTCTATATATATATATATATATATATATATATATAATAAAATTGAGATGAATTGTGATATATTTATACATACACATAGCATAATTTAATCAATTATTCATTTCACAATTATTCTTCCTCCTTTCCTTCCTTCCTCCACCCTGGTACTCCAGTTGTACTCTATTGCTCTTCCTTCTATTTTTCAGGAGAGCCCCCTCCCGTTTTTTTTTTTTTTTTTTTTTCAATCCAGCTTTCTGATATGAGAGAAAACATTCAACCCTTGAATTTCTGAGTCCGGCTTATTTCACTCAGTATGATGTTCTCTACTTCCATCCATTCACCAGCAAATGCCATAATTTTATTCTTTATGGCTGAGTAGAACCCCATTGTGTGTGTGTGTGTGTGTGTGTGTGTGTGTGTGTGTGTGTAAGTAATTTTCTTTGTTCACTTGTGTATTGATGGGCATCTAGACTGGTTACATAACTTGGTTATCATGAGTTGTGCTGCTGTAAACATTGGTGTGCCTGTATCACTATAGTATGTTAATTTCCCAAGGAGTGGTATAGCGGGGTCATGGGGCCGTTCCATACCCAGTCTTTTTAGGAATTTTCATATTGCTTTCAAAGTGGTTGAACTAACTTGCAATCACACCTACAATGTATATCTTTTCCCCCACATTCTTGCCAACAATTATTGTTATTTTTTTTAGTGACGATTGCCTTTCTAACTAGAATGAGATGAGGGTTGAGGTTATGGCTCAGTGGTAGAGCGCTCACCTAGAATGAGATGAAATCTTAGTAGAATTTTGATTTGCATCTCCCTAATTTCTAAGAATGTTGAACATTTTTCACGTATTTGTTAGCCATTTGTATTTGGGGGGAGGGGGAATGTCTCTTTAGATCATTTAGTCATGTACTGAGTAGATTTTTGTTTTTGTTGTCTTCTTTGGTGTTACAGTTCTTTTAGTTCTTTATATATTATGGTTTTTAACCGCTATGGGGAAAGTAGTTAGCTGGCTAAAATTTTCTTGCATTTTGTAGGCTCTCTTCTTGCTCTTATTTTCTTTTGTAAAGTTTGTAAAACTGAAGAAATAAATATGTATTTTAAAGAGATATTATAAAACAAAAAATGTAACTTACCAATAGGAAAAATTTAAACTAAAAAACGTCTTGAATATAAATCCTCTATTAAATGATGATTCCAGAAAATAATTCTAATTAAAATGGAATTTAATAACTTAAAAATTCAATTTAAAATTTAAATTCAACTTATATATTTGCTTTCCAAATTAAAATTTGAAATTAACTGTATGTTTTACATTGTAAATCTTTAAAGTATATCTTTGTTTTTTAAATCTTTAAAATATCTCTGTGTTTTTTGAAAGAAAATTAACATCCATTAGTGAATCTTGCCTGCTGCAATTATTACCCTTCATAGTGATTTTTATTTCTCAATTTCTCTTTCTTTTTCTCTTCTTTCAGTTCTGTTTTCTTTTTTACAATACTTGTTTTTTTGTAAAGAGCTTTATTGAGATATAACTTATACACAAATAATTCCACATATTTTTATGAATTAGAACATAGCCAAATATCTGTGGTAGTGTCAATGCAATAAAAGTAACAGACATAGCCCACAGTTCCCAATTCCCTCTGTCCTCTTGTTTTATTATTGTCTTTGTTTTTGTGGCAAGGATACTTACCATGAAATTTACCTTCTTAACATTCTCTCTACATCTATGTCTTTATTATATGTAATTTTATATAATATCCTGGAACTGAAAAAGGATATTTGCACAAAATTCTGTAAGAGCTGTGTAAGTCCTATGCTTTAGTTAATACTATTTGAATGGGGTTGATTTTAGTTTGGGTAAGTTTTTCATGATTATACAACATGTTATTATAAATGCAAGTTGGGCAAAGGGTATGTTTGCAACACCTTTTAAGTCTAAAATTATCTCAAAAAATTAATCTTCTAAATTAAAATAAAATGAATTAAACACGTTTATTAGCCAGTTGTAATCACATGGACAGAAACTAATACAAGTGATTTTAAAATGCTAGTTGAATATACCCAAGAAAATCCCAAAATAACTGTTTGAGTAATCATATTGTTGTTTGCAGTGTTTTAGTTGCTATTCTGAAATTGTTGCATTATTAACATGAGAAAAAAATGAAAATGAAAAATGAAAAATTTCAGAACAGTCTATCAACCTCAGAATCCTTGGAAGTCAGGTTTTTCATCATGGGAGAAGACAGAAAAGAGGAAAAAGGTAAGAACTCTGGCTGCACATGGTGGCACTTGCCTGTAATCACAGTGACTCGTGTCTGAAGCAGGGGGATTACAAATTCGAGGTCAGCCTCAGCAAAGTAGTGAGGCCCTAAGCATCTTGTTAAGACACTGTCTTAAAAGAAAAAATAAAAAGGGCTGGGGATATAGCTCAGTGGAGTCCCACTGGGTTCAATACCTAGTTTAAAAAAAAAAAAAAAAAAAAAAAAAAAACCTACTCCGAATGTGGATTTAAAATATCAGTATGAACTCATGAATATTTTCACCCTTATTTTAGTTCAATAAATCTCCAGAAACAATGACTAAGTACTAAGTAAAGAGCCCTCCTAGTATACAGATAGTTGTCTTCAAATGCTTTGCCCCATGGAAAGGAATTAGGGTTCCTTGGGAATATGGATGATTCTACCTCTATCTAGCATGGGAAATGAGTAAGATACACTTAGAATACATAGTCATGCCAGACAATAAGATGGAACAATAGGAATTTCAATAGGAATAACACCTTCAAAGTTTTGTAGCAGAGTAACAGAAGAAATACAACAGTGTAACATTGGCAAGGCACCTTTCTGTGAATGGTTTTCTATAGTACTATGAAGGGTAGTCCAGTAAGTTTTACCAGCTCAGCACCAGTGACTTCTCTGCCATTCAGCAAACCTATGGCTTCCAATGAAGTCCACATTTCAGTTATCTGGCTCTTTCTTGGATATCAATTCCGGCCCTGGAGATGGTGGTTTCATGCTTTTATCTACTCTTCCTGTACTTTCCAGAGTCCTAAAAGAGTATACTTCTTACAATTCAATTTCTTATTATTCCAATGTCCTTTTATAGTTAATAATGATTTGTATTAGTAATTTCTTGTTCAAATTACTGTGTGTTTACTGTCTCCTGATTGGGCCCCAGGATGAAGCGAATGGCAGTATGAATGGGACCAGATTGGTCATGAGTTTATAACTGTTGGGACTGGTGAGAGCCACAAATGGCTTGATTATACTCTTCTGCTTTTGTGTATATTCAAAATTATCCATAATAGAAAGAGAGCTAAAAGCAGCTTTCATATTTTTTCTGTGATTCAAAATGAATATTTATACTGAATCACAGAAAAAAAAAAAGACTTTTTAAGAGTTCTACTCAAGTTTTGCCTAGCAAGTGAGTTTGTTCCAAATTTACTTTTTTAAAAAAAGTTTAGTTTTATATATATATATATATATATTAGTATTATAGATAGGTAAGGCAAACCTAAATGCACACATATAGTAACTACATTATTCAGAGATACAGAAGAGAACAAGATTCACATTCAGAGTCATTCATGGAAGGTTTAATAAAGGGAACATTTATGAAGGTATAGGCATTGCAAGGATATTTACAGTAGAGCTGTTGTCACCCAAAGACCCACAGATATGAGGGTAAGGATCTGTTACTAGAAACTTGAGAACAGTCTGAGGTGACATCATGGAAGTCTCTGATTTCACTCACTCTCTTTTTAGGTTTTCTGATGAACCTAACTGGAATCAAGGTGGCAAAGGGCTATTGATGTGGTCCACATAGAGCAGCCTGCCACGCAGAGATCAGAGTGGCATTTGACAGATAAGGCATCTGGAGGGTCCCAGAGAAGCTAAGTCACAGAAGCACAAAGGTAAACACTCAGAAAGAACTAATAATTAATAATATTGAGCTATAGGGGAAGGATTGGGGAGAGAGAGAGAGAATGAGAGACACTAGCTATGTTATTGTGAATAGTAACAAACTAATAAATCAGTATCCAAGTAGTAGTGTGTCGGAGTATTCTTTCAACTTGTAAGGATAGCCACAAAAACAAAAGCACAATGCTTGTCAAGTTTCAGGAGAACAGATGCTGCTGCATGGCCTTTTATAGATGTTGTAGCTGCCTATACATCTACCAGCTTGCCCGAGGACCCATTTTCCCTTAGCCTTACAAAGTTTACTATAAAACTTGGAATTTTGCTAAACTATATGAAAAAAAAAAGTATATTGAAGTAGACTAGTCCATTTTTCTCTTCACTAGTTTAAGATATAAAATATAATCATATGCCAGATTTCTATATATAGTTGGATCTATTTACGAACTATCCATTCCATTTCATTGGTCTGTCCTCTCATTTGTGAGCTTCATCTTACTATAATTATAGAAGACTTTTTTAACATTTTTCTATACCAGATAAAACTTAGTAAACCTAATCTGCTCAAACTGAGCTTATATAATAGCTTTCTAAAACATTGCATCTTATTTATTTTCTTATATGCCCTTTATCTTGTCCAATTAGAGAAAAAAAGCCTATTGGTTTAAGTTACAAAATAACTTAGGGGGAAAAAAATGACACTTTTTGATGGCTATGTCTTCCGAACATTGTTATAAAAGCATATGAAGAGTTTCAAAGATTCCTACTGCCAGAAATTTATCCTGTAGATATAATGCAGATTTGTGAAATGCCATGTTGTGATATTGTTTATTATAAAATTCCAAAAAAAAATAACATGAACAATTTTAAAAGGCAAATATATGGTGGAAAAAAGTGCTGTTGATTGGCAAAGACAAAGTGTTAAGCTCCCTAATGTATAGTGAAATTGCTATGATTGCAAAAAAAAAAAAATCCAAATAATCCAATAGAAACATGGGAAAAGACATGGAGCAGCAGCCCTCCTCCACACCAAATGTATTAGAGTTCTTTAGAGAAACAGAACCTGTAGGATAGATATATAAATATGTAAGAGAGATTTTTTATGGGAATTGGCTCATGCTATAATTGTCTCAGGCTAAGTTCCATGATATGCCATCTGAAATCCGGAGAATTGGGGGATTTGGTGATATAATTCAGGCTGTCTGAAGGCCTGAGAACCAAGGGAGCAATGCCATCAGCTCCCTTGGTTCTCAGGCCTTCAGAGGCCTGAGAACTGGGGCAGAGTGCTGTGGCTGCAGTTAAGTCATCCAGCATGAAGGCCCAAGAATCTGGTGTTCTGATGTCTGAAGAGAAGGGAACATGGAATGTGCTATATAGGCTTTCAATGGACTAGATGATGCCTACCCTCAATGGTGAGGACAAATCTATATTCAGTCTACCAGTTAAAATGTAATTCTCCTCCAGAAATACCCAGAAATAATGTTTTACAGGTCACATATCCTTTATCCAAAATTTTGGAAGGAATTTTAATTATTTGTATATACTTAATGAGATATCTTGGGCCTGGTATCGAAATCTAAACATGAAATTTATTTATGTATCATATATGCCTTATACACATAGCCTGAAGGTAACTTTATACAATATTTTTAGTGCACCTATATTTTGACTACAATCTGTCACATAAAATCAGGTGTAAAATTTTCCACTTATGGCATCATGTGAACACTAAAAACATTTCAGATTTTGTAGCATTTTCAGATTTTGGACTTTTAGATTAGGGGTGTTCAACCTGTTCCAGCTATTTGTGTATCCCTTAACCCAGGCAAGTTGAAACCAAAATCAAACGAATACAAGTAGTTTTGGAATGTGTGAAAACTTGCCTAAAGTGACTCACAGTATAAATGTTAATTAATACTATACTCTACAAAAGTCTCAGAAACTTTGACATCGAATTCTATTTGTTAGGTTGTGGGAAAATAGTACATTTTTGGTAGAAATACAAACTGCTATAAACTCTATGGAAAGTAGTATTTAAATATGTATAAAATTATAAATCAAATCCCTTTTGATCCAGTGATCCCACTTCTGAGGATGTATCATACAGATATATTTATATATGTGCCATATTATGCATATATATGTTATTGGTTAATATAATAAAAATAAATTACAAATAGCCCAAGTAATTAAAATATGGTATATATTCACCATGCTATATTGTAAAGCTGTGAAAAGAAAATCTCTTTATAAGTTTTCCAATGTGTATTACTAGAAACAGTGATATGTATAATAATTACTCACCTCAAAATAATGAAAGTCTTAGTTATAAGTCTAACAAATATGTACAGGATCCATATGCTATAAGTTACAAACTGTTGGTGATCAAACAAAAGAAAATTTAAATAAATTTAAATATGCATCATGCTCATGAACTGAAGGATTCAATTTAGTAAATATACAACTATCTTCAAATTGATCCATGCAATTCCTGTTAAGGAAATATTTTGCTGTTTTATTGTTTTGATTTGTTTTGTTGGTTCTTTTTTGTTTGTTTTGTTTTGTTTTAGACATAGACATGCTTAGTCTAAACTTTATATGGAAAGCTGAAAGACCAAGAACAGCTAAAACTATTTTGATAAAGAAGAACAAAGTAAAAAGAATCAGTCTATGCAATATAATAATGCTGTAAATCCAGAGTATTCAAGACAGTGTGATGTTAGCAGAGAGATGGACACATATATCAATAGAGCAGAATAGAGAAACCAGAAATTACTCCATAAAAATATAGCCCATTTGTTTTTCTATAAAGGCACACAAGTGATTCAATAAGAAAAGATTAGTGAGAGTGAGACTTTTCAACAATGGTATTTTAGCATTTGTACATTCATAGGCAAAACAATGAATTGGACATACAGAGGCACAACACTAAACCTTATAAAAAATTAACCTAAATTCAGTCATGAACTTAAATATAAAGCACACAGCTATGAAATTTTTAGCAAAACTAATGTGAAGAAAATATTCAGAACCTGTAACAGAAAAGATTTTAGACAATATATCAAAAACATTCCCATGAAAGAAATAATTGAAAAAATGTATCTTATCAAAATTAAAAATTTTACTTTATAAAGGTTCATATAAAATTGATAAAAATACCCCACTTCAGACCAGAATAAAATACTTGGAAGTTATACAATAGAGAGATGTCTTATATCTATAATATAGGAAGAATTCTTGACTTTCAACATTAAATTATTAATATACGATTATTAAATGTGCAAAAGATGAGCAGACATTTTACCAAAAATGATGTACAAATGGCAAATGAGTACATGCTAGGCTGAGGTTGTGGCTCAGTGGTAGAAAGCTTGTCTTGCATGCATGAGGCACTGGATTTTATCCTCAGCACCACATAAATAAATAAAATAAAGGTATTTTGAAAAAAAATCAGTGTATGCTAACACCACCAACCATTATAAAAGTTAAATTCAAAGCCCAATAAGATGTCACTACATCTCTATTAGAATAGCTAGAAGAAAGAGTGATAACTCCAAATGCTGGCAGTCATACAGTGTGGTTAAAATATAAAATAGCCCAATCACTCTGGAAAATTGTTTGGCAGTTTCTCATAAACTTATATATGTATATACCATCTGACCTAGCAATTGTACTCTTGGGTACTATCACAGAAATCTGTGCACAAATGTTTATAGCTGCTTTATTTACAATAGCCTAAAATTGAAAACAATCCAAATGTCCTTCAAAAGATGAATGGTTGAATGGTTAAACAAAATGTGGTGTGTGTGTGTGTGTGTGTGTGTGAGATATATATATATATATATATATATATATATATATATATATATATATATATCTCACGCAGCAATAAGAAAGAAGTAGCTAGTGATACATGCAACCAATTGGATGAATATGAAGGGGTTCCTGTTAAGTGAAAAAGCCAATCTTACAAGGTAACTTATCATATAATTCCATAAATAGATAGATAGATATAACATTGTTGAAATAATATAAAGTTTAGACATGGAAAATAGGTTAGTGGTTGCCAGATTTTACCAGTTTTATACAAGTATATGTAAAACTGATGAAATCCAAATAAAGTCTGTAGAATGTACCAATATAAATTTTTTGGTGTTGATATTGTATGATAAGGTATACAACAGTCACCATTGAAAAACTGGGTAAGGGCTGGGGTTGTAGCTCAGTGGTAGAGTGCTTGCTTCACACACATGAAGCCCTGGGTTCTATCCTCAGCATCACGTAAAAATAATAAATAAACAAATAAAAAAAAGAAAGTCTTATTAAAAAGAAAAGAAAAGAAAACTTGGGTAAGAGGTACAAGGGACATTTATTTATAAACTACTTCCTGTGAACATAAAATTATTTCAAAATAAAAGCTGATAAGCGTTGTGCAGAATTATGTGTGGTATGGAATTGTTTTGTGAGAAAAGGGGAGGTAGGGAAAATCTCTGAGAAATTGTTTTTGATAAATATATGCACAAAATAACTCTAAATAGATATCAATAACAGTGTTAACCTGCATGCATGTGGTTTAAGAAGATCCATAAAAAATGAGAAATAGGTAAGGAAAAAAACATGTTTTGCATAGTTATGTTGATTTATTTCTTATTTTAAAAATCAAGTCATCGCTATTATTATTATTAGTAGTAGTAGTATTAAACTCATTATAATAGCCATGTATTATCAATTAAAAAACTAAAATAGCATACCCTTGTGTTTAGGATAAGTATTCAAATTTAAATAGTGCTACTTTATGAAAAAGTGCTTTATCCTTATTGTTTCTCTTATTTCCTATGGATTTAGTGACAATTGACCACTGGTCATCACTGATCTTAAAAATGACACTCAGAAAACACTACATTAGCTCACACCAATTTTACTCAGTTGCTAAAACAAAACTCTCACTTTTTGGTTTGCTGTCCTGTGATTTCAGAATATGCAAAGCATTGTTCTCTCAGACTTTAGTAAGAGAAAACAATAAAGGGATCCTTTAAATAACCTCCACAAATTAGAATACAATATGGCTTTAGTGTTTCTTGGGATATAGACATGTACTATTTGTACATTTCCCAGAAAAGAAAACAAAGAACAAGGAAAATGCAAATGCCAAAACTCAAAAGAATTTTTGAAAATAGTCAAGAGAAAATGAGAGGCCTTAATAAAAAAATGCACAGGCAGCACAAAATGAGTTTTACCACAATTTATTAATGTGCCCTATAAAAGTAAAGTGCCAGTCACCTCAGATAGGAAAGGAAATCAATAAATGCCAATGTGCATAGTGCTGTTAGGATAGAAATATCTGGGTTTTTAAATTTTCATTTTATTTATCTGCTATAGAAAAATGAAAGTTGGTGCCTTAGACCAATAAAATATTAAACATACTCAGAGACTATCCATATTCAAACCTGTAATGCTTGGATAACTTAAAAGGTATTTCTCAATGCATTTAACTTTATATATCTAAGTTCATTTTGATGTAAAATGTCTATGCACTGTCTTTTTTCATTACTTCTTTCAGCATGTTTACAAAGTGATCAGTTTAATCAAAATTTATAGGAGAAAGACAATTGTTTTAAGAAGCAATTGAAGAAAATTTAAGAGCTCTAAATTAATGATACAAAAATACACCTGAGAACACCCAGATATGTCAAAAAATTTAATAGATGATGCTTTAGTGCGGAAAGTCAAATGTGCCATTTCAATGGAAGCAACTAAATGAGAACCGAGTCCAGAGGATCCGCTGGAAGGGCACTATGAAGTGGAAAGACACTTGGGAGAGACCACTGTCACTACTAATATATTTTCCACATTTCTGAACATCCACCACAATTACTCAAACAAAGATAATAGCTGGCCTCTGCCCAGAACACTCCTTTAAATTGTTTGTTCCACTTTCTCACTTACCTTCAGTTCTCTTCCAAATGCCCCTTAAGGGAGGCCTTCCTTGAAGACAACACTTACTCCCAATATTTATGCTACATTTTCTTGCTTACTGTCTGATAGCCCTTCAGGGATTTTTAACTTCACAAGGATAAAGATTGGATGGTTTTATTCACTTCCATATTCCCAGTATCAGGGAATGAGTAGTGAATCAGTATGTTTCTTCTTTAAGCCTCTCTATGATTCAGTGAGTAAAAGGATGCTAAGAAAAGTGAATCCCCCAACATTAACAATCTGATCAGTGGAAACATTTATGATTCAAACCAATATATTTGAATTCCAAATTCTATGCTTTCTCCAGCATAGAAAAAAATTGTAATTGTAATTACATATAAGTATAATTACAATATCACAGAATTAGATGCCTTACCAAACTGTTATAAGAGCTAAGGAAATAGGTAACCTATTTGGCCAGGGAGGGTCAAACCTCTGGGAAGATAAGTGAGAATTCCCAGTACAGCAACAATAGAGGAAGTATTATGTATTTGGAATTGGGAAATAGTATCAGTTTTCACAAAACTAGGACAATTAATTTACCTGAGTAAGGGGTTCAAAAGGAGGTACATCTGAAGATAGGGCTGTGATGAACATAATAATTCAGCCCTCAAGCTGTTAAGAAGGCTCCATGATGTAACATCTATAAGACCACCGGCATAGGGCTTCATTAAGCAGCTAGTACTTGTTTTAGAAAAGAGGGTCTGAAATTTTTATATATCCATAATTCCAAAAGAAGAAAAAATGCCTCTAGGTACAAAAGGTAAATATTGTGTTTACCAAATAAAATTCTCTGAGTACCCTTGTATCATGCAGACTATACAAAGACATATTCAAAACCAGGGACTCTAGGCAGTATTACTTTCTGACATTCTCAGTGAGAAGCAATATTCATGACAGGGAGCTTCAGAAGTAATGAAGCGATCCAGTGTTTAATTAGAACCAGCCATGATATGAACTCCAGTTGCTTAGATAGCAGGTTGATTTTACAGAGAAGAGTTTGGTTTCTTCTTCCCTTACTCATGACCTTCGTCCTTAGGGAAATGATAAGATAATTTCATTCTCAAACACTCATTTGGGAGTGTCAGTGATAAATGATCAGAAATATTGCTGCTCTTGCCACACTGTACCTACTTTGCCTTCTCTCCTCTCAGCTCCAAGAAGCTAACTTGATATTGAAACAATAAACACTATCATAATAAACCTAATCTTCTGTCACAATCTTTCTACTTTTTTCCTTGTCTGTTGTTCCCCCTAAAAGATATTCAGTTTGGTACTTGAAGGGCAACTTCATAATTCTGCATAATTGAAAACCAGCACTAATTGATCCAATTGTGTGTAGCATCCAGAACAAGAAAATGGTAGTTTTTCCCTTTCTTTGTGTCTTACAATCACCTAATACGCAGCATTAATGCTGGCTTTGAATTACATAATAAACAAAAATTTTCCATAATTTAACACTATTCAGACTTAATGCTATAAGTTCACAAGAGCAAAAAGAATAGGAATGTATACTTATCCAGTGAATTCAATCAATGGAAACTTCACAACTAACTTAATTATTCAGGCACCAAAAATTGTTGTTGCTGTTCTTCTTCTTTTTGTTCTTGTATTAATACTTAAATTATTTGAAAAAAAATACTATCCTAATCTTGCGTGGAGGTTAGGCCTTTGTTGATGTAGATGTGTATAATAAGAATCCTTTCATATTCTAATTGAAACTTATCTTGCAAATGAGCAAAGAAAGACATTTACATAGTTATGTTTGTCACCTAAATCTGAGGGTATAGGGGCTTCACTGAGTAGAACATGAATCAGAAAAGAATCATCATTCAGACCTGAGAACTTATGCTGATAGGATTTTACTGCCTGCACCTCTGGACCCATGAACCCTCCACCTACATGACTGCACAGAGTCCCACCAGGCTCTCAGATTTTACCATAACTTCCATGGAGTGTCAGGCATTATGGGAAGCACAGAAGAGCCAAGATCCAGAATAATACCTACTTTTACAAAAGTACTCTTGACCCTGACCCCAGGTTTCAGCTCCTAACATCCCCACTGCCTTAGGCAGTCACACCCAGTGCATCCACCATAACCTTATTCCTTTAGAAAAGGCTTCCCTTATCCTCTGGCACAGAAGTACAGCAGGCATTTCTAGAAGAAGAAAAAAATAACATGATCCCATGAGAGACCAATGTATGGAAATTTGTATTTAGAACATTCAAAGGCATTAAAACTGCAACTGTGCAGAAAGCTTAGGAAGCAAGTCTGTCCTTTTGATTTTGTTTTGTGGTGCTGAGAGGGATTTGATTTTTAAGTGTCATGACCCTCAGTTGTGACCCTTGTTACTGAAAATCTAGAATGTATTAGTTCACCTTTCTCCTTGAGGAATTAATATCATTTAGTCTTTTTCAATGATTCAGCATCTTCTTGCACTTTAGAGCAGTTCGGTAGTTTCTCTTTTTAGGCAGCACACCTTTCTTTCACTTGTATGCTTTTAACTAAAAGACTTGGGAAACCATATGGTTAAAAATATTTTAGTGAACTGAGGAAGTAGCAGATCAATTTGCCTATCACAACCAAGGCCCTGGATTCACTCAAAAAGTTACCAAACATTATAATGCAAGGTAAAACATTCATTATTCACTCATTCACACAATCATTTACTGTGCACTTAGAGGGGTGTTGTAGGAAGCCCTGGAATGCATTTGCTAATAACACCAGAACCACTTAGAAAGGAAGAGCTTTCAGTATAAATTCTCCTGAGATCCTGAAAAATCAAATCCTAAGATACTGTTGAACTCTCTTGACAGCCCACTTGTGGGCTCTCAGTGCCACGGGCCCCATGTTATATGGTTGAAAGATTTTAAGGACAGCATACAAGAGAGCCAAACACCTCAGTCTGGAAGAATCCAAAATGGCTTCTCCAAAAAGAGGGCAATTGAACTGGGTTGTAAAAGATGAGGCGGGGGCATTAGCATCAACTACTTTTGTCATTAACCCTACTTTGTGTGATTCTCTCCACTAACAATGTTTCATAACTCTGAAACAAGGGACTTGTAAACAATCTAATAAAAAAGTTGTCCATTACACTTTAAACTGGTTAAAATGGAAAATGTTACATCGTATATATTTTACTACCCATTAAAGAACACACTTTTGTCCATTATAAACATGTCAATGGACATAGGCTCAAAACCAGATAATTCCATTGGGTCTAAAGTGTCCTGAAATCCACCAGGGAGTTTGTGGAGATTTGTGGACACTTCAGTAAGAACCCTAAAATAGAGCTAAAGTATTTCTTTCATTATATAGTGTACAAGGGAAATTTGTCCTGAAGTATATTTGGGCGCCTAGTTAGGAGAAAAGGTTTCTACAAACATTCAGAAAATAGAGATCAGGGATGGTATTAAATCCCTAAAATGCACAGGACTGCACCAGTAACAAAGAATTGTCTAAACAAAATGTCAATAGTGCCAAGGTTAAGATATCCTTGTCTACACAAATCAAGTTGCTCAAATACATTTTTATGAGGAAAGGTTGGCCACAGTCAAAACTGATTATACAGAGAAACAAACAAACAAACAAAAATCTGTAGAGCTAGATCCATTTTAATGCAAATACATAATGTCTTTCTCTTGGGGAAGAAGGAGACCAAAGTGGATTATTATCTTAATATATTTCAGTTTACAATTACAGTATATTTATTGTTGTCCTTTGAGGGGAAAAAAGATCTTACTGAAATAAGTAGGGAAATAAAAATATTAAATAATGCCATTTTCAAGGCCTCATTTTGTTTCTGCTTTTGATCTAAAGTAGGTCACAGGTATCATTTCATAAAGTCAGGGGTGTCTCCTTCCTTTGTGGAATGACAATAATCTGGCCAGTCCATCCGCCCTGTGGTGTTAGCCTGCAGCAGTTGCTATAGCAAATATCTGTGTTTTATGAAAACCACTGAGTAACTCAATTCGTCAAAAATGAACAGACTTGATTAAATGCAGACTAAGTGACCTTTAAAATTATTTCTTTGCCTCTGGACAATGTTTTGAGTTATCGTGGACAAATATCTACTCGGCATGCACATGTGGCACCTGGGACTGCTTCTATAGAGGCCAGAAAAGTGTCCTACCATGAGTCTGCAAGAGTAGTCCCCTTAGCTGTTGTGTACTTCACAGCCATCTGAACTTGGAGAATACATAGTGATCATTTAAGAGCACTGCAGGTGGATTATACTGCTGGGTCTATTTTTCAAGCTGAATATAATGTTGTATTGACCAACCCAGATTAGTTTTTCTCCCTCCAGACTTGAAAGCTCATAGATATTAAACACAGACACACACAAAACTTATTGCATATAATGCAAGCACACCATTGCCTTAATAAATTATCAAGGCCCTAAATTTTATATTTAAAACCTCTTAAATTTTATTCTTTCCCTAAGATTCTTGCACGTCTGCAATGGTGAACTCCACTTGTTTGGGTCTATCTACAAATATATTATAAATCAAAATTAGTACTTTCTTATTCCCTTATTTTCAAAACCCATATTATTTCAATGCTCTAGGACCAAATGATAGATAGCACAAAGAAATAAATTTGTATTAAAGTATAAGTGGCTGATGGTTAACATAATATGCTAAAACTTCAAGAAGTATTTCTAATTTAAAATAATTAAAAGGATTATTCTTTAATTATCAACATTAGACAGGAAACAGGGTAATTTTTCTCTTAAATTTCAGCATTTAAGCAATTTCCAATCAGGATCAATAAAACTGGTGTCAATTTCACAAAGTTCTACAGATCTCACTTTTGACAATAAAAACTAACATGAATATCTAGCAAACACTCTCAGGCATTAGCTCCTAAAGGAAAGGGGGTTAAAAGAGAAGAAAATGGAGGCTACTGTGCTGCTGCCTTGCTCCAAGAATAACATAGTCTTCTTTTCTGTCTTTCAAAATAAATCATATGGGCCCATTTTAGAGAAAGAAAAGCCAAGACTAACATAGATTTTAAAACTCATTTCAAATCACATGTTAATACTAGAGAAACCAGGATTTTAAAATGCTCTGCTGAGTCCAAATGCCATGGACAGACACCTGTTATATTTTGTCTGAACAGAAGGAAGTCAGCAAGCAATAAATATCTTCCATATTCTAAGCACTGCTTGGATTAGGAAATGCCACATAGTAACCAGTTCAATCCTCATAATAAATTTGTGAATAAGGCATGATTTTCCCCACCTTAACACATGAGGAAATAAATGCTCAGTGAGGCTAAGGTCACACACCTGGATTTGAACCAAGGTCAACCTGGGTCTGGATTCTAATTGCAAGTATTAAAATCTTCATGTCAAGGATTTTATATTGTTTCACTTAAATTAAAAACAGAGTAATAAGTTTTTTGAGCAGAACTCCTTCCAAAGACAAAGGAGATTTCACAATTCTGTATACGCATTATTGTAATGTTTGTTCCTTAATGAAAACATATCTTTCTTTTATATGTAATCTAAATTTTGTGAATTTAGATTCACAAGTTTTGTGAATACTGATAACTTTCAGTCCCTGGAATTCATTGGTTTTGTTGTTTGTATGGTATTTTAGGGGTTGGGAGCTGTGGAAGGCAAGGGAGAAGAAAGTAACTTAAAGCCTTGGCAAGAGCTGTGTTAATAAAACATACAAGTATAAGAAAGAGGGAGCGGGAAACAGCATTGATTCAGAAGTTTTCTCTACATAATGCAAAACAATCATACTATTTGAAAACATCTTGTTACTTTCCTGAATTTACTTTTCATTTGAAAACCCAACTTCATGTGAAAAAAGACATAGCATCCTAGGTAGCCAGTTTTTGAGATCTATATCTCTCAGTAACTTTCCATAAAAAAGAAACACCTCCTGATGCATTACTCATCACAGCAGAAGCACCTATATTTAATATTGCCATATCCAGCAGTTTACATGTTCATTTTCACACCTGTCTTCTCTAGAAGATATCACTGGGCATGGTATTTCCATAGATTGGCCAGGCTGTAGTCAGACAAAGAGGGGCAGAAATTTGGGGGCAGACCAATAGGAAACCTGTGTTCCTTAGATTCAACAGCATAGTTGTAAATATATCCCTAAAATTCTCTTCTACTTTAATGCCTCAGAATAGAATTTAGAACATTATCTTCAAAGAATAAGTGAAACAGACATAGTAATGAAGTTTCTACTCCTAGTCTAAATACAAATTACTCCACAAGAACTGTTGTCATAACTGGATGAAACTGGTGTAATACCTAATTTGTGATGATTATAATAATAAAAATAGAATAATAAAAACAATATCTACTTCACAATAATGCAATTGGGACTAACTTGGTAAGTGTGGTCATTAAATGGGTTTATGTTGCATGGAGTAAATACTCAATCAAGGTAATTCCCTCTCCAACCTCCACCTCTTTGAAAATGAAGCAGTTAAATTCCTAGCAATGCGTCTTCTCTGGAATCCAACCAGAAGTATCATAATTGTTCATAGAGAATATGGAAAACTTTGAACTTTGTTTGTAATGTAGAATAAAACCCCACCAGGACACTATTTACTTAACTTCAAACACTAAATAAAAAAAATATAAAAGATCCTTTCTGAAGCAGGATTCTTTGATTCTTATTCCCAACTTAGGTTTATGAAACTCAACAGTTGTTTCCAGTTTCATGGGTATATGGCTACATTCCAAGAATGTGACAAACATTACTCATAAATAAATTACTTCCACTGAAAATACACATGAAATATTTTGGAGATGAAAAATTAGGAGGGGCTCTCAGTGAAATAAAAATTCTCTTTATCACTGGTCTAAGGTCTGATGTCTCTAAAATAGTAAGACTAAAACAATGCATGAAAAGGCCACCTCTTTCATTTTTAAGTAGTTTCTTGTGTTTACAAAACATAAATATCTACACACAATACATAAATGTGTGTGTGTGTGTGTGTGTGTGTGTGTGTTATAAAAAACAATCCAAGTGAGCTCACCTAATGAAATAAATTACCAAGGCAGTTGAGCTTTTTGCCATATGTTGAATGGTAATTTCTTCATGTTACTTGTTTTCCATTTTTAATTATTATTTATAAATGATGATGTTTTTAGAAATGATGTAAAAACAAAGAGCTACATTTGAGGGTCATGCTTTGCTGATTTGTATTCAGAAGTAAGCTGATTGTTTTAGGGTAGACTGAGGATTTAAAGCATTTAAGGGGAAACACTTAGCAGCTGCTGAAGCTGAGATATGAACATCATGTAAACAAGCTGAGGAACACAACCTAGTGTACATTCAAAATCACAGTTCTCTCATGTGCAAGTCTGATATTGTTTCTGTTTTGGTCAAGATACACTTACATGCATGCGCACACACATATACGGAATGACCAATGTTCTATGATCGAGCAAGCTGTTTTCCTATTACCCTATCCCTGTGTGATCTATGGATAGGCATCATCAGCATCTCTTGAGGGTCTCATAGGAACAAGAATCTTGGGTCCCCCTACAGACCTAGTAAGAATCTGCATTTCAACCAGATCTACTGGTGAGTAATATTCCCTTAAATATTGAGAAGCACCACCTTGACCACTTGATTTTGCATTTTTTTCAAGGACCCCCTTCTCACCCATAGAGTCTGTGTGTGCTAAGATTATACTAATATATATAGCTAGACAGAGAGTCAGAGTGTCTTATCCTAGCCACACATTAAAGTTATCTGAAGTTTTAAAATTAAAGTATCAGATGCTCCTGCAGATAATATAGTTTAACCTGTCTGAGAAAGGATCTGACCAAAGGATTTTTAAGCTCTTTTGATAAATCAAACAGGCAATCAAGGTTACAAACAATGGAAGTTTTGTATTTAATTTCTACCTGTAAACATAGAAATTTATATTATCATATTGCAGAGGAACTTGATCAGAATTTCTAAACATGGATTTAGAGTCAGATCTTTCTGACTCTGACTTTCTCTCAGAGGCCATCGTGCCAACAGTGGGTTCTCAACATGCCACACTCTGTGGGAAAGCCAAGAGAAAACTCTCCAGTGAAGTTAGTGAAGGTGCTGAAGGGTAGCAGCAATATTACAGGGAAAAGATAGGAGACTGAAGGACCTTAAGGCCAGAAAAAAACTGAGATGGAAAAAATGAAGAACAAGGAAACTTCTTCTGCTCAAAAACACATCAGTTAGGTGCTGCAACCACTGAGATTATTCAATGAGCGAAGAGGGGATTGAGTGAGGAGGGGAGCTGCAGGCCCACAGACACTATCAAGAACCATATAAAGCAAACCATATAAAGCAGGACTGAGCACAGCTTTTCAACCAAGTACCCTACACTTTGTGGGCTGCTTTATCATTGCTTACCCATCACTTGACAAGGTCACCATATTGGTGAGCAAGAAATATTCTAAAATTTGTTGAAACCAATGAGGGTGACCAACCAGAGACTGATATGTGGAACATTCCCACAGAGTTGAGGAGGATGTGAGTCATGCCTTCCTGCATCATTAAAGCAAGACATGTAGATTTTTAAAAGCACTTATCACAAATGAATTCCTTCATCACCATCTGTTCACTTTTGGTACAGGAAATATTACAAAACTATTCTTGTTATATGGATTTCCAGTTAATAGTTTAAAAAAGGTGTCTCCTTTCTTTAAAGATGTATGTAAATCAGTCAAAAGAAATGGGTATTTTCCTTTACTTACTTTACTTACTTGGAATAGTGTTAAGTCATGCTCTTTGTCAGCTGGCCCAATTCCAGGGACTGGGTCTTTCTCAGGGGGTACTAAAAATTCTAGTATGATCCTAATATGTGGTGGTTGACTTTGAAATTTTGATTTAACTGCCAGATGTGTGAGACGGCACATAGAAAACTCCCTAGTGCAGTTAGTGAAGATGCTGAAGGGTAGCAGCAATATTAAAGAGGAAGGCAATAATATTTCCACATTCATTTCTCATTTTAAAAGATCCTTTTGTTTGTACAAAAACCATTTTGTGATATGTAAGATTGTACTCATATTTTGTATGCCTGTTTTTAAAATAAATACCCAAATTACACAGACTTGAAAATTTGCCTTCTAGGGTTAAAACTGACATGTAAGTATGTCCTTCTTCTGTGCAAAAAACAAAAACAAAAACAAAAAATATCTGTATATAAATGGCAAATGACAAATGTTCTGCCCTTTAACCATGGATATATCATCCTCAAACCTATGAAAATTTTGAAAAGAAAACAGTGATGAGAAAAATAATAGTGGTGAAAGATTTTAAGTAACTACTTCTCTTTATTTTGAAATAAATACTTTGTCTTTTAATCTCTGTTGTTGTCAATGTCACATTAATAGCCACAATGTTTTAAAATACTAAGAAAATTAAGTTTGCAGAACTGGAAAAAAATTAGTTTTGCGTTAGGGAATCCTCTGCCATGAATTTGTATCAGTGATAAACCTCCTTTTCCTAAACTTATGGAGCTTTGTTTTTACTGAGCCTGCAGATGTTAATATCACTTATACAATGTACAGGAAAAAGGATTTAGAGAGTGTGAATTGTGAGCTCCACATCAGCTAAACAACTCAGAGGCACTCTGCCCCCTGGTGGAATATCCCAGGGTGGGTTTTGAAGAAAGTTGTTTAAAGCTTCACTTCTCACACTCTTCCCTAACCTTTGTCTCTAAAACTCTAGGGAGGTGTCCAGGTTGAGGTTTTTGTCCCCCTACTTACATACTCATTGAATCAACAATTTCCTTTTACATAATTTTAAGATTCTTGGCTACCTAATCAGTTATTCACATCTAAAATAAAAACCATATTTGTCATTATTGGTTATCATGGCTTTATAAGGATTTTAAAAGTTGAAAATGAGGTGCTGAGAAAAGATGTGGATGTGGCCATTCACTTTGAATTTGTGGAAGATATCCATAAATCTCTAGACAAGGAAAAGGGGGAAGAGAATTTAAAAGTGAATAAGACGGTTCTATAGGAAATTAAATATTTGGTTATTTCTTCTTGGCCATTAGAGACACCGTAAACTATTTCTTGTGCTCCCTTTTGTCCTTTCGGCTGAATGTCCCCAGCCAAGTCAGATAATTACAAAAGGCTGCAAACCTCAGTCATTTCTAGTTTATCCAAGTTCTTTTCATTCAAGCTAGTTGGTGTTCCCCAGTCCACCTTCTTCCAAAGATCCCTGCATTCCTAGGCTATAGGTGTCTTGCATTCATAAAAGAGGCACTGAGAAATAATGACTAAGAGGAGGTACCATCTCTGAATTTAAAAAGAAAAATGTCAGGCATCTTGATAGGGACTTTGCATGTATAGGCTCTAAGCCTTTGCAACAACTTGAAAGTAGATGATATTTTGAAAAGAGAACCATCCAGTTTTAACCTACTTCATTCGTAACTAAAATCTTATTCCAAAAGCTATCCTTCTGTATACTTTACTGGTCTTCATATAAATCACCCTTGCCCCCAAGTCTACTTCTAACTCAGATCTTTTTTTCTTCATTTTGTATTTTAAGCATCATACAGTACCTTGGAATCTTACTACCTACCTAGAGATTACACATTCCTTCGAAAAATGTTGGTCTGGAAAACACTTGTGACAGAGGATATGACTTACCCTCTTTGCAGGACATGAGAACACATTTCTGTTTAATTCCTTTTAAATTCTTCCCTTGGACACTAAATCCCCAAGTCACCACGACACAGATCAGTCTGCCCATGGACTCAGTTATTATCAGTCATTCTCTCAAGAAGTTTCAAATTTCCAAATACAATCCCAGAATCCAATGGACTAACCACTATTCAATGATTTGTAGAACGCAAAAAGAACTTTTATTTCATTATTTTCCGAAATTTCACTTTTAGTTATACATTTGCTGAAACGTGGAATACCAAAGGCAATTTTCAGTCACAGCAACTCCATTGAATACACTTATTTGACTGAGTGAATTATAGTCCTCTCATGGTTTCCTGGTTAAAGAAGACAAAACTAAGATAATAGAGAGGAAAAGTGACAAATATTGTTCAGCAGGAAATTTGCTGAACTCAATAAACATTCATTCATGGGTGCAGTGTCCATTTTTTAAAAGGAAACTCTAAAATTCCTAGAAATACAAGACAATATTGGTATCTTTAGATGAGTATACATTCATATATCTGTGTGAAATTTTGTGCAATTAAACATTATGGAAATATGTTATTTGTTACCACAGACAATGAAAATATATTTTCATTTCTATGTAAGTTAAACATTTCCATCTCTCATTTTATGTTCTGCAAAAAAGCCACGTGTCTAGTTTATGAAATAAACTATGCTGTAGGCAATAGTAACTGAAAAAGAGCTTAACAGTCTTAACTGCATACCCCTGGGATGAATAATACACTTTGCATAATCATGTGCAATGCTGGATGATGATTCTAGATCTCATAACTACAAGAGTTTGCAAGCTTTTACTTGATACAGTATGCTCCAAACCCAGTCAATTCAGCCAAATAGTCAAGCAATAATTAAGGTGGGTAATTTACAAAATGGCAAACAACCCCTTTGACTAAATTGACCTTGTTTTGTTAATATGAGGACACAATCATTGCAGGTGCCCTATGAAGAAATCATTTGTAAGTAGCTATTTGTTTCAATTAATTCCCCCCCCCTAAGGCTCTTAGAAGTTGACTTAATTACCTCTTAGGCCCCAAGAAAACACAGCCACATAAACAGAAGACCAACATATTAATAACACACAAAAAAAAATACCATGCTCTGTGTACATTCCTCCATGGGAGAAATGTTACAAAAAGTGAACAAATTAACCTGGGGAATCCAGCAAAAGTATAGGATTATCCAATGCCTAAAATTTTTATCTTACTCCAGTGATAGGTATAACATTGATTAAAATTTCCTTTTTTACTTAGCTTACATGTGAACTTTTGAATACTACATTTTCCATAGTCATTACCCAAAGCAAATTTCTGTGCATTAGGAAAGCAGTGTACTTCAGCTCAACACATCCTATTGTCTGAGGATCTGGACTGGGGAGCTTCAAGCAGAGAGTGAATCCATTTTAAAGATAACTCACTTCTGCAGATAAATCATATCATCTGCAGTTATCCCTCTGAAGAAAGCCGTATGAATCTTTGGCTTATTAAATACTCTGTGTACACATGTTTTTTCCATGCAGTTGATCCTTTAGGAATACTTCTGCTTATTAAGATAATGTATTTTTAAAAATCTTTTAGTGTGTGATTTTACCCTGGAATGGGAAGTCCTCATAATGAATTTGAAATAACCAAGTCAAAACTTGGGGGGGAAAAGATACATCTAAAGTATTCGAAATATTATATTCTTTGAGATGTCAGGTCTGTGACAAATTTCTAAGGTTAAAAGGCTTGCCAGTTTCCTGGTTGGTAAATCTGAGGTTTGGTTCTATATATTGTAAAGAAAATAGGCTCAATTTCAGCCTCTCTAAGCTTTTCAAAATTTCTTGCATTTTATTTTCTAATAATCTTTGTTCCTACCCAAACTTTAATAGCAAGAAAAACAAAACAAGTTTCTTTCTCCTATCCCAATACATACAGATTTTAGGGCTCTTGCTGCATATTGAAGATTTCTGGAGAAGAAAACTAGTTCTCCTGGTTACTTTATATGCTCACACTCAAAGGAATCACAGATGGGAAGGAGAGTGCAAATGACTATCAGAAAAAATGTCTCATGCATTTTAAGATTTTTTTTTTACAAGTCAAAATATACATCCTCCATTGCCCCCCTCATTCCTTAACTGTATAAAAAACCATTCCTATTTCATTAGTCTTCTTTACATTTCACCTAATTGGATAAAGAAGAGAGATACTTTTCTTTTCAAGGAACAGTAAATATCTAATACTAATCGGTTTAACCGACTGCATTAATAAGACATATAGCAGCACTTTGGGCTGAATTGCCCATTATACCCTTCATTTATGGGGATTTGAGTGTGTAAAATGACAAGCACGTGGAAATCAGGAGGAAAAATAAAGTAATCTGCAGACTTTGGCACTAGCACACAAAATATTTTGAGTTGTGAAAGTTGTAGTTTGACAATCACTAAACAAGAATTTAAAAAATTAGAAATCTGCAGAAAACAATCATAGGTGTTGATTCTCAATATATCACTCCCATCTCCCACTCCCACCCACCCACCCTATATAGTTTCAATTATAATAAAAATAGAGATCTTAGCATCAGAATTTTGCTGTTAACTCTTCAAGGTTCTCTGCGCCATCCAAGACACATTTAGGGTTTGAAGCACCAAATCCACAAGTTTCTCCAACCAAGTTTAAATAAACAAAAACTGAAGACTGAAGAATGCCAAAGTAACTGTTCTTAAATTAAGCTGTAACACAATGTTCTCCCCAAAACACAGGGTATTAAGTGTCTAGTTCAAGTACTGCCAGGCTGTTTGTAGATCTGTCTCAGACAGGCTTCAGACAACAACTACAAGTACCACTGGCTTTAGAGGGCATCATCCGTGATACTAAGGCAGGGCAGGGATCACCTATCCATCATCAATTTTTAAGTTGCCAACCCCTTTGTGATTGGCTGCCGCAGTATCTGTGCTGAGCCCAAGGTTTGAGGGGAGGAGGTGAACCTTCTCCTCAGCAGGGAAGCTCTACATTAGTTTGAACAGTTCTCCTTTCAGAGCTCTCAGGGCTGTCCTGGCTTCTCAGGATCCATTGCCCTTGCCCAGAAGAGAGAGCCTTGTTCGGACCCAGTAACAGCGAAAGAAGATTCCACCTACCTGTGGAAAGACCCAACTTGGTCCCCAAAGGTCGCTTAAGCGACCCCACTGCAATTGGCAAGTCAACTTGCGCACTTAAAACGTATCAGTTTATGGAACGCTTGTTTGAAATCCTCATTGGACATGGTATAGATGATGGGATTGATGAGGGAATTTAGATAGCCTAGCCACGTGAAGAAATCAAAGATGGCCATGTGGAACCAGCAGGCATCCTTGCAGATAGGCATCACCAGGGAGATGATGAAGAAGGGCAGCCAGCACACAATAAATGCTCCCAAAATTATCCCCAGGGTCTTGGTGGCTTTGCGCTCTCTAGCGGCCATGAGTTTCTTCTTTTCCAGCAAGGCGTCGGAGACTCGCACTTTGACTTGGTTCACGTACACTGGAGACCCAGATTCGCTGGGCACATCGGGAGCCCGCGAATTAATGGAGGTGACAGAGGACGTGGACCCGGGGGAATCTGTGATCAGTTGGGCTCGGGTCAAGCGCTTGCCGGTCTTGTTGGGCGTCTGTTTCAAAATCCGCGAGCGGGCTTCCACATAGATGCGGCCGTAGAGGGCGATGAGGAGCAGGGTGGGTAAGTAGAAAGCACCCACCGTGGAGTAGACCGTGTAGAGGACGTGGTCGGTGTTCACTAAGCAGTCCAACACTTCTTCCTCGGCTTTGGCCTGACGCCAGAAGAAGGGCGGTAGAGAGATACAGATGGAGAAGACCCACACCAGAGTGATCATGACAGCCGCCCTTTTGGGAGTCCTTTTAGCTGAATACTCCACGGCATCCGTGATGGCCCAGTAGCGGTCCAGGGCGATGACACAGAGATGCATGATGGAAGCAGTGCAACAGGTGATGTCCGACGACAGCCAGAAGTCGCAGACCACCTGTCCCAGTGTCCAGCGGCCCGTAACCGTGTACATAGTGCTGATGGGCATCACCAGGATGGACACGAGCAGGTCGGTGACGGCCAGGGAAGCTATCAGATAGTTAGCCGGGGTGTGCAGCTTCCGGGTCCGATACACCGTGGCGATCACAAAGGCATTGGAAAGCGTGGTGGCCAAGGTGAAGAGCGCCAGCAGCACAACCAGCAGTACTTTCCAGGGTAGGGCAATGGAGTCCTGGTAAATGTAGCTCTCAGCGGCGCTGCAGTTGTGGGAGGGAGCAGCAGAGAGGTTGGCTTGGGGTACCCCGATCTGGGATCCCGCGGGCGGCGGCTGGGCGCACTGAACACTCGGTCCCTCCATGGCTCTTCTGGCCCTAGCTCTGCAGCGCAGCTCTTGGGCATGGAGCGGACGAGGAGGACAGCAGAAAATGGAAGGTTCATAGAGACCTCAGTCTGGTCTCGCCTTGAAGTCAGTTCCGTGGATTCCTCTGTAACTCCTCCGCCCAGGTTCCTAGCTGAAACTAGAGGTCACCCGTGCAGCAGGCAAGCAGGCGGGCGCGTCCTCTGCACTTCCAGTGCGCCTGGCGCTGCGTCTGCGTTTCTGACTGCTCCTCTCCACGCCCTGTCCTAGCCCTGGTACCTGAAGAACTGACCCACCCAGCCCAGCTCTGGTTTTGCTCTCTGGAGAAACAAAGTGGAGAAGGGAGAGGTATTGCTTGAAGATAGGGGCTGGGTCAAGTGGGATCTCTTACCCTATTGCTCAGGGCTCAGCATCTCCTAACCTGGGCGCTCCTGTATCTGCACACTCCGCCCGCAGGAGTTTTCTAGCAGTAGAGACCAAAGCTTGCAGGCCAGCCAAGAATCTTGGTCTTGCATTCCCGACCCCCGCCCCAAACTGGGGCACTTTGCTGCAAGCGGTTGCAGCCGCCAAGTTGGGTGGGGTGAAGTCTGGGAGCCGCGCTTCGCGGCGCCTTGCGCTGTAGCTGTCCTCCCTCTCTTTTCACGCGCAGACCAGTTGGGCGAGCTGCCCCGTGGAGAAGGGGCCGCAAGAAGGGGGATTCGGGGACTGGAGCTGTGGCTGCGGGCGTAGTGCCGCCGCTGCCACTACCACCTTGGTTCCACCAGCACCGCTGGGAGCCATGCCGCTAGGCGCACGGGTCTGGGGTACTTGGAGCCGCACACTGGGAAGGAGTAGGTGTCTGAGAGAGCTGGAAGGACCCGGCAAGCGCCAGCCAGGGAGAAGCCTGTGAGTGGCAGAGCAGATGGGCTCCTTTTATAGAGTCCGGGTCCAGTCCGCCAGAGCCGTGCAACTCGTGCGGCTGGGCGAGTGCGGACGCCTGCTCCACATCACCTTCGCTTTTTCTCTCTCCCTCCCTCTTTTCCTCCCGCCCCGTTCCCTTCCCGGCCAAACAAGCTCCCGCCGGGTCCTACTGCCCTCTCTCCCCTCTTCCCATCCCCTGTCCCCTCTCCTGACTCTGATACCCGAAGTCGCAGTTCTGGCCGAGAATTGGGGATAAGGACGTCCTCTTCTCTGTGCGGGCTTTGGAGCTTGTGCGATCTCCGACACTGAACCCTACACCTTCAGATGCTGTTACAGGCTTTGTCCCAGTGTCCCAGTCTAGGTCTCCTCCTAAGCCCCCTTCCCTTCATTCTTGGAGGACAGTGCTTGATGGAGCAAGCCTGAGTCTCTGACCTCTCTACTCTGGAATCTTATCCACTGAGTGCCACACCCAGATTAGAAGGAGGCGCCAATAATATCCCCCTTAGAAGGAAAACAGTCTTTTTATACTTAGGGTTTCACGTTATCCTTAACTCTTGGTACACTAAAAACTAATTTTTCATAGCTAGGTTTAGAAATTCGTGCTTGTCGTTCAATTCCTCTCCTTTAACTTCGTGAGTCAACAGCGGGGGCTAGAAGCTGTCTACAAAAATGTAGAAGTATCACAAACAGAAGCCTACTGCATGTGAAATTAAACCTTCCGCTCCAACGGAATGCTCCAAGCCTCTCAGCAGTTCAATACTCAGGAAACCAGTTCCCCTTGAGCATGTACCTTCCCACAGCACTCCTATAAAGGAGGTCATCAGAATTCAAGAAAAAAAAAATGGCTCTGGAGCCATCGCCATCAGCATTATCAGTATACCTTCTCTGCCCTCAGAAAATACATCAAGACCTTAGCCATAGGCAGCAGCAAGCAAAAGCAGTACTTAGATCCCATTTACCCCAAGCTAATTCCCTCTCAGTTTCTCCTCCAATCTCAGCAAAACAAATGTAATGTGGATGTACATCAGAAAGTTTAAAAGAAATCACCAGAAAAGACAATGTTTCTTCAGTCCTAAGAAATAAGTGATCCCCACTAGAAATTCCTAGACCCCTTAAATGTTTGGCATGTCCAATATGTCTAATAAAAACCATACTGTAATTGAATTTATCAGGTTAAATGCAAGCATATTTTAAAGAGAGCCATTCAGTCTCTGAGTCAAATATTATGTGATTAATCCATCCAGTTTTTGAGGAAGAAAATTGAGATCCTTTGCAAAAAGGACATTTTCTTTTTGCCCCCCCTTCCCCCCCCCACTTGGAAATAGAGTCTCACAATGTCATCCAGGCTGGTCTAGAAGGACTGAGCTCAAGAGTTCCTCCTGCCTCAGCTTCTGAAGTAGTTGGGACTACAGATATGCACTGCTGTGCTGGCTAAGAAGAGCTTTTTCTCCAAGGTGACACAGCCTAAACCCAAGTTTCCTTAATTCTTGGCTCTCTAAGCTACACAGGTACAAAAACCATAAAACACCTATTCTATGAAGGAGATCATTCTAGGCACTAGGAGTATGGATGCCAATAGGGTAGAGGCAGACCCAGGTTTCCAGGGGCCTGTTTCTAGGAGAGGCTGACCATGAATACATGAACAAGTAAATAATTTATATAATTTCAAATAGAATCAAGCATTATGAAGAAAATAAAACACCCAGGTATTGAGAGTGTACTCCTTTAAAGTGGAAGCTCTCGGCAGGGGTTGGGCTGCAGTTCCTGTTCTTGTCCCTTGCCCGCAATTCTCCAGCATCTTAAGCTTCCTTTACATCAATTTTCAGGGGTCCTCCCCATCCTCACGTTCCATCCAAGCACGGCAGGAGCCTTATTTAATTATTTTGCAAACTGCCAGGCTCTCTTAGCGACCTGGGAAGGAAGCAAAACAAGCGCACTGAAACCACTAGGTGGGGGCGTTGGCCAGGATCGAGCGAAAGTGTGTGTGGTTGCGGGCGGGTGTGTGCTAGGAAACTATTTTCCTTCTGTCTTAAGGGAACTAGGAAAGACTCGAAAAAACCGTTGGAGGGATGGGAAGCGAGTTGCGGGGAGTGTAGAGAGGAATGCTACCAGCTGCGGGCAGCTTTTCCTCTTTTATTTCTGCTTCAAGAGCTTGGGAAGGAGAAAACCACTTGTTCTCCTTAGGATTTGCCTTTAGCGATATAACGACCTGTGGCATTCTCCATCTGCTTCTGAATCCCAAACCCTGAGCAGAATATGTTACTTCTGGAGGAAGTTTGATTTTAGCCTCTTCTGTTAAGAGTTGTACTAACAGTGTCTCCGGGAAGAAGGAATTTTGGCAGCGTTCACTGGAGAAATACATTTCATTAACCTGGCTTCTGAATTTCACTCATTCCTTTAGCGCTTATAAACGTAAAATGTAGGTGTTTGCACATCAGCGTGCTTGCGTGAAACAGAGGACCCTTAAAGGCGTTCATGCCTGCATTGTTTCTGCGGCGGACCCGCCCCTGACCACTGTCCTTGAGCCTGATTCTCGTGCGCCCGCTCCGCAGGACTCCGCAGCACCAATGGGAATCTCTCTTCAAGTTTGCAGTAAATTCAGTGGACACAGTCTCAGTAAGAGGGGCAAGGAGGGAAGGAGGCTGAAAAGATCAGCAAATTTAGCTGGGTAGGGCTGAGGATGCAGCTCAGTGAGGTAGAGTATTAGCCTAGCATATATGAGGCCCTGAGTTCAATTCCCAGTGACAAAAGAAGAGAGGCCAGGTTGGCCTGCGGGGTGGGGCGGGGTGGGGCGGGGCGGGGAGGGAGGGGGGACAATTGAGAATTAAAGTGCCCAACCGTGAATTGCAAGCGGGTGGACTTTCAGCAGAAGCTGAGTAAGTGTGGGATAATTGTTGAACTGCAGTGTCAGACAGGAAACCAGATTCCATAGAGACCTAATTGGGGAGGGACTGGGAAAGAATGGTTCCCCTAGGAGTCCTTCCCTATACCAAAGAATGCTATGCCTTGGTCGCCTCCGTGGCTGCTGGGAAATTCCAGGCACCAAATAGGAAGTATAAAGCCCCTAACTAGACCTAGGACCTTACTAAGAGAAACCTCCCTTTTCTCCTCCACCTTCACAAAACCACCAGTCACACCCAACAGAACTCAACTGCTGCAGCTCAACTCGACTAAGGATGACAAATGCAACCCTTTGCCCTTCATCCCCTTGAATATTCACTTGTAAAATCTACATGCATTCCTTGAACAGAATGGGGGCTTCTGGAAAGCTACATTTTATTAAGTCTTGCTTCATAAATCTATGGTGTTATTATTGGGGTGTGTGTGTGTGTTTTAACTCCAACCCAGGGAAATGAGCAGCAGGAGACCAGTAGCTCTAAACATAAGTTTCATATGTGGTGACAGCCCGGTTCTAGTTTCCTTTTATATTTCCTCCAATGACTGTGTTTAAAAGTTTATTGGTAGCAAGAAAGTACAGGTCTACCCAGTGCCTTGGGTCTTACCATCCTTTGTGTCTTCCTTGCTGAAACTAAGAATGTTCAGACAAATGACCATATTTGTACATATACATACACAAGCAATTTTGGAAGACAATTCTGAGGGTTTCCAGAATCCTTTTCCATATTCATTAACTTTCATATCCATTAGGCCTTTGAGCTGGTATTTGTGTCATGGTGCTTACATGCTGTCAGCTTTATTAATAATGTTTAAGCTTTAACACACACACACACATATATCTTAAAACTCATTTTTTGTACTATTAATTGAACCCAGGGGTGCTTAACTTATGAGCCACATACCCAGCCTTTCTTATTTTTATTTTGAGACAGGATCTCACTAAGTTAGCTAAGGCCTGCTAAGTTGCTGAGCTAGCTTTGAACTTGCACTCCTGCCCAGCTTAAGACTGTTTTAATGCCTGTCTCTATAGTAATAGATAACTATTATTATAAACAGACTTTAAACAGAGATCTGCAACATACAGATTATTGCTGGTTCAAAGCTAACTCAACTTTAACTACTTAGCTCACAAAAGATGTATAAATCACACACATCCTGGATGAATACATAGGTCTTAGAAATTTTCTAATTCAAAACTACTGCTAAGTAATATAAGTACTAGTTGTATGAAAGATGGAGTGGGTTTTATCAAATTTTTGCTTTATTATTTTTTCTCTATTTCATATATTTCTGCTCCTACTCTTATTTTTCCTTCCTAGTACATCATTTGAAAATAATTTGACCGTTGTTTTAGCTTCTTTCTGATACAAGTACCTTAAATTACAAATGTTCATCTGAGTACTGTTTCAACTCAGAGATTCTGATATTTTAAGATTTTATTATTCGGGGCTGGGGATGTGGCTCAAGCAGTAGCGCGCTCGCCTGGCGTGCGTGCGGCCCGGGTTTGATCCTCAGCACCACATACAAACAAAGATGTTGTGTCAGCCAAGAACTAAAAAATAAATATTAAAATTTTTTAAAAAAGATTTTATTATCCCTTGGTTCAAAGGACTTTTTATTTACTTTTCTTGTGCTTTCTTCCATGACCTCTGACATATTTCAAAGTGTGCCATTTAATTTTGAAATAGTTGACAATGTGGGCATAGGGTTCTATATATCTTAAGGTGATTGATTTCTAACGTAATACATCATACAGGAAACAGTCTGCATACTTTCAAATTTTAAAAAAGGTAACAGAAATACTTTTTATGTTGATTGATTGTATTGGTTACATACATGTTAAAACTGACCAAATTGCATACTTCCAATATGTATATTTTATCTCAATAAAGCTATGGAAAGAAAAAGAAAGATGGAGTGGTGAATTTTTCTTCTTGGACAAAGAGTGGAATACTGAGAAATCTGCATGGAAAAACTATGCCATTGAATCCATGGAACTTATTTTTAAAAAAAGAAAAAAAAAAAACCTTGCTGCTTTAAGTTGACAGTGTCATTAAGCAGTTTTGTTCATGAAGTTTCTGGTGGTAAAAAACCAAATCAAAGAATTTGATGATAAAGTTGTCCACCAACCTAAGAAAAAATGAAAATAGAAATGCTTTTTTTTCTACATTGAAAATAAGAATTTTGTCTTTAGTTTCAAACCAGAAAAAAATTGCATCACTCTGTACAGTTAGTTCTGGTCTTGCAAAGAAAACAAGCCAAGCTGTTTTTTTTTTAATTGCTTCTGTACCTGTAATTCATGAATAATAATCATTATCCTTTATTGAGCACTATGTACTAAGCCATATGCTACGTGTTCCATACACATCCCTCACTTAATTCTTATAACACTGAGAGTTGTCATTATCATCCTCATTTTCTGGATGAGGAAATTGAGGCTTAGAAAATTTAAGTAACTTTGCCAATGTCAGACAGCTGGTAAGTGATAGAACCAATTTCCAAATTCAAGTCTCTTTAATTTCATGTTACAGTCCTTTACCAATATTCTACACTGAATCAGTCATGCAGCTCATCATTGGCAGCCATTTTAACCTACCTGCCTGTTACTGTTTCTTCCTGCCTGTCAGATGACATCACTGCTTACAACTATTGAAGTCTCCAGAATATTCTATAAAAGTTTCAAAATTTGGAAGGAGGGGAGGAAGAAGAGTGATGGTGATTGTCATAAAAATCAGGCAGAAAGCTATGCACCATGAAATGGAAACTAAATCTTACCCAAGAATATTTTTTCCTTAATTACTTTCAGGGTGTGTTTTAATTTTTTCTGTCTCATCTTCCTTTTTTTTCTTCCCATTTCCATCTTCCCTTATCTCTGTCTCCTTGTCTTTCACATTTCACCCACCACTGCCAAGAACACATATATGTACAAATATATGAATTCATTAATGACTTTATTTTTTTAATTGTGGGGGTAGGAAGATGTGTTAAACATCGTAAAATTCTATATTTTCCACATTTCCATCTTAGCTTGAATGTCAATTAGAAAAATAACCTAGAAATCTTAAATTTCTTGTCTTTTTTCCCCTAGTATGTTGAATTTAATTGATTATTTCCCTCTAAGTATCAGCCAACTGACCAAAGCAAAAAAAGGCCTATTCCTATGCATAAAATAATTCAAATAAAGTTATTTAAAAGGTATCTTATCAACTAGAAAACAATACTTCAGCAAGTTCATCTAGTAAGAATAATATAAAAACCAAAAATGTAGACAAAAATAAATCTAAATGTTAGTATACTAGAACTCATATTTTGTGCATAAGAGTTCCTCCTAGCCTCATCCAGATCTTAATTCTACTTACTTTACATAAGTTGCAATGTATTTGGTTGTGTGTTTCCCAAGAACCTGAAGTTTAGAAAGCATCATATTAGAAATAATGAGAAACCACATCAGATAAGCATAAAGAAGGTAGCAACATGCCATATTTGTCAACATTATTGTAAAACAAGGAAGGAAATAAAAGGTAAACTTTAAAAAGTCTAAAAGAATAACAATAAAACAACATTATTATGTGTGTAAATACACTGAATAACATAACTAACTTTTTTGTTGCTAGAGACGGAAAAATAATTTAATCATACCTAAAAATAAAAGAAGGAATCTATTTCAAGGAGAGTGGGGCATTGCAAAATCCAAAAGGAATTGAATCAGCAGCCTGCCTCTGAGCCTTAAGGAAAGCCAGCACTCTGTATCATCCCCAGGACTCTCCTCTTTCTCTGTTGGTTGCAGTCTGAATGGGGACATCTTTCATCCATTTCACTGTAGACAGGCTTTTCCTACACTGTTGAAAGCACAACAATTAGCACCTTTAGAGTTTACATTGTACAGTTTCAATCATATTTCAGAAGCAAATCTGAATCAGTTCCAAGTTTGGAAAACTGAAGAAATGAGTTTTGCTTTGGAGTAAAATGAAGGAACCCCAGAAAGATCAACATTGCCAAAAGCAACAACGGAAAAATCATATTTAAAAAATTTTGAAAACTTGTGGAAGCAAGAAGAATTAGACAACCTAAAATTCCAGGAAAGGAGAAAATCATTTTCTATATGATCTAATGATTGTTTTATTCCTTTAAGGCATTTTCTGATTCTGGGCACAGGTGTGAACCAGACTTGGCACAGGGTGCGAGATTCTACCTTGGGAAAGTGAAAAAAGCAGAACTTTTCCTGATTGCTGGAGCCAGTGTGACACCTGGGTATCTGCTACATACTGCAGCAAAACTGGAGACCAGAGTAAGGATAAGAAAATTCTAACATGCAAATTAAATCTTCCATAGTCTTGGAATGCTTAGAAGGAAAAAGTCCCTGTGGAGATCAGGGACCTACATTAAATATATCACTATTCTTCCCTTCCAACAATTTGTGAGATTTTAAAGCTCAGTGGGGCAGTAAGCAAGAATAAGGCCCTGAAAGGAGAAAAAAAAAATCCATCTGCAGTGTTTCAGGGCTGAGGAGACAGAAACCTTTTAGGTTCTCAACCAAAAGAAGGCCCCCAAAACAGAATGCTTCATAGATAGGACTGAGCATAATTACAAATCAGCCTTGACTCAGCTCAGTATATAACTAGTTGATACAATCAGCTTTTCATGCATTCTGCCTATTATAGGAAGGAGGAACACTGTTTGGAGAAGATACCATTACTTGATACCTGTAAGCTCCTTTTATATACAATATCTGCTTGTAATAAAAAGCATTGTATATGCATATTATCAATAAGAATATTACTAATAGTAAAAATTCTAGAAAATGAAAGTAAATCCATATATAATAAAGATATTATAGTTAGCAGGAAAGGAATTTAAAACAACTGTTATTAATATGCTAAAGAAAAAATAAATCACCTGAAAAAGAAAGCAGATTTCAACCATAAGCAGGAATCTTTAAAAACAAAGTCAAATGGACACTCAAGAAATACACATGCAGCATTTGATAATAAGTACTCACTGGATGGAGAATTAGCTCACTGGACACAGCAGAAGACAGGGTTAGTGACTTCAGAAGAGTCAAAGAAAATGTCTACACTGAAGCAAAAAGAAGAAAGTGAAAAGAAAAGGATAGAGTATAAGACTAAGTTAAAAAAATCTAAATTCATGTACAGAGGAAAAGCATGAGAGAATGGGAAAGAAAATGTTTGAAGAGATGATTTCCAAGAATTTCCAGAAATAGTGAGTACATCAAAAAACATGGCATGGAAAAAAACTCACAGAACTCCAGCCAGAATAAATAATAAGAAAGCCTCATAATAATCAAATGGGTAACAAATCAATGACAAAGTAACAAATTAATAAAATTCTCAGAAAGAAACACTTATTACTTTCAAAGGAGCACTAATAAGGCTGAGTTGACTTAAATAGAAACTATAAAAGTCAGAAGATAACATAGTAACATGTTATAGATAAGTTAAAATTAGAAATATATCAACATAGAATTCTATGCCTAAGAGTTAATGTCCTCCACAAATGAAAATGAAATAAATGCAGATGTTTTCAGCTAAAGAAAAGGCAAGAGAGCTGCGGACAGGAGAACAGGGCTCCAAGAAATAATGAAGGGAGTGGTTTAGGCAAATCAAAGTGATGCCAAGTGGAAATACACCCTGGAAGAAGGAAAGAAGAGCATGGGAAAGTAAAACCACATGAGGAAATAGAACAAATAATTTTCCAGGGTTCTAACACACTTGGAGAGGTGAAATGCATGGATGCAACAATGCAAAGGGCTTCTATCAGAAAAAAAAAAAGAGAGAGAGAGAGAGAAATAAACAGAGTGAACTATGGAAAAATTCTTGTATCATTTAAGAAGAGGTAGAGATATTTAAGTTCAACAGAAAGACATAAGAATCTTAATATCATAGCTTCAAATTATTTAAAACAATTTGATAGGCTAAAAGGAGTACTAGACTAGGTTACAATTAATTGGCTTTAAAGTTGTAAAACACACATTTCTTATTAGCTGATGAGATAGATGATAAAATAAACAGAAAAATATCAATGAAGGTATGAAATACTTGATTTCAATCAAATGACATAGAAAAGATTCTATTTTAACAACTGCAAAATAGACATTCTTTTCAAGGACACATAGAGCACTTACAAGCAGAATATATGCCAGAGGGGAAACAAGTCTCAAATTACTAAAACAGATCCTTCACCAAAGAACAATAGGTGACACATAAGCATATTAAACAATGTCAATGTCACTATCAGGTAAATGCAAATTAAATCACATGAGACACACTCTACATCAATTAGAATGCCTAAAAATATATTGGTAATTCCAAGTGCTGACAAACATGCAGAGCTACGGGAACTCTTAGTTGGAATGCAAAAAGGTGCAGCCACTTTAGAAGAGATTAATGGGATTATTTATAAAATAAAATGTACATCTGTGATCCAGCAATTCTATTTCAAGTTGTCTAGCCAATAAAAATGAAATTTATGTTCATACCAAAAACTTTATATAAATATTTATAGTAGTTCTATTCATAATTGTCAAAATTTAAAACATCATAGATGGCTCTCAATGAATGAATAAAAACTGCATCCATACAACACAATACAATTCATCAGGAAAAAAGAATGACTATTGATTCACACAACATCAAGGATAAAACTTAAGTGCATTTAAGTGAGAGAAAGCAGATTCAAATTTATACAATTCTATTTATGTGACGCTCAGGAATGGTGAGACTATGGACAGGGAGACAGTTGCCGGTTTGTCAGTGGTTGGGATAGGGAGGATATATATATACTGGCCCCATCAGTGGATAGATCTAAAAAGTATATGTATACATATCTAGAGCTACAAATATATATAAAATCAGCTTATAAAAGACAAGACAGAGTCAGACTGTAACAAATCAATCTAACTCCATTACAGATGAATTAGATAACCACACAGAAGATGAGGGAGAAAGATGTTGACCTACATAACTTTACAAAACAATGCCTTGACTTAATACTGCTAGACTAAGGACAACAGAGAACCATATACAGACAAAAACTTCAGTTGATAAATTTGTTTCTCCTGGGGGAATTCATTAGGAATTCTAAAACTACTTTATTCATATTCTAAGAGTGACCAAATAAGTAAAAATATGACAGATAATGAGAGTTAAATTTCCCATTAGAGAAAGAAGTTTTTTTTTTTTTGTTTTTTTTTTTCTTTTTTAAAGAAGGGTAGAATGTACTCTGTGGTGTTTGATGGGAGTCCTAGTTATCAATAAGGATTTGTGGTTTTTAAAAGTATATATAGATAGACTAGATAGATAAATAGATATAGAAATAAATGAAGATCTAGATGTGAATATGTGAATACATAAACATTTTAGATCTAACAACTGAGAGGACCAAAAGGCACTGATAGATACTGCAATACCCATCAATATAGGTTGGCCCCCAGATTTTAATTTCTGAATTACATGCTTCAATAAAAAGAACCAAAGCTTTTGGAGAACCAGTTGATTATAGTGCTAGGGTAAAGAAATGCAAGATGAATCTGAATCATCCATATGCCAAAAAAAAAAAAAAAAAAGAAGAAAGAAAGTGCTAAAAAAAACAAAAAGAGAAAGAGTTTGAGACAAAGAGACTGGGAATAGGTGGGGAGGAAGAGGAAAGAGAAAGGAAAGGCAGGCAGGGCAAAAGAAGCAAGCATGAAGCATATCAAAAGCATAAAGTTAGGCTGGGGATATAGCTCAGTTGGTAAAGTGCTTGCCTAACATGCATTAAAGCCCTGGGTTCATTCTGCAGCATCACCACCAAAAAAGCACAAAAGTATCCATCTAAATGGCCACAGTTGGAATGAATTCAGCAACAAAATAAACAATGACATTTTTTGGTTAGATTATAATGGAAATAATTTAGTAATATCCATGAGTCCATGCTACTACAAACAAGCTAATGGATAAATAAAAATAGAGTAAAAATAAGTCTTCCTTAGGGAGAAAAATAACAATAAAATAACAGGAATGATAACAATAGAATATTACCACTAGAATACCACAGGAATCATTTCTCAAGGTAAGGTACAGATATGAGTGCTAAACTTAGAAGAGGAAAATGTAATCAGAAACAGTATAGTTGCATAGTATCAAAGTGGATCCCTCAAAATACTCATGAGTTACAAAGCAGTACACAGTAAACTTAGTGGAGAGGCCCAGCAGACATCCCCTTAGTAAAGTGATTAATTTGCCTGAGGAATGCTAAGTCATGTGCTGTCTGTCAAGCCCTCCCTTCTCCATATTAAGGAGAATATGGAGAATACTTCTCCTCTGCAGCATTCCTCTCACACAACCCACAACCACTGTGTAAACATCACATCAACCCCTGGAGGACTTCTGCAAAATACCTACCCAAAGTTCTGCAAAATGCTGGGGTCAGGAATGGTAAGGAGAGACTGAACAACTGGCATAAAGTATAGAAGATCAAGGAGATGTGCTCCATTAGGACAATGTGAGATGTTGGACTGAATTTTGGAATAGGGGAAACAATATTCTCATGAAAGATAGTGATGCACAATGTCAATTTCTCAGTTGTGATAACATTCCATGGATGTTATGGATCTCAACTGTGATAACTAACATCCAGAGATGTTAAAATAAGGGGAAATCATGTGAGGATAAGTATAATTTGTATTATTTTTGTAGCTCTTCGGTAATTCTGAGATTTCTTTTAAAATTTAAGTCTTTACTGTGGGAAGGCTAAAGGATTTGGGATGATAGGGTACCTGGTACCTGGGTTAAATCATTTATGTAGTTGTGATTTTTTTTTATCCCTGTGAACAAATTATTTGGAAACAAATTTAGTATTTAAAAATAAACATAAATAAAAGGAGGGTATCTTAAGAAATTTATTGCCTATCTACACTCGAAAATGCAACTAATGACTCTTGCACCAGGTTGTTCTTGTGGAATATGATTTAATAATGCATACTATTAGAATGTGCATTCTATATGCCATGACAAAAAAAAAAAGCTAAAATAAAAGTATTTATGTAGCATCGATGGCAGGAAATATTCAAACCTTGAGACCTTGTATTATAAAATCAAAGTGAAATTTTCATTGCTATTGTTTGTAAAAAAAAAAAAAAACAGAAGTACATCACCAGCTATGCCAACTATAATTTAGAGATAATATGAATGCCTTGCCTTAATTAGATTCCTTGTAAATGTTCAATGAATGAGTCGGTGTTATCTTTCTCTACCTCTTATATACAGAACTCATAGATCTTGTTCCATGGGAAAAAAAGAGAGACTGAGAACAGTTTATGGCAACCTTTTCCCAGAACAAAATATACTTTGAGCCCATTAGCTCATGAGCAAGAAAGTATTGGTTGGCAGGACATGATGACCATGTAAAACTTCCCATGTTTCTTTTTTAAAATCACATTCTTGCATGGTGCATGCCTGTAATGCCAAAGACTCACAAGGCTACGCTAGGAAGATTGAAATTTGAGGCCATTCTGAATAACTTAGTGACATCCTACCTCAAAACAAAAAATAAATAGATAAATAAATAAAAAGGGCTGAAGATATTACTCAGTGATAAAACACTCCTGGGTTCAATACCCAGTGCAGCAAAATAAATAAATTTTATTTCCTTATTCAATTGAGAATCCAATTGTTAGTACTGTGTTTTGGTCTGCAGACTTGCAATTATTTAATTCTACAGACTATTTAAATGATCCTTTTATTTGTTTGTGCCATTACATGCTAGTTAGCACTCTGTTGTGTAACATGGTTCTGATTTTTAGGTTGAACTATATTTTCTAATGAGATTTTGCAATTGACAGAATTATTAAAGTGATTATGTGATTGGTGTCTCACCTGTGAGGGCAGCTGTTCTATGGCCCTGCCATCCAACAGGAAGTTGTTCTGTTCTTTATATATTGGTGTTTACTGTAAACATCTTAATTTGCATGAGTTTAAAATCATTTTGCCTCTAATCTACAAAAGTAAATAATAAATAAAACAAGGACAAATTTTTTCTATTTTATGTAATTACTCCATGTGCTTCGGAGAAACATAATATTTTTAAGTAAGACTAAGTTCCATTTGCTTTAATGCCAGGATACTTTAGAGCCATGGCATACTGAGATGTTCTCCATGGATTTTCAAATGCCCAAATCTAACTCTGCTCCCCTTCTCACGTTTGAGTAAAAAGCTGAGTTCTATCAGCTCTTTGTAAAACTTTCCGAGCCTTCCTCTCATGGATTTACACAGGCTGATTGCTGACACATGGGTTATAAAAATATCTAAATGCTTCTTCCTTATCAGCACTTCTTATATAGTAAAGACTATTTGGTTGGATAATTCTCTCTGACATGTTTTCTGTCTTTTTTTTTTTTTCTTTCTGTAATCATGAATGAACAGTTCTAAAATGGAGTGATGATTTCTCTTAGTAGAACATTTTACGTTTCTAATTTGTGGTCTATATTCGGCTTCCTACCATGTATTAGATTATATTTTCATCATATCTTGATCAAGTTTGGATCTTGAATGTTCCCCCAAGGCCCATATATTACAGAACTGGTCCCCAGGGGAGTGCTTTGGGAAGCAGTAGAAACTTGAAGATGTGGTACCTTGTGGGAAGTGCTCAGGTCATTGAGGACTTACCTTCAATGGAGAATGTGAGACTTCAGTTTCTTCCTCTTTCTCTCTTTTTGCTTCCTGGTCATAAGGTGAGCAGTTTGATCTGCCACACACTCTCTGACACCCCCATCAGAAGCCCAAAGCAATGGATGGACCTTCTCATGGACTATAATCTCTAGAATTATGAGATGAAATAAATATTTATTTATTTATTAAATAAAACACTCAATTATCTCAGGAATTTTGTTATTGTAACAGAAAGTTGACTGACACACTCTTTATGTCCTAATGGTGAAGCTCTTTTTGTTTTTCTGAATGTGTTTCGTAGTATTTTTGTACTGTTTTTGTACTTACATTTGTGAATGAATGTTTGTGTCAAAGTCTTTGTTTTACTCATAAAGATTTATAGATTAAGAATTCCTGAAGTGATAGTTATTAAGCTTATAGTAAGACCAAGTCGTAACTTGAAATGATAGTTTTTAAGTTAATTAAGAGCAAAAGCTACCCTTGTTTGATTTACAGCAGAATATCTAGTAACACACTTTTATTTTAAATATTTGGGGTGGAAAAATGTGTTACTATTTTTTATATAATTGATGGGTTCTATCAGCTCAATGGGGCTCTAGAAGGCCTGATCTCACATAGCCACCTGAGAGCTGGGGGACCATTAACATGTGGCAGATTCCTTCTCTACACAGCTGTAACCATTTTAGAATACAATCTAGGGAATCGCTGGGTTTATATCACCATCTATTGGTTAATCTGCTAGCAGTCATGGATGTTAGACATTTCCATGTTTGCTGTCAGAAATCTCAGATTCATTCCAGACTCAAGAAAGAATCCCAACCAATCAAAACTGACAATCTTATTAAAGCAGGATCTTGGAGACCCACTGCAGCACTGCTGGGAGATTCCAGGAGGCTCTAGACAAAAGGTCTGAGTCGCTGTGTTATAAATGAGGAGCCGACTGAGTGGGCTTAAGTGAGAACTACCATCTGGTGTGGAAGCATACCATATGTCATCTAATTTATGAAGACATCAATGTCATACCAATGAAAAACTATTCAATTGTTAAAATCTTTCCTTATCATTTAATTTTTTATTACATTAAAAGGTATTTTTTGATATTAATAGATCATTCTATATTATTTTATACACACATAAAACAAACAAAATTAAATGGTCAAGGTATATTCCTTGAACTTATTTAGAATAAGAATCTAAGTTCTCTGAATCACTGGATATAATAACCAATTTCTGTATCTTTGCATATGTCATCATTATCTATATCTCCAAAAGCATGGGTAATATACCATTTTTTTAAAATATAAATGCTTCACTATCATCTCTGATATTTTTTCCTAGAGCAATACTCTAATAGCTTTTACTAGAGATACAGAAAAACGTGTGACAACTGGCAATCACATGAAAACTTCCTTTAGTAATTACAGAATACAGTCCTATTTCAGAAAAGCTCAAATGCAGAAAAAAAAATGTTCATCTTAGACTTAATCAAATATGATAAGTTCAATACTTTAGTAGCTCATCTGACAGGTCTGCTGATTATGAGCTTTGCCTGCATATTCATTATTGCTGGTGTTTATATAGTCCATTTTGTATGAATATATCGATATTTCTCAATGATTAATAGTGCATAATCTACTTATAGATATCTAAAACATACAAACAATATTATAATCATCTTAGAAATTGGACAAAGATTAAAATTTCATTGTTTATCTGAAAGAAGCCAGAATGAATAATACAAATCAAGAGAAGTTCAAATAAACTTCATGAGTCCAATTCTGGTAATCTGACTATATATGAATAAGTGGGCACAGATCCTTACTGAAGCCAATTAAGAAACTATAACATAACAAAAATGAGTGTTATAAAAAACTTCTACATTACACAAAGTAAGATGCAAAAAAAGAAAATGTGAGAATTGCTAGATACACGCAAAAGGATATATGAGGAATTATTTAATATGTGAGTGTTCTAAAGAGATTTTTCAGTAAGAAACAAATACATTTACTTACTGAAAGTGTTTACAAATTTCAGGCCAATTAATAAAAAGAGTAATATGTGTTAAATCATCTATGCTGTTTGTTTCATTTTCAGTATATATATATATATATATATATATATATATATATATATATATATATACTGAAATATATATATACTGAAAATATATATATATTTTTAAATCTTAAAAAAAAGCTGAACAAACTAAAGGCAGGTTACTTCCAACAAGCTCAATCCTTCTTGCATCAGTACTTTATTCCCAGAAAATAATGGAGATATGTTTACAGAGTTTCAAGAGAATACAACGTACAAAATTAGATTTCTGTACCTTGACATTTTGATTCACGTGTAAGAGAAACATGAAGACAATCTTAAATATGCAAGAAGCTGTATATTTAAAAAAAAAAAAAAGAACAAATCTTTACTCAACTGATAAAGTTTGGAAGGAAATGTGCCAACATGTTAACCATTAGTATTTTAGGGGTAGAGAGATTACAAATAATTGTCATTTAATTCTCTTTTGAATTGTTATTTTCATTTGAAATTAAATATGTATTGCTTTTATTTTCATAAATAGAAAATAAAACTTTTATTTTTAGAAGCCTTTAATTAGGCATCTTATCACAATGTAGAAACTAACACTACACGATTCTAAACTTCATATTTACTGAATATGCAGAACAAGCATATTCACAAGGGAAAAAATTAGTCCAAATTCAGCAGTTACTGAAATCACACTCAATCTCTCAAGGTTCACTGAAGGTAAGACCTGCATACCAAAATATAACTTTTGTACTATTTAAGTCAAGGGGTCTTAATATGGATTAGGCTGAAGTATATGATTTGTAAGTTCTTTAACTGTTGCAAGGAAGTTTCCTTCACATCTGGAAATTATATCAAGTACATGAGTATAGTCATTTGGGTTAAACAAGTATTAATTAAGGACCTTCATGTAGCCAAGATAAATAAAAGGCCTCATTTGTAGACTGAGGGAATTTGTGAAATTAAATTGGGTTCTCTTTAAACTTGAAAAAAAAAACCAAAATGACAATATGTTTTTTAGCTTTTTAAAGAATATGTATTTTAACATATAAAAATGTGTGAAACCCTGACTGCTTGTAACCTGATTGAAATATTAATATCTTTGGTGATTTTTATTTTGTACCTATGGCTTTTTAATACCTTTTTTGAAAAATTATATTTAGTAATAGTAACATATCTCCTATATTCAGCCTAGAATTTGTATAGCCAGGATTTAAGGCCTTAGCAACCAGAAGCATGTATTTTAGAATCTGTACTGTTGACTAAACTGCTAAGTGTTCTTTGTTTATTAACCATGTCAAAGCAGCATTAATTTTTAAAAATGATTAATAATTTTTAAACTTAGTTCTTTAAAAACATAGCTAAGGGGCTGCAGTTGTGGCTCAGCAGTAGAGCACTTGCTTACCATGTGTGAGATACTGGGTTTGATCATCAGCACTACATAAAAATAAATAAATAAAATAAAGGTATTGTGTCCAACTACAACTAAAAAATATATATTTTAAAAAAACACAGCTAAAAAGTATAATGAAATAGTCATTTAAGAACTAATACATAGAATTTTCCTCCTTCAATAAAAATTCCTATTTGAGTATTATCAACATTTTCTCTCTCCATTTATGAAAATATATATTGTGTAATTCTTTTACTTTAGAGAAGTTACAAGACTATCTTGGCAGATATATTATCTTTGTTTTTGGTTAAATAAGTATTTATTAAGGACTGCACACAACCAAGATATGTAAAAGGTCTCATTGTAGACTGAAAGAATTCATGAAATTGTCTCTAAACTGTGTGAGGAAAAATGTGTGACATCTGCTCTAATTATGAGTTTGAATTTGCTTGCTATATCAATTTTCCCCTAAGAGATACCACCATAAACTGTTTATTACTTTCTAGCAGGAAAAAATCCATGTGAAAAACCAAGACATAAACTGAAATCTCAGAAATGTGTGTGAAGGCAACCCCAATAGCATTATTCATCAGCTTTATCCAGAACCACTCATGAATGGTATCAACTGGGAATTTTTTCTTGGGACTGAAAAAGAAAAATGTGAATATCAAGTTCTTCCTCAGACTTCAATTTAAAGTTTTGCCTAGAATTGAATCCATTAAAAAAAATGGGGAAAAAAGTATTTTGAATAAAGAGCTAAGAATTATCTCTTTTTGAGGTTTTTATTAAGTTTTTTTAAATTTTGCATAAAATCTAACAGAATACTTGAGAAATTCCTTTTATGGCACATCCAAATATCTAAATCAATATAGTCAGTATATTCTCTGTCTTGTTTTCAAAATATGCTTCAAAAATAACACATGCATAAGTGTTTTAAACTACTTTTCTTGAAAAAACAAATTCTATTCAAGATGTTTTGGTCAAAAATCAGCTTTGAAAAATGATCAGTTGTGGATTTCTACAATGGGTCGTCTTTGGCTGTGTGTGGTATCTGTCCTTTACAATTGCAATAATTTTAGTCTTCTCCAACAAGCATACCCTGTCACTTGGTATTAGAAGAGTTTTCAGTTTCAGGTGATGGAGGGTAGGGGGAGTGATTTCCAGTAAGACTGAATGGGTCGCCATTTGGCTGATAGACATTTTTTTTAATGAAAGGTGTTCATCCTCTTTTGACTTCTAATAAATACATGAGGTATCTGCTGTGGGTAGTAATTAAATAACTGCTAGTAAATTCTTCAAAGTATAAAACCATATTGACAGTTTTTAAGAATCTCTAGCACTATTCTGTTAGGCTTAAGGAGATTTATATCCCATCCTCCATAGAAACATTTTGTATCTATGTTGCATTAAAGGGATCATTAATGTATTCAAATTCTGTTTTATAAAAAAATGCACTGTTTGTACAAAGAACAAAAACATGTATGTCAGATCATTTGGCCAAAATAAAACATATCTAATTATAAATTCAGATTCAAGATAATTGAAAATAAGGGTAAAAACTTGAAGTTTGCTAGTTATGCTATTTTTTAATGGAAATTTATAACCATTATAATCCAGGTAGAATGTGCAAATATTAGCTATTTTTGCTTGCTCTTGGAAATATGCATGCCTACGCTCTGGGGGTGGGGGTGGCGGGCATTCCCTCCTAAGAAACTGCTCAATTTACGTGAAGAACCTCCTTTACTTGCCCCTTTGGTTCACCACAATGCACACTGCACTGCCTCCTTTACTAAGAACCTTACCTGAAATTTTAAATATTTAGAATTAAAACAACTGTGCTTTTCTTTCTCATCTTTTCATGCTGGGTTTAAAGGCTATACTTGAACTTTTCTTTAGCCTCTTTTTTGAAAAAAAAAAACAACTTTTTTTCTACGCAGTATGGCTTTGTTTTTCAAACCATTCACCATGTTTTTAAAATTGGTGTGGATGTGGTTCTTCAGAATTCACCAGAGCTATTAACAACAAAAATATGAATCGGAGGTGAGTACTTTGCTTAGCAATCAGGTTTTCAAGAAGCTTTTGCGTGTGATAAGTAACTGGCTCTCAGACACATTTTTTCTTTACTAGAGGCTATGTTTCATTTTTATTCCTTCTACTAAGCCTTGTACAGATTTTTAATGCTCCATACAAGTGTACTTTATCATAATTCAGATTTTATCTTGAAAAAATATGATTTCAGAGAATAATTTTACTTTCACCTTTTTGATTTTTTTCTCTGCCTGTCTCCTAAGGACTAAGTAAGAAGAAAGAAAAACCCACATGCTATCACCAAGAGTCAATCCCTAGGGTGATTACCCGAACTGGATCCCATTTGTTAAGGGTTTCAGATCATTGAGATGATCTCTGTACCCATATTGACATGAATGGTCCTATTCCATGAACTGTATACATACCTAACACATAAAGTTGGAAAACTTGTTAATGATGCAGAAAAGTCAGTAATCCTCACCTGTGAAAAGAATAGTTTCCCCAAAGAATCAGTAGTCACTTTCATCACTAATGTCCCATGATTCTTTGCTCAAAGTACAGAATTAGAAAATTAAAAATTGGAATTATATTTGCAACTTTTGGTTATTTGATTAAAGAAAACCTTGATGATCAGCCAATAAAATATATTTATTATTTGTACTCAGTGTTCAACAAAATGACATCAATAGCAAAGTCAGTCAAGCCTCAGTTTCCTTGAAGCTGCAGAACACCCCTGAATGTGCTAATGCTCTTCATTTCTAGGAAATATCTGTTCACCAATGCTGTGTCCTGATTGATATTCAGCACTAGTTAAAACAGAGAGTTTCACAGCAACATTCGAATTTCCTTCAATCTCAAGTCACATATTAACACCTTTTGGACTTCTCTGGAAGTCGCTCTCTTTCTTCTTTCTTCTTTCTCCTTTTCCCAATGCCGCCTTTCCAAGGAATGAACTGCAGTGCTCTTATGATCATCTTCTGTTTTCATACATTGTATTTTTATTACATAAATGATAATGCCAACAGGGTCAATTTGGTTTCCCTCCTTACCATCTTCAAATTATTTCATCCAATGAGTGTTGTTTTTTGTTTGTTTGTTTTGTTTTTTGTTTTCAGTCATGGTTTTGGGCCTCATGCCAAGGACACACAAGATAAGCCAAGCACAGAACTTGCCTGGCATGATCCTCTTGGATGCTGGGTGTAACAGATGATTGCAACTATAAGATAAGCACCTAAATACATGGGTATAATCATCTAAAAGTAGGGACTCTTATTTTGTTCACTGTTGTATCTTTGTCATAATTTCCTAAAGCTATCATAATAATTTAAAACAAATTTGGTGACTTAAGACAACCGAATTTTTTTTTCTCTTGACAGTCCCGGAGGCAAGCATTCTGAAATCCAGATGCTGACAGGACCATACTCCTGAAGGTGGAATTGTTCCTTCTATTTTCAAGTGATCCAGACATTCCTTGACATGTAGCAGTATAATTCCAGCATCTACTTCTTTGTCACATAGACATATTTTCTGTGGATGTCTGTGTGTTCTCTTCTTATAAAGAAGCCAGTCATTGGATATAAGGTCCATCCTATGCAACATGACCTTACCTTAAACAATTACATTACAAAGACACAATTTCCAAATGAAATCACAAGATTCCACATAGACATGAATTGGGGAGGACACTATTTATCCAACTTCTATCAGACTACTTAGAATTCATGTTCAATATAGAGCACATAGTAATATTTAATATTTAATAAGTATTTGTTCAATAAATAAATGGATTTCTGAAGGAATTAAATTAATAAAGAGCATTGAAGGATCACATTCATAAAGCACGGACTTTAGTCTGAATTCAGTCAGAAAAGGCTTTCAGAAGGATATCACTTCCAAGCTAATGTCTTTAAGTACAGTTGGAAGTAAAATATAGGGAGAAATAAGGGAATGAGGATAAAAGGGAAGAGTGAATCAAGCTGAGTAGATGGTATGTACAAAGGCTCCATAGAAGAAAAAACACAGGGCACTCAGGGAATCGCAGCCAGGTTAGTGTGTCTGGAGCATGCTCTGACTAAGCAGATGTGGCGAGGCCTCACCAAGAGCGGTCTTGTAGTGCTCTGTCACAACTGGCACTACCTTGTTCTGATTCTTAGTTCCTGTACTACCTACCAAAGTCTATCTTGACACTATGACATGCTCCAGCAGTTCTCACTGGGTAGAGAAGATGGTTTCACACAACACAGGCACTGGTCTGTTTCTAGTGAGCCATAGAAGTTCACATCTTTTCCATCTTCTTCCCCACTTCTTCTCATTCATCTCCCTCCTTCTTTTCTTCCATCTCCTCCTTCTTCTTCTCCTACCTTCACCTTCATCTTTGCCTCAGAACCTAGACACTTGAGTCAAATCATTCTATTGGCTGCTGCACCCCGGGTACTCTTTCGTCAGTGCACCCCAACACACCAAACTTTCCCTCCAGACTTGCCACTTTTCTAAGTCAAATATCTGTTCCCAAAGAAAATCAACTCTAGAAACATATAACTGAATTTCTTTCTGCTTCACTCAGCATGGTATACTATGAAGCTCAGAGTGTTCATTGGCTCTTTGTCATGTTAGGCAACATGTTAGCTTATTATGGATATAATCATATAAGACACATTTAAAGGTGGTCCTGATGGGATGGAAAAATATGTGGAGGGATGAGGCTGGAATACAGGCCCTCGGGGGGGACACATATAAAAATATTAGTTTCTTGTTTATCTGAGCCCTCAATATATGACCTCTAGAAAATCTTTTTTTTAATTTTATCACATTCTTTAATTTTTTATTTGTTCCTTGTAGTTATACATGATAGTTGAATATATTTTTGACATATTCATACAAATATTGACTACATCTTATTCTAAGTAGGCTCCCAGTCTTGTGATCATACATGATGTGGAGATTCATGTGTGTATTTCTTTATGTACATAAGAAAGTTATGTCAGATTCATTCCACTGTTTTCCTATTCTTGTCCCCCCTCCCTTCCCTTTATTACCCTATATCTAATCCATTGAACTTCTATTCTTCACCCCTACTCTTTTTGTGTGTTAGCATTCACATATTAGAGAGAGCATTCAACCTTTGGGTTTGGGGGATTGGCTTATTTCACTTAGCATAAAAGTCTCCAGACCCAATTATTTTCTGGCAAATGTCATAAAGTCATGCTTTTTAATGCTGAGTAATATTCCATTGTGTATATATACAACATTTCTTTATCCATTTATCTGTTGAAGGGCACCTAGGTTGGTGCCATAGCTCAGCTATTGTGAGTTGAGCTGTTATAAACATTGATGTGGCTCTGTCTCTATAGTTTGCTTATTTTAAGTTCTTTGGGAGTATATACTGAGAAGTGGGATAATTGGGTCAAATGGTGGTTCCATTCCAAGTTTTCTATAAGACTTTTTTAAGCAGAAGGAACTCTTTAAAAGCTGCTGGCTAAGTGAAGCTGGTGCCTGATATAATTTAAACAGCAGTTTAGCATGATTGTAGAACTACATCAGATGTGGAGCTTAATCCACCACCTTCTTTTCTACCAGCTGCAAGGTGACCAGATGGTTGAGAATCTATAGTCACAACCCTTTCATACTACAGAACTATATGTTTCTCTTTGCCACATTCCTTATGTTATCTCTCAGGTCTCAGCAGAGTAGATAAGAATTGTCAAGTTCACCGTCCTAGAGCTCTCATGGACATGTGAAACAATACAAAGGTCAGAGGCTTTAAAACTACAATAAGTGTAAGACATTGAAGCCAAGTCCTTGTACCAGAGCTATCCATCAGTGGCCCCCACAGGCAGGAGGGTAGTGGGGTGAGGGTGGGCGAGAGTGGGCATTAGGCAGGGAGCCTGCTATACCAGCCCAGGCCTGAGGTACAGCAAGCCAGGGCCAAAGTGAGCCAGGGTACACCAACCTGCCCTGCCATGGTGGTCTGACCTGACCCAGCCTGGCCAAGTGTGGAAATCTGCTTCACACAGTGCCGAGCCAGAATCCCTAGTATCCATGATCCACTGACCTAAAATTCCTGATTCCCAACCAACAGTGAGAAAATAGAAATGGAGCATACCTGAATGGAAGTTGAGACTCAAGGGTTAACCAACAGCATCGGTACCCCTCCAAATATTGATTAGCATAAGTTTGAGCCAATAGCATTGACCCAGTGCTATATAAATCCATAGACTAGCACAGTCAGACAGTAACCTGCTATTGCGTCCCCTCTTGCCTCTGAAAGATTTCTATTTTTATTTTCCTCACTTAAATAAATCCTACTTCTTTCATCCTTGCCTTTTGTGGTCCCATGAGTTCCATTCTTCAGATCTGTTTGACAAGAACCTGGAAAAATGTTGGTGGTTAGCCGCTAGAGTCTATTGCAACATTGGAGGGAATGGCCCATGTTAAGAACTACAATGCAGAGCTGAAACAGGCCACTCAATGGTGGTGGAGGAGAGAATTGGGCTTTGGCAGCTCTGACCTCTGAGCTGATGCCAGAGGCATTCACTATTGTAATTAACTACTAACACTAAAATAGGCTTTCTTAGATGAGGAGGCTGGCAGCTTATATAGACTCTGCCCACCACAGAAGTAGTGAGTCAATTTCATCTCAAACTCTAGTTTCATCTTTTGGCACCCAATGTGGGGCACTCTAGTGAGTGAAACAGACCAACATTAAACAAAATGTTAGTTAACAAGAAGGTCAATGTAAATTGGTAAAAGCAAAGATGTCTTCGAAATTACTAACTCACATTTTTCTAGGTGGTCAGCCAATTGATGCAGTGTTAGTTTGCTTATAAAATATTTAAAGTACAATGTCCATTGCTTTAAAGGATTTTTCTCTGACAAGAAAAACTGGCTAAAACTGATTTCTTGGTTTTCATGGTTAACATAATGTTATTAACTAAACATTTCCTCATAAATGTTTGTTAAAAGATACGTTCAATATTTATCAAGATAATTTCTTGTGTTTTATACCTTAGGAAAAATAAATCTTCAAAATTAGAGTTCTTACATGTTTTAAGTTCTTTTAAATCATTACTCCATAACTGGTTAAATAAGCAACTGTTATTATAATATAGTTGACACTTAGGTACATGTGTTTTGAGATATGTGAATCAACAGAAGTAGTGAATTGAGTTTCATCTCAAACTCCAGTTTCAACTCCAGAGCAGATTTGTAAGGTCAATGGACCCCTCATTTCAGCTGACTGTGTGAAAATATAAGCATGGCAGATATGAGGAATGGAGCTAGCTGGGAATCAGAAGCAGATATTCTATGCAACTATACAGCTATTCCTTTGTTTGGTCCATTTTATTACCACCCTTGCTCTCAGGCCATTGGTTCTATTGAATCTACAAAGTGATGTGTTTACTATGTCTGCTCCTGGATAAGTTCCCAAGTGTGCAGTTCCCCCATTAACCTGCATCTCCAGGCCTTTCTTGTGGGATTCTTTCCAAGAGACTGAATTCCTTTGACTCATCCACTGAGTTCTCAGTCAGAACACAGAAATTAACTCTAGTTATGCACCTGCTACATATCAGGCACTAAACCCTTTGCATTTGTAATCAGGAAAACTAAACATAATGAGTTATTATACCTTTCTAAAAAATAAGACTAGAAAGGTTACAGAGTTAGTAAGAAGCAAGGTAGAGATGCCAGCACAGATTTGTCCTGCTCCAAAGCTCGGAATTTTATGTTAAAAATGCTAAATATATTTGAAAGCTATCTACTTTCAAATATATTTAGCATTTTATTAACTGCTCTATGGCTATAAATGTCTAAACCTTGGGTCAATAATTGATGATCTCAGAGAAACCAACAAGTAATCCAAAGACCCTAGTTTTATTCTTCATTTAAATTATTTATTTACTTATTTTTGTAGTTCTAGGGATTAAACCCAGAGTCTACTGCATGCAAGCGAACACTGTGCCACTGAACTACATCTGCAACTCGACTCCTGACTTTAAAACCAACTTTAAAAATCTCATTTGACCATCCTGCAGATGCAGCTTCCCTCAACTACTTGGGAAGTAGTCAACCCTCAATTGCTAATAAAAATTAGAAAAATCTTGGGGTAGGTCATGAAAAACTAATCAACAGAGTAGATACATCTGTTTTTTATTACATTATGTTTCACAAGTAGAAAGTGGAATTTATATTATCCTAAAAGTTTTACTTCAAACAAATTAATACACTAACTTCAAAATAGTGATTTTTTTTTTGTCCAGGAAGTAAAGAGACATGAAAAATTTAAATTAAAAATATGATTCTACTGTTTTTTTTCCTTGTCTCACATACTGGAAAATAAACCCCCTTGAATAATTGAGAGTTGATTATTAAAATCTACACCATCATTCGACTCCTAGAAGTATGGTGAGGTGTAGTCAGATGATTAATGAAAAGCAAAATGAACTAATTAGTAAAAGAGATGTATTGTACATTTTCTTATTAGTACTAATTAAAGACTGTGAACGAAAATGTATTGATGGAAAAATATGGAGTCAGAGTAAGACGGCAACTAAGTTCTGCCAGTCATCTCTTCCCACAGACACATCAAGCTGAGCAGCTATTCATGTATGAAGCTACCTGCACAAGAGCTCAGCAAATAAGTTTTCTGTATTCACATGATGTTTTTGTAAGCTTCTTGGTAATCACATAGCAAAACTCTGTAATATACAAACAAAAGATATTAAACAAGAAGTCAAAACACATTGCTGGAGTAATTCACTTAACTTCTAAGGAAAACTGTAAGTGAGGGAGAAAGAAAGGAATGAACAATAACAAAACTAGAAAACAAATTGTATAAAGGTTATCGTATGACCTTACCTGTCAGAAGTTACCTGGAATATAAATTGTTATGGTTTCAAAATGTCTGCCAAAGTTTCATGTGTTGAAGGCTTGATCCCCAGTGCAGCAATGTGCAGAGATGGGACTTTTGGAAGTGATTGGATCATGAGGACTCTGATCTCATCACTAAATGAATCCATTGATGGATGAATAATTACATGATATTAATGAGAGGTGGTGAAAACTTCAGGAAGTAGGGCCTAGTTAGAAGAAGTAGGTCATTAGGGGCATGAATTTCTTGTTACCAGCCTCTCTTCTCTCTATCCTTCCTGGTCCCATAAGGTGAGATGCTCTCCATTATAATGCTCTGTCTCACATAGGTCCATAACAATGGAGCCAGGCTGTAAAGGTCTAAAACCATGAGCCAAAATAAATCTTTCCTTCAGTGAGCTGCTTTCTCAGGTACATTCTTTCACAGTGATGCAAAGATGACTAACACAGAAAATGGATTAAATGCTCCAATTAAAGGACATAGAGTGACTGAAGGAATTTAAAAGTAAAAACAAAGCAATACCCAACTCTATGTTCCTTACAAGAAACTTGCTTAACTTCTAAGGACATTTATTAACTGAAAGTGAAGGGATGAAATAAGATACTCCATTGCAAAGGGAAGTCAAAAGAATGCAAGAGTAGCTGTACTAATCAGATAAAATACACTTTGAATCAAAGCCAGTAGAAATAAATGAGGTCATTATATATAGTAAAGGGGTCATTTCAGCAAGAGAAAATAAAAATTCTCAATATTTATGCACCCAATAGCAGGGCACCCAAATATATACAGACTACAATACAATAATAGTTGGGAAATTTAACACCATACTTTCAGAAATTAACAGATAATCCAAGAAGAACAGCAGCACAGAAACATCAGCATTCTGTCCAACCCTAAACCAAACAGAAATAATGGACATCCACAGAGCATTTTATCTAGTAGCTACCAAATACACATTTTTTTTCTCATTAGCACATGGAATATTCTCCATGGTAGATTCATGTGATAGGTTACAAAATAAGACTGAACACATGTTTAAGATTAAATTAATATTTATTATTTTTTCTGACCATAATGCAATAAAGCTTGAAATCAATAAAAAGAAACATGTTGGAAATAGGAATGAACTTGAGCACAATTAAAGATCTCAATGAAAGTGACAAAACATTGATGAGAAAAAAACTGAATGAACACAAAGATGTGGAAAGATATTCGATGTTCATAGATTAGAAAAATCAATATTGTTAAAATATCCATACTAACAAAAGTCATTTTGAGATTCAATTCAGTGTATATAAAAATACCAATGTGCTCAACACAGAACCAGGAAATACAATTCTGTAATTTATACAGAACCACAAAACATCCTCAAATAGCCAAAGCCATTTTGAGCAAAAAGAACCAAACAGAAGGCAATATGCTATGTGACTCCAAAATATACTACAAGCTGTAATAATCAAAACAGCATGCCATTCACATTAAAAACAGACCCATAGTCAACGGAACCTGGATCTAAAGCCATGCATATATATCCAACTGATTTTGGATAAAGGTGCTAAGAACACAAATCAGAGAGAGTTGTTTCAATAAATGATGCTGGGAAAATTGAATAGCCACATGCATGTAGTTACATGAAGGAAGACAATTACTGTTTTAGTCAACTTTTTTTGCCACTGTGAACAGAAGACCTGACAAGAACAATTAAAGGAGGAAAAGTTTGCTTGGGGCTTGTGGTTACAGAGGTCTCAGTCCATAGATGACCAACTCTGTTGTTCTGGGCTTGAGGTAAGAACATCATGGTGGAAGAGTGTGGTGGGGGAAAGTTGCTCATGGTGTGTGTGTGTGTGTGTGTGTGTGTGTGTGTGTGTGTGTGTGTAAGCAGAGAGAGAAAGTTCTACTCAACAAGAACAAAATATATACCTAAAATGCACACCCTACAATGATCCACCTCCTCCAGCCACATCATATCTGCCTATAGTTACCAACAAGTTAATTCTTTTCAGTGAATTAATGCACTGTAAAGGTTCTCATAACCCAATCATTTATCTTCTAAACTTTCTTTCACGGTCTCACACATGAGCTTTTGGGAGACACCTAATATCTAACCCATACCTCTGACCTCTCAACTGGTTACAAAGATCACATAAAAATGAATTAAAACTACAATGTGAGGCTTAAAGTGATCAAAATACTATAAGAAATCATAGGTAAAATGCTTCAAAATGTTGGAATGACCAAGTATTTTTGTTATCCAACAAGATCACAAAAGCCAATGAAATGAAAGAAAAAAATAGACAAATAGAATTATATTTTAAAATCTTCTTCACAGCAAAGGAAACACTAAACAGGGCCCAGAGACAACTAAAGAATGAGAGAATACATTTGTAAACTATACATATGACAAGGGGTACCTATCCAGAATATTTAAGTTTAAAAACTCAACACAAACCCAAACCCACAAAAACAAATAATGCATTTTTAAAAATGTGCACTACATCTAAACTGACATTTCGCAAAAGAAGACATACAAATAGCCAACAGGACATTGCATGCTCAACATCACTAATCATCAGGAAAATACAAATCAAAACCATAATGAGATACCACCACAGCACAGTAAGAACATCTAATATTATAAAAACTAAAAACAAGTACTAGTGAAAATATTGAGAAAAGGGAAACTTGCCCACTATAGGTGGGGATGTAAATGATTATAGCCACCATGAAAAACAGGATGGAGGTGCCTAAAAAAAATTAGAAATAGAACTACCATATGATCCAGAATAGATCCAAAGAAAATTAAATTAGTATCAGAGACATCTGAACTTCCACATTCATTACAGCACTCTTCACAATAGCCAAGTAGTGAAAAAAACTTAAAGAGTTTATCAAGTGATGCATGGATGAAGGAAATGTGCTACATATATACTATGTAACACTATTTAGTCATAAGATAATGAAATCCTATCATTTCTGACAACATGGCTTCATTACATTATTGTAAATCATTACATTAAGTAAAACAAGTCAGACATATAAAGTCAAGTACCACGTGGTCTCACTCATGCATAGAACCTAAAATAATTGATATCATAGAAGTTGAAAGTAGAATAGTGGTTTCCGGAGGCTGCAGATGGGAGCGGGGCCAGGATAGGAAAGACTGATCAATGGATACTCCGTTACAGTCAGATAGAAATAACTAGCTCTGGAATCCTGTTTCATAGCATAGTGACTAGAGATAAAAAATTATGTGGTGTATTTTTCAAAACCTAGAAGAAAGGATTTTGAAAGTTTTAACCATAAGAAATGATACTTTTTGAGACAATGAATATATTTAAGCTGGTCTAAAAGTATGTGGCATTATATGGTACAGCATTGCTATGTTCAGCATTTCTGTTTTCCTGTATTAAATTTAAAAAAAAATAGTGAAAAATATAACATGGCCACATCTCCATCTACTACTTATAATCAAAGATCAGAGACATACAGAAATGAAAAAGACAATATCCCATTTGCTAGTTTCACTTAAGGATAGCTGTTTTGCTCAATTTTCAATTAATATGGCACAAAACTATCCAGAAACCAAGCAAAATCTTTAGCATTTGTTTTAATAATGGAGAACATTTTAAGTCTTCTTAAAAAATGGTCTAGTTTTCAGTAGGATTATTTTAACATTTGTAAATTTGTTTATCAAATATGAACACTTATCTCCTCCATTGGGCTGTCGATTGAACTTAGAGGTGTGCCCTATTTCTGACAAAGCTGAAGATGTTGTCAATATTGTTCTCCTGTTTGAAAGAGTTATCTCAAGAACATGGTAATTTTTTTAGTAGTAACTAAGACTTCTAACTATAATATAAAATTCAGCTTTCTGATGAGCTGATAAATTAAAGCTTTTGTTAATGATTATTGACCTTTTCAGAACTTTTCCTGTCATTTGTGATGGCAATGGAGACTTTTGTTTGTTTCGTATGTGCAGTTGGAAAAGTTTCAGTTATGTACAGGCTTGGATCCAAACCTTGGCTCTGCCAGAATGATCCTGAACAATTACTTTACCTGGTTGTGATGATAATACCTACTATGTCAAAAGACTGTTGAGGGGATGGACTGAGGTAACAAATTTAAACAGTTTAATAAGTGCCTAGAATTGAATAAGCATTTATCAAACATAATTCTTCTTTGCTTTTTCCATCTGGGCTACCCCGTGTCTCTCTGTGTTACATATGCTGTGGTCAGGAGCCTTGGCAACACTTCTAGTTATTCCTCTTCTCTTTTACCCTTCGCTGGTTTTCTGAATATGAAATGAGACTTGGTCTTTTCAAGGTTTTTCATCTTTTCAATAGTAAGAAATTAGTTTTCATTAAGACTGTATTTTATGTGCCACTTTCCAATAATGTGTGAGGTTAACATTTTCTACTTCTATCATTACAAGATTTGTGATCCATTCGAGTCCATTTATTTGACTTAGACTCTCAGACATTTCCTCAATCTTCTCATCCACCCAGTTAGTGAGGATTGATGGCAGCTCCTGAGCATAGGGCTCCCTGGCCCTCCCTGATCATGCAGCTTTCTTAGGAAGCACTCTATCTTTTTGACCACAAGAATTTTGATATTAGGGTGGAGAGTCTAGCCAGGAAATTTAAAAAAAAAAAAATCAACCTTTTCTCACTTTGAAGAAGGACATTTTGTAGAGCTTTTTTGTTTTTCTTTTTAAGTTTTTCAGATATTCTGATTTATACATAAGAATATTATTTTTCAACAGGTGTGGTGATACATACCGGTAATCCCAGTGGCTTGGGAGCCTGAGGCAGGAGGATGGAGAGTTCAAGGCCAGCCTTAGCAAAGGTGAGGCACTAAGCAACTCAGTGAGAGAGCCTGTCTCTAACTAAAATACAAAATAGGGCTGGGGGTGTGGCTCAGTGTTCCAGTGGACCTGAGCTCAATCCCAGTATCCCTCCCGCAAAAAGAATTTTATTTTTTAGATTTGATGTTTAATAGGAGCAGGGAAAATGTGAGGCAAGTTATTGCAACTTTAATAAGAGTCTGTTGCTTTCTTTATATCTTATATTAAGGCTTAGGATACCACTACATGATTTCTCTGTTTTGCATCCTTTTTTCAGCATTCATTCACTAGTACTGATCTTCAGGTCTGAATTTAAGAGCATGCCAATGAACACCTGATTAAGTCCCCAAAGTCCTCAAGAGGTATAAGAAGGAGGGTGTTTCCTTACAGAAATGCAGGCTTCCTGATCTATTTTTGAATAGCCTCCTGGAAATAGTTAGCACTGTGGACATTAAGCTCTGGGGTATAGTTGTGTTGATAGAGCTGAGTGCATAATCAAGTCACAACCTCTCCAAACAGTTCCACACAGCTGGCAATCAGTAAGAATGACTTTTCTTCTTTGTACTACGAGGAAGCTGTCTATTGAAAATATGAATGTGTAAATCCTGCTGATAAGGTAAGGATTTAAGATGTCAGAGGCGGTTCTTTCAGTACCTAACATCAACTAAGCCTTTCTTGCAAGATCCAGTCTAATATATTATATATTTCCCTACATATAATCAGTCTTCAGGCATCTACTCAACAGCTAGTTTTCTGATGGTGCTGTAGCTAAATTTGAAACACCATTTTTTTTCTTTCCTACTTATATATCATCTGTTGTTTTCCTAAAACCCTTGCTACCTTTTGTCTGTTTCCTGCTACATTTATTGTATCTGTTTTCTAACATCATTTTCATAATTCACATTAAACAGACCTCCATATTATAACACTAGAGCATATGCTCCTTGAACTCAGATTTCTTCAATATCATCATTTTTGTCCAAAGGCAGCATATATAAATAATAAATACATAAATAAGCTGTTATAAACATTTTTTATTTTCATAGTTTCCCTATTCTAAAACCAGCGAGCTTAAAGAAACAAATACCAGAATTGTTGGTGTACTTTTAAAATTAAACATGAACTTCTTTGTTTCTGATTGCAACTTGTAAAATACACTGATATACTTGGGTACATTATTTAGATATTCGGATTCAACCAGGTGCATTTAACATTTCAGCTGATAAACTCTTAACTAAATGAGGCACATTGTTAAGTCCCTAAATACAAAATCTAATTATCAAAAAAGAATGGGAGAAAATAGTCTTTTTAACAAAAACACGTTTGCTTTTGTTTTCCCCTAGTAAAAAGATGAATGAGCCAATAGAGAGTAAATATCCTTATTCCACAGGCTGTATGAAAGTTACAGTCACGTTCAAGCAGAATCCTCTACCTCAGGGAATGCACCTGAGCCATTTCTAATCTCTTTGATAAATGCTGCTGCAGTTCAAGTTTCAGAATCAATTCGAGAAAAATTTGAAGTGGGGCCTCTCCCAAAGTAGTGGCAGGTCTGTTCTGGACAGGCATACATAGTAAATCAGAGTTTTCACATTTCATTGCCTGGAACTAACTCAAACTGTCAGGATGTGGCCAGGTATAAATGGTGCTATGAAGATGGGGGAGAGTAAACAGCCTGAGCTTCAGTATTAGATACTAGAAAATAACTTGAAGATCAAGCTTTTTTTTGGAAGTAATCAACTAAGAAAAGTCAAAGCTAATGCCAATATTAAGATGATGATGATGCCAAGTACACAGGATGCAATATTAAAATGGAGCCAAATAGTCATTAGGTTGCATAAAGAATAATTATAGAGGGAATCTCATATATTAATTTGATAAAATAGTTGCTGGGTATGTGTGAGTAACCAAGGCTTAAATTTAGACTTAAAATTAGTGAAGCGTCAACTGCCTAAGGGATGATAGTTTCTCAAACACAGAAACTTTCCAAGAAAAGTCTCCAAAGACCCAAAGACTTCAGTCTTAAGCTTATGCTGATAAGACGAAATCTGAAAATCTCCTTATTGTATACCTCAACAAAACAAGGAACAGTAGCCAACTTTAAATTTGTAATGAGAATCAAAGGAGACAACATGCCAGTTCTAAAATTACAAAATCTGAAATATTTTGAATTCCTACATGTTGTCACAAGTGGAAAATTCCATATCTGACCCCATGTGTTGGGTTGCATCAAAACACAGGCTGATATACTTGGGTAAAAAATATTGTATAGAATTGTCTTCAGGCTAAGTGTATGAAGTACATATGAATTATCAATAAAGTCTGTGTTTATAATTGAACTCCTCTAAGACATTTCATTGTGCATATGCAAATATTCCAATTTTTTTTTAAATCAGAAATCCAAAATACTTCTGGTACCAAGTATTTCAGACAAGGTATATACACCCTCCATTACCAGAGTCCATTCTTATAATTTCTCACTGTGTTCTCCCTGTTGAATGCTACAATCCATTATGAGCAGTATCTCCTATTGAATTTGTTGAGTTACTCTTACCACACTTAGTTTACATTTTTCTAGGAACTCAACCTTTTTATCTCATCTACACAGACCCCCTCATTGCAACTTTGTAAAGTACTTCCTGCTAACTGAGAAGCCAAACATCTATCTTTCTGTCTGTCTTTTCTGATTTCTATTCCAGGTTTATTTTTCAACACAGTTCAGCTTAGATTCAGAAACTGGTATATGTGATCCAACATCCTTTTTTCTTTCTTCTGGTATTTTAAATCAAACTGAATAATCCCAGAATTTTATTTGTAGACCCTTCAAAATATATTTCTAACACCATTCTTAAAAACACACAGGTGAAATACCATTCTTATAATTAAAATTTAAAATAATTTAAAATAATCACTTAACCAGTCAATGTTGTATGTATTTCCCTGATTGTCTCATGGGTGTAGTTTTGTATTTCATGTGCTGTATCAGGACCTGAAGTTCATATATAAAGCCCGTAAATCATTAGTAATTCTATTGGATATTCCTGAAACTTGTGTTTTGTTATTTTATGATAACATCTTTTTACTTGCCATATTTCTATTCTTTCCTTAAGATTTCTGAACTTTTAAATGCTTTTAATAAAATATCCTTAAGTGTGTTGTTCTATTATCCAAGTTCTTGAAATATCCACTCTTCACTTGTTAGGCCTGCTACAATAGAAGGTCTTCCAAAGGCCCTTGAGTTAAAGATTTTGTCCCTAATGTGTCACTAAAGCTACTGGGAAGTAGGATCTAGTGGGAGTTCTTCTGATCATTGGGCCATGTCCTTGAGGAGATCAGTTGACCTAGGCCCTTCCTCTGTTTCTTTTGTGAGCAGTTTTTCTAGATTCTGCAATAATACTGTGCTGCTCTTGCCAAAAGCTATGGAGCCATTTTATCATGGACTGAAATTCACAAAACTGTGAACCAAAACAAAACTTTCTCCTCATGCAAGTAAATAATTAAATTAAATTTAAAAATAAAAATAGTAAATATTATTTTATGAACAGAAAATTATCTAAATGACTGGGTTCTATAGCCACTGATTGTTTATTTTAATAGATAGAAATTTTATATTTGTTACAATCATACTTAGGTCTCTGCAAACTGATGCAGGATCCACATTTATGCTCTTCCTTGATAAGGTTTACGAGTTCACCTGGGGACAACTGCCTACTTCTTCTCTCACCTGGTACTTCCAATTTTTTTAACCAAAAAGAATATTTAGAGCTACAATGAGACTTGAAATTTGTCTATTCCAAGATTTTCATTTTAGAGATAGAGAAAATAAGGCCAGATGATGTTTAATGATGTAAGTAGGCAGCATGATATCTTCTAAACTTTGGGATTTAATTTTAGAGAGATATTTCAGTCCCAAACTCTACAAATTAAATTTTATCAATTTCTCTGCCCCTCAATTTCTTCTTCTATATGCAGAAAAACAAGAATATGACTTGCTCTTTTTATTTATTTTTTCTGCTGGAAGAGTTTAGTATTTCTCCTTAGCCCTGGGGCCACTAATTTAGAACATGAACCTTGAAACCTCTATTTGTCCCAGAGTTGGAGTTAGTTATCAGATTAGAGAGGAATAAATTCTTGGCTTTTTAATCTGTAAGGCAAGGTCTAAAAATCAAACTGAAAAAATGCACTTGGCAGGGTACGTTTTTCCTGGTTCCTCTCATACCCCTCCCATTAGATAAAGACCGCTAGAGCAAAGAGAGTGAAAGAAGAATTGAAGAGTAAATGATTCAGCTTGGCAGTATGTCTGTTTTCTCATTCTGTCACATCTCTATCTTAGAGAGGGTGGGAAGTAAAAACAAAAGATTCTTAAGTTTGAAGGATCAGACATTTGAAGGACAGAAGTCCTCTGCACTGAAGGTCAACAAACATACTGCGGTTGCTAGCAGCACTGATGGTAGAACAAGAGGTAGACCAAGAGTACTGGGGCAGAATAAGTGTTCCAGGTCTCCAGCAGGGCATGAGGGAACAAGAGAACAACTGAACATTCTCCATGTCTTTGAGAGAAGATTGAAGGCCTGGGAGGGACTGTGTATAGGTAGTAAAACAAATGGAGCCAGAGGTCAAAATGACGACCCAGAGCTACCTGAGCCAATTGTAAGCATGAAGTCCCCAGGTCAGGTAGAGTAACTAACAGCTCTGTAGATGTAGCAGGGATAAAACCTGAAGATAAAAATAGCTACAATTCTATCACATGATGGTTCTAGATCTTAGTGAGATCCAATAGAAAAGTGGTCACTCACATAATCTGTCAATGCTTTGTTACATTTCCTAAAGACCCTTCTGTATTTTGGGTCAGCCTCAGAGCTAGCAGTTTGCAATGGCCAGGAAAACAAATGCATGAATAGTTACTGAACTTAATTACATTTGTTTACAAATGACCAGATACTTTATCAAATCGGTTAAGTGTTTTGATCAGAATTTAAACTGATTAACGTAAGGAAAAGAAGTGAATAAAGGAAATAAAGAGAGAGAGGAGAGGCAGCCCAACAGTAACACAGGTTTATTCAGGGCAAATCTGTGGAAGGGAGTCCAGTGGAGACTGAAATCTGTCTTCCGCTTACAGCTTGGGTAGATACAGAGGAGTGAGGGAGGGGGTGGAATTTTTGCGGTTTGGCTGGTTAAGCCACTACTGAGGGGGTTGTCAGGGAAGGGTCCTTATAGTGTCACCTTCATAAGGAAATAGGTGTTTTCAACATCTCGGTCCCAGATAACAATTTCCTTTCTTATGGTGATGGAGTGTTTGGAGTTTCTTTGCTTGATGGTAGAACATAGCAGTTTAGATCAGCCTGAATCAGAGCGATCATGAGGTAACTCTTGTTCTAAGAATGAGAGTATGTTCCCAAATGGTGTTGCCTCTGTCAAGTTCTACCTAACAACTCATAAGAAATAAGTTAGATTTTTTTCTGTTGAATATTTGAGTGTAAAATGGATCATGCATTAGTTTTCTATCATTACTATAAATTACCACAATTTGTATTCAAATAATAAAAATTCATTCTATAGTTCTGAAGGCCAGAAGTTAAAAATCCCAAGTTGGTCTCATGGACTGATATCAAGGTGTTGGCAGGCTGCATCTCTCCGGAGGTTCTAGAGAAGAGTATGTTTGTAGAGGCTCCTGCATTCCTTGACTTGTAAGTCCTTTCTCCATCTTCAAAAACAGCATTGTAACAACTTCAGATCTCTCTGAGCTTTGGCTTGTCATTTCTAGCTTTTAAGCACCTTTGTGATTGCATAGCATCTACCAAGGTAATCCAGAATAACCTCTCTGTATCAAGATCCTTGATCTAATCTGTTGAGAACCACAGCCAAAGCGGCCCCAGCAAACTTCCAGCTGCCAGCTTATTGGCTCCTCTGCAGTAATGCTCATTGGGCTGTTTCCCCACCCTTTCAGACCACAGAGCTGCTCACTGGGGGACTCTTTTGGCTCCGCCCATGCGACCCAGCCAATCGGCCTCAAGAGCAGGAGGAGTGGGGGGTTGAGAGGCTCACCGGAAGCCGGTGGTGGCAGTTGGGCTCTGAGGGAATTCCTGAAGAGCTCCTGAGCTGCAGGTGTGTGTTCTAAAAATAAAGTTCCTTTTTGCTTGACAAGTGGCTCCTGAATTGTGCCCAGCCAGATTGCAGCACTAATCAACCACCAAGTTCTGTTTGCCATGTAAGGTGATGTATTCATGGGTTCTAAGGATTAGGATAATTTGGATGGCCACTCTTCTACCTACCACAACACAGTGGGCATATGCAAATATAAGTATTATGAAGTGATATAAGTTATGCATCACAAATAGGAATTCATTTATATTCACGTTCCCACCCTTCAGATTAGTAGTTACTGAAACCACTTAATAACCATGAGAATCTTGATTACATTTTACTGCATCAAAGAATCTCAGTTTAGCTAAAAAAAAATAACGTGTAACACATTTGTTTAGTCAAATATCAGAAGTAGATTATTACCCCTAAATTTTAATTGGATCTTCATAACTACTGAAAAAAAATTAAAAGGAAAACAAAAACAAGATTCATCATCACATTAAGAAGAACCCTCAGCCCTTTTTGTTGTGATGTCTCAGTTACCTCACTACCTAGCAGAACACCATTCTCATAAGATAGCAAGCCTTGTATCTCCCATGAGTCTAGTTCTGGTACAATAGAAACTGAATTGATTTCTTTTCTCCAGTATACTTTTTGCAGCTTTTGTGTCCTTACTTTAGATGTTCTTTCATATATATTAGCTTTTTGTCTCACTTCCTCCCAGGATTATGAGTCTTTGGAAGTCACAGACACAGATTCAATTATCATGGAATCCCTTACTGTAGGCCAGGAGGAATGAATAGTGAACACAGATTTCAGTGCTCAATAAATATTTGTTGAATTGAAATGGAGGAGAGTCTTCTTCAGTTACAAAAAAAAAAAAAAAAAAAAAAATCCCAAAAATGAAAGAATGAAATTTCCTTGAAAATATAAAGTCAATTTTAATGAACAAAATTTAAATAGCTACATTTTTATCTTACTTATTACTACAGAAATTAGAAAGAAAGGAGAGGTTTTTCAATAGAATTCACCTATTTCCTTTCCTGCAATTCTCAAAAGATGAGGTAAACGCTCTTTTTATATTGGCAAATCCCAAATCTATAACTAAAATACCACTATAGTTGTGATGAATGTTTTGATTCCATGTTTTAAAAATTAGTTTATGTAGTTTCTAAAGTCACTATGCCCAGAGGCTTTATATTGAAGGATGCAATTTAAAAGTAAAATAAAACACTTACAAATAAACTAATAAACCTACACCACTGTGTAACAGGAGACAGATTAAACAAGACTCTGCATCCCAGCCCCTGCTGATATGAGTGTGTATAAAAGAGGAAAATGTTTTGAACTAGAGGACAGAAAAACACAACAGCTGATATTTGAGGGGTGTAAGCTGACATTTGTCACCTGGCCTACTCAATAAGATCCTATTTGATTCACTAGAAAAAATTAGGCCCTTCCACCCAGCCCTGGCACCATGGTGAAGGATTCCAAAAATAATGAAAAGTGAAGACCATCTTTTTTGAGGGAATAATACAGAGAATAATACTGAACGGTGAGTGACTCACCCAAGACAGAGATTCAGCCAAGAGATTTTATTGGGGGGCTGCCTAAAGGGGAAGAAAAGGAGAGGCAGAAAGCAGAGGAGAGGAGGAGGACAGAGAGGCAGAGGGGAAGAGAGCAGAGAGAGGAGAGAAAGAGGGCAGAGATAGTTAACTTGCAAAATTTGGCTTAAGAAAGGTTGCGTAGGCAACGTGGTGGGTGCTGATTGGCAGGGTGACTCAGGAAAGGTGAGCACATGGGGATTGGTTGAGAAAACTTTTGAATTTGGCACCCTTCAGAGAAGAGGGAGAGGAGTAAGGGGTTACATGATGTTCTCTTGAGACAGAAACTTAACTTCAGCAAACTTAACTTCAGCGGGGAGAAACCTGATGGGGGAAATAAAACCAAAATGCAAGGTCTCCCACATACCCAACTAAAATATAAGTTACATGCCAGTTCATGAAAATTAGCTCCCAATTTTACATGTTGAAAGTTATCCTAGAGCCTATATCTGGAGTCAGTGAGAGAAAATACCATGGGAGAGGCCAGTGGTAGGGCTAAGGGAACCGCACATGAGCCAGCTGTTAGTGAGGATCCAGTACCCTGTAGTGGCACATGTGAACACATTCAGCTCAAGTCACTCAGCTTTCAACTCCCACTATGGAATTTCTATACATATCTGCATCATGTTGGGTCCAGGAACAACTAGGCAGTTGTGTAATAATCCATGATAGTGAGGTTTCAAATAATTTCATTCTCATCAATATCTAGAAATTTATGTCTCTGCCTTCCCACTAGAAATCCTGACATAAAGTGAGTGACTACTTATTACCCCAAATGAAAACTCTATGTAAACCTTCAACACCTTTAAAAGAATGACTCAAAAATGTCAAAAAAAAAATTACATCATGGGTTCTTAGGTAAAATTCTTTTTCCATTGCTATCTCTGTATCTTTCAACAATTGATACCCATACCAGTTTAATTTTGGCATCATAAATAATTGTAATTCTTACATTTATTTTGATACACAACCAAATTTTACTCCTCCAAATTTCTATTAATATGCAATAATAACCCTTCTGTCTCACTCAGTGGGCCTCACTAGATTTTATACAAGACTGCTTCACACATCCAACACATCCTGAATACTCAGAGTTAATATTATAACTGTGGGTCATTCATTAAAAACTTTTTTATTCTTTTCACTTTCAAATATTTCATAAAGTGAAAGTTATCTTGACGTGTAATGAGGCTGAATCTGATAGATGGCATATATAACCACAAATTTAATGTCAGTTATATATTTGGTAAAGTAATGATAAAAATATTCTTCTAAAGAATATAAGAGACTTCACCAAATAAATTATTATAAGATCAAATGGACCTAGACAATATAGAAAGTGCAAATAAAGAATAAAGCAAAAGCGATCTCTAATGATTGAAAAAGAATCCTGCATACTGATTGTTTTGCAAACTTAAAAGATGTTACAATAAATATACCCTTACTTATTAACAATTAAATTTTCAACTTATACAAGAGTGGGAAAAAATTAATCAAATTTTGTTATGTTTGTCATTACAGGAAGAATAGTGAAAACACATTTTACATAACCAATTCATATACCTTGTTTCCTATTTCATTGGCACCGAAAAGAAAAAGCACTAATTAGTAATATGTACCTTCCTGGGAGGCAATATGTTGAAGTCAATGATTAATTACATTTGGGAACAAATTGCAAAACACTCCATTGCTTTCATTTTTATCAAATAATGGATATTGAAAAGACTGTACATCAACATCCATTTAAAACTAAGTATCCAGGAAAGAATTCTATATGAATTATATAAGCATACCTTATTGATTCTTCTCAAAAACAAAATGAACTGGGCTAAAACAATAAGAGAAGACAATAGAATGTATATAACACTACAGCTAATTTCATTTGGACAAAAAGTTGATAATGCCATTGAAACTCCATGTACCCCAAAATAGCTCTGGGATTCCATCATATTGACTGTATATCTTCAGACAAGTCAATTATATTCTTGTAAGTAATTTGGTTGACTTAGGCATTATTTTTCACAAGGATTCTGAGTACCAAAAAACTTTAAAGAAATACTTAGATGCTGAGTCGTACTCAACAGCATGCCTCTCTCTCTTGTTCCAAACTTCTCCAGCATGCTCAACATAAAAAGTGATAATTTATTATTTAACATCACTCATACTCCTCACGTGTTGTTTATTGAAACTGACCCCAAACACAGCTGTGTCTATCCTGCTCTCTATTCACATTTAAATGTTCCAACTACCAAATGACATTCCCACTTACAGACCATGGTTGGATTAGAAAAGTCACATCAGCACCCAGTAGCAGAGGCAGAAGAGGAATTTACCACTGACATTGATCACACTGCTGGTGTGCTTGTGTTCTTGAAAAGCATGCTGTTATTGCTTTTGGTGTTGTTTTTGTGTTTTCTACAGATGCTGAAGCCCATTATTGCTTGCACCTGGTGTGGACTGCTCCCATTCCCACTCATGTCACCTTGGCCTGCCACTGTCAGCATCTGTGTCCCAGAAGCACCATGCTCATTCCCAATATACACATAATACATTATGTCTTAATTCTAGCTACCAGGGGAAAGTGGTTTGTTCAGGGCCAGAAACATGAGAAGGGCAAAAGCTTATATAAAAGTGCATTCTTGAGGTCACTGCAGTAGCAACCGAGGCTCATTGACCTCCTGAAAAAAAAATATAGAGCAGGCCTCCCAGAATTGTCCACCCAAATGCTAAGAACTGCAGCCTTTATCCTTTAGCTTCCATACTGATTTAAGGCTTACCTTAGGACACTCACGAATAAATCTAACAGATTTATTTTTCTTTTCTCTTGTTTTTTTTTTAACATTTAATGATAGTTTATATTAGTAATAGCTTGTCATTTTTAACCTTGTAGCTCAAACCAGACCTGAGTCAAGGGGCTGTGATATAGGACATCATCCATCAGAGATCTCTTTGGTTGGTCAATATTCATAATGCCTTATATAGTTCCTTATAATTTTATGGCGTTTTCTCAAATTTGCTTACATTTAATTTTCATAGTAACAATATGGAGCTGATATTTTTATTATAATTATCTCCATTATTCATACTTTGGAGATGAGAAATGCTTGCCTCAAATCAACACAACTAATAATTAGTAGAGGAAAGATTTAAACTCAATTGCAGTGCCTTTTCTCCATTATTTGCATTTTGTTCTTTAAAAGAAATAAGAAGCATATTACATCTACCTTTTTTATTACTTACACACTTACCACTTACATGCATGTGACTTGAATATATATATACTTTAAGTCTGAAGAAACGAGGGCACATTGATTTCTGGGCATTAGTTATAAAAATAAAATGTGCATGGTGATATGAACCCAATCCATGTCTAAACTATTCAAGTGATTTACTTTGTTATGGTTTGTACAGAGTCTGCGAAGGAGAGATGATAGCCAGCTTCCAAGATAGTGTTAGCCTGTAGCAGATTACTCACTCTGAAGGAAATCACCTACCATGTGGTGAGGACAGACATATAAGCCATTCTGTGGATAAGTTCTCATCGCAAGACCTAAGGCCTCTAGCCAACAACCAGCACAACTTGATGGAAATGTAAGTGAAACAGCTTGGAAATGACTCCTCCTGCTCAACAAAGCGTTCAGATGACTACAGCTTTGTGAGGAGGCCTGAACCAGAACCCCAGCAGAGTTGATCTTAGTTTCCTTACCTAAAAAAATGGGAAAGAGTAAAGATGTGTCGTTCTTTAAAGCTACTAGGTTTTTATTTAATTTGTTAGGCAGCAATGAATAGTCAAATCAGACAAAAATGAGTCTCTGCTGTATTCTTAGAACTGACAGAAGTGACATTCACAGTGAATTCTGTCTTCTAAGATCCATGCTGTGAATCTCTTTCAGGTGAAAGTTTCTAACAAACAAGTCTATTTATTACTATAATAATTAAACAGACGTTTCTTGTATACCAAATGACTTTGCTCTATATAAATGCCAGTCTAGAAAGCTTTACTCTATAAACAAATAGGGTTAGCACAGGCTCTGATAATCTGTATTCCCTTGGCTTCCTATGTCACCCCAATTAGAATAGAGCACTTAAATCAGAATTTCAGTGTTCTAGAATTGAACTGATATAGTTGCAAGGTGACTGTCAGTTAATCAAAATGATTAGATTTTTTAATTTTTATTTTATTTTATTTTTTTAGAGAGAGAGAGAGGAAATTTTTAGGGACGAAGAGCATGAGAAGAAGATTAACATTAAGCAGGGATGAGAGGTGGGAGGGAAAGGGAGAGAGAAGGGAAATTGCATGTAAATGGAAGGAGACCCTCAGGGGTATACAAAATTACATACAAGAGGAAGTGAGGGGAAAGGAGGAAAAATATAAGGGGGAGAAATGAATTACAGTAGAGGGGGTAGAGAGAGAAGAGGGGAGGGGAGGGGGGAGGGGGGATAGTAGAGGATAGGAAAGGCAGCAGAATACAACAGACACCAGAATGGCAATATGTAAATCAATGGTTCTGCAACTGATGTGATTCTGCGATCTGTATATGGGGTAAAAATGGGAGCTCATATCCCACTAGAATCAAAGTGTGAAATATGATATATCAAGAACTATGTAATGTTTTGAACAACCTACAATAAAAATTAATTTTAAAAAAATTTTTATTTATTTATTTTTATTTAGTTTTTTTGGCAGACACAACATCTTTATTTGTATGTGGTGCTGAGGATGGAACAAGGGCTGCACGCATGCCAGGAGAGCACGCTAACGCTTGAGCCACATCCCCAGCCCCTAAAAATGATTAGTTTTTAATCCAAAATAATTGATCAGGAGATGTATAGCTATTATGTGTACTATTAAATGACAGCGTGGGGGAATAATTACATTTATGAAAGTGATTTATCTAAATTAAAAAATGTGCAATAATTTAAGTAATATATGAGGCATTTTTAAATTCAACAACTTTAAGAATAAAAAATAAATTGTCTTTACTAAGTAAAATTAAGGGAATCTATACAGTTATAACGCAACATAATTGTGATATAATAATATGAACACATTGTATCTATGGAATATCTTATATGCTAGGCTACAAGTCGAGATACAGATATTATCAGAGTTAACCTTTAGAATTGTACTTTAATTAGTCTCCTATTACTAAATTATTCTTAGCAATTTACAAATACCTCATAATATCATTTAAAAACAAACAACCCAAAGACCCTCTTTTGAGCACATACTATTATCTACTGCTTTATTTCTCACCTAATACCAAATTCCTAGAAAATTATCTGTAATTTTTATTCAAATATCTCAGCTCATTTTTTTTTTTCATTTTTTAGACACAGTTACAAAGGGCTTCACCTCTACCTCCTTATCAGAATTGTTGCTCCTATCAAATCATCAATGACACCTAATTGCCAAAATCTTTTAGTTAATTCTTAATAATCATGTTACTGCTCTATCAACAATATTTAAAGCAGTTGGTCCCTCTCTTCTCATTGGAACTTTCCATTCACTTGGTTCTAGGCTGCTTACTCTGATCCACTGGCCTCCGCAGGGCTGTCCTCTTTCTCATTCTTCTTAACTGAGTCTTCCACATTCTTTCAGCCTCTATACACTGAAGAATCTCTAGGCTCAGCCCTTGAGCATGGTCTCTTCTCTCCATACCTACAATCTTGGTGATTTCACTCAGCCTCCCATCTCAGATTTGTACCTTGAGTGCAGACCTCACCTGTGAACTCCAGACTCCTGTAGTCAACCATTAGTTGATGTTTTCTTTTAAATGCCCAGTAAGCATCTCAGTCTCAACATGTCCTAATCAGAGTTGCTGATCTCCTCAAATATTAATCCTCTCCATTTTAGTTGATGGCAATTTATTCTTAATTGTTTAGTTCAAAGACTTTGTGGTCATTATTGGCTTTTCTTTCTCTCATATCTCTCATCCAATCAGCTGGCATATCCCGTTGATGCTACCTTCAAACTATATGCAGAAACTGACCATTTCCTATCACTGTATCCTCACCACACTGGTCCATTTGATGATTACAATGGCCCTTTACTATGTAGTTTTTTCTAACTTTGGCAACCCTATAGTTTATCCCAACAAAGTACCTGGTTTTTCTTGAAGATAAGTGAGATCATCTTACTCTTCTGTTCAATACAAAGAGAGGGAGGGAGGGAGAGAGAGAGGGAGGGAGAGAGAGAGAGAGGAAGAGAGAGAGAGAGAGAAGGAAAGATAATAAAGAAAAGAAAAGAATGGAAAAGAAAGAGGGAGGGAAGTAGGGCATCAGTTCATGCCTAGTACACAAAAGACACCCATTAAATGATTAAATGAGTTAGGCATTATTAGTAGCTACATGGTAGTAGCTACAGTTTAGACTAGAGAAAACCCAGCTGGTGAGTGAGTGAGATAATCATTTAGTTAGGTTAGTAAGGGACTTTCTCTGAATTTCAGAGCTAGGCAGTGGCAAAACTGGCTATTTTCTGATTTCATAGCCCATGTTCTTTGCCGCTATACAAATGCTATTCCACGGTGGTAAAGAGCAGGCAAGACATTCAGAATTAGCCAATCCCAATGAAGATTTCCCCACTTATTTTCTATAGGACTTGAATCAAGTTTCTTAACCTCTAAACTTTAATTTTCTTAGCTGATAAAATGAGATTAGTAATAAAACCTACCTGTTTGGATAATAGAAATCAAATGAGCTAGTTCTTGTCTGTCAATCAGGGATTAAATTAAGCACAGGTGGTATAAAACCCAACTGCAATGGTTTGAAAAATAATTATGTTCTCTCATCAGACATCCAGAGCTGGTAGAGTTGCTTGAGGAAGCAAATCAATATGAACTCAAAGTCTTGCATTAAAGTAAAATATAAAACAAAAATACAGATCTGCATATTTTGGTCAGTTTCATTCTGCAGATTTGTATATACATTTTCTTTTTTATTTTATTTTTTATGTTTTACTTCAGTGCCAGACTGAAGCAGCTCAAGGAGAGGGAGGAGGGGAAGAAAAGCATCATTGAGAATTGCAATTGAGCAAATTAGAAGCAATTATGATGTCAAAACGAATCTCACAATTGTGTATAACTATAATGCACTAATAAAAATTTTTAAAGGAAATTAAAAATACAAATCTCCTTATTTACTAAATTGAAAAATAAATAAGTAAATGATTACAACAAATGGAAGAGGAAGTAAGATTTTTTTAATGTGTCCTTTTCTTCCTATTAAGAGTTTGAGACTTTGAGTTTTAATTTTGTCATCCCCTCCATTATGCTATTGGTGCTACCAAATTTCATCACCAACGAGTATGTTAGATGCCTTCAAGTTCTTAATTTGAGCTAGAAATTATTAAACAGGACAGCTAGGAATAGAAATCTGAGGCAAGTTCCTGAACACCACTCTTGGCTCTGACATCAGCACTTTATCAGCACAGTCATTGTAATAAGAACCAAAGTAGTTGAGATTTTATCATTCATATTTCTCATTTTTCCCCCAAGTAGTTCTGTGAGATATCTTGCCAAATACATTGCTGAAATTCTGACACAGATTTTCCCCAAGCACCCTCTTGATATGAGCTTAATATCCCTCCACTTCACTATGATATTTGTCTTTCTGGTTTCCTCAAGCCTATTCACCTATGCTTTGAACCAGGAAATTAGAATACATCTATCATAGACGTAATTAATTATTGCTTTTACGGGGAAAACAGCCCAAATTCTGCACATCTCTGAAGATCCCTCTTTGCTTCCACAACTACTCAACTGCAGCAATAATTGCAGACACTGGACACTGTTTCCACTGTCAGGCTTGTAGTCACTTGCAAGCTCCTGAGAGAACCAGTCACTCCTCATCCTGTCTCTCCCCCCACTTCAGTTGGGTTATTGGCTGACATACTCTAAATCAGTGACACTGCCTTACTTAAAGCCCTAGTCTCATATCAACAACTGCCTAATAAATCCTTCCACCAGGGTGTCCCATGAGACTGTTATAATTACTGTGTTCCAATCCAAGAAGCTCATTATTTGCTCACCACTCTCACCCTGGCCACCATCCCATCTTGCTTTCCTTTGTTTATAGGCCAACAATCCTTCAATTTAGTCTAGTAATCTTGCACAAATATTTCTAGGATGCCTTAGAACAGTCCCAGGAACTGTTCTAAGCATAACTTAATATCAAGGTCCTTGGTCTAGAGAGATACACAGAAAACAATCTATTTCAATAAATGGCATGAAAGCTTAAATGAATTAAAGAAAAATGGGATTTTCATGTATGCATAAGAGGAATATATGAAGCACTATCTTTCTAAATGTATGTATTTTGAATGGCTCTGTACAGCAGGCCAAGGAAATTCATACACATGAACATTTTTTAGCATTTTACACAGAATAAACATGTCCAGGTGATGCAGATCAGTATACTGTGTTTGAATAACCTCTCAAAACAAAATGATATATGATACAACATCTGAATGAACAAGAAGAAAGGCCAAGATAATTTTAATGAGCAAATTCAAACATTACTGGGTTTTGAGAGACTTAAATCAAAAAATCTATACAGGTTTCTTCTTGTAGATGGCTTCAGAACTTATCAGGATCACCTAAAAATTCCTCAAAACTTCTTCTGCAAATTGGCTTAGTAGAGAATTTGGTTCCTGTTGTGTGATAACTGGTACTGGTCTATGGTAAATATCCCTAGTTTAAAAGAGTGCTTTGGTGAAAGTTGGCATTTATGTTTATTAACTGTGCTCAATTCTGGACCACATGTCCTGGGGATAATACAATGTAGAAGACAATCACAAGCATATAATCTTCTTTGAAAATGACTCATTTATTTACATAAACCTACACATTCTTACACAATTTTCTATATTGTGACTGATTTGCTTATATATGTATATGTGTGTGTATATATTTATTCATAGGAAAAATTATGCAAATGCAAAGCATAAGTAAAATGCGATCCTTACTTGGTCTAGGTTTTTAGAACAATATGAAAGTTTAATGTGGTGAGATCTATTAAAATGTTTTTTAAAAGGGGAAATCCCTGCAAATGCAGAATCACAGCTGTGGAGGAAACACACATGTCCCTTAATCCTGTGTCCTTGGTGATGCTTTTCACATTTCTAACTCATTTAATTTGTATTTTTATATTTCTTTTTATTGCTATCACAGATCAGGTACAAGTTAAGTGGAGAAATGAGGCGAAGCAAAGAAAGAGGAACCAATGGTAACAGAGCGTGTGGGCAGGAGGGCACATAGCGCAGGAACCAGTGGTTTTAGAAGCATGAAACGGGGCAGAGACTTCCCCACACACATTTTAAAATTTGTGTTTAACTGATCTATAGAGACATAAAATTGTACATATTAATATAAAATTAATTAAATCACAAAATATGATTTTTGATTCATGTACATACTGTATAATGGTTATATAAGGTTAAACCTATTTATCTCCTCAAATATTTATCATTTCTTTATGAGGAACAATTTTAAAATCCTTTCTTTTAGCTTTTTAAAATGTGCACTACGTAATTGTTACCTGTAGTCACCATATTGAGTAACGGTACTCTAGAGCTCCTGTTCCTGTTGATCAACCTTTGCCTATGCCTCCCATACCTTACTCCCTCTAGACTTTGGTAACTACATGCTACTTTCAACTTCTATGAGATTATCTTTATAAGACATCATATATGAGTGAAATAATGTGGTATTTGTCTTTCTATGACTAGCCTATTTAACAGTGCTCTCCAGTTCCATTCTTGTTGCTGCAAATGATGGGATTTTATTCTTTTTATGGCTGAATAGTATTCCACTAAATATGTGTACCATATTTTATTTTGCCATGCCTCAATTGATGGACTCTTAGGCTGTTTTCAATTCTTGGCTATTGTGCAAAGTGCTGCAATAAACAAGGGATTAAAGATGTCTCTGACATATTGATAGCATTTCCTTGGGATATAATAAGATAGTTGGATCATATGGTGGATCTATTTTTAATTTTTTGAGACATCTTCATACTGTTTTCCAGAATAGCTACACTAATTTACTTTTCCACCAACAGTGTGTGTTTCCACGTCCTCACTAACAATTGCTACCTATGGTTTTTATTATAATAGCCATAATGTCCTGGGCAAAGAGATTTCTCATTCCAGATGTGGCTTATGTAATGATTATTGATATGAAGCATTTTCATGTACCTATTGACCATTTTATGTCTTTTTTTGAGAAATATCTATTTAGATCCATTGTCCATTTTTACTTGAGTTATTTGTATTTTTGATATATATGTTCTTATATGTCCTGAATATTAATCCCTTGTCAAATGTATGGTTTGCAAATATTTTCTCCCATCTGTAGGTTGTCTCTGCACTCGGTACAGCTTTTTAGTTTGATGTAACCCCACTCATTTATATTTGCTTTTGTTTCTCATGCTTTTAGGATTTTATTGAAAGGATATCTAAACTTTTCAATGTCCCAAAGTGTTTCCTCTATTTTCTTTTTCTGATAGCTTCATAGTATCAGTTTTATATTTAAAACCTTATTGAAAAGACAATTCTTTCTCCAACAAATGTGCTTTCCACCTTTGTTGAAAATCAATTGACTATAGATATTTGGGGTTTATTTAAACCAATACCATGCTGTTTGGGTTACTACAATTTGGTAGTATATTTTGAGTCAGGTAGTGTAATGCCTTCTCCTGCTTTACTCTTTTAGATTAAGACTCTTTTAGCCATTTGGGGGTTGAAGTATTTCCACATAAATTTAACATTGTTTTTCTAGTGAAGAATGCTATTCGTATTTTATAGGGATCTGTCAATCACTTGGATAGCATGGACATTTTAACAATATTTATTTTTTTAATACATAAACATAGAATGTCTCTCTACTTTTTAATGTCCTCTTCAATTTCTTTCATCAGTGTTTTATAATTTTCACTGTATATACCTTTAACGTGTTTGTTTATTCTTAGATATTTTATCTTTTGCAGCTATTTCAAATGGAATTGTTTTTATTTCTATTTCAGATAATCCTATGTTAGCTTATAGTAATACTACTAATTTTGAATGTTGACATTTGTATTAAGCAACTTTTCTGAATTCATTTGTTCAGTTTTTGGCTGATTTGGGGGAGTAGGGTTTATATATAAGATCTTGTCATCTGCAAATACTGAAAATTTGCTTTCTTCTTTTTTGATTTGGATGCCTTTTATTTCTTTTTTCTGTCTGATTCCTATGGTGAAGACTTTCAGAACTATGATGAATTAAAGAGATGAAAGTTCTCATCATGGGGCTGGGGCTGGGACTCAGTGGTAGAGCGCTTGCCTAGCACGTGTGAAACCCTGGGTTCGATCCTCAGCACCACATAAATTAATAAAGGTCCACCAACAACTAATGAAGTATTTTTAAAAAAGTGCTCATCATTGACTTTCCCCAGACCTTAGAGAGAAAGCTTCCTGCTTTCCCCCACTCTGTATGATGTCTTGTTAAAAATATTGTTGTTTTATTCTAAATGTCCTGTACTCTTATTATGAATGTCCATTATTATCTAAATGTGTATTTCTTCTATACCTCAAGTTTAGTGTGTTTATTCTGATGGGATTTTGAATTTATCAAATGCCTCTTCTTCATCTATTCAGATGACTGTGTTGTCATAATCCCTTGTTTATTGCAGCACCTTAATTCTATTGATATGTGTAGTGCATCACATTGATTGATTTGTATATATTGAAACATCCCACTTGAATGGGGAGAATAATCTTTCTAATGCACTGTTGGATGCAATTTGTTAGTATTTTACTGAGAACTTTTGTGCCCATGCTCATGAAGGATATTAGCCTGTAGTTTTCTTTTTGTTGCCTTATCTGATTGGCATCAGGATAAATGTGGGCCTTGTAGAATATGTTTGGAAGATTTTCTTTTTCTTGTATATTTTTGGAATAGCTTAAGAATCATTTGTACCAGTGTAAGGAATAATAATAAAGAGGAGACAGAGAGACAAGGTGCAGAGGCAGGGAAGGTGGCAGAGTGGCTCTTTGTCTAAGCACCACATTTAATTATATCAATAGGTTACATTAGGTCATTAGTACCATAACCAAATTATTGTTTAGAGTATCAATAAGTTTGCTTATTTTGCATTCACATTTCATAGTTACAATATGCAATATTAGGAGCTTTGTGCAGTTCAAGAAAGTCCATTGTCTGAAGTTACTGTTAGAGGGGCAGCTCCAGGAGCAGCAGAGCTTTGTGTAACATTGTAGTTATCTAGCAAACAAGTTCTTCTATTCCCAGGAGATACGTACCTGCAATCAAGATTGAGGCTTGACGAGGCTCTAACACAGAGGCATCTCAGGGCATTCCCATACCAGCTAGACATAGCACATATATTAGCTATATTATTAGCATTCTAAGCGTGGGAAACAGGGTGCCTGTTACCCCCAGGAGTTTTCTCACCAGAGAAACACTTCCCTGTATATTTCCATGGTCAGAATCCCTACATACCAGTTATTCTTTAAATGTTTGGTGGAATTAATTTATGAATTATGATTAAATTGGTCCTGGGCTTTTCTTAGCAGGAAAGCTTCTTATTACTGATTCACTCTCAATACTTGCTGATGGCCTGTTCTGGTGTTCTACTTCTTCATTACTCAGTCTCAGTAAGGTATATGTGTCTAGGAATTTGTTCATTTTTTATAGGGGATCAAATTTGCTGTCATAATGTTGTTCATAATAATCTCTGATTATTATTTGTATTCTTACAGCCTGCTCATAGTCTTTAGCTACCTGTCCACACAGTGTCAATATGACCAAGAGGAGATGGTTAATGGCTTAGAAGGTCCCAAAGAGACAAGAAAATCTTTTGAATTTTCTTGGATCATATCCTGTCAGAGATTACCTTTTCTGTTATCCATCAGGCCCAGATTCAATTGAGAGGTCATTGATAGGGTGCTGAGCCACTCGCCTCATATACAAAGACTGAAATTCTAAGCAATAGAAAAAAATAAAGTGCAGAAACAGACACAAAGAGTCTTCAGGGAAAGATTATCTTTTAAAACAATGATAATTTTATTGAGAATTTCAGTAAATTCTCAGTAAAATCTTTATTATTTAAAATACTCACAAGGTGTTAAAATGCATAGGGCTATTAATTCATGTGCTTAGAGTTGTCATGAGAGAACTTTACACAAATAACTGACAGGTTTGTTTTGTTGCTCCCCAAGATCTCATTTACATCCTAACCATTAGGCTTCTCTAACAAACATTTGGCTGAACAATTGGGAATAAATTTTTGACATAGCTTTGGACAAAACAGGATGCTTGTATGAGACATGTTTGCAAAGAAGCATACTATTTTCTCAGTGAATGATAAGACCATTTTTTTCCTCTGCTAACCGGTCTTATGTTGCTTCCTTCTTTGTACCTGTTCTCCTAGCCTCTTGTTTGTACCCAAAGAAAATTTCTTAATTATTCCTTTAAATAAAACTTCTAAAGGTTCAGGTCAGATTGGGAGGTAAAAAGATTCTATGAAGCTAATGTTACTCAGTGCCATTTTTCATCAAAATACATTATATAACTAAACTGTCTTGCATCTTGCTCCACTGTGCTTTTCTTGAGAGAACTTTCTCCAATATTCTAGAATACTGAAATTCAAACAAAAACTCTTGTCACAATATCCTGTTAATTAGAGATCATGAGCTAATTAGTCATGTATTAGTATCAGTGCCCTTGCCCATTTTCCTCCAGCTCACTTCCTTTCTTCTCCCAGTGCTGTGCATCACTGATTTGTTACTTATGTTTTATCCCTAAGCTCATGCTTACTATATTGAAATATTTCATAACAATTGTCACCAGCAACTTCATTAACCACTGACATATTACTAAGCCATTTTATTCTATATGATACGGATAGCGCCTTTAGTTTGGTTATTTTTGTTAAGGATTTAGAACAAATGTCAAATCACTCTATATTCAGTATCTGACTTCAAATTCACAGGAACCTTTTCAACTGGAAAGGAAATGTATGAAAACACAGTGTTATATTCCAGTTTCTCCTTGTCCCAAAGATGCCTCAATGCATCTCAAACCTATCCTTATTCTTCCCTAGAAAAATTGTCCCAAGAATTCAGACATTCCTCATTCCGCTTTATCTCAGAAATTGGTAGTGTTAGGTTATAAATGACAGGGTGAAGCCAGAGCCAGGGGAAGGCAGAGTACATGGGTACATGTGGGGTAGGGGATCCATGACTAATCAGGATGGTCCACAGAGTCACAGCCAAAATCCAGAGCAGCCAACCCAATGTTGCAAGGACTCTTTCCCAAATGTGAGCATAATAAGGGCCACGGAGCAGTTCAAACCATAAAGGGAAGGATAGAGTTAGTATCTCCTAGAAAGTTGATATAAAGTACTGGACTCCCTCTGAAGAGCAAAGACTACCCACATGTACTTTTACTGGCTTTGCCTACATCCTATATGAATTGTTTAATCCATTGTAGCCTAGCATCTGACACACTCTCTAATAGTGTAGGAGCTTTTCATAATTCCTATTAAAACAATCTTTTCAGAATTTTCTACAGACTCTTAGATTAATTCAGTCAATAGAGATTTGCTGAGGTACCAGGTCAGTATTGTGTGCTAAAGACAAAGTGCAAGTTAAAAGGATATGATCCACTCATGAACATATCCTGGAGTCTATGAAGAAGAACAACCCAAACCAAAGACTCAAGCAAATAAAATTTTAATATGACAATTGTAATAATGGTTGCCAAAGAGAGATACATGATACCCTAAAAGCTGTATCCTGCTATGATACATAAAGGAATTTGGTCCAGTCACATAAAGTGGAGGTTTCCTTGGAAAACAGTTTCTATTGCCAAGATACCAAATATTTAAGAAGAAGTAATATCAGTTCTTCTCAAATTATTACAAAAAATTGAAGTGTAGAGAATTCTCCCAAACTCATTCCATGAGGTCACATTATCCCAGTGCAAAAAAAAAAAAAAAAAAAAAAAAAACTAAGAAAGAAAACTACAGGCCAATATCCTTAATGAATACAAATGCAAAAATTCTGAACAAACAAATAGCAAATTAAATCCAAAAGCACATCAAAAAAATTATTCAACATGATCACGTGGGTTTATCTTGGGGGTGCAAGGATGTTTGAACATAAGAAAATCAATAAATGTTGTACACCACATGAATAGAACAAAGGACAAAGAACATATGATTGTATCAATAACTGGAAAGAAAGCATTTGATGAAACTCAGCATTCTCTCATGATAAAAATCTCTCTACAGATTAGGTATAGAAGAGACATATAACAACATAATAGTGGCCAAGTATGACAAGCCTACAGGTAACATTTTACAGAATGAGGAAAAGTTGAAAGTTTTTCTTCTAGAATCTGACATAGGACAAGCATGCCACCTTTCATCACATCAATTCAACATAGTACTGGAAGTCTTCGAGTCATCAGGCAAGAGAAAGAAAAAAAGGGCATCCAAATCACAAAAGAATTGACACTTCTTGAAGATCACATGCCACAATTAAAATAGCTAATATCAAAAAATTAAAGGTAACAAGTGCTAGTGAGGAGGTGGATAAAAAGGAACCTTGCTCACTATTAATAGGAATGCAAATTACTATAGCCATTCTGGGTTAGATATGAGGTGTCCCACAAAAACTTGTGTGTGAGACAATGTAAAAATGTTTACAGGTGAAATGATTGGGTTATGAGATCTTTGAACTAATATGTGCATTAATCCTCTGGTAGGGATTAACTAGGAGGTAAGTGTAGGCATGAGGAGTGTAGCTGAAGGAGGTAAATCATTGGAGGCATGACTTTGGGGTATTTTTTTGTTATTTGTGAGCCCAGCTCTGTTTCCTGATGGCCATGTCCAGAGCCACTTTCGTCCATCACATTCTTTGGCCTTGATGTCCTGCCTTGCCTCAGGCCCTGAGGAATGGAGTCAGCCATCTATGTATGGTCTGAGACCTCTGAAATCATGAGACCCAAATAAACTTTTCCTCCTCTAAATTGTTCTCATTGTATCTTTGGGTTATAGCAATAGTAAAGCTTTCTAAAAAAAATAGCTTCATGGAAACCAGGTAACTCAAAAATTCAAATAGAACTACCAGATAACCCAACAATCCCACTTCTGGGTATGTATGCAGAAGAAATAAAATCAGCATGTCATAGAGATATTTTCACTCCCATCTTCATTGCAGCACCTTTCATAATAGCCAAGCAATGGAAACAACCTAATTGTCCGTCACCTAAAGAATGATTTCTGTGTTTTTTTTTTTCTGTAAGTGTGTATGTTTGTAAAATGTGATATGTACATATACATATATCACCTTAATCGAATGATGATTACACACACACGAGAATTCTATTCAACCTTAAGAAAGGAATAAAATTATGTCATTTTGGGCAATTTGGATGAACCTGGAGAACATCACTGTAAGTGAAATAAGTTATATTCAGAAAGACCAATATTGCATAATTTCACTCATATGTAGAATATAAAAAAATAAGCTCAAAGAGGTAAGGAGTAAAATAATAGTTTCCAGAGGCTGGAAGGAGTGGGAAAAAGGCAAGGGGAAGAGGTTGGTCAATGGGCACAACATTACAGTTAGACAAGAGAAATAAGTTCTAGCACTCTATTACACAATACCTATGATTAACAATGTTGTATTGAATGTTCAAAAAGAACTTAAAGGATTTTCTTGCCACAAATAAAAGAAGAAATGTTAGAGGTGATGAATTTAGTAATTCATATATACAAAACATCACACCTTTCTCCACAAAAATGTACAATTACTACATTTTGATTAAAAATAAAATGAAACTTTACAAAAAGAATGAATATGCAGGACATCAAGGCCAAAGAATAAATATGGTGGTGCGTGCCTGTAATCCTAAGGCTTGGGAGGTTGAGACAGGAAGATCACACATTCAAGGCCAGCCTCAGCACCTTACCAAGGTCCTAAGAACTTAGTGAGATCACAAAATAATAACAAAGGGGTTGGAGTGTGACTCAGTTGTTGAGTGCCTGTGAGTTCAATCTCTGATACAAAAATAAATAGATAGATAGATAGATAGATAGATATTAAGTAAGGGCAGACTTCAGGGTAGAGAAAACAAATGCTCATGCATCCTGCAGTGGTGAAAGCTGAACCATGGCAATTAATTAAAAATACAGTCCAACATATATAAAGTAGTAAAAGCAATGAAGATAGCAGTTAGCCATGATTCTTTGAGAGGGTCAGATACAGATGAATCTTATAGACCCATCATAGTTTCCTTTACTTTTTAAGAGCAATGGGTAGTCATCAAAAGTTTGACCATGAATGTCATGCCACAGAGTTGTGAAGAAAGCATGTTATTTCCAAAGTTTTCCATATTTCACCTTAATGTGTATTTAAAGTCCATTCTACCAGATCACAATACTTAATCATCATTAATTCATGATTAATTTAATCAATTCTGTGTTTCTCAGTCAATATAAGAGTTTCTTATATCCCATTCCCTGAGTTGCACCTACTATTTAGGGATTTTCTGCTGTCAATGACATCTAATGAAATGAATGCTGTCCCTATCTTATTTATCATTAACCTACACATGTTATTGTCCTTGGTGCATTCAGTCTGCATTACCAGAGCCTTTGCTAAAGGCCTGACTCAGGCAGTGGGGGGTCAGGCCTGAGACCAGGCAGACCTGTCCTCTTGCTCTAATAGACCAAAAAGAAATGAATGATGGTGAAAACAGGACAGGAATTTATTTTCAACGTGGCCTCATCAAGAAGAACTGAGGGGATTAGCTACCTAAGATCTGTATTTGAAGTTCTAAAAATTGTTTCTCCATTCTACAGGGAAGAAACAAACGCAGAGCCAAGGGAAGAAGATAGGTAGTCAAATCATCTTGGTCAAACTGTGATCTGGTTGATCATTATCTCAGGTCAGAATCTGTGAAGCCTGCTGGCACCAAGAAAAAATGGTTGTCTGCAATCCTAGCTGTTTCTGAGATAAGCTGGGGAAGAGAAATGATTCAGAGGAAAACTAGGGCAGAGGAGCAAAACGTTGGGTCAATGATTGGGGACGTCTAGGTTTCATACCAGTGGTCTGGAACAGGACATCATAAAACCTGGTGTTTAATAATGTGTTGGTTATGATATCTTTGTAAATCTTGAAACTAGTTACTTTTATTTTGTTCTCTTCATCCTTGAAGGGGAGGAGAGAAATCAGGAAAATCTAATACAAATCAACCTTGTATTACAAGTTTTGCATGAACACTTTAAATAATTAACATATCTACATACATAGTTGAGCATAAGTCTGATCCAAAGCTTAAGGTAGCAAAGGTGACAACTGCAATATGATGGCAGAGAGGCCAAGCTTGTATCCTCTTTTTTCATAACATGTAGGACATCTATGGGCCCCACTGAAGAGCCCATGCTTTAAGCAAATGCAGCATTTAAATCTCTACTACTTGGGGATATTCATTAAGTTATGAATATTCTAAGAGATCCAAAAGGACAAAGAGCAAGGAACAGAATGAAAGGTGAAAATAATTTCATGTAATAAATTATCTTTAAATATGAATGGTAGTATCATTAAATTTTCCCATAAAATAGATCACTGTGGCTGCTCTACAGATAAATGGTAAGAGAGATAATAGATTTAATACAAAGGGAATAAGTAAAATGTGTTAATAATTTTAGGTTTATAATGATGGAGATGAGACAGAGGTAGGACATAAGCCCATAGGCTATTTATAGGATACAAATAACAAAAATTGATGAAAATTTTGGATATTCATTTGAAAGAGAGATAACCCTTTGATTTCAGATTTGCACAGTTGTATGTAGGATGGTGCCATATAATGAGAGGTCAGTTGACAACTATCTGGGGGAAAATCCTAAGTTGATTTTTATATGTTGAGTTTGAGATACCCATGAGACACTTAGGAAGATACTATGTAAGAGGCTGGACAAATATAATGGCTAAAGGCTAATAGAAAACTGGAAATAAAGATGAGTAGGACCCCTGTATGTTCAGTCTATATGAACCAAGATTAAAAGGTTGGACAATCTACAATGGGAAAATAATGCAGAGGTGATCTCCCTCTTTTATTTCCATTTCCTCCAGTTTCATTTTGCCTGGGTCAAAAAAGTGAGTACCAGAGCATACCAAATGTCTTCCTCAGCATTCAGCATCAGTGAATGGTTTAGCACAAAGCATAATATATCAGCATTTCCTCCCCCACAATGAGTCTTCCTCATCTCTTTGTTCATTAAGAGTGTTTACTCTGTTTTGTCTCATGTTTTGAAAACTTTAAATATAGAATCATGGATAGTAAGCATCAAAGTCTGTTTCTTGCTTTCACCCTGTATATTGGCAATGTCTGGTAGCCTATTCTGTTATACTTGGATTTCCAAATGAGGATTCAAAATTGATATCCCCACTATAAAGAGTAAGCAGTAAGACTTCTAAACTTCCCTGTAGAATGTAGCAGGAGAAACAAAATCTGAAAGGAGTTAAACAACTTACTAATGAAGTTTTTTTTTTAAAGTCAGTTTGTTGAATGTAAATAATAGATTATAGAATTCAAGTATCTGCTCCCCAAGTCCAAAGTTCAATTCATGTTGAAATTAATATCCAAACCATAGTAATGAGATACTAGAATATCCTTATGTTTTTCTTTCAACGATTTCCTCAAGTCCAAAGTTCAAAGTCTATCCTAGAAAAATAAATATATGTACATAGGTTCTCCAAATAAACATGTGCCAAAGGTCTCAAGATTTCTAACAAAGTAGAAATCTTAAAAAGGATGCAATCTTATTTAATAAAATCAAACAAAAAATCCCTTAAAAGTCCCCACCCTGTTTCATGAATAATGAGTTTTAGTCAGCTTTTTCACTGCTGTGATCAAAACAACTGACAAGATCAATTAAAGGAGAAAAAGTTTATTTTGCTACTTTCAGTTTCAGAGGTCTCAGTTCATATATAGCCAGCTGCAATCCCCAGGGCTCAAGATGAGATAAAACATCATGGTAGACTAGTGTGGTGAAGGGAAATGATTCAAAATATCATAACAGGAAGTAGACAGAGAAAGGAAGAGAGAGAGAATCCACTTATGAGGTACAAAATATAAACCCAAAGGCAAGTCCCAAATGCCCACCTTCTCTAGCCATACCCTACCCACCTTCAGTTAATCCCTACTGGGAGATTAATTCACTGATTGGGTTAAGGCTCTCATAAGTCTAACGTTTTTTCCTCTGAATTCTTGCATTGTGTAATACATGAGCTTTTGTGGTACATTTAATATCCAAACTATAACAAGGAGACACTAGAATTTCCTTATGTTTTTCTTTCAACCATGTTTTTAACACAAAAACAGACAAAGTGATAATTTAAAATTGAATGAAAACATGCTAATTATGGTTTTAGAATAGAAACAAAAGTGATTAAAAGAACAAAGAAAGGAAAAACAACAAATTTAGCACTAGATCATATTTCATATGTATTTGTTGATTTATTTTCAAAAGGTTAAATATTTACATAAATTATGCCTAAAATTAATTAAACCTGCCTGTGCTTTTCTAGAGATAGAGAAGTAGATTGCTTATATAGTATGACTGAGAATATTCTCTCTTTAATTCTTTGTTCTACATGGAACATTAGATGTTATTGTTTATGATTGAGGTGGAAGCCATCTTTCTTTATATAAAATCACTTAACCAGTTTATAGACCACTACTGACATTCATGCCAAGAATTACTGGGAATAAAGTATAGTCAATGAAACTCATAAGTTAAAAGAGGATGTGTAAAGATGAACCAAAGCCAAATATTAGGGTGTGAACTATAAAATATAAAAGAGAATGGAGGTCAGTGGAGACTAAAATATTCAGTAAAATACTCATGATAAAAAAAAGTGTGCATCAATCAAAGACTCTTGATACCAACAGATGTCTGAAATAAAAGGACCTATTGAGCCATTATAGATGATAGCTAGAATAAGACCAGGTCCTGAGACAAATTCCAGAATCTACCATTAGCAGGGCAAGGTAAAAGTTGGAAATATGTCCACTGGATCAGAACCCCCTTTTTAAATAAATTTTTGAGAAAGAATACATAAGTTGTTTATATTGATTTCATATTATCTGTAGATAAGAAGATTGGAACAAAGTGAACAGGGAAGTTTTTCACAAAAAAGAAAATTCCAGGGACTGGATTGGTTGATGTTAACAGTCTGAAAAGTTTATAATGGTGTCCTGAACAAGCTATGTCATTAACATAGACCACATATGTTTATATCTTTCCATAATGTCAGAATTTATTGAGTAACAATAAATTCACAAGCTACGCTACTTTCATCAGTTGCTATTCAACAAGTAGTGGATCATCTGATAGTCATAAATAAAGCAATCACAAATTCTTTCATTCCGTGTGTGTGTGTGTGTGTGTGTGTGTGTGTGTGAGTGTTTGTGGAGATTGAACCCAGGACCTCACACATGCTAGGCAAGAGCTCTTATACTGAGCCACATTCCCAGTCTCTTTTATTGCATTCTTTAGTACTAATATCTGTAACATAAATCACACATCATACTTTGCACAACTCTGTGTGTGTGTGTGTGTGTGTGTGTGTGTGTGTGAGAGAGAGAGAGAGAGAGAGAGAGAGAGAGAGAGAGAGAGAGAGAGAGAGAAATGCTAAGAAGGTGTTCAGGAGGCTGAACTGAAAACAAAGGCAAAAAGTAGATATAAAGAGTCATTGCAAGAAGTGGTGGGGACACTACTAACCAACCAAAAATTTGTTCAGGGCACAGTGTCTTTTACCACACAATTCTCAGTGCTGGACCCTAGGCCAGGGTCCACATCAAGCTGGAAGATCAAGCTGAGCTGAAGCCCAAGATCAGAAATTCAGAGATTTGTCATTTATTAATTTCAGATTTTCTTATGTTGGCGCAGTGTATGTCAAAACAACCAGTTTTGAAGAGCTCCAGCTTTTTTGGGTCTCTGGTGAGGGGGTTACGTGTAGTGAGATTGGTAAACCCAAGGGCCTGGCTTTTTTGACATGGATAAGATCCATGCATGCATCCATGTGCTTTTGATTTAATTTGATAATTTTACAGATAGTAATTTTTATTACCATGATTGATTTATTTATCAGTTTTTAATCTTATGGTTATGTTAGGCAGAAGTTATAGAGTCATTCAACATCAGCATTTATACTCAAAATGAAGTACCCCTTGTCAAACAACTGCTTTATAAAATGGACTAACTCAGGGTTAGGAACAACCTGAAAACTACTGTTCTATTATCATGGAATAACTCAGAGCAGGGCAGAGTCTACTCTCTCATGGTTGTGATGAGATCTGAGTTAAGATTTTAATATATATTCAAGAGAGGGAAAAGATCTTTTATTCTTTATCCATAGTTTGCAAATTATAATCTCTTATCCTACATTTTTTTTAACAATTGCAATTAAATTTGGGCCATCACAAAATCTTTCTCTTATCCAGTGGCTAAATTGTGTTTTGAAAAAGTAAGCAATAAAAGAAGAGTATTGTAAAGGAAAGAAACTTCATGGGGTAGGGAAATTTAAAAAAATGATATTTGTGACTCAATTACAAAACAAAATCACAACAATTAAAAAAAGAACCCTCTCTATTGAAACAGAAGTTTACATGGATCTATCAATAAGGGTTAATTCCTCAATAAATTGCAACATACTAAATTGTTTTCAATGCCAAAAGAGTACAAAGGAAAATAAATAAATAAATAAGTAAAAATATCATAACCATATATATTGTTATTCCTATGCCAAATTTCATTTTTCTAACAACATAATATATCTATGAAGACATATCAGCAATTAATTATTCAAAATGTTTACAAAGTAACGAGGGACAACTACCAGGCATCTGAGGAAAGAGTTGGGTTACCACTGGAATTGAAGTAGAAAACCCCAAATTCTTGCTCCTTACACCCCAGAACATTTTATCCAGGAGGAAAAGCCAGCCTAATTTGCACAAACTCACTCATGCTCCTCACATTTCATCTCTAAAACCTAACCATATTATAGCTTCTCTCCATTCAAAGAGAGGAGCTCCATTTTATCCAAAGTAAAAATGAATGATAATGGAACTTTAGATATCCAGAAACTGACATAAGTAGCTTCCACTGTTTCCACTCAAACCTGTGCCAGGTATAAAAGAGGCTAAACAAAACTGTTTCATCTGGAGACATAATAGGTTTTCTAGAAAGAAGGCTCTGTTATATGTCATTCTTGTTTCTTCTTTCTTATTTCCTTTTTTATTTACAGGTTGAATATTTGAGTTTTGGGTAGCAGAAACTCTACTAAGTCTCATATTTGGATGACTCTTTAAATTTAGTTTTAAAATGAAAAACTCCCAGTTGTTTTGTTCCCTTTGTAATATAAGTGAAAAACACTGAAAATAAGGACTTCTCATGTCTAGACTGCAGTCATATCTATTTAATTGAGCTTCTTCTCCTGCTTCTCTAAGCTAGATCAAGACACTTAGCAAAAGCTTAGTAGCATAATTACAGTGCTATAATTTTTTTCCTTTTTTTTTCTAAAACAAGTTCTTCATCTGGTACATTTCAAGATGCATCAATAAATTATACAACCTGATAGCCGTTAAGAATTTTGTTATGCTTCATAAAACAAGGGAAAAAATGCATCATTTTCATGTACATTATTTTTATTTTCTTTATGCTTAAGGCAATTTCTCCAAAATCTTTGAAGATACTAAAATTACTTTGTAAAATTGGTTTTAATACATAATGATGAATTGTAGGAATTACAGATGGGTATATTAATATTATGTATATTATGTTATGTATAATAGAAAAACCAAACCTATTGATATTATTTTCTAGTAAGGCCAAAAAATATTAACTCAAAATTTATCCTTGTCTCTTTGTATGTGCAAAATTATAACCCAAAACATCCTCCCTGTCTTCTAAGAAATGACTAATTACTTTTTATACAATTTGTGTGCTTCTAAAGAGTTCACCTGTCCTGTTCTTAAGAATTCTTCCCTCTTGCTAACAGACATACTTTATTTTCTCCAATTCTAAGCTGTTTTTTGTTGTTATTAGTTAATTTTTTTAAGAGAGAGAGAGAGAATTTCAATATTTATTTTTCAGTTTTTGGCGGATACAACATCTTTGTTTGTATGTGGTGCTGAGGATCGAACCCGGGCCGCACACACGCCAGGCGAGCGCGCTAACGCTCCTGAATCATAGTATACAGGTAAATTTTGTTAATCAGGATAATAATGCCATTTGAAACAACTGAGTTATATAACTAAAAGTATATGTAGTGATAAAATATTTTAACATTTTATAGCAATAGATGAAATTTATAATCTTTCACTTTATTTTTATCACTGAAAGAAACATTAAAAATAATTGTTTTTATATTGTACTGGAATGTTTTGGTTGTTCATTTGTTTGTTTGTTTGTTTGTTTCTTGGTACTAGGGATTGAAACCAAGGACACTTAACCATTGAGCCACATCCCCAGGCCATTTTTTGCTTGTTTGTTTGTGGTTTTGTTTTTGTTTTTTGAGACAGGGGCTCACTAGGTTGTTAATGCTGGTTTTGACCCAGCAATTCTCCTACCCCTGGAATATTTGTAATTGAGAGAATTTGGTGAGTTTGAAATAGTCTAGTAGTTTCCATGGCATAAATTTTATCAATTGAGCCAACTTATTACCTTAGTTGAACCTGTCACAAGTTTTCAACTTGTTTAAGTGGTACCCACTAAATGCATGAAACAAAGTATATTTCAATACAAAATGCCACATTATAAAAATGAGGACTAAAACATGGTATGTTCAAAATTAAACATAGATGTATGCAACTGTTCTAATTAAATTATCTTATAAATGTCTAAACAGTTTTAAATATAAAGCAATAAAGAATTAATCCCAGAATCCTTTTATCTGGCATTGATATAGTCAACAGTTGATGTTCTTCATATTACCCGAGTAAGGGAATTTAATAGTTTTACATTATTTACTGAGGTTAACTCAAAGCATCTATATTGCTATATATATTGTGCTTTCCACTAAGTAAGCATATCAAGATACTAAGATGTCTGCAGAAACAAAAAGCTTGTATTATAGTGAAATGCACTCTCTTTATGGAAATAATATAATTAAATAAATGACTCAAAATATACCCCAACCTTAAGATTCCCAATCTTTCTGTGAACATGATTGACAACATTATTCATTTAATTATGCCACTCTGGTGGCCTAGAGTCCAAGTGTTCAATTATGAAATCTAATTTTACTTCAATAGAGATTAGTTTTAAGTTTTTATTGGTCATCAATAAAGCACAATAGTTAACATAGCAAGGAATTGTTTCACCTCATTTTTGTGAGAGAAATACAGTGATTTTTTTTAACTTTAGCTTATATTCTTGCATCCATCAAAAATATTTCTTATCTCTGTTAGAAACAGTCTTTTGTAGAGATGAAAATGGTTTCACCTCAGACTTCTTTAATCCTTTCTTTCCAGACATAGCATTCAAACCAACAGTCTCCTTCCCTATCAAATATTACTCATTTCCCACATCAGTTTCTTATCTCTGTAACTCCTGCCTTCCTCATTTTGCTTTCCAACTTCAATACATACTCCTGAATACCACTCTGATTAATCTCCTGACTAGCCCAAGATACACACAGGTATGTATCATTTCCTTTCTTTGAATTACAGATCACTATCCAATGTTTTTTTCAGAAATATTTTATTGATAAATCCTAGTTATTTTCAACCTAAAAGCATAGTTCTTGTTATTTGTTTAACTCAATAAATAGCCATATTTGGCCACTCACCGGTTTATTTGTCTTGTTAATAAATTCCTTATGAAATGGTGCCAAGCCCTTTTCACCAAGATGGCGCCGAAAGCTAAGAAGGAAGCTCCTGCCCCTCCCAAAGCTGAAGCCAAAGCAAAAGCTTTGAAAGCCAAGAAAGCAGTTTTGAAGGGTGTCCACAGTCATAAAAAGAAGAAGATCCGCACGTCACCTACCTTCCGGCGACCCAAGACATTGCGGCTCTGGAGGCAGCCCAAATATCCTCGGAAGAGCGCCCCCAGGAGAAACAAGCTTGACCACTATGCCATCATCAAATTCCCTCTAACCACTGAGTCAGCCATGAAGAAGATTGAAGACAACAACACACTTGTGTTTATTGTGGATGTCAAGGCAAACAAACACCAGATCAAACAAGCTGTAAAGAAGCTCTATGACATTGATGTGGCCAAGGTTAACACCCTGATCAGGCCTGATGGAGAGAAAAAAGCATATGTTCGACTGGCTCCTGATTATGATGCTTTGGATGTTGCCAACAAAATTGGGATCATCTAAACAAAGTCCAGCTGTCTAATTCTAAATATACTTTCTTTTTCCCAACAACAACAACAAAAAGAAATGGTGCCAAATATTCCTTAAGTATGGATTTCAAGACTGGGAGCTCTTTTTTTATTCCTCCACATTTTTATTGGTGCATTAGAGTTGTACATAATGATGAGATTTGTTGTTACACATTTGTCTATGCTCACAATATGACGATAAAATTTGGTCGGTATCACTCCCTGGCATCAAAACTCGCAACTCTTAAGCGAGCATTATACTACCTATGGGTCATTATTGAGAATGAAACATGATCTCATCCTGTTGTGACTGTAAATTTACTAGAAACCTACTCAAGTGGTTGAAATTGGTTTCCCAGCAAAAAACACCTTGAGAGCAGTGGAAATGTGAAAGATTTAATGAGCTATTTAAATATATGATAAAATCCCTAAATTGTAATTTGCAATCAAAACAGTTGGTGGCACTTTTGAAGCAATTTTTTTGTATCTAGGCTGCCTGCAAATCATTAGACAATTATATTAGTCTACAAAGCCTTCATAATTACATTGATTTAGATAAAATTTTGTGATGTTCAGATGATTCTATTTTAATAAGCTTCTACTTATAATCTGAAAAGAAAAACAAAATCCAAATATGAACAACTATGTCCCAAATGATGGTAATTACTACTCATACAGTTTTGTGGGAGTTTTAACCTGAAAAAAATTTTACTTCCTTATAAAGGCAAAATAGGAGTTCCTTGAAAATAGCCTTTACTTACTCAGACACAGGATCATACTGAGTAGATAGACACAACAGTGTGGGAAAGGTTAAGGAGACTATTAACAGTGTCTTAAACTTCCCCAACCCTCTTAGATTCTCTTTTCCATTAGGTCTTTAGGTGGTTTAAACTTCTTAACAGAGAAAATCATCATTTGGGTTAAACTATTATAAACTCAACGTAAACCCTTAAAGGGAAAATGTCCTTGTGAAGTAGAATGCATGAAGGTTTATTCACTATTAGCACTAAGACAAAAAGGGACTGAAGTTTAGTTAGAATATAATCAGTAATTATATACATGGAATTTTGTGTAAGGTTGTATAGTGAATTTTCAAACACTTTATCCCAGGATTTTACCTACCCACTCCCAGTTGGACATTAAAAGTTGAAGTAGTATAAGGGACTCTATAATATTCTCTTGGACTGTGCAGTGACAAGGACAAACAAAGCTAGACACTAAATTAGTAAAGATAGATTTTAATCAGTAATATACTATTGCAATAGGGAACCTGGTGTGAACTGAGTTCAACTTGTATCTGTACAGAGCTGACTGGGAATTTTAAAAGGAAAATGAAGGAATAAGAAGAAGACACAGCAGAGGTTTAAGCAGAATCAGGAAAAATGAAAAATTACAAAAAGTTGGTCAGTGTCAATGTCAGTTATGCCTGCCACATCTACTAGCTGGAAACAGTCTAAGTTGGTATCCTGTCTTCACCATGCACAGTCTTTGAGAGACTGAGGTCTTATCTTTTATGATTATTACATTTCTAAGAACAATTTTTAGGTCTTTGAAAAGACTTCTGAATTGTAAGAGATGCATACACATTGCAAGGAAATAAGAAAATATTCACAATTATAAGCCTCTTTTTTTAAATGCCCAAAGAAAATGAGGCCAGGATCCATCTCAAGTGTTGGTTAGAGCACACAGTTGTTGTTTTAACAACTCTGAGATTTCCTAGACAGAAACATAAAAGAGGGCTAGGTTTTTCCAAGGATGTGGATTTAGACTTCATGTAGCCATGTTAAAATTTGGTCCAGTCTCTTAGTGCAGGGTTTTGAATGGAGTGTCTGTACCATGAATTTTTGAGTTCTCAGAAGCCCGTTAACGAAAAGCTCAGCAGAAGACTGGTTTGTACATGCTCTGTTTCTCAGAGTTGTGATGCCAATACATTTAGGAAAGCAAACGCTTCTATTCTTTGGAGTCCAGCAAAGCTTCAACAAGGAGAGTCTGAATGGATTCCTCAAGAGCAGTGATTCTCAACCAGGATGACTTTTACCCCTCAAGGAACAATTAGCAATACCTAAAGATATTTTTGTTTGTCACATCTGAAGAAGGAAGGTATTGTCACTAATGTCCAGTGGGTAAAGTTTGGTGATGCTGCTAAACATCCCACGATTGGGCTCCTCATCCTCTACCATCCTCCCAGCGATTTCTCAGTAACAGAGGTAAAGGACAGGCAATTAGTATAGGTAATGAATAATAGGGGTTGAGAGGGTGACAACTGGTTGTCAAAGGAAGAACAAAGTGTTGCTAACAACCTCTGGAACTCACATCCCTAGTCACCTATTCCTAGTTAAGAGGGTTTACTACAGAGATTTTGTGATGGAACCAAAGGTCCAGAAGTTAGGAAGCCTCCTCTTTCCAGGAAAGACAATGATTAATGAAATAAAGAAGCTCAGGTGGCTATAAGAAAGCAAATTGCAACCCCTTTCCATGGATCTTTGGCTCTTCTCTTCAGAGAAGTCTATCTTTATCACTTTCTTGAATAAAACTTGCTTACCACACTTGTCTCTGCCATTATTTCAGTGTTTATTCTTTGACTCTAGGGAATATGGACCTAATTTCCACCAGACCAATATTAGCCTGTCTTCCACAAGAATACTGTTAGATAAAATCCCTAGCCAGAATCCCTGACCCTTGGGGTTTCTTTTTAATAATTTTCTATCCTCTGGCCTACATATTGTTCCTGCTGTCAATTCCCACTTGTTCCTCTGCCTAAGAGGAAGGTCCTGAATAAAATCTTCCATACTATGATTTAACAAATGTCATTGAATATTTTTTTTCCTTAAAAGAAGAAAAAAATTTAAATAAGAAAACAGCTACAATTTTGTGAATATTGGATATAAATTGAAAAGAATATTTAACTAAATATGAATTATATAACATGACATTATTATCACAAAAGACCTGAACTAGAATTTAGAAAACAAGTATGTATTTTTAAAATGTCTTCTGAAGCCAATCTTCTACTTGGTTGGTATTGTGGTTGTCCAGGTAACAAAAATTAACAAAAATAAGTCCCTGAGAATGTTACAGTTTAACTGGGAGAGAGAGGTATAAAAAAATGACTATAATAAAATATGATGAGTACTATAATATTAATGTAGTAAAGTAATATGAAACAGGGAAGGAAGAAAGGAGATCTGGGAATACCTCTCAGAGAAGGTCTTTTAGGTAGATCTTAATTCAGAAAAGCTTTTACAAATAGAGTAGAGAGAATAACCACAGCAAAAAAGCATAAACAAAGCATGATATACAGGTGATGGGTGCATTCCTGTCTTTATACAAGATTCTTATGTGTTTGGGAATGGGATGTATTCACCTGAGAGCGGCCTAACCCAAAAGGATTATGAGAGAGAAGTGGTGAAGATAGAGTGGGCTCTTTGCATTTTTAGAAGTTTGGATTTTAAGTGAGGAAGAGAGTAGAAATCAGAGAAACAAATGGTAAAGCCTGAATTAGCTCAGTGAAAAGAAAAAGAGAAGGAAGAAGAAAATCAAGTGTGATTCTCAAGACATAGTGATAGAATTTGTAAGATCATTAGCTTATAGATAAAGAAATGGGAAAAGCCAAAGGTGTCCCTGGGCATTTCTTTTGGAGTGCCTGGTGGATCAGCCGTAACTTAGTTAAATGATTCTGAACTTCAAGGCAAAAAAAGAGATTGAAGAAATACTATTTTTAAAAAATTGTGTACATGTCCACCAGGAGGTTCTATTTGCAAATATCTAGTAAGGTTTCAATATGAGGCTTGAATTTTAATAGAACACTAGTGCTAAAAATATTTATTATAAGTCTGTGCACTCGTGAGTTGAGAGTTTCTCAGTTCGTAAGTATGATTGCTGTTTTGAAGTCTAGCTGCATTGCCTAAGTGAAATTGCATCTAATGGGGAGATAAGACTAGCACATAGTTTTATAGTGAATCACGCATATGAAATAATTAAGTGCTAAAATTTACACAGTTCCTAGAATGTATTCTGAAAAACTTCAGAAGGAAAGAGAAATAATGAGTAGTACAAAAAGGTCTTAGAGATTTGTGAAAGTAGATTGGACTTGGGAGCCTATGTAAAACTTAAATAGAGAGACAGCAGGGCTTTTTCAATCCAGATGGAAAAGAACACATCATAGTGAGGTTGAACACGATGTGCTCTCTGCACACACACGTTTCTATTTATATTTTATATAACAAAGGATAAGAATCATAATGGGGCTTTAATTTTTAAATAAATGGCATAATTAGGATCTAAATAATATCTGTAGTTCAGTAAAATGCAGAAGAATATAATTGTTTGGGTCCAAATGTTAACTAGTGATGACCTACTTTTCATTTATTCCTTTACCACATGTGTATTGAATAATACATATTTGAGCACCAAGCCCTGTTCTATGTATTTAAGATAAACAGACAGGCAACCCAGACAAGGCCCAGAACTCTTAATAGTTCATAATCTAGTTGGGAGAAACAGGCAATAAGCCAGATAGTTAGAGATGCCATGAGAGATACAGACTATTTCAGACCCATACAACAGGAATAGGAATAAGACAAGAGAGATAGACGATTACCTGTCAGAGAAAAAGCACAAAATCCAAACTTTTATAAATGGAGAAAAGTTTGCAACATTGACAGAGAAGGGGAATGAGAAACAGATTGGGTTCAAATGGAAAATAAGTTCACTTGGGAACATACTGAATGTGATGAGATAGAACCGCAATGAAATCAGTGAGAAAGATATTTAAAAGAGAGAGAGAGAGGGAAAAAAGAGAGAAAGAAAGAAGTGGAAAAACATTTACCATAAGAAAAATATAAAACTTACCTTCAATGAGTAAATTCTCTGATATAAAATATGCAAACTGTAGTATTAAATAGGTTCTAATTTCTAATTTGCACTGTATCACAACTAGAAATTTTTAAAACTTTCAAACTATGCTTTACAATGAAGCACATTTTATCTTTCTTTGACTTGCTTTCTAACCAAATGAATCAATAATATGTAACAATACTTAAGAAACCATTTTAATAGCAAAAGGGTTTACTACAGATATTTTATGATGGAACCAAAGTCACAGAAGCTAGGAAGCCTCCTGTTTCCAGGTCTTCAAAGCAGTTTTCTCCCAGGTATCTGACTCCTGATTGTAAGAAAAGAGAGTTTGAAAGTCAAGGACAGTACTTTCCAGGAAACCACGTGCAATATACTTGACCTTGAAAGGCTGGTGTTTAACTTCCAGTGCCTTTTTCTAATCACCAACAAAGAAATATTGGAATCCACGAGGAGTCTTCTAAATAACACTGAATTCTCATGGTGAGGCTGACTGTTAAAACTTCCATTGTCCTGTCTTGGGTAATTAGAAAGGATGGGCTATAATTTAGAGTCGCCTTTCACATGTCAGCAAATAAACTAGTGGCAAAACCACATCTCTTCTCTTCTATCAACAATGGACTAAGTGTCATCTAGTTTTCACTTATGCTGTTGCTAACCCTGCCTCAGATTCCTGTGTGATGAGCATCTTGATATTTAGCTACATTTCTAGGGAATTTGTCTTCCAGTTATTTCTCAGATGGGATTGGATTAACCTCTAATATAACCAGACATCAATCTATAAAGTTTTGCAAAATTATGTATATTTTTAAATTGAGAGTGATAGGTAGCACAGCGAAAGCATAATGACCTCCTCTTAGGACCACATTCAGTGGAATCCTGGGCTGACCAATTTTCAGAGGAAGAACAGTACCACAACCATATATTCCTGCTTGAAGTCAATGTCACTTCAAACCTGCATGATGCTTATGTAGCAGCTAACCAGGGAAGCTAAACATTCCTCGCAATTGGTAAATAGAACCAGAAAAATAGCTCTTTTACTAACCATGCAAACATCTGCCAGAATTTTATCCTGAAAGGTTGCCTCACTGAAAACAAGGCAACTACTGTCATCAGCTTATAGCTGATTAATATAAGAAGACAAAGTAAAGTTAGCCACAAAATTTGCAACAGAGTAGTGATTTGGGTACATCCTCTAGATACCATCAGTCATGCTTCCTATTCTTTAGAATCCAAAGTATAAGCAAGATAAAATATGCTTTTTAAATTATCAAAAGATGTGCATGGCTTAAAACATGCTAAAGTACATAACTAAAAATATCAGTTCCTTTCCTCTTAAAAATATCTTTAACTAGACAAAAATTATTCTTCCCAAATATTCATCTTTGACATTATCAGAAAAATATAATCATATTTACACAATCTAAATTCATATTTTCAAAAACATCAGAAATAGTTATTATGTGTCATTAGGTGCCAGGTTCTGTATTAGATTGATATTGCAAAAATATTTACTTTTCTAGACTAAGTCAAGAATGATAATAGATTTTAAATCTTATGCCAACTCAAATTGATTGGTAGTGGCTTATAGAGCACTGTATTTAAAAAGAATTCCATAGTTGCTTTTGTATTCAGTTCAGCAACAGTGCCATGGACCATTAGTGATGACTAATATGGGTATGGGAGAGACAATAATAATTCTAATGCCATGAATTTTCCACCCCAAATTAAGGCAGCTGACTGACAAATTTAGCAATTAGAGTAGTGTTATGGTAACATGAATGAGCCCTCAAAACCAAAGGATTATCAAACTTCTAAAAGGTTACTGTGTGCCATGAAGTCATCTCTGTACTTGACATGAAATTATATGTCATATGAAGTTCCTTGGCAATAAGTTAATAGGACAGCATTACATTGATGGAAAGATTGTGAGATTTTTCTGTAGCTTCCTGTCTCTGTAACAAAACACCTGAGAAAAAGGTTATTTTGGCTCCCAGTTTTCAATGTTCCAGACCCAAGGTTAAACAGACTCATTGCTTTGAGCCCCTGGTGGCATGCCAGGTGGTGATTGTAGGGAGTGCATAGTTGAACAAAATACTTATCCTGTGATCAGGAAGCAAAAAAAAGAAAGAGGAAGAGACCAGGGTCCCACAATCCCTTCAAGGACATACCCCCAATAACCTAATGACTTCCCATAAGGCCCCACCTCCTAAAGGTTCTTCCATCTCCCAGTAGCACCATCTTGGGGACCAAACTTTTAACACATGGGCCTTTGGGAGATATAATCTAAACTATAGCGTTCCAGGACTGACTCTCAAAAGTTCATGTCCATCTCTCAATGTCATGGGAGAAAAGGGTTTGAGGAGCTCTTGGGAGGAGGGAGGGAATTCAACTCAGGACCAGCAGTGTTCTTGGCATAAGAGACTAAAAAGAATCTCAGTACGAGTCAGACAAAGACTTATTTAGGAAGCAGATACACATTCAAGGGAGAATTCAGGCTGCTTTGAGAGGAAGAAGCCCTATCTTGGGCTGGGGCTCCCATGTTTATAGAAGGGCTTTAGTTAGGTGCCAGACTGGAGGCAAACAACATGGAGCTGTGCAATTTCATGCCATTTTCCCCTGCATTTGTGTATTTCCTTCATTTTGCAAGGGCATGGGTCAAGGGTCTATTGCTTAAGATTTAATACTGTGCTATCTGCATCTCAATGACTAGTGGGCATCTGCTTTAAGGCTCAGTATCTCTCTCTCTTTGTCCTAAGACCCTATCAACAATTCAAAAGACATTCAATCTATTCCCAAGGGTCACCAAAGTCTTAACTATTTCAACACTGCTCAGAAGTTTGAGTTCGAAATCTCCAAGACTTAAGGCAAACTCTTCCATGAGCTCTTGTAAAAACCAGAAAGAAAATTATACACTTCTATGACACTAAGATGGTTCACATCCCTAATACAGAAAAAAAAAGAATTAGGAAAACCATAAGAAGGGATAAGTCCAGAGCAAGACCCAACCCCAGAAGAGCAAACATTAAATCCTACAGCTCCGTGTCCAGCAACTGGAGAACACTATGGCAGGAAGTTGGCTTTCAAGATTTAGGCTGTTCTACCCTTTGCCTTGCTTGTAAAAGCCAACATGGTACTCTGATGGGCTGGCTTTGCAGGCTGCCTGTAGCTTTCCCTAATGAGCTGTGCATGTTGCTTGTACTTCTACTTCCCAGGGTATCCCTTGCAGCTTCATTTCTACAGTTTTATATGCATAGTCCTGTTGGAGATGCTTGAAGGCACTTCCACCCTGCAGCACACTGCCTGGCCTCCCAAGCTTTCCTTTGAAATCTCAGTGGGGACCACCAGCACCTCATAAATCTGCACACCTACAAAACCAGCATCACATGAACAATGCCAAGGTCTGCTGCTAGAGCAAACTGTACTTGAGCTCACTTGAATTGGGGTTGCAGCAGCCCCAAAATATTAATCCTGATGAATGTAAGACAGTCTGGGTGCACAGGGCAGAGCTCCCTGTGGCTCTTTTCTGAAAGGATTCTGCCCTGGAACATCTTTGAAAAAAAATATTTTCCTTTCTACATCTCTGAGTCTTTGATAGGTGAAGAAGCTTTGCATATTTTTGAGATGCCCTGAGGTCTTCCTCCCATTGTCCTGATGAAAAGTGCTTGTTTCTTTCAATCCACACTAATCTCTTTAGTTAGTGGCTTGTTTGAACCCTTGCCTCCCAAGCAGGTGGTTTTACTGTATCCCTAGGCAGCTGAGAATTTTCCAAATCTTTCCACTCTGCTTTCTTGTGTTCCAGAATTTTACTGCAAATCTAACTAAAAGCATCAAATAATGTTCATGCCACAACCTGAAGACTTTATTGTTATGAAATTTTTTCTGCGAGATAAATCAACTGTCATTCTTGAATTCAGTCTTTCATAAACTCTCAGGGAATGTACACAATGAAACCAGGGTTTTTTGTTTTGTTTTGTTTTGTTTTTTTTGCCAAAGTAGAACAAAATCAGCTTTTAATTTAATTTCTAATAGAGTACTTGTTTGCATGTGAAATCTCACCAGACCAGTCTTTTCTGTCCACGTTTCTATCAGTGTAATATTCTACCATGCCCTCACCAGAATTACCTGTTAAACTCCACTTACATCACATAAGGATTTCCACTAGCCTACCTCTCCAAACTCTTTCAAACTCCTGCAATGAACCGATTACTAAGGTTTCTCCACATGGTCTCAGGAATGCTATTGTCAATGACTCCACTTCTTGACACCAATTTTCTCTGTTAGTATTCCATTAATATAATGAAATGCCTGCAATAATTAATTTAGAAAATATTTGTTTTGGCTCACAGTTTTGCAGGTTACAGTCTAAGTGGACCTAAAGAACCTCTGGTGGGCTTTCCAGATGGCAATGATAGGGAGCCTATGGTAGAGCCAACTGTGTAACTCATGATTAAGAAGCTAAAGCAGAAGAGGAAGATATCAAAGTTCTACAGTATCCTTCAAGGGCTCACCCCCAGTGACCTAATAATCTGCCATGAGACTACACCACCTAAGGGTCACATCACCAACCACTAACACTACCATGGGACCATACCTTTTCCACATGGGACTTTTGAGAGACACTTAACCAAACCATAGCAGTATTTTTGTTAATTTTATTAAGTATGTACTATGAGTGACTTAATTCTGATGCTGGAGAAACACACAAATACAAATAGTAATTTTATGTTTTATAAAACTGCATATTTCATTGATTTGTGAATATTTCCATGATTCTAAGGTAATGAAATTAGATCACATAAATCAAAAATTCTGGGGAAAAATCAACATAAATTAACCAGTAATCTGAATATAAAGTCTACTTTCATCCAACTCTCTACATTGCCTTTCAAATGGGAAGTCAGTGTCATATCTAAAGATTCTGAGCAAAAGAATAGAAGGAGACAGCATGCTACATCAAGGGAGGAGTTATAGTTTGGAGAGCAGCTGCTACTGATTTCCTTAAGCCTTCAATAATACATAAACTAAACCATCTCATGTCATGAAGAATATGTCCAAGTTGCCTTGGCTACATATCAAACCAGCGAGTGTGTGAATAAGAGCATCAGAAACAATTCAGGCAAGGGAGCTAAAATTATATGGTTGTTACTGAATTTGGAAGGATAAGTGATTCCAATCATTCATTTTAATCTGAACTAATTTTAAACACTGTCCTTACTTTTTTATAAAATCATGCAAACTACTCAAACTACTACATCACTTCAACAAGATCAACTTGGCCCTAATTTTTCATGGACTGTGTTCCAAATTTCTTCCACATTACACTTTAAGTTATCTGTCACTGAAATCATATTTAGACTGTTTTCAAGAAATTTTAAAAATTCCTATTAAGTATTATGAAATTTGTTTATAATAATTACATCTATTTGTTAATACAATTGCCAAATAAGTTGATTCTTCTAGAATTATCAGAACTATTTATATTTTTCATTATTAATAAGAGAAGCATTGAAATTTACATAAACTTTTTATATTCAAGGCTTAGGGAGAAATAGGAAATAATTAAGTCAAAATAGATAAGAAGCTAATTATTAAATCATACACATATCCATAAAATGATAAAAACTACAATATGTAACATATGTTCTTAAATAATTGTTATCAGAACTAATCATTTTTAAAAATTACCCTTTTTAATCTTATAGATACAGAATAAATGAAGCAAAACTGAAACCCACTTTATCTTGATTATTAGTTTGACATTATGCTAACCAAAACTGAGTTATTTGAGAATAATATTAATTTTCTTATCCATAACTTTACAGTTTCAACAGACTATCAAGTGGTTCTGTATGGAAATAATAGGCTCTCAGAAAAACTAAATTAAGAAAACAACATGAAAGAATTAATAAGAAAAAAATTCTTGTTACAAGTACTTTAAGTCATTGAAGTTATTATCTGTTATCTAAAAAATAATAATAAAGCTACATTTTCTTTCCTGAGTCAACTGAGGATTGTTATATGAAATACAAAAAAAAAGAATGACAGAAAAAGTTAGAAATTTTCATAATAGTACACAAAATATAAATCCCACTGAGTACAATGTATATAATAATGATGATGAATTACATAATCTTGAGCCCTATTCTTAACAGAAATATTCTGATTCATTAACTGTACAAACTCATTTATTAAGTTATTGAATACTTATCCTAGTTTATCTTGTAGACCTTAGATTTTGTAATCTATAATACTTTTTTATATTTATATTATAAATTTGTTTTTATATAGTCTTTATTTATCTACTTATTTTAATTAGGTATATATGACAGCAGAATGCATTTGGATTCATTGTATACAATTGCAGCACAACTGTTTCATTTCTCTGATTGTACAGGATGTAGCATCACACCATATGTGCAGTCATACATGTACCTAGGGTAATAACTTCCATCTAATTCCACCATCTTTCCTATCCCCATACTCCCACACCTCTGCTCTCTTCCCTTTTCCCAATCAAAGTTCCCCTATTTCCCCCACCCCCACCACCCCATTATGATCAGCATCCACTTATAAGAGAGAACATTCAACCTTTGTTTTTTCGGAATTGGCTTACTTAGCATGATATTCTCCAACTCCATCCATTTACCTGCAGATGCCATCTAGGTTGCTTTCACAGTTTAGCTATTTGAATTGAGCTGCTATAAACATTGATGTGGCTGTGTTGGTATAGTATGATGACTTTAAGTCTTTGGGGTATAAACTGAGTAGTGGAATAGCTGGGTCAAATGGTGGTTCCATTCCAAGTTTTCTAAGGAATCTCCATACTGCTTTCCAGATTGGTTGCATCATTTGCAGTCCCACCATCAATGTATGAGTGTGCCTTTTCCCCCACATCCTCACCAACATTTATTGTTGTCTGTATTATTGATAACTGCCATTCTGGCTGGTGCAAGATGAAATCTTTAGTTTTGATTTGCATTTCTCTAATTACTAGAGATGTTGAACATTTTTCATATATTTGTTGATCGAATGTATATCTTCTTCTGAGAAGTGTCTGTTCAGCTCCTTAGCTCATTTATTGATTGGGTTGTTTACATTTCTTGGTGTTAAGTTTTTTGAGTTCTTTATACATCTTGGAGATTATTGCTGTATTTGATGTGCATGTGGCAAAAATTTGCTCCCCAAATGTAGGCTCTCTCTTCACCTAATTGATTGTTTCTTTTTCTGAGAAGAAGCCTTTAGTTTGAATCCATCCCATTTATTAATTTTTGATCTTATTTCCTGTGCTTTAGGAGTCTTACTAAGGAAGTCGGAGCCTAATCCGATGTGATGAAGATTGGGGCCTACTTTTTCTTCTATTAGGCTCAGGGTCTCTGGTCTAATTGCTAGGTCTTTGACCCACTTTGAATTGAGTTTTGTGCATGATGAGAGATAGGGGTTTAGTTTCATTTTGCTGCATATGGATTTTCAGTTCTCCCAGCACAATTTGTAGAAGAGGCTATATTTTCTTCAATGTATGTTATTGGCTCCTTTGTCTACTATGAGATAACTGTATTTTTGTGAGTTTTTCTCTATGTCTTCTATTCTGTACAATTGCTCTACATATCTATTTTGGTGCCAATACCATGCCATTTTTCTTACTAAGCTTTGTAGGATAGATTAAGTCTGGTATTGTGATGCCTCTTGCTTCACTCTTCTTGCTAAGGATTGCTTTGGCTATTCTGGGTCTCTTATTTTCCCAAATAAATTCCATAACTGCTTTTTCTATTTCTACAAGGAATGACATTGGGATTTTCATTGGAATCACATTAAATCTGTATAGCACTTTGGGTAGTATGGCCATTTTGACAATATTAATTTTGCCTGTCCTAGAGCACGGGAGATCTTTCCATCTTCTAAGGTCTTCTTTCACTTTTTTTCTTTAGTGTTCTGTAGTTTTCACTGTAGAGGTCTTTCATCTCTTTTGTTAAGTTGATTCCCAAGTATTTTATTTATTTATTTTTGAGCTATTGTGAATGAGGTAGTTTTCTTAATTTCTCTTTCAGAGTATTCATCACTGATGTATAAATTGCATTTAATTTATGTGTATTGATTTTATATCCTGAAACTTTGCTGAATTCATTGACTAATTCCAGAAGTTTTCTGGTGGAGTTTTTTGGATCCTCTAAGTATAGAATCATGTCATCAGGAAATAATGATAGTTTAAGTTCTTATTTTCCTATTAGTATCCCTTTAATTTCTTTCCTGTGTCTAATTGCTTTGGCTAGACTTTCAAGGACTATGTTGAATAGAAGTGGTTAAAGATGGTATCCCAGTCTTGTTTCAGTTTTTAAAGGGAGTGCTTCCAATTTTTCTCCATTTAGAATGATGTTGTTGGCCGTGGGTTTAGCATAGATATCTTTTATAATGTTGAGGTATGTTCCTACTATCCCTAGTTTTTCTAGTGTTTTGAACCTAAAAGGGTGCTCTATTTTGTCAAATGCTTTCTCTGCATCAATTGATATAATCATATGATTCTTATATTTAAGGCTATTGATGTGATGAACCATATTTATTGATTTCCCTGTTGAACCAACCTTGGATTTCTGGAACAAACCCCACTTGATCATGGTGCACTACATATGCAATTTGCCACAAATTGCATACATGTTCATCAGGGATATTGGTCTAAAATTTCCTTTCGTTGATGTGTCTCTGCCTGATTTTGTTATCAAGGTGATACTAGCTTCATAGAATGAGTTTGGGTTTCCTCCTTTTCTGTTTCATGGAATATTTTGATGAGTATTGGTATTAGTTCTTTGTAGGTCTTCTGGAACTCAGCTGTGAAACCGTCTGGTCCCGGGCTTTTCTTGGTTGATAGGATTTTGATGATGTCTTCTACTTCCATGTTTGAAATTAATCTGTTTAAATTGTGTATGTCCTTTTGACTCAATTTGGGTCAATCATATGCCTCTAGAAATTATATAGTCTTTATATAACATACTTATATACTAAAAATCAGCACATTTATAATCATGTTAATTGAAACATGCAAATTCTATTTGAAATAGCATTTTTAAATAAAGGATACTCTAAATTCTTTTTGCTAAGGATTTTTTTTATCATCTCAAGTCTAGTCATTTCACTATATGCCAATAATGTTCAGAGAATATATGTATGCATAATAGAATTTAAGATTAATATTCCTTGCTAGGAAGTTTAAAACTATTCTGCTATAAGCAAGAAAAAATGTTTTGTTTTTGTTTTTTTTTTAAGTAGAGGAAATTTTTTTTTTAACTGGGAAGAAAAATGGCTAACATGCCGCTCAGGAACTGCATATAATGTATAAAATGGAAGTATATTAGGGAAGAAATCTATCAGTCTAGCAGTTGAGAGAGATCTATCATTCTAAATATCTAAAGTGATATTTAGGGTCTGATGTAGCTCAGCCACAGAGTGCTTACACTACCATGTGTGACTTGAGTTCAATTCCCAACATCTCCAAAATATAAAAATTAAAATAAAAGAGAATGATGAAATTATGTTTACTGATTAAGTAAACATAATACATATTAGTTATTTAATCATAGCTTAATTCCCTCATAACAAAAAAAAATTGGTCAACCATGATTAGTAGAATGTTGGAACTGATGACTACAATAATTCTTCACATTCCCACACACCAGACTTCTTTGAAATACAGCTTAGTTGATCCTTTAATTAAGAGACAGAATTTATTTTTCCCCATCCTGAAATCTGTACCTGCCTGTTACTCTGTTTTGAGCAATAGAAGATTGTAGGAGATTTTTCTGGGGAAGCTCCAAGCCTCAGCCTCAAGAAGCATTGTAGCCTCTGCTCTCAGCTTTTAGAATGCTGCTCCTACACGTGAAGAAGCCCAGGCTAGCCTTCTCCAGAGACAACAAGGAGTGGCTGTGCTGGCAGACAACACCAAAAGCCAAGAATATAATGAGGGCTGTCACAGACCATCAGCCTTGTTTTGTTGACTGGATAACTGTCTGCCTGAGGGGCTCCAAATGAGACCAAAAGAACCATCTAATGGGGTCCTGTTTGAAGAAATGATCCAAAGCACTCTAAGTAAAATGCTTATCGTTTTAAATCACTAATTTTTCAGGGTAGTTTATTATTCCAAGAGAAAAAAATTAACAAAATTTGACATTCAGAGTATGGTGCTGCTACAGCAAAAAATCTAAAATATGTGGCATTTATCAAGAAGACTGGTAAGGGATGGAGGTGCAGTGAAGAGGCTGTCAGAAATAGAGCAAAACAGAGCAAATAATGTTATCTCGTGCCAAAAATTTTGGTAAAGCTAATGTTTGGAATAATTTGGAAGACAGCAATTCCAACCAATGAAGAAATTTTATTTTAAACAGACTTTCTTCCTCAAAGTGAGCTATAGGTTCTATAGTCCCAAAAGACTTCTTTGGAGAAATTGGCAGGCCAATTCTAAAATTTGCAAGCAAAGGAAAAAATGGTTAGAATAATTATACCATTTTCACAAAGAAAAAACAGTTGGAAGTTTTCAAGACATAATATACAACTATACTAATCAAGTCAGTGAGCTAATGAAATAATGATAGACATTTAAATTAATGAACAGTATAGAGTCTAGAAATACATTCACACTTATAGGGTCACCTGATTTTATACAGAGATATCAAGGTCATTCAGTAGGATAAGGATAGTCTTTTGGGCAAAGCTTTCTGGAAAAGCTGGAAAAAATTTTCACATTTATGAAAAAAATTATCTTTATTAATTCCTACCATATGCAAAAGTTAAATCAAAATAGATCATGAACATAATTGTAAGAGTACAAATTATAAAACTGGAAGAATACACAGAAAATCTTTGTGACAGTGTGTTAGGACAAATGATTAAATAGGATAAAAATAATCATGAAGACTTTAAAAAATGATAAAATGGACTTCTTTAAAGTTAAAGACTTCTTTTATTCTTTTATTCATGCTGGGGATAAAACCCAGGGCCTTGCACATTCTAAGTACTTGCTGTACTGCCGAGCGACATTCCCAACCCAGAGTTTTGTTCATTTAGAGACACAGTTAAGAACATAGATGAAAATATTTGTAAAACATTTATTAAACAAAAAGCTTACATTCAGAATCTATAAAGAGCTCTTATAATACAGTAATATAAGAAAAATAGCCTAGTTTAAAACTTGGGTAGGAGATTTAAACATTACTATATAAAGTATGTAAACAATTAAACTTTCAGAAATTTCTGGCGGGATCGAAAAAAATGGAGAGAGACTACTTGAAAAAAAATGTTGGCAGTTTCTTACTAAGTTAAACACTGGATGCCGTTGACCTAGTGATTCTACTCCTAAGCATGTACTTAAGAGAAATAAAAACATATATATTCACACATACCCAGATACAATTGTTCATGTGAATTTTATTGATAGCAGCCCAAATTTAAAATAGCCAAATGTAAATCAGCTAGTGAGTAAACAACTGTGGTATATATCTATACTATAGAATATTAACAATAGGGAAAATGTGCCATTGGTAAATGTAACAATATAGATCAATAATGTAAAATATTATAGATAAAAAAGCCAAAAATAAAAGACTATACTATATTTATATTAAATCTAGAAAAAATAAAACCACAGTAATAGAAAGTGGATGAGTTGAGATCCAAGACTTGAGAAGTGATTGTCTGCAAAGGAACATGAGAAAAATCTTTGACAGTGATGAAAATGTTCCAGATCTTTATTGTGATGGCACTTACATATCTTGCAATTTCCAAGATTCAATAAGCTATCCTTTGAATGAATTTTATTGTATGTAAATTAGACCTTTAAAAAAATAGATGGATAATGGAAGGAAGGAAGGAAGAAATAAAGAAAGGAAGAAAGGATTTGTCTAATAAAATTGTGGGTTTAACTATGAAGCTCTCTAGATAGGAGGCTTCATGTGTCAGGTGCTTGAAGTGGCACAAAGATAAATTATTTTGAGAGAGAAGAGGTAGAGAGGGAATTATTCAGTTTGCAAGCAGATATTAGAGGAAATACAGAAGGCAAAAATGAACTTGATCAAAAAATAAAACAATTTCTTAACCTCATTCTCTCCTACCTACAAAAAATTCTCAAAGTAAGAAATAACCTCCAGATAAAGATTAAATCAGCGTATATTTGTACAATCTTTTGTTTAAGATTTCAGAATGCTGCAAGGCACTGCCAAGGAGTCACTTTCAGCTAGATAAAAGGGTATCAAAGAATCTTAATGACAAAAGGCTTTTTAGAAATAGAATTGTCAATGTGACTATTATTTAACAGTGTTGACTATAATCTTATGCATGAAAAGCCCAATTTTAAAAAACTTTTTTATTTTTTATTTTTAATTACATTTTTTTCTTTTTAATTACATATATATATGTATATATATATATATATATATATATATATATATATATATATAAAGAGAGAGAGAGGGATGTGTATGTGTGTGTGTTGGTGTGTGTGTGTGTATACAAGAAGCATGGAATATATCTTATTCTAATTAGGTTCCCAGTCTTGTGGACGTACACAGTGTTGAAATTTACTGTGGTATATTCATATGTGTACATAGGAAAGTATGTCAGATCTATTTCACTGTCTTTCTTATTCTTTACCTCCTCTGACTTGCCTTCATTCTCCTCTGTCTAATCCACTGAACTTCTCTTCTTCCCCTCCCTGTCCTTTGTGGGTCTGCATCCATATCAGAGGGAGATTCAACCTCTGGTTCTGTGGAATTGGCTTATTTCACTAAGTGTGATAGTCTCAAATTCCACCCATTTACTGGCAGGTGTCAAAGTCATTCTTCTTTATAGCTGAGTAATATTCCATTATGTATATATACCACATTTTTAAAAATATATTGTTCTGTTGATGGGCATCTAGGTTGGTTCCATAGCTAAGCAATTGTGAATTGTGCTGCTGTAAATATTAATGTGGCTATGTCACTGTAGAATGCAGATTTTAACACCTTTGGATATATACTGAGGAATGGGATAACTGGGTCAAATGGTTATTCAATTCCTAGTTTTCTGAGGAATCTCCATACTTCTTTCCATAGTGGTTGCACCAATTTGAAATCCCACCAGAAATGTATGAGTGTACCCTTTCCCCCACATCCTCACTAACATTTGTTGTTACTTTTATTATTGATGCTTGTCATTCTAGTTGAGTGAGGTGAAATTTCAATATATTTTAATTTGCATTTCTCTAATTGCTGGAGACATTGAACATTTTTTCACATATTTGTTAACCATTCATATTTCTTCTTTTGAGAAGTGTCCGTTCAGTTCCTTTGCCCATTTATTGACTGGGTTATTTGTTTTCGTTTTTGTCTTTGTTTTGGTTTGGTGTTTTGGTGTTAAGCTTTTTGAGTTCTTTATATATCCTATAAATTAATGCTCTATCTGAGGTAAAGGTGGTAAAGATTTTCTTCCATTCTGTACAGGCTCCAGGCTCCCGTTTCCTTTGCTCTGAAGTTTTTTAGTTTGATACCATCCATTTATTGAATATTACTTTTTGCACTTAAAGAGTCTTGTTGACAAAGTCAGTTTCTAAACTAACATGATGAAGAGGTGGGCCAAATTTTTATTCTTTGTTCTAATGCCTAGGTCTTTCATCTACTTTGAGTTGAGTTTTATGTGGGGTGATAAGAAAGGGTTTAATTTCACTTTGCTACATATGGATTTCCAGTTTTCCCAGCACCATCTGTTGAAGAGGCTATCTTTTCTCCAATGTATGGTAATCGTGCCTTTATCTATTATGAGATAACTGAGTTTGTGTGGGTTTGTCTCTATGTCTTCTATTCTATTCCATTGGTCTTCCTGTCTGTTTGATGCCAGAACCATGCTGTTTTTGTTACTATAGCTCTGTAGTATAATTTAAGTTCTGGTATTGTGATGCCTCCTACTTCACTTTTCTTGCTAAGAATTGCTTTGGCTATTCTGGACCTCTTATTTTTCCAAATGAATTTCATGACTGCTTTTTCTGCTTTGACTAGTTGCAACAGAAATTCAAAGTGGAGAGTTCTACATGTCCATTATATCCCTTTTGCAGATAGTAGGATGAGAATGCAACTCAGCTATTAACACAAGCCATGCCATATTGAAAAAGAAAACTGCCTTAAAAAGCAGATCCAGAGTGAGAAATCAGAGGCATAGAGAACTGAAGAATCACTGGAGCTGAAATGGGTCCTAATTAAGAACAGTCTTTGTTCAGCTAGATTTCAGAATTGAAGTAGGCAGGTGACAGCTGTGAGTCCTCCATTATTTACTTCCCCTTTTCCATAGGAGGGCCTATTACAGTTATCCTATTTTTCCTGCATGGCCTTTTCATATTGAATGTGGTAGGTGAGGAAAGGGAGACAATATAACTTGACTTTTTAGTTCCCTTGGCTCTGGATTAAAAGAAATCACACATGAGAAGTTGCAGCCTCATCAATGAAGATCCTGGTTTTTAGTCCAACCCTTTGTATGATTTTTCAGACCTGATTATGGACACTACAAAGGTGTACTCACTGGCCTTGCGAGAAAAAGTTGCCCTTCCCACACTAGCCTTGGTGCACAGCCAATGCATGACCAGTCCAAGAAGAGTTGCAGTCCAGGACTCAGGCCCCTCTGGCCAGTCATTGCTTTTATTTATTTATTTATTTTTTATATTTCTGACACAGACATCTTCATTCCTAGGCCTTTATTTGGGTCCTTTGGCCAAGTTCTTCTTTAGATACCTCTGCAGAAGGTGTCCAAAGAGCCTTCTCCACTGGGAAAAGGACAGAATATCTGAATACATTTTTTTCCCAAGTCCAATTCAACACTCAGCTCTTTTCCAATCCCGGACTTTCTTATTCCCCTTTCTCTTCCCCTGACCCCTAGGTTTATAAAACTGCAGGATCCTTTTGTCTAGGACTCTTTTGTTGTTGAGAAGATCCCGACATTTGGGCTGATCCACCCACCCTCAACCAGTACAACACTCTGGGGGGACAAGGGAACAGGGGGAGTTGGAATTTTCTCCAGTTAGACTCTTGCTTTACTGCTGCTTTCATTTTTGCCAAGTGCTTTGACTATTCCAGCAGCTGACAGCTTGTCTCTTTAGCTCAGCTGAGCTCCTAAAAAAAAAAAAAAAATCTGCATCCAGACCTGATTCAGTTTTCAAATCCCTAGACTTTTGGACCTGATTACCTCATGAGAGGGGTAAATGTGGTTTGCATGTAAAAAAAGGTAAATATAATTGTGGCTGCAAGGAAGACTGTAGAGATATTTATTATGCTTCACATCTCTGGATATAGTCACCTTTGCAATGTGACTTTGCCACTACTCCCACCAAAGGTTGAATTCAATATGCTTACTCCTGGAACATGATCTGGCCTTGTGTCTTTCTTTGAGAAAAAGAAAGCAATAAAAGGTGAAGTTCTCACTGAGAACAGAAGTTCTGAGCTTAGAGCAGGTAGAGTTCTGAACCTAGGCCTCAAAAGGCTTGCAGTTGTCACTTATGCCTCCTTGAATCTTTGATAGCTGATCTGAGGCTCAACTCTTAACAAGGAAAATTGCCTGGGCTTTTCAGGCAGAGGCTGAGTAGAAAGAAGTAGGACGAAAGCAAGCAGCAGGGGAAGAAGAGGAATTGGGTCGCTCTTTATCACTATGAATGTGAGGATGTTTTAGTGGATGTGGATGCAAAGGATGCTGGCTGAAGGTGACTGCTCAGAGCTCAGGCTTGCAATATATAAAGTGATACTAGCCACAATTTATGGTCCAGAAATCCAAGGTAGGTAAACAGAAGGAGCCAGATGGCCAGGTAAGGACTAAAGCAGAAACCTGTATAAATAATCAAATTTAGGCTTCATCACTGGAGCTGATGTTCAAAGGCAGCAGCAATCCTGCCCTTTGTGAGTGACTGTGGGCAAGCTGATGCTAATGACCTTGAAAACACAGGAATGGTATCGTCAATGTGGCACTGTTCACTCCAGCAATAGTAAAATCACTTCTATGTGATATGTTGTACTGATAACCTTTAGGGGTGACATTGTCCTTTTAACCAGGCTCTTCCAGAGTTATGTCATACTCCTGTGGTTCCAGAGAGTGCAAATGGAAGAGAATGACCAGAAACAAGATCTAAAATCATTTAGGATACATCGAAGAACCCAGAGGGCTGCTAACACTGTGAAAATTTAATTTCCTTGGTAGCAAAAATATTGGCGATATTTACATTATAATAATCCTTGGAAAAATATTTTTAAAATTTAAAACATATATAACATGTATTGTTATATTCAGTTTTATTTAATTACAGTTAATTTTATGTTTATATTGTTATATACCAGATGAAATTAAAATTCTAAGAATATTTGGGAGAGTGAGAGAGAAAGAGAAGAGAGAGGAAGCAAGAGAAACATAATAAATATCAGAGAAATGTGTGCTATTTTGTGCATGAGGCATTATTAATGATTGTTCTTAGGGATTAAAAGTAAAGCTATTGAATAGTGAAACTAATGACTCAATAATGTGATTGCACATTCTATTTACTGGATGGACGGATAGATAGATAGATAGATAGATAGATAGATAGATAGATAGATAGATAGATAGATAGATAGATATTTGGTCAGTAAAATATATTATACATTCATTGTGAAATCTATAAGCATTCTTGATACCAGTGCAGAAAATAGTATTAGTGATGACTGAGAAGGGCTTCTCTTTTACTCAGAGGGGACCTGGCATCTCTAGTGCTCCAGCTGCTTGAGACAATAAAGAGCAGTGAACTGTCACTTTTCATTTCTAGTCATTCAAAGGACCAGTCAGCTGCAGGGCTGCCCAGCATGTTTTCCTCCCCAGATTCTTAGTGACTGCCAAAAGGTGCATGATTCTGAAAGGAAAGAGAAAACATTTTAGCCCTCAAACTCATGCCAGTTAGATTTACTATATGCCTAAAACATCAAACTGTTATTCGTGCTATTTGCAAGGACTGGATCAAAAAGGGGAAAAGTGAAGATGTGTATTCTTGGAATCATATGAAGATGAAAGGTACAAAGAATGAAGTTGTCCTTACCCAAGTGAAATAAGACAATGAAAAATGAGAAATGGCATCCCCTCGACATACAGGGAAGAAGCAATAATATGTCTTGTCTAGATCCTTCTAAAAGAAAGCAGGCTGAAAAGCATTCTATTCCAAGGAAGAATAGAAGTAAAATTCACAGCAGCCTTATAATAAATAGCACATTTTTTATCTTAGTAGATGAAGAAATATCTTACAGAGACATGTATATTTTTGTCTATTATAAACCAGGGCTATTTTTAATAGGAAATTCACTGTTGAAAATTTGCATAAACTGTTAGGGGGAACATGTCTCATTTGCAACTACAAGATAGAAATGCCTCAAAAGGCAAGAACTTCTCTAGATACAGTTCCTTCCACCTATGTTACTACCAAGACAACTTCTGATTAAGACTTAGTTATAAATAGCATAAATACAACAGCCCACAGAGAATGGTAGAGAAATTCTATTTTCTCAAGAATTTATTACCTAGACACTTCATTTACTTCTGCCTCCTAATGAACCCCTTGAGAGTAGGCAGCATATCAGGTAATCTTTATATTCTCAGTGCCCAGCACAGTGTCTGCCCACAAATAGCAAATACACAGTAAAATTTTAAAAGAATATGGTAATTCTCTGCTTCTCCAGTGCATATTACTGGTGATTGCTGGAAAGAAGGTGTAACTCAGCAACTAATTTTATTGCTTTTATCGGAGCTTGAAAAAGATTTTGTAATCAAGGAGATTGAAACTAATGACTCTATAATGTGATTGCACATTCCATTTACCCAGAACCCCTTCTCCTTCATTAGCATGAATACTAGTATAGTTTAAATCAACTGGTCTGGGCAGAATTTCCTTCTTGAGACCACAGTAATGGCCAACACTGTTCTGAATGAGGATATGGTCCTCAAAGAAGAGGGAGTTCAAAACTTTTAAAATTAGCAGAATAGGTAATGCATATGAAGGGAGGGTACTATTAACTCTTCTCATCACTGTCTTCCAAATGTCTACCCCAGTGGCTGGCAAAGAGTAGGCATTCAAGGTATCTCATGCTAAACTTTATTTGTCAGGGAAACATAAGCATAACTGAGTTTTATTTATTTATTTATTTATTTTCCGACAATGTTGCTTTTGGCCAGCTAAATGCCATTTTTTTTATTGGTTGTTCAAAACATTACAAAGCTCTTGACATACCATATTTCATACATTAGATTCAAGTGGATTATGAACTCCCATTTTTACCCCAAATACAGATTGCAGAATAACTGAGTTTTAAACATGGGATATTGCTTTACATTTCTTGTAGAAAATGTGACTTGCTGGATAGGCTATTAAATGCTAGAAAGCATGGCACATATCTTATACATTTTTTCATCCCTATCACATAGCACAGTACCTGGCATATGGCAACTTTTCAAAAATGTAGGGAGTGAATAAATTATTCACTATTCCAGATAGAAGGAAAGCATAGTGAGGGCCTCAATCCCCTCATGTTGCCCATGGGGTTACCACTAGTATTGAAGTATGTAGGCAAAAATGACAGCATGTATTTTTCTATCTCAAAGTTCTATTTCATTTTTTGCTTTCTTATTTTTATTTAAGACTACCACTGGGCATGGATTATTTAGAACTAAAATTTTGAACATAAAGACAGCCAACAAAAAAATCTGATTTCAGAGTGTTTTGAACTAAAAATTCTAGCCCTTGATGTTTATTCCAAGGATGTATGTTGTCATGGTTTTAAGATGCCATTAACCTTGAAAGTCAACAGGGACAATTAGGATGGAAAATACTGAATGAAGTGGAATAACAGAAACCTGGCTTTTCCCCCAGTAGTTCTTACTTTCACTTTATGAGGCTTAGAAGTATGCCATCTGCCACATAAATTAAGTTTGCCCCTATTTCAAAGCTATGACCCAAAGAACTCAAAGGAATTTGATCAAAGTGACTTGGCTGAAAAAAGTTGGAGGGAGATTGAACTGATCTTCAGTGCTGAGACACTTTTCTGTGCCTAAGTGTCTATATTAAAAAAATAAAGATAACACATGCTTTACTGGATATTTGTGAGAAGTTGAAGAACCAAGAACCAGGATTCTGGTCACGAGTTCACTATTCATATCAAAAATGTGTTTCTTTCTTTAAAAAAAAGAGATGGTAACAAACAATCACACATGTTCAGTCCTAGGAACTGGCCATTATTACTGTCTCAGGGTAATGACCCATGACAGGATGGAGGTCACACTCTTGTATGATTGCTCATATCTGTGGTCTGTACAGCTTGGATAATAGCAGCCCAACAGGTTTTCAACTCCAGAGGAATGAATTCTTTTTTCAGTCAAAAGACAAATTTGTGAAAGTAATGTTCTTTTTCTCAGAACATTACCTTGGGCAAACAACCTTTGTCCAGGGGAAATGTCGGCTCTTTGGGAAATTGGGAGGGTGAAGGAAGTCGTACCTGGTGTTTCATGCTGGCTTCAGAGAAGATGTGAAAGCTTAAAGGTATTGAGTTGGCAGGTTTTTTTTTTTTACAGGTGACATTTATTAATAAATTTGAAGTCAATGGAATTAAAAGCAATCCTGTGTGAAGTCTATTTCTAATATTCCAAAGGTGGCATATGGAAAGAAACAAATATTTTAAAACAAAATAATACAAAAAACTAAGGTCTTGCTGATCATGTATAAATACAGAGTCCTAATCTTGTAATTATTTTAACTTCTCTCTTAGACCATATTTGGAGTGCCTCAATTTAAAAAATACTGTTTGCTATGTGTGTATCAAAATCAAAATGTGGTGATTTTTTATATATATAAGCTGTAAGATTCCATTTCTAAGAAATTTCTGCACATAGTAATTTTGGGTATTTTGGAGGCAGGGTTCAAGCAAATACTGCTAAAAGGAAGAAAAAACTTTATCACTTTTATCCTCTCTCTCATATTTCCCTGCCTCAATTTCAACCTCATTCCCATGAATTTTAAACTTTCAGTCTTTTAGCTGTTTCTTCCTGCACTCCTGCAACCATCAAAGTTTCTAATAATGCCTGTCAATGGTAATAACATCCAAAAAAGACAATATTCAGTCTGCAATTTTGACATAAGTTGGTCTCATTAAAAATGCAGGCTACTATTCTGGGTTTTAGTATGATTTTACCGAGACTCAAATGAGAAAAGTAGTTTTATTTTTTTCTTATGCTATTGGGATCTATAGTCTGGGGTAGAGATAAGAATCAATATGATCAAGATTTATTCTCTGCTGTTTTACCACCAAGGGAGGGAGTTAGTCGTGACAGAGCAGCATAGGAACATGCTGTAGCCAAGTACTTAAGTCAGTCCACCCTGGTTAGTATTGAGGTGGTGGATCAGGACTGGGAGCCACTGGACCACCAATACATACAGTTGCATCTATAATGCTTGCAATATGGCTCTCTGATCAGTCGGAGGAAAGTGCTTGCTCACTCCAGCTAAGAAAAGTAAATGGCAGAACAAGAAGAGAAATCAATATTCTGCCATAACTGTGTGCTGTTGGATCCTGAGTAGATGCTTTACCAGTTATTCAGTATCATATCCCCTAAGCCCAGTGAGTGTCTCCCAGTCTGACATCTAAAATTGTGAGATCTCTTTGTGCTATTCTAGGGACAAGAAACAAGAGGTAATGCTCTCCCCCTGACTCACACACACACAGCTATATAGCTAGAGTCTACAGAAGTTTAGAGGGCTTAGTGTGTGGGCTGTCAGATAATTCAGACTAATTGCTCACCATCACTTTAAAGCAATGTTCACTAGTGCTTTCAATGCCTCACTGGCTTTTTGGCTCACTCACTCTTCCTATACTGCAGCTCTTCTCCTTGAATCCTAAGATTTAGGAATGAGGACATTCTGAGTGAAAGTCATTGTGATTTACACAGAATATCCCTGGTCCCTTAACATGACTTTGAAACTAACTCTTGGACCTTTGATCTTGCCCTAGTGTGATGACAGACAAGGGGTCAAGTAGAGGATCTCCTTGTTTGCCTTAAATGATAGTGCAGAGTTACAGTGATCTTCTCATAACTGCAGCATTAGTCTGGAGAATTTAAAAGGTAAAGGAGCTTTTTATACACTTTTTGACGAAGTCTATGACAGTCAAATATTTCAAAGCTTTATCTCTTTTGTCTTCCAAGCTGTTTATGTAGACAACAACAACAGCAAAAATTGAAGCACTAATTACTCTTGGGGAATTTGACTGTCAATAGCTATACTGGTTGCAATAATAAAGGAAAGACAAAATATGGTTCTAAATATATTGAAATAAGTTAATGAAAAGAATCCACAAATGAGGCCAGGGCTGTGGCTCAGTGGTAGAGAAATCACCTGGCATAAGTGAGGCACCAGGTTCAATCCTCAGCACCACATAAAAATAAAATAAAGGTATTGTGCCCACCTACAACTAAAAAAAAAAAAAATGCACGAAAAAAGTACCCACAAGCAAGATGTCATGGTATAATAGGACAAACATAAGACTGAGTGAGGGAAGGCTCAGATTCAAATCATCAATATAAACAACACTAACCCATGTTATAAAAACCCACTTCTGGAGGTGTAGCTCAGTGGTAGAGTGCTTGTCCACTTTGTGGGAGGCCCTGTGTTCAAACCCCAGTGCTGTGTCAGGGGGATACTATTGAAGAAATGGGAGAGGTGAGTAGTGCACTATGTTTCCAATAATTTGCTACTAATAAAAATTAGCTATCAGCAGTTAATTTTGCCATCTGACTTGCTCATAGTCATAATAAAAATACCAAAATTGGGGATGATGGGTATTTTATATAAATTAGACCAGACTTAAGTTTATCCTCTCATCACTCTCACTTGCATGCTTCTGTGTGCTGTACCCACTGGGATGAATTCTATTGTCTTGACCCTCTTTCTTTATGGCTGAAGAATAAAATTATATCAGTATAAATGAATCACAATCAGCTGCTTCAACTGGGTCCTCACACTGGAATTTCTGTTATTTGTCTGGTCAACTCACTTTTCCTTTTTCCACAACTGACTATACCAAACTTTTCCATTCTCTTCAAACCTCCTCCCTGTCTGTTCCTCCTCTTTTTCCCTAAGCAGCTACTTTCTACTAAAAAAGAACTCATTCATTAAAGAGGCAATCTCTCCATTGTCTGTAGAAATCCTATAAAACTGCCTACAAGTGTATCTTTCCTCTCCTGGTGAGCAGAGGTTTTCCATCCTCACAATTAGGTCACACCCCTCTGCTGGTCTTTGTATTCCCTCTGCTGGTGCCTTTGCAGAAATGTTCCGCTATCTGTCCATTATCTCTCAACTGAATCTTTACCATCAACATACGAACATGACCATTAGCTTCTAGTTTAAGAAGAACTTTCCCTTGAATCCAAAAAATCACTTCCAATCATTACCCTTCTTTTTATTTTCCCTATTACAGTCAACTTCTGGGAAAAGTGATCAGACACACCACATGGTCAAGGTTATCTATTCCACTTTCCATATATGTGCAGGAAGCTACCACACAGCTCTCAATGGCAACAATATCCTCCAGATTGAAAAATGCAACAGCTAGAGTTTCTGTTTCTGGACATGATGCTATAACTAATATGGAACTTTCTTTTCCCACCCTAAACAAGAAAGCTGGTGAAAATTAATGAAGAAGCTGTGATCAGGCATTGTTTCATGGATTAGAACAAGACTCTTAATCTGGAGATTAATCAGACACCCAAGGTAAGCCCCATGTTTCCTCCAGCTATCTACCTTACCAAAGCACAACAGTGAAGACAGGTTGAGGCCTCAGAGAGAGCAGCAGAGTCACTCTACACCCTTAAGATCTCAATTCATGCATGATTTTCTCAGGGAAGCTTTATACCTTGTTGAAGACAATTTTATTTTATTATACTTCCCTGTGAATTATTTTCTTTTCCTCAGTTTCTAATCACATTGATTAGTGAGAATGCTTGCTCAATGTCTCCTCTGGAGAGTGGAGCCATTCTGGTTCTGTTCACCCTGATAAATCCCTTGCCTGGCACAATGCAGGGTATATAGCCTGTGAAGGAGGTGAATGAATAAATGAATGGATGAATAACTGCTTTCCTGAGTAGAAGTGAAATGGGTACAGTTTCAGCTAGTAAAATGAAAGCTATATAAAACAAAACATCCTGTCTCATGTAGACAGAAGACCACAATACAGAGATATTTTTGTGTTTTACATGGAAATTAATCAGTACTTTAGTCCCAAAAGGAAAAATGTGAGAACCAGTAATCTGACACTATCCCAATTAAAGAGTATCCCAATTATTTTGATCTTAAGCATATTGCTTATTTTTTTGAATTCTCAGTATTACAATTTATAAAGTTTAAAATAGATTAGCAATTTTCATTGTTTTTAAGACAGAAAATATTTTGCTGAAATAAAATTCTGTTGGACTTGAGAATTTTATCTTAAGTAAAATAGCCAAATTCAGAAAGGCAAGGGTTAGATGTTTTCTTTCATATGTGGAAGCTGGACAAGAGGAAGGGAAAGAAAGGTCAGGGGAGCATAAAAATTGAAGGGAGATCAGTAGAGCAGAAGAAATGGCCTAGAGGGAGGAAAGAAGAGAGGGAAATAGGAAAAGACTGGGGAATAACATTAGCCAAACTGTTTTGTCATGTTGTGTGCGTGTACAAGTTGTAACAACAAATCCCACCATTATGTACACTATAATGCGCCCATAAAATATATGGAAAAAGAAGAAAAAAGAAATAAAATATTTTGTTGAGGCCCAGTTAACTAGATAGTAGTGAAAGGAAACCTTTTTGTAGTAGAAGTGTGCCTGCAATTGTGATTGGGTATATGTGTGTGTTTGTGTGTATACATGAACATTCTAATTTGTGAGGTGGGGAAGCACATAGAGATAGTAAGAGAGCTAGAACCCCATGCAATTGGCCATTTAGTGTTTCACAGAATCTAATACAGAAACTTGGACTTGTGTGATATTTATAATTTCTTCTATATATACAACTATTGATTTCTAAAATGTATCAATAATATTAGTATACACTAATAATTAAAATAGATTAACATTAGTATACACTGATAATTAAAATAAATTAAATCTGAGCAGTTTGCCGATTCATCCCATCACACCTGCTTAGCATACATTCAGTAAATAAAATATACCATATATAGTCACTGCAATGTTTTACTTAAGAAATAATCACATGGATATTCTTAAAGCAGATTTTACTTAGAAAAGTAAAAGTTTAGGTAAAAATATTCACATTATAAGAGTATTCTATAATTGTAATGATGACATGTTATTTTTCGGCTCCAGTATGTACTAAAGGTAATGAAATAAATTAGCTTAAAAAATAGACATATGTAAACAAATGCAATTAAATTCAAAACAAATTAAATTCAAAGCTAAACTAAAGAAAGAACTATAGAGAGCTCAGATGATATATATCCTTGTTTCTGTGGGGATGGAGGGAGGTGTAAGGATTTTTCAAACCACTTTGCCTGCTGTCTGCATGTATAGTAAATTTTCCCTGTCCCATTCCTTTGTCTAGGTAGCCTCCTTCTCCAGACTCACACATTATTTCCATAGGCCCAAGCTCTTCTGATTTTCAAGGTCCAGCTGAAATGCTATCACTATCATTGGCTTCTCTGAGTAACCAGCATTAGTCTTTAAATGTAGCACTGTGGTTTGAACCTAAGGGCCTCCACACTCTGGGCAAGCACTCTACCACTGAGCTAAACCCCCACACTCCCAAATCCTACCATGGGTTTTTATGATATGGGTTACCATTGCTGTGCTAGACCAATGATCTGAATCTGATTCTTCCCACACTCAATCTGAATATCATAGGATCTCTTACCTTTGCCTTATAATACTTACTGCTTTCTAACTTTCAATATAATAATCTTTATGTTTCTTATCTCCTGTGTAAGCTTCGAATACTATGATGGCAGGGGTGCTTTCTGTAGGCACTTGATAATCATGCATATACAGTAGTTGATTCCACCTGTTGCCCGCTCCGCCTCTATAATTAACATAAATGGGTGAGGTACAGTGGGAGCCCAGGGTTGTGTGTTCTCATCCATGTATTTCCTGCTAACTAGCTCACTTGTGCAGGTGTACTCAGGATGGGCAATAAATCCCCTTGGAGCATTTAAAGTCATCCATTGTGTTTTCTAAATAATCATCTGTGAGGCTATACATTCTTGAGTGAGATAATGGGTGGTGCTATTTAATTTATTCTGATCCCAACATTTTTTTTTAATGAGGAGAGGTTAAGGAGAAAGTGGGAAGAGGAGGAGAAAAAAAGAAGGTAAAAGAGAAGGAATAGCAGTAGCCAGAGAACTATAAACAGAAAGAACTGACCTATACCTTAAAAACTGAGAATAGCTAGTGGTTTTGATAGGATGAAAGATGGGAATGTGAAGTGATAGTTTAAAATGAAAACCAGAAAAAAATTTAAAAAAATTTTTAAAAACCCAGAAATATCTAAAAGTGACTCTGTGCCGCAGCAAGCATATATCAGCTACAAGGCCAATTGTTTGTGTCCCTTTCTGTCTCCATACAAGAAAGCTGGGAGCAGTGGGAGCAAACTCACCATCTGCTGATTGGAGTCTTTTTCTAGCAGAATAGCAAATGCAATCAGGTGGCTGCATCATCCAGCCACTGTGAGGCCACTGAGGGTGCCCAGGGTGTTCAGGTTCATATTTATACCAAAACAACAATGATGTTACTATAGATGGTTTAGAATTTCAGAGAATTTTTTATGAAACAGCTCTAATGTGATGCAGAATCTGGGCCTACTGGTTGAATCTTATCTGAGAAGACCAGAATACCATGTGTTGCTCTCAGTAATGTGTCTGGCCTCTCTGCATTTGAGAAGCCCCAGTGAACAGCACTATCATTCTGATTGCAGCCTGACGTCACTATATCAGGAGGTGAATAAAGATAATGACGCTCAGTGGAGGCAAATCCAAAATCTAGACAATTCTTACTGCAGAATGAAATGTCATTTTAGTGACCTCAGTTTACTTCTTGAGATGGCTTAAAATAGCAAAACATATGAAATTCTTTTTTTTTAAGAGGGAGAGAAAGAATTTTCTTTAAATATTTATTTTTCAGTTTTTTGGTGGACACAACATCTTTATTTTATTTTATGTGGTGCTGAGGATTGAACCCAGTGCCCTGAGCATGCCAGGCGAGCACGTTACCACTTGAGCCACATCCCCAGTCCAAAATATATGAAATTCTTTATGACTAGATCATAATTCTCACTTGCCTTGTATGTTAATTTCTACTCATTTTTCTCACAAAAATATTTTTCATAATATAATTTTGTGACTTACCCCTAATCAACATATTTTTATCAATCTCATATTTTATTATTAACTGCATGGTTAATGTATTGAATATTATCCTAGATAAAGCTTTAGAAATAATTGCATTTGCATTAAATAACCATGAGGAAATTATACAATTAAAACAATATTTAAATTTTCACTCCATTAGACATTTAAGCTACTTTAACTGCCACAAGTACTTGATTTCCACCATCTCTTTATTTTATCTGATTCATGGTTGAGAAGAAAACTTTATATGTGTCCTGATGAAACACCTTTAAAAGAGATTAACCATGGCATGTATCACAGACAACTTTGATGTTTCCTGACATCTACCTGCTGTTATTGGGAAATTCCTGTATTTCTTATATATAACTTATACATATTTATGAGAGTTTTTTCACCATATATCAAAACTAATGAACTAATAAATTCCTTAGGCAAAAACATAATTCATGTGGTGAAATCCAATATATATGCATATATAATCTGTATTCTCAATTACATTCAATATCCCTATCATGGAATATATATTTTCTGTTATATTCAAATGATTCTAGAATTTTAACTATATAAGATATTACAAACTTTATAAAATCCAAACCCTTTATTCTAAAGATGAAAGAAACTGAGTTACAGAGAAAATGAGGACCACAGAAACACAAGTCACAGAAATAAGTTATGAGGTACCATTATGAAAAAACCATAAGCATAAAATTTGGAAACAAACCCAAAATAGTTAATGTGAGACCCTTATTGTACAATTAGAAATAAAGTCACCAATGACACAAACATATAATTATCTATTTAAAATTATTTGTAAAATTATTAGCCTATTTTCTGAAGCAATTTTAAACAGAGACTTTCCTCAAATTAAGAAAAAAATTACTATATTAGGAAATGCTTTGCAGGGTGTAGGGACCTAACTAAAAATAACCTAGCATACTTTATAAAAAATGGCACTTCATGAATATCTCACTTCATGAATAGTTAACTAAGGTACATGTGATATTTAAAAAGAAAATAGAAAATACACAGATATAAAAATAAGAGTATTAAAGATATAAAGTTCCTTGCAAGAACAAAATAGGACCAAAAAGACAGCATGAGATGAAAACCATTAAAATATGTTGTTTGAAAATAATTGCTATGAAGAATTTTTTTTTAATTTTTGGATGCTAGGAAAATCTAACCAAAGGAGACCATTTATAAACAGGTTTAATGGATGAGCAGGAGTTAGGAATTATAGAGAGTAGGGAAAGAAAACAAGGAAAAGGGTTTAAATATTAAAGAGAATATTTGAGAAACTGGAAGAAATTAAAAGATGTAGAAGGTTGTGAGAAGGATGAAACTGGAGGTAAACAGAAACCGTATCTTAGAAGTCCTTGTAAAATTTTAATCGGTATCTTTTATTTTACACATTTCTCTAGTACTTACTTTATACATGTAGTACTTTGCCTTTATTTTATTATTTTTAATATATTTTTTTAAGACACAGGATCTCAATATGATGCCCAGGCTGGACCTGAACTCCTAGACTCAGAGGTATCCTCTTGCCTCAACCTCTGGAGTAGCTGGGGCTGTAGGTGTGCACCACCACGTGGGCTGTTTGTAAAATATTTTATATTTTTGAAGGTTCTTTTCTATCTAAATATTCAAATTTATTGGCATAAAATTTTATAGCATTTTCTTTCATTCTTTGATTTGCCTGTGTCCTATATCCCTCTGTATTTTGATCTTGGTAAATGTACTATTTTTTATTTATTTTGATCAGGCTGATAGTTCATTTCCTACTTCAGTGACATTGGTTTTTATCATTATTGTTCTCTTCCTATTACATTTATAGGATTTAATTAGCTTATTTTTTCCTCTTTCAAGATAGCTTGTTTTATAGACTTTCTTTTCCCTCTAGCATATGAGATGAAGGCTGCAAGTTTCCTTCTAGTCAATAACTTACCTTTTTGTCACAAGGTTTGATACTATATCCCTTAATTCAAATATTGTTTGCAAATTTTCATTCTGATTTCTTCTTTGACCATGGTTTACATAAAAGGACACTGCGTTGTGATTAGAGAATTAATGCTTGAGGAAATTGAGATTCAGCTTTGTGACAATACCTGATCAATGTTGGTGACTATTTCAAGAACTTTTTAAAGTAATGTCTATTTTCCAAGAATTAGAAATAAATTTGTACATATTTATCATATAGATCAATTTCAGTTCTGATCCATATATTTCAAGTTATATGATTAGTTGAATCAAGGCTCATGGTTTGAAGGTATGAATCTTCCATACACAGTTGACTTTTATCAATATAACACATCCCTTTTTATTTCCTTTAATATTTTTGCATCAGAGTTCTATTTGTCTTACACAACATAAACATAGTGTTCATCCCTTTGAATATTTTATTATTTTTTAACACTTGTCAAATAACAAGTATTTTATATCCTTTTATTTTCAATTTTTCTGTGTTTATAGTGTATAGTTGGACTTTTCAGTCTACCAACTGAGGTCTGTTACATTTAATAGTAAATTAAGTATATAGTTTTACTACTTATTGTTTGTCCTTATTTCTGCTATCTTTATATGGTTTCTATTTCCCTTTTTATTGTCTTCTTTCTTAATGCTTTTAAAATGATCACATTTTATTTGCTAGGTTATCATACCTTTAATAATATATAAAATATAGAATATATGAATATTTGTATAAAGCATTATACATATTGTCATTCTGGCAATGATTCATATTTAAAAAGCATACTTGAGCTATCATTTTCTATGACTAGCTAAAACAAATTGAAATTTATACATTCTTTCTGTAATTCTTTTTCATTATTTGGCCACAGCATTTATTTTTACAAGTCTTTTGAAAAAGTGTTGTTTATTTTCCCAGTTTTAAGTTAAGATAAACATTATTTTAGGATCCTGCATTCAAATTTATTTCCATCACAATACTGAAGATAAATGTCTTCTATCATATAATATTGTTAAAATAATATTGTGGTTCTATTTCCTTTCCAGTTAACCTTTTCCCCTTCTTAGCCTTGTCTTTATTATATTCATAATGCTCTGAAATGTGAAATACATAGCATGATAAATTTATGCAAGTTAATTTTTTCCCTTTTATGATATCAAGAATTAGTTAGACTTTAGTACTTTTGAATTGCTTGCATTTTACAATTTTCCATTTCTTTCTTGTCCCAAATTGACATATAATGTTTCTCTATATGTATGGGGTAGAGAATAATAATATGTGTATACAGTCTGTAACAATCAAGTTAGGGTAATTTGCATTTCTATTTTCTCAAACACTCATCATTTCCATGTTTTGGGAGCCTTAAGAAATTTATTCATCCTTTTCAGTCCTTTCAGTTCCAGGTTTTAGGATAATGTATCATGAGAGATTGTGTTCAATTTTTCTTTTTTAAAAAAAAAATTAGTCCCCCACTACCACCAAACACATGCACACATACACTCTGCCATTTGTGGAATTTCCCTTAGATGTTTTAGAAATATCTTATTACATTAACTATGTATTTTTAAGTCACATTTCTCCTATTTGGATTTGGGGAGGCAACTCCACACACACATACACACAGCTGTTCTTCCAAGCTAACATAATCACTCTTCATCTAAGCCCATTCTTTTTTCCACTCATCTCTTGAATTTTCATATTTTGAAGGTCAGTCTTTATGTTACATGTTTCCTAATCTTTATTAGGAAACATATTAATCACACTTATTTTAAATCTTTATCTTCTCATGCTTTACTGCATTTCCCTAGGTTGTAGATTTATTGCTGAGTTAGTTTTATTGTTGTTTGTTGCCTGCCTCTTGTAAGTTTTCCTCAAAAATCTGGTAATTGTTTTCTTCTCATCTCTTTATCTCATAATCCCTGTTTGCATGTCTATGGGTATAAATTAGGAATGTCAGGTCTTCTTCTTTGATAGCAGAGTGGTGTAGGATCTATGCAAGGAGAGAGAGAGAGAATTAACTGTTTTCTTGTTTTGTGGGTGCTGTTGCCTCCTGAAAACTGAATTGCTTTGGTGGCTGCTCTGCATTTCAAGTTCTACCTTCTATCTTCTTGGATTCAGCACAACCAGATCATTTCTGCTGTCTGCTGCTTGCCAATAGAGAAAAAAGATAAAGTTTACAAGAGTCAAAGCCTGGTTTCAGTTTTGCATTAAACATCTCAATATTTCCCCTTGCCTTCTTCCCACCTGTTACTCTAATTCCTCTGAATCTGGTATAAACTCCAAGATAACCCCCTTCTAGCATCAGATGTTTTAAGGAGTGTAATTTTTAACTTGCTTTTCCATCTATGAATCTTTTTTTTTCTTTTTTCTTTTTTTGGGGGGTGTAGTCTAGAGGTCCCCATACCTTTTGATTTCCAGCATACTTATAGATGATTATAATATATATTCTCTAACTTTAAACTGTGGAAGTGAGTGGGGCATGTAGAACCTATGCTCAGCTACCCATGTGATTGAAGCCAAAGTCAAAAGGGACAAAGTTCTCTCACACAAATGCTATTCTCTCACTACACCATGTGATAAATACTTAAGATGCATGATAAACATATAACACTGCTAACCAGATAATAATTTAGTCCTCTTTGTCTCACTTCATTGGTTAACATTCATGTTTACCTTTAAGTATGCGATAAGAACATTTCTAAATCCCAAGGGCAACAGCCCCTCATGTAAAATCAGATCAAGTATGAACTCATTTGATGCCTTTAAAACTCCCTGGAGGGAGGAAAGCTTATTTACTAGCTTTGCTTTTCAATGTAAATAATAGAACCAATCAGCAATATTCTTGTTAAACATGGATGAAAAGATTTATATTCTCTTTGTTTACTTATATATAAGGATTGCTGCATATAAAATGACCTGCCTTTTATTTATTTGGTGATTGAATTACTGCCTCCATTAGCTGAGCAGAACTCCTATACCATCAAAGCTTATTTTTTTCTTTTTAAATACACAGCATATCTGATTCCAATCTACCATAGTTTATACTGTTATCCTTTATTGGAATTATTGATTAGGTCAAAATTAAGGACAATTTAAAATGCTAAGCTTTCTATTCTCATTTTCTGCCTCCCATGGCTTTATTCTACCATATGCCGAGAGTCAACTAAAAACACAGGATTCAAAGAAGCAACTGTTGAGGCCCCAGGATTTATGTCATTTGGTTACTGGAGCTAATAAGACAAAGGCATGTACATGTAATTACAGTACATATATTATATACATAATGGACAGAATATATATATGCTGTCAATTATTTCTTGCTTGGCTTTGCTCACACAATCCACACTTCACAATCCTCTTTCAGAGAACAGTTTGAGTCATTAGTAATAATATGTACCAGGCTATCATGTTACCTTTGGCAGTCATCACTTCCCATTTGAAATATGAATATGAAAATATTTCCCTGACACATTAGTACTAGGCCACCCTGAGAGATGCCATCTGCTTCCCCCTCAAAAAATTCGCTTATGGTGTGTGCTCTCTCCTTTCTGCTATTTGTGCTACAATTTTGGAAGTCAGTTTCTAATAAAAATGATCTAAGTAATTTTTCCTAGGGAACCACTGAAGTCAAATTTCCCTTGTAATACTTGTACTCAACAAAATAAAGTATCAAATCTAGATTCTTTGTGAGCTCTATAATGGTGCTTCAGGCCAAACATTAAGTCATTAAAAGTATTTTACCAAGTAGCTCCTTAGAACAGGATTAAGATACCCCTGAGAGCAATTGGCTAATCATCCCACTTTCAGCTGTCCAGGGGAGCAATTTGCCTATTAAAAACTTTGTCATGATTTAGCATCAAGAAAATGTGCTCCGTAATTATTATTCAGGTTACACAGTCCTGATTTTTGCTGAAAAAAAAAAATGGAGGAAATACCCATCAAAGTAAATCTAGCTTTGCTGAGTGTTGGGCATCTAGATAGTATTTTCTGTTAGTCTTGTGCTAGTTTACATGAGTGACAATGCATTGGTTCCTCACCCCTTGGGGTGTCCAAGGCTGGCACAAGAGCTGAAGACCTGTGCTTTTGACTTGGACTCGTAACATTCTCATACTGTACCACACCACACAAGTAGTATTATTCCATGGCAATCATGACTGGGGAAAGCGTGGGAAGCACTCATAACAATTAATAGGTAGAAACTAACACAACACATATTGTGGTAATGGTGAGAATTTTATCCATTTAAAATAGGCAAGCAGGACAGTACATATTGACTAATTGCTTTCTGTTTAACCAGAAAAAGAAGAAATTTAAATGTTCAAAAATTTCAAGAATCCTATGATTTATCATAATTTCAGTTTTCAAGTAAAGAATTATTTTTAAGCAAGCTTACAGTTAAAAAATGATTTAATAAATTCTGGCTTTTTCTTAACTAGCATCACTTTTTAATTATCAGCTTTGAAAAATAAAATGTGACACACATATCCTAATTCAAATTTTCCTTTATTACTTAATCGACTTGTAAATTTACTTCAAAATCTATTCCCAACCATTTGCCTTATCTTCTGTTTCTCTCGGCATTAAGAGCATCCATCACATTTTGCTTGTGTGCCAACTAGTTCTGGGAGGAAACTGTGCTGCCTAGAACACAGTAGGGCTTCAATAAATGTGTTAACTCACTGACTTTCTTGAGATTCTTTTTGCTTGCTCTCCTTAAAGACTCATTTCCTCTCCCTTCATAGTAGAAAAAGAACTTAAACAAGGAAGAAATAAAAAGTCCTCTACTGGAACATTAGTACTAAAAGGATAATTCCCTTGTAGTTCATCATCCTGCCTTGGATAAATTTTCCCCAATTAGGAAGATTCTTTCTCTGTAGGTTCTTTTGGCCCCATGCTAATCAAATAGTAACTCCTGATCCATTTTTTATAACCAGAAGATGACTTATCCATCAACTTGCCATCACTAACAATGGATTCCAATACAAACTGCCTCAGGTGAAACACATCTTTAACAACATCGCAGAATATTTTTTGAACAGAAAATTGTTGTAAGCTTTTAAATTATTTTATCACAAGTTACAGCACTGAGAAAATCTTTGTGGTCAACCTAGGTCATATCTGGTCTGTGAGAAGTTATAAAGTGGAATTATGAAGGAGTAGAAGAGATAATTTTGAGGATGTTCTTCCCAAAGTAAATTACAAGACATCAACCTGGTCTCCAGCAACCTCAGGTATTAAGAACTTTAAGCATAATTTAAAAATTAAGGAAAAGGCTTTGAATAATAGTGCCAGGGGAAATTCAATGGGCAGATTTGAATATGTAATTAGAAATTAGCTATAATGAATCCCCTTAGTCTTTTAAAATAATTGAAAAATATTTGTATATACACAAGATGACCTCAGATATCTTAGCAGGTGGAAAAGCATGAGGGGGCATATAGGAGAGCAAGCTCCTGCTACAACTTTGCAGGGAAAAAACACCAGAGTCATATATTTATCCAATAAGTGTCCTTCACAGCCTAAAAGAAAAGAAACAAGCACCACCTGCATTAAGAATCAATATCTACAATGATGTCAAAGTGAAGGGAATGATAAAGATGCTATCTCCTAAGGGTAAGAGGGAGAACAACCAAGTACTGCTGTTTCTGCCTCAACTGTGAAGTTCTGGAGAGAAGAATGATATAAATTCCCTCCTCCTCTGCTCTCTTCTCATGATCCTACAAGAGGTGGTCTTTCCACACAGCACAATAGTAACTACCACCCATTGTGAGAACTAAATCAAGCCTTCTACCCCCGGGAGCCCTTCCAGGTATCAGTAGATAGGAAGAGGAAATCATAGCTGGTGTCACAGAGAAGGACTTCACCAGGCTACAACTCTCCAGGTGGACAGATCATCCAAAAGATTTGGCCTTGCTACAGGTCCATGGTCTGGCAAGATGTGCCTTACAAGATACCCACAATTTAAGAAGTATTGCCTATAATGCAAAAGCCTGAACTAGAGGAACTTTGGGGGAACTGTTTTTATTCCTGCCTTTTCTACTGAGTAAATGTGGAAAAACACATTGGTCATATATTAACGAAACAAAACAAAACAAAACCTCAAAACAAGTGTTTGAAGTATAGAGGAAGAAGAAGAGATGCTTTCTTTTTAAATAACTGTGAGGCCAATTTTGATATAAGATATATGGATGGAATTGTGTCAGGATCTTTCAAATGAGGTACCTCAAATGAAAGTAGGCCAGTTAATATATGAAAAGGAATGTGTAATTAATGATGACTAAAGAAGGAAGGGATAAAATATAAAATTTTAATAAGGAAAATGTCTGAAATGATTTCAAAGCAATATAGCACTTTGAGGGAAAAAAACAGCAAATTAAAAAAAAAACATATTTAAGTGTGCAAGCATGTGGAAAAGTCCCAGCACTTATCTAAATGAGTGAAATGGATTAGCTGCAAAATGACCTTGATCACATGCTGAAGCAAAGAGAATGAAAGTAGTTTTCAGAATGTGGTAAATCAAGCAAATATAAGTAAAGTCAGGTAGTAATTATAGAGAAAATATTTATGTAAATATTTTTTAAATGTCAAGAAACATTTTTCAAATGGTAATAAAATAGGCTAACATACAGTCATGTTTATGGAAGAAAAAGGTACTGGAGATGGCACTCCAGTACCGCAGGTCATTCAGAGCTCTTGAACTTGGTATAAATCTTGTGTTTTTCTGTCTCTCTCTTTTTTTTTTTTTTAACCAAACTTTTGTCCTTCAAAGAACTCTTGGGGAGAGAATATTTGATCCTCACAGAGGAGAACCACATATACTAGGAAGATTTTTGGGAAAATACTCAAACAAGTTGCTGTACAATAATCGAGCAAGCAAGCATTTGAAAGCAAGCAAGCATTATCAGATTCCTGGAATTCGAATACATAGCCATAATTGGCCATGTGAACTTGGTCAATTCACCTTTGTGGGTTCCATGTTTTATTCTGTGTGGTTTGTGTCTCTATAAAATGAGGGGACTTGGGCAAAATATTCCCCAAAGTTATTTGTCCTATGTTATGCAAAAATATAGAATATAATTTTTATATCAGATTTGTCACACAAACTTTGATGAAACATTGAGCAAGGCATTGCAAGGCATTTGCTAAAGCTTTGTATATAAAACAAACAAAAAATCTTAGAAAATTAAGTTAAGGGGTGACTTTTGTAAATATATTTTTAAAATGTTTTAGTAAGTGCTAAAATGCTTCATTGTAGGAAACAACTCGCCAATGGCCATAGAACATGTAATATCTTTAATGTTTTCCTCTTTTAGCATTGAGGCCATTGTGTTCGATTTGGAAGAGATTTTTAGTATTTTTAAGATTTAAGTAATAAAATTCTGTTTGTTCAGAAGAGTAGTAATATGAAAAGAGAAAGAAAAAGATTCTACACTAGCTGATCAAGCAGTTAAAATTGTGATTTATTATTTCTACTGGTCATTGCATAATTATTACTCTGCTGCTTTTTCTTCAGTGTATTTCACATAATGACAGCTGGAAATTTAGAAAATTTTAACATTCATTTCTACACATTTCTGCATTCATGCATGCTCAAGGCTCCAGGAAAACTTTCTGATGGGCGGGGCTGTATCTCAGTTGTAGAGTATTTGCCTAACATGCATGAGGCCTTAAGTTCAATCCCCAGTACCATAAAAAAAAAAAAAAGTAGCATTTTGACATCCACCAAGGAGTAATTATTAAAGTTATGGAGTTGGTGATATTTCAAAGGGGATAGAGAAAGTGAAACAAAACTGGTCCTGGGGATACATATCTTTAGAGGGCAAGGAGGTATAGTCAGGTGAAATGAAAAGTCAGGAGCTCTTTATGGAAGCAGAAGGACTTTAAGGAGGGATTGCCTAAGAGAAAGAAAAGCAGCACAGAGACTAAAAAGAAAGTTATTCATGGTATTTATATGAAAATAGAGATTATCCCGCTGCCTAACCCTCTTGACACCATAGTGGATCTCTTGTCTAGTAGAGAAATACTGAGGAAGCTACAGGAGGCTGCTCTTCTATCACACTTACCCTAAACTCTTATTCAAAGCTCCCTTGCCTTTTCTTCAAAATTCTGGGAAACTGACTACAAAGACTAGACACCTAGCAGTCACTTTAAAACAAAATGGTAGCAGCAGAAATAGTAGTGTGTGCTAACTCAGAGAGGAGAATTCAGGGAGACACTCCATGACACAGCAGGCAGAAGGCTGGAATGGAGATCATGTTTAAGGGCATAGGTTATTACCAGACACTCTGGGAAACTCATCTTGCTCTTCCAAACATCAAAAAGCACTCCCTTTACTTTTTCTATCCTTATCCCCTTTTAAGTAGCTTAGCCAAAGGATCTGCCCATCTCCAACTATTTCTTCAACTCCTCTACCCCTCCTCTGTCTCTTGTCCTCATCAAGAAATGTTTTTACTTTCTTATAAATGAGTCATAGCTGTACCCCAGAATTTTCCCCAACATTAATTCAAAGTCTTTCATAAAGAAAAGTCCTAAACTTTCTTACCCACCTCAGAGAACTAACTATTGAACTGTTGAAAATTTCAAGAAGAAAGCAATGGCTTTAATAGAGCAAAAATTCACATTTAAACTTCAATGATTTTTAAAATAACCACAAGTCTCATCTTTAAGGCAAAGTGTACCAAATGATTCTTTGCCAGCACAAATTGTTCTCTGTGTTTATAACGGGTTTCTGTAAGTTACTTTGATTGACAGCAACCAGTTGTGTTACAAAACAGTGTGACATCAGGTCAATCATGATGAAACCTGATAATGCCACATCAATAATGTGACATTTTATACTGGTTTTTTGGAGCAAATTGTGGAATGAAAAAAAAAAGTGATACTTAATAATGGATAAATATTCTAAAGAAATGTTAGTTCATTGCATTGTGACCTTTGTTGATGACGTTCAAGGCCAATGCCATCATATCATTGACCCTGAGAATCCCTAATAATTCTTAAATTGTTAAACAAATGCATCTCCTTATATAGGATATAAGATATCCTGTTGTTTTCATAAAACCACTGCACTGTAGAATTCATCCAGTTTTAATTTATAATTGATATAATGAGTCGTTAGATTTGAAAACATATTTCAGGGGTACATACAAATCCTATAGTACCACATACCCTGAAGTCCCCATTTTAGGATTAGCAGAGTAGGAAAGTTTGATCAGTCTTCTACAGGGCAAGTCATTCAAATAAGCAAATCACCACATAAAATAAGCAAGGCTGATTCACCCCAGCTCCAGTAAGCAAAGTCCCTGTGCTCTCTTCTCTCTCCATGTCTGGGATGGTCATTGCCAGCATGAGCATGTGGGGGTTGAAGGTTTAGTTTAGCCTCAGGAAATTCAAACAGAAACAAGTTATAAAAGGTCTAGCATGAGGTAGTAACTTTCTGGCTAGCAGGAAACAATCCAGAAGGAGTGCGATGGGGTGATGCAGAAGGTAGAAGAGGTGGTGGCACCTGGGAGAAATTACTTATGGTGGGAAACCCAAATTTGTCTATTGATTTATTTGATTAATTCTCTGATTTGTCTGATGTGACTTTTCTTCCCCACCTCCTTCCCAGTTAAAATTTTCACTTAATTTTCTAGTTCTAGTTGATGTGTTAAGGATGAGGATCTACTTAGGGGATGGAACATGGTTCTAGAAGTTCTCAGACTATGGTAAGATATTATAGTCTCAGTGAAAGCCTCATGAAGCATACTCTCGTTTCTTTGCAAGACTAATTGACATGCTGTTCTCGGAATTCACTCATGCTTTACCATATTTTAGCCAGTTTTCTGAAACTTCAAAGTTCATCTGTATGCTTCCTTGTGAAATCCAGTTTCAGCAAAAATGCTGAAAAGTCAGTCTACTGAGAACTTCTTACCTTCAATACGCAACGATGCCTCAGTATCGGAATGGTTTCTTCAGCCTTCATCATTTCTCATCTCAGGTGATGTCTGATCACCCTGACCTATCTTCAGCAAGAATCCTGTTAAATCAGTTTAGCTAGAATTCCCATTAACCTTAGTATTTCTTAATATTTCAGTAATTTTCCAATCACTGATTCCAGAGTGGGCCCTAGCTATAAATTTCCACTTGTCTGCATTATAATCAGAATCTCCCTTCCCAATTGCAAATTTCTGTTTTTTTTTTCTTGCTTTTCTGACAGATTTTACTCTTTTCTCCCATGAATTAAAATTAATATTCCAAGTTTCATCCCAAATATTACTTCCTTGGTGAAGTTTATTCTTATTTTCTAATGGGTTTGAGCACTTCTTCCTTAGAATATACATAGCATTTTGTAAATATATTTCTTATAATACTACAAATTAAACTGACTTTCATTGTACCTGAAGTGGCATTTAGCTTATGATGAGAAACTGTGATTTAATTACCTTTATGGCCACTGACGTGGCTAGCCCAATACTTTAAAAAATTAGCAAAAATACATTGAACTAAAGTGCTAGATGGTTGATAAGAAATACTTCAATTAGTTTTATTTTCTCTTCCCTGCTCTAAATTGAAACATTTGATGGAAAGTATACATTTTTTAATATTTGTGGGTTCTCTTACCTCCTTGAGAGATAAATTTATTTAATAATTCCTTCCATCTATAGCAAGAGAGCAGATATTTCTTCAAAAACTGAGCATGACATTTATCTCTATCTGCCATTTCCTAGAGGGCAGAAACTGACCTCCTCTGAAAACTCTGTATTAGAAGGTATAATTGATCATATATCAGGCTGCGTTTGTATTTGTGGCTGTATTCTGTATTAGATCTTAGTTGGAAACTGATTAGAGCAATATATTCAAGAGGAATATTTTCTCCAGCTAATGTTGGAATGTGTTCTAGAATATTCTTTATATATGTGTGTGTGTGTGTGTGTGTGTGTGTGTGTATGTGTGTGTGTCTCTTTGAATTCTCTTCTTTGGAAATAAAACTTGGGACTACACTGACCTGCCCCAATATCACTTGTTTTACAGTTCACTGTCCTGAGAGAGACACAGAAACTGTGTCTTGCATGATGTCCTATATATTATCCAGTTTCTTTTGGGAGGCTTAGGCATCAGCAGGAGACAATAATGATTGATTAGAGCCACAAAAGCCCTTGAATTCTTCTTTCACAAAATTAATCTTTTTCTGTGTATATGCAAACTCTACCTTATGTTACATCCCTGCTACTACATGGGAAAAAAAACCAATTAAAAGGAAAAAAAGAACAGGAGCAAAACAAAAATAGGTGAAAGACCATATGCTGTGGAACAGGGCATGAAGGCTGCTGCATTTCAGTTTGGAAAATTTGTGGTGAAGATAAGAAAATATAGCAGTCATTCACAAAGAAAGGATTATCTAAGAAAGAGCATTTACATTAAATACTTTTACAATCTATTGCTTTTGCATATAAGCAGGAACAGGAATATTCCCTACATGAAAATACAGTTATGACTATATTTTTATTGCCATAGTTCTTCCAATTTTGTTTACTATTAGTTATTGGGAAATTGATTTCCTGTAAAAACATTGCAAATTATTCTGAGAGACAAAATAGACGTTTGTTGCTAAAGATGTGGATTTCTTTCCTCAACACATTAAATTCATAGTCAGCATGGGTATACACCCAAGTATTATCTCAAACATAATATGACAAACATCAAAGTTAAAGCACACCTTTCAGTTTATTGGAAATGTCTCCCTCTCATAAGGCTTCTTAGATTATTTTGGCTTTCAGAATCCCCTATTTCATGGTATCTGATAAAAAAAAAATGTCATAGCCATTCATCGGACACAAGGACACAAGTTCACTGAGCACCAATTTTATGTCAGACTGTGTTCCAAGAACAAATATAAATAAAGACCCTGTCCCTGAAGGTGCTCAAAGTTTAGAGAAAAGAAGAAAATAAAAACATGCTATTGGGTCCAGTAATGGTGGGGTAGCACACATGAGATGAATATTTCTACTGATATCAAATGTTAACCTTGATAAAATAGAAAGAGAACTACTGGTATTATAGCTGATCAAAGAACAGGGAAAATTGAGGAGAGTCCACACTTGAAAGAAAGGAACCATGCTGTGTGTTCAAACCAGATTTATATGATTCATCCCCAAGAATTTTCATCAGTCTGTACAATATGAGGCAGATAAACTTAAGAATGCACATAAGGTGTTATTGACCTGAAAAGACAAAAATCAAAGCTTTTGGGCTGCTTGGCCAGCTGGAAATTGAAGAACAAAAAACATCAGGGAAGAGGGTGCACAGAGAATAAAATCCAAAATCTGCATGTATGCTTTCTTCAGTCCTTGAATTTTCCATTGAATTGTCAATGGGATAAGGAAACAATAGTAGCCTAGGAAGAAAATGAGGCCTAAACGGCTGAAATTGTTTAGCAGAGATCTCTCTGCACCTGCTGCCCATGGCACAAAGTTTGAAAGTCAAATTTCAATATGTTAGAGGGGCAAGACAAACAACTAACACTTCTTATTGAAACTCCAGAAGAGCTTGGCTTAGGAGTGACAAATCTATTCCAGAACTAAGAAATTTGCCATGGACCTAAAGTTGAAGTTGAAACAAATCCACCTAAACAAAGCCAAAACCAAGTCACCAACATAACAACATAATAAAATGAAATAATTTTATAGGCTTTATACTACATCACTCACAATGTCTAGCATACAAACAAAAATCAGTTTTTTTTAAAAAGCGAGGAGAAAATGTGGTCTAGAGTGTGCTAGTCCACTTTTTGTGGCTATGACTAAATACCTGACATAAACAACTTCAAAAGAAAAGATTTATTTTGGCTGATAATTTCAGAAGTTTCAGTCCATGATTGGCTGGCCCCATTGCTTTGGGCCTGAGATCAGGTAGAACATCATGGCAGAACAGTGTGGCAGAGGAAAACTGTCCACCTCAGGATTCTGGAGAGAGAGAGAAAAAGGAAGAAAGGGACCAGTGACAAGTCATACACTTCCAAGGCATGTATCTAGTGACATACTACCTCCTACAGTTTTTACCACCTCCCAGTAATGTATTCAGCTATTGATGGATTAATCAACTGATGAGAGCAGAGACCTCAGGATCAAATGCCCAAAACCCCTCTAACCATTATGCCTTTAGCACTGGAGCCTTTGGGGGACATTCCATATCCAAACTATAACATATAGACAAGAGAAAAATCTATCAATAGAAACAGACTCATCGACAATAATGATGTTAGATTTAACAGAGAGGTCTACAATAAATGCACTAAAGAATCAATAGGAAAAACCAAATGATATAATGGAAGAAGAAATGGGAATTTCAAAAAAATTTCTGTAGATTTTTTGTAGTAAAAATGAAAATACATTATTTGAAATAAAAAATGCAATTTAATAGAATTAAACATATTTTGGACACACAGAAAAAAAAACTGTGAACTCGAAAATGAGTCAAAAGAAATCAATGAAACTGAATAACTAAGAAATAAGTATTAACAGAGGCTCAAAAAGCTGTGGAACAACCCCAAGAAGTCTGACATACCCATAATTGGAGAAGTGAAGGAGAGAAGAAGAGAAAATGGGGCAAAAATAAATCGTTTATATAGAAATCTTAGCTGAAAATTTTCAGTATTTGAATAAAAAATACACAAACTCACATGTGATAGGTTCTCTCCAAACTCATGGAGAAAAATTTATTTGATAGGATTAATATGACAGAAGATTAGATCACTTGAAAATGAGGCAATAGAAACTATCCAAAATGAATCACAGGGGGAAAAAAGTTGATAACCAAATGAGGAGAGTAACAGTGATCCATGGAGATCAACAAGTGGCCTAATATATGCATTATTAGAATATTGATGACTATGAAGGACAGGAAAAGTACTTTAAGACCCTGGCTCAAAATGATTTTTTAAAAAAGGGCTGGGGATGTTGCTCAGGGGTAGAGCACTTGCAAAGCAAGCATAAGGACCTGGATTCAATCCCAAGGAACAAATACACACACACATGCACACAGCTGAAATGTGTTGGCATATTTGATGAAAATTATAAATTTCCAGATCCAAGAGGCTCAAGGAAGCACCAAAGCAAGGGATAAAAATAACACAATCATAAGGCCTGGCATAATCACATTGCTTAAAAAAAAACTAATTCACAAATTAGAACAGCAGGCAAAAATTTAAAAAAAAATAGATAAATGGGCCCCAAAAACAATTTCTGTAGATTTTTTTGTTGGAAAAAAAATGAAGTCAGAAGACCAAAGACAAACATGAGATACTGCTACACACTAACAACAAATGCTGGCAAGGATGTGGAACAAGAGGAACAATCATTCATTACTGATACGAATGCAAAAATTTTATGGCCACCTTAAAGAGAGTTTGTAGCTTTTTACAACACTAAACAAACTCTTCCATATAATACCACAACCACATTTCTTGTTATTTACCTAAAGAATTTGAAAACATGTGTCCATGCAAAAACTTCATACAGATGTTTCTAGAAGCACAACTACCATAACTTGGAAGCAACCAAGATGTCCTTTTGGTAGGCAAATGGAAAAATAAACTGTGACACAGCCAGACAACACAATATTTCTCAGTGCTAAAAATAAATGAGCTATCAAGCCCGTTAGAGTCTGTAAACAAGTCAGGATGGCACCTGGCATTTTGCCAGAGAAATGTTAGAGTCTGTAAACAAGTCTGGATGGTGCCTGGCAAAATGCCAGAGGGAGTGGTTTGTGAAGTAACGCCAGTGAGCCATTAAGTGTGGAGATTCCTGATTGGTTGACTGCTGTATCTAGTTTATGTTAATTAGATAAGCTGTGTGGAATGTATAAATACCACTCCTGTCCTACAATAAACGGCTCCTACTCCTGCCGTATCAATCTACACAAGTTGTTCGTCACCCCCCTGTTATTTTGCTGCAGCCGGACTGCGGCAAAGCCAAGAAAAAAACTCAAAGGACCTTAACTGCATAATACTAATTGAAAGAAACCTATCTGAAAATACTAAATACTGTGTGATTTCAACCATATGATATTATAGAAAAGCAAAACCATGGAGACAGTAAAAAAAGAAAAAGATCAGTATTGTCAAGGGTTGGAGTAAAGAAGGGATGAATAAGTGGAGCATAAAGGACAGTGAGGCTATTTTGTATGCTATAAATTTGTCAATTCTTATAGAATGCACAACACCAAGAATGAACAATAACGTAAACTATGGACTTGTGGTGATAATAAAATGTCAATGTAAGTTCATGACTGCAACAAACGTACCATTCTGTTGTGAGATGTTGTCAGTGGGAGTGTGGAGTTGTACATATGTGGTAGTAGAAAACAGACCTATTTTCTCATGTACCCAAACGAAAATAGAGAACGCATCCACAGAAAGAATTGCACATGAATACTCAATCTACCTTAATTTAAAGAGTCAATAACTGAAAATAATCAAACTGTGTTTTAACAAGCGAATAGACATACAAAGATGTTATACAATGGAATACTTCTTATCCAGAAAAAGGAAGAAAATATTTATATAAGCGACAACATAGAAATTCTCAGAATCATTGTATTCAGTGAAAGAAGTCAGGAGGAAAAGTACATAACGTTGTGTACAAATTGAAGTCAAATGAAAGCAGGATGAGATACCCCAAAATACTAGGCCAAAAGGACGTGAGAGACCATGCTTCTTCAGTCATGTCCACCTCATAATCCATTTTTGATTCTGTGCAACTTGCTGCATTTAATAGTTTACTTGATGAGAGCTACAGTTTTCATTAGAGTAAGAACATTCAATTCTACAGATAGATACCAGGATCATCTTCCCCAAACTACCTTCTCTCTCCCAAAACTGCTCTCATTATTTCTTCTCCCCATCTATCTGAAAACTGGTTTATACAAATTCTTTAGTTACCCAAACCCCTTTCTTACAGGACAGCTTGCTATCTTATCCTCACCAATCCAGATTCTTGACAAACAATAGATGCAACTCCACCTCAACACTTATAGTGTTTGCCTTTAAAACTTGTTTGAAATCTGTGAGAGCCTGGGGCACATTTTAACCTGCATAAAGTTTTTCTTTCCCATGTAGAAACTCTGGTCAGATTAAAGAAAATGTTTCTTAGTCAAATTGTTCCTCAGCTTCTCTGAGAGGTTTACGGTCTATAATTCCATTTACACAAACTCACAGAAAATACAAACTAACATGCAGTGTAAGAAAGCAGATCAGTGCCTGCAGAGGGGTTTGGAGCAGAAGGTGAGTAACAAGATGGGATTAGAAAAGGACATAAGAAAACTTTTGGAGGTGTGGGATATGCTCATTGTTTTAACTGTGGTGGATTTCATCGGTGTATAAATATATCAAAATCTTCTCTAATTTTATATTTTAAATATGAACAATTTTAAAAATATGTAGGAAAATAACAATTCTAAGCACTGATAAACACAGAAGAAGGATATTTCTCATACCATACATTTCTGGTAGAAATATAAAGCAGTTTGGAAAACCCTTGGGCTTTTCTTTGAAATAAAATTAAACATACACCTGCCCTTCGATTCAGCAATTCTACTTTTAGTTAATGACTCTTTAATACTCATAAAACATGAATCTACAAAAAGTCCTGTATGGAAAATATTCATACCTTCCATCCAAAAACCTAAAAGCAACTTACATATCCACAAGACATGAATAACAAATAAATTTTGTACAACTATTCAATGGACAATTCTATGCAATAAGAAATGAATGAACACAACAAATCAGAATTCCTAAAATATTTTGTCAATCAAAGCAGCTAGGAATGAAGAGTTCATGTTCTATGATTCCATTTATATGAAGTTTTAGAACATGCAAAATCATGGTATTGTGAAAGAAATCCAAACATTAGTTCTCTCCAGGTGTATGGAGGGAGGGATTACCATGAAAGATAGCAGAAGAGAAATTTGGAGGATAACACCTATAATCCAACTCATGGAACAAGTGTTAGTTATGCAGTTGTATATATTTGTCATCAATATTCTTTAAATTCAGTGTATAGGATCCCTGTGTTTTATTGTATGTAATTATATTTCAATAACAAAATAGTTCTAAGAATAAGATAGTATGATACCATAATGAAGATGAGGTAGAGAGGGAAGATGAGAGGGGAGGGGAGGGGGGATAGTAGGGGATAGGAAAGTCAGCAGAATACAACAGTCACTAATATGGTATTATGTAAACATTGTGAATGTGTAACTGATGTGATTCTGCAATCTGTATTTGGGGTAAAAATGGAAATGCATAACTCATTTGAATCAAATGTATGGAAGATGAAATAAATAAATAAATAAATAAATAAATAAATTTAAAAAAATAATAACAAAAAGAAGTTCCATGTTACTATGTCCAAGAAAAATGAGGGAGATAGAAAAGATTTCATAGAGGGAACAATACCTGAACTAGGGTTGAATACAAGCTTTCCAATACTGTAACCTGGAGGAAGAAAATTATCATACAAAAGCAAGAAGTTATGGAAATTATTTGCCTGTTTAGGAAACATATCTCAGCTTAAAAGAGAATAGCACAAAACAAAGACAAGAATCTCTAAAGGTGGGCAGGCTTAAGCCCTGATAGGTCTTGTGCACCAAATTAACAATTTTTATTTTATATCATGTAATACAAGGTGAGTTAAGAATTGACTGAATAAACGACTTAGTGAGATCCTGTCTCAAAATTGAAATCATAATAATAAAAAGTGCTGGGGATGTGGCTCTGTGATTAAGCGTCCCTGGGTTAAATTCCCAGTATCTGCCCCCTCTCCTAAAAATAATTGATTTAATGATAAAGCTACAAAAAATGAGGAAATTTTTCAGCCTAAAAGTCATTTTACAGTCTATGACTTTAATATGCACCCCCAAAAGCATGACATATTCTACGGAGAGAGACCTTTATAGAATGTTCACTGCTTTGATAAATGTGACCATTTGCAAATATGACTGACAAAAGAGTGAATGTTTTTCCTTTTTTTGAGGAATGACCTCCAGGCGATAAATTTCCCTCTTAAAACTGCTTTCATTGTGTTCCATAGATTCCTATATGTTGTGTCTGTATTTTCATTTATCTCTAAGAATTTTTTTATTTCCTCCTTTATGTCTTCTGTAACCCATTGATCATTCAGTAACATATTGTTCATTTTCCATGTGATGTAGGATTTTTCCTTCCTTCTTTTATCATTGATTTCCAGTTTCATTCCATTATGATCTGATAAAATGCATGGTATTATCTCCACCCCTTTATATTTACTCAGGGTTGCCCTATGGCATAATATATGGTCTATTTTTGAGAAGGATCCATGTGCTGCTGAGAAAAAAGTATATCCACTTGATGATGGTTGATATATTCTATATATGTCAGTTAAGTCTAGGTTATTGATTGTGATATTGAGTTCTATAGTTTCTTTACTCAAATTTTGTTTGGAGGATCTGTCCAATGGTGAGAGAGGTGTGTTGAAGTCACCCATAATTATTGTGTTGTGGTCTATTTGATTCTTGAACTTAAGGTGAATTTGTTTTATGAATGTCGCAGCACCATTATTTGGTGCATAAATATTGATAATTGTTATGTCTTGTTGGTGAATGGTTCCTTTTAACAGTATATAATGTCCTTCCTTGTCTCTTTTGATTAACTTAGTCTTGAAGTCGATTTTATTCGATATGAGGATGGCCACCCCTGCTTGCTTACGAGGACCGTGTGCGTGGTATATTTTTTCCCAACCTTTCACCTTCAGCCTGTGTATGTCTTTTCCAATCAGATGTTTCTCCTGGAGGCAACATATTGTTGGATTTGTTTTTTTAATCCATGTTACCAGCCTATGTCGCTTTATTGGAGAGTTTAAGCCATTAATGTTTAGAGTTACTATTGATATATGGTTTGTACTGCCAGCCATGTTTGATTATTTATCTTTTTTTTTTTTAATTTAGTTTGTTTCTCCATGATTAGCTTTCCCACCCACCCTCTGTTATTACCGAGGCCCTTCCCACTGATGGTTTTGGTTGTTGTTTTTCATTTCTTCCTCGTGTAGTGTTTTGCTCAAGACGCTTTGCAATGCTGGTTTTCTGGCTGCAAATTCTTTTAGCTTTTGTTTATCGTGAAAGATTTTTATTTCGTTGTCGTACCTGAAGCTTAATTTTGCTGGATACAGAATTCTTGGTTGGCATCCATTGTCTTTCAGTGTTTGAAATACGTTTTTCAGGATCTTCTCGCTTTCAGCGTCTGTGATGAAAAATCTGTTGTTAACCTTATTGGTTTACCCCTGAATGTAATCTGCCTCCTTTCTCTTGTAGCTTTTAATATTTTCTCTTTGTTCTGTATATTGGCTATCTTCATAACAATGTGTCTTGGTGTTGGTCTACTGTGATTTTGTGTGCTCGGTGTTCTGTATGCATCTACAATTTGTATATTGGTTTCCTTTTTTATTTCTGGAAAGTTTTCTGTAATTATTTTATTCAGAAGGTTACTCATTCCATTGGTTCGATTCTCTGTACCTTCCTCTATCCTGATGACTCGTAGGTTTGGTTTTTTTATGTTATCCCATATCTCTTGGACGTTTTTCTCGTGATTTTTTACCAGCCTTTCTGAGTTGGCTAGACTCTTTTCAAAATGATATATTTTGTCTTCATTATCTGATGTTCTGGCTTCTACTTGCTCCATTCTGTTAGTGATACTCTCAATTGAGTTTTTAATTTGGTTTATTGAAAAACCAACAAATAAATGAGCTCACACTTCATCTCAAAGCACTAGAAAAGGAAGAGCAAAACAACAGCAAATGTAGCAGAAGGCAAGAAATAATTAAAATCAGAGCGGAAATTAAAGAAATTGAAATAAAAGAAACTATTAAAAAAATAACAAAACTAAAAGTTGGTTCTTCAAAAAAATAAATAAGATCGACGGGCCCTTAGCCATGCTAACAAAGAGAAGAAGAGAGAGAACTCAAATTACTAACATACCGGATGAAAAAGGCAATATCACAACAGATGCTACAGAAATACAGAAGACAATTAGAAATTATTTTGAAAACCTATATTCCAATAAAATAGAAGATAGTGAAGACATCGATAAATTTCTTAAGTCATATGATTTGCCCAGACTGAGTCAGGAGGATACACACAATTTAAACAGACCAATTTCAATGGATGAAATAGAAGAAGTAATCAAAAGACTACCAACCAAGAAAAGCCCAGGACCGGATGGGTATACAGCGGAGTTTTACAAAACCTTAAAGAAGAACTAATACCAATACTTTTCAAGTTATTTCAGGAAATAGAAAAAGAGGGAGCTCTGCCAAATTCATTCTATGAGGCCAACATCACCCTGATTCCGAAACCAGACAAAGACACCTCAAAGAAAGAAAACCACAGACCAATATCTCTGATGAACCTAGACGCAAAAATCCTCAATAAAATTCTGGCGAATCAGATACAAAGGCACATCAAAAAAAAATTGTGCAACATGATCAAGTAGGATTCATCCCTGGGATGCAAGGATGGTTCAATATATGGAAATCAATAAATGTTATTCACCACATCAATAGACTTAAAAATAAAAACCATATGATCATCTCGATAGATGCAGAAAAAGCATTTGACAAAGTACAGCATCCCTTTATGTTCAAAACATTAGAAAAACTAGGGATAACAGGAACTTTCCTCGACATTGTAAAAGCTATCTATGCTAAGCCTCAGTCTAGTATCATTCTCAATGGAGAAAAATTGAAGGCATTCCCTCGAAAATCTGGAACAAGACAGGGATGCCCTCTATCACCACTTCTATTCAATATAGTTGTTGAAACACTGGCCAGAGCAATTAGACAGACGAAAGAAATTAAAGGCATAAAAATAGGAAAAGAAGAACTTAAATTATCACTATTTGTGGATGACATGATTCTATACCTAGAAGACCCAAAAGGGTCTACAAAAAAAACTACTAGAACTAATAAATGAATTCAGCAAAGTGGCAGGATATAAAATCAATACACATAAATCAAAGGCATTTCTGTATATCAGCGACAAAACTTCTGAAACGAAAATGAGAAAAAACACTCTATTCACAATATCCTCAAAAAAAATAAAATACTTGGGAATCAACCTAACAAAAGAGGTGAAAGATTTATACAATGAAAACTACAGAACCCTAAAAAGAGAAGTTGAAGAAGATCTTAGAAGATGGAAAAATATACCCTGTTCATGGATAGGCAGAACTAACATCATCAAAATGGCGATATTACCAAAAGCTCTCTATAGGTTTAATGCAATGCCAATCAAAATCCCAAAGGCATTTCTTGCAGAAATAGATAAAGCAATCATGAAATTCATATGGAAAAATAAAAGACCCAGAATAGCAAAAACAATTCTAAGCAGGAAGTGTGAATCAGGCGGTATAGCGATACCAGATTTCAAACTATATTACAGAGCACTAGTAACAAAAACAGCGTGGTACTGGTACCAAAACAGGCGGGTGGACCAATGGTACAGAATAGAGGACACAGAGACTAATCCACAAAGCTACAACTATCTTATATTTGATAAAGGAGCTAAAAGCATGCAATGGAGGAAGGATAGCATCTTCAAAAATGGTGTTGGGAAAACTGGAAATCCATATGCAACAAAATAAAACTGAATCCCCTCCTCTCGCCATGCACAAAAGTTAACTCAAAGTGGATCAAGGAGCTAGATATCAAATTAGAGACTCTGCGTCTGATAGAAGAAAAAGTTGGCTCCGATCTACATATTGTGGGGTCGGGCTCCAAATTCCTTAATAGGACACCCATAGCACAAGAGTTAATAACAAGAATCAACAAATGGGACTTACTTAAACTGAATAGTTTTTTCTCAGCTAGAGAAACAATAAGAGAGGTAAATAGGGATCCTACATCCTGGGAACAAATTTTTATTCCTCACACTTCAGATAGAGCCCTAATATCCAGAGTATACAAAGAACTCAAAAAATTAGACAATAAGATAACAAATAACCCAATCAACAAATGGGCCAAGGACCTGAACAGAAACTTCTCAGAGGAGGACATACAATCAATCAACAAGTACATGAAAAAATGCTCACCATCTCTAGTAGTCAGAGAAATGCAAATCAAAACCACCCTAAGATACCATCTCACTCCAGTAAGATTGACAGCCATTCTGAAGTCAAACAACAACAAGTGCTGGCGAGCATGTGGGGAAAAGGGTACTCTTGTAATTGCTGGTGGGACTGCAAACTGGTGTGCCCAATTTGGAAAGCAGTATGGAGATTCCTGGGAAAGCTGGGAATGGAACCACCATTTGACCCAGCCATTGCCCTTCTCAGACTATTCCCTGAAGACCTTAAAAGAGCATACTACAGAGATACTGCCACATAGATGTTCATAGCAGCACAATTCACAATTGCTAGACTGTGGAACCAATCCAGATGCCCTTCAGTAGATGAATGGATAAAAAAATGTGGCATTTATACACCATGGAGTATTACACAGCACTAAAAAATGACAAAATCATGGAATTTGCAGGGAAATGGATGGCACTAGAGCAAATTATGCTTAGTGAAGCTAGCCAATCCCTAAAAAACAAATACCAAATATCTTCTTTGATATAATGAGAGCAACTAAGAACAGAGTAGGGAGGAAGAGCAGGAAGAAAAGATTAACTTTAAACAGAGACATGAGGTGGGAGGGAAAGGGAGAGAGAAGGGAAATTGCATGGAAATGGAGGGAGACCCTCAATGTTATACAAAATTATATATAAGAGGTTGTGAGGGGAAGGGGAAAATAAACAAGGAGGGAAATGAATTACAGTAGACAGGGTAGAAAGAGAAGATGGGAGGGGAGGGAAGGGGAGGGAGGATAGTAGAGGATAGGAAAGGTAGCAGAATACAACAGTTACTAATAGGGCATTATGTAAAAATGACGACGTGTAACCGATGTGATTCTGCAATCTGTATTTGGGGTAAAAATGGGAGTTCATAATCCACTTGAATCTAATGTACGAAATATGTTATGTCAAGAGCTTTGTAATGTTTTGAACAACCAATAAAAAAAAAAAGAGTGAATGTTATTCTGACTTGGGAACAGCTGAATAAATAGAGATCAAGTCCAGTGTGTAGACCATTATAGAAGCAGAAATTTGGTCTGACTGCATTTCGGGCACGTTTTCAGAAAGTGATTTAATGAGAGTAACTATTTTCCTCCTTTTCAAGAACAGACATTTGAAGGAGAAAGTTCTAAGAATTAGGAGAAGGAAACATTCAAAAGGCAATTAACACAATGAAAAGTAGCCAGGAACACCTGGCCTTATGCTCAGAAGCCTAGAGTAAGGGAAGCATCCTAGTAAGTACGCTGTGATAACGGAGAAACCTAACAGAAAAGAACTTGAGCTGTCTCTGAACCTGAGGACTATTCATCATCCTTCAAAATATTCCTTTTGATTTTGTCACCGTTGCTGACTTATTTTTTTTTCCTTCACATTTCAGATGTTCTACAGTTTTCAAGAGGATACTGCTTATATGTTATTCTCTCAACCCAACAATGCCCTAAGGAACTTGGGAGTATTATTTTCATTCTACAATGAAGAATAACATTTGGATCCTTTCTCCTAAATCCAGATCCTGTTAATTACAACTCCCAAATATCTCTCTCAAAAGAACTGTTGAAGTCAAAGAGCGAAGAGTTACCCCAGAAGATCTTTTCTATACACAGTTGGGCTCCAACAATTTAAACGCTCCTGTTTCATCATAAATATCACACTCCACAACATAACCATATTGGTTAATATTAAACTATTTAAGCTTTTACCCTTAACAGCTAGGATAAACCAGATATTCAATAAATCTTTGCAGTAGGAAATTGCAATATGTTTGTTCTTTCCTTTCCAGCCCACTTGGCACATTGATGCCCCATATCAAAGAGTGAAGTGTGAACCAACTGAATCCAGGGTTCAAATCCTTTGTGCTTCCACCCCTGCTTTTCTGCCCAGGCTCATTCATTCCCACTGCATTGCACCCTCCCCAGCATGGTACATGTGGACTAATGTAAGCCTTGAAACTGATAAACTCCAGAATTAACCTCAGAAACAAATATTGAATATTTCTAAATCTGACTGTTTTGTCTTAGTGGAGAACTGCTGTGGAATTGTCATTTATGCTGCCAAAGAGAATCAGGATATAAGAAATGAAACAGAAACAGTTTAATTCCCCATAGTGAAGAGCTTCTAATGGAAAGTCAACATCTTAAATGGAATGTGTGAGGAAAGCAATAGGACAGGGGATTCGGTGGTGAAAACTCTCTTAGCAATACAATGAAGGCTTCCTTAGCAAAACTCTCAGAAACCTCACTTTTAAAAAAATTTTTTTGGATTTCTACTTCTCCTATTTCTTTTTTTTCTTCCTTCCAATCCTCTTTTTTTTCTTTCCCTTTCCTTCTCTCCTCTTCCTCCTTTTGTTAAGATTTTTAATTTAACAGTTACTGATTTCATAAAACAAATATCTGTTTAAATGAAATATTTGTGATCGTGATTTTTCAGTTATCAATTTCAAGTAGACTTAGGATTCAATTTTCCTGACTTCTTGTCTGTTCCTTTGTAAGACTTACTTGTCTTTCTGTCTATCATCTACCTACCTATATATCCACCTGTCTATCATTTATTTACTTGGAGAACAATTCATGAGGCTTATCATTGCGTTCATTAATCTCTAGGATACCTAGAAAATATTCTTCCCACACATCTTTTCACAAGATCCTTTGTGAGTGCATGATAAAAACTGTTGACATTAGTAAACTTTCCAAAGCTACCCTAAGTGCTCCAAAGGCATTTTCAATGTTATAAAAAGAAATCAGAAGCCTTTAGAAGGGAAAAGGGGAAATCATTGAGAAGACCCTCTGTCCCTTGGTATAATGGCAATATTTAATCATAAATCATAGTTTGGTCTTTCACTGACACCCTTTAGGTTAAGAGCTATTTTTATTATATTTTCTTAGGACTTTCCCATTGAAGGGGGCAGATAATATCACACACTTTTATTGTGTTTGTGTGAACAGTAGATTACCATTTAACAAGATTTGAACAGTAATTTAAAGTCATGCATTTATTCATGTAGTGGTCATTTCTGGAGCTCTTGATGCCTCTGTGAAAATACATATTTCCAGGTGTTATCATTTTCTTTCTGTGTGAAGGCTGAACTTTAGCATTTCTTCTTTTGGTTTTTTTTTATTGGTTGTTCAAAACATTACAAAGCTCATGACATATCATCTTTCATACATTTGATTCAAGTAGGTTATGAACTCCCATTTTTACCCCAAATACAAGTTGCAGAATCACATCGGTTACACATCCACCGAATAACAGCATTTCTTGTAGTGCGATGTTACCTGTAATCATTTCAGGGGTTCCTTCTCTAGCCTTAGGTATTTTTCTTAGATTCACGAGCTGACTGGTATTCAGCAGAAGCTTTCCAGAGTTTTCTCTTCATTCAGCTCTTTCGTTCTAGTACTCTATCCTGAGGTCACTAGGCTGATGCCACCACTCATATTTCTTTCTCACATTCAACATTTACCAGGTTTCCTTTAAGAACAAAAGGAAGAGACCCTAAATTTCATGTCCCCCTCTAGCACCTGTACTACTTCTCTCTTTGAGTGTATATCCTGCTCTATTGCTTGCTTTCCTAAATAAATCTCCCTGCTTTTCTGAATAAATCTTTGCCTGTGCCTCTTTTGACACATTCTAAGTTCCTTTCTGTGGCCTAAGTCAAGAACTTGCCAGAGTTGAGTTGAGGTCCCCTTTACCCTTCTGGGGACCTTCTCGTCCACTTACACTTGCAAGAAGATGATAAGGGATGCAGGAAGAGCTCACTGTTTGAAGAGACAGAGACACACAGAGAAAAGCATGTGACAAAAGACAGAGACAGAAATGACAAAGCCACAAGTCAGGAATGCCGAGACTTGTTGACTCCCAACAGAAGCTATCAAGAGGCGGGGAAGGAGTCCACCTGGAATCTCAGGGGGATCTTGGCTCTGCTGACACCTTGATTTGGACTTCTGGCTTCCAGAATTCTGAAGGGATAAATTTCTGTTGTTCTAAGCTACCCAGTTTGTATTACTTTGCTCAGGGAGACATAGGAAACTACTATCACCTAAAATGCTTAGGCTTTTAAGTCTATACCCAAGACTTAATTATCCCTGTGGTACACGTAAAATATGTCTCCATTTTAGCCCCATCTGGCTTCCTATAAAAGCAAGATGGAAAGGTGCCTGACTTTTCCTAGATGCCAGGAAAATTCAGAGAGGAGCTTATTTTTAATCTGCACTTTACATTTCAGTTGGGTTTTGCCAGCCAGGAGTACCTAGAAAGGATTCAAGGCAGAGAAAATAGTATATTTTTCCCAATCTTTATTTTGAACAGTAATTCAGTTTAAAGGACTAAATCCACCAACACTATTTTTGCTGTTAACTTTTTTATTTTGTTTTATAGTCTAAATTTAACCTCTTTGTCTTTTCTTTGGCAATGGAGAGGTTTTTCCTTTTTTCACATGAGTACCATTTATCTGGTTAGATAATCGCAATTTAAATAATAGAACATTAGAAATAGTAATACTTTATATAAAAGCACAGATTGATTGTACTTCTGACAAACAGATTCTTGCAATGAAAACCAAGTGATAGAAATTTCTATACATTTGAATTACGTGCATAAATCTAAAACTAATAAAACCTACAATGCCATTCTCATTTATAGCAGAGATTTTTGTTGTTGTTCTTGTTGTTATTTTATTTCCTTGGTTTTCAGGGCAAGTAAAACCACTAGTTATATCAACATACCAAACTATATATCAATATATCAACCTTTCAATGTTATACTGATCTTTGCAAACCAAATCATATAAACAATTGCTAATAATTCAATTCATCGTATAATCAATAGGCTTCTCCAGCTCTTGGGGGACAAAAAGATTATTGTTCTTTTTCTACTCTTTGTGTCTCAATGTGAAAATATGATGAGAAGAGGTTTACAACCACATTCAGAGATCTTGTGTCTTGTAACTATAGGGCATGAGAATTTTTTTTTTTAGGAAGACAGACAATTATTCTTCATAGAACTATCTAAAGCCACACAAACTTTGGAGTTATTCTGGTTTAATATAATTTTTCTCCAAATCAGAATATGCCACCTGCTAACAGACTGCTTTCCTCTATGTTGACAGTGCATAGATTAAACCATTTTGTCCCATTGTACCACCTGTGAAACACCCATAAATACTAAAATTGAGCAATAATATATGACTCATGGTAACTTTGAAATAGCTATTAGGTTCCTAGAATTGAAAACTTAGGACTTAATGGGTGTTTTAGTCAGCTTTTTCACCACTGTGACCAAAAGACCTGACAAGAACAATTAAAGGAGGAAAAGTTTGCTTGGAGTTCACAGCTCCAGAAGTCTTAGTCCATAAACAACCAACTCCATTGCTTTGGCCCGGGATGACGTAGAACATCAGAGCGGAAGGACCTGATAGAGAAAAAGAGAGCAGAACATGACAATCAGAAAGCAGTGAGAGATTAAGCTCAGCTCATCAGGGACAAAATATATACCCCAAAGACATGACCCCAATGCTTACCTTCTTCAGCCACACCCTACCTGTCTATAGTTACCACCCAGTTAATCCCTATTGGGATTAATGTACTGATTACTTTGAGACTCTCCTAACTCAATCATTTCACCTCTGAACTTTCTTGCATTGCCTCACACATAACTAAATCAATGGTTTAAAATCACTTTTGAAATATCTACTTAATGGTAATATATCTATTGTCATGAATGTAGATATTTACAGGCCTAGGACTTTTAATCCTGTGAAATTTTACCCAAACCAGTTTGTAACCATATTTTATAGATGATCTGAGATTCCACAGAAGATCTGACATGACTCTGTAAACATAGTTAAATTAGAAAAAATAAAAATTTACCTATAGCATCATAGAAAGTAAGACACCACATCATGTAAGAAGAAACATTCACTGTGGGCTGTGGCTAGCTACTAAAAGTGTGCAGCTGATATTACAACCCCTGTACAAAATGAGCAGGTGCCTATGATAAGTTAGTTACTAATATGGTCTAATATTACAGTCCACAGTCTGATATTACAGTTCCCAATATCTACAACTAACTTTTTTGATTAAGTAGCTCAAAAGGAGTAGTTATATAGAATTTTTATCATTTTATCATTGCTTATTTTTTTACTAATATATTTAAGTAGGCAAGTAAAACCTATTTATTTATAAAACACTGTAATATATTTTACAAACATATGCATAGATACATAAAATACAATGATAAACACTTGAGCTATTTTAAATAAAATCACTGAATAACTTCACACAATGGAACAATATTAGAAGAAACTAGGGACTTATAAATGCTTTTGCTCAATTGTAGTCAGTCTCTGAATGTTGTCTAGTCATGGAATAACAGTTAAGAAGATACCTACATCTCAAAGAACATTGGATAATAACATACAAAAGTGACAATTTCATTAATATATTTTCCATTTTTATAAGAATATGGCATTAAGTTTGGAGTTTGCTCTTCAGTGCCATCATTCATTGACTGCTTGAAGCAAGATGCTACCACGTCTATTTGAAACCAGCAAACGAAACAAAACAAAAATCCTTTTCCTGGTAAAGAAACACTAACAGCCAAATATATTTGAACAACTACATGGCTATAGTAGCTAGTATATTTCTGTGTTTTAATAGAATAATTGAACTGAATTTGATAAGGCAGACTTTGAAATGTTTTTGTGCTTACAACTGGAGATAAAATGTCAGCAGTGAAATTAAAAGTTAGATATGGGCAAAGCTAAATAAATTTGCCTGCTTGGAAAGATTATCTGCCAGAGTCAGGCACTAAAGGAGCTGAAGCTTTTTTAATGGCCACATTAAACATCTTCTAATGACATAAGATCTTTTATTAGTTTCTGTCAAACAACAGAGATTCAAACTTTTTGAGGAACAAGTTGTTTTCTCATTCTCAATTACTGTCTGAAACTGATTCACTAAATAATTAGACAGGTTAATGGTTCGAGTTTGAAACAATATTTTCCTTAGCCCTCTAACCCCCAAGTTTTTTCACTAACATGATTGAGAACTTTTTGCTGTTAAGTTTTTGTAGGCACTTTGCTACATGAAACAGGTTTTCCTTGATGGAATAGTTTCTGTATTCTTAATTATAAATATGATTTTATTGAAAAGTAGTTAATTAGGAAACAAAACTATTTACATGGTATGAGTTTAGTTTTAGTGCAAGAGAAACACATAACTGCCCTTAAAGGAAGAATACTCACATGTCTATTAAAGAAATATAAACAATACACCACAAGGCAGAGAATTTTGTAGTGTTAGTAAAATTTAAAAGATTTGTTCTATGTAAATTTCCATAATTTTCAAAATTGACACATTTTAGCTTGTTAAGGTATAATTGACAGATAAAATTATATATATACATATATATATATTTATGGTATACAGAATATTTTGATATTATATAGTGAAATGATTAAATCAATTTGTTTAACATAGTTGTGCTTTCAAAACACACACATCCTCACATTAACTCAGTTTCAAGTGTGTCATTTGAGGAATTTGAATTCCTCAAGAGAGTCCATTTTTCATTGTCTGATATGTAAGTTTGATGAATTAAATGTATTAAATTAACTGACAAATAAACAATACTATAAATGGTGATGGATAGATACTGCACATCGAATCAAAGGAGTAGCATTACTGTGTAACTAGTGCTTACTCTTGTCCAGCAAAGATAGCTTTCCAACCTTCCCTGGAAAATGATATTTATCTACCTTTTTCTTAATATCTTCAGAGGTGCAAACATCTGACAAATGACTTTTAATTAATGCCAAATCAAAATTTAAACGTGTAAAATATCTACCATATATTTATCTTACTTGTTCTTTGTTCTATACCTTTAGCCCTGACCTTCAATAAACTGAACGCCAGTGTCATAGAATAGGACTTTGGAATTAAATTATATCACTTCTCTAAGTCCTATCTTCTTAAGGCTAGACAAAGTAAATCTCTTTAAACTTCAATTATAGGTGTTATTTTACAGTAAATAGATTCACAGTGAATAAAAAAAATCAAAAGCTTTTGTTATCAATGACCTTTAGAAGAAGAGCTAGCTCAAAGCTGAAAATTAGACAAAAGCCTAGAGTCCCCACATGGCCTGATCAGGAGAGATAAGCATGATGACCTGTTACTTTTATAAACATGGTGAAAGGGACTATAGATTATTCTTACACTGTCCTATGTAGGAAAGAGCAGAAAGACAGAATTGAAAATTGCATTAGACTTAATGTGCTTGCACCCATTAATTTAAAAATTCTGAATTTAGGAGGTATTTTCTACAGATAGATTCTGGAAGCATACAAGTTTGTCTTTAAGGGTATTTTTAAATACTCTTCAGGTTTCCTTCATTTAAGCACTTTTGAGAAACTCAAGAGTTTTCCATCTCTAAGGTAACAAAACACCATAAAAATTTTATTTTCTCATTTATGCAAAAATCAGAAAAAAATGTAATTTTTAAAACCTCTTTATGAGTTTCTTTGTTAGTTTTCATCTGTGACACAATATCTGAGAAAATTAATTTAAAGGAAAAGACTGACTTTTGGCTTATGGTTTCAGAGGTTTCAGTTTGTCGTGCCTGGGCACATCATTGTGGGCTTGTAGTGAAGCCAAACATCATGGCAGAGTGGGAAGAGCAAAACTTCTCATCTCATAGTTACTTGGATGCTGGGAAAGTAGAGAAGGGGGAAAGGGGCAAGACAAACACTTCAAGGGTACACCACCTCCCTCTGGGGAACCTCCTAAAATTTCCCCACTTCCCAATAGTGCCACTTGCTAAGGACCAATACTTCAGCATATAAGCCTTTGGGGGACATTCTAGATCCAAAAGACAACAATATGCTTCATGTAAATTACATGCAGTCATTTTGTCTCTTAGGTTCAATCTTTCAGTTTTTTCTCAACTATTAAGTCTAATTATTGTAATTTTAAAATTCCTATTTCTCACAAACATTTTATTTCTTACTCTTTGAGCTTTTAAGTATTTCTCTGGTTTTTTTTAATATTTTTATCCTTTCTTTCTGTTTTTTTCTGTTTATATTTTTATATTCCTTTACAAGGCTTTGATCAGTTCAATTAAAATCCAGAGGTTTTAGCTATCAATGCTCTTGCTAACATGATAGCAGATTTACGAATTCTAAGTAAAGGTAATTCCTTATGTTTTGTGATTAGTACAGATGCAGTGAGTTAAACTTTCTCTTCTTTGTGTGTGTGTGTGTGTGTGTGTGTGTGTGTGTGTGTGTGTTTTCCTGGGACTTACACGGGTCTTGGGCATGATAGGCAAGTGCTAAACTTCCACTTCTAATCAATTCCCATTTCTTAGTTGAAAACTCTCATATAACCAAAGAACACATTGACATTTTACTTACTAGGAAATAGAAAACAATTTGTCTCATCAAAATTTTTTCACTTTAATTACATAGGATACTTTCCCAATACAGAGAATAAAATACATCAAGCTCATATAACTCAAACATGGATATAGAGGGTTAGACATGGAAGGGAGTAAAACCTAATGCAGTTCTGAAATAAATATTTGATACTAATCTACCCTTTAGCCTTAATGGAAAACATTTTAAAGTATAGAGTGCTTTAGAGTGTCCACCAAACTAATTTAGCATGTAGACAATGGAAATAGACATTGCGATTCATTTTATTACCCTACTTGCTAGAATTGTATACTACCGTGTATAAACCTTATCTCTATGAGAGGGAAAAGGCTGCTGTCAGCAGAGCACTAGGACAACAGAGATAAACAAGAGCTCTCCTGGAGGACAGGAAACCTTTGTGCAAACACTGGAATCACAAAGTATTAGGCTTCCTTATACCCTTCAATGAAGTTAAATTTTATCAGTCAGATATGTGAATATTTATAAGTCCAGTTAACAGATCCAAGTTTGAGGCAGACATTGTTGATAACAGAACCCTGATATTATTTATGCAAGGGAGGTGAAGTACCATAGTGCTGGACTGAACTTTTCCTAATTTCATGGAAAGGGTATAGGAATCTACTGAGCCTAGTAGACTAGAGTCCTTAAAACTGAGGTTTAGTTAGTCCTAATCTATACTCAAAAACTATTAAAATTTTTGTGGGAGGATCTCCTTACCTGAGCTGATCAGAGAATAGATGAAACTTGCCACTCCAATACATTGGGACTCCCTTCATAGAATCTTTCTTAAAAGTGTTTTTGTCACTGGGTGTGGAGGCAATGGCGTACACCTATAATCCTAGCAGCTCATCAGGCTGAGGCAGGAGGATTCTGAGTTCAAAGCCAGCTGCAGAAAAAGCAAGGTAATCAAGCAACTCAGTGAGATCCTCTCTCTAAATACAATACAAAATAGGCTAAGTGTTTCATTGATTGTTTCATTGATTGGGGTGTGGCTCATTGATTGATTCACCCTGTGTTCGATCCCCAGTATCCACACCCCAATTGTTACAGTATTACTGTAACAATACCAACAGTTTTATTTCATTTTATTTTAACATTAAATGGTATTCCTCATGTAGTTCTTTTTTTTTAAGGCAATGACTACATCTTTTGTTTTTAACCTTTATTTTATTTATTTATTTTTATGTGGTGCCGAGGATCAAACCCAGCATAGGCGAGCTGAGCCATAGCCCCAGCTCATGTATCTCTCTTTCTGAAGTTACTTACATCATCTTGGGAATGGGATGAGGGAGCAACTAATGGGAATGTCACAAAGTAAGGGTCAAATAAGCACAACAGCCATTTCAAGAGCAAATTGAAAAAGGAGAATTGGTACATCAGAAGGTATTGGAAGCCTACAAGAAGGGAATAGTGATGTGACAAAGATGGAAAAATGCAGGAAGCTGTCTCCACCCTCAAGTCTAGGGGGGAACAAAAGGAAGAATTTCAGTTATCAGAACCTAAAACCTGAGAACAGAGGTGGACTCAGATCTCAGAATGGGGCACATTCCAGGGTTAGTAACTCTGTGGCTACTCTAGAACTGCAGAGAACGACCTGAAAACTGAACCAATTGTCTTGGGAGAGAATCATTGCCTGGAAATGCTGGCAGGAGGGCAGGTAACAGAAAGTTGTATCCCTCTTCCCCCTTCTTCTGCTTTTTGGTTTCTCTTATGTCCGTGCCTAACAGGGATAGAGCTGGAAAAGTAGAAATGCTTGCCTAGTCCCCAGCCAGCCCCACAAAGCAGACTACAGAAGATGATGTTTGAGGCTAAAAGTAAATACCTTAATAATCAGCACATTGGCTTTGAGCATCTATCTTGCAACAGATAGAAACTCAGTACCTCATTGTCAATGGATATAGCCAAATAAACAAGTTTTGGCTAATGGATCGATGAGTAAGGCAGCTTGGGGTTACTTTTTCTACTGTGACATACATAGTTTATAGAAAATAGAGTTTCTATAATGTTTAAATAGAGTTTAAGACTAATGATAAAACCAGACAGTCTTATACCCAGAATCCAATTTAAGGAATAAAGCATTTTGTGGCTTGGAAGCCCTTCCTTGACCCCATGCTTCTTTATCTTATCTAGTTACCTGAAAGTAACCATGACCTTGAAATTTTTGTTAATAATTCTCTTGCATATCTTTATAGTTGGGCCACTTATCTATGTATTGCTTTAAATATGTTTCTGCAGGATAGAGAATCCTGACATGAATCCACACAAATAGGGACAATTGATTTTTTGAGATCAGTAAAAAAAATGAAAGGAACAACTGGAGATTCAGTTGAAAAAAGAAACACAAGCTTCAATCCTTACCTTATACTATATCAAAAATAATTCAAGATGCATTAGAGACATAAATATAAAAAAAAAACAAAATTATAAAACTTTAAGTTGTGTTAGGCAATTTTTTTATGTGTGACACTAAAGAAATAATACATTAAATAACAATTTTTATTTGATCAAAATTAACTTTTTCTCCCTGAAAGGCACTGGCAAAAGAATGAAAGGACATGGATGGAATAGGTATTTATAAAGTTTGCATCTAATAAAGGATCTGTATTCAGAATATAAAGAATGCTTAAAATTCAACAGGAAGGAAACCAAATGCCACTTTATATAATGAACAAGAAATCTGAACAGAGATTTTTCCAAGGAAGTTATATGCCTGTCAAATAAATATATAAAATATGCACAATACTGTAAATCTCTAGGAACATGGAAATTAAAATATATTACATGCCTCTTAGAATGTGAAAACTAAAAAAGACCAACTATACCAGGTATTGGCAAGATGTGGAGGAACTAGAAAGCTCATACTTTTCAGGTAGGAATGTAAGGTGGTACAATCTCTTCACAAAACAATTTGGGAGTTTCTTAAGTAGTTAAGCATACCTACCATATAGATTTAGTCATTCTACTTGAAGACAAAAAGAAATACATGTCCTTAGAAAGACTTGTATAGGAATGTTAAAGAAGCTTTCTTTGTAATAATCCAAGCCAGGAAACAATCAGAAGAGAGTGTTTTAGAGTGACATCTCAGAACCTGTACACTTAAAATATATTCAGTCCATTATGTGTCAATTGTGCCTGAATCATGCTGATAGTTTTGCAAAATGTTTGACCTGTTTCCTTGAACTTTATAGTCATGGATGGTATAACAATGTTTCAGCTAATGACAGACCACATATACAATTGTGGTCCCAAAAGATCATAATGGAATTAAAAAATGCCTAGTGACACTGTAACCATTTAACATTACTCACATGTTTGTGGTGCTGCTGATATAAACAAACCTACTATTCTATCAGTTGTATAAAACAAATAGCATAAGCAAGTATGTGCAGTACAGAATACTTGATAATGTCAATAAACAAACTATTACTTGTTTATGAATTCACTATAAATTCATCATTAGAGTATATTCCTTCTACTTACTTTTTTAAAAAGCTTACTATAAAACAATATGCATGTTACAGCAAACAGAAGCCTCATACCTCTCCATGTTTACTCTTTTTGAATCATTTATCTTGTACTTAATTTAATCTTGTTTTGTTTTATTTTGTTTATCATGGCCCTAGAAGTATTAGGTTATAATATGTGTGGGTGAAAGAGAAAGGGAGAGGGAGAGAAAGTGTAAGTGTATCATAGGCTATACCCTCTAGGTTTGTGTTAAATGCATTCTATGATGTTTGCAAAACAATAAAGTTTTATAATGATGTATTTCTCAGAGCATATATGTAAAGTAACACATGACTATAAGTAAAATCACAACTTACCTTTTTTATTCCATATTATCTTTTTTTATGTTAACCATCTCAATTAATTAGATGCAGTTTAGGTGTATAGTGAATTACAACATATTTATCAATTTGGTTGCTGATAAACATTCAATCACCTTCTAGTCTTTGCCTTTGGTGGACAACATTGTTGTATTCATGATGTTGTGATATATTTGTGAAATGACCACCACGATCAACCTAATTAATATATTCATCCTCTCATATAGTTACCATTTTCCAATTCCTAGTAAGAGTAGAAAAGTGGTTACCAAGTGCCAATAGGGTGGGAGAGAAAGGGGAGAGCTTGATCAAAGCGTACAAACCTTCAGTTATAAGATGAATAATTATTGGAGACTTAAGGGACAACATGATGACAATAGTTAATAATAATGAATTGCATACTTGAAATTATTAAAGAAACTAGACTCAAATATTCTCACCGCACACACACACAACGATACTGTCCCTTTCTATGTATTGTTTTACATGTAGGAAAAGTCTTAGTATTTGATAAAAGATGCTGACGCTACAATAATCTGAGCACTTTTTCCAAATCTAGATGGGGGGAAATGAGCAGAAAAGTTAGGACAAGCTAGCACAACACTCATCCAATTGGTTTTCATCTTGCATTAATGAAGTTTGTGTGGTGCCTTTATTATTACCTAATTGGAGCAGTTACATTCTCTGTGTCTAGGATCCTATTCTGATTATAAATGTTAGGGTCCAAAGAAAAAAGGAAGTTGCAGATTTCTGCTGCAAAACAAGTTTTAATACTGTTAAACACTGAACGCAGACCCTACTCTTAGCTTCTTGTTATTGATACTGAGAAATCAGCAACCTCTTCAAACAGCTCCCCTGAAACAGGCCTGATCGTAGTGGCTGGCAGGACTTGAGAGAGATTTAATGTACCATTAGCAGTACACTGGTGCCATTCGGAGAGCACTGTGCTTGGCGGAACATTATCACAACCAAAGGGCCATATTAATGTCTTATGAGGCTGTAAACTGGTTGGAAATGCACCTGAATTCTCAGAGGTAAGGAAATGAAGATGTAAGTGAGCCTGGGGCAAGTGTTTAGCTTTGCAGTTTATTTTCTGCTTAACAATAATGGGAGAAGGAGTAGCAAATTCCTATTACTTTTGATTCATGCAGCAATACACTTTCACCTCAGGTGGACCACTTTGGGATGATGAAGCTGTTTGCATCTTTATACCCAGGGGAGGGATTCTCAAGATCTGGACTGTGAAGATTTGACAGTGTGAGGCACCAGACCATTTACAGAAACTCATTATGTGCATTTGTTCTAATTAATATGAAAGCCTAGCATTTCTCTAAAAGTACCTCCTAGGATAAGCAGTAAATAGATTGATATTTTAAAGATTCTGTTGATTAGGTTAACCAGAGCATAGGCATTATAATTCTCAGTTACCAATTGTTATGCTTAATAAAGTCTCTCATTTTTCAGTAAAATATGACTCTTTGGCTTAACTTTCCAAACTCAAGTCACCTTATTCCTATTGAATTGCTTTTGTAGGATATGTCCTCCAAGAAGAATTCATTACTTTGTAGATTTTGGTGAAAAGGTCCTGTATAAACTGAGGTACTCACCTTAGAGTTAGGGATGCTCAGCAAAACACAGGATACCTAGGAATTCAAGAGACCTGGAACCTGAACCTGCCAGTGCTTTCAATGCACTGGGTAAATTTAGATAAATTAGTAGCAGTTTCTCATTTGTCCTCTAGTAGAAGTTGAACTAGATTTCTTCTGTAAAATTATGTGTTTACCTCCATTGTGTTGAATTCTTCAAACACATAATTATATTCTTCTTTTGTCAGTGTCAGGATACTCCCCCTTTTCATGACCCTCAACGTCCATTAAATAACTAACAAAATCTCATTTCTCTTTGAAAGTGTTTCTTAGTTTTGGAAAATATTGAAACTCATCATCTTGTTACAACCAAGGTCTTAGTATGTTTATTAATTTGTGCATCTGTTTTGCTCTGATAGCCAAGAAAAAGTTAGACCCCATAAACTGTCTTTAAAAGTGAGCAAATCAGTCATAAAACATTATCCTTCATACTCATGTATACTATATTAGTTTTGAAGTAATGAGGTAGAAAGGAGTGTAATAAAGAGTCCTGTGAAGAATTTGCAACCCAAGGTAAAGACCCCCAAGGTAAAGAATTCTTTCTACAGCAAAAAAAAAAAAAAAAAAAAAAAAAGCAAGGGGGGAACCTGGAGATGTCTAGGAAAATACTGGGGAGATTGAGTTTAGTGGAGGATGAACCCAGGTCTGCTTTAATGGAAAACCTTTGCCCTGGGGCAAATTTTATCACATTAATTTATTCAAACATGTGTATGCCTGTGACAATCATATACACCAAAGGCTGCTTCATGTAAATATGTACACCTTTTAGTCTAAAGGCTTTATTCAGTCATAAGAGCCCACTCAGACATGCATAGGGCAAGCTGAAAGTGACAAAGAATCAACATTCCCCAATGTAGCACTAATGGACAGGAGGTTGGTGAATAAAAGCTAGGTGGGGGGTGGATAAAGGAAAGATGGACAATTCAGTTATGTATCATACTTTTTTCAGAACTCCCTAGAGTGTTCTGAGTTCTAGCCATCCACAGTAGGAACTGGCTTGATGACTTCTTTCTCTTCCCTGTGTTATTTCTCCACGCATCTACTAGCTTATCAAATAAACAACTTGTACTGGAATCCATTGACAACTTCTAGGAAACATAAACCCACACAAGCTGCTTGGGTTTGATGTTCTAGGCAAGAACATATATAATGGAGAACACTTTCTTGCATCTTCATGTCCACCCATTTTCCAAAGCCTCCTGTTAAAACCATTCTCATAATTGCACTTAAAGAAAGGAAAATTATCTGTTTTTACCTTTAAACTAGACTGCAATTTTTTAAAATATTCAGTATGTAGTACTTTCTCTGACACAAAGTAACAGTCCAAAAACTAAACAGAAGAAAGAAAGTTTGGGAGAGGAAAGATCTCACTGCTCCATTCCCAGCATTTAATACAGTGCTTAACACGTAAGAAGATGCTCAATAAATAGATACTGGTGGAATTAACAACTGAAAGAGATTGATGATATTTATCTTGGAAGTTAAATTTGAAGCTGTGGGAATGGCTGCATTCTTGGAAGAGGTGAATAAATGGAAAAGAGAATATTGGTAATTGTATAGCAAAATGACTATAATTAAAGCATTTGAGTGGAGGAATAAGAATTGAAATACTGATGACACAATTTTACTATAATTTCCTTGAAAAGGAAGTGAGTCAAAAACAAAGATGATGTTTAGAGAAATCAATATGTAATTATAAGTATTTCAAAGTCACATCAAACTCAGGCATTTAGACAAAGATGTCTAGGTTCAGATATAATGCTGGAAAAATTAAATAGTATTTTATTCATAAAAGCTATATTGAACTTGGAATTTTTTAAAAGTTGCATTGTCCAGTTAGTTACACATAGTTATGTGATTTACAAATCAGGTTTTTCTTGAACAATAAGTTGAATGAAGTTTTCAAGAGTTCTTTATTTGCAATCATAAACTTTTCACTTAGTCCTTTAAAAGGCGGATTTAGAAGAATTATTCCATTTTCCTACTCCCTTTACTAGCCTATAGTATAATGCATGAAAAACATTTGTTAATAAAAGTTTCTAGTGAAAATTCAAATAAACATGTTTGCTATGGTTGTGGAAAGAAGGTGCCACGAAAAGTTACTACATTAATGCAGGAATATTCAGAGATGTAATGATTAGATTTCAAGAGCTGTAGCTTAATAAGTTCATCCAAGTTTGAATGGTACAGCTGGGTGTTAACTATAGGCAGAAGGGGACATGATTGGAGGGGGTGAGTCTCTGGGGGCTGCCATGGAAATGCTTATCTTCCCTGCATCCCTTCCTCTATTTTTCTGCCTCCTGGATGCCATGACATGATCAAAACTCCACCACCACCATCTTCTGCCATGATGTTCTGCTTCATTTGGGGCCCAGAGCAATGGAGTCTCTAGATTGTGAACTAAAACTTCAAAACTATAAGCCAAAATAAACTTTTCTTCCTCTAAGTTGTTCTTGTTTGGTATTTTGGTCACAGTAACAAAAGGCTGACAAACACAACATTTATGTTATTTTTGTAATTTTGTATTTTGGAAGCCTTCTAAAATTTGAATGTTTCAAGAAGAATATGTGAAATTTTGAATTTGAGTTAATTTTATATACTGTTAAGATGTATTTACAGAATCAGATCCAGTAAAATCTTTCAGTCAGATAAATAATTATGGAAGATGTAACAATATGCCTGCTGCTATATGAAAGGCATGATATGATAAAAACACATAATAAATAAATTCTGTCGATTTATTTATTTATTTTAAAGAGAGAGAGAGAGAGAATTTCTTTTTAATATTTATTTTTTAGTTTTCGGTGGACACATCTTTATTTTATTTTTATGTGGTGCTGAGGATCGAACCCAGCGTCCCGCACATGCCAGGTGAGCGCACTACGGCTTAAGCCACATCCCCAGTCCATGTCGGTTTATTTTTTAACAAATATTTCTTAGACAAAGAATTTATGTCATGAATCTTGGGAAAAACCAGACATCAATGACACTGACTCTTGATGATAGGGAAAAAAATCAATCTGAAAAGATTTCTTACTGTTTAAGTCACTTGTCTGCCTATTTCAGACTCTAAGGTAAACCTTTGTTTTCATCCAAGAGTTCTTATTCCCAATGAAAGACTCTAAGAGTTTGTATATTTGGATAAACAGCAATTCCAGCATTCCCCAATGCAAACTTTAATAATATGAGCCAGGTTTTATAGTAATTTTCCTATTAATTCTCAAGAGGGATGAGCACAGATTTAAAAAAAAAAAAAAACTAAATATCAGTGGTATTCACTTTATTGCTTCAGGCACATTGTCTTATCCATTTATGAAAATCTATAGAAACTTGGTATTAAATATAAGTAATAGATATACTAGAACTTGATCACTATTACACTCAGGCAATAGATTGATATCTATTCAAAATTTGAACTTTAAGAGAAATATTTCAGAAAGAAATTCAGCTTTCTTGAATCAATCTACATCAATTCAACTATTTCCTGATATTCACAACCTAAATTCAAGCATCACAGAAGACAAAGACACAAATGCATCATCTTATTCTGTTCTCCATTTTCACACCCTCTAAATACTAATTTTATTTATTTTTTTAATTTTTAATACTTTTTAGTTGTAGATGGACACAATACCTTTATTTTATTTATTTCTTTATTTATTTTTATGTGATGCTGAGGATCAAACTCAGTGTCTCAGATATGTTAAGCAAGTGCTCTACCACTGAGCCACAACTCCATCCCTTTCATTTTATTTTTTAAACTCAATTCTTATTGCAACAGTTTTTTCTGTAAGTTGACACTGTTATTTTCTATTACTTCCTGCCCATAACCATCTACAAGCCAATAGGAGACATTAATAAATTTATCTAGTGCTTGCCTGGTGTTCATAAGGCCCTGGATTTGACCTTGGGCGCCATAAAAATAAACAAATAGATAGGTAAATTTAGAATAAGAGAAAATGCTCAGTTAGTTTTGAAAATAGTCTGTAGAATAGTTAATCTATATAATACCAACCAAGTAACATACCTTTTGGATTAAGAATCATATAGATATAATGCTGATGTTGGAAGAGAGTTTTAAAAATAAGTGCCTTTATCTTTAATTCACAGAGGAAAAAAGTGAGGCTTATAAAGTTTAATAAAGTACCTAGAAATATGTAGGACTAGGCAAAGTTCATATTGAAAGTTAATGGCAAAAGATTCAAAACCTACACTGTCTCTCACCTCAAAAGTTTTTCAAATAGAATTATCTTTAGTAATTAATTCCTTTTAACATTTTGTGTTGTGTGTTCTGGCTCTTAGGAGTAATATTATTTTTTTAAATTGCCTTACATAATATTTAACTAATAAAATTTTCTTTTGATGCTGAAGCTAAATTCTTTATTATACAAATTTGATCAACAATTTTTTATTTGGTAACTTCTCTATGCTAAGGATGATTCTAAATTCTAAGAGTATAGATGTGAACAAAACATTAAATAAATTCCTTCCCTCATTGAAGCATACAATGTATGTTATGATTTTTTTAAATCTTATTTATTTATTTACTTATTTATATATGCAGTGCTGAGGATCAAACCCAGGGCTTTCTGCATACTAGACTGGTGCTCTGCCACTGAGCTACATATAGGCCCAGCCCAAACCACACAATCTAAGTTATGTATTATAATTTATAATCATCATATTCCATCTTGGTCAGTAATATACTGTCCTTGGTTAAAATTGCTTTAGATAAGGATTTATGAAAAATTTCTAAAAATACTCTATGAATGACAAGAGCAGCAGTAGTTATTATAGTTTTGAAATAAGATCTGCAATGCAAAGAGAAAGGAATATAGTGAGCCAAGTACAGGATACAAAGAGCTGCATATTTCTACACTGCTAATCCTTGGGAAGACAGTTCTGAGTGACTTAATAGCAGATAAGTAAAACTGGCATTCAGCACACATGTGACAGCTAGCCTGATAACCTGTTTGCTGTTAAAGTGCTTAGAAATATGTTCTCCACCTAATAGTTGTTCAATAAATATCCTAGAAAGAAAATAATGGATATGTAAACTAATATTGTGATAAATTCCAGCAAAATAGAAATGAAAAATAGAGGACCACATCTCATGAGCTGGAAGTTTTCATAATATCATAAAGGATTACAAACATGTTTATTAAATTTCTTTAATTGGTGAAGTATTGTGTAGATACTGCTTTGGGAGTTTTAAAAATAAATAACATAATTCTCTCAGGGAACTTACTTGAATTCTAGTAGAAATAGAATGTTCTCATTTTTATAATAGATATTTTGAAAAATTAAGCTATGGACAGATTACATTATGTTGTTATCGGTGTGTTCTGTGAGTCTTCTCCAATAATTGCAAGCTCCCATGGGAATGCTTTCCAAGCATTTTTATACCTTCAGCACTGATTGCAACGGTTGAGATATGATAGGTCCTCATATCCTCATATCATAATAGATTAACAAATTACATAAACCAACATTTAACATTCACTGAGGGAACCAGAACATATTTTCCTCCAGTTTTCAATAGTTCTTTCCAGGTAGAGGAAAACAGGACTCACTTAAGCCCCACCCACAACAGGATGTAACAAAACCTGTGAAAAGACTACAAGGGAAGCTCATTAGAGACATAGTGCCCAGGTTTGTTACTGGAGGCTAGTCACATGTGCCTCTTATGCCTAACATGCTAGCACTAGTCAATTTTTCACTAATGGGATGTCTGAGCCTGGGTACTTTCAAAGAAATGGAGTTTATTAGCTCACAGCTTTGGAGACGGGAAGTCCAAGAGCATAGTACTGGTTCTAAGAGGGCTTTCTGGGCTGCAGCACCTCATGGTGGATGTCAAGGCAATGACAAGAATACAAGTGAGAGGCAGAGATCACAAGGGAAGCTCAGACAAGGAGGAGGGACCAGTGTTGCAGCCTCCTAGTTGGCTCTGCCCCTTAAAGTTTCCACCACCTGCCTATGCTACTACACTAGGGATCAAGACTCCAACACATGAACCCAGGGGACCACATTCAAACTGTATTCAAATCACCAAAATTCCAGACTGTCAGAAAGAAACCAGATGTTTAGAAAAAGCTATATTGTTTGCATAAACAGTGTAGGAAGAATGAGCCATTCTTACTAGGAGACTGTAGTAACCCTCCTAAAATCTAAACTCCCTGACACCAGCCAAGAATAAAACTGCAAGCAGGCCTTTATGAGAATAGCAGTTTCAGGCCTTCTGTCAACATTTTTATTTACATTTCCTGTTCTCAACTCTGAAACCTAGTATTCATGAATGAAAACTCAACACAAATATCTCTAAGTAAATATTTTCCTAAGATATCCATATAAAAGTGATAAGACACTCCTTTTTACCAGTACCATTATGGGTACACAGCTTCAATACGGCAGTCATTACATTATGTTGTTATCAGTGGGTTCTGTGAGTCTTCTCCAATAATTGAAAGCTCCCAAGGGAATGCTTCCCAAGCATTTTTATACCTTCAGCACTGATTGCAACGATATGATAGGTCCCCAGTAATTTCATGATGAATAAAATAATAGATTCACAAATTACATAAACCAACTTTAACATTCTAGTAAATCTGTATACAGAAACAAACTCATTCATCATAATAATCTATCAGATTTTGTTTTCATTAAAGTGTTTCTTGATTATCAAAATGATTAGAGGTGCAATTGACATTTAATTAATCAAGAATGATAAACATCCTGGAATTCCTGAACAGTCCCACACAAGGATGGATTGTGCTGTTTAAAATGCCAATAACATCTGCATTGAGAATCATTGACATAAACCAATCAAGACATACTCTGAAAATCAGAGATGGGGCAATCCCATCCAAACTATGGCTACTATAAAATAGAAACATAGTTAATGAAACATCCTGGATATTTGCTACAGTTATAGAAGAAAATTTTAGAGATATAAGAAAGCACAAGAGGAAAATAAAATCATTAGTAAGCATCCCTCTATTTTGAAACATGTTCTTTCAACTTCCATAAAAGCTACCACCTGAATATGTCATTCCCCATCCTCAAATTCATATGTTGCAATATCTTTACTTTTTCATTCCTTCCTAGGGAAATATTTATTTTCCGAATTCTTTATTGGTGCATTATAATTATACATAGTAGGTGGGATTTGTTTTTACATATTCTTACATGGACACAATATAACAATATAATTGGACCAATACAATTCCCTAGTTATTTCCCTTTCCTATATTGAAATTTCAATAAGCAGTGAGGTAGCTAGTGACATCAAGAGGAAGAGATAAGGCTAGTCAGATAGGGAAATGGGCTCCCAGGCAACTTCCTGAGCAACAGAGCACAAATAGCAACTGCAGGATTTTTCTGAAAAACTTGCAGAAAGGTTATTTTTAAATCAGGATATATATATAACCTGGAGTCCATGGCCCCTCCAAAGAAAGGAAAGTACCTGATCAATATTTTGATCGGACCAAAGTCTGCATAAACAAGGAAAAGAATACAAACTATAATAAACAATTTAAAATCACAGGGTCTCTTGAGACTAGGAGTAGTCCTTGCAACACTGCTATCCTAGCTGTGCAGAAACCCAATGGGAGATGGACTTCCAATCGATTAATGCTGTGGTTTTTCCTCTACACCCAGTGGTCCTCAGTCCCTATACCCCATAGTCCCAGATTTCACAGGACTCTGAATGGTTTACAGTTTTAGACCTAGATAATGCCTTCTTCCATATTCCCTTACATCCAGGCCCTCAATTATGGTTCATATTTGAAAATCCTTAGATTAGTCCATCCAGTGTACTTGGACTGTCCTACCAAAAGGGTTGAGAGAGAGCCCACATCTGTTTGGACAGGCCCTAGCCCAAAAACTACCACAATTTAGTCATCTAGAAACAAAAGTATTTCAATATATGGATGACCTTCTCCTTTATGCTCGAACAGTAAAGTTCTCACAAGAAGGTACTAAAGCACTACCCAACTTTTTAGCAGGAAAAAAAGAATACAACGCCTCTAAATCTCAAGCCCAGCTGCGTTAGATAGATCTCTGTCAAATATCTGGGGTAAATATTAATTAGGGGAGCATGAATGTTGGGAAAATTAAAGATTAAACCTATTTCTTAATTTCCACTAGCTAGGACTGTAAAGCAGTTGGAAAGATTTGGGGGTTAAACAGGGTTTTGTAGGTTATGACTCACAGAATATGAAGAAATCGTCTACCTCTTTACCAGTTGATAAAGGACAGCCAGAAGTCCAGCATCAATCTTTCAGAGTAGGAACTTGAACAAAGTCTGGCCTTTGATCAGCTAAAAGGGAAACTGCTCCAGGCCACTGCCTTGAGCCTCCCTCAGGACAAACTTTATTCTCATATTTCTATGAGAAATGGGGAAAGGCACCAGGAATTTTAACCCAGGTTCAAGGTGCAACTCAACAAACCTGTCAGGTATCTGAGCAAAGAGCTGGACTTGGTCATGAAGGAATGGCCACCTTTTCTAAGATCTGTGGCTGCAGTGGCCTAGTTTCTGAGGCAGTATCAGTGGTCCCTTCATCTTCTGAACATAGCCCTCATTGCTCTGAGGCTTATTTTTTTAAAGAACATTTTTTTCCTCTCTCTTCTTCTTTCTCCCCCTCCCTAAAAAGATTAGAGAGACAGTGTTATCTTTTTCTTCCCCTAGTTAATTGCCTTTGCACCCACTACAGGAAGGAGATGCCTGCTGAGGATCTGAGAAGTGAATCTCTCCCAAATTAACAAAGGAATCCTAATATACCATCAGGGTACACCGGGAGGCTCTACCCGAGCACAACTAGAATGTAACCTTTGTAAAGCTTCTTTACAACCCTGTTGTCCTTCCTGATGGGGAGAATCACAGCATGTGGAACAAGAGTCCCCTGTGTCTCTCCTTCGCTAGCAAAGCAATAAACCTTCTTTTTCTCAAAACTGTGTCCTCATTATTGGATTGGCATCTGGGACAAGGACCAAGCTTTGGGTTACTAGGCCACTAAATTAACTCCAGGAAGAGACCTCACAATACTTACTCTTGGAAGCCAAAAGGAGACTCTGATTTTTAGATAACTGTTTCCTTAAGTATCAAGCATGGTTGATCAAGGAGCCAACTGTCCTATTAAAATCCACACATCTCTAAACCCTGCCCACCTTTTTCCCAAAGAGGAGGATGAGGATATTAAACATGATTGTGTATAAGTAATCCTCCAAACTAATGCTGCTGAAGCAGATGTAAGAGATAAGCCTCTAGAGGCCCCTGATCTAGGCCTTTTCATAAATGAAATTTCCCTCATGAAGCAAGGAATCCATGAGGGACAGTCATTAAACTTCCTTAAGTGCCCTTCCACCTGACACTAGTGCCCAACTGGCAGAACTCATAGCTCTCCCTAGAGCTTTAAAAATCAGCAAAGGCCAAAGGATATATATTCCAAGTATGCCTTTTATTGTTTCATGCACATGTGGCCATCTATAAAGAAATTTTCTAACAGTTAATGGATCACCTATTAAATATCATAAGGAGATCAATAGGCTCTTATTGACAGTTTTTTTTCTGAAGTTGCTGTGATACACTATAAAGGGCACCAGTTGATGAAGTGGCAGAAAGAAATAGGCTAGCAGATATGATCACTACGACTGCTGCTTTATATGACTATGAAAACTCGTCAATGTCGGAGGATTCCCATTAAAAAAATGCAACCTCAGTATTCTCAGATTGAAAAGGAGTGGGCCGTCTCATGGGCATACACTCTATTCCCACTAGGATAGCTGCAGACAGAAAAAAAAAAAAGAAGAAGAAGAAGCTAATCAACAGAAAGTCATCAAGACTTCAGATCAGGTTTTTCACCTGGGCATGGATAAGACTTATCAGATGATACTGTTTGTGGACACAAACTCCCTAACCATGGTTCAACACGTTACAAAGGCATGTGACATCTGTCAGAAAATAATTCGCTTAATAAAAAAAAAATGGCTTTCCAAGGTCCACAGCATAAAGACATGTATCTGGAGGAAGATTGGCAAATTGACTTTACACACATGCCAAGATCAAAAGGTATAAATTAGCCAGGTATGGTGGTGCACGCCTGAATCTCAATGGCTAAGGAGTCTGAGGCAAGAGGATTGCAAATTCAAAGGAAGCCTGAGCGACTCAGTGAAACCCTTAGCAACTTAGTGACACCCTGTCTCAAAATAAAAAATAAGAAAGGGCTGGGGATGGATAAATGCCCTTGAGTTAAATCTCTGGTATCAAAAAAAAAAAAGGCATAAATTACCTCTTGATGTGGAGAATAGAAAAATGCCTTGAAAGTGATAAGAGTCCCAATTACAGAAATCATTCACGGGTGACGCCCTACAAAATGACAATGGTCTTTCCTTCAAGGTAACTGTCACACAAGAAGTCTCCAAGCATTAGGAATACAATATCACTTGCATTGTGCCTAGAGGACCCAATCCCTGAGAAAAGTAGAAAAGATCAATGAAACCCTCAAAAGATGTATTAGGAAATTAACTCAGGAAACTCACTTCCTATGGCCTTTTTTACCTCCTATTGGCATTATTTCACATTAGAAACACTTCTTGAACCTTAGGGTTGAGCCCATATAAGAATATTATATGAGTGACCATTTCTTACTAATGACTTTTTGCTTGACAAAGAAACTTTGGGCACAAATTCAAGACATTACAGCTTTGGCCAAATTCCAACAGGCCTTACAGTTGTCAGGGGGCTGCAATCAAAGCTTGGCTACTTAGTTGTTTAGACAAGGAGACCTAGTACTGATCAAGTCTTTATTGATCAGTTTTTTCTCCCCATCCTTAGAGACTACCTGGGATGGACCATGTATAGTGATTCTAGTGACCCCTATGGCAATCAGGGTCTCGGGTACAGACATAGAACATTCTCAGATCAAATCCTGGAATTCTACTTGAGATCCTGCAGGCCCTGATTCCCTTGATGTCCAGGGACAGAAAATATTGACTAGTACTCTTGTGAGCCCATTCGAGGCTTTAAAACGTCTCTTCCAAATGACAAAAGGGGGAGACATCTAGCCTGTCAATGACTATAGACAAGCAGGTCCTTAGACATACTCAGTTTTGGATAGTGACTCTATTAAGGATATTCCTCATAATCTTTCTTTTCTGTGCATGCTTTTGCTTACTTCCCAAGTAATGGAATAAATCATTGTAAACAATAGTCAAGGGTCATAACCTAAAAGTTCTCTGCTGGTATGGACTTCTTCTTAACCTTCCTGTAAACAATCTGTGCAGTATAGCCCTAAGAGAATCCACCCCTATCCCTTACCCTGTCTGATCTTTGGCTTCAGAGGGATTTGATTAACTTTACTCCACCTCAAATTTATTTTTACACATGGAACCTGATTTTTATCTTGTTTCCTGATTGCTAAAATCTTATTCTTCATTACTGAGATGACTGCTATTCTTAGCCCTTTTCCTACTCATTCCCTTCTCATTTCCCTCATAAGGGAGCCCCTCCTAGAAATAAAATACTTTTCTAAACCCATACCTATACTCAGGACCCCCAAAGTAACTGTTCAGTTTTTATGAACAGATCAAGGCTGGAGATAGTCTTATGAGGCTTTGATCCAACCACTAATGCCCCAAGAGGCAAAAAGTTTGAAATACTTCTTGTGGGTGACTAACATAGACCCATCTTTCAATATCTCTGGAGATCCATACTGGTCTAAGCCCCAAATTATGCATGTTTGATGGAAACAAAATTTAGTATAAGTATTGCTGGTATAAGACTTGTGCCTCATACCTGGCTATGTGTAATAACAGGGTTAATGCAGGTCATAATCTACTGATTATACTTTTAAAATAATCCAGAATTACAATCTCACAAAAACTAAAATGTATCATCTTGCCTTTGACCAATGGTTTAATAAGGCTATTCTAAACATCACTGGGAGGGAAAGACAATAATTCCTCATTGGCTACCCAACAAACAATATCATAGAATTTGCAAGAAATGCTTCATGAGACCCATCTTCATCTCCCTGTAACATCACATGCCTTAAAAATCGTTTCTCAGTTGGATTTTTGTTCATTGGAACCCATTTTAACCTAACCCACAGATGGAGCTTGATGTATCTTCATTCCTATCTTTGTTGGGGATCATGAACTATGTTACAATTGACGCCCTAGTCCCCAATACGTCTTCACAGTAAATTACATCTTAGTTAAGAAGTATTATGAGATTGTACCCATGACTTGATACAAAATAAACAGAAACAAATAACACTGATTGTTTTGGAAATAACGTTCTTGGTAGTTGCCCTGGGAGATCTAACTTTTGGGGTCATTAGTGGTAATGTAACCATCACAAACTTAACTGCAACCTCAGGAAATATAACCTTAGACACCAGAAGCAATTTCAAGGACTCATCCCAAGTTCTAGACTCATTGGCCCATATGGTAATGGATAACAGATTAGCTTTTATTTCTTGATGGCTAAGGAAGGGGTAGTACATGCAATAGCTAATACCTCCTTTTGCATCTACAAAAATGCCACAGGAAACGTTGAAGAGAGAATAGGTCAGATTTTACAATAAGCCAAGTGTTTTAAAGGCATAACAAAAAAAATATGGCCTGAGATGTTTGAGACCAAATAAAATCATTGATACCCTCCTTGTTGTAGTTAACTCTATCCCTTGGCCCTATAATGATTATCATGATTCTTTTTGGACTATGTTTCTTTAACTGTCATATTAATTTTGTCTCATCCTGTATAGAAGCCATAAAACTCCAAATGATTATGGAGATGCAACCACCCATAAAGATTCCTTTCGACTTCTATGATAAACTTCCATGGTGGACTGAGGGGTGTCTCTGACAGCCACAGCCAACATCCCCATCCAGCTGGAAGTAGCCAGAGCAGTCATCATCCCCTGTTCATATGGCAGTTAGGGTTACCTCTTAAGAGGGGAAAATGAGGTCAGGAGCAAGAAATATGGTCAGGCAGGTAGGGAAATGCGCTCTTTGGTGGCTTCCTGAGCAATAGAGTCCTGGAGTCCCCAGCCTCTCCAAAGAAGAAAAAATGGCTCATCAATATTTTAATTGCACTAAAGCCTGTATGAAAACCTCATGAACAATGAGTGTGTTGCCCAGAAATGAACTGGAAGCTGACTGTCTTAAACTTATAGATCCACATAAACCTTGAGACAACAGTCATTCACTGGCAACCATCTCAGGTTCCCTCCCAACCATGGGAGTTTTGCTTTAATAAATTTTTATACTTCACTTTGGCCCTCTGCTGTCCATGAATCTTGTTCCTTGAATTTTGGAGACAAAGACCCCATCTGACTCCATGCTTAGTGTTACATTTGGAAGTGGGGTTTAGAAGAGGTGATTAGTGCCTGTGAGAAAGAGACTCCAGAGACCTAGCTTCTCCTTTCTACCATGTAAGCATCCAGCAAATGTCGCCATCTATGAGCCAAATGTCAGGCCCTCATCAGACACCAAATATGCAGCACCCTAATATTTGACTGTTGTTTAAAAGTGACTTGGTTGCCCAGGAGTGGTGATGCACACCTGGAATCCCAGTGGCTCGGGAGGTGAGGCAGGAGGATCACAAGTTCAAAGCCAGTCTCAACAATTTAGTGAGATGCTAAGCAACTCAGTGAGACACTGTCTCTAATCAAATACAAAATAGGGCTAGGGATGTGGCTCAGTGGTTGAATGCCCTGAGTTCAATCCCTAGTACCAAAAAAACAAACAAACAAACAAAAAAGTAAATTGGTCTATGGTCTTTTCTTTTTATAGCAACCTGTATAGACTAAGATACATGACTTCATGCTTTCTCAGTTTTTCTTCTATTTACCTTTGATAATTCTTATGAAACTTTCTAGTTCTTTTCTTTACAGGTTTTTAAGAAAATTACCTCTCCTCCCTTCCCCTTTCGTTTTTTTTTTATTAGTTGCTCAAAACATTACAATGATCTTGACATAGCGTACATTTGATTCAAGTGGGGTATGAATTCTTTTTTTACCACATGTACAGATTGCAGTATCACATTGGTTCTCCCTTCCCTTTTCTTTTCCCTTCTCTCTCTCTCCCTCCCTAACTCTCTCTCTGCTTTATTGTCTTCTGAGGTGATCTTATCTAGTCCCATGGTTACAAATAAAATATTCACTGTCAACTACTCTGAAATAGTCATCTCCAGCACTGAGTTCTATTTTGCCAGAGCTTCAGACTCAAAACCATGTGCACATTCTACATCTGTAATTAGATGCTTAGTAGGCATTGCAAATATAGTGGGACCAAGCAGTGACACACTGATCTCTCCACCCTCAAACTACTCTGCCTTAGTGTTTCTTATCTCATAAAGTGATCCAACCCTTCCTGACTTCTCCATGCCCACCCAAGCCTCATTACTAGGATTTATCCTTGATTACTCACTTTTTGTAGGTACTTACATGTAACCTCTAACCAAATCCTACTTACCTCCCCTTCTTTCTTTCCTTCTTCTTTCTTGGTCTATTTTTAATGTCTCCATTTATTTAAATGGAGATATTAGATTTTATGAGTGTGGAAAATTTCTTCAACACGTATATTTCTGTGGGCTTCAAAACTTGAGCAGAGTAAATACCCTACAAATATTTGTTGAATAAATGAATAAGTTCTATCTTGAGAAAAATATATTAAATGTGTCATATGGGTATTTTAATCTTTTAAAGATAATATAGATTTAAAATAGATTAAACATTTAATTCATGCACTTTTAGTTTTTCTTTGAATATACAGTAATTTTTAAATTTTGAATACACTGGTTTGGTTTAATTGATTAATCAGGTATCCTAAAATCTACTACTCACACAGGTGTGCCCTTGGGAGATATTGTTCTATATCCCTTCTTCCAAGGAGCTTAATGTTTATACAGAGTAAGGAGACACCACTTACTACAACCTAAATGTTAATGAGAAATGTATTGTTGCATCAAATGAGTTAAAAAATATTTAAACAAGTTCCTAAGGGGAAAAGACAAACATGTATTTAGATGTTCAAAGAAGGAAGAAATCTGAGTGGACAAGGTAAATAAGGGAGTGCTGGATTACCGTGAGCATAAATAGAGAGGGAAGACATTAGGCACAGGACAGGATAGTAAGGTGACAGGGACTTGAGGATGCTTAGGAGGAGACAGTGGATGCCTGACTGCCTTACTTGAATTCAATATGGAAGACAGTAATGAAGGGTTCCAAGAAGAACATGGCATGAAAAAGGGGGAAATAGAGAAGATGGATCTGACAACAATGTACAGCAGGAAAAGTAAGAGGAGATATTGGAGACAGAGTGAACAGTTAGGGAAGTTTCAACAAAGAGCCAAGTACAAAACAATAAATGATATTGCTTATAACAAACAAAGGGGTGATGAGAGAAACCTGGAAATTTATGTGACTTGACATCATTAATCATATGAGTTTTATTGTTTGAAACAAACTTATGAAAGTTATGAGAGCATTCTTATCATTTTCATAGCAAAATGACGATCAAAATCTTTAGGTGCTGGGGGTTAAGCTCTGTGGTACAGACTTTCCCTAGTATGCACAAGGCCCCAGCACTGAAAAACTAAACTCTAAATGACATAAACAATTAAAAACCAATTTAACACATGAGAACAACTGCAATATGGCAGAAATTAACAGGAACTTAGGAGAAACTTTTCTCATTTTACACAATTACTTTGTTTTTGTTTTTAAATACGAGATCTTTATATGTCAGAATTATTTAAATCCAATTCTGTCTGGAGGCAGAATAAGATCATAAAAGATATTATTGTTTTTAGGATATTAGAATTTTAGCACTCCAGAGATCTACAGAAATTATATGATCCAATTCTCTTGTGGGGAAAGGATGTCACCAAAGTGGAGGGGATCCAAGGTTCTTCAGCCAACTGAGAGTGAAATTAGACTTCAATTCTGCATGAACAATGAATTAGATCAGCAATTTTATTCTTGTTTTTATAAAATTAGTATCAACTATGAATATGTAATCAAAGGAATTACTTCTCTCATTAAATATGTATATATAAAATAAAACCATTTTCAATATTGTTAAAATTTAATTATAAAATATATCTATATACTTACTCTTTATGCATCCTCCCAAAATAGAACAGGAGGTTGATAGAATATTAAAAAGCAGTTCAACCTCAGGAAAGGTCAGACTGTTCCAGTCGGGCCTTCAACTGATTGAATAAGACCCACTCACACTATGGAAGGCAAACTACTTTATTCAAAGTTCACAAATTCCAATGTAAATCTCATCAAAATACAATCTCACAGGAATATCCAAACATCCAGAGTAATGTCTAATCAAAAACTGGGCACTGTGGTCCTTTTGTGTTGATACATTATAATTAGCCATGATGTTTGTAAATTTTGGCTCTGGAGTGTGTGTGTGTGTGGTGAGAGAGAGAGAGAGAGTGTGTGTGTGTGTGTGTGTGTGTGTGTGTGTGTGTGTGTTTCAAATCCATTGTATTTTGTCATTGTAAATAAAGAGCTATTAATGGAATCAAAATTCCCTTTCTATAGTATACAAAGATAGGTATCTTACTTACTTGTATCCTCCTGCCCAATTTTAAAATTTTTAACATATGTGCATGCATTCTTAAAAAAATGTTACTTGAAATGTTTTTAAACTTCATGTGAGCATGAATATCTAGTGCAGATTATTATTTTGAAATTTAAGCTTTAATTTACATTATTTTTATTTATTTATGTTGATGCATGTAGATTTTTTATTTTAATTCCTAGATATTTCATTATGTGAATATACCACAATTTATTTAACATTCTACTATCATTTCACTTTTGAGTTACTCCCAGCTTTTTTACTGTTATTTTAATGCAACTATAAACATATTTTACAGGTCTTAGTACACATGTACATAGGTTTTTAGGGTCTTGTTACTTACAGTAAAACTAGCAGCATCTACATCACCTGAGAGCCAGTTAAGCAAATTTGAATCTTATTCTAGATCTGTTGAATCCAAATCTGCATTTGTATAAGATCCACAGTGATTTGTATGAATATTACAATTACATTGTACTTTAAGGGACATAAGTAGAAACAGAATTTGTGAGCACAGTCTATGAAAAACTTTACTTATGTGACTATAACATTCTTCTTAATATATTTTTACCAGATATGGTCCTCCTCAATATTTTCAACACTTGCAATTATTAAATGTTAATGTTGATAAGCTGATGTATCTACAATGTTTAATTAGCATTTCCCTGATTATTCATGAATTTGAACACCTTTTCTTATTTTTATTTTCACACAGATATGCTATCCTATGAATTGTGTATATTTCCATTAAGTTGTTTGTATCTCTTATTATGAATGTAGGAAATTTATGTATTCTGATGACAATCTTTTGTTATTTGTAATATTAAAGAATATAAAATTTATGTATTCTGATGACAATCATTTGAAAAATGATATAAATATCTTTGCTCAGTCTATAGCTTTTTAAAAACTCTGTTTATACTACCCTTTTGTTTACTAGTTTTTCAAAATTCTGCAATGTTAATTTTGCCAAATATATCAATATTTTCCTTGTCTTCTATATCTTCTGTAAGAAATCATCAATATTTTCTAGAAGTTTTAAACCCTAGAACTTACAATTAGGTTTTAAATACAGTGTATCAGAAACAAACAAGTAAATGAGTAGATAGAAAAATAGTTTTATTTATTTTAAAATGGAGAGGTAACAATGGAGTAGGAAATTGCCATTTTGTTATAATCACATTAATTACTGACTCAGGCAAAATTGATCATTTTCTGTTAGAATTATTGAGTGAATGTTTGTTGGAGAACAGCATTTTACTTCAGTCTTTAAGATTCTCCCCACAGACCACTAATTCCTTATAAAGTGAAACAGAGATTCAGCAAATGGAAAATTCCAGCAAATGTCACCATGAACAAGTGATTAAATAACCTCCCTCTTATGACCTGGGTCTGGAATGCCCCCCCAGAGGCTTATGTGTAGAAGTCTTGGTCCTCAGTGCCTCAATGTCCAGAGGTGGAGACTTGGGGAATTGATTGGATCATGAGGTAAGGCTTCAACTGTCACCAATGGATTAATCCACTGATACATTCACAATTTGAAAGCATTATTAGGAAGAAGCAAAAATGTAGGAGGTGGGACCTAGTTGAAAGGAGTGGGTCCCTGAGAGTATGCCCTTGGGTATTACATCTTAACCCTGGTCCCTTCCCCAATCTCTTCTTCCTATCTACCATAGGTACGAAATTTTTCTCTTCCATACCTTCCTGTCACAATGTACTTGCCTCAACACAGGCCCAGAAAGAATGGATCCAAGTGACAGTGTACTGAAACCTCTGAAATACAAGCCAAATTAAAATATCTTCCTTCAAGTTATTTTTCTCTGGAATTTTGTTACAGTGACAAAAACTGATTATGACATTCCTTTTTTAAAAAAACAAAACAAAATAAAATAAAACTTCCCCTTAGTTTAATCTCCTCAAATATGCACATATTTTTGTTGTTGTTTTTTCATATGTATCCCCAGTACAATGCTTTGCTACTCCTAAGTAAATATCAACATTCTTCAGGAAATTTCTTCATAATTGATATTTTTAAAAAATATTTTTCTAGTTATATATGGACACAATATCTTTATTTTGTTTATTTATTTATTTTTTTATATAGTGCTGAGGATCGAACCCAGGGTCTCACATGTTCGAGGAGAACATTCTACTGCTGAGTCACAACCCCAGCCCCTCCATAATTGCTATTTAGGTTGACAATATACACCACAGTTTCCTAATCCATTTATCCATTGACAGACATTTAGGTTGATTTCATACCTTGGCTATTGTGTATAGTCCTGCAGTAAACATGGGAGCAGAAATACCTCTTTGATATACAGATTTCATTTCCTTTGAATGTGTACTCAACAATCAGATTGCTGGGTCACATGGTGGTTTTACTTTTAATTCAGGGGAAAGCTCCATACTGTTTTTCATAACACCTGTACTTACTTATGTTCCCAACAACACAAATCAACAGTGCCAACAACCTACAAAATAAGATAAAATATTTGTAAAATCTACATCTTATAAAGGGTTCATATCTAAACCACTCAATAGCAATAAAAAACAAAATCAGATTAAAAGATGAGCAAAAACCCGAATACATATTTCCTTTAAAAAGACAAAGGAATGTCCAGCAATCTTGGGGAAAAAATGAGAGGTGATATCTCATTAGAGTTCAAATCAAACTGTAATGAGATATCACCTCACTCACTTGGAATCACTACTATAAGAAAGACAAAAGATAACAGATGTCAACAAGGATGGAGAGGAAAGAGAAAACTTTCCTCATTACTTTTTAGGTAGTGCATTCCTTCCTTCCTTTTTAAAGTTTATTCTGCTAATCTTTTCAAAGTGTCTTAAGTTGATACTGTAAGTTTATTTCTATTATTTTTATACACTGAATAAGTTTTTAAGAAATCGCTCCTAAGACAGTTTTTATTCTAAGTACCAATTTCTGTGCATATCACAACTTTTTCTGTTAATCTAGTCAAAATATTCATAATTTTCTTTATAATTTTCTTATTAATCCATTAATTATTTGTAATATTATAGTTATTTGTAAGCAAGAATTTTTCATTGTTTCATTTTGTTTGTATATAATGTTTTGTTCATATGACTATCTTTTGGGGTAAATTACAATTTGGCGTGATATTATATATGCAGTCTTCATAAAATCGATTATTTGAGATTTGTTAAGATTCCCTGGTTACCACTGATTTTTAAGTGTCTCAGATAAACTAATCATGAACAAATGCTGATCTTTAATTTCAAACTTGTCACAAGGAAAGAATCCCCTAAGCAAGGCCAATGGGTAATTTTTCCTCTGAAAAAAAGATACTTTATGTGGAAAGAAATGTAGTGAAATAACCATTGTTAAACTGGATCAAAAAAGAAATAGAATGACAGTTTAAGGATTATAGTTCTTGTAGCTGAATAAAAGAAATTCTTTACAGGTTGAGAGTCATCTGAGTGAAATTTCCAGAGGGGCTTTTAAAATCATGACAGTCTATCAAACATATTATCAGATGTGGTCATTTCTATCCAGAGGGAGCAGCTACCATCTTCATAACTAATGCTATGTTCCAGATTAGATTTGATAGCATATTATCTTTCTATTACTGAAGTCCTAAGCAAGAGGTCTGACTGTGATGGTTCCAACAAACTGATTCCAGTCACTCTTGCCAAAATCCAAACTCAAAATATAATGATAAAAAATAGGAAAAAAGAAGACTTTAATCAGTAAAGCTGTTTGAGGAAGGCAAAGTGAGATCCAACACCCTAGTCCTGTCTTAGGAGTGCTGACAGGAGCTTTAAATTCAAATAGAGGAAGAATTGGGCCAGAGGGCAGGAGGTCTGCATAATTGAGCAGACTTGGGTAAACGGTGATCTGGTTGATCATTCTCTCAGTTCTAGTTCTGTAAGGTGGCTCTGGACAAGTCTGTCTCTGAGAAGCCAATTTCCTTGAATTTCTCACGATATGCATTACCCACTAGATCTGTGATCCTACAAGGGTTCATTTCAGTAATCATGAGATGATTGCTCCTGCTTTGAAGGTGCAGTCTCCTGGTGTAGAACAACTACCGAAGAATCCTCGATGCCACCCCAGGAGTCTGAAACAGGATGCTGCAAATCTTTCCTCAGTCTTGAAGGGGGAAAAAATGAGTTATGTAAATTAAAGGCTAATAAACCATGTATTACCAGTTATTAGATGAATACTCCTTAAGTTCTCCTTAAGTGGCCAATGTGCCTATGTGCAGAACTGAACAAGTCACAAGAGTTTAAGACAATAAAGGAGACAGACACAAAATGAAGGCAGAGATGCCAAGCTTTATTCTGATTTTAATTACCTATAGGGCAAACCTGTAGGGCATCCTCAGGCCTAGGTAAGGAGTCACTGCTTTTTAGGAAAGGCATTAATTCCTGTTACCTTAGTATGTACGCGGTAAACTCTAGACGAGTTGCAATTTTTAAAAAGCTTAGTGTATAAATAATTAATTCAATCTTGTTCTCTGTTCCTACCTCCCACCTATGTAGGCTAGTTGGGAATGGGGATGGGAAAAGACTTAACATCAAACCCAGTTGTAGTTTGTTTTGAACAAACATTGTGAACAGTCTCTTTGGGCAATCAATGTTCACTTTGTTAGGTAAAATTCCTGTTGTGTGTGTGTTGTTTTTGTTTTTAGATAACCTTTTCCTTCTTCTCACATGATGTGGTGGATTTAAAATAGTTTTGCACTCTTCAACACCTTTCCATCTTCAAGAGGAGGAGTCTATGTCCTTTCCATTTGAACCCAGCTCAGCTTTTATACCTAGACAAATATACTGAACAATACAATTCAATTGTAAGCAGTGCTGAGCAAGTAACTTCTGACCCTGGATTGGCAAATACCAGGCAGTTTGTCTATCTCAGGACACTTGTGCTGTGAACTTTCAGCTGCTGTGAAACAAATCCAGTCATCAGACGGCCATCCTGGGACGAGACCTGTGAGTGAAGAGTCCTTCAAGATCACTGTAGCCACCTCTGACTGTAACTGAATGAGAGACTCCACATGAGAACTGACTAAATCCGATTTCTCCAACAAAATAAATAATTGTAATGGACTTGTTGGTATGGTTTATTTTGCAGTAACTGACACTCAGATAGTATGAGGTTTAATGGAAAGAGGTGACAAGTATGTGGCATAACCATTCTGGATCTGTTAGGGAGAAAGGTTGACATTGTTTGATGCTGTTCCTTTGGTGTGCTTTTTAGAGTTGTCTACATATCCCCTACGTTAGTCAGCTTTTCATCACTGTGACCAAAATAGCTGAGCAAAACAACTTACAGAGGGAAATGTTTATTTTGGCTCATGGTTTCAGGGATTTCAGTCCATGGTCAATCTGCAACCTTGCTTTGGTCCTGGAGAAAGACAGAACATCAGGGCAGAAGGCTGCAGTAGCAAATAGCTGTTTGCCTCATGGCAGTCAGGAAGCAGAGATGGGGCAGGGAGGACAGAGCTGAGGACAAAAAATTTTCTTACAGTGACCTAATTACTCCAAGCAGGCTCACCTCTTAAAATTCCAATAATTCATGCAACTATGAAATAGGTTAACTCATTGATGAGAACACAGCCCTCATGATCCAATTACTTCCCCAAAGCCCCACCTCTGAACAGGGATCCAACTGGGGACCAAACCTTCAACACATGAGCTTTTGGGGGACATTCCAGATTCAAACCACAACATTTTTCTCACCTTACATAATGCACATTCTTCCTCCTCACCTCTTGCGTATCAAACTTAAAGTTGGAGGCTTGGATATGAGAGAAACAAATAATTCAGATTATACTTTCTCTAGATAATAACCTGGCCTGCAAAGTTACTGTTCTGCTATGTAAAACTACTCTGAGTTGTAGAAACTATTAGCCCTTCCTCATGGTTAATCTCCAATCAATTCTGATTTCCTCCCAACTTTACCACTTCCCCAAATTCTGCTAAAGGATTTTCCTAGTGTGGAGTGATGAAGGTCATTTTTCTACTAGAAAAAAGACACATTTATGTTTGAAATGATTACACAGGTCCTCTGTTGGTGGGCCAGAGCAGCCACCCTGCAATCATGTTAGGGATGCTGCTGATCTATCACAGAGTTGGTGTGAAGCTCTATAAGCAATGCTGAGCAAGTAACTTCTGACGCGGGATTTGCAAATACCAGGCAGTTTGTCTATCTCAGGACACTTGTGCTGTGAACTTGGCTCCATGGAACTCTCAGGTAGTGTCTACACCACCTTCATCTCTCTGCTCTGCCTTCATTGGTGTCCTCAAATAAGCCAGAAGCTTAATTTAAACTATAACAGCAGGCAAAGTCAGCTGCAAGCTTTTACTGACCTCTTTTCATGAATATGAGAATATAGCCCAAATCTTTCTCAGAAATTGTCTGGTTTAGTTTCTTGACCTTTACAGGGAGTTGTTGTTGTTGTTGTTTTTCCTATTCAAATGTAGGTATAACACTGATAATAAAGAACACAAATCTTAAGACTACATCTCAATGAATTTTTGCATATGTAAACAGCTTGTAAACACCACTGGGATCAAGATATACCTCATTTCTAGCTCCTAGAAGGCTCCTTAGGGCATCCTTGTAGTCAATGGACCCCACAAAAGTAGTCTTTATTCTCATTTTAACTATCACAGAAGAGTTTCCCTGATCTCTTTTATATAAATAGAATTCTACAATATTAATTCTTTGGCTTCCTTAACTCAACATTGTGCCTATAAAATCTATTTAGACTATTGCGCTTCAACTGTGTGGTATTCCAGTGTATGCATATACAATAATTCATGCATTCATTTGAGTTGCTGATAAATGTTTTGATTGCTTCGAGTTTTTGACTGGGAACTTTTTGTGGCAAAATATAAATAAACCAAAATGTACCACTTTAACTATTTTTAAATGAATAGTTCAGTGACATTAAATATGTTCACATTATAGCAAAATCATAGTCACCTTTCATCTCCAAAACTTTTCCATCTTCTCAAACTGACATTACATAGACATGAAAGAACTCTCTATTCCCTCCTCCTCTTAGGACCCACAAGTGCCATTCCACTTTTTCTCTATGTATTTGACTATCCTATATAACTTGCTGCAATTGAATCAAGTAATATTTGCCCTTTTGTGAATGTAGCATGCATCAGAACATTTTTTCTGTTTAAAAGCTGAATAATATTCCTATCTATCTATCTATCTATCTATCCACATCACATTTTGTTCATCCATGCATTTGCTGATGAATACCTGGGTTTTATCCACCTTTTGATTTTGATGGATAATGCTGCTATCAACATGACTGTATAATTATCTGAGTTCTTTTTTTTTTTTTTTTACTTCTCTTGTGTAAATACTGAGAAGTTGTAATAATGAGAATTCTATGTTTAATTTTTTTTGAGGAAACACTATACAGTTTTTCACAGTGGTTGCAACATTTTACTTTTTCAACAACAATGTATAGGGATTCTGATTTCCCCACATCTTTGCTAAAATTTATTATTTGCTGTTTGTTTAGTTGTGTGTGTGTCTCTCTCTCTCTTTTTTAATAGTCATCTTGATGAATGTAAGGAGGTATCTCATCAAAGTTTGATTTGAATTTTCCTAATAATTAGTGATTTTGAGCATCTTTTCATATGCTTATCATCCATTTGCATATCTCAGAGAAATGCTTGTTTAAGTCCTTTGCCTATTTTTCATCAGATTGTTATTAAGAGAGACTTTCTAATCCCCATTTGTCTGCACAAATAGAGTTCTTTTTCCCCCTCTGCTTATCTCTGGCCTTATAAAAGAGACGCCTTCATCTGAGAGTAGCCCTCACATACATTTCTTCTCATTTCTGATCTCTGAATGTATTTATCTTCTATCTGTATTAATGTAATACAGATAAATGCATTTTAATTATCTCTTTTTATATATTACAAATTATACTTATGGTTACATGTTTGGAATGGAGGAAGAGTCTTAGATTATAAATTGAAAAAATTAGTTTAATCAGAATTTCCCTTATGGTCTGAAGAGTTTAGAAAACATGTTTGTAATTGAATGATTATTTGTAATTTTATGATTCTTGTAGATTATTCATTCGCTACATGAATATGAATACTTTTAAGTGAGCATCCTCCTATTATTCCAGAGAGATCAATATTCAAGAACAGCATAGCATATCTGTCTCATAAATAATCAAAGTGTTTTTTTTATTTCAGAGAATATAAAAAATCTTTAGGTGAGGATTTTTCAATCTAGACATTATTGATATTTTGGGGTATTTCTTTGTCATGAAGGGCTTACTTAGCCTGTGTATTGTAGGATGTTTATAAACATTACTGGTCTCAATCTACTGATTTTCTATACTTAATAACTTCTACCCACAGTCATAACAATCAAATATCCTTCAGATATTACCAAGCGTGCCCTGGGGGTAAAATTTTCCCTGGTTAGGATCTATAGCTTTAGGGCTATGAATTTTAATTTATTATGTGATGTGTTACTTACAGTGATCCCTCAATAGAGAGAGTAGATTTCCAAGGAGGTATTAATGAAACAGAGTACACATCACAAACCACACAGATCTGTGTTTTAATTCTAAATGCCACTATAACATTATTCAAACATATTCCCCCCAGTTGTATTTTTGTTGTTGTTGTTATTGTTAATAATGCTATGTAGTCTTTTTAGACACTCGTGCTAAACATAGGCACAGATTAATGGGAAGACTTAGAGAAAATACTTGCACAAATCAAATAGAATTTTCTTATCTAAAGGATCCAGTTAATACAATGAGAATACATGGCAGATATATTAGTCCATTTTGTATTAATATCACAAAATACCTGATATCAGCTAACATTATAAAGAAAAAAAGGTTTATTTAGCTCCCAGTTTTGAAGGTTTCAGAGCATGAAGCTTGCATTGACTCAGCTCAGCTGAGGGACCTCTTGGCTATGTCTTATCTCAGGTATAGCACATGTCTGAGAAAGAGGTCACATTTAGAAACCAAAAGCCAGAGAAAAACTGGGTAGGGCCAGGCTCACAATTTTATAACAACCCTTTCAAGGTAACTATCAAAAAATCCTATGAAAACGACCTTATCCCCTTCTGAGGACAGTGCCTTCAGTGACCTAAGAACCTCTCACTAGGCCCCACCTTCCAAAAATTCACACCATCTCCCAACACTCCCACCCTACGAACTAGGATTCCAACACATTAATCTTTGAAGAATACTCAAACCATATATAAAACACATCAACAGATAAATAACATTATCCAGGGTAGACAAAGATGCTACCTTAGTGTTAGAATAGGGGACAAGTTGATGATAGTGGAACTGGTAGGAGGGCCCTTAATGCCGTTGATTATAAGGTGAGGGCTGTGACATCAGAGCTTCATGTGGCCTAACTGTCCTCTTACAGATGCAACTTACACATATAAAATCAGGGTCATCCTACAAATAACCTGGCATGAAAACATGCTCATGCTGGCAACCCATTAACCTAAACCCTTTTACTGTCGTTAATTCCATAATTATTTAATGTATAGCATATCTTCAGAAATGAGTGAAAGAATCATAATTTATTACTACTCTCCCCAAACTAACAGAGCCTGGTCCAAATAGATTAAGATCTCCTAGATGTGGTCCCAGAATAGTGGAAGTTTATCCAGAGTTCTCTGAAGGTCATGCCTTTGACCAGCATAAAGCCTGTCCTGCAATTGTACAGCTGGAAGATCCTTTCTGAGGATTAAACATAATTAAATGAAATGGAAAAGGAAAGCTGTTGATAAACAGGGGCTGATGTGTTAAATGTGCATCAAAACAAGGTTAAACAAGCCTAGGAAGGTTTGTTTTGTTTTTCTTGGTGGTAAGATAAGAAGGACTCCAAGGAATGAAGGAAATGGAGAAAGGAAAATGGCTACTTCCCTTATCTCCAATCTTTAGGTGGGAATCAAAACAGAGTGAAATTGGCCACAAAGTTAAAGAATATACTCATAAAATATGTGAAGAGTTCCGTCTGCACAGTGGGCATGTTACTTATTCTATATATTTGCCGCAGTCTGGCTGGGCACAAGATCACGAGCCACTCAAACAGGAACAAACTTTATTTTTGAAATAACCGCCAATACCACGTAGGCGCCCGGGGAAGATTCCCGATCCACCCACGCGGCGTTCCGCCGGTCTCCTCCCGGAACCCCAGAGCAAGTTCCTCCCCCAGAATTCCCTCCTACTGCACTTTCCCAACCAATGGGAACTCTCCAGGAGTCCCGCAGCAGGCCGAGGTAAACAGCAGGAGTCCGGTATCCATATAAATGTGATTTTTAACATAATCATATCATCTCAATGGCTAGCTGGCATCACCTTTCAATCAAAAATGCCATGCATCATATTAATTGGCTGTGGCTCTTAGCATATATTCCCCCTGATTGTAGGTGAGGGGAGGCCATCCATGTTGTCCCAGCCTGCTGCTGCCAAGGAGTGTTTGAGTAATAGTGCCCAGACTGTCTCTGCTGAGTCTTTCAACTTCTTTGTTTGAAATTAGTGAACAATACACTGGGGCTTTTGCAGTCCTGGGGTTGAACAGAGGCTCAATTAAAAAATAGATAGATAGATAGATAGATGATAGATAGATAGATAATAGAGAGATATACTGTGCCTTACACCATTATCATCAGCGTCACAATGCTGTGTTTCCAAAAGAGAGTTCAGTACTGGTACTGAATAATGAGTTCGCTGTGGCCATCAGGCCCCAGAACTGAATTCTGACCTGGATAGCAGCAATGGTCTCATAGAAGATCAGAAATTACATCTCTCAGTTAGCTTTTGGTAATATTTAATAGATTATTTCTGTTCAATGATATTTTAGTATGTATCCAGGAAAGAAATAGTTGGCACATGTGATAGTCAGCTCTTTGTCACTGTTACCAAACAAGAACAACTTAGAGGAGGAAAAGTTTTTGAGTTTACAGTTTCAGAGATTTAGTCCACAATGGGCCAACACCATTGCTCTGGGCCCAAGTTCAGGCACAACATCACATAGAGGAGTGTTGCTCTGTTCCTGGCAGCCAGAAAGTGGTGAAAGGACCACAGGGAAGATGAGCCCTTCCAAAGCACACCCCCAGTGACCCAGCTCTTCCTTCCATGACCTGCCTACATACAGTTAGCACTTAGTCCATTCAAACTAGAGTGGTCTGATTAGTTTATAGAACTCTTAGTCTAATCATTTCATTTCTGAATATTGTCACAGTAACACAGGAGTTTTCTCAAGGTACATCTCCTATCCAAATCATAACAGCACATGAGAAAATCTGGACAGATTTAAGTATTGGAGCAAGATTAAGAGTAAAGAAAGTATAAAATTCCTTTAGGTCTTTACAAAATACTTTCAGAAATAAATGTATTCTGATAAAGTTAGTGATTTTTTTTAAAAAAAAATGTGTTCCTAAGACTACCAAATTTCTTTAAATTAAGGTTTCTGAAAATCTTTTGGATAGAACTAGTTTGAGAAACTAGGAGAACATTCAGGTTTTCTTCATTCAGCATTTTAGCCATGTGCTTTGAGAAACTTAAGGAATGAAATGTTGTATAAATAGTTACACTCCGTTTTTAAACAATTACACCAATGGTTAAAAGTAATATGTGCTCATTTTGTGTAAAACAGGCTAATTAACAGGACATGATTTGTTCTATAGTTAAAAATAGTGTGTGTTTACTTAGTATAAGCTGCAATAATTAACAGTAAGTGATTTGCAACTTTTTCTCTGGAAGTTATTTATCAATGTTAAGCAAAAACATTTTTCTTAATCTTCATATATCACTTGTAAATTTTAAGATTAGCTTTATTATCTTTCTTCTCAATAAATGGTTACAAAGTAAATTAATGGTTTTCATAACATAGGTATGGAATGAACTATATACATCATTAATTTTATTCTAGCATGGATAAGATTACTTTGGTTTGGCAATCTATATTACCAGAACATGGCAAAGAGAAAAATTAAGATTGCCATGTGGGAATTAAATTGTGAATCTGCTCATAATGGAATAAAGCCGAGATATTAGAAGTCACTTGGTGATACATAATAGGTCCCAGGGCAAAATAAGTCTAAAGGAAAGAAATAAATCATTAGGAAGTTGAGTGAACAAGCCTGGAAAGCTGAAAAGGAAGTAAGAAGAGCCAGCCTTAATGGAACACAGCCCACCCCTGCCCAGATATGGGATATTCAGCCCTTGGCATCTTTTGTCTACATGGCAAAAGCATACCTATCACTAAGGCTATTATATTTTCTATGTCATCAAATGAATGATTCATATATCTCATCCATTTTACTCTAAAGTCATCTTCATCAAGCCACTATTATAGTCCAGTATTCAAAGGATCAAGGTAAACTTGAGAGTCATGCTGTGCAAAACTTTCAATTCTAATTTTTCATTAATAAATTGCAATTCTGTCTTACACTCATCTTCTGAGTAAAACAGGTCTACCCTTAAAAATGTATGACCTTTTAGAGGCTGACAGATTAATTTTCTGATACTGCATAGTTGTGATCTAGCCCCAAATTTGTGATGAATTCACCAAAACCAAACAATGTCACTTTGTAATGTCCTTGGCAACCTCTAGTCGGCTTTACTAGTTGACAACCACATCTCCAACTTTTTAATAGTATATTATGTCTGTATAAGAACAAAATATTGATATCATTGTGATTTCATAATTACCAATTCATAATACCATAATTAATAGATCATCTTCCATGCTTATCTCACCAGTTCCTAGTCTCCAAGGAAAGTATTTCTTACTATTTTACTCCTTATCAAAAATATGTCCCATGCCCACCAATAACTTTCAGTAAATATCTTCCCTCACATTTCCCAGCAAAATCAGAAAGCATAGGAAATGTAGTCCCTCATCTTTCCATCACTTAGTCCAAATATTTATCTGAACCTGCTAGTATTTCAGAAAAACAGATCTTCTATTTCCATCTCAGAGTTATAAATCTTCTACCATGGGTCAAATATCATATGTTCTTGCATTCATTCCCAATCTGCTTTGTCAAGGTTTTGTTTTTCTATGAAATAAATGGTCTCCATCATATCAACCTCTGATAGTCTATTGGGCTTTTCTTATTAATATTAAAATATACTCTATCTTAAATTAAAAACAACAGTGAAAAATCAACAAATAAAAACTCAGCCCCCACACCCCCTACTAAACTGCCACCCTATCTTCTTACTTTCACCATCAAGCTCCAAAGAGTTGACCTTGTGTGCCATTCCTCTCCACTTGCTCACCCTCCACTTTCGCCTCAACCCCTTCAATTGCATTTCTGCTAAAGTCCCACATTCTAAAGTCATTGACTTTAGTTCTGTCCCACTTAGTGGAAACTTCTTATTTTTCATAGTAAAGAATATTTCATTGTTTAAAACAAATGACAAATCTGGACCTAAGAGCCTCTTCCCTTTGCTCCAGTGACTCTTTATTTTCCTATCCTGTAGATCCCTGCTTTAGTCAGCTTTTTCATTGCTGTGACCAAAAGACACAATAAAATCAATTTTAGAGGTAGAATAGTTTATTTAGGGGCTCACAGATTTTAGTCCACAGAAGACCAACTATATTCTTCAGGGCTTAAGATGAAACTGAACATCATGGCAGAATACTGTGGTAGAAGAAAGTGGTTCAGGACATTACCAGGAAGCAGAAACAGACTAAGCTCAGCTCACCAAACATATACCCCAAAGACACACCCATAATAATCCACTTCCTTCACCACATCTTACTACTCAGTTAATCCCTGTAGGGGAATTAAGGCACTGACTGGGTTAAGATTCTTATGACCCAATCACTTCACCTGTAATCTTTCTTGCATTGTCTCACACATGAGTTTTGGGGGACATCTCACATCTAAATTATACTAATCCTTGTTTTCAGTTTCTTCTGTACTGAGACTGAGAAGCAACCTAGGGGAGATGAGAGTTAAAGTAAGAATTAACTGAGACCAATTCCTACCACCAGCATGTTTAAGACCATTCCTGAAGTTCAAAGCATTGAAGAGAGAATCTTTTCAGAAGTAGGAAGAAGAGTGTTTTACAGAGAATTTTGTATATGATAAATTTGAAATGCCTATGAGAGTAGACAGGACTGCTAGGCATGTGAAAAAAGATGGGAATTCAAAATATAGATCAGAAATGCTCATGTATAAAAATTTTGTTTTGTACATAGTATTGAAAGCCTGAAATTGGTGATATAACCCACAGATCAGTGCGTAGTAAAGAGATGCACAGTGCAGTAATGCAGAGTAAGATAGCCTGGTACCACAGCCTGGGGCGTTTCAGAACACAAAGTTGGGTATTGGTGTGTAGAGCCTGGAAATGGACAGATTCACCTAGGGAATATGTAGAGATTCTAAAGTTGAAGAGGACCAGGATCAAGTCTGAACCCAGTAAATTTTAAGGGCAGAATAGAAATGGAGGTTACAGCAAGGAGACAGAAGGAGTAGCCTATGGGTAGCTTTAAGCACAAGAGAAGAAAGTGTTTCATTTGTTTGGTTGTATGCTTTTTGCTTTTGCTGTTGTTGAAAGAAGGAAAGAGGGAATGCAGGATGAAACTACAGAAGGGAAAGAGTGACTGTGCTGGTGATCTGTCTACCCAAAAGATAAGTTGAAGTCCTTGGTAGAGTGGGTCCTAATCCAACAATATCCCTGTTAAGAAGAGTCCTTTATAAAAGAGGACAATTGGGACAGACAGACACAGAGGAAACACAGCCACTTGAGGAAAGATGAATAATTCATGTGATGAAGGGATAAGCCAAGGGGCTTCAGAAAATTAGTAACCATCAGAAACTAGGAAGAGACAAGGCAGGATTCTTCCCCAGAGTTTTCAGAAGGAGCTTGGCTTTGCTGACAGCTGCATTCCAACCTCCAGCCTCTAGAACTATGAAAATGCATTTTGGTTCTCTTAAGCCAGAAAGTTTGTGGTAATTTGTTATGTCAGCATTAGGAAATGTTGAATGTATAATTAAAAGATCTGAAGTTGAAACTTGCTGTGGATCCACATTAATATAAAATCTCTCTCTCTCTCTCTCTCTCTTTGCTGAAAAGAATAGAGGCTTTACTCAGATTCTTGTGCACAACCAGGATCCTATGTTGTCTAGTCATTGACTTTGTTCCCAAAGACTTCAAAATCTCTTACATTTTGTATGAATTTTGAAGTAGAAATTCCTGCCTAGTGTCCTTGAAACAAGACTCATATTTCAAAGTAAACTATGTAAGTAACTCTGAGGAAAGAGAGCATGAATTCTTTGTGCATTTTCTAGGTACTGAACACATTTTATTTTCCTTTTGCACATTATTCATGCCATGTTTCATAGACTTTATGAGGACCCATGCTTTTTGAAAGTACCCAAGAAGCATTAAAGTATGAAACAATTTTGTAGAAAATAACAATAATTATGACTTTCTTCCATATTGTGTCTCAATTTCCACATTCAGGAGGAACTGAAATTATGTGTAGTCACAGAAATGACTGGTTCTGAATATGAATACTAACAAAAAAAGTCAGACTTACTTTTTATAAGTTTACAACAAGGGCAATAGTCATATTCAAAAAGTATTAGTGTTTCTGATTGTAAATGAAATTCATGTCCATTACATGCAATTTGGAAAATTAGACAAGTACAGAGAAGAAAATGATGATTGGTCACAATTTCTACCACTCAAAGTAGACAACTATTAACATTGGAATGTGTTCATAGTATTGAACCTATGCACATAAATTTTAACATGGCTTAAGTCAAGGTATGTATTCAATCTGAAGCCCTGTTTTTTACCTATAATACTGTATTCTTTTTTTTATGATTCAACTTGTTTTAATGTAATTTGCTATAAAAATGAATGAAGACTTCCGCATGGTACATTTGGCGTTACAAATATGTTAAAGATTGGTTAATGCTTATGTGTTGCACATCATTACAATCTGTTGACCAGTAACAGCTTTTTCAACGTGGGTTAATACCAAAATTGTGAATTGTGGAACTTTTACTTAGCACATACACACACAACCTACGGCAAACTTAAATACTAATCTATAATATCTAACTTGAATTACTGGATCTATTGCAGGATTGTGCTTATTTATCTCAGAAGATAGGCAACTAGCAAAAATACACATTTCTCTTGCATATCCCCACCCCCATATTACACTGTAAAAGAAATACATTATTCAGTGCACTTCCTAAGAAATAAACTTCCTTCTAAATAGGATGGAAGGCTACAGTGCCAGAGTTATTACCTCTCTTGCTTTAAATGGTAATCTTAAAAGTTGCATTGTGCTCTTCCTTTGTTTTGGGATAGATATATATAGAGATGCTATAATACTGTATTCTAAGAATTTTCTATGTAAAAAAAAGGTATCTGAATAATTTTTAATTGTTCAATAAAATACTGTGGTTAAGGGCTCTCACAATTGATTTTACCAATCTATATTTAATTTTTTTCTTTTGTACTGAGGATTGAACTCAGGGATACTTTAGCACTGAGCTATGTCATCAGCTGTTTTTATTTTAAAACAGGGTCTTACTAAGTTGCTTAGGGTCTCACTAAGCTTCGGGGGCTGGTTCTGAATTTATTATCCTGCTGCCTCAGCTTTCCAAGTTGTTGAGATTACAGGCATATGCCACCATGTCCAGTTTTTTTTTTTTGTATTGTTTTAAATGCTATGATGAGCATTTGTACACATTTCAGTGCCCACATATTTGATCATTATTTTGATGTGGAATTACAACATTGATAATAATTATTATTATTATGAGTTGAAGGACAAGTGTTTTGACCTTGAAAATGAAAAGCAAAAATAAAAAAAAATTAGTATACTTTGGAGATACACGAATACCAGTGTTTAATATAGCACAATTTGCAATAACTAAGTTATGAAATAATTCAGGTCCTGTCAACAGATGGATGGATAAAAATTATACACACACACACACACACACACACACACAGAATGGAGTGTTATTCAGTCAGAAAAAAACTAACAAAATTATGTTATTGGCAGGATAATAGAACTGAAAACATTATATTAATGAAATAAGTCAGACTCAGAAAGTCAAATATCATAGCTTTTTCTCATATGTGGAAGCTAGAGGGAAGAAAAATAATAAGAATATCTAAAAGTAGAAGAGAGATGGTATAGAAGAAAGGGATGGGGGAAGAAAGGAGGGTAAGGAAAGGAGTGATACTGATCAAATTATGTTATATGTATGTATGAATATACCAAAATGAAACCTACTATTCCATATAATTAATAGGCACCAATAAAAATAAATTTTAAAAAGAATGATTAATTATCATTTGATTAACAAAGTAAATGCAGGAGTCCTAAAATTTTTTAAGAATTGATGTTGAACCTTAGCTCTAATTAAAATTTTTTGCACAAGGAGTTAAGAGTCTCTTACATCCACCTAGAATGACAAGATGAAAAGTCCTAGAATCCATAGGCACGACAGTTGAGATGCTATGACCTTCCATTACTTTAGGAAATTCCATTACAAATAAAACTTCTCAGGAGAATGTCATTAAAATTATAACTAAAATCAGATTTTACTTTTCTTTTTGCCAGAGTAAGCCATTCTGATGAAATTGTTTAATTGTTTTTGCAAGAGGAGGTATCCATAGGTGTATATATTTCAACTATGGACTTGAGTGTTCACCAAGGTATATTTTTAATTACATTTCTTGAGCGGTTCCCCTTGTAAACTATATCAGTCATTCAGTTTGAACATGAGTCAAAGACCTTGGGCAAATCACTTAGCATTTTAGTTTCCTAGATATAAAACAAGTAGAATAATGATCGGGGGAATGCAAATGTGAAAGTATAGACATTTTAAAAGTTATAATGACTATCCTTGTAAACAAATACTGATTATAATAATTTTAATATTTAGGATTGCAAATTCATATAAATGTTATCTACTGTAATGTGACATTCTAAATTGTTTTATGATCTTTTCCTCAAAGTTCTTACATTAATGTGGAAAAGTGCCAATAATATATCAGTTTTACTTTGAAGTTCATAAAATCTTTATGTGAAAAAAATCACTGAAGCGGTACTGCAGGGATATTACATTCTGAGTGACTGTTAATAACTTGTGTGGAATATTGGAATATTTGACAAATATAGCATATCAAATCCATAATCACTGCCAGAGGGATTGTCAGAATGTTTTCCCCCATCAATCTAATAAAGTTGACCATAAAAGAATAAATTCATAAAATATCATAGAACTTACTTTGCAGTACTGTATAAAAATACTTTTAAAACAATTTTAGTAGCTTGCTTCTAATGTGAAATGATAAAATATTTATCTGATCTTTGAAAATTTTATTTAAGATGACAAGATTTAAAACAAACTAAAATCCATAAGACTGTCTTCTATAGAAATTTTGATAAATGATGCAAATCAATGAGACATGACTACAAGACAGCCTATATACTAGTAAGCAAGGATAATGTCTTTTATTCTTCAAAGAAAAATTCTACTGAATGACAAAGAAGTGTTTTAAATGATAATTGTTGTATTTTAAATTTCCTACTCTCTTTTGGTGTTTCCTTATATTAAAAAAAAGTCTTTAGAAATAAATTTAATAAATAGTAAACCCAACTATTCTGATTTAAAATATTGATGTAATTTTAACACAATTTTAATGTTCTTTCTTAGTATCTTGATCTTTCTTTTTCTTTAAAAAATGTTTGTAATTTTTGTCATTTCTACTATTCTCCAATTCTTTGACATTCTCTAATCTGGATGCTTATTTTTGACAGTTGATTTTCTTAAACTGAAATAATAAAAACTAAATCTTTTAATCCACACTCATAATTTTCTATTATTTGATTTGCTTTAACCACAAGTGCACATGGCCCACATTAAATCCATCCTTAAAGATTTGACCTGTTTTTCCCTCTATTATCATATCATTTCTGACTGTTTAAATAAAAAAAAATGGAAAAAAATGGTTCCTCACTTCCCCTTCTCATCTTTGAGATGGGGAACCCTTTTGCACCCATAGATAGTGAAGATGAGAAGGGGAACTGAGGAACCATTGTTTCTACCTTCAAGCAAGCAAATCAGGAACAATCTTTGATCATTTTTCTTTCATCTCACTGGACTGAATTTTCTTTTCCCTTCAGAAAATTTCTAAAATTTATCCTTTTCTCCATGAAGCTATTGTTGGGAAAACTTCACACAAATGTTCTTGCAAATGTCTCCTTTATAGTATATGTCCTCTCGAACTTCAGTGGGGACCAATTATCAGGGCGTGTATTTTTTCTCATTTATCATTTAATTTATCCCCTTAGTCAGCCATTAAAATTACATAAGTATTGCATTTTTTGATTCTTATGTTCTTTTAAAGTGTACTCTTGTATTTCATTCTTTCCTAATTTATTTCTTTTTAAGCAGTGTATATACATTTTACTCTTCATGTTTGTTTATTTTTATTGAAGTACATTAAACATTCAAGAAGGTGAATAAATTTTTTTCTATAAAATAATTATAGATAATAATTCATCTAATTATTACCAACAATGGTCCTGAGTATCCAAGTATCTTAGATGTCTTTAAGCAAATCATATTATTTTAACCATTTTACTGAGTTGCATCTTAAAATTTTTTATTCATTTACCCTGTTTTTTAATACAGACTATACTTCTCTAATGATTTTCAGAAATAACGTTTAAGTTCCCCAATATGGAGCTAAAAAAAGATTTTTTTAAAATGTGTAATATTGCTAAGTAATGGTACTAACATTATTATGGAATCTAATTATTTGGCATTCTTCCTTAGAGAAAGCATTTTCTTTAGTTTCAATCTGATGTAAGAAGCCAGCTCCACTTGCCATGTTTTTGGTGATCTCCTGCCCTAGTACTGGCTGAATGACTTTTCAATAAGATAGTTAACTATCTCTACCCATCTGTGTCCACCTTTGTAAAAATAGAGATTAAGAATAGTGCTTATTTAATAATATTATTGTGAAAATTAAATGAAGGAATTCCTGTAGAGTGGAAAATCACAGGCATAAGAAAAAGTTTTCTGAAGATACTGAGGGAAGTTCTTCCCTAATCCTAAGTAAGAGTTAGCTGTTCCCTCATTGGTGCTGGCCTTTAACAACAAAGTATACATCCCTTATTTCTAATAGCTCTCTTCTCACCACAAACTCTGGTTGAACTTAAAACTGGGATAGAAGATGAAAAGGTGGGAAGAATCTGGTTCTCTGAAGACATTGTTCAGCTGCTGAATCAATCCAGAAATCCTTCTTAGTTGAGTATATTCTATTATGCAAATGTACATATTTGTTCACTTTGAATTGAGGTTTCTATTAATTCAAGCACACACATCTTGACTAAGAGAATTTGATGAAAAGTTTGTATAGAACTTTCATTGAGCAGACGTGTCACTGACTACAGATAGACACAGAGTTAAGAGGAAGTTCAAGTCAAATGTGAACTCCTTTGATGTTGTACTACTTTTATGTCTGGGAACCCCAAAAGACACTATAAACACTCTGGCTTCCTAGGTGGGGGCCCTGTGAGTCTTGGGGATACATTGAAATGCTTTGAAAAAAATACAATCAGGAATGTTATACAAACTTTATATTATTTTATAAGCATACTCTGTTGATATAAAAATAACAACTCTGATTTAAGAAAGAAGAAAAGAGTTTATCCTAAACCAAACATGAGGGATCATGGCCCAAGAACATGGATTCAAGTTACCCCGAATGACATGCCCTACCATTGAAGAGGTTAAAATGAACTTTTATAGACACAGAATAAATAAGGTGATGAATAAATACATTCACCAGATATATCAGTGAGGGAATTAGGTAGGCAGGCCATAGAGAAGCAAGGAAGTTTCTGTAGGTTTCAGATGTTATCTTGTAGCATTTCTAGCTTTAGTGATATGATTGAAATTTCACATAAGTCATGAGGATGTCAGATATAGAGGTTGAAAGTGAATGGCTAGTAAAGACACTAAGATAGACCAAGATAATTTTTGTTCCACACCAGCAACATCCCTCTCTTTACACTCAAGTTCTAACAGTGTGTAGGATCTTTGATATAGATTTCCTCAGAGAACTTCAGCTTCTCAAGTGTAAACCTAATACACTCTTTCTAAGAGATATTGCTGGAACTTGGAAAGAAGTGTCTGGGAACTGGTTTCTCCTTGTTCTTACAAATGAGAAAATTTTATTGATAAAATTATGAATAGAAAGAAAAATGAATAGAGATACATATGGCAAGAGAGAATAATTGTTATAATTTTAGAGAATGAAACTGCATTTAAGTTTTTATCAACTCAGAGAAATAGACACCATCTTCAAAAAATAGATATTTCTTAATTTTAAAATAATTGAGTACTGGGCTTTATACTAGGGGATGGGAAACTAATTCTTGAACAATTTTTTGGCAATAGTTTAATTAACAAAATAAAAAATTTACAATATGCAGTACTTAAAATCTATATACTTGGACTGGGGACATAGCTCCATGATACCTAGCACATACAGAGCCCCATGTTCAATCGTCAGCACTGAAAAACTATGCAGGCCCTTACAATATCTGTTCAGCAACGTAGCTTTCAGAGAATGTAGACTGAAAAGTCATACTTCTGTCATCACCTGTTGGCTTGAAGGTTTGTGTCCTTTGGAGCCTGGTAAATTTTTAATCCTTTTCAATTTGAAGAATGTGGTTTGAATATAATGAGTATTGGTGGCATGGATAAAAAGGGTTGATTATCCTGAATAATGCCTAGAAAACTAGGTATTTTTTTGTACCATTTAAAAATTGGAGATCCAAGATGGCGGGCTAGAGGGAGATAGCATCTGTGTTTCTCCGTGATCTGGGATTCAAGCAGTGAGAATACCATTTCTCTGTGAGTTATTAGAGGACCCCCAGCAGTTGCTCCCACACAGAAATCCAGATAGGTCCCCAGGTTTCATCATCAGCACAGGACCCCTGGCTACCCACCTGTGCAGGAATCCTGGCCGCAGCTCCCACACAGGACACCCAGAGCTGCCCACATGCAGGGACTCCGGCCACCACTCCCATGTGGACCATCATCTACCAATGTGGGATTCCCTTGGTGGTCTCTATCTTGGGACACTGCAACCACTGCCATAGTTCCCTACATATGATAACCTGCACCTAGGGTAAACACACAGGGATTGGAGACAGCTGCCAGCCACAACACTCCTCACAAGAGAGTTGCATATCTGAACATGCCACCCAATGCCACCACCCAGTCTGACCCAACCAGACACCCCATCTCTGAAAGCAGCTTCCTCCATCTTGGGACACATTTGTCGCCATTTTTGGTTGGGAAACTCCCAGCTTGGGACACCTGCTGGGGCCCAGAAGCAATATAAACATACATATCGTTCCCAACTCCCCCCTCTCCCATGCAGCCACTAACCTGGCACAGTGCTTGTGGCTATGCAGGTGGTCCACAGCTTGCAAAGACTGATCCTGAACTGCCCAATACAAAACAGCTCTCCCTGACAGTTGTGCTGCCTCCAGAGCCCAGCCCACAAGACCTCCAGAAAGAGAGATTCCTGATTGGGAAGTAGAAAAGAAAGGGGTGAGTGAGATACAGTTGAGAGACTAATTAGAGAACAGAAATTGTGAGGTCTACAGGTGATTTAAGGAGATAAGACTAGGAGCCCATATCACATGTGGGGACCCCAAAGGAGATCCTAGGGGTTCAGTTGCCCATTGGGGACAGGCAAGTGCTATGCCCCACCTCCAGGAGCTCTACCTCCCACCCTAATAACCTTCACCATCCTAAGGGTGGAGATACCCGCAAACAGCAGACAACCTCACCTATTAGATGAGAAAGGGAAAAAAGAAAGATACTGAACTCCAACAAAAATAATCCTTATATTTTCTGTGGAGATTTTTTTCTTTTCTCTTTGTCGTCTTTCTTCTTCTGCCCTCTCATCCTCAACATTTGTGCAACCAAGTACTTTTCATGAATTAGGCTACTGAGGACTGGGATGTCTGAATAGTATATTACTATTATAGTTGTGTTATCTATTATTTTATCTCCTATTTATACATTTATTTATTTTTCTTGATTTTTATGTTTGTTTGTTTGTTATACTCCCTCTATTATCTTCCCATTTACTTGTCTCCACAAAATCACTTTCTCCCTTTTCTCCTGCTGCTAGCCAACTTCGATTTCTCTTTCACGCTTCATAAGATCAAATAACTCTACATCCTCACCTCCTACCACCTTAATATTTCATCCTACACCCCAACCCCAGTTCTTTGTCCACCATCAGAAACTGTAGGCTCTTTTGCAAACCTACTGTTTATATTGTACATAATTGAACTCACCATTTCTATATATTGTAACAAAGCAGTAAATGTCTTAATAGCAACTATTTGGTTTAATGCTGCATATTGTTTGTACTGGGATCTCTTAATATTGTTCTCCCCCTTAAAGGAGAGGTATTGGAACCCTGAAGGGACACTATCAGCTTATAGGGTAAAAACTGTAACACCTTGGGTCCATAGTGCTAGAAAGGAGGATACATGAACAACATGAAAAAACAAGGGAAGAAAGTGCCCAAAACCAACCACGATGCTACATTATTAGAATCCATGGCCAGCACAATAGAAGAAATTACAGAGAAGGAATTCAGGATGTATATAATTAAAATGTTCTGTGAATTAAAGGATGACATAAGAGAGGAAATACAGGCAGCAAAAGATCATTTTGATAAACAGCTACATAAGCATATACAGGAAGCTGAAGATTAATTCAATAAGCAAATAGAGCTTCTAAAAAATTACCAAACAGAAATCCTTGAAATAAAGGGAACAATAAACAAAATTAAAAACTCAATTGAAAGCACCACCAAAAGATTAAATCACTTGGAAGACAGAACTTCAGAAAATGAAGACAAAATATATAATCTTGAAAATAAAGTTGAGCACACAGTGAAAATGATAAGAAAACATGAGCAGAACATTCAAGAATTATAAGATAACATAAAAGAGCAAACTTAAGAATTATTGGTATAGAGGAAGGCATAGAGTTCTAAATCAAAGGAATGAACAATCTATTCAATGATATAACATCAGAAAATTTTCCACACATGAAAAATGAATTGGAAAATCAAACACAAGAGGCTTATAAACACCAAATGTACAAAATCACAATATATCTATACCAACACACATTATAATGAAAATGCCTAGCATACAGAATAAGGAGAGAATTTTAAAAGCCACAAGAGAAAGGAATCAGTTTACATATGGGGGAGACCAACTAGGAAATCTGCAGATTTTTCAACTGAGACCCTGAAAGGTAGAAGATCCTGGAATAACATATACCAAGCTCTGAAAGAAAATGGATGCCAAACAAGAATCCCATATCCAGCAAAATTTTTAGAATTGATGATGAAATAAAAACCTTCCATCAGAAACAAAAGTTAAAAGAATTTGCAATTAGTAAGCCTGCACTATAGAACATCCTCTGCAAAATATTCCATGAGGAGGAAATGAAAAACAACAATGAAAATCAGCAAAGGGATGTATTACACTAAAGGAAAAACCAATCAAAGGAGAAGCTAAGTCAACTTAAATACCACAAAAGAAACAAAAATGACCAGGAATACGAATCATGTCTCAATAATAACCCTGAATGTTAATGGTCTAAACTCACCTATCAAATGACATAGACTGGCAGACTGAATCTTTAAAAAAGACCCAACAATATGCTGCCTCCAAGAGACACGTCTCATAGGAAAAGACATCCACAGACTGAAGGTGAAAGGTTTGGAAAAAACATACCACTTACATGGACTGTGGAAACAAGCAGGGGCTTCCATCCTCATATCAAATAAAGTAGACTTCAAACCAAAGTTAATCAAAAGGGATAAAGAAGGATATTGCATACTGCTTAAGGGAATCGTACATCAACAAGACATAATAATTATAAATATATATGTCCCAAACAAGGGAGCATCTATGTTCATCAAACAAACTCTTCTCAATTTCAAGAGTCAAATAGACCACAATACAATAATTCTGGGTGACTTTACTACATATCTTTTACCACTGGATAAATCTCCCAAACAAAAGCTAAACAAAGAAACTATAGAACTCAATAATACAATAAATAACTTATATATAACAGACATATATAGAATATTTCATCCATCAACGAGGAAATTCACTTTCTTCTCAGCAGCACAAGGATTCTTCCCTAAAATAGAGCATATATTAGGCCACAAAGCAAATCTTAGAAAATACAGAAAAATAGAGATTCTACCCTGCATTCTATCCAGATCATAATGGAATGAAATTAGAAATCAATGACAAGATTAAAAAATAGAAGCTACTCCAAAACCTGGAGACTAAATAATATGATATTGAGTTAACAATGGATTGCAGAAGACATCAAAGAGGAGATTAAAAAATTCTTAGAGGTAAATGAGAATACTGATACAATATATCAAAATCTCTGGGACACTATGAAGGCAGAATTAAGAGGAAAGTTCATTGCATGGAGTTCATTCCTTAAATGAAGAAAAACTCAACAAATAAATGACCTAACATTACATCTCAAAGCCCTAGAAAAAGAACAAATCAACACCAAAGGCAGAAGACAAAAGAAAATAATTTAAATCAGAGCTGAAATTGATGAAATTAATACAAAGGAAACAACTGAAAAAATTGACAAAACAAAAAGTTGGTTCTTTGAAAAAATGAATAAAATTGATAAACATTTAGCCATGCAAATAAAGAGGAGAAAGAAAACTTAAATTACTAAAATCTTTGAAGAAAAAGAAAATATCATAGCATGCACTACAGAAATACAGAAGATAATTAGAAACTATTTTGAAAAGTTGTATTCCAATAAAATAGAAAATATTAAAGGCATTGACAAATTTCTAGAGTCATATGGTTTGCCCAAACTGAATCAAGATGATATACACAAGTCAAACAGATCAATTTCAAGCAAAGAAATAGAAAACACTATCAGAATCCTACCAACCAAGAAATGCCCAGGACCAGATGGATACACAGTTGAGTTCTACAACACCTTTAAAAAAGAACTAATACCAATACTCCTCAAATTATTCCATGAAATAGAAAAAGAGGGAGCAGGCTAATATCACCCCGATTCCAAAAACAGACAAAGACACATCAATGAAAGAAAACTTCAGACCAATATTTCTAATGAACATATACACAAAAATCCTCAATAAAAATATGCCAAATCAAATACAAAAACATATTTTAAAGATAGTGCATCATGATCAAGTGGGGTTCATCCCAAGGATGCGTTGGTTCAACATGCAGAAATCAATAAATGTAATTCATCACATCAATAAACTTAAAGCTAACAATCATATGATCATCTCTACAGATGCAGAAAAAGCTTTCAACAAAATACACCACCCCTTCATGTTCAAAACACTAGAAAAACCAGGGATAATAGGACCATATCTCAACATTGTAAAAGCAATCTATGCTAAGCCCCAGGCCAATGTCATTCAAACTAAAGAAAAATTGAAAACATTCCCTCTAAAAACTGGAACAAGATAGGGATGTGCTCTTTCACCATTTCTATTTAACATAGTTCTTGAAACATCAGCCAATTAGATGAAAGAAATTAAAGTGACACGGATAGGAAAAGAAAAACTCAAACTATCACTATTTGTAAACGACATGATTCTATACCTAGAGAATTCAAAAATTCCACCAGAAAACTTCTAGAGCTAATAAATAAATTCAGCAAGTTTCAGAATATAAAATCAACACTCATAAATCAAAGGCATTTCTGTACATCAGTGACAAATCCTCTGAAAGAGAAACTAGGAAAACTACAACATTTATAATGCCTCAAAAAAATAAAATAAAATACTTGGGAATCAATTTAACAAAAGAGATGAAATACCTCTACAATGAAAACTACAGAACGCTAAAGAAAGAAATTAAAGAAGACCTCAGAAGATGGAAAGGTCTCCCTTATTCTTAGATAAATAGAATTAATATTGTCAAAATGACCATATTACCAAAAGCACTATACAGATTTAATGCAATTCCAATTAAAATTCCAAAATCATTCCTCATAGAAATAGAAAAATCAATCATGAAATTCATCTGGAAAAACAAGATATCCAGAATAGCTAAAGCAATTCTTAGCAAGAAGACTGAAATATGTGGCATCACTATACTAGTACTTATACTATACTACAGAGCAATAGTAACAAAAATGGCATGGTATTGGCACCAAAATAGACTTGTAGACCCATGGTACAGAATTGAGGACACAGAGACAAATCTACATAAATTCTGTTATCTCATACTAGCCAAAGTTGTCAAAAACATATATTGGAGAAAAGATAACCTCTTCAACAAATGGTGCTGGGAGAACTGGAAGTCCATATGTAACAAAATGAAAGTAAACCCCTATGTCTCACAATACACAAAACTCAACTCAAAGTGGATCAAGAACCTAGCAATTAGACCAAAATCCCTGAGCCTAATACAGGAAAAAGAAGGCCCAAATCATCATCATGTTGTTTTAGGCCCTGATTTCCTTAACAAGTTTTCTCTAGTGCAAGAAATAAAATCAAGATTAAATAAATGGGATGGATTCAAATTTAAAAGCTTCTTCTCAGCAAAAGAAACAATCAGTGAGTTGAAGAGAGAACCTACAGAATGGGAGCAAATTTTTACCACAAGCATATCAGAAAGAGCACTAATCTGGAGGATATATAAAGAATTAAAAAAAGTTGACAACAAAAATTCCCCAAATAATCCAATAAATAAATGGTCTAAAGAACTGAACAGACACTTCTCAGAAGATAATATATATTCAATCAAGAAATATATGAAAAAATGTTAAATATCTCTAGTAATTAGAGAAATGCAAATCAAAACTACTTTAAGATTTCATCTCACTCCAGTCAGAATAGCAGCTATTAAGAATACAAACAATAATAGTGAGGATGTGGAGCAAAAGGCACACCCATACATTGCTGGTAGGACTGCAAATTTGTGCAACAAATCTGGAATGCAGTATAGAGATTCCTTGGAAAGCTTGGAGTGGAACCACCATTTGACCCAGCTATTCCACTCTTCCATTTATACCTAAAGGACTTAAAAACAGCATACTACAGTGATGCAGCTACATCAATGTTTATTGCAGCACAATTCACAATGGCTAAATTGTGGAATTAACCCAGACGCCCTTCAGTAGATGAATGGATAATGAAACTATAGTATATATACACAATGGAACATTATTCAGCATTAAAAGAGAATAAAGTCATGGCATTTTCAGGTAAATGGATGGACCTGGAGAATATCATGCTAAGTAAAGTAAGCCAATCCCAAGAAACCAAAGCTCAGATGTTTTCTCTGATATGTGGAAACTGAACCATAATTGGAGGCAGAGGGGTGCAAAGAAATCAAAGAGTGACAGAAGAAACGTGCAAAGGCAGAAAGGCTACATGGCAAAATGCCTGCTCTTCTAAGCCGCCAATTTTATTTATACAAATAGTTTACATTCAGTCACAGGCCTCAGTAGTACTTAATTGTTTATTACATTACTAAGCAGGTTACATTAGGTCACAATGCAAGATGTTTTGCTTATGGTTAGATATGTGCTCTGGCCAAACATGCATTGGTTATCTCAATAGTTCCTGGGAAAAGCTGCAAAATATTCCAACCATGGGAAGTAGGGTACCTGTTACACAACACCCCCCTAGGAGTTTGCTCACCAGGGGATTGCTGCCCCATACATTCAGAAACCCTGGGAGAAATGAAGGAACTTTGGATTGGGCAAAGGGGAGGAAGGGAAAGGGAGGGAACATGGGGATAGGAAAGATGGTGGAATGAGATGGACAACATTACTCTAAGTACATGTATGAAGACATGAATGGTATGACTCTTCTTTGTGTATAATCAGAGACATGATAAATAGTGCTCTGTATGTATACTCTGAATTGAAATGCATTCTGCTGTCATGTATAACAAATTAGAACAAATAAATAAATGTAAAATAAAAATTGATGATTTTTTAGCATTGTGAAGCCGAAAGCAAATGATTATGTAGATTTTAAAAGCATATTCTTATTATTATTGTGGTTATCATTTAGGGATTGAACCTAGGGGTGCTACATTCTCAGTACTACCCACAATCCCCTTTTTATCTATTTATTTATTTATTTTGATACAGGGTCTTTGTAAGTTTCCGAGGCTGTCTTCAAACTTGCAATCCTTCTGCCTCAACCCCCTGAGCCACTGGGATTACAGGCATGTGCCAACCCTATCTTTATTATTAATATCATGTTGTTACCATGATATCATGACTTTTAATAACTGGACCTGTTTTTACTCTCTTGTCATAAAGCTATGACCCCAAATTGTTCATCTTGATGCTTTACCTTTCAGACAACACAATATTCCTTTCTAATATCCGATGAAGAATAGACCTGTGCCAGGTACAGTGAGGCACATCTATAATCCCAAAAGTTTAGAAGGCAGAGGGAGAAGGATAACAAATTAAAAGCTAGCCTTAGTAATTTAACAAGGCCCTAAGCAACTTAGCGAGACCCTGTCTCAAGGAAAAAAAAAAAAAAAGTTAGGGATTTGCTCAGTGGTTAAGTTTTTCTGAGTTTATTCCTAGCACCAAAAAAGAAAAAAGAAAAGACTGAATTATTGGATGACTATGGACCATAGTCCAACTTCCATTCTGAGCCACTCTGTTGTTTTTCTCTTTTATAGCTTCTTCTGGCTCCCAACATCTGCTACATCTCCTTGTTGTGCCTTGCTCCTACTTTTGGCCATTGAACCTCCAAGCTTCTGACCTTTTCTTTGAACCTGAGAACTTGCTCTCAGACTGACTTGCCTCTGAGCATTCAGAACTTTATGTTGCCAATGAACTGCTGAAGTCAGGGAAAGTATTCCCTTCATCTTTTAAGCATAATTGTTTCCAAAATTTGGTTAAAAGTCCAAGTTGCTGTAATTAATCTTTGATTCTTATCAATTGAAAAATAGCATATTTTTGTTGATGAAAAATCAGCTTAAGCAATAGATTGATATTACAAATAATAAGCATTTATAGTTATATGCCATAAATAGCTAAAACGTTTGGTTATTATATTAATTACATATAAAACTCCCAAGAACTATCATCAGATATATTTCATCAATTTGTTAGTTTTCAGAGACTGCAAATAAGTATTGAATGCTTTTGATTAACATTCCTCCTTCCTCTCAAAATAAGAGGCATTGAATAAAAGCAATAAATTTCATTGCACACAGATATGAAATACGAAAATATAGGACATGGTTATACATCACACTGGTGTTAGGAATAAAAGCAACAGGGACTAGAATTTGATACCATCTGCCTCGAACTTGATTGGGATTTTCCTTTAGATAAAACAAAGTCTGGGAAGTTTGAGATATTGAGGGTTCAACTCTATTGACATCATTGTTGTCTTCCTCTTCCTCCTTCTTTTTTGTACCTACTGTGTCTACAATGTGCCATATATTAAGCTTAATACCAACTTTGAATCAATGAACAAAGCATATTAATTATAAAGTGAGGATCAAAAGAGCCAATATACTTCTGAGGCTGTGGAACTGTCAAAAATGTGGGAGAGGGGCTGTGTTTCAGACTTCAGGTTAGTGTCACATATACTTTAACATTACTAGATGTTATTACCTAATATATTTGATAACTGACACATGTACTGAAATTCTGAAAAGTCAAATATACTCCTATTATGAGGAATCAGAAAACACCCACCAATGGCAAAATCATATGACTTAGTTCAAAACTTTAATGTAGTTTTTTGTTTTCACTCAAGGTTTTCTTTACATGCTTTGCTCAACAGTAGTCAGACTCTGCAAAGTGTGCAGTGCTTTTGATGACTGTTCAAGGTCTTTGCTGCAAGGAGTGGAGATGATACTCTCACCTTTCTTGGAGCTGAGCTTATGCTAATAATGTATTCTGCAAAGAAAGAAATTTCAAAAACATCTGGATAGAGGCATTATTCAAATCATCTATTATCAAAATTCAGGAACATTAAATTGTCTCAGCTTCTTTAAAAAAAATTTCTGTTAGAAACTACATTCTGAAATGAATACTTCCTGAATTATTTTTCTCTTATATTCTTGGCTTCTTTTTCTACATATAATGCATTAATTTTGTATGAGACTTTTCAATTTTACTCTAAAAGGCAGACAAATAGCCAAATAGAATCAATTCAAACAGAATTGCACTCTTTTGCTCACATTCCAATTTCGAAGAGGGAATGCTGTGTGTGAAGAAACTACATTTCCTATCAATTCTTTTGATAAGCCAGTATGAACTCATGCCAGGAAGGAAACTCATAGAATATTAAACAAGTAGCATATCTGCATGATTATTAAATTTAGTAAAATGTGTACAGTGCTTCTAATAATACCTGGCCACATGGTTTGTGCTCTGCATGGTTTTGAAAAATAAAACTACACAGATAGTAGCAAAGTTATGGATGTGTGGTAATGAGAGGCCTTAATTCTAAGGGATAACTGTAGATATTTGAGTATGTGGTATATTAATCATAAAAGAAAATATTATTTTTCATTCCTCTTTACTCAATTCTGGAGACATTAAACAACAATTTATTATGCCATATTTTTATTTTTATTTTCATATAACTAGGTTTTTAAAAATTACTTTGGTTTTTCATTTTTAGAAAATTATTTGATTATTCCCAGAGGAAAGAATACTTTGGCTCCAGTCACATTGATAGATGCTAACCAGCAGCTCACTTCCTTCAGTCATTAATGGGGATCCTGGGAACCAGTGACTTTCAATGGTTAGTAGCATAAGAATGTTATATGGGCTTCTTTAAAAGTAGCACCCCAGATCCCGACTCTGATATTTTTATTCAGGAGGCCCAAAATAGGATCTATTATGCTTTTTTTTTGATAAGCCCCATCAGGTATTCAAAGGTTTTTCAATAGTATAGGGCAGTATTATCTTCATCTTTTATGGATGAGGCAACATGGAACCAGGAGAAGGTAGTATAGCTGATTGTTTAAAAGCTAAGATAGGCATGCTTCATGCAGCAAAATTAGAAATATAATTAAAAATTCAAAGCTTTTGACAAGGCAGGTATTAATATGGGTCCAGTTTTAAAAGTTCCCCAAACAGACTCTCAACTCATTTCATCTGACTATATTTTTTACTTTGTTCTTCAGTCTACTCTATTTAGATGGAAACTCATTTATATATTTTATATATAAAACTCATTATATATTTCAGTGTTGTGTAGTAGATATTTACAATGTAAAATATGAAAGGCACAACTCTAAAAATTAGGCTTATTTTAATAGAAACATTTTTCTTTGAGTCTATTTTTGTCTTAATGTATAGCTCAAAACAAATGAGAAAATTATAACATATCAAATTCAATAATAAAAATAAATGACTGATCATATTTCATATTTAATAATTTTTATATTTTTAGATTGACTCAGTAAATTAATTAGCTAGTTAGGCAATATAAAACTTTAATGTGTTATGAATTTTTAATATAACAATTTTTCCATTCATTTGTAATATGCTTCTGGCAATAAATTTTAAAGTATGGAACATTTATACCTAATTTTATTTTCTGTTCTAGTCTAAATTTAGAAACAATCAAATCGGAATTCTAACCTAAACTTTTGCATGTGAACATAATAAACAAAACCATGACATTGTATTTCTCAGAAAAAAAAAGTTGACTATAGAGTCATTTATGGTCTAAAAGTAGAAATGAATCTATCAACTTTTTCCTCTAACCTACACACACAACATTCACCCTCTCACATTGCTGATGATTTGAATGTACAAGTACCACAGTCATTTGGCTGGAAGTCTTGAACATAGCAAGAAAATTAATGTTTCCTAATTATCTTTTAATGCTAATTGACATATTTGATATTTCTACATGCTAAATATGATGCTAGTGCTTTAGGAGAATATTTTCATTTGATTTTTGCAAAACTCCTGTTATAATCTTCATTTTATAGACATGAGAACTGAGACATGCAGAGGTTAAGTCACTTTTCCAAGGTGACACAGTCAGTGAGGGGCAAAACTTGCATCTGAGTGGAAATCATCTGATTCTAAAATTTTCAGTTTTAACCACAGGGCTGAGCCATTTAGTATAAGGCTGAAGGACTTTTGTAACTCTTAAATTTCTCATGTAGAGGAATGAATAGTTAATTGGATAGAATATATGTGTGCCTCAAGCTTCAAGTAAGATTAAATTTTAAGAAGGGTTTTGCTGTTCCCATAGAGCATTTCTGTCTTGTCACTTATGTTCTAAACATATTGAGACAAGAATTAATACAACCAATAAAATAATAAATGAGTCCTTAATATCACCAGCTTCTTCAACCTCCATTGCTATTTCTTCTTCTTTTTTTTTTTTTATACAAACTGTGAGTGATTTTCTTAACCTTCTAGGAGGATTAACTACATTTGTTTCATAAAAATTTTTAAATGGTAATTATTTTTAAAAGAGAATGCCTATATGGAGCAACACATTCATGTACTAATATTTCCACAGATTTGATTAAAAACTTTGCTTCCTGAATATTCTTACTCCTTCTTAATTCTAAGACACGTGCTTAAATAATTCAGTTAACATTTTCCTGTTTTGTATTCCTTTTACCTACAGAGATACTGAAGCAAAGCTGTAGGGCAGGGAGCAGAGGCAATGCAAAACTGGTGAAGATCGCCATGGATCTTGGAGACTTCATCTAATAATATTTGGAGACATGGCAATTTTGTGAAGTGTTAGGTCAGGAAAAATTTATTAATGAAGTTTTAGTTTGTGCAAATACATTTTCACATTGTTGCTGCATCTGTTGCAGTAACATGCCCTATCAAATCAAGAAACAAAAGGAAGGGATTTGGTTGAGGACAGAATTGCAAGGAGAAGCAAGAAAAAGGATGAAGACAATAGCTTCTGATGAGCTACCACAAAGGCAAACACTCACCTCCTGCTGGGACTTGAAAATTTGTTTATCTGGTGGAGGCATTAGATACTCTACAAAGCAGTCCTCAATAGAGTAACATTTTTAAAAGATAATCAAATACTAAAATCAGTGAGGACAAAGAGCTTTAGTTATTTCAAGATACAGAATCAGACAGTTTTAACTCTTAAAATGAATTATTATTCATGAACAAAAGCTACTGATTTTCAACCTAAGGAGGGTAACAAGAAAGGATTCATAAGAATTAGAATGAATAAGAATACTATAATTTTTGATGAGTTTACAAGGCCCCAAAATCCTTTCACAATAAATAATTGGAGATAATATTTCCAGCAGGGAGTTGAGTACTAGGTAAGAAAAATGAAGATTCAGATATCATTAATCTACCAGCACAGATCACTTTATTTTGATAACACATCTGAGGGATAGGAATTGGAAAACATTTCTTTCTCAAAGACAGAATAATTTAAATTTACCAAGAGATACACTTTGATGCACATCCAGGTATATCAGGATCTTTTTTTTTTTTTAAGATAGAAGAGAGAGAGAATTTTTTTTAATATTTATTTTTCAGTTTTCGGTGAACACAACATCTTTATTTTATTTTTATGTGGTGCTGAGGATCAAACCCAGCTCCCCGCGCATGCCAGGCAAGCGCATTACCGCTTGAGCCACATCCCCAGCCCAATACCAGGATCTTTTAAGCCTGGGATTTGACTGGGCACTTTTGCAAACACCTCTTTTGACTTATATTCACTTGTCTTGTCAGAATCCAACATTAGCATTTCCTCTTAAACCAAACAAACAAACAAAAAAACCCCAACAACAACCCACTCCTATTTCTCCATAACTGAGTCTGGTATTGTCTCCCATGTTTCCTATGGCATCCAGTATTGGCCCTCATCAGAACAGAAGCTACACTGTAAAAAAATGTTAACTCATCTGTGTTCCCAGAGAAACTCTTGAGTTCTTTAGTGGAAATTTCTTCATTGTTTGCTTAGTGTTTTGAATGGCTCCACATAGGTGTCCAACAAGTATTCCAGCCTAGGCTACCAAGAAATGAATAGAGGGTTCTCAGTTTTATCCAAGGCCTTTGTGGTGCAACATTTTGATATAACACTAGAAGTAACCAAGACAGCCTGCTTTTTGACATACCAATTTTCTTAAAGATGGATTTAAAAAATGCATTTAAATCCCACACAAAATCCACATTATGCAATTAGAGAATTTTTTCTTAGAATGGCCATATATGTCATGCTTTAAGACCAAAAACAAACAAATAAACAAACAAACAAACAAACAAAAGGCAGGAAGCGTACAAGTTACAGAGAAGCATCAAGAGACAATGTTGGATACAGTCAAAAATTATAGTCTAGGGTATAATTAGAATTTCAGGACAGTGAGGAATTCTCAAGGTTATTTTGCCCAAATCTTTTTTTATTTTATTTTATTTTACAGAGAGGTAAAGTGATTTTCTCAGGGTTACAGTGCAATAAATGGCAGAATACAGATTAAATCCCAGGTACTCTGACTCTAAATCCAATATCTTTTCCAGGATATCACAGCCTTTTTAATAGTGAAAGTAGAAATGGCATGTTTTTAGCTCCAAGTTAGCATAAATAACAATGTGTATTTATTACTTCATATAATATAAATGCAGAAGAAAATGCCTGTTGCCATTTGTAAAGGAAATTTTTTCCACTGAGAAAAAATTAATAATTCTTTTACATATATAACTGGAAGCTGGCTAACTAGAATACATTGGCATATAGTTTTAGGGTGCAGTTAATTTTGCCAAGAAATACACTTGTGTTTCACCCAGCCCTAAAAGAGGATCATCAGAAAGTTGGGCCTGATGTAGGTCTTGGAACCAGAAGATAATCGTGTAATTTCATGCTTATGGTAGTAGGGGTGAAGGGATCTTGCTTCAGTTAGAGGAAATAAAATTGAGGCCAGAAAGTGACTAAACAAGATATAAAGGTGTCAGAAACATAGTAAAAGCTCGATTTGCTATTTTAAATAGCTGGGTGACTTTGGGCATGATTTGTTAATGTAGGGAAAATAAAATAAGAATGCTTTTTTGATTTTCTGTATTGCTGAGAATTGAACACAGGGCTTCATATATGCTAAGCAAGGAATATTTATTTCATAAAGTTTTGAGGTTTATAGGAGATGAAGATTATAAAATCCTCAGCAAAAAATAAGGCATCAATAAACAATAGATACCATTACTTGTTTTTGTCTTCACCAACCAGGTTTAGAGTTTAACTAGTATTTTGAATGATGTTTGTTCCTAAATAATAACAAACAAAAGATGAAGCAGAAAACAATGTGTAAAACTCATTTCAACACAACTATGTGGATTGTTTTTCTTCCCTCTGGATTTTGCATATGATATATATGTGTGTGTGTGTATACACACACACACACACACACACACACACAACTGATGTTAACCAAACTTTTCTTTGATTAAAAATTGCATTTTAAATTGTCTTAAACTGCTCTTTAAAATTTATGTTTTGAGGACACAATGGAGTGAGATGTTTATTTTGGATGCTTATGATATCTTTTCTGTCTATACTGCATCTTTCTATAATAAATTTTAATTGGAAACAGTTGTGTTCAAAGGCAGTGGTTTTTAATGTGATTTGGGGGTACAATGCATGGGGAAAGCATTAGGAAAGGTATATGGGAGAAGTTGTATTCCTTTGCAAAACCCACATTCACTCATAAATTCATTTTACTAAAGATAATGGAATCGAGGGTTTTGTTATGGAAAATAGTTGCCCATGCTTATTTGCTAGGAACAGAGAAATCATAGCAACATGTATTAAAATTAATCTATTTATATTTGGGGTTGCTAAAAATTAGCACTATCCAAGGGAGAAAGGAACTCAAGCAATAATAATTGCTAATATTTATTTAAAATAGTATTTGCCAGTCAATAAGTAGTTATGTACAAATTATATCATTTAATACAAGTACAATTATCTTAGTTCCTTTTTACACATTAGAAAATTAAACTTATAAAAGTCAAGCAATTTATCTTGGCTCATTTGCTAGTATGATTCAAAACTGAGAGTCTAGTCAGAACCCATGCTCATAATTATTACAATATAAGCTCCTTTATTGTTTAAAAAAGATAAAATCATCTCAACAGAAGATAAAACAGATATGATGCTAGATGAAAGAATATAAGGGTTGGGGTTTTCTATGCTCATTGGTAGTTCTAATAACAACCTTTGTAACCGTTTTAAACAGTTTACATATCCTAATCATCTCTAGAATGCTGCATCTACCCCATTAGGACCATACTTTTCCACTGATACATTTGCCAGTACTCTGCTTTTTTTCTCCTCTCAATATGATTGTTGAATTTTTATTTTTCCCTAAATAATCATAATGCTCCTTTTTAAACAAAATATTTCACACTGGGTGCTTTATACTGATTAATACCGCCATCATTAAATAGTACCAAAAATATTGGCTCTTTAATTTTTTTATCATTAAATCAACTTTATTTGCATTTCTTTTAATATTGATCTTACCAGCATTTGGTTTTGAATATGCCTTGATATTTCTATCCTGTTCTTAGGTTTCTTTCATTTAAATTAGATGGTTTACAAGTACAAATTTTTTTTTCACAGCGCATCTTTTGCCTTATCTTTCTTTGTGAGCATTTATTATATCATATAATATAAAAAATATTCCAAAATTCAACATTAGTTTACCTGAATATTTATATTTGTGAAGAATTTTTTAAAAATTTTATTACTCTTATATTTTAAAAGTACAGATAATTATAATTTTTATAATATAAATACCATAGAAACCAAAAGTATATTTTTAAAGTGAATAATTCTTTAATTCTTTGTTGCATGAATATGATTTTAGGAATATTAAAAAGATATGTAAAAAATAGATGTAATTTTTAGTTGCAAAAGTTCTCTATCATATTAGGTTTTGCTTTATTTTTTGTTTTTCTTGACTTTTTTGTTTGTTTTTTGAGACAGAGTCTTGCTAAGTTACCCAGGATGATTGCAAATGCACAGTCCTTCAGCCTTAGTCTCCCAAGAGGCTGGAACTATATGCATGTGTCACTGTGCCTGACTTTAGTCATCTTCTAAATCTTTCCACTATTCAACAATTCTAAGTATTAAGCTTAAAAATTAAGAATGTTAAAACATACACTTCATGTTTCCTTCCTACATTTTATTAAACACTTGAAAACTTTTATGGATTTTGCTCTTTTTAAAGCAAAGATACTAGTAATATTGACAACATAAGAAAAAATTTGCAAAAGTGTAATCTGTAATATGTTAACAATCATATAAATGACTGTATAAATTAAATTTTTTGTTAACAGCAATTGAATTATTGATGATATTCAATATTCTGTGGAATAATGTTAATTCTAATGACATTATAATTTGTTGAAGAGCAATTTGAAGAAAATATGGCCAATAAAATAGCAATGGCTAATGTGAATAGGAAGTAAAAGGAGGTATCAGGTAGAAAAATTGTAGAGCTAGGTGTCTCAGATTTCATCAAAGATGTTAAGACATTAGTGAATAAAACACCCTAAATAGAGAGCTTGTGACACTGAATTAAAGGGCAAAAGCTAAAGAAACAGCTGGCTTCCTGGATGCTAGAGTAAAGGAGTGAAGTTTGGGCACTTTGGAGGAAAGGCAATGTAGGGTGGAAGTCCTAGCTCAATATTAACAGGTTTAGTGTCATTGAATGAATAGATTTGACTAGGTTTCTCAATGTCAAATAAAGATTAAAATAGTACTTGCCCCTTATGTATTTTGTGAGGATTAAACAGTACATGATAACCTGACATAGTAAGTGCATTCAGTTTTTTCTAGTTTTTATTATGACATCTGATGGTGAAATTTGGCTTTCTTTCTAAGCTATTGGATCACTGAGGTCAGGGGCTTTATTATTTATGTGTAGTACCTAATATAATAAATATTTTGTGAATTGAACAAAGAGTCAATAATTTTCTCCTGTGTGAACCTAGAATTACTGATGATACATCTTGGTTTTTCACAGAATATCCGGCTACTATTTTCATGATTTTGTATTATAAAATAATGCAAATTGGTTTTTTACAAGTTATTTTTAAACTCTAAAAAATTCATACCTCAATTTGACATTTTTTTCAGGTATTCTGGTATTCATAATTAAATTAACCATCTTAGAATTGATTTTTCTTGATTACATTTTTAACTCATTTTATCAATTTACTTATTTTTGGTTTACATTAAGCTGGCTAAAAATAAATTACTAGTCACTTTTCTAACTTTTATATTTTGCACAGAGGTAAATTATTTTCTTTTTTTGCCTTTGTATAGACTCTGAAAATTCATACATAGTATCATTAAATTTTCTCTACTTATTATAGACTGTCACTTAATGAATCTATTTTCCTGAAACTGTTGTACTGGAGAAGTATGATTTTCTAAGAATTGTATTCTGTAAACCTACGCAAGCCCCATTCAAATTTTCTGCATTTAAATGTGATGAACGTCAGGAAGTGGAAAAACTGTTAAATGTACCTTTGTACATTTTCGCCTTCCTCTGTTCTTAATAAACTCCTTTTGAAAGGTGATTTGTGCCATAGCTCAGACAGATGAACTACAGCTTTTTTAGAAAAGCAGTTTGTGAAAGGACAAAATTTAATATTTTAAGATATCTAAAATCTATTTATTTACTCAACATAGATTGATTACTTATTTATTTTACTAGGAATGAGTGAAGCAAAAAACTTTTAAATTTTTCTTTAGTTGTTTTCTACTATATATTTTTGTAAAATCCATAACAACTTGTATTAATCAGCCTTTGGTCACTGAGACAATCTGAGAAAATCAACATAAAGGAGAAAAGCCTTATTTTGGTTCACAGTTTCATAGGTTTTACTCCATGGCCACTTGGTCCCCATTACTTTGGACCCTGGGTGAGGCAGAACATCATGGCAGAGAGATGACTGGAAGCAAAGAGGAAGATAGACAGATTGAAGGGCCATGGACAAAATGTATCTTCAAAATTATGCCTCCAGTGACCCACTTATTCCAACTAGGCCCAGTCTCCTAAAATTTCCACCACCTCTCCATAGCACCACAAACTGGAACCAATCCTTCAACATGTGAACCTTTGGGGAACTTTATGATACCACTTCATCTTTAGAAGCACAAACAAAACTGTTATTTTTACTTGGCTTAGTAGATACCTAGCTAAGTCTTGAGGAGAAAGAATAAGAGTTTGTTGAAACCAAATCTGCAGTTTTCACACGGGATTTCAGTGATTGCAATATATTTCAATGTTTTTTTGCTCATTTGTTTTAATTGCCAGACTTTGCATTTGTATAAGGCAATATCATGCCTCACCCAGTGCCTGCCACAGAACAGGATTTCAATTCAATTTATTTTATGAATGAATAGAAGGAGTTAAAATAGAATTTCACATTTGCAGCAATACATGGCAACTGTAACATTTCCCCTACTTGACTCTTCATTATCTCTGTAAGAGATGAATTATGATGATTGGATTTTATATCCAATTTTACATGTTTTTATTTCTTAAATAAAAACATCTAATACAGTAAACTATTAATTTAATGTTTGGTAATTTGGAATTCAAGATAAGGCAATTTTGTTTATCTGAAATTTATCTCTGCAGGATTAATGAAGAATGCTATATTAAACAAATTACAATAGACTTATAAACAGTGACTTTTTAAAATACGCAGATGATTAGAGCAATGATGCTTAATATTTTCAAGAAATTTACAATGACCAATTGCATGTAATTGGATGTCTAATAAAGATCTTTCCATTTAGGAAAATAAGCCGAACAGATTCTTATTTAGAAATACTCAATGTTTTGTTCTGTAAGTATGTGTTGAGACTTCTATACAATAGTAACTAAACACTGTATGTAATAGTTAAGAGTTCAAAGACTGTTTTCAGGAAGTTTAGGATCTAGTTGACATTCTAATCTATAAAGGAATTTTGGAAGGAGGTAAAGCAAAACATGTCTAAGAATATTGATTAAATTATAACATGAAAGGCAAAATTATGAGAAACAACATCTTATAATAGCCACACTTTCCTCCAAGAAACACAAGCTTAGTTTCACTTTTGGAAAAAAAAAAAAATTGTTTTACAGTTCTCATCAGTCTTCCAATGGCCCCATCTTCTGCCCTGCCCACATTAGAACTGAGGATTCCAGGGGAGTCTTTCCGTGAGACTTCTCTCCAAGGACGTGTTTTCTTTTCTTCAAGGGATCAGGCTCACCCCCGGGATAGCAAGCTCAAGGGGGCTCCCCGCTTAGGAAGGTCAGGTGCCCCTAGCGCTGGGCCTCAGCTCCCTCTCTGGGCTCTCTGCTTTGCCCTGGGACTTAGCCAACCTGCTCACGGCCAGTCGTCCCAGGGGCTCGCAGGGGCTTCTGGGACTTGTGGTCTCAGGGGCTCCCCCCCTCCCCCAGACCAAGCAGTGGGTGCTGGCCAGCTGTTGTCACTTCAGGGTTCCAGCGTCCACCTGCGGGCAGCACTGATTCCCGCCGGATCTCTGTGGGGCTGTAGCATTGAGGGTTTCCCCCAGACCTTCCTCGCCGTCCAACAGCACCCATGCCCCTGGGAGGCCAAGATAGGAGGGCGGGCCCTGCGCAGCTGCCCCAGCGCCTCACCGCCCCGGAAGCTGCTCCTTCCCGTCCTCTGGGCGGCGCCTGCCTCTCACGTGCCCCGGGGCGGGACCTTCGAAGTGGTGAAGCGCTGCACGTGGTTAGGGCATTTATATTGACCAGGAAGTTGCATCTGTGCTGGATCCCCGGAAACATCAGCCTACAGGTGTGTGGATTTCTTGTGTAAGTACCATCCTCTGAACATGTGCAGGTCTGGCTTGACCGCCAAAATGGTCCCTGAGGCTTCCCAGAGAAGCAGGAGAGGCCATTGGTGAGGTTGGCAAATCATTCATCGATCAGATCTCCCGGAGAGCTGGAGGAGCTCTGTCAAAGTCCTGTGCGGGTCAAACGTGGGACCCACGGGGTGTCTTCCATCAAGGACCTTATTGGCTTGTGTTGGCTATGAATAAATATGTAGATGGAAACACAAGACACTTTCAAGGTAAAGAAAGGGTGAAATACTATGTGAAATACTATAAGGAAGATCACATAAAATGATGTAGGACGAGGAGGGCCACAGAGAGAATTCCTAGAGGTGATGGTAATTTAAGGAAGGATAAGTACCAGATACTTGAGAAATAGAAGTTGGGTAATTACGAATTAAGGGGGAAATAGAGTAAAGCCAAGTATTAAGTTCTGGTGTGTCTGGAGTTGTCCAAAGCGGCAGGAAGTGTGTGGAGAAGTAGCTTGAGCTCAATTAGTCAAGGCTTTGAATAATAACTTCATAGTCTGGAATTTCAGAGACATATTTTGGTCTTGAATTCCACTAGAAACCATAGAAAATTAAATATATATATATGCCTGAGGTGGGAAAACAAAAATAAAAAACCAAAAACCAGTAATGTGGACTCTTATGTGCACAGGATATATTTTTCAGTAGCAGCATTTGTATCAAGTTAATTACACATACATTGATCACATTCTTGGCCTTGTTTTATTACTGTTTTCCCACTTAAAATCAGGAGATTTATAAGGTATCATGTGACTATAGGGAGAGTTGGCTGAAATTTGTGAGTTGCTAAGTCAATCAACTGCTTATTTTTATTCGAGAAAATTATTACCTTAGAAGGGTTTTAGAGCAAACACAATTTAAACCATGGATAAGTTGGATAACTTTCATCTAGATCTTTTTCACTGTGGCACAATGGACTACATATGACAATTCAGATGTAAAATTTGGGAATGAAGGTTAGAAGCACACATTGATGATTCTAAGTATGCTTTTTTCTTTTTTTCATGAATGACAGTAGAATACCAGTATTTGGAGTCAGCTTTTTCAAAGACCACATTTCAGAGGCCTTGTTAAAACTTAGAAAATTAGATGGGCATGGTGGTGCACACATGTAATCCAGTGACTTGGGATGCTGAGACAAAAGGATTGTTAGTTTGAGGCCATCCTGGGCAACTTAGCAAGACCATGTCTTTTAAAAAATATGTATATATATTAAAAGGCATGGGTGTTTGGCTTAGTGATAAAACACTCCTAGGTTCAGTCTCCAGTAATAAACAAAACAACTTAGAAAGTGTTACCTTATGCATGTTTTAGTATATACAAGAAGTTAGCAGTCCAGTATATATTATAAGATCAGAGGGAATATTTTCTTTATTTAATAGGATGTGTGCTTTATGTATACACTAAATTCTGCTATATAAATGTGCCCAAAGCTGAAGGTCAGAGTCACTATTTAACAGAGCCAGTTAAATTAAGTCAAGTCATTTTGAAGCATTATTGATGGCTATATTGTGGAGAATGGACTAAAGAAAGCTGAGAGATCAGTTGGAAGGCTGAATAATCATAAACTCTAGAGGTGGGAATTGTTTGAGGAAAAATAGATACATTTTAAGATGTAGGGAGATGATTGGAAATAATGGCACTAAAGTCAGAGCAAAGTGTTTTAAGAATAAGGAGTAGTTGTCAGGTTCAGATGCTGCAAAGAGAATAACAGTGACTTGGCGGTTGTGATGTCACTTGTGACCTTGGTAAGAACAGCTAGGTCAGGTGGGGATATTAGAGAGTTCTTTTCTTTTTTCTTTCTTGAAGCTGGAAACATCCGGAGCATGATTGTCTATTGAAAGGTAGAAGTCAGTACAGAAGAGGAGGTTGAAAGAGCAGAGAGTAGATCATTAATGGAGACGAGACAAGGGTTTGGTTTGCAGTTAGTTCAGATTCTTAGAACACTGCTTATGGTATATTAGGACAGAAAGATATTGGCTATTATTTTCAAGCATATCTCAGAATAACAAGTGCTTTCTTATGTGCCAGCAGAGTGTGAAGGATCTAACTTGCTTATCTGTCCATGGGTTCTTTATGACAATCACTTAACACATTTTCAGTACTCATCATGTGCTGGCCATAGGGATTTCTGCTCAAAACAGGTATAATGGAATCAGTGGAGTTCATTTACCACTGAGTGATGTAGATATTAAACAACTGTTAAGTAAGGAGTTATCCAGTTTTATTTGTGTTAACTGATATGAAAGAATATGGAATGCTGAGGGAACCTATATCAGAAGGAATTGACATTTCCTGAGGGTGTACAGGATAGTATTTGCAAGGATAGAATGTACACAGCTGATATCTAAAAGAGATCTCTTTTGTTACCAAGTCAACTGTATCTCCCTCATTCCACAATCTCCTTCCCTATTATCATCCCATTCCTGATTCTCTACTCAGTGTTTCTCAATTTCTCATCTCCTGAGCATTTGGAATATATTTTGTCAGGTGATTGCAGGGTGGTATGGGAAAACTGTCAGGAAGCAAGGTTTTGCAAGATCTTTCTCAAGCCTTATTGCTGCACTAAGGCGACTAAATGTGCACTAAGTGCCGTTTAATTTTATTCATGCTACATTGATTCCTGTTAGGGGAAGAAAAGGGTTTTGGGAATGGCAAATTGATGGTCAGCCACAGCCACCTCAGACTTAGGCTCTTAATATCTTTTGGAGGAACCACAACAAGCATAAGATCTATTACTTCTTATTAGGAATTTTTGGTACCAGATAATGAAAGCTGGTTTTTCTTTTTTTCTTTTTCTTTTTCTTTCAGTTTAAACTTAATGCTGTCTGGGTCAGGTGATTGGGGAATAAGTATCCACTCATGTATTTCTAGGGAAGGAAAGGTTCTATTGCTGCTATGATTTTGCATTTAGATAGCACTAGAGTGTTGGCTAAGTGCTTTACAATCAATTTTATTGTTCAATTTAAAAGATAGTCTAAAATCACCTCTGTCAAAATTTGTTTGCTTTGATTCATAAAAAAAGGATCTTTTCTTAAAAATGGGTCTTCTATGATATAGAAGAACTCTGATTAGTCAAGTCTAGATATAAGACAACACTGATATCATTGGAAGAGAATAAGCTGTTAATAGGAGATATTAGCCGAATCTTTGTTACCTGCTCAACAATAAAATACTAAAACAACACTAGAGATAGAACCATGCAGGGAGCCAATTCTCCTCATGATATGGTTTGTAACTAGGGCACCTAGGGATGTTCTGTCTTTGAAAATCTCATCCTTAAAGAACTAGATTTTATTTAGAGCAAGGGTTGGCAATTTTTTTTCGATACAGTGCTAGAAAGTAAATATTTCAGGCTTTGCAGGTGATACTGTTCTGTTGCAGCTATTCAACAATGCAGTGGTACAGAAACAGTAATACATAAATGAATGGTCATGGCTGTTTCAATAAAGCATGGTTTATAGAAGCAGGGCACCTAGAATTGACCTGTGAGCCATAGTTTGCCAACCTCTGATTTATAGCACCTCTGAGATTCCTTAGTGAACAGGAAATATTTATAGATTTGAATGATTGATAGCTAAAAGCTCCATGAAAGCAGAGTTGGGACTTGTCTTGTTGAATTTTATATCCTTGTGTCTAACACAATGCCTGACAGAAGTTAAGTAGCACCTCTGTTGAATAAAGGAAAGGGTAGCAAGGATATATGGGAAAATTACCTAAGATAGTATAGATGGTTCTGTATTTAGAGTTCAGATTCTGTGACATGTACTTTGTGAGTAGAGTAAATATTGCATTTGAGAAATAGTTCAAAGAAACATACAGCCACGATGCCTAACGGTATAGAAGAGATGGTACTCTAAAATGATAGTGAGAAACAATAGGTCCTGTGATTCCTCACCAGTAGAAATGTATATTGCATCACTTGGAAGATTGTTGAGAGAGAATTGATCTCAGTCTACAGCTTTCATTGTTTGCCTTCAGTTTTGTGAAGTTTTGTTAACATTTGTGCTACACATTTTCCTCTTGTCTCTCCATATACTCTTCTTCCATATACTCTCCATATACTCTCTGCCCATCCTGCATTTCCCTTTTCCCTTTCACAGTTCCAAGGATAATAGTCACAGCTCACTGTATTCTCTCTCTCTTTTTTTTAACCTTTATTTTATTTATTTATTTTTATGTGGTACTAAGGATTGAACCCAGGGCCTCACATGTGCTAGGCGAGTGCTCTACTGCTGAGCCACAACCCCAGCCCTCACTGTTTTCTCTTTCCCTCATCTGGTAACTGATCTGTCTTTTCCTGCCTTTAGGTCTAGGAGAACTAATGGATGCCCCTTTCCCAATGCTGCTATTAAAAAAAAGCTCCTGGGTAATTTTGTTACCCACTTAGATTGCCCACACTTTTAGAAATAGTCTCTTAATAAACTCACTCAAATTGAGGTACCATCAGCTTTCTAACTGGACTCTGATGGTCATAGTGTTCTTAACACTTTTTCAAAGATGCCTATTATTCTGTATCACCAAGTAACTTTTAATTTCATTGAAGTCAGGGATTGTGGCTTCTGTTTTTTTCAATCATAGGTCCTGGAAGGTGAGTCATTTAACCCCTAACCAGAAATTGAGGACACTCTGCCTCATTTTGTCATAACCCACTACACTTAAACACTTTCTATGATAATGAACTAGCTACTGATAAAGATCTATCACATATCTTTAGACACATCTGACTGATAAGAGTATCATAGTTTTTGTCCTGTTCATAGGGGCATCATGGAAAAAGTTTAATTACTATTTCATCTGTTCTTTAGTCAGCAAGCCCTTTAGTTTCTTTATCATCTATCTGCTTAAAAGTGAGGTTCCTAGAAAAAAAATCTCATTCCAAGTCTTGTCTGATCATGGCTGAATTGAACTTGGACATGGTAACTTCACCTGGAAGGATGAACATGAGAAGAAACCACGTCTCTTCCTCCTTTGTTTGAAAATGTATGAGAATGTGATTCTGCTTCTCTATTACTCCCCACCTTTGTGTGTTCCAGCATCATATATATGATCAATTGCCTTTGATGACCACTTAATTTTTTCTTTTACTGGACTTGCCTATATTTAAAGACTTTCTATCAAGGGGGTGAAATAGCTTCCAAATTGCAGATCCTCTTTAGAAAGATGAGACTACAATCCCATTTTTGTTGTTCCTCAAAATATCACAACATCCTTTTATTACTTTATTACTTTAACACTGTTTAAAATATTTTGCCGAACTTTATTTAGGCTTCATGTATAAATAGGAGACACAGAAACTGCTAGATTTTTAGTATCTTGGTATGTTTTAATATTTTCTTGACATTATTCTTGGTTATAACAAAATATATTGAAATGCAGATTGTTTTTTTCTTTTTTATTTGGTTGATAATCAAATTGTCTTTAAGGAAATGTTCTGAAGTAGGCTGTTAAGTATACCATTGATTTAAGTCAATTTTTATAATGAAAGTTCAATTTATTTTTTAACATATCCAATTTACTTTTTAACATGGCTCTCAAATATCTGTCAGCTTCTTTAATTCTTCCTTTTGACTTATTCAGTGAGCTCATTCCCCCATGTTATCTTTGATTAGATTACTTTAGCCATGGCAGAACTCTGGAAAATAAATCCTCTTGTATTTAATGTGTGCTTTAGTTTAATCTGAATGAATAGAAGAATAAAAACAACCCATTAAAAAGTAATTTTGATTGTTGGAGAGAGAGAGAGAGAGAGAGAGATGTGTCTTTTTAAATCTTTAATCTGATTGTTAGAAAATACATTTCAGAGACTGCTTATTGATTGCTTCTTCTCCTGGGTCTTCCATTTTTTTGTGAATATCTGTCTCTTGCAAGATTAAAAAAACAAAATAAAACAAAACATACTTAAAATTCTTTTAAACTTTCCCCCAAATGGGCTTTATAATAGCTGTTATGATCCTTTTCTTTTTCTTAGAACAATGGTAGGAAAAAGCTACTTTTTTTCTCTTCTGAATTATTTACATACTTATTTAAAGTTCACTGTTTTATTGTTCAAGCATTAGTTTGTATTTTATTATTTTCTTATTCCACTCCCCCACTCCCCAAGGAGGCATCCATATCTCCAATGTCTGGTACAACTACCAAGAGCTACTAAACATTTACTAACAACATTTTTTCTAATAATCTTCCTTTTTATAATAGTGCAAAAAACTACCTCTACCTAGTTCTCAGGAGGTTGCCACTTCCTAAAAACTTAATTTTTCTTATGCCTCCTAAATAATCCACTATCATAAAGATAGTTTTGTTTTAAAAATTTAGCTTTTTAAAAAATTTCCATTTATCCTCAGTCCATCTATTTGATAATTAAGCATTATTTTAATAATGTAACAAACAATTTAAAAGTTACATTTCCAGTAAACTCTCTTCATCAAAACTAGTTTCCTAAAACCATAATATTTTTATCAAAATGCTGTGTAAATACAACTAACTACAGCATAATTGTAGATAGCAAATGAAGCAACTATTTTAGCTCAAAGACTCTGGAAGTAGTTTAAAACTCAATTTCTGCTGTAAATATCTGTAGTGGTAAATCATTGACAACTTTCCAGTTCCCTAATCTTTTCCAAAAAGATGGCTACTGCAAAAAATCACTGAACCAAGGTACTGATTTAAGCTACTTGAATAGGAGCCAAATTCTTTAATTATTAATGTGTTTAACTTCATTTTTATCATTCATTGGTATAAAGCTAGGGTTCAGTAAAGAATTAAGGAAACAACTTCAAAGAATGGTTCAAGTGGTCTGAGTAAATATTTTATCAAGCATTATTTTGTACTTTCCAGTAATTTTAGTTAATGTTTCTGACAGGGGTCCATTACTTCATTGACCTAATATTAGATTCATATTTGAGCCTTCCCTCACTTGCTCTGTCACTTGCTCTGTCTGGCTGCAAGCACTGTTATTTTGCGGACAGCGTTTAGATATTCTATCTTATTTGTGCATGCTTTGAGTGGTTCTTCTTCCAGTCCTTTACTCTCTGGTTTTAATAGTCTCCTAGCTCCTTCCTACTCAGCATAATACTCCTTTTTTGGAGGGTAGGGAGAGCTGGGGATTGAACCCACAGGCATTCTACCACTGACTTATGACCCTAGCAGTCCTTTTATTCTTTTGAGATAAGTCTTGTTGATTTATCCAGTCTGGCCTCACACTTGTGGTCTTGCTTCCTTAGCTTCCTGAGTATTTAGGATTATAGGCATGTCCTGTAGCTATAATATTGTTCTTTAAACACCATTTGTACTATTTCACTCATCCACTCTGAAGGTTGCACTGACTTCCAGCTGTTCACTGAAGGAAGTTCAGACTTCTCTAACTGGCATTCAAGACCACAGCTTCCTTATACCATTTCCTTGATTCCCTAAAATACCATTTTCTTTGGTTATTAAGACCATTCATATTCCTATAAATATGTCAACTCTATCAACCCCATTTAAAGTGCTTTTTTGTTCTCTCTACATCTCTGAGTTCTCTTCTTTTGGAACTTCATGTCCACTTCAGAAGTTCTTCCTCCTATTGTTTGCACCAATCCACACTTGTCTCTTTTCCAAATAGGTGTGTACTCAGGCTATTGTGCAGGCACAGGCTTTGGAGGCTTTAAGCCTAGGACTGAATTATGGCCATGTACTAATCCCAAGTGGATCCAGCATTGCAATGAGTGATTATTATGTGCTTATCTGAGTTCACAGGGATCACATGTCAGCTAATTTTGTCTCCTCAGCAGCTTTGTAAATGAGGAATTATTTTGATTCCCATTTTACAGATGAACAAAATGAAACACAGAGGTTGAATAATATCTGTCCAATGTCACACAATTTATGAGGGGCAGAGCTAGGAAGCTTGGATCCTGAGCTATTTTCTTAGTCCCTGTGCTCATCTTGTCTTTTTAATACATATTCAGGATAATATTTGATTGGATTTTTAGGGTCAATTCGTATTTCAGTATTATTCTCTTCTGTCTCACTGGAGAGTCTTAAGCGGGGAAACATCCTTTATAAGTGTTTTTTGGAGTTAACATGCCTTTGTGTGCATGTGCACTTCTGTACATGCATGTGTTTTTGTAATGGAAAACTGAAAAGATCATCAAGGCAGGTGCAAGAGAACTACAGGGTGCTTACGGGAGGCCCTGTTCTATTCAAGCTACACTCATTTTCTGTTTTCTAGCCTAGGAACTATACTGTGGAAAGAATATGTGTAGAAAGATAAATGGTAAAAGCATAGTTCTTTACCACTTGTTAACTGGATGGCTCTAACAAAGTTCTTGTTTCTGAACTTCATTTTACTTAGCTCTAAACAGAGATGCTGAATTCTGTATCATGGAATTATTAAAGGAAGGAATGAATGTCCAGTGAAAATAATGTGTCCTGTCTTCAGAAGTGTCCAATAAACGCTTGTGGTCTTTCCCTTGGTGCTCACCATGCTTACTACTCTAGGGAGACTTGCAACCTTTCTCCTCCCTGCTGATGTCTTTGGATGCCTGCATGATCTACTAGGCCTTCATTGAGTATAGTCAGCACTTAATTAGAGGTTTGGTGCTGGTGATCACTAGAGAGGATTTTAACTAAATTAGAGATTCATCAGAGAAGGCTGACACAATGAAAAGGAGCCTTAAGATTTTGCTATTATGAGAAATGGATATGGGTAATTTTTTAAAGGGAAAGCTTGATTACTCACTTCAGATCCTTGGAGAATGATTTGGGAGAGTGAACTTTGTACTGTTTTGCTTTCAAGGTTGGAATTGAGATTAAGAGGCAGAAGTTATAGAGTCTCAAGAGGGAATTTCTAAGAGTTGACTATAAGGTAATCAAATTTTCAATATTGTTCATGTCTTTGCAGACTAGGCTGGACTTCTGGTTCTATCTTTGTGTGACAGAATTGATCATTCCTTCTGATATCAAGCTCTTAGAAGTCTGTGACAATCAACCAACATAGTTTTAGTGTTAAATAAATTTTATTTTACTTGAAATATATTAAAATGGTTTATCTGTGTTCCAAAGTACTAATTTAGTGTGTTCATTTGGCAGAAAATTTAGAAAGATTAGAGGCTTTGGAGTTATATTATAACTTCATTTCCTACTGTGTGACTTGGGGCAAGTTACTTTTTACTTGCATATCAACAAACAAGATAGATAATAATAGTTATATCAGAGGATTACTGGGACACTCATATATGATAATGGATATAAATTATGTTAGTTTTACATTGCTTTAACTAAAATACCTAATAATAAGCTTTAAACTTTATTTGCCCCATGGTTTCAGAAGTTTGAGTCTATGGTCAGCTGGTTCTATTTCTTTGGACCTTAGGTAGGATAGAACATCATGGTGGAAGGGCATGGTGGAGGAAAGCAGCCCATCCCATGGAAGCTGGGAAGCAATGAGAGAGAAAGGAATCAGAGAGAAGATAAACCCTACCAGGCAATATGCTGTCCCTCTGACCTGCTTCCTCCATCTAGGTCTCCATTAGTCCATTCAACCCTCAGTGGGTGAATCTACTGATGAGTTCAGAGCCCTCATGATCCATTCACTTCCCCAAAGTCCCACCTCAGAACCCATGAGATTTGGGGTGACATTCTATATTCAAACCATAACATAAATCCATACATATACTGTTGTATTGAACAGAGGAACACAGAACCTCACACATGCTAAGTAAGTAAGTACTCTACCTCTGAGCTATACCCACAGCTTTGATTTTTTCCCTTTAATCTGTCATAACTTTTAAAAAGCATTGAACACACTATTGCATTGATATTGTCTGCTTTTTCTAAAGAACAAGTTTTTTTTTTTTTTTTTTTTTTTTTGCGGTGATATTGTCTGCTTTTTCTAAAGAACAAGACTTTTTTAAAAAATTTTGCAGTGATATTGTCTGCTTTTTCTAAAGAGCAAGTTTTTTAATTATTTAATTCATTTCTAAGTGTGTTATTTATGAAAAAGTGTTGGTTTATCCAGAATGACAAGAGTGATGGTAAGTTAATTTAAAATTCTTGATCATTCTCTAACATGCAACGTACAGACTGTTTCTTTCTGTATTTATTTATCCTTCATCTTCTGTTAGTAAAAACACATATGCAGAAAATGCTTTCCCCAAAAAGAACTATGTTGAATCATTTAATAAGAATGAATTTAAAAATAGCCACTGGCTTTCTAATTTATTAGCTGAATTACTTTTTTTTTTTTAGTTGTCAATGGACATTTATTTATTTATTTATTTATTTATTTATTTATTTTTAATGTGGTGCTGAGGCTCGAACCCAGTACCTCGCTTAGGCGAGAGCTCTACCACTGAGCCACAACCCCAGCCCCAGGACCTTTATTTAACTAATTAATTTATTTGTTTATATGTGATGCTGAGGATTGAACCCAGGGCCTCACCCATGCCAAGTAAGTGCTTTACCACTGAGCAACAACCCCAACCCCTAGCTGCCCTTATTTTGAAAGATAATTTGTGCCTCTGTATATATTCATATGCACAGGCACTTGAGACCTTGTACACACACACACACACACACACACACACACATACATACATACACATACACACACACGTACACATACGTGCGTGCGCACACACACACGAATGCACAGTTCAGACTGTTAGATATTTTTTCTTTCTCATACTGAAAGATCCTGAATTTTTAATAGTTGTTTCAATTAAGAAAGTGTTGATTTTTCTTTAGTTTTAATGATGATTTTTAAAATATCAAACATTTAACAGATGATTTTTTTTTGCACATTCCTGGCAATGAAGAAATGATTAGACTAAGAAGCTGACTATTCAGGTGTTTATTATTACTCTTATTGTTTAAACCTATGCAAGCTCTTACTCTGTGCCAGGTACTATGTAAAATCCTCCCTGTAACCCTATGAGGTAGCTTCTGTTATTCGCCTCATTTTTCAGATAAGCAAACAGGCTTAAAGAAGCTAAGTAAATAAAATGTGTAAGTGATGGAGTTTGGATTTTAACCAAGCTCTTTGACTTCACAGCTGGAACTTTTAATTGCTACACAGCACTGCCTGGGTACTTGTGTATTCACCGATTCAGAATCGCAAAAGACATTGGTCTATCTGTGTAGCTTTCACATCAGTGCTGAAATTTGTCTTCATCTCAGACAGATGGCTATTCAGCTTCTGCTTGAGTAGATCTAGTAATTGGAATTTCATAACTTTATGAGATAGCACATTACACTGTTGGACAGCTCCTATCACAAGATATCTTATTTATCTCTTTATTGAAAATTTGTCTCTCTGTAATTTCCACATATTGGTTCTAGTTCTACTTTTTGGAGAAGTATCGAACAGCTTCTGTCTTTTATATGGCATCCTTGCAAATGTTGAGTCCTCTAAGTCTTCTCTTTTTGGCCTCTCTATGTGTAATTTGCAGCCCTCTCACCATTACCATTACCCTTTCTGATAGTCTACTTTACTTGGTTGATTCTGACAAGCTGCAGTACATGCAATTGAATATGGCATTGAGGCAGTAGATACAGTAGGGAGATTCTGGAATGAACCATAACACCTAGGTTAAGATCTCATCATTACTGTTTATTGTGTGACATTGGGCAGGTGGCATCATAGCTGAAATTCAGACCCTCTTCTTTAATAGGGGCATCAGTAGCTATCTCTAACCTTTCCTTACCATTTTAGCACATAGTGATTTTCCCTTCTCTCATTTATGTTTTAGTACCCATCACTGATTTGGGCTCTTAATCGATTACCATCAGCTTTTATCTTTTCTTGCCAGTAAAATTAAGATCCTTGGTAGTAAAAATTGTCTTATCTTTCTTAACTCTTTCACCAACATTCCCAAGAGGGTTTGTAAAAGTAGATATATTCTCAACTGAATGGGGGAGCAAAGGGACTAAGCCACAGAATTCAAGAAGTATGTCCTGCAGGCTGAATACAGGTGAATCACTCAAAGCATTCTCTGCACCTCACTTTGAACATAAAATAAAAAAAAATATGCTGGCAAAAATCTCTTAAGATTATCTTAAAAGACTGAAGTAAAACATGGTTGGAAAGTACTTATGATACTACTTGGCACACAGTAAGTGCTTAGGAATTGTCAGTATCACTACTAGTACTAGCACTGTTACACTGATAAGAGTTATGCATTACATTACTTTTTATTTGGAGGAGAGAAATAAGTCTTGGAACTTCAGTGGATCATATAATTCCTCATTTAACCATTATAATTAACAATGTCTCCCTTGACACCAATCAGTAAGCTTAAATCCCAAATGCAGTTTTTGTGTAACTAGAAAAACAGTTGTTCAAGTCTGTACCCAAGTGTTCATTTTCTGAACAATGGTATTTGTTTACTAAACAACAGCTTTTGTATTCATGATTGATATTACTAATGAAAGTTTGTACTGAATTTATAACTCTGATGCCCCTGGTGAAATAATTTTAATTCCAACATATTTTGTAAAATATATTTTCTAAAGTAAATTTATTTTCATGCATCCACCATACAGATTGTTTTAAAACATGTATACCCTCTTCCAAGAATGTAAGTAAGCATTTAATTGGCCATTTTCTAGCATAATAAATGTATTTGCAATGCTTTGATATTTAGCAATGTTGGATTTGTAGCATTTTGGTGAAAGTCCCCTTGTGATTAAAATACATTTTAGAGCAAATTAAAAATAATTTTAAATAAGCAGCTGTGGGATTTTTTAGGCATCCTGACCAAATGTGATTCTACAGATTTAAATTCAAAACAGTTTGACACAGCATTAACTGCTAACAGCATTATTTGATCTGGATAGACATGCAAAAATTCAACAACAAAAAAGCATGTGTCAATAATTCATAGGTCTAGTGTTGACTCTCTTGGATATGGAAAATATATCTTTTCATTTTTGTCTATCCAAAGACACTTTGCTCTAAGAAAATTCCTCCCTGTTCAGCCTGCCAACAGACAGATCACCTGTTAAAATTAAATGTTCTGCTGACTTCACTTTTTTCCTTCCATTAAGACTAGTCAGCTAGCTATATCAGTGTGCATGTCACTAAACCACAAAACAGTTATTAGTCTGATAATGCCACACAATCTACACCCCCAGTAATCATAATCCCACATTCCCCTTTAGGTAGATGAATGAAGTTTTTTCTGAGAACTCTACCTAGGCAGATAGAAGATTTCCTAGACCTTGGTCATGCTGGGAGAGAAGTAGTGATTCTAGCATTCTTCTGGTCCTACCCATTCTCCCATTGGTAGGCCCTAAATACATAAAATCTGCCTCCTCTGCACTGTTTATTCCCCTTTGTCTAATAGATCTAAAAACCATATTAACTTGAAAACAGTTGACTATCTACTACTACGATCACTGTCATACAAAGGTAGAGCTATGAGATAACACTGTTAACCAAAAATCAAGATGATGAAAAAAAATATTAAGATGATGAAGGGTCACAATGAGACCATAAACAGGAAATTCAATGATTTCTTGTTACTTTAAAATTTTTGTAAATATTTACTTACTAAACTGTAATCTTGAGTCATTAGAAAATGAATCAGTGATAAACTTCATTTTTTTCATCTTAACTTTTTATAATTTAGAATAATACTTTTTCACTCCAGATCACATAGATGACTATTTTGTCAGAAAATCCTTGAAGCCCAAGGAAGTGAATTGACCAGTAAATATATGAAATTGAAATATTAAAAGAACAATTTATAAATTTACCAGCTGTGTATTTTCTTCTGTTAAAAAAATGGGAAGCATCTTATACTTTTTGGTGATCAGAGCTTATTAAAACATAAATATAATAGTAATTGGCTAATTTAATTAACAAGTAATTATTGATCAATTGCTGTGTCTTGAGAGCATACCATTGATGAGAACAAAAGAATTATTGCACTCAAATTGTTTAAAATAAAGTGGGGGAATCACAAAGTTAATAAGAAAAACGTATATATTTCAGATTGTGATGAACACAGTTGAGAAAACAAATGCAAGTAAGATGAAAATAGAAGGGAAAGAATTATTCCCAGTTCCCAGAAAAGTCCTCAATTAGCCAGTAACTTTTTAGCAAATCAACATAGGGAAGCTACGCCGAGGGGAAGAACCTTAAAACACAGACCAAGGAGAGGGAACTTGAAGGCCTGAGCACCATTTTATTTGACCCATAGCAGTGCTATACATTGGAGTAGCTACTTATGCTCCTATTAAAGATCTCAGAGAAATGATCATTCAGCTTCTGCTTGAGTAACTGTAGTAAATGGAATTTTATAACTTTATAAGATAGCGCATTTCATTGTTGGGCAGCTTCTTTCACAAGATATCTTAATTTTATGTTTACTGAATGTTTACTGTAATTTTCATGTATTACTTCTATTTCTACTTTCTGGAGAAATATTGAACAGTTTTCTTCCATCTTTTATCTGGCAGCCTTGCAAATGTTGAAACCTCTACGGTTTCTCTTCTTGGCATCTCCATGTGCAGTTTGTAGCCCTCTCACCATTATCATCATGCTTTCTGACAAATTAGTTTTTTTTTAAAAAAAATAATCTAATAATACTGATGATTTATTTAATTACCAATTATATTTCAAAATGGGTTGATTAGTTTAAATATTTCATGAATTTCACAGGTATAACTGATCTTAATCATCGTGGTTAAACAATTTACTATGTAACCTTTCAGTGTTTTGAAATTGATTGAGAATTATGTCCCAGCATATGATTTGTCATTTTGATCATCCCATGCAAACTCGAAAAGAATATGTTTGCATTCTGCATTTGTAAGGTGTAGTGTTTTAGAAATGCTAATCAGAGAAATGTGGTTGCCTGTGCTTTTTAAATCTTCTGTATCATCATGATCGTTGTCATTATCATTGTCATTTGAGATCGACTTCCTCTATCAATTACTCAAAGTGTAGTACAATAGCCACATGAGTGTGGATTTATCTCTCTCTCTCTCCTTAAGTTTTTTTTTTTTTTACTTTTTCCTTCATGTGTTTATGCTGTTATTACCATAATGTACATACACATTTAGGATGTTTATTTTACTGATGATTTGATCTTTTTTATCATTATGAAATGTTCCTTTACATCTCTGGTAATATTTGCTTGTCATAAAAGTGTATTTTTGCGTAAATAATATTAATATAGCCTTCCAGATTTATGTTTACCACTTATATTTTCAGTTATTTTCCACTCATCTTTGTCTGAAATTAGTTAATCACCTTAGTCTACTCATTTTCATTTTAGCCCTGTAGACACAAATCAAATAATTCAAATAGAATGTCTGGGAAAATTTTTCTGTTGATAAATTGACACTTACATATATAAATTAATGATTCCCTCTTATTTCCTCTGTTTTAGTAAGATTTATAATGAGATGAAACCCAACTTTTGCAACTTTTTTGTAGTAATTGAATTGCCTAATAGATTTAGACATAGAAACCATGCTGACTTGAAGATCTGAATTTCTTCTACAGCATGAACTACTTTGAGAAATTCCTGTGGTCTTAAACAAATGACTTTGGTTTACTACCCTCAAGTTGAACTTAATCACTGATGCCGCTAAGACTAGTTCCTGTCATTTGAATATTCTACTTATTATATGCAATAGATTGATACTGGCCTATTGGTCCTCATAGCCAGCTGCCTCTCTCTCCTCTGATATTGGTGGAACCTCTCTCAACTTCTAAGAATATTTAATACAAATGGCATTACCAAAATAAGATGCCTATGCCTTTGCTGTTCTACCTATACCTTTCATGAGAATCAAGGCTTAAGCCTGGCTATAGTGTCACTAGGAGGCCACTTCTTCACTGTCATGAATTTATTTGAATTGTTAAACTCAGGGCAGAACTAAAATTTAGGAAGGAAAGTAAAATATGATGAAAAAAGTAAAACATAGACATTGGAAAATTCGGTGCACTTGGTGAAAAGAGGAGGCATAAGTTCTTAGGCTGCAAGATTGCTCATTCTTTTTATGTTCAGTAGTGTCTAGTACTGGTTCCACTTGGGAGAGAAGAGCTGGGACACTTCCTGCTCTGGATGGTATCTTCTGGTACTCACAGACCTTATGATGCTCTTTGGTGCCCTAGAGGTTGCTGTGGCTTTGGAGTGGCCTGCAGCTTTCTTTGGTATTCCATAACTAATTAGGGGTTGTAGTGGTGCTCAGTGGGGCAAGGTGGATGGATCTTGTCAATTGATGGATTCTTGTTGTAGAAGAGAAACTTCTGCAGTGGGAAAGTAGGTTGAGATTGTCATTATCTGATTTAAGAGAAGACACAGCCATAGACCCAGTCCAGTAATATGTCCAAGACCAGACAGGAGCAGACAGTTGTAGAGGACCAGTCCTGAGTGATGGTTAACCCATAACAATAGATATATTTTTTCTGTGTTTGTTGTCTTGACAAGAAGTGATGCTGAATTTAAAGGGCCAAATATATGAAGGAAATCATGGCCAGAATGTATGTAGACTTGAGGTGCTTGATTTTTTTGGAAATAATCCTTCTTTCTTGGTAGGGTATTTTGGGTGAACGAAAGTAGAACTCTAATCTATTTGTTTTTTAAAATGCAGACCCAAATAGAAGATAAAAGAACTATTCAATTTACTTGCAAAATGAAGCCCTGGAAAAAGCCATGAAGCATTGTCAGTTGCTCTCTGCAATTTGTAGTCTCCTTGGTGAGATCTAAATGAGTGAAACAGAGGAGAAATACATCACATTTTCAGAACTAAAAATGAGCCTTAAAGAAAATGTTTCTGTGAGGTAGCTTATGCTTCCTTGAATTCCTGTCTTAAGTAGGTGTTACATAATTGTAGTTAGGAAAAAAATCTTTTTTCTGTTGTGTTATTTACAAAATGGAACTTCTTTGGATAGGGCTATTTGTTTTTCCAGGGGACTCTGCCTCCTGATCTTCCCTCTTTATTCTCATTCCCTTTAAAGCTCAGGCCCTGGCCTACTGGTCCTCACAGCCAGCTGCCTCTCTCTCCTCTGCTATTGGTAGAACCTCTCTCATTTATGTCTTCTGGTTGTTTTTTGGTTTGTAGTTCATCCCATAGTCCTCTTCAGATTATGACACATAGCTTTTTCCATGTCATAGAGTGTAGCCTCTTAAAGAGTACAGAATCATGAAGTTTATGGTTTTGAGTTACATAGTTCATCACACATTTGTATATGCCTTGTGAGCAATTTGTTGTATGTTGTTTTTGTGATAAGGATTTGTCTATATCAGTATGTGGAATAACTATGCTAACAGAGAAACATGTATAGTTCTTTGAAAATATTTTTAATCATGTTAATAGTAACTATGTGCTCCCTATCCTTTTTAAGGATTTATACAGTAGAAGATGATTGCTAATTGTGGTATATACACATGACTTTTTATCCCAATCAGTGTACTTTTTGCTAACCTATAGCATGTGTGTGATGCACTTTTCCCATGTGAAATACTGCCAAAATCCAGAGAAAATATTTCCTATGACAGAACAAAGAAGTAATGAGGAACCAAAAGGCAGGGCTAGGGACTTAAAAAGCAGTGGTAACTAGATACTTAAAATCTATTATTAGTTAACTCCTTTTTAACAGGAAGAAAAAGATAGATGGCCTGTTCTGATGGGAATGGAACAGAAAGAAAAAAAGCCTTTCATCTTTACAAGCCTCCTGTCATGCATAGACTCTCTTTGCTGGAAAGGCTTTTAAAGCTCCCTTAATAATTAAAGTAGAGAATTTTGAAATCTTGAGTAACTCTTGATTCTTTTATGTAAAATTTCACATGATGTTAATCTACTGAGTACTTCACAGTACGATATGTGCTAAAACCATAACAATAATTAGAAAATTTGTCAGCTACATCTAATCCAAAAATTACATGTTTGACCTTGTCCAAACTTTACTGAAACTAATTATCTCAAAAATCTTGTCATAACTTACTGTTCTGGTATTGCCAGCACTCTGCTGCCCTCCATACTGATATTGGATCAATGTGTATTTCACCATACTTGTACATGGGTGCTTCCTCCTACACCCACACTTTGTCTAATCACATTCATCTCAGTGACTTAAGGAGTGCTCAGCCAATATCTTTCAGTTCATTGCTTTCCTGGCAAGGCAAGTATTTATTGTAAGGTTCCCACAATATAAAATCTTTCTCCTTTATAGCTTTACCTCTGACCTAAAACTATGTATGAGCTAGGTGTTATCTCTCTTTCATTTTCTTTATTCAAGAATTGTTTTGGTACAAGTTTAAGGGTTTATCATAGAAATGCATAAGTTTGGAGGAAACAGACTCATTATAGGTAGTCCAGAAAGAAGGTATCACTGAGTGAAAAGAGATAGATGTATTATATAGGTTAATTAATTTAATCCCACCTCCAACCGATTCTTCCTCCAATGCCATTTTCTCTGGTATGTAATTGACACAGGCTTATTAGTGCAAAGGTTAAGAGCTATCTATATAAGTAGCCCATGATTGCAAGACTTATATTGAAACATTCATTTATTCCTTTACTCATTCACTCATGCAAAGATTAGTAGAGTGCCCACTGCGAGCCAGTCATTGTCTATGGCATTGAGGCTATAGTGGATAGTGGCTTACAACTTAGTCATATACTGAGAAGTTTTTCTGTCATACCTCCAAAATCCATTGTGTGTTTTGAATTAGTAGAAGGAACACTTAACACACCCAGATTAAGGAGCATACTTAATTTTGTTTACTATGGAATGTCTGAAGTCACTGGATTTGGTGGAATTTGGGAAAAGGAATGTAGATGAGCAAAACTAGGAAGCTGAATTCTCATTCCATTGATTCTGTTTTCTCAATTCTGAAAACACTTTAAAAGTTTAAAATTTCTGAGTATCTTTAGTGTGCTAGTATCTCATTGTATTCTCCTTCCCACCAAAGGTGTTGAATTAATGGTATATTTTACAGTTGAAGATGTCTCAGAATTGAGGAAGTAAGTGCTGCAGGCTGGGCTTCTTATCATAATACAAACATGATTGTTGCAGTGCAATAGGCTTCATTCAAACCCATCTTTATTTTTCTTTTTCAGTTTTCAGCTAAAACTCATTTTTGTTTGCTTACCAATTTTTCATACATCTGATAATGGATTTACATTTAAATATATAAAAAGTTTATTAAGATACAATTGAAAAAGCAAAAATTGTGTATATTTGCAATATATAGCATGGTGTTTTGATATACATATTTATAATTTTTATGTATGTAGTGAAACCATATGTATTTTTGTGCATGTGGTGAGAACATTGAAGATCTACTGCCTTAGCAATTTTCAAATATATAATACTTTATTATTAACTATAATCACCATGATGTACCACATCATCTAGCTGTCTAGAACTTACTCTTCCTAAGTGAAACTTATTTCCTTTTAACTAATATCTCGCCCCCATCCTCCCTGAAAGCCTCTGTTCTACTCTTTCCAATGTGTTTGATTTTATTTAGATCCTGCATATAAGTAAGATCATCAATATTTATCTTTCTGTCTCAGTTTATTTCACTTAGCATACCTTCCAGGTCCATCCATTTGTTTCAAATGACAGGATTTTTTTTTATTTAATGCTTAATAGCATTCCATACCACAGTTTTATACAGTGCTGTCTATGCGTCTGTCAGTGAGCATCTAGCACTTATGTTGAGTCCATGTATTGTCTTTTGAGAATGATGCTGTAATGAACATAGTAGTGCAGATATCTCTTTGACACACTTATTCATTTTCTCTCTGTGTGTATGTGTGTGTGTGTGTGTGTGTATATATGTATGTATATGTATATATATATATATATATATATATATATATATATCCAGAAATAAATGTGTGTGTGTGTGTGTATATTTAAATTTATTTCTGGAGTTATATAAATATCTCCAGAAATAGGATTGCTGGATCATAAGGTAGTTCTATTTTTAATATTTTGAAGAACCTCCATACTGTTTTCCATAGTCACTGGATTAATTTTTTTTCCCCACCAACAGTAAAGTGTCCTCTTTCCTTCACATCCTCACCAACACCTGTTATCTTTTGTCTTTTTGGTAATAGTCATTCTACTAGGTGTGACATGATATTTCATTGTGGTTTTAATCTGCATTTCTTGATGGTAAGTAAAGTTGCGAATTTCTTCATATACTTCTTGTCTATTTGCATGTCTTCTTTTGATGAATAGCTATTCAGACTCCTTGACCATTTTTAGTTATTTGTTCTCTTGCTGTTGAACTGAAGTCTTTATATATTTTGGGTTTTAATTCTTTATTAAATTAGGGTTGTGACTATTTTCTCCCAATCCATACACACTGTCTCTTCACTCTGTTCCTTGTTTCTGTGATTGTGAAGAAACTTTTTGGTGTGATGCAAACTCATTTGTCTTTGTTATTGTTGTTGTTGCCTATGCTTGTAAGATCATATTGAAAAATTCTTTGACAGGGGTAATGTCAGACAGCTTTTTCCTTATGTTTTCTTCTAGTAGCTTTACAGTTTCAGGTTTTATATTTAACCTTTAATACAATTTGAGTTGATTTTTATATAACGTTCATTCTTCTGCATGCCCTATAATTTCTACTTTGAAAAATGTAGACTAGGGAATATTTCTGTAGGATTAGTACTAAGATATTTTCCTGTCTCGTGTGTTTTATGATGTTTACTGTGAACATGTACAAATGATAGAAATGTAAAAACAAGAAAATACTATCATTCAGACTTCCTCAACTCAGAGTCTACAGTCTTATTTTATTCTTCCTTCCTCCTTCCTTCTTTCCCTTCTTTTGTTTCCACTCTGTCTCCTTCCTTCCCCCTTTTCTCTCTAAATATATCAATATACATTATCCTTTTATATGAATTTTTCAAATTTACCCTTTTATTGCATTTACTATTCTGTTTCACTGTGTGTTCAAGATCATGTGATTATTTTCCCATAATTTAAATATTCTCAAAAACATTTTCAACTTAATTATAAGATATATTACAACTTAATCTCTATTATTAGATGTTCTGCCTAGTGACAGTAGCTTGTTTTTCATTTTTGGTAATCAAAAATAGTTTTATGGATCATTTGTGGGAGTAACAATTTACATGTTGTTCTCATCATTTTTTTAAGATAAAATCTTAGAACTTAATATTTCCCTGAATGGTTATCTCATTTAAACTCTCACTAGACTGGCACAGGAGTGATCTGGGGCTTTTTTTATTGGAGAATTTTCAACAGTGGTCTTAGAGTTGAACCAACATTAGAATCTGAGATTATAATTCAGAACAGTTTTGATAGTTCAGAGAATTGCTTAGTTAGTCTTTTCCCAATTAAAATTCACTTGGTGAAAGTGAGGGCAAAAGAAATAGCTCATATAAAGATTACAAGAGCAGCATACATTATTTGGAGGAAAATCCGGGTCCCTAGGAATCTGATTAGATTTTTTCCACAGACCTTTGGAGGGCTTGACTGTGACAAGGACTGTTCCCAAATCCAAAGACAAAGAAGACCCAAGTTGAACTAATGCTCTGTTTTAAAAAGACTGTAAAAATTTTATATTTTAAACTACTAAGAATTTTCAGAGACACTAAATACCTTCTTGGGAAACATTAAATGTTCATTTTAATTATTTACTGAAATTATTTGAGCATAAATTGAATTTTAAAAAGCTTTCTGAAAGTTGCTACTGATCTTTCCTCAATTAAACAGAGAATATGTTTGGGAAGTTGGGGTATTTTCCAAAACAACAATTTTCTTAATTCTCCAGACACAAACTGAGTGTCTAATAATTCAATTTAATTCTGACACTAACTACCTGGAGTTAATGTCAGATTCCACAAGTGTAAGGAATCAGTTCCATAGGACTACCCTCAGTTCAAATGCCTATTGCAAATATAGTGACCTCAGGTTACCTACACTTAGTTCCAATTGGCTACAAAGTCAGAGATCACAACCTGTCAATCAGAAATAGAATTACTTCATCTTGCAAATGGCACATGGAGGTTAGAAACACTATTCTAAAATTTAAAAAGAAATATTTATAAACACACATGCACATGTGCACGCGCACGCGCACATACACACACACACACACACACACACAAATCAGGAAGCAGTTTAAAAGCCCAGTTCTGTTTGGTTTAGGTTGTAGCTGTAGATGTTTCCAATGTGATTTATATCCTACAGACCCTATGCCAAACATTTCATTAGCAATTGTTCTGTTCATTTTTGATACAATTCTAATTAATTCAAATGAGTGACCCTGAGATAGTTACAATCCAGAAGGACTATATAATTTGGTCTTTTTTTTCTTTCTGATGATTGATATTCAGCATGGTTTTAAGATTATTAGCAAATTGCAGGCAATGACTTAAAAATCAGAAAATGTAATCAACTTGGTTAAATCAATTAATTAAATATCTCTTCAAGATGACAGGGAATTGGCTGTGTTTTTATTACCCAGTGAACTCTTTGTCCTCTTGTGCTAATAAGCTACTTTTCTAGTTTTCCTTTTTAGCCTAGATTCCCACTATTCCTAACTGAATGTGAGATTCTTTTCTAATAGAATAATGTTTTAATAGGTTAGTTTTGTTGGGAGGTCAGTACTGCTATATACACTAGCAGGCTTGCTTCTTGAGGGAGAATCTTCCAGGTGACTGTGCCCTGCACACAGGGTGCTTCTCTGACAGTAAGGAGTGTCAGAGTATTGCTCCTATCCCTGAGGAGACAGATGGAAGATAAACCATCCAATGAATTGTTGCGCAAAAACTAAAAGAAATGGAGCTATAATTCCAATTAGTATATCTGTCTTAATAGTATATTGTCCTTGGTGTATTCAACAGTTGTGGAAGGTTAAAAAAAATGGCAGCTATACTTTGATTTTGGATATCTGTTTTCTTTCTGAATTTTTTTACTTTGACATGTGTTCCCTGCAGAATATTAGGAAATATAGAGAAATGGAAAAAAAAAAGAAGATAAAAATCACCACCAATTCTATAGTTGGAGATAAATCCTCTATCAATTTTTTTTTATTTCTCATTGTCTTATATTTGGGATCATATTATTCATATACTTTCTTGTTTTTATTTGTTTCACTCAGCATATCACCAGCACCTTCAAATTCTAATAAAACAGCTCTGAAAATATAATTTTAGTGACTAATAGTCAATTTTACAACAATACCATTATTTACAAAACTATTTGTCAGTCTCAGTTTTCAATTTTATAAAAAAAAACATGCTATGATAAACACATTGTACCAAAATTTTTGTGTCTAATCATGATTATAATAAAATAGCATTTGGCTACCTGAAATGGCATATGGTGTTGTATGAATTGTTCTTTGAAGGATACACAGATAGGGCTTTGGTAAGTATATGAGAATCAGGGCAACACAACTGAGGAAAATTCATGAGCAGAGATGTGAACAGGTATGAGCTTGTGCTGTTATCTATTTGAGTGTGATCCAATTGTAATAGAACGATAGGCTTGAGAAATTGAAGGAAATAAAGTATGAAATGTAGAGTGAAAATCTTAAATTGTGTTAATAGAATAGATATCACCCAACATGAAATTGCTTAGTTTTCTTGAAAATTAGACATCTTCTTCTTCTTGCCCTATAAACGAAAAGGCCTGAATTTTCTGAAACATTGTGCGTTTCTCCCTGTGTGTCCGGGGGGAACTGATTCCAGGACCCCCATGGATATGATAATCTGTGGATGCTGAAGTCCTTTGTGTATGGTGTATTTTCATATGATCTGTGTACATCCTTCCATGTACTTTAAATCATCTCTAGATTATGTATAATTCCTAATATAATGTAAATGCTGCGGTGAACAGTTGCTACACAGTATTGTTTAGGGAATAATGATAAGAAAAAAGTCTTTATTTATTCAGTACCCTAAGCAAAAATAACAGAAATGGGAGCAGACCTCAATGGATCAGCAAGCTGTCTTTATTAAGTAGCGGTGGAATGTCACATTTTCAGAGGAGAAAATGGCAATTGGTTAGAAAAGGAGTCTCTTTTTTTATAGATTTTAACCAGATTTAATCATAGCAGAATGTTTAGTGTGACTTAATCATTAGAGACTTGGGCAGTCAGGAAAATAGTTTTGCAGGTTCAAAGTCTAAATCAGAAAAACAGTTGTAAAAGTTCAAAATCAATTATTGCTGTGATGAAAGTCCATAGTCCAGAGCCCATTGTTTGCCTTCTTTCTCCCTGGGGGTTATATCATTCCATGACCTTCAAGTAGGGAGGCAGTTTTTAATTCAAATGGTTGGATCTGGAGTTTGTTGAAGTACATGTGCACAGGTACTTTAAGAGTCCATCTCTAAATTAAAAAAAAAAAATTAAAAAGGCTGGGGATGTGGCTTAGTGGTTGAGTACCCCTGGGTTTAATCCTCAGTACAAATAAATAAATAAATTTGAAATATCAAATTTTAAAATGAATTTCTCTAGTAACCTTCAAACTTTATTGCCCTCATATCTATGCTTCTTTCTTTTTCTCTAACTTTATTTCAAGTCAGATGTGAACCCATTTATTTTATTTTGCTTTTATATAAAATAATTCACTTAGCAATTATATGTCAAGTACCAGCTCTGATACAGGCATTTAGTGGGTAATGAAGACCCAAAAACATTAAGTACCTATTTTCTAGCAGGAGAGAGACCTACAAATAATTAACCTCTTTGTGTTAAATGTTATAATATTCATTAATGTTTTTTTATTTAGTATATTTTATGTGTAAAACTCCCATGATTATTACACAAAGTGTGATAGAGGCCACAAGAGGCTTATATTTCAGTAGAGATAATGACATTAAGCTAATGAATTCAGTGGTCTAGCATGTCATCATCCCCTTACGTACATTCATATCACAAGACAGTAATGTTTTTGATTTGGAAAAGTATATTTAGGATGGCATTTGGAAATATCTGCAAGTCCAGAATCAGAGTAAAGTCACAACCTATATGAAGCAAATATTTAAAAGTTGTTCTTCATATAGATAGGAGGGGGCAAGGAAAAGTCCATAGAGGAGAAGAGTAAGGGCTTAAATTTAAGTGGATAATTTATTTAGTGGTTCTGATTACCCAGTGGACACTCTTCAATATATAAGGACCTCAGTGCTACCCCAGATATGCTGAATCAGAATTTTGGGCAAATGGGTCCAGTACTCACTAAGTTTCCTTAGTGATGCTGCTGATGTGTTGTCCTGGTTAGAAGCCTCAAAATGAATTAATTTCTGTTTTTTCTCACCCGAAGAAGTTGTCAAGTTGTCTAAAATTACAATTTTGAATCTATTAATATACTTAATATGCATGTGTCTACATTTCTGTTCTGTATATCTTTCTCATACTATTTTCAGTTCCTGAGAATTTTTTTGTTACTGGTATCAAGTTGTATTATAAGTTTGATATATATAGATATATATACTGAAAAAGTTGAAAAGAATTTCTGTAACTTTTTCTTCTTATTAAATAGTAGAGACAAAAGCCAGGATGGATATTCGAGCGTGGTATTTGAGAACTTCAAAACTGGCTCTGGCCTTGGCAATTATCCGATCAAAACCGGCAGACAAAAGCAGCAGAGAATACACAGAGCACCTTGCAGCACTGGTGTCTAAGCAGGAATCGAAATGGAGATCAAAAGTCGAAGCCTTGGAAGCCGAAGTTCTACAGTTACGTCAAAAACTTCTTCTGAGTAGGATTTGTTCAGGATCAATTAAGAGTGGTGAGTATATAAAATCATGTTTTGGTAATGTGTTAACCTATTTTATTTCAGCTGTTCATATTTAGAAATTTATTACCCAATCATGAAATTGCTGAGTTTCCTTGAAAATTAGTCATCTTCTTATTCTTGCCCTATAAATATATTTTTTTACTTCTAGTTATTTGTTTAAAGTTTAATGTCTCTTTTTAATGAATGGGTTTACATTAGATTTTGAAATTTGAAATACAGAGAAAGAAAGTAGCCTAGATACAGCAGTAATACTGTTTGATGCTTACTGGAAAAATTCATTTTAAAATCTAATTGTTCAGCTAACTTACTTACTCCTTCCTTTCTTCTGTCTGTCCGTCCATCCTTCCTTCCTTCCTAAACCCAGGTGTGCTCAACCACTGAGCCACATTCCTAGCCCTTTTTAAATATATATATATATATATATATATATATATATATATACACACACACACACACACATTTTTTTTTTTAATTTAGAGACAGGGTCTAGCTAAATTAGGGCCTCCTTAAATTGCTGAGACCTGGCTTTGAACTTATGATTCTCCTGCCTCAGACTCCTGAGCTGCTGAGATTATAGCCCCTGGTTCAACTTTATTATCTTACTGTGTATTTTATTTTGCTTTTATATGAAATCATTCAATTAGCAATCATATATCAAGTACCAACTCTTATGCAGACATTTAGTAGATAATGAAGACCTAAAAACATGAAAGAGGCAGTGTTCTTCTCACCATTAAGTATCTACATTCTAGCAGGAGAGAGACCTACCTACAAATAATTAACCTGTTTGTGTTAAATGTTATAATGGAGAGATTGACACAATGCAGAAGAGGAAGCCATTTATTCTGACTGGTTTCTGGGGAAGAAAAGGATGAAGTGAGTTGGGAACAGATTTAGAAGGCCCTTTAGTATCAACCTTAGGAATATATCACTGTATTATGTATCAGTAAGCTGACCATACAATTATAGTCTCCATTAGGACCTTTGTGAGAGTGAAAGGTGTGTGTGTGTGGGTGTGGAGGCGTGTCTATTAATAATTATACTGGACAACAGGGGCAAACCAGGGCTCACTTGAGTACACTGAAATGTGTCATCTCATTCACCAAGAGCCATGGGACATTTTTTTAAAAAATATGTTTTTGTTATACAAGGACAAAATAACTTTATTTGGTTGATTTATTTTTATGTGGTACTGAGGATCAAAAGCAGTGCCTCACATGTGAGAGACAAGTGCTCTGTCACTGAGCCACAACCTCAGCCCTGCCTCAGGATGTTTTTGAAGCAGAGGATTGACATTCACTTTGTGATAGGGAAACATGATTCTGGAATTTTTAAAAAATGTAAATCAGACAATATTTCTTCTTTGCATAAAACTCTTCCTTAGCTTCTAATTTTGTTTCATGTTAGATTCAGACTTATAAGAATGGCCTATACTGCTGTAGATGGTGTCACCTGGATTCACCTCTTCCACTTCTTGGAATATACTCTCCTCATTGTAAATGGGGCTTCAGTGACTGTGGCCTTACCTCCAGCCCTTGAAGGCTCTTTCTCACCATGGACCTCTGTTATCATCTTTGACTGTTTTGTGGGTGGTGTTTTATTTTTCTGCAGGTTTTATTTTAAGTGACACTACCTCAGTGAGGTCTTTCCTGACCACTGCATATCATCTGAACTATAGTCTAAGTTCATGAGGAGAGGTCTTTGATTTTCCTTGTACTTTTAACTAAATGCCTAGCTTAAAGCTTGTTACCTAAGAAGGTGTTGGATAAATGGTTATAGAATGGCTATAGGTCACAGAGGATGTATTGTCTGTAGCAATAATTGGAGGACAGGAGACCAGTTGTCAAAGGATGCTTTGTCTGTAGCAATAATTGGAGGACAGGAGACCAGTTGTCAAAGCTTTTCACCAAAGCTCATGTTATGGTTTGAATGTTTCCACCAAAACTCATGTTACAATTTAATCCTTATTGTGTAAGAGATGGGACCAGATGGGACCTTTAAGAGATGATTAGAATGGATTAATGAATTAATGGGTTAATGGATTATCTTGAGAGTGGGTCTATTATAAAAGCCACTTTGGCTATATCTGAAGTATGTACCCCTCTTGCCCCATGATGCTCTTGTGACTCTGTAGAGCATCCCAAACAGCCAGAAGGCCCTTAACAGATGTGGCCCCTTGACTTTAGACTTCTAGAAACAGTAAGTTGAATAAACCTTTATTCTTTGTAAATTACATAGTCTGTGGTATTGGGTTAGGGCAACAGAAAATGGGCAAAGCCCTTGTGAAAAATGATGAGTTGAACTAGATCTATGATAGGACTAAAGGGCAGACTTTAATGAACAATTTCTGGGTAGACACTTTGGACATTTGTGAATAGATTAGGAGAGTAATTAAGGAGATATAGGTATAGAAAATAATTGAGGTTTCTACCTTGGTTTAGTAAATGAATTATAATACTAGAAGGTTGAGTCCAAGTTTGTCTTGAGTGTGGGCTAATCTCTGGTATTTAAAGGGGTTACCTAGAAGAAAGGCAGAAGTATTATTTGAAAACTCAGAAGGGATGTACTATAGAAACAAATTTAGGATATTTTGGCGTGTTCATAATAGTTGAAGTTATAGCTGTAGATGAGACTTAAGAATTGAGCTGTAAGGGTGGGGGAAGAAGAATTACAGAATCCAACTTTCCAGGGATAAACAGAATAAGAAGGCAGCATCACAGTAAGAGTATGCAAGTATAGTTTACATACATACATGCACTGGGAAAGTAGGGACTCACTAACTTTCCTTTGGGGAATTAATCAGGAAAACAGAGGTCCTAACACTTAGATGTTACTAAAATCTCGTAATTATCTAAGCCAAAATAGTGTCATAATTTATAGGCATATTTTTGTTTTACAAAGAGTCCTTTTTATTAATAGTCTTTTTGAGTCTTCCCAATGAATGAATGGCAAACATCATCAATTGTTCCTCATTTTTTCTAACCTGTTCTAGAGTTAATATGATGACACAAGTACAAAAATTTCCAGTAACCCTAAATTATGATTATCATAAACATTCATGACATCAAGTGGTTGCTTTCCATCAAAGGTCTATTTATAACACTGAGATGGTGCTTTTTACTCGTTTGCAAGATGAGTGTGTCTCACAAAACAATAGGAGCCTGGGTGATAACTTGTTTTTTACACTGAGCACTTTTCACTTAAAATGCCGGTGAGAGAAATTTTCAAAAATCATGTAATTAAAATCCCTTTTACTCGCAGCAGGAGTTGCAGGTAAAGCATTTCAGTGCAGATGTTTGGAAGTAATCTGTCTCTCCATCTGTTAGCTTAGACTTCAATAGAAAGGACTAAGCACATTGATTCAGATAAATGAAATAACTGGTAAAGGGAAGACAGAATTGTAGAAGAAGGTTATTACATTGATAGGAAAATTAAAGAAAAAACATAGTTATTTAAAGATGTATAATTCACAAGGCTGATATGTCTTGCTCTAAGAAACCTTCATTCCTGAAAATGAAAGCTGTTTTGTGGTCGTAGTTATTAAAATATCTTTTTGGTATTTTCTGGGTTACTTTATATGTGCAACTGATCTTGAGTGTTTAAGAAGACAGAAGGCTCTCAATAATTGTTGAATTGAATGCTTCTTGACAGATTGAGAGGCTGGGGAACTTAATTTACAGCATCAAGTATCCACTAAAGCAACTGAGCAATTCAGAATTAAATAAAGCAGAGCAGAAATGGCAAAATAAACAAATAAGGAATGATGATACGATTTGTATGGCATTTCTGGAAATCAGCTACTTCTTTTTTCAAATTCATTTTTCTACAGCTTTTCAACGAGAAACATACTTCTTTATTATATTTATTAAGGGACTAGACTGTACAGAGAAGGGATAAATAAAACTTGATTCTGGAATTATGTCACGTTTTCATTTTACTTAAATGTTTACTAGCACTTTAACGAAAGGACAAAGGAAGGAGGGAAGGAAATAGGACAAAGGAGGTAGGGAAAGGAGAAGGAAAGGAAGGGAGGAAGGAAGGGAGAAAGGAAGGGAGGGAGGAAGGAAGGGAGGCAGGGAAGGAAGGAAGGAAGGAAGGAAGGAAGGAAAAGAATCCCAGGTATTCAGTGACAGATTTCTCAAAAAATTTTTGGTGATGGGAGGCGGGTATGATTATCTACTGAATGAGGCAACTCCCTTTGTTTCTAAAGCACTCAAAATTTTCTTGTACATAACTATGCTCATGCCCATTAGGATAATACTTAAAAGGCTTAGACTTATTTTGCCACTTTTGATATAAGTTTGGCCTAATTCTGGCCAATGAAGGTTAAAAAGTAACCTTGTGAGTTTTTGATCAAGATTTGCTCATTTGGGTGAAGAAATAGAGGCCCAGGAAAGAGAGCAGTTTTGAAAATTTTGAACCTCAGCTTCTTGATTCCTTCTTGATTCCCGTATGCAGCACTGCCATTATGAGGAAATGATACCTGGAACTCTGGTAACCATTTTGCAGCTTTAATATGGCCATCTCAAAAAATTAATGCTGACATGCCGAGACTGATGCACCAGGAGAATGAGAAGGGTTAGTCCTTGTTGTTGACATTGTTGAGTAGCTGGAGAAGCTCTAGGATTACCTCCTTAAAGACTTTTTAAAAAGGATGGGCAGTGGTTTAAGGCATTGTTTGTTTTTATTTATTTGTTTATATATGACAGTGGAATGCATTACAATTCTTATTACACATATAGAGCACAATTTTTCATATCTCTGGTTGTATACAAAGAATATTCACACCAATTCGTGTCTTCATACATGTACTTTGGATAATAACGACCGTCACATTCCACCATCATTTCTAACCCCCTCCTCCCTCCCTGCCTCTCCAACCCCTCTGCCCTATCTAGAGTTCGTCTATTCCTCCCATGCTCCCTCTCCCTATTCCACTATAAATCAACTTCCTTATATCAGAGAAAACATTTGGCATTTGGTGTTTTGGGATTGGCTCACTTCACTTAGTTATCTTCTTTAACTCTATCCATTTACCTGCAAATGCCATGATTTTATTCTCTTTTATTGCTGAGTAATATTCCATTGTGTATATATGATATGCTACATTTTTTTTTTATCCATTCATCTACTGAAGGGAACCTAGGTTGGTTCCACAGTTTAGCTATTGTGAATTGTGCTGCTAAAAACATTGATGTGGCTATGTCACTGTAGTATGCTGTTTTTAAGTCCTTTAGGTATAGACCAAGGAGAGAGATAGCTGGGTCAAATGGTGGTTCCATTCACAATTTTCCAAGAAATCTTCATACTGCTTTCCATATTGGCTGCACTAATTTGAGTCTCACCAGCAGTGTATGAGTATACCTTTCCCCCCATATCCTCACCAGCACTTATTGTCATTTTTATTCATAATAGCTTCCATTCTGACTGGAGTGAGATGAAATCTTAGAGTGGTTTTGATTTGCATTTCTCTAATTGCTAGCGATGATGAACATGTTTCATATGTTTGTTGATTGATTGTATATCATCTTCTGAAAAGTCTGTTCAGGTCCTTGGCCCATTTATTAATTGGGTTATTTTTTATTTTTGTGTGTGTGCTTAGCTTTTTGAGTTCTTTATGTACCCTAGAGGTTAGTGCTTATCTTGTTCCTAGGATCTGAGCACATCTAACAAAATAGTGGGGAAACAGGGAAGATCAAGAATGAAATGCTGTTTTTCTCTCCCAGTTAATCTTCCTGATCTTTGGGGAGAAGACTGGAGAGAAAAATATATTCTTTAATCTAGAACAGCTTCCTGTTCAAGATGACTTCATGATGTTGGCAAGGATTTAGTTAAGGACTGAGTACGTAGATGAGGGAGACTCCAAACACAGACTAGCCAGGAAGGCATCAATGGCTGTCCTTACCCTAAATGTAAACTAAGAATTGAAAGGGGTAGGATGTCAGGAGCAGGGCTTCATTATTTGGAAAAATTGCTTAATGAACAGAGTTAGGATTAAAATTTGAGCGCACTTGTTTGTGTGGATGCCAGGGCCAGGGAGCAATCTAGACAGTTATCTGTACTTACACAGTAATTTGGCATTCACAGGTACGAAATAGATAGATGAAGTGTCAGATATTTTCCTTTACAATTTTAAGTTTTTAAAAAAATTGTATTTATTTTTTCTACATTTTTTATTAGTGCATTATACTTGTATATAATGATGAGATTTCTTGTTACATATTTATGTATGTTCACAATATAACAATATAATTTGGCCAGTATTGCTGTCCACCATTTAATTTCTTTTTTTTTAATTATTTTTTAGTTGTACACAATACCTTTATTTTTTTATTTATTTTTATGTGATGCTGAAGATTGAACCCATGGCTTCGCACATGCTAGGCAAGCACTCTACTACTGAGCCATAACCCCAGCCCCCATTTAATTTCTTAATGTCTTTATAAATGATAGCTAGGCTATTGGATGAACAAATAACTGGTTACAGTGAAAAGAAGCTAAGAGAAAACCAAACCAAATTAACTTATTAATTTACACATTTATTTAGTAAGTGTTCATTGAGTATAGGTCACTTGTATAGAGAATTTGGGGTAGTAGTTGTGGGATGCATGAATGGTAAACAGAGAACTAAGCTTATATGATAGAAGGTTGAGTCCAGGCTTTTCTGAGTGTGGACTAATCTCTGGGATTTAAAGGGGTTACCTAGAAGGAAGGCAGAAGTATGATTCGAAAACTCAGAAGGGATGAGCAGGCTAGAACTATAGAAACAAATTTAGCATATGAGTAATATAATTATTTAAGGTTGAACTTAGCTCTTCTAGGTTTGGGCTCTTGGGAGATTCAGTTGTTTCCCAATGAAATGGCTTTGGGAGTTTCCCAGTCCTTCTAGCTGACATTTCTTAAATTTTCTCCTCATTCCCTTTTGCTTACCTTATTCCCTGAGGATTAAATCATCAGAGTTCCATTGCTTCCCCATTTTTTTATTTCTCATCTTGTATAAATCCTAGTTCAGGAAAAGGTTCTTAGCTGGACTGGTGGCAACCAGAGACAAAATAGGAGCTGGATATCATTGCAGCCCCACATGTACCTGGCCAGACCCAGGCTGCAGCTTGCCTTAGTCTCCTTACTGCCATTTTCCTGGTCACAGCCCACTCAGCCTCAATCCAATTTCTTTTTCTCCTTCTCATTCTTTGCCAGACCATGTACTAAGAAACATTGCAAATAACTGCCTTATAGTCACAACCATGGAGCTCAGTAATTATAAATTGGGAAATTTACTGTTTTATAGATGCCAAAAGAGCTTGGAAAATGAAAACATAAACATTTCCTTCTCAGTTTTCATATAAGTGCTCATAATAGAAATTGTCAAATATAATAATGATGGAAATTTGCCTAAAATTGTGGCTGTTTTAAAACACACATGGATAATAAATGTAAACATCAGAACCACGTTCTTAATTTAGTAGAGATTTTAATGAAAGGCTCTACAATGGTGTAAATTTGTAATTATATATTAGACAGGTTTTAATCATTACATAAAAATTGAATTAATCTTGTGATAGACCATCGGCAAACAAAGAAATTAAAATTATGTTTAAAAAGGTTCATAATATCAAATGGTTGTAATTACATTAAAGCAATGATTTAGAAACGTAAAATCTTAATTATCATAATATGACCTGTCTCTGGTAGGAATGGTGTGTAGAGATAAGGAGTTAATATGGTCCAAACCCAAGAATGATATCTAAAAGAAGCAACAGAGGTTTAGAAGTTGGGCTTATACATAGGAATTCTACAATATGGCGTTTTTCAAATAGAAGTCATCATTCAACCCAAGTCTGGTCCTGGTACAGGGCTCTAAATCTGTGCATATGATACAGCCACCATCTTTGCCAAAGCTGGGTTCTAGGAAGGCTTGTTGGATGTCTAGGTAATCCCCAAGTTACATGGACTCTACTTTCTGTGTATATCTGGAATCTCTAATTCTTTCCATTACAAAACTCCAAAAGTAGTTTTGCCTATTTTTTGCCAGTTAGATATATATGTCTAATTGTATATATGTATATATTAGTATATATTATTATATATAACATATATGTATAATATATGAGACTTCTAATATATTATACACACACACACAAAGACATATGCTTATGTTTTTGTTTTCCAAGCTCTTTTGCTTAATTTATCTTTACTAAACTGTATGTCATTAGTTGTAGCCTTACCACTTTCAATATAGATCGTAGGCCATTCTTAAGTTCTCTCATTTACTTGATGAAATCCAAAAATCTAGATTACAGACTTTTTCAGCATTTGGTGCTTGCTTATCTCTTCAGCCTAATCTCTTACCATCATTTCCCTTCAAGTCCTTAACTGCAACACACTGAATTTCTTTCACTCACACTACTGTCTTATTCTTCTCAGCCTGTTCCAGACCTGTACAAATTTTGTTTCTCTCTGTAGGGTATGTTCTCCTCCTCTGTTCTGTCTGGCTGTGTATTCTTCATTTTTATGATGTAGTTTTAATATTCCTCTGCCTTCTCTGACTACCTCACTAGCCTAGATTATATTCTTCTGCTGTGGGTATGCATAATATTCTGTACTTTTCACAGCACATGTGAGCTAAATTACAATTGTTTGAGCAGTCTGTCTTCCCTGTGGGACCTAAATTTCATGCTCATGGGAATTGTGTCTGTTTTCATCACTACTGTACTCCTTTGGTTAACACGGTGCCTATTGTGGTGGGGGTAGTTTTGAGTGTTTGTTGAATAAGTAAGTTTAGAGGTGGTATAAGTGTTAATACTTGGAACAAAATATTCTTAGCAAGAATATTTGCTATTTCTAGTTAGTTGGGATTTGCCAAGCCCCTGCAGCAATGGAAGTAGGATACAGAAAGTAGGATCCAGCATCTTAGGGAAGGAGACCCACTAAGGTAGGGTGAGCCCCAGGGGACCTACCTTTGTGGGGACCATGTACACATATAGTACTTTAATCAGAACAGGACAAGTGAAGGATGCCAATATTAATTTCCTATTTGTGATATAAAAGCTAAATAACTTTTGGATTCCTAAGCATTTGCTCAGTGTGATTTTTCTTGTGGAATTTTTTGATGTCCTTACTGTTTTGTTGTGATAGTTTAACCTATAGCAAAAGTTTTTATTTTTATTTTTTTGGTGCGTAGAATTGAAACCAGGGCTCATCCATACTTAATGAATGTTCTACCATTGAGCTATATCTCAAGCCCTGAAGCAAATGTTAATATTATTATTATATTTAGGATTATATTTAGTTTTTGGCATGTTTTGTCTGTTTTTAAAAATACCTTGCTGTTTATCTATTATTTTTTAATTTTAAAATGGTATTAGAAAGCTAAATATTCTATGAAATTTTTAGATTTAAGATTTAGGTCCCAGACACACTGAAATTTATTTTTCAGAATAAATTTAATGTTCAGTGAATATATTTCAGATAGATAGCTCTGGACCTCAGGCTGGAAAAATGTATAGCATAATATTAATCCCACTATCAAAGCAAGAAGGAAATGAGAAACTGTAAATGGAGTATTTCTGATAAGCTTCGAGTACTGTTGATCTGACCACTACTTCTCACTAACAAGAACTATTTCTTTTTTCTTTAAGGGGCTTGGCTGTTAAAGAAAATAAAGAAAAAAGATAGGTTGGCAGTTGAGGAGGGTGTAAGAGGGTGTAAGTAGAGGGGCAGCATGCTGGTAGGTTGATGGGAAGGAATTAGAAGAGACAGAAAAGAAGATAAAGAAAGAAGAGGATAACAAAGGAATCATAGGTGGCCTAAGGCCTTATATCTAAAAGAAATACAGAGGATAAGGGGATAGTCTTCACCTCAAGAAGGGGCACACATCTCTTTTTCTGAAAATCTTGTGAAGGTAGGAGTAGGTGTTTCTTTATTTGCAGTTTTGCTGAGTTCATTTCTGGCAGCTCTTCAGGGGTTACCCTTTAAGGTCCACTTTCTTCTCCTATTGCTTCTCTAGTGGCTCTTATTTGTAATCTGTCTCCTTATCCTATTGTTTCTTTTTTTTCCAACTGCCTTTGGATTTTCTTTTTTAGCATTTCTTTCTCTGCAGTTCTAATTCTTGTCTAAGAAGTCATCCCTACCAGTTGTCTTGATCATAAAGAACCTAGGGAAGCAGAGTTGAGTAACTTGTCACACATGTGGAACTATAAGCACGTATACTTGCATTAGGTTTTAGGTAATATTGAAAGCTGAAATAGTTAACCTGGAAATAAAATTAATTTGAGTGAATTCCTAAGTAGGATATGAGGATGTTTATCGTATGTTACATGTTTATGTAAAAGTGGTACAAAACCAGCAGAAAATAGTGCTTTGGAGGCTGGTGATGTAACTCAGCAATAGAGTGCTTTACTAGGCTCTGAGTGTGATCCTCAGGACTCAAAAAAAAAAAAAAAAAAAAAAATTCCTGCTTAGTTTCTTGGAAGTGAATCTCTGTTGAGGTAATATGGGGTAACATGTGACTTATGTCACCTCTTGTGATTTATGTGGTAGTACCTATTACAAGGAGAGAAGTTATTAAATTTTTTTTGCTACTCCAGGTAAATGATCTTTTCCCTTGAATTTCCTGTTTTGTAAACATTGTTTACATGAATTTTCAAATGTAAATTGCTTCTGAGTTTTTCCTAGCATTAGTATGATAATTAACTACATTGGAGAGTGCTTCTGCTTTGGGTTCTATGCGAATGAAAGAGACATGGAGGTATTGTGAGGTGTTTTCACCTCTGAACAGATCTATTGTATCACATCAATTACTTTATAGTACATATGTTATATTTTTTTGTGTTTTCAGTCTTTGATTTTTCTCAAGAGTTGAAGAGAAATATTGCTTATGTATCTTTAATACAGTCAGAGTATGTCTGCCAATTTTGTGCTTTAAAATTCACAAGAAAAAGATTTCCTCCAGAGAGCTGGTTTTTATGTTTTCAAAAGCTTTCCTTTAAAAATTCTTCATTACTCTTTTAAATTAGTAAGTCACGTGAAGAATAAAAACTGAGTTGTTTTGCATTCTCCTGTGATGCTAGATCCACTGAGATCTTGTACATAGTTTCTCAAAGATGTTTCTGGGATTAATTTCAATTATCATCTCTGATGAAGCCTGTAAATATGAAGCTGCAGAAATAATTTTCATGAGGTAAGACATGTTTTTCTATATAAATTGCAATACATACAAAAGGTTGACATTTTATATAATAACTTGACACATATTACTTGGTGATGAAGTAACTGCTAAAAATTTAGATGCTATAGTCCTTTTAAATCCTTTTCCCAGTGTTTAAAGTGTTCTAATTTATCAATAGAACAGAATATACAGAATTTAGTAATCTTTGTCTTGCCCATTATTATTCTAATAAATACCTTTCCCTCTGGAATTTAGTATAGTATGTCAGTTTCTTTCTGTAAAATGATGTTTTTAAGAAAATTACCTATTCTTTGACCCAAGTTAGATCGAAGTTTGCTTATTTATCTAGTTATTTATTTATTGGGTACTGGGGATTGAAGACAGGGGCACTAGGCCACTGAGCCATATCCCCAGCCCTTTTTGTATTGTATTTAGAGACAGGATCTCACTGATTTGTTTAGTGCCTCGCTTTTGCTGAGGCTGGCTTTGAACTCACGATCCTCCTGTCAGCCTCCCAAGTGGTGAGTATTACAGGTGTGTGCCACTGTGTCTGGCCAGTTTGCATATTTAAATACCTAATTTTGTTAATAATTTATCATGCTTTTAATAACTCTGAAGTTATTTCTACCTGTGTATTTTTATGACATGTTTATCCTCATCTGATTAACTTACATTCTGTGAACCACAAGGCATCTCATCATATCTATAATTTCCAAGCAGGAGTCAGCATAAAGTAGGCCAAGTCTGTGCTGGTGGGCTGCTTTGTGTGGCTGCAAGCTTTCTGATGTCTGACAGGGTGAGAGATACAGCAGGAGCTGGACCCAGAGAACTGTGTGCCTCTATGATCTGTACTTTTCCAATCCCTCTGAAACTTCTCTTTAAAGAACTGCACAGTTAGCTGTGTTAGTGAGCACAGTGATGACAAACTGAGGTGCTCATTTAGGTTTTTTCACAGTAAATACCACATCAATTCAGGCCTTTTTGTATCTGCAGGCCTATGTCAGTGGTGAGGAGTTCCCATAGGTATGAAAAAAGTGCCATAATAGGATTTGTAACTTTAATTTTGAAAATTTATTTTTATTTCTTAAAAAGACTTTCTGAAAGTCTTTGCTTTTTAGTATTTGGTAGATCTAAGGCTATTCTAGGTGCCGGTTCTCAACCCAGACTATGTGGTAGAATTATGAGATGATGAGGTCCCACCCTGACTAATCATGTCAGAATTTCTGAGATTTAGACCCAGTCATCAGTGCTTTTTCAGTCTTTAGGCTATTCTAAAATACAATCAATATTGAGACCTTTGTTATCATTATGTGTCTAGTTGGGGGGCAGGTCCTTCATGTCCTGAATAAAGAGTTGAGCAAGATACACAGAAGTAACAGGCAAAGTACAGCTTTATTGAAGATGAAGGTGAAGGTAGCATTTCATAAGAGAGAATGAACTGGGCCAAGTAAGAGAGAGAGGTTTCAAGACTCCAGTGTCTGAAAATTGGTGTCTTATGCATGGAGCTGTGAGGTGGTCTCTTCCCTATACATACTGGATTGGATACTTTATCCCATTTACTCCCATTGGTTATGATAATACCTTATAATACTACCTTATAGCTTATAATTATACCTAATAAGAATAGTGTTCAATTTTTCCCCATTGATTACTTTAGAAAATCTAATTAGAATACTGTCTACTTCACCTCCATTGGTCATTTTAGAATACCAAATCTGTGATGGGAGTTATGGGTAATAAGTCCTAAGTTGTGGGAATTGCTATGGTAATGGGTCTTATTGTAAACAGGGACATATGACTCATCTCCTTGTCTTGTCCTCCAGTGGCATTTTCACATACCTGCTTCCACCATTTTTGTATCCCTGAAATCTTACCTAACACTTTCATATTCTATATTCAATCCAAATTCCCTTATTGCCAGTTTTTACTATTAATGTCATGTAATTTTAATCCCTTTATTCTAATGGAGATCTCAGCAGTTCTTTATTACAAAGACTGGAACCATCATTTTACTCTTTGCTTCTATGAGTTCAAAGCTTTTCTATACTACACATAAGTTAGATCATGCAGTATTTACCCTTTAGGGACTGAAAGCTAGGGAAAGAATGGGGAGACACTGGTCAAAAGGTACCAGGTTTCAGTTAGATAAGATAAATTCTAGAGATATATTCTACAGCCTAATGATTATAGCTAATAATAATATATCTGTAAAAATTGCTAAGTGAACAGGTCTTAAATGTTCTTTCCACATAAAAATGCTAATTATGTGAAGTAATGGGACATATCAGTCATACCCTAACAAAGCTGGAAGAATGGAGGATACTGACATGGCCCTTTCCAGGGATAATACAGCTGACTCTAGATTTTTATATACTATTTAACTGTAATTGTGAGATTCGAAAGCATGAATGACATTGGTGAGCAGGGATATGGGATCTCTGGCAGTTGAAATTGTCTGTGGGTGTGTTTTAGGCATGCTGGTGGATGGCTAGATTTGGAATTGAGCTCTTGGGGATCTCAAGCTCCCTAGTGTGGATAGTGAACAATCATAAAATGAAAACTAGCATTCATTCCAACTGCACTTTGTCTTTTATTAAAGTAGAGATAGTAGTAGACAGTTTCCTTCATCTTCAAAAGGCACTTTATAAAGCAAATCTTTTTCAAATTAGAAAACAGTTGTATTTCTGCTCTTCCCTCTGTATTGTTTCTTTTATTATATAACTTATTGAACAAATTGTACTATAGTTTTGAAATGGAACATGTAATGTTACTGCTATGATTTCTATGTTGTTCAATTTGTAGTAATATTCACAGCAAATGGTGAGTTAAAATGCCTCTTCAGAAAGGGGCAAGTATCATTATTAATGGCAATACAATGGAACTTTCCAAAAGACCCTGTATCAGTTGATATGGACATGCTTTCTTTAGCACAATTTATGAGTAGACAATTAAGAAGGTAGTTTTTATCTATAAATAAACACAAACACTAAACTACCTAGTTTTTAGTTAAAATTATGCTAAAATTTATGGCAGCATTGTCTTAATTTGTAAATTCTTATTTTAATACTGCTATCAAACAAATTTCCTAAGAATATTCAACTGTTAAATTTGTTTAAATAATTATGGAATTATAGCTTTGTAGAACATGCTTTTTCCCCCCAACTAATGAGACATTTTTTATATTCCTGGAAGATGTAGTATACCTTCAATTTTATAGCATTAATATCATAGATTTAGATGTTTACCAGAAAATATCTAAGAAGTAAATGGAAGTGATGTGATTGTGGCATCAATTCTGACAACTGGAATGGATGAGAAAAGGGCAGTACCTAAAACACCATTCTCATTATATAATATGAATGAAAAGAACACCAATGAAGGAAGAGGAGGAGGTACTTTCAGAGGAGAAATGGTTACTGAAGACAAATTCTGGAGGCAGAGTGCTAATTGGAAAGAGGATGGGTTTTAGAGTTAGATAAATTTGGTTTGAATCTCAGCTAAAGTCTTTGGGGCACATCATTTACTTATCATGATATTCCTCTGCTCTGTAAAATGAGGGTGCTAGTGGTGAGGATAATGAAGAGAGTGGGGGAGTTTCATTGGGACAGCTTACCATGATACTTCCTTTATGTAGGCAAAAACAAACAATAGTTTCCTTCCCCCTGACTTTGACAGTCTTGTGGGAATTGCCATCTATTCCTTAGCATCAGAAGAACCCAAGAGTTGCTTTAGGAATTAGGAATTTAACTGTTTCATTCTGTCTTGAAGAGACCTGTATCTAGCTGATTTGGCAGATTTTGTCAGTGGGCAAGGGAAAATAAATGTTTAAGGATGTTGTACACATTTTCTTCTTCTAGTAGTAAAATTGAACAGTGAGCATCAGTGATTGTCATATTTTGAATTCTAGTCTAGTAGCAAAAGAAGGAAGATTCTCAGTGTACTGTTATCAGTCTGGTGATCTGCTTCTCTTAGGAGTCAGTTGTCAGATAATTTTATAGGAATTCAGTTTTTATTCTGCTCAGTTATTTGAGGGTTACATCCATCACCCTTGATTTTCATTCTCTATTACATTTCTGTTTGTTGTAAAAAGTTCTAATCTGATTTTATTCTTTTGTTCAGATTTCTCAATCATATAATGTTCACTGTTTTTCCCCTTCAGTAATAAGTCCTATGATTTTTCTTGTGTCTAAAATATCATTTCTCCTTGACTGACTCAGGAACCCTATCTAAAGGGTTGTCTACCACCCATTTGTGTCTCTGTAATTTTTCCTAAGGTACAGTTAATATCATGTTTTAAATAGTGAATAGATTTCCATTGTCTAAGAGTTGCTTTCGTTCAAGGATCCACTGTGACCAGGATCTGTTTTCAGCCTCTGCATTCTTTCTGCTCCAGCTCTACCTTCTCAGAGCTATTATCTATGTTTTTGTTCATGTGCCCTTATTTGGGCTCCTTCCTGGTATAAAAGAACTCTCTGAGAAAGCTCTGGGATCTTTCACATTTGTGTAATATTTGGTCTTTCTGTCTTGTCCTTAGTTTGAGCTAATTTCTCTGTGCCCTCATAACATGTCTCCTATACCTGTTTTTGACACTAAGGCATTTATGCTTTGTAGTAGAGTTGAGGCCATGTCATATTTAAAATTTGAGGATTTTGAGCTTTTATTCCAATACCTTTACATTGTGATGTGACGCACAACATGGATTTGATGAATTACATTGAACATAGTATAAACTTTGTGAAATCATCTATTCTTATGAGGCAGAAAAATATTTAGTTTGGTTTATCTTCTACTTGAAAAATATGTGTGAATTTTATTTGTTAATTGTAGAAGATTATACTGTTTCTTGGTCAATTTTACTTAATTTCCTAGACCAGTGATTTTCACGGTGACGGATAGATGACTTAACCATAATACTAAAGCTGTGCCATGCTAGTTTTAAAACTCTTCCTTTCAAGTTAGGAAAACCAGAACTCCTGAGAATGAACTTTATTTTCAGGACCATCACATTAGTAAAAATCACTGAAAATGGGTTCTGCTTGGTTAGCAATAAGGTGTCTGCAGAAAATCAACTTCAAGCTCTGCCTTTTACTCCTCACAAGAAAACATTTTAATCACAATTGACAATGTAATGATTGACTACTAAGTTCTCTTTGGCTTTGCCTCCTTTTCAAAATTAAGACTCTTTTATTTTGTTCCCTAAACAAAGACTGCAGCCTCAAGCCTGTATCCCTAATATTCTTAGAGTTGTCGTTTGTGGCTTTACTGGCAGATAGACTACTTTAAACGAACATTAGCTATAGAAATGTGTTTATCTCCAGACTGCAGTATGTGGATGATTCTGGTCTTCAGAACAAGTCTGTAGTTAGTTCACATACATCTGTCATGTTGTGGTGTATATCTTAAATGTCCCCCAAAAACTGTGTGTTGAAGACTTGGTTTCCAGACAATGGCACTATTGGGAGATGGTGGAAGCTTTAGGAGGTAGGACCTAGCAGAAGGGAATTAGGTCAATGGACATATGCCCTTGAATGAGATAATGGGATCTTTTCTTTCTTTTGCCTCTTGGTTAACATGAAGTAAGCAGCTTTGCTCCACTGTGTGTTCATTGTCATCATGTTATGCCTTGCCACAAGCCCAAAGCAATGGGACTTAGTAAGTATGGACTGAAACTTCTGTGAGCCAAAATAAATCTTTTCTGTTATAAATGGATTTATCTCAGGTCTTTTGTTATGAGAAGCTAACACACATATAATGAGCTGTTACCTCATCCTTCAAATATTGTATTTCCTGGTGAAATGAAAGACATCTATTTTCTCAATATAAATTTGGCCAATTATACTATTTTTCTATTTTTGGATTGTCTGATAGTCTAAGGATGTTACCAGTGTTTTCAAATAGTTTTTTAAATTTTTTAGAGAAAAGAGTAATTTATGTAATTCCCCAATTAAGTAATCTTTTCAACTCTGAGATTTCATAAAACTTTTGGTTTCATAATGTCATAATAGTCATTTAGCAGAAATTGCTGAACATCCACCTTATGCCTGGTATCATGTTCAGTGCTTAGAATGCACTAGTAAATCAGATACATGCTTTGTATTTGGATTTTATGGTCAAAGGCAGAGAAGAAATGGTTACATGTAATAACAGATTCTTTGGGAGCACACTGAATGGGAATCTGATCTGATCTAGAAGGTCAGAAAAGGCCTTTAGGAAGAGCAACATTTAAGTCAGAATATGAATATTGAACATTTAGGAGAGATGAGTTCTGAAGGCATGAGAATGTGTTCTAGACAGAAGGAAGAACACAAGGCCTGAGATAAACATGGATAGAGGAATGTTTTTCAAACTTGGTTGCATGTTAGTTATCTGAAGAAATTAAGGAAAAGTCAAGTGCTGAGAGAAACAGTGGATACTTGGAAAACCACAATTAAGGCATTTTAAGTAGATGAGTGATACAATACAATTTGAGAACTGAGAAGACTGCTGAGCTGCAGCATGAGACAGATTGGCAAAGGTGAGACTGGGTGAATGTGCAGAGCCCAGTTAAAAGCCATTGCAGTGAATAGCTTGGGTAAGAGTGGTGTCAGTTGGGATGGCAAATAATGAGGAGAAAAAAGTTGGCAAAAGGAAAGGAGAAAAGGCTAATTAAGTAGAAGGGAGTCCTAGGGAAGTAATGTCATATAAACCAAGTGAAGAGACTGTTCTGAGTACGAGGAAATGCATGAGATGAAACATGAAATGTCACACAAGGTAGAAATGATCCATTTAATAAGTGGCTGGTTATCAGTTATTCCATGGCAATTTTAATGAGAGAAGTAAAAAATAATTTATGTGTGTGTGTATGTCTGTCTTTAAACACGTGAAATAATTTGTTTGATAGAATATCTTTGGGAAATACATTTGTGAACATCTGGTTAGGAAAAGTCTTGAAGAAGAGTAAGGCCTAAAGGAAGCATAGAACTTCAATAAGCAATGGTTTACACAATCCAGGAAGGGAAAAATATCCTGAGGTTTGGGTGTAGTGTGTTCAGGGTAAAATATATGGTTGTCTTTATGAAGCTTATGCTTTATTACTCTATTAAGGATTATGGGCAAGGGCTGTGTATAGAATCCAGCATATAGGAGATACAGTATATAGGAAAGGAAAAATACTACAGGCAGGAAAACCTGTAGCCTGTAGAAGGGTAGCAGTATTCTGAGCAAAATAAGAATGTGGACTCAGATGCTGTTAAGGAGAATTTTGGTTCCAAAGAGGTGCATTTTGAATCAAACAAAAATAATGCAGTTTATTGACTAACTGTAGGCATAGAAGAAAAAGGAACTGCTCAAAGGGAACACAAGATTTAGAAAATAGATGGCTTAAAGAGAAAGAGCATTTGATCTAAGAGTGATACTTAGATGTGTGTGTGTTTATGTGTGTGTGTGTGTGCACGCGCATGCTATTTAAGTCCTCCATTGTTTATAAGGTCTAAAAATATTCCACGTTTTGAGAGACAAATAGGATATATATTAAATGAGCCAACATTTTAACAGGGTTTTTTTTTGTTTTTGGATACCTGCAAGACCTATTGTCAGACTTTTCTTGTAGTGAGTGATATCTCATATAAAAAAGAAAAGATTTCTAAGATGTGAGTGGTGATTTTGAGCCCTCTAGGGACAGTGAGAGTGAGGACAGAGTCCCTTCACCCAAGTTAACAGAATTTATTGGGACACCCAGAACTCTGTGCAGATAACAAGTAAGTATATCAAGACTCTGAAGGTACTTATAGGGTTACTAGAGTGCATTCTATCTTTTATTATAATCTTCAGCACTTGGGAGAAACACCGTCATTAGTCACCAGAATGGAAGATTAAGAGGATTTTATGAATGTTTGGTGTGTCCTACGACTGCAAGATTATTTCCTTGGAGAAGTCTAAGTTATTTGGAGATGTACACTTAGCAGTTACCTGGGGATAGTCTCGACTTTTACTGATTCCAAAATAAATAAGTAAGGAGCATAGGAATATAGTATTATCCACTATGCTCATATTTTAAGCAATACTGGCAAAACATAGTGATAATTACTATTGTCTGAAATTTTGTGGGTTTTTCCTCCCTCTAATAGAAAGCAGTTTTCTTGATATCAGTGATTTGTCAGTATGGTTTTATAAAAAAACATTATTTGTTTCTAGTCCTGTACAGTGAATGTTTTGATAGCTTTTAAACAAGGCCTGCATTTCATGGACTAGTTTCAATATGTCAGGTGTAAAAAATAAAATAAAACCGTGAAGGCAGAATCCATAAACCATGAGCCTGTGTATGGCAGGCTATAAAAAATGTGTGGTTCAAGTAAGGGTTTATCTCTAGGGACACAGTTCATATTTGGGGCATCCTAAATAAGTTTCCTGATTGAGACCAACATGTTTGATACAGATAACATCAGTTAGACAAAAATATGCTTGGTTTCACATGAGGTAAATCAATGGCCTTACAGAGGCAAAAACCTACAATTGTGGATTTACAAGTTGCATTTTACCATTTGGATGTAATTTATAGGGTGGAATTGAAAGGTGAAGGAATTGGAAGGTGAATTAAAACTGGAGACTTCTTGTTGTACATATTCAGTTGTGATATAGTAAACATGCAATTTAGGTGGATGTTTGTGATTGAAAGATTTCAGGCAACTGAAAGGCAATTAAAATGTTTGCAATATTTATGAATACTGAATACAATATTGAGGATCTTCTAAAACAGCCAAAATCAACAAGTACTTAAATATATCATATTTGTTCAGTAGTGCTTAACTTTCAAGACTGGAAAAAAAGAACAAGTCTATTTACAGTCCATTAGGAACTGTGGCTTGGTTAGAAAGGGAAGCGCTCCTAAAATAGTCATATACAAAAATAATTACAAGATGCATTACAGTTTGCCTTGTTATATTTATTCCTTTTTATCCATTAATTGATTAATTGATTACTTATTCAACAAAAATTCTTTGACTTCTGGAAGTCCAGTGGTGAACAAGATAATATAATAGAATTTGTATTTCTATGAAGGAGACAAATAAAGGCAAGACAATTCTGAGCATGTTAAAAGCTGTGAAGGCAATAAAATAGATTGAAGTGTGGAGTACTTGTGGATGGGACAGGGCTACAAACAGACTGTTTGGTCAGTGATCCTACAGTCCTTCTGGTGGCACTGAGGTCAGAATGCCCAGTGAACAGAAACAGATTAGCATGGCTGTAGAGCAGAGCAGTTAGAATAGTGGGGCAGAGGTGAGGCCAGGGAAGAGGCCAGAGCACAGCTTATGTAGGGCTTATTCTAGTGGGTAGAACTCTTGGTACAATAGGACTGGAAAAAAAGAATTTTTTTATTTTTTTATTTTTTAAATAGGGAACATGTAGTAGGAGTTTTAAATTTCTTGCTCTGAATTCTCCATGGAATGGATTGCTAGTGGGAGTGGAAACAGTAGGAAACTGCTCTGTAGGATTCTGAGAATGTGGTTTATAAAGAAAGTGTTTTAATCAGCTTTTTCATCCCTATGACCCAAAGACCTGAGAAGAACAATTTTAGAGGAGGTAAAGTTTATTTGACACTTATGGTTTTAGAGATCTCAGTCCACAGATTGCCAACTTCATTGTTCTGGGCCCAAAGTGAGGCAGAACATTAAGATGAAAGGGTGTGGCACAGGAAAGCAGCTCAGAACATGGCACCAGGAAGCAGAGAGAGTATGCCACACATCAGGGACAAAATATAAACCTGAGGTACACCCAATTACCTACTTCCTTTAGCCACACCCTACCTGCCTATAATTACCGCCGAGTTAATCCTTGTCAGTGGATCAATCCACTGATAGGTTATATCTCTCAGTATAACTTCCTCTCTGAACATTCTTACATTTTCTTAACCTGTTGGCTTTTGGATGACAACTCATATCTAAACAATAACAGGCAGTGATGATGACTCAAGCTAAGGTGGGATAGAACAGTTAAAATATAAAAGGCTCTACTCTTGAAAAATAGAAAATAAGTACAAAGCTATCCCTGAAAAGGGAGTGGAGCTGCAATTGAACCTTGAATGATGAAACAGGAATTAACATGAACACATACAGAAGAAAAAGGACATTCCAAGAGTCATGGAGGCAAGAGTTGAGATGGAACCAATAGGGCACAGCCTATTTCTCTGCTGTCCAAAGAATTGAAAAATAAACATAATTCAATATAAGCAAGTGGTTCCCCTGCTGGAATCATCTGGGAGTTTAAAAAACACTGCTACCTGGGTCCAATGCTAGAAATTCTGATGTATTTGGTATGGAATATGGGTTGTATTGGATTTTTTTAAAAAACCTAAAGTCACTGTAATGTGCAAGCAAGCTTGAAAATTAGAGAAGTAATATACTTCAATATAAGTTCTTTTAATTTAGGGATATTGAATCTAGCAAGGCACAGGTGAAACAGGCTGAGTACATGAGATTGGAGTAGAAAGAAGCAGTGCTCTTCAGACTTTCTCAGTTATCCACCTACGTTTTACTCAGTACCTGTAGAGGGTAGAGTCAGTATAGAGAATATAGAGAGATAAGACAATAATACCCTGAAATGTTATGTAAATGCAAGTTCTAGGAACCCTCCCCTAAAAATATTAAATGCCCACACATAGGAATTCTTAACTAAGTTAAAGGAAACTCTGTGTTGGGTGAATGATCTCAGTGAACATCATTTTTGATAAAGAGAATGAAGAGGGCACATATGGTAGGAAAGAATGTTAAACTCATTTATTACCTAATACAGGAAGCTCAGGGGACCAAATCACCCTACAGATAACATTCCAGGAGTATATATATGAGGAATTGGAATCCTGTGGCCAACACTGAGGTCAGAGCAATAGCTTCAGTGATTGGTAGAAAACAAAGTCAGGCAAATTCTCTTGGAAAGAAGTTTGGTCAAGGACAGACTAGAGATTTGTGAAATCTCATCAGAAAAGGTGGGGGCTAGATTTGGAGAGTGCTGTGCAGTTTGGCATTCACAATACTGGGGGTGGGCAACATAAGAACCTACAATCTAGTCTGAGCAAAATTACGTTGTTAATTATAACCAACAAGACTTTATGGTTCAGAGAAAAATATTAGAGTGCAGAGGACAGAAGATGTTTGGGTTATTTTCTCTTATAAAATAAGACTTATAAAAAGTCTTTTTGAAAAAAATTGCTTATCTTGAAGGATGGTTACTATTTAGAGAATTATGAATATGAGGGTATTTAAAATAAGAAATAACAGTGTGAGGCATAGATACAGAAATATACTGGAAAATAGTCTAATCTGATTGTAACATACAGGGAATGAGGAGTTTTCTGGAAAATAAGATGAATAAGTAGGGCGGAGCTTATTAAGAAGAGATGTGAGAGCCAGGGTAAAACATGTTTTATTTTGTTGATGGTAAATCATCTTTGTTGATTTTTCAACAAGAAAATAGAAGGGCAACTTAACATTTGTTGAGTGTTATACTACACATGTATCAGGCAGTGTGTTTTACATTATATGAAGGTAAGCTTACTTAGCATGATTTGACGGGAGACAGGAATATCACTGTCATAGTCCAGGTATTCACATGTAATTACTTTGACATTTGAATAAAAGAGATTATATTCAAAAAGATTTGTATTCATTGAACAAATATCATTACACTCTTATTCAGCATCTGGAATATGGCCGCAAACCAGGAAGTATCCTGGGGCACACATTCTTGAGGGCAAGGGTAGAATATATCAGTAGGAGATGATAAGTGATACTTATTTAAAACAGGGTGATGTGTCAAACACTAAGCTGGTGTTTTCTTTAAATGGGGTGGTCAGGGAAGGCATTTATACAGAAGGGACATATAAAGACATACTTGAATGGCAAAAAGAACCAGCCTTTAGAAAATTGTGAGTGAGGGTAAAAGAACATTACACACTGAATGTTTCATGCAGAGGAAGGCCCTGAAATATGAACCAACTTGGTGATTCCAAGGAGCAGAAGGGCAAGGCAGGATCAGTATTATTTTTCAGTATATGAAAGTCAAGGACAAAGAGAAAGTCGATTTTCAAGTTTGAAACCTTGGAGACAGGATTATAGTAGCATTGCCACTAGGAACTTGTATCACGTCTAAGTGAAGATAGTGATCTATTTTAGACATATGAAGTTTTAAGTGCTGAGATCAAGCTTTGTTGACATTCTAGCCTGCAAAGAGACCTAGTGATTTGAGCTTGAGAGTGGGTTGGGACTGGAGATTCATATTTGAGAGTCATTAGCCAAAAGGCATTTTTTAAGCTTGAAAAAGATGGGGGTAAGTAGGAAGCTGTAATGGGGGAAGAAAGCTGTAGGTGTAACATTGAGGAAGGCTTGTGTTGTATCTATAAGATGACTTGGGAGAGAAAGGAACAACCAGAAAGTCTAAAGTATGAAGTCCTGAGTCCAGAGTGTTGCCAAGTAATCTAGAACCAAGTTAGCCCACAAATACCCTATGTCTTTTGTGAACTTTGTTCAGCGAAGACAATTCAGTGAAGACAAATCATTCCATTTCTTTATATTTTTCTGCATTTTATATTGCCTCTTTTGTGATATTATAGTGGTGATGCAGATTACTAGAGTGGAATTAAACATGTTGAAGCCCTTTCTTTTTCAGAATTTTTTCAAATATGCTTTTCATTATACTGAAATATAAAGGTCAAACAGTTGCTTTCAAGTGAAACACTGTCAGATTAAAAGATGAATTATACAGTTAAAATAGTATTTCCTGTTTGACCACCAGGTGGCGGAAACAATACTTTTTAAATTTTTCTGCATCAGTACATGTGAGTGATTATTAAAGCTGGGAAATCATGGTTGGTAGTGAGAAATTATGTATTTCCTGTGATGACATTTGAGTGCATTTGACAAATATATGTGTTTTTTTTCAATAAGTATTCAAATCACCAAGTATATAGGAGGGCAGACATTAAGCAATAGAAATCACCCACATAAATAAACTGCCTTCAAGAATCTCTCCTTTCCAATCAGAAATCACTAATACATCCAGAATAGGTTAGTAGGTGTAGCATCTGAAGTATGTATCAGGTACAAGATAGCCTAGATGGAGAGTGGTTTTCTTTGCTTGGTGACAGTAGGGACAGTTTCATAGAGGATTTGAAGCAGAACTTGAAGAATCGGTACATGCCTGGGTTATAGTATAAGGATTCACCAGACAGGGGAAAAAATTGTGTAAATGCACGGTTATGTGAAAAGTATAGCGTGTTTTGGTAACCTGATAACATTGCACATAAATAAGGGTAAGGACAGATGTAAGGCTGGAAAAGAGTATTGGGGAACCATACAGTGAAAGGTTTTGTTAGCCAAACTGAGCAACTTGGAGAACTCTTTCCTGTATGGTAAGGGAAGCCTCTGGATATTTTAAGGATAGAAATTCTGTGATCAAAGGAGTGTTTTAGAAGAATGTGGCTCATAGGAGGACACAACTAGAGGCAGGTAGATAAAATAGGAAGGGTAGTGCATTAAGCAGTTCAAGAGATGGTGGTGTCAACTAAAGTGGGGAAGGGGCTATGGAAAGACAGATTATGATGATTGATGTTACGTGTCAACTTGACAGGTCCATGAGATGTCCAAATATTTGGTCATATATCATTCTGTGTGCTGTGTTTTTGAATGGGATTGTTTGAATTGGTAGACTGGGTGAAGTGGATTGTGTTGGCCTCCATAATGTGAGTTGGCTTCATCTAATCATTGAAGGCCTAAATAGAACAAAATGCTAAGTCTTCCTCAAGTATGGGGCAACTGTTTCTTCCTTCCTTGAAGTAAGATGTGGGTCTTCTCCTGTCTTCGTATACAGTAGAAATATTGGTTCTTATTTGGTGTTAAGCCTACTGCTTTTTTGACTGGAATTTATAGTACTGCTATTCCTGATTCTCCATCTTGCCTTTGCAGGTCTTAAGACGTCTATGTTTCTGCTTTTGGGGAGAATCATGACTAATATGTGTGTAGAATGTATAATCATTGTAACATGTTGTTCATTTTATGTGGACTATAGAAGGGAGAAAGAGGCCAAAGATAATCCATCATCCTGGACCACTAACAGGAGAGATAGTTATGATAATAGCTGAATAGGCCATATGTGGGACAAACATGAATTGTGTATTTGTGTGTACCATGCATGAAGATGATTTGTTCACTTTCATAAAGTTAATGGGACTTGCAAGGAATACACTTAGATCTGTAGGTTTATTTTTATGGGTGAGGTAGGGACTATAGACATGAGAAAAGACATCAAGAATTGATGTGGCTGCAAGTATTTTTGAGGACAGCAAAAAATATATTTGCTCTTGATTCAGGGTTGGGCATTTTTAAGATATGATGTGTTATAGGAAGGCATGGTCAGCTTTTTCATTACTGCAACAAAAAGACCTGACAAGAACAATTAGAGGAGGAAAAGTTTATTTGAGGGGGAGGTCACAGTTTCTGAGGTCTTAGTCCACAGACGGCCTACTTCATTCCTTTGGGCCTGAGGTAAGGCAGAACATCATGGAGGAAGAGTGTGGTAGAGGAAAGCTGAGGTGGACAGGGCCACCACAAAGCAGGGTTCAGAGGAGACAACACTCACCATATACAAAACTTATATCCCAAAGGCATGCCCTCAATGTTCCACCCCTTCCAACCATACCCTACCAGCCTTTAGTTACCACACAGTTAATCTCTGTCAGGGGATTAATTCACTGGTTGGGTTAAGACTCTCACAACCCAATCATTTCACCTCTAAACCTTCTTGCATTGTTTCATACATGAGCTTTTGGGTGGCACCTAATATCTAAATCATAACAGGCACCAACTATATTTTTTTGAGCGTATTTGAGATCTACTCTGAAATGGTAAATGGGTTTAGGAGAGAATTTAAAAACTGAAAGAAAATGGAAGAGTTAAGGATTTAGGAAAAGGAAATAGAAAGTCTAGGGTATCCAGTATGTGAGAGGGACATTGACAGTTGTAGACAGAATTTGCAAGTTTTGTTTGTTACAGCTTTTAAATAATATCTTATTTCATGTATTTGCGTGAGATTTCATAATTTAATGTAAATATATGATCTCTATAATTATTTAGTAACAGATGATATTTATTGAGAACTTAATGTGTGTCAGACTGCTTGATCTGTGTGTGTGCGTGTGTGTGTCTATTAAATCTAGTGGCAGATAGGTAGGTCATATGCACCAAGTTGGAAAGCTGTTGCATCTCTCAAGCACTTCAGCTCAATAATAAGTTAAGAGAAAAGGCTCATTTGACTTCTGTTTCACCTGAGTCCCTCTTAGAAAAAAATAGGAATTACAGACAAACACATGGCTTCATTTTCTTTTCTGTCCTTGGTTATGAAGCTTTGTTAGTCATGCTTTGAGATGGGTGTTGAAAATACAAACTGAAGCAAATGAGTAGAATGATTGTAGCTATGAAAAACTCAAGGGACTGAGGTATATTGTCTGTTTCCATGCCAAGCATTACTTAAATAAGGTAGACATTTTAAATTTTGTCTTTATGAATAAGTATCTTATTTATGACTACTGTCAGAGATTGTAACCGTTAATAGTATCACTGAAAATATTTTCTAGTAAGAAAACTATTTCTCTTTTTCATGTTGTAAAATATTATATACTATAGTCACATTTGCCCACTACTACTGAGTGATTTACAATAATGCATGTTTTAGTTTCTAATGTAAATACTGTTTGTAGCCATCAGTCATCCACATTGAGAATAGATAGAAGAGGAAGTAAATTGGTTATTGGTTACAAGAGGTAATTGATGTCCTGAAAAAAAAAAAAACATGTTATTGGCTTTTTGTTAGCTATTTTTGTGAAATATTTTAAATATTCTAATAGTCATATTCTTTTATCATCTACCTACCTGTTTATCTAATCTCTCTAAGCTATCACTTTCTCTTGAGAGCTGTATGTCTCTTATGAAAGAAGTGATCGCTGTGGTTTGGTGTAAGTTGCAAAGAACTTGATCTTGGTTCATAATAAATATTAAGCATGACAGAAAATCTGTTACAACCAACAAGTTATAACATTAGGCATTTCTCTTGATAAGGTTTCTTCTACAGTCAATAAAATTGGTGGGTGAAAGGACCACAAGGATCACAAGAGACATAACTTAGGCCCCAGGAGCTCATAAACAAGTAGACAACACATAGAAATAATTGAACACTTCAGTAGAAATGTACTGAGATGGTATGGAAGCACATAGGGTATCTTTGCCATGGTTCAAAGGTGGTTGGACTTGAACTGATGATATTGGTTTCACCTACTTACTATGTGGCTTTTCTCAGGTCTCTTTATTATTATTATTAAAGAGAGAGAGAGAGAGAGAAGAGAAGAGAAAGAATTTTAATATTTTTTTTTAGTGTTCGGCAGACACAACATCTCTGTTTGCATGTGGTGCTGAGGATCGAACCCGGGCCACATGCAGGCCAGGCGAGCATGCTACCGCATGAGCCACATCCCCAGCCTTTCTCAGGTCTCTTAACCTATGTTTCCTTTTCAGTAAATTAGGAATTGTAAAAACATCTTCCAAATTTGTTGTGACCATCAGTTGAACTATTTTATGAAACTGCTTTGTAAAATGAAATAATGAACATAAGATTCTTTCATTTAATTTGATATTTTGACTTTAATATATATTAGACAAAACTTCAGTGTGATCATCGTTTGTGGATTTGATGCATTTATTTAGGGCACTGAGGGAAGATTGCTCTCAGTATGTTTTTCATCTCCAAAATAAGCCCTCATGACACTTTTTTTTTTTTTGAGATTATGGAAATGATCAAGCAGCCAAGAAGAAGAATGGTCAGTTTGGTGTATTCCTGTCCCCATTGCACACACATGGGTTGAACTACTCCCTTCAAATTTGTACCTGGCTGACATGAAGGATATGAAATGGAGTGGTTTTGGTTAGCCCGTGAGGAGTGAAAAGCAGAAACCACAAAACAGCTTCTTACCTATTAATTGGTAGAATTAATTTTATGAGTCTTCCTTGAAATCATCACCCTTGAAATTCAGTTTATCTTGATGGAAATTAGAATAGGTTAATGAAATTGTTCACTTTCTCTTTGGAGAGCTGTTTGACTCGCATGAAAGAAGTATAATTCACCTGAATAATTACTATTGCCCACTACCCCTTTGTTTTTAATGTATGTCTTGAGAAATCATTTCAAGTGTTTATCCTTATTTGCTTAAAATGATCAGACTGTCTTGCTCTTTTAGTATACCCACATGCATTTAAACACTTTCCAATAGATCATTGTTCTGGATATCATCACATGTTTGAACTCTCTGTATTAGCTCCCTAAGCCTGGAATATAGATATTGTAGTGATGATCAGCAAGCACATATCTGCACATTTGTAGTGATTATAGTAGGTACCTATTAAGTGAATGAATTCTATTATTACTCCATCTGCTGCTGATTTTATTGAAGGACAAAGAGCAACAATTTAGATAGATTTACAAATATATGGTATAGAAGGTAGATGATGCCATTTTTCTTCTTCTTCTTTTTCTTCTCTGTTAAACTATTGGCTACCTGTCTCCTGCTTCAGGGAACTATGGCTACTAGGTAAGATCTTCTTTAACTTCCTGAATTACAGGTAGCTTTCCAATCCATGTATATTTTCATCCTTCTTTTTCAGCCTCAGACGAAAAAAATATACTTCCAAATTATTGAGCCCATCCCATTCACTGGAGCCCTTGGCTTGTCTCTGCCTTCTCCAGCCCATGTCCCACCTGCCATTTTTATTTTCCCTCATATCTCCAAACTCTCACTCTCCATTATTTTTTTCTTTTCCATCTATGATTGTTCAAGTCTCTTCCAACTTGAGCAATGCTTGTTTGATGTTACTATTTTATGCTCTCCTGATACAAATCCTCAGAAGAGTTAGCTGCTCTTTCACCTACTTTCTTTCCATTCACTCTTCAGTCCACTGCTCTCCATCCTCTGTTTGCCACCTGACTGAGTGACCAAAGTTTACTATAGATAGAGCTGCTATGGATAAGGTCATTGATGGTTTTCTACTTTGAATTCCAACAGATATTTTTCCAACACTTTGTAGTTGGACTTCTTTTCTTCTTGTCATTCTCATTAATATTGTTTTCTTGACTTTTGTGACATATTCTTAAGTATTCTTCTTATACCTTTTTAACTGTTTATTCTCTGTCTCTTTAATGACTGTTCTTTCTCCACTGAGTTCTGAAATATTAATACTCTTCAGCATCCTTCTTTGATTCTGTTTTCCTAACTTCTCATATGAAATCCGAGTGAATATCAAATCTAGGTATTCACTAGATTTGATTATTGAAAATCATGCCATTTCACTTTCCAGACTTAGACCTTTTAAACTTCATTCCTGATCCTCCTTATATTGCTGACTGAACTATTTCTTGTGCATGGTTTCATAGGTATATGTGTGTGCTTTAGAATGTTCAATGAGAATATTCAGTTGGTTTCAGTTGAGTTTGTACATGTTACTGATAATCACTTAAAATTATAACCAATACCATTTTATATAATTTGTGTTTATGATGGTTTGTCTCTTTAAGAATGACCTAAATTTATTGTGCTTAGTTTTAACTGCATATATACACACATATATAGATATAGATATTATTGGTATTTTTTTAAATTTGGATGTGTGTATATGTGTATGTGTATAAATTTTCCAAAGGAATTTTACACAATTCAAGTTTGAAATTTACTCTACACCCTACAGGATAAATTCTAAGGTTCTTAATATGTCATAAATGATCTTATGTTATTTGGCCTCTACATATTTCTATATCTTAATGTTGTACTTTCTGTAGAAGTAACATCAAAATATGTAGGAGTCCTGATATAAACACTGTATACAATACCTTTGTTAAATCTGTGTTTTTGTACTTACCTTTGGTTATGGAATTCTTTTGTATTTTTCATTTTCCTAACTTTTAGTTTGAATTTATACTCTGCTTTATATTATATGTAGTTCTAGCATCACTAATTCCAGGATACACAGATCAAACTAGGCAGGGCTTTCTAATGCTCCTAACTTCTCAATATTCTAAGCAAATTTCGGTGTTTGGATACACCTGTTACTTTGTGATCACCTATTGGAATCTGTACCACACTGTGACCCCCTTTGGTTCTTGCAGCCTTTTCCCCCCTCTATTATATCTTTTGAGCATGGCATGTAGTTAAATGAGAGCTAGTAACTGGAACACAAGGCAAATCACCATTGCTTTTCAGTTGTGAAGAAGAGACCTTTCCTGCAGTCAGCCTGAGCAATTTCTGTTACAGGTTTCCCTCTACTCATTTTTTATACTACTATTTGTTAAATGTTTAATATGTATTTATATATTTCATTTAGTATTTTAAGTTAGAAAAATCAGTGTCTAGTTTTTATATGAAGAAATTTTAGTTATAAGGAGATAACTTTCCTATTCCTTTCTGTTTTAGGGAATTTATCTTCCCTGTTGCCGGCTCAGGAACATGGAAGTTCTGAAAGTACATTAACTACGATGGAAGATTCTGGGTGTGATTTATCAAGTGAACAGAGAACTGAGTCTTTGGAACTATCCCCACATTTTGTGGAGAGCTGCACACCCCCACTTTTTCCACTACTACCTCTGGTGAAAAGACCTGGTGCTGCCCCAGAAAATCCTTTGTTTTCTCACATGCAGTTCTTACAGCATCTGCTTGGACTAAAGAACTTGACAGAATCAGGTAGTCTGAAAACAGATTTAACCCACTTTGAAAAAGACTTTTCCATAGTCTCTGATTCTGTTTGTCAGTTGCTGGATGGCCTGATTGCTTTTTATCGTAATCCCAAACTTCCCTTTTCAAGCTTTTGGACAGAAGCTGTTGGTACTTTAGCTAAACTGACCAGTGATTATAACTTATCTAATTATATTTTTAAAAAGTGTTACAAGAAGTTGGAAGAATTTGAGAAAACACTACTACAGGTTATTTTAGGGAACAACCATATCAACCGGGTAAGTAATACATCTCTCTCATTCATGATGTAAGATGTTAGTAATTTTTTCTTGAACATTCCCTTTGGATAATGTGCACTGTTGTCCTGTAGCCTTGTGGTCAGAGTCTGAAGTTAGGCTTCTTCTGCACCCATCTGCAGCTCATATCTGTTGTCATGTTTCTATCTCTGGATTCTTATTACTATGGTATAGTTCTCTACAGATGCTTCTGCTTCAAGCTTCTCTACTTTTGAAAAATTATTTTAAAGTAATATTTTATACTATGTTTCAATATTTTATTGGTCTAGTAATTATAGTAAGTATAGTAATTATACAAAGTAGTTGGTTTCATTGTGGCATATTTATACGTACATACATATATACATATATTCATATATATATGCATTATGTATATATATAAAATTTGGTGAGTTTCATTGCCCAGTACCTCCCCTTATACTCACCTGCTCGCTCTCCTTGTTTCCCTTCTTCTTCCCTAGTGCTCTCAATTCTATTTTAATGAGGTACCTTTAAAAATTTTTTTTCTCTCTAACATTCCATATATGAGACAATATAAGACTCTTGACTTTCTGAGTCTAGCTTATTTCATTCAATATGATGTTCTTTACTTCCATCCATTTTCCTGCAGATAACGTGATTTCATTTTTATTTATGCCTAGAATAGTGTACCATTCTCTCTCTCTCTCTTATATATATACATACATATATATATATATATATATATATATATACACATATATATATATATAAACTTTTTTATAAACATTCATTGGTTGATGGACACATAGGCTGATTTGTAACTTGGGTATTGTGAATTGTGCTGCAGTAAACATGGATTGCATGCATCTCTAAAGTATGCTGACTTTAATTTTTTGCTAAATACTGAGGAGTAGTATAGCTAGATCATATGGTAGTTCCATTCCTAATCTTTTGAGGAAACTATACTGATTTTCATAGTGGCTGTACCAATTTACATCTCCACATACAGTAGAAATGTGTCTCTACTGTCCTAACTTCCTTTGTTAGGCCCACTTGCTAAATGTCCCATCACCTCCCAGTTGTTCCACATGCTGGTGACCAAGCCTTTAACATATGGGTCTTTAACATAGGCATATCTACACCATAAATTTGTAAGTGGCATAATGCTTTATGGACCCTCTATAAATGTGGGATAATTGAATAAATTAACTGGGGAACACAGAATATAAGACATTATCATGTATTAATTTGATTTTTTTTTACTTATTTATTTGACATAAAAAAGTTGACTCAGGGATGCTTTCAATAAGAGACACTGAGGTAATCTGAAGTTGTTCTGAGATATTGGAGAGTTTCATACTACTTTTTGACTATTGAGACATAGTGGAGAGTTTCATACTACTTTCTATCTTCTTTTACTATCTCATCCTTGGGAAAATTTCATTTAACACTTTTAAATTGACTACTGGAAATATCAAAGCAAAGTCTGAAATGTCTAATCTATTCAATGTATTTCCCTGTAGTTAAAAAAAAACCAACTTATTGTACTTTGTTTCTTGTTACATCATTATTGCTTGTTCTCAGTGTCATGATTTAATGCTCAGTTTTTGTACAATGAATTTTTAGAACTCTGATAAAATTTGAGTTGATAAACTAATTTGTTGCACATACATCTGTTCTCTCTGTCTCTATTAAAGTATAATTTGATCAATATTTTAGAAAAATGTTTGATCATGCTTTTGGCATTTGTGAAAGATATTGAATTTTCTGTCTGGGAAAGTAAAATCTTTTTCTGCTAGACCATAATCAATCAAGAATTAAATATCTTATTTTCTATAGTTGTATCAAGATATTGTCTTATTCTGTTTTCTGTTGCTATAGCATAATAACATATAGAAGGTAATTTATAAAGAAAAATGTTTACTTTGGTTCATAGTTTTGAAGGCTACTAGATCCAAGAGCATGGCCCAAGCCTCTGCTTGTCATCTGGTGAGGACATTCTTGCTGCATCATAACATAGTGCAGAGGGTGTCATGTGGTGAGGCAGAGCAAGAGGTCTTTGCTCTGCTCTCTCAAATCTTGTTACTTTCTAAGGCCCAACCTCCAAATACCATTAAAAAATTTAATTTGGAAATTAAATTTCTAATACATGAAGTTTTAAGAAACACATTCAAATCAACAGATATACAATATGTTTCTTGGCCATCAGTAAGATATCAAATAATTAATATCCCTTAATTGTTTTAGTATATTAATATCCTTTAATAATTTTAGTATTTATTTTTGTTTTCTTAAGACTGCCTTACACTGGTTTTGTGTGATTTGCTGATATTGGTGTTTATATTCCTTGTGAGAGTCACTGGATGATGCTTTTTCAGTCTAGGCTCTCTTTCCTACAAGTTGTGAAGGTTGATGTGATTTAATACCAGAATGTGTTGAAGAAGCTTGTGATGATATGAATGGTTTTGAAGCATTTGTTTTCTATATCATTTGCCACTGTGCCAGCCATTGCTGAATAGTGGTCAGCGTATATCAACAAGCATGAATGGCTTTCTGGGAAAGGTTATTGTTACATTCAGAGAAAGTAAAATTTTTCACTTCATTTACAATTAGGATAATAATTAATAAATGAATTTTAATAGTATGTCCTCTGATTTTTTTCCTTCCTCAGAAAAAGCATCTTAGGCTAAATTATTCAAATATTTGTCATTGTCATCCCTACCATCATCATTATCAACATAATTTTTATCCAGAGATGTACATAAATCTTAATTATTTACTGGAAAATTGAATAATACTTTCCCTTTATGAATTTTTTTTCTTTTATAGCTTTTCTCAATCAAAGAGCAAAGCCTCAAGAAATAATAAATTCTGATATGAAATACAGTATAGCTTCTATTTTGTATTTTCATTGAGATTACACTTGATAGATTAAAAACAAAATTTCAGTGTTTAGAAAACAATGGATTTCTTATAATCCTTATTACCATATATTAGAAAGTTTTAATTAAATTTTATTAATTAAATTATATAAAAACTTTAACCATGCTGTTGATTCTATTGAAGTAAACTTACGTTTGAACAATGTGATAGGAGAAAGATGGTATGAATACTTGAATATTCTGACAGAGGTATTTCATATATTTATATTTAATTATAAAATTTTAAATATAGTGTTTTCAACAGCATACTCTCAGTAAACTGAATAATAAAATTATTCTGACTGTGACTTATTTTTATTTAATGATGAAGAACCATTTAGTATCTTTCAAAAACCTAAAGGTATTATTGTAAATATCAATTGTTGGAGCTGCATTTTGAAGGGGTAGGAGGTTGGAATGAAATGTCCTGGGATGGTTTTGAATAATTCCCTAATATTAGCTTGGTTGAAATTATTAATATGCTTCAGAGAAAATATGTTAATTGTGCTTTCTCAGTTTTAGGTAAATCCTGTTTTTTAAATGTCAGTACTTAATATTATTAGTATTATGTTTCTTAAACAGTAAATAACTTAGGAATTGTTATCTCAGTCCTATGTCTGTTTTATAGTTTGAGGATAACCAATAATGTAGGACTGGAAAAATTAATTTACAATGACATGTTAAAAACATGTATCTTTTTAAAAATTATTTTTAATTATATATAACAGTGGAATGCATTACAATTCTTATTACACATATAGAGCACAATTTTTCTTATCTCTGGTAGTATACAAAGCATATTCACACCAATTTGTGTCTTCATACATGTACTTTGGATAATAATGACTGTCACATTCCACCATCATTTCTAATCCCATGCCCTCTCCCTTCCCGTTTCACCCCTCTGCCCTATCTAGAGTTCATCTATTACTCCCATGCTGCCCCTCTCTACCCCACTATGAATCAGCCTCCTTATATCAGAGAAAACATTCAGCATTTGATTTATTGGGATTGACTAACTTCACTTAGCATTATCTTCTCTAATCATACACTGCTGGTGGGACTACAAATGGTGCAGCCACTATGGAAAACAGTATGGAGATTCCTTGGAAAATTGGGAATGGAACCATCATTTGACTCAGCTATCCCTCTCCTTGGTCTATATCCAAAGGACTTAAAACCAGCATACTACAGGGACACAGCCACATCAATGTTTATAGCAGCACAATTCATAATAGTTAAACTATGAAACCAACCTAGATGCCCTTAAATAGATGAATGGATAAAAAATATGGCATATATACACAATTAAATATTAATTGTGTATATAAATAAAAGAGAATAAAATCATGGCATTTTCAGGTAAAAACATTTATCTTGAAATCACACAACTAAAGGGGATCTGCACAAGTCCTCCTCTTGGAGTCCTAAGAAGCTGCCTTCATTTAACCTGGGGTTGCATTGTCTTTTACTTGCAGGATCCCAGGATGGCACCTTCACAGCTAGCCTGTGTACTTGTATCCAATCAGAAGTGTGTACTTTTTAGGTCTTTAATACCTTTTATTTGATTGACATCCTGACCTTTCATCTCTCATATGCACATGCATTTTTCTGAAGTTTCCTATATTTTCAGACTTCAAAATGTGTTCATGGAAACAACATGAGTTAATCCTAGCATTGTACTGCCACCTATTTTTGTTTCACAATATACTTTGGTACTACCATGACCCTGTCTTAGAAGTTCAATACCAGAATGTTTATGATTCTGTTTAGAATTAGCATATTTGTTTTCAATTTTCAGTTGTCTTTAAGAAGTGGGAATGATTATATTAAGTTAAATATTAAAATCTGTAGTTATTGTTTAGCTTTTAGGTGTTGGTCATAATATGTTGCCTAATCTTAGACATATAATTGAGTTATTTAGAAAAATTCTTGTCTGATTTCTAAAACCACAGAACAACTCTTGAACTTTTTATTTGTGGAACTAATAAGTTAGTTCCACAACTAATAACTGATTGCCAAGTGGACACTAAATTAAAATGTTATATTACTTTATAGGAGTGAGAGGGTTTAACAATACTGATTAGCTAACCTTGGGTTGCAGAGGTTGTCTTATACTTTTGGGCCCAAGTACTCCAAAGGATCCTAATAAACGAAAGAGGGATTCAGGAGAGTTTATCTCCAAATCAGAAATTTGAAGATGCTACCATGCTGGTATTGAAGGTGGCACCATGAGCCAAGGCGTGTAGGCTGGAAAAGGACACATCTCCCCAAAAGCCTCCAGAAAGAACACAGGCTTTGCTACTGAGTTGTTAGACTTTTCAAGAACTATATTTTGAACGTTAACCTTTACCAGATACATGGTTTACAAATATTTTTCCAATTTTATAGATTTCCTTTCTATTCTGTTGATTATTTTCTTTGTTGTGCAGAACCTTTTATTTAATTTGATGTAGTCCTGTTTATCTATTTTTCTTTTTGTGACTTCTACTTCCAGTGTTATATCCAAGAAATCATTTCCCAGACTAACATCAAGATGATTTCCCCTATATTTTTTTTTCAGGAGTTCAGTAAGTCTTTGATCTATCTTGTGTTAACTTTTGTGTGCCAAGAGTTTGTATTGATTTTTGTGTCCCATGGGTTCAATATATTCTTCCACATGTAGATATCCAGATTTTGTCTCCTGCAGCTTTATTGAATCATTTTTTAAGTTAGTTCTTACAGTTTTCTTGTTGCATCCTTAGGGTTTTATATGTCTGTCTTTTCCCCACTTTGTGTTCTTGGCACTGTTGTTAGAGATGAGTTGACCATAGATAACTGAATTGATTTCTAGGCTCTCTATTTTATGCTATTGATGTATATGTCTGTTTTTGTGCCAGTACTATACTATATTTTATATTGTGTCATTATAATATATTTTGAAATCAGGAAGTGTTATGCCTCCGGCTTTGTTCTTGCTCAAGATGATTTTGACTAGGGCTTTTTGCAATTCCATATGAGTTTGGGCATTATTTTCCTACTTCTGTGAAGAATGCTATTGAGTTTTTTAAATATTTATTTTTTAGTTATAGGTGGACACAATAACTTTATTTTATTTTTATATGGTGCTGAGGATCGAACCTCGCGCCTTATGCATGCTAGGCAAGCACTCTATCTCTAAGCCACAACCCCAGCCTGATATTGAGTTTTTGATTGTTATTTCATTGACTCTGTAAATCACTTTGGATATTACAGGCATTTTAATACTAGTAATTCTTCCAGGCTATGAAAATGGGATGGCCTTTCTTTTATTTCTGTCTTTTTAAATATAATCTATGTATATTTTCAAATTTTCAGGCTTTCACCTATTTGGTTAAGCTTATTTCTATTTTTTTGTTATAATTTTCAGTCTTTTACATGTTTGGTTAAGTTTATTCCTATTTTATTATTTTTTTTTTGTTATTTGTTAATAAGATTGTTTTAACTTTCCTTTCAGATAGTAATTCTGTTTAGAAACATGATTGGTTTTTGTATCCTGCCCCTTCACTGAATGCATTTTTTTAATTATTTCTAACAGTTTTCTTGTTGAGTCCTTAGGGTGTTTTTTTTTGTTTTTGTTTTTGTTTTTTTTTGTGTGTGTGTGTGTGTGTGTGTTTGTGTGTGTATGATAATGTCTCTGTAAACAAGATTGTTGTACCTTTTTTTCAATTTGAATCCCCTTTATTTCTTTTCTTTTTTCTTTCTTTTCTTTTAATTTCTTTTTTATTCTTATTTCTTTTCCTTTCTATTTTTTTCTACCTGTCTTGACTGGGACTTCTAGAACTGTATTGAAAAAAGTGGGAGTAGGGAGTGGGCATCCTTGTCTTCCTTTTATAGAATCTGAAGGGAAAACTTTTCAGGTTTTCCTTGTAGATTGTGATGTTACTTGTGGGATTTTCACATATGGCCTTTCTTATATTGACATAAGACACTTCTATATATATTCTATTTTGTTGAGAGTTCTAATCAAAAACAGGTGTTGAAGCTTGTCAAATTTTTTTCTGGACCTACTGAGGTGATTATGTTTTTTTTTTGTTGTTAATTTTGTTAGCCCCGTTGTATCACTTGCATGTTTCATATATATGAATTGAAACATTCTTGTATCCTTGAGGTAATTACACATTATCATAGTTTTTGATCTTTTTAATGTGTCATTGAAATTATTTGCTTGTATTTTATCAAGCTCACCAGATATTGTCCTATGTTTTCCCTTCCTTATATCTTTCCCTGTTTTCAGGATGTTGGTGGCCTCATAGAATATGTTTGAAAGTGTTTCCTCTTGATTTTAGGATGAATTTAAGAAGGATTGATGTTTAATTAGTCTTTGAATGTTGGTAGAATTCACCAGTGAAGCCATTAGGGTCTTTGTTGGAAGATTTTTTATTACTGATTCGGTCTCCTTATTTGTTATTGATCTGTTCAAACTTTCTATTTATTTGTGATTCAGTTTTGGTAAGTTTTATGTTTCAAGGAATTTTTCCAGTTCTTCTAGGGTATTCAGTTGGTTGTGATGTAATTCTTCATAATAATTTCTTAAATTCATTTTATGTCTGAGGTGTTACTGTAATGTGCTCTCTTTTATTTCTAATTTTATATGCTTATTTGTTCCTTCTCTTAGTCTAGCAAAGGTTTGTGTTTTTTCTTTAAAAATGATAAGCTCTTAATATACTTGTTGCTTCTTGTTTTTTTGTTCTCTATTGCTTTATTTCTGCTCTAATTTTTATTATTTTATTCTTCTTCTAATACTGAGCTAATTTGCCCTTTTGGGTAGACTTCAATACCTCACTTACAATAATGGGTAGAGTATCCAGACAGAAAATCAATAAACAGTCTACTTGAATAATGGTGTAGACCAAATTATTTTAGCTGGCATATGTGGAATTTTCCATACAAAAGAAGAAGAATACACCTTTTTTCTCAAGCAAGCACAGAATATTCTCCATAATAGATCATGTTTTAGGTTATAAAACAAATCTTAATAATTTTGGAAAACTGAAATCATTCAAAATGTCTTTTCTAACCACAATGGAATAAAACTAGAACTGAATAAATAATATGGGAGAATTTACAGATATGTAAAAAGTAAACAACATAATCTTTAACAGCCATTGAGTCAAAAAGAAAATCAAAATGGAATTTGAAAAGTATCTTAAGACAAATAAAAAAAATTATACAAACCTTTGGATTGTGGCAAAAAAGCAATAAAAAGTAAGTTTATGGGGATAGATGTCTACATTTAAAGATAAAAAAAAAACCTTTTTAGGTATTTTAAACACAGAGATTTACTGGATATGATGATGGACAAGGTAACTAAATTCAAGTTCTATATCTGTATAATGGAGTTAAGAATGTGACAATCTCATAGAACTGTTGGGAATTTTTATTGAGAAAATGCAAATGATCTGCTCAGCCTAATATCTGGCATTATATAAGCACTTAGTAAATACTTCTTCTTGATTTTCTTCTTCAGAAAGTAACCATGTACTGTTTTCTCCACTATGCTTGGCACAATATTGACCTCACAGTAGTAGCACAGTGAAGTCTTTTAATCAAAAAAGAGACAATGAAGTAAGTGGCAAGCTTTATTTTCTATGCCAGTGTACACCTACACTTTAAGCACCATCAGCTGGCTTCCTTGGTAGGAACTCCTACTGATATCATTAAGGCATTCCTGACAGGCCTCCATGTGTCAGGTAGTAGGATATCATTTCTTAGTATCACTAACAATCATTCACTATCAAAGCTTCCCAGTGACCAGTGAGCTTAATAGAGATTTTTGGATTTTTTTTCTTTGTGTTTTAATTGTGGAAATAGTAAATTAAATATTTGAGTGTCACAGTTTCACTTACTCTTTGTACCAGTTCCTTCCTGTACAGTTGTATTAGGTTGCATCTCTGATCTAGAATTTTATAGTTGGTGATTTCTTTATTTTATCAAAATGACTGTCAATTCTACTTTTTACTTGGATCACAAATGATTTTTGCTTAGACCACCTTCAGTCAGTTTATGGATAAAACTGAAGATATGGTTCATGAAATCTGATATCTTTCTTCACCAATGTGTGAGATTTCTCTTAATGATACTTGAAATTCATTCATGGCATAATTGTATTGATCAATAAAGCATATTGACTTTTTAATTTAATTTTGTCTAGGTAGCAAGATTTGTAATATATTTCTCTTTTGTAAGTTAAGACATCATTTAGTAACAACACAGGCTTTTGTTCCTTTATGAACTTTCCAAAATGCCTTATCCTCTATAGTTTTTGTTTTTGTCAAAGATGTTCAATTGTTTAAGTTTGCTTCAATGATTTTTTTTTGAGAGAGAGAATTTTTTAATATTTATTTTTTTTTAGTTTTCAGTGGACACAACATCTTTATTTTATTTTTATGTGGTGCTGAGGATCGAACCCAATACCCCACGCATGCCAGGTGAGAACGTTACTGCTTGAACCACATCCCCAGCCCCTTTAAATTTTTTTTTAAAGCTACTGTCCATTTTGTTTTAGGATATCCTTAGGTAAATATAAGTGGAGTTTAAGGTTAAGGCTCAAAGACCCACTTTCGTTTTTATGTAGAGCTGAATTAAAAAAACAAAATCTGGGCTAATTTTCTTGTAGTTATAGTTTAATTTTATAAGCATTTACTAAAACACTGTCATAAACTAAAATCTTAATGATCCTCTTGAGCATTACTTCAGTGCATAAATCAAACATTTTTTAGATTTTTCAAAGCAGTGTTTAACTTTCAGTATTCATGTAGAGGGAAGAAGGACAGACAGACCAGACTTTGTTCAGTTTACTTTCACAGTCTATAAGTTTCTATGCTTCTTCCTAAGATCTTAATAGAAGTCTTCCTTCATATTCTGTGTTTTAATTTGTAAAGCACTTTCATGTGAAAATTATTATCTATTCTGACAACTCTGTGTAATGGTTGTTATCACTGTGTTCAGTTTATAGATGAAAAGAATTAAGGCCAGGCAGGTTAAAGAATTTATCTACATGTATGTTCACAAATTCTTTCATTTGTCTATTACATAATATTTCCAATTTTTAACTAATTACATCATTAATTTTAAAAAGTATATATACATTTTTCCTAGATGCAAAAGAAAGTAACTGACCTCTGTTTATTGGTTATTCATTGGATATCAAACACCTTAGTGATATTTCTCTCAATTTTGTAAGGAGAATATTTAGTTTGCTTGGGTAAATTGTGGGATTTTATTGTGTGTAAAGATTTATGTTTATAGATAGCAAGAAGAAGAAAAAAAGACCTGTTCTATGGTATAATATAGAATCACCTTGTTTTCTTTATTGGCTATAAATAAGCATCTGTTGGAAACTTTATAATTGCATATACAGCCTAGTAACCCTAGTTTCTAATTGAATATAAATTATATGGTTTTGCTTGTGTCTACATAAAAATATCCTTCTGCCTGTTTAAAAAAAGTGTATTACTCCTCCTGTTTTAAAAAGTTTTGTGAAATACATTTAAACTTTTTCAAAGGTTTATAAATGAAATTTTGAAGCTATTATTTTTAGTTGATTTTTTTCCATAGAGCTCAGAATCTATGTAAAAAATACTCTCCCTACTGATTGTATTTCCAATGTTGAGGAAAGAAATCATAGCTATCAAATTCAAGACTTGGAAAAAATCAAATGTTTCTATGAACATGAAATTGCTTCTTATTTATTTATAATCAGTAGTAGTTTTCAAGTAGAACATGTTGCTTCAAGTATATAGTGATCAACCATTAACCAGTTAGTTTTTCTATGGTACTTTTCCAGTCTCTGACATGAACATGGGAATCCTTGTATGTGCTAGTTACTTTCACAGAGACTGGATATACTGTAGTGGAATGATGAGATTCATCTTTAATCTAGATAGTCACTGAGTAAATGAACAAATAAACATAAATGATACAATAAGTATCAGGAAAAAAATTGAATAGAATGTAATGAAAGTGAGTAAAAAGGAAGACCTAGCTTGGATTGTTGGGACTCGGCAAGTCTAATGTAGGAAGTGGTTTTTAAGCAGAATGAGAGGGATAGTGGTAATGGCATATATCCCTAAAACAACATGTATTTGGAAATTTGAAAGGCAGCAGTGTACTCATGTTGAAAGAGAGGAAAAGGCAGAGAGCTGCATAATGATTTTGGAAATATACAGACTGTAATGGATATGTCGGCTGTAACACAGCAATTTCAGTGGTTTAAAACATCTGGAGAGTATTCTCTCACAGTTCTGAGGCCAGAAATCTGAAATAAAGGCATAGACATGGTCACACTGCCTTTAGAGGCAGGATGAGATCTTACCCTACATCTTACAGCTTTTGGTGGCTTCCCTTATGGTTGTATCTCTCCTGCTTTATCTTCACATTGTCTTCTCTCCTGTTTCTAATCTCACTCTGTCTCATAAAGATGTTTGCAGTGGCATTTAGGGGCTACCTGTATAATTGATGATTATCTCTTCTCCTAAAGATCATTAATTTAGTCACCTCTGCAAATATCTATACCCCCCCCCAAAAAAAGTATAGATCACAAATTTCAAGGAATTTATGTAGATATCTTTTGAGGGCCATTATTTCTGCCTTATACCCTCTCCAGTGTTTATTTTTCACTCTCACCCTTTGACTTATTAAAATATATATTTCTTTTTCCATAGCCACATACCTATCCCCATAACTCCTTAATCCTTATATAGTCTTAGTCTTACTTCCCTGCCAATATTAGAAAAACAATGACTATCTGGCCAGAGAGACTGAAGGAGAGGAATCCTCTAGGCTTCTGGGAAAGTTTCTTCTCATTCTCTGGGAGATTCTGAGAAACAATTCTCTATTGCCTCCTCTGGCTGTCGTCTTGTGATGATATAAAACTGGAACTCTTATAGTCATCTTGTTATATCTTAAGGGAAAAGCAACCATATAAAGAAGGATAAAACCCAGAGAAAGATAGTAGATTCAAGCCAGAGCCAGGTGAAGTTAAACCTTAAGCCTATTCAGTTTCTGGATTTCCAATCTTATGAGTCAATGCATTTTGTTAACATTTAAGGTTGTTTCAGTTGGGTTTTCTTCAACTTCATATACAACACCTCTTCATGGATAGGCCATGTCAAGGAGTTTGGGTTTTATTTGATATGTCGGAAGTAACTGATTGTTACAGACTTCAAAACCCTACCTTATATAACATCAGATAAATTATTAGAGAGGGGAAAGAGGTAGAAATAGGGTATTATGCTTTAGATATGAGTTGTCCCTCAAAATGTGTGAGACAATACAAGAACAGTCTGAGGTGAAATGATTCAGTTATGAAAGTTGTAACCTAATCAGTGGATTGATCCACTAATGGGGATTAACTGAGTGGTAACTGCAGGCGCTGGAAGAGGAAGGTCTCTGGGGGTGTGTCTGTGGGGTTTTTATTTTGTCCCTGGTGAGCAGAGCTCTCTTTCTCTGCTTCCTGGAGCCACATTTTGAGCTGTTTTCTTCCACCTTGCCCTTCAGCCATGATGTTCTGCTCATCTTGGATCCAGAGCAATGTATTTGTCAGTCTATAGACTGAGACCTCTGAAACCATGAGCCCTCAAATAACTTTTCCTCCTCTAATTTTTCTTGTCAGAACTTTGATCACAGTTACCAAAAAAAAAAAAAAAAAAAAAAGGTGACTCAAACATAGAAAACCATTTAGGCTAGGTAGTTGTGGCTTAGTAGAGTAGTGTAATGGAGATAATTTTATTATATATATATATATATATATATATATACACACACACACACACACACACACAAATATGTAATAAAAACTGCAAAATTTCTTACCAAAGTCAGAAAATAGAGGGTATATATCTGATGTGGCTCCTATCCTAATTAATACAATAGTAATTAAAAAAATACATGGACATATGGGTGAAAACAGGGTACTAAACAATGGTGACGAAATATTAGAAGCTAGAAAGAACTTGGTTAATTTGTAGATGCCTTAGAAGAACCATGAAAACATATTCATAAAGGAGATTTTAAAAAATCTGTTAACCACTTTAATTTACATAGTAAAATCTGCCAAAGACTCAGAAATTAGCTCTTTGCTACCTATGGATGAAAGAATAGAAGCCAAGTGCTGGAATTTAAAATAAGGAGGGTTAGTCAGAGTGTACTTTGGAAGTATTTAGTACCTTAGAGCCTCTCTCGTACCTCCTATGTCAATGTAACCCCCACTCCCACAACCAGAAAAGAATGGAGACTCATTTTATAGAAATAAACATGTGAGGAAAATACTTTTGGGCAAACTAGACAGAGATGATCTTGAAGGATTTTGTTTTGTCCTTAACATATAGCCTAATTGAGTTAAATAATTATGATTCTGAAATTGTCTTATTGAATTGAATAGTTAAACTGATGTGCAAATAACTAGTGTCCCTTCTGTTAAAAGTGTACATCAAGGTCTGGGGATATAGTGCAGAGGCCCTGGGTTCAATCTCCAGCACCACATTCCCGCCCCCCAACACACACATAGACACACAAAATGTGTGTCATGATCATCATGCCAAGATCATCAAATATGCTCCAATGAGCCTATATGAGAATATCAGTATTTATAAAGAGAATTTGCTTTTAAATGCTAAATGATTAAATAAGAAAGTAAAACATGATAAAATTAATGACACTAATATATTTTTTTGATATTTTATGTGATAATTAGGGGTTGTGTTATATAACTGAATGGACATTTCCTTTCCTTTCTTTATTTTTCTAATGCCTATAATCCATCCACATCAGTGCAGTTAGATTTCCAAAATGTTACATGCTATTCTTTCCCACAGTATCTGAATGGCTTGCTCCTCCTTTAATATACATTAAAACCTTGCTTCTCAGAATGTAGTCCAGCAACCAGCCAACTGACATCACCTGGGAGCTCTTTAGAAATGCAGAATCTGAAGCCCCATCCCAGATTATGGAATTCAGTTCTGCATAATAAGATCCCTAGGAATTCATATAAACATTAAAATTTAAAAACATTATATTAGAAGATAGATTTTGATTGTAACTCCTTGCTGAATAGATCCTACATGTACTGAGTTCTTGCCAAGTTCTTTGCAGGAATCATTTCATGTAATCTTTATAACAACCCACTAAAGCTTATTATCCCCATTTTTACCTATGGGAAAACTGAAGTATAAAGGGTTGAAATAACTATTCCATAAGAGCAGCTAAGCACACCTTTGATGTAAACCAAGTGGGACTACTCAGTGTGCTCTGGTCTTAAGACAGTTGCTGCCTTTCGAAATCTGTGATTTCCTTACTCCTAGCCCCAAGTAGCCCAGATATCTTTATCTCACTGATATCTATCCTCTAAGCTCAGAAAATTCTCTTCCCACTACCATAACCAAAGAAGTCTCTGGGAAGAATATTCACCTTCTCTCTGCCTGCGTCTCTGTCATAGCTACTTGTGTAGGTTTCAGGGCATCATTCATGTATTGCAGGTAAGTTGTATGACAGCTATGAGAAGGCACAGGCCGTTAGGACTCAGATTGGAAGGATAGAGGAAAATTTTATGAATACAAACTGGATTCTGGCACTTCGAATTTCAGTAGGAAATAAAAGTCAGAGTGTTGGTTAGGATTAAGAAAGGGTTAAGAAAAGGGAAGGGAACCTGAGTTCTTTTGGGATAGGTACTCTAAAAAAAGGAAAAGTAGGTGAATCTTCACTATTGGCCTAGGTCTTCATGTGATTTAGACATTAGGACAAAGACCTCTGTCTCTGAAAAATATCTTCATCTACTCAAGAAATTTTAAACTTTATTGAGTTATGTGATAAATCATACATTTAAATCCATAATTTTTGTAAATTTTCATCTGTTTTGTCTGAAATGCTTTTTGCAGGAGGCAAACACTCTTATACCACAAAATAGAAAAATGAAAGTATTTTAGAGTTTATTCAAGTATTATTAAGATTTTGGCCAAATTCATTCTTTCTATGTTTTAATAAGGGAAGATGGAAAGTCACAGTTCCCTCCAATGGGAAATGACTATGTAGCTGATAATTGAAATAAGAAGATTAGGTCCATTTCTCTAACTTCACAGTATAATCTTTTTCACCTATATATAAAAAGATTGTTGTAAGTAGCTGTGATTGAAATATGAGCATAACCATTGCTTGTACATAAAAGTAACATACTGTGAGTTGATATTTAGCCAAGGGCTTAGAAATTTCAAATTCATAACGGTCTATCACTGAGTAAATGTAAGACATATAGTAAGGAGCCTCCATTTAAATCGGTTCTACTTTTTCATAAAGCTTTTACTTAAAATTCAGAAGGGATTATTATATATCTTTGTGACTCTATTGTAAATCTCTCCTTATGTTTGTAGTCAACTGAATTTAGTTTAACTCTGTGCACTCTTGAGGGAAATCATGGTGAACTTTTGGAAAAGAGAAGAATTATGATTTTTTTCCTATATATCCCAATGATTGCTATTTAAAAATGGGGTCTTTCCTCCTCCTTATTTCCTGGCAATCACAAATCTAATGAATTTAGCTTTGTCTATGAGAAGGAAGCCAGCTGGATAAATCAAATTAGGTGAATATATAGTAATATGTTTTTTCTATGATAGACTTAAACCTCAAAATATAAAATGGTCTAATGGTAAAATAATTAAAAGAATACACCTTGTTTCATAAAAAAATAGTTTGATTTACTTTACAGATGTGTTCAGTTTTGCTTTTATGGGTCTTTACAAAATCATGAAAAATCTAATGAAGCCAGCCTTTCTGCATGATTAATGTAATATTGGATGCTAGGAAATAGAACAATAACTTGTATTTCCAGTCTTGGTGAAGCCTGAAGAGAGTCAGAAAAGACTCTTAATTTCCTTCATTGAGAGTTTTACTCTGTATTCTGAAAGTGAATTATTCTGAAATATATTCTTGGCTAAAGTTAAGGTTTTTAAAAAATTATTTAATCACTTTCATAACCATTTCTGTGGGTTTTTGTGATAAGCAATTTTTCATAAGAACATCCAGGAATTAATGATAGAAATTGAATATTGCCAGTTTACTCTTTTAATTATTTCAGAGTAAAACCAAATCAAATCAAATCAAAACATTTGAGCACTAATACATGCTACCTTTAAACCAAGATTTGTATATAGTTAACTTACAAATGCATGTTTACTAATGCTTAGTTTTGATTTCATACCAGGAGATGTGTTCCCCAGATAATCATATCAAAATTTTTTCATATCAAACTAATCTGAAACAATTGAATTAAGAAAAGTCAAGTTAGACAAACTTACAGAGAATTTTTGAAATTATTTCTGCCAACTGATAATAAAATAAGAAGTGGTTCTTAACCTGTGTGTTGTTTTAAATGATGCATGAATCCCTGTCAGATCCATTGAATTCTGAGTATGTGTAATTTTCAAAAATTTTACAGAAAATTCTAATGCTCAATACTGACAGAAACTGACTATGCTGTTGAGGCAGTATATTTAAAATTTAAACACACATATACACCCCACTTAACTAACTGAAAGGATAAGTTTTCTTTTCATTTTTTCTTTGGATGGTTTGTTGTAGGCACTACAGAAATTTTCAAGTGCTGGAATGAACATAAATCTCTCAATATAATATTGTGTATCTTCTAGTTGAGGTTGTTACTGAGGAAACACTTGTAAGCTCAGTGACTATCACTTGCTGTCTCTTGCAGCTATTGGCCATAACCTGACTCAGCAGCAAGAGAAACATTCTGTTTATGTAAAAATGTTATATAAAAGTAAACTAATATATCTCCTTGATGCATTTCAAATCAAAGAACATGAGGCTTCATTTTCCATGAATTAATTAAATGCCAAGGGAATAAATACTGAAGAAATGCTGTACATTCATAGGTGCAAGAATGTCAATTAGATTGGCAGAAAAACAATGCAATCACAGAGGTTATTAAGAAGACCTTTCAAAATGTGCAGTCTGGTAAGTAATAGCAAATGACTGTATGCTGAGCATTGTTAAATGTAAATGTCAAATTAAATCGACTTACCCCAGCTTGGTTTTTCAGAGTACCGTATTTGCTGGCATAATTTCTCTTTTTATACCCTTTGATAAATAGAAGAAAAAATATTATCAACCATCTGGGTCCGGTTCATTTGCCATTATAACAAACTCCTGTTAATTCTTCTATTTCCTTTTCTTACTTTCTAAAGAGTAGCTTTTTCAGAGTTCTCAAGACATCAGTTGCAACAAATAGCTTTTACAAGTATTGAGGCTTATTAAAAGCTGATCATTGCCACTCCTCCTATTCCACTTAGTTTTATGACATGTAACAACTGGTAGTAAAATTTCTCTATCAGGTAAACATTTGGGCCAAGATAACATATAGTTGAGGAAATCACTACAGACATGAATTAGGAAATGAGAAAGTTTTTCACTGATTAGAAAGTTACATAACCTTCCAAGGCTGCATTTTATCATTTGAAAATGGAGTCAAGAAAGATAACATGGTGTTTGTGGAGATACTTTATAACTATGTGAATCTTTATGCAAATACTATTATATTATTGTTAAATGCAACTGAAGAGTAAGAAATGATATATAAAGGTCAAATTCATCATTAAAATTCTTGTGAAGATTTGTTCCAAAGCAATTCACAACTCTGAATATCTACTTGAGATACATTATTTAGTATCTAAAAGTATCATATTTTCCATACTTGCAATAATAAACTCTCTTAGGAATGAAGAAAGCATAATAATCAGTAGAGCATTGAAGAAGAGCAGTGGTAGGACAAAACTAGACATTTCTCATTTTTTTTGCCTTTATTTAATTACGCTAATATGAGATTCTGTAAAGAAGTTATATAAAATAAAAAAGCAAAAACAAGAATTGTTGAAGAGTGTTTATATGTGTGCCACTGGGCATTTATTTTTGTGAGACAGTGGTATAAATTACTAGCATTGAATTTAGGGGTTGGTAAGGGAGTAGACCTTTCAATTTAATTTTCATTATAATGAAGGTTTTGGCCCCAAGATGAGACTCACCTTGGAAAAAAAAGTTTAGAAGAAATGGATTAAGAAAAAATGAAGAAAGAAGCAGTTAGATATCAGGAAATTAATCAAGGAGCTGCCATTTTTCCTACTTTAGTTGGATGTAAATAGTCTTCAATGTTGTTTTGTCCCAAGTCCCCAGTCTTCAGTGGATAGTAGAATGACCAGATAGTTCTCATCAGATTCATAGTATTACAATTTTGGATGGTATTTGTGGCATATTCACCTTTGGGTAAATGCCACAGAAATGTTTGAAGCATGCTCAATGATTTTTGGCCTTTGACAATCTAACTTAACATATCTAAATATCTTTTAAGAGACCCATTATTTGAGTAGAATGAAAAACACCTGGCATGGGATTTATTTGCTTAAAATTATTTTCTTCTTTCTATTCTTTTTTAAAAAATTTTTAGACATGTGGTAGAAATTTTACCAAGAAGAAACATGTAGTGCAATGAAGAATTTTTTTTGTATAAAAATTAACCAAATTTTGAGTGACTGTCATGGTGACTGCTGACTCTGAGTGAGGTCGTGTGTGATAATTATGAATAGATTCCCAGTAAGAGGTAATTAGAAGCATAATAATCATTGATATAGAATACTCAGAGTAACATGTATATAGTTACAACATTAATGATTTGATAAATCATTAATAATTTTCTTTAAAGAATCCAGTGAGGATCTTCTATGTTAATAAACTCAATATTGCAACAAATAGAGGTATTGTATAATCAATTACAATATTAGCATTTTATTTTATTTTATTTTTACCTCAGAATTCCAAGATGTTTAATTATAATAGCAGGGAAATCCTCATTTGCCCAATCACTATTTACATTTTCCCACAACTTATAGTCCTTTTAAACCCTCCCCTCCACTGCATGCTATTAAGTTGTTTTTTTCCAGATGAAAGATTTATTTCTACTAAAGGTCTTTTTAAAATTTTTTTATAAATTTTAATTTGTTATATATGACAACAGAATTCATTATAATTCATATTATACATGTGGAGCACAATTTTTCATTTCTCTGGTTGTATACAAAGTAGAGTCACATCCTTCATGTCTTCAGACATGTACTTAGGGTAATGATGATCATCACATTGCACCATCTTTCCTACAATCATTACCATTTTAAAGTAAAAAATAGTACAGGGATGCCAAGACTTACTCCTTCTTTACATTATTTTACTGGAGGTGCTAGGTAATGTAATAAGATGAGAAAAAGAAATTAATAAGGCTTAGAAGAAGAGAGATAAAACTATTCATTTTTGCAATTGATATGATTGTTTATAGTAAATCCAAGAGAATCTACAATGATTAAAAATAACAGAATTTAATTATTCTAAGGTATAAAGACATTATTAAAATCCAAGGCATTTTATACTACCAAGGATCATTTAGGAAGTTAGATAGGAAAATATTCCATTGACAGTGGCAACAAACAACATGAGATAAAATCTAGAAAGTATAACTAATGGCTCTGTGGAAGAAATTAACATTAACAAAGGATGTAAAAGAATTAAATAGACAACAATAATAGAGGATTCCTGCCTGCACAGGGACCTCTTGAGAAACATGACTGTCTCAGCTGCTGGAGTAGGGTTACCAACTTCAGCCATAAGAGAGCCTGAAATGGCCTTGTAACTTAGCTCCAGCCTTCTCTGCTGTGATCTAAGAACAAACATTCCTGCATGAGACTTCTAAGTGAAACAAACTTCTCTGTACCCTTTCAGGTAGGCTGTTCAACCTCTCCCCACTGTAGGTCTTAAAATAGCCCCATAACTCAGCTCCAGCACTTTCCATTTAGCACCAGACATTTACAGCTGTGGACTGAGAACAGACCTGCCCACCCAGGGATATGGAGAAAAGTGTGCATGTCTGTTACCAGAAGCAGAGTTATAGACCTTGATTTGAGTTGTACTTAGGCACCTTTGTGTACCTGATAACAGGCCTGACATTTGTAGGCCAAGAAGTTTATACTCATCTTAGTATAGTGGCGGCACTGTAGTGCCAGCACTATAGACAAGGTCCTGAAAGCTGTCCAGGCTCCCTCTAAGGACCAGAAAGTATGCATGTCTGGTTGATCCCCTGATAATAGGCAACTCTATCATGGACTGTACTGTGAAATAGCCATGTTATCTGGTTTCAACTCCATTTAATCAGAATATCAGAGGCATTTCTATAAGTCCAGGGACCCAAAAGGAGAAGGACTTTACTGGCAAACACCAGTTTGAGGAAGAATAGAAAAAGAATTTTCTCTTAAATACATAGACAAAAATACAAGGGATTATGGTTTAGATATGAGTGTCCCCCAAAAGCTCATGTGTGAGACAATACAAGAATATTCAGAGGTGAAATAATTTGTTTATAAGAACCTTAATCTAATTAGTATGCTGATCCATTTTAACAGCTTTCACAGCTATCACTCTTTGGCTACTTGTAGTATAGTTTTTCATTGGTGAAATTTTGTTTTCTAGGAGCTGGATTAGTTTAAGTTCATAAATTATATCAGTAAAAAAGTTGAGAGCCAACACTATTCTTTGTAATGGCTCCTCAAGGAAGTCAAACAACTATCCTGTGTAAAAATCAATCTAAATTTGATAAAGAAACAATAGCTTACACCTTCTAGACAATTAGTGAATCTCAAATAGGATAAACACAAGTAAAAACACATGTAGACACAAGATACTAAAATTACTCAAAACAACATCAAAGAGAAAAGTATTTAATACAGCCAGCGAAAGAAGAGTAGCATGATAAGGGAAACACCTGGATTCTCATCAAAAACAGTTGAGATTAAGAATGCTCTAGAATGATACATTGAATGTGTTGAAAGAAGGAGGAAACTGACCACCCAAAATTCTATATCCATCAGATAAACCTTTAAAAATGATAATAATGAAGAGTCATTTCTAGATAAGAAAAAAGGAGCAAATTTTTTAGCAGACCCACTCTTGAAGAAACACTAAAGGTAATTCTTCAGATTGAGATGAAATGGCTGGAGATGATAATTTGGATGCAATGGAGAAAAAGAAAGTATTGGAAGAGGAAAATGCTTGAGCAAACATATATATGTATTTTTTATTATCTTAATTCATTTTTTAAAAAGATTACTTAGTAAAGAAAGAATCGCACAAATATATAAGAATAATATTGGGCTTACAACATAAAAAGTACGTATGCAATAATAGGACCAAATGGAAAGAATGGAGCTAAATTAGAATAAGTTTGCTTTATTTTCCTCACAATAAGTTGGTCTACTAGTGCCAACTTGTATTAGATTAGGATACCTTCAAGATTCATATTGTAATAACCAGTGCAACTACTAAAAACTAACTGAAACATAACTAAAAAGGCAGCAGATAAGTATAAAAATCATGCATTTGTTTGGCACAAAGACAGTAGTGGAGAAGGAAGAGTGGAACAAAAAAGAGATGAGGAAAAATTTAAAGAGCAAAGTGTCAGGCCTAAATCTCAACATGTCAATAGTTAGTCAAATAATAACTAGTTTAGTATTTATCAAATATTTGTTATTTAATAAATGAAATTTTCTATATGTCTATTAATAATTTAAATAAACTTTTTTAAAGAGTGTGAGAGAGAGAGAGAGCGAGAGAGAGAGAGAGAGAGAGAGAGAGAGAGAAATTTTTTAAATGTATTTTTTAGTTTTCGGCGGACACAACATCTTTGTGTGTGGTGCTGAGGATCGAACCTGGGCCGCTCGCATGCCAGGCGAGCGCGCTACCGCTTGAGCCACATCCCCAACTCAATATGTCTATTAATAATTAAAATGCTTTAAGTGTGAAGGATTAATTAATTTCTGGTTAAAAGTCATATCATTTGGATAAAAAAGTCAGATTCCAATGATATGCCATATTTAAGTAAGGCACTTAAAAGATAAAGATAAAGTTTAATCTTAAAGTAAAAGATTGAGAAGGTACAACATGCAAACCATAAACATAAGAAACCTGAAATAGGCATATTAATACTAGGTAAAATAGACTTTAAGAAAGGAGTAGTAAAAAACAGGACATTTCATAATGATCAAAGTGTTAATTTATCAGGAAGATATAACATTTATATTGTACATACATTTAACAACATAACCATGTGACTGACAGAAATAAAAGCAGTCGCAGATAATTTAATATTTCTCTTGCAACAAATAACAGGAAAATGTAGAGAGAAAAATCAAACACTATCAACCAAATCAATCTAATTGATTTATAAGAAATTTTCAGCCAACAATAGCAATATTCTACTCAATTTAAGTATACATGAAAAGAGGTCATATGCTAGACCATAAAAATACTTGCTTCTGTATTTTCAAAGCAGCATTAGACCCTTAATTGTTCCAAATAGTTTGTGTACCTTAATTGATTTTTGGTCCAAACTTTGATTATTCAGAGCGATTCTACTTACTTGTTATTAATGACATCAGTTGGCATAATAATGTTGAAATCTAGTTTCTAAACAGCATCCAAATTTTACTCCTGAGTTTTTACATGCCCTTGATATAAGAAATATAGAGATGTTAAAAATTCCATGTTGTATTTATAAAGAATTATGGCTATGTACTTAGCTACTAACCAACATGAAACTAGGATGTTAGTCTTTGTCATATGTTACTCATTTGAAAATTGTAAAACCAAAAACATCTGATTTTTTCGTGCAGATTTGAGAGAACAAGTTGTTATTCAGAGTATATTCTACACTGTGATGATCTGGGAAAAATATATTCTTAAATTGAAAGAACTGTTAAATAAAATGACTGCTTATTTGCTTTCTGTTATTTTAGATGTTGATATTGGTGTCTTATTCCAGGGAGCTATGTTATATTTTTTTAGGAAAAAATAAGGTATGAGATAGTCAATTTTTCACATATTCTATCAGGAATCAGCTACTTCTGATTGTCATTGGCATAGCTTTCAGGACATCCTTAACAAAATTGGGTATTTATCATTTTTGTATAAGACATTTGACACATTTTCCAGTTATACTATGTTCTGGTAAAGGAGTCAAAGCTAAAAGTGAAGAAAATAATGGAGGCCACCCATATTCATTTTGGAAACCTACAGTATAGTGGAATACCATTTCCTGGTAAACAGAACAGGTTTCTAGAAGTCTAGTAGAATTTCCTGTGATTAAGGTCTGTAATGTCAGTGTGTCTACTGAGCATTAATGCAACCATGTACCAACATTACAACCAAACCAGTTTCATTTCATCCTAATTGTACTAGTTTTAATGTAATTATTAGGAGTGTAGTAACTGAGAACATGAAAAAACAAGAAAGCCAAACAAATAAACTGTTGACTGTTGGCCTGAATCAGCTGTTGGTGACCCTAGAGTTTTTGTGTAATGCAGTCCAAGAGTTGAGCAAAATGTTGTATTGTGATAAAGGGTAGAATCCAGCTTTTAGAGAGAAGAATGGAGTGAATAGAAGAATAGAACAAATTAATCATGTCGTTTTCAAGAGAGAATCTAGCTGAAGAATCAGTAAAAGTAGCCATTAACAGCTTTTCAATTCATATCTATTCTTATAGAACATTTGCTCCCTTTCTACACATTTGCCCATTTTCCCCAATAAAATTCCATTTTCACTTGAGCTGGTTAAGTGGATTTATCATTCTTCAACCTGAACTTGCCATAAGATAGGAGGAATATACCAGCCGTGGGGTATGCTGAATATAAAATTTATTTCTTCGTCCTTTTAAGTGGCTTGCCTCTCTTACTGTTACTATAATCATTTGGCCAGCCTTTAAATGTAATGATGTGCATAAGTCATCCCATAAAATTAAAATATCTGGGTGACAGAGTTCAGATATCAATACCACAGCTTCCCAGGTGATCTGAAGTCTACCCTGGTTTGTGAGGCACTGATCTATACATATTATCTAGTCTCCTGATACAGGAACCATCTGTCATTTTTATTTGATGGAGTTTTATGATTTTATTATTGTATTCTAATCATATGTGCTTAGAAATGTCATGATTTTGATGTAGCATTCTAATCAAATATATTTTATGGGTAGTTGCTAATCATAACCTGAAAGACATGATCCCAAACATAATCTCAAGCTGAGTTCCTCCCAAATCACGATCTCAGACATCTAAAATCTGTAGTCTGAAATCCCCCAAATCACATTTCTGAAAAAGAAATATCACAAATGTTAGAACTTTGAATGCCAAAATCCTAAAAGCCACAAGTCATGCTAAAATTTTAAAAGTTCTATATAAGAGAAATAGAAAGCCAAATTATGGGCTGTAGTATTTTCAGTTATATACAGAATCTTTGTAGTATGTTAGTTGGAACAAATAGCTAGAAACTTGTAAAGCCTTATTTTGTTCGTGTCTGTTAAGGTGGTTCTAAATAGATTAGTGTGTAAGTCTCAGTGGACTAGGTGGGGAAACATCACTCTTAGACACCATTCACCCAGGGCCAGAGAGAGCATAGAAGGTAAATTGGTCTCTGAGAGCAGAGACAGCTTTCTGTTGCCACTGTGAGCACTAGAACTCCAATCTCAGGAGCCTTTGGACCTAGGACTTACACCAGTGGCCCTTTGGATCTCCAGGCTTTGACCTAGGATTGAGAGTTGCACTGTCATCTTTCCTGGTTCTGATGCCTTTACACTTGGGCTAAACCATCCTACCAATCTTTCAGGATCTCAAGCTTATAGGATGCCTCTTGTGAGACTTCTTATCTACTATCATGGTTTTTGATCAATCTCATCAGAAGACAGAATATCTGTCAAAATGTTTCCAGATGACTGCTGTTATGATTATTGATCAGAGTAACATGCATTTCACATTTTGACCTATTATTTTCATTTATGGTTTAACTGTTTCTGTTTTAACCTATGTGACTGTCATTAATATACCTGAAAGCCTTTTATGTTTACAAAATTGTGTTATTATTGTCTATTTTATTGTGTAAAGTGGCCTATGAGGTTTTCTGTCATTTTTAATAGTTTCTGTTGACCCTTAAGAGAAACTGAGGTATAAGTCCCAACAATCAGAGATGCAACTCAGGGCACCCAAATTTTAGGCAAAATGAAATGAGTTCTGGGGCCTTACAGATTTCAGAGCTTTGAAGGCAAAAACCACAAGTGGGGAAGGATTTCATCAGTTTGTCAAAAATTTAGATTGCTACAGGCAAGGTAGCAAGTTGCCCTGTAAGAAAAGGATTGGTTAGTTGAAAAATATAAATAAAGCAGTTTTTAGAAAGACAGTAGGAAAAAGACAATAACAAAGAAATTCTTGGGGAATGAAGGAAGTTAGGAGAAAGATGATACAGGTAGCTATCTATATATTTGAAATGTTCTACCCTAATGAAAGTTATAGTTCTTATATAAGCTACAGAAGTAACAAGTTTCACACAGTTAAAGTTTATTTTGAGGTAGATGTGACTGAAGCCTGGTCTGTCCTGTCCTTTCAGCCTATGCCTCTATCATTTTATTTTTTTTTGGGGGGGGGATGGGTACTGGGAATTGAACCCGGGGATGATTTTCTACACCATATCTCCAGCCCTTTTTCATGTTTTATACTGAGACAGGGTCTTGCTAGGTTGCTGAGGCTAGCCCTGAACTTTGGATCCTCCTGCCTCCGCTTTCAGAGTCACTCTAATCACAGGCATGTGCTACCGTATCCACTGTTTCATTTTATTTTTCCCACACTTCTCAAATAAATCCTCTTTTAAAATGTAAACAAATGTCTTTTAAAGAATTAAATAATTATTTTTCCTGGGAATTATCTTTTTAGGATTTTGACCTTTCAGAATTTTATACTTTAGGGATTTTGAATTAAAGGGACTTTGATATTTTAGAATTTCAACATTTGGTATTATAGCATTTGGGATTGTGTCTTTTGGGATTATAGACCAAGCCCTTTTGATAGGTTATTGGATTTTGATCAGCAGACCTTATCTGTATCTTAAACATAATTATTTGACATGCCATTTTAACTGTAGAGTATTTTGAGATCATATGAGCAGTATGGTACCTGTAACTTTTAGAGTGACACAGTAAAATAAGAGATTTTTAACTTGAATGATAAAGATAAGGTTATTTCATTGAAGAGAAGATGACTTTATATTGGGAAGGTAAAGAATCAGAATGATAAAACCTAGATATAAAAAAGAATTTCTTCTCTCCTTGTCACCCTTCCAACTTACTGATTAAATTTTGCATTAGAGCTTTGAATATGAATGAAATACTATTCTATGAGCTATCACCATTCCTTACCATATGTTTCTCTTATTCAAGGTGACTCATTAAAATTTCATGAGATTTCCAACCTCCCACTTTAGAAAATGCTGTGCTCATTTATTTTCATTTAAATATTACTGCATTATATAAAATATATGTTTGAAGAATCTTCTACATAAGATCAGGTTAAAAATCAGACTTTGTTAGGAGAACATTATTGCTCAGAAGTGAAACAAAAGAAGTTGAATATTTAAATCTTATTTTTAATTTTATTTTAATAATAATAGTTATTCAATTTTATTTGAATAATAATTAGAATGTTATATTTTTATAAAAAGTAGGGAAAGAAAGCCAGTAAAAGCAGTTATTTAGTACCAGATATTTAGACCAGAAAAATAAATATTTGGGAATAACTTTCAAATACCTTGCAGTTTGAAAACTAGGATAATTGAAAATTCTGAAAGGATAAGGACAGATAGGTTAGGAATAATTTTATAAAATTTTTAAGCATGTGCAAATTTTACAAAGTAACATGGACTGTTTACATCTCTTCCAAGAACAGGAAAAGGAAATATTATTTTATTCTTTAGTATAGGAACTTATAAAGATATTTTATGACAGCAGTATTTGTATTTCAATAGATTACCTGAGGATGTTACAAAATCTCTTTTTACTGAAGTCCCTAAAAGTAGAATCATTTCTCCATTTCTTGGGATGATAAGAACATTTCTTCCTAAGAGAAGAGGGATGAAAATAACCCAAAATCTCACTAGTCCTTTCATCTGGGCCTTTTTCGGGTCACTGTGCACAAGGAAAAAGTATGGCCAAAACCTCACTATAGTCTTGCTGAGGAAAATAAAATGAGGACTAAAGGAACTGCTTTAGAACAAAGCATATACATAAAATACACAGAAGTGTATTGTTAATTTCCCTGAAGTCTTATTTTTGTATGTTTATTGCTTTGGACTTTAAGAAAAAGAAATAAGGTTCAAATTTATCAGTACTTTTCAGAAATGGAGTATCTAATTTGAGAGACTATAGTGTCAGTGTTCAGTGTCCATGATGCTATATATACTATATTGTGGATCACCTAGAAATGCCCTTGAATAGACTTGATCCCAGGTCAGCAAGAGCAGAGATGGTAGTCCTCTACAACTTAGAGAATCTACAGCAAGCAGTAAGTGCTTTCATATATATATGTGATTGAGTTAACTCTGCCAAGATTCGGGGTAGTACTGAATATAGAAAAGGCTTCATCTGGAAGATATATTAGTTCTAAATACTGGAGTATTAGTAGGTGTTCAACCAAATGACAAGGCTGTGGCAATGCAAAAATAAATATGGAGGAGCTTCCATAGTATGGAGTTGTACAGGAAATACAAGTATGTGAGCTTTAAGGTAATATTCATTAAGTACTTTGGATTGGTATTTTCAAGAGAGTTGATTGTTAAGAGCCTTATTATTCTTTTAAGAATTGGATTGTTAATGTAGATCAGGGGTTGGAAAATTATGCTAGTAGGTCAAAGTCAGCCTGCCACCTACCTACTTTTGTCAATTAGGTTTTATTGGAACATACCCATACCCATTAGCTTACCAGTTGATTTTGCACTGTAGTGGTATAGCTAGGCAGTTGCATGAGGCCTGCAAAGCCTACTGTGTTTATTATCTGACCCTTAATAGAAAAAGTTTTCCAACCACTATCATAATAATAATTTTATTTTGTTTTGTTTTCTTTGGGAAGTGGCCTGATTAGATTTATGACTTAAGAAGCTATCTTCAACATCACTGAGAGGATAATATTTTCATGATCTATCCTAGTTCTTTGCAAATAGATATTTTAAAAACTACTTGAGAAATGGAATTAGCTGGACTTCACTTGGTGATCATTTAATCATTTATTTGTTTGTTTTTCAGTCACTCTTATTTTAAAGCTTATTTTTGTGAAAGTATTTGAAATTTTTAAATGTGTTTGGTAGTAGAGATGAACAATACCAATGAAACTAGGTACCGAACATCTACTTTCAACAATAAATAGTTTTCAAATATAGTTTTATCTTTTTTTCAATTTTGTGTGATACTTGGGACTGAATGCACAGGTTTGCTATAACTGAGCTACATCCCAGACATTTTTATTTTAAAACAGTAACTCTCTAAGATGCTGAGACTGGCCTTGAATTTGAAATTCCCAATTCACTGGGATTATAGGCATGTGTCACCACAACTGGCTTTTTTTTTTGTCTTTTATAAAAGGATACTGTTGCCATAATATTCTATAGCAAAACCAAGAACTAGTCTAATGGTAATCAATACTGCTAAGCCTGCTAAAATTCTCAGTACAAATAAGGACATACAATCAATTAGTGTATTTGCTGGTTTAATGGAACAGTGCTTGTCATAGAGAGGTATAATGGGTCTCATACTGAGAAGGTTTTCCAAAATGCACATACAAGGCTCTAACCCTGAGGCATTATGATTTTGTGGTTCTAGAAAAGTCCTGTGATGATGCAGTTGGGAAATATCCCAGCAGTAATTCCAATAATCACTAATGGCTTCAAAGCACCAAGTTAAATGCTGTGACTTCATGAGACATCTTTATGGGTTTCATACACAACATAGATATTAAATTTTGATCATTATATCATTTAACATCTAAATCAATACTAAGGCTGTGGACCCTAGGATATTAAAACTTTATATAACCATTCTGTGGCTTTGGAAAGTTTGAAAACACTGCTGTTTTTAATGGATTGAAGGACAGCAAGGGTATTCCTGATCCCAGAGTATGATACCAAATGGAGATGCCATTCACGTAAGGTGTTGGTTATATGAATGTGAAGTTCAGAAGAGAGGTATGGACTGGAGATCAGTGTGGGAACCTTCAACATAAGAAGTACAGAAATGGCTGAGATCAATTAAGAGAGTGCAAAATAAAGGAACAGACCAGGACCCACTCTGGGTCAATTTGACATTTTAATATTTGCAAGAGGAAAAAGGAGGACAGACAAACAATGAAAACCTTTAGAGGAGGTTGTTTGAAAGAGTATACTTCTCTTATATTAAATACTGTTTTACGGATGTCACAGGTTGAATACCTAGGAAGAGGTGCAATTTGAAGGATACTTTATTCAGAAGAACTTTGGTATAAATACCTATGGAAGAAAGAGGGTTTACAAAAGGAGAAGTGAGCTGATAGGTCCAGCAGCACTTCTGACCCTCTGGGGACCATTTGAGGTAAAGTGGTACTTCAGAGCTCTCCTGGATTTTGCCAGAAATCCAGGTCATTATAGTCCCATATGGGTCAGTGCTGTAAGTTGGACCATCCTGGGAAGGGGTATAACTTTGATGTGACTTCTATCTGATGGCACTGATAGCTGCAGACTATCTTCTGAAAGCACTTCTTTCAACTGGAGTGACAAATGACTCATTACATGGAGATCTAAGTGGCCCATCATGGTTTCTACCACAGAGGACAAGTTAGATAAGGATAGGTAAATGACCTTTCATTCTTAACTAACTCGACATACTTCTTAAGCATCTACATTGTGCTAGGCAGTAAACTGAACACTGGTGGAAAAATATGGAAGACAACTATCATGCATTGTAATAAGTGTAGTGAACCAATGAGCAGTTAAGTTATAGGGATTGCAGGGTTGGGAATTTACCTGGTTTATTTGGAGGTCATTGTGAACTTTATAATAATACTTTAGTGGTTTGGATAGAAACAGACTGGACTAGTTTGGGCTATGAATGAAGTAGTTTTATTTCAGACATACAGGTTGACATTTATTTCTGTGTGAAAAGGTGATTTTCTTATTAAAAACCTGATAATTACTAATAACACATAGATAGGGTTGTTTTATATCCAGTTTTTAGGATCAGTTCACTTCTATTAACTTAGCTAATTCAACTCTGTATAGTTTCATGGAAAAGTAGTATTATTTTTATTTTATAAGTAATAATATGGAGTTCATAAAGGATAAAATATATACCTATGTCACAGGATCTGATAGAAAGTTGAAAGGCTGAGAATCCCATCTTTTGATATGTATGTCTTCTTTTAAATTTTTTTATCAAGTAAAACTGGCCTACTATTTGGTTAATATTAGAGAAAGTTTAAATACCACTTATCAAATTCAAGGAGTTATAATATTGCATGTGGAATTATCAGATGAAATATAGTATTTCAGATCTGCTTATACTAAAAAATTATGAAATTACATTTGCCACATTTAGTTTGTTGAGTTTAACAGCTGTAGTTGTATGACCCAATAAGGTTTTCAGTTTCCTTTACAAAAATTGTATCTAAAAAATGAAATAAAGAAAGAAAAGAGTCCCCTAATAGCATGTGAAGTGGCATGGCTGGGAATATAAGACCTGCCAAATGTAAGACCTATGTAGATGGGCATGACTAGATGAATGTAAGTTAAAGTGAGCTAAATCAGTGCATGCTGAGCAAGTCTGGCTTGTGTATGTTGCCCAGTATCAGATGTGGAATCTCATTAATGTCCACCCAATCTTCCCAGGTGAGAAGAGATATGACAAGATAGTTTTAATGAGCATAGAGTTATACCTGGCAGATGGTTCAGCATTTGCTGGTGCCAGCCAGCACAATTTGTAGTTAACACTTGAATGGATCTCCAAATCTTCCTCTAGGCCACCTGCTAGGGACTCGGGAAACCTGAGTCTGACTTTAAAATGGCAAATATTCTGGAAAAAAAGGGAATAGGAGCAATTTGTCCCAGTTTCCCATGATTAGACACTGGTCTCTAGGCCAGCTGCTATCCAAAGAAGGTCCTTTTAAGAATATGATCATAGAAGTAAAACTGTTCATGAGCTCCCAAGAGGTGAACAACACATCTGCCTGCTGCCAGAGAATAAAAAGTACAGGCAATTTAGTCAATAAGTTTCATAAGCATTTTTTAAACATCAATATTAATATTAAATTTACTCCAAAGCCCTAGGCTATTATTTTCATAACATGAACAGTAATTAAATCTCATATTTTAAGGGACAATTAATATTTGACTAGAGTGTTCATCTTAAAAGGGAAACATGTCATAGACACCTGAATTCTTAATAATCAAATATTACCATATAAATAAATTACAAAATATAGTAGGAAGTGTCCAAAAACAAAGTACATTTTTTCATGTATACAAGCAAGTGTATCTCTGTCTTTGTATTTTGTATATTGTAAATTGTTCCTTTTTCTGTTGTAAGAACCCATGGTCTGTCTCCAAATTATTGCATTTGAATTTATCTTCTTGATTAGATCTCTTGCTGTGAGCTGAAAGAGAAGGAAAAAAAATCTTATGTATTTAAAATCAGAACTGCTTATATTGAAATTGATTGCATGATTGGGTATTCAAGAGTATTTAATTAAAACTTAGTTTTACTCTAATTTTCTTTTAATAATTGATTAAGGCTATGTAAATAGATATCATATACATATACATCATTCCGTTGTTTATAGATACATCTCCAGTATTGGAAAACAATTTTCTTTAAGGGTACAAGTGTATTTAGTAGTTTGGCATGTAGTTAACAACACAGACTCTAGTATCAGATAGTCATGCAGCGTGGATTTTCGTTGTGGCCTCACCACTTATTTGCTGTTGACCTTGAGAAAGTCCTTCACTTCTCTGCACTTAAATTCTCTAATCTTGTAAAAAGGGCAACCAGTCATCTGTACTTCATAAGGTGGTTGTGAGGATTAAAAAGGTTAATCTGGAAAGAATGCTTAGAACGCCGTCTAGCATGATGAATTCTATATAATACATTTTGGCATTATTCATAAAAAAATTTTATGATAAGGTTTACCGTTTCTCTGGAGAATAAGATAATTTCAAAATACTCCATAAAAGAACATTTGAAATGAGTCACCTGAGAAGTAAGTCTCAATATGTTTTAACATTTTGATAGATAATAGGAAGTTATATTTGGCAGAAGGATTATGTACTTTTCTCAAAGTAGTGTATGTATGCCAGAAGTTAACGGCATCCTACAATTAACTGTTTTTTGTTAATTTTAGTCATTTGCAACAGTATATTTGATGTATACACTTGATTTCTAAGACCTTTGTTCAGGTAACTGATAAATTCTTATATGAAATCATGAATTATAGTGATCCTAAGACATCTTTGTGGAAATATATCTTATACCTGCTCAAAAGTCAGTACTTACAGAATGATAATGAACAACCATTTTCTCTCAAGCTACAGATGAAATATACATGGTTTATAGATTTTCTTCAGTTTGATGTTTTTATCCTGAGCAGTTGCTGTTCGGTTTGGGATTAATATTGGTGAATGATTTTTGCAAAGTTAATATTAGAATATATACTAACAACTGTTGTAAACTCATTATGAATAATTATTCCTTGAAGGCTACACACACACACACACACACACACACACACACACACACACATAGAGTTCTATTTTAAATTTTTAAACTTTAAATATTTACTTTGATTATTTAACTGATATTGTTTAGATATTATTTCTGTACTCATTTGGAATGAGAAAAAAGATTAAGAAGATAGACAATTTGAAAGAGAAAATAAAAGACTAGACTAAATTATATGCATTGATTATTCTTAGAGGATTTGTCTAGCTCTCTGACCTTTATATCATCTGTAGGTGGAGGAGGAATGGTCCTGTTCATGATCTAGATATACAAAGTTTGACTCACTGAAGGTGGAGGGTTGGAAAGCAAGGTAAACATCAGAATGCTCAGACTAATCAGATCTCTGGTAATTTCCCCATTAAGTGAACCTTTGTGTTTCCTAGTTCATTGGTATTTTCATGTAGTGACCCCTATTCGTGTTTAAAGCAGGTGAAGTATTGTGGGCTATGGATTCCAAACTCTCCAAAAGACCACCAGGGCAAAACAAAACTTTTGTTCAAGTTCTGCAGTCTGTATATGGGGGAAAAATAGTTCATAACCCACTTGAATCAAGTGTATGAAATATGATATGTCAAGAGCTATGTAATGTTTTCAACAACTAATAAAAAAAGCTAAGATCATAGAATATGCTCTTGACAGAGTTATAAAGCTATAGGAGCATTTATCTGTAAATTAGAAAATTAGGAAGAAGTATTTACAGAATTTTAAAGCCTGAGCTGGATAATTTTAAGGTGGGTCTTGTGAAGTGGAAACATGATTGGGAATGTGAAGAATTTGTGACACAATAGCTTTAAATTGATGAGCCTAACCAGGGAAGGATCCTGAAGCATGTCTTGATGAGCAAATTTTTATTTTTATCTGATCAAAATCTTATCTTCCAAGTGTAAATATATCCTAAATCAAGTAGCTATGTATTTTTTTAATGCATGACCCTAGTAGTTTTTTAAATATAGGAATAAAAAAGAAATCTTTGTGCCAGTATTTTTTAACCTAGGGTCAGTAATTATATCTGGTCCCAGTTTTGCAGAATTGTTTAATTATTGGTTTCAGTTCTTGGGGTCTACAGCTATGAACGAGTTCTCTTACATTTGCTTCAGCAGTGTCTGTGGGAGAGGCAACAGCTCTACAGTATCTCAGAAGTTTTGCAGTATATAAACTTAGAGTAGCCTGTATATAAACTCAGTTCCAATACAAACAACCAATTTACTTATTCTCTCTTTCCTTTTCTGTCTCTTGATTTTCCTCAGATTCTGGGCAGTACCTTAATCACTATGTTCTTATGAGGCCAACTACTCTAGAACCATATGTGTCCTTGAATCCTGATTCTTTCTACCAACATGTCCTGATAATACTCAGAAGCTTTGTGATCAGGGTAACATTGTTCTTCTTTGAGACTAGATATAATGGTATATTTTGAATATTACAGATCATATTCATCATATTGTTCTGATCAAAACTACAGTAAAAGATAATGAGAGCCAATCCAACAAGAGTGGGATAATATCTAATCGTCGTTTTAATTTGTGTTTCTATCATGATCGGAAATGTTGAACATTTTTTTCATATTAGCTGTTGGTCGTTTGACTTCTTTTCAGAAATGTCTCTTCAAGTCTTTTGCTCAGTTTTAATAGAGATTTGTTTTCTTAGAATATGCTTGAAAAATATGCTTTCTTAAAATATGCTTGATTCTCTTGAAGAATCAAGTTCTTTGTATATTTTGATTATTAGATCTTTATTAAATGTGTGATTTACAGATATTTTATCCCAACATGTTATTTACAGGTATTTTATCTCAATCTGTGGATTGCATCTTCATTTTGTTGTTTCTTTTGCTTTGCAGAGACTTTTTAGTTTGTTAACATCACATTTGTCTACTTTTGCTTTTCTTACCTCTGACTTAATGTTGTATCCAAGAAATCTGCCCAATCCAATATCATGGAATTTTCTCTTGAGAAAGTTTCCTTTTAGTAATTTTATAGTATCAAGTCTTATATTTAAGTCTTTAATCTGTTTAGAGTTTTTCTAAAATAAGGGATGAGATTAGGGTCCCTTTTCATTCATCTATATGTGGATATATAGTTTTCACAGAACCAGTTAAGATACTGTCCTTACTCCATTGTATATTTTAAGACCTTTGTAGAAAATTAATTGATCATAAAAGTATAAGTTTGTTTCTTAGCTGTTCTATTCTTTTGGCCAGTGTGTTCATATTTTATACCAGTACCATGTTGTTTTGATTACTATAACTTTGTACTTTATTCTAAAACCAGATGCTTTATGCCTCTAGCTCTGTTCCTTTTGGTTAAAATTCCTTTGGTTATTTGGGGTCTTATATTGTTTCATATGAATTTTAGGATTTACTGTTCTATTTTACTGAAGAAAGACATTGGAATTTTAATAGAGATTATATTGAATCTGCAAATTGCTTTGGATAGTATGGGATATTCAAATATTTCCAGTTCAACTATTTGGATTAATATTAAGTGAATATTTTAACAATATTAATTATTTCAATAAATGCATATAGGATATTTCTTATTCATTTGTATCATTTTCAGTATCTTTATCAGTCTTTTATAGTTTTCAGTATATGGATATTTCACTTACTTTGTTAAATTTAATTCTCTGTATTTTATTTTTATGCTAGTATGAGTAGCATTGTTTTATTAGTTTGTTTCCAAATAGTTTGTTAGCATATAGAATATTATAAAATTAAATATTATTAGGTGATTTTGTATCCTAGTACTTTATTGAATTTTTTATCAGTTTTAACAGTTTTTTGTGGAGTCTATGATTTTCTACATTAAGATCATATTATCAATATCTTCCTACCATTTCCTTTTAACTACCACCATTAGTTTATTAGGCTTTTTCATTTATTATTCTGGCATAAACCGTTTACAGACCTTTATCTATTTGCTGATGTCTGGTTTTTGTTTGTTTGTTTTGCTACTGGGTAATCAACCCAGGGATGCTTTACTACTGAGCTACATCTCAGTCCTTTCTGTTATTAATTTTGAGACAGTGTTTCTCTATGTTGCTGAGCATGTGGCTGTGTTACTGAGGTTAGTCTTGAACTTGCAGTCCTCCTGCCTCACCCTCCTGAGTTTCTGGGATTAAATGTATGTGCCACCATGCCTGACTGCTTAATTTTAAAATGCCATTGTATGCACTTTATTTTTTTTATGTGCATCAAGGTGATAATTTTTTAATAATATTTTAGAGTGGATTAAAAAGTAGGACTAGAAAATCTCCTTTCTTAGATATTTTTAAATATGGGAAGATTTTTCCAAGACTTTCAATTTGATTTGTAGAAACCCACTAGCTAAAAGCCAACAGTATATTAAATTAAATTAAACTTAGTATACTTAGTGTATGAACCCAGAGGAATCTTAGGAGGATCTCAGGAAGGGGAGTTGGGAGGAGCTTTTCATATGGGGTTTGAGGTTGTACTGCATAACTCAAAGATTAGGTAGCTAGTATTTGCTTTAAATTTGGTTGCTGTGAAGAAGCAGAGGCAAGTTTCCAAATTAATATCTCAGTAATCTTTCTTTGTAAAATGGGAGGAACAAAGCAGGGCCCAATATTAATTGGTAAGAAAGCTGCAGTCATGCAAAAGGAGGAATTGTTAGTCATATTTATAGCTATGTTATGGTCTGGCTTTATCCTGTTAGAAAATTATTTGCCTTTCTTAGGAACATCATGGTCTGTTTGGAAGCTGTGTTTATTTTTACTTTCTCAAAATGGAATCCTGCCTACATCTTAATATATTATAAGGATTACGTCCTAGGCCCACTGTATCAAATAGCATGAGTTCATTTCTTCCTTTTAAGTCCCCTTTGACTGTTACTTAGACCTAACTGACCCTTGCTGTTACATTTTTAACTCCTTAACAAACCAGCACCATGTCCCATCACCCCAGCAACACAGACTACAGAGTGGGGTGCACTGTCTACAGTTACACCTTCTACCAACAACCAAGACAGTCATATAAGCAGGTTTTCCTTATTCTGAAGGTTCCATTGCTGATGTGAGGAGCCAAAAGTTACAAGTAACAAATATAGGCAAATTATGTCCAGGATTCTAGATTCATATCTTACAAAAGGATATTGTCTGCAGCCATGGTTTGTGAACATTAGTAAGAACATTAATTCTTCAACTGTTAATCTGTTTTATTGGTTCCTGGTCATTCAAGGGCATAGCATTAAATCATAACTCAGTGGAAACATTTCTAAAGGCAAGCTGACTAGTATAGGTCAGATATATTGCTTAGAAGTGACCTAAGGTGATATTAGCTGAAATTAGAGGTGTCAGTGGAATGATTTGTTGACTGTTTTTTGTTAAATATTGATTGTCTCAGCCTAGTTTTTGATAAGGTATTAGGTGATTTTCATTCGCTCCCTTATTTGCCACGTACTATGTATCTGACCTTGCTAAATATGAGGACTTAGGGACTCAGACACACTGATCAGTGATGAAGGAATGACATTGCAGAAAACTGGCACAGTGAAGTCTGAGAGGAACTGTAAAGAAGGTATGCACTGGAATGTCAGAAGAACTAGTAACTATTGGATCTGAGGCTTTAGGTAATATTGACCTCTCTCGTGAATATCTGAGGTATTGATATTATGTAGTTTTAGCTAAACTTCACACACTTTGGCCACCTGGCAGCTAAGCAGAAAATTTACACTCACCTGTGAAGAATTAAGAAATGACTCAAATCTTCAGAGTGCCACCCCCTGCCAAATCATCTTACCTTTTTCAGCATAGATGATGGTAACATCTGCTTATGGAGCATAGCTATATTTTTTTCCTCAAAAGAATATAATTGTATTTCTTAGAAAAATTTCAGAACAGGCACCCATGCATCCATAAAAAGCTGATATATAATTAGTCCCTGCTGAACATTTTGAAGAAACGTCTATCATTATGAACCCGGAGGGAGAAAAACACCATAAAATGTACCTCTGGCCTATTGAATTAGCTGTCTTCTTCCTAAAGTAATTGATGATGATCTATTGGTATTCTAGATAGTGTCTGGTCAATTCACAATTTCAATTTTAGCATAGTTAATCCTAATTTGATTTTCATAGCACAACTAACCAATAGTTTTAATTTTATATGTTTTAATTAGAGTATTTTAGTATTCATAATAGTGAATTTCATTTTAACATAATCACACATGTATGGAATATAATTTGCTTCATTTCAATCCCCAGTATCTCTGCCATCTCTTCCCTTCTCCTTTCCTCCTTATCCCTCTCCTCTGTTTCACTGGCCTTTCCCTCATCTATATATATAAATTGGTACTTTATAGGTATATTTAAAGCTTTACATACTTTATACATACAAACTTTATAGGTATACATTCACTATGGTATGTACACACATGCACTTGGTATAATTTGATCAACATCATTCTATTTCTTCTCCCCATTTCTGTCGCTGAACCCCTTACTCCACTCCCCTGATCTTCCTTCAATTTTTATGGGGATTGCTTTTTCCCCTACTCCTTTATTTTGCTTTACATTATGATTATGAGAGAAAACATTCAACCCTTGACTTTCTGAGTTCAGTTTAGTACATTTTAGCATGATGTTCTCCAGTGGCATCCATTTGATGGTAATCAAACACCACAATTTCATTTTAAGTTTTTTCAGCTACTTAGTTGTCTCAATGTCATCAGTAAAAAGGAGATACTCTTTTATTGATTTAACTTGCAGAAGATGGATTATATCCAGCTCTTCTAAAAGTTGATCAAGTTAATCAATACAAATTAGAAAAAAGACTAGGATTTAGTTCTATTTTGAACCATTTGAAATTTTAGCTTTAATTTTCAATAAGCTTTGTAAATTTATTTTAACATTAGTCACATGGATTAGTTGACTATTATATAATATAATGTCATCATATTGGTCCTTATATAACCCCTGCATGTGGAGTCAAGGGCGATATGTCACTGGTTATTTCAAACATACTTTTCTTTTTTAAATTTCTTTTCATGATTAGATGAAACCCTATTTAGTTATCATTAATTAGTAGAGCAGTTATGTTTGAAACCAGCTGGTATTTTATAAGTATTAGATCGAGATATCTGCAATTAATATATTTCAAACAATATGAAAATTAGAGATTTTCAGCAGAATTTATCACATGTGGTCTAATTTGGCTTCCTCCTAGCATGGTGGCCTCCTCATTAGTCAAAATGCTTATTAGGTAGCTAAAATTTTCAAGAGTATGTATTCTAGTAGGCAAAGCAGAAGCTGCAAGCTTCATATGACCTATCCTTGAGATTTACTCAGCATCATTCCCACCATGCTCCATTGATTGACTAGTCACAATCTACCCAGCTTCAAGAAGAAATAATATAGATTTTCCCATTCATTAAGAGGAATGTCAGTGAACTTGGGTCCATAAATTTTAAAACACCATTGTTTCATGGAATGGTTGTTAAGGGAAGTTTGTCAAATGCATTAGTTACTGGGGAAATAGGAAAGATTTGTACTAAGAGTCTTCCCAACTACAAATACAGGTGAAGAATGAAATGAATTCAACAACAGTTACTGCTTCAGTATTTTCTTATTTTTTTCCCCTTATTCTCTCACCTTAGTTTAACTGTTAACTTATTTAATGACAATGTAGTAGGTCAACATATCTCTTTATGTTGTTTTTAGAAAGTACAGGTTTATACAACAAAACAAAACTTTGTAAGCCAGGTGCTGTGGCACATGCCTATAATCCCAGCAGCTCAGGAGGCTAAGGCAGGAGGATTGAGAGTTCAAAGTCAGCCTCAGCAATGGTGAAGCGCTAAGCAACTCAGTGAGATCCTGTGTCTAAATAAAATACAAAATAGGGCTGGAGATGTGGCTCAGTAGTTGAGTTCCCCTGAGTTCAATCCCTGGTATAAAACAAACAAACAAAAAACAACAACAAAAACTTTGGATAGTCATTTCTGAAATATACTTTTGAGTAGTAGTGGTTGATTACAAATCTTGTATATTGTTCTGGCACGTGTATATGACTTTAAAAGCATTTGATGGTTTAGTATCTGTTTCAGGGTCTTTGCTTAGCTACTCACTTTATGAGAAAAAGTAGTATTCATTAAAACATTGATAAGGTTTTATTTATTTATTTATTTATTTATTTATTTATAGTTTAAAAGGACAAAAACTTTATTTAGTTTTCAGGGAAATGCAAGATACATGTAAACATTAATAAAATACAAAGCAACCCAAATCATACAGTCTTGAAGCATGCCAAGACAAAGCCTTTCTGCAGACTGAAGAGTCCTATCAAAATGATAAAGAACACCTGGAAAGTAGCAGACCACAGGGCTGGGTCCCTTCCCCAAAGACACTGCATTTTTGTAATGGGATAAATAAAAAAAACTCACTATTAAAAATATTAGAAACATGGAGATAACTTACCACTATCGTTGATCCTGGAAATACTTGAGCACTCACACTGACTATACTGCATTTAATGTCCTTTTCTTCAGTTTCTTAGCTGAGGGTGAAGAGTGAAAAACCCAGAGTAAGACTACTCCTGACCCCATACAGCCCACTAAGAGCTGGATCAGGGTGAGTGGACACCACAAGGAGTTGCATGCAATTCTGGAGCCTAGTGACATCCACCATTTCACTTCCAGCCATGCCGTCCACAGTAAATGGATGGTCACTCACATCTGTCATGCTCAGAAGTCACCTTCCTGTAGATCTGTCAGTATCTGGCAGGGACACCCATTCCCCATCTGGCACTCTGGATTTAAAAAAAACCTGTTGCAAAGAGCAGTTGTAAATGCAAGAATGTCCATTATCCAGAACTTGAACAATGGTCACAGGCCATCCCTGACTGCCAGAAAACTGTCAAATATGGTATAGCACTGTGCTTGTAGGAAAAGGAAGGGGCTGTGGTGTGCAGGCAGGCAGCCTCTGCAACACAGTTCTTCAGCTGTCTTCTTCAAAGCTTATATGCTAATGAACTAAAACATTTCAAAGCACCAATTAAAAATACATAAATAAATAGAAGGAAGACCAGTAGAATAGTGGAATGGGAATGGGGAAGCCTCCGGAGGATAAGAGGGTAAGTGGAAGTACTGGGGACTGAAATGGATCAAATTATATTACATGTACTAGTATGTATAACTATAATGCACTAATAGAAATATTATATAATAACAGAACTTTTGAAAGTTAGTGATTAGAAGACATGTGTTTTTGTCTTTGCAAATGCAACTGAAGGCACAAAAGCATGTTTCCTTTCTCAAAAAAGATTTTCAAAGACATGATCTTCATAAATTTGTATTGATATAATAATGTACAGAATTACAGTGGTGTCTGAGTATAAAAGAAGTAATATTTATATTCTCCCCTGTGTAGTAACAAGTGGAATCTGCCAGTTTATGTGAAAAAGGATAATGTTATGAAATATATCCTGAATGAGCAAGAAAATTTAGTCTATAAAACAAAAAGCATTCAAATGATGGCAAGAATTTCATCAAGACAGATTGAAATTAAGCATTAAACAATGGGTTGTTCCAAACAGTAGTGTTAATAATGACAGTGTGTACAGCCCAAAGCATCGTTTAGTGAATATATACCTGTTTCAGCTCCCATTCTAAAAGTTTGATTTAGTGTCTTTGATAACAGAAAGAAATTGAATTTTGGTTTGGATATGGGCCCAAGAACACTGAAATGATAAATTGAAGCTCAGAATTTATCAATAACAGTTTAAATATCTTCTACTAATAATGATTCAAAATATCTATTCACAAGAGAAAGCATTAAAAGCCTCAAATTGCATTGACAATGTATTAAGACATCTTGGAAAGATTGTATTTTAGCTTAATTCAGCTGCTTATATTATTTAGAAATTATTTTGTATTTACAGTTATGTGTCTATAGAAAAGGTAATAATGGTACACATTTTGCTATGTATGAGGAAGAAACAGATGAAGTTACTCAGTTGAAAACTGCAGTGTTGCTAACAAAAGGAAAAGCATAAGTGATCTTACTACTCTAGAACATGTAGAAATCAAGGGCAAAACAAAGCAACCTTTTACAATTTCAGAAATGAAGAACTGCTTAGTCTATAATGTCAATAAGGAAAGAAGCAGTAACCCTTTTGTGTTATTAAAAACGTCTTGGTCATAAAATATTAGCCCCACACTTCAAGTGTTCAACAGAAGTGACATAAAAGGTATTAGGGAGATACCCTAAAGGGCTCTGTACCAGTGCTGTATATAGTCAGGGCACACTCAGAAATTAGTTTGGGCCTCTGGCGGACAATAAATCTGTCTTGGCTCAGTAAAAGTCAACCCATAGACCAAAGGAAAGTAACGACCCAGACGTGGTGAAAGAAAATCAAATAGAGCCCTGGGAGTCAGAGAAAATCATCTCTTGACATTTCCGTGCCACCTTCCTGACACAGCATCCCCAGGCCACTCTTCTGCTGGTTATCTTTGCACATTGTGCAGGTCCCTGACTCTGACTACTGCATACTTGACACATAAGTTACTGACATTTTAAGATGAGCAAATCTCACTTTCTTTCTCTTTCTATAATAACTCTCACTTTTTTCTTTTATTTTCTCAAGGGATGCTGTACAGGGCGTGTTGATTAAAGGACAGTTGGGAGACTGGGGATTTGGCTCAGTGGTAGAGTGCTTATTGGTATGCATGAGGCCCTGGGTCCAATCCCCAGGACTACAATAAATAGATAGATAGATAGATAGATAGATAGATAGATAGATAGATAGATAGATAGAATGTGGATTCTTGAAAAATAACTTTATTCTTAAAAAATAATTTTATTTATTTGAGTAAAAATTATTTATTTGAGCAAAACAAATTCCCAATTTTTACCTTTCTCCTTTGGGTAGGGAAGGAAGAGGCAGTGGAGTCCCTAAGGAAAATAACATGGTGCCAGCTGAAATTCTGTATTCCAAGCACAGGCAAAATTTATTAGGTCTGTCCAAAAGAATATGCCCCTAAAATTCAACCTTTTCTTGTTTCCTTACATGTATTTTCCTTATGGCTTCCTACTTTATTATATTCCTAGAGAAGATTACAATTTTTATTTTGCTAATTTAAATAGGATCTCTTTGTAGGAAAACCTATTGTTGAACATGCTGAAGGCCTGAATCTTCTTCCAAGCTCCCTGTTGGATTGCCTTCTTGATACTGATGTCAGTATCAAGAAGTGTCAATTCCTAGGTTCAATTTCTGTTATGTCCTCTTATTATGACTAGAGTGTGATAATTTTTAGACCTCATAATTGCAAATATAATTTATGCACATCCACATTTTAACAAATGGTTAAAAATGAACATCTGTGTAACCAGCACCCCCACAGAAAAAATGAAAACAGCCAACACCACTCCCCATGTCACCTCTCTCTCACTCTGAAGATTAAAGATTTTTTACTTTTATGCTATGAATTTCTTTTTAATAATAGTAACATCACCTCTATTTGGATTTCTGAAGAACATAGTTTAGCATTATATGTTTTCAAACTTTCTGTAAATTGAATTATGCCATAAATATTCTTTAGTAACTTGCTTTGCTTTACTCAGTGTTGTACTTATCATATATATATATATATATATATATATATAGCACATATATGTATATTTATATGTATAATGTGTACCTATGTATATTTCCTTGTACATATAAATGCCAAGATCCAATATATTATTTAGGCAAGCTGTAATTCTTTTTATATTTATCATTGTATGATTCTGGGGTTTTGTTATTTGTTCATTTTTACTGCTACCAGCATTCACTCTGTTGCCCAATTCTGTTCTTACTACACATTTTATCCTTGGTGTGAATGAACAAAAAGAATATAGGCAATAAGAGAACCACTTTTTCTATTTGGTGAATTTAGTTCACAAAAGCCCTTGAAATTAGAAACCTGATAGAATTTATTTCTTCTTGACTTTATTCTGCAATGTTTTGAAAGCCAAAACGATGCCTATGATCATCTTTGAGTTCAGAGATACTATACAACTGGAATGTGGACACTGTTGTTCCTTTCTTAAGGAGACCAAAAATTTAATGCCTTCAAGAGCTTTCCTTTTTATTTGTGATTAACTATTTCTTATATATATCTTGGCTTGGATTTTGTGCATCAATTTTGTTTGTTACATGAAGAAGCCCTTCCATATCTTCTGTCTGATCTTTTGTTGCTTATGAGAAGATATCTTTACTTAAAACTTTGAGGATTGGGGCTGGGCATGTGGCTCAAGTGGTAGTGTGCTTGCCTAGCATGCATGAGGCACTGAGTTCGATTCTCAGCACCACATAAAAACAAAAAATAAAGATAAAAAAAAACTTGGAGGATTGGTTGTAATTCATTTGTTCTATTTTCATCTTCAAGAACTTTCAGTTTTTATGATATCTAACTTTTGTGTTACTTTATTTTATTCTTACTTTATTTTATTCATTTCTTTCATGCACTGATCAAATTTGAGTTTACTTTTAATTATGAGCTTTCAGAGATCGTTAATTTCACTATTTTTTTCTACATATACACTCTAGTTTTACTGACATATCCAAAAAACACCAATATCAGGATATAATTTGCTTTGATGCAGTCTAAAATGAAATATGAAATTATATATAAAAACACTTTGAAATAAGTAGAGCTAAGAAAAGTGACATAGGCCTGTTTGTAACACCATATAAAAAGAGACTTCTGGGTGTGGTTATTTGCCCCTCTATATGTTCTATCTGTTAAATTTATTTCTATTTTACACATTAAAAATACCTTTTCTTTTTGTTCTTGAAGAATAGTTCTGCTGAGTAACAATTACAGGTTAATACATATTTTCTTATAGTATTGAGATAATAAACAAAAGATGGTTTTTGTTGTTGCTCTTAATTATATTGTTAGTTTGTGTTTTTGTTAATAAATAAAATGCTTTTTAGTTCTGTGATTTTTATTGTTCCTTATTCGTAGAATATATCCCTTCTTGTTGTTTCTTCTCTAGTTATCTCAGTTTCTTTTTTTTATTTAACTGTTTAAATATAGACCTTCTTATCCTTTTTCTGTCTCTTAGCCTCTCTTCTTATACTACAACTCCCTTCTCTTTCTGAATCTGGGTGATTCCTTATATCTGCTTTATATTTTATAGTCTTTATTTTTATAAATTATCTGCTATTTATGTCTCATGAAATTTTAAACTTTAATGTTTTATTTCTCATTTTTAGTTATTTGTATTATTTTTAATAATCCTTGCTTTATTTATAGCCATTTTCTCTTTCATATTTGATAAGTCTAATGTCTAATGTCTTTGATACTCTATATTTATTTTTACTAGCATTTAATAGGAGATGGCTTGTTTTAAAATCTGGTTATCTTTTATAATAAGTCCATGTTTGTCTGAAATTATGAGAATACCAAATATTGAAATTGAAGTCATTTTACTCAGGAGTTGTTTTGTATTTTTGTCTTCCAGTTGCCAAAAGAATTATCTTCATTTGTCAGTTTTGGTTTCCCTCAAATACTCAGTAGTATGAACTTGAATTAGAGACTCAGTGCAGATTCTTAGGAGTGGCTATTGATAGTATTGCTACCAACATTGTTATCACTAATTCTTATAGATTCTTTTTGCTGGACAAATATTTACCAGACCCCTTCCTATAATATGGCCCTTTAGACTTATTTTAAGGAATCTCAAGCTCTTATTCACTTTATCAGGACCAAAACCTTAGGAGAACATTCTGGGTTGACGGTACTGTTTTCCATCAAGGCAACCCTGCTTTCCATTTTCAAAAAATTCTTTGTCTTATTCCATCTATTTCTTTTTATTTTCTCTTATTTTTTCTTTTAACATTTGTGGATCTTGTATTCTTTCTTACAAATTAAGCAATGCATTAAGGTGTATTCTTTTATCTGCATTAAGATACCTTATCAAAATGATTTTCTCTCAGAACATGGTTGTTATTTAAATGTTTAAGGGAATGTACTTTGTTAGGCTCCTGAGTCTGTGAAGTTCAATATTAACCTATGAATCTTTCTCTGACATAGATGTAAAATATTTCTGTGCAGTAGGAAAGATATATCCCAAAAAAAAGAAGAAGAAAGAAAGAAAGAAAAGATATGTTCTGAGGATACAAGAGGGATTGACCTTTTAAGACATTAACCATTCTCATACCCAAACTAGCAGTCTAAGTCCAGTATTTTGTCAAAGCCATATTCAGTCCTATAATGTTTTTTTTTATCTTCCATAATGATATAAATATTTCATTTGTGTGTTCATCCTAAATTTGTGCTATTTTTAACTTTTTGAAAAGTATTCTTTCAGATCAAGCTCAAACTGGATTATATTTTGATAGCTTTTTAAAGTATCTTACTCACCATAAGCAGAAGTAACTACTGAAGCAAAAGTAATCTTATTTTCCTCCTCATTGAATTCTAAGTGGTAATGGGGACTAGCTTGGTCACAGGCACATAGACTACATTCAGTCAATATTTGCTGTAAAGAACAAATGAATAACTATATAACTCTTTTCTATGATAGATATCATAGAAATAGAAGTTAAGCTTTAATTTTATTTTGTCCTGTTCTTTAGGAGCATAGTATTTTCATGAATAATCACACTTGCCTTATGTAAATGTTAATTTGTGTAATTAATTGCAACAGAAACTTTCACTGTACATTAACGTATTGACTTTAATTAAACTAAAATATTTACTTTCACAGTGTATGTATTTTTATGAGTGAGAACCTTTGAACATTGTTTCTTATACTCACTTCCAACTGAATTTGGAACATTTACATTCAGTTTGTTGCAGTGACATTTTAAGTTCTTTGGAGTGGCAGGGACCCTTACTCATGATAGTTTGCTAAAAGTCTGGGTTAGTGCTCATGGTTAGTCCTTTGGATATTTCAACCTACTAATTTCTTGCCAATTATTGAGCTCCACTATTACAACACAGATTTTTGTTAAAAATTATGATCAATTTGTGCACAAGGCCCTGGGTTTGATTCCCCAGCACCACAAAAAATAATAATAATATTCATGATCAACTGTTTGGTAATTTTAAACATTTTATAGGTATAAATGAAGGATTGATAGAAAAAGGTTTTCATACCTTTTTATTTTCCCAGCTTCCAATTTCCCAGGCTTGGTTTTTAAATTTATTTTCTTATTCTATACAGAGTTTTTTTGTTGTTATTGTTCTTGATTTTTATAATTAAAGTACATTAATTACCAAATAATAGAAAAACAAAGAAATCAAGCATAATTCTTCATGCTTCAGAAAGTAGAAAACAGACATTGGTGCATCAGTCATGCACATTTATCATTGATAACATCTGTCCTTATGTCTGTATGCCTCATTTTCCTTACTTTTCAGCTTGCTTATGGTGCTGGTCTTTATAGAAACTTATGGTGTAGTCTAGTAGTTGTTTTCTTCAATGAAAGTTGTTTACTTAGTGAAAATTCTCTTCAAAGAGTATAGTAAATTGTTGAACATTTTTTGTGGATCCTTGTGTAGGCTTTCAAAGTTTGTATGGATCCAGAAAAGTTTGCAATGTGATGCCTCAGATACATGATGGCAGGGGGATGTCATTATTAGTGTTGTTAGGGATGGAGTATTCCAACTATTTTGCATAAATTCTTAAACAAAAGAAACCAGCACGGTTTCTGTTGCTCCAGTAGACATATTAGTTTGTTTAACCTGGTTTCTTTTATTAATAGAATTATACCAATAGATATCATATAAATAGAAGGAATGGTTCAGCATCCTAATGCATATTCATAGATAATTTTTCCATATAACCAACCTCTACTACTTGTTTGTTTATTTGGTGATATGTGCCTTTGGTCCCAAACTGATTTTTAAAATTACTTTGCTGAATTCACTTGTGAACTTGCGAGCACATACGTCTTTTTTATTATTCATATGTGATGTGTGATTTGATGTATCTGATTTTAGCAGTTTCATATGCATCTTTAAATAAATGGCACTGGCTCAAGAATATAAACTGTTTTGATGAAGGTTTATGATTTTATAACTCCTTCCATCCTTTTGAGCACATAAAACGCTGTGCTTTTATTATTATTTACTTTTGACTTCCATTCAAATGTTGCATAGTTTACAGTGATAAGGAAATGAAATTTTATTAATCTGTTGTCTTGGAGAAGTTGGTCATAAATAAGCACAATCCACTCTGCATATTGACAGATGGCTGTTGTAAAACTTCTAGATAGAGCCCTAGAGCTTTCCAGACTCTCAGAATTACATTAGTTTGAACAAGTCATTACAAAGATGACAAAGTCTAACAGTCTAACAGAAACCTTTGTTTGCCCAGGTCCAAGCCCACATGTGATTCTTCTGGGAAATATGAGGACCTTTATGAAGGTGCCACTGATCCTTTCTTGAAGGTTTTGGATTCTTTTGGACATTAGTTGTCATTAGCTAAAATCTGAATAGGTGCCTAGCACGTAGAAAGTATTTTAAATATCTTTATTTCTTTTCTGTACCAGACTACAGGAAATTAAATAGACATAACTTTACATGTATATTCATTGATTTTATCTTACTTGGCCCTATTGTTATAGCTTAGAAAATTCATTTGTATCTTGATTCTGCTAACTATAGTACTGCCTCTCTTAGTACTGCATAGTCTGAATTTTGGGTTGAAAGTTTTTGTTCAAATTTTTTATTAAATATATGATACTAGGGCTGGGGTTGTGGCTCAGCAGTAGAGTACTCACCTAGCATGTTTGAGGCTCTGGGTTCGATCCTCAGCACCACACATAAATAAAATAAAGGTATTGTGTCCACCTTCAAATGAAAAAAAATATTTTTAAAAATATGATACTAAGGCTTAGTGCTATTATATGCTTTTAGAGGAACCCCTGTAGTTATAATCTTAAATGTGAAGAAAAGCATATATTGACCTCTGGTTTGAAACATAAATTTCCTGCAGTAACCCAACCTTATTGGGAGTGGTCTCCTAGTTGGAATTGTAAGTATCTGAAGATTAAAGAAAACTTACTTCTGCTTTTAGTTCTTGCTTTATCCAAATTATGTTAATTTAATGATTACTTGATGGATTGTTGTCATACATATGTGATTTTAGATAGCACCCAGTTCAAGTTTGTAGCTCTGGTTGTGTAGTCATTTGATAGTCTGTGATCAGGTGGACATTCAGTCTAAGTTGGGCCAAATAGTAGAAGCAAAGAGATTTGTTTTGTTTTCTTATAAAATAATAATATTTAGTTGTCAAGAAAGATTTGGCATTATTACAATCTGAGGGTCCCTCCTTTGTGATTTTCTTATCAGGGGTGGGCTATAGTCTCCATATATCAATCAGCTCCAAGCACACTGAACTGTTTGTGAAATGTAAGTGTCAAAGTTTCTCGTTCTCCAACTTAGAACAGCTGGAGTTCTTCATATAATACTCTTGCCTATTTTCAGAATTTATAGCTTTATGATTTACTCAATATATGCATTCAAGTGGTAAGACCAATGGATGTATGTTGCTTAAATATCCACAAAGACCTTTCAAATGTATCTTTGTCTTAATTATAAGAAATACAAGCTAAAGCAACTAGCTTTTCAGTTTGGAAGTAGTATTATGGTGTGCATCTTACACAGAAACTTTCCAAGTATCTCAGGCCCCTGTATTCTGGGATTTATTTTTTTACTTTCTGGCATGCACAGATCCTGCTATATCATCAACATAGTACTACAGCATGGTGTTCTGTGGAGTATATGTATGATTAGAATCTTTGTGAATGTAAATAATAGCGAAGGGCCAGCAGGTTGACATAATCTTAAAAAGGACAGAAAACGTATGTTGCTGTCTACTAGGTGAACACGAACTGGTTCATTTGTCTCTTAATTAGGATAATGAAAAACTCCAAGATAAAAACCTACCTAACAAACAGCAGGGATAATGTTGATCTTTCCCAGAAGAGAGCTACATCTGGAACAACAGCAATACAAGATTGAAAACACCAATTGACTTAGTTTATGATAATTCATAGCCATTCTCCAAGATGCTTCTCTCTTCTCCACAGTTCATATAAGCAGACTAATTAGGCATGTAGTAGGAATTTCTATCCTTGCATATTTCAAGAATTTAATGTGGCAATGAACTCTATAATCCTCCAGCTGAAGACCAAAGCACCTTTTGGAAGGTCAAGTTTCAGAAATAACTTCCTAAACCATAGTGCCAGCAAGGTGGCTGCTGCTTCTGCTCTGATGAAGAACCTGCATAATTAGGTATCTTCTGAACTAGCAATAAATGAGTCAGAACTATGTTACCTCTTCCATAACCTGCACCAACCAAATGTACACCCTATGCCTATTTCTCTTCCTCCATAATTCACTTATAAATTAGGGCTCAAATACGGAGCTCTGGTTGGTAAAACTCAGCTAATATCTAAAATCCTAACTGCAGAGGAATCTGGGAGAAGTTAATTATAGTTACCCAGCCTCTAAAATACAGAAAGAGGTAATAGGAAAAGATGGATGTGGGTGTTGAGTAAATCCTTCTAGCGTTTCCAATGCAATAGCCTTGTATGATATTATCCTGAGTCCTGTTCTCCACACCAGTCTCTCTAAAAAGTTCCACTGCATTTAAGAAAGGCAAGAAGCAATTATCCTTTAAGGAAGTATAGAGACCATTTTTATAATAATAGTCACAGAATTTTAAACCACATTAAGGGTTACATAGTCTTTGCTCTATATGTACTTAAGTCATGTTGGGGACACATAATAATTCATAGCTGTGGAAGAATTCTTTATGATGAAATTTTCTTTTCTCCTTATCAGTGTTCTCTAAAAGGATTTTATTAACTCTAGAAAAGTGAATTTTATTTATAGTATTTAACTTTACAAATGTTAATTAATTAAAATATTATTATATAAACTTAAGTGCTTTTTTATTACTATCCTAAGTTACATTTCATTATTGAGCACTTACTAGGTGTCTGACACTATTTGAAGAATTTTTACTGCTTAACTTAGTGGACACAACCATTCCACTGAACATTTAGTAGCACAATTGCGATTTTGCACCATGAAGTGAAACAGAAGTTAATAAGTAAGTTACTAGTATAAGTTCCTGAGCAGTGAAGCTGAGATTTGAATCAGATAATGCTAGGTTCTATAAACCCCATCACTGCTATCATCATTTTATTACTATTCTCTAAAGCATCTTTTATTTTTCTGAACTTTTTCTTCACCTTAAATTGTTGCATAAAGAATGAAATATTGAGAAAGGACTTAAGTACACAATTAAAGCATCAGTGAAATAATCATGAGAAGTTCTTTAGAGTTTAGCTAAGAGAAAACTTTGCTTCATTACAAACATGAAAATGTTGTGAAAATCTGAAATCTAATGTCTAATAGTGTTGGAGAGTTATGAAGGGCGTGGATCTTAGTCAATGACATTATTAAGAAATAATGATAAATAAATATCTATGATTTCCTATGGTAATAACTTGATGTGTTTTCAGCATTAATTTAATCTAATAGTATTAGAATACTATTAAGAGCCAGTTATACCTGTCTATATTTTTAGTCAATATTTCTATTGAACTCTATATTCATTTTGTTATTTGGCTAATTTTTTAAATTAATGTATACTATTAAAATATCAGTTTGAGAAGTCTCAAAGACATAAAGGTGACATTTATAAGTTGTGTGTGGCATTATTTATTTTCATTGAAAACAGTGTATTCTCAATATGATTTTAAGCTCATGTAAAGCACTGACAAAGTATATGACTATTTCTGTGTTTTGAGATACTACTTGAAGCCTCCTTTCTCATCACTTTGTTAAAGGATAGATTAAATTAAATTCCAGTCATGTTTTACATACCTTATTGTGTTTAATAATTAAATGGCATTACTCTTAATAACTACTGAGATATAGTTTATTTTTCCACTATCCTTTTAAATATATTTAATGGTAAATATGGTTTTTGCCTTGTATATAAAAATTCTGAGTAACCCACAATTTTTCCTCATCACTATTAAGCTCCCCCCTGCTTTTTTTTTTTAACCTGTGGCGAGTTGGGAAGTCTCTCTCTCCTGTCCCTGTCCAGTATGGAAGTGGAACTTAAAGAGTACCCATAGCTCTTCCCAAAGACATCTTCAAACTTATCTTACCATTTGTCTATTTTACAATTTTGCTTGAGACTTCCTAGAATTATGTTGACTTTTTTTTTTTGCACTACCCATAGCATTTAGCCTAGTAGAAAGTGTTAGAAAATGCCCATTAAATTCACTTTTATTTGACTTGATATAAAGTAGAAACTTAGTCATTTTTATTTTTAGTTTCAGGTGCAGCATTATATCTCTCAGAGTCTGGTAACCCTAGGAAGTTGCAGCTTGTTGAGAAAATCTATTATATCTCTACTTCTGTCAGAAATAAACAGCTTTGCTGATGATCTGGGGTGCATCAGTGAGGTATGTATAACTCTCATTTATAGTTAATGTAGCTACAGACTTCCTTTCTCTCTTATCCCCTTGCCAGGATGATATTTTAGTTATTACCTTATCTCTAATGCATGTGAATGGCATTTCTACCTACTGAAAATACAGACAGATACTTCCATAAAGTAGTTTTCAAAATAAAGGCATCTTGTCATCCCTACTTGTATATGCATGTACAACAGGTTCTATTGGTGACAGCAAAGGAATATTCAGATAAATGCCTTGAATCTTTCCAGGCAGGCTGCATGTTCATAAAGAAAAAAATGTGAGAAGAGAGTGAACTAGAGAAGATCCTAAGAATAACCTCTAACCAGTGGCATCCCCAGTTGCACAAAAGAATTATCTGACTAACCTTTAAAACCTTATTGCCAGACCTTATACCAATCCAACTAAATAGAGGTCTCTGGGGTAAGGTAGTAGGCATTGGAATTGTTCAAACCCTCCAACTGATTCTAAAATGCAACCTAGGTTGAGTACCAGTGATCTAAGTAAGCCCTTTTATCTGTATAAAATTTTATTTGTCACTTTTGACAAATGTGTAGAAAGAACATAAGTCATTTCTATATTTTGATAGTGAGACTGGTTTATTATGTGTGTTCACTTTGTTGGCTCATTTAATTTCCTTAGAGTCTTACTACTAGAATTAAAAAGCACAATTAAAAGAAATCAAAAACAGGTACAAATGTTTTAGTAAAGAGAAAGAAATTTAACAAGAAAAGAATATATGAATATGTGCATTTAAATAGCTTTTAATCAAGTACTCTACATTTAATAACATCATCTGAAACTATTATATAATCTAATTGAATTAATTGTATTACATGGTATATCATCTAATCAGCAATTGTTCAAATGATTACTAATTACTAATCTCTCATAAGAGCTCTGATAGTTTTTGGAAATTCACTGTTACAGATCTCAAAGAGAAATAGATAAGGCACACTGACTAATTGAAAAAGAGCACAGTGTTGAAATAAATACATGATGTTCTTTGTAGGAGTTCCAAGATCATGGTAGGTTGCAAATCCCTGAAAAGATTTGATGTAAAAGGAGAGACCTGAAAAGTAGATTCAAATTAAATAAGCAGAGGATAAGAGAATGCAAAGGCACTGAATTGTTATGTAGTAAGGGTTGTGCTAAGGATTCTGAGGAAACAAGAAAAGACCTTGGCATTTAACAACAGGAAGTAATGTAGGAAGTAAGTTTAATTGAATTGCATTGTTTAGAGAATAGCAATAAGTACAGAAAAGAAAGTTTGTGTGTTTTTGTTTTTTGGAGGGATACTGGGGATTGAACTTAGGGGCACTTAACCACTGAGCCACATTTCCATCTGTTTTTAAAAACTATATATATATTTTTTTGAGACAGGGTCTCCCCTAAATTGCTGACGCTGGCTTTGGCATATCCCACCATTCGCATCAAAAAAAGTTTCATTTACATATTTTCATTTAATTTTTACAGTAGCAGTAGGAGAAAAATTTTTATACTTTCTAACTGGTTTATAGGTAAGGAAACCAAAACTTACTTAAGCAACTTGATCAAGATTGCAGAAAGAATATATACTAAAGCTGGATTTTAAACTCAGGCATTCTGTCTGTTGTCATTTTAAAAAAATAATAAGAGCAAAAATAATACAACAACAGCTAGTTTTTGAACGGTTTTTTGTGTGAAATACCTCACATGAATTGTCCCAATCAATTATTTTAATAGCCCTTCAAGATGTTAATATTGATTAAAAACAAGGAAACTATTAGCATTTTTAACACTAGACAGCAGAAAGCACTGCAGCCAATTTTAAGAAAAGGATTCAGAAGCAGTTCTAGTCTGGCAGTTTTTCCAGAAGTTAATCATACGCTTTCCACATGGCGGCACAATTCAGCAGGTGTGTTTACATGAAGAATCATGTATGAATGAATGTTCTTAGTATCTTTAATTTTAAGAGTATCAATCTTTAAAAAAAAAGCCGTATTTCCACTGATGGGTGAATCAGTGAATCAATGTATCATAAATATATGCAGTAGAATACTACTCAACCATAAAAGGTTTTGAACCAATGATATAATTATCATAGATTAAACTAAAAAATACCACTATGCTAAACAAAATAAGCCAGACACAAAGAATATGGGTGATATGATTTCATTTCTATTAAGTCCTCAAACAGACAAAACTGATGTATGGTGAAAGACATTAGAACAGTGCTTGACTTGAGAGAGGATAGGAGAAAATGAGGGGTTGGTAGTTTGGTTACATGGGTATATATAGTTGTCAGAATTCAGCAAAATGTGCATGTAAGATCTGGGCATTCCATTGTGTGATTCAATTTTAAAAGATATTTTTAAATCTTAACAAATTTTTGAAACTAAAGCAATTTAATTTTTTCTTAATTGCTTTTATACTTGGTTCTTTAGGTCCTTTACAAAGTTTATTACTTAATGAATACTATGATATCACAAATAACTGAAGAATGGCTTTAGTTTTAATGATTCAAACTTTTCTAAGAAGTTACTAATTCAAAAAATAATTGTGTATGTATATTTACACACATATATACATACTGTAATGAATATTTATATCAGACAGAGGAGCAGTCCTTTTTTATGAAGATCAATGAGAACTTCAATGGTAATTATTGTCATGGATATTTATTGAGCAAATTTATATATCAAACCCTATTCCAAATGTATTTCATACTTAGCGCAAGTCTTTCACATACACTCTTTGTTAAAATAGCTACTAATTTTATGTCATTTAATTTTACCACCTACACTATTAGTATGTATATATATATATATATATATATATATATATATATATATATATTTTTTTTTTTTTATTTATTTATTTTTTTTTTTTTTTGCTAAAGAGGCAGTTAGGATCAGGGAGTTTAAGTAACCTAACTAGAGTCACAATAAGGAGAGTATCAAGGTTATTGAACTGAGAGGTCCAGCTCCAAAATCTGGAGGATAAACTATGCAATGATAATGTTACTGACTATCCATCTCAGTTCTTTGTCTTTCACTGACACTATTCTATATTCATTTGTCTTCTGCTACTGGTATGTATACTGTCTTACTTACTTTATAGTACTGAAATTATAGCGGATAATATACTTGTGTCAAATTTAATACATTCATATAAACTCTGCTGTGACCATGAGCCAGATTTTTGAAAGGTGAGTTTGTCTCTTCTCATCCTGGGAACTCTTTAACTGTTTTCAGCTGAATGCAATCTTGTGGGGGGTCTTAAAAAAATCATTTGTATGATGCTTAGTATAAAACTTCCTAATATCTTGACAAACATATTTTTATTACTTTGTTTGGGGGTTCTTAACAATTGATTTAAATTGAAAACTGCATCTATCATTCTTTTCTTTTTGTTTTTAACACATCAATATTTCTTTATTAATTTTGACAAATATACCATAACAATGAAAGATGTTAATAGTAAGGAAAGTCATGCAAGGGGTATGGCAAATCTCTGACTTACACTTGGTGACTTTTCTGCAAACTTAAAATTGATCTACAGATAAAGTCTTTATTTTAAGTGTATTCAAGAAAATGGCAAAGAGTACAGAATAATTAAGATGCCACAGCAGAGAAACAGGAAATATTAAACTCTAGCAGGAAAAAGGGTACATTTGCAACATGAGGCAAGTCTTTTCTAACAACAAATATACTATATATACTATATATAAATGTCAGTGGCATGGCTGTCTATAATAGTAAATTATATATCTCCACAGATTCTAACCACAGGGTCGTGATGTTCAAGGAAACCCAAGTAGACCAGTTTTTCTGCAAGTCCTCTTTTGACTTCTTGGCTCCCCCAGCTGGGGTCAAGGCCCCTGCTCTGACCTGGGGTGTCATAGCCTCCAAATTACCAGGCCTTGGGGCTGCCCTGTTCACTGGAGACTTGGTCCCAGCTAGTGTGGCTTTGATCTGAGCTGGTTTTACTGAGGTATTCATCTCCACGTCTGTCTCATCACTGTAGCTAGAGGTTTCCTCACTGAAGTTGTTGTCAAGGACCGCTGACACGGTCCCAAGCTTGGCAACAGCTTTGTGCCCTGGAACAATGCCCCTTTCCTCTGTTTCTGAGACCAAGATGTTTTTTTTCTGAGGATAATGTTGAGTTCGTGGGCACTGAGGCAGGATGTCGCACAGAATTCAGCATCTTGTCAGCTTTCTTGGTCTTTGCCTTGGCCTTCACTTTCATGCTTGATGGCATATCTGGCACAACTGCTGAGGCATTGGTAGATGCAAGTTTAGGGGTTTTATCAGATTTCTTCTTGCTTCTGCTTCTTGGGTCATTTTGATCTCCAACTCAACCTTCACCATCCCCGCCTGGCTTGATTGTTGTTGGCCCCTTGGGAATCAGAAGATCCCTTCCCCTTCTTCTCCTTTTTGTGGCCACTTGCTTTGTCTCTCTTTAATGTCCCTTTGGAAGGCCTGGAGGGCTTTTCTGATAAAATAGCTCCCTCTGGGCCTTCCCTTATCTCTGGCTGATTCTTCTTCTTGCTCTTGGGGATGGACTGGTCTCCCAACAACTTTCTTTTCAAGCCTTTCTTGCTGCTTTTCTTGGTGGCATCTGTTTTAAGGGAAGTGGTGGCTCCTTCATGCTGACATTCCAGTCTGCCATCTGGGTAATTTTTGTTCACCTGAGTAGAGGAAACAAAGAGGCTGCAGGTCTTTAGAGTGAACTTTGAAGCCTGGGAATTGGCTTGGAGAAGCTCCAGGTTCACATAACTTGGGAGGAGAAACTGGTTGGGTGTTACTGTAGGGACCTCTTTATCACTCAGGGATGATTTCTTGCTGATTTTCAACTGTTCTTTTGACTTTTTGCTTCCCCAGCTGGGGTCAAGGCCCCTGCTCTGACCTGGGGTGTCATTTCCTCCAAATTACCAGGCCTTGGGGCTGCCCTGTTCACTGGAGACTCCTTGGTCCCAGCTGGTGTGGCTTTGACCTGAGCTGGTTTTACTGAGGTATTCATCTCCACGTCTGTCTCATCACTGTAGCTGGAGGTATCCTCACTGAAGTTGTTGTCAAGGACCGCTGACACGGTCCCAAGCTTGGCAGCGGCTTTGTGCCCTGAAACATTGCCCCTTTCCTCTGTTTCTGAGACCAAGATGTTTTTTTTTTCTGAGGATAATGTTGAGTTCCTAGGCACTGAGGCAGGATGTGGCACAGAATTCAGCATCTTGTCAGCTTTCTTGGTCTTTGCCTTGGCCTTCATGCTTGATGGCATATCTGCCACAACTGCTGAGGCATTGGTAGATGCGAGTTTAGGGGTGGCTTTGACAGTTTCGGGATCATCCTCCTCCCATTCCTCCTCCTCTTTTCAGTTTTCTGAATTAATGGTGATGTATAACCCTTGGGTTTTCTTGGCTTGCAGGGCTGCAGCTTTCTCTGACTTCAGCTTCTGGCCGAGCTCTGGGGTCTGTTGGCAGTGTGTATGGATGTACAAAAGGGTGAAAGGCTGAGGAAAGATTCCTTTCAGACCACTCTGTTTCTTCAGGCTCCTCATTGCACGCACATAACCTTTCTTTACCTGTTGGTGGTAAATGAGGGGAACCGGATCCTTTTGCTTTCTTGCTTCAGCCATTCCAATAAAAACTAGGTTCCAGCAAGTTGAAGACTGTCCTCTAAGAATTCAAATGTTAATTCCTCTCTATCATTCTTTTCATAGTGAAAGAATTTTCTCATTATGATTGTAGTGTATTTACCATCTTAAGGAGTAATCACCTTAGATTTCTATTGAAAATAAGTTAAAAAAGCATTCTTAGAAGATTCTGTACACTACTGACATTGATTTTCTAAGGGCCTACATTGTTTGGCAGTTCAAAACAGAATAAAATCAAGATTTTATTGACTGAATATCTCAGTCATTATGCCAATTGGACAGTAAACAAATAGTTATAGAGCATGCCAGTGTGATTATCTCTGGAAAAAGCAAAAGCCATGATTTTGGTGATTTTTCTATATTTTTTATATTTTATTTTACTTCATTTTGTTATATTTATTGAGATAATTTATACATCTTTATGGGGTATGGTATGATAATTCTATACAAATATAAAATATGTAGTGACCAAATAAAAATAATGAGTACTTCTGCCTACTCAAACATTAATCGTTTTTATGTTGGAGACTTTCACACCCTTCTAGTGATTTTGAAATGTATTCTAGATGGTTGTAAACAACATTTTCTGCAATGTGCTGTAGAAAAACAGAACAGATTCCTCCTATCTGTGTTTTGGTGCTCCTTATCTAACTTCTTTCCTGCCCTTCAAGGTCTTAAGAGACCACTGTTCCAGTCTGTTCTATGGAACTGACACACAAATATAGTTATCTCATACTAGACAAAGGTGCCATAAACATACATTGGAGAAAAGTTAGTCTCTTCAACAAATGGTGCTGAGAAAACTGGAAATCCATGTATAGTAAAATGAAATTAAACCCTTTTCTCTCACCCTACACAAAACTCAACTCAGAGTGGATCAAGGACATAAGCATTAGCACAGTGATCCGAGTCTCCATCATGTAGGTTTAGGAACCATCTACCTCAACAAGACTCCTAAAGCACCAGAAGTAAAATCAAGAATTAATATATAAGATGGTATCACACTAAAAAGCTTCTTCACAGCAAAAGAATCAAAAGTTTGGCGAGAGAGCTTTTAGAATGGAAGAAAATCCTTGCCACCTGAACCTCAGATAGAGCATTAACCTCCAGGATATATAAAGAATTCAAGAAACTTAACACACACACACACACACACACACACACACACACACAATGATCTAATCAATAAATGGGTTATTGGGGGCTGGGGTTGTGACTCAGCAGTAGAGCACTCACCTAGCACATGCAGGGCCCTGGGTTTCATCCCTAGCACCACATAAAAAAAAGTAAATAAAATAAAAATATTGTGTCCAACTACAACTAAAAAAATAAATATTTTTAAAAATGTGTTATTCACAGAATAAGTATGAATAGTCAACAAATATATGAAAATATTTTCAATATCTCTAGCAATTAGAGAAATGCAAATTAAAACTACACTGAGATTTCATCTCGCTCAGGTAAGAATGACAACAATCAAGAATACAAGTCACAATAAGGGTTGGTGAGCATGTGAGGGAAAAGGTACACTCATACATTGCTGATGGGATTGCATATTGGTGCAACTACTCTGGAAAGCAGTATGGAGATTCCTTAGAAAACTTGGAATGAAACCACCATTTGACCCAGTTATCCCACTCCTCACGATGTACCCAAAGGACTTAAAGTCAGTACTACAGTGACACAGCCACATTAATATTTATAAAAGGTCAGTTCACAATAGCTAAATTATGGAACCAAGCTAGGTGCCCTTCAAAAGATGAATGAATAAAGAAAATGTATATTATGTACATTGTGGAAATTTACTTAGCTATAAAGAGAAGTGAAATTATGGCATTTGTCAGTAAATGGATGGAACTGGAGACTATGATGCTCAGTGAAATAAGCCAATCCTAAAAAACCAAAGGCCAGATGCTAACATATTATAAAGGGAGAGGGGAGGGAAGAATAAAAATTCATTGAATTAGACAAGGGGGAATGAAGGAATAAAAAGGGGGCACAGGAATAGGAAAGACAGAATGATTCTGGCATAAGTTTCCTATGTCCATATATAAATATACTATAGTGAATCTCTACATCATATACAAACATGAAACTGTGCTAGGAGATTTGTTTATGGAACTAAATCGATTTATAAAGAAAAGTTATTTATAAAGGTTTAATTTCTTTCCATGGTAAATAGTTTTAAGATATTTTCCCCAAAACATTCTGTAAAAACTATAATATATCAAAGATTAATAGTACATTTGTATATATTGTGATGAACCACACACCAATAAAAAAGTGATGACCAGTCTAATAGAAAAATGAACTTAAAGATATGAAAAGGAAGTTTGATAGAAGAGAAAACATAAAAGGCAAATAAATTAACATGAATGATCTCAGCCTCAGTGGTACTAGGGAAATGCCAATTACAGAAACAGTAAAATGTTTTATACTGCTTATATTGACACAGACTTTTAAAAAGTTAACTCGATGGCATCAGAGATGCTAGTGACGATACAGAAAAATGAAATTCATCGCTGGACCAAATCAAAGATGTATACCCTCTGAGAAATAGCAAGTCTGCCATACAAAGGGATCTTGTACAAGGATAGTAATTTTGACCTCTTTTCAATAACTCAAAATTAGAAATAGGAGTATTATAAAATATGGCTATATCTGGTTCAGGAAAAAATAACTATCGTAAAGCAGAATAAATAAATTAGGTCTTCATGTATTAATATTGATACAATTTGAAAGCATGTTAAATTGAAAGGAAGAATGAAATATCCAAGAAGGAATCATATTCAAATATACTGTTTTTAGAAAGAAAAATACTCAAATATACTATTTTTAGAAATTATGTAAACAAAATAATTTTTATACACATGACACTTTTCCAGTATATCCATAAGTCAAAACATGTTTTTTTCAGAAATTTGGAATCTGGGACTGGGGCTATAGCTCAATGGTGAAGTGCTTGCCTCACAGGTGTGAAGTACTGGGTTCGATACTCAGCACTACTTAAAAATGAAATAAAGATATTGTGTTCATCTACAACTAAAGTTAAAAACAAAAAGACATGGAATCTGAAGTAATAGATGAGAAAATAGCAATGTATTTGAATTTATATATTATGTGTACTTAAGATCTGTGCTTTTGGCATCACAAAATAGTTGTCTACTGAAAAAGTCTCCTAAGTGCCAGAAGTATATTGATTTTAAATGAAATTCCAGTCTTAATTGCTTCTTAGAAATGTTTTTCTCCTTAGATGCAGTTCATATCTCTATCTAATCAGCATGTTTGTGAATATAGTATCCAAGCTATTAAAAATGAATGGTGCTTTTGGAATATTGATAGGCTGAAATCTGAATTTAGACTATTATATGCATACTTACATTAAATACTTCAGAGACCTAATGTTTACTAAGTAGATGAAATTTCTACATGCATGTAGATTTTAAAAATTGGATGAAAAAATATTAGCAGACAGAAATTCAGAAGCTCAGCTGCATACATCAGAAAGCATTTTTCTTTTAGATGTCTATTTTTCTTGTTAAGTAAAGCAATTCATTAATTAAAATAGAACATGCAAATAAAAGATTCTGAATTTGGAACAAGTGTACACATACTTATACTTCTCAAAAGTAAGCTAATTTTCTGTATCAGGGCAAAATGTAGCAATGAAATAAGCATTTTAAATAAGATAAAAAGAAAAATAATCATAGCTCTGAGCAAGAAACAGCTGACCTGTTTCTGTTGAGAGAGGAACCATATTCTTTTCTGAAATTATGCATATTTTAATTATATCTTAAGATCTAGGAAGCTTGGCTAGGTCAGCAGTCAATCCATCAGGGAAAATAGAATTTATATCAAACTGAGCACAAGAAAACAAAATAGAGATTAGAGGCCCTTGTTGTGGGTTTTTTCCTTTTTTTTTTAAGTTTTGGTTTGTTTAACAAGAACTTAAGAGAAATTTCTGATAATAAGCTCTACTTTATCATATTTATACAGTTTTCTCCATTACTGGCGTTTTTGATAAAGGTAATCATTAGGTATGGATGAAACAAGGCTTAAAACTCTTCAAAATACACGATTGACCTAAAAAATTTCCACTTTACTGAATGCCTTTTTGAAACTACTATTTAGGAAAAACTTTTCATCTGTGGCTATAAAGATGAAAGTGAGGGCATTCATTTATCACTTAATAGACTAAATCTTTTTAAAGAGATGTCTCCATGGATAAACTAAATCATGTGGCTAAGAGCATGAGCTTTGGAATCAGATGCCTACATATATTGTAACCTCTGAAACAGTCTGGTTAACAAATCAAGCCTGAAGTCTCTCAGGCGAATAGCATACTTACAGGCAATACAGGGACAGAGGAGCATATTAAATTATCCAAGAGGAGGCACCTGACGAAACCCAGATTGTTTAGGAAAACAATTCATTTTCTTCAGCAAATAGATTGCATTATAATGAGAAATTGAGGAAGGGAGACTAAGCAGAAGCATGTGTCTACATTTTTAAAGTAACTAACGAAATATATTAAATGACAGCCATGTGTCAGAGATGGATCAACTGTGGTCCATGAGCTAAATCTAGCTTGCCACCTGCTTTTGTAAATAAAATTTTATTGGAACTCAGCCATGTCTATTCATTTATGCCTTGACTAAGCTGCTTTTACACTGAAACAACAGAGTTGAACATTTTCAACAGAGACCATATGGCTTGCAAAGCATCAAATACTTACTATCTGACTCTTAAGAGATTTGCCAGTTCTTGTTATATATGAATCTTATTTGTATCTTGACTTGAACAAACCAAGAAGTATAATAAAATATGATGTGACATTTGGGAAAATCTTACCACTGTCTATTAAGATATTACAGAATTTTCATTTTTTAAATATCTGATTGTATCATTGCACAAATGTATTTAAAATTTTCTTGCCTATTATAAAAAATATTTAAGCATTCAAGGATTAAATAAAAAACAATAATTGGTGCAAGCCTCAATTTTTCTCTTCTTAAGTATGGATAGCAATACTATCTATTGCATGCAGTTTTTGTGGGTTTCATGAAGTTAAAACATTTGTGGTTAGCGAACTTGATATAAGTGCACAATTACTGTTTACTGCTATTGTAATTACTATTTAACAAGATATGAAACTTTAAAGGGAAAACTCTACTGATACTAATACACATGTGTAAAAATTAATAATAGCTGGATGTGGTGACATATGCCTATAAACCCAGCTACTGGGGAAGCTGAAGAATGAGGATTACAGTTCAAGGTCATAGTAAGCAATTTAGCAAGACTCTGTTTAGAAATAACAAATTTAAAGGGGAGCTGCTAATATTCCTCAGTGGTAAAGCATTTGTCTATCAAGCATGAGGCTGTGTTTAGTCCCTACTACCACAAAAAGAAACAGAGATAGAGAAATGAGGAGAGGGAAGAGGGAGAATTACACTGTGGCTTCAGGAAAAAGTTCTCAGATATTGTTTTGAAAACAGATAGTTTTTGAATCATCTTCTGTGTAACACAGGACTGGGTAACCACAAAGATTTTTGTTTAAACTCTAGTTATTTAGGTTTATGGTATTGTACAGACTTTAAGAAACATTGCAGAGTTACCAAATTAGTTTAATTGTAATGTTTGAATTTCTTTCTCGGTCCATGGCATTGAGCATCTTAAAGGATTCAAAGATTTGTCATGTGAGGACAGAAAATACATTTTTATTTGACTTATACTTTTATCTTTGCATAATCAATAAAATTTTAAGTTCTTAAAGTTCAAAATCCAAAATACAATTTAGGGTAAGGATGCGATATAAACCAGTCCATTCTGTATTTCCCATTGATTAAAATTTTGAAATTTTGGAGAAAACAAAATAAAAATCAACTGCTTGAGGACTCTAAAATGTAGAAAATATAAACAAACAATACTAACTGGATTATATTTTCCATTTTTCTCTTTTATCTCTCATGTCTGATCCAAGAGGGATCTATTTAAGAGGGAACTGTGCAGTGCTCTAGAACAGCAAAAATTTTAACTAAAACATATGTCTTTCTGGCAAAAGAAGTGGGAGTGGTGCTTTTATGCTGAGTAGGGCAGGAATCCTTGATACTTTTGGTTTCCTTTATCATTTTTTTTCTTTTCTGTTGATGCAGTGAGTAGGTCACAATCATGTAAGTGTATGGATGGCATGAGTAGTTAAAATTTGGAGGGAAACTTAGTCTCTCATAGAGGAAGAAATAGGTAAAGAGATTCCTGGGATCAGAAAAGGGTAGAGATGAGCCCTAAAGAGGAGAGACCTGGAAAAGGGTATTCTTAATTCTCTGTATGAAGGACATAATTTTCAGACTCACCCCTGAGCTGAGATAGATGCCAAATACTCACAAGTCTTTAAGAACTGAATTATGATATAGTCCACTTCACATAACCCAGACAAGCTCCCTAGTGGCACATACATGGGTTACACCGAAACTGTAGTAAAGACATTGAAATCTGACAGTGAAATTTTCACCCACAGAAGGCAAGACATAATTTGAACATTGGACCTAACCATTTTGATTGTCTGATAAAACAAATCAAAACATCAACTTTCTCTAAAAATCTTTAATAGAACCCAGAGTTTTACAGCACACTATTCAGAGGATCTAAGATATGATCCAAAATTACTCACTAAACACAAAGAATCAGGAAAGCATCCCTGAGAATATTCCTGAGATAACTCAGATATTAAAAATTTCAGAAAAGAATTTTAAAGCAAATGTTATAGCCATGCTCCTTGAGGTAAATATAAACACTCTTGAAATGATTGAAAAGATAGAGTTCACACCAAAGTTCAGGGTAATAGTAACATATTTACATATGTGTGTGTGTGTATAATGTGTGTATACACACATTTACATATGTACATAATTTTAACATAAACATGTATATTTAAAAATGTAAACTTTAGAACTGAAAAATACAATATCAGAAATAAAATATTCATTATATGGGTCAATAGTAGATGTGCCCATGAAGCTGACATAGAAAAAGGTCAGCATACATGAGACAGGAAAATTAAAATTATCTAATTTTAAAGAAAAAATAATAATGGAAAATGGTTGAACAGAGTTCTAGAAATCTCCGGGGGGGCGGGAGGCGGGGAGCATCGAAAGTTACAACACTCAGGCCACTAGAGTACCTGAAGGAGAGGTGAAAGAAATTTGTGACAAAGAGTATATTTGAAACTAATGGCTAAAAAAATGCAGAATTTAGAGAAAACCATAAATATATTGATTTTCTGGTGAATCATAAACACTGAAGTTAGGGAAATTTTCAACTTCTTTAAAACTGAAGATGATGCTTTTCTTTTTACAAAGGAAAAAATGATATAACATTTCAAATGACTGCACACTTCAAATCAGAAACCATACTGGCCCCAAATTTACAGAAAAACATCAAGTCCCACATCTAGTAAATATACCCTTTTGAATGATAGGCATGTACTTCACATGAAGAAAAACTAAAAGAATTTATTGTCAGTGGACCTTCTGTGAAAGAAATGCTACACATAGTACTTCAGACTAAGATGAATTGATATGACAAAGAAAACTGTAATTGCAGGAATGAAGGAAGAGCAAAAGAAAAGCTTAATATTTGAGTGAATATAATAGAACATGTTGCTTTCATTACATTCTTCTAAATCTATATGACTGATGAAACAAAGGTTATATCATCATCTGGTATTTGTACATGCAATGTGTATAACAACTAAAACTTAAGGTGCTCAGGATATCAGGGACCTGTGGTTGTGAGGCTGCTAGTCAAAGTGGAAAATATTAACTCTAAATACACTAAAAAAAATTAGAAATTTAATTTAATTCCTAGAATAAACTACCAAAAACATTTTAAACAAGATAATTAAATTAGAAGCTAAGAAGTATTTACTCCAGAAGAAGGTATATTTATACTATGAAAATACTAACCCAAAGAAAGTTGGGTAGACTGTATTATTATTAGCAAAAATATATCTCTAAAGAAGAAATATCAGTAGGAGCTGGATGTGGTAGCACATGCCTATAATCCCAGCAGCACAGGAGGCTGAGGCAGAAGGATCATGGAAGATCAGTAAGGATAATCAAGGATATCACATAATGACAAGCATGTTATTCACCAGGAAGATGTAGTCCTAAATATGTGTACAACTAAGAAATGCGTGAAACTCCAAAACATGAAACAAAAATTGTAAATTTCAGAGAAGATATGTAGTTGTTCCTGATGATTTTAATGCTGTTTTAGTAATTGATAGTAAAACTAAATGAAAAATCAGCAATCATTGTAGAAGAACTGAACAAAACGATCAACCAGTTTGGCTCAAGTGTTGTTTCTAGAACCATCCACCCAACAATAGAATCCATAATATTTTCAAGTGCACATTTAACAGGCACTGAGATAAATCATATTCTTAATCACAAAATAGACTTTACAATATTTAAAGAATTGAAATTATGTGTTGGATATTCTGTAATTATCATAGAATTTAGTGAGTAGTTAATAACAGAAAAGTGTCTATAAAATCCTCCTGTTTGGAAATTGATGAGTACTCTTCTATATAACCCAGTGGTCAAAGATAAAATCTAATGGGAAATTAGAAAAAATTTCCAGTTTATTTGTTTTGAGCAACCAATAAAAAAAATATATAATACATCAAAATGTGAAATGCACCTAAAGCAATAATTATAAGGGAAATTTATAGCATCAGATGCATAAGATAGTATCAAAGAGAGGTCTTATATCAATGATGCAAGAAATTGGAAAGGCATGAGAAAATTAAACTCAAATCACATAGACAATTCTAAAGATGATAGTAAAAATCATTAGGATACTAAAAGGGGCAATAGAAATTAATCAACAAACCAAAGATTGATTATTTGGTTGGGGGAGGAGAAGATAAAAATTATAAAGGTCAGTAATGAAAAGGACAACAGTACAGATGTTAAAAGAATAATATGGGATGGGCTCAGGATGTGGCTCAGGTGGTAGTGTGCTCACCTGGTATGCCTGAGGTGCTGGGTTCAATCCTCAGCATCACATAAAAAAATAAAATAAAGATATTGTGTTCATCTAAAACTAAAAAATAAATATTTTTAAAAAAGAATAGTATGGGGCCACTATGTATATCTCTGTTCCTGCAAATTCAAATTAGATGATATAGAACAATTCTTAGAAAGATACAAGCTGTGTGAGGAAAAAAGATAACCTCAATAGTCTTATACATTCATTAAATAAATTTGAATTTATAGTTTAAAACCTCCCAACAAAGAAAACCCTGGACCTGGATGGTTTTATTAGCAAATTCTACAGAACAATTTATAAAGAAACATTACACTTCCCAATGGTCTCTTCCAAACATTAGAAGAGCAAACACTTGGCAACTCATTTTATGAGACCAGCAATACTATGATATAAAAAGAATCTAAGACATTGCACTGGTGTATCAAAATTTAAAGGACAGTGAAACAGTAGTTTGGATCTTGAAATATCTCCAAACTTCTATTCTTGTGTCCTCTGGGAACTCCTGGAAAAGACGCAGTTTAGGAAAACAGTTCATGGAATAGTTAAGAGCCAGACGAATCCTGCACTTGTTTTCCACTTGGATTTATTTTTGAATATTTTTTAGACTAAATTTTTTTCATCAGAAAAACTAGAAAGGATGCAGAATCAACCTTAGATTCAAATAATTCAAAGCTATGGGAACAGTTTGGCAGAAAGTCTCCCAGTAACAAGGAAGTAACAAGGAAAAAAATAAAACAAACTGATTATCTTTGGTAGACAGTAGACATATTTTTTTCTGTTCCCAAATCTAAATTTGACAGAATTGACTATCATATGTTTGTGGAATAGTGGAATGTTGAATTTTAAAAATTGCTAAGCCTTTTAGAAACCCACTGAATGTTTGGACACTGTTTGCTTCTAATAAATGCTATGAAGATAAATAGCATGTAGGTGGTGACTATTTAAAACAAAATACCACCACAGTGTTTCTGTGGAGTACAGCTGCCTTTTAAGATGATTTTGCTGAGAAGTTAACACTGGATAAATCACCATATTTTTTTCTCATTTTTTTCCAAAAGTAAAAAATTCTTTAAGTCAGTTAAAGATGCTTTATTTGCAAAGATCTTTTCTGTTGCCATAATATTCTCATTAAATTACTGGTAACTTAATTGACCTTTTTCTATTTCAATTCAAATCCATTAACCTGTTGAGAAAAACTAAGTGAGCACAAAGCTTTTAAAATGTAGGCAAACATGACTTAAAAAGCTATTTTTTAAAGCAAAACAATAAATGAATCTTCAAAACAATCATTGAATCTTCATCCAGTCAGGTCATGCTAGAGGGTATGAGCAGTAAATCATAGATAAGACCAGGATGATTGTCACTATAAATCATATATCGTGATATAACAACCTCTGATTTATTATTTAAAAAGCCATTTTTGAAGACGCTATGAAGAAGCAACTTAAAATGTAAAAATCAGGTTATTTGTTCTTTAACAAAATAATAGGTTCACATTTTTAAGTAATATAATTTACTCAAGGTCTTAAATTTATTTTGCCATGGATGAAGAAAAAAATGTAATATAATTGGTAAATATGTGGAAAGAGAACAGGGAGCAAATTGGGAGCTCTGAGTTCTAATTCTGGTTCTGTTGCCAGCTGGGTCAGTAGCTTTGGAGAATTCACTCCTCAGAACCTAATTCTAGAAACAAATGCAGATGCTTAATAGTTAAGTGTAGATTATTTGATCCCAAGGGAGTTGAATCAAACTTTAGAATGACACCCCATCTAAGGTGAGTTTTATGGATACTCCTCAAACAAATTGCATCATCATCACCTCTGTGGCCATTTTACCACTTTAGTTAGGAGGGCATCTTAAGGGTTATAAAGGGTAAATGCTGATGTAAAACAGCAAAATTACTAATGCTTTTTACAATTACTGTGTTCTCTTTCTTTCAACACAATAAATATACATGGCTTTATAAATCATGTTACTAGTTCTTTAGAGTTCATGATCTCAAAGGATGTCCTGAAATTTAAATTGTGAGTTCCTGATGGATTATTGTTATTTCTGCAAAACAAAGGCTTTTTGTCTACATTGAGGGGTCACAAAATATCTTTCAGAGCCTTGAATCTATAACAGAAACCTTCCAGGAATGCATGAATGTATTGTGGCTAATTTTAAACATCTTTTAAAAATCTAGAACAATTTTTCAATTCAAAAGTCAAAATCTTCATGTTAAAGAATTATGAAGTTAATATAAAACACTAAACAAATACGAAGTATAATAATTTGGTATTTTTTAACCTAAAATTTAAATTATGCAGTGAATGTATCAGAGTATAGTTTTTGTTATAACAGTGGCAATACCTAAATGCATCCCTTGAACCTTACCATATGTTAGGAAAAGAAGTTAAAGTAATTATTGTACAGATAATATTAGAAAATGAAAGTGTTGTCCCAGATCTTCACATTCTTTCCCTCACCTTTTGAATAAAGCATCAAGTACTGATGGCTTTAGGAACTATGACTAATTGGCCTTCCAGGAATAAGACAATCTATTTGAATTTTAAATAGATGAAACTACATTCCTTGCCTGTGTTAAGGGTAGGTTAATGGCTTTTTCATTTTTTGCTCTTCATTGGAAACCAAAAGAAATCACATTCTTTTGAGTTGGGTTTTTTTGTTTGTTTGTTTGTTTGGTTTGGTTTTTTGCTATGCTGGTAATTGAACTCAGAGTCTCATGTTTGCTAAGCACTCTGCCACTTAGCTACTCCAGCCCTTGATCTTCCCTGACTCCTTGGTTCACATATCAATGGTGTCTTCAGATGATTTCTGAGTTAAGTGGATGCCTGAGTTTAATCCTAACTTATGTAGTCAGTCTTTGACTTCTACATTGTTATACAAGTGGTCAGGTAAAATGCAAGATGTTGGTCAGTAGGGATTAACATATTCATCTGATAAGATAACTTCAACATTGTCTGACAGATCATCCTTTTGTACTCAGGCTTTTATAGTATTTCTAACTCTCAAAGATGATCTTTTCCTCCTACAGTTCCCTTCTCTTGATAATTTTCATCTGTGTCTCTATGAGTCTACAGGGTGAGTGTATTTACTTAATACTTTAGGTATTCTCTAGCAGGGTGGTTACTTTGTTCAAAACATTCTTTATATTACAGAAAGTCTATTTTGTTTTGTATTTTAATTTTCTGCATTTGGTTATTTAATATCTGTTTGGAAATTGTATTGGAGTATGATGTGAGGTAAGACTCAAGTGGGAGATAATTCAATTTCCATTATTTGTTTAATAATGCTAATTCTCTGCCTTTAATTTGTGATGTTTCATTTATTATACACTTAGTTTTCACATATAGCATTTGTTCATTGATTTTTCTATCAATTCTTAAACTGTTCTCATGCTTGTTTATTTACTTTAGATATATTGTGTATTTTAATACCTAATTTTGTGTTATAACTGTTTTAATAGGTGATATTTCTGGTTTTATTTCTAAATGGGCTTGAGAATTTTTTTTTTTTAAATTCAGAAGCCAACTGCATAGATTACGATTGAGAATTTTTGTTAAATGCAGTGAGGCCTTAAAACTGCAGTGTTCTTATTTCTTTTTCCATTTAAGAACATATTTTTTAAATTACATCTTTGAAATGAAAAGTCTTTATGGTTTATAACTTCCATTATATTTATTTATCAACTTTTCTCATCATTTTCATTTCTTTGTCCTTCCCCATTATATATCAAATGAACTTCTCAAGTCATTCCTTCATCATTGACTCAGTTTTCTGTAATATTGATTATTGAGTTTTTTTAATCTTCAAGGTGCATTTCAATTTTCCTAATGGAATTTTAGATCTCTTATAATTTTCTCATTTCACCACATTCTATTTTTATTTCTCTCCTCGTGCTTTTTATAATTCAGTGTTTTTTGTCCTTTTTACCAACTTTTTTTTTTATCAAATAGGCATCCTTTCATGCCACCGAGCAAGTCAGACTACCTTCTATTTATTTTACTTTATTTAATAAGTCATTTTCAAATTCTTTCTCTTCCTTCTCATATTTAGTTTACTAAGTTTTTGGTTGTGTAACTCAGTGTTTCTTGTAGAATTTGTTTTTCTTTCTTTCTTTCTTTCTTTCATTCTTTTGTATAATTGGCTTTTGCATTTTCATCTCAACTCTAATAAAGAAATTACCATTGTAACTGACAGGTTTTTCCATAGATGCTACATGGATTATGCCTGTCCATAGTGGTTGTGTACTTAGAAGCCAGTAAAAATAACCCTCTACATTTCTTTGCTGGAGAGAAGGTAGTAGTACTTAGTTTAGGGCTTTTCAATTGACCCTCTCATGGAATTCTGTTGCATTGGCCTTGGTATTTTGAGGAGTTTATGGAATGCAATAAAACTAGTATTTTAAGTGTAAACAATTATAGGCCTTTGCTGCATCTTCAGTATATACAGCATCATTGCCCCTTAACCCCTATCCCAGTGATTGCAAGTACAAGAGAATTTTTCTTCTTAGATTGTGGATTGTGTTTCTCCATCGAGTTGAATCAACCACTAGCTTAGAGCTTCTTTTTCCTTTGCAGTTTCTTCAATGAAACAATGGGGTGCTGTACATTGGGGAAATTATTATCACCTATAAGGAATCTGTGCTTTTATTAGTAATTGAAAGGAATAAGGGAATGTTACCTTATTTATTTTGTGAGTTATGAAAAATAGAAAATATGTTTAAATAAAAGAATCAGAAATGCTTTCTGTAAAAGTTCTGAAATGATGGAACCATGATATACAGAACTACAGTTATAGAGGAACCAGTTGCACATTCACTGTCAGAATAATTCTGTGCCCAAGATTATAATTAATTCAAGAGAATTTTAAGTATGTACAGAAAATAAAGTTAATTATTTTCTCTGTATTTGGCTATCCTAGCAATAAAATGCCAATTAAATATGATTAATTTTTCCTTTTAAAAATAAGTATGAGGATCATTGCTGTAGTTTTAATGGCTGTTATGATGAGATTTATCAGTCACTGAAAAGAAGTCATCAGGTCATTTAAGTGTCATGAAAAATATTCTAAATATATTTCAATAAATACCTTCTACTGATTATCTCTTGTTCTTCATGAAAAGTAAAATCATATTTGTTCTGAATAATTTTCTGATACGATTAAAACATAATGCCTTCTATGAAAATTTCTCTAATCACTATAGGCAGGAGTATCCAGCTCTTTTCTATTCCTATCTTTGCATTGTACACATTAACTCATTTCATTGGAAATAATAAACTATCATTATAATCCACTATTCTTTACATTTGTCTCTTTGAATGTAGTGAGGTTAGCAAAAACATCTTGTTCATTGTTCTATTTCTGTCTCTATGTTGATTGAGGATTTTCATTTTAAATAAAAAGGTAGCAATTTATATTGGCAATTTTCATTGACCTTGAACCTCATACCAGTTGTTTTATAAGCTATGATTCACTCAGAATTAAAAAGGAAAAGAGGAATGAAAAGAACATTGGAATCCACATCTTCTCTTCACCTGTGTATCTTCATTTTATGCAGGAATCCTTTGATTCCTAAAAAAGAATAATTGGGGGCAAAAGGCTTATTTGAAGTTCTCTGTAGTTCTGAGAATATAGGACACATGCATGTCACATATATACTATATTAAAATGTACTTCCTGAAGAAATAGGAAGTGCCTATAAGGTATGGTGTTAGAGAAAGGGGTTCTGAATGTGGTTAGGGTGACAAGTGAAAAGTGCAGTGAATAAAAGAAAGGAAAACTGCAATCTGAGTGCTGAGTTTCAGTTTAGAGGTCAAGATTTTAGAACCGAAGCCTTTCCACTGGTCAGGATGGAGTAGACGAGAAGTTCATTGCAATGAGTAGGCCAAGAAACTGATCATTGAGGCTGGGGGTTGAGCAGTTCATCCACTGGGCATGGCAAGCATTCAAGAGAACAGCAGCATGTGAGGCAGAAGGAAAGATGGCCGAAGAGACAGGTGCCTGACACTTTGATCAGCACATACAATAGTGGAGGCACTTTGTATTTCAATAAATTAAGGAAAATTAAAGAGTAAAAACACTCTGACAAATGGAAAAGAAAGAGTACTCTAGGAAGGCATTATTAAGCCAGGCTGTGAAGGCATTATTAAGCCAGGCTGTGGGCCAAGGATCTCTGCAGGGACCCCTGGGGAGGCAGGCTTTTTGGTTGTGATGTGAAACCCCCAGATCTCCTTCTTTGTAGTCCTCCTCCCTTCCCAACTAGATTGCCACCCTCTGTGTTCCTCTCTTAAGGAAACCCTGGAACTCCCCAGGGAGTGCACAACCTGGTTCCTGCCAGGTTTAGGGCTCAGGGTTTACTCCAGTTGAACTGGGCTGACTGGGCTGCGCAAAATAATCAGACAGGAGACACAAATACCTTTTTCTTTGGGGTCGCTGTGGTGGCTCCTCTGACCTTAAGGTCGTAAGGAAGAGAGAGAGCGAGAGAGAGCATGCTGACCCCTTTTATTGAAGAGAAGCTATTCAAATGAGGCAAGGGGTCAGGTTTCAGGGGGCTGAGTCTATCTTTATGATGTCCACTGTCAGCAGGTTGACTGACACCTGGGTAGGCCACACCCAAGGGCACAGTAAGAGAAGGGGACACACAAGGCACTTCCATGATGTTTGGCTTTGGGGGCTTCAACAGAGATGGAGAAATATGGAGGTGGGACAAGGTCCTTCAGTGTTGGGAGAAAATTGGTGATTTCAATGAGAATTATGAACCATATTACAAAAGATTTCTTTCCCTTAAACACCAATACTTGAGGGCTCATAAAATTGAGACACAGGTGAAAAATAAGGAAATGGGCTAGGAATAGAGATTTTAAAACAAGGGCTTTAATCTAAGGTCCTCAGATTCCTGCCCCCACACAAACCACCGAGGGATCTACAGATTAAAAAAAAAAAAAAAAAACAAGGCACTTCCATGGAAGATTCTATCCTAAACAGGGCAAGGGGTTATATTACAAAGGAACAGGTGAGCATAGCTTCACCCATAGGGCTGTAGAAAGACACACCCATGCACGAGACACCGACCCTAATCCAAGAAGGGTGGGGAAAGCTCTGCCATATTTCTGTGCCTGAGCACCTCAGCGCCCAGCCAGGGAGTGTGACTCAGTCACGTGCAAGGTTGGTCTCCTACAGGTTCCTGTGACGTCAAGAAGGCAAAAGGTAATCTCATCTGTACTTATGATTTATAGTGCTAATAAGAACCATGTTGTTTTGAAGAACAGTAGCTTCTTTTAAAATCACATTGTTGTCCATTATTAGTCTAATGATATATATTGAACTCTTACTGTGAAACAAGTGTGTTGCCAAATGTTCTAGGATAACGTGGGACACTTATTGTTTAATTTTGAGTACTCAGTGCAGAATGCAAACAAGTGTAGATCATCAGCAATTATTTTGAATGAACACACACCCCTGAAATAATTATTGAAGACATGGGACTGCACATTATTTAATATATTCAGATTTATATGTAAAGTGACTGTTAGTATTTTAATGTAGAGAATAAGGTTAAAAGGATTTAGGAGACAAGAAAGTTTCTGTGGTGGCTGGCATCCCCTAGACAACCTTGTAGAAAGGAAAAGATTTAAACCTCATTAGGAGTAAGGATGGTACTCAGTGAAAGCAGTCCAAATCAGTTAAGTGTTCTGATGCCATAGCACAGCATCTGGGTATCGAAAAGTGTCCATTGACTGCATTCCTATTCACTTTGGGCAAAAGCATACTCCATATTTTTGCTAGTGCTTTCCTTGGAGATTACAGTTTTAACTGTAACTTAAGTTTTATGGCTATTTATACAGGCATTAGTTTATTTTTTGATATCCTTTATTGAAAGTGCATAAGTACTCAAAGAATACAAATAGGGGAAATTGTAAACGTCAAAGAAATTTATGAAGAATGTCTATCACCTAACACAGCCTCGGTGATTATAGAGTCGAAGTGCATGCTATAGAGTAGATTAGCTATTTAGTGATGTTTGGAATGGTAAAGTGATAATTTTATGTGATTCTCTGTAACAGTATAGGAAGGAACTCTTTGATTCAGTCAGTGGATGTTTATTCCTGAGAAAATGACACTTTTTAGTGGAATTGCAACCTTATGCAATATTATGTTAACATTTGAGGCAGTGTTTTTATGTACATCCATCTCATATGGCAGATTGATTTTGAACCTTACTGATAAACACATCTATAATTAAAGTATAAAGATAATTGGAGAATTTGATAAAAATAGCAATTTTATTTCCATTTTATCTTAGACATTTACAAAATGTTTAGAATGTGAGAGAATACCTATCATATACAATCTATTTCATTTAGTCTTTAAAGGACTAGTTTACTAATAAGCAGGTACAGAAGTTGAAAGCAGATATTTAACAGGGGAAAACAGTGATGGCTTCTGAAAGAGTGAACTTTTATTGCTACGTGGTATCTGGTTAATCTTTCAATGGCTTAGGGAAGCAGTACAATTCAAGTGCAACTCAACTTATTTGAAAATGGGTCTTAGGAAATCATTTTTAAAATGAACTGAACATCAAAATTCTCTATGTAAATGTTCCAGGGATTCAAATATGTAATAAAGTTTAATTTGAATTTTAAGCCAATTTCCTTCTTGTAAGTTGAAGATTATTCTGTTTTTCCCTTTCTAGAGAAATAAAATACCTTTTGAGCATAATAGCTTTTGCTATATGAAATAAAAATTTTCTCTATTAAAAGCTGAATGTCAACCTTCCTGTAGCAGAAAACCTCATCCTCATAAGTTCATGAGGATGGCAAATGTTAAAAATAAACAAACAAACAACAAAATGTATTTAATTCAAAAGAATCTTTAGTACCTAAAATGTTCATGTATAACTAATACAAACTGATAAAATGCACAAAAAAGAAAAACAGTGATGAACATCATTGCAAAAGATATTTACCCTATAAAACAAAAAATAAAGCTTGAAAGATTCAGTTTGATTAAAAAATATCTATCAAAGCACTTTCTAACTTTTCATAATAAACTAATATTAATAGGTTCAGTTTAGATACAAGCTTAGATTTGTCTTGTAATATACAGCTCTTAGAATTTAACCCAAATTGACAAGTATTTTTTGTTGCCTGCCATACTTCTGGGTTAGCTGTTTTATATTCACAAAGCTGAGAAATATACACTCACTGTGGTCAAGGGATCAAAAAGTACATAGCTATTTGCATTTGTAATAGGTATCATGAGTAAACCAGTTCATTCATAAACAATATCTAATGTGTAAATTATATATATATATATTGCCCTGACAATTTTGCATGCTTTGATTCCTTTTAAATCAAGTTGGAAAACAAATTCCAGCACATTTTTAAAAATATAACAATTAAGTCATTTTAAAATGTTCATGTTTAAAAAATAGAAAAGAAATAAATTATATACTGTGCTAGAATCTAGTGCTAGCTGGTATGAATATTTGTGTCCCCCACCTCAAATTCATGTGTTGAATCCTAATCCCATATTATATGTGATACTCTTAAAAAGTACAGTCCTTGGGAAGGTGACTCAACCACATGTTGGGGGTTCCCCTCAGGAATGGGATTACTTCATTATAAAGAAGACTCAAAAGAGTTTCTTTTCCCTCTATGCCATGTGTGGACTCTGCAGGAAGGCACTATGTATTGAGGACAGGATCCTCACCAGACAGTGATTCTGCTGGTGCCTTGATCTTGTACTTCTCAGCCTCTAGTACTATGAGAAAAATATTTCTGTTGTTTGTAACCTACTCAGTTTATGGTATTTTGTTGCAGAAGACCGAAAAGACTTAAAACACCTATCAATCAGGCTTCAATGTTTTGTAGTCTTCCTTAATAGTGAAAAGTATGTAATGGCAGCATAGCACCAAATGTCTTCAAGTATGTACTTCCTACGATGCAAACCATCACAGGGGATTAGATTGTGCTGGACAGTTTCCAAGTGGATAGTATGCAAGAAGCATCCCTGTCCTCAGGTAGGAAAGTGTATCTCTCATACCTCTGAATCCTCAGTGCTTCATGGGAAATCAACTATATATATTTGTTTTTGTCTTGAGTAAGATGATATTTGAAAGATTTGGTTTACAATGGATTTATTTTATATTTTATCCTAAATCAGTACATATTTTTTTTGCCTCCTGTTTGCCAGATCTGAAAAACCTTAAGCAATTAGAATATGGAGACACAGAGAAAATGGGAGTGATTTACAGATTTGGGGAAGCACATGAACAAAAGCACGAGATATGTTTGTTTTGGGGGTCAGTTGGTCTATACTCATAATAATGAATTTTCATATTCTGATATCTTAAAATATATTGGATTCACTTATATTTTAAATGGATCTTTTAACCATCCATTGGTAATTTTAAAAACCATTCTTCAATGACTTATATAAACTTTCCAACTGTTGACATATTTCATTATATAATACAAAAATACATTTGCAGATATTACTATGGACCTCCAGAGAGAAGTCTTTGAGTACTAGGAAACTATCCAGTACACTGTAATGGATACAGTGTTCTTATACTTCTAATTTTTGCTTGAAACATTGAGTTTATCAGCAGAAGCAAATGCAGTTATAGGTTTTCTTTGAAAAGACAATCTTGCTTCATTTATAGTTGTCTACTAGCTATTTATTCAAGTGAAAATGGTGTTTAATGTAAAATGAAGTTAGTTCATCTTGAAGCCCAATCACCCATCATTTTTTTGGTGAAATTCATCAAACTTAATTCTTTTAAAAAGATTATCATATCTAATAAAATGCCTTCCTAGTTACAGTCATTAAAAGACCACCTTAAATTTCTTTAAAAAGCAACTTACATTTTGAACACTATAAGTGTATAATGTTCAAGAAAATATCTAGAAGGATCATGAAATATGATGACTAAATAAATGAAAAAATCCTCATTGATATTTGTAGGCAAATATATAGAGATATATAATGTATTTAGGCCTTATTAAAAAAAGTAACATCTTTGGCCATCTAGTAGGATTTGATCTGTAGAATACTTTTCTCCTTTTAATACCTTTCTGTGTATTTCTACTGCAAGTCAATTTCTATACAGTTTAAGGAGGATGAATTTTAGGTTTCTTGTAATTCCCTTTAATCTGGTATTTTGAATTTTAAATACCTCTGAATGAGAAATAAGTGAGCTTTGCAAGGAAATAATTTTTATTATGGCTACCCATACAAATTAAGTCATGGAAAAAGCCTTGTCTTGATTTTTGTTGAGTTACTGATCTCATGTATTTAATGGTCCTTTTGAACTGCAAGACTCAGATCCCCATATCCACATTTTAGAGATGAAGCTCTTAGCCTCACCTGGGCACCGATAGCTGTGTGTTTCTGATTCATGTTGATCATTATATCATAAACTTACTATTGATCAAAATCCAAATGTAAATCCTGTACACATTCAGAACTGATCCTATTGTCTTTTGTCCCATTTGATTTCAGAGCATTATTAAACTCATGTACTTTGAAGAATTATGAATCATTACAGATTAGCCAACTCTTACATCTTACAATTTCCAAAATTCCTTTTACACCACTGACTGAACTAATTTGCTTCTCACATAATGCTATAACAAGCAGAACAGACATTGGGCATTCTTATATTGCAGATGAAGATACTGAGATTTAGCATCTTTTCATAATTAGCAGAAGGATGTGAATATGAATTTTCTGACTCTATTTTTCTTCCCTTTTTACTGTAATACATGCTTTTCCACAAGCGATTGTGAAAAATCTGTGAAATTAAATTTGAACAAAGTCAGAGGGGAGAATTGATGGCAGCTGCTGTGTATGCCTCAGATTGTTACTTAGCTGGTTTATGATTCCAGTGGAAAATGGAGCCATAATATAGTTTAGAAAGATTCAGTAAGCATTCTGGTCAGTGTACTTTATTAGAAAACCATCTGTTCACACTCAGATAAATGTTAACGGGGGTCATAAAGATGAATTGAGATGATATAAAATGATTTTATTTAATTAAGAAGCATATTTTCATTATTAATAAAGCACATCTCTCATCCAAAGCTCAGAGTTTCTGATAGTTCCTTAATTACATTTCAGAGCATTATATCAAACCACTTATATATTTCTTAGTATATTCCTCACATTTCTGTCACAGAGTATTTTCCCTTATTCTTTATGCCTTGAATGCTATTTTTTCAAATCTTATCATGTTTAGCTATTTCTTGTAATGTTTACTATATAGTAAATACTATATGACTGCCCATACTAGTAGAAGTGATATTGCTAATTATTTTTAATAATTATATTATGTCATCATTATTATGCATACCTCAAAAATATCTAGAGTAAAAAAAAAGACTAGATGAGACATCTTTATAAGTAAATACAGTTTGAAAAACACTGCTCTAGAACATGTTTGGTGGCTAGTGAGTGTTAGAAATCTCAGTAGATACATAAGGAAAAATAAAAAGATAAAAGTAAAATGCCAATACTAATGAAAAGAATCATTTGATGTATAAAGGTAACAATTTTCTGGTTGTAAATTTTGTACCAACTATCAGTTTTACACTTAATGAAAATTTATACAGATAAATGTGGCTTTTTTTAAGAGAGAGAGAGAGAGTTTTTTAATATTTATTATTTGGTTTTCAGTGGACACAACGTCTTTATTTTATTTTTATGTGGTGCTGAGGATCGAACCCAGCGCCCCACGCATGCCAGGCGAGTGCGCTTTACCACTTGAGCCACATCCCCAGCCCTAAATGTGGTAGCTTTAATGTCTTACATTATATAATATAATTCAGGATACACAATGTTTATCAGTTTGACTTCCTTCCCCAGTGTTCACATATTGATGTTATGTGTTTTTGATAACTAGACTCGAGGGCTTCTGTGAATAGCAGTAGTGCAGCTACTTAATAATCAAAGAAAAATGTGGGGTGTTTTATGCCATTATATACTAACAATTTTGTACATGTAAATAAAATAAGTCTTTCATGAAAAAAATACATACCAAATATATCTGCATTTTTTACTTTGTAAAGTTAAATAAATAAGCTATTAAACATAGAAAAACATAGAGCACTAGGTATTAAATTTTCTTCTTGACCACCCTTCTTTCTCCAAATGTGTTGTGTAACTATTGCATTTGAAAGTGAAAGAATTATAGGTGTTGAGGGTAATGGAAATGAAAGGAAGATAATCCTCTAAGTCTAGTGTACCCAGTATTTGAGCCAAAAGACAAAACCATCAAGCAGAACTCTCCAGAGAATGAATCCAGTCGTGGGGAGTCTATGTAAGGAATACATATTCATACACATTTGCCCTTGACCTGTGATCATCTCTAAAGGTTCCAAATAGCAGTATCCAGATAAAGCACAATATGAGCACTAGGGTAGGCAGGAAGGGATTAGAATATGGAAGAACATTACTTTTGAGTTTTGCTGTCATGTATTTGTTTGACATCTGTTCTCTTGCCATTGAGACATGTCTTCCTCTTGGTCATATCTTCCTCTTCTACTTGGCCCGAAGGTGTCTGACACAGAGAAGGTCCTCAGAAAATTTACTCTTTTAGTATTTATATACTGAATATCAACTCTGTACAGAGACTGATTTACATGGTGGGAATATTGTAGTGAGCAAAAGAGAGTATTTCCTGGACCTTCTATTCCAGTGGAGAGAGTCACAGAATAAAGCAGATACATATAAATTATGTCAAATAATAATGGTAAGAAGAAAAATAAGTGAGGAGGTAAAACATCAAAGGCGGTGTCATTAGGTAGGATGATCTGTTATGGGCTGAATTGCATTCCCCCAATTTATATTTTAAAGCTGTAACTCCAGGTACCTCAGATTGTAACGTTTTTGTACATAGGGCCTTTAAAGATATGACTAAGTTAAATGGATCCATTAGGTTAGGCATTAGTACAGACTTACTGGTGTCTTTGTAAGAATAGGAAATTTGAATACATAAGAGACCAAGACATATGTGTGAAGAGGCAGCAAGAAGAGAGATAAAAGTAATGCCACTGACACCTGGATTATGGGTCTTAAGCCTTCAGAACTGTGAGAAAATAAATCTATGTTCTTTAATTCACCCAGCCCATGGATTACTTACAGCAGCCCAAAAAAACTAATGCAATCAAGATAGGCTTTTCCTCAGAGATGACCTTTGAACACTAGCCTGAATGAAGCAAAGGAATGGGCTGTGAATATTTAGTAAAGAGAATATCAAGAAGAAAGGGCAGCAAACAAAAGTCTTGAAGCTGTAAGTCTGTAATATGCTTGGAATAAATATGTGACACATGCGAGAGTGGCTGATTGGATGAGCAAAGTGAATCTTCAGTACTTTTCTGTTGAATTGGGAAATGTTGGATTAATTAAGTGCTTATCAACTCTTCATCACTCCTGGACATTCCTTCTTATCAGAGCTCTGGGAGGACAGGCTGGCTACTGCTTTATGGGGAGGTTTCAAAGGACTGTCCTCCACTCTAAGAGAAAAAAGGGGCAAGTGCTATGATCTGTACTTACAGGGCAGGTAGAAGAGGTGAGACAGGACATGGGTGAACTTGTTACCTTCAAATATAAACATTTTAATGATGTGTTGAGTCCACATTTAGAATGTGAAGAAGAATGAACAAACTAACCATCATTGCAGTTTGATTAAGTTAGGCAGTACTGCTAAATGTCACTTTACTTCTAAAGCCATATGTAAAAACTGTGAACTTAAATAGGTATGTCTTTCATTTGACTTTCATTGTGAAACAACTTTTTAAACACATTTAACAGAGAGGTTTAGGGACAGTATTAGGAGAGAACAGATAATTACATGTCATTCAAGCTGTTTACAAACATGAATGTTACAAAACTAGCAAAACTATAATTACACTCTGTGTGAAGCCATGATATGCTGGTTTTCATCAAGTAGTCACACTATTAAATGTTTTTTTTTTTCTTTTACAGAAAAGAAATGTAGTTTCCAAAGGAAGCTTGTGTCTTGAATTCATAATGAATATCTGCTCATCATATTGCCTTCTGATAATAAATTATTGAAACTACTTCTTCCTTTTAAAGTAACTTTTGCAATACGACTGTTTTACATTAAACACCAATGTAGGTCTGCTTTGAGGCAGACTTCATAAGTAAATTTTGCATTTTTGGCAAATGCTCATGAGTTATGACTTTAGAATATTTCTATAGTAACAGTGATACAACTACTGTTTTTCATATTTGTATACTTAGATTCATGGGTTGAATTTTTGAACATTCAGAGAGAGCATCACCTTCATTTTGATCATCATATAATTTTACATCAGGAGGTCTCTTAAGAGGTACCTCACAGCCAATCCCTCCTTTAAAAAATGAGCAGGAACTCAAAGGAAAGCTAGGGACTTTTTCAGGAGTGCAGACCAAAGGGAAAAGCTGGAAAAGGATGGGGATCTTTTGACTTCTTATTGCTGTTTCTTCCTGTCTTAAACAAGTGAATGTGTTTTTTAAAGACTCATGAGAAATTATAATCATGCTGTAGAATAAACTCATTTAAGTTCAGTTTTATTTTGTAGATTTAAATACAGATGTCCTAATGTACTGTAAAAAGTTGCTTTCTGCAAAAATGTCTATATAGGAAGGCAAAATTCACCTTTTGTAAGGCTGGTTTTGATCTGTTTGTTTTCAAAGCTTATAGGTTCTGGCAGGCATTTTCTCTGTTTGCATCTGCACCTGGATCAAACCATGCAGCCCACCCTATGTTAGGTTGTCTGCCTGGAGTTCTCTTCCTGCTTTGCTTCACAAAAGTGGCTGCTCCCTAGGCCATCAACACCCTTAATGGCTCCACCAGAGGAAGGCCCCCCTCTCCTGTTTTGGCCTTCTCAGATTTTCATTTATTTTCTTTGTAATTCTCATTGCTGTGTTTCTGTGTGTTATTTATTTCCTATCTCCTTTACTACAATATAAACTACTATAAAAGACATTCTACATGTTTTAGACTCACTGCCATAGAGGTCTTGCATTTTATGTAGCATGTAGTAGCCCATTAGGAAATGTTACATGGATGTATGGCTATGTGAATAGACTGTGATAAGTGTGAAGGAATTATTTGTGATCAGAGTGTAGTTTAACAATGGCTTTAGCTTTTTGCATCATTTGAAATGACTAAAAGATGTAGGACCCATAAGGCACATTTTAAGTCTAGACAATTGTGAAACAAGCCTTGAAATGGGAATGTGAACTAGATGAGATTATTGGTGATTTGTCAGGCTTCAAAGATCAGAAATTCAGAATCTAGGAATATTTATCTTTAATAACAAATAATGCTATTAAACATTATTTTATACTAAAATATGTTCATATAGTTCTATGATAAAAATTTAATAATCTGGGAATATGAAAAGCATTAAGAATTTCAGTGAAATGTATATTTCATGGTAAGAGGCAGATTCTATCGTAAGAGATGCCTGTACCACTTAATCTGGTCATTTTGGGAGCTTTAGTCAATATGGAATTTACCAAACCACTGCATTGAAGGAATTTTCTAGTATGTCTTCAAAGAAACTCTAATTCAGAAAGATTAGGTGTTTGCCAGGCACAGTGGCACATGCCTGTAATTCCAGCAACTCAGGAGGCTGAGGCAGCAGGATCACAAGTCCAAGACAGCCTCAGCAATTGAACATGGCCCTCAGCAACTTAGTGACCCTGTCTCAAAATAAAAAAATAAAAATAAAAAGGGCTAGGGATGTGGCTCCGTTCTGAAGTGCCCCTGTGTTCAATTCCTGGAACAACAACAACAAAAATTAGGTGATTCATTTACTTCAAATCCTATTCTGGAATAATATAAGTCAGTACATAATTGACTTTTCCAAGATCCTACCACCAGATTGTGGATTTTAGGATAAGAAAAAACAGAATTTGGAGTCTCTTATAGAAAGTTGGTGAATGTACAAATCCAAGGTCAGCTTCACTGGTTCTTTTTTGGTAACATAGTGATGATTATACTACCCTACCCTTTTTGGTTTAAATGAGAATTTATATGTCAAGTACCTAGCACAGTATCTAACCACAACTGGTATACACTAAATATTAGTTTTTTTCTGCCATTCCTTAAACATCACCTCTCTGATATAAAGTCCAGAAATAGGAACCCCACCATGTTGTGCCAAACAGTCTGTTTATTGATCAATTAAAGCCATTGAAATTATGAACCATCATGACTTAGAACTAACTATTAGAGCAAAATACCATAGTAATTTCAATACAAACTCTCTCTGGAAGTACCTCTTAAATTAGGATGAGAAATAGAGAAAAATGGTGTGAAAGAGTGGGAGGAACAGGAGAAAAAGAAGGGAGAGGAAAGAAAAAAGAAAAAAATGCAGAGTACAGAGTGAAAATTTGAAATGTCAGCATCGTGATGTTACACCAGAAATCTTAATCTCATGTAAAGTGAATATTCTTTGTGAAGCAAACACTAATTTAAGGCTAAGAATAGAATATGAAGCACTTAATTTTAAAAAAGGAATTTAAAAATCCATACTGGCAAAAATTCTAGAAATGCCCATTTTGAATTTAAGTATTTCTTATTTATTTTTATCTGAAACAAATAAATGTAACCACACTTAATTCTTAGTGTTACTATCTGCAAATAGGATGAGTGTGTGTGTGTGCATTTTTCATTCTTTCTTCTTGATCTTTATGAGCCTTGCAAGTTCTGTTAACATGAGCCCATTGACAGATGGCATTGCTCATATTTTTATGGCCAAATACTTCAGAAGATAATCTTTTGACAGTTGAACTGCCAGTTTTCAGCAGTAAAGAAAATTATGCCATTTTACCCATGTGTCATCCAGATGATGACTAGAGAGGATTTGGATAATAATGTCCATCACATTCCACCATCATTTCTAACCCTATGCCTACCCCCTTTCCCTCCAATCCTCTGCCCTATCTAGAATTTGTCTAATCCACCCATGCTCCCTTTCCCTACCCGACTATGAATCAGCCTCCTTATATCAGAGAATTCAGTATTTGGTTTTATGGGATTGGCTGACTTCACGTTGCATTATCTTCTCTAACTCATCCATTTACCTGCAAATGCCATGATTTTATTCTCTTTTATTGCTGAGTAGTATTCCATTGTGTACATACAACATAGTTCTTGAAATACTGGCCAGAGCAATTAGACAAATAAATTAAAGGGATACACATAGGAAAAGAAGAACTCAAACTGGCACTATTTGCTGATTATATGATTCTATACCTAGAAGACCATAAAAGTTCCACCAGTAAACTTCTAGAACTAGTAAATTAATTCAGCAAAGTAGGAGGATATAAAATCAACACCCATAAATCAAAGGCATTTCTGTATATCAGTGACATATCCTCAGAAAGGGTAACGAAGAAAACTACCCCATTTACAATAGCCTCAAAAAAAAATATTTGGCAATCAACAAAAGAGGTGAAAGATCTTTATAATGAAAATTACAGAACCCTAAAGAAAGAAATCAAAGAAGACTTTAGAAGATGGAAAGATCTACCTTACTCTTGGAATTAATATTATCAAAATGGATTTTTTTTTATTTTTTTTGTTGATTTTAGATATATATGACAGTAGGGTATATTTTTTATTTTTTGTTTTAATCAGTTATACATGACAGTAGAATGCATTTATGCACTTTGATATATCATACATAGATGGGATATAATTTCTCACTTTTCTGAGTGTACATGTTGCAGAATCATTCTGGTCAAGCAGTCACATATATACATACTGTTTCATTTTACTCTTTCCTGTCCCCACATCCCCTGCCTTTCCCTCCCATTACTTCCCTCTACCTAATCTAAGGTAATGTTACTCTTCCCTAGTGTCCCTGCCTTATTGTGAATTAGCATCCACATTTTAGGGATTGGCTTATTTCGCTTAGCATGATATTCTCTAATTCCAACCATTTACTGTCAAATGCCATAATTTTACTCTTCTTTAAAGATGAGTAATATTCCATTGATTATATATAATATCTCTCTCTCTCTCTCTCTCTCTCTCTCTATATATATATATATATATATATATATATATATATATATATATATATATATATACACACACCACATTTTCTTTTTCCATTCATTTATTGAAGGACACCTAGGTTCCATAGTCTAGCAGTTGTGAATTCAGTTGCTATAAACATTGATGTATCTGCATCACTATAATATGCTTATTTTAAATTCTTTGGGTATAAACCAAGGGATGGCTGGGTCAAATTGTGGTTCCATTCTCAGGAATCAAAACTACTCAAAGATTTCATCTCACTCCTGTCAGAATGGCAATCATTAAGAATACAGGCAACAATAAATGTTGGTGAGGACATGGTGACAATTTGCCGGTGGACTGCAACCACTATGGAAAGCAGTATGGAGATTCCTCAATAACGGTGTATTTTGACATATTGTCTGTACATGGAGTGCAACCATTCCAATTTTGTTCCCATTCTTGTGGTTGTACATGACATGAAGTTACACTGGTCATTGGTGCAACCACTCTGGAAAGCAGTATGAAGATTTCTTAGAAAACTTGCAGTGGAACTACCAATTGACCCAGTTAACCCACTCCTCTGCTTATAGCCAAAGGGCTTAAAATCAGTATACTATAGTGAGGTGGCCTCGTCAATGTTTATAGCAGTTCAATTCACATTACCCAAGCTATAGATGTGTTTTTGAAGAGGGTGAAAATACTTGTGCTCCTGAAAACAAACCATCAACCATGATTCTTGAAAAACTCACTGGGTAAGGAGCTATGGAAATGGCACCTGGGAGATGTGAAAACAACTCTCCCTCATCTCAAAAATATTGTATTCTTATTGAAGCACAATAAAATGTTAGAAGATTTAAGTCAGAATAAAAATATTCTTTGGAAAAGATAACCAACCCCCTGGTATGACTCTTCTGAAAACTGCATAACTACTTCTCACCATGAGATAGAGATGACCAAATCGTAATAGGGGGCAATCTGAAGAAAATAAATGGAAAGAGAATATGTAATGATGCTCAGTCTTTAATAATAAAAATGTCATGTAACAAATTAGTAATAAAATGCATCAAACAATTAATTGACACTGACTGGCACTGAGTGGTCATCAGGGGCAGCATCACTGTGTCCCAGAGAAATTGTTGATTCCCGTGAGATTCTGCATTCATTTTGCCTTTGGATCAAAAAAGAAAATTAATGTAAATAAATAAATAGCCTTGTGATTTGAAAACTTGACCACTTTAAGCTGGCAAATAAACATGAATCTATAAGTTAAATATTGTTGATTGCCAACATTCCAAATATGAATTAAACAATAAATAAATCATGGGACTTTTCCTCATGTGTACTACAAATATTTTGAAATAAACTTTTAGCCAAAATACACACTAAGTAGATAAAAGGTAAGTTTATAAGCATTTTTATAAAATTAAGCATAACAATATCAAAACTATGGAGACACTGAAATTTAGGTAGCAATTGTTTTAAAAGTTAATTTCATGGAATTAATAGATGGCTATTAGCACTTTAGCTGTGTAGAATGTTAAAATCCTAAGCCAAAACTAGCCACTTTGTGCCAGAGATTTTAATTTCAAATGACTTAACAAATATTTACTCAGAATTTTTTTTCTGTTTAATTTTTTTTCTTTTTTTTTTTCAATCAAACAAGGCATTAAGCCAGGTTCAGTGGCGCATGCTATAATCCGCGTGGCTTGGGAGGCTGAGACAGGAGGATTGAGAGTTCAAAGCTTAGCCTCAAGACACTAAGCAACCCAGTGAGACCCCTGTCTCTAAATAAAATACAATAGATGGCTGGGGATATGGCTCAGTGGTTGAGTGCTCCTGAGTTCAATCCCCAATACCCCTCACAAAAAAAAAAAAAAAAAGCCATTAAAGAGTAAATTTTATTTGCTGGAATAAAGGTATACATAGTATTAAATTAAACCATATGAAATTGTTGTTTTAATGAGTTAAAACTGTCAAGTCAATAAAATTGATATGGCTTAACAATATAGCAAGGATACAGGACTAGGTCTAGACTTCTTAAAATTTAGCTTTTTCTCCAGGTTTCTGTGAAAATATGTATAATATAGCAACATATAGAGTCACTAAAGGGAGAAAGTTTTTTAAATCTCATGAGAATCACATGCTTGGTCACCTAAAAGTGTGCACTAAAATTATTGTTTGTTTTAAAAAAATCAGAATTCATATTATTCAATGAAACTGAAAAATAGAATTGTTAAGATATTTTTTTTTGGTAAGACAAAGACATATATATCCCCCTAAGCTTGAGTAACCTGGTAAAGCAAATTAACAAATTATTTTTAGTTTTCTTTTAATTTAAAAAAAGTATATAAATAGTATTTCCTTGCAGTAAGTAATTAAACATATTAGACAAAATATAACAGTGTTTTCTGTCATGTACTCTCAACAATTTTTGTTTTTAATTTGGTTCTGGGGATTGAACTCAGGGACACTATCACTGAGCTTCATCCCCAGCCCTTTTTACTTTTCATTTTTGAGACAGGCTCTGACTAAGTTGCTGAAGGTCTTACTGACTTTCTGAGACTGGCCTCTTAATTGGAATCCTCCTGCCTTAGCCTCCCAAGGACTTAGGATTACAAGTATATACCATCAGGATCCACTGCTATGAACATTTTAAAATTTGAGTATCAAATGTCTAATTTTTAGTTTCTAAAACTGAGTTATTTAGAATTATAAAATGCTGACAACTTTAGAATTCTTGTATTATATGTATAGGAAGCACCAAGGATGTCAACTATACTTAAAACAATAAACTCCAGGACTTACATTAAAAAAATAGATATTAATTATAAGTTATTTATTTCTCCTCCACTTCCAGCTTTTAGATATTCTATGAGACCATCCAAAAGTCTGAATTTAGATCTTTAAGGCCACACATACTTAATTATTTGATTGCAAAACTGTGATATAACAAACAGCACATTTTTCTCAATGTAAAGTTTGAGAAATCCTTCCCTATATCCTACCACATGCCATTACTTGTTGAGGAGCTAAACCCACCCTGATTCCAAGGTTCTTTTACTATCTGCAGTATAGACCTCTACTGCTGCTTTAGAAGTTAACTGAGGGGATATCTGTACAATGAGAACATGCCATGCTAGACTTATCACTTCTAGAACGGGCTGTACAGGGTGTGTTTTCAACAGTGCCCTTCCTGAATCCTTGGTCCTTCATATTCTATCTTCAGAATCCATATTTGGTCCCCCAAATTTCTAAAGCACACCCATAGCAAAGAGAGTAAGTACAAATGGTTAGTGAACTTATAGGTGTTATCCCAGAATAAACTATACTGTTTGAGCAGCTATGCATTACAATGAGATGGATTATATTATTATTATTATAATTTTGCTTCTGTATGGGATTTTTTTATTGTTATTTATTTTTTATTTCTTACATACATGACAATAATGGGATGCATTACATTCATATATGAAGATGTGAATTTGGTGTCAACATACCTTATATACAGAGATATGATAAATTGTGGTATAAAGGTGTATTAAGAATTGTAGTGCAAAAACTAATAAGAGAACTCATGTATAATGGCATAATTTGGCATGAGATGGATTGTATTATTAATGAAAATTAGAAAAATCACTGAAAAGCAGTATAACATACAGATAGAATTATCTGTGAGAATAAGTAAGATCTCTCAGAGAACTCTGCATTTATCCATCCTAACACTTAGCATACTTGGAATGGTAAATTATTTATACAAGAACTCATTTAATCCCTGTGTTGCTAGAGGATAAGCCTATGATGGCAAGAACTGTGTTTTTCCTCTCATGGTGATATTATTGTAGGTATCTTAAAAATCACTTATATAACTTTGTATTTATGCCATTTTGTATAAAGAATGTGTTATTTTAATTAAAATTTTGGGGAAAATTAATAAAAATATTCCATCTTTCCCAAAGACTTACACATAGAAGTATAGACAGAAATAAGAGAAAGTAACTTTTTCTGCTTACTCTGAAAGAATCTGCAAAGAACTCAGCAAAGTGCTCTTGACCCCCTGGGTGACACTAGTTATGAGAGGAGACACTATCCTCCTCCCACTGCATACTTCAGAAACAGACTGCCTGCAGAAGAGTGCAAATCTCTTTTTGAAATACAGGGAGGGTGCTCAAAAGCTTCCTAATGGATTCCTCTTCAACAAAACAATTCCAGAAAACTGGGCAGGAATTTTCCTTTATGACTTGCTCACTTAGCAAAGCATACATATATACGAAATCATTTAGATTTTATATGTTTTTAATTATAATGCGGCCACAGTAATAATTTATTATTTCTCTGGAATCAATATGTTTACTGATAACAATTGATATGACACATACTTCTTTTTAACATTCAAAAGTAACATTTTTTTTTTAGTTGTAGATGGACACAACACCTCTAATTTATTTATTTATATGTATGTGGTGCTGAGGATCGAATCCAGTGCCTCATATGTGCTAGGCAAGTGCTCTACCACTGAGCCACAACCCCAGCCCTCAAAAGTAACATTTTTTAAGAAATAAATGACTTCTTACACTATCTTTTAAAGTTTATGTTGGTCATTTTTATCACATAATAATCCTAAAAGTGTGTTCTGCAGAACACTAATTCTCCATGAATAAACAAAAAATAAAAAATATTCTGTGCTCAAAATATTTTGTTGAACTTCCTGATTTGCTGAAAGCATCTCAAGTTTCAATTTGAATTTTGAATCTCAAAAGAGAAATTGTACTATTCACTGTTTTTCACCTTCTCCATAAACATAACCCCTTTTCTGTAAGAAACTCCTGGGTGTAATATTTAGCCAAAAGCAGTACAGATAAAATGTACTATTATTTTAAAATATTTTATGGAAGACCATTACAAAATAAAGTTGAAGTTTATCTTTCTAATGACTTCTGACTTATTTAATATTTTTAATGACCACCTAAATTCAGATTTGTAATAAACCATTAATTTAATCACAAAGCAAATTGGATTTTTCCCATATGTAGCAATATTTTCCCCTGTCTATGCATGTTGGTTTTAATGGGAAAAGCAAAGGCTGATATATTTGAGTGGTCCTAGTCACTGTCATGTTTCTCCATTCCTCAAACTTTTGTTAGTTTTTTAAGTATCTACTTTTCAGACTGCCTGTGCTGCCCTCTGTTCTAATTGAAAGATTTTAACGTAGAAGTAGAAAGGTTTTAAACATCAAGGGGCATCCAATTAAACAACATTATGTGAGGTCATTACTGTGTTTAATATGAGGGGAAAGTCTTGAGAATTTATATTCTGTGACTTCCTTAGGTCATTTGCATATCTTCACATAATTTGCCTGAACTTTGAGACACACAGGCTATACTGCAGTTCTATTAAATTGCAATGCTAAACCACCTGGAGTTAGCACAGGTACCACATATCAAAAGCAAGTTCCAACAAGACTTCCCTTGCTTCAGATGCCATTTGAAAGTTCAGAGTCTCCAGGACACCAAAGGGGATACAAATATGAGGAAGCTCCCACTATTTCCCCCAACTTCATTAATTTGCTTGAATGACATAAAACTAATGGAAGTACTACATTAATTTTATTATAAATGATATGAGTCATTATAAGACAAATTAAGGGTGGGGTTTTGAAGAATTCTGAGTAAAATTCCCCTGTGCCTTCTCCCTGTGGAATCCAGTTACCCTTCCTGATAATAGGGTGGGGTTTGGAAGGATTCTAAGTAAGATGCCCCTGTGCCTTCTCCCTGTGGAATCAGGTTACCCTCCCTGTATCATTCTTCTACCAGGAAGTTCTACCAACTTTGGTTATTCAGAGTTTTTAATGGGGCTTTATTATGTATACATGATTGACTGAACCATTGACCACCTGATTAAACTCATTCCCCTTTACTAAGAAAGTAAAATTTACTGGAATTTCAAGGTAAAATAGTAACATCTAAAACATGGTCAGTATTTATGTGAAATATTTCTTTAAAGTTAACTATGTTTTTTTCTGAAAATAATTGCTTTTAAAACATATGTCCAAGTTCATTTTCCAGAATCATTACCTGTTTTTTAGCTGTGTTGTGTTAGAATTATATCCTTGGAGGCATATTCAGACATATGGAGCTCTTTTTCCATTCTCAAAGACCCAGAAATTCTCACATCTGAGTTTTATAGTTTTTTTCCCCCTAGCTTCTCATTGCTCTCAATTCTGTTAATTTCCTCTAACAGAATTTCCTTCACTGCCCTTCATATCCTTCAGAATTAGCTTCCTATATGAGTTGAGAGGATTTGAGTAAGGACCCAATGACCTTCTTTGCAGAGGCCCAGGGAAGTCTGCCAGGAATGGTTTTGTAGGAGCCATTTCACTCTCTCAGAATCTGCAAAGTCCAAGATGCTTAACCTTTGAGAGCGACAATCTAATAAACAGTTTTATTCTCAATAAGTGGACCATTTAAAAAGGGACTACAATTCCTTACATATGAAACATCATGAATTAGAGTATCTTTTGAATAAAATATTTATGTTTTTACCACTAAAACCACCTTGGAACATTTGGAAAGTTTTTATTTTACTATTAAATATATGATCTTACTTAAAGCTTTTAATTGCATTGTTGTTGTTTTTAAGAACCAGATAATATATTTTGGGTTTGAATTTCAATAATATATCACTTTCTACTGTTAGCACAATAATTTAGTTTCTGAGAAAGGTAAAATTTATTGGAATTTCAGACTAAAATTAAGAAACAAATACAATTACAATTAAAATGTAGTCAGTAGTTATCTTAAATATTCTTTAATTCTAACTAATGATAACCAGCTTACTGAATTATTCTTTTTTCTAAAAATAATTGCTTATAAAGCATATGTCCAGGTTCTTAAAGCATTTTGTAAAATATTTTTTTAGTTGTCAATGTACTTTTTATTTTATTTATTTATATGTGGTGCTGAGAATCAAACCCAGGCCCTAAAACATGCTAGGCAAACACTCTACCACTGAGCCACAACCCCAGCCCCAGGTTCATACATTATTGGGTAAGGAAATTAAATTATCTATGTTTTATAGATGTGGGTGTAGGTATCTTCTCAGAATACATAGTTTTAGTTTTGTAATATATGTTTGAAAAAGATGAGAAGCACTTTTAACTGTGTATTAATATATGCATTCTGACTTGTTCTCCTATTTGCTTTATTTTTAGTGCATTTAATGTCTAAGTTTCCTACAATGTGTTTGTTTTGCTTGTAAGCTTTTGTTACTTTAATTTCTCAAAATGGGGGCATTTAGTGTTCTCTATTGTATTTTTTTGTGAAAGCATTTCTTCATGTTTCTTGACTATGTCAATAAGCAGTAATGCTAGCATAGTAACCATTTGTACCTAGCCATTGTATTGTCAAGTTCAATGTTTATTGTGATAATTCACATATGAAGTTCTACCTTCAGCTATGAGGCCTGCAGGATATGAAGCCATGCTTCTTAATTCATTATTTTATAATTTCTATCCCAGCACTGTTCTTCACATTAACCACTCCCCAACAGTTTCTCATTATAAAGATAATGAAAATAGTTAAACCAGAAAAATTTATTTCATAAATTGAAGTCCATTTCCTTCTTCTAAGCTTTTTGTATTCCAAATAGACTTAAAAAAATTCTCTAGTATATCTTTAGACAACCATATATTATACTTAAGTATAGAGAAGCATTTCACAGAATGTAGTGACAAACAGACTTAATAAATGATGTATTTATTTTTTTAAATCATCTGGTTAAAAGTATTTGAAGTGTTATTAATATCAAATGATTGAGATCCGCCTACACTGATCTGCACGGGACCCAGGCTCATAGTAGGCCCTGGTCCATCCTTCCACCTACAGACGCCTACTGGAGCCCCGCCTGTGGCACAGGACTGCCTCTCTGACAGCAGACTACCGCAGGAACCCAGGGCTGGCCCAGATCTGCCTATAACGACTTGCACAGAACTCAGGTCCAGAGTAGGTCTGAGTTTGCCCACACGCCCCCACCTGGGAGACTAAGCCTAACCCACTTCCATCTTGGGACACTGCAGTCATCACCATAGCCTTTCCTGCACAGTAACCCCTAACTTTTTGACAACAGGGCCTAAAAGCAGCTGCATCTCAAACCACAAATCCCAAAGAGAGTGTGAGGCCCATCCTTTGAGCCCCATCTATGAAAGATATGGCTTCCATCTTGGGGCACCTCAACTATTATCCTGAGTTACTTCAGCTATCGCCACCACTATCTTTAGATGCAGTAGCATACATTGAGGGACACCAGCAGGGTCTGGAAGCCCAACATCAAGGTGAGGTACAGACAATTTGCATGGGTACTACAAGAATATAGGGTAGAAACTGTAATATCTCAGATTCATGTTGCAAGAAAGGAGGACACATAGACAACATGAAAAAGCAAGGGAGGAAAGTGCCCCAAACAAACCAGGATACTGAATAACAGAATCCATGGACAGCGAAGTTGATGAAATGTTAGAGAAAGAATTCAGAAGGTTCATAATTAAAATGATCTGTGAGTTAAAAGAATGACCTAAATGAGCAAATACAGGCAAAAATTGATCACTCCAACAAAGAGATAAGAGAGCAAATACAGGTAGCAAAAGATTACTTCAGGAAAGAGATAGAGACTCTGAAAAAAAACAAAAACAGCCATAAATCCTTGAAATAAAGGAAACAATAAGCAATCTAGTCTGTTGTACAACCAACAGACTACATCACTTGGAAGAAAGAAAGTCAGATAATGAAGACAAAGTACTCAATCTGGAAAATAAAGTTGATCATACAGTGAAGATAGTTAAGAAACCATAAACAAAACATCCAAGATTTATAGTATAGCATCCAAAGACCAAATCTAAGAGTTATTGGGATAAAGGAAGGCACAGAGTTTAAACCAAAGGAATGACTGCCCAGTCTCTTCAATGAGATAATATCAGAAAATTTCTTAAGAAGAATGAATTGGAAAACCAAATACAAGAAGCTTAGAGGACACCAAATGTACAAAATTACAACAGATCCTACACCAAGGCACATTATAATAAGGATGCCTAGCACACAGAATGAGAATAGAATCTTAAAAGCCACAAGAGAGGGAATCAGATCACATATAGGGGGAAACCAATTATGTTATGTGCAGATTTTTCAACCCAGGCCCTCAAAGCCAGGAGATGATGGAACAACATATACAAAGCTCTGAAAGAAAATGGATGCCAATCAAGAATCTTATACCCAGCAAAACTAAGCTTTAGTTTGATGATGAAATAAAAACCTTCCAAGATAAATAAAAGATGAAAGAATTTACAACGAGAAAGCCTACACCACAGAACATCCTCAGCAAAATGTTCCATGAAGAGGAAATGAAACACAATGATGAAAATCAGCAGAGGGAGTTATTACCCTAAAGGAAAATCGAGGAGAAACCAAGTCATGTTAAATACCAAAAATAAACAAAAATGGTTGGTAATACAAATCAAGTCTCAAAACTCTGAATGTTAATGGCCTAAACTCACTGGTCAGAAGACATAGACTAGCAGATTAGATTAAAAAAAAAAAAAAAAAAAAGACCCAACAATATGCTGCCTCCAAAAGATTCATCTCATAGGAAAAGACATCCAGAGACTGAAGGTGAAGCGTTAGGAAAAATTGTACCACTCACATGGACTGCAGAAGCAAGCAGGGATTTCCATCCTCATATCAAATAAAGTAGACTTCAAGCTAAAGTCAATCAAAAAGGATAAAGAAGGACACTACATACTACTCAAGAGAATCATACAGCAACAAAACTTAACAATTATAAAATATATATGCCCAAAACAAAGGAGCGTCTACATTCATCAGACTCTTCTCAAGTTCAAGAGTCAAACAGATCACAACACAATAATTTTGGGTGACTTTAACACAACTCTTTCATTACTAGATAGATCTTCCAAACAAAAGCTGAACAAAGAAACTGCTGACCTCAATAATATAATCAATAACTTAGACTTAACTGGCATATTTTTGAAGGACTTTTTAATTGTGAAAAAGAACAAACAGTAAACTACATAAAAATGAATGGACAGATTAATGAATTTTTTGTAATGGTGCTGGGGATCAAACCCAGAACCTTACGTACACTAGGCCAGCACATTACCACTGAGCTACATCCCTGGATCCAGCTTCATGAATTTTATAAAGCAAACCCAGCCATCCAAAATCAGCACCATGTCAAGAAATACAACACTGCAGTCTCCTCCTCCCCACTGAGATAACCACTTCCTCATTTTTTCCACAGTTTGACCCTCAGCATGGCATCCATGAACATGAAGGCTTAGGTTTTTCTGAGTTTGGGATTCACACATGTGTGATCACAGATGTGTGTGTGTGTGTGTGTGTTATTTATTTTTTTTTTTTTTGGATTTATGTACCGGGGATTGGAACCCAGGCCTTGAGTATACTGGGCAAATGCTCTCCCACTGAGCGGCACTCCTAGCCCCAGATTTGTGTCTTTGTCTCTGGCGGATTCTTCTTCTTATTCTTAGTTGTTGATGGACCTTTATTTTATTTTTATGCAGTGCTGAGAATCAAACCCAGTGCCTCACACAGGCTAGGCAAGTGCTCTGCTGCTGAGCTATAGACCCAGCCCCTGTTACTAGCTTCTTCTTTTTTTTTTCTTAAATAAGTGACAGCAGAATGCATTATAATTCTTATTACACACATAGAGCACAATTTTTCATCTCTGGTTTTTTAGAAAGTATGTTCACGCCGATTTTTGTCTTCATTCATGTACTTTGAATAATGATGTCCATCACATTCCACCATCCTTGCTAACCCCCTGCCCCCTCCCTTCCCCTCCCACCCCTCTGCCCTATCTAGATTTCATCTATCCTTCCCATGCTCCCCTCAATATTTCATCCTTCAATGAGAGAATACACTTTCTTCTCAGCAGCCATTGATCCTTCTCTAAAATAGACCATATATTATGCCACATCAAGGAAGAGATTAAAAAAATTTTAGAAGTGAATGAGAATACACATACAACATATTGAAATCTCTGGGACACTATGAAAGCAATTCTAAGAGGAAGGTTCATTGCATGGAGTTCATTCCTTAAAAGAAGAAAAAGTCAACAAATAAATAAATGACTTAACAGATACTTCCATTGTAGTACTCAAACAGAGGTTTTATCTGTGCTGACAAAAAGTTTCCAGTCACGTCTCCTGTCATATTCTCTAGGAGGAATCAGACCTACATGATCATCATTCCTGGCTCACCTCATTTTCTGCCCTTTAGCATCTCCTCCCACCATGTTACTCTTTCCTTTTGAGTTCTTTCATAACCCCTATAGCTTGCACTCTGTGTTGCCATTATTGAATTGCTTTCTTGTCTCAATATGAGAATCCTTAATTTGAAAACTCAAAATCCAAAATGTTCCAAATCTAAAAAATTTTGAGCATTGACATGATACCACCAGGGAAAATTCCACACCTGACTTCCTATGACAGGTTACATTCAAAACACAAGCACATTAAAAATATCAAATTACTTCCAGACAGTATATGAAGTATATGTGAAATGTAAATTAATTTTTTGTTCAAATTTGGAGCCCATCCTGAAGCTCTTTCATTTATGTATATGCAAATATTCCAAAATCTGAAGAAAAACTGAATTCTGAAATACTGGTCCCAACCGTTTTATAAAATATTCAACTTGTACTCAAAGTACTGATGGGCAGGGATTCCAGCCTATTCATCTTTGTATCCCCAGAGTCTACCATTGAGATAGGCTCATGATGGTACCCAGGGAGTGTTTGTGAAAGGACAGAAAAGAGGGAGGGAAAAGAACAAGACACACCGATACATAAATTTTTGAAGTTCTGTCTACTCACATGTGAGTTAGTCCTCATCCCTGAGCCCTGTTTTTCACTTCATGGTCTCTCCTATTAATAACTTAATTATCTGGTTTATATTGTTTTGTCAAGAGTTTTCATGATGCAAGTCCAGATTTAAATGATCCATTTTCTTCTTAAATATACCCAAAAGGAATTTCTAGCCTTAGAGTATTAGAATATTGTAGTATAAAATAGGAAAACATCTTTATGGATCAGGTTTTTGGTCCCATAATTAAGGGTACAGATACTGAGAAAATTGTTGGAACGCAAGGTAAAGCTATTTAAAGTTGACTCAGGAGATCTGTGAGAACAGAGAAATTGAATGTCATATATTAGAAATTCCCTATTCTTCATATGTAGAAATCAGAGAATTAAAATTGATGTGACATAGATCATAACATCATAACCACCAATCTACTTAATTCAGTAACCAAAAAAAAGTGATAAATTGAAGTCAAACCACAGAATGTTTTTCCAGAGAAATGTGCAAATACAAAATTTTAAAGTATGTGAGATTTAATGTATGGTGTTTTTGGGTTAGGCACTAAAAGGTCACATGACTTAGGATTCAGAACTCATTTTTACTGACTCACCTCTAGAAGAGATTATAACAAGTTTATCCATCTCACCTTAATCAGAAACTAGAAAAGGTAAAGAAATCAAGATAGCATTTATGTAAAATGCCATGCTGTTTTTAGAGGGTTGGAGGACACTTTGCAGTTGTTTATATCCCATAAGACTGTGTTTAACTCAGTTACAAGAAGGTCAGGGCCTTCCAATATCAGAAAGGCTTTAAAATAATCATCTCACATTTAGATCCCTTAGTACTACACTTCTATATACAAAAGAAATTCTCTGCTATCTCAGTTTATGAAGGGCTTTCTTGATAGGAAAAGATACATAATTGGTTATTATTTGATTTTTACACATCTCTAGAGGAACAATTGAGAGTAAACTTGAAATATTTTCAATAATTGACCTCAATAATATGGTAGCATTCTTAGAGGTGCAGTGTACCTTGAGTGTGAGAACTATTTTTTTTTTTCACTTTAGGTAAAAAAATGATAATGATGATGGTTATAAAAGATAATAGATAATGTTTATTTGAATGAATGTGCTCCTGTGCTGTTTTAAATATGTAATCTAATCCTCTCAGTAACCCACCAAAGGAGTTACTGTTATTATTTCCAAATTTTAGAGGAGGAAAATGAGGTTTAGAGAACTTAGAAATACCTTACCCAGATGACAAAGCTAGTCAGTTACTAATCTGAGATTTAATAAGCAATAAGTATGTGTTCAATTGACAGTATTCCAGTGGAATGAATCTGGAATACTGTCAATTTAATGCATACTCATTGCTTACTAAATTCCAGTTCAGTCATTTATGTTCTTTGGCTTTCCTATGTACATATATGTATATACCACAGTGAACCTCAGCAACGTGTATATCCATGACTGGGATCCTAATTAGAATATGATAGATTGCATGCTTATATAAATATTTTAAAAATATATTATAGATTATACTGTCATGTTCAACTAAAGAACAAATAATTTTTTTAAAAAATTGACAGTATTCCTTTACAATGAGGTTTGCTTAGTAAGATTTTATTTCCTCAAAGATGTCAATTACTGACTCAGCCATTTATATCTCTGTTGAGAGTCTTTGTCCATATTTTTGTCAACAAATGCAGATCATTATCTCCTTTCTGTGACTCTTGCCCAAACTCTTCTTGACCATAGGCCATCTTACTCAGTCTACTTGTTTTGCTATCATTTTGTCCTATAAATTCAGCTCTAAGAAGCAAATTTAAGAAAGCAGGTAAAATTGGTTAATGATAAGATCATTAAATAATTTACCTAGTGAAAAATAGGTTTTTGAAAACTTTTGTTTTATGTATATATTTCTTTCATGAATAGTTTAATGTGCACAACCTTGCCTACTTGTTGAACCTACTTCCCATAGGAACAAAACAAAATGAGAACCCAAATATTAGTAGTTTAAATAGTTTAGTTATTTTATTTTATTTTTAATGGATTTTATTTTTTTAAATACACGACAGCGGAATGCATTACAATTCTAATTATACATATAGAGCACATTTTTTTCATATCTTGATTATAAAGTATGTTCATGCTAATTCATGCCTTTATACATGTACTTTGTGGGTTTTTTTTGCATTATAATTCTTATTACACACATATACCACAATTTTTCATATCTCTGTTTGTATATAAAGTAGATTTTTAAATTTTAGTTAACCCACAAATTAAACAAAACCCCCTTAGGACTAATTCCTAGGAGTCTACATTTTAGGCAGGTAACTTTGCTTTTTATCTGTATAAAGCAAAACAGATTAATGTCCATGAAGTCCTTTTTATTCTTTTTTTTTCCTAACACTTTGATCAAAAGATAATTCACCAATCTATACCCCTCACTTCCTTTGTGCTCTGGCTCACAATTCATCACCAAGAAATCTCCCCTAATTAACTGCACTATGCTTTGACCAGAGCTTTATACTTCCTCACTATGGGACTAGCACCCAGGTTGTGGGGAGATAGAAAGGATATAAGACAACCTTTGTAATAGACAAAGTATAAATCAATGTGTGCTTCTATTGTAATCATAAGCTTATTGATTTCTTATGTATATAAATCTGCACATGATTCTCTGCTGTGTCATTGAGCACTGTTGCAAGCATGGTCAGGTACAATAAGTGCTAGCCCTGGTGAGCCCCTGCTTGTCAATTTTTTTGAGCTTTCTCCTGTGCTTCTGAAGCTGCAAGCTGCTAAGTGAATGGCTCAGACAGAGTTAATACCCCTAGATTAATCCCCCTAGAATATTAGACTAAAATCTACTGCCTTCTCTGCCTTCTACTAAATAAAAAAGGACAATTTATTAAAAGTCAAGAATAAGTTTCCCACTTAATTATCATGGTGACAACCGACCTTTTCCTTAAAGGATTGTGTTGAATTCATTCTTTTAGAAGACAACTAATTTTGGTGGGATCTTACTTACTGCTTTTGTCCAGAAAAATATGGCACATAGGAAACTGAGCTAATGGTATATTATAATCAGTGAACATATAATTTAACATTTAGATTATGTGGCTATACTCTTTGACTTAATTTTCTCCTCTGTAACATTCTAATTTTTGCCTTCTCCTCTTGCTTTTGGAGCAAAAAGGAAAATGTGTATCTGCTCCTTCCACAGCAGCAAGCTTATTTCTTAACAGGCCAGACTCCACCTCTGCATGCCCTTGGCTTGCATGCATAAGTTATTAAATCATTGGATTAATACATCTCCGTATCTTATAGCATGAAATATAAACATCCCAATTAAAAACTAAACCTCGGGGCTGGGGATGTGGCTCAAGTGGTAGCGTGCTTGCCTGGAATGTGTGCGGCCCGGGTTCGATCCTCAGCACCACATACAAACAAAGATGTTGTGCCCGCCAAGAACTAAAAAATAAATATTAAGAAAAATTCTCTCTCTCTCTCTCTCTCTCTCTCTCTCTCTCTCTCTCTCTCTCAAAAAAAAAAAAACCCTCAAATTTGTAGTACCTTTTGTTACATTTTCTGCTGACAAAGAATGTGACATTCTTTTTGTCCCTTTAGATATCTCTTATCTATTTTATGTCAGAAATAGCCTAAAGAGGCACATTTTCAAGGCTGAAGTACTTTAAAAATGTCTTCTGTGTCTGGATGAACTCTCATGGTTCCCATTTCAGCAGAACAAAATGGAAGAGGGGAACGCTGACATGGAAGAAGGTGCAGGCATCCCTGTTGGGTATATTGAGCTGCATAGTGCCCTTCAGAATATGACCCTTTATATCTATGGGTGAACCAGATTGCTTATCTGATGATGGCTGTTGTACCTCCATGTACTGGGTCTACATTTCCAAATAAGAACAGTGATGGAGAGAGAAAAATGTTCATTTCAACATTTTTGTCTTGCCACTAATTAACTTTTCCAGGAGCCCCACCCCATTACTTGCACCATAAAATCAGCCCAAAAGGTGACTGGAGAATGCGAAAATTTTGCTTCATCCGTTCTTACCTTGAACAAAAGTGGGGTTGTATTGATGAAGAAGAAAAAATGGATATGGCTTAAGCAATTAGCACTGTCTCCTTCAAGGATAGTAAGTCTCCACTAAAATGTCAAGTTAACTTTCACTGAATTACAATTAGAACAATAATGAGGAATTAGTATCATGTGTCTATAGCTGAACTTAAGAATTTACATTTTGAATTATAATTTAACATATAAAGAAAAATTAATATTTTACACCCTCTAAAAATATTTGAACATTTTTACTTTCTCAAGCACGACTTAAGAACAACAACAATAAAAACAGTTTGATTTTGAAAATGTTCTTTGAAAATTTTAGTGTTTTGTTTTGTTTTGTTTTGTTTTGTTTACCACTAAAGCATTTCCTCATCTGAAGACTCCCATTATGTAAAATGGGATCAGATAATGAGAAGTAGCCATGGCACTATAGAAGCTTCCTCTCAAAACTCATTCATAATGAAATACTTAGGTGGAAGATGTACTGACAGTATTGTGTCAGATCAAAGCAACCTGTGTGTGTACAAAGGTTCATTTAGTTCTCTGGCAGAGTGTTCAGGCAGAACACCTGGGTGTTTTCCAGGTAAGTCTGTTACACATGTATTGGGAATTTTCTGACATACATATTATTAACTCCATTTTGACACTAAAGATGTAAAAATTATAACAAAATTCAGTGGAGTGTCAGCCATCTTCCTGAAACCATTTATTCTAGCTTTCATTCTGCTTATGTCACAATTCAGCAAATGTGAGAGCACATGATTAAACAGAAGAGGCAGCTGCCAGAATAAAGAAATTTGGGAACTAGAGGAAAGATCTCCCCTGCAGACATGCCTTTTTAGACCTGTTGAGAGGGAGGACTGCTAAGACATGTATGTTAAGTGCCTCCTGTCTTGTTCATAAAAAATGGAGTTAGTTTCAAATTAATATTCTGTAAGCTGTTGATATCTTTAAGCCAAAAAGTTAATCAACTTACTTATAATAATAGGCATTTTAGGATATATTTGGAACCCAATACAGATAAATTCTGGTAAGAGAAAAAAGTATGGAAGAGCATAGAGAAATGGGACACTGCAGCTGGAACCCCAATCCACCTGCTACATATGCTCAAATTGGGATCCTCAAAGCAAATGGCAAGAGGCTAAGACCCACTCTACCTACTAAACACCTTGTTTTAAAATAAACTGGGATGCCCTGTCTTTATCAAAATGGAAATCAGTTCTCATTTTTTGATTGGTATAGATTAGGAATTCTTTACTATTTATGAAATTGTGTTATACATGAGAATCATTATCAACTAGAAATAACCTAAATAACTTTGAAAAGAGTAATCATTTGATTCACAAAACTCCACTGTAACTTAAAGCCCTAACAAATTTAGGTACATAATATATATAGTTGTTAACTGTAGTTACCATGATGCGCAATAGAAGTCTTTAACTTGTTCTTCTCATCTAACTGAAATTGTGTCTTGTAGCTAACGTAACCCCAATCTTCCCATCTAAAAGCCTCTGAAAATCAATGTTTTACTCTGTTTCTATGAGTTTAGCTTTTTTTTTTTTTTTTTTAAGATTACGCATGTAAGTGAGAACATTCAGTATCTGTCTTTAAGTAAGTGACATGACGTATTTCGGTTAACATGTTGTCCATCAGCTTCATTCGCGTTGTCTCAAATGACAGAATTTCCTTTTGTTTTAGAACTGACTAGTGGTCCTTGAAATACATTTCACATTTACTTTATTAGTTCATCCATTGTTGGACATACAGGTTGATTCCCTATCTTGACTATAATGAATAATGCTGCACTGAACATAAGTACAGGGGTACCGTCAACATCCTGATTGCATTTCCTCTGTGCATATATATATACACACCCAGTGGTGACATTGCTGGTTTATATGTTGGTTCTATTTTTAAATTTTTGAGGAACTTTTCCACAAATGGCTGTACTAATCTGCTTGTCCACCAATAATGTACAAGGGTTACCTTTTCTTCAAACTCTAATCAACACTTATTATCTCTAGACTTTTTCATCAAAAAGGTAGCCAACCTAACAGTTGTGAGGTAATATCTCGTAGTAGTGTTAATTTGCAGTTCCTTGATGATTACACCTTTTGGCCATTTATGTATCTTCCTTTAAGAAATTACTATTTTAAAATCACTTTATATTTTCTTAACTTTTGAGTTATTTGTGTTCCTTACATATTTTGGATACTTACCCCTTATTAAGTACTTTGTTTGCAGATATGTTTTCCCATTCTGTAAGTTGACTCTTCACTCTTTTGATGATTAAGTAGATTATGCAGAGGCTTTTTAGTTAGACACAATCCATTTGACTATTTTTCTCTTCTGGCCTATGATTTTGGGGATATATCTAAAAAGAATCATTGCACAGACCAGTGTTACGGATCTTTGTCCCTATGTTTTATTCTAGCAGTTTTTAGTTTCAAGTCTGACACTTATATCTCTTACCATTTTGAGTTGAATTTTGTAAATGGTGGAAGATGAGCATCTAAATTCATTCTTCCACGTGTGGATACCTAGTTTTCCCAGCACTGCTTATTAAAGAGACTGCTGTTTCTCCATTATGTGCTCTTGGCAACTTTGTGGAAAATTAATTGATCATAGATGAGTGGGCTTTTTTCTAGAGTCTCTATTATATTCCACCGGTCAGTTGTCTATATTCCAGTGCCATACTATTTTGATTACTGTGGCTTCATAGTGTATTTTGAAGACAGGTAGTGTAAGACCTCCTGCTTTGTTCTTTTTGTTCAAGATGGCTTTGGCATTTAGAGTCTTTTACGATTTCATACAAATTTTAGAATGTTTTTTTCTATTTCTGTGAAAAGTATCCCTGAAATTTTTATATGAATTGCACTGAATTTGTAGATTGGTTTCAGTGTTATGGACATTTTAATGTTAATTCTTTCAATCCATAAATACAGTATATTTTTCCATTTATTTCTGTCTATAATTTCTTTCATGAACATTTTATAATATTCAATCTATAGAGCTTTTGCCTCCTTCATTAAATTTATTTCTAAGTACTTTGGGAATTTTTATAGTTATTGTGAATGTTGTTTTCTTTTTTATTAGTACATTATGGTTATACATAATGTTAGGGTTCATTTTGAGAAAATCATACAAGCATAAAATATAATTTGCTCTACCTCAGTACCTGGTACTTCCCCTTTCCCTCCCTTCTTTCTTTCCCTTGTTTCTCTTACTCTATTCTACTGGTCTTCCTTTAATTTATTTATACTTTTTTTAAAAAATTAGTGCTTTATAGATATAAAGGTGAAGTTCACTGTGGTATATTCATATATGTACAGAGCAAAAATTGGTCAATTTCATTCCACTGTTCCTCTCTTTTCCCCTCCTTTGTCCCTCCCACTTATATCCTTCCTATGTTCCACTGATCTCCCTTCAATATTCATGGGACCCTCCTACCCTTTTTTCTCCCATCATTTTGATCTATATTCTTTAAATAAAATTATTCCACCCTTAACTTCCTGAATGACTTCACTTAGGTATAATGTTCTCCAGTTTCATCCATTCAGCAGCAGATACAATAATTTAATTTTTTATAGCTGAGTAAAACTCTATTGTGAATATATACCACATTTCCTTTATCCATTTATCTGTCAGTGGATACCTGGACTGGCTATTATGAGTTATGCTGCTAATTGATGTGACTACATCACTATAACATACAGGATAAATACTGAGGTGTGGAATAGCTGAGTCACATGGTGGTTTCATTCCTCCTATTTTGATAAATTGCCACACTGCTTTCCAAAGTGGTTGTACTAATTTGCAGTCCCACCAACAATATATTAATGTACCTTTTATCCCACAACCTTGTCAGCATTTATTATTATTTGTATTTTTGATAATTGCCATTCTTACTGTAGTGAGATAAACTCACAATATAGTTTTAATCTGCATTTCCCTGATTACTAGGGATGTTGAACATTTATATATATATATATATATATATATATATATATATAAATAAAACACATTTTATTTGTGTTTTCATTTCATTTTATTTCCATTGGTATTTCTTTTTTTTTGAGAAATCTATGTTTAGTTCTTTTTCCCATTTATTGATTGGAACTTTATTTGGAGGGGTGTTAATATTTTGAGTTCTCTATATATTCTGATTATTAGTTTCCTGAGGAGCAGCTGGCAAAGACCTTCTTCCATCCTTTAGGTTCTCTCTTTACCTTCTTAATTATTTCCTTTTTTGTGCAAAACCTTTTCAGTATGATGCCATCCCACTTATTGATTCTTGATTTTTATGTCTTGAACTTAAGGGATCCTGTTAAGGAAGTCATTGTGTGTGTCTTTATGATGGAATGTTGACCCTGTAAATTTTTTCTAGCAGTTGCATAGTTTCTGGTCTAACTCCTAGGTCTTTGATCCACTTTCAGTTCACTTTTGTGCAGGATGAGAGACAGAGGTCAACTTTCATTCTTCTACATATGTATATCCAGTTTTCCAAGAACTGTTTGTTTAAAAAGGCTATCTTTTCTCCACTGTATGTTTTGGGCAACTTTATTAAGTATCAGAAGTCTGTAATTATGTGGAATTGTTTCTGTGTCTACTTTTTCATTGGTATTCATGTCTGCTTTGGTGCTGATACCATGCTTTTTTTTGTTACTATAGCTCTGTAGTATAATTTGAGATGTGGTATTGTGATGCCTCCAGCATCACTCTACCTGCTGAGGATTGCTTTGGCTATTCTGTGTCTATAACTCTTCCAAATACATTTTAAAACTTTTTTTTCCCTGCAAAGAATGTCATTGGTATTTTGATGGTGATTGCATTGAATCTGTATAATGCTTTTGGTATTATGGCCATTTTGACAATTTTAATTCTATCTAAGAACATGGGAGGTCTTTCCATCTTCTGAGATAATTAGTTTCTTTCTTCAGTATTTAATAATTTTCATTTTAGAAGTATTCCATTTTTCTTTAATTTGGTAGAATTCAGCAGTGAAGAAATCAGCTTCTGGAATGATTTTTGATGGGAAACTTACCTAGTTTAGTCTCCCTATTTATTATTGGCCTATTCTGATTTTTTTTTATTTCTTCATAAAAATTCATTCTTAGTGGTTGTTTGTGTCCCGGGATTTATCTGTTTCTTCTAGATTAAAAAATTGTTGGTGTATAAATGTTCATGTAATTTCTTATGATTCTTTGTATTTTTGTGGTATTAGTTATAAAGCTTCCTCTTTCATTTTTTTAATTTATTTGAGTTTTTACTCTTTTTTTCTTAGCCTGCCAAAAGGTTTGTTGTTTTTATTTTTAAAAAATATGAATTCTAAATTTCATTGACCTTTTCTGTTGTTTATTTTTGTCTTTGTTTCTTTTATGTTCATTTTGATACTTATGTTTTCCTTCCTTTTACTGTGGGTTTAGTTTATTCTTTTTCTGAGTCTTTGAGGTATGAAGTTATGTTGTATATTTGAAATCTTTTTTAATATAAACATTAATAGCTACATACTTTCTCTTAGAGCTTTTAATATATCCCATTTTTGGTTTATTGTGTTTTCATTTTATTTGCCTAAAGATATATTTTAATGTCTTCTTTTTAGATTTATAATTAAGGAACCTCCTTAATTTCCATTATGATGAATTTTCTAGTTTCCTACCATTCTAGTGGGAAAATATACTTGATATGATTTTAATCTTAAATTTGTTACAACTTGTTTTGTAGGCTAAAGTATGATCTTTCCTAGAGAAAGCTTTGTATTCACTTCAGAAGAATGAATGTTCTGTTGCTGTTGGATTGAATGTTTTAAGTCAGTCTGTTAGGTACATTTACTGTATAGTTCAGTTCAGTGTTTTCATATTTATTTTGAATTTGGATTATTTATCCATTGTTTAAAGTTGGATATTGATATCTCTTACTAATACTATATTTGATTCTATCTCTTTAGAACTCTTAAATTTACTTTATATATATACTTAGGTGCTTCAATGGTGGATGCAAATGTACTTACAGTTCTGAATAACTTTCCCTTTATCTTTATGTAATGACCTTCTTTGTCTAATTTTACAGGTTTGATTTAAAATATTTTTGGTTGAGTTTTTATGTAGCCATATTATCCATCTTTTGGTTTCCATTTGCATGTTATATCTTTTCATCCCTTCACTTTCAGTGTATATATGTACTTAAAGGTAAAGTCAGTCTCCTCTAGACGGCATTTACTTGGTCTCTGTTTGTTTGTTTGTTTGTTTGTTTTATTCATTTAGTCTCTCTGACTTTTGATTGGAGACTTTAATGTATTTATATTCAGCATAATTACTGATAGTAAGAACTTAGTGCTTCCATCTTGTTCTTATCTGGTTGTTTTATAGATCCTTTGTTCCTTTCTTCCTCTCTTACTGTCTCTTGTGTGATTAGATATGAGGTGGTTATAAAAAGTCATACAGTCTTATAGTTTATAAAATAAGCTGTTTTAACCTGAAAATAACTTATCTTTGGTCTTATAAAAATTCTGCAATTTTATTCCAATTCCCACAATTTGCATTTTTGGTGTCATAGTTTATATTTTCTATACTGTGTATCCATTAACAAGTTATTGTGGATTTATTATTATTTTAAATATTTTTCTTTTAACCTTTATATTGAACATATAATCAATTTACATGTCACCTTTATAGCATTAGAATATTCTGAATTTGACTGTGTACTTTTATACCACTGAGTTTTATGCTTTCATATTACTAGATAACATCCTTTTCTTTTAGCCTAAAGAATTTCCTTTAGCATTGATTGTAAGAAAATTCAGATGATGATGAACTCTTTCCTTTGCCAAATAAAGTGTTCTTGGTTGGAATTTGGTTTTTTTTTTTTCCTTTAGTACATTGAATATACTCCTGGCTTATATTGGTTCTGCATATATGTGATAAGCTTCTCTTGCAGCTTTCAAAATCCTCTTTGTCTTTACTTTTAACCATTTGATTAAAGTTTGTTTTGGTGCTCTTTTGTTTGGAATCAGTGAGAATGCAGACTTGTCCTTCCTGCACCTGGATGTTTATATACTTACCTAAATTTGGAGAGATTTTTAGCTATTAATTATTTGCATATGCTTTCTGTTTATTTGTCCTTCTCTTCCTCTTTTCTCACTCCTTTGACTTGATTTACTCTGTTGATAATATCCCATAATCATACTCAACTTCTTCATTTATTTGCATTCTCTTTTTATATTTACAGTAAATTTTTCTTTTGTCTGAAGAGTTATATTAACACTATCAACTGCATTTTTTATTTCATTCATTTTATTTTTTAGCTTCAATTTTTCTTTATTTTTTAAAAACAATTTCAGTTTATCTGCTTGATTTTTCATTTTGGTCATTCATTGTTTCTTGATTTTGTTGAACTATTTATCTGAGCTTCTTTAAAATAATTATTTTGAATTCTTCATCACACATTTTGTAATTCTTCACTTCTTTGGGATAAGCTACTGGGACATTATTATGTCTTTTTTTAGGGATATGTCTCCTTAATTTTTCACATTTTTTATTGCCTTACATTGTTATCTGTGCATTTGATAGAACAGTCATCTCTAACTTTACAGGCCAATTTTGGTGTGGGAAGGCTTTCCCCTTTGTGCCATGGAGTAGGAGGATACTTATTGGGTGGGGCAGTGGTTCCAACACCAGTGACAGCACAGCTTTGTAGTCTTGCAGCTCTGCTGATGAGATCAGTCTTGATGAATATTCTGAGATCCTTATTGAGGGGCATCTTTTGTGGTGATGTCTACTATGGTATGTCCAAACTCTTTTCTCCCACCAGGAAAGTCTGCTGAGGTTTTCTCAAGGTTTTCTCAGCACAAGAGTGATGAGTAGAAAGCATCCATAGACCTGAGCCTTGAAACATTGGGACATATTGAGGGACTGTTACTGTGATACCTCAGCCAGTAATGGCACTGGTTCTTGGTACACACTGCTGCATTGGTAACAGTATGCAAGGCATGAATAGTTGTGAAACAGGAAACTGAGAATGGGAGCACAGTCATGGTCAGAGTTGTAGTGTTCCAGGGTTAGTGCAGGGCATAGTTCTGTATGCTATCTGAGCTAATATCCAAAACATAGGCACATTCAAAGACCATGGCTCTGGATCCCAGAGTGCAAACTCTCTTGCTATAGGAGGGACTTTGTCTAAGATGTGAGAGATTGCATTGTAGCCACAGAGAACATATCTGGAGTATCCATACTCACAGGTAGTCTGTGGCTTGTAGTTAGAACAGGTGATGGCTCAGTTCTGAAGTGGCATAATAGTGGCTACTTTTGAGGGAAGATGTGTGTGCAGAGGGGAGTTAGATCCTATTATAAGCTTTAAAGAAACTATTTATTTTCAATGATAAAGGTATATTTGTTTATCAGACCACCTTTTTGAAGTGTAAATTCCCCTGAATCTAAAAGAATGTTCTTTAATTTCTGTACTGTCACAGTGAATATATTTGGTAAATGTTTCTAACACATTTCTTTCTTTTATCCCATTGGTAATGGACTTTTAATGAACAAATGAAATGTATAAGAAAAAAATGTCCCTGGTTATGATCAGTAGACTCGATGTTCTAATTAGTCTACTTCTCAGAAGCCCAGTTTTCTTGCCTGTAGAATGTTGATAAGCATTCTGTTTACCTCACAGGGCTTCTGGGCATATTTCTTAATTAGTAAGCAAATAATAAAGCTACCTTCTGCTTTTGCACTGATACTGCTATTGTTTCATGTTATGCTTACCATTGTCCACTTTTTTAGGCCTTCCTTTTATTTTCCTTATATTTAGGCCAAATAAATTTTATAAGGTGCAATTATGTTTCTTTTCATGTCTATGTACCTGATTTGGTATAATGCTGCTCCTCTCTGCCTTGCATACACTTAGCATGAGACCACATCTAGTCACTTAATGATCATAACTCTACCTGCTCTGGAAGTGAATTTTTCATCCAAACATGGCCCTAAAATCCTACTCCCAAATATCCTCATATTACCATTGGCAGAAGAATCATGTATTGGAAATCTTTGAGAAAATATTGACTTTATCATTCAATATTGTTATGTGTAAGGCTCTATGCCAAGTATTCCCAGATAATCTGAGTAATTAATTACAATTTGAGTATTCCTTATCCAAAATTCTTGGGACCAGAAATATTTCCTATTTCAGATGTTTTCAGATTTCCAAGTATTTGCATATACTCAATGAGATCTCTTGGGGATGGAACCCAAGTCTAAACCCAGAATCGATTTGTGTTTCATATATACCCTATGCAATTATAAAAGTAATTTTACACAGTATTTGTAGTGCACCTACATTATGAGTACAATCAGAAACAAAGTCAGGTATGGAATTTTCTACTTGTGGGTATTATGTGGACACTCAAAAGTTCTGGATTTTAGAACATTTTGGATTAAGGGATTTGGGGTTTTAGGGATGCTCAATGTGTATAGCAGTTCAGAGAAAAAACTTGAAGCTTTATAAATTGTCAAGGGAAAAATAAGTCATTAGTCATTCATTATAATTATAAAATCTTTGAAAATAAGAAATTTTCTTCTTTGTTCTCCTCTCCTCCACCACTCAAAGGGAGAAGAAGACAGAAAATGTTAAATAAATCCGAAACTTGTACTTTTTCTGAAAATATTTTTTGGGGGCATCTTAATGAGCTAATCTACACTCACATTTTTTTTTTGTGGACCACGATAAATTTAATTAAGCCAGAACATCTCAAAATACCAATTATGAAAATTACATAGGTAGTAAGACTATCAACTGGACTTGAATTAATGATTTTATTTTCCTTTAAAATGCTTTTTCTTTTATTTATTTTTATTAATAGTGAATTATACATAGTATTGGGGTACATTTTTACTTAATCTTGTAAGCATAGAATATGATTTTCTCAACTTCAGTCCCCAATACGTTCCTTTTCCTTTCCTTCCTCTCTCCCCATTTTCCCTCTGGTCTTTGTTCTATTTATATTTTTTTAAATTAGTGATTCATAGATATAAATCAATGTGGAATTCACTGTGGTGTATTCATGTATGTACATAGTATAATTTCATTCCACCCTTCCTCTTTTTCCTGTCCCTTCTCCTTCCCCATCAATCCCTATTTTTTAATATATTTTGTTATTTATTTGTAGGTACAAGCCAGTTATGATGTGACACGCTATGAAAATATTTTCTCCTTGTTCTGGGTTCTAGAGCAGCTTCTTCAAATGGAAACCAAAGACCACACTGCCAATATAAGGCATGATGACCCGGAAGTCAAGAGATTTCTTCAGAACCATGATGAAACTATCTTCCAGCTTTCTGATGCATTTCCTCTGTTTACTTTTTATTTGTGGAGACTGGGCATTCTCTTGAACTCAGCAGACATAGAAATTGTTGAAAATAACTCAGTTCCCTAATGATTTACAAATATCAGAATATCTTGTGCATAAATATTTTTAAGAACATTTTAAATGAATGTTTTTAAATTGATATCTAAATGTAATCATTAATTCAATTTAAAGGTTAGTCTTCAATTGTGGATAAATAGATTATGAGTCATCTTTCTATATTAAAATCAGTCTGTTCAGGTGAGACTACTTGCCTCATTCCCATGTAATTGTATCTTATGTCACTCAATATAGTCTAGCTCTATTATTCTCAAAAATGGACCTTTAATTATCTTTCTCATAACAAATATTTAAATTGTGAAAGATTTTCATGTAATAGATTCTAAAAGATAATGAAGGAGATCTTAGAATTTTCTGGCTTTATCAATACAAAGTGTTTAAAACAGTTAGTTATAAATGCAGTTTTTAAAACATATTTTCTTACATAACTGTGCTTACATCTCTTGTGTCACCATAGAGGGTACTTAAAAAGAAGGAGGAAATTTTTTAATATTTGGAAAACTCGGAGCATTTAATTTTATATAATGAACATATTCGTCAAGTCTTTTTGAAAGTATTATTTAGTTCCTTAAAATATGCATTGTTTTTTTCTCAACAAATACATGCTTTGATTGTTGATTGTATTACAAAATTCCTATGATTATTTAAATGTAGTTAATTGTATATAATTGTTATCGATGCTTCTATAAATTCTAATATCCAACCAGAAAATATACTTTTTACTTTTATATAAGTGTTGGTTGAATTTTCCAGTTATGCAATTTAATTGACTTCATTTCAATTATTAAAAGTACGACCAACAAGCTTAATAGCACACATTATATACTTTCTTATTGTGCAATTTGAAGTACACCAAATATAAACTTGCTTTATTAATTATATGTGATTTTTATTTTAATTGTCATTTTTAAATGCCATGGGTACAAAAAAAACCTTGCTAATTCCTTCTACAATATATAAAAAATATCATCTGCCAGAGTTATAGGGGGAGGTGGGTGTCTAGCTTTCTTAAAAAAATAAAGACTTGGACTGAGGCTATGGCTCAGTGGTAGTACACTTGCCTAGTATGCACAAAGCCCTAACACACTGTGTTAGATTTCTTGCTACAAGTCAAGCTTTGGTCTCTTCCGCATGTGCTTATTCTCAGATCTAGGCTGACAGAGAAGCAGCTATTTAGAGGAAACTCTTCTTATGGCAGTGACAGTTGAGCAAGATGAAAAAGGCTAGGCTGAGAAATATCACATTGTCACTTGCACCCACACACGTTGGCCCAAGTACATCAAATAACCAAGCCCAAAGAAAAGGAATAGCAAAGTACACTCCACATGTAGTGGGAGAAAAAGCAAAGCTATGTGGCAAAAGGCATGAATACAGGAGAGAGTGGAGATTAGAGACCGATAATTTATTCTAACACAAGTACCAGTTGAACACAAAAATTCTAGATCCTGGATGAGGTCTTTCTATATTTGGATCCTACAAACATCTCTTAAGATTTCTGTCAGTCACTTCAGTTGGTAAGATTACACAAAACCCACTTCCTGTGACGTGTCCATCTTCTCTCTTCCATATTTATTTAACAAGATTCCTAAGTAGCTGTGCATCACAGTGGCCCTTTTCCCACTGCACCCAACCAACATAATGATCAGCTATGAAACTGTGAAACTTTTGTGACTAGAACAAATTTTTAATTCCAGTAGGATTCAAGCTTTCAAGGTCTGAAAGTTAAACTACAAATCTTAGTTATTATAGGAGATTCAAAATGTTAGGATCATTTTTTTAAGAGAGAGAGAGAGAGAGAGAGAGAGAGAGAGAGAGAATTTTAATATTTATTTTTTAGTTTTTGGCAGACACAACATCTTTGTTTGTACGTAGTGCTGAGGATCGAACCCGGGCCGCACGCATGCCAGGCGAGCGCGCTACCGCTTGAGCCACATCCCCAGCCCCAAGGATCATTTTTACTATATAAAATAGAATGATATTTTATCTCCATTTTGGTTTCTTTTTATGTAAGCACTTAACTTCAGGGAAGAATATGATACCCAACCTTTCATTATCTTCTGTTTCAATCAATTTCAGAGTTAAATGTGCAATAAATTTAGTGTTGAGGTCTAAATATGCTGTTAAAAAAGAAAATAAAATGAGATATTTGTTTTTGTATGTTTCAGTAAAGGAGAGAAAAATGAAAGAAAGAAGGGAGGGAGGGAAAGAGAAGAAATGTAAGAAAGTCAACCTAGAATTATAGTAGTTAATAATATTATAGTAATTTAGATTTGGCTAATTTCTAATTTTAGAATTAAGGTTTGGGGGATATAAAGAATGGAGACAGTAGGAATTAGGCAGTATTTGGATAAGGCTGGGAAATAAAGACCATAAAATAATACTAAAAATGGAGGAAATGATAATAATTGCTAATACTAACAGTTTTTCTTATACATGATAATAAATTAATAGTACATGATTAATTAAATTATGAGATATTTACATTAAATAAATATGTAATAAAATTTTTATAAATGAATAATAATAATAAATGATACATATATAATAATAATATATAATACTAGTGAGGCACTAAGTTAAGCATTTTATTTTACTTGTTCTTTTTAGATATGCATATAGTAGAGTATATTTTAGCATATTATATATACATGGAGTATAACTTATTCTACTTAGGGTCTCATTCTTGTGGTTGTTCATGATACAGTTTCACTGGTCATATATTCATATATGAACATAAGAAAGTTATGTCTGATTCATTCTACTAACTTTCCTATTCCCATCCCCACCTCCCTTCCTTTCATTCCCTTTGTCTAATCCAATGAGCTTTTATTTTCCACATCCCCCTTATTGTGTGATAACATCCAATTATCATTTTACATATAACAATTTATTTGGTCCTCCCAACAACCATATGAGGTAGATATTATTATTTCCATTTAAGATATGAAGAATTCAAATAAAAGAATGTTAAACAACTTGGTCAAATCCACATAAACAGAAAGTAGCAGAGTTAATTTTCATCCTCAGGAATTCCATCTTCCTAGTCCAAAGTCCTACTAAGCTACACCGCTTGTTAGGTGCAAACTATCCTGGTACTTCATGAGATTTTTTTCACAAATGAAATTTCTTTGCAATTGTGCTTATAGTATTATATGCCCTCAAGTATGACTCTTATGGCACAACAGTTGAAATTCCTAGCTTATTATTAGTTTATTTTGGTATTTTCAAACCCTGTAGACCAGCTGTCCTATCTAACACTGTTTTGAGGAACAGCAACTTTGGCTTTTTCTGAGTTGTAGTTTCTTGTTAATCAAGATTCTAGCTAAGTTATAGATAGTCTCCAAACAATAATGTTCTAAATGAGTGTGAAAGTGTAGAACATAGCCTCAATGCTCAGTGAAACAGAAAAAGAAAACAAAAATGATTGTTTTCTTCTTGAGTCTATAAGTAGATGCAATTATTTCACAAACTGTTAAAATTTTAAGTGTATTTGTTGGTGTTATATAGCAAAAGGAAGTATGTTTCTATAAAGGAGGGGAAAAGCCATACTCATTTCTAAATTTTCAAGTATATGTATAGATTCTATGAAGGCCATGTTGTAAGGGGGGAAATATTAATGGCTCTGGCTTATGGTAACTAGTTTCATTTATTCCTCAAATATTAGGCACCAACATTTTGTGCAAACCAATTATTTACATAAATTTTTAAAAATGCCAAGCTTTATCTTTTGTCAGGTTCCTAAAATTGTTTTAACAGTCAATAAACAAAGCAAACATCCAAATTTGCTAAATGAGAAAATTGTGGTGATGTTTAACTAGTAATGAAAAAAGTGTAGAAAATTGTTATTATTAAAATTGAATTCATTTCTTTTCAAGTTTTTGTAGAATTAGACAATACTAAATTTATTTGGGCAGTGAATAGGCTAGTCTTTTAAGAATATTCTAAGTAGACAGACACAGAAAATTGTCAAAGGAAATGTCATCAGCCCCTGTTTTGCATATAAAAGGAGTTTTAAGGATGTATTACTAATAAGAAACAAAGCTTGTGAGAAGAAAATGTTCTAACATTTAGACATTGAAATAACTCAGTTTTATAATTGATATGTATATACACTGAATTTGTAAAATTTTCTTTTGATATTTTAACATAAATTTACACCAGCTCCTTATATGGTTTGTGAACTTTTATTTTATTTCAGTTAGTATTTGTAAGTATTCCATAGCCAGCCCAGGGGGGCAAGAATATTACCTGGCAATTATAGTAACCGTAGTTGTCTCTGAGCAAGTGTGATCTCCAGGCCAGCAGTATTAGCATAATTGGGGAACTTCTATGATACATATTTTAAACCTTCACCAAGACATACTGCATAATCAGAAATGCTGTTGTTCAGTGATCTATTTTATCAAATCTTACAGGTGCTTCCAATGTCTACCAATGTGTTCTCATTGTTTTTGCTAAACAGAAGGATTGAATATACATGTAAAATTATTCAGAACATGGAAATTCAATCACCTCAAGTTACTTAATTGGATTTTTTAACCTTCCCTGGGTATGCCTAAAAAAAGGATTTTTTAGAAACTGATTATTCATGATCCACTTAAAAATAAGTGAATTTATAAATTTGTAAATATATCAGTTGACTGTAATAGCACTTTAAAAAATTAACAAGTTTGTACTTATATATTAATTCCCTTATTGAAATACATAATGATTTCCCATCAGTAGAACTTCTAAAAATTATTGTAATCTGTGTTTAAGAGATGTTATAGCTTTTTTCATAGACCTGGCATAGAGTACTGAACATGAAGAGAGATTCAGACTTGATGTTACTTTATCCTAATAATATCAAATTCCTCTTATTCTAGGAAATCATTATATATATGGTAATTATAACTTAGTTATAAACATATTTCTCAACCCTACAGATGAAATTCTAGCTTTCTTAAATCTTTCTGGAACATAGTAAGATAGAAATAATTAATAAATGATGCTTAATTTAATTTTACTCCTGTGTTTAACTTAACTCTCCTACTTTGGGCCTTTGCCATGCCATGTGAACTTCAGAGTTTAAGCATAGCACCCCTGACACCTTATGAGGGGACAGGGCTGCTGTTAGCTTTAACAACTGCTAAGACATGGTCATGAATGATAAATATTCAGGGACATGAGAAATGCTAGACACTCAACCATCAAGGAAAGGGATAGACTTCTCTCACTCAACATTCAGCATTCATTTTGTAAGAGCACCAAATCCCCTGAAACAAAGTTTAAAATTTGGGGGAAAAGTCTCCTTTCTTCTGTTTTACCTGTGTTTCCTTTGGGGGGCTTGGGGGTTTTTGTTGTTTTTATTTTTAATGAGAATACTTTTATTTTTATTCTATTATTTTTTAAATTTATTCTCTTTAGTTGTGATACATCAGCATACACCCTGACATAATCACAAAAGCAGGGAACCAAGCCATTCCACTTCAGGTCCCTGTATGACTTTTAAGAGATGGCATCATAAGCAGCATTGGCACTGTTGTGCTTTTTTGCCCTCACCTGCCTGGAGGACATAGAGCAGACCCTGGAGTTACCCGGCACAGTGTTCCCTCTAGGAGAGCTCCAGAACCCGACTCTCCTGGGAAGATGACCTTTACAATGTGGAAGTGAAGTTTGCCACCGCAGATTACACATTTATCTTTCAACTTAATAAAACCTAGAAAAAAACATGAGCAGATCTGAGAGAATGCAGCCCTTCAATTGTAAAAACACAAAACAAAAAATACTACTGGAAATATCTAGAAATGCAAGAATGTCTCCAATTCCAAATGAATATGAGGATACTATTCCCAATGGAAACATGAAAAATAAAACTCTAAGATCACTATGATCTTGGCATTTTCCTAATCGAATGTCTTTTCATATATGCCACAAGCTATGCACCTTTGCACCCTCTCTTGATTAAGGCAGATATATAGTAACACCTAACATGTATTGAGTATGTGCTAGGAGCTCTACTAAGTAATATTGATTACTTAATCCATCTAACAACCTGATAAGTATATTATTATCTCCAAATAGATGAGGATGCAAGCACAGAGCCATTCAAGTAATTTGCCTAAGGTCATGGAACTGGTCAGAGCCAGGATTGAGTTAGGCAGTAAGCAACAATGTCAACAAGCTCTCTGCACTCCTGTCACTCAGCTACAAACAGCTTATCTTAATTTGGCAGTAGAAACAGTATAAAAAATAAAATAATCTGACAGTAAAACTCCAGTTTGCACTCTTCACAAAATGTTCTTTTTAGATATATGCAGCATGTGCTTGCAATAATTATAGTGGTGGGAAATTTGCACAAGATTAAATAAAATTGAATAATGGAAACATTCCTTTACATTTGGGAAAATAAAATAAGTGCAGTTAAGATGCAAAGATTTCCAACTGGTGGCATTATTTAAATGAAATAGCTGTAAGTTTACTCTAGTGTTTGATTGTTTTTCAAGTCAGTGTAACACTTTCTGAGGATAAAGCAAGTTAAATCTTTCAAAATGCAAGGATCAAAATCAGACATCCGTACGTGGATTAGAGTTAATTCCCAATTCTTAGACATGAAAATAAATAATACATTTGAAGCGTAGCTTCTCTAAACTGGCTCCAAAATCATACCTTTTTTCTTACAAGAAAATTTATCTCTATTTCATGATTAGAACTGATCAGCATGATCCTATTGACATTACTTGATATTTTAAACCATCTTATGAAATAAGAAAATGTTTTCATATCTCCTTGGACCATCAGGAAAAACATATAAAGAAGTAATTAATTAAAAACATATCTACGATATGTTCCCAAAAGTTTCATTTAAGTAGCCCTTGTTTACTCCATTTCTTTAAATCTGAAAAAAGAGATATGAACACCTTTACTTGTTCTCTGCCTTGTCAACTGGCAATATATTACACAATCTTTGGGGAACCTGTGCTTACCACTAAAGCAATGGTGAATCCTGGAAGAGAGCATGTTGTAGAAGGTACAAATAAAAGAATGGAGGTGGGGGTACAGCAGAAGACAGAGGGCCGTTATTGACTAGGTCATCTTGTATCTTAGGACAAGGAACTCAATACCATTGTTATCTCATTATAATAACATCTATTTTTCACTTTTAAAGTGTGAAGAACAAAAAGTATCTGTACTTCTGTTAGGAGAATGTGTTTCTTTTGAGTGCATGCATAAATGATTAGACTAAAATTGTAAAATGTAACTATGCATTTTTATTAAATATCCTTAGCCAACATTAAAAGTCAACATTTTTTGGTCTCTTTCCTAAATTATCTTTATGGAGGTCTTTCAGAGAAAATTTCTATACACCTAATAAGATCTAAAAGAAAATAGTAACTGGATTTAAAAATGAAGAAATGAGTCTCTCATATGAGTAAACCCTCCACTTTGTCATCATTAAAATTTTTAAAAAGGCTAATCTTATCATAGGATTCTTTATGTAAGTGAAATCAAGTGATATATGTGAAAAGCACTTGTGAACTTTAAACGTTCCACTAAGAAGAAGAGCTGACATATAGTGTTATTCTGTGCAAGGGACCATTTCAAGACCTTTAAATATATTACCTCATTTGAGCCTCATGATACTCTATACAGTAGGCCATGTTATTATTTCTATTAGTCATACTTTATCAATGAAGAACAGTTTCAGAGAGGTTATGTGACTTGTCCAGAGTCACAGAGATAATTACAGATACCATAGTAAATTTTTTTATTCATATTTTATTCTACTCCAAGTATTCTACATTAAGTCTAAATTAATTTAGAGCTAAACGAAACTGAAATTCCATTTCTGCCTGAAGCTCTTCCTATTCAGCTTATATTTAATAGTATGATGATTATGATAATAAATGTTAGCTATAATTTTTAATTAACCATAATTGTTAGCAAATTTCATAACTTCCAATGTCATTTAACTTGCTAATATGCCATAGATATATCAGTCTTTCAGGGGTCTGGAGTGAGATCTGAAATCAGTAATCTTTAGGAGACCCCTTTCCTACCAATTAAGAAGCTGTGAAGTAGATTCTGGGTGTTCAGCTGAAGAGTGGATATTAGTTTCTCTTCTTTGGGAAATAATACCCTAATATTCTTTTATTAATTTCCTTCACCTACTCTATAAAGTCATTTCTTATGACTGAAAAAAAATCAAGATGCTGTTTTGGATAATATAGAGTTGAGAGCTGAGGAAAATTCTTGTCTGGAATTTGAATTCTGTACAGAATCAATGAAATCAGTTGTGGCTCATTTATTATGAAGACAACATACTGATGAGACCATTGAGCAATCCTTGCTGGTAGACTCTGTTTATGCCTCTTCCTAAACCTGATCCTCCAGCTTCCAGTAAAACCTATGATCTACCACATGCTCTTTAAGCAATAACATCACTTTTCTGCTTATGTTAACTACAGTTTCTTTAGCTTAGGATTGCTGATCCCTAAAATACCTAAAATTAAGTTTCAGTACTCTTGCCATTGTTTGTTCCTATGAGTGCCTTCCAGAACATAGCTAGAACAAATTTTCAAGTATTTTCTCCTCTAGGGCTCCCAGACGTCCAGTGACACCCCAGCCACTAGCTGACAACTGCATTAATCAGAATAGATTTCCTGTGAACCATAATATTGTTAATAACCTTGTATTAAACATCACTACTCCTTGAAGCATAAGCTACCATGCACTAACTATCTCCCAATCTGGGCTTCCTAGACTGAACTTGAATTCTGTATGCCCTTGGACCCTGTGAATTTTAAATACTGAAAGCGTCACTAGCAATTCAGTAATGGAAAGACTCAGATACACCACCTCTGTCCCTTGGATCTTGAAATCCAAGAATATATAAGAACTCTTAACAGAAATCTTCCAATTTCTCCAGTAAGCTATTACCTATATTCCTATTTGTATGTTTGAAAATTTCAAATTATTAACTGAAAAAACCCCTGGTACCATTCAGTTCATTGCCTGCATTTTATAGATGACAGACAAATACAGGAAAGATTAAGCAATGAGCCCAAGTCATACTTTTAGCTAATTGACTGATCAAGAGCTGCTTTAAAAAAATAATAATGTGAGGCTGTGCATGGTGGCATATGCCTATAAACCCCAGCAACTCAAGAGGCTGAGACAGGTATTGCAAGTTTCAAACTAGTCTCACACTGGTAAGTCCTGTGTTTCTGGCACATAAAAGTGGCCAATAATTGTTGACTATGTTACTATACTAATTTGTAAACATTATTGGTTTCTCACATGGGAGTTAGAAATGTTGGAGCATATTCTCAATGGTGATCCACTCTGCACACTGTAAATGATCTGCACAAAAGGAAGTTGGTGGGTGTAACTCTGAAGCACCCACCACCACTTCCATTCTAGGACCTCTGCTTTCCTTTCCTTCACAGAGTCCACACTGAACACAATATCCATATCTAGAAATGTAACCATTGTGTTCTCTCATTTAGCTGGCTTATTTCTAGATTCTATTTCCTTAGTGAAGAATGAGCTGAAATTCTGAAAGTGTTTTTCCTTGGGGGAAAAAAAAAACTGAGTTGTGAGTAATTACAAGTAAAATAACAGCACAAAGTGCATTAAGTTCATCATACATTAGGCTGAGTTTGTGTCCTGATATAAAAACCTCATTTCCATGTATAAAATGATTTTTTGTACTAAAACACATTCTATTTTATATTTATCCTCTTTAAAATTAGCTTTGTGTTTCAATTCATTTTTATTTTTATTTTTTATTTTTTTTTAAAGAGAGAGAGAGAGGGAGAGAGAGAGAGAGAGAATTTTTTTTTAATATTTATTTTTCAGTTATCGGCAAACACAACATCCTTGTTTGTATGTGGTGCTGAGGATCGAACCCGGGCCACACGCATGCCAGGCGAGCGCGCTACCGCTTGAGCCACATCCCCAGCCCCTCAATTCATTTTTATATATAGACTATCAATACAATATATAGACTGCAGGACTTCAAATATTTTCCACCCTTGACAATTTGCTGTTGTTTTAATTTTTAATTAGGTCAACTAAAGGACAGCTCTGCATCAGGAGTTGTCACAGCTATCTGTGACAAAAGTGTCATGTTATTTCTTTTCCTTTTGTACTTAAAAGGAAGTACTGTTTTGAGAAAAGAATGGTTGAGATTTTATGTATTGTTCAGACATAAAGGGAAGAAGGACATAAGATTTTCATATTGGGTATATATAATTTTGAATGTTGAGTAAGGAAATGAATGAAAATATTTTACTTTCATATTTTATTTTCTATGAGATGCATTTAGTTGTAAGAGAGAAGGACCAGGTAGTGATGAGCATAATATTGATTGCTCCATATTCTAGTATTCTATACACAGGGAACTACACTAGGTTCCCACTTCCATTTATTACTCAAGAGAAGTTAAAAAGGGAATTATGAAAATACAGAGTAATAATACTTTATATCTCTTTTCACAGTCACTGTTTGCTGTGGCTGTTTCAAACTTGGTATCATTCAAAGAACAGATGACTCCTTTCTGCTCATGAATACTTCTGCTGATAGTATAGAGGGTAGTTCATAGCAACTTTAAATGTCATCACAAAGGGATTACATGCAAATATTTTTTACCTATACTTTCTTCTCATAATGAGGCAAATGACGCACAGGAGTAAATGTGATCAATTATGGCAGAATGATGCCAGAACTTATTAATAGTCTGAAGAACTACCATCAAGTCAGGCTGCTACTCAAAGAGAATGCGGAAAATCCATTAGAATGTCAAAAGACATATATCATAGAGGTGAGCTTACAAGCAGAGTACACTTCTGAACAGATGATTACATAACAAGAACTAGCCTTGACTCCTGATGCCAGAAAGTGTAACATGATTTCACTTTCACCAGCGTCATCCTTGGAAATAAAATTACTGACATCCTAATAATTATGAAAATAATGAAATGGACAGAGATAATGCAAAAACAAAAGTATATTACAATGCAAAAATTAATGCCTAAAAAGTTAAATGTTAAGAAGGCAAGAAGTGATGTAGTTGGGAATACAGAGGTCTTCCCTGAAACTTTTACTTTATAGTGGAGTAAACATTTTAAATGTTTCCAGATATAACTGACCTTTATCCATCTCCTTGTAGCACCATGTACCTGCCAAATATTATGTTACAACTCTGTCAGTATGAAAATTTATTTATAATTAAAATTATTTACTTCTAAGTGAGTACATGGAAATGAAGGACATCACGATGAAATGAGCTTCTCAAAGTATAAGCAGGCCCATTTATGTGTAAGTAACCTTTCTACAGTCATTATTTACTACTGGATGCTTTCAAGCCAAAAATAGACCATGTTATTTTCAAAATGCCACTGAAGAAGAAAACTTCACCCTATTCTTTTTCCTCCCTTATTTTAGTGTTAAATCATGACAACTAAAGCCTAACAAATATTCATAGCAAATATAAATGAGTATCCTCTGATGCAGAAATTGCCTTTATAAGTATAATACTCAGAAGAAACCATGAAAATGTGCAAGAGGGAACATTTATTAATTTTAAAATATGCTATCACTGTTTGTGATAGCAATACCTGAAATGTGTTATCTTCACCAGATGGAATATTATCCAGCAGTTAACATAAAACAATGTTAGCACCTGTTATCCAACCTCCTCTATCTCCTCTCCTTTCAGGGTGATGCTAACTCCAGGTTAGCAGAAGGTGGGAGAATGGATTAGCCAAGATAAACATACACTGATATGTAAGTGATGTCTGTGATTTCATAGTTTTGTTTTGGATTCATGAATGGTTGTTTTCTTATGAAAAGATTATTAAAGAAATAAAGAATGTAAGGTGAAAAGGAAGGGAGGGAGAGAAGAAGGCTAGAATGAATGAATAATAAGGCTGTGACATGACACAGGAGGTGTTACATCTTGGATCTGGAATTTCCCCTAAATGGTTCATGTGTTGAAAGCATAGTCCCAGAAGAAGCAGGTGGGGATTTTAGGCAATGATTCGATCTCATGAGCTCTGACCTCATCACTGGATTAGCCTATTTAATGGATTAGTCCATTGATTGCTGGATGGCTTACTAGGAGATATCTAATTTGAGGAAGTAAGTCATCAGGGATGTGCTCTGGAAGGGTTTATCTTCTCCTCAGCCCTTTCCTCTCTCTGCTTGCCTGCTGAGATGAACTGAGCTACCATTCTCTGCTTGCTCTTTCATCATATTTCTGCCTTGGAGGCAGCTGACCATAGACTGAGTTATCTGAACCCATGAGCCAAAGTAAGTCTTTCTTCTGCTAAATTGTTCTTATTAAATGTTTTAGTCATGGCAATGAAGACTGACAAAGACATCAAAGATCATGATTGACCCAAATCTGTGAATGTACAGAACAAAACCCAACATACTTAAGCACCAATAATAGAACTAAAGTGAAAAATTTCTATATACACAGGACTGTTTTTATAAAATACACTGGATTCAATTATTTAACTTTTGCAAATTGTACATTATGCAACTCTAGTTTGTACTAAGCCTCAGTAAACTCAACTGGTATTTCATATTAAGAAGTGAAGCTCAGACACCTTGGCCATAATTCAGGGCCCCTAAGTAATCTATGAATAAGAAACATTTATGTAATGTTTATTTATTTAATCTTTAATTAAAATATTGATGTGTTTAGCACTGACCATTCATTGCAAAGTAAAATCCCAGCATGTTCTAAGAAACATAGTTTTTATTTATTTATTTGTTGCTTTGTTTTGTTTACAGTCATCTAAAGCTAAGTGCTAGTTTATTGGTTTGTTTGATCAACTGTGTGCCTGAGGCTCTGTGCACAGTTAAATGTTGCCATATCAACATACTGGTTATTGCTTTGTATTACTAAATGTGTGAATGTTATCTGTAATATCTTGAGTAAATCTACCTAGATTCTCCAGTTAATCCAGGTATCACTGACAAGAGAGCAATACAATATACCTAAATAAATTGAATTTGCAATCATAGTTTAATATTTATTTTATCAGCAATATCTAGGAACCATTTTCAACTACATTATTCAGAATTTACAGAGAGTGAATTATCAAGTCTAAGATATTTTCAAAGATCTGTGCCTTTATCCTGAATATTTCTCCCCCTCACACACACACAGTCACCAAGGCTTTTATACACTCAATGGTCATCTTCTTTACAAAATACCCCTCCTTAGTATAAATCACGTCTTCCTCCTTGCTTACATTGTGCTCACACTGATTTTTATCTTAGCATGTGCATGTCTACATTCCTCTGACAAAGTGACAGATATTGTATGTCTCTGGTTTTCCATCTCAGAATGTGTACAGATATTTGTCTTCTGCATGCTTAACTTATCCAATGAACATTCCTGCAGAAAATCACATAAGAAAACCTAACTGAATGATTGGAATTCATTGTTATCAATTTCAATTTAGCCACAACACTGAGTCTCTTCTGTTCTTCTCATTACTTTGGTTTCATCACTTCAAGGCATCTCTCAAACTACCTCTTCTTTCCTCAGACCTCTGACTTCTCACTTTCCTCTTTCTTAGAAGATAACCTTTCCCCTGCCATCTTAGTCCGTTTGTGCTTCTGTAACAGAATACCACAGACTGGGTAATTTATAATGAGCTTATTATTCTTCAGGCTAGGAAGTCCATGATCAAGGGGCCACATCTGGTAGAGCCTTCTTGCTGTGTCATAACACAGTAGAAGTCATCGTGCAGGTGAGACAGAAAGGACTGAACTCACCTTCATAACAAATCCATTCTTGTGACAACATGAACTCAATTCTGTGATAATAATATGAATCTATTCATGAGGACAGAGCCCTTATGACCTAACCATCTCTTAAAGATACCACCTCTCAACATTTTCATATTAGGGATTAAGTTTCAAACATAGAAACATTGGGGGACACATTCAAGCCATGATCCCACCCCTAGGCCCTACATTTGTGTTTCCACATACAAAATATATTAATTCCATCCCATAATTCTCAAAAGTCTTAACTTGTTCCAGCATCAACTCAAATTTTTTAACTCCAGAAAAATTTTAAACTCATCTGAACAAGATATGGTTAAGACTCAAGCCATGATTCCTCCTGCAGCAAATTGCCCTCCAGATAGAATCTGTGAAATTAAAGAAGATAGAGACTTCCAAAGTACAATGGTGGGAGAGACATAGGATAGACATTGCCATTCCCAAAGAGAGAAACAGGCAAGAAGAAAGGGATAACTTGTTCCAAGTAAGTCCAAAACCCAAGAAGAAAAAGATTTATAAATCTTAAGATGCCAGAATAGTCTCTAACTCCATGTCCTGTATCTTGGACACACTGGGGTGGGGGTTGGACTTCCAAAGGTCTCAGATAGCCCCTCCGCCATGGCTTTGCTGGGCCTATCCACAGAGCAGCTTTCATGAGTTGGAGTTTTGTGCCTGCAGCTCTCCCAAGCTAGGGTTTCACACGGAGAGCATGACTGTAAGTTTTGGAGTCTCAAGGGCTACCCCAAACCCAGAGCTCCACTAGGCATTGCCCTAATGCGGATTCTCTGCAGTGACTCCAACCCTGTGATAAGCCTCTGCCTAGGGTCTCAGACTGTCTGTGACATTCTCTGAAAAACAGGAAGAGGTTGATATGACCCCATAACTCTTACATTTTTCCTGTTTTCAGAATTAACACCAAATAGACATGACCATGGTTTACATTTTGTACCTCCTGGAAGCAGTGGGTCAAGCCACAACTGGGCCTGCTTGAGCCATGGCTGGAGTGACTGAAAGGCACTGCACTAGCAGGGGACAGAGCCCTGAGGCTTAGGTCAGTGAATGCTGAGGTCCTACAAGCATTTTTCCAGAAACCTTGCTTTCAAGGCCCTAGCCTACCTTGAGAATCTCCGAAATGCCTTTAAGTTCATTTTTTTTGCCTTGATGAACATAGCCTAGCTTCCTTCTATCCATATTAGCCTCTTTAGCAAGTAGTTAGTATTCTCGCCTAAACATGCTTTTTTATTCCTTACATAGCAATAATGAGAGTTTTCCAAAAATTTTTGTTCTATTTCCCTTTTAATTATGAATTCCAACCTTAAATCATTTTTCTCTTCTCTTGTTTTACTATAAGAGGTTAAAAGAAGCCATTCAGCACCTTGACTATTTTGATACTTGGATATTTCTTCTGCATATATCCTAGTCTATAGCTCTTAAGTTCTCCTTTCCTCAAAGTCTGAGGTTACAGACACAGTTCTGTAAAATGTTTTGCTGCTGTACAACAAGCCTGGCCTTTTCTCTAGTTTTGAACACCTATAACTCATTTCTACAAGAGACCTCATCACAATGTTCTTCACTCGCTATATTTCTACTCAAAGTTTTTTCACAATCAACTAAGTAATCCATAAGAAGATCAGGCTCTATCTAAGGCTCTTCTCTTCTGGATACTCACCACAGTTGCTCGCCATGTTCCATTCATGACAATCGAGGCTTTTTCTAGCCTATTCATCCAGAATCTTCCTACTGATCACACAGTTCCACAACTGCTTCCACAATCTCAGATGTCTGTTATATAACAAGAGCTATACTTCTTGAAACCAATTTTCTGTCTTAGTCCTTTTTTGTACTTGAATAATAGAATACCACAGACTTGGGGATTTAAATTGAACAGAAAATTATTTGGCTTATGATTCTGGAGGCTGAGAAGTCTAAGACTGAGGGGTTGCATCTGATGGGACCTTCTTACTATGTCAAAACATGGCAAAAAGTATCACAAGGGGAAGAAAAGGCCCAAATCACTTTTATATGTAATTCAATCTCATGATAATGAAACCACTCCAGAGGTAACATTAATCCACTTTTCAGAACTCACATGAGCAGAGCCTTCATGTGTTAATTACTTCTTGAAGGTCTCACTTCTCAATATTTTTGCAATAAGGATTAAGTTTTAACACATACTCTTTGGGGAACATGTTCAAATCAGCACCTACTTTATATACACATTCGAAAAAAATTAGAATTCTATTAATTTTCTGTTACCAAACATAAACCTGCATACTATATACAACTATGTTCACCTCTTTATCAATTTTACCATAAAAAATATGTGCCTTCCTTCTATCAAAGGGATGAATTTACCTATATTTTGGGTCATATCCTCTCTACATTAAAAAAAAGTGGCTCATCAGTCTTTTTTTAAACTGTCCCAACCTTCCATACCACAAACAGACAAGCAAACAAAATATTTTCTTGAATCCCACATCTTCTCCCAGATAATAATTTCAATTTTGTCTTTTTCATCATAATTACCTATTATAGTTATCTATTTAATTATCTTTTCCCCACATTCTCTTTAATTTATTCTGGTAAATGTTAACTCTCTGATAGGGTTCTTATGATAATAAAATGAGGAAATGAGATCAATATCACAATTAGATTATTATTATTCACCAATTGCTCTTTGGGAGCATTTAACAGACTGACCATCTTCCTCTTGAAACTCTCATTTTGGATACATGATCCGTGTTCTTTGGATTGGCCCCCTCCCTCTCTGACACATCTTTCTCTTCTTAAATTCACCTGCTCACCTGATAGTTCAATGTGAATTTCTTTGCTCTAAAACTCTAGGTGTCTGAGGAATGATTTTCTTATTAAGACTTTACACAGGTTCTGTATAACATCTCTTTTGCTACGGATACTTTGGAAATTATTGGATTCACTGTAATAAAGGCCAATATAGGGTTGCTCTCATGTAGTCTGATCCAGCTGAAAAGCCTTCTCTTGCTAAGGTGCCATTTAAAAAATAACATCCTAAAAGCCAACAGAAATGTGTTGATTATTTTCCCCCACATTTAAAAATATTAACTGTGCTTCTTCCTTCATGATTAAGGGGACAAAGTATAAGAACTTGCCTTGCAATTGAATATGAATCCTACTGTGTACTATGTTTTAGTATATTCAGAAAGTTCTCCAAGGTAGAAGATCCCTGTATGAACCAGGCTGTGCACTGGTCACCAATTTCTCTGAGTCCTATGAAACCCAGCATACACAAACTCAAAAAGTTACGTGAAATGGATTTAATCACTTAAAGATAAGCAGTAACGAACAACAAAACCCTACAATTCATCATGAGCTGGTCCTGAAGACTCAAAATTCCACCTGGGGCAGGTGGAGTCTCAACCATAAATCCCACTTGCACAACAGAGGAGAGATCCCACAAAAAAAGACCAACATGAACTTTGTACTCCATGGCTTGGCTGTGAATTGTGATAGCTTGGCTAAGAATTCAAAGACAATCTATTTCCAAAGGGCACTGAAAAAGACTTAGGTCATCTGGTCAGATACTCACTATCTCAGGTTATTATATTCCTTGTGTATTCTACAGTTATTCTTGAGAACTACAAGAAAGAAGGGGGAAAAGGCTAGGGACCTGGGTTGGACCAAGAGAATTATCCTAAACCCAGTATTTTCATGGAATGTATTGCATACATGTAAGACATGCATACATGAATTGTTAAAAGAATCTAGAATACCTATCTCCAATTTCTTTCCTCATGAGGTCATCAATATATTGAATCTGGGTAATGCTCTACAAAATTGTGAGTAAATCAAGTTCTCTCTAGAATAAATAATGACACAGATTTATATATTTAATACAGCTCTAAGACAAAATAATAAAGATGCACCACTGTTTATACCAGGTGAAAGCCGTTTCTGTTAGTCTCTGGTTATTAATGTAAGAAAAAGGCATATACCATAGGAATAGCTACATTCCATGTACTATGCCAAGCTCTGTAGATTTATTTTATAAATTGGGTTGGAATCAGGGAACTCGTTTCAATCCCTGTAGCTTCAAAAGCCTACTCCCATCTCCCCATCAACAAAACAAAACAACAACCAAAAAAAAAAACACCTCAGTAACTTATCACTGTGCTTTGTGTGCTTTGTGTTTTTCACTAAAACTCAAATAAGACTCTTCTTCCCAGTATATTTCTACCAATAATTGCATTTCAATCATCTGGATCCTTTTAGGAAATTGATTTAGGGTTAGAAATCAATTTTATAAATTCATGATAAATTCAATGCCAGAATTTTCATAATTTATTGGACTTATCTATTCTAATTAAAGGAATTTAATGACATCTTTACTTCTTTTATCATAAGCCATCTTTGTACACAAGTTTCAGTCAGCTTACTGAGCAAACAATTAAAATATTTGGATCATTCTAGCTATAGGGCAACAAGCACTGATGATAATAGGAAGGGACATAAAAAAATTTGTTTCCCTTGAAAAGAACATATTATAAGTATGTAGAAGCAAGGCATCATTGGCTTGAATAGACTGGTAAAAAAGTTCTGTTTTGCAGGCAAAACAGTCCATGAGGTTTTGGTGTTTGAGGTTCTCTGGAATGAATCTCTTTTGATTCTATGGTGCTTCTCTTTTCTATGCAATCTGTTGTTACAAAGAAATCTGACAAAGATTTAGATTCAATCTAAGCTGAGATTCAGCAATCCAGAACAGATAGGATGTCTTATTATTTGCTATGACAATTCTGCTCTTGTAACAATAGCAACAACAAGAAGTGCTTTGATCACTAGCATATTAAGATCTGGATTCTCTTACTATACCTCAAACTAGGAATTTAAGACTGAACTCTTACCATTTTCTGTTATCAAGCTCTCTAGTGCAGTTGGAAGCAGCAAGCCTTCCTTCTTTTCCTATAATCCTTGGTTCTTCATATTTATTTTATATAAATAGGTACATGCTTCCCCATGACTTGACTACAAATCCTATTTCACTTTATAGAATTTAAATAACTGATTCATATGCAAAGCCATTAACCACTAGAGTTCTCAATTCTGCAGTAACTAGATCTTCAATGCCTTCAAGCCCAATCAACTTAAGTGACCCATCTACTGATTTTCATTTCTTTGAGAGCCTATTACCTCTCCAAGAGCCAAATATTATATTAGTCAGGATCCTTAGTTGCAAACATTAGAAACTATTCTGGCTTATTTAAGGAGAAAATAATTTTAAGGGCTATTATGGAACTTATATAAATTGGAAAGGGCTAGAGGGCATGATTCTGAAACTAACCTCTCAGAAGCAATGACACCATATTGCAGGAGCTACTCTGGAAGAGATACTAGCTAGTTTAGTGTTACTACAACAAAATGCTTGAATCTGGGTACTTTATGAAGTAGAGAAGTTTATCTAGCTCAAAATTATGATAGCTAGAAGGTTCAAACAGCATGTGTGTCCTGGCAAAGGTCCTATGTCTGAGTCTTGACATGACAGAGAAGCAGAAAGGGAGCCAGCCACATGCAGATTGGGCACATGTACAAAACAGTGAGTCAATACAGCCAAACTCACTTTATAAGGATTCAATCTCTTGGGAACTCATCTGATCTAATCACAGCTTTATTAATCTCTTCATGAGGGCAGTGCCCCTGTGATCTAATCATCTCCCACCAGACCTCACCTCATAAAGATCCACCACCTTGCAAAACTGTCACACCAAGACCATATTTCCAGCACGTGGGTCTTTAGGTGAATGGTGGTTGGTGCAAGATGTGGGTGGGTTGGAGAGCAATCATATCTAAACCATATTTCATACCCAAACCATGCCATATGTTCACTTACTAATGCAAATCTTATGTGGGTTCCAGCAACTAAAAAAATCTAGGTCTCATTCTAACATCTAAAACTGCAAAAAAGTCTGGCATAAATTTGTTGGACATTGCCTTAAGAAGAAAGACTAATGTGAAGAATCACAAGGGAAAACAGTTAACTACCACTAGTGATGAGTGTCATTACATGATGAGTGTCACTACACGTTAAGAACACCTGACTAATATTACCCAACTTGAGATAGTCATTATTAGCATTCACCAATTATTTTTTGATATCCTTCTTCTCCTAGATAGTAGTGGAAAACTACACTTTTTTCTTTTTAGAATCCAACAGAGGTCATATGACTTCCCTCAGCTGATGGAATGGAAATGGAAATGACAGGTGTCACTATAGGACAGGAGTATTTTTGAGCCGATATGTATTTCCAAGTCTCTCTTGCCCTGCTGCAGTGAACACTGAAGCCCCAAAGGGAGATGGCAGCATCATAACTGGGAGGATCTCTAGCAGCCCAGGAACCTGAATAAGTACTTTGAAAAGGAGCTCTTTGCTAAAGCAATGGACATACAGCAGAAGCAAAAGAAAACACCTTTTATTATAACTCCTTCAACTTAGTCTGTGGCATAATCTAGCCAATGCTGACAGGCATAGACCTCTCTCCTGACTGTACATTTTATACTGTATGTACCTAACAGCTTGCAAGGCATGGCATTGGGAAGTCACAAAAACACTCCAAATTCAGTGTTCTAAAATTGATTCTGCACTTGTCCACGAATTGTTCTTCCATTATTTCTTTCTTCAGAAAAGCATCCAACAGATGAGTCTATTTAATCTAAGAACCTAAGGATCTTTCCTGATTCTTCCTATTTTCTTGTTACCCATCTGCTGTCAATATACAAGTGTTATGGTTTTTATTTTCTTTCTACTTCTATAGTCCCAGCTTGGTCCCATAGCTTAGTCCAAAAAACTATCCATTGTATGATTTATTGAAATAGTCTCATACCTAGTCACACACATTTATCTCTGCCGTCCAACAAGCCTCTACATGACAAACAGCATGGTCCTTTGGGGTTTTATTTGTTTGTTTTTAAATGTAGGGTCATTCCATAACTTTCATCTTTAAAACTCACTAATGGCTTTTCATTTCTCTTAGTGTAAAGCTAATATTCCTGAGTGACACTTTAAGACTCTACATGTTGTAACTTTTTGTTCATCTTATCTTCATGCTCATCTCCAAAAACGCTGTCGTCCAGTTCTTAGGACATGCCATCCTCTTTTCTACCTCAGAGCTTGTGTTCCTGCTATTCTTTCTGCTACCTGGAGCCTCTTATGCAATCCACCGCTACATTCACAGCTACCACACTCACCTCTACATTGCTCCACACACCTACTCTGCTTTCTACTGCCCATGCATTCTTTATATCTCTGGTTACAGTTTAAAGTCATCATCTCAGGACACATGCCTTAATTCCTCAGTCCTCTGACCTGTTATAGACTCCCAACATACTTCATTCTCACCCTCTTCTTTTTGTAACTTTTATGGTGTTCATCTTCCCAGATAATGTTTAAATTTCATGATGAAGAAAATATTGACTTTTCCTCCATAGTTTCTTCAATCCTAGCACGTAATAGGTAATAAGTCACATTTTTTTCCAAAGAGGGCTTGAAGATGAATGAATGAATGAATGAATGAATGGCTCCTGCAAGGAATGCACATCTTTAAAATACTTCCAGTTTTTTTTAAATTTCTTCTGCTAACTTAATTCCATGTTCAACTGCCATTGCTGCTGCTGCTGCTCCTCCTCCTCCTCCTCCTCCTCCTTCTCCTTCTACTCCTCCTCCTTCTCCTCCTCCTCCTCCTCCTCTTCCACCTCCTTCTTTTCTAATGTAGATTTTAAAATTATCTTCTTTTCTGGAAGTAGTGAAACGTTCCTGTAATCCCAGCTACTTGGGAGGCTGCGGTAGGAGGATCACAGTTTCAAGGCCAGCCAGGATTCCTTAGTGAGAATGGAGACCCCTGGCTCAATAAAAATTTAAAAGTCTGTGAATGTAGCTCAGAGGTAGAGCACTTGCTTACAATGTGTGAGGCTCTGGGTTCAATCCCCAGAATGGCAGAAAGAAAAACAAAATTATCACATTTGTTGTTTACATCATTCTATCTGTCCATCTGTTCTTTATTGTGTTTGATTGTCGTACTTATGTTCAGCTTCCATATTGCATTGAATTGTTTTAGTGTCAGTCTTCTCAATTGTTTGGTAACCAGGGATTAGTTTGTTTATTTCTCATAACCCATGCTGCCATGGACTACAGGCACTGTTTTTGGAGTCTAGCATTTGCAGAAATGTCCCCCATCTCTGGGACAGTACAGAAAGAAAAAGAAATATAATAATATAGTTTTTCCCCCTCCAAATGGAAGAAAATTCTATTTTGGAATACAAATGTTTATAGCTTGTTTCATGTAAATATTTTAATTCATATCCAGAAAGCACTTCAGTAAATTACTGAAATATTAAAACTTGGGTTCTAAATAACATCTCTTTAAAAATTTCTAATATTTAATATGACTAATAATATTTCATAACAAATATTCTGTTATTTAAATCTATTCCAGTAGCATAATAATGTTATAAAAAACAATCCAAGTAATGAACTAGAAAGAACAGAACAATTTTCATATAGATTAAGTCATGAACAAAGGTATCTGAAGTATAATTCATTGGTAGGATCTGGGAAAGGATGTTTAAAATCCCATTCCAAGAGTAATTTATGACTGTTCCAGGATATTTGGTCTCTAATCAATAAATCATGAGCCAATGGGGTTTCTTAATGAGCACCATGTCTGGGATAGATAGTAGCAATTTGGCAGGTCCCACAGGTGATTTTTTAAAGTGAATCCAAATTCTCCACAGGTCTTGTCTACTTTCCATCAGTTTCTTTAAAGGGTGCATGGGAGCTGTCATAATGTGTTCTCCTGTACTATGTTGAAAAATTGAAAAAACTGCTATAAAAATGCAAATTTGGGCACATTAGTGAATTTTCTCTTGAAGCTGCCTGGATATCATTCAGAGAAATAATAAGCATTTGTGGTAAAAAGGTAGAAAGAGGATTTCAAAAGCAGTAGCAGTATGGTCTTCCAGCACACTTTTAAATAGCAACTTTGTTTTAATTAAAGTTTGACCTGAACTGAACTTTTTTTCCTATGTGAAGAGATTTTTAGAAGACACATAGTATTTCAGGGCAAATATATGAGTCAGAATTACTTGCATTACTGTGAAAATCAAAACTTATCTACCATCATTGCCTAAGTCAAAGATCTCTCCAAGTAGAACTATTTACTGTTTGGCAAATTCTTACTCGTTCTAATTTAAACTAGAGGCTCTTTAAATCTCTCTTTTAGTGAGAGAAAGGGGAACCTCATCAGCACTTGCGTGTGTGTGTGTGTGTGTGTGTGTGTGTGTGTGTGTGTTTTATTGTAGTTCACACACTGGGGAAGATCCATTGTATATTTCTCCTGTTGGAAACTATGGGTATGTGTCACAGTGCTCAGGAAGCATACTCTTCTAGATGGGATATAAGCTTCAACATCTGTTTTGAACCATAGGTCCTGGATGTTTTAAAACTTGGGCTTGCTGGTCCTGAAGGGACTACTTCTCTTAGAGCTAGCCAGTGCCTAGAGATTGTAAAGGACTGGTTTACAAGTCCAAGCACATCTTTTATCCCCAAACCAAGACATCCAGACCCTAGGTCCCACCCACTCTTTTTATGTACGTTCTCAAGACTCTCACACCATGGACCACCATCCACCCACCCTAATCGCCTCAGGACCAAGTACTAGACAACTTCAGGGGCCCCTGAAGTTATTCACATTAGCTAACCCTAACCCGTTGACCCTTGCTTGCCCATTCCTTCCTGTGGAAACCATAGTAAAGCCCGTTGCCCATGTTTTCCCAATGTTCCTGCTGTCTCCTAACTTACCCTGATGCCTCCTGTGTGTCCCACACATGCCCAAGATGAGCTGTGCACTGGTTCCTCTTGAGATCTGTGAGTTTGAGAAACCGTCCTTTCAGTGGCAAATGTCTCCATGGGCCTCAATACACCCATATCCAAAGAAAACCTACATTTTAAAATAATATCCCAGCTTGTACAATATTCCCAGGAATTCTAATTATTATCTTTTGGTCAAAGAAGGCATTTTCTCCCTTGGTGATTTGAAAATGCCAACGAGTTTCCAAAGTAGTAAGTACCTATGCCCAAACCTCTCAAATTTCTTTTAAATTCATTCTCTCTCTCTCTCTCTCTCTCTCTTTCTTCCTTTCTTTCCTGTTTTTCCTTGGCTGAAATATTTTAACTTCATTGAGGTATAATTGATATAGAAACACTACACATACTATTGTGCAGAATTCAATGGGATGGGACATGTATGAACAATCTATTGTACCATTACCACATTCATGGTGATGAACACATCCAGCATCTCCCAAAGACTTTTTGTGCTTCTTTGTTTTTGTTTTCATTGCATTTTATTAGATTTGCTTTGTTTTTTAATAAGACCACATCACATGAGATCTACCCTTTTAAAATTTGAAGTTTGCAATACTGTATTGTTAATTACAGGCACTATGTTTGCAACATATTTGTAATTAAAAAGGATGCAATGAAATTTTCAAAATAAAATAATTGAGAGATGTGACCCCCAGTAGAAACTTTGAAAGACAAACAGCATGTTTTTCTGAATAAAGATCTAAGATTCAAAATAAACTGGTAAAAGAAAAACTTATAAACATAAAAATACCATTGTTATAGAAACTCAACTAAAGAAATCAAAAGCCCCCTAGCAGAATAAGCTCTTAAGGCTTTAGATGTATTGAAAGTTTAATTTCATACTTACTCATTAAATCAGTAAACCCTGTGATACTTTTATAATTTAACTGATGGCAGAATAAGTTGGAATTTTTAATTGAGACATAATATTTGCACATGTTTACAAGATACAGTAAAATAATTTAATATATGTATAAAATGTATGATGATCAAATCAGGGTAATATGCACTTTCATCTCCTAAAACATTAATCATTTCTATGCATTAGGAAATTTTATATTCTAGTTATTTTGAAATAACTACTTGAAATAACTATAATATCACAGACAGTTGTAGATTACAGTTACCCAAACATGATATAGAAAACCAGAACTAATTTCTACTCTCTAATTGTATTTTGTTACCCATTGTGTAACCTCAGTACATCTCCCTTCCTTTCTGCCCTTCCCAGTCTCTAGTGACCACTATTCCATTCTGAGATTGATTTTACAGATTCCAAATACCATATCTGTGGTATTTGCCTTTCTGTGTCTGACTTATTTCACTTAACACAGTGACTTCCAGTTCCATCCATTTTGCTTCACATGATAGAATCTCATTCAATACTGAGGCTGAATTGTATTCCATTGTGAAATGTACAGCATTTTTAATACATGCATTCATTGATTGACAGCTCACTTGATTCCATATCATGTGTATTGTGAATTGTGCTGCCATAAACTCAGAATGCAGACATTTCTTTGACATAATGGTTATATTTCCTTTCAATATATATACAGTGTTGTGGTTTAGATACGTGGTATCTCCCCAAAAGCTCATGTATGAGACAATGCAAGAATGCTTGGAGGTAAAATGATTGGATTGTAAGAGCTGAAGCTAATCAGTGGGTTAATCCTCTGATAGGGAATAACTGAGTGGTAACTGTGGGCAGGTAAGGCGTGGCTAGAAGAAGTAGGTTACTGGGAGTATGTGCACTTGGGGTTATACTTTGTCTCTGATGAGAAGAGCTCTCTCTGCTTCCTGAAAGCCATGTCCTAAGCTGCTTTCCTCTTCCACACCCTTCCACCATGATCTGCCTCACCTTGGGCCCAGAATAACAGAGCCAGTTGTTTATGGACGGAGACCTCTGGAACTATGAGACAAGTAATTTTTTTTCTCCTCTAAAATTGTTCTTGTTAGGAATTTTGGTCACAGCAGTGAAAAAACTGGCTAAAACACCCAGTGGTGAGACTGCTGGATCATATGGTAGCTCTATTCTTAGCTTGTTAGGAAATCACCTTACACCACAACGGCTGTGCTAATTTACATTCCCACTAGCAGTTTCTATTTCTGCTTTATCCATATCCTCCCAGCATTTATTTATTTATTTATTTATTTATATTTTGTCATTTGATAAGACACTGACCATTTTAACTGATTTAAGAATGACATTAGAGAGCAGCAGCATCGTTATCTTTCACTTGGCCACAGCTCAGAAGAAAACCATCTCAACTCTTGAGCACCTAGCAGCAAATAAGATGTAGAGAAGGAATTGTAATATATGAGTTTACAAAAGGATGAATAAGTTGAAATACGCTGGAAGGTGAGCCCCAGGCAGTCAGGGGTCTCATGGGAGGTTAGATGGAATTTAAAAAAAAAAAAAAAGAAATAAAAGAAAGTAAAAGAGTGCCAAGGAACTTTTGATAGCTTTGCCATTTTAAGTCCTAACCTTGTCATTAAGTTATGCTTACACGTTTCTAATTCATCATTTGAATTTTTCTTTTTTCATTATACAACCATCTGTTTTGTTAAAAGACACATGTACCAATTAGTACATTTTGGTTTGCTAATCTAATGTACTTTGCCTCCACTTAAAGGAAAAAAATAGTAAAGTCAAAATATGATTTATGATAAAAAAAAACTTTCCAGAATTATCTCTAAGATAGATTAAAGACGCTGGTGATCTGAAAGGAGCAGGAAACTCAGTACCCAGAAGACTAATCTCAAGAGCTCTTGAATGCAGGAGTCCATAGCAGAGTCTACCCTGTAGACTCCTTTTCCAATTCCTTGGTGAAGATCTGACTTGATTAGTACCTCATAAGCACTTGATATTCTACATCTTATCTGCCCCACTGCTTTGGTCTGAATACATGTGATTTTTCAAATTTGTATTGAAACTTAATCCCCAGTGTGAAGGTGTTAAGAGATGATTAGACCATGAGTTCTCTGCCTTCATGAATGGGATTAGTATCTTTATGAAAGAAATATGAGGGAGCTATTTGTTCCCTCTGACATGTAAAGACACATAGAAGACACGAGCTATGAGAAATAGGCACTCCCCAGATGCCAAATCTGCTGGCATCCCATCTCAGACTTCCCAGCCTACAGAACTGACCTGTTGTTTGTAAATTTCCCAGTATATGTTATTTTGCTATAGCGGCCTAAATGGATTAATATACTCTCCTGAACTTTACCGTCAACACATAAACTGGAGGAACCCATAAGTCAGATTATGTCACGCCTCTGCTCACTGTCTTCCAGGGGCCCATATGCACTAGAATAAAAGCATAATTTTTATATTGTCTGCAGAGTGCTCTACTATCTGGATATCCATTGTCTATCTGACCTTATCTCTTTTACTCTTTTTCTCACTGCTCTGCTGCACTGACCTGCTTACTGCTCTAGAACTTAACCAGGCATATTCCTATGCAGGGCTGCTCTTCTTGTTGCTTCCTTCCCTGAAGATGCTCCTCACTGGTCCTCTCTGATCACTGAAAGATGCCAAAGATGCATAGGTATTACTACGTGACACACAATCAAAAATTCAAATGGGTAAAATGAATTTACTCATGTTACAAAAATTTTGCAGCATTTCCCTAAAAAGTGTGTTTAATTCATTTAATGTGTTTGGATGTAAGACTTAAAAATTTTTAAATTTCTGCACTAGTTATCATGTACTAAGCATCAAAATTATCAGGCACTGTGCTTGGAACTGAGAGAGATAAAAAGACAAAGGGGACCTAATCTCACATCTTGTACCTTCCTGCTCATGTTCATGTGAAATGACAAAATGTCTTATTCCTTAAAACTACTTAATTATCACAAGTTGATTAAAATTAAATGCAAATGCTTCGTGGAGATATTTGCCAACATTAAGAAATTTAGGAGGAAGCAGGATTGTTTAAAACAGCATTAACCTGCATTAGAATGGCTCTTGGTTTTTCCCTTTTTACTTAGCTGCAAAGAAACTCCACTGCCCCAGCTGCCTTCTCTAACCTTAGTGATTTCCTTGAGGGCACACTAAACTTCTTAATTTCCCCAGTCACGTTCTGTGCTAGGTTAATTTAATTCATCATAGTATCGGGTACCTACCTGGCACATGTGCATCATTTATGAAATTTCCTTTCTCCCCCTGTCAGTCAAATCCACACTTACTTTTTAACATCCTATTCACATTTCCTCATTGAATTATTTCCTGAATTCCTCTGCTTGTCATTCATTCAGCTTGCCTTTACATGTTTTAGTACTCTGTGAAATCATTTAACTAGGTATTAGTTGGGCACTTCCTCTGTGGCAGGCCCATTTCTACAGGCTGAGAATGCAAATGTAAATGAAACAGAAAGGAAAAAAATCCCTTCCTGCATAAAATGTACAGCCTGGCCAGTGAATGTGTGCAATAAATAAATAAATGTGCTGTTCTAAAAGCTTTGAAAAATAAAGTTGTGCATTGCTTCAGTGTCCACCCCTGACTCCCCACTTCCTATAGAAAGGATAGGCACTTGGGAAGGGTTCTGGGTTGAACATTTGAACAGAGACTGGATGGATACTCATTTCAGAGAGAGAGAAGGCACTTGCAAATTCCCTGAAGCAGGGACATGTTTAGGAGTGCTAAGGATAGCAAAGAAGGTTAACATATCTTGAACACCAAGATGAGGGAGAGCAACTGGGCGGACAGAGTAAAATCCCGCAGTCTTCTATGCTAGGACCTTACTCTGGGAAGGATTCTGGAATCTAAATGTGTTGGGAAGCCATCCAAGGATTTGGGACATGATAATTGTCTGATCTAAATGTCCATTTGCAATTCATCTGGCTATTTTGTAGAGACTAGACAGTAGGGGTCAGGAATGGAAACAGAGAAGTGTTAGGAGTGTATCACGTCCTGCTGAGAGATGATGGTAGCACTCATTCTCTGTATAGTCACTTAGAGTTTTTTACTGTAAGCTGCTTCATGACAGAACTTGATTCATTCATTTCCTACTGCCAATATCTAGCAAATGCCTTACATGGTAGATAAATGTCTGTACAGTAAGTGCTTATTGAGAAAAGGAAGGAAGGAAGGAAGAAAACACATAGAAGAAAGGATTATAAAATAAATAAATAATGAGTTTTAAGATCCTTGAAACTAGTGAAAAGAATCTCAGATGAGGAAGCTCTCTTTCCAAATAGAATTTTAAAGAGAGAGGAGAGAAAAAGCTTCATCATGCTTTCAGTGAAAGGCACAGATGTGTTTTTCTATTTAAAAATTGAAAATGCTGGAACCTACTCATGCCAACATTAAATGAATTGTCAGCCATAGAGAAGACTTAATTTGCAGACTGACCAACAGGTTTTAAAGGTTATGGGAAGTAGGAAGAATGGCTTACATTTAGGGGGAAGTGACAATGTCTTTAAACAGGAAAGAAGTAATTACCTCTGCCATCTCTCTTCATGAGTGGCACTGTGCTCTCCTAGAAAGTCAAGGTCATTGAGCAGATGGTTTTATTATTGGGATAGAGGAAAACAAAATAAACCTCTTATGTGAAGTCAGTTTTATTTGGAAAGAAAATTTTCACTTTCACAGATGTACTTAAAGTTGGCACAAAAAAAATGAGAACATGTTGAATTTGAATCAATTGCTCTGATTCCTTATGTTTTCTACTAACTGTTAGTCAAATGATCTTCTGCTGTATTTGGCAAAATAACAATAAAGAATAAGCTTTAATCTTAAATTCAATGATTAATCACCCAAGAAGCTTGTGAAAAGAGATTGTGTTTGGAACTTAATTTAATGACGTTAATTCAATTCCTGTTAAGAAATTGAACATTTGAATAATCATGTTCACTCACAAACCAATGCTTTTGATAGGAAATCAATCAAAATCAAGTATCACTGTGTCTAACTGGCTTGACCATATTGTAAAATTACAAAACAAACCATGTAAATCATCTTGCCTAGAAAAATTGTAAAAATGTCCTGATGAGCTGTTCCAGACAGCTATTACGTCTCTTAGAAATTTGGGCTACCACCAGCCACATTGAGGGAGAGGCTTAAAGTGCACAGAGATGTCTTAGTGTACGATAAATATCAAGGAAACTTCTGCTTGGAACATCCTTTACTTCTGACACCCATACCACAGTATTATTTTTGCAGAGCCTGTGGGATTGGATTTAATCTTAGGGCATTCGTTGGTAAATAGTAAATCCATTTTTTAGTCCTTCAGAAGAAAAATATTGGAAGTCGTGGTGATTCCTAATTATATACTCCACATCCAGTTTGTTCATAAATTGTCATCAGCTTTATCTACAAGGTATATCCAGAATCTTTCTCTTCTCATCCTTCATTGCCAGCATTATCTCTTTCCTAGATGACTGCAAAGGCTTCCTAACTACCTCCCTGCTCACTCCTAAGCCCCCTCAGCAGCCCAGGGAAAGACTGTGCTAAATCATAAGTTCAATGACATCTTTACTCTCCTTAAATTCCCAAGTTTTACATTAAAGTCAAAGTCAAAGTCAACAGAATGCAAACATTATATGATCTCTGTTCTTTCTGGCCTCATCTATAGCTTTCCCTTTAATTCCTCTACAACTTAGTTTTATGACTCATAAATGTCTATGTGTATGGTATGTTTTGCTCAGACTCCACATTAAGTAGAATCCTATTCTGTCAATTTATTGGTCATGAATCAGCCAATACAATTTTCCTAGACATAATACATAGATTTTGGCTTATTTTAATACTTATGTCACAATAATATTTTTATGTCCTGTTGTTTTAAAATAAATTGTGGGGGAGCATTGTCATTCTTTAATCATACTTGCCTCACCCTCCAAATAATGTATAAAATTTATTGCAGTTCTTTGTGAACTTTGGGACAGATTTTGAATTCCTCAAAGAATGGCTTGTTCTTGCCATTCTTCTGCCAAATTAATTTGTAAATAAAGGTAAAAGAGATAATATAAGGCTATTTTGAGAGTAATATTTCTATTCTGAAATCCATGAACCAGAAATTTTGCCATCTGTGTAGGCTGAGTACTTGTTTTAGTTTCTAAGTTTCTTCTATTGATATATTTTTCCCCAGTTAACATTGGTGGAAATTAAATGGTTCATTGCTTTTGGGAAAATTTTGTCTTTGCTCAGTAGTTTAAATTTAAGGCACTTTTACCTTTTCTCCTTGCTTTGCTTCCATTTGACAAGTTCAGGCAGAATTTAAACTAGGAATCCAATATTCCTAAATATTTTAGTAACAATATAGAAAGGAACTTTATGTGAAAAATTTCCCTGAAACATACAGCTCAGTTTAGTTCTGAGTTCCCAGCACATTCATAAAAATTTTAAGTAGACTTTTCACAACATAAGACTTCAAAAAACTAGGAAATTTTCTAGGATAAGTTGTGGAAACTTGGAATTCTATTAGAGTGTAAACTGAACACCAATAGGCAATCACTGATTCAAAAAATGGTGAAATTTAATACACTATTACCATGTTTTACAAAGGAATAATATGTAAAGATTGTTAATGAATTTTGCCACGATCAAGTAAAGCCTCTTTTTATTCAAACTATTACTTCAACTTTCAAGAAATTTATTATAAGAATTTCTCATGAAGATTACAGAAATACTGAAAAGGATAGATAGGATTCCAAGAGGTGAGGAAGAGGGACTAGCATTAGCTCAGAGAGCCTGAGGTGTCGATTTGCTTTGGAACACTTGGAGGACTGTTCCAGCATGCCAGTGACCAGCTGTCCACATTGTCACAAAGGGTAAACCTAGAGACATGGTTTAGGCTAAAATCCCAATTAAACCTGAGAATATGTGTCCAAATGTATCAGCCTGTGAGTGATTCACAGTCTTAAAGTTTATACTAGTTCACCTGTGAGTTAAAAAAAAAAAAAAAAAAAAAAAATGTTAATTCCCAGAAAAGTTAAATTGGCTTGAGCATTGGGATGTTGTAAAAGTTCTTAGGATGCTTCTATTACACGGTCCAGGCTGAGAATTACCTTGAAAGACCTAAGCAATTTCATTCTGCTTGGGATCTTATTTTGCTCTGAAACTTAACCTCTGACTTTTTGTAATCCTAAAGTCAAGAAAAAACCTACAGAAAAGCTCTGTGGAAACAGTTCAGTTCTCGGAAAAGCCGGAAAAGCCGCAAATAGGCCAAGATAACCACATATCTGAAATTCCAGATGGCTTCCACCTAGGTGTGGTGACCAATATCTAAACTAGAAGCCCTGCAGTTTGGCACGTACTCCCCTTGCGACATACTCACGGTTTAAACCAATCAGTTTAAATGAATCCCCCTCTTGTAGTGACCAATCCCTCCTATCCAAGTTGTTCCCGCCAGTGAATGTGCTAATCATGTTTTAAAATTGTTATTTGATTTTCCCGCGGTGTGTGATGATTTGCTAGGAGATGCTATGATGTATGTGGATGTCCCTGCCTTCTCCAAAGAATGTATAAAACTGCTGCAAAGCCTGGGCTCGGGGCCTCTTAGTGTCACCTGTTGCTGTGTGTGTGCGGAGGACCGAGCTAGCTCGCAATAAACACCTCTTTGCTGCTTACATCGATCTTGGGTCTCTGGTGGTCTTTTGGGGGTCCCGAATTTGAGCATAACAACCTGTGTGAGGCAAAAGGAGTCTATGAACTATGCTTTGTTGGGCCATCTTAAGAATTGAGAAAATAAGTTATGGACATAGAAAGCATGCCTTCTTTTCTCTAAAGATGCTTGTTTCCAAACCTCTATTTTGTGATTCTAAAAGAATAAATGTGTTATTTGGGTTCAGAATTTAGACATGGAGTTGAGGCAGTGATCACTGCTCTCCTTAAAGGATTGCTAATTATAAAACCAAACCCAGCCTCCTAAAACAACAGTAGAACAGAAACAGGATGATCTTTAGATTTCTAAATAGCTCTGACTGCCATAAGAATAATTGTATTTTTATTGTAAAGCCAACAGCCCCTGGTTGAGCCCTCAGAGCACACTTCTTTATTTCCACTTGCCTTTGGAAGTGAACTAGAAGTCTCAGAAGTAAAAAACGGGACAGCAAGAGATAATTACAAAAGCATAAAACCACAAATATCAACAAAGTTAAATTTTTTGTTTATGCAATAGCCAGCTTATTTCCAAAGCCTGTTCCATTCAACCCACTGCTTTGAACACCAACATTTTACTCCTCCTGCATAGGCACAAGTTGCAACACCTGGCTAGTTTTTGCATTTCCTAATCTTGAGAGTCAACTGCATAGTCTGTTCACACAGGCATCTCTTCCAGTTTTACTTTACATCTCTAGTTAAATCCGAGATCAGAAGTTTCTAACCTTTAATTTACAGAAAAAGAAGAATAGGAGGGGGGAGGGGCAAGAGAAGGAAAAGGGGAAGGAGAAAAAAATCCTAATTTATTTTTTTAAAACTATGCATTATATATGGTTTGTCTATATATTAACAATATCTTTAAAACAACCATGAATCTTGAATATTATATTCTAGGTGATGAGACCACAGCTCAGGGACATGAAGTACCCTCCCAAGGATGTACAGATATAAGAATCAGGCTAAAATTTCCATGCAAGTCTATCCTACTTCAGAGAGTTACTTTCTTTGCCCGCCTTTCTAAGTCTTGTTTCTGGGCAAAAGAACTCATATTACTCCAGAGTTAAAGTCAATCCAGTGCATACTACTATCATGGAAATGCAGACAGCTACCTGTCCTAATAGTGCAATGTACAGTTTCCACAAGCCTAACTCCTCAAAGATTTATTCCATAAATGACCTATTCTGTAGGTGAGAACTTATATCCCCAGTTGCAATCATTGCAATATGAACAGTAATTATAGCCAATATCCACTAATTCATTATGAGCTAAGCACTGATCTGATCCATTTTTGTAAATTAACATATTCAATCTTTACAGTGTTCTATCAGGTCAGTAATTATTTTCCTATTACAGATGATATAACTAAAACAGACAAAATTGCCAAAGGTCACATAAATGGCAATTTATAAAACAGGAATTTGAGCCCAGACAATCAATAACCATTACAACGGAAGGAAGTAACAATAGCCTTAGTGTAATAAAGATTACATATGCTAGTGAATAGCTTTTCCCTAACACTTGCCATATGCCTGCCTGTGGAAGGAATGATCTAAATGATTTAAGATAGAGAAAAAATTATCTTGAAATTTCAAGAAAATAGACTCAGCTAGAAATTTGGAATATATAAGAAGTGTATGAGTAAGTGCTTCAAAAAACTAAATATCTGCATATCTTTCACAAGGATTAGTATGGTGGTTTAGATGTGAGGTTTCCACAAAAGCTCATGTGTGAGACAATGCAAGAACGTTTAGAGATGAAATGATTGGTTTATGAGCCTTAACCTAATCAGTGCATTAATGCACTTGAATGAGTATTAAATGTAGGTGGGTAGGGTGTGGTTGAATGGGGTAGGTCCCTGGGGCTTGCCTTTAGGGTATATGTCTCTGGTGAATAGGGATCTCTCTGCTTCCTGATTGGCAAGTCCTGATCTGCTTTCCTCCTCCATACTATTCTGCCCTGATATTCTGACTGGTGTTAGGCCCAGAACAATGGAGTAAATCATATATGGATTGAGACATGTGAAACCCTGAACCCCAAATAAACTTTTCTTCCTCTATATTGTTCTTGTCAGATCTTTTGATCACAGTAATAATCAAGTTGACTAAAACAACTTGAGAAAGGGATGTTAAGATTACAATATCAGCTTGGGTTGTGGTTCAGAGGTAGAGTGCTCACCTAGCATGCATGAGACACTGGGTTCTATTCTCAACACCATATAAAATAAAATAAATATTTTGTGTCCACCTATAACTAAAAAATAAATATTAAAGGAAACAGTGCCAAAAGGTTAAAAAATTACAATATCACTGTAACTACTGTTATTCCTTTCAATTTGACATGATTTAAACTGAACACTTAGTTGTGCCTTTAATGAATAAAAGGCAGATTGAACCACTTATTTCTTCCAGTTTTGAAAATGGTGTATGTATTTGATTACAGAGAAAACAAGCTAGCTCCTCAGATGGTTGAAGAGAACAACCTGAAAACTTAAAATAGAAAAAAAAATGAGATATTAGTTTTACAAGTCTTATAATATAATATTATAAATAATATGCCTCCAGAGTATTTTGAATAGAAAGAATCTCTTAAAATTATTCTTTCAATTAAGTCCCCATTCTCACCTATTCCTCTTTCCATGGAAACTTTGTTTCAATTTTCTAGTTCACTTAATACACTATGACTTTCATTATTCATTGATAAAACTGAAACTGAAAACCTTAACTGTTTTAGAGTATCTAGAAATATCCAAGAAACGTCAAGCAATTTTAGGGAAAGAGAGAATAAAAAAGCATGATATGAGTGTCTATGTCTTTTAGATAAGTAAATTATCTGGATTGAGGAGAAAAAGAGAGAATCATGAATATAAGGAGAAAATAAATTAATTTTAAAAATAAATCTATGTTATTATTTTTAGGAACTGCTATATGTAATATCTTCCTTACCAGAGGCTAAAGAGAGGTAGAGAAAAGGATGGCAAAAGAGAAGATGAAGATCAAAGTGTACAAAGTTTCAGTTAGACTGAAGGAATAAGTTTTAGTGATATATTCCACTGTATGGTGACAATAATAATATATAATGTATTTAATAATTGCTGAAATCAATTTTTAACATTTTCACCACCAAAAAAAAAAAAAAGATAAATAGGTGAGGTGATGGATATGTTAATTAGCTTGAGTGACTCTGTACATATGTAGATCAAAACATCAGAATATATCCCCAAACAAAAAACCAATATTGTCAGTTTACAAAAAGGTTCATTCGCCATAGCACGCCTGTAATCTCAGCAGTCTGGAGTCTGAGGCAGGAAGATTGCAAGTCGGAGGCCTGTCTGGGCAATTTTTTTACTTAGTAAGGTCTTGTCTCAAAATAAAAGTTAAAAAGAGGTTGGAAGTGTAGTTTTGTGGTAGATACCTCTGGGTTAAATCCCGAGCATGCCCTCTACACAAACACCCACCCACCCCCACACACACACATACATACATTAATATTGCAAAAGTAATCACCATAATTATTTTTATTCTTTGAGAACTGATTTCCATTCAATACTTTGCAGGAAAACAATTGGTGCAAATGATTTTCTTATATGATAATTTATTTTCATTAGGAGACTAGTGCCAATTCAGTTTGTATGTGTCAACAATATCCAAACCGTTTCTCACTCTGTTACCCTTTAGGATCTCTAAAGTGATGATAGAAACTTTTTCAAGCAAAGACTGAGATATAATTGGAAAATTATAAAACTCTCCTTACCTAAAACATACTGAGACTAGGGCAAAGGACAGATAGTCAGCATAGATAATAAATGATCAGACTGGAAAGATGGAGGATAATTGAAAGAAAAGGAAATGAAATGTTAACACCTCCAGAGCACTCCCCATGCCCCTCTCAAGGTTAAGAAGAAACCCTGGGGAATCTCCTTCCAACTCAAGGAGCTGATAATAAGTACCTCCTGGGCAGCCTTTTCCTGACTTTTGGTCACATAGGTAAGATAGGAAGAAACCTGACATCTATAAAGGAATAAGATGCACCCCCTCCCATGGACACCAGCTTTGGCTCCACAGCTTCTCTTAGGAGACATATTCTCTCTCTCTCTCTCTCTCTCTCTCTCTCTCTCTCTCTCTCTCTCTCTCTTTCCCTCCCTCCCTCCCTCCCTCTCTGTTTTCTTAAATAAAATTTGCTTTCTATGATTGCCTCAGTATTTCTCCAGTGTTTAATCTTGAACACCAAGGAACTAGGACCCCATCCTGATTTCCAAGATCAGTATCAATATTATCACACCAAAAGAGTTGTGGTGTCATAAGTAGATCATGATTGAAAAAGCTGTAGACAGAGACCCTGCTCAGAGAAGCAATAGAGGGAAGCTCAAAGTCAACAGGGGATTAAAAAACATGGACACAAGATATATCCTAAATAATCCTCTAGTACCCATAGTAATAACGAACATTTAACAGTTCAGCAACTAATCCAAATAGATAAATCACCATACTCAATACCTCTTTAACTCAGATCTTATTACCCAATATTTTGTATCTAAATTTAAACAATGACAAAGAGTAAGGCATGCTAAAATACAAGGAAAAAATACTTGAGTTAAAGGCAAGAGAAAAAGTAAATATTATGGAAGAACATAAGCAATGCAAGCAGAGAGATAAAAACTCTAAATAAATCTAGAAATATAAAGCCTAGAAATAAAAAAAAAACAGATTTTTAATGCTAAAAACTTTAGAGTTAAATAAAGTCTAATATAATTCTAAATAAATCCTAGTGTAAAAAATTCCCTCAATGGGCATGTGAGACATGACATGACTGAACAGAGAATCAGTGAACTTGAGGACAGGTCAATAAAAACTTCCCCCTTAATAATGCAAAGACAAAGAATTTTAAAAGGAAGGAAACAAGTACTGAACATCAAAGAACTGTGGGACAATACCAATAGGAGTAACATACACTTAATTGAAATACCTGAGACCATTCTGAAAGTTTGGCAAGCACCAATCACAGACCCAGAACATTCAGAGAACACTAAGCTTTATATACAAAAAAATAAAAAGACAACTTCTAGGCATGCATATTCAAAATGCAGGCAACTAAAGCAAAGAAAAAGAAATCCAAAAGGAAGACCATGGGGGAAAACCCCAAACCAGAGGAATAAGTGTAAGAATTAAAGGGGATTGCTCATCACAGACCATGAAATCAAGGAGAGAGTGAAGTCAAAGATGGTGAAAATCCATCAACTATTATGGGCCAGGCTATATGGGCAATGACCAAACAGACTCCATTTTACCCTGAGACTCTGTATCATGTAAGAAATGCTTCTCCCATGGGAAAGCCCCACCTCTGCACCCATTAATAGTTACCTAGCATAGCAATTCTTATACAATGTAAAATTGTTCTCTTTGCTTTCCATTTTTCTTGGGCAATGCTCCTTGTCAGAGATTAATTGTCTAGACATTGGTAACCATTCTCTCTAACTTGTACTCAACTAGGGTCATTTGACCCACTTCCTTTCTGCTTGCTTGCTGCTATGGCAACCTGGAAAGTCCTGTGGTAAATACCAACGTACCCATTGCATCGTCTCCTTAACTGCCCAAATCAGCTTCTGCTTGCTTACATTGGCTAACCCCCCCAAATGTCCCTTTTGTGGTTTTTTGGCTTAAATATAAGGCCAACTGAAGGCGGGCGCACCACTCTGACTATCTTGTTCTTTAGAGAGCAGAGTATCCACTGCTGGCCAGCAATTATTTGAGAGTTATTTGAGGGTCTTGGTCTCGGTATAACACAACTAGAATTCTACATTTCAAAAGTAAAGAAGAAATGAAGAAAAACAAACATGATAGAATTCATCACTAGCCAATCTTCAAGAAATATTAAAAAAAAACTTCAGAAAGAAAATGATAAAGGTCAGAAATTTGTTTTTGCATATTGAAAGTGAAAGCACATGGCACACAAATGAGAAAGGCAGGGAGCAAACCTCCAATCAGCAAGTTCTTCTTTATTCAGGGTCGATTGGCCAAACATCTGATATGGCTCATTTTCAGGGGTAAAGTAGCTGCTGGCCACCATGAGGTTCTGGACTTTATATACAACTTTAGCACAGCCAGGCTATGGGAGGAGATAGTTACTTTGGCAGGCCTTTTTGATGGACAGGGGGCAGGGCAAGGCCATGGGAGGAGTTTTGGTAGCAGGATCATTTAGTGTGGGGCAGGAGGACATGCAGGTAACTATATCCTTCATTCCAGACTCTGAAAGGGGTGTAATGAATTGGGGGTGTTAATATTATGTCAGGCTTCTTCCTGATGTAAAGGGGGAAAGTAATGGGACCCCCTTTCAAAATTCTGGGAGAGGACACAAGGATTCCAGCAGTTGACGCTGAAGAGGGGTGTTTATGGAAGGAGCTTTAAAGTAACTGCAGACAATCCTTCCTTGTTGTGGTTTCAGGAACTCAGATTGTGAATGCAGAAAAATGGTTTTGAGATGGTCCTGGGAGCAGGTTTGAGCCAACTGAGTCACCTTCCTAAGAAGCTGTTTCTGTATAAAATTAAGAATACAGGGAAGAAAAGCTACTATGAGGAGAATGAATATTAAGAGGGAGAAACCAGGAGGACCACCAGGAATCAGGCAGCTCTTGCCTTTATTGTTTCAGGTCTGGTGTGGCTGTTAAAAATGATCTGTAAGGAACATATGGAGAAGAAAGAAATTTGGATGGGGGTCAGGTCAATGGATGTCCCTTGAAGCTAGAGATCCCCAGTGAGGTCTAGTGTTTGAGGAGGAGAAAGGTGAAGGGAGAGTAAATATGATAAATTTGTCTCTGAGTGTTGTCAAGAAAAGGTGGAAGGACATCTGAGAAAATGACATTAGGAATTTTAGGCAAGAGGATCAGCAGCTTCAGTTGTATGTGAAAAAGGGAGTCACTAAGAAATCAGGAGTGTCAGAACAAGAGCAGAGGGGGGTTTTGTTGGGAGACAAGTGGCAGAGTTTAATGCAGAGTCTTGCTGGAAAGTAGTTAGGGCATCCAATAGTTATGCATGCAGTAATTTGACTCTGGTTGAGGGAAGGATGAGAAATGAATGATGACGAGATCTGGGAGAGAGTGGTAAGAACAGCAATGGGCCGATATAATGAAAATTTTCTGGCTTCAGGGGTAAGGAGTGCTGCGGTCACTAAAACCTTGAGGTACTGGGCCAGCCTTGATAAACTAAGTCTAATTGTTTGCATAGGAATGAAATGTGGTGGTGGGTATCTCCTGCCTTATGGTAAAGAACTCCCAAAGCTTACCTGTGTTTTGAGTGGAGGGACAGGAAAAGGGCTTATTAGGGTTTGGTAAATAAAGAGTTGAAGATTTTAGAAGAGTATTCTCAAGGGTAGAAATGGTAAAGGGAAAGAAACAGGAAGATGGAAGGGGATCTGCAAGATTCCCCTTCTTAGAGGCCCCATGAAGAGGTTTGTCTATGAGGGAGAATTTGGATATCCAGATATGAAAATAGTTACAAAGGCCTAAGAGGGACAGCATGTCTCTTTTGGTGGATGGGGAATGGTGCTAGAGGTGGGGGAGCAGAGCTGGGCTTTAGATTGAGAAACCTGGTACCCTGAGGATTCCAGGGAGTTAAGGAGGGTCGTAGTGTGATGGGTAGAATGTCCCAGTTATGGGCTACAGAGTAGAAAGTCATCCACATGTATAAATTTAAGGTGGCCAGGTCACATTGGAGAGCCTAGCCAAAGCAGTGGGATCTATCTCTGAAACCTTGTGGGAGAATGGTCAGGTCAGCTTCTGTGGAACAATTAGTGTCTAGGCCAGTCCAGGTAAATGCCAAAGTGAGCAAGAAGCAGGATGGAGGGAGATTGTGAAAAAAAAAGCATCTTTTTGGTCTAATACTGATACATGTGTGGTGGAGACTGGAAGGTGAGATAAAGGGGTGTAGGATTTGGGTACTTTGAAGTGTGTGGGGACTACCGCCTCATTGATTTTTCTGAGGTCCTGTACTAGTTGGAATTGACCATTAGGTTTCCTATCCCCAAGATTGGGGGAGTTATGGAGAAAGTGGGTTGGGATGAGGGGTTTTACCTGCAGTAAACAGGAAATGATGGGCTTTCAACCTTTGAGGGATTAGGGGGTTAAATGATATTGGGAATGAATTACATAGTGGGTAGGGTCTCTTAGTTGGATGTGAACCAGGGAATGGTGTCTTGCCATTTTAGGTTGAGAAGTTTCCCAGACTGTGGGGTTAATCCCAGCAAGCAAAGGACAATCAGGAGGCCTAGGGAGCATAGAGATGGAGTCCAGGCCAGAGTATATTAAAAAGATGGTAGTAGACTTTAAATAGGGAATATTGGAGGCTTTTAATTTGTGAAGGAGATCTTATCCCAATAGGGGAACAGGGCAACTTGGCACAAGTATAAAGAATGGGATAATAAAAGAGATCTAAATGTCCGAAAAGGGGGGGTGTTTGCAGTGGATACGTAGGGGTCCCTGAGACTCTCATAATTGGGGTATTTGATTTGAAAGTATATTCATGCCATTGACTTAAAAGTGAAAGTGCTGTCCCACTGTCGACCACAAATGAAACTGTACAGCTGTTCACTATCCCTTTAACCTGGGGCTCCTTGGATGTGAGGTGGCAGGGACAATGAAGTCCAGACCCCCTCATTCCAGCAAATTGGTGAATGGGACTTGGTAATTGGGCAGCTGTACTGGTGGAGGAATGTCCTTGCCTGGGGACAATCCACCTTCCAGTGTCTCCATTGTCCACAGTTGGAGGGAGGGCTTCGGGTTAAGGCAGGTTTTGCCCAATATCCATTTTACCATATCAGATGCAGGACCCAGGAAGTAGATTAGAGGGTCTGGTGGGGCCCTGAGCCACAGGGATATTGGGTGAAGTCATGACCTGTAGGGACTTTCCGGACTCTGGATGATGGAGGCCAGGAGTTAATATTCAGCTTTAAGATGTTTGTCTCTTTCCTTTTTGGTGTCATCTTCCCTGTTAGGAACTTTGAAAGCAGTGTCTAAAAGCTGTTGCTGAGGTGTCTTGGGGCCCTTTTCTAACTAAGTTTTTTATGAATGTCAAGTGAAGACCCACTGATCTAGATTTGTATATTTGGTAACAGCATCCGTGAACCAGGTCAAAAAGAGGGCTGGGTTTTCATCAGGTTCCTGGGTAATTTCCTTTTACTTTGTCCCAGTTAACCTGGGTATGAGAATTTTTTTGCCATGCCTCCAAGGAGACAAGTAATCATGTGCTGGAGTCTGATTCCAGCATCTTGAGGCTGATATGTCCAATTAGGTTCAACTGCATGGATGGCAGCCTTAGCTGCAGGGTGAATATGGGGGTTTGGCTATGTAGGAGATACGCATGGTCCCTGACCACCTGCCAAATGTGGGTATGTTCATCATTGGTTAGGGTGGAAGTTAATATATAAATATATAGTAATGTCTGCCCAAGCAAAGTGATAAGCTTAAGTTAGAAGAGTGAACTTCTTCCTATATTTAGCAGGGTTTTTAGAAAATGATCCCAATCTGTCTTCTATTTGGGACATATCTGTTATGGAGATGGGAGCATGGACCTAGACCATACCTTCAGCCCCGATATCTCCTGGAGAGGGAATATGTGTTTTTCTGGGAGAATTTTAGACCATGCCTGGGGAGGGGATGGCAAGGGATAGGGGGAACTTGTGTGTGGGGTCTGACGAGATGGATCTGGAAGGGGAGCAATGGGACTCTGCCTGGTGGAGTCAGATGTGGGAGAAGTGGGACTTTGTGGAGGGGAACTAGATGAGGGATCTGTGGAGTTCTGGGGAGGAGAGCTCAATATGGGGGCTGTGGAGCCCTACATCTGTGAGGAGGGGGTTTATTTGTTATTTATAGGGCTATAAATGGGAAAGAAAGTTGTGAGTCCATAATTAGTAATTGAAAGTGGAACAAGGGGTGGGAAAAGGCCTGGAGATAGGGGACCTTAGATCACTTGCCATTCTGTATTAAATATTTCTCCAAAGCTGGAGAATTTATCAAGAGTTCTGTACTTGGGCCCTGGATGCTGAGTCTATTTTATACTGTGGCCAAATCGGAGTGCTGAGCCTAATGAGGCATTCAATGTTGATGTCGGTTTGGAAGTAGAGGTTCTTAAAATTGGTAAAGAGACAGCCCACAGGGGTGTCTTTGGGAACTGGGAAACTCCTATATTTGGAGCAGCTCCGTGGAAATGACAGCTGAGACCAGAGCATCCTCCACCCTCTTAAGTTACAGCCATGCCAGTCACAGTACTGACCTATTCCCACTGGGGACTGGGGAACCATCTTAACCCCATTCCCAGTGATGGGGGACCCCTGGGGTCCTGGCTAGCCAAAAGGCGGGGTCTCGGGGCAGGATACCTATCTGTAGGAAACCAGAGGGAAGCCTTACCTCTCTGGAGAATTAGAAGGCCAATAGGTGTTGGATATAAGAACAAATGGCAAAGAGGTCTCTGAATTGGGGGCAGGGTGTTGTGGAGGGGAAGGGCTGAGGACAGGGTGAGGGAAGGGAGAACTGTCAGTCTGGGAATTCAGCTTTAGCTATGTGAGGGGTGGCTGAGTGTGACCCCGACTTCAGAGGGCCACAGGGGTGCACAAGTGGTCATGGTCACTCCCCAGGCTTCATCAGTTGTTAGACTGGACTGTGGGGAAAGGGTAACTTTGTAAATCAATGAGATGTTTCTCACAAATACATTTATGATTAATCCTGTAGCAGATAAGTATGTCAAACAACATTTATGGCTTCCTTGTTGAAGAAAAATCCTAGAAACAAGGGATACATACATTTACATTTAATTAGTTGTTTAAACACCTAGAAAAATCCGAGGGTTAAAGACATCCTTTATTCTCACTTGTTTACCCAACATAAACTGAACCTTTTAAACCACGGGAACCAAAGGCACTTGGATCCATTTTTAAAATTTAATTTAGATTGAGAGCTGACCTTTGCAAATTGGTCTCTGAACAAAGCAGAGTGTAAAAAAAAAAAAAAAAAACCTCTATAGTTGGATAAAATAGATCTGATCAGAAAAAAAAAAAAAAAAAAAAAAAACATATTATTAACCTAGGCACAATGGATTAAAATCATGAGCTAAACAAATATAGAATAAAAAAATAGTCCTAGAAAAAAATGACACTGCTCTTAATTATTCTAGTAAAGCAGCATAAGACAGAGAGAAAGGGGGCGGGGGAGAGAAGTGTGGGAGCAAGCCCTGTGTCGGAGCCAGGGAGAAGTTAAACTGAACTTTTCCAGCTAGTTGCACCTTTATAATTTTTTTTCAGAAGGGAAACATTTTCCTGCTGCTTTGAGCTGAAAGGGGTCTGTGGCAAAAGCCTGGTTGGGGTGGGGTGGGAACAGGTTATGAAGTCATCTGGGTGGGGGATGGTGGGTGCTCCTGAGGGAAACAGAAAGACATGAGCATCTAAGCCTGTTAACATAACTATGGGTTAATTAAGAAAGTTAAGTCAAGCTGACCCCATTTCTGCCCAGACTTCACCCTCCTCCTCCTCCTGCCTCCTGCAAGAGCCCATTAGATCAGAGACTTATACCTTCACCGCCCTGCACCCAGAGGTTAGCCTACTACTTTCTGAGTATGAGTATGTCTAAGGGCCAGTTCCAGGAGCTGGTGGCAATGTGTCTGCTCCTCCTGCCCTCTTCCTTTGTGGTGCTTGAGGTTGTGAAGCTTGCTTTCCACCTACAGTAGCAAGGGCTAAGCCTACCCCCATGCATAACCCAGGCTTTGACTTATAAAAAAGTTTGCTTCAGAGGAAGTCTGCTGCTGTTCTCTCTGCGCAGAGGCAGCCTGTCAAATTTCCTGACAATAAACTTGTGTCTGCCTAGCTTGGGTGTGTTTTGAGTGATTTAGTCCTGCGCCAGTTTCCTAAAAAGTACTGGAATGAGATTAATACAAAATAAATTGCCAGAGTTCACCCACAGAAACAAAACTGAAGCATGTCAAGGCAGACATTCCCAACATCTGGGTGAAGGGGGAAGCCAATCCACCTATTGTGATGCAAGATGATTTTGTGGCGCCCTGCAGGTCCCAGGGCAGCATGCAGACCTGGGCTGAGGCCCCATATTGTGCTTCCTCCCCTGGCCTAAACCCCAGGGGTGGGAGGTGGAGACCATTAGAGTAGCCTGAGCCATGAGGCTGTGGCAGCAGAGAGGGGCTGTGGGGGACAGGGAGCAGGGAAGGATGTGGAGGGAGGAGGATGCCAGAGGGAGCCCGTGCTCAGGTGGGGGCTGGAGCCTGTGCACCAAGTTCCCCTGGTGATCAATGATTTGGGTCGCTTGGGTCATTGGTGAGCCCAGTGCTCCTGTGCTGGCAAGAGAGCCAAGGGGCCGCAGTCTCCACAGGGTGGCGGTAGACTCTGGGCTCTGGTGTCAGCCACAGTGACTCTGCAGGCTTTTGGGGTGGGGGACAGGGAAGTGAGGCCTTTCATATTCTCCCAAACACATACCTAATGGTGGGTACCATGCGTGCCAGGCAGAAGGTGGCCTCTGATCTGGAGGTTTCATGGAGACCACAAGAAAAACTGGAGGTTTGTTGGAATGAGAAGGGGTAAAAAGACCCCCCACCCCTCCTGCCAAGCATCCCCTATCCAGATCAGAGAACCCAATGAAAGCACTTGGCGCACAAATGAGGGAGGCAGGCAGCAGACCTCTGATCAGCAAGCTCTTCTTTATTCAGAGGCAGGGTCAAATGGCCAAACACCTGGTGTGGCTCATTCTCAGGGGTAAAATGGCTGCAGGCCACCACGAGGCTCTGGGCTTTATAAGTAGCCTTACCGCAGCTAGGTCATAGGAGGCCTTAGTTACATCTGGCAGGCCCTTTTGATGGGCAGGGGACAGAGCCAGGTCGTGGGAGGAGTTTTGGTGGCAGGATTGTTTAGGGTGGGGCGGGAGGAAAGGTAGGTAGTCCTGTCCTTGAGAAAGAAAAGCACTGAAGAAGAAATATAAAGGTAAAATAAAATCTTTTGTCATTATTAGCTGATCTAAAAGACAACTTTTAAAACAATTATAATAAGAAGTTGGATGATAAAAAAAAAATGAGTTAAATGGATGACAGCAATGTTACAGGGGAAGTAGGAAGCAATGGGAAATAATTTCTTATGTGATACCTGAATTAAGATGAGTAAAGATATAAAGTAGAAATGTAAACTGTAAACTCTAGGACAGTCAACAATTTAAAAAAATAATAGAATTGATGAGTTAAGAGATACAATGAAATAATATAAAATACCCAGTTAAAATCAGAAAGGTCAAAATAAGAAGTGGAAATAACCCAATAAATACAAATGTTTAAAATCGAATAGATATGAATCCAACTATTTAAATTGTCACATAAAATATGTATAGTCTAATTAAACTAATTGAAAGATGTTGTCAGAATGGATCAAAAACAATGTGACTCAACTATATGTTTATTAAATTCTACTTTTATACAAATATTCTAATAGTCTAAAAGCACAGAATTGGAGAAAAATATAAGATTGTAACAGTAATTAAGAGGAAACTGGGACAGTGATATTAATTTTAGGAATAAAAGGAATTCAGATCAAGATAACTTTCAGAGGTAAACAGGATCATTACATAATGATAAGGATTCTATTCTTCAAGAAGACACAAAAGCCCTAAATGTGTATGCAATTAACAAAAGAACATGAAGATACATGAGGCAAAGTGGTAGAACGTGATGGCGAAATAGACAAATCCATTTTAAGTGGAGGCTTCAATACCTTTTTCTACAATTAATACACCAAACAGGCAGAAATTCAATAAGGACATAGATGTCTTTCGTAGCTTGACCAGTTAATTTGATCTAATTGAAATGTACACAATACTTCATTCAAGAACAGCAGAATATGTTTTCTTTTTAAGATTATATGAAGCATCCATCAAGACAGACCACATTGTGGACTATAGAACACACCTTAACAAATTTAAAAGAATAGAAATAATACAAAGCATGTTCTCAGATAACAACAGAATTAAAATAAGAATGAATTATAGAAAGATAGCTATAAAATTTCCAAATGCTTGGGAATTTATAAATACATTTCTATACCTGTGGGTCAAAGAAGAAGTATCAAGAGAAATTTTAAAATAATATGAACTAAATGAAAATGAAAGCAACTTATCAAAAATCTGTGAGATGCAACAAAAACAATTCATAAAAGAAGTTTTATAGCCTGAAATACTTGCATTAGAAAATAAGAAATATCTAAAAAATCATAACCTGAGATTTTACTTTAGAAAACTAAATTTAAAAGAGTAGCAGAAAGAGAATAAATTTAGAGTAGACAGTAATAAAATTAAAATAGAAAATCAACAGGAATGATAGTTTTTAAAATTTGATTATTGAGAATATCAACAAAATTGATAAAAGTCTAGACACTCTAACAAGGGAGGGGTGAGGATGGAGGGGAAGACACAAAGTACTAATATCAGAAGTGAAAAAGAGATCAACACTATTGATAATAAGAAAATACTGCAAAAATTATGTTCTCATAAATTTGCAAATGTAGAAAAAATGAATCAATTCCTTGAAAGATAGAAATTAATAAATGTGTACCAATAAATTATTTCTCCACATAGAGAAAATAGATAACCTAAATAGCTCTATACCTAATATAGAAATTTCAAAACCTCCTAAAAATGAATCACTAGACCCAGATATTTTCACTTGTAAATTCTTAAACACACACACACACACACACACACACACACACTCACACACACACACACACACACACACACACACAAAGGAAAGAAAGAATGCCAATTCTTCACAACTTCTTCCAGAAAATAGAAGCAGAGAGAACACTTTGCAATCCATTCTCTGAAACCAGAATTATTTTAATAGCTAAAAAAAAAAGACATTATGAAGAAAGAAAACAACAAAATAATGACTCTCATGAGTATAAATGCAAAAATCTTCAGCAAAATATCGACAGATAGAAAAAGAATAATACATCAAAAACAATGGAATTTATTCTTGTTATCTACAGGTAATTTAGCATTTGATGATAATGTAATGTACCATCTAAGCAAGAAAAATAAGAAAAATGAGATGATGATATTGATTTATGCTGAGAAAGCATTTAATGCAGTGTGAATATATTCATGATAAAACCCCCGAATTTTTGGGAATGCAAGGGAATTTTTTTTCATCTTGATTTGTTTTTTAAAAAGGAATAGCTACATCTAACATCATAATTAATGATAGCAGACAGGATGCTTTACCCCTAAGATCAGGAAAAAGACAAAGAGCTAATCTTATGTTAAACATATACTGATTGTCCTAATGTAGTACAACAAGAAAAGGAGATGTGCACAAATTGGAGCAAATATGAGAAGATTGCCAGAACTGAAATTCCAAAAGAATCTGAAAAACAAGAAACTTAAAAGCATTTCCTGGAACTAATGAAGAAGTATAGTAAAGTTACAAGATTTAGCACCAATATACAAAACTCAATAGTTTTCTTATATTTCAGCAACTGAAATTTGAAACTTTAAAAAAATCACTATTTCCAACAGCACCAAAAAAAAAAAAAAAAACTAAGTACTTAAGTATAAATGTAACAACATAGGTACAAAATCCATCCGTAGAAAACTACAAAATATTCATGAAAAAAATAAAGAGTATCTAAATAAATGGAAGATTTCTTGTTCTTGAATTGGAAGATTCATTCTTAAGATACCAGTTCCTTCCAACTTGATGTCCTTATTCAACACAATCACAATCAAAATTTAAGCAAGCTGTAGATAACAAATTGATCCTGAAATTTATATGGAAAAGCAAAGGATAAAAACAAAACTGGAGGACTCATGCTATCCACATTTTAAGACTTTTATGAAGTTGCACTAATAGAGAAAATGTAAAAGTAAAGCAGATGTAGGGTAGGCTCATCATTGTTGTAGCAATGAGCACAATTAGCACTAGCATATATATTTTCGTTTCTAATACCATATACCAAAAACAAAACAAAAAAGGGCTCCTATGACTGATTCAAGAAATGGATCAAGAGATACACAAAATGTAGCTAGGCTATATTGTAATGTTATAAAGTAGTGCTAGAAAATAAAACATACAAACAATAGCAAGTAAAAACAAGCAAAAAACCCCAACAACAATGATGCTGCCAGGTTAAAAAGATACACGAGCTAACTTGTACTTTCAAAGGTCACAGCTAAGAAAACCTGAGCACCAACTTAATAATCTCACATTAGAAAATATTCCAAAATATAAAACAAGTATTTACAAGTCCATACTGACATAACTGATTGAGTAAATAAATAAATTAGAAGACTATTTGAATCACACATGTAAAAGAATTTCAAATGATTCACATAGATAATCCCCATTCAATAAAGCAGAGTAAGTAGAATAAATTCTTCATTCCTAAAGGGTTACTGCACATAGTGACTTCCTTCCAAAGAATACTTTGGATTATGGAGGTGAAGATGAGGGGTAATTTTACAGTGATGTCCTGTGATCATCACTTCCTCAGCCAGGTACGTGTTCAAGGTCCACATCAACAGTGATAAGCCATACTAATAGTGTGTATGTATCCTTGAAATATTGTGATAAATATGGCTATTTACTTTTCTTCTTTTTCTCTTCTCCCAAACCAGCATAGCAAGTAACCAGCCATCACAACTACATGTGGTGTGATATCCTGAATGAGATCCTAGAATAGAAAAGGGACATTCAGTAAAAACTAAGGAAACCTGAATAAAACATGAGCTTTAGTTCATAACAGCATAACAGTATTGGTTCATTAACCAGACAAATTAAAAACTACAGTAATATAAGGTGTTAATAACAGAGAAACCTGAGTTTGGAGTACATAAGAACTCTTTGTACTCTATTGTTTCTTTGTGAATGTCAAACAATTCTGAAATTAAAACGTATATATTTTTAAAAGAGCTAAAACAATGTTTACTACTTTAATTTCTATTTTTCCATACTTATGTTCTTTTTTCTTTTTTTTTCTCTTTCCTTTTTTTCTTTTGGTGTGCCCCACCCCCACCTCTCAGGACTGGAATTGGGAACAGTGGAATTAATCTGACCAAATTTTCATGAATGCAGCATGGTGGGTCCCTGCATCGGATGTGTCCACAGGACACTAAATACATAGTCCTAATAGAAGAGATAAATTGTAACACAATAATAATGGAGATTTTAATGTCTAAATAAATAAATAGTAAAATAAAATAAATGGATTGAAGAAGGATTGATGGAATGAAGGAAGGGGAGGGAGAAAGGGGGTAATCCTGGGACTGAATTGGAGCAGGTTGTATTCCACAGTTTTGTGATTATGTCAGGGTTTAACCCAATGTTGTACATAACTAAAAAGAATTTAAGAAAAAATGTTAAAAAAGAATTTACTCAAATCTTCAGTTTGAAAAAAGGCGGGCATTCATTCTATGGCCAAATGAAAGTGTAGTTTCAAAAAGCGTAAATCATGATATTGAACATACAAATGTAGGGGCTGGTTGTAATAACTCTACTTATCTCCACATATTTTAAATGCTCAACACATTGACAAAGAAGTTTGATTAAATAGCAAGAAACACAGGTACAGCTGGATAAAGCTCAATGCAAAGAGAACTTGTATGCTAGTATTTTGTTGAGAAGTTTTGCATCTATCTTCATTAAGGATACCAACCTATAATTTTCTTTTGTTGTTGTTGTATCATTGTATGGTTTTGGTGTCACAGTAATAAGAATTGCATAGAATGTGTTTGGAAGAATTCTCTCCTTGTCAATTTTTTGAAATAATTTCAGATGAATTGATATCAGTTCTTTAAATATTTGGTATAACTCAGCAGTGAAGTCATTTGGTTCTAAATTTCTCTTTGATGTGTGATTTTTATTATTGATGTAATCCCATTACCTATTATTTGCCTATTCAGTTTGTTCTATTTCTTCATAATTAAATTTTGATAAGATGTATGTGTATAGGACTTTGTGAATTTCTTCCAGCTTATAAATTTGTTGTTCATAATCACCTCTAATGTTCTTTTGTATTTCTGTGGTGTCAGATGTAATGTCTCCTTTTTATCTCTTATTTTATTTGAGTCTTCTTTCCTTTTTCTTCATTAGTGTGGCTAAGAGTTGGTCAAGTTTGCTTATATATTCAAAGAATCAGTTCTTCATTTTATTGAATTTTTGTATTTTTTTCTTTTTCAGGCTTTATCTCATTTCTTTATGTCCCTTTATTATTTCTTTCCTTCTACTTATTTGAGATTTAGGTTTTTTTTTCCAGTTCCTTGAAATGTAATGATGAGGTTTTTGTTTTGTTTTGTTTTGTTTTGAGATCTTTCTCCTTATTTGATGTATGAGTTGATCACTATAAACTTACTTCTTGATACTGCTTTTGGAGTATCACAGAAGTTTTGGTATATTGTATCTCTATTGTCACTTATTTTAATAAGTTTTTAAGTGCTCTTTATTTCTTCATTGATACATTGATTTTTCAAAAAAAACTTTTTAATTTCCATAAATTAATACATTTTTTGAAGTTTTTCTTGTAGTTGATTCCCAATTTTATTACATTATGGTCAAAAAAGATACTTGATATGACTTAAACCTTTTAAAATTTTTAAGACTTGGTTTGTGGCCCATTATATGATCTGTTCTGGAGAATGTGCCATGTGCTAATGAGTGTCTGTTCTGCAACTTTTGGGTGGAATTTCCATAGATATCTATTATGTCCATTTGATCTAGGGTAAATTTCACTGGATTCTTCTTTGACTTATATTGACTCTCTGTCTGAATAATATGTTTATTACTAAAAGTGAGATATTAAAATATCCATTATTATTGTATTACAATTTATCTCTTCTATTAGGACTATTAATATTTGCTTTGTATGGTTGGGTGCTCCAATAGTGGGTGCTTATTTATTAGAATTAGTATTTAATCTTGCTGAATTGATCCCTTATTTATGATATATGACTTTTTTTTTTTTTTTTTTTTTACTATTTCTAATTTAAAGCCTCTCACCAGCTGCCCATGCTGATGAGATGTGCTGGGTTCAAAGGAGTTGGCTGCAACATTAAACTAAGAAAATTGTGAAGAAATCACACAACACATGGACATGAGCTTCTCAGATGGAGAGTGGGACTGCTCTGCAAACTTAAGGGTCAGCTTCCACACTGGACAGCACTGGAAAGAAAGCGTGCACCCAGAATCTCTTTATTTTTATAGGAAGGACACACAAAAGAGCTTTGGTGGAATGTTCTTCACCAAATAAGGCAGGGGATAGGGTTTCAAAAGGTGGAGTCTTGATTTGTGATGTCTTATGGTCAGCAGATTGATTGGCATCTTGGCAAGCCACACCCATCTCAGGTGCTGTGTGGGATCACAGGTAGAGCAAGAGGAAAGGTGCACTTGTGTCACACAGCCCAATCAATGTGCAACGCCAGACCTGTCCCCTCATATTGCTCAAATGCGCAGAGCTCACACACACAACCCATGTATGGCTCGTGGTAAAAGCCTATTTTACCTGTTATAAGTCTTACTACTTCTGCTTTCTTCGGTATTTCATGTCCATGAAATATCTTATTGCATCCCTTTACTTTCTGTCTATATGTAGCCTTAGAGACGAAGTAAATTTCTTATAAGCAACACATAGTCAAGTCTTATTTTGGATTCATTCAGTCACTCATGTCCCTTAAGTGTAGCATTTAATTCGTTTATATTCAAGACATTATTGATAGGTAAGATTTTTCTACAGCCATTTTGTAGCTTTTTTTTCTATTATTATTATTATTACCAAATATTGAACTCAGGGGCACTCAACCACTGAGACATATCCCTAGCCCTATTTTGTATTTTATTTGGAGACAAGTGTCTCACTAAGTTGCTTAGGGCCTCGCTAAGTTGCTGAGGCTGGCTTGAACTTGCAATCCTCCTGCCTCTGCCTTCCGAGCCGCTGGGATTACAGGCGTGTGCCCGTGCCCTGCCTTGTTGCTTGTTTTCTAGTTTTATTGTAATTCCTCTCTTTTATTTTTCTCATTTTTTACACTTCCTTTATGAGTAAGTGATTTACTTTAGTAGTGTGTTTTGATTCTTTATTGTTATTTTGGTTTGTCTAGTATAGATTTTTGCTTTGTGGTTACCATGAGGCTTAAAAAATTAATTTTGATTATAAAAACTATTTTGAAATGATAGCCAACTTACCATGGTTGTAAGAATAAGGAAAAATAAAGAAAAGTTACTAATTAAAAACTATACTTGAACTCTATTTCTCCTCACATTTTGAATTCTTGATGTTCACGTTCACATCTTTCTATATTGCCTATTAGTTGACCTATTAATGAAGTCAGTATTATTTTTAATTGTTTTTCTTTCTAATCTCTATGATAAAGAAATAAATTATTTAGCAACATTTGTACAATATTAGAACATTCTTAATTCAACTTCTTTATTATTCTTACCAATGGTTTTTGTACTTTTTGATGTTTTTCTCCTTATTCATAAGCATCTCTTTTTATAAGTTTAAATAATTGCATTTATTGTAGAACAGATGTGAAGATATATTATCTCAACTTTTATGTATCTGGAAATGTTTTCATTTATTCTTCATTTATAAAGGATAGCTTTGTTGGATACACTATTCTTTTTTTTTAAAAAAGTATTTATTTATTTATTTATTTATTTATTTTTTAAAAAATTTTATTGTTGGTTGTTCAAAACATTACATAGTTCTTGACATATCATATTTCACACTTTGATTCAAGTAGGTTATGAACTCCCATTTTTACCCCGTATACAGATTGCAGCATCACATCGGTTACACATCCACTGTTTTACATATTGCCATACTAGTGTCTGTTGTATTCTGCTATCTTTCCTATCCTCTACTATCCCTCCTCCCCTCCCCTCCCCACCCCTCCCCTCCCATTTTCTCTCTCTCCCCCATCTACTGTAATTCATTTCTCCCCCTTGTTTTTTTTCCCCCTTTCCCCTCGCTACCTCTTGTATGTAATTTTGTATAACCCTGAGGGTCTCCTTCCATTTACATGCAATTTCCCTTCTCTCTCCCTTTTTTTCCCACCTCTCGTCCCTGTTTAATGTTAATATTCTTCTCATGCTCTTCGTCCCTACTCTGTTCTTAGTTACTCTCCTTATATCAAAGAAAACTTTTGGCATTTGTTTTTTAGGGATTGGCTGGCTTCACTTAGCATAATCTGCTCTAATGCCCTCCATTTCCCTCCAAATTCTATGATTTTGTCATTTTTTAATGCCGAGTAATACTCCATTGTGTGTAAATGCCACATTTTTTTTTTAATCCATTTGTCTATTGAAGGGCATCTAGGTTAGTTCCACAGTCTTGCCATTGTGAATTTTGCTGCTATGAACATCCATGTAGCAGTGTCCCTGTAGCATGCTCTTTTTAGGTCTTTAGGGAATAGACCAAGAAGGGGAATAGCTGGGTCAAATGGTGGTTCCATTCCCAGCTTTCCAAGAAATATTCATACTGCTTTCCAAATTGGCTGCACCAATTTGCAAGCCCACCAGCAATGTACCAGTGTGTACCCTTTTCCCCACATCCTCACCAGCACTTGTTGTTGTTTGACTTCAGAATGGCTGCCAATCTTACTGGAGTGAGATGGTATCTTAGGGTGGTTTGGATTTGCATTTCTCTGACTGCTAGAGATGGTGAGCATTTTTTCATGTACTTGTTGATTGATTGTATGTCCTCCTCTGAGAAGTGTCTGTTCAGGTCCTTGGCCCATTTGTTGATTGGGTTATTTGTTTTCTTATTGTTTAATTTTTTGAGTTCTTTGTATACTCTGGATATTAGGGCTCTGTCTGAAGTGTGAAGAGTAAAGATTTGTTCCCAGGATGTAGGCTCCCTACTTACCTCTCTTATTGTTTCTTTTGCTGAGAAAAAAACTTTTTAGTTTGAGTAAGTCCCATTTGTTGATACTACTTATTAACTCTTGTGCTACGGGTGTCCTATTAAGGAATTTGGAGCCCGACCCCACAATATGTAGATCGGAGCCAACCTTTTCTTCTATTAGATGCATAGTCTCTGATTTGATATCAAGGTCCTTTTGCTGTCTAATGTCTTCCTTGAGACTCCAGATCATCTGAAGCATGTATATCCTGAATTCTTTATCTGACATTCCATCTGCTGCAGATATTACCTCTTCTAATGTTGAGTTGACCTGCATTGCTTGTGGTCCTTTCTTTCCTTGTCTTTTCATACTGCTCGCGTTTCTTTCTGCTTAGTGAAACTGTTGTGTTATTGAATTTTTCCCCTATATATTTATATTGCTCTTATATAGTTGCAAAGTCTGCCTCGCAGGCGTGGGCAGCAGCTGTGCCCCTCCTCCAATTGGGGCAATGTGCCTACCACACCTGCGGGTCGCTGGGCCTGTTCTGCTGGTGGGTCGAAGGTCCGCCTACCTTGCAGGCACGGGCGGCGGCTCCGCCCCTCCGTGGGCCGCTGGGCCTTTCTGCCGGTCGGTTGCAGGTCCCCACTATTCTTGATTGAGAGGTTTTCTTTATTCAATACATGAAAAATTCATCCTAATCTCTTTTAGGCTGAAAGATTTTTTTCTTCATGAAAAGTCTGCTGTGAGGTAGATCAGAACACCTTTCTGTGTTATTACTTTTTCTCTGGCTGTATTGAGAATCTCCTTATTCTTCACCATTAACAGCTTCATTATAATATGTCTTGGAGTAGACAAATTAAATCTTACTGACAGGCGATCTTTGACTTTTCTGTGCCTGGATATTTACATCCTTCTCTAGATTTGGGAAGTTTGCTATTATGATCTTCTTGATCTAAGCTTTCTGCCCCTTTGATAGTCACAATCCAAAATGAAATATTTGCTAGTTTAATTCGGTCCCAAAGTTCCTGTAGGCTTTCTTCATTCCTTCTGAATATTTATTCTTCCTTTTAAGTGTTTTCTAATAACCATTCTTTAAACCAATTTAATTTATTTTATTTGATCAATTTGGCTCTTTATATTTTTCTAGCACATTTAAAAATTTTTTTCCTAATGTATATTTTAATTTAAGAACGTGTTTGATTTTTTAAAGAAAATTTTCTACTCTGTACTAAATTGCTGTATTAATGATTAATTAACATTAATCATATTAGCTAATGATTTTTAAATTAATGATTAATTTAAAAATTAATGATTTTTAATTTTTATTAAAATTTAATGTTTTTTCCCCTGTGAGAAAGGAAGGAGAAGGGCTAAGAATGAAAGAAAATTAAAGAGAAAAGAAAAGAAGGGAACAAATACTATTATGCTCCAAAAACCAGATGTGCCTTAAGCCACTATCACCTATGAGATTTTTCAATTATATAAATCATTTAATTAATCAATGATTTTAAATTAATGATTAATTTTAAGAATTAATGATTTTTAATTTTTATTAAAATTAATGATTTTAATTAGCAATTAATTAAAATTATTTATTAATGATTAATGATTCCCTCCCCCTGTGTTTCTTAAGGCTCATTAACTTTCCTTAAAACAGTTGCATTAAAGATTCTTCATTTGAGAATTCATTCATACTGACTAAGATCTCTGATCACTTTCTGACTTTTAGTTGAGGTCATAGTTTTATGATAACTCTTGATGCTTGATCTACAACATTGTTGGTCCATTGAAGGACTGGGTATTTATTCCAGTCTTCATTATCAGGCTTTGTTTGTGTGTTTCCATCAATTCTAAGGAGGGCTCTTATTTTCTGTGAGCCTGTGGTCACTTCTGGTATTTGAATATTAGATGGTGCCTTAAGTTCAGGTTTGTCATGAACCTTCTATTGGTGTCTTATTGTTTCAGAACTAGAGGGAAATCCAAGCCCAGGTTTATCTCAATCCAGAGTTGTATTGTATAGCATTAACCACAAGAGTACCTATAGAAGGTAGTTTATCATCCTAGACATCTCTCTGGGGCTTTATTCTGTCCAACTCTGGCCAGAATTACTATGGATAGATGAGATTCAGGTTGGTGCTCTTCTTGTGGCTACCAATGCTTCAAATTTATGTCACACCCTGAGGCTCCATCCTACTAAAACTAACACAATACGGTAGTAGAATGACAGTTCACATTTTCATGCACTTCGTACTGCTAAGGTAGACATATGGTCCAAGATACTGCAACCAAGCATACATGATACTGGCCCAAATTGAAGTACAAAATAATGGATTATGTATTTCTGCCTGACTCCAGAACTGTTCCAGAGGCTCTATCCACAGGGAGTTGCCTTAGCATGGGGATCATTAAGATCTACTCAGCATTAGGTTTCTCAGGCCTGACACTGAGTTCCAAGGCGAAGTCCTAGACTAACCACTTGTTCCTACCCTTGGCAAATGGAGCCTCGTTCCATGCTATGATACCCACAGTTTGTGTATTGTTGGTGAAGGTAGTCCCTTGGCCATTAAAGTTGATACTAAGCTGGCTCATGTCTGAGTCTCATAGCTATAAGGACCTGCACGGTTTCAAAAGTGTATTCAGACCCATGTCACAACTGCCATTGATGTAAGGTGAAACAAGTGTCTATTCAACTAGGTTGCATGTCTCTTTCCAGTGGTGGTACAAGTCTAGAGGCTTCTTCTGTGAGCACTGACCTATGATAGCTATGCTACCTGGGATGGGTGACAGATGGTGGAGACTGTTGACCACTACGGCTGATACTAGGCTGAATCATACAGTCTCACCGCTGTAAGAATCTGCAGCCTGTAAGTTGGGGTATGAGTAGGGTAAAGGGTTGCTTCCAGACTGTGCAGTTCCCTACAGCTGAGACTCAAGACTATGCTAAAACTCAAGTCTGACCACTGTCTTGTGTGTTGTGACTTGATGTTGGTGCAGGTTTAGGGGCACCTTCTGTGGACTCTGGCTTATTTATTCATAGAGGCCTTTGGTTTTTACCTGGTACTGGTTCTCACAGCAATGGTCCTGGCACTGATCTCTGAGATAAAGTCCTCTGCTAGCTTTGGAGCCTGGCTCCCCAGAGGATATAATCTTGCTCCTCCCTCTGCTTCCTAAGGTTAGAGGAGGTGGTGGAGGGAGTTAAGTCACCTGGCTAATGCAGTTTTAGTGGATTAGTTGGTAGGTATTGGACTTGGAGTAAGAGTCATGAGGGTCTGCCTGGCAGTAAGGTTTCACAATGGTTGGTCTGGTGCTAGGTTTTAAGCGGAAAACCTGATCTTAATCCCCTCTTCTTTTTCCAGACAGGAGGCATCTCCCTCCATACTGTTTGGAGTTGGGTTAGGAACCTTGCTGGCACCTCTTCCCTTCCTGCCTTCTTCAATGCATCTTTTTTTATTATTATGCTAATACTAGGCACTATGGTATCTCACCTGGCTTCCTTTGCTCTTCTGAAAGTAGTTTGGAGTGAGAATAGCTATTCAAACTTGTCTGTCTATAGGAGACGATTTATGGGAGTTCCTTAACTACCAATAAACCAAGCATTTTTAACACTAAGTAAAATTGCTAATTCTTGATTTTTTTTTTTTTGTAAACTCTTTCCAAGACCGATATTCAAACAAAATCACTATTAACCATATTTGTAATTATTCAAAAGACAGCACATGTGTTAAAATTTAGGAATGTAAAGCATGAATTTGTTTTATAGGATACACTAGAGAGTAAATTAGGCTGAAGCTGACAACTAAAGCATGTGTTTAAATGTAAGGCACACTAAGAGACTGCTGAATTATAGTTTAGTAATTAAATTTCTTATGGAAACACTTTTATCCTCTCTACCATAAGAATCTTATCATTTGCAAGTAACCAACTTGAGAAATGCAATTTAATGATTTACATAATTGAAAAATCGCATAGGTGCTACTGGCTTGAGGCACATCTGGTTTCTGGAGCATAATAATATTGGTTCCCTTCTTTCCCTTTCCCTTGAATTTTCTTTCATTTTAGCCTTCTCTCATAGTCCTTTCTCTCATCTTCTTTCCCCTTTCCTCCCTTTTCTTCCTCTTTTCCTCTTCTATTTTCTCTTCTTCTCTTTTTATCCTTCATTCTCCTCTCTCCTCTCCCCTTTCCTCCTTTCTTCTCCTCCCCTCTTTTTTTTTCTCCTGTTTCTGTCTCCACTCTTGACTTTAATTTCTTCTGTGTCAGCTTTATTCTTAGGAAGTCACTCTCTCTATAATAAAAATTTGGACACAAGGAATAGGGAACTTGATTCTGAAAACTAAGCAAACTTAATAGAAAGAGAAGTACTTTTGATACCTTGGCATAAGTTTTAAGGGGAGATGCTAGTTTATAGGGGTGGGGTCACTCAATGATCTCTAAGCCAATTAAGGAACTCTTAAAGTTGTGTGCTGTGCTTGAAAAAACTGGCTTACATAACACTCCTGTGAGTGTTATGAGAAAACAGAACCAAATGCTACCAAATAAGGAGCTCAGGGACGGGTAGCTGGTACAATGGTAGCAATGATTATCAAAATTTTATGTGTATTGAACTAAACTGAGAGCACTGTTACCACTGCATATACTAATTTAGTAGTCAATAATGGGGCCCCAAATTCTAAACTTAAGCTTCCAGACAATGTTGATCCTGCTGGTTTGGAAACCATAGTTTGAAAACCATTGTTATGTGGTAAAGGATACCAGGCAGGGAAATACAATAGACAACAGTAGCTCAACCACCCAGTTAGACTTTGGATGAATTGCATTATCAAAATTTTAGAAGCCTCTCCATGATAAAATTTAAATTTTGGATTAAGGCAGGATCATTCCTTCACAATTCTACATGTAACAAAAGAAATCTTAAAATCTCATGTAAAATGAAGAAAGACCAGCGTGATTTGGGACTAGGTTTGCACTGAGAAATATGTTACTTGCATAAAAATTGTAGATTATAAAATATCCTATGTTATACAACAAGATAAATTCTATTGAAGCTACTAATAATACACTTTTATGAGGAAAATACAGCTTTAGTTTATCTATATATTTTGTTATGTGTTCCTAGATTCTATATATGTATATATACATACATGTCTTTAAATTATGCCAAAATAATTCTATACCACAATATACAATTGTAAAGTCAAAATTTTCAAGCCACAGATGATTCATATTATTTTAAATCATAGTATATAAAAATGTTCTCATACACAATAAAATTCAAATGCTTTGCCTGGTACCAAATGATTTAAAATCAATTACTAAGTAGAGGGGGTCTTAAGGTCCATGCAGTGTCAGAGCGCCCTCCTGTGGCTATTTTGTCTGGGTTGCTTGCATTTACCAATTTGCTTGCTAGTTATGAACCCATTAAATAGATGACCTCATGATTAGATACAATAAAGTCCTCAGTCACTACCAAAACTGTAAAACAGCTGTAATTAAGAAAGCATATTATGAGATCTGTGTAAAATCTTAAGACTGTTATTTCTTCTGATACCATTCAGCATAAAAGTTCAATTGTAGTTGAAATGCAGTTGTTTTTGTCCACATTCAGTTTGCTAAAAGAAAGAAGTTACAAAGAAATGAGTCAACATAGGAATGTATAGATTATGACCTATTAGGGACTAGAAGAATTCAACCAATTCAAATAAATTCTACATCTTTTGTTATTGATAATTGATTCGATGTTACACAAATAAATATATTTATATTTCAAGTAATAATAAAACAATCAGATTTACCAAGAAGTGAATACATGCTTATAGAAACACAAAAGCTCCAAATTATTTTTAAAATGGTAAATAATTATTCCTCTGGGGAATAAAACTAGGTGGTAGGTATTATTAAGCACCGACATCATGAAGAAGATTGTAAACCAACATTTGTGCTAGAGGCAGAGATGGTGGTAAATGACACTGATTCAGGCCCTTAGAGTCATACAGTTTAGAGGCTATCTGGCCAGGAAGACAGAGGACAAATAATTACAAGCTTAACCACTATCATATGGGAAATACAGCTGTTTCCCAAAGAGAATTAATCTCTTTGGGAAATTAAGAATTAATCTCTTTGGGAATTAAGAGCATAGCAATGCTTCTTAGTTTTTTAAAATTAAATTATGTCTCTTGCATTATCTTCTTATATCTCTGTTTTACTCTTAATCTTTTCCACAAATTAACTGTTAATTACATGAATATTTGTTTATCTTTAATGAACATATTTATTGAAACTCAATTCTACTTACTTAAATAGGTTTTATTCTAAAATCCATCTTGTGTGTATGAATATGGGCAGTCAAAGGACTACTTCTAAGACACAACATCTTCTTCAGGGCTCAGGTATTTTAATGGCCAAGTCAAGCCTCAGCACCAAAAACTTAATAGCACATGCAGCAAGTTACCATTGCTATCAACCTTGAGAACCACAGAGATTTTCAGTGCTAGTAAAATAATATTTACCTGGCTGTAGAATATATTTACTCTTATGCATATATGTTTAAACATAAAAAGTTTCAGTTGCTGTTAATATAATTCTAATACATCTAGAATTGTTCAGGACAGTTTAGGAAGATCTGTTTCATTTACCATTAAAGGAAACTTGGCCTTTATTACCTGTTTCAAGGGAACTACTATCCTTCAAAAGAATAGCTCTTAAAAAGAGTTATTTTTCTATCACCAAGTATATCCATGCATATGCTTTATGAAGAAAATATTCATGACTTTGGAGAAAAAAATATGTGATAGATTGGCTTTCTGCAAGAAAATAGCTTTTGTTAATAGATTAGTTAACTCCAAATGCTCAAAGATCACATGACACAGAGAAGGGCATCCAATACACAGTCACAATGTCTATGCTCCGGTGGTGTCTATCTTGAGCTCTTTGTTATATTCCTCTTTCATGTTCCCCACCATTTACTAATCCTAAAATTTGATTAGAGTTTTTAAAAACATATTAATAAGTAAATTTTTCTATTTTTTGAACTCCAAGAATGATCAGCAAAGAGACACAAAATGTCTCTCAGAATGCAGGAAAACAATTTACAAAGGGCAAGGGATTTTACTTTATTTGTAAGCCTATCAGTTTCATGGGCACTGGAAAAAAGTAATCTGGCTCAGAAACAAAGGATTTTATTACTCACACTAGTAGCAGTAGCCAGAGTATCAGCTTTAATCATGCTCATATGTCTTATTATATAGGATGTGAAGAGGATCAAGTCATCCTGGTGAGACTAGAGATGGTACTGGTATTCCAAGTCCTGGTCCAAGTCCCATTCCCCCAGTGCTGAAGATTCAACACCCAAGAAATGCTGAGGCAAGAGCAAAAAGTTTTCTTTAAAGGATTGAACAGAGAGAGAGAGAGAGAGAGGGAGAGAGAGAGAGACAGACAGACAGAGAGAGAGACTCCTCCACAGAGCAGGAGGTCCAAAGCTGGTGCCCGAGGGAGTGGGGATGTCCTGACCCTTTTACAGATTTCAGATTTCCTTGGTTCTCATGCCCCTCTTCCCATTCTGCCTACATGACCCAAAAAGGTGGAGTGATCTAAGGATAGGAACCGAGCCACCCAGGGGTACAGGAAGAAAGGGAGGCACCCAGGGGCTATTTATTAACAACTCCTTGAATGGAAAATCAATCCCCTTGAAGCAGGTAATTTGGGCAATAGGTTGGAGGTGGAAAAAGTGCTCTTCAAGTATTAGCATTATTTTTCTTTGAATCAGATCCCATCTTCCTGACCCAATCATTCATTACCTATACTGACTGACCTTTTGCCCTGGCCTCAATCCCCCCCTCTGATAACAGAACCCTTACTCTTATGAAAAAAAAAAAATGAATCATGACCACTATGGCTGCTTAAGCCTGGGGATAGAGGAAGCGACATGGAGCAAACAGTTTGGGTTTTCCTTTTAGGAATGTTTTGGGTCAGTTGAGGGGTCCATGGAAAAAGTCTGGTTTGGAAGCAATAGGTTGTAAAGTCATCTGGGAGGTGGGTGCTTCTATGAGAGAAACAAGAAGATATGGGCTGGGGATATGGCTTAAGCGGTAGCACGCTTACCTGGCATGCATGCGGCCTGGGTTTGATCCTCAGCACCACATACAAATAAAGATGTTGTGTCCGCCGAAAACTAAAAAATAAATATTAAAATTCTCTCTCTCTCTCTTAAAAAAAAAAGAAGATATAAGTACTGGAATAAGATTAATACAAGAACAAATGCTGCAGCATGTGAACATGCTGATGACAGAAATTAGTAATCTTTTACCAGAAGGTGCAAGAGCTGAAAAGTTGTTCCCATAATAAGACTGATGAAGAAATGGCTTCTATTTGAGAGTGTAAATCTTTAAGCATATTAGTAACATTGCCAGAGTTATCAGGAATGTAAACACAACACTTAGTTTTTATAATGTCACAGATGCTCTCATAAGATGTAGTTAAACTGTCTAATATCATATGATTTTTGTAAAATGCTTTTTCATTGGCATAACCTCTGTGTTCGGTGGAGATCTCTTTGTTTCTGTTACTTAGTGATGAACCCAGCCTAATTCCATTTTAAGATTGGGAGCCATATTGTCATAAAGTCATGAAAAGTTAATTTGTGTTTTACTATAAATTACTGCAATTTCTAAACTTGAAATTCCTGCCCATGCCTTGAACTCACCTATGTGTGGCTTTCCCTGACCAGAAACAACCCTCTCTGAAATCTCAGGAGCACCTCATAAATTCTGATGTTAGGATCTGAATTTACTCCCTACCTTGAAATAGCATGCCATGTAGATCATTAACCTACTATCTGCCTTTGTATTATGCTTGTCAAAATCCTGTTAGCTGTAAGTTCTCAAGACACCCCCCTTTGCAACTTTTTGGGCTATAAAACCTTGTTACTGGGATGCTGGGTGGCTGGTTTCTAGCCCACATTAGGAGAGACAGCCGCTGATCAGCTCTTTTTGTGTCCACAAATACAAGCTTGCTTTAATTTGACCTAAAATTGGAGTTGGTGGTCTTTTATTTGCATCGGGGTTTTCAACACTTAGGGCTAGAAAATCATACTAGCAAACAGATCAAGTGTATCTATGTAGGAGGTTAGGAAGATTTGTAGGACTTAAATTGACTTTTGACTAAAAAAAAACTTCTGACTCTGATAGTGTCTTGTTTTAGAGGGGGAAAGGAGGGGTACTGGGGTTTGAATTCAGGGGCACTCAACCACTGAATTACACCCCTATCCCTATCCCTATCTGTATTTTATTTAGAGACTGAGTCTCATTGAGTTTTTTATCATCTCAGTTTTGCTGAGGCCGGCTTTGAACTCACAATACTCCTGCCTCAACTTCCCAAGATGCTGGTATGCAACATGACACCTGGCTGATAGTCTCTTTTGATATTTATCAGGCACTCCTGTCTAAGAATCCCCCTTTTGTAGCCTCCAGTCTTGCTTACTCTTGGTGGGGCTAACACAAGTGTACATAGTAAGATAAATATTTTTTTCTTTTAAATGTCCAGATATGGTGTACATTTGTTATTACTTGTTATGATAGATGTTTAAGACTAAGCTGGTCAAATTGACCTTGTTTCTATTTATTGTTAGGACTCAGGTGATTTTCCTCAGGGAACTTGAGAGCAGCCTATTAGCTTCTTTAGTGCCATCTGCCAGGATGGGTCAGGGCCTCATTGACAATGTGGCTTCCCTTGGAAGCATCAGGGACATCTCCCTCTCCAACAACCCTCCTCTTTGCAGCATGTGCACTAGTTAGCTTTCTGTTTTATAAGATCTCATTAATCCCCAATTGAGAAGTCATGTGGTCCAATGTTGCCAAGCCCTTGTTCCCTGGGTTTGAGATGACTCAGAGGGCAAGAGCCAAATATTGGCTATTATCTTTATTGGCCCTTTTACTTTCTTAACTTTAGTCTCTAAGCTTTGGTCTGAAACATCCAGCAAGCCAGTTTTACCAGTCTTAAAGTAAGAGTGCTGGGTTTTAAATTTAATGTCTATAGCTTTAGAGTTATTTACTCCTTCTATTTAATTGGGGTCAGTATTAGTCCTGGAAGTTAATGTTATATCCTGTCTGTCATATAGATGATGACCTATTATCTCAAATTAACTTGTTATATTAGAAGTTACACTTCTATAAGGCACTAACAGATAATAGTTATAAAATTTATAAGGGAAATACAAAATGAAATTAAGAGTAAGAAAACATTGAGTTTGTTTAATAACTATGAACCAAGAAACATAATTTTTATCATTTCAATTACTTTAGTTTGAAGAATACCAGCTTGATAAAGTGTTCTTCCAGACCTTATACTTTAAAGACTTGTATACTTGGTGGAAGATAAAATACATCTATTATGCCAAGAAAACAGTAACCACACCACAATTACACTGATGTTCTTATGTTAACCAAATTTAGCTTCTGAAGAAAAATGTAGACTCTGTAATGTAGTGTAATACTCGAAAATAACAGTTGTTATTTAATCAGAGTTGTAACAATCCTAATTCCCATTAGACTAGTTTCTTTAAATAATAAAACTTAACAGACACAATAAATTATCTTGATAGATAAGAGAAGATTAATGTTTTAAGAAATCCTTGTTACTTTAACACATACATTAAACTTTGGTTTATATGAGCGCATTAATATTTAACCTTAAGAAAAGCCTTGAAAGATTTTAACTGATTGTGAGACTTATATATAACCAATTTAGTTACACATAAACTTTTTGAAATTTACCCTCCATAAACCTTCTGTAACTTAGACATCCTACAACTTTTTACTTTACCACAGAAAAGAATTTCTCATCCAGAAACATTTCTTTTTCCACCTACTTTTCATATTAAAATATATTTCCATACCTAGAACCTTCTTTTTTCTTTCCTAGTTATTAACCCCTTTTATTAATTCACACTCTGAAAGAACTCTTACAAAATTTCTGCATTTAGATAAATTACTCTAATAAGATAAAATACTTTGTTTTTATAGTACTTTAGTTGAAACCCAATTGAAACATTTGTACTCTTTGTATATAGAGTTACCCCTGACAGGATCTTAATTCCTAGTAATCTTTTTTTTAGTGAAGACATAGAAATAGAAAAATCTCAAGCTTTGTTCATTTGCCCATTTATGAAAACACACATAATGTTTAAATATATTACCTTATGGAATTTAAGAAGTTAAAAGTACTTGATTTTATATTTAGCAGTTGATGTTTTAGCACTTTAACTTTGTAAATTAATAAGATATCTCCTTCAGAAACACATTTATTATTAATTCCATTGATGTTAAATCTTATTTTCTCACTTTTAACTGTAAAAATCAAGTATCAGACAAGTGTAGTTAACCAAGTATCTTCTCTGTTGAAAAAAAAATTCTGGAAGCAATGAATATTACATTCCAGACATTTTATAGAATCCAACACTTTGTTAATTGGTCACCTGGAAAAATGTGTGAGTTAATAAGTTTAAAGACATCTTTATTCTCATTTGTTTATCTAATTTAAATTGAATACTTTTCTATTTTTTTAAGTCATGTGAACTAAAAGGTATTTGGATACATTTTCTTTTAAATTTTGATTTATAAGCACTCATTTATATATATGCCAATTTTGATACCATGTACATAATATATGGACATAAGCACATACATAGACACTATACAATACACAGGTGTGCACACATATACACATAATAGACAAGAACAGACATCTTGTAGCTATTTGTATGTAGATCTCCACAAGTAGAAGACAATGCTACAGATGTTTATTAAAGTCAAAGCTACAGATATTTATTAAAGCCTCTATTACATTTCACTTGTTAAAGTAGTGTTTATCAGACTTTCACATTATAACTTAAATGTAGGGCAGGCCTGTACAAGTGGAAATGCCAAGTGTGAAGTGTGACAGCCATGGTGGACATTTAAATCAAAGGGTCAGGTAACCACTGTCCTTGATGACTATCAGATCTATTCCCATTTATGTCCTTAGGATTTTGTGAGGGAGAATTTCTAATGTATATGAGAGCTAACTCTTGCAAACAGTATAAAAATCTCTGTAGTTAGATAAAACTAATCAGAAAAATATATTGATTTAAGCATGCAAGACCAATGTGACCAATGTGAATTTACCATAAAATCATGAGTTCAAAACAGGAGTCCTAAAAAAAAACAACAAAAAAACAAAAAAACAAAAAAACCTGACATGGCTGTAATTACTCTAGTAAAGAATAGTTTTATCAATCAGAATGCACTTTTTGGCTCAGATTAGAATCAGTTCAGATATTCAAAGAATGAGAGAGTCCTGAACTCCTTAGGTAAAGATTCTCAAAGTAAAGAAGACTTGTATATAAGAGATCATTCTATTTTTCCTCCCTGTGCTGTAGTGCTTAGGGAGAAACTTGTTAAGAAAGCTGGATGGTAGAGTATGAGAGCAGATAAGATAATCAGCCATTTAGGCCCCACAGTGAATTGAATTTAAAAGTGACACTTTTTTTTCCCTTTGGTCTCAACTGGTTCTCTGAAAGCCTTTTAAGTCTTGCAAGCTTTGCAAGCCCTGGAAGCTTCTACAATTTACAAATCAAATGCAAGCCTTGGAGAGACAGCAAGCTGCTTTTTTGAGCAAAACTTCATGCATATGGCATTTTAAACTTTTTTTTTTTCATTTCCTTAGTTGGTAATCAGGCCAGAATTGGATGCAGAAAATTATGAGACATTATCTCCCATTACATTTGAGCAAGAGGCTCTCCTCTGAACAAAACATGAAACAAAGGAATGAAAGAGTTCATTTCCCATAGGTACCTGCTCCAAGGGACTGTCTCTTTGGCTAGGGGACATCTCCCCAGTGCTAGAGCATCTAATGGCCAGCAGTCTCCACTCCTCCTTATTTGCATGCCCTCTGGATTCAACTGCTGCTTCACCATTGTGGTCATAACTCATGTGCTTTTATATGGGCAGCCATGAAAATGATGTAAGCCTCCAGATTATCTACCCTTACTATGTGACTGTAAGCCCTGGGAGAACATGGGACCCATTTTTGAAGTGAATCTTGACCTGTCTGTGTCAAGCCTCCCATTAGTTAATAAATTTTGTGGGGAAATATGGCCTCACTTAGAATGGTTGATCATAGCTGAACCTAATTTACATTTTTGGTGCAATTTGGGTTTTTTAAATAAGGTGTGAGACGTCTTTAGACTTGCATATAGGAACCTCAGACTATCTTCTTCCTACAGGCTGAACTGTAGAGTCGTATTAAAATTTATTTCCCTCTGATAGCCATGATTCTCTATCAGATAGAGAGTCCATATTGAGATCATATTTGGCAGCAGAAAGAAACTAGGGGTAAAGTCTGGAATAAAAATTTAGTCTTGCCGTGGGCCAAAGAAATCTTCAGTGGGCTGTGGAAATAAATCTCCCTTTTGCAGTCAAAGAAACTCACAGAAGCACACAGAAACAGAGAAACAACAATGGGAATAACTACAAGCTTGTAAAGACTTCATATGCAAACAAAGGGAACACTGGCATTTCCTTTCAAACCACTCCATATCCCTCTCTCAACCCTAGAGACTAATCAGTGAGGGGAGAGGGTACTTGGGAGAAGCAGGCATGGGGAGAGTGCATTATGGCTTATTTGGAGGTACATGTGTTATTGGGGTTTTTGCTCACTACTACTTGATTGACCAGACACCACAGGATACCCAAAAAGGGTGGTCAGGAGAGGAGTTGGGGAAGAAACCTTTGAGGTGTACTAAGGAGTTGCCCCAGCCAGAGTGTCACAGTTATTCCAACCCTTTGTTCATCTCCACACATCCAAAGGCAGATAGAAATTAGAGACACCTAATGTGCTCCAAGCCTGGATAGGATAGTGAGAAATGAAGTTGCAGAACCCAACATGCCCCACCTCCAGGGCCGGTGATTAGGAGCCTCCTAGGCCAAGAATTCTGTCATACAAATCTTGTAGAATGGGGGCTTGCATTTAATTAGCCACGGGTGCCAATTATTGTCCTCCAGAAACAGGCACCTCAGAAAGATGTGGGGTGCATGAGAAAGAGCTTACCTCAGTGACCATCCTCAGTGAGCCCCTGTCTGAGATCAGAGATGATACCTGTGTTCCGAGTCCTGGTCTCAGTCCGGTTCGCCAGTGTTGAAGATTCAACACCCGAGAACTCCTGAGGCAAGAGCAAAAAGTTTTATTTTAAGGATTAAAGCGTGGGGCAGGGGCAGAGTCAGAGACACAGAGAGACTTCTCCTCAGAGGAGGGGAGCCAAAGCTGCTGCCTGAGGGAGTGGGGATGTACTGTCCCTTTAATCCATTTCAGATTCCTTGGTTCTCATGCCTGCTCCTCCCATTCTGCCTACTGACCCAAAAAGGTGGAGTGACCTAAGGGCAGAAGGAAACCACCCAGGGACTACTACCTATTAGCAACTCCTAGCACTGAAGAACAATTCCCTAGAGGTAGGTAAGTTTGGCAACAGGTTTTAGGAGGGAGAAGTGGTGTGCAAGTATTCACATTTTTTTTTTCCTTTGAATCAGACCCCATCTTCCTGACCCAGTCATTCATTACCTACACTGACTAACTTTTTGCCTCAACCTTACTAACACACACCACAGATTACCTTATAGGAGATAAACCCTGAGCATAGGGAACCTGTATTTTTTTTTCTTCTAATTAACAGCTAGCAGCCCAGGCCTTCCCATGGAGAGTGAAAATATCTTTTTCTCTCAAGGCTATATGCAGGCATCTCTTCCTTCAAAACAAAGATATTTTTCTGTCTTCCAAAGTGGTTTATACAGCAAACATCCTTGAAAAGATAACAGTTCAAAACAGTGGAAGAACAGACTAACAAGACCTGCAGGGAAAAAAAAAAATCCCTGAAAATAAAAATTCTCTATCTTCTCTTCTTAGTGTGCATGTGTATAACATATGTAATATGTAATATTTTATGCTTTTACTTTGTGTTTATATTTATGTTTATATCATATAGGTATTAACATATTCTATATTAATATGTGCATATGTATCATATTTTATCATATCTATTATACATTAAATATATGTTTAATTAAATCTCTGGTTAGTAAATAGTTCATTCAATTAAAAAAGTATTTATTAAGTCTCATTCTAATAGTTAGCCTAACTATGCCTAGTTCTCTCACATATAAGACTAAGATAATAAGAGGACACATTAATTGTCCTATTTTAAAGTTTATATGAGACAAAGCATTTAAGGCATCCAAAATTTTAGCTGGTTTATATGTATTAGTGCAAAAAATGCTAGCTCTTTTCATTTTATTCTTGTTACTGTTCATATTTTATCTTGTTTTCAAAATCATATGTTGTAACTACCTATTCACTAGACAATTATTAAGGGCTATCAATATATCCAGATAATGTGCTTGAAAGTCTATACATGTATATAAACATTCATAGAAAATCCTTTGTGTATTACAAATATATTCGATCTGTAAATATATTTACTTTTAAGTACCTAGTACACTTTTCTTCTGCATGTTTAAAAGTCTGTTTATTTTATTATTATTGACTGAAGTAGACTCATGCTGAAATGTAGAATCAAGTTAAAATAGAAGAAAGATACTAGACTATGACAATTCCCTCTAGGAACAAGTCCTGAAGCAGCATAATAATTCTCTCCTTTGTAGATAGAATCCTTTTAATAAACTGGGAGCCATCAGGATATGCAAGATATGGAAAAAAGAAATAGATGAAGTTTGGAAAGGAAACTGAAAGAAAGAACTTTTATTAAAAGAACTATGATTTTCCCTCCAAAGAGCATTCATAGAGAGCCTGTTAAAAGGGAGTGAAATGGTTTCCTCCTGTGGGAGAACATCAGGGGATTCTTTTTTGGTTTTCAGATTCTCTTCCACCAAGAATCTTCTTTTTAATAGAAGGACCAAGTCCTGCTGCCAAACATATGCTGCTATAAATGGCGACTTGCCAGTTTCTCAGTGGTTTCTGATCATCTCTTATTTCCCAGGGAATGAAAACTTAGTGGGAAAGAGAAGCTCAGGAATAGTGAACTGGTACAATCAGTACTTTGTGTACAGGACCAGGGTGGGGGTAGGCAAGAGGAAATTAGAGATGGAGAAGGTAGTAGGGCAGAGAATATAGGATTTATTCTTATGCTAAATGTTCTTCCAGATACTTTTCTCTCTTGGTGATTAAAATTATCCTCATTAGTGTAAGCCTCAAGTGAAGTTAAACAATAAAACTGCTTGCTAAATCTACGGAGGCAAAGTCAAAGTGGTTACTAATTCTCCTAGGTTACTTATCCTCTTTTTGTACAAACAGCACCAAACAACAAAAATAAATAAATGTGCATCCGTCTGTATATAATGAAAAGCATGCCAATACAATCACCTAGTAATTATTATCCCAGGAGTTTAATTAAAAGCTAATTACTCATTTTATTACTATGTTGCCTTAATTCTCTTGCAAAAGATGTCAAGTCCATACATAGAGTCAATTATAGGCTATTACATGTCATGGAACATTATTTTTAAAATATTATGTATATATTTTATCATATTGTAACATTTATACATAGTAAAATGGTTACCATATGCAAGCAAATTTACATGAGCACCATCTCACATAGGTTTTTTTTTAATTTTTATTTTTTAGTTTTTGAGAATGGGGAAGGGTTGGTAGGAACACCTAAAGTGTATTCTCTGAGCAAATCGCAGTATGCAATACAATATTATTAACTATCTACTCTATATTGTTTGGTAGGTCTCTGGACTCACTTCTTTACATAATTGCAACTCCATACCCTTTGGCTGACATTCCCCACTCCTTTGCCACAGTAATTATTTTTCTCCTGTCTGTTTCTGTGTATTCAGTTATTTTTTTTAACTCCATATAAGTAAGATGATACAGTACTTTTCTTTCTGCATCTGGCTTATTTTGCTTAAAGTAATGTCCTAAAGCTTCATTCCTATTTCCACAAAAAAGCAGAATCTTCTTTATATAAGATTAAATAATATTCCTTTGTGTGTGTGTGTGTGTGTGTGTGTGTGTGTGTGTTTTATTCCATTTGTCAGAAACACACTCACCTGTCTAAACTCAAACAGTGGACTAAAGACACAAGATACAGCAAAAATCAAGGCTTTACTTTAATGATGTTCTTGCAACATCAGGTGCCTGTGATCAAGACCAACAGATTGGGTACACCCAGCATGTTATCCTCTAGAGCACAAGGTCCCTCCCCCAGTTCCTCATTGGCTGAGTCCTGTGGAATGCACGATCTTCCCAAATGTCCTCTAGGTTTTATTTTCTCCTCTGAGTTATTTAAAGAAATATACCTTTAGTTGTTCCCTCCTCCTTTTGTTCTCTTATAGTGGGAAAGTTCCCTTGGATTGAGTGCCTTTTGGCACATACACAGTTTATTTTTGTTGGGAGGGTGGGTTTCTTCTCACCTCCTATTTGTTAAGGGGCTATGAATTTTTATACATTTTTATACATGTGAATTTTTATAAGTGTTAACTGTTGTAACTTTTCATGCTGCTCTCCTCTGCAGCTGCCTTTCTTACATTCCAAATAATTACATTTAAAGATAAATACTGTATATTGAAAATGGACCACTGGACTTTATAAGTCTCACACATTCACCTATAGATGGACACTTAGGTTGTTCTCATACATGACCATTATGAATAATGGTGCAGTGAACATAGGAGTACAAATATCTCCATGAGGTACTCATTTCATTTTCTTTGCACATTTACCCAAAAGAGAGATTGCTGGCTTACAGAATAATTCTATTTTTATTTTTTAAAGAAATTTCTTTACTGTTTTGCATAATAGCTAGACCAATTTATATTTCCACTAACAGTACACAAGGGTTCCTTCCTCTTTTTGATTATATCTATCCTAATGGGTGTGAGGTAAGAGCTCATTGTGGTTTTGATAGACATTTCCCAGGTGATTAATAATATTGAGCACCTTTGTATGTACCTATATGTTGTTGGCCATTTATATATCTTCTTTTTAAAATATTAGATCTTTTTAAAACATTTAGATCCTCTGCTTAACTTTTAATCAGGTTGTTTTAAACCTTTGTTCAGTTCTGTTTTGCTTTATTCTTGAACTGTGCAAACTCCCCATATGTTCTGGATATCAGGCCCTTATCAGATGCATGGTTTGAGAATATTCTCTCCAAATCCACAGGCTCCATTTCATTTGATTCTCTGTTTCCTAAGATGTGTGCTGAGCTTTTTGGCTGCTGTCCCATTTGTTAATTTTTGCTTTTGTTGCCTGAGTTTAGTTGTGATAGCCAAAAATTCATTGCCAAGGCCATCTCAAGGAGATTTCTCCTGTGTCTCCTGTAGGAAACTTATGACTTCAGATCTTAGGTTTAGGTCTTTATCTATTTCAAGTTGATTTCAGAGTGTGGTGGAAGATAGGGGTCCAATTTCATTCTTGTGCCTGTGGAGATTCAGTTTTCCCAACACTATTTATTTAAAACTATTCTTGTTGTGTCTCTTGGATGACCTTGTTAAAAATTAGTTAACTTAATATGCTTATGTTTGTTTCTTCAGTCTTTTGAGTGACTTTCTGATTATATGTCATGGATTTATTAGTGTGTTTTTCAATTATCTTTAGTAAATAATGTTTTTTATTGAAATAAAGTCCTCATGTCTCCCAATTATTCCATTCCATTCACATTTATATATTTTTCAGAATGACATTTATTTCTACAATTGAAAGCATCAAAATATGTAGATAACTTTGATTAACAGTCAACGCTCATGTTTTTATTTTGTGGTTTAATCGGAGAATCTCAAGGAGATGATTTCTGTTTCTTGATATTCACATGAAAAAGAAATACTGCAAAAGATGTCACTGCTAGGATTTCATTGCAAATCTACCTGGTTCCAACCTTTTGAATATGTCATTAATAGGAAAAAAAAATGTCAAGGGAGACTCAAAGAAAACTGCAAACAAAGAAATAGTCTCCTCTTCCACTCGACCCTGAGTCCCATCATATTGTCTACACAAAGCAGCAAGAGAGAGCCTTAAAATTGGCAAATCCCTATATGATACAAATTTCAGCAGTGAAAAATTGTCTACCTGACAATTTACATTAACAGTGTTACTTGGTATGTGGAAGTGAGGGACTCCCTGTCCCAAAGAGCAAGTTATTTTTCTTCTGGGATGGGAGAATTTAGTTGGACATGTGCATTCACTGAAACATCATCTGTTAGAGAACTTGACTGGATGGAACATAAAGACCCCACCTACTTATCTCTAATAATGTTTATAAAAATAAATGTACAGCAAGTAGTTATCATAACCTCAATGTGTATGTACAATTGATTCTCAAAAGGATCTTGGGGTTATAGGTTCTTTCAGTATATATTAGTAATATATACTGATTAAAGATAGAGGTAAGTAGAGAGTCACATGTCTCTTTCTTGTCAAAAATCACTAACAAGAGATGTTTCAATATTCAATATGGATATGCAAATTTATTTTAAAAGGGTTCTCAGTCACTTAGGTAGCCCACAGACTGAAGAACAACTCTCATAATCTTATTATTTCTTATATGATCTAATAAAAGGATAGTTATGGCTGGCACTGTAGCTCAATGGTACAATTTTTTTAGCATGTGAAAGACCCTGCATTCAATCCCCTGTGTTGCAAAAAGATGAGAAGGAGAGAGGGAGATTGAGAACGATTTATGTGGCTAAGGTAGGCTTTGGTGATTTCCCCATTCACTCTATTTTACCAAAATAATCATGCCAAGATAAAAAAATTAAAAAATAAAAAGCTGTAAGTTTCAATTTTTGTTTTAGAAAAAATGGAAATAAAACAAGCAAGCCAACAAATAAGAAAAAAACTCACCAACTCATACAAGATAACAAGTTCACTATATGTCATTTACATGTATAAATATGTGGATGAATTGTTTTCCTATTAAGAAATTAATGATTTTCCATCTTTTCTATGAATTTTGACTGTGTGGAAAAAATCTATTAACTCTGGTTATAGAAGGAAAGAGGAGATGCCAGGGACTAAAATGGAGCAAATTTTATTCCATACATATATGATTATGTCAAAATATATCCCACCACTATATAAACTATAGTGCACTAATAAAAACATTTTTAAAAGATAACAATGGTTAGTATAAGAGGAATTTGGGATGTATGTTATCCTTTTGTTTGCTTGCTTGTGGTTTTAATCTAAATTAGTAAAATTGAAAATAATGTTACTCATGCAACTAAGTCCAGAATCACAAAGATTCTTTTTCCCTTTAAAAGTAGCAAAAGCATCGAAAAGAATAAAATATTTAAAAAGCAAATTTAAAGCCTGTTCATTTTGCAGCATTTAACTTTGTTTCACATCTACTAAGGGATTACTTTAGCTAGTCTCATACAATTTGATATACCAGATATATTAGGATAAGTACATGTTGTGATATTCTCCATCTCAAAATCTCAGTGGCTTACAATAATGTATTTTTCCTTCAATGTAAAGTTCACTGCAGGTTGTATCTAGGGTACTGAGCTCAGTGTAATGGCTGTTGTTCAGGCTGTTTTAAACCCTGCAATGCTCATTAACATGTGACCCAGACTCTGGCCTCAGGGGTAAGAGCAGAGCTGGAGAATCTGAGGGGACTTTTCCCTAATGCTTCAGCTCACCTGCCCAGAACTAGCCACTGTTCTCCTCGCCACAAAGGGACTGGAAAATGTAGGGGAATTGATGAAATCCTTGATGAACATCACTGTCTTTGTTACATTAATTTATTAAATGTTTAAAAACCAGCTCTAAGAAAGAGTTCAAGGTTTCCCATGTTGTCTCTCCCAAATATCATTGCACAGATTTCATATGTAAAAATTTCTATGAGATAGAGTAAGATTTTGATTACATAGATTGTTGATTTTTAATAGAGAAAAACAAAAAAGAACTTCATCAGAATTAATGAATTAAGTTCACCAGTGCTATGTTCAAGTTCTAGTTTTTGTTGTCTTTTCCTTTTTAACTAATTATTCTTGTATGAGAGAAAATACAAGCATTTCCTTCTAGATTGCAAGAGGAGCAACACACTTTCTCTCTTTCCCTCTCTCTCTTCCTTCCCACTTCTCCTCTCCCTCCTTTGTTCCTCCCTCTTTCTTCCTTCATTTAACTCCCTCTCTCTGCCCACCTCTCTGGGAAGATGCTTAAAGACAAAAACAAACCATGCAGTGATATTTCTCCTTTCTGTTATTCTTTTATTTAAAATTTGCAGGGGTTGGGGATGTAGCTCAGATGTAGCTAGCCCTGGCCTAGCACCACACAAAAATAATAAATAAATGAATAAAATTTGCTTCTGCTTTCTATTTGAGAAATATATTCCCAAATCTAAGTGAATATTTTTTTTTGTCTTTACACTATAGAAAAAATTTCCACTGTTTTAGATTTCCCCAATTGTGTTTTATATTAAGGACACTCACTGATCTCAAAAGGAACACAACTTATTGAACCCAAATGAGAACATTATAAAAACATTTTAGAACAATTATAAGATAGTTGGAGCCCACTATGAAAGAAATGAGTGAAATTATTTCATCAAAGTACCTCTGAAATTTTCTGACTTTGTTTTTATTTTTAGGGTACACTATTATCCATTCAGATTCCTGGTACATTAATCTGATTTTGAACCTGATTTATAATCAGGTTCATGGGAGGCTTAATGGTGAATTAACTACTTTCTCTAAAACTAAATTTGTTTCATTTTAATAAAATTATACTTAGTCTTGTTGTGACTAGGAATCAAGACAATGTTTAAATGTTGCCTTTCATTAAATATCATAGATTGTTAAGCTTTTGTATTTTTAATTATTATACTGAAAGTATACAGTATAATCCATTCCACTGATAGTTTTTCAAGTATATGAAAAGTTCTTTCCTACTCTACATAGATCAGTCTCCATAATGAATTGAGCTGTGGCTCCCAAAAGATAAATATACCAGGAATCTGTGAGTGTGATCTTATTTAGAAAAAAGACCATTGCAAATGTAATTAGATTAAAGATCTCGAGATGATATCATCCTATATTCAATGATGGATGCCCTTTTACAAATCAAAGAGGACCTGGAGATAAGCACAGAGGAAAAGGCCTTGTGAAGACAGGCATAGAGTGGAGCTACTCTTCCACAAGTCAAGAAATGTTTGGAGGCACCAGAATCTGTAGGAAGCAAAAGAAAGATTCTTCCTTAGAGTCTTTGGAAGCACCATATCCCCTTTGATCTCTTATTTTGAGACTTCTGGCATAAAACTGTGAGGGAACAAATTTTTGTTATCAAGTTCAAGGTAATTTATTATGCAGGAAAGAACTTTATGAAGAAAATTGCTTGAGAAGAGATGTCCTCTGTTAAAATCATACATTTTGGAAGAATGTGCATATCTTGGAGTTAAAAAAAAGACACCAGCTTATAACCCTGGCAATTAACTGCTAAATGAGTTTTAAATTGTCTGTTGTGTATTTTGTGTTAACATGCTTCAAGAATTGTATGCTAGTGTCCCTTTTCGTCTCTCTACTGAGCAACTGTATCTTCTTTGGGAAAAATAAAACATAAAAAGTTCCATGACAACAGTTATTCATAAATAAATTTGATTCATAAATTAGACAATTCAAAAATTCAGCAGTAGGTTTGTGCAAAAAAAAAAAAAAAAAAAGAAGAAGGTAATTGGCTAGGAATCACTTTCCCCGACTAAAGTTCCGCTTGATATGACACAAAAAAACTCTTCATGTTATGGCCATAACAATAGCATCACACTTTTTTATCGTTCCAAGTATCTTTAACACCTTTTCAAAAATATGAGACAAGTTAAGAATTCATCAAAAAGAAGTTTCTTTCCCACTATTTGAAAATGTAAGGTAAATAAAACTGACATTAACTTAGTTACCAAACTCAAACTAAGTAGAATGGGTTTTTTTACCTATGTGGTATGTTTATTATTTTTAGAGGTAGGAGGTAAGAAAGATATAAAAGATTCCACTCAGGATTTTCACATAGTAGATTCCCACTTGCCTCATTTGTAGAACAGAGCTAATAATAATATATATCTTATAGGACTGGGATAAGAATCAGATAACTTAAGTAACTTGAGCTGAGTGAGGTTTGGTGGCACACATCTGTAATCTCAGCAGTTCAGAAAGCTGAGGCAAGAAGATCACAAGTTCAAGGTCAACCTCAGCAATTTAGCAAGGCCCTAAGCAACTTAGCAAAACCCTAAGCAACCCTGTCTCAAATAAATAAATAGATAGATAATAGATAGATAGATAGATCGATAGATAGATAGATCAATAGATCCATCAAAAAAGGGGCTGAGGGATGTGGCTTTGTGATTAAGTGCCCCTGGATTCAACCCTGGTGACACACACAGACACATACACACACAAAAGAATCAGGTATCTTGAGTTTTTTAAATACTGGCCCAAGGTTAGAACTTAAAATTGTTAAATCCTATTTTTAGCCTCTAGGTTCAAGGTAGCCACTCAGAATTTTCCAGATTTTTGTTTGTTATGAAATTCTAAAGAAGTCTTTCTTATGAGTTTTCAGAACACATAGCAGATAAGAAACAGCAAATTAATAGGTGGTAGAAGGTGTCATTAGCCATAGTTACCTTAGAGAGGTTCTTGATAGCCTGCTATTTGAGGAAAGGCACAGAACTAAGCAGTGATAAAGAACTGTATTCCTCTCCAATCCAATAATGGATGTTTATACTTTTCGCATGGAAAGTATGGTGTTGTTAGGTAATAGCTTGAAAAACATTTTAAATCTCTTTAGATAAAACCTCAGAAGTTAACTCCATTAAAAGTTTCAAAAGAAAAAATAACTTTCTCATAAAATATATTTTATTAAGAATATAGTTACTTTGTCATCCATCTCTCCTTAGATTAAATGAATAGTCATCTATATTTATCAACTAAAAAAATCGCATTAAAATTACCTTGTTATTCAAAGTTACAGAGAAAGACAAATCACATGTCATTAGTCATACAAGACTTTCTCAAAATAGTGCAGAAAATTACTGTAGTGCATATTTATTCATCTGTCCACTAGCTGTATTATTTTTAGGGATTGAAAACTCTCTTTCAGTTCAGTTATCTGCAGAATTGGGCAATTTGGTGATAGGATCATATTATGCCCCAGTGAAGATAGTGATACTAAAAGATTCAGTAAATTCCAATGTTAAAATCTATTTTCATTCCACTCTTAAGACATGTTGTCATTTTGGAGATGTCTTACAGTAATCTTGGGGTTGCTCATCTTTTGACTTCTCTTTTCATTTCCTCAGAGTATAAATAGCTGAAGGACAGAGGCTGATGGTGGAGTCCTGTCTCGTGAGCACTGGGGTTTCATGTCCTGCATTGTAACCATCTACTTACTGACCAATTGTCTGGCTGTCTTTGGTGATTTTGAACAGATTACATAATGTGGGTCCCTGTGTTTCCATCTGTAAATGGCAGCCAACTTGCTTTATAGAAAGGTGTTAGGACCCTAACATGCACAGGTGGTAGAGACAAGGAAGTAAGGGTAGGGAGCCAAAGAGTGACCCACGTGTAAAGTGTGGGCAGATGAAGGTCTGGGAAGCAGTACCTTGTTGAAAACAGAAGAAGAAAGGAAAAAGAAGAATGAACAACTGGTCTCTCAGTAGCATTTAAAACTCCCCCAAAGCATTCCTTGTTCTTGTACTGCTCCTGTTCTCTTTTGAGTCACTGTGAAACCTTGACTGTTCTCCTAACCTCTTGGCCTAACTCTCTGTATTACTCTCCTCCCCACCTTCTTTTTTTTTTTTTTAAGCCTCTAATATTCTGTTTTTTCTCTTGAAAATTCACTATTCTTTTTGATGTTTTGAAAAACTGAAACAGTATATTAATGCCTTTTAAAATGTATATTAACCTTCCCATTTTGAACTGTTTCACAAGAACAACATATTATCATGACATTTTGATAAAATGATAAGTGACAAGATTGGTAAATTGGAACACATAAAATGAATAGCTACTCTTCATCAAATGATGCCATAAAAGAGCATGAAAATATAAGCCACAAAGTGGAAGAGCTGATGATATTCATGCAATATTAAAGTTTCTAGAAACCAATAAAACAAAGATAATTAACTAGCACAACAGGAAAAGAATTGAAAGGATCCTTCAAAACATGAAATTCTAATGGCCTAAAAGCACAAGAAAAGTTACTACACCTCATTAGAAATCAGGTAAACTCAAATTATAATGATTTTGAAATAGCACCAATCATGGAGTTGGAAGAATATAATGTTAAGTGAAGTAAGCCAAATCCCAAAAAACCAAAGGCCAAATGTTTTCTTTGATATGAGAATGCTGACTCATAATGGAGATGTGGGGGGAGCATGGGAGGAATGGAGGAACTTTAGATAGGGCAAAGGGGAGGGAGGGAACGGGAGAGGGCAAGGGGGTAGGAATGACGGTGGAATGAGATAGACATTACCCTAAGCACATGTGTGAAGACACAAATGGTGTGAAAATACTTTGTGTACAGTGACTTGAAAAATTGTGCTCTGTATGTGTAATATGAAATGAATTGCATTCTATCATCGTGAATAACAAATTAGAATAAATAAATAATTTAATTAAAAAAAGAAAAAATAGCACCAATCATTTGCCAGGTTAGTAAACATCAAAACATTTAATACACTAAGTGTAGGTAATATGTAGTAACATAAGAACTCTTGGAACCTGATTAATGGAGTTTTAAGTGCTTAGTTCTTTTTTGGAAAGCTGTTTTACTTTCTAAGTAAGTTAAAGATTTTCATTCCTGGTGCCCATCAATTCTATTTCTAAATATAAACTGTTGCATATCTACATAAGAAGTAATATCTGAGTTTTTTGTCCACATCACATGCTGTAGACTTAAATTGGAAACAACCTGTGTTAGTCAGCTTTTTGTTGCTGTGTCCAAAATACCTGACAAGCACAACTAAGAAAAAGAAAGATTTACTTTGGCTCATAGTTTTAGAGGTCAATGGTTAGCCATCAGCAATGCTTTGGGACTGATGTGAGGTAGAACATTATGGCAGAAAGACATAACAGAGGAAAGCAGCTCAGTTCATGGCAACCAGGAAGGAGAGAGGTGGGGAAGAAAGGAGCCATGTACGTGAGACATGTGTCCCACAAAGGCACACTGCCATGCTCCTCCTGCCTACAGTTTCCACTTCCTCCTGGTAGTCCATTCAAATTATTAATCTATCAAATGAATGATTCCACCAAAAAGGTTAGAGTCCTCAAGAGCCAATCATTTTGTAAAAGCCCCACTTCTTAACATTGCTTCATTGAGGATCAAGCCTTCAAATATGAGAATGTTTATCTAATCCCTCATGAAGTCCATCAATAAATATTCAGTGTCCGCTAAGTTCCAGGATCTAATCTAGGTTTTGAACTACAAGGTGACTGAACCCCTCATGCTTCTTACCACAATGAATTTTCAGTGATTAGTTTTGTGCCTGTCTTGCCTTGTAACAGTCTCTCCCATCTCCATCCCCTTTTTAGGCTTTATTCTTCTCATATGAACTAGAGCTCAATTTCCCTAACTGGAGAGCAGGGTTTTCTGCCTCCTATTTTCACTAGTCTGGCTTAACCATCCTAGATTGGTCCTAACCAACCAGACTGGTCCTTGAAATCTGATTACTGTATTCTTTGATAAAAGTGATTCTCTGATCTGCTTCTTCTCCCCAGAATATTAAGTGCAAAATCTATACACATTGATTCCTACTCATCATCCAAAGCACATATAAAATGTTACCTCTTCCATAAAATCTTTCTAGTATGCAAGACACCCTTTGGTCATTTTGGAATCACTAGAGTGGAGGGTAAGAAACTATATTATAGTTATTTGAAATGAATAATAACAGCTGTTTCTAAGCCCTAGATTTAATCACCATGTCCCTTCTACAAGGAATAGCCTTATCTTCAAATACTTAACTTCTTTAATGGTAATTCCACATAGTTCATTTTCATAATCTATTTGTAATTCAGTAGAATTTACATCTAGTAAGGGCATTTCATCAATATTAAAGTTCAAGGAACATACCTACAATTTCAAGTGCTGTGAACAGAAAAATGAAAAAAATCCAATGTCTCAGAAACTTCTTTGTAAGTTTATATTAATACTTCTGCAAACTGATAAAGAAGATAAAAGCTCATTCAAATAACTTCTTTTTTTCAATTTGATCTTTAAAAAGATGACAAAGCTATAAAACATGCTCCTTTCTGCTTCACAGACATACAGAGGAATATACCAGAATTTTAAAAAATTAAATTACTCATTGCTCTGGAAAGTTTCCTTCAAATCTTTCCAACAGAAACAGTTTAAAGATCTATTATTTAATGATAGAATGCCCCCCCCCCACTATTTTCTTTTTAACATAGAAGCTGTTAAAATTTGGTTTAAATTCTTTAATATAAAGATGCTTTAAGAAGAAATTCCCAAGTATTTGGTTTTTCTCTTTACCACACAAATAATATCTTTCTAACATTATAACTATGCAAATTTTCATATGAGGGTATTTTTTGAAAAATTTTTATTTAAAAATTTGTATGCAATAAAGCCTCAAAAACATAACTGTCAATGATTTCACTGATTTTTTTTAACCACACCCCCCTAATAACGAACCCAAGGAAGGAAGAACATTGGTGAAACAAATCTCACTTGCCTTAAAGATGACCAAAAGGTCCAGTGCACATAGCAAACTCCTCTCTAGGAATTCTGCATTTAGTGCTTTTGAGGTTTGAAGAGCAAGGAATAATCACATCTTAACCCTAATTCTGAGCAACCATATTTCTTTATAAGATATGAGTATATGGATAATACTAAGTGTGCATAGGATGCTGCCTGACATAGGAGTGTGACACAGGACTTGTCAGAGATGTTTCTGTAGACCACCACAGAATATGGAAATTGGTGGCAGTTTAACCCTGTGGTAGTCAGTTTCCCCATCATGTGAAATGGAAAAAATAATAAAAATAATTTGTCACCTTTTGAATAAAAAATAATTAAGATAATTACTGGAGGGAACATCTGGTTTTCTCATAATCATTGCAGCAATAGTAACAGAACAAAAAAAATGTTCTTATTATGTGGAGGGAGGTTGAATGCAGTGGTTCGAAAATATTATACTATTATCTAGTAACACATTAAGAAAGGAAACTATATTCATATTTCATAAAACTGTGAGTGATGTTGTGTCTATGAAAAAATGAAACAGAACAGAATTGCTAAATCAACTCTGAAGAGTACCTTTCCTTGAAGCCACTCCATGAATTCATCCCCACAGGACCTGGCTTAACCAAACCATGTATCACTCTGAGAGTTCCTCATCAGAGTTGAATTGAACGAGTAATCTTTCCTGTTACGTGCTGGTTATCTAACTAAATAAGAACTGAACAAACACTTGATTAACAGAGCACAGAGACTTCCAGTAACTATATGTATGTTGTGCTTTCTGCCCTCATAAATTTACTAGGATAGCTGAAAAATATCCCTCAGTTCACTATTCTCTGTATGTCATGTAGGAATATGAGTAATACCTCTACCTGAAATATTTCTACTTGTGTTATATGCTAGTCCAGTGGTTTCAGTTTAACTTCCCTACTGATGAAATGAGTAGGGAAGTTAAACTGACTTCCCACATAACCATGGGGATTCATTTTCTGTGGACAGGGAATACCAACAGAAATTATAAACATGGCACCTTGGTAAAGCTGATAAGTTGCTATATTCCCACAGGGCCTTGAAGCCATAAACAGGCCACAAGCAGAGCATTCATCTCAGGGTAGCCACCTTTAGGTTATCACCAAAGGTAGGCTGAGTTCCCTGGAATCTTAGGTGTGGGAAGGGATACATGATCTAGACTTGCAAGTCTGAAATCTGTAGGAAAGCCAGCTGTCACTATGGCACAGGGAAAATGTTAATGAGGGGCTTTCAGAGAATTTACTTATAATTAAAAAAGCAAAATTCATTTAGATGGGGACAAATTAGCATTTGTAAGAAGCTGCTTGGTCTCTGTTATTTCCATAAATTACAGTCATGATTGGATTTTGGAGTTGGAGGGCTTGTTATTTGATAAGGTAAGCAGTGTGTATAAAGCACGAATGAAGGCAATGTCGATGGGGTTACACCATCATCTTAATAACCTTTGCCTATAGCAGTAAATAGGGTCACATTTCAGGAAAACACGTGCATACATCTGAGAAGAGAAGGAGAGAGCTAATGGAAGCAATTCATAAACTAGGTAACAACTGGTCCATGATTAAAGGAAACAAAGCCACCAAGCTTTTTGCAATCCTTATACAAATTTTCCAGCTCTTTGTGTTCTCTTCCAGGCCTCTGTAAAACCCTCCATTATCCTTTTTATACACTTTTGTTTCCCTTTAGCTTTCTCTCTAGTTTTAAGGCAACAATTATTAGCAACAGGACCACCTAGTGACTGAGTTATTAATATCTTTTTGAAACTGTTTCGACTTCCAGCACTATTTTCTTGATTAATATTTCTGCTAAACAGAGTTGGGTGGATAGCATGCTGGTAGATGCTAAGCCCTCATTTTCTTCTTTCCCTAATAAACTGATTGGATTATGTTGGGAACATCTTAAAATTGTACTGAGGCTCTTTTTACAAGTCTTTCTGACCTTTTAGGCTGCAAATACCAAGAGAACACAGAATTGCTCAAGCCAATGGTGCACCATGTTGGGAGGAGTGAATTAAGTTCCAACTGATCAGGTTGATGCTTACTTTCCTTTTCTAGTGGACAAGATGATTGCTTCTCCAAATCTCAGTCCTCTTTGGTAAAATTAGAGTTAATATCTGCCAGGCTCACAATATGGCCATAAAGGTCAAATTAATAGAGAAATCCAAAACGGTCCCCAAACCAATTGCTTAGGTTGCCCTCCCCATGTCACCTGACTTCAATCAGAGCACTTCTAAAGCCTCTCTCTCTCTCTCTCTTTCCCACTACAAGGCTTTTCAGTTCCCTTGCCTGCCTTTGAGCCTCTTGAAAATACAAGTGATGGTGACTCCTTTGTTGGAGTAAGCTGTACATAAATAACCTCTATTCTTACTCAAGTGATGTCCATCTATTTTTATACCCTAGCATATCGTTGAATTCACTCCGATAAAACATGACAGTATCAATTTTTTTTTCTTCAGAGATATCCATTTATTCATTCACTGACTTACTGCTAATATTTATTAGGCATCTCCTATACAATAACATTGTGATGGCCCACCCAGGGTTTCAAAGATTAATTTATGTAGAAACATTAATGAGCCCTTGTGTAACTCATAATTTTGCTTGAAAGATATGATTGAGCATATTGAAGAGTAAGTAAAGGCAAAGTCAGAAATTCAAGAAATACTGAAAATATTATGTGTATAGATGTCTAATCAGTGCTATCAGCAATAAATATGCTAATTCCAAAAGATGGCTGCCATTTATACTTGTCTGGGGTGTAGGAAGACTTCAGGTAGGAAACTAGGTTTGAATGGGACTTTCAGGAAGATTATAAATTTAGGGTTAGGGTAAAATAAGGACAATATAGACAGTAATGCATAAGAGAGGAACATGCAAAATCTAAGGCAGAAGATAATGATTGCAAGAATAATCTTATAGATTAAATGGGATGCTGGGAAGTGGTAAAAATTTTAAAATATAAAACAATTCACGAGCCAGGCACTGTGGCATGTGCCTGTAATCCCAGCAACTCAAGGCAGGCTGAGACAGGAGAATTAGAAATTGAACTTAGAGAAACCTAATATCAAAATCAAAATAAAAAGGGTTAGGGATGTGCCTCAGTACTTAAGCATCCCTGGGTTCAATCCCTGGCATCAAAAAAAAAAAATATTCGCAATATGGAGGCACTATTAGATGTTTATGATCAGGGGACTAATACTTCTTGATATAATTCCAAATTGAGAAAGACTTCACTCCAAATTCATGCTGACTTCTTAGTATGTGTTGAGAAATATTCCACTATAATTTTAGTTTTACTTGTAATAATTTATAAAAATATCAGTTTGATGTAATTAACTTTAAAATATTTTTAATTAGCTGGACATGATGACTCTTACCCTTAACCCCAGCAACTCAGGAGGCTGAGGCAGAAGGATCAAAAGTTTGAAGCCAATATTAGCAACTTAATGAAACCCTATTTATAAATAATAAAGAGGACTGGAGATACAGCTCAGTCGTAAAGTACCCCTAGGTTCCATCCTTGGTACCAAACACACAACAACAACAACAACAACAATAAACACAATATTTAAAATTATCAAGGAAATTCTAAATACCAAAATCATGGTCTCTATTTCTTGGGAAATTTTCTTTGAATATTTCCTCAGTTAAGCATGCAGAGAGACAGACTTGGGAGAGCATAAATACATTATGAGATTTTTTTTGTGTGTGTGTGATGCTGGGTATTGAACCCAGGGCCTTGTGTATACGAGGCAAGCACTCTACCAACTGAGCTATATCCCCAGCCCTAAATAAATTATGAATATTTATTCTATTTTTTAATTCTTAGCAGGTTTTATATGAAAACCTTTTGTCAGCAAAATTTCCATTAAAATTTTTGTCATAGTGAGTATTATAAACTAATATACTGTAAAGATCTCTGGTAGATAATATCACAAATGACAACCCTAAACAAACATAGGAAACCAGCACAAAAGCCTGCAAACAAACGAAGCAAAGTGTTAGTAGAGAGTACTTGCTGCTTTCCTGGAATAGAAATGGAACTATTTTCAATGTAAATCTTAACTTGCTGGTAGGTATATTTTAAGGAAAAGACTTTATAAAGCAATCTGAATCTTGGTTAAAGAGAAAAAGAGAACAGGGCAGAAGCATCTTCTAGGAATATTCACCTGCCCACTCACCTCTGAGCACTAGGGACAGTCCTTTCCTAGCCATGATCCCCTTCCCTTATTTCCATTCTCTACCACTATAGCTGAATTGCTCCCAGGCTTGTTCTATTTGATATCAGAGTCTCTATTTTGAGGCATTTTATCTTTTCAAACTTCAAAACTGATTTTTAAAGGCATTCATATTGTATGTTGAAGGTTTGATTGCAGTGAAATATCAAGTGTACCTATCAGGCTGCTCTCTACATTCAATTTGAGACGGGTAGAAAAGCCACAGTATCTTATTGCTGTGGAGAACTGATTTTATTTCCCTTCTCCTCTGATTTATCTTCCTTTCTTGAGCCCAGACATATGCTGAAGATAAATAACTCATTTCATTCTGCAACTCAAAATTTATAGGATGATTCTATAACTATTAGGAGATAAGTTGAGAAGTGAAATTTAATTGTTGAACCACAATACTAATGTTGTTGGAGCTAATATCCAAAAAATTCAGGGTTTATGAATATTTGGTGACCTATAGAGGAGGAAGAAGAAGAAGTCCTGCAAAGGAAAAATATTTTCTTTTTGACTGAAGAAGGGAGAATATATGGAATATTCCAAGAGTCTATAAAATGTTGGTGTTGGGTCAACTCACAAGCTGAGAGCGAATTACAGCTTGAAAACTACTTCAGATCATATCTGAACATATTAGTCCCATGGAGAATACATGACCTGAAAAACCCTGGTCAAACCCACCTAAAATATTGAGTATCCCAGTATATGTTATTGAAATCTCCATAAGCTTGACTGGCCAGAGTAAGTTTTGGTTTTAAGGGACTATGTCATCTTCCTTTGAATGGTTACTCATGAATCTTTGAAGTAAAAGACATAAATTTTGCAGTGATTATTTTCTATTGGTTATTAAATATCAATAAATGGAATATTTCTATTCCATGGGGAGAAATAATGGTTGACAGATATTGTGGTTTAGATATGTGATGCCCCCAGAAACTCATATGTGAGGCAATGGAAGAAGGTTTAGAGGTGAAATGGTTTGGTTATGACAGCCTTAACCCAATCAGTGAATTAATTCCCTGATAGGAATTAACTGGTTGGTAACTGAAATCAGGTAGGGTGTGACTTGAGGAGGCAAAGCATTGGGGGCTAGCCTTTGGGTTTATACTTTGTTCTGGTTAGAAGAACTGTCTCTCTCCCTGATTCCTGGTGCCATGTTATCAGCTGCTTTGTTCCACCACATTCTTCCTCCAGGGTGTTCTGCTTCACTTCAGGCCCCAAAGAATGAAGTCAGCCATCTATGGACTGAGACCTCTGAAACTGTGGGTGCCAAACAAACTTTTCCTCCTTAAATTTGTTCTTGTCAGGTCTTTTGGTCATAGCAACAAAAAAGTGGCCTAAAACAACAGGAGAGGAGTAACGATAGAGAAATAATATCATGCAGTTGGGGAAATATACAAGTCACGTGTCACAAATGCAATGAAGATTTTGCTTTCAAAAATCAAATGCTAGTATAATTAAAACATTTCATGGATAAAATGGTTGAAAATATACACAGAAAAACTATAGGAAAAGAAATTAATAAAATATAGCAATAGTAATGCAAGAATAGGTTAAAAGTTGAAAAGATTGAACTACATATTTTCTCAGATGATCTATAATGAAAAGAGGAAAAAAAGGCATTGCTAATGAGAGGGGAAAGGTCATCAGAGTGGAACGTCAATCACAGCTTAGTCAAAGAGAAGTTAGAAAGTAAAACTTGTCAAGTCATAGGAGGTAAATAGTTCCAGAAGGAAGACCTCAGAAGTAAGACACCTGAGGAGAAAAAGATAAAAGGAACATAAAATCAAGCAGGGATATTCACAGGTAGAAAATTATGTATGAAAGGGAGAGTCCATGAAGAACTTTGAAAACTGGGAATGATTTTACCTGCAGTTAGCAGAAGTTGAGCAGCCAAGTTATCAGGCACTTTTATTAACAATACTCTTCACATCCTAGGTGCTTATCTTTATGATACAAATTGAAAAGCAGAATAATATAAATTTATCATCAAGGTGTTGATTCGGAGGCCAGAAGAAGTCATAACTTCTTGTATGAAAAGAAAAATGGAAGATATATGGGATTGTAGAATCCCAAGGTTGAAAGCATCTGAAAGATATTAATTGCTTAAATATCATCTATAGATTATCTTCCAAACGTTTGCTTTCTGTTTGACCCCCTTTATTCAGTTGTGGGAGTTCATTACCTCATAAGGCAGTCCATTCTGGTCACAGGACTCTGTCAGATGGATCTTTGTATTGCTCTGGAGTCAGTCTCTCTCTCTCTCTCTCTCTCTCTCTCTCTCTCTCTCTCTCTCATTGGTCCAAACTTCAGAACCATGTGAAAATTCTAAAGTTATCTTCTACATTGGGTCAGCTAATGTGTCACATGTATTCTTCAGACTAAATAAAGACACATCTCACTGTTGCTCATAAAATATGGTTTTAATGCTCCACTATGAATAGGAGTGCTCTACTCTGAGCATGCTCCACTTAAAGTAAAAGGGTTCGTATAATCTACTTAGCATCTGGAAATTACTATTTTGTCCATGTGGTGTAAATCAATTGAGTTTTGTAATGAGCTATATCATAATGTTAATACTTATTGACTTAAGTTAGAAATTTGTCTGCTAAATCATATATTTACTTGATTCTGCATATATAGTATATGTAAATAGTTTTATTTTATCTCAATTTTGGGATCTTAGAGTAATAACTGCCGATGCCTTATTTTTACTGATCTTTTATTCTGCTTGTCAGGATTCTTCCTGCCTCTCCCCCTTTTTGCTTCTTATTTTGTTGATTACACATTTTGTTTGGCAGTGAATCTTCAACTTGTCACTTTAGTTAGTAGTATAAATTTGATCAATATAGGCAGAACACAGACCCATAGACTATGTCACTAAAGGTCTCACATGGGTTTGGGATCCAAATATTTCTAGGTGTATAATCAACTAAAACACATTTCTTCTCTTTGTCTTCAAAGATACCTTGAGAAACTGTCAAATATCTTGCTTCGACCTTTCATCTACACTATTATTAAGTCTATATAAAAGTTACATGAGGTGACAAGTATTCTTATTGAAGATATACAGGGTCCTAGAAATGATGGTCTTTCTTTCTTTTTTTCTTTTTCATGCCCCAAGTTATTTTCTTTTACCTATTTTTTTAAATAAAGATAAAAGTAATACATTCTTATTATAAAAATAAAATTCATGGAATTATGAAAAGTGAAAATCTTCATTCTTTCCAGAGTCCAGCCACAACTCAATAGGTAAACCTCTAATAGTTTGGCATATATGTTTTCAAATATTTTGTTTTGTATTGATGTGCAAATGTACACATAGATATCTGGTTATACCCTAGATCTATAGGTATGATTACAGATATAAATAATATATAGATACTGTTATGGGCCAGGCTATATGCTCAATGACCAAACAAGTCTTATACAATGTAAAATTATTCTCTTTGGTTTCCATTTTCCTTGGGCAACATACCTTGTCAGAGATTGATTTCTAGAGTTAGTAACCATTCTCTAACTTGTACTGAACTAGGGTTGTTTTGACCCACTTCCCTTCTGCTTGCTTGCTGCTTTGTCAATCTAGAGAGTCCCTGTGGGAAATACCAATGTACCCATTGCATTGTCTCACTAATTGCCCAGTTCAGTTTCTGTACCTGCTTGCTTGTAGCTACATCAACCCAGATGTGGTTTTTGCAGTTTTTGCCTTAAATATCCTAAAATGCTCAGGCTTGGGGCTGTTCCTTGCAGAGACAATTATGGGTCCTGTAGAGAGCAGTCGCTACCAGCCAACTAAATAAAGACTCTTCAATATGGACAAAACTAGGACTTGGTTTGTTTTCTGAGCAACCTGCCCCACAACAATACTTTATACCTTCCTTCGATTGTATGTCTATGATACAAACCCATAAATGTATGCAATGCATCTATCCTGATTGTTGACTTGGCTTTTTTACTTTATTAAATTGATCCAGGTGAGGTGGTGTATACCTGTAATCTCAGTGACTTGGTAAGGCTGAGGCAGGAGGATCAAAAGTTTGAGGTTAGCCTGGGCAACTTAGATAAACCCTCTGCAACTTAGCAAGACCCTGTTTCAAGACATAAAAGGGGTTGGGAATATTACTCAGTGGTAAAGTGCACCTGCATTCAATCTCCAGGATCAAAAACAAACAGATGAACAAGTTGCCCAATTTGTTTTCATAGAAAATATAAATCATATTGATGTTTGTAGCAAGTCTAGATATTTTCTTATGCTTTTCCATAGTTATTTGCCACTCTTCTCTGCCCTTTTTTGTATCCTGCCAGGCTGGCCACCACTATCTGACTTTCAGTTCAGTAGAGATAAAAGAAAGCACCAGCAAGAGTGGAGAGGAGGTGAGTTTTCTTCCCTCTTAAGGTAGGCCTTGAACAAAAAGTCATATGAACAAAAGTCCCAGCTCCACTGAAGACAGCTCTCTCCTTTTTTTTTCTTTTTCTTCTGGTTACAATCCCATATTCCTTGTTAGGCACAGAACTGGTGACTTGTCCTGCTGTTACCAGCACCACTTTTCCTGCCTCTTGCCAATACATTTTCAAATTCTTGCTTTATTAAATTCTGCTTAAATTATAAAATTTTAACAAGTAATTGATTTCTGACCAGAATTCTGGTGTCAACACATACTGATGATTTTTAAATTATCTGTAATATTTTATTACATCAAAAACATTCCATTGAACTTCCTTGTACATATATTTGTATAAAAGTTGGGAGATTACTTCTGTAGGAAAATGTTCTAGAAGGTGAATTTACAGACATCTGTTTTAATTTTTTTTATTTTACTAACAAATTTGCCATAAAATATAAATTTTTACTTACAATAACACCCTATGAGGATTGGTGGGATTACTGAGTTCCCCCGTAGGATTATGCAGTCCTTGTGAAGTAGTTAGTAGTTCATTCGAGAATTTTCTGTGGTTTGAAATAAAAATCATCAATCACAGTTTTCAGAACCCACCTCTCCTTTCTTAAGAAAAATTGGGGAGTACATTGTCCAAGCTTTTATTTCCATTCTATCTCCTCTTCTCAGGATTCCTCCTATAGTAGTGTGTGGAGGCCATCTGAAGGTGCTCCCCATGCTGGGAGGCAATCCTTCTAGGTCCTCTCCAGTGCACCGTTCTTAAAGCTGTTTAGAGCCTAGAAACAAAAACTTTGCTAATGTAATGTCCTTAAAAATGGTTATGGAAGCAAAGTAAATGGAGAATTTTATCCTCTGCATAACCGGTTAACATTGTTTACCTATCTAGTGCACTGATCCCTACTTTACACTAAGCCCTAGTCAGATGTGGACCTTTTAAATTTAGCAAACCTTTGTTTGGTTTCTTAAACCAAATCTTAGCTTTGCCCATCCTCTTCTAATATCTTTATTTTTTATATTTAATACTGGTTATACTCCCATTCAAACTAATCCTTTTATTTTCTCTTTTGGTATTATTTTTATTAAATATACACATTTCAATTATGCAATCCAATGAATTCTGACAACAGTATATATAAATGTATATATTTATATATTGTTGTCATTCCAACTAGCATATATGCTTTTCTCATTTTGAAAAATTCTTTATCCCTATATTAATAGTTTTTTTTCCAGATTGACTCTAGGCATGGTATAGTTTTATGAGCCTTTACATTTAGGTGTGGTCCATATTATTCATCTTCAAATTATTACTTTGTAAAAATAATAGAGTAAAAATTGCTCTACAGTTTTTTTCTGTTGACATTCGTTATAGTAAAAACCTTATTGACTGTATATGTATGGACTGAAATCTCTATTGCAAATCAATCCGATAGTCAGGTGCAATGGCACACGCCTGTAATCCCAGCAGCTGGGGAGGCAGAGGCAGGAGGATCCCAAGTTCAAAGACAGCCTCAGCCAAAGTGAGGCACTAAGTAACTCAGTGAGACCCTGTCTCTAAATAAAATACAAAATAGGCTGAGGATGTGGCTCAGTGGTCGAGTGCCCCTGAGTTCAATCTCCAGTATACCTACCCCCTCATAAAAACCCAAATCAATCAAATAGTTGTTTATCCTTATGCCACTTTCTCCCACTGTCTTCAACACTGTTCTTTAAAGCAAAATTTCAAGTGAAACCTTTACAGTGCAGCACATTTTTATTCAAAATTGTTTTGGCTGTTTTAGATTTTTGACTACCCACATCAATTCTAAAATCTGCTTTTCAATTTCCATAAAAACTCCTGCTGAGACTTTGATTAGGATTGTATTAAGTCCATAAATTATTTTGAAGAAAATGTCTATTTAAACAGCATTAAATTCTCCAGATATGGGACATGTAATATCTCTTAATTTACTTAAATATCTCAAAATTTCTCTCAGCAAAGTACAATATTTTTCAGTGTAGCGATCTTACATATTTTTCCTTATTATTAAATATTTTGTATGCTATTGTAAATGGAATTACTTAAAATTATTTTCCAATTATTTATTTTCAATAGGAGGAATATTGTGGTTGTTAATATGTTGATTATTCATCTTAAAACCTGTGTTAGCAGTTCACAGATTTTGATAACCTTTCTCTTCAGGTTAAGGCTTTTGCTCTGTAAGAGATTGAGGAGATGTGTGGGAATGGAGGTTTTGCAATGAACAATGTCTCCTCAACCATACAAAATTATAGCTTTCTCAGAATATTTTCTGATCTTTCCTGTGTGCAATGTGATAGGCTTTCTAGAAGAAAAGCCTAAAAGGGAATGGTATTTCCTATGGTGCCACACAGTTGGTGGTATCTGTCCTGAGGTAAGTAGATGCTTCTGGTTTCCCTTCATGTACCTAATTCAAGACTGTCTCAATGCTTGCATTGCTTTTTTTCAGAATCTATGAGTTTTCATTTTTTTAAAAAAATCAGTTGTGGAATTTTCAGCTATGGTTTCTTCATATTCCCCCAATTCTTTTTCCATGACTCAACTTTTTATATATGACATTTATTGAAGCTCTGTTCGTTTTTCTTGCTTTACTTTGTGCTTAATTTTAGGTAACTTCCAATTGCCATGAATTCAAGTTCTTTGATCATCCCTCTGTAATATCTAATTTGCTGTAAAGACTGTGCAATGGAATTTTTTAAAATTTAAATAATGTATTTTTCTACTCCAAAAGTTGGACTTAGTTCTTTTTAAAATAAATTTATGTCTTCATTGTGTTTCTTTTTTCTTTTTAAACTTTGAACCTTTTTAAAATTGGATATTTTTGAACATCTAGTTTCCTAATTCCATTATCACTGTCACTTTGACTTCCACTGCATGATTTTTCTTCATATAAGTAATATTTTCCTGCTTCATTGCATATTTGGTAATTTTTGCATTGATGGACATTATGAATATCATGGTGGTGAATATCTGGATTTTGTTTTCTTCCTTTAAATATTGTGAAGTTTAAAATCAAATGAGCTTCCTTTATTCTTGAGAAACTAGTTTTAAAGAAGTGTTAGGCAATTATATAGAAGGCTTTTTCCAGGGCTGAGTTTAGCTCTAGAGTTAAAATATGACCCTTCTAGCATTCTGCTGAATGTCACAGGAGTTCAGTGAGGTGAATCGATTCCGGCTGGTGGGAAATAAAATGGCTACTTGACAAGTTCAACCTCCTGAAACTGATCAGCTTGTAGTTCCTTGATATTTCCTTGCCTCACCTTGAGGAGTTTCACCATATGCCTGTCCAATTTAATATTCACAAAAGATTCTCTCTCTAGCTCTCTCTCTCTCTCTGTTTGTGTGTGTGTGTGTTTGTGTATGTGTGTGTGTGTTGCTGGGGATTGAACCAAGTCCTTGTGATGTGAGGCAAACACTCTACCAGCTGAGCTATATCCCAGTCCTCACAGATTGTTGAGGAGGCCTGTGTAGTTCTCTGGAGCTCTGTCTCTGTAATATTTTTACTTTGTAACACTTTGTTCCAGTTGCTGAAAGCATCCCAAACTCTGATCTCTGTCTTCTCAACTCAGCCTGACCATGATGTTCCACTTTTGTCCCTCCACCCTGTGCTGTGGTCTCCAGGTATTTTTCTAAGCAGAAAGCTAGGCCAATCAACTTGTTTTTTTCTCTTCCTGGAGAGATCCATTTCCTGAAATACCTATTGTTCCATGTATAAAAACATGTTTCCCATATTTAGTTAAGTTTTCTAGTCATTTATGGCAGGAAGGAAAGTTTGTTAGTAGTTACTACCATGTCATATTTCATCTATAATTGTTTAAGTCTTTATGAGTTCTCACATTTGCCTCATCTGTGGATCTCTTTTTATTAACTTTCTTCTCTGTTCATCAAATTTCCTATATCTTTTTTTTCCCCTCTAGTTTACTTTCAATTGAGCACTGGAAATGACATATAGAGAGTAGATTCTGTTACTTCCTTCTTGAAAATGATGAATTTTGTTGTAGCAAGCATTTCAATTACTAGTTGATGACCTTTATGTTGTGCAAGCTTGGTTGTAGGCTTTGTAAGTTGGACCTATTCAGGATTTGCTTTCATGATCAGAGTGTGCCCTGAGTCCTGAAGCCTTCATGAAAAGCCTAAGTGTTTTCTAAACCTCTTTAATTTGGGGAGATTAAACTCCAAACTCTGCCTCACCTTCAGTAGAAAGCAGTTTACATCTTTGCTTAATATTTTTAGACTTCCAGATATTTTCTCTCTCAGTTCCTTGGCGAAGGATATGGAGAATAGACCCCAAGGAACTTCTCTTACTGTCTGCTTCCCGCCCTGCCCCTCCCTACATCAGCCTGCCACCAAAACTCCTCCCATGACCTGGCCCTGCCAGACAAAAGGGCCTGCCAAAAAGTAACTAACTCCTCCCATGACCTGGCTCTGGTAAGGTCCTGTAATCCAGACCCTCTGGGTGGCCCACGGCCATTTTCCTCCAAAGATGTGCCTCTCAGGTGCTGAATAAATAAAGCATCATTGGTTCATGAAATATTCCTCCCTTTTCTTTTGCTTTTTGTGTCCTTTTTCATGTGCTTTCTCTTGGAGTCTCACAGATTATGGGTTATTAAGAATGGGTGGAAAGACTGTATGAAGCATACCTGTCTCTGATTCTCCTTTTCTGGAATAGTGCCTACTTACCTTATTTTCCATTCTCTTTGACAGTCTTGAAATCCAAATTCTGACTCTTCAATCCAGTAAGACTACAACTTGGTGCTTGGATATTATCTTTGCTTTGCTATGGTAATGGGTGGGTGCACCAAAGGAAAAATAAATAAATATGGGTTTTTCAAGGGTGATGTGACCCCTAATTTCTTCATACTTTAAGTTCTTGTAAATATTTTTGGCTAGTGTTTCCTTTACAGTTTATTATTATTAATGGCAGTAGGGTTAATGTATCAAACAGTTCACCATTACCAGAAGCCAGAACTTGGTATAGGACTTTTCAAAAAGGTAAAATATCTTAGAATTTTTAGTAGTCAAGTAAAAATTTGGACATTTATGTGAACATCACAGTAAATTTTTCTAAATAATTAATGAGGGTTAACCAATGAAAATCAAGAGTCAAACCTTTGATATAAGTGGTTTTCAATTATATCACTCAGCACTTTTAGTTTCAAAGTACATATATTATTCTTATAATTACAATGTACTTAAAACTATACATTATCATTCTAGCTTTTCTCAGAAATTCTTATGTAAAACAAAACAAATTGAAATAACTTTCAAGGAATTTTATTGAATGTTTTCAGCAGGGACTAAAGCACTGCACACAGATGTTGCATATTTGGGGGAGAATGGTGGCCCTCTGGTTAGAGGCACAAAATGCAGTAGTGAGGACATTCTGTCACTGACTGTGTTTAATATGAGAAAAGCTGTTCTTTTCCATTAACTCAAAGTCCTCATTTACCTAGTATGATATAGTAGGAAAGGTTTTATTAAAATAAATTTAATAGTCTAAAAGAGATTAGAAAGGGTACTCAATTTAATGGAGAAAGAGCTGCTTTTAAGCACATTTTTTCAGTTTAAAAGTACACATTTAAAAACCAAGCAATTGAAAGACTAATTAGAAATCATTCTTATCTTCCAACTGAAGCATGAACAATAATGTAAGTGTGGTTTAGGATCTTATTAGCTTATTTCTTATTTTAGTGTTGAGCATTTTCAAGTTGCTCTTCTCCAATACCTCCATGCTTGCTACTAATGTTACAGAAAGCTGTGATTATTACTTTTTGTACCTGTCCCCTCTGATCACCCGTCTTACCTTCATGGTCCCTGTACTCAGCATGGTACCTTAGATGTGATAGGTATACCCAAGATCTGATTGTATATATTTTTCTTTTCAATGACTAGTATTCTACCATTTCTCTGACTGATATTTTTATTACTTTCGCAAAAGGAAACTTAACAAAATTTTGTTGTAACCAAAAGCTCAGAGAAATTTGGCACTGCAGAAGGTAAGCTACATAAATTTGGTATGGGAAATTTCAAGTGGGGTCAGAATTGAAGTTAGAGATTTTTCCTAAGAATGGCTTTCCATCAGTCTCCCATTAGCTGAGTGATTTTGCTGAGTTTTGGAGTGTAGCACTGGGCCTTGCCACCTCAGAAGCCTGATTTTCCAGCTCTTAGTTCAGGCAGATCATCTAAACTTACTTCCTGTACTATATTAGAAATTTGATTTCTGAAATCTATAACTTTTGCAGAGCTAGATCACCCACCTTATTTTTATGTAGTCTTCCCGTGAAGGACATATAAATGATTAAGATCTGAAATTTATTTTCTAGGAATAAAATATTAAAAGGAGTTACTTGTATTATAAAATGTGACCTATAAAAAGAAGTTATAATATTGATCATGATACTAGTACAAATAAATATGAAATAATAAATACAACCACTACCATTTATAGGGCACTTGTTATAGAGCAGCCTCTTTTCTAAATGCCGTATTTCCAAATAGACTTGTTTATACAACAGAAATGTATGTTTTCAGAACAAGACAGGATCTGTTGGGTCTCTTTTGTCAAAACAACTGTGATTACAAAATCTCATTCTACTTGACCTCTTTTATACATATTAAAACATAATTTTAAATTTCTAGATTCCTTGTGAGGAACACACCACACTATTCTGCAATGGTACAGTGACTCTCTTATCTTTCTTATATAGTTTTGGTAAGAATCAAGAATGGTAATAATAATATTAGCTGTTGCTAATTTATAGCATTAAATGTGTGCCAGGCACTGTTTTATGCATTACAGATGCTGACCCTTTTACAGGACAATAAAATCTTGTGAGGTAGGTGTTACTGTAATCCTCATTTTTTTTCAGACACTACAATGAAACATGAAGATATTAACTACATAAAGATATTAGCTTATTTCTTATTTTAGTGTTAGCATTTTCAAGTTGCTCTTCTCCCCCAGTACCTCACAGGCTGTAGGTGGCAGAGAAAGAGCTCACCAGGGAGTTGCTTTCTGAGTAACAGACACTAGTTTTTACTATAGAAATATTATTTTTGTTTTTTGTTTTTGCTTAATTTCTTTGGAGATATCATTCATTCAACAAAATTGGCTTGTTACACAGATAACTACATATCTATAACTTAAATCTACATGTGGTTTAAAGGGGAGATGTGGAACAACATATGAAATCCTTTAAAACAGAAAGATAAACTGAGGAAGTAGTATAATATAATGAGGGGACATGGAAAAACAGAATGAAAGTATGCTTTTTAGGAAAAAGTCTTAAAGATAATATTCTCTGAGTTTCTCATGTCCTTTTAACACATTCAAATCACATGTTTTAGGTAAAGTGTTTTCAGTTCCTGAAAATAACTCCAGGAATTGTTCAGATGTTATCCAGTGCTTTAATTCCCATTTTCATAACCATATTAAAAATTCTGAAAATAGTAAACACTACAATACAGTAGTCCCCCCTTAACTATGGTTTTCTTCACAGTTTCAGCTACCTGCAAAAACCATGGCCTAAAAATATTAAATGAAAAATTCTAGAAATAAATAATTCATAAAATTTAAATAACTTTCATTATAGTATATTGTTATAATATCTATTTTATTTTTAGTTATTAATCTCTTTTATTGTATAATTTATAAATTAAACTTTATCATAGTGTTAGATTCTTGTTGCTGGGACAAAATAAAAAAAATCAACTCAGAGGAGGAAAAATTCCTTTTGGATCACAATTTCAGAGGTTTCAGTTCATGGTCAGCTGACTCCACTGCTCTGGACCTGTGGTAAGGCAGAAATATCATGGCCACAGCTAAACAAAGCTGCTTATACCTCTGGCAGCTAGGATCAGAGAGAGAAAGTAAGGAAGGGGTCAGGGGACAAGATACACATCTCACATGACCTACTTTCTCCAACTAGGCCCACCATCTATAGTTTCCACCATTTCCTAATAAATTACCAACCCATCATTGAATGAATTGATTAGTGAGATCAGAGCCTAAGTTTATGATACAATTACTTCCCCGAAGCTCTGACCATTGCTACATTGGGAAACAAGACTTCAACACATGAGCCTTTGGGGACATTCCAAATCCATACCAGAATACATAGGTGTGTATAGGAAAAAGGCATACATACGGTTTAATACTATCCACAGTTTCAGGTTTCTTGGAATATATCCTCTGTGGATAAAGGAAGACTACTGTATATTTTATCAGAACTTAATGATTTTTGGAAGCTATCATTAATGAGATGACAAATGTGGCAGTAAAACAGCTTCATATAGTTAGCAATATATAATTGTTTAACATTAACTTTAAGAAAGAGAATGATTTTCTGTCTCCTCTTTAGTGAAAAAGATATTAAAGAACCAAAGACATAAATAATATTTTTATAGGTTAAAGAAAGGAAACAAAGGATAATATCAGAGAAGAGAAATTTATATTAGAGAAAAAATGGAAGCCTTATTTAAAATGCCAAACAGGAAAACAGAACACAGAACATTTAAAGTATATTATAAGGACTGTAATTATCAGAGCAATCTTCAAATATGTAAAGCCGACTTGAAAATAGAAATGAATAAGTTTTGGAGATAAATTTTTATTGTACAAATAATCTTTCCCCAGATTTGACAGACAACTTTTCTGAAGTTTAAATCTTCTTAGGTGTCCATCATTATTAATCAATTCATTAATTACCTCATTTATCCATCTATTCAATAATTACATGTTCAGGGGCAACTGTGGATGAAAGATGACTGACCTAATCAAGGATTGATGAATATGAATATATTAATAATGTCAATAGAACAAAGAGAATAAGATAAATCTAGAAAGTCTTTTTAAATATATATTTGAAAACTAGTTTCATAGTATTTTTTATTAAGGAACATTTACATGCAGTGATATTCATAGATCTTAAATTTTTAACTAATTGAGACATTTTTACAACTCAATGATAATGATGCATAATTTGAATATAGTATGATTCTCCTTTTTGGGTGTAAAGTTAGATGAGTTTTGACAGATGCATAACAACCTCCATAATTGGGATGAAGAACTGTTCTCTTACCTCAAAGTGCTCCCTGGTGCTGTCTTTTCATAATCAAATAGCTTTGCATCCCTGACAAACACTGGTAGGTATATTTTCCATTCCTATGGTGTTGTCTCTTCCAGCACTTCATCTAAGTGGAATTACATGAAATTGAAAGTCATTTCCTCCGACTTCCTTCAGTTACCATAGTTCATTTGCATTTTATCCCTACTATTGTTGGTAATGCTGGTTTGGGCTTCTGATTGCTGAGCGTATCACAAATTGTTAGTCCAAGAACCCATCAAAGGACATTTGGGTTCCTTCCAATTTTAAGTGATTAAGAATAATAATATTATAAACATTTAAGCACAGGGTTTTGAATAAATATAAATTATTATTTCTCCAAGCTAACCTCTTAGGAGAGGGGCTGCTCAGTCATGTGAGAAGTTTAATTTCAAAAGAGGCTGCCACACTGCTTTCCATACAACACCATTTTGCATTTCCCTGAAGATGTATGGAGGTTCTAGTTGTTCATATCTTGTAAGAACTTAGTTTTGTTGGGTTTTCTACACCTTTATAATAGGTGTATTCTGGTGTCTTATTGCAGGTTTTATTTATATCTCTCTAGTGACTATGGGCATTGAATATCTTCTGTTTCTTGCTATCCACTTATTTTGTTTGATGAAGTATCTGTTCAAATCCATTTTTAAATAACTGGAATTTTTTCTTATTTTTAACATTTGAAAAGTATTTATACATTCTTCATGTAAGTACACTATGAGACATGTAATTTGAAAGTGTTTTCTCCCAGTAAGTCTCTTATCTTTTTGTTTTTTTAACAGTACCATTCATCAAACAAATTTTTCTGAAATCTCATTTGTTATTATTATTTTACTTATAATTTTATCATTATGTCCAACAAATCTTTATCTAGCTTGAGGAACCTGTAGAACATTGGGGTAAGAAAAATAAAGCAGGCACAGGAGGATAAAAAATGGCTGATCCCACATGTGTGTGAAATTTAAAAAATTCAAACTTAGAAGTAGAGCATAGAATGGTGATTACCAGGAGCTGGAGTCAGGGTGGAAAGGGGGTATGTTGGTCAAAGGTACACACTTCAAGATAGGAGAAATAAGTTTTTGATATCCATTGCAAGGCATGTGACTACAGTTAATAAATGTAATATATACTTCAAAATTGCTGAGAGTAGACTTTAAATGCTCATATGACAAAATGAAAGTATGTGTGGTGATGAAAATGTTAATTTCATAGTGTACATAAATAAGAAAACATCACCTCCTACTCCAAAATGTATACAATTACTACTTGTTGACTAAAAAGAAAATAATGACAATGCATTTTATAACATGAAGTCAAGAACATTAATTGATAATTATTCTTAATAAAGGTAACTGATAGATATTTAAAAGATTTTATGGTTTTTTTCCTAGAATTTTTATAGTTTTAGATATTTATAAGATTGTGTGTCACTTTAAGTTGATTTATATATGGTGTGTGAGGTATAGATTGAGGTTATTATTCTTTTTACATATAGATATTTCATTGCATATAAATATATAATTGCTCCAGATTATTTGACAAGACCGTTCTTTCACCATTGGTTTTCTTCTTTTATTAAGTCAGTTGACACATTTATGTGTTTTTGTACATCTGTCTCTATTGACTTTTACTGATGTAGGTGTTCACACTGCATTGTCTTTATTACTATTGCTTTATAGTCATTGTGACAGAGAAGTTGTGTGAAGCTTTCCAATTTTTGTTCTTCATCAAACTCCTTAAACTCTTCTTATTGCCTTTCTGACTATGTTTTGTAATCAGCTTATCAATACCTCCACAGAATTATTGAAATTTTTGTTGAGACTGTGTTAAAATATATGTCAATTTTAGTATAATTATTATTTTAATTATACCCACATATTAAGGTTATTCATTTTGATATCTTTCATAAACATTTTAGAGTTTCAACATTCAGATTATGCCTGTATTTTGTTAGATTTATATTCAAGTATTTTATTATTTTGTTCTTGTAAATGATGCTTATTTTAGTCCTAGTTTCTAATTGCCCAAAGCTACAATGTAGAAATGTTTGTTTTTGTATTGACCTTGTATTCTGTGACCTCATTCAATTCACTTACCAGTTCTAAGATATATTTTGGTAGGTTCTTGTGATAATCTGTATTTTTAATAATGTCTTTAAAATAGAAATATCTTTTATTTTTCTATCCTATCTGTATACCCTTTTTCCCCCTCAACCTATTTCACTACCTATGATTTCTATTATGATGTTGAGTAGAGGTGATGAGAAGAGAATCCTTGTCCAGTTCTTGATATTTGGGTGAAAGTCTTCAGGCTTTGCTCATTAAGTATGAAGGTTCTCTTAGAATAATAAAAAAACTTTTTTTCTCATATTCATAGTTTGTTGAAACTATTATCATGAATAGGTATTGACACACATTCTTGACTTTCTGCATGTATTGATAAGATCATGCAGTTCTTCTTCTCCAGTTGGTTAATGTGGTGGATTATATTGATCAATTTTTAGTATTGACAATCTTGAGATAAACCCCATTTCATTGAGATTTATTAGTTTTGTGTTAAATTTTGCTGAATTTAATCAGTAACATTTTGGCGAGTTTGCATGTCTGTCTTAACGTTGGCTTATAATTTCTTTCCTTACTGTGTCTCTGTTTGGTATTAGGGTTATGTTGGCCTCCCAAGATGATTTTAGAACACTTATCTCCTTTCTATTTTGTATAATTATGCAAATTCATGTACTTTTCCATGGAAATCATCTAGAACAGAGGTTTTGTTATTGTTGTTGTTAGAAGATTTTAAACTACCAATTCAATTTCTGTTTAGGTACTCTATTTCTCTTGTGTTAGATTTGACAATTTTTATATTTCAATTTATTGATCTGTTAATCTACATTTTTAAATTTATTATGCATAGAATTATTCATAGTACTCTCTGGTTATCCATTTAAGAAAAAAAAAATAAATGGAATTACATTAGACTAAAAAGCTTCTGTACAGCAAAGGAAACAATCATCAAAGTGAAGAGACAACCTAGACATGGAAACTATACACTGACTAAGAGATTGATGTCTAGAATAAAAGAGAAACTCAACTCTTTAGCATAAAGCAACAGCAAGAACAAAACCACCCAAATAATCTGATTTTAAAATGGGAAAAATATCTACTAAATTCCTTGGGTACCATGGTGCATACTTGTAATCCCAGCAATTTGGAAGCCTACAGGAGGAGTATTAAATATTCAAAGCCAGTCTCAGCAATTTAGCCAGGCCCCAAGCAACTTATGGAGACTCTTTCTCAGGAAAGTCTGGGCATGTGGCTTAGTGGTTAAGGACCCTTTGATTCAATTCTTGGCACCAAAAAAAGAAAAGAAAAGAAAAGAAAAGAAAAGAAAGAAAGAAAGAAAGAAAGAAAGAAAGAAAGAAAGATCTGAATTGATATTTCTCAAAAAAGATAAAAGACATAAAATGCCAATGGGTATAAGAAAATATGTTTAATATCACTAATCACCAAGAAAATGCAAATCAAAGCTACAATTTGACTTCACCTTGTTCTAATTTGAATGGCTGTAATGAAAACAAAAACAAAAACAAAAGGCAAATTCTGATATAGATATAAAAGAGGAGGAACTTATAGACTGTTATTGAGAATGATGAGAGAGAGAGAGGAGAAAAAGATTCTATTTTAATTTTAATTCAATTTAGAAAATATTAATTACCCAATCCAAGTGTTACTTAGGATTATTAATTTCCAATAATTTGGAAAATCTTGATTGTTTTTGTTATTAATACAATTTACTTCTATTTTGATTAGATGGTCAGGAAGATACTCTGTATAATATCAATTCTTTTGAATTTGTTAAAACTTGTGTTATGATCCAGAATATAGTTTTTTGTTGATGAATTATTGATGTTGTTATGGGCTGGATTTGTAGTGTCCCCTTAAAGCTCATGAGTGAGAAAATGCAAGAATTTTCAGAGGTGAAATGATTAGAATATAAGTGGCATGACTAATCAATGGGTTAATCTGTTGAATGGATTAACTGTCTGGTAAATGTAGGCCAGTGGGATGTGGCTGGAGGATGTTGGTCACTGGGCACATTCCTTTGAGCTTTATATTGTGTCCCTGACTAATAGAGCTCTCTCTGCTTCCTGGCTGTCATGTCCTGAGCTGCTTTCCTCTGGGAAGCCTTTCCACCATGATGTTCTGCCTCACCTCTGGTCCAGAGCTATGATAACTGACCTTGGGTTGAACTTCTGAAACTGTGAGTTAAAATAAACTCTTCCTCCTCTAAGTTGTTCTTGTCAACTACATTGGTCACAGTGACAAAAAAGCTGACCAAAACACATATGTGCTAGTAAATAATAGTTATTTTTATGATGTTGCGTAGATTATTCTATGAATGTCTATTAAATTAGGATTCTCTATTTTAATTACTAAGATAGCATTGAAATCTCTAATTTTGTTTTAATTTATCTCTTTTTTGTTCTATTTAAATACAACTAAAAGAGAGACTGCTAGATTAATTATGAAACAAACAAACAAAACCCCATTTTTGTCTACCAGATACCCACTTGAGATATAATTAAAAGACAAATGAAAAGTAAAAGGTTGGAAAATATATACCTTAGAAATGCTAATCAATGAAAAGATGGTGGATATAATAATAATCAGAGTAAATAATAGAACAAGGGCATTCACAGAGATTAAAAGGAATTATACAATAATAAAAGAACCAATTTACTAAGAAGACAAAACAATCCTAAATGTGTATATATCAGTAGCGGAGCTTCAAGATACATTAAACATTGTATTTTTACTATATTATTTATACAATACAATCAATCTATTTTAAGATACAATTGGTTGACAGAAACTGGAAGGAGAAAACAGATAGAGAGGTACTACATAATATGCAGAAAGTTTTACTTAAGATGAATAAAACTCTAGATATCTGTTGCACAATATTCCCCTATAGTCAACTACTGTGTGTCATCATTTAAAAATGTGTTATGATGACAGATATTATGTTGCGTTTTTATCACAATGAAGTGAAGATTTTATAAAGGGTACAGTAGGATGATGAATTGTTGTATGTTATTGTATTCCCAGTACCACAGTAAAGATAAAGAAGAGTTCCCTTGCCAGAGGAATTTTCTCCTACTGTTTTCAGTTGGTCCTGCCTTGCAGAGCACCTTCAGTCCCTACTGCATTCCCCAGGCAATTTTTACTTTTTTTACTTTTATTTTTTTGGTGGTGCTGGGGATTGAACCCAGGACCTTGTACATAGGAGGAAAGCACTCTACCGACTGAGCTATATCCCCAGTGCCCTCCCCCCACCCCCGCAAGCAATTTTTAGTCTTTTTCTGTTACACAAGTTTATATATTCTGGTGCTTCAACTAAAGTGGTTTATAAGAAATTATCTTCTTTATTCAAATTGATGTCTACAAAGAATTTAATGCAATACTTGACTGTGTTCCTTGTATTTAGTACCTGTTGTTGTTTTTCTAGAAGAGCAATAAGAACAGAAAATAATACAGAGATTAGAAAGAGTTTAAAATAATAAATCAATTCTAATTTCAAAACCCAGATACTCTAAAAAAATTAAATTACCAAAATTACCTTGAGAAAAGATAGAAACCTTCAACAGACTAAAACACATTCTTATACCCATAGGAAGATACACATTAAATTTACAAGCAGCTGAAGATCTACTACTGAAAAATGTGCCAGACTCAGATCATTTCACGAAAGAGTTCTAACAAACGATGTTACTGAAGTATTCAAGAATACAACAAAAGATGAGACAGTTTCGGTTTTATTTCATGTATTTTTAAAACAAAGCATTTTAATATACAGAAATTAAACAAATTTAATAAACGACCAAATATCTACCACTCAGATTAAACAAATATAAAACAACTTGTCTTGCAGGTATTCTGATGGTGGAAATGTATAGGGAAAACTTCCTCTGGTGAGCAAACTCCCGTGGGTAACAAGCACTCTGTTTCCCATGCTTGGAATACCCAGCAATTTCTCCTTGAGGTAGTGAGATAACTACACTGGCACACTATCTAGCTTCTATGGTGATAACCTTGGAGAAAAGGGCTCTGTGTTTTAATTTGCATGGACTTGATCACAGTTATCTAGCACTTGGGATTAAAGGAATACTCAGTTATAATGTAGTCAGGTACTGACAAGTTATATAATTTCTGCATCTTTGTGTCTCCTTTGATTTTCTTTACATTGCATCATTTGCTTTAATGTTTATATTCTTCCTTTACCTCTTCAGGTCTAAATTTTTCTTCCTTCTTTCATTCATGTTTATGTATCTTTTCTTCATATGAGTATGACAATATTCAATAAAGAATATTATGAATTTCCAAAAAAATTTCAACAGCTTTATCCTAATCCAATGATGTATTATTTCATAATGTTCTTTGATTAATATTCTGATTTCATTTTTATCCATATGATATATTTCTACGCAATACCTTTAAGTGACACGTATATCAATAATAAACTGTACTTGTTTTGCATTATATGCCTGGTATATGTTTTATTATTGTGTTTAATTTTTATAGTAACCCAAGGAAATCTAAATTATTATTCTTGTTATTTCTATTATTTTTATATGAGGAAAATGAGACACATATACACAGAAAGTGACTTCTTCAAGGTCACCCAGCCAGCCAAGTGGAAGGATTTGAATCTAGGACATGTGGCTCCATTTTCTGAGCTCAGGTACTTTACAACATTATCTCTCATTGTTAAACTTTCCATTGTTTCACATAATGTACCATTACCTTGGATTATGGTTTTTCACTTTTTAACAAAATATTTTCATAGTCAATAATTGAATTTATCACACACATATATATGAAAATATGCATAAGTGCATTATAATCTTGTACCATATAATATTTAATTTTATCAATATTAACTCATTTAATCTTCATAATGATATAGTTATTATGATCTTCATTTTACAGTTAAGAAATAGTGGTACAAAGAAGTTAAGTAATTTGCCCAAGGTTATATGCTTAATAAGTGGCACAGTCAGGCTGACACCCAGCAATGAATCTCTTCTCATTTATTGATCATTTCTTTCCTCTGACTCTGTATCTCTAGATGGTAAAGTATTACTCTGTGCTCCTATTCTTGGATATGTGTTTAGGTGAATATATATTGGTGACAGTTAATTTATCTCAGCACTTAGAATATTTTGCTCTATTTCTTTTTGACATTTATCAAAACAAATGAAATATCCATGCCCATTTAATTTTCCTTCCTTTTTAGATCATCACTTTTCTCTATGGTAGCCTTTAAAATTACTGTTTTTATCTCCTATATTTGACAGTTTTAATACAGACTATGTAGGATATGCAGTTTCCGCCTTGGTAGTTTTGGATTCTTATTTGGGAAAATATTTATATTTTAAATATATTTCATATATTGTCTTTGACAATGATTTCTCTGCCATCACTTTACACAAATGCATGTATGTGCACACACACATGTACTACAAAATTACGTTACAACATATTCATATGTAATATTGCAGCTCCTTTATGAGGAAGAGCCCCATCCTTACCCTGATTTTAAATAGCCAGTGCTTCTCATTTCTTGCCCCTTGTGGGTCACTTTTGTTATTTTTCTTCACAGAATTAAACTTTCCACTACCTGATCCCACTTCGAGATCCACATCCTCATAGGCCCACAGGATTTTCAGCATTTCCTGTGTCCTCTTCTTTGTCTACTAGCTGCTTACTTCATTAATTTTCTCCATCATTATTATGTGATCATGGCTGTGAAAATAGGAAACACTCCATACATGAATTTTGAATGCCATTTAACTGAAAAGTTTCATCAATTTATTTTAAAAAGTCTGCTTATATCTTTAAAGTACACCCTTCTATTCTATTCTACTGAAAATAGCTTCCAATAACTTAAGAGTTTGGTCTAGGCAGATCATTTAAATACGGACATCTATTTTGAGTTAATTCGCTTGATCTGAATCTTGAGTCCTTCAGATTCATGATTACCAATATAAAATCTTTGTTTGTAAGTATGATAGTTCTTTTGTATTCCTCATTTTACTGAGTTTCAATTTAATAAAGTCTCCTTATACCAATTCAGCCAAGACTACTAAATGTTATCACTTTATAGAGAAGTTTGGTTTGAATCAACTAAATGCTTAATTATAAAGAAAAAAATTAGGACAATAAAATTCTGTAGGTTACTTTTATTAAAGTGCAATACCTTGGGAGGAAATATGTACTAATTACCAAAATATCTTTTTTAATGTATGTGAATAACTATGGATTTATTTTTTATTTCTTATTTGGCAGGGTAAAGGGGACATAGAAAAGAAAAGAGAACTTTACCTTTAATAATGTACAGCACTCACATAAATATTATTTAGGTCATTTAGTAATTCAAACACCTGGTTTAACTGAGCAACCTTCTAGTTAAGAAGATTAGGGGGCTGAAATGTTTTTATGATAAAAAAAATCTGTATTTCAAGTAAAACTGAATATGACCTTTACTCTGCAAATATTGCTTTATTCTGTAAAATCTTGTATCCACACAAATCTAGATCACTTCTAGGCTGTGCAAGGAAGTGGAGAATAAAATAGCTTTTTTTGCTTGAGAGAGTCCTCAATTTGACTTTCACCCAGTGTTAGAGGCATGCAGTAGTAATGTTTATACCCAGTGAACTACTCTGCACCTCATTTACACTAATAAACACATGGAATCTGAATGTCTGAATATGATTTTCAACAATTCATAAGAGAAGAAAAGAAAGTACTCCATTTTATTCTTTATCATTGATATGAACAGGAATCATTTTCTGCTAAGGAATATGATTTTTTTCCTTGGTAATTCTGGCAATGTAGCATCTAGTCCAATTAAAAGGCTCTTCCTTTCCTATTAGTTTAAGAAGTCAGCACCCACACTTCACAGTGGTGTTCAGCTCTCAGTTATTAATAGCTCTCTTGACATCTTATTAAATTGGAGAGGATTTCAGACCTGAGATTAAATGGTATGTATGAATCTCTTTATGTTATTTTAAATATATATCATATCCACATAACTTAATATTTCTATTATCTTTATTCTGTATAGCACCATGAATTCTATGAATTATTATTACCAGGCCCTCAGAGAGGGTCATTTTCCACAAAGAAAGTAGCCAAATAAAGAATCAAAAGCAAATCATAAAAGAAAAGGTTTAATCATGAAAAACACCTTTTTCCCAAGGAAGATAAAGCAAATAGTCATCAGCTCTTTTCTACCAAAATCCATGAAAATGGGAGGCAAAGTAAATCCTCAATTTATACAAAGCAGATTTTTACTCCAAGATTCCGATAAAGTAAATTAATTAAAAGAGTTGTTTGTATTTGAATGATCAATTTAAGTCTGAACTCCAAGACGTTGGAACCAATTTTCAGTTAGAATGACCTATAAGATTGTTTTGAATGTAAGTAGACCTTGTAAAGTAAATTGATGGAACTTTCGGTCCAAATGTAATTGAAAACTCAAGTTTAAAGTGTTTCCTCATCTTCTAGCTCCAATCACTATGGAACCTATATTAGTGTTGTTTTCATTGCTTTAGCAAAATATCTTAGGTTGCATACTTTAGAAAGGAAAGAGGCCATTTACCAGACAGTTATGGAGGCTGAAAGTGTAAGAACATGTGACCCTAAGGGCCCCTTGGCTGCAACACATCCTAGGAGATGGCAAGATATTGGGAGTGCATGAGAGAGGAAGAGGTCACATGGTGAGAGAGGAAGAGATCACTTGGTAAGACAGGAAGATAGAGAGTGGAGAGGGATCAGCCTTGCTCTTTTATAACACCTCTTTCATGAAAGCTAATCAAAGTCCAAAAGTATCTACCTGGGTCTCTTGAGCTATGAGGTCCCAAGTGACCATCCACTAAGCTCTCCCTTTTAAAGATTCTACCACCTCTTAACATCACCACATGGAAGATCAAGCTCTCAACACATGAAACTTTGTGGGACACACACAAGCAATGTCAAAATCACAGTAGTACCCATATTTGAAACATATTTTTAAAATTTTGCTTTATTGAGGTATGATTCACACATAAAAAAATGTGCACATTTTCAGTGTAGACTTTGTCGAGTTTTGACAAAAACCACCTCCATGTGACAATAAGTTATAGAATTTTTATCACCCCTAAAATTATTCTTTCATGCCCATTACCAGTCAATCCCCATCTGCTGTCCCCAGTTCAGCAATTGCTAACCTGCATGCTTGTTATTACTAGAGATTATGATGGTCTTTCCTGTATTTCCACTGGACCTGTATTGTATGTATCCATCTGTATAGAGCTTATTTTACTGTACATATTATTTTTTTGAATGAACTTTTTGTTTTAGGAAAATTTTACACTAACACAAAAAATGCAAAAATTGTGCAGAATGTTTCACAAATTCCACAGCTTTCCTCTATTTCTAGAATCTTATATCAATATAGTGCATTTGACTTATTATTAACCAAAGTCCAAATTTTATGCAGGTATCCTTATTTTTTGCTTAACGTCCTTTTCTCTCTTCCACAATCCCATCCAGGATGCTTCATCATACTTGGTCATCCTGTTTCTTAGGCTCCTCTTGGCTGTGCCATTTTCTCAGATTTTCCTAGCTTGTGATGACCTTGATAGATTTAAAGAGTATGCTCAGATATTTTGTAGAACATTTCCCAGTGGGTTTTTATTTTAATAGTTTTAGTTGTAGGTGGACACGATACATTATTTATTTATTTATTTATTTTTGGTACTGGGGATTGAACTCAGGGGTACTCCACCACTGAGCCACTTCCCCAGACCTCTTTTGTATTTAATTTAGAGACAGGATCTCACTGAGTTACTTAGCACCTCACTTTTGCTGAGGCTGACTTTGAACTTGCGATTCTCCTGTCTCAGCCTCCCAAGCCACTGGGATACTGGCATGTGCCACTGCGCCTCCCTCCTTCATTTTATTTTTATGTGGTGCTGAGAATTGAACCCAGTGCCTCATTCATGCTAGCTGAGTGCTCTTCCTCTGAGCCATAACCCCAGTGCTCCAGTGGGTTTTTGTCTGATGTTTTTTTCTCATGATTTCATTGTACCTAAGGATTTGGCAGAAACACCACAGAGGTCAAGCACCATTTTCATTATATCATATCAAGGTTATTATGCTATGAACTTGACTTTCACTGTCAATGTTAACTGTGGGAGATCAACCTCGCAGGTGTGACTGAGTGAATTCCCCTGCTGGGCTATGTGGCAGTCAGGCACCCATGCTGCTAGACTGCCTTGCTCTTCTAGGGTTCGAGTGACTGTCTTCTTGCCTGGGCATGTCTTGCTACAGCCCCATGGGTGAAGCTATGCTCACCTGTTCCTTTGTAATATAACCCCTTGCCCTGTTTAGGGTAGAATCTTCCAGGGAAGTGCCTTGTGTGTGTCCCCTCCTCTTACTGTGCCCTTGGGTGTGGCCTAGTCAGTCTGCTGACAGTGGATATCATGAAGATAGACTCAGCCCACTGAAACTTGACCTCTTGCCTCATTTGAATAGCTTCTCCTCAATAAAAGGGGTCAGCGTGTTCTCTCTCTCTCTCTCTCTCTTCCTGTGGACCTTTAAGGTCAGAGGAGCCACCACAGAGACCCCAAAGAAAAAGGTATTTGTGTCTCTTGTGTGGTTATTTTGCGCAGCCCAGTTTTGCCCAATTCACCTGGAGTGACCTCTGAGCCTTTTAGTTGCAAGAACAGAAACCCGGCAATTAACCTTATTCACCATGCTGGGGCAGTGATGGTCAGGTTTCTTTAAGTTAAATCTCCTCTTTTCTCCCCATTTTCAGCATGGTACTCTTGATAGGAAGTCTAAATGATGAATACACTTAAAGAGGGGGGAAGTTATTATATATCTCCTTCAGGGTAGAATATCAAATGTGATATCTAGAATACTTCAACATTAGAGATGTATTGTTCTTATCTGTTCATTTATGTAAGTTTAGATTCTTGGACATTGATTTTATACTTTTGAGTTATAAGACAATGCTTCACTGGCCAAATCTTTCCAGCTTTGGCTACTTGGCACTCTTTTAATTGACCCCCTTTTCTCTTTCACATACTCCCCTCATAATGGTATTTTCTGTTTTTGTCTTACTGTCCTTTTTTTTTTTAGCCTTTCCTTACTTTTTAGCACTATAAGATGCTTCAACTTATATTGTATATAGTCTGCTTAAGCCCCAGATCAGCCATAATAAGTGCTGATTACCACAGAGAATAGTATTTGAAACTAAGACCTAAGAATGCTTGTTGCTACTAAGGTATTGTTATATTTTTATGGTCTGAGTTAATCAATACAAGTTATAGGTTATAGATTAGAAAATATAGATAAATGAAATGGTAATAGCCATAGTAACTACATCCTTATCATGCCCATGTAAAACTGTTGTATGAGCTATTTTTTTTATTTACATACGACAGCAGAATGCATTTCAATTCTTATTATATATATAGAGAGAGAGAGAGCACAATTTTTCATATCTCTTGTTGTATACACAATATATTCACACCAATTTGTGTCTTCATACATGGCGTTGGATAGTAATGATCATCACATTCCACAATCATTAATTATCCCATGCCTCTTTTCTTCCCCTCCAACGCCCCTGCCCTATCTAGAGTTCATCTATTCATTCCATGCTCCCACTCCCTATCCAACTATGAATCAGCCTCCTTATATTAAAGAAAACATTCGGCTTTTGATTTTTTGGGATTGGCTAACTTCACTTAGCATTATCTTCTCTAACTCCATCCATTTATCTGTAAATGCCATGATTTTATTCTATTTCATTGCTGAGTAATATTCCATTGTGTCAATATGCCACATTTTTTTTAACCATTCGTCTATTGAAGGGCATCTAAGTTGGTTCCACAGTTTAGCTACTGGGAATTGTGCTTCTATAAACATTGATGTGGCTGGGTCCCTGTAGTATGCTGTTTTTAAGTTCTTTGGGTATAGACCAAGGAGAGGGAGAACTGGGTCAAATGGTGGTTCCATTCCCAATTTTCCAAGAAATCTGCATACTGCTTTACATATTGGCTGAACCAATTTGCAGTTCCACCAGCAGTGTATGAGTGTACCTTTTCCCCCACATCCTCGCCAACACTTATTGTTGTTTATCTTCATAACAGTTGCCATTCTGACTGAGTGAGATAAATCTTAGAGAGGTTTTGATTTGCATTTCTCTAATTGCTAGTGATGATGAACATTTTTTCATGTATTTGTTGATTGATTGTTCAACATTTTCTGAGAAGTTTCTTTTCAGGTCCTTGGCCCATTTATTGATTGGGTTACTTTGTGTGTGTGTGTGTGTGTGTGTGTGTGTGTGTGTGTGTTTAGCTTTTTGAGTTCTTTATAAACCTAGTGATTAGTGCTCTATCTGATGTGTGAGGGCTAAAGATTTCCTCCCAAGATGTAGGCTCTCTATTCACCTCACAGATTGTTTGTATGAACTATTTTTAAGATGATAAAAAATTGCTTTTCTTCACTTTGTACACCCACAAATGTAAAGTCCCCAGGATGTTGTTGTCTGTATTTGCTCTGCTAACTGTGTTCTCAGCCCCTGTACTCCGCTTGCTTGCAATTTGAAAAATTCCATAGGATGTGGTTTTCTTGCTTAAAGACTTGGACAGCAAATAGCTTGAGGCTGTTCTTTCAGAGAACCACTTGGACTCTGTCAGAAACAGTCCCTGGCCAGGAAAAAAATAGATAAAATAAAATTTTTTGATTTGTTTCAAATTCAGATTTAGTGTGTTTCCTGAACAGTTGCCCCATAACAACATCATCACTTCTTGGTCTTCTGAGCTGGCAGAGCAAGAATATTCAGATGTTCACACTAATTCATGCAAGAACACATATCTATATGTCTTCATCTACATATAAGTTAGACACTATATGAATTCACACTGATGTCTGCAACTCTAATCCAATACCACATGATCATGTAGTTATCTATCAATGATTACCTGCAACTTTTCATTCCTACAGTATATTCCTATTCCCAACACCCACTATTCATCAACTTAATTATTAACCTCTGTACGTATGTATGGGCACAGAAACATCTAACTATGTATTCAAATACATGTATATAGATGTATATACTTTCTACCTATATTTAGGGGTTCAGTATTGTTAACCTGTACTCCTTTATCAAATCAAGTGCTATATACATTTCCTTTAGTCTTTAGTTTCATAGTTTCCACTAATTTCTTAAGTTATTTAATTCAGCAATTTTCTCCCTTATCCTCTTCACTGAAGTTGTGTCATGCATTTTTTTCATAGTCCGCTATTTATCCTGGAATTCCTGGACCTCCCAGTTTTTTGGGGTTTTGCATATACTAAGGTTTGCTCTTTGCGCTATAGGGTTCTTTGGGTTTTATACATATATAATGTCAGTACTATGGCAAAACAAATAGTGTTTAACTGCCCTAAAATGTTTTCTGTGCTAATCTACTTAACCTTTCACCTTTCCAAACCTCTGGCAACCACTAATCTGTTTATATCTCTACAGTTTTCACTTTACCAAGATGAATGGCAAAATCATACATTATGTAGCCTTTTCAAACAGGCTTCTTCATTCACTTAGAAATACAGGTTTAACATTTACCCATGACTTTCATGGCCTGCTAAAGTATATTCCAACAATGGATGTACTACAATGTGTTTATGCACCTACCTTTTGAAAAATGCCTTAATTACTTCAGTTTTCATCATCAGTTGGATAAAACTAAAAACATTTTTTGCATTCATAAGTTCTCAGATCACTGGGTAAAGGCATAATGAGTTTAATTGCTGGACCATATGGTAATACAATGTTTGCCTTTGTAAGAAACTGCCAAACTGTCTTCCAAAATGACCAGTATTTCGCATCTCCCAGCAATGCATGATAATTCTTGCTGCTTCTTAACTTCTCCAGCAATTTTCATTGTCAGTTTTTGAAAGTTTTTAGACATTTTAATAGGTTTGTAGAAATACTGCATTGTTAATTATTTTACTTTTCCATAGGACAAATTATTTTGAGAATTTTTTCATGTCTATTGGCTATTAGTATATCTTCTTTAGTGAGGTCTTTATTCAGATCTTTTGTCTCTCTTTAATCAGGTGGTTTTCTTATTGATTTTTTTCGATATTTTATTCATAAATAAATCATCAGATCTGTTTTGAAAATTTTATTCTAGTTGCATCAATATAATAGTGTCTTTCACAATTAATTTTAATAAAGTCTAATTTGTTATTTTTCTTTCATGAATTGTGATTTAATGTTATAGCTAAAAAAAAATTAAAGACAAAAAAGATAGCAAATTTGACATTTCACAAATTAAGATCTACACAAAAGGATAGCAAACCCATAGATGATGATGTTCAACAGCGCTAATGAGCAGGAGGTAAGCGAATTAATATTTAGACAACACTAATGTCAAAAATGATTAAATGACAATAGGAACTGTTGTGAGGATGGGGAGAAACTAAAACTCACAATGATAGGTAACAGACACGAGTGGTAGGAACATGAGGTTAAGGAAATAATTCTACAAACTGGGACCACTGTGCTGACCCCCACATGCTTTCTTCTAAAAAATTAATTTACCTGCAACCCTGTCTCACTTAATTCAATAGGGTAAAATACATTCCTCAGCAAACAACTTATTATCTGCATGAGAAATGCAAACCAGGAATGATGCTGATAAGAAAAGCACAAGTTACATGGTGGGCAAGGGTATGGGGGGTGGGTGTTAACACTTACACAGAGCACCTTTCCAGAACTCAGAGAGATAAGAATAATTCTCCCTGACCATAAAATCTTTAAGAGCAAGTTATCCAGAGTTGCCCTAGATCTTTACCATGTGTAGTAGGGACTTGGAAGTTTAATGCAATCTTGATGTCAGTCAAAAGTTAAGCGGTGGACCTGTGTGGGACTCTAGGGAAACTTTCCTGGGACCTTCCAATAAAACTGGAGGGCAGGAGGGGGACTCTGTCCTTCTCCTCTACAAGAGTACCCACTCTCTCCCTTAAGAGTATCCTCCTTTCCCTTTTCCTATGCCTTCTAATAAACTTTGCTACTCTTTTACTTGGGTCTTAACCTGGAATTCCCTCAAGCAAGAAGACAAATATCTGGGGCAAGGAACTCTATGGCTGTCTTGCTTAGTCTCTTCTAGCATGTCTCCACTGTAGCAACATCACTTTTGTTAAAAATGTAAAACAAGAAGCTGGGGATATAGCTCAGTTGGTGCAGTGCTTGCCTCACATGCACAAGGCCCTGGGTTCAATCCCCAGCACCACACACACACACACACACACACACACACACAGTAAAACAATTACACTTTGAAAAACTACTTATCAATTATAAAATTATACACAGGGACTACAGTTCAGTGAAAGCATTTGCCTGGCATGTGCAAGGCCTGAGTTTGATTCCAAGCATTGAAAAATATATATATATATCTCTATATAGAGTTTATGAATGTATATATATATATATATATATATATATATATGGTTTATGAATGTAAATACATATAGTTTATGAATGTAAATATACTTATATAAAATATACTAATATATATATATATATATATATATATTTTAACCATACAACTTAGCTAACTTTGGGAAATTATTGGGCTCTATTCTAGCTTCAAATAGAAGCCATTAAGTAGTAGTGCTAGTGGAGTGACTTGAAATGATTTTTTTGAAGAAAAAAAATCACTGCTATAGAGAATTAATTTTCTGGGTAAGTGAAGGCAATAATAACAGGAGGGAAAGCATTTAAGTGTCACTTGAGTGCTGATGTTGATAATGGGGACAGTGGATATGGGAAGAAATGTATGGTTCAGGATATACCTTGGGGGACAGTTAATGGGACTTGAGAAAAAAATAGGTGTGAGATGTGAAAACAGAGAAAGAGAAGTCAAAGATTAGTCTTAATATTTTGGTTTGAGTTGCTGTCATGCATTTAACTGGGACTGAAAAATTCTAGGGAATGAGAAAGTGCTTTGTAAATAAGAGTTACAACTGATTGTATTAAATCTGAGATTTTATTACATATCTAACAAAAAATACAAGTACACTGTCAAATATGTCAACTATTTATCTGGTATACAAATCATAAATATTTCCCATAATATTTGATTTTTAAATTTGATTTGTTATAATTATGTATGATTATATAGCACAAATTATAAATATAATGTATAGGAAAGTGAGATGTGTTTTCTTTATACAAAAAAAAATAAATATATATTTCTGTTAATTGTCATCTTAAAAAAGACATGTTCTGAATGCTTTAAAACTTCATACTAGAAAAATTTACAATGGCACTTAGCAAATTCTTTGCAGTCATTGTGTTTCTGTCTAGCTGTATTGAAATTATACTTGAAATTTTCAAACTCTAAAGTATGTGTATACCAAAGCAAAATTCAAGAATAGTCTGAAGGAACACAATTGCTCCTACGATTCACTCTGCCAATAGATGGACCCTAATTTGGATACTCCTTTTAAAAGAATTCCCAATTACCCCACATAGATGTTGTTGAATGACTTAATCTTCTTTGTTCAATGAGTTTTTGAATTTAAATGTTTCAGAAACTAAATAATTACATTTACATTTTGATATTAGTCATTTTCTTGAGATTAAAAAAAGCTAAGTTATTTCTCTTCCAGTTGCTATTTCAGATATCAGAATCACACATATATATTTGAAGCATTTGAAGGGATATGAAGTGCACTATTGTCTCTTCTTTCTAAGCATTTAACTTAAAGTCACATTTTTTAGAATATCAGCTTTGTGTCAAATAGTATATTGGATATATAACTGATGGGAAATCAACTGATTTGAGAAAAAAGCCCCAAATCATCTGACTTTGGAAAATTATAAGATGAAAACTGATCTGATTCCTGATCAGCAGTTGCCTTTCTACCAGCAATAATCTTGACATCACTAGCTCAGCATACCTATGGGAGGGTATAGGACAAGAATTTAAAAATGTTCAGATAGGAGAAAGGATGCAAGGTGAAAAAATAAAACAAAACTCTATATGTGTGCTTTTTAATATGTATGCATATGCAAGAGACTCTAGCAAAGGTCACAGAAGTGTTGTATATGATTTATAGCACGAAATCTCTTTCAGAAAGAAGTAAAAGGAAATTTGTAGAGGAGCTCTGTTTACTATAATGACACTCTCATCCTGAAATTTTTAGTATTTTCAGCAACTTTGGAAATAAGTGTAAGATGATAATATCTTGTTTATAACTGAAAAAATTATGCTATAGAGAACTTTGAAAGAATAAAAAAGTGTCACATAAGGTCAATATAAAGAAAATAACTCATGGTTCTGTTCCTCTGTGGTTGACATATGAATACTATGTAGGGTTCCCACTCTTTTATCCAGGGTCATTAGTCTTCGTGTTAGCTCCAACATGTTAAATGAAGTTAAACCTCTGCAGCTCAATATGCACAAACATGAATATGCCTAAATTTTCAATTACTAAACAAGTTTCCCTTGGGAATTACAGTAAGCACGAATTTAGGTAAATTAATACCTACTGATTTTCTTTATTGCCTTATCATTGCAGTTTTATTTTCCTTCTCATATTTGAAAATTTCAAACTGTATTAGCATAGATCTCCACCTTTAAGAAAGTGCAGATAAAGACTAAAAGAGGCAGAAGATAACGGTGTGATAGACATTAGAACTATTTCTTAAAGATTCACTCTCATTTTCCTAATGGAATTTCCTAGTAGGTATTGATTCTCTGAAGATTACACCTTTCGGGTAATCAAAAAAAAAAAGAAAAAAGTAAAGGCTTTTAAATTTTTTTTTTTTTTTAATAAGAAGCTCAGAGATTGAATATTAAAGACTTAAATGCCAGTTTAAAAAACACTGAACAAATCAGAAAACTTACAAATATTATTTTTCTATAAATATTCTCATCGAATTTACAAGTCCACACACATATATGCCGTTTATTTTATACATGCAAATGACTGGCAAGGCTGCACTGACTGAGCCCAGACACTGACCTGGGAGACTATCTGACAGTAAATGAGGTGACTCAGCACTCAAATTAAAGGAACACTGGCCATTTTAATTAAAACAACAGTGGTTTTCCCATAAAGAAGACTATTAAACAATTGAAAATAATTCATTAATATTAACAAAGAGAAAACAATCATATTGCTTATCATAAATGACCAAATTAAGGATTTTTTATATCATAAATGTTTCCTAGGTAAATACCTTAGAGTTCATTTTGTAAAAAAAAAAAAATTCACAATAAGGTGACCATTAAAAAATGTATATAGAACATCTATGGTCCATGGTAAATTCTATCCTATATCCTTGGTAAATGGTATCTATGAAAACTGTTAAAATCAGATGCTAAATTAAAAACATTATTTTCACTTAGGTCTCAACTACAAAAAAATATACATGATTAACAATTTAAAATTATAATAAAAATTTAAACAATTTAATTAAAACCATTATTAAATTATTGACATGATTGAAATAAAAATATAATACATTATAATGAAAATCTCTTAAAGCTGAGATTACAGGGCAATCTACATTTTGTTTTTATACTTTTCTGAGTGTGTGGGACTTCTACAGTCAGTCAATAATGTTTTTATAATCAGTGAAACTCATACATTTTATTACTTTAATAGCTTTATCTATCAAATGAAATCTTTTGCCCATACATTATCTTGGTGCTAATAATTATGTTCTAAAAATGAATCTACCTGTGAAGGTCCTGACAACTGTGGGCAAGCCTGCTAATGATTTATAAATAACCCCAGGAGATTATCTCTATATTATAAAAAACACAGCTTCATGTTCTCTTTGCTCTAACTTAGCAATTTGGCCTGGAACTCAATAGACTATTTTAATTAATGCTGTTTTTATTCCAACAATATTCTCTCCTTCTGTTAAATTCAGAGCAGCTGCTGTGTTCAAAAACTGAAGAGGGACCTGGATGTGAGGTGTTTTGTTTTGTTTTGTTTTGGGGGGGAGGGGTTTGGCCAGAAAGAAGGTTTTTGCTTTCCTCTTCAGTGTTGTGAACATGCTCATTTCTCACAGGGGAAACAAATCAACATCAGGCATACTGTCATTTGGATACCCCAAATCATAATGATGAATGATGTTTTTTTTTCAGGTGCAAGGGCATTGTTAAGCTGTGCTGAAACAGAAAATAATCCTGACAAAAATAAAACCCCCTGAAGGAAAACTTCCCTAAAGGACTGCACCAGTTGCTGAATTGGATCTATCACAAGATCATTATGATCCACTTTGTGTAACATGTTGAACATGGTACATAGTAGGAGCTCAATAAATGTCTACTAAATAAATGTGAAACGCAATTATAATGTAAGAAGAGAGTTCCTATAGGTTGCCATGATATTTAATAGTCATAGTTTATTTATTATTGTCTATATAATAGGAATCTTCTACAAAAGAAGACTTTAACAGTGTTGATTTTTGCAACATAAAAAGTATATTGGAAATCAGACAGAACTGAATTCAGTCCCTGATCTTGCACTGGGAGACTAAGTCCTTGGGTGAATAATCTAACTTCTTTAAGCCTTGGTTTCTTCCTTTGTAAAATGGGAAACTAAAGTCTAACTCAGAGGGTTTTGATGAGAATTGAATAAAATAATGTGAATGGAGCAGTACCTGATATATATTAAGTGCTAAATAGACATTAGGTGTTATTACTCTTAAAATGAATTCATTCTGTGTTGTTAAAAGCTGGTATCTCAAGTAATAATGAAATACATAGTTAAGTTTGGTGTCTGACATCAGGCAATTCTAATTCCAAGTCTGATGTCCATCCCTTAACAGCTGTGTGATCTAAGTTAAATTACTGAGCTTTTTTTAAGATTCAGTTTCTGCATCTGTAAAATGATGATAAAAAAATTCACCTCAGTGAGTTGTTCTGAAGATATCATTAGAGAATTTATATGAAATGAGTGGTAGAGTGTTAAGACGTATTGAGTGTTCATGTTAGTTAGCATGAAATTCTTACTGGCAAGGCATAGTCAACATTGACCCTGCCCCTGCCTTTCAAATGTCCAGGCTTTGTAAAAGCCCCATTTGGCTAGAATCTCTTCTATAAACATCTGGAAGTGAGCCATCTCCAACCATCTGCCTTGTTCACAGGTAAACAAGGTGAGCTCAGTGTAGAGTTATTCGAGATGTCTTCTCTTCCCCCAACTCTTTTGTCCTCATTTGATTCATCAAACAGCAACTTCTCCACTGTATGCATACCATACACATTTAGTCAGTATTATGTGTCTCTGTAAGTTGTTTTCTTCTGTTATGGTGGAGATGGAGACGAAAGGTAGCTTTGCAAAGTACAAGAACTTTCATAAAGTGTTAATGGTCATTATTTCTGGCCGCTATAAAGCTAAAATTCAATACCCAGCTGCCTTTCCATACTGCCTTGTAAGCTGGTTATAAAACATCGTCAGATTCAAGCCATATGGGACTTTTTTTCCCTTGCATCCTCACCACGTGAATATCTACATGGGTCCCACTGCACTCCTAGCACCACAAGCCTTTATGTCACTCCATGATGTGTTAAATCAGGTCATGATCATTATACCAGGCTATTACTTGAAAGATGATCTAAATGATCAGTTAAAACTCCTGAAAGAAGTAGAATATACTCATGCTCATTAGAATCTCCAGTCTGCTATTTCTCTCTCATCTGCCCCAGTACTTAGTGTTTATAAATTATTAGCAGGTGCTATTTCCTATCAATATATCTGTACCCTTAATAATTTTGTACATGTTGAAAAGACCTTGAAACTTCGAAGTGTCGAGGGATAAACTTAATTTGTTTTCCTTATGAAATAATGCTTCTCTTTACAAAGAATTTATAATAAAGACACGCTGAAATGAAAAAATCCATTGCAAGTATTCACAGAATTGTGTGGTAAACTTGGACTGAGGCTTATTTCCTGATTTCTTTAGTTAGAATTTTGAAGGTTTTTGCATGTTGCTCGTAAGGCATATTACTACATTGTTATGCCTAATTTATAGGGTTGCAAGTGTAAATAGCTATTTTGTTTTAAATTTCAAATTCCATTGTTCTTTACTAGTTTATAGAAAATAAATTTACTTTGTATATCAACTTCATACCCTGCAACTTTTCTGTAATGACTTATTAGTTTCAAGAGGGTTGCTTGCTATTGTTGATTCCTTTTAATTTTCAACATAGACAGTCATTTCATCTTGTGAAAAAGAACCTTTATTTTATTCCTTTCTAATCTACATATATTCATTTCCTTTTACTTTCTTTTTATGCTAGTTAGCATCCCAGTAAGATGTTAAATAGGAGTGGTGAGACAGAAAACCCTGCCTGATTCCTAATCTGAGAAAAGGCTGTAAGTATTTTGTAGCTGTTTGTGTTTTTTTCTTGTCAAACTGAATGCAAATACACAACACTTTTTATTTTCATGGGGATAATCTTTTAATATTATTGTATGAATTTTTGTCCCTTCTATTCCTACAATGCCGACACATTTTTATCTTAAATATATATTGGATTTTGTGAAGTGCTTTTTCTGTCAGTTGACAGAATTTGCTTGGTTTTGAACTTTAAAGCAATTTTGCATACCTGGAATAAATTTTACTTTGTAGTGGTATATGATATTTTTTCATATTTTGGAATTCAATTTGTTAATATTTTGTTGAGAATTTTTGCATTTAAATTAATGAGAGATATTGGTCTTTAGTTCTTTTTATTTCTTGTCACTTGTTTACATGTTTGGGTATTAGAGTAATATTTATCTCACAGAAGGAGTTAACAAGTGCTCTATTTTTATTTTCTGGAAGAGACTTTGAAAAACTGGTATCATTTCTTTCATAAATGTTTATTAGAATTCACCTGTGAAATCATGTAGGTGTGAAGTTTTCTACTTAAGGTTGAAATTACAAATTCAATTTCTTTATTAGACATAGGCACTTTCCTATGATCTGTTTCTCCTAGGTGAGTTTTCTTAGTTTGTGTCTTTAAACAAATTGGTTATTTCATCTAGAACTTCAAAATCTGTGAACATAGAGTTGTTTGTAGTATTATTATTATTATTTTTTTTATGTCCAAGGGGTCAGTAGTGGTGGCTCTGCTTTCATTTCTGATATGTTTGATTTGTGACTTCTCTTTTGTACTTTACAGTCTGGCTAGACATATCAGTTTTATCCATCTTTTCAAAGACCCACCTTTTAAAAACACTTTTCTTTATTTTCTGTTTCAATATCACTTGTTAATAAGTCTTGTATTTCTGCTTGATTTAAGGTTAAATTTTTCTTCTTTCTCTAGTTTTTAAGGTGGAAACTTAGATTACCAATTTAGATCTTTCTTCTTTTCTAATATATTTTATACATATTAGTATACAACTGCTCTCACCACTGTTTTTGTTGCACCCTCCATATTTTGATAAGCTGTATTTTATTTTTATTAATTTGGTTCAAAATATTTTAAAATTTTTCTTAAGAAAAATTCTGACTCGGATATTATTTATAAGTATGTTCTTCAGTCTTTACATGATTAAATGTTTTCTAGATGTCTTTTTCTTATTAATTTCTATTGAGCTCCATCATGATGTGATAATATGCTTTATATAGCTTTGATTCTCTTAAACTTTTTTTTTTTTTTTTTTTGGTGGGGGTAGGCAGGGACTGGAGATTGAATTCAGGGGTCCTTGACCACTGAGCCACATCCACAGCCCTATTTTGTATTTTATTTAGAGACAGAGTTTCACTGAGTTGCTTACCACCTCAATTTTGCAGAGGCTAGCTTTGAATTCATGATCCTCCTGCCTCAGCCTCCTGAGCCAGGGGGATTACAGGTGTGTACCACCCTGTCAGGTGTTAAACTGAGTTTTATGACACAGAATTCAATCAGTTTTGTTGGATGCTACATATGAGTTTGAGAACTCCACATCTTTTTTACCAATATTTTTTTTAATTGTCATTAAAAAGGAAACCCATAGTTATATGTTTCTTCTTAACTTTTTCTATTGTATACCATGAGATTATTGATGAAATTCTTTTCAATATCTTACTTCTCAGCATTCTGTTGGTGTCTCCCTAGGGAGTCTAACAATTGCATGTTACAAAATATAAAATACTTTAAACAGAAATTATAGTTAAAATGCAAATATTAGGATATGATTTATCATTTCCTGATATTTAAGGACACAGAAGTTAAGCAGGAGAAATAAAATTAAAATGGGGCTGCTCTAAATCTCAAATTTCATTGGTAAAGTCAATTTTATGAGTTATTTAGCAGATACAAACCATTGATTGGTGACTCAAGACATAATAATTACTCACAGAAATTGATTAATAAATACTAACTTTTTGTGGTCAGCAATTCATCCATGTATACTATTGATTTTAACAAATAATAAAGTTAGGAGATTGTGTTATTTTTATACTATGGATCATTATGTAGTTAACAAAATTCTATTTTTCCCTGTAAAAGAATGTAAATATACAACATTTTTTATTTTCATAGGAACGATATTTTAATATTATCGTGTGATCTTTGTCCTAATAAATAATATACACATTTACTTCTACCATAAAATTTTACATTTACTTTTGTACAAAAAAAAAAAATGTATCCAAACAGTTCAACACTGTAACTAGTACTTAAGTGGAAATAAACAACAACAAAAAAAATTGATGTTTCCAGATTGAAATAAACTTTTAAATAGTTTTAAAATCAAAGGTTTGGGGGGTTGAACAATTAACAGATTAAGTTTCCATTAACCTAAATTGTTACGACTTTAGATAGGAAAGTATTGTAGAAAAAGTTCAGAAATTCCATTTTTGGATATTTATAGCTCATGGTTCTATAAGATAACCAAGTAGATAGAGTAAGCCATTCAAAATATGCATCTGTGTTTTACCATAGAAAGTCAAGTCAAAGACATATCCGTGAGAGTCATCAGTGATTACTGGTTACTTGAAACTATGGCGCTGGAGAAAACAATTCAAGAGAACAAGCCCTGAGCCACAGACCCTATAGCTTAAAGCATACTCTAGGTGAGGAGGAAGCTATAGGTGAGAGTGAGAGTGAGAGGGAGTGAAGTGGTAGAAAGAACCTTCCTATTAATTTAATTAATACACTAACTCAACTAATTTTTAATTTAATTAATAGTTGATCAATTAATTTAGCCAATTCAAGGAGAAAAGAATGCTCATCTGGGTCAAATGCTGCTGCTTAGTTGGGAAAGATGAGAAGGTGTCCTTTGATTCCATAGCACTGAAGTTATTAGTGATCTTGAAAAAGTTGAATGGAAAGAGAAAAGTAAAAGTCCTGTTGGAACAGGATCAGGAAAGAATGCAAGAAAGAGAAATGGAAACACCAAGTAGAGATAATTCTTATGATAGCATTTTCTTCAACTTCTAAATTGCTTTCATCTATCAGTTCCCTTTAGGTGAAACACTGGTTTGATTAGAGTAATGAGTAATCTGATGATGGGCATTTTCTTTGCTTTCAATTCTGCTTTTTTAGATAAGTTTCTGCCCTCAAAGTTGTTTTCCATTACTAGTTTTCTGATGTGGACGGCTTCTTCCCATGGTGTACTGTGTCCCTGTGTCTCTTATCAGGGGTACAGCCTGCTGCCTCAGAGAACAATCTATTTTCTACTCTTTCAGGGTTGCTTTCATTTGCCTTCAGGGATAGGACACTGTTTTCTCCACAAGAAAAAATATGATTCTACCTTCAGTGAATTCTTTTGAGTTACATCCACATTGTATTGACAAAGGAGGCATAAGAATGTTAATCTCGATCTAGTATCTATGGCTGGTAAACATTTTTCAATATTTTAAATAACTCTGTAGTCATTTTGGCATATTTTGTGTGTGGGGGGGGGAGATAAGCAGGGGATGATCTTCTATGTTGAGACCAGACATCCTTTAAGGTTGGCTCTTTGAAATAAAATTCCAGTTATTCACAAACTGACTTCTATTGAACAAGCTACTATACTTCTCTTTGCCTCACTTTTCTTATACATAACATAATTAATGAAACAGAAGGTTATTATGAAAATTTCTAAGCTTTGTACAAGTTTAGTTCTCTTTAAGTTTTTACTTAGAAAATGATCTGTATCTTGACTGTATCAGGGTCCATGCCTTGGTTATGGAATTTTACCAGTTTTATAAGATATTTTGACCTTTGGAAATCTGGGTAAATGGCACATGGGAACACTTTGTATTATTCTTTTTTTAAACTGCATGTGAATCCATAACTATCTCAAAATAAAATTTAATTAAAAATATAGATTAAAAAAACTCACAAGAATCTTTATGATATATGAGCATCACTGCTCATCTATTATTGGTAACACCAAAAACATATTTAAACTTGAAAGAAGACAGTTTAACTGAACATATGATTTTATATATATATATATATATATATATATATATATATATATATATATATATATATATTTTTTTTTTTTTCCCCTCTTACTCCAGAGAAGTACTAGGAGAATGTAGATAGAAGTTCATATTATTGCCAAGATTTTAGAAAATTACTTGCAGCAAGATTTGCGGAATTTTTCTATAAATAAGACACATTACAAAATCATGTTAGGAAGATTAAAAACACGATAGCAGAGCAGCAAGGGACATACTGCTCTTGGATTCTGTGATTAAAGGAAACATTTTTGTGTATCCTCCAAATTAATTTAGAGTACTTTCAATGCCCTTAAGGCATACGACAGGATAATGTAAGGTCACAAGCTTTAAAGATAGCAATCATAACCCAATCCAATTTCTTCATGCTGGCTGCAATTTTATTGTTTTTTTTCCCTTTCAGGCCTGTTTTAAATCAGGAAATTAATAGCAATGCTTAGTATTAGTATTTAAATCATTTTGCCTTTAAAACTATATTGCAGCATTGTAAATGTAGCACACTAGATCTTTAAAAAAATAACTTGAGAATATTAGAAAAATAAAAATTCTGCTGTGCATTTCACATTTTTAATTTTAAAACTTAAATACTCAAGAGAGATTTTATTTTATTTTAATAACTCTATCAATTCATTTTTAGCTTATATTTTGGAAAATGCTGTCTTTGTTGTTAGCAAGGTCATCGAACAGATTTAAAATCAAAGACAAAAGATGTGTTTTTTGTTGTTGTTTTATAAAATTACCATGGGTATGAGATTTATATTAAGATAGTTTTGTTTTTAATGTTTCTAGATACTTATATACGAAAAGGTTAGGAAAAATGGAAAAAGAAAATGTGGAAAAAATATAAACAATCATTCTTTAATGGATTCACCAAATATTAACGTAATAGCTAGATGAACTCATCATCTCATAGGAAAGCTTATAAATAAACAATATTAAAAACATTTAACAACTGCTGCCACAGAGGTAGTGCTCAGGAGCATAAAGGAAGGACTTGAGTCCCAGACACAGAGAGAGGAAAACTGTGGGTGCATAGAGTCTTCCGGATACCTGTGCTGCATACCAAATGTGAAGGATGTGGGCAGATTATTCCAGAGAACAAGTACCAAAAACTTATAGAAAATGGAGCATGCCAACAAGGGATAAGAACAAGGGAAAGGCAAGAGTTGAGGCTGTGAGGGTAGAACCCTGATGAAAAATAATATCAATTGTTGCAGGGAGTCATATTTGAATGCTGGACAGGTGAGGGTTAACTGTCCAAGTGTGTTACCGGAAGAGCTGTTTCTTAGAGATAATGGCTTTCTTATTCTCAAGGAAAACAAGTCTGATAGCTGCTGACAGGTCAAGATAAGAACCAAACAGTGATCATATAATTCAGCAACATGACATCATTAATGACCTTGATGAGATCTAGAAAGATGTTGTGAACAAAGTTAGCTAGAGTTAACAATGAACCTGGAAGAGTCTATAGGCTGCACCAGGACCTCTGAGGTCAATATTATGAATAGAAAAGTGGTAAAATGTGCATGCAGTGAATGGAGGTTAATAAACATTCTTGAATAATAATAACCTAAATCCTTACTATTAAAATAATTTTCCAAAAGAATTTAGCTGGGAGTGTTAGAAGATGAGCTCTGATCAGTTCACAGGAAGATCCATTCCCAGAACTTAGGAACAAGGTCAGAAAATGTCACCCTATGATACCAAAGTTAATCATCTTCCTAAAGTGTAGGTGTTTGTCCATTAGCAGAGATAAGCCCTGGGAAGAAATAGTGTATGGAAGTTCTGCTGTTAACACTAAAGTGGTTCTTAATTATTATCAGGTGAATACCCTGTCTCACAAAACTTATCAAATAATTAATGTAAGTAAATTTGGAGTAATGAATTGAAGCATGACTAAAAAATGGGTGCTAGAATAAGATGGTAGCTTAAATACATAAATTATCAGAGGTGAATGTACATAAAGGAGAGATTCTCAATATGGGGTGTGCACATCTTTTAGGTTCCACAAAGTGGTCAGTGGATCCATGTGAAAGTTAAAATATCCCCATTTATAAACACACATGTGTATGTGTATATGTGTAGACACACAGATATGCATGTAAGTATACATTTAATATGTCTATTTTCATCTTAAAAAGGAATTATTGCCCCTCTACTACCTTTGACATTGGCCAGTGTTTAGCTGTCTCCATGTAGGAGAGGTCATCTCCTGAATACACTTCAATATGAAAGTTTGGCATTGGCTTCCTTCTCTCCCCTTCCTTCACCATATCATACACACTGCTGTTTACACATAAAGACTGATTCGCTGATCTGTCAAACAGAAGACAGGTCTAATTGTTTAAAGATTAGAAAACTCAAAAGAGCAAACACATTCAAGAAGTTATACACCATCCAATCTACAGAAATGGATATAGGGAAAATGTAGATGTGTGGAGATGAACTTAAAATTTAATTGTAATATGAAAGCATAATTATCCTCTCTTTATTTCCTTCGTTAGTAGTCAGTAGGCTTTGTTCTCAGTATTTTGGGGGAAAATGGTGGCAAGTTGTATTAAGGAGGAATATGGCAACCTATAAAGCCTTCCAGATTTTTTTTTCCCTGGAAAATAGACGTACCAATTAGGGAAAATATTCCTGATATAAACAATATGTGTTGAGAAGAGCAGAAGGAGCATGAGCTCGCATCTATAAATCCAAAGATTATAAAGAGAACAGTGGAGAGTAGCAGGAGTAGAAAATTATATAAGGGGAAAGGAAAAATGAGAGAGAAGGGAGAAAGAAAGGGGGTTCTGACAGCTCACAGGATATATGAAGTCACCAGGGGAAAGTTTGTGTTGTATCTGAGAAGATGGAGCCATCCACCCTTTCTCCTAAGTATTGTATATTTTACATGGCACAGAATATGGGTAAGTCACAGAATCTGGAATTATTAGGTTGATCTGGAAATATATATCTCACTGTCAAATTGTTATGGTCTGTAAACAAGTCAGATTGGCACCTGTTATTTTGCCAGAGAAATGTTAGAGTCTGTAAACAAGTCTGCATGGTGCCTGGCAAAATGCCAGAGGGAGTGGTTTATGAAGTAACAAAAGCAAGCCATTAAGTGTGGAGATTCCTTATTGGTTGACTGCTGTATCTATTTTATGCTAATTAGATAGGCTGTGTAAAATGTATAAATACCGCTCCTGTCCTACAATCAACGGCTCCTACTCCTGCTGTATCAACGTACACAAGTTATTCGTCACCCCCCGGTTATTTTGCCCAGCCAGCCGGGCTGCGGCATCAAATTATTGGAGCCAAGTCAAGAACCACTCTTGTCTTCCTTCCCCAGACTTTTGTCTGGACACTACATAAGACCCTTGTACTGTTAAGAAATCCCTGGAAATACATATGGGATTGCTGGTGACCCTAGAAAAAATTGAAACTTCCAGTTGAAAGTAGGCAGAAATAAAGTAGAGCTTTAGAAAAATAAGTTTAGTTTGAGACTGGATATTATATAATCATTGTGTATCTACAAGGGATTTGGATTTAAATTGGAAAATAACATTACTATTATAGAGTACAAGAGTTTAAAATTCTATTTCTTATTAGAAGGTTATTGTGGAGGAGATGTCAGAAGTGAAATACTGTAAACATTTTCTGATGAGTGGAGAGATACATTCTTTATTATAAATTATCAAACTGTCATTTTTAAAAATCAATATCTTCCTGAGGCTGTTATTATTTTAATAAAACTTCAAGATTCAGAATCACTAACCCTGAGAATCAGATCCTTACACACAAGGACTCTGCTAAGAAATAAAATCTTCTAATAAATACAATCTTACCAGCTGGCCTAATTGTCTCTTGGTAGCTAAGAGTTTGGAAGGAGAAGAAACTCCATTCATATAACCTTGAGGAATAAAAACCCCTCTAGCAGTGGAACAGAGTTTGGAGATAGGAGATTTGAAATCAGATTGAGGCTGTGTGTACAGCATTACTGAGAGTAAGAAAAAGCAGTACTTTTATGACTATTGCTGGAATTTTAGGAAAATAGCTAGGGCCTTATTCTTATGCCTTTCAAACCGTTGACAAATATGCAACAACATTTTAAAAAGAAGTCTATGCTAAGTATCTTAATGATGCTCACATAAATTATCATTTTTTTTTCAGTACTGGGGGCTGAACCCCAAGGCCTTTTACCACAGTGCTCTGCCCAGACCCTCTCCTCCCACCCCACTTTTTTTTTTTTTTTTTTAATTTTGAGACAGTCTCGCTAAGTTGCAGAAGCTGGGCTTTAATTTTCTATCCTCCTGCCTCAGCCCTGCCTCTAGTTGCTGGGAATAAAGGGTGTGCCACCATGCTCAGTTTGATTCTTAATACTATAGAATTGATAATAGTTTTTTTTTTCTTCTTTCCCTTCCTTCCTCCTCTTGAATATTTATATGCTAAACACTTTCTAGTTACCAGGAAAACAAAGGTCTGTTCTCATAGGCTTAGGTTAAGCTAGGAAGAATAGTTAATAAACAAACACATGCCTACATTAATATATGTTTTGTTATACCATATGGTAGAAAGATTCAGGAAGAAAACAAGACAAGAAAAGAAATCAAGGAAGGAGAGAGAGTGCCAGAGGGGTGCAAGAATTTTAGGTAATAGGGGCCAGGAGTGGTGAAGTTGAGCGAGTGAGCCACAAAGATCTGCAAGAAAAAATATTCAAAATGAATATGAGAATAAAAGTTCTGAGGCAGGATCATGGCTGTCATATTTGAGGGACAACCAAGGGTTAACTTTAGATGGTGTAGAGAGAGGTAGATAACAGCAAAATTGCTATCTTAGAGAACAGACCAGGTACCACCCTGTAGATCATTGTGAGATCTTTGATTTTCACTCCAAGTGGGGCAGAAAGTGATTGGTGTAATGTTTGCAAAATTGCAATATGTAAAGTTTTAAAAGATTACTCTCTGAAGTCAAGTAAGACAAGATTCAAGGTTAACTCCAATATTCTGCCTCCACTTCCTCCCCAAAAGAAAGGATGACATTGACATACGCAGAGATGGCAAAATTCAGAAATTATAAGTTTGGAATGAAGATCAGGAATTTGGTTTTGCATGTTATGTTAGACATTTCCATTAGGTTGACAAATGGAAATGTCTAGTAGGTAGTCAGATGAAAGTCTGAACTTAGGGGAGAAGTCTAAACTGGAGATAAAATCCAGGTCATTCTTTGCATCTAAATAGTATCTAATGTGATGGAACTAGATGAGATCATCTAGGACTTTGAATCAGATTGAATAAGGGGTCTGAGAATGGAAGCCCCAGTCACATTAACTAGGCAGTGGAAGTTAGAAAGAAAGAGTAAGGATACTGAGAAAGATGGGGCAGATACTAAAGAGGAAAAAAGCAATAATTTGTTCTTTTAGTTATGTGAAGTAAGTGTAGGAACAACTGATTATGTCAAATGCTAGCTAAATTGATGAATTAGAATTGGATTTAAAAGCTTGAAACTTTGACCATAACACTTTTGGTTGGCAAGAGATAAAGCTTAAATAAAGTAAGTTTAAAAGAGGGTGGGAAGAGAGAAGCTATAAACATCTTCTCAAGCTGAGGGTTGGGGATGTGGCTCAAGCGGTAGCGCGCTCGCCTGGCATGCGTGCGGCCCGGGTTCAATCCTCAGCACCACATACAAACAAACATGTTGTGTCTGCTGAAAACTGAGAAATAAATATTAAAATTCTCTCTCTCTCTCTCTCTCTCTCTCTCTCTCCTAAAAAAAAAAAAAAAAAAAAAGATAGGGAGCTGAAGAATATTTAGGATTAAGATGGTAAAATTAAGTAGGTAAAAATAGTTACACAAGATAGACATGGCATAGTTTACCGAGCTTAATGGAGGAGAGAGGGGCTTGGGACACAAATGGAGCAGTTGCCTGAGCTATAAGCATAGCCTGTTCTTTAACAATAACTTTAGGAAAGGCAGAATGTGAGGTCCCAGATGCAATCGAGTAAATAGACACAAAGATAGGAATGTGGACATTTTTTTCTTATTCCTTCTACTTTATTTGTGAAATAAGAAACGATATCAAAATGAATGTGTTGGGATGAGGATGTGGCTCAAGTGGTAGCACACTCGCCTAGCATGCGTGAGGCACTGGGTTCAATTCTCAGCACCACATAGAAATAAAATACAGATCTTGTGTCCACCTGAAACTAAAAAATAAATATTTTTTTTTAAAAAAATGATTGTGGACAAGGAAGTCACTGAAGGCAAATGAAGAGATGAAAAGATGAGATGAAATGTAGTAGTTTCCCCTTATCCATAGGGCATATATTCCAGGACTCCAAGTGGATGCTCGAAACTATGGGTGGTACCAAACCCCATACACAATCAATGTGATACTTATAGGTAGCAGACAGACAGGAATGCTAGGGACATGGGTTTATAGGGAAAGCTCTGCAGACTGGGCCTGCTGTGTTGACTCCCACCCCATAAATATATTCTCTCTCTTAAAGAAGACAACAGGAAAAAACCCTGTTGTCTGCTGGAGGGAGGAATGCAGACCCAAGACTATGTCATACTGGTAAGTAGAGCAAAGCTGGGAGGGGAGTGCTGTTGTGACCTTTATACAGATCAAAATTCCAGGAAGATAGTATATTTAGAAACAAAACCCACTGACCATAAAATCTGTCAGGACAATGTGTTGGCCAAGGTGATCCAAGGTTGTTTTGGATCTTTAGCATGTCATTAGGTAACAGTGGTCCACTTCACCTTTTGAATATAGCCCTCTTTGCTATGAGACCTATTTTAAAAGGGATGTGTTTTTTTTTTTTTTCTTTTCCTCTTCTCCCTGACCCCCTTCTTAAACTGGGGGAAGAGAAAAAGATTACCTTTTCCCATTCTAGGCACACCCATCACAGGAAGGACATGTCACTGGAAGATCTAGGATGTGACTATCTTCCAAATTAATAAGTGAATTTCAGCACACCATCAGGGTGCACCTGGGACCCCTGCCAGGAAACACCTGGAATGCAGCCTTTGAAGAGCTTCTTTAAAAGCCCTCTGTTCTCCCTGATGGGCAGAATCACAGCCTCTAGACAGGAGTCCCCTGTGCTTCTTCTTTGCTAGCAAAGCAATAAACCTTCCCTTTTCTTTTTATTAAAACCATGTCCTCATCATTAAATTTGCATAAATTGGCATCGGGGACAAGAATTTAGCTTTTGGTAACAATTATAATAGTAAAATACCCCCACTCAGCATGGGTTTTGCTTGAATGCCTATGGGTAAGACCATGGCAATGGGATTTAAAAGTTTGATGAAACCCTGGTGTCAGTCAAAAGTAAAAATGTGGACCTAGGCAGGACTCTCTGGAAACTTTCTCTAAAACTAGAGGGCTGGAGTAGGGGGCATTCACTGTTCCTCTTCTCTCTGAGAGGATCCACTCTCACCCTTTCTCCCTTGAGAGTGTCTTTTAATCCTCTACCTTTCCCTACTAGTAAACTTCTGCCTCCATGTGCAACTGGCTTGAAATCTTTCCTACTGGGTCTCAAGAACTGGTGGCTGCAGATTCCCATGGTTGCTCTGGCTTTGCGGGTCTCTTCTGCATCACCACCACAACAGTCATTGTTCTGGTAACTGAGTCCACTACTAAGTGACTAATGGATGGATAGTATATAGTGTGGTTATGCTGGATGAAGAATGGTTCACATCCCTGACAACACAGAGCAGAAAAGCATGAGATTTTCTCATGCTTCTAAGAATGATGCACGATTTAAAGCTTGCAAGTTGTTAATTTTGGAAATTGTACATTCAATATTTGGGGGCTGAGGCGAAATGCTTTCTGCAAAAAAAAAAAAAGTATATCAAATTTATTTATTGGCAATTTTTTAAACTGTTATACTCATTCTCATATTAAACTTTTCCAAATATAAATTTGGACAACTGAAACTACAGGGAGAGGGGGAGCTTTAGTATTCTTGGACTTGATTCTCTCCAACCAGAGCAGTTGGAGACATTGATTACCCAGAGTTGGAGCTTGGGTAAATGAGTTGAGGACTTGGAAAGAGCATTATTTTCGTGATGAGCCATAGGACTTAAGCTTGGTAAATAGGAAATTGTTAAGAAAAAGTAGCACTAGACTCAGTTAAACAGGCAAAGAAGACTTTTTTATTGTAAGAGGAGAGACAGAAGGAAATCAACTTCACAAAATCAAAAGGCAGGAGAGTTTTTAAACACTGGGGTGAGCTAGTGGAAAAGTACTAGAGGATGTTAGGGAGGAGGTTGGTCAGTGGGATGTGTCCCCCACATTGAATCATTTCTGAGCTTGTAAATGTTTTTCTTTGTGATAAGGCCATCTGAGTTGGCTAATTAGCATTTGCCAACTGAGGCTCCTACCGCCCACTGAGACTGGAAGATAGGAGGACCCTCTTCTTTGATGATTACATTTCAAAGGGATGATTTCCAGGTCTTTGACAAAGACATTCCTGATTTATAAAACAGGGTAAGAGGCTGGGAGATTTGTCTATATTTCAAAGGTGCACAGAAAGAATTTGCAGTTGCAAGCTTTCTAAAGGAAATGCTCTGTGGAAAGGGAATTTAGGGGCCTACAAGTCAGCAAGTAACTTGTATAAAGTTTTGTCAAGTTCAGGAGATTGTTAAAACCATCTTTGTTAGGAGTAAAGAGGATGGTGAAAGACAACAAAGAATTAATGTTAGAATATGTGGATTTCAGGCTCCCCTTTGGTCAAATAATTTTACGTGTTGGCATATTAGTAAGAAATAGTAAGAAATACAGTTCTTAGAGAATAATATTTTCTCCACTGTGGAGAAGGAAGGTTTTCTTCTCCTGGAAGGAAAAAAATTGCCTTATTAGAAGCAAAAAAGTATTGCATTAGAGGTAATCTAATCTTTACTCTCAGGGTTCCTACTGACCCTTTTATATTTGAATGTTACCAAAAGCTTGGTCCTTGTCCCCAAGGCCAACTCATGCCAATTTCATAATGAAGACATAGTTTTGAGAAAAAAGAAAATGAAGATTTATTGTTTTGCTAGCAAAGAAGAAACACAGGAGACTCCAGTCCCAGAAGCTATAGTTCTGCCCATGAGGAAAGAAGATAAAGAAGCTCTTCAAAGGCTACATTCCAGGTGTGCCCTGACAGGGTGTTCCAGGTGTGACCCCCATGTGTGTTGAAATTCACTTGTTAATTTGGGAGATAGTCAATTCCTAGTTCTACTGGTGATATTTCCTTCCTGTGCAGAACAGATAACTCAAGGTAATCTTGTTCCCCACCCCTAGGTTAGGGATGGGGAGAGGAAGAAGAGGAAAAGAAAAAAAAAAACAAACAGAAAAATATAAGTAGCAAGGGCTATATCCAAAAGGTGAATTGCACCACTCTTATATGAAGATTTCAAAGCAAATAAATAAATTTTGTGAATTGTGCCATAGTAAACCTCAATAAATAAGGTGAGAATATAAACAGCTTGTACATATACTTTATATATAACAAGAGGTTAAGAGAATAATTCTATAAAACTGGCACACTGTGCTGACCCACTCCCCAACACACATACACACATGCTTTCTATTCCAAGAAGCAATTTATTTGCAGCCTTGCCTGGCCTAAGTGGACAGGATATGTCACATTCCTCAGCAAACTGTTAATGCAGGAAAAATGCAGACCCAAAATAATGTTGATGGGAGGTACCCAGACTTTTGTGACCAGATCCTGAATCTCCAGAGATAAGGATAGTTCCACCTGACCATAAAATCTGTATGGCTAAGTATCCAATTAGAACCAGTCAGCAGGGGCCAACATGACCTAAAGTTATCAAGACAGCGGGGCTTGAAAGTCTGATGTCACCCTGCTGTCAGTCAAAAGTTATGAGGTAGACCTGGGCAAAATTCTCTAGATACTTCTTTTGGGATCCCCAAATAAAACTGGAGTATAGGACAGTGTCTCGAGGAGGCAAAATTCCGACATATGCAATCAATGGGGAGAAATAAAAAAATGTGCATGTGCTTCTTCTGTCCTTTTCAATGTTTTATTCACTCAAATTACTCAATACAATTTCACTTTATAGGTTCTTAATCAAGAAAACAACAATACGTAATGCTAGGCACTGCAATAGACATAATCAATTCACAGTAAACAATTCTAGATTAATAAGCACTGCAAACACACTTAATCATGACAGGCTAATGATGGACATTCCCTCTGTGTGCTAAGTTCAAAAGTCTTAAGCCTTAGGCTTTATGTCCAGCAGATGCACACTCACTCAGACCGTGGTGATCTGGTCCAGAACCAAGGCAGGCTTTTCCTGGGGTAGAGTGGATGACTGGTTGAGAGGGTCACAGGGAGAAGTTGCAGCTCTCACCAGGGTCCAGATAAGGCGGTAGATTTTGAGAACGGTGAGGATCACGCAGATGATCTGGAAAACGATGACAAGTGATGGATGTCAGGTCCTCATCAGGCTCTCCAGCTCCAGTGCATCCTTGTTTTGGCTGGCTGAATCCCTGTTCATTAGCTCCGTCATTTATACTAAATTTTGGGGCTTTTGACACCCCTTTTAGTCCTTATCAGCTACCATCGGATTTTTTCCATGACATCATTTGCCCTGGGGTCAGAAACATCTGGTCTGGTGGTCTCCACCCAGATCTTCTCGCCTTTCCTTCTAATCAGGCAAGGACAGCCTGCCAAAGGCTTCACTCTGTTTATCAGGGTGAGGGGAAGTAACTCGTCTAAGGCCATACTGGAGGGCTCTGTTGGGTGTGCCTAATGAGACTGAAGTTTTCAAACAGGAGTTTTTAAAATAGAATTGTGGTATAAAGGTGTATTAAGAATTGTAATGCAAATAATAATAAGAATAAAACTCATGTTGTAAGGGTCTGGCGAAGCGTCCGAGGAAGAGACCACCAAGAGACTGACTTTATGCAATAAGCAAGAGGGAGTTTATTAGGATCCGGTTCAGCGCGCTGAGGCCCCAGGCAGGCTTGCACAAAAAGGGAGAGAAGCCCAGAGCCCAGAGCAGAGGTCAGGCAGAGCTTAAGTACACTTTTTGGAGAGGGCGGGGGGCTTTGCATACATCAGAACAAATCATCATGAGGCACGGGAAAATTGAACAACAACTCTGAGTCATGATTAGTACATTCATTGGCGGGAACAGATTGGACGGGGGTGATTGGTTACTTCTAAGCGGGGTGAACATTTAAACTGATTGGTTTTGGGGCCCAGGGTGCCTATGTGCCGGGCTACTCAGAGTCCCAAGTTATTAGACAACCAGAGGAGCCAGTGAGAATGTTTACTGGGCAGTTCGGGTATTGTCCTAACAGCTACAGAGATTACAGTTTCCGGGGGTAGCAGAGGAATTTAACAATACTTGGTCTTTTACTTTTTAACCCAAGCCTTGCAGTTTAGAAACTTCACAATGTCCGATCTTTTACACTTTAACTCAGGCTCTGCGGCTTAGAATCAGCTTAAAAATTTCACCTTTACAATGTATAATGGCAAAAAAAAAAAAAAAAAAAGGAATTGCTTAGGCTCAGGCCTAAAAGGCCCTTCTCACAGACAGGCACATTATCTCTCTTCTCTCTGAGAAGACCTACTCTCTTCCTGGAGAATGTCCCCTTTCCCTTTTCCTTATCCCTTCAATAAACTCATTCCTGTTACTCCTAGCAACATGTCTGAAATCTTTCTGATTTGGTTACAAGAATCAGGATCTGAAAGGGGGTGGTCTTTATGCTGTCTTACTTCTTAGAGGGCCCCAAATCTGTAACTGAAAAATTAGTTCATGTTTATGAATTAAGAAATTATATCTGACAGGTTTTTGTTTGTTTGTTTACTGTCTAGTCAAGAATCCAACTAGTGTACTTCAATATCAATTCCTCCTGTACAAATTGTAGATCAAATTTATTTACTGACACCTTTTATTACTCTGTTGTAATCATTTTCACATCTAAATTTTCTAAATATAAATTTTCTTACTAAGTATTTTATGCAAAGACAGCCACTGTGTAGAATATTTTTACTTTAGAAAGGGATTACTGACAGTTCCCTGTAGAGGCATTTTAAATACTAACACAATAAATTAAATACTAGCATAACTACCAACTGTTGACCAAAGAATATAACAGACAAACTAACTAGCAGGTTTGTTGAAATACCTTTTGACTTGAAGCCCCACATTTTAATAAAATTGGCTACTTTAATAAGTAATTTACCTCCTCTGAAAGCATTTTCCCATTTGTCTCAAAAGAAGATAGGTGGTGGTTACTTTCATTTTCATGACTTACTCAAAATCCACTTTATAGATATACAGGGGAAAAGTGCTTTTAGTTGGGTCTTGTGGTAGCAATTTCTTTGAAGCAAATACTGTACTTCTCCATTTCAATTTCATAGCAACTGCCAATTTAAAGTGTTCCATTGATATAAATATTATTTTATTTTATAGGATTCTGATATTATTTGAAAATATTAAAATATTAATATATATGAACTACAAACCAGTTTGAAGAATCCATCTTTAATGTCAATTTTTTTCCAATTCTAATTACTTTGTTTTTTAGAAGTAGTCTAAATAAAAGAGCAGAATCATATTTAAAAAAATCAAATAGTGGGCTGGAGTTGTGGCTCAGAGGTGGAGCGCTCGCCTAGCATGTGAGGGGGGCCCTGGGTTCAATCCTCAGCACCACATATAAAAATAAATAAATGAATAAAAAAAATCAAATAATGGTTTCTGATTGTTGATAATTAGAGGAAAAATAATATCAATTACATACCTGAGCTTTAGCAAAGTTAATTCATGTTTGTGTAACAGTGGTCCACTTCATGCTTTGAATATAACCCTTGCTGTTTCTGCCACTGAAGCTTAATTTAAAATGGACTCGTCTTCTTTTCCTCTTCTCTCTCCCCCTCCTTAACTTGGGGGCAGGGAACAAGATTACCTTTTAGATCTGTATTTGAGCACACATCCACCACAAGTCATTTAGAATTTCAGGGATGGCCAGATCTAAGAAATGCCTATCTCCCAAATTCACAAATGAATCAACCCCTTTGTCTTCTTTAAAAACCTTCTGTTCTCCCTTATGGGCAGAATCACAGCCTCTGGGGCAGGAGCCTCTGTACTTCTCCTTTACTAGCAAAGCAATAAATCTTTTTCCTTTCTCAAAATGATGTTATTGAATTGGCATCAGGAAAAAGGACTGAGCTTTTGGTAACATTTGGACATCCAGAATCACATTTATTAAATTATGTGTAAACCCATTCTTTCAGTTTAAAGTGTGCAATGTCTTATTTTCAAACTATGAAGATAGACAGTATGAGGCTATTGAGTTGAGGGGACAAAAAGTCAGTGTAGGTAATAAATGATTGGGTCAGAAAGATGGGGGCTGATTCATGAGGAAATTAAATGCTAATACCTCCAGATGCCTCCTGGGCAGTTCCTTCCCTTTCTTGTCCAGGATCACTCCACCTTTGGACCATCTTTTGGTCTCAGGATGAAGGAAGGAGTGCATGAGAACAAAGGAATTCTAAAATATATAAAAGGGGCAGGACACCCCCATTTCCTTGGACACCCAGCTCTGGGGCCCTTTCTCTTTGGAGAAGCATATTTCTGTTCCATCCTTTAAATAAAAGTTGCTTTCTACACTTGCGCTTACCTGGGCATTTCTCACGTCTGGGGACATGGAACTTGGCCATGTTCTTATCACGGGCATCACTATGGTTGCCAGCACTTAACATCCTCCAAAAAAAATTATATGAAATGCATAGATTTGTTCCATATATTTGAGGATGAGAATAAACATTGCAGTTGCATATCAACTCTTTCCATTCCATGATAACTGTTCTGACTTCTTGCATAGAGAATGTGGCCCCCACTGCAGAGTCCAGTGAGTAGAGCAGTCATCTGGCTAACATCTTGTGGGGATCAAACTGACATGCATATTGCATAAGCCAGTGCATTTCTCCTCGCTTCAGTTACTTGTTTTAAGAAAAATGAGAGAAAAATGCTCTGGCAAATTGTCACTGCTCTGGGAATTTCATAAGAATTTGAAATTATGTTTGCCAAATGCAAGCACTGGATGAATAAGCAGAATAACATATAAAAATCACCAAGAGAAGAGGCGAGGGTGATTTCATAATTTCATAGCATTGTGTTTACTAATTTTGATTTTTAACATGATTTCCCAAAGTATTTATTTTTGCTTATGACTTTATTTTGAAATAAATATTATTAAATAAATCTGTTCCTTGAGAGGAATTTCAGTAGGTCTTCTTTGAGTTTTTTAATCTAAGAAAAAATTTTAACAAGTCTCATCAGGTGTAGATATACAACTGTATTATTATACACTATATAATTACATATACATATTTATTTACATCATAGACAGATAGATATTGAGAGAGAGAAGAGAGGAAGCCATTCTCCCTTGACACCTCTGAGAAATTGTTACTAAAACCTGGGGCCCAAAGTCAATTTAATAACGAGGACAATTTTCAGAAAAAGGAAAAAGAAGGGTTATTGCTTTTCAAGGCAAGGAGAAGCAGAGGGGGCTCAGGTCCAGAGGCTGTGATTCTGGCCCATCAGGGAAAACAAAGAGCTTTTCAAGAAGCTGCACAAAGGCTGCATTCCAGGTGTGCCCTGACTTGGGTCCCAGTGCATCCTGATGATGTGCTGAAATTCACTTGTTAATTTTGGAGATAGTCACTTCCTACATCTTCTAGTGAATTCTCCTTCCTCTGGTGGGTTTGTGCTCAAGGACAACCAACTCTGCCTAGTATGGGCAAAGGTAATCTTGTTCCCTGCCCCTAGGTTAGGGAGGGTGAAAGGAAGAAGAGGAAAAGAAAGTCTTAGAGTAGAAGAGGCCTATATTTAAAAGGTGAAGTGAACCACTGTTACAGAATTGGTTGCAGGACCCTCGACAGATAACAAAATCTGCACATGCTCAAGTCCCTTATATAAAATGGTTCAGTATCTGCATATTACATACACATATTCTCATGTATACTTTAAATCATTGTATTTATTTATATTCTTTTTTGCTTGATATGATGTAAATGCTAGTGGTTATACTGTATTATTTAGGGAATGACAAATAAAAATCTGTATATATTCAAGACAGTTGCATTTTTTCCAAACATTTTTAATCCATAGTTTGTTGAATCTGTGGATACAGAAATTACAGATACAGAGGTCAAATTATATCATAAATAGTATTTATATAAATATTACATAACAAAGATAATAGTGAAAATTTTATATTCCCCAAATCCTAAAGAGTGTTTCATGCATTTCAGATTGGCTAATCCAAAACCACATTTCCTGCAATCATCTTTCCTATAAGACACTAACTTCTACTTGGCCACAAAATAAATTTCCACATTTGAACCAGTGAAGTACCATCAGTTATTCTCTAAAAGGCCATGGTATTTGGAGGCAGAGAAAGCGACACAGAGATATTTGGTGGTCCCAGTTTACCCTCACTCTTCTTCCTTTCTCTGAATTTTCTTAGTCTTCCTGACCACTGACCTTTCTGAACCAGGATCTCCTGGTTGGTTTGCTTCTGCCTGCTTGGCTGAGAACTCACAGGGGCAATAACCAATAAGAGGCAAAGGACTTCCACATTCTTCTCCGCCAACACTGTGATTGGATGTTCTCCAGCTGGATGTTCAGCTTTTTAAGTGGTGATATGGTAAGCTCTATCAGGTTTGATGACCTATTAGACCCCTTACTATTTCAGCTCTCCACTGTGAACCTTTATTCTCCAAATTCTTTCCACAGTTGTATAATATCTAATTCATATAATTAATTCCTATTTCCATAAACTCATAGTGTACCTACTGTCTTCATTGAGACCTGATGTGTTGAGACCATCTTAATCTGCATTAATTTGTACAATTCTTTTCTCTCATATTATGTTTTTGTAAGCAATGAACTCACTCAGTCAACATTTGATGGTCACTGATAACTCTTACTCCTTCTTCCTCTCTCATCCTTCCTTGTGTCTCCCTTATTAGAAAGTAAGTAGCATTAGAGCAGAGACGTCACATGCCTTGTTTCTCCATCATACCTTTGCACCTGTGACATATCCTCTGTTGTTTCTGGTAAAATAATGAATTATTGCTGAGTGACTTGAATAAATACTATTAAAATGGAGTGTTTTACTAATCAAATTCTTAATACCATGTTTTCCTAATGAATAGTCTGATTAATTATTGAATCTGAATTTTCCACAGCCTTCATCAGTCTCCCTATAATTAACTGTAAACCAGTGTGGTGTGAAAATAACACAATTTGCCTTCATTTGCAGAAATGTTGATTGCCTCCTGAAAATAATCAATAATATGATTTTGTAAATAATCACAAATTTGGAATAATATATAAGACAAAATTTAAATTAAACTGTTGCTACGGTTCCAAATAACATGTGCTCTGTTTTCTTTGTAAGATATTTGACTTTCCTAAGAATCCTTACTCTTTGGATAACATCGTAACCAGATATTTATTAACTTAAAAAAAATATTTTAAATCCAGAAGAAGCATTTAATCTGAATGCTGCATTTGTTAATGGCATTTTTTGAAATGTAGAAAAAGCCTGAAACATTGATTATATTTTTGGGGAAATACAATTTTTATTAAAAAGTCATTCTTTTATATAAAAAGAGTAAATATTTACCTGCATTTTTTTTTAATAAGTTGACATGCAGGAGTTAACTTTCAGTATCTAATTCTTTTTTGTAGCAAATTCCCATTTCATCAGCTAGAATAACTTCAAAAGGAGAAATTCAAAGAAATAGCGGTATCTAACTCCAAGATAAGACACTTGGTAAGGCTTAGATGATGTATGATGAGTCACTAAACAGCTTACAGAAAAGTGTTTTTGTACCATTTGTCAGTAAGACTTTGATCTTGCCAATCCTTATATTAAAGATTCTAGTAGGTGCTTGTTTGTATGTTTGGTCATGGCTGTGTCTCTTACTTGATGCAAATTAGTATAAACTTTTGAGAATAAATGAAGTATTTTTTAGTTACTGTGTCTAAACTTTGCTCTCTATTTATTATTGACACGAGATGAAAATGTAGATGCGTATATGTGTCTTAAATTTCAAAAACTCTGCCCTTCAGTTTTATTCAGGAAAACTTACAAAACTTATTCTTACATTGGACTATCTGAAAGCAAATTCAAGAAAATAGTCCATTTATAATAGCTATAATGAAATTAAAAACTTTGAAATAAATTTAGCCAAGGTGGTAATAGATCTTTACACTGAAAATTATAAGATATTGGTAAAATAAACTGAAGCAGACAAAAATAATTGGATATTTCACTTTTGTGAATTAGAATAATTAATACTATTCAAATATTTATATAACCCATGGTGATCTACAAAATCAATACAGCCTCTATTAAAATTCCAATGTCATTTTACACAAAACTAGAAATAGAAAAACAATCCTAAGCTTATACAGAACCACAATAAAAGCTGAAAACCCACAGAAATATTAAACAAAAGGAACAAAGCAAAGGCAATGTATGAATTTACTTCAAACTATATTGCAAAGCTACAGTAATTAAGCTAGCATGATATTGGCTTACAAATTGAAATTTAATGAGTGAAACAGAATAGCAAGCCCAGGAATCGAGGTTATGTATTTATAGTCAGCTTATTTTCCACTGAGATGCCAAGAACATTCAATTCAAAAAGAACTGTCTCGTCAATAAAGGGTGTTGGGAAAATTGTACATCCATGCGCAGAAGAAGAAAAGTGACTCATGTCTCTCTTTTTGTTAATAAGCCAAGTCAAAATGGATTACAGACTTAAAAGTAAGATTATAAAATAAAATATAAATTTGCTCTAGTAATCTGATCTTTTAAAGCTAATAAAAGAGAATTAAGAATAAAAGAACATTGAAGTTCAGAATTTGCACTTTGTTTTAGTCATAATTCTGGACTTTTACCCAATATTCCTGTACCTTGGGTATTCAATCAAACATTGACTGAGGTATTTCTGTGATGGGATTTAGAAGATGAGATTAAGAGTCCAATCAATGGACCTCAAAATAGGGAGTTTAACCTGGACTATCCCAACAATATCATCATCAATACCATCACATGGGACTAAAAGAAGAAAGGGGTAGGGAAATAGTCCTATGTGGTAGAATAAAAGAAGAGAAGAGGTAAAGCAGTAAGAAAGGTCAGAGATAATTGAAGTGTGAAAAAACCCTCCACTATGGCAGTCTTTGAAGTTGGAGGAAGAGGCCACAAGATGAACAGGGGCCACCTCTAAAAGCTACAAATGACTCCCAGACCACAGCCAGTAAAGAAATGGGAACCTCAGTTCTGCAAGCACAAGTAACTGAATTACACCAACCACCTGAGGAAGCTTGGGAGTAGACTCACCCTGAGACTCCAGAAAAGAATAGAGTCCTGCCAGCAATTTGGGGCATGTGAAATCAGAGGCAGAGAGCTAGCTGAGCAGTGCTGTGCCCAGACTTCCACTTAAAGAACTGCTGGATAATAAACAGGTGATATTTGAAGCTGCTACATTTATGGAGATTTGTTACATTACCAGGAAAAAAAAGAAATTCATGCCTACAGGAGCCAAGAAAATTAGGCAGCACAAACTAGTGGAGTAGAAATGACCCAGTGGTGCTTCCTAAACTTTTAAAAATCATTTTACCAAGTGAGACTTATAAAATGTTCACTAGAAAGTATTTAGTCAATTATCAGATTTCAGTAATGCAACTTCAAAGTATCTAGAGCTTGCAGAGGGGAAACAAAGAGAACATTATTTGAAAGTGTTTTGACCTGAGGTGTAAAGCTTACAGAAACCTCATAATTTCATAGTAACAACACAGCTGATCTGCAATCATTTATAATTGAATTGAGGATGTACGTTTTCATCATTTCTAGAGTAATGGTTTGCAAACTCTCAAAGTTTCAAGTCTTTTACTTTCTATACAGAATCTTCACATCCCTTATGTTGTGTCACATTGACAAAACTGCCTCTAAGCCTCAGTGCAATCCATTTGGAGAAAGCACCGCACTCATTAGAAAACACTTTCACAAGAGTCATGTGATATATAAAATACTTTTAAAAAATCAATGAACATTTAGCAAGAGTGACAAATGATAAAGCCACAAATTTCAAAACCTCAGTGGTTTTCTTTTATAACAACATATATTTACTAAAAATCTACTGTGTGTCTCATACTTGAGAAACTGCTAGGATGCAATGGAAGAATAAAATCGAGTTGCAGCCAGAGGGATCTAGGTTTGAATCAAATTCCTACCCTTTGCTACTTTTGTCTTCAGGTGAGTCACACAATACCCTGGACCCCGCTGTTCTTCACCTGTATGCTCAGAACAATAACAACCACTTTGCAAACCAGTTGTGTAGATTGAGTGTAGGGATCCCATGTGTAGGGATATGTCTACTTGGTGCTATGGCAAGTTGAACAGGATGTACCCCAGTGACATAAGGTTCTAATCCTGCAAGCTATAAATTTAAGCTTTCATGGAAAAGGACATTTGTGGATGTGATTATGCTAAGGATCTTGAAGGGACAGAATTATCTTAGGTGGGATGTAAACATAATCACAAGGGCCCTCATAAGAAGAGAGAAGAGGGAGATTTAACACAGAAGAGGAAATGGCATTGTGATGAAAGGAAGCAGAGAATGATGTGATGAGGCCACTGTCCAGCCACCAGACTCTAGAAAAGCCAAGGAATAGCTTCTCCTGAAGGGCCTTCAGCAAGAGGCCAGTCCAACAGGTACCTTAATTTCAGTCTTCTGTGTTCTGAACACTGAAGTTCTGTTGTTTTAAGACTCCAAGTTTGTTGTAATTTGTTACAGAAGCTACAGGACAATAATACAGTATTCAATAAGTGCTAAATTGTTTTTTGGTCGTTGACAGGATTTTCTTTGCCTCTGTTGGTAACACCTCATTAGAACCTCCATTCAGTCATCATTGGAAATCAGATATCACGGCCTTTCTAATATCACTCGGATACAACTCTTTCACCCAGCTTTCATGATTACTCACTGAATGTATGGGGTTACAGTTACATGTTTACTAGCAGTCAGCTATCTGAAAGGCATTGTATTAGAGGGTGCAGAAGATCCCAAGATTGACAAAGACAGCATTCTGACCTCTAAGAACTTACAATCTACCTTAGCATCATACATGTTAAAAGCAAGTGACACTAAACAGGTTAAAAAAAAGAGAATGGAAAATCAAAGGACAGAAGCATTACTTCCTACTACAGAATCCGCAAAGGCTTTATGGAATAATTCACCTTTAATCTGGTCTTCAAGATAGCTATGCTTTCTGCAGATGGGAAGGCAGGGCAGGAAAGAACACTAAACACTGGAGGAACTATGAACAGCTTAATGAATGGGGGCCATGATATGCATGAGAAAGTGTGGGAAAGAGGCTTTTTAACGAGAGGAAGAGCAATACATGTAGTCATGGCAAGTGGAGTCTCTGGATATTGTCCAATTACTTCATGCAGGTTAAAAACAAGTCTGGTTTTCTATTTCCAGAGATTCCACAATGTTTACTCTCAAATACTGGAAACTATCAGGGCTACAAAGGATTTGGCAAATAGGATACAGAATACTAACAGAAATGTCCTAAAAAATTAGTCAGATCAAGTGAAGGAACAAAAGGGAAATTTATAGGTAGTTGTCTGGGTCTTTCAAATTGTTGTCTTTTAATGACCAGATTCCTATGTGACTTTGATAGAATTTAAGTAGAATATCATAGTTTTCCAGCTTTCCTGTATACTTTTTTAACAGTTTTAAATATGATGCTCCGTTAACTTTGAAACATTTACATCATTATTTTTCTTTTTTCAAAAGACTATATGGGGCCCAATGTAGTTAAGTCATGATATGATTTTAGTTTGAAATTCTGTAAAAGAAGGAGGACTCAAACAGCTGGAGATATGGTTCCATTGAACAGTTTGCTGCTGGTTTAATGGACTATTAGATTTTCTTACGCCTGAATTTTTCTCTAAGTCAATTCACTGCTTTGGTGTTTTGGGCTAAAGTGGAAGATCAATATTGATTACCCTGTGTAGATTAACCCCCATCCCCTTTAATGCTGATGTAGACCAAGTCAGAGGAAAAAGCCAAGAGCAAAAAAACTACTCAGGCAGACTCAAGAGAAAAGAGATTGATGAGACCGTGGGAGAAGCATGGGGACTTGGGACAGTTTTCTCCTGGATATTGTGTGCATTACCAATAAATGAAAACAAACAAACTCTGAATGTCAAAGGATGGAGGAAAAACTAGAGATAGATCCAGCAAAGCTGAAACAATGGTGTTTTACTATTATGCTCTTTTTGACAAGTAAACAAAGTTCTTACTTTAAAAATACTTAAAATAATTATGGTTATTCTGTTATTGCTTTTTTGAACATGTTTCTTCAATACATGGTTGTGCTACACCAGCTTCAAAAGAATTGTAGTCATTACAGTTTTGAAAACAATTGATTAAATGAACAGATAACAGGCTGTCATAGTTGTGTAGAATTTTATAACTTAATTCATTCAATAATACAATCATGATTGGTTTCTATAACTGATATAGATATGGCAGGTATCAGGTCTAATTCCTAGGTCAGGAAACATAGTTGTTGGCTTGCCAACAACACCTAAATTCCAATTTGAAGATTAAGATTCAGACTGAGGTTTGGATTGCTTTCAATCAAACAAGCTAACTGAATATTGTATACAAAGACAGATGTTTGTTTTTGAGGTGCTGGGTATTGAACACGGGGCTTTGCCCATGCTTGGCAAATGCTCCACTACTAACCTACATCACTAGGCATGATGTAACAACTGTGTGATAAAAAATTATTAAGGGAAGCCTCAAAGCTGATTTGCACATGCCAGGCTGAGTCTGGACAGGCTGAGAAAGACTCACAAAGTCAAGATGAGAAATGAGTGAGGACAGCAGAAACCGCGAGGGTGGAGAGCGTGAGGAGACAATGTAGTGGAGTGGCCACCAAGGAGACACCTGTGGGAGCGTGGACAGCCAGCCCAGACGGAGCACCCGCCCCTGGGCGTCCCCCTGGCTACCCAGCCTCACCATGCCCAAGAAGGGATCGGGCAGCCGGGCCAGGGGGGCAAGGCGGAGGCCCTCGCTGCACTGCAGGCCGCCAACTAGGAGCTCCGTGCCAAGCTCACCGACATCCAGATCGAGCTGCAGCAGGAGAAGAGCAAGAAGCAGCGAGCAGCCCACGGCCCGGTGGTGACCTTGAAGTGCCATTTCCCATGAAGAGAAGTCAGGGCCCCTGGAGAACAGCGCTGTGGGAGAGGAGCAGCAAGGTCTCTGCACAGAGCATGGAGACTGCTGGGGCCACTTGGGGCTTCGGGGGGCATCTGGAGAGGGCCTTTGGCCAAGGGGAACACGCAGCTGTGGCGAGGATGAGATGTGCCAAGAACGAAGCCCATCGAGGACGTCCAGGTTCACATCTTCCCAAGGCATCAGTTCCTCGGCAGGGAACGGGAAGAGTCAAAGGTTCATCTTGCCTTTCCACGGCCTTCAGAGCCTGACAAAGGGACAGGGCACCCGGGGGAGGGGAAGTCCTCAATGTTAATCCAGGGTCAGCCGGGCACCCCCAGGCCTGGCAGTGTCCAGGGCCAGCATCCCGGCTTCAGTTCCCCAGGCCGCAGGCTTCTGTGAGAGCCAGTGGTGGCTTCTTCCTGAACTGTTCCCTTTACGTGTCATCATCGGAACGCTGCTTCATGCTCCCCAAGCACCCCGAGCCATCTAGGGCTGCGTGGGCCCTGCATTCAGTGCCCTCTGCCCCTTGTCCCTCAGCCTCTGGGGCCAGAAGGCGGAGCTGCCCTTTCCTGCTGAGAAGCACGGGCCAGCAAGGCCAGCCTCCCACTGCTCTCCAGGGGCAGAAGCGTCTCTTGGACACTGTATCTGCAGCTGCCCTGTGCTGTTGGAGACCACCCCTTGCCTTCCCCATGTCTGATGTGGACTCAGGTCGAGACCCAGGAGGATGCTGAAGTCACAGACTCTGGGTGAAGGGCCGCCGTGAGACGAGGAGTGTGGACTCTGTATCACTCCACAGGACCCAACGCAGGTCCCGACCCACCTAACCTTGAAGTGTTCCGCCTGCTCTCTCATGCACTCTCCTCCCATCCCACAAACATCTGCTCTGTGACAAGCCACTCATTACTCTGTCCTCTGCTGAGTGCCCATCAAGGAGTCTCCTCAAAGGTGATATTTTGTCTGCTGAGAGGACTGGCAGCTGGGCTCTGTTCTGGCTCCGCCTGTCCAGCCTGGGGACCTGCTGTGTGCCTGACCCCAGATGGGAGCCAACCCCCACTTCACCGGCAGCCCCCACAGAGCATGGTCTGCAATCCTGCAGAAGTGACCCACCAAGGGAGGTAAAGACTCAGGGTCAACACCCCCCAGGTGCCCAGGAACACCCTCAGGCACACTGAACTCGGTCCCAGCTGGAAGCGGGAGTGTCTACGCCAGACAGAAGGGTGGCGAGCGTCTATGCCCTCGCTTTCGGTACCTGCCAGCTTGCCAGGCGGAGTCCAGACATCCAGGTCCCTGGCAGGTTCGGGAGAGCCTAGTGGTTGGAACCTTCAGCACTGCAGTACCCGTAGGGGACCCAGAGGGAGTCCCAGGGTTGGACCCCACGGGACTACAGGACACTAGCCCTAGCACCAGCTGAGTGAGCCCTGTCAGCCTTTCCTGGTGGGGAGTGTCGCGACGGCTAAAGGTGCGACTTATGCAGTCGAGGGGGAGAAGTAAAGAATGTCCAGGTGCTTCAAAAAAAAAAAAAAAAAAAAAAAATTATATATATATATATATATATATATATATATATATATATATATATATATATATATAAGAGATTATTATACAAAACAGCTAACCATTTAAGTATTTGTGTTCCAGAAGTGAATCTATATGCTTTCTTCTCACGACCACCCAATATTATTCCTATTTAATTGATAGACAAAATGTGTCATGAAGCTGTTAAATCAAGTGCTTACTACCACATGGTAATGTGAGGCCAGATTTGAATCCAGAGAGTTGAGCTTCAAAGCCTTCATTTCTAACTACTAAGCGTGTTCCCTCACATTCAGATAGTAAGAAACAAAATTATTTTAAGTCTAATATCTACCAAGAATCTGATAAAAATTACTGCTTAAATTCTGTGTTTGGTTTAATCTGGGCATGTTCACAATTTCCTCACCAACCCACAGCCAGAAATGCTCAGCCAAATTAGAATAGAAAGGTGATTTGAATTATTGCAGAGAGCCACTTTAAATAATTAAGACTCTTTTATTCCATTCTGTTCTGGATATGCAAGAACTGGCTTCTGAATAATATGTAAGATGCATTGAAAGAACTCAGGAAGATACAGTTCAGAGACTAAACAATAGGGATAGATAAAGACATTTTTATCTTTTATCAATATTTTCTTTATTATTTCATGCATCTTATTAGTCTGGCTGCTCAGATCCCAAAGAGGATCTGTTAGATAAATGTTCAGCTTTCTACTTCACTTGTCTGGGAGGAATTCCTAGTGTCTATAATTTCCATTTCAATAGTAGAGAAGAGTAAGTTATAACATAGTTTAAGTTATGTCATTTATCCTTAGGTAAAAAACAAAACAAAACAACAACAACAACAACAACAACAAAAAACCAGTCCACTGATGTTGAACATGTGCTTAATTCTGAACACTGAAGAGTGAGCCTTAATCTTTCAGTGATCAGTCATGTCCCATGGGAAATCTTGAAGAAGAACATGGAGTGACTGAGCCTGGCTTTGCTCTATACCCTACCACAAAAAGAGATTGATGAGGCCTGGCTTTGCTCTATATACAAAAGTAAAAGTAGTTTGTATATTTCTGCCTCCTTCAGACAACCAGAGAGGAATTTGTATTTGCAGACTTTATTTGGTATTTTTCATAGAATATAATCAATAAGATACACATATATATATGTATATTTATATGTATACACCACACACACACACACACACACACACAGAGAGAGAGAGAGAGAGAGAGAGAGAGAGAGAGAGAGAGAAAGAGAGAACTGAGAGATTTATTTAATTTTTTTTCACGCTATTGTGAAACTTATAACTCTGAAGTTTGTAGCACAGGCTGGCAGGCTGAAAACTCAGGCATGATTTCTAGGGAATATTCCTTCTTCTCTGAAAACCCATATTTGCTTTTAAGGTTCATAATTAGATAGGGCCCACCCACATTATAAGGGTAATCCACTTTACTTGAAGTCCAATGATTGCGAATTTTAATGACATCTACAAACTACCTTCAAATGCAGCCTCTAGACTAGTATTTGACCAAGCACTTGGCTCCATGTTCTACCAAGTTAACACATATAATAAGCTATCAAACAGAGGTATAGTCCTCTCTGCTTCTCTTCCTTTAAATCATCATTACACATCCACAGTTTGTATGCTCAAACCAATAAAATAAACCAAGACTATATTTGTTTCAAGCCTTTATAACCTTTTCCCTGACCTGTTCTAATAATACCTCTGCTTACCCTGAAATCTTGATCATTACTTGACACTAATGCCATTGCCCTTCTGACCACCTGGACAAGAAGCTTGCTCCTCTTCTCTCTGGATATGCTTTATAATGAGTCTTGTTATAACCACAGGCCAGCAGTCCATTTAGACTAATCCAAACACAAAAGGAATGAATGAGATTCTGAGTTTACAATGAAATTTGAAATTCCCTGAGGTGTCTCTGGTAATTTTCCCTAGGAACTGAAAAATAATAGAAATATAGCATATGATTATATATAATCTGGCATTTATTCCCTTCTGGGGATTATAGAATACATAATTGGACCATTGCATAGCTCCTTACCACTCTGTCTTTTATCTAGTTTTGCCTTCTGCTATGGTTTGAGTTTTGTCCCCTTCAAAACTCATGCTGAAATTTAATTGCTATCATAAAGTATTAAGAGATGGCAGTTATGAAAGGTGAACAATGTCATTATAAAAAGATGAGTTTGTCCCCCTTTTGCTTCACTTGGCTCTTCTACCTTCTGCCATAGGAACATCCAGGCTTCTTCCCCTCTGGAGTACTCAGCATGCAAGGCACCATCTTGGAGAAGAGAGTGGCCTCTCCAAATACTAGGCCTGCAGACGTCTTCCCCTTAGACTTCCCAGCCTCCAGATTTGCGGTCAATAAATTTTCCAGTGTATTCTGTTATAGCAGCACAACACAAATTGAGACACTTTCCTTCTGCTTTTCAATCATTGAAATCATTTTCCTCAATTACTGTTCCTGGTGCTTAGCATGCTCTTTCTCCAGGATTCCCAATGCATCTTTCTTCCTATTGTTCACACCCAGATAAAAGTCCTCAAAAATGGCTTTTACCTTTAAACAATTTCTTTCTTTCCCACACTGATTATTCATATACAATTAACTCACTAAATTTTTTTTTTAGTGTACTTTTTGGTACTTGAGTTATCTTACTCTTTTTTTTTCTTATTTTTCTATCACACCCTCACATTTTGCAACTCTACAGAGATAGATGAGATTTTGCCTTATTTACCACTGTATTCTAGGGCCCAGAAAAAGGCTTGATAACTACTGTGTTTAAAAATATTTACTAGATGAATTATCCAGCAAGGTTCAATTCTGAAAGGAAGGAATATGGTACTAGCCATTCTGGAACAGGAGTGAATACAGTGGATCACCAATGTCTACCATTTCCATTGAATGTGGAGGAATCTTTGAGGTTTTGAAATCACTATTTTCATGCCTAATTTTTAATTCAATTAGATGTGGAACATTTTTTATCCCATAGGATTATTTTCACTAATAGTGAGAACCTATTGTTCAAACTTGTTATAACCTGGGAAGCCAGTTTACAATGATCCAAAAAATGTTAAGGTGGGAAAATTACATAATTGCTTCTAATTATTTCTGTTTACTGTCATATCTTTCCATGACCAGTTTATCTTTTAACTTCAGGTCCCCTATCAATTATGACATTTTTTTTCTATCAGTAGAAAACCCATCTAATATATCTCTATACATACTCTTGATTTTAGAATGTTACTTTCTATAGGACAGTGGGGAATTAAATCTTATGGAGCCTTATACATAAATGGAAAGTGTTCATACTTTGCTGTCAGATTTCATTAACTAACTGCTGACTTTGTGAGATATATCAAAGTTGGGTACAACTGAAGTATATTCATTTTTATTTATATGTGCTATTACCTTATATGAATAAACCAGAATTTATATATCCATATTTAAGTTAATGATCATTGTGAGTAAAGCTTCTAGGAATGTGCTTGCATGCTTATTCTGATGCACATGTATACAAATTATTGCATATTTACATGGGAATGAAAACGGCTATCATCAGGCATGTAGATTCACAAGTTTTAGTGGCTATAATACATAGTTAACTCACAACTCAGTCCCAACACTGGCAATTTAGATTGATTTCAATTGGGGGGGGTGGTATGGGTATGGTATAGGGTAAAAACAAAATTTAGATTAACTTAAAGGGAGGGTTAGTTATGGCTGTTTACATAATACAATAAACAATACCTTTTGTCTTTTTCTGAGATACGAATAATGCATTTTCCTTTTAAGAGTAGAGAAGAAATGAGCAAGAGTTGTCTTTTACCGCCAGCACTTCCTTTAGGAAGTGGTCAGCCTCTGCTTTGGGTTTTGCCTATCTCATCAGTCCTGGGTGAATTTATGGAAGCAACCCTAGGCATGCACTTGGGTAAACTACCTTTTTAACTCACCAGTGCCATGAACAACTGAAACACCTATTGCTCCTATTAAAAATATTTCTGGTAGATGATTTACTCATAAAATAAGAAGTCTAGGGGGAATCCAAGATAGCGGGCTAGAGGAAGGCTGCATTTTGTGTTACTCCGGACCTGGGATTCAAGAAGGGAAATACTGTTACTCTGAAAGTGATTAGACAGTTGCTCCTGCACAGGAACCATGACCATGGTGCTGCGCAGGTCTACAGGCCTCAGCGCCAGCACAGTACTCCTGGCCACTCATCCATGCAGGTCCTCCAGGTGCCTGAGTAGGACCACTGGCATTAGCACCAGCGCAAAAATCCTGGCTGCCACTCCCATGCAGACACCTGACCACAGCCCATGTGCAGGACCTTCAGCCGCCACTCCCGTGTGGACCCCCATCTACCAATGTGGGGCTCCTCCAGTCACCTTCCTCTTGGGGCATTGAAATCACTGCCACAGTTTCCTACACTCCGTATCCTGCACCTGAGGACCTGCACAGGGTCTGGAGACACCCACCAATCACAATACTGCATGCTACAGAGTTGCATCTCTAAACACGCTACCCAACACTGCTACTGGCTCCACCTGACCCGATACCACATTGCTGAAAGCAGCCATTTCCATCTTGGGACACCCTTGTCATCATCTTTAGGTACCAAATATCAAGGTACCGAATGTCCCCAACTCCCCCCTCTCTCCGGCAGCAGCTAACCCAGCACAGTACTTGCGGTTAAGCAGCTGGTCCCTAGCTTACAAAACTGGGTTGCAAAACTGAGTCACAAAACAAGAGTCCTGCACTGCCCAAGATAAAACTGCTCTCTTCAACAGATGGACAGCCCCCAGAGTGCAGCCCACAAGACCTCCAGAGAGAAAAGTTCCTGATTGGGAAATAGAAAGGGAGGGGGTGAGTGAGATACAGTTCAGAGACTAAACAAGAGAACAGGAATTGTGAGGTCTACAGGTGATATAAGGAGATAAGACCAGGCACCCAAATCACAGGAGTGGGCCCCAAAGGAGATCCTTGGACCAACCCTCTCACCCTTATAACCTTCACCATCCTGCCAGTGGAGATACCAGCAAACAACCGACAACCCCACCTACTGGATGATAAGGGAAGCTGGAAAAATACTTATCTCCAACAAAAACAATCCTTATATCTTACTTTGAGATTTTTTTTTCCTCTTTCTCTCTTCTCCTGTCATCACATCCCCAACATTTCTAAAACCGAGTATTTTTTTTTTTTTTTTTTTTATAAATTAAGCTACTGAGGACTGGGATATCTGAATAGTATATTGCAGTGGTATTGTATATTCTTTTATCTCCTGTTTTTTTACATTTTTAACTTTTCTTAATATATATGTTTGGTTTTTGTACTCTACCGTCTTCCTAATTACTTATCTCCCTCCCAATCACTCTCTCTTTTTCGCCTGCTACTAACCAACTTCTTCAGATTCCTCTTTCATGCTTTCTAAACTCTAACAACTCTATATCCTCACCTCCTACTCCCTCAACATCTCTTTGTGTACCTCACCCCTGGCTCTTTGTCCACTATAAGAAACCGTAGACCCTTTTGCAAACCTACTGTTTATATTGTAGGTAATATCTGGACTTACTATTTCTGTATATTGTGACAAAACCATAGATGTCTTAATAGCAGGTATTTGGATGAAAGAAATTAAAGGGATATGGATAGGAAAAGAAGAACTCAAATTAGCACTATTTCCTGACGATATGATTTTATATCTAGAAGACCCAAAAAATACCACCAGAAAACTTCTAGAAGTAGGAAATGAATTCAGCAAAGCAGCAGGATATAAAATAAACATGGCACAAATCAAAGGCATTTCTGCACATCTGTGACAAATCCTCTGAAAGAAATCAACTTAACAAAAGAGGTATAAGACCTCTACAATAAAAATTAAAGAAAGAAATTAAATAAGACCTTAGATAATGGAAATAGCTGCCTTGTTCATAAAAAGACAGAATTAATAGTGTTGAAATTACCATACTACCAAAAGCACTATTCAGATTTAATGTAATTCCAATCAAAATACCAATGACATTCCTCATAGAAATAGAAAAAGCAGTCATAAAATTCATCTGAAAAAATAAAAGACCCCGAATAACTAAAGCAATCCTTAGCAAGAAGAGTGAAGCAGGTGGCATCATTATACCAAATCTTAAACTGTATTACAGAGCAACAGTAACAAAAACAGCATGGTATTGGCACCAAAATAGACTTTTTGACCAATGGTACATAATAGGGGGCACAGAGATAAACCCATATAAATACAGTTATTGTATATTAGTCCAAGGCATCAAACATATATTGGAGAAAGGATAGCCTCTTCAACAAATGGTGCTGGGAAAACTAGAAATCCATATGCAACAAAATGAAATTAAGCCTCTCTTTCTCACCATGCACAAAAATCAACTCAAAATGGATTAAGGACCTAGGAATTAAACCAGAGACCAAAGGAAGAAAAAGTAGACCGAAGGAAGAAAAAGTAGGCCTGAATCTTCTTCAGGTCGAATTAGGCCCTAACTTCTTAATAAGATTCCTGTAGCACAAAAAATACAATCAAGAATCAACAAATGGGATGGATTCAAACTAAAAAGCTTTTTTTCAGCAAAAGAAACAATCAGTGAGGTGAATAGAGACCCTATAGAATGGGAGCAAATTTTTACCCATGCACATCAGATAGAGCACTAATCTCTAGAATATATAAAGAACTCAAAAATCTTAACACCAAAAAGATGAATAACCAAATCAATAAATCGATCAAGAGACTGAACAGACACTTCTCAGAAGATGATACAATCAATCAACAAATATATGAAAAAATGTTCAACAACTCTAGCAATTAGAGAAATGCAAATCAAAATTAAGATTTCATCTCACTCACTTTGAATACAAACAACAATAAATGTTGGTGAGGATGTGGGGAGAAAGGCATATTCATACATTGCTGGTGGGACTGCAAATTGGTGCAGCCAATCTGTAAAGCAGATGGAGATTCCTTGGAAAACTTGGAATGGAACCACCATTTGACACCTCAATTTATACCAAAAGGACTTTAAAAAGAGCATACTACAGTGATGCAGTCACATCAATGTTTATAGCAGCACAATTCACAATTTCTAAATTGTAGAAGCAACCTAGATGCCCTTCAGTAGATGAATAGATAAAGGAATTGTGGTATATATACACAATGGAATATTACTCAGCATTAAAAGAGAATAAAATTATGGCATTTTCAGGTAAATGAATGGAGTTGGAGAATATTATGCTAAGTGAAGTTAGCCAATCTCCAAAATCCAAAAGCTGAATATTTTCTCTGAGATGAGGATGCTGATCCATAATGGGGATGGGGAGGGGAGCATGGGAAGAATGGAGGAACCTCAGATAGGGCGAAGGGGAGGGAGGATTAGGAAGGGGTAAGGAGGGTAGGAAAGACAGTGGAAAGAGATGGACATTATTACCCCAAGTACATATATGAAGACATGAATTGGAGGCCTCTACTTTGTGTACAGAGACATAAAAAATTGTGCTCTGTATGTGTATTATGAATTGAAATGCATTCTGCTGCCATATATAACAAATTAGAATAAATAAATTAATTAAAAAAGAAGTCCAGATATCACTAAGTTCATTTAAACTTTAAAGTTAACTATGATCTGACATTTTAATGTAATATTCATATTTTTGCACTAATCATATACCTGTAGGCTATATTGACTCTTTTAGGAATTAAGAAGTGGTAAATATTTCCAACTACGTTGAATACCACAAATTACCTAGCATGTTATTACAGAAGCTCCAAATTGTTATGATAATTTTCTAGCATGGATGATTATTCTTCATTTAGAGAAGAGATCTTCATCTGAGCATTCATGCTCTAACTCCATTATTGCCATCTTAATAAATTACATTTAGAGCATCACAATTGCTATTTTTAAGGCATTCAATTAGAGGAGCAACATATTGAGAATACCACCAATCTGTAATTAGAAAATACTTTATTATGCTCTCTAAAGATAGAAGTGTTTCATTACTTTTTTCTATGAAAAAGAACTCTAAGAATTAAAAAAGAAAAACGCCAGCATGGCTATTTGAAATGGAGAAGGAGACAAGACAAAATTAAGGTTGAGAACAAGTGCACCCCAGGTGTTTGCTGATCTGTGTGAGCTTTTAGAGAGTAGCGCCACTCCCATTACCTTAGCTTTGATGTGGGTTTGGCATCAGCCTTCACACACTGGATGTTCTTCAGATGTTAGACAATAAAATAGCATCTAGAAAATGTGAGTGTGCTGTCAGAATAAAGAAAGCATACATTTTATATCCTTATATCTTCATAAAAAAATGAAAACATTTTCAGGTGACTAGAATACCAACCATATGAATGAATCTGCTGCTTGAAGTCTGAGAAAAGGAGTTTCATTTAGTGCTGTGTATTTTTAAGCTATGAAAAAAAAAAACATTTCATGAATAACTACCCTATTGTATTGCTATCAACATATCTAACAACAATACGTGACATTTATTTTATTTTATTTTTATTATATTTTTGTTATAAATTTTCAAACTCCTTAAAAAATTTTTTAGTTGTAGATGAACAAAATACATTTATTTATTTATTTTTTAAGTGATGCTGAGGATCAAACCCAGTGCCTCACACATGCTAGGCAAGTGCTCTGCCACTGAGCCACACAACCCCAGCCTGCCTTTATTTTTTTATGTATATATATGTTTATATATATATGAACACATATACACTTATATATACTTTACGTGCATATGTTTGTGTATGTGTGCATTTGTTCTATTAAAACATCAGTCACAGAACATTTTTAAAGACTCAGAGTGAGAAAGAACACAAAAAAGTATTTCATTGCTTTACTGCATATTAATAAATGAAAACCGTCCTGTAATAAAAATATTGAGTCTTTCAAATTCTCCATTTGTGCCACTTGAATGATAGTGTTTTAAGAAATATTATAACAGCTTATTAAAATTCCACCTATACATATTTCTTACAGTTCGTGATATCTCCAGATTCCAAATTCATGGCTTGTCATGTTTCTAAGACATAACTAGCTAAAAGACATTTTGAAAGTAATGGAACAGAGAAAGCAAACAGAAGCAGTATCCTTGATGGGTTAAGAAATTCGTGTCTTCATGGCAGTGAGAGCCTGCTGACATAAGTCAAGGTTGTGCAATTCAGCAGCACCCTGTCTTATTCCCTGTAGGGCCTGGATGAGTACAACAAGGACAGCTTGGCACTACCAAATGTTATGATTATATCCTATGTACCTACAAATACACCAAAAAGCCCAATTGGCTCAGATTTCACTATCAGGCAATAGTTAGACATAAACGCAGAAAAACTAAACAGACAGAAAATGGCACATTTAAAAACATAGAGAAAGGGAAAGGAAATGAAATGGCATGAAAGGGAAGCATTTCAAAGTAAAATTAGAGTCACCTCAAAAATATTAGTGAAAAAACAATGCCCACAGAAGAAATGCAAAAGTAAAGTCAAAGTTCTAATAGATTTTGAAACTTTTAATGTTTTTGAACTGCTAAAGAAAGATAATAAAACACTAAAATAGAAATTAAAGGGCTGGGGATGTGGCTCAGTAGTGGAGTGCCTGCCTAGCATGCATGAAGCTCTGGCTTCAAACCCCCGCATCACAAAAACAAAAACAAAATTTAAATAATGGAATGAAAAAGAAAATGGATCTATTATGACTTGGATCTGGAATGTCTCCCAAAGGCTCCCGTGTGGAAGGCTTGGTCTCCAATGCAATACTGTTGGAAGTGGAGGTTTGGGAAGTGATTAGATCATGAGGGCTCTTATCTATCAGTGGATTAGTCTATTGATAGCTGAATAGACTAGAAGGTGGTGGAAACTGTAGGCAGGTATGGCATGGTAGGTAGAATAAATCAGGGGGCTTCCTCTCTCTGCTTCCTGTGTGCCACGAACTGAGCAAATTTCCTCTTGCACACCCTTCGGCCCTGATGTTCTGCCCTGCCTCAGGCCCAAAGCAATGGAACCTATCCAACATGAACTGAAATCTCTGGAACTGTGAACCAAAATAAATCTTTTCTCCTTTAAATTTTTTTCCAGGTATTTGTCACAGTGACAAAAGATTAACACAAGTACTATAGTACATAATACATGAGTTGCAATGAAAGAATTACTCATGACACATGGTAATAGGTTATTATGTCCTATTCTAAAAGACAAATTTTTAATTTTATGTAAAGAGTATTTTGATGATAATGAAGAAATAGGCTTTTGTTTAATATTCTGCTATTTCTAAAATTCTTTTAAAAAATCTAGCTATATATAAGATCTGTAGAGTGGAGTAACTGTTTTAATAAGATCTCCCTTGAGCCTCCAACATGGTTGGTTCTCTGTGTTGAAAATGTAGAATCTTTAAATTCCTTCTCATGAAACCTTTCCAGAAAGTTTTAACTGGTGAATTTGCTGATCAAGTTAGAGAAGTTATGGTTGTCAATTAATCATGTACTTTTAAGAGTAGATCCAAGTTCTGTCAGGCCTGAAGCTTGTGTGTTTGAAAAATAACTAAGGAAAATAATACAAAATGATAAATACAAAATGAGGCACAGGACCTTGGAAGGTAAATAAGATGTCCTGAGGAATATGCTTCATTAACTTTTAGGTAAATCAGTCACTGTGCTGCATCTGAAAGCAGCCAGATCCTTTATTTACCTAAAACTATTAGAGTAGGATGTGCAATAAAATATTCTGTGCTATCCTAGGATTGTCACTAGCTTCTCAGAGCTGATGGAAATGGATGTTGAGGATCCTAAATTCTAAATAGAGTTTGTAGGTATATCCATGGAGATTTCTTAATTTTTGGGGGGAAGGGAGGGTTCCGGGGATTAAACTCAGGGGCACTCAACCACTGAGTCACATCCTCAGCCCTATTTTGTATTTTATTTAGAGACATGGTTGCTTAGTGCCTCGCTTTTGCTGGGACTGACTTTAAACTCACGATCCTCCTGTCTCAGCCTTCCTAGCTGTTGGGGGTTACAGGTGTGCGCCAACGTACTGGGCTCTCATGGGGATTTCTAAGAGATGATCCTCAGAATCCAATTAGTCCTTTGTCTACTTTCTCTTGTACCTTAGAAATATTCTTTTGGAGAAAGCTGAAGATCTATAGAAGAAAACATTGAGTAAAATTCACAGGACAAGAAGATGACTTTTCCTAACAAAGAAGACAAACAGATAAGGGTGCAAGAGATTTGAATTATTTGGAAGTGGACATGTGGGTATTACATATCCTGGCTGCATGTTTGCTAACCTATACATATTTAAATGTCTGGCATATGGCTATTATGAAAGCGAGCATGAAAAAATTCTCAATAAAAACCTCCCCCCTCTCCCCCCGGCCTCATGAATTTGGAGCCATAAGTGAAGAAAGAGTTTACTGAGTCACCTGTAATGTCAACAAGTGAAGAAGCCACACTGCTTTGCTTGGTGGAGTGAAGATATGTAAGTCTTAGTGGCCCAAGTTATGTCTACTATTTAATGCCTGAAAATAAAACTTTTCAATTACTTTGACATGACCATCAAGGGTTATCATACATGGGCAATGTTGATTTGGTAACATGTTTTAAGATCATGGTGGGGGAAAGGTAATTTTTTTTTTCTTTTTTATGTCCTATGGACTTAAAAAAGACCATTCAATAAGTTACAGTTACTCAGAAGTCATGCTTTTGTTATCTTGCAATAAATTCATAAGTTCCTTGGAGAAATTAGGTTTATAGTCATAAACCTAATTAGCCCTCAATACAGTGCCTTCCGTGTTGTATTTGTTCCATGACTATATACCAGTTGGTTGATTATGACCTTGTGCTTTGTATCATTCTTTACTGGACATTAAGAGGATGAACATCAATTTTCGGAAAACCGACTTAGCACAGACAGCTAATTTATCACATCTTATATTATGTTACTAAGGTGAAGATCTTTTCATAATTCTGAATAGTCAGCATGTGCTCCATTCCTTTCAGGTGTTTTAACAGTTATATAACAGCAAGGGGTCCTTATCCGCAATCCAACTACTGTCCAACAATGGAATCCATATGGACTCTCCACAGGAACAGGGAGACTCAAATGTTCACTGAACTTTCCTTCATCTGATTCCCAGATGTAGTCCTGAAATGCTGATGATCATGCAATTATGTTTCTGCTTTGAAATGTCAGCTATCAGTTTTTCTCTAGCACCTTTTGGAATATGACAGTATTTCTCATTTGAACAAATTCCTCTGCTTTCTCATCTAATGTGATTTCCTTTGATGAGACTCGGTATTGTTTTGAGACATTCAATACATATTTTAAAGGGACATTTCAGTTTTAATAAAATCATTGTTATAAATATAAGAATTACAGAGCACATCAAAAGAAGGAGCTCAAATAGAATCTGCATATTCAAATAGAATATGCATAGGTATATTTCGTAGTGAAGTCTAGGGTTCATTTGTCCTGAGCCATTTTTATCTAGGTCTTTACTACAAATATTTTAATTACCACCATCATCGTAGCTACATCTCTTTTAAGAATACTAATAAATTGTACTTCTCATGAAAGTTACCATAAGAAGTACAATAGAATAGAATATTAGAACCCTTAATAAGTAATAATCACACTGAGTCTTACATAACTATTGGAATTGCACTTTTACATTTCTTTGGAGACCAATTAAATTAGGATTTCAGTGGTCAGACAAACTTGAACTGGGAAGAGAATGCTCACCTGAGGTTTTGGACAATAAGACTCTTCTGCATTTGAATGAGTAGCTCATTTCTGGCATCTAAAATTTAACATCATAACTTCTTAAAATTGAAGTTGCACTAATTTAAAAAACAACTATAGAAAACTTTTTCTGTGTTTGAGCCTAATTGCATTCTCCCTATTGAATTTTGTCATCAGGCTGTCTTCTCTGTTGGGCAATAGAATTGAGTCCTTCTGTCTCTTTAAGTACAAGTAATGTATTGGTTGGATGTGTTTGCTGCAAGGACAATCCAACACTAGCCAGGCATATCATTTGAGAAGTGTGTCTTCAAATGCCATATGTAAAGAAACTTGCCCTCTGGTGGGTAAAAACAATGTCAGCTGATTTGGTGCATGCCCTAGCAAGTTTTCTCTAGAAACTCACTGAAACCAGACTTTCCCTCCAAGTTCATTCCTAATCAATTAACCACACTGACCCAGGTCTCTAGTGGACAGTATTCTAATTTTCATAGGTCCTCGGAGGATTGGTTCTTTTGTTCCTTTCAGAGTCTAGGATCTCTCTTTGCATGTCCTTCTTGCCAGTCCTATCTTTTCACTAGATGAAATCTCTAAATAGCACCTTCCTGAGGGTTGCTGCACTACTGCCCCAAAGTCCTGGGCCTTCTCTAAGAGAAGGAGCTGGGATTCTCCATCATCCGTGCTCCCCAGCTCCCTGCTCCCTGGACTGATCTCTCTTCATTTCCAAAATTAAGCACAGTCATCGACTTTAATTTTGCTGTATCACATATTTTATATTACAATGTCAGAATAAATACTACATATTATAGACAATGTTTAGGATATAGTGAAACAAAGAAAAATTACATCTAGAATCTTCTATAATTCATTGAAAATTATCAATAGTTTAAGACGAGAAGTCTGACTGTGCATATCTGACCTTTTTTTTTTTTTTGTAGCTTCATGGAATGCGGAATGAGTGATCCACAATTTTCCTGAAGATGAGGCTGTTATGGAGCATCAAAACCAAGACTGGGTTAAAAGATATTGATTTTTCATTATCTGACTAATGTACCAACCTTAAGCTAACCACTCTATCAAATTTACAAATTAATGAGTGTTTAAACACCTTAGAGAGCTTATTTAAATCTGGCTTAGTGGCATTCTTGCAAAGAAGAAAACCGAATTTTTGACCCTTCAGTTTTTTTTCTCCTTCCAGTTAGAGAGGATAATCTGGAGATTTTAATGCCACATCTATCAGTTTCCCCGGAGTTCAGGAATCCCAGGACAGTTGATTTTCTGTGGCGCTACTGTTAGGGAACATAGGGACTCTGAGAGCAGAGTGTGAAACATTCATGTTGGTGATACAAAGTATGTACATTTTTCTTTAAAAATCCCAGGATAATTAATGGCATGTTATTCACAATACTGTAGTAATGTCTGTCAATGACCTTTATAATCACAATCAACAGAATGATGTATGGACTGCCTTTAGCAGAGGAACAAAAGTTTAATGGGAGACTAATGATCAACTGTAATGCAATAAATAAAATCATCATAATAAAAAATACAGCAAGGGTTGGGGTTGTGGCTCAGTGGTAGAGTGCTTGCCTAGCACATGTGAGGCACTGGGTTCAATCCCCAGTACCATATAAAAAGTACTAAATAAAATTATTGTCTCTCTCTCTCTATATATATATATATAGAGAGAGATAATATATATGTATGTGTGTATATGTATATACATATATATACATATATACATATACACACACACACACAAATTTAGGCAGAGTGTAACTGGTGAATGGCTCTTACCTTGGCCCAGAACCCCCTTTCAAATGATGTTAAGATCTTCTTCTTTCCTTCTTGTGAATCCTTTAGTACACAGTTCAGTAAAGAGGTAGATTTCATTCTCTTTATAATTATATTATTGTAATGGTATAGGTCCAAAATATTGCTTTTTTACCACCTTTCAATAATATGACTTTATATTTTACATGATTTCCAATCTCATATAGTAAAAATGAACACAAAAGTTTCAAAATGAGAGATTGTGATTTAGCAAGCACAGCTTGTCTCCATGATGGAATAAGAAATTATTATAAAATATTTACATCCAAAAGAAGAGACCCTCCAAGCACAAGATTTCTTCTCAATATCTTATGTATATGTGCATGGTATATATGTCATTCTTTATGGATTTTAACATTCTGTCAGTTGTATCATTTGGATTATCCTGATATTAAATTAAACTTACTTATACTTGATAATTATGTATGAATCTGTTCTAAGGAAGAAATTGTGAGCAATGCACTAGCAATTATCTGAAATACTTTAAATATAATATGCTTTGTCCTCATAACAATCTTTGAAATAAAGACTATTATTGTCTCCATTTAAAGATGAAGTGACTGAACCATAAAGAATAGGGAGTAGAGTCACAATTTGAAACCAGGCACTCTGACTTCCCATCCCTGTGTAACGGTGATCCACTTCACCTTTTGAATATTGTTCTTTGTGCTTATTTTAAAAGGGACACGACACGGGGCTGGGGCTGGGGCTCATCTTGCATTTGTGAGGCCCTGGGCTTGATCCTCAGTACCACATAAATAAAATAAAGGTAAAAAAAATAAATAAAATGGACATGTTTTTCTTCTTCCTCTTTTCCTTATCCCCCTCCCTGACTTGGGGACAGGGAACAAGATTACCTTTTCCCATTCTAGGCAGAATTATCAGTTCACACCCTCCACAGGAAGGAGATGTCACCAGAAAATCTAGGAAGTGACTGTCTCTCAAATTGACAAGTGAATTTCAACACAGCACCAGGGTGCCCCAGGACCCTTGTCAGGAAACACCTGGGGAGCCCCCTTTGAAGAGACTAATGAAGGCTTCTTTAAAAGCCCTCTGCTCTCCCTGATGAGCAGAATCACAGCCTCTGAGGCAGAAGTCCCCTGTGATTCTCTTCTAACAAAACAATAAATGTTCTTTTCCCTCTTTCTTAAAATGGTGTCCTCCCTTTTAAGTTGGCACTGAGAACAAGGATAGAACTTTTGGTGACACAAGGTGCTTTACTATTAAAATAAACAAATTTATTTCACTACAAAATACTTTCAGGCATGAATAAAAGAACCAAATAAAAATAGGTCAATGCTTTGAATAAAGTTACACATAGTGTGACATATTTCTAAGTATATATCATTTACTAGATTTAAAAAGAATGAAGATGTCAATCACTCTAAACTGACTAGAATAATCACATCGAAAGTTCTTTGAAATTGAAGAAACAAGGGAATTTAAAATATAATTAAGTCAAGTTTCACCATTGCCAGTTTACATGTAAGATCTTACAGAGATCAAAAGGAAAGGATCTGTTCACTTTGCCTGTTTATTTGAAGAATCATTCTGTAAGTATAATCATATTTATCACTGTGTGTTTTTGTTTTTTCACACCAGATCTGTTCTTTGTAGAAGTAAATATTTGAAAATTTAATGCTTATCTTATGTTTTAAAATTTTAAACTGCTCCATGAGATGATAAAACTGAGAAATCTTATGATATCAGATTTCATGCTTCCACAAAGTAAGAAGTTCTGGAAAATTTGGAAGTACTTTAATAAAAAAATTGATTTTTATCTAGAAGTCCTACTTTAATCTAGATAATCTGAATATTGAAAGCAATGGTACATTTATTAACTTTTTAGAATGTAAATGCACACTTTTTATCATTAAACAAAACACTCAAAAAGTAATGTTTATGGTAAAAAAAATCTGATTCTTGTCGTTGATAATGACTAGGCAAAACACTTTCTTAATCTCAGGTTTCGGTACTCAGTATTAGGAGAGTGGAAATGATTTTGTCAGTGAAAAACGAAAGCAATGGAATACTGTAGTTAATGTACTGGAAAAAAAATTTATAGAAGGAGTGAAGGATACATAACAGAGTTACCTATGTTCAATATCCTCTTAACCACCTGATTTAATTGACTTTTGTCCTTTGTAATTAAAGAAAAATAAAAGTCATATTTTAGTTGCCATAAATACATGTATGTGCATGTACACGTTTGTCAAGTGTTATGGTTTAGATGTGAGGTGTCTCCCAAAAGCTCACATGTGAGACAATGCAAGGAGGTTTGGAAGAAAACCGTATGGGTTATAGCCTTAACAAATCAGTGAATTAATCCCTGATGGGATTAACTAAGTGGTAACTGGAGGCAGGTATGGCTGGAGGAAGTGGTTCATGGGGGGCGTGGCTATGGGGTATATATTTTGTATCTAGGGAGGGGAGTCTCGCTTTTTGCCTTCTGATTATTCTGTGAACTGCTTCCCTCTGCTACACTCTTCTGCCATGTTCCTGTCTCACCTGGAGCTCTGAGGAATGGAGCTGGCTGACAATGGACGGAGACTCTGAAATCGTGAGCCCTTAAATAAACTTTTCCTCCTCTATAATTGTGTGGTGGGGTCTTTAAGTCACAGCAGCAAAAAAGCTGACTAAAACATCAGGTACCCCTGACAGCTGGGTCTTCTCAAAGGCAGTTTCTGTTGTTTGCTTTTCTTCCTTCTATGTATGGGTTGCCCCTTCCTGATTCTTTTTTTAAAAAATTATTTATTGGTGCATATTAGTTATACAGAATGCACCCTGCACCCTCCTGTTTTTTTTTAATGCCTCTTAATTTTAGTTGTTGAAAACTAAACATTGTAGAAAATATATTGTAGCAACTGTAGATACTAACTTCCCCTCCTCCACATCTTCCCTGGGACTTGTTTGCTTGTTTTCTTGTTTGGTGACTTGGCTGAAATATTTTATTGAAGTCTTTTCTATTGAAGTCTGTTTTTTTTTTTTTTTTTTTCTTTTGCAGTTTGCAGCCTCTGAAGTGGCTTTTTGTGCATAGTCATCCTGGCAAGGCAGCAATTCTAGGAGGGCTCCCTTTGTCTCTTTCCCTTTTTCCCTATTATAACACCTACTTGGTAGGTATCGCCCTCAGCTATTAACCTCACTGTTTGCTGGCTGACTTCTCCATTATTTTCAACAATACTCTGTGGCATAAATCACTCCACAGTCTGTTCCAGTTAAATTTAGGATTCTTTACATGAGGCCAGTTTTTTTTCAGTTTTGTTTGAACTTAGGGAAGATTTTTACCTGTTTCTTTCCCTAATTCTGTCTGCCATACAGTCCCTGGGCAAAAGTTCTGTACCACTGCTGAGGAGCTGGGGGGCAAAGGCAATAGTCATTTCTCTCAGAGTGACACCTCTTCTGAATGAGGATGGTGTTGGGTGAGATACTTGAGTTTTCTCTGCTCATGTCTCCCAGGCTGGAAACTGCCCCAGAAGAGATCTGGAGTAGCGTTAAACTACTACCCTTGGGTAAAAGATTTCTTGTAGGAGCAGAGGTTAGGTGAAGGAAGAATACCGCAGACGACTACTCTCCATTCCTCTTCCCTGGAAAAAACTGTCCACAATATGAGGCTAAGGGAGAAGTAGAGGAGTCTTTGTGGTTTCCCCATCCTGGGCAGATACTTGTTCCCTGCCTGGTAGCTGAGGAAGAGGAAGCCCCATCTTGGACCCATCCTCCTCCAGGAGAGCTTCCACTATGCTGAGCTGAGTGTGCCACAGGTTCCTACTGCCCTTGGTAACATTTAGTGGGGTGGTTTTTTTTTTTGTTTTGTTTTGTTTTTCAAATCAAGTGTTTCTTTATTTGCTCTATTCCCGGGAGAAAATTTCCCAAATATGAACAACAACAACAACAACAACAAAAACTAGAGATATGTAGATTGTTTTTTAGGGAATATGGTTGTTTTACTAAGAGAGTCCATGGAGTTCCTTGTGCTGCTACTTTAGAGTTGCTTTGTATTTTAATATTTACATTGTTTAAGAGGTTAAAATTCTAATAGTCTTAATTTTATTTTCAAGAATAGTGCACAAAATTAATGAAGCCTTTAATGTATATGATAAGAGGAAAAATGGGTCATACGTTCCTTTACTAATGAAAAATTACCGTTTAATAGAAAATAAAAGCAACTGTTATAATGACACAATAATTTTGTGAAATTTAGAAGATTAAATTAGTGTGCTCACTGATATATAATCAAATAACTCATAAGCAAAATGTGCCAAATAATCTATTTTTGTTTTACAAAGCTTTAAGAACTAAATGAGTGAGCAGTTTTTTTTTTTTTTTTTTAATGTCAACTATTTATTTGCTGTTGACAAAATTATGTCCAGTCACAAATAAGATTCAGCCTGCTCGGCTGCCCTGGGAACCAGTCAATACCAGCATTTCAGAAGGAGCAACTTGAAACTAAGCAAGGGTGGAAGTATTTGAAAAGCAAAGCAAAACAAAGTAAAACATTTTATACATTTACTAAGTTAATATCTACAGAATGTGAAAAATAAGATTCCCCTTTAACAGTAATATGTCCAGGGCTGGGAATATAGCTCAGTTGATAGAATGCTTGACTTGCATGCACAAAGCCCTGAGTTCAATCCCCAGAACCACAAAAAAACCCAGCCCTGAGTTCAATCCCCAGAACCACAAAAAACCCAAAACAAACAAACAGTAATATGTCTAAGATATCTGCAGTCAATATAGCCACACAAGTCCAGAGATGTACATGTTGCTGAAAACCAAACAGGCTCTAAACTAATTAAAAGCAAATATATAATGTATGAGATCTGTGTGCAACATAATGTAGTACTCTCCATTATGCTTCTAGAATTTGGCTCTTTCAAGCTATGTTAAATTTTTAAGCTCCAGTTTATAGCCAGTTACTGGCACAGACACATATGAGCCTGGGCATACGTGCACACACTCACACACCCATCAGAGGCAGCAACTCTCTGATATACTTACTTGACTTCTGTGAACTCTCCTTTGTGTATGTGTTGCATGTTCTCAACAGTCTTTATACCCAAGGATTTTTACCTATTCAGCGTTGTTCATATTATATGTGCTCCTTCATTTTGAATATGAAAGATCTTCATTAATTCTGGAAAATTCTCGTTTACCATGTCTTTCTCATTTATTTTAACTTCTCCTTCTTAAGCTGAACATTCTGATTCTGTTTTTCATATCTCCTGTTTCCATTTTTCATCCTATTTCATTCTGTATTGTATTTTGAGTGATCTCAGATATATATATATATATAATTATAGTTTATTAGTATCATTCCTTATGAATATAATTAGTTATTTAGCTCATCTATTGAGTTTTTAATTGAAATTAAAAAATTTTATTTTTCATTTCTAATTGTATTTATTTCTGGTCATTGTCACTTTTAAAGTCTGTGTTTTATTTTCTATTTATTTCACTTATCCCCATTCTCACCCTTTTGTTTAACCATATCAAGTTCTCGGGGTGTGAATTCTGTTATCGCATCCCTTAGTTCTAAAATTAATCATATTTTTTTTATTTTTAACTCTAGAGTTTTGCATTTATTAAGAATATCAATATAAATGTTTCAATTATTAAGAATTTAAAACACAAAAGAACAGTAAATTCCTATATCTAGCTGGATTTGCCTGCCTATAATCCCAGTGGCTTGGGAGGCTGAGGAAGGAGGATTGCGAGGTTTGAAGCCAGCCTCAACAATTTAGTGAGGCCCTAAGCAACTTAGCGAGACTCTGTCTCAAAATAAAAAAATATAAAAAAGGGCTGTGGATTTTGCTCAATGGTTAAGTGCCCTTGGGTTCAATCTCTCTCTCTCTCTCTCTCTCTCTCTCTCTCTCTCTCTCACACACACACACACACACACACACACATACATACACACTTCCTATAACTACTAAGGGAGTGGTGAGTAGAAGAGAAAGTCTTTCTCTGAATTCTAAGTCACTAATGCTGCTAATGTACTATTTTTTAATTCTGAAAGACTTGAATAGATTATAAAGGAAGTAGTTATGTTCTGAGCAGATATATAGACCCAATAAAAGGCAGGACTTCAGAAGATTCTAGTAACTTCTAGAGATTCTAAGTCTGTGGTTGATAAAACTCTATGAACATGAGTCTTCTTCTTCTTTTTTTTTTTTTATTTCCTACCAGGGTTTTACCTAGGGATGCTTAACCACTGAGCAACATCCCAGCCCTTTTCTATATTTTACTTTGAGACACAGTCTCCCTGAGTTGCTTAGGGCCTTGCTAAGTTGCTGAGGCTGGTTTTGAACTCATGATCCTCCTGCCTAGCCTCCTGAGCCACTGGAATTACAAGTATGCACCACCATGCCTGGCTAAGTGCGTATTTTTTAATGTACCTAAATATATATGATGGGGAATGTTTATTGCTGCTAAGAAAGAAATCCAGCTATTAATGGGTTAAATGTTCCACAGTACTCTAAAAAGAGGGAGGACTTCCAGAAGATTTGTAATTTAATACATAAAAGTAAGCTGTGGAATGTATAGATGATCTCAAATATCAAAGATCAGAAGCAGAGATACGTGAAAAACATAAACTATTTTATAAATCCCCAGGCTGGCTCAATTTATAAAATTCATCCTGCATTTGTATTTATGATGTGATCTCGGAGCTTTCATGGTAAAAATTTAAAATCAGCAAAACGAAGAGTCATTTTTCAGAGTTCATTCTCTGTCTATCCATATTCCTTATTCCGTTCATCTATACAAACATATCTAAACTTCTACTCTTATGTAAGGCATGTAATTATAAATAACAATGCAGTGAGTCTCTGCTAACACTGAGCACAAGACATAGGAAATGTAAGCAATAAAATCACATCTGTTAAAATAATAAGTGATTTCTTAGTTTTATGCTAAATTATTATGTGAATTATATCACATATAATTTAATCCAAGGAACAACCCTCAGAGATACCCTTCTACATGTTACAGATGAGAAATCTAAGGACAAAGAGGCCAACTTGCCAAGGCTAGTAAGTGACAGACATTAGATACAACTGGAAGGCAGAATTGAAGAGGGAAATTTATAGGTTTGGAAAAATCCTAATGATACAATGAACATCACAACAGAGAACATTGAAGAATATATGGCATTTAGTGTGAACTGATGGAAGACTGGAAAAGACTGTTCTCAGAGTGAATAAATGTGAACAAGCCTGGGGTTAGAAAAAACAGAATGTTTGGGATTTTTAAGGTACTCAAGTTTGACTTCTTAAGTGTGCAAGGCTAGATGTTCTAGACATTTAAGGGGTAAGAGGACATCAGAAAGGCATCTTAAGCCTTACTAATGATGTTACCTTAAATGCAAGGTAGAATTACAGATTTATGTTGTGGAATGATTAAATCCTAGTAGAAGCAACAGAGAAGCCAGATCAATTTAGATGTTATTGAAATAATCAAAGTAGAGATGATATTGACTTAAATGAGATGATGGTGAAATAGCTGGATAGATTTGAGAATAAAGGAATAAAAGACAAATTGAGTAAGAATTACAATTTCTTGAATATCAAAGCAGAAGAAAAAGTAGCTATGGATGATAATGAAGGTTTGACTTGAATAGCCAGGAGAAGGGTGATGTCATTTAAGGATATTTGGAACACAAGGGCATAGATATATTTGTGAGGGAAATGATGGCATTACTCACATTATAAACATGATGATTTAGGTGATTGATCCATGTAGGACCAGTTGCGCAGTCAGGAGCCTGATGTAAAAATCTGAATTTCACTACAGAGATTGGAATAGGAGATGTTGATTGAGGACTCAGCAAATCGGAGATAACAGAGGTAACAAGATTGTCAAGAAAAGGCTTAGAATGAAATGAAAATTTCACCCAGAACAGATACCTGGGAACAAACACTTCAACTGACAAAAGAAGAAGAGCTTCAAAAGAGAGCTAATGGGGAATGAAGTAATCTGGGGGAAAAAAAAGAAAGCTGGAAACAAATCAAAAACTAATTGCAAATTTGTACAGAAGTTGTAACAAATGGGAGAACTAAAATGACCTGATTTTGAAGAGTTATAAGGCTTTTTAAAAAACTTTCTCTTTTTATTTATTATAAAAACCTGTAGGGTATTGAATGCTGCTCCAAGCTTCAAAATAGAATCTGAACCTGCTACCTAAATTGCTACTAGCAAAGGCAAGCTTGGGGAATATGACAGATCAACCAACGCAGTGCTTGCTCTATGTGAAAAAACTCTCCACTGAAATAGAAAATAGAAGTAAGCAAGTGTGATCCCCGAGAGGAATAAACCACATTCATTAGCCAGAAAAGGAAGTAGACATAAAGGATCCTCTTCACAGTCTTATAACTATTGATAATACGAATGAAAAAGGAAATATGACGAAAAACAAACTATGCACTGTTTCAGAATCCAAGAAAAAAAAATCAATTGTAGACACCCAATTTTGATCATTGTTTACTTAAAGTTCAGGTAATATACCATGAATTCGTATTGAGCATAGAGTTTTTTCACTTTCAGAAAGGTGACATTAAAAAACAAATACATGGCAACAACTGCATGATCTTACCTGGAAGGAAAGCCTGTGTTTCCTGGTTACTCTCTTGTGTTCCATAATTTACTTATTTTTCTACATGATTACAAAGTTGACATCTTTGTGTTTTAGGTTGCCAAAATAAGGGACCAATTTACTGTCTTGGGCTATTAATATTTTAGGAATTAAGATTTGACAAAAAAAATCGTATATCATAAGCACTAACATAGTAAATAATTATAGTGTAAAATATAGGAATCTGTAATTTTCTAAAATAACATAGATTAAATCAAATTATAATATTCCAATATTTTTAGGGAAGAGGCTAATTTCATTACTTATCAATTAAGCAGTTAATTAATTATTAAATAATAATTTAATTAATAATATAAAGGAGTATATATCCAGATATAACAAAATGTATAACAAAAAGAAAGTGAACTTTGTCTTAGAAAACAAAGATGCAATGCTTTCTAGTTGATAAGTAATAAAGAATCAAATAGATCAGTGGAACAACAAAAAAATATAAAGCTTGCCATAAATATAAAAATTTGATACATAAAAAATGGTAGTTCCAATTAGTTTTTAAAATGTAATGAATAAATGCCTACAGCTAAAGTTGGAAATTTATCTCAGCAAATAAATAAGCACATATATCCCTACAGGATTAAAGACTTAATGTAAAAAAATAAATACTTTAAAGGATCAAGTGAATATTCTCTTATGGAAAGAACTTCTTAATAAAAACAGAAGATCCTGAAGTATGAGAGAAAAGAATCAATATGGCTACACAAAAATTAAAAACAATACACAGAAAAACACACAAACATAGCCAAATAGATCTTTTGGTAAGATGCTTTATGTCTACTTCCTTTTCTAGCTGATTATTTAAAATATTTTCAAAGCCTATTACATATTAAAGGACTAGGTTGACCAATTCATCATGAAAGGACCAAAAATCAAATAGAAATTTGGGCAAAAGATATTAATAAATAATTCATGGAAAAGCAAATTAACTGATCAATAGACACAATGATTCTCAAACTCACAGATAGTAATAAAAATGTAAATTGAAGTTAACATTGAGATATCCCATTATCTCCACTAGATTGCCATAAGTTAAATAGAAATACACTATTTCCACTGGAGTTCCCTATTTCTGGTAGAGAAGGGAAAATATACGTACATTTCTATGAAAATGCAATTTGTCACTGCATTTAGAAAAGGTAGTTTGACTACATTCATCAAAATTAAAAATACATGTCATGCCACCAGCAATTTTCATTCCAGAAATGTGTCCCATAGAAATAAAAGCAGCAGTAAATAAGAGATGTTTACCAGAGTGTTTATTATAGTATTTTTCAAAGTGGGGGAAAAGATGGTAATAAAATCAATGAGCATCAAAGGGAGAAAGGAATTAATACATTATGGTATCTTTGCCTCATGAAAGTTTATAGCCATTACAAAATGAATTGGAAATGTACCTGTATACCAGGCATTACTAATGCATAAAAAAGTAAGATTTAGAGAAAAATATATAATATGATCCTGTTTATGAAACAGTGAAATAATGTTATCATACTCTTATATCTGTCCATGAATGTAAATGTGGGTGCATACACATGCTTATACTGATGTTAAAAGTTAAATGAAAACAGGACAGCAAGTTGTTTATGTGAATTATATATTTTGGGGTATAGGGTAGATGCCACAAGGGTTATTAGAGGGAAAGCAGGATTAAGACAAGTTCAGAATATTGCTCCTAAAATAGTTCTATTATGATATGATATTCTATTTGTGAATGTATAATATATATATACTATAGCATACGAGTATAACTTTAGCAAATAGAAGAAAAAAATACGTTGTACTGGTGACTTTCGTAATAGATTTTCAAATATTAAAGGGAAAAGTTGAAGAACAACGTGTTCTCTTTAGGTAAAAACAATAGACACATATTTTTTAATGTGTTTGGACTATCTGTTAAATAAAAAAAAATCTTTTAAAATATGCACTTGATTATTAAAATTGGTTATTGTGGTGTGGCAGGAATAAATGGAAGGAGTGTGCTTTGGGCAAGTAAGCTTTCCTGTTGAAACTTGAATTGCGCAACTTGTTGAAACAAGCATATGTGACTGTGATCATCTGAAAAATAATAAATAAAATTTAATGGTTGAATTTTACATTATATTTTGTTTTCATTTCATTTAATTCCTATTAAAGTCTTTGCTCAGTGACTCTATGAAAGATACCAAGCTAATGAATTCTTTTTCTTAATGGAATAGAGGAAATTGCTGTATGACTGCTGTTTTCCTCCTAAGAATTCATTCTGTCTTGTATTTCTTTATCTATTTAACAAAATTTATTAAGGGCTGGGTATACATCTTGAAACAAAAGTGAAAACAGCATATTAAAGCTCATAGTGTTAAGTGGGAAGATTATAGTAGTAAATGCATAAATCAAAAAATGAAAAGATTTCAAATGAAAAAAAAAAACAGTAATACACTTTCAAGATTTAGAAAACCAGGAGAAAAGCAAACTCAAAATTAGTACCATGAATAAGCAATAATGTTCAGAGAAGAAATAAATGAAATCAAGACTCAAATAAATAAATAAAAGATCAATGAAAAAAATGTTTTGTTTTTCAAAAGATAACAAAACTTCAACTGTGCTAACAAAAGAAAAAGAGAAAACTCAAATAAAATTAAAGATTAGAAAGTTGACATTACAACTGATACCACAGAAATAAGAAATAAACTTCTACGAACAATTATATGTTAACAAATTGGAATGGATAAATTTCTGGACATATATAATGTACTAAAATTGAATCAAGTAGAAATAGAAAAATCTAAACAGACCAATAATGAGCTATAAGATTGAAGTGTAATTAAGTTTCCTATCAAAGAAAAGTCCAAATCCTGATGGCTTCATTGCTGCCTTCTAACAGATGCTTAAAGAAGATCTAATACCAACATTTAATTCACGTGCATTTTAAAACATTGAAGAGGCAGAAATACTTCTAAACTCTCATAAAAGCCAACATTACCTTCATACCAAAACCAGAAAAGGACAATATAGGAAAAGAACATTACATGTCAATATCCTTGATGAAAATGAAAGCAAAATCCTCAACAAAACATTAGCAAACAAATCACAGCAGCACACTGAAAAGATCATGCATTATGATCAAGTGAGATTTATCCCAGTGTTGTAAATATGACTCCACATATGCAAATCTATAAATCTGATAGACCACATTGACAAAATGAAGGAAAAAATTTAAAAACTCATGATCATCTTAAAGGATGCAGAAAAAACATTAGACAAAATTCAACACCCTTCCACGATTAAAGTTCTCAACAAATTAGGAAGATACCTCAATAGATTAAGGACCACACAATATACTCTATGGTGACAAACTGAAAGCTTTTTGTCTATGATCAGGAATGAAACAAATATGCCCCCTCTTGCAACTTCTACTCAAAACGTGCTGGGAGTTCTGGCAAGAAAGTTAGTCAAGAGAAAGAAAGAAAATACATCCAAATAAGAATGGTTGTAGAGAAATTGTCATTTGATTATAAAATGATCTTATATATAGGAAATTCTAAAGATAAATTCTAAAGATTCAAAATAATTTGTTAGAAGAAATAAATGAATACAGTGCAGTTGCAAATTACAAGATGAACACACAAAAATTAGTAGTATTCTTACATTGAACTATCTGAAAGCAAATTCAAGAAAATAGTCCATTTATAATAGCTATAATGAAATTAAAAACTTTGAAATAAATTTAACCAAGGTGGTAATAGATCTTTACACTGAAAATTATGGTAAAATAAACTGAAGCAGACAAAAATAATTGGATATTTCATTTTTGTGAATTAGAATAATTAATACTATTCAAATATTTATATAACCCATGGTGATCTACAAAATCAATACAGCTTCTATTAAAATTCCAATGTCATTTTACACAAAACTAGAAATAGAAAAACAATCCTAAGCTTATACAGAACCACAATAAAAGCTGAAAACCCACAGAAATATTAAACAAAAGGAACAAAGCAAAGGCAATGTATGAATTTACTTCAAACTATATTGCAAAGCTACAGTAATTAAGCTAGCATGATATTGGCTTACAAATAGAAATTTAATGAGTGAAACAGAGTAGCAAGCCCAGGAATCGAGGTTATGTATTTATAGTCAGCTTATTTTCCACTGAGATGCCAAGAACATTCAATTCAAAAAGAACTGTCTCGTCAATAAAGGGTGTTGAGAAAATTGTATATCCATGTGCAGAAGAAGAAAAGTGACTCACGTCTCTCTTTTTGTTAATAAGCCAAGTCAAAATGGATTACAGACTTAAAAGTAAGACTTGACACCATGAAGAAAAAAAAAAAAACAAGAAAACAATAACATTGGTCTGGTCAATGACTTCATTTATTTATTTATTTAGTATTTGACTCTAAAAACTCAAGTCAAAATAAAAATAGGTGAGTATAATTACATTAAACTAAAAAGCTTCTGTAAGCAAAGACAATAGTTCACATAATTGAGACAATCTATAAATTGGAGAAAATATGTGCAAGCAATACATCTGTTAAGGAAAATATATAAAGAATGCAAAAACAAACAAATAAATATGTAATTTTAAATAGGTTTAAAGGACATTGACAGACATTTCCCAATAAAAGACATACAGATGGCCAAATGGGTATGTGAAAAACATTTCATGTCACTAAGTACAATGGAAATTAAAATGAAAACTAAAGTGAGATATCACCTCACATCTGTTAAAATGACTACCACCTAAAAGATGAATGGTAACAAGTTCTGATGAGGATGTGGAAAGAGAAAAAAGCCTTGCACCCTGTTGGTGACCATGTAAATTGGAAGAGTCATTATGGAAAACTATATAGAAGTTCCTCAAAAACAAACAAACAAACAAAAATACAACTCTAAAATCATTCAGCAATTCCACTTCTGGGTATATATCCTAACGACTTGGAATAGGTATGTTGAAGAAATACCTGCACACCTACATTATTTTGGCATAATCTACAATGTCCAGGATATTGAATCAAGTTTCCATCAACAGATCAATGGATAAACAATACTTGCTCTATACACACAAAAGAATACTATTCAGCCTTAAAACTGAGAAATGAGAAATTCTGACATTTGCTACAGGTATGGACCTGGAGGACATTATGCTAAGTGAAATAAACCAGGTGCAGACAGAAAGTTTTTTTCTTACTTACATGTGTAATCTAAAACAATTTAACTCAAAGAAGCAGAGTAGAATTTTTTTTTTTTTTTTTTTTTTTTTTTTTTACCAGTGCCTGGGGGTGCAAGGAATGAGGAGATACTGGTTAAAGGGCGCCAAGTTTCAACTAGATAAGAGGAATAAATGTGATAATTTAAAGTGATATATACATTAGTTAGCTATTTAAAATCAGTTCACACTATACATATATCAATATCACTGTGTACTCCATAACTATATGCAATTTGTTAAAAATTAAAAATAAATGAATAAAATTTTAAAACCCTGCTTTGATGAACAACTGTGATGTTTCTAAAAGATTGCATGTATTAAGCACAGAAACATTTATAATGGATTTGGTAATCATGACCTTGCAAAAGGTTATAGTAATGGTAGTAACAAAATTCTGATTTCAGATGTTGACTTAGTGAATCTGAAATGGAATCATTTCTAATAGTTATCACTTTTAAGGAATTTGGCGATGTAAAAGAAATAGAAGAGAATTTATGTGAGGAAGTTTTGAAGATCAAATTCCTGGAGAATGTTTATAGGTTATTGTGTGTGATATCAATGATTCAGACTAAATTTCATCATTTGTGCCATACAAAATGTTTTCTGCCTATTTACCCATCCTTAAATTAAGACAGACAGGCAGACATATTTTGGAATAGTGAATGATTTTCACAGAGTTCCCTTGGCATTTTCTTAGATTATATCATCTTGTTGATTAAATTTCATTATTATGGAATAGCTACAGGTTAGATCATGGTCCACAGTTCTTAGATCAGTTCCTGATATACAGCCAGCTGCCTATAATTACAACATTTTTGTAATGTTCACTGTGTGCAAAAATTAAATGAAGGTTGTCTTTATAGACTAAGACATCTGAAGTCCTAAGTCTGATCTCTTATCTTTCTTGCCTGATTCTACTATACTCAACTAATTCAGAATACTCAACAGTGAAAATTGAAAGCTTTTCCTCCAAGATCAGGAACAAGACAAGGATGATCCCTCTCACAAATTTTATAAAGTACTGAATGTTCTCACCAGATAAATTAGTCAAGAGAAAGAAAGAAAAAATATCCCCCAAAGAAGAAAGGAAGTAGAATAGCTGTTGCTGTTTGCTGATGACATCATCTCTTGTATGAATGGTAAGAGGTCTTACTCCTTTTCTAGGCTCTGAACAGACAGGAACATATTGAAATCAATTAAAAAAAAAAAGATTACCCAAACAGAAGAAGATGAATAGGCAATTCTCCAAAGGGAAAAAAGCAAATGAAAGTAAGATAAATGTTTAACCCTGAGTAATCACAAACTAAAGAGTAATATACAGAAAAATTAAGTCTAGTGTTGGTGGAAAAGGTAGAAATATCCCACTTTCCTACAATGCTGACAGGAGCATAAATTTATGACAGTGTTGGCAACATGTATTAAACCTTAATATGTAAATTCTTAGTAGTACTATTATTTAAACTACTTTCTTAGAGAATCAGTGAAAATTCTGTGCTAAGATTCAAACATAGAGGAGTGCAGAGCTATGCTATGTTATTTGTATTTGCACAAAACTAGAAATACTTAAATGTCCCTTCAACAAGATATATTTGGTTAAGTAGATTATATTGTATTTGTATAACAGAACAATACATATTCATTAAAAATTATCTCAAAAAATACTGACATATGTTCACATCATATTTATTAATGACAATATTATGCTGTAAAATATAGGTATGGTTAGATATATAGCACATATATATGTACTTATTTATAACTTTGTATATGAAGAGATTAATATGACAGTATTTTAGTAGTAAGATGACTTAATTTTTTACATGTTTCAACAGTTTTTGCATTGATCAACATATTGCTTATAAAAATAGTTACTATTTTAAAAACATAAGGATGAATCATACTATCTCTCTCTCTCTAGCTCCTAATGTTTAAGTTTTAGGAGTTTTCTTCGGTAATACACAGAAAAAGCGGTAGTGAATTCTATCTCAGAAGGGTAATCTGATTACAGCCTCTCTGTACTTCCTCACATTAATAAAGATAAAATAAAATTTTTAAGTAACATTAACTTTAAGAATTCTATAATAATATGAAAGAACAAAAATGTCACTCCTTGTGAACTAAAGGAGACAGAACTCTAGGAATAACATTAAGCAATATCCAGTTAAAGAGATAATCAAAGCATAAGACAAGCAACAAGAGCAATATAAAAGAGAAATGTTCTAACCTGACAACAATGGACATTTTGAGTAGGAGATGACCCAGGAACAGCACACAGGATGATTTACTGAGATGCCATTGCAGGCTCTGGGCAAGGCAACTTTTTGGTATAGATCCAATCTTAAGTTAGGCAAAAGCAAAAGGGTCCTGCCTTGAGTTGGAAATAAGAAGCATAGGATCTTTGATAGGAGAGACAAAACAGTGTCAGCTACTCCCACATGATTTTACCACCAAATCTGGCGATAGTTAATTTGTAGGCAGTGAGCCACACCTATGTGGCCAACACCAATAGAAACCCTATACACTGATGCTGTTCAGCTTTACCCTTTGAAGAATTTCAAATATCACTGGTGGGAGAAATAAAAATTGTCAGTGTGAGCCACAGAGAGAAGACAACTAGAAGTTTCATATCTGTTCTTTCCTAGATCCTGTCCTATATGTCCCTTTGTTGATGAATTTAGCTAATTTAATCTGCATCCTTTTGTTGCAGTAGGCTATAAACATAAGTAAAATAACATTTATGAGTTCTGTGATACCTTTAAGAAATTATTAAATCTGACAGTATTTCTGGGAATCTCTTGAGTTGCTCTATGCTCAGTGTGGTCCAAGGAATAAATCTCCCCCAATCTCTCCACTTTCCTGATTTGGAGTCATCAGAATTCATCTTATGAATATTCCCTGTGTTTTTGTTGGAATATAGTTTAGCAAAATTTTTAATTTCCAGAAAAGAAAAGTATGAAAATATGAATAGATTAATAGGCTGAAGACTTGGTTAAGAATTGGTAAATTGAGATAATGAGAAGCTACTAGTAAGTCCTTTCCTAAATTTCATCCCTACCCTTTAGATGGTTTGTGTAAGTGGATAGGAAAGTTAAGAGAAATTGTTGTAAAAATGAATAAATCTTAGGAATGAAGTCATAGAAAATAATACAGCTAAATATGGTTATTAAAAAAAGAAAAATATTCAGTATTTACCTAAACAAAATAATTATTCCACTCCATTTAACATTTATCAGATCTCATTAAGAGAATTACATTAAGATTATATTTTGTCCCTATAACAGAAAACCAATTTTAGTGTCATAAATGAATCAAAGTTTCAACAAATAAAGTTGCATGAAGAAGAACTCATGGCACTTAACCTTTTCAGTCTATTGGAAAGATTATAATAAAAAATAGCTGTCTAATAATACATAGAGGACCATTTCAAGGTGATTCAACTCACTTCTTCCTAGTTTATAAGGTGATAACTGTAAACATAGGCAAGAAGAATTCAAATTAATTGCAAGGGATTGGATGGGGGTAACTACACATAAAAATTTCCTGTGCTGTGCTATATAAGTGCTATGTTTGATTGCAAGGTGCCTCCAAAAGCTCATGTGTGAGCCAATACAAGAAGGCTTAGAGGAGGAATGATTGGGTTGTGAGAGTATTAACCGAATCAGTGAATTAATACCCTTATAGGAATTAACTGAGTTAATTTCTGAGTTTATTTCTGGTGTTTGATTTGTTTTAGTTTCTCATTTGGTTAAATGTCCGTTTAGTGCAGATCCTCCTTTGCTGGTTTTCACATTTTTTTTCACTTCATCCTCATGAAATATTTTTTGAGAATGCTCCGTAGTTTAGGATTTCTAATTGTGAATTCTTTTTAATTTTTGTTTATCACGGAATGTTTTAATTTCATCTTCAAATCTGCAACTTAATTTTGCTGGATATAAAATTCTTAGTTGACATCTATTTTCTTTCAGAGCTTAAAATATATTATTCCAGGATCTCCTACGTTTGAGGGTCTGGGTTGATAAATCAGTTGAGATTCGAATTGATTTCCCCCTCTACGTAATTTGATTTTTTTCTCTCACAGCCTTTAAGATTTTATCTTTATTCTGTGTGTTAGTCATTCTCAATATAATGTGTCTTAGTGTGGATCTGCTGTAATTTTGTTCATTTGGGGTCCTATAAGCCTCTTGTATTTGACTTTCCATTTCATTCTTTAGATTTGGAAAATTTTCTGCTATTATATCATTGACAAGACTGTGCATTCCTTTGGTTTATATCTCTACTCCTTCATCTATTTTGATGACTCTTAAATTTGGTCTTTTCATGTTATCCAATAATTCTTGTATGTTCTGTTCATGGTTTTTCACCATCTTCTCTGCACGTTCAACTCTACTTTAAAGATTATATATTTTGTCTTCATTGTCTGAGGTTCTGTTTTCCAAGTGGTCTAATCTGTTGGTGATGCTTTGATTTCTTCTTTTGAGGATTTCTGCTTTTTTTTTTTTAATGATCTTTAACTCTTTATTGATGTGGTCTCTCACTTCCTGTATTTTTTCTTTGACTTCATTCCTTATACTATCCTTTACTTCACATATCAGTTTAACTATATACAATCTGAACTCCTTCTTGGATATTTCTTCTACTGTGTTATCAGTGGTTTCTGTTGTTGAAGCATGTTAGTTTGTCTGGGGCACTTTATTCCCTTGTTTTTTCATGTTGTTAGTGTGTTTTCCGATCAAAAAGTATGGATCTAAGGCAGGATAAATTCTACCCTATAGACTTATAGTGTCCCTGAATGTTTCCAGTGTTTTGCCTTTACTGGTGAGACCATTATCAACAGCACCCAGTGTACACATTATATAGCCTTAAACCTAATAGCTCTCACTAAGGTGTTTACTGCTTTCTTGCATTAAACCAAAATGATGAGTTCAATAACTATCTATAGTAAAACAGAGAATTTGTTAAAACAATTTACAATTTCAAATGGTGGATGAGAGAACAGAAGTAGTGTAGTATGCAATATTCACGAGGGAGGAAGAGAAAAGCTAGAAGTATAAATTCACAGGAAGAGTTGAAGAGGAGCTGACAGAGACTGGCTGTTGGTTGGAGAAAAGTTGGAAAGAAAATAGATGAGAGAGGAAGAAAAGAAACAAAGAGAAAAAATTAAAGACATAAGAATACAACAACAATGTAAAACACCATTCATATGCCATTGTCCTCCACACACTGATGCATGAAAAACACCTGTTCCAAATATGGTAGAGAGATTAGTGAATCAAAAAATAAAGTAAAATAAAATAAATCTTGCTGGAAAGTCAAACTGTCTCTGTCAGTGTTCCACAGTTTCTCAGCCTTGTCTCTGACATCTCTTGGGATCACCAAACTCAGATCAGCCTTCACAAACCCAGTCTCTATCCCACCAATATGGGTTTTAGATACCTCAGGCTCCGCCACACTGCAGTCCCAGGATTTCAATGCTGCTCCTACTTGCAAAGGGACCACCAGGAATACACTCAATGCAAAGGAGCAACCCTGAAATGCAGCAGCAAGACAAGGGCCACCAGCACTCTCAGCAGGAAGACCCCAGGTTCCTCCAAACCCACAGGCACTCCCACACTGGACCTGCAGATCCCATCTGGATTCTCCAGACAGAGGCTCTTGTGGTGGTAAACCTGCTGGCAGCCAGGCCCCAGGCCCTGGCTGGTGTCCCAAATGGGTGCAGCCATGTGCAACCAAACCTGGAGTCTCCTCTGAAGCAGTGCTCCAGGCTATGGTAGCAGCAGTAGTGGTGGTTGTTGGTGGCAGGCAGTAGTGTTGGCAGCAGTGACAGCTACAACTGCAACTGTGGGGGCAGCATCACCAGGCAATCTCCAGGGGTCAGCAGCAGTGTCAGCTTCATTTGTATGCTGGGCAGCAGTTTCTTCTGTGGAAGCAATACCCAGAAAGAAGACCCCACCCCCAGGAGATCTCAGGTTGGCATCAGAGAATCAAAGGCTACAGCAATGACAGTAGCAGTGCAGGTGGTGGTTTAGCAGCAGTTACCACGGAGATAGTAGGAATTTGCATCCAGGGTAACTGAGGCTGTGCCCAGAGATGAGCATAACTGAATGTTTTGAATTTTTTTTTTAGTAGAAAAGGTCTAAGATTAATCAAATGGTTCCAAAAGTTCAAGTTCATTACTACAAAATAGAGCACATGTCCTGGTAAACTGTATGCATTAAGTGAAGGCTGGGAAGGTTTTAGATGACAGACAATCTTCAAGGCATCAATATGCAATGTCATTGTCCAAATAACACCAACTGGACTATAACATCTGGACTGAAAGTATTTATCATGTTTGTGGTAATATCACACAAAAGAGTTTACTTCTGCATGTCATTCTTTAAGTTATACAGTAATGTAAACTTCCATGTAAGAGGGATTGGGAGCCAGGGACTGCTAAACTAGGGAGCAATGGTAGTGACTATTTAAGGGATTGCTACATGGAAAAGGAATGGAATTTTTTTTCTCATGTGGACCTTTTAGAGAAGCAATGAGATCATAAATGGTGCCTGTATTTTTTATATATATAATTTTTCTCTTTATTTAGAACAATAGAAATACTTCACACACCAGTCAGGTTTATCACAAGAGAGACTGAATTTAATTCCCTACCAAAGGAACTGCTGTGTCTAAACAGAGGATGTACAACCACTTGGGATTTCAAAAAAGAGATGAGTCAAATGACCTCTAAAGCCCCTTCAAGTCTTCTTTAAATCTCATAATTTGATCTGTTTTTCACAAGTCTAGTATTTAACCTTGAAAAAACAGTAACAAGTAAATACATAGTACTTGATTCCTGTGGCTGTATTTCTTGGCAGCATTTTATTTGTTCTTTTTCAAACACCTTATCATGCCAGACAAATACCTGTGAAGCCTTCTTTTTTAACTTATTGACAACAGTTTACTTTATCCAGCTATAAAATATCACATGATGTGAATAAGTACAAATCAAATTTGTTATTTCTATATAAATCCAAGAATTTTTTTACTGATAATTTTAGTTTGGAGAACACCAACTTGGCAAAGTGTTTTCCTAAGCTTTACATTTAACTAAGTTTAACTTTTGAAGGACAATTTAGAATCCAGAGTATCTGATAACAATAATCATAGGTCTGCATGGGTTAAGAAAAAAAATTAAAGGATAGCCTTAAAATTCTTATAACTTTTAAAGTACGATTTAGAATCCAGAGTGTATAATAACAATAACCACAGGTATGTGTAGGTTAACAAAAATCAACGTATAGCCTTAAATCTCTTCTACATTTAGGAAACAGTGTTAATGATCAGAAATTGACTTAGTCAAAGGAAACAGAAGACAGGTCTTCAAAAGACAGTGTGACCCTTCAATGTCAGATACAAAATAAAAAAGAGAGCACTTATTTGTTATCTTGCTGGTAAACATATATAAAATTTCATTTTATAAACTTTACATAATACTTAGATAAGGCCTAGACAGAAATAGTTCTCATATGCATATATTTATACCTAGTCACATATATTTAGGGTGTCAACGATATTGTTATCACCTAAATAACAGGTTTTTTTGTATAACCAGTTACAAAATAATTAATTATGACTTTAAAACATATAGAAACCTTAATTCCTTTAAGACTTAGTTTCCTGAAGTAATAAGACCTTAAAAATTTAAGAAAATTCTGGTGATAGATAAGAACACATCAATGTTTCAAACTTTGTTTCATATCAGTACATTAAAGTTTAAATAATTTTGACTGTGCTAATTATAGCCAATTTGATCACAAACACAAACTTTTTGAGATTTGCCTTCTGCAAACCTTCTGTGACTGACTTAAACATTCACAACTTCTTTACATTCTTAGTTTTCTCCTCTTTCATCTTGGACTTTAGCTCAAGAATATTAATTTACCAGACAAAATACTTTCTCAACTAGAAATGTTTCTTTTACCTTCTAATTTTCTGTACTAAAATATATTTTCATACCTCTAACTTTAATATTTTCTAGTTTTGGACCCTTTCTTAAATTCATATTCAGAAACAATCCTTATGAATATTAGCTGTGCATGTGACTTAGACAAAAAATGTTATCCTAGGAGAGGAATCAGACAATCTGAAATATACAAAAGCTCGGCTTCATCTTTTCTCTCCCAGGTGGCATTCAATGGGTTGGAGCACAGGATATTTTTGAGCCTGACCTGTTTACCTTATCATTATCATCATACTGTCACCTTTAAGTGAGTTCCCCACTGTCAGTTGTACCCAAAGTCTCCTTTGGGGCCTTTTTCTTATAGGAGGCATATTGATATGCAATGGAGAAGGCTCTTTCCATCCTTTTATTTAGGCTTCCTTGAAGACAGGCCCATTTAGCCAGGATGTGTTTGCTCAAGAGACTACCAGGAGGATCATTGCATCATGGCCCAGATCTTCTTAAAGGTCCAGTAACAGATACAAACAAAACAAAAAACACAAATGAGAGAGGATCACCAAAACCAGGACCAACGGATGGAAACCTTTAAAACAGACAAAATCTTCACATACAAATTTCTTATACTTATCTTTAATAGATCAACTCTAAGACTGTATAATAATCCAGAAAGCTGTTTAAAAGCCAGTTTATTGCACAAAAACATTACTTAGACAGGCTTTTACCTATGAAGGTAGCCTTTTCTTCAACTTACTTTACCTCTGACAGACCAACTCCAATTTCAAGACTGTACAAAAAAAGAAACACAGAGAGAGACAACCACAGAGGAACCCCAAAACCATGGCGAAAAAATGGGAACCTTTAAATTGACCAGCCAAAATCTTTCCCTAGAGACTACCTATAGGATCAATGTAGTATTGTCCAGGTCTTAAAAGGGAGCAGTAATAGATACAAGCAAAACAAAAACCCGGACGACCAGAGGGAATTCCCAAACCCAAGACCCACCAACAGGTGAGAACCTAGACGAGACCAGAGGGAGGAAATAACCCTAGGCTCTCAGTCCCACGTAACCACGACTCCTACACTAGTGGTGCCACAGATCTCCTATAAAGAAGGACCAGATGTTCCCATGAAATGTAGAATCCCATGAAGCCTTCCCAGATATGTGGAATCAAGGGTCTCAGTGTACACGCCGGAGGACTTACCAGATGGCCAAGGGGTGTTATGATTTCACTGAGTTGTTTCCTTTTTCTCAAAGTGGACCAAAATGGAGCAAGCTGTACCATTCAGGGAGAGAAGACTGGAGTTCCTTGAAGCAAAAGTAGTTTCAGCAGCTGCTGGGTTCGTCCCTCAGTCCCTCCCTTTCCTAACATGAATAGCTCTTTGGTTCCACCAGAGGCAAACTCCCTCCATCTCCTAACTCTCTAACAGTTGGCTCTCAACAAGTTTGCCAGCCATTTTGTATCCTCAGCATAGAAGGGGGTACCGTGGAGAGCCAGGCCTGCCCAAGAAATCTGGAGAGGTGAAGCTCTCAGGTCCCACCCGGGGCACCACTTTTGTTGCCAAAACCTTGGTTCTTGTCCCCAATACTAATCCAATAACTAGGACACAGTTTTGAGAAAAAGGAAAAGGAAGGTTTATTGCTTTGCTAGCAAGAGAGAAACACAGAGGACTCCTGTCCTAAAGGCTATGATTCAGTAGAATATAAAAATGTCTTTCCTCCTAATTCTTTTTTTTATTTGTTGTTCAATGTCGCGACCCCTTGCCCGCAAGGAAGACGCAACTCAGGAATCTTCTTTCAGCAGTTTATTCAGGCCTTGATTTAAGTCTCTTTTAGTGACTCCCTTTCTTTCTTCTTTCTTTTTCCTCTGAGGGCCCAAGCACAGCCTAATAAAGCCTCCCACGTACCAATCTTAAGCTGCCGCGTGGGTCTTTCTTATAGGGTGGCAAGAGATAGCGTGCCAACTCTCCACAAAGGAATTTGATTTATCACAGGCCACAGTGGAAGCCGGCGCCATCTTCTAATGGCGGCCACAATTTACAACAATGGCTTACTACAGTTCCCCCTTCTAATTTATAAAACAATGCAGGCGAAAGTAGAGGTCCTATCCTACTGTGCAGAAGTGGCTGCAATGTATGGTTCAGTCCTAAGGAGGGCCCTTCCCCAGACCTGACCCCATATCAGCCGACGCCTTTTTTCGTAGGGCGGGGGTGTGGACGTCAAACCCGCATGCAATAGGACATGCTTTCCTTGAGGTCCGTTGAAGGATCACTCAAGTGCAGTGCTTTGCCTCGCATCCTGCATCGTGATGAAGGTGGACGAAGGGGGACAGCTGAGGCTGTTCTGTGGCTGTACACAATGACAAACGAGTTGACAGCACCCTGAAAGAAAGGCACGGACTTCAAGGCGATAGAGAAGTATTAGTGTGGAAACCCACCTGCGTGCAATGGCAGCAAGACCGGCAGAGTGCAAGGGCTTTCCAACACTAAGAGAATAACGAGGAAAGACATGCCGATCCCAGTGCAATGTTATAACAACTTGGGGTGCAACGGCCATGTCAAAGATTTACTGTTTAAGCTGCGCAAGCCAGACTTGAGGTGAATTGCCACTTTCTAAAGCTGCAAGAGCTTGGATGATCATAGCCTTATCGTGAGCATTGCGGGCCTTGAGGCGACAGAGAAACCACAAACAGAGAAACATACCAAAGCAACACATTGCACCAAAAATGCCTACCCCCACCCACTCTTTAAAAAAGGAAAAAGCAGAAGATATCCAATCGGTGAATTGACCCAAAGTCACGGGATCAACACGGGTGTTATTCAAGACAGCTATCTGGGTTAGTTGAGACTGGATCATGTCTTCCGCTTCCATGGACCAATTTCCAGCCAAATATTCGCCAATGATGCGGGAAGCATTCCTGGAATCATTAAATCTGACAGAGGTTATGCATAAATGTGCACGTTGGTCAACACAACCCAAAAGTACTAAGTCAGCCAATTCTTCTACCTGAGCTTGGAGTAAATCTATTCTTTGGTTGGCAGCTAAAATCCCTGACAAAATATGTTGATTAATTGTATTTTGGGATTCAAGTATGGTGGAAGTTTGTTGGACAACTTGATTAATGGTGGCAGCAGTTTGTACTTGATTGGCCATAGCCATTCCGGCCGTAACCGCTGCAGCAGCAGATATCGCCACGGCTGTCACTATAGCCGCTGTAATTCCAAAATCTCTGCGGACTCTAAGTAGCTCAACAATAGGGAATTTATCAGGATCCGCAGTGACCGGGATTGGGACAAAAGTTGGAATTTTCATAACCACTGCTACAGTCCAGGAACCATTCCAACACTCAGATAAGAGACAGGTAGTATGAGAACAATCCAGCATCTCCGATGAGGTGGCCTCAGCCAAAAGGAATAAGAAAGGGGATTGGACACAGACCATTGCAGGAGGCAATGCGGCATTATACAACAGAGAGTTGAATGAAACAGATGTAAGTCTATTGCCTTGTTCACTTTCCCTAACAGTACCAGAAATATTAGCCAGCCAACTTTTGGCTCCTAGCAACTGAGCCAATGCAGAAATATCGGCTGAAGCCCCCTTTTCATTGGATATCAGCCATTAAAACCAGGACCAACCTACTCCTGTAGAGGAGCTGGCACTATTGTTAAAGTTATAAACATACCTCTTAAGAGAGGGGGAAAGGGAGAAACCTTTAGCAACTTGATGTTTCTCCCAAGAATGATCCTGACAAGGCGTAAATGTTGGGGGGAAACCAAGATTAGGGGAACAGTAAGGAGAGGCCTTAAAATGAGTGGCCTTATAAATACTACTAGAAGAAGGAGGCACTGGGATTAGTACCTCGGAGATAATAGCCAAGGTAGTTATGTTAAGAGCAGAGCTGCTGTTTGCGGGGGTCCCTGAGCCTGATTGCTTCCCCGAAACTACTTTGCTCAATACAGCACTGATAATGCTTCCTGAGACCTGATTGGACCGCAATGGTTCCTCCCAGTTAGTCAAATTTTTGGTCTTAAGGCTAATGCAATTAGCGTTTTTAAGGCTGAAACAAAAAACTCCTGTAAGATTAACTTGAGATTGATTAAAAATTCTCTCCATGTCCCCTCTAGGAGAGGCACAGGGAGCAGACATCTCACATGAGGTAGAAAAAAAGAGTGGAGAGGACACTAGAATTACCATGAACCAGCATCGGCATTGGCCATGCCCGTGCCACTGCCCACCACCGCATTGGTGTCGCTTGTGCCATCGGCACCAGCACCAGAGCCAGAGCACTTAGCAGAATGAAGATCTTCATCACAGGATTGTTGTGGTATCTCTTGTTGCTGGTCAGCTGGTGTCGAGACTCTTCTTGTCAAGCGTTCAGGGACCCACAACGGTTCCGTACGATCCTGGGGAAAAACACATACAGATCCTCGTGCCCATGTCAGCACGGGGTCAGGGCCATTCCATTGGCCCGTAAGAACATCCTTCCACTTAACATAGCCAATTACAGAGGGCTGAGGGGACACATGTCTATCGGCCGCAGAGCGACCATGAATATCCAAATTCAAAAAATTAATGGTAAAGAGAACTAAGGACAGGCGTTCTTTAGGAGTATGTTCAGCTCCTATTCCCCCTTTTTGTTTTTGTAAAGTTTCCTTTAAGGTGCGATGAGCACGCTCAACAATGCCTTGTCCTTGAGGATTATAAGGCAAACCATGAGTAAGTTGTACTCCCATAGTAGAACAAAAAGCTGTAAATTGTCTGCCAGTATAAGCAGGTCCATTATCAGTCTTAAGGGATGCAGGTGCACCCCATGCTGCCCATGCCTCTAAACAGTGAGTAATGACATTACGTGCCTTTTCTCCCGATAAAGCAGAAGCATGGATAATTCCAGAGCACGTATCAACGGAAACATGCACATACTTAAGGTTACCAAAGTCAGGTATATGTGTCACATCCATTTGCCAAACAACCAATGGCTTTAATCCCCGTGGGTTTACTCCATAATTAGGGGGATGAAGAAATGTGACACAATGGGGACATTGCAATACTATCTGCCGAGCATCCGCTCTTGAAATGGAAAAACGCCTGCGCAGCGTTAATGCATTAACATGGAAGTTTTGGTGAAACAACTTAGCCCTCTCTAAGGAGGAAGCCAAGCATATCAATTGACTTCTAGTGGCTAAGTCCGCACAGGCATTACCTTGGGATAACGGACCAGGAAGAGAGGTGTGAGCCCTGATGTGCATTGGATAAAAAGAAGCAGTGCGGTTAGAGATAAGCTGTTGAAGCTGAGTAAAGTAAACAGACACATTGTGGGCATCACTAATAGTTCCCACGGCCTCCAGGACTTTTAGTGCTTGTACCACATAACTGGAGTCCGAAATAAGATTAAAAGGAAAAGAACACTGTTTAAAAACTTCAATAACAATTTGTAGTTCTACCCATTGTGGATTTCCAGGAGCGAATTGATGCTGGATAGGGGGAGAGTCATTAATTACGTAGGCTCCCATTCCAGACTTGGAACCATCAGTAAAAATGTTAACAGCCCCCTCTATGTTTGGGCATGGAAAGCTCTCCTCGAAACACCCCCACCGTACGGCGGCGGGTCCGGAGGATTTTTTTTTTTTTTTTTTTTTTTTTTTTTTTTCTTCTTCTGAGCTCCTGTTTATTTTTGTTTCCTTCTCCCATAGTTAAACTCCCTAGCTGCCAAGACAGTCTCCCGAGCTCCTGCTGTTCATCCTCCTCCTCTTCTGACCCACTTTTGCATGGGAGTGTGCGCAGTGTACTGAGATCTGGATACAGGCGTTTCCTCCCCCGTTTCTCGCTCTGCACATTCCCCTCTTCCTGAAATATTTCACTCCGTGCCAGAGACAATCGCCTCCTCCCCTGTTTCTCGCTTCGCACACTGCCATCCTCCTGAAATACGTCACTGCCTGCCGGAGATAATTGTTTCCTCCCCTGTTTCTCGCTCCGCACACTCCCACCCTCCTGAAATACCTCACTGCCTGCCATTTCTGATTTTTCTTCATGTAGCTGCTTTAAAACTTCTTGTCCTTTAGTAAGTGCTTCCTGACATCTGCTATCTGTGAGGCAACTACGAATCATCTTCCAAAGGGGTATCACCCCACCCTCTAATATGCCCTGCTCAGAAGCAAAGTCAAGGTCTGTGCCTAACTTATCCCAGCTAGGCAGAGTAAGACTGCCAGAAAATGCAAACCACGGTGCGATAACATCTGTCTTCTGTAAAAATCTCTGTAAAGTACTACGTTTCACTTCTAGGCCCTTGGAATGTAACAGGTTATCTAGGGCCAGGAGAAGCGGACTTGAAGATACGGCACCCATGACACAACAAAAGACACACAACAAACAAGAGTGAAAGTAAGAGCAAAAGTACACAGTGCAGCTGCAATAAGATTTAATGCTCTCTCTGGCTTTACAGAGGAGCTGCCGCCTTGACAGCGGGTCCTAAATCACCTAGGACTAATCCCCGCTTTAACCGGGGTCCCAATTAACCTGGGACTAATCTCTGCTTTAATCGCAGGTCCCAATTAACCTGGGACTAATCTCCGCTTTGATGCGGGTCCTACTTATCTAGGACTGATCTTCCGCTTTACCTGCGGGTCCCACCTTACCTGGGGACTAATTGGTGCACCACCCCTGACTGCTGAAAGTTCTGGTTCCCGGGTCTCTCGGCACCACTTGTCGCGACCCCTTGCCCGCAAGGAAGACGCAACTCAGGAATCTTCTTTCAGCAGTTTATTCAGGCCTTGATTTAAGTCTCTTTTAGTGACTCCCTTTCTTTCTTCTTTCTTTTTCCTCTGAGGGCCCAAGCACAGCCTAATAAAGCCTCCCACGTACCAATCTTAAGCTGCCGCGTGGGTCTTTCTTATAGGGTGGCAAGAGATAGCGTGCCAACTCTCCACAAAGGAATTTGATTTATCACAGGCCACAGTGGAAGCCGGCGCCATCTTCTAATGGCGGCCACAATTTACAACAATGGCTTACTACAGTTCAAAATATTACAAACTCTTGACATATCATATTTCATACATTAGATTCAAGTGGGTCATGTAAAAATGTGGATGTGCAACTGATGTGATTCTGCAATCTGTAATTGGGGTAAAAATGGGAATTCATAATCCTCCTAATTCTTATAAATGACTGCTGTTTCTGTTATTGCTGTTGTTGTTTTGTTTGTTTGTGGTGCTGGGAATTGAACCCAGGGCCTTGTGCATGTGAGGCAAGCACCCTACCAACTGAGCTATACCTCAGCCCAACTGCTATTTTTTGAAACCAGTTACAGCCTTGTCTCTTCCTATAAATGAGATTTTCTTTTTCTTTCTTTTCTTATTGGTGTGTTATAATTATACATAATAATGGAATTCATTGTTATATATTTTCACATGCACATAGTATTATAAGATTTCTTGGGCTATCTAACTGTAGAATTAACCCAGCTTCCTAATAGTATGCATTCCAGAACAAAGATCCTTAGATGCACCCCCAAATTATTCAACATTCAATACTCAAATCCTATTATAGGGCCTATTTGACCATTTGCTGCTATGTTCAACAGCTTCTTTCACTTCAATGAGTAATGAACCTAACTTGTTCAACTCATAGGTGTACTTCTAAGGGTTGTTGACTGAAGGGCATTGACATCATAGAACATAAAGATTTGCTAAAATTCATAATGTCAGTTGATAATAAATGACTAGTAAGATAACTTAAATTCAAAATAATAATTATTATAAATCTCATATTTCCTTTAAACATAGTAAAATATAAATAGATTTCAGTGGAAGAATGATATAAATTTTATGAAATGGACAATAAATGAGTCCCAAACATTATATGATAAATCAAATATTTTTTAGATTTTTACTTCCTGTATTATTAAGTTTTTCACTGCTGTAACAAAATACCTGAGGCAGACTATCTTTATAAAGAAAAGATGTTTATTTAGCTCAGGTTTTTAGATGCTAAAAGTCTCAATGGCAAGGCCTAAGTTCTGATAAGGGCTTTTCTTATGATGACTATGCTAAATCATGGCAGAGGGTCATGCAAGAATATGTGTAAAAGGAAAAATGACATCTTAAAAGCCAGAGAGAACTGGGTGAGGACAGGCTTAGGCTTTTATAAAAGTCCTCCCAAGAGAAATAACTAGGATTCTGTGAAAAATACTTTAATCCTCTCAGGGGGATTATGTCCCTGCTGACCTGACCTGAAGACTTACACTAGGTCACACCTCTTAAAGATATTATTAGCTTCTATAGTGCCATACTAGGGACCAAGCTGCAAACACAAGAACCTTTGTGGCAGCAAAGAATATACAGACCACAGTATTCTCCCCTTGGTCCCCTAAAGCTGATGTTTATCTAATGATACAAAATGCATTCCTTGGATTTCCAAGAGTCTCAGAGTCTTAATTGTGATGGCACTTACTCAAAAATTCAAGTACAAAGTCTCTTCTGAGACTCAAGGCAAACTCTTTATTCCAGCTGTGAGTCTGTATAAGAAAAAAAAAAAAAGTACATACTTCCAGGATGCAGTAGAAGGAAGACCACAGGTAAACATTCCTATTCCAAAAGGGTAATTGGCCTTTTGGAAAGGGTAAATTGCAAGACTGAAAACCCAGAAGAGCAGATATTTATTGACTCTTAAACCTACACTCTCAGCCCAGCATCTTGCACATCCTGCAGTGGGGCTTTGGGCAGGTCCTCCCCTGTGACTTTACTAGCCACAGCCCACACAGTTTTCTCATAGGCTGCATGCTGATGCCAGTGGCTTTGCAGTCCTGGCAAGGCACTCTGAGGGTGGCTTTTTCTTTCTGAGGGCCCTATTTTAGCTCCACTCTCATAAGCATCACTCCATCTGTTACCCAAAGCTCAGTCCTTGTCCCTGATGCCAGTGAAAGAGGACAGTTTTGATAGAAAGAAAACAGAAGGTTTATTGCTTTGCTAGCAAAGGAGAAGCACAGGGGACTCCTGTCCAAAGGCTGTGATTCTGCCCATCAGGGAGAACAGAGGGCTTTAAAGAAGCTGCTCAAAGGCTGCATTCCAGGTGTTTCCTGACAGGGGTCCCAGGTGCACCCTGATGGTGTGCTGAAATCCACTTGTTAATCTGGGAGATAGTCACTTCCTAGATCTTCTGGTGACATCTTCCTGTGGTGGGTATGGGCTCAAGGACAGATAATGAGGCCTAGGATGGAAAAAGGTAATCTTATTCCTGGGCCCCAAGTTAGGGAGGGGACAGAGAGAAGAGGACAAGAAAACACATTTCTCTTTTGAAATAACCTTCTGAGAAGAGAGGGCTATATTCAAAAGGTGAAGTGGACACTGCTACACGTTCAGGGCTGGGGTTACAATCTTGGCACCCTGGGCTTGCTTTCTTTTTCTTTTTCTTTCTTTTTTTTTTTCCCCTTTGGTACTAGGGGTTGAATTCAGGGGCACTTGACCACTGAGCCCCAGCCCCAGTCCTATTTTGTGTTTTTTTAGAGATAAGGTGTAAGGTCCTTACTTAGCATCTGGATGGCCATTTTAAGAAAAATTTTGCTTTCCTGCCCAAGGATGTCTCTTAGAAAGGTTCACCACTCCCTCATATCAACTCTACCCTTAACCACCTGCATTAGGACCTGCCCATCTCTAATCTCTGAGCCTGCCCCATAAAAGTCCGGAACCCTAAGCCTGTTTTGTCTCTCTCCATCTATGGAAAGATGTGCCTTTATTTGTCAGCTCTGACAAATAAACTCTTGTGTGTATCTCTACCTGGTCTCCATCTTTCATTTCTCGCTCACCCATCTCCAGTTTCTCACTTTCCTTTCACAAGATCTTATGGAGTTGCTTAGTGCCTCACCATTGCTGAGGCTGGATTTGAACTCAGCTCCTCCTGTCTCAGCCTCCCAAGGTGCTGGGATTATAGGCGTGGGCCACTGCACCCAGTTCCAGGCTTTCTTTTCTTTTTAAATTTTTTTTAAGTTGTAGATGGACATAATACTTTTATTTTATTTATTTTTTATGTGGTGCTGAGGCTGCAACCCCATGCCACACACATGCTAGACAAGAACTCTACCACTGAGCCACAACCCCAGCCCCTTCAGGCTTCTTTGTGAAATCTTATTGGATTTCTTATTGACTCCATAATTTGCAAACTTCATGCCAGCAAACTCAGCTCAGTGTGAACCCGCAAAATATCTGCCATCATTATAAGCAGCATCTGTGCCACTTTGTTACATGGTTGCAGCTACAAAGTGCCTTGCCAGCTGAATTCAGGGAAATAAATTTGAGGGTAGTCTTAGCTAGCGAGTCTGTAGAATATACCCTGGGGTTCCCTGAAGGTCTCTTGTGATGAGATAGGTCTCAGATACTTCTGACATGTTCTAGAGGCATTTTTTCCAATTGTCCTGATGCAAACCACTTGACTACTTCTCACCATGCTAGTGCTAGTCTCTTTGAATTCTGCTATAAGTCTAATCAAAACCAGCCAGTAATAATATGCCACAGCCTGAATGTTTTGTTGTGTTAAAATCTCTGCCAATTATATCAACCCAACATTCTTAAATTTTACCTTCTACAAAGACTTAGGGCAAGTTTACAATGCAGCTAGCTTGCTTTGCTTTCTTTTCTTTTTTTTAATCAAAGTGTAACAAGGATTGCATTTAGGCTATTTTCCAATAGAATCCCCTTTTCTATTCAAGACCTCATCAGCATGGTTTTTATTGTTCACACTCTATCAGCATTCTGCCTCCAGATTTTTATGTATAGTTATATAATGGTCTCACTCATTCCTCAGAACCAAGTTTCAGTATTTGCTTTTCATTACTGTCGGGGTTTTTAGCCCTGTCTCCTCCTGACCAGCGGGAGAAGTGGGAAAAGCAAGCCCCAACCAAGATGAGCCAAGAAAGGTAAAGGTCAACTGGCCGCCCACACCCAGGCCGCCCACACCCAGCCCTCCCTCCAGGGAGAACAGTCAAAGCAGGATCTCATTTAATAAGGAAGTACACATGGCTTATATACTGCACAGGAGCCAATCAGAATAAACGTCAGAGGGGTGGAGCAAGTTCACGTGTACACCCACCCCATAGTCTGTAAGGGAAGGCATGAGCTGTCCCCGAGGGTGGAAGAGTCCTGGACCTATCCTGGAGGTGGTCTGCCTCCTCCGTCACCGCCCACAGCACCGCCTCCTGGCTGATCACCAGGAGACGTCCCAGCCACATGTATGGCCCCAAGACCAGGAAGCAGGCAGGCAGCCATGCCCTACAATTACCATGACAAATACCTGAGGCAGGCTAACTTTTTATTATTATTATTATTAGTTGTTCAAAACATTACAAAGCTCTTGACATATCATATTTCATACATTTGATTCAAACGGATTATGAACTCCCATTTTTACCCCATATACATATTGCAGATTCACATCGGTTACACATCCACTTTTTTACATACTGCCATACTAGTGTCTGTTGTATTCTGCTGCCTTTCCTATCTTCTACTATCCCCCCTCCCCTCCCCTTCCCTCCACTCCCATCTTCTCTCTCTAACCCATCTACTGCAATTCTCTTTTTTTTCCCCTTTCCCCTCACTTCCTCTTATATGTAATTTTGTATAACAATGAGGGTCTCCTTCCTTTACCATGCAATTTCCCTTCTCTCTCTCCCCCCCCACCCCCGCCCTCCCTGTTTAATGGTGATCTTCTTCTCATGCTTTTCCTCCCTATTCTGTTCTTAGTTGCTCTCCTTATATCAAAGATGACACAGGCTAACTTTTAAATGAAGAAATTTATTAATTCACAGTTTTGAATGTTGAATGTCTCAATGGCATGGAACTAAAGATTGGCTACTTGACCAGAAGGTGGGGAAGGAAAAGACAAGGTCCAGAAAAGAAAAGGAGGGGCAGAAGAGAAACATGAGGGACAGAAGATGGACATGAATGACAGAGAAAAGAGATCTGCAGCTATCTTTAAGTAGCCTCCCAGATGGAAATTCCCCACAGCCTGCCCCTGTACACTTGTGTTTAAACTTCAGAATTATTTCAGACACATTTACAGATGATCTCTCTTCTCCTCACTTTTTCTGATTCTAATACTCCTCCAGTCACATTTACATACTTTATTTCCTTATTGAAAGTTTTTTTCCTTTAAAAATAAAAAGTCTAAACATTTTATGCAATTTTCAGAACTCATTCAACTCTGTTTCATTGTGTAAATGAATATTTGATAAAAATCTCTTATCAGAAAGCAGCAGCCTTCTCCAAATGAAAACAGTGAAGACAACACTATCTTCTTTGCAAGGCTCAGCTAGAGCAGCTGGAGCACACCTTCCTGCCTGAACATGTTCCAGGTAGCCTGCTTCTCTTCCTCTAGGTTCACTGTGGATCCTTCAATGTCACTCATTCCCTCTGAAGCCTAGACTGACGAGCCCTTGCAGAGAAGGAAAGAATGGTAGAGCACTTGTGTGAGACCAAGTCCCCAGGATGGGGTGACTAACACTTCTCTGTCTTCTGCACAATAATTGTTGCCAGTTCTCAAGGCGGTGGTGCTGCTCTGCCATTTCTTGTTAATTACATTTCTCAACTATTCTGAGAGCATAACAGAACATTGACAGACCCAGATAAATCTTGACATTGATTATAACTTGTATGCTTGGGACTTTCTTTTATAAGTCTCTCCAAAAGTCAAATGCTAATCTTTCCAGCTAACTTGCTTTATGTTACATTGTTACCAATCAATCATACTTGTAATTGACTTTCGCTTTTATAACCATTCTAACACTCCTATAACTCTAAGGATGATCTAGCCCACTTTTTTTCCTAGCTTCTTCATGGGATACCATATAACTCAGAAAAACTATCAGTCATAATTTTAAGAGTCTTACAGTAAAATCTTTCTAATCTGAAACATTGAAAATAAACCCAGTGGATAAAACTTTGAGTTATAATAAGCATTTAACACCTTTTTTAATACATGTAGTATTGATTAAAGCCATTTAAAAATATCTTATGTTTTTAATGAGTGTATACATATGCAAAAACTAATACAGATTCTTTAATACATCAACACCTATCTCTAAAAACACTGCCCTATAAAACTAGTATTAATCAAAAAATGTTTTGAAGACCATTTGAAGACTGAACAGTTCTATGCATTATTCTTGTTAAACTCAAAAACTCATTTTATAGTAATTGCTACTTTTGTCATTTGTAAAATCTTAATATTTTTCCAGTGATCTTTTATAAGAAAGGTAAGCAAATCATTTTCACATTATTTCAAACAAATCGAGTATCTAATTATAACAAAGGATTTGTATTATTGAATGCCTGCAAAACCTCATTCTTTTGGTAGAACAGATGTTTAATACAAAACCTTAAGGAATTTTTTTTTGTACCATAACTATAGGTGAGTAGTAAATCTGTGGGGATGCTGAGTCCAAATAAGTTAATGGAAGAAAAGGCAAAAAAAAAGTTACCTGTAGATTTTATTTCATAAATCTACACAGTAAATGTATATATAAAAACTGGTACTGTGTAAATTTCTGAATCACCTTAGTGTTTCACAGTTCATGTTCAACTTATGTATACCCTTACTCATACCTATATATAATCATGAACTCCTATACCAGAACAGTAGGAATTCTAGGCTTCATAAACCAAGGAAATAAGATCAACTACAGTCATCTCTTGTTATCCATGTAATTGTTTTCAGGAACCCTTGCATATACTGAAATTCACAAATGCTCCAGTACATTATAGAAAATTACATAGAATTTGCATATAATCTATGAACATCCTCTCACATACTTTAATTTAGCTGTACAATACTTACAATACCCAGTACAATGCAAATACTATATGAATAGTTATACTGTAACATTTAGAGAATAATGAGAAGACAAAAATCTGAATAGGTTCAGTATAGATACAATTTTTTGCCAACATCTTACCCATAGTGGCCCTTGAAAGTCTCCTAAAGGTTCATGTGTTAAATTATCGGTGTACTCCTGCTATGATGTATGGCCTAATCATAGTCCTCAAACCACCAGGACAATGGATCATGAACTGAAACTTCCAAAATTGTGAATCAGAATGAACCTTTTCTCTTTATGTTATCATTACAGTGATGGAACACTGACTGACAGTTTATTGAATCTACAGATTCAATAGAACCCATGGATACAGATCTACCTCAAAATTCATCTATGGGTATAGACATGCTTTAGCTTGGCAACTATGGCAGGTTCAAATTTCAGAGGCTTGAAGAATTATTCCCTCTGCTTTTGCCAGAAGGAAATGTGAATGAAGAGTTTAAGGATAGTAGATGGGATAAGAAAGCAAATGGAAAGTAGAATTGCTAAATGGAAATATTTGCACCACTTTCTACAGAAAAAAAAGGTCTTGGTAACTAATATAAATTGTTGCCTGCCAATCTGTAGCCCTTAGATTTGTAAGATTTTTCTTAATTGTCCTGAGGTGGATTAGATAGTACTCCTGGGTATATTCAGTAGAAACACAGGTCTAAAAAATACTTCATAACTTCTCAAGATACTCCAAGCCACAATTAGATACTTCAGGTAATGGATTTTTATTATTAATTTTTTAAGGATTGTAATTATTTTCCATTTGTTTATTTTATATTTCAATGTTCTTTCCAGTATATAGTCAGAAACGTATACCTTTCCTGCTACTGCTGAATTATTTTACCATTGTGTGTTTAAGCTGGAACAGACATATTTGATTATTAGTTCCAAGGACAGTTAATGGTTATAGCATTTTAATCTTTCTGCCTTACTTGATTCTACCTGATTTGATAAAAACTAATAAAGACTTAAATAAATAAAAATTTCCTTCTTTAAAATAGTGTGATAACTAGTTTTTGACTAATTTGAATGCAATCTAAATAATTAATTACTAAGTGAATGACATATACTTGAGTTCCTATGTGTCAAGCACTCTCCTGACTATTGTAAATAAAATCAGAAAATGAAGACAAAATTCTCCAACAATCACTAAAATAATTAAATTAACAAATGTAAAAAGTGTTTAAATAAAAGTAGTAAAATTTAAAAGCAATTAAGCATGGCAATCTTTAACCCTAATTGTTACAGCTCTGCTTGTTGGGAGTGGAGGTATTTATTAGTGAATGATGGAACTGATCTCAGAACTCAAAGCAGACATGTTTATTTCCTAAAGGCTGAGTACATCCTAAAATCTCTGAGGCTAGAGCAATAGAAAGTATTTTCAGGCTGAAGTTATAACATTTTCATGAAATTAATAGGACAGAACAGTGGAAATGTAATTGGGATATGTAAAGAATGAATGTAACAAAAGTACAAATGTAGAAACTAAGTTCTTTGTAAAAGTACTAAATTAAGAAACTAGCTCATCTTGAATGAATTGGTGTCATAGTCAATTTTAGCTGCCATAACAAAACACTAGGGTAGCGTATAAACAACAGAAATTTATTTATCCCATATAATGAGGAAGAGAAGTTCGAGATCAAGTTGCTGGTAGAATTTTTGTGTGGTACAGATCTGCTTGCTCATAGGTGGCTGTTTTCTCATAGTAATCTCACAATGGAGTAGGAATGAGGAATCTCTCTCCTGTCTCTATTTATAGGACCTCATTCATGAAGTTTCTTCTCCCGTGACCTAATCACCTCAAAAGGACATGCCTATTAATATCATCAAATTGGGGCTTATGATTACCACATATGAGTTCAGAAGGAACATTAACAAGTCCATCACAACTGGATTGGACATGGAGATAGATAAGTGTACAAAGCAAGTAGGCTATGCATGAAAAAGGAGGAATAGAAAATCTGTGGAAATAAATCTTCAGATATCCTTAGCAAGAAGTTTATGAATATCCTAGAGTACAGAAATTATAGAAAGTGAAATTATTTTATATTATTATATATTATATACTTTGCATACAGCCTTGTGCACTCAGGATAGGAGACTGTCCCTGAGAATCCTAAATATTCACAATCCTCATGAAAGTTCTTTAGACTCAGGGAAAACATGTCTTCCTATCTCCTGCTCTATGTTCTCAAAACAAAAATGACTGCTCTTAAATTTCATGAATTATTGTAGGGTGGGCTATTTCAGGATACAGGAGGACCTAAGCAAGAGACTGTTGAGGGAAAAGGAAAGAAAATACTTAATTCAGCGTGCATGAATCTTCTTCTTATATAATATGTTTCATTTCTTGCTTGTGCTAAGAATCATTTTCTTGTTTCTTTTTCTGTTCTAATATCTAGTTCTATGGATACTTATGAATTGGCATGGCATTTAAAGTATTGTTTGTGGTATTTAGCATATAGTCTACTCTCCTGAAAATGTCAGATTCTTACATTTGTATGAACATAGATTTAGACATAACAAGTGTCTTGGCACCATTCTTATCATTGACAATTAGATAGACATTGAAATCTATAATAGAAGAAATTTATTTTATGAAAGTATTTAATATCCATATAAATTATTTAAATTAAAATTTATATTTAATAGTAGTAATTTTAAATTTAAATGTTTATTAAAATTTATCTCATATCTTTAATGGCAATTAATGTTTTAATGTAAGCAAAACATATGTATATATAAAAGTATATATAAAATAGTTTTAACTTTTTGTATTTTTATATGTACTTAATTTACACTATTAATAAAATGTTTAATTTTTATACATGAAATACAATTTTAATTTTTTTTGGTAATATTATTAATAGAACACAAGATGCATACAAATGTTGAGTATGATACAAAAATGGATATTGATTCTTCTGCTCTAAGATCTTCATGAGGTTAACTATTGGATCATTTTAGTTCTTTGATTTTGTTGTTTTCCTCAGGTTCTCTTATTATGCCATTTCTCACTGTTCACATTTAATAAATAATCCATTCCTAACCACCCTTTTTTATTTGTGCTTCCCTTGCATTCATATAATTATCAGTAAATGTGAAATAGGTAAAACCAGGAAGAAATTAAATTCTTAAAAAGAGAAGCAGAATCATTGGGGGGTAGGGGAGAAAAAAGAAAGTGAGAACCAGAAAAGGATGAAGAGAAAGGGGAGGTTAAATCAGAAAATCACAAAATGGTTCATCAAAACACTAATGAAGAAGCTTGAGGAGAAGCAGGGAAGCAGGAAGCCCTGGAGAGAGGAGGCCAGCCACTAGGACTTGCGCCATCCCTGCTCTGCTCTGCAGGTGTGTCCAGTCACCCAACTTGGGGGTTTGGTCCCCATGATGCTAGGGTGGACTGGGTTTCTCACTTCTGCTTATAGTAATCCCACATATAAATTAAAAAGACTGGATTATGATTGGTTTACACTTACTAATTATAATTTCAGAAAACAGAGTATCTAAACATGAATATATGAAAAGATAGTAGACCTCCACTGAGATCTGACTTACTAAGTAGTTAAGAAAGATGGCCTGCTGATGTGTTGTACTTGTTAGGGTCAGTATTTTGTATTTAGTACAGTAATTCACTTATTTAGGTCCCAAATATTCTTCTTATGTTTCATAGTGAAGGACATGTAAGTAACAGTGTTAAGCTATTTAAACTTTAGGCTAAATTTAGGCTCAATGGTGCAGTTGTCGCTGGGGCAGACAAGGCAAGACACCAAAGACAGCAGGAAACAGATTTATTAGGTTGCAGCCAGGTTCAGAGGGCAAAGCTTTCGCTGTAATGAATCAATTCCCTGAAACCCTGAGTTCAGGCAGTTTCAGAACTTTATACCCAGCATGTAAGGGGAGGGGCTCAAAAGTTCACAGTCTGCAAAAGTTCACACAAAAGCAGCTTTTTCTTTCACTTCTTAACCCTTCAAGGACAGCACCTGAGAAAGGGAGAGCTGCTTCTCCCCCTTTTTCCCTCCCCCTGCCAGCTGTTACCAAGGAGCCCAATTAGTAACATCTTCTATTATCTTTGAAATGTAAACATCTCTGTGAAGCTCTGGCCCAATGACAGAGGCCTGGTTAAAGGATCTGTCTTTCTTATCACACTTTGCATTTGCAAATACACTTCTACAAACTATTATATATATATATTGTTACTATACTAGATAGACCATAAATGTTTGTGAAAAACTAGTAAAGGGGTGTTCACCACCTGGAGTGCTGATCTCTTTCAGGCTCTTGGCCAACTAAGAGTAACAGGAAATAGGAAGCTTCACTACATTGAACTCTTTTGTAGAGGTTCTTTTTCTGACAGTCCTAAGAACAATTATGGTGAAGATTTCTGGAGAAGCTTAATTAAAATTTTCTGTGGAGGAGGGGTGCCACTACACAGTGATAATCACGTCTCACTGCCTTTTTCTTCTGTTATTGCAAGACTTTCAGCTATTAGTGGGAATATCACACATATTCACAATGAAATCCATTCATCTACCAACAAACATCTATAGTGTTTGTTTGTTTTGGTCTTTCTTCAAGCTCTGGTGTCCTTGAAGACATGCTCCCTTGCATTCCTGTGTACATAGTCAATCTTCCAAATCATATTGTTTTTCTTTGAGGCTATCTATCTATCTATCTATCTATCTATCTATCTATCATCTCTATAGATCCTTGTAACCCTTGTACTTCTATTTTGAGCCCTGTTGAAAATAAAACTCCATATTTTTCCTATGATACATTCCAGAATCTAACTGCAGGTCCAAGGTACACAAATGCCTTGTTAGATTTCCAAGGCCCAGAGAAGAATGCTGATTCTACCAGTAACACTGCATCCGATGCCCTTTTCCAGGTATTGCTGTGTTTGCGGTTGTTTCCTTACCACTTGGCACTTTGCCACCACCCTAGAGAACTCTATTGCTGATACCCTGAGGCCTTCAAAGTGCCAAATTGATGCTTTGTTCTCAGGAGTTCTCCAGGCTCTGAAGCAATTAATTCTGTTTTCCTCCCAGAAGTAAAAAGAAAGCCTCTCAATGTATTTTAAATTGCATTTTGTACCCTGGATGTCTTTTAGTGGAAGCAGCTTTTTCAGTTTACTTACACCACAGTTCAATTTAGGACTCAAATCTGAATGCTTTGGAAAAGAGTGTGTATTTATGTGTATAATGTGTGCATGCAAACACAGGTGACAGACATACATTCCTCATTTAAAATTGCCTCTGCTTTTGTATTTGGAAGACTTTGTTTCAGGTTAGAGGTGGTTGCTTAACTCCTTTTCCCACATAGCCTTCCTCTAGAGCCTACCCACAAGTGCTTCAAAAAATCTCATATCTGAATCTGTTGTGGACACATTTTGCCTTGAGACTTGGAACACACACCAGCTTTCCCAAAGGCAGAGAAAAGGGCACACTAGGTCAGCATGGCCACTCTGGGCAGCTGGTCAGTTGTGGGATATGCCTTCATCATAAATAAACATTTTATTCAGGACTGGGAACAGAACCCAGGGTCTCACCTATGCTAGATAAGGGCTTTACCACTGAATCATATCCCCAGCCCATCAATAAACATTTTCAATAGCTATCTCATCCTTTTGACTCACTGGATACCATTCGAAATAGATTTGAATTCAACATCTCCATTATAATAGTAAAAAAAATATTGGGCTGGGGATGTGGCTCAAGCAGTAACGCACTCGCCTGGCATGCACAGGGCGCTGGGTTCGATCCTCAGCACCACATAAAAAGTAAAATAAAATAAAGATGTTGTGGCCACTGAAAACTGAAAAACAGATATTTAAAAATTCTCTCTCTCTCTTTAAATATATATATATATATATATATATATATATATATATATATATATATATATATATTTGGGTATTTATTCTCAAAACTTCTAATAGCTAAGAATTGAAAAGCATGCTCTTGACCATTCCTATTCCCACCTCACAGTTGCTCCACCCTGTGACCCTTGGCAAGCTCCAGAAGCTCTGTGATGAGGCATTCTTGCAATAAATAAGGAAATACTACATGCTTTCTCACTTCCCAAATTCTCATTGTATTCTCAAGTACATATTTGTTATTTCCGTAATTATATTCAAATCATGTGATAATAACTATGGATATTTTTTAAAGATATTTTTTGATATGGACACAATATCTTTTTATTTTCATGTGGTGCTGAGGATCAAACCCAGTGCCTCACATGTGCAAGGCAAGCGCTCTGCCACTGAGCTATAACCCTAACTATGGATATTTTTTAAATGCATAGAAACATAGAACTGTGAATAAAAATCACCTCTACAAAATGCCTAAAGTTTTGCTTTTTTTCTTGTTCTTTATGTACACATTTTCTTCTACTATAAGAAAATGGTACTGTTTTGAATTCTGCCCCTTTCAATTTTGATTTAAGAACATTCTCTCATTTTAATGAATGTTCATTAGATAATATTGTAATGCAGCATATAAGAATTTTATTGTTGGATTTGATTTATTTTTAAAAATTAACACCATAATGTACAGGGAATTTCATCACAAACACACACACACACACACATATATATATATACACATATATATGATATAATAATATCAGTAATCCTTATTAACAGTAGCTCACATGTATAAATATTATTCTATGTGCCAGGCTCTACGCATGCATTATCTTATTATTTTCTCTTTCCCACAACTTTCTGAGATAATTTTATTAATAGTCCCACTTGGCAAATGAAAAAAAAAATTGAGGCACAGGAATTTCAATAATTTCACAAGGACCCAGAATAACTGAGCTTTGAGGTACAGGTCCAGGGGATTACATAGAAGAGCTTAGACTTTTGAAAACTGTGTTCTATAATGTTAACAATAATCTTTACATGCTAATTTCATTAGAGTAATTTCTTAGAAGTAGAATTACTGAGTCCAGCGTTACAAAGGAAAGCCTCAAATTTTTCAAACTACTTGGGAACTGCTCTAGAAAGCAGAGCTTAGACTTCACGAATACCAGGTTTAAATATTGCTCCTTAGAAAACTGAACAGCACTGTTAGATTTCAAATAGGGGTTCAGAAGTGGACAATAATATGGAAAGAGATATGGAAATAAAAGAGGACTGAAATGAAAGAGAAAAAGAGTGATATGGACACATATCCCAGAAAATTAGAAATGTCAAGTTTTGAGTACAGGAAAATAAATTTGAAAGATTGGTTAATTTTCTTCTTCCCTCACTCATTAGCATGTTTCTTTCAACATAGCAGAGGTTTACCCTAAGTATAAAAGAAATTTTCTTAATTGAAACCAACGATAAAATACAAAGATCAGTAGAAACTACAAAAAGAATCAAGATAAGAAAAATAAAATTGCTAGGTGTGGTGGTGCACTCCTGTAATTCCAGTGGTTCAGGAGGCTGAGGCAGGAGGATTGAGCGAGTCCTTAAGCAAATTAGCGAGACCTTGTCTAGCAATTTTAAAAAAGAGTGAAATTAAGAGATGTCTAATAAACACATGAAAAACAGCTGACAAAAATGATCATGCCATTTTGAATAAAGATTTTCTTACTATTTTTCTTTTTTTCATACTCACATATTCCCTTCAGTGGTATTCATTTATGTCTAAGAGTAAAACACACAAACAATATTCTTAAAGAAAACTCATACCATAAAAATAAAAATAAAATAGAGTCATCATTTGATGTCCATGAGTAATTAATTCCAAGGACTCCCATGGATTCCGGAATCTGTAGACCCTCAGGACCCTAACTGCACAGTACTTGTGTGCAATCTATGCACAAATACTTTCAAAGCATTTCTACATTAATTAAAGTACCTGATGAATGTACATACAACGTAAGTAGCTGTTATACTGCATTGTTTAGGGAATAATAACAAGAGGAAAATTCTGAATATAATTATCACAGATGCAATCTTTTTCCTAGTATATTCAATTCATGGTTGGGTGAATCTATAGATGTGAAACCCACGGATATGGAAAACCAAAAACAGAAAATTGATAAAAATCTCAAATGAAAAATCTGCATATTATAATTTGAGGGTGATAGTTAAATCTAGACTGTTTTGCACAAACGGGTTCAGCACTAACTGCCTCATTCCATACCTCGGGTGTGGAGTCCCTTCATGGAAACTGGGAATAGAAAAGTATTTATTAATTTACTGAGATTTTAAGTTGAAATACAGCTCAGTTTCTTCTTAGTTTTTTAAAATACTCATAATTTAATATAAACTATGTCAGTTCTGTACCTTGAAGAGCCACTTGGGGAAGGCTGTGAGGCCTCAGTATGATGTGCTTGAGGAACAGGGAGTCAGGGGTCACTGTGGAACTGCCACTGGGTTGTGTGTGCAAGTTGGGCAATAAAAAAAGAAAAGCTAGAGTAGGTGATAGACTTGTGCAGAGTTGGTGCAAACCAGTACATCATGGCTGGGTGGATCTCTTTAGTGGCAGGAAAGACAGAGGAAGGGCACAGATACAGGAAGACCAGGAGCTCCAGGAGTGGCAAAATGAGGGATTTCCTTCTGATTACTCTTTTTTATTTTTTTTTTAAGCAGAGAAATAAGAGATCAAGGTCACCAGTGAATGTGATACAGGGGGAGATGTTTGAAATTTGAGGAAGGGGTAGAAAGCTGCAGAAGAAACAGATCCCTTAGAAACAGCCTGGATTCCATTAGAACAAGAAGGAAACTTTCACAGAAGGATAGGAATACGTGTGGGATTTTACAAAGACCACTTGTGAATTCCAAAGGAGCAACAAAAGGGGTTAGGACATTGTAGAACCTAATCCTCTTGATGTGAAGAAATCAACAATGATGCACATAACATCATAATGAGATGTTCTTAATGATTTCTTCATTGAAACTCTGTCCATCTAGGTTTTAAAGAACAACATCCATAAATACTCATGTCTCCTTCCTTTAGAAGTTTTCATTTTTTACATAAAGGAAAATACATGGGGAATTTGACAGTTATATAATCTCTCATAAATATGTTTCTTTCAAAATGTGTTCCCTCATTGGTAGGTACTTGATAATATTACAAACTTTTATTTTTTCAGAAAATAAGAATAATATTTACCCTATTCTTATGGTTTATATATGAAGTGTCCCCCAAAAGCCTGTGTGTGAGACAATACAAGAAATTTTAGAAGTGAAATATTTGGGGGCTGGGGATGTGGCTCAAGGGCTAGCGCGCTTGCCTGGCATGCGTGCAGCCTGGGTTCGATCCTCAGCACCACATACAAAGATGGACTCTCACTCTCTCTTAAAAAAAAAAAAAAGGAAGTGAAATATTTGGGTTATGAGAACCTCATCTCAATCAGTGAATCAGTCTCCTGGTAGGGATTAACTGAGTGGTAACTGAAGGCAAGTAGAGGGTGGTTGGAGGAGGTGGGTCCCTGGGGATGGGCCTTTGGGTATATATTCTGTGAGCTGACCTTAGTCTCTCTCTCTGCTTCTGTGTTAAAATGTGCTGAGCCACCTTCTTCTGCCATTCCCCTCCACCATGATGTTCTGCCTCACCTTGAGCCTCAGGGAATGGAGTCAGCCATCTATGTACTGAGACTCTGAATCTAGGAGCTGCCAAAATGAACTTTTCCTCCTCTAATTGTTCTTGTTAGGTCTTTTGGTCACAGCAATGAATAATCTGACTAATATATCTATTAAGTTAAAGAAAATATGTGCAATTTATTTCAATTAATTCTCATTTTCTTGATGTAAATGAAATATCAATATAAGAAAACATCTTGCTTTGCAAATAAAACATCCTATAAAAATACCTATTTTAAAATTAGATTTATCCCCACATCTCTCTTGGAATTGAATTCTCATTAACTGATTTGGCTCCTCAAAGCTAAGGTTTGGGATAAAGGAGCAGTTCAGAAGTCTCCCCAAACTGACAGGTAATATGGAAGAAATTAAAAGGCTATGAATTGAGCACTTGGGATTCTCTTGTATCTGTCCTAAATTTCCAGGAATCAAACTCTCTTTGTTGTTGTGTTGCATGTTTGTTTTGTATTTTGAGAAAAGTTAGCCACTTCTACCTTTCCCTTGTCTTTCCCCCTCTTCTCTTTTCCCTCCTATCTGTTCCCTCCATCTGTTTCTTTCTCTCTCTCCTTCCTGCTATCTCTCTCTCCCTTTTCTTCCCTATACCTCTCATTTTTTTCCACCTGATTTCGGATAATTATCAGCTGATGAATAGGGACACCAGTACTGTGGGTGGACACAAGCTTTCTTATGACCCTTAGCCTGTGGGTGTCCCTCCACTATATGTATTCTTTGTGTCTGCTGGGATTTTATTTTGGTTTTTAAATCCTTCAAGGAATACAATCATGACATACAGAACCTACTCAATATAAAATTTAGCTAATTTTATATTGATGATGTCCACCTCTAACCTTGCTCCAGAAACATTCTTCAGGAAAGACAGTGATGCTCTCTCGCATTCAAACCAATATCGTGCTTATCTAACAATGTCCTTAAATTTTATATTTTTTAACTTCATTTGAACTTTTAAGAAATACTTTATAATACACACTGGATGCTTCCAGCAAACATGGAGTTAATCCTGTGCCTTCTGGATGTGCATTAGCTTTCATCGCAATGAAGCCCCAATTTCAGCAAATGGCTTTGTCTATTGTGCTCGCTGGCAGCCCTCACACTTAAAACAAATTAATGCTACTCTTAAGAGGGAGAGCAATATTTTTCACTGTTAGTCAGACACACGCATCGCTGGTCTGAACATCCTTTTGAGTAGAAATTGGTTATAAATGATGGCAATTCCTTACAAAAGTAAAATGAAGTAAGTCATAAGAGGTGAGGGTGTTGTTGCTTTGGCAACACATTTCAGGGGTATATTTCTTCCCCATACCGGACCAGCCCACCCAACTTTCTAAATGCCTTCAATACCACTGGTGATGAGAATCAATCAGGGACAAATTCTATTAACCCAGATGTGAAGATTGAACATCCAAAAAAATGCCCAGCAAGGGTAGAAAGCAAGTTTTATTTAAAGGACAGAAGAAGGATAGACTTCTCCACAGAGAAGGGGTCCCATGGCTGGGTCAGAAAAGTGGGTATCCTGCCCTTTTTATACTTTTAAAAATTTATTTGTTTTCATGCTCTTCTTCTTCCTTATCTTGCCTTTCTCCTTTTCCCATCCTGAGTATGTGACCAAAAGATGAGCCAAAAGGTGAAGGGGGAGTGATCCAAGGGCAGAAGAGGCATTAATTAACAACTCCCACAACTCCTGCAGGAAGGAACAATTCCCAGGTAGGTTACCTTAGCAACAGGTTGAAGGAGGAGGAGGAGGAAGGGCTTTGGAGATGTCAGCATTTGATTTCCTTTCTTTTCCAACCAGTTCCCATCTTCCCACTTGGACCCAATTATTTATTATTTACACTGACTGCCTTTTGTCCCTCGGCTTCACCTTCATTAAAAACAATGGAAAATAAAGGATAAAAAGAGACAATTATTTCTTTCTCTTGAAACCATTTAAGTTGCCTGGAGAGGATGAGTTACTTCCCAGGCCCCAACACTGAGATCATGGAATAAGCCATAAGGTCCTTGCCATTGACATTCATGTTGGGATTCTGCTTTGTTTTTTGAGCCTAAGTCCCTGTAGATTTTTGGATGTAGCCAAGGAGAAATAGAGAATATTCCAAGCTACCTGGGAATGCAATGCCACATGTCACAAGTTAAGCAAGATTGCATGCCTCATCTGTCCTTGAAATACATTACTATAGCACAAAGTTAAAAAACAGAGAAGAGTGACTTTGATTATGAACTCCAGAGGATTTCAACAAGGCCTTCACCATAGTAATAAGATTTATTTTCCCAAGGCAGAAGGAGTATATTAAAAGAAATTATACCTGTTTTTTTTTTTTTTGCAATGAAGAAAGCATTTAAGGATCAAGAGTATTAAAACCGTATACATTTGAGCCAAAATTTTATTTTTGATGATGGAAAGTTAAATATTAATAGTCACAAATAGGCACTTTTATTAAACTTTCCTAACAGGATTGTAACAAGAATGGACAAAGCTTTGAAAGCCGAACACCACATGATTTTTTAAAGTTAATGTATGCCTACCCAATTCTTTGTCTAATGGCAAGATATACCAACCTATATACAAGGAAAACCTGAACAAAATCAGTACCATCTGTGTTTAATGTTTAGAAGATTGTCTTTTACCTTTATATTTAATTCAGGTTTACAAACTCAAAGATTATTCATAATGAATTTTCATTTTAATGTTTTCTTCAGAATTGTGCATCTGTGATACCTCATAAGTTTATGCACAATAATAATACTTAGCATTTATATGAAGCTTTTCATCTTCAAAATACATTATACACATTAGGAAATTCATCATCTCGGCACCCTTATGAGGAAGGTAAATATTGTTATCTCCATTTCACAGATAGGGAAACTGAAAAAGACAAGTCATCCATAGGCATAATTAAAGGGGAATTCAGCTTTGTGTGTGTGGTAGGGTCATAAAACATTTATATCCTATTTTAAAATTAATAAAACTTTGAAAGCATTAAGCTATTATCTTGAAAATGTCATATATCTAAATTGCTATGCTAGCCTCAAAGCACAAATATATTCTCCAAATATGGTGAGAAGTTTTAAAAATAAATTTAAAATAATTTTTTATATCCCATCTCAATTTTCTCATTGTTCTAATCCAGTTCTAATGTAAAAAGATTACTCACTATATTTAATAGTAAGAGGCTTGACTTGTGTCTTGTTTGTTGAATTTCTCTACCAAATTGTTAAACATTTCTTCTTGACAGGTTTTGTTGAGAAACCAAGGATGTTTTTACATTTTAGGAGGCTGCTTACTGAGAGTTCTCTACATTGAAATCATTTATTTGAATAACGGCAACATTCAATGCACTGTACAACTATTTATCTATTCTGTTGTGGTCTTAATATTACTTAAAGCATGTAAACACAGCGGTTTCATGTTTGCTTACCAAAATATGTTGCTCATGTTTTCAGTGATGCTTCATCCATTGTTTGACATTGACATATGAATTTACCTAAGATGCCATGACTTTATCAAAATGACTGTTTTCATCATTGTGGCTTTGGAGTGCAAATTAACATTAAATTACAAAAGAAGGTCATTGCTGTCTCAGGAACTGACTTCAATACAGAAATTACTGCGAACACATTATCAGAGAATTCTCTCTGTTGTAGGGAATAATACCAGAAATGAGTGAAGGAAACAGTTTGGCGTATAGGGAGAAGCTGAGATGTAATTAAGAAGCAATAGAGACAAATGAATATTTGAAGCTCAGATGTCCATTTAGAGTTGTTCCAAACTGAGGCAAGGGAATCGGGCTGTACCTCAAAACCAAGCAGTCATAGGATGCTAGGAAATCTTGGGGGCAGTGACATAAGCAAAAGCATAAGCAGATCTCTTCATTCAGAAAGAAATTCCCAAAGAAGGAATGAACACTGAGCCACCAGCAGACAAAGCTTCTGATCCTGAAGGGGAATCTAGGTAACATGTGACAGCAATCATTATAATAAAGCAATGGATATAAAGGCAAGAAGCAATCTGATCCAACTCTCTAGCTTAGGTCTAAGCCTTGACTCCAGTAGTATTCTCATCACATCTTGAGCCATTGAAATCCTGAAAATTAGCTTATAGAACAAGCACTCCTGAAGTGAAGATGCACCGTGAACCAAACATGTAGGATGGGTATTCAGGAGATATACAACACAGCAAGGAACATTCTTTAAAGCAAAATCATTGATTAATCCCTCCCCTGAGCTCACTAGGAAGAGAGAGTCAATGTGCTGGCCAAAGGAACTAGGATCAAGACCAAAAGGCTTAAGCCAGAGCAAGTTGGCCACAAAAGGTGACCTTGAGAAAATATTACCAGAAATGTAAAGCTGATCCAAATAAAAGGACTGTTAAGTTTGGATCTATAATGTTCCTCAAAGGCTTATGTGTTAAAGGTTTGGACCCTGACTGATGGTGCTGTTGGGAAGTGGTGAACCTTTAAGAGGAAGTAGGTTATTGAGGGTGTGCCCTTGAAGAGGATATTGGGACCCTCATCCCTTCCCCTCACTTTCTCTCTTTGCTTTCTAGCCACTACAAGGTGAGCCACTTTGTTCTCATGTGCTCCTTGTTATGACATTCTGCTTTGCCACAGGCCCAACATTATGGGGCCAAGTGACCCCGGATTTAAACCTATGAAATCTTGATCCAAAATGAATCTTTCCTCTTTTTAAGTTGTTTATCTCAAGTATTTTATCACAGCCACGAAAGCTGACTAACTCAAGAACCTACAAAATCGTTGTGAACTCTATTTTAACCTAGCCTTCTCAAACACAGTGTTTCAAGTTGTGCTATGGAGATAGAGTAGAAAGTTAGGGGGAATATTTAGGGAAAAGGATTTCTATGTCTTAAAATAGGCCTTTACTCGCTGAGTATTCATCAAACTTTATGTTTCACCCAACAAATGCATGACGTTAAGGACATAAAGAAAGGCAAGTTCAAATATGTTGATTAAAGAGTCATACAGAAGCAGATGTGAAATTAAGATTAAGAGTCATCCTGCTCCTACTATGGGACATATTTTTTTTTCCCACTGGAAAATCTATGGATGGGATGTAGATACTAAGGTAAAATAAGGTTCCTTAATTTCCTAAAGGAAGCACAACATTTACATCTCATTTTAAAGCCATTTCTTGCAGAATATTGACCATAAGGTTACCAGAAAGATTTCTGCATTTGATTCTTTTAAAAAATGTGAGACCCTTTAAATCACTTTGGTAGCATGTATGATCTGAGGCTTAGTACAAAGAAAGCAATTGCTCAAAGTCTCTAGCTGAAGGATCTGTTACTAGGGATGTGCAAATGAGATTTGGTGGCTTAAAGAGGTTATTTCATTGAACCTATTACAGGCTTTTACAGGGCTCAGAAGTAGAAAAGTAGTTTAATGATCAGCTCCCATTAAATTGATACCTGTTTTATTCAGCACGTATGAACTTGAGCTTCACAATGCCTCTTTGTAAGTAGAAGCTTAAAATGCCATCTGTAACATGAAATATAAGGTATGTGGGTGTTACAAAAGCATTCTGTCTCTGTGATGAGTTAGCTCTGGAGAGAGTTCACTACTTGCAGAATCTTTTATCTGTGAGTCAGAGTTCCTCATAAGGGCAATTTCAGAGTGACCCTCATTACACAGGGGCTGCAAAGTCAATGTGTGCTCTTTGTTGAGACTAGTGGACCAGTGCCATTGTGGTCAAAGTTTCTAGCAGAATTTGCCAATGCAGCAATAAATAAAAGGTATTAATTTGATTGTACTATAGTTTATTCTTATTTGCTGGTATGAAAATTTTAATTGATAAGTAAATAATGGCCATGTCTGCCTGATCATTTGAGAGAAAGAATTTGGAGAATGGGGTTAAAGTTGCTGCTCTGCCTGCTCTGCCATTTAAGTCAAGAGTTACTATGAGACCAGAAATAATACCAGTGTTAACATAAGTCAGGATAGGTCCCATTTCCCTAGTGTTGAAGACTGAACACCCAAGAAATGCAGAGGAAAGAGCAAAAAGTTTTATTTAAAGGATAGAACAGACAGAACAGACTAGTTAAGCCGTTGACTAGTTAAACCATTGTTATGTTTGGAAGGGATCCAAAGAGGAGGGGGTCCAAAGATGGTGCCCAAGGGAGTGGGGGTGTTTCCCACTTTCATAGATCTCAGATTTCCTTTCTTCTCATGCCCACTCCTTCCCACTTGGCCAAAAGGTGGGAAAGTTGCCCTCTAAGGATGCTTCTCCCTATTTTCCATTATCTGCCCAGAAAGGCAGGAAGGGAACTACCCAAAAGATATTCATTAACTACTCCTTGCTGGGAGGAACAATTCCATGCAGGCAGGTAACCTTGGTAATGTGGCCAAGGAGAGGAAGTGTCCGGAGACATTAGCATTTTATTTTCTTTGAATCAGTCCCCATCTTCCTGACTCAGTCATTTATTATCTACACTGACTGTTCATCTCAGTTGTACACAATTATTTAAATCTTTGATGCTTAATTCTTCAACCATAAAATGAGAAAAAATCATGTAGTCTTTGAGGTCCCTTTCACCATCTTGATTCTGATATATTACTTGTCTTTATTTCAAGAAGCAGAAAAATTGTGAAGATACTATTTTGAGAGAAAGGTTGTTTTTGTGGGCCACGATATACAACAAAAATATCTGTGACATTTATTCTACTGGGAACTCTTGAGTTGTCCAGAGATTCTGAGATTTAAAGTGAAGTGTAGTTAACGTTTTATATTTAAGAAAAAAAAAAAAAGCCACACAAATAATTTGGCATACTGCAACGTCATTACTTCCAGTGTGCATTTTGACGTTTACAGTACTTCTTAGTTGTGTGACAATGAAAACTGTAACTGTATTTTGGAAAATCACTGAGAACTCTCTAAATAAGCACTCAAGTTTTATTTTAGAACATAACAACTGTTTAACTAGTCAAGCATTGGGGCTGTTTTGATTTCAAAGACAAAACTGAATTCACACTGGCTTAAATATGAAGAATCTTTGTTTGCATGACTAAAGAGCTCAATGGTTGCATCCATTTCAACCTGATTTGAGGTTAATTTAGGGGTTCAGATGGTGTCATCATGACCCTCCTTATCCTTTTTTAGCCTCTTTTCTTCATGGGACTTACCAACAAGATGAGTATTACTCCAGGTTTCTAACAGTGAGAAAGGTAAGCTATTTGTCCTCCAACACTTCCAACAAAAACCTCATTTCATCTTATTTCTTTTGACCCCACCACTTACCCATTTCTGTGCTCATGGGTGTGGCTAAAGAATGGGTTACTCAGATAGTCAGACATGAGTCCCAAGGAACAAATGTGGAGTCTGACTTTGAGCAATGCACAAATTATTCCCCAGAGAATTTTAAACCAACATTGAATAATTCAATAAAAAATATAATAAAACATTTTCATGAATAAATTGTAACTTATATTTTTATACTTTAAGTGAATATATAAAAGTGTAACAATGATGGACTTGCTTGGAGGAGGATTTCGTTCCCTTGAAAGTCAATAATATTTTAAAATCTTTAACAAGACAAACGCTACTAATAAGTACTATTAACCGAAGATGATTTAAAATATTGTAAAACTGCCAAATAAACACGATAAGGAGCAGTACCAAGTTGTCATAATAAGGCCAGGAAAAAGATGATTCTGTAGAGAGAAATCAGGGTACTTCCAGCAGGAGATGGGACTGGATTATGGGCTGCAAAATAATATACACCTACCCAATGATGAACTTATAATATCATTAAACTGTCACCTTTTCACTGGTTTCTTTCAAGTGCAGAATTATTTTCTTTCTTCCTCTTACAAACCTAATAAAGTAGCAAAATTGGCTGCCAAATAATAAGTTCTAACCTTCATTGACATCACAATAGGGTAATTGACTGATGTCTGTGGGATGAATTAACACAATGGATTTTAGTACTAAGCAATTTTAAGTAAAAAAATTATGTGAAGTTCAAACTGATAAAAATTGAGCTTTATGAATAAAGTAGGAGTAAGTGGGGATCCTATTTCCCAGTTTCCTTCTGCAAATATCCTGTAATATACCCTAGGGTTTACCACCTTAGGCTTCCACACAGCAGCACAGTAAGAGTGAAGCTGATGTTTCCCGCTCTAGGTGCTGTTCTTCCTCCTCTGCAGGGACCAGAGAAGACTTGGCAACAAAAGTATGTGCTAAATCTGAAAGAAAATAGGGATGACAATAATTTTGAAGGCCCCTCCCCCTTAATCACAAAGAACTTTCTGGAACTTGGTTTGAGCTTTATAGATTTATTTAGCTGGGAGTTAGGCTGTTGGCTTATTCTTTAAGTATCAGAAGCCACCTCTATCTATAGATAGTTGTTGATTTTTTGTTGTTATTGTTGTTCTGAGCACAGGAGTAATGACGTCAAGATATGACAGTATAGAAACTAGAACTTGTTATACTATATGTATAATACATATTATATCCCTAAATAGCCCTGTTTTTGTCCACTGTTGCCTCCAGGTTTCCTTAGTGATTCCTTCTTAAAATAGCCTTTGAGTCATGCAGTTCTTTTAGCTGTTATGCAGAAGCTTAACCCATGGGGTGATAAGGTATGCAGGAGAGAAAAATTCTTAGTCCTGTGATTTGTTCTGACTTTTTAAGTGAGCTCATGCCTCTGGGCTATGACAACCCCATGTGTTTATCATACTCTTTTTTCCTCCTCTTAGATGAGATAGGAAAGCTGGAGGGAGCAAGAGTCAGGTATTTCCCTTTTCCCAGGTCAATACTGTTCTGGTAAAATCTATGTCTGCTAGCCTCTGATAAACTAATTTCCCTTGAGCACTGGCCACTGTTCAGGAGGACACAGATCTTTGGACATATTTCAGAATGGTTACTTTCCCTTCTCCTTACTAGGAATTTTTCTCCAAACTTCACTATGACAACCTGGTAGGGGTTTTTGAAGGTAAAATAAAATAAAATTTTACTTAAACAAAATTGCTTAGTGCTAAAATCCATTGTTTTAATTCATACCACTGACATTAGTCAACCACCCTATTGTGATAGCAGTGCAGGTTAGAACATATTATTTGGCAGCCAATTTTGCTGCTTCATTAGGTTTGTAAGAGCAGGAGAGAAAATAATCCTACACTTGAAACCAGCAAAAAAAAAAAAAAAAAAAAAAAAAAAAGCAAAAAACAACAAAAAAAAAAAACCAAAAAAACAAAAAAACAAAAAGATTTTATACACACACACACACATATGCATACATCCATACACACACTCTAAATAGCAAAATACACCATATACTAAATAGTGAAAAACAAAATATTCCAATTAGAAGATATGGAGTCTGATTTTACATTTTATATATGATCAAACAGATTAATAGCAAGAAAATTCAATTTTAAATTTTGAAAAGAACGTGAAAACCTGAATAGACAACTCAATAGCAAAAAAGAAAAAAATTTTTGGTCAAGGACCTAAAACTGGATTCACAGAGTCCATAGCTGTTAAGTGTCTCTATAATGAATATCCAGAAATTTGTCAACTACAGTTTAAGTATTCCTATGAATTTAGGCCCTAAGACAGTTTTTATATCCTGGACTTCTGTTTCCTTTGAGCTAAACTTCTTAGTATCTTCCTCTCTCTCCAGTTTTTGGGAATAGCAGTTTCCCCAAAAGCTCACATGTGAGACAATCAGGAAGATTCAGAGGAGAAATTATTGAGTTGTAAGAGTCTTGACCCAATCAGTGATTTAATCCCCTAATAGAGATTAACTGAGCAGTAATTGAAAGTGGTGGGGTGTGGCTGAAGCAGGTGGGAATTGGGGCATGCCTTGGGGTATACATTTTGTATCTCCAGAGTGGAGACTTTCTCTGTACTTCCCAAACACCATATGAGCTGCCTGCCTCTGCCAAACCCTTCTGACATGATGTTCCATCTCACCTGGAGCCCAGAGGAAGTCAGCTGTGGAGTCAGCTGTCTATGGTCTAAGACCTTTGAAATCATGAGCTCTCAAATAAACATTTCCCCTTTGAAATTATTCCGGTCAGATCTTTTAGTCACAGCAGCAAAAAAGCCAACTGTGATAAATAGATTGAGTTGTTGATTTTTTGTTGTTGTTGTTGTCATTCTGAACACAAGAGTAATGATGTCCATACATGACAGTGTAGAAACTGGAAGTTTTTATACTTTGTGTATAATAGATATTATATAGTATATACATAATATATATATATATATATATATATATATATATATATATACACACACACACACACACACACAACTAAAATAGCATCAGATTGAACATACTCTCTCAATCTAATTTTTCTAAATATGTTTTATGTTGCCAATTATATTTACAATATATGTTAATATTTACATAATACCCCCTTATATAGATAAAGCATAATTGGGTTAGTCAATAACTAATGTTAGAGTCTTAGTTAGTTGCCTAGATTTTTTAAATGTAGTAATTATACCTAAAATCTTCTCTCAACAAAATTTTAAGTTCATTGTATGTTTTTATTGCCTATAAGCACAATGTTGTATACAGCAGATGTCTAGAAATTATTCATCTTGCAAAACTGAAACTTTATCCTCATTGAATAGCAACTTCCATTTGCCCTCCACCCTTGACAACCATTATTCCACTCTCTCTCTCTATGCAATTTGACTATTCAAGATACTTCCTATAAGGGGAATCATAAAGTATTTGTCATTCTATGACTTGTTTATTACACTTAGCATAACGGCCTTCAGATTTATCCATACTGTTAATGAGAGGATTTCATTTTTTAGGATTGAAAATATTTCATTTATATATGTGTATGTGTGTGTGTGTGTGTGTGTGTGTATGTGTATATATATATATATTTATATATATCACATTTTAATCTATTCATTTGTTAAGGTACATTTCAATTGTTTCCAAATCTTCACTTTTATGATTAATACTGAGATGAACATGGAAGTGCAGTCTTCTTCAAGATTTTGATTTTGATTCCTTTGGCTATGTATCCAGCAATGGAATTGCTGAATCATTTTGTAGTTCTGACTTATTATTATTATAGTATTATTTTTATTATTTTTATTAGTAGTTGTGTGAGCATATGTATGCAGGTTCATTTCTTAGCTCTCTGTTCTATTCCACTGATTTTTGCATTCATTTTTTATGCCTGCATTATATAGTGTTCTATGATTATAACTTTGCAATGTATTTTGAAATCAGTAGGAATCAAGCTTTAGACATTTTCTTTCTCCAAATTGTTTTTGCTATTCAATAACTTTCATAGTTCTTAGAGTTTTGTGATTAATTCTCAATTTCTGTATAACGTGCCATTGGATTTTCATAAATTTTCCTCTTTATTGAATTTCTAGACCACTTTGGGTAGTCCATCACTTCCAATTCCATGAATGCAAGCTACCCATTTTGGGCCCTCATACAAACCTGAAAGTGGAAGGAGCTTAATTTGAATCCCTGTGCACATCTATGATGATTTCCTTGTATTTTCCAGCATTGAAAAGAAAAACCATCTTTCATATGGTAAATATTTACTGGCAAAATGGATAGAGGAGATGGTCTCCCACATTCCCTCTTTGGTATTGTCCATCTCTTCCTAACTTTCCTTTGGTTGATTCTGTTATCCTTACCCTCACTTTCCCATGTGCCCAGTGCCCTTTGGTTTCCCCAGCCTTTACATAGGTCTCAGAGAACTGTCTGTTCAATAAGTCCTGTGTGGGGTGAGGATCTCTGGCAATAATGTAAAGGATGCTTTCCCTCCCTGCTCTCCCTTCCTTCTCCTCCACCTCATTCTCAGTAACAGAAGAAATGTGTCCAAGATGCATCTTGCAGGGAACATCCTGCAGAAGATTCACGGCCCCAAAGCTCACAAAAACACAAAATCGCAAAATCAGAGGTCTGGGTGGAGGAAGAAAGCTGGCATTGTTTTTTTTTCACAGCTCAGTATGTGATGTTTGTGGAATAAAACACTTGGACTTTCATCTTTTGACAAATATTAAGGATAAGCTAAGCTATAGACAACTTAAAAAAAACAGAGAAGTACCACAAAAATACTATTTGGAAATTAACTTCTTTTTTTTTTATCTTTTCATATGCATGATTTATTTAAGTGTGCTTAATTTTTATTTCTTTAAATATTAAATGATCATTTAAATAACCAAAGCTGAAGGTCACTATCATGTTTAATTAAATTTAGGGTAGTGAAAATATAGCACAAACTCTACACACAGGGAAAGTAGTTGAGGTTTTGCTATGGAACAAAAATATAAAATATTTAACATGTATAATTAAATATATAAAAATAGCAAAGATACCCTTAGAGTTAAGATAAAAAAAATGATCCTGAATACTTTAAAACATTATATATTGATCAGTCTGGTTATAAATAACCATAATTTTACTGCATTATAAAAAATGTAATAATTTTAAATTAGAACAAAAAGAAAAACCTGTGAAACACTGAATAAATGCACAAGAATGAGTTACAGGTGGCCTTTGGGCAGAAAAGGGTCCTTTGCAGGCATTGTTAGAATATGAGTTTGGAAAACCTAGAGGTTTATGTGAAAAGCTACAATTAAGGGTTTCCCTTTTATTTTTCTACATGAAACTAAAGCCTTGCCAGAACCAAGCAGGCAGATGACGGAAAACTTAGAGCTTAACTGTGTGGGAGAATGTACCTTTTCTTTGCTCATCAGCATATATTTTGCATTAGAGTACCAGAGTTTGGAAAGTGAATTGAGAAAGCGCCCCTTCTCCTTCCTGTAGGACACATTTTGTTCTCATAAACATGAAGGGGATGTCATGCACAGAGATCCACTTTTAAAAATCAACATTACTCTGGATATAATTTTCACATTTTATGTTAGAACACTTTAACATTAAAATTTTGACTGGCTTACATTGTTTATTTTATTATTGAATCATTTTAATTTGTTACTTTCCAATGCCTAGGTTTTTAAACAGAATCATTTTTCATAACCACTAAGCTTTAAAACTGGTAACTATGAGTTAGTCACTGGTTCCAACCCCCACCCAGGAAATGTTCAACACCCCCTCTGCCTGTGTGTAGTTCTACTTGAAGAGGTTCAAAAGAGACACACACCTAATTGCAGAGACTAGGTGATACTAAAGTTTTTATATATGATTTGTAATTTTCACAACCATCTTGGGCAGAAGATTTTATCATCCTTCTAAGGTTGCAGGCTTAATAAAGCTAAAAGTTTTAGTTGAATAAGTAAATGCTACAGGATCTGTAACCCTCAGCAATGTTCAAATTCTTGCTTCAAAAGAAAAATGCTATCCCAATACATCAAGTGTTTCTAAATGTCACAACACAAGTTCTTCAGAGCTTATGTAATCTGGTGTTCTGTTCCACTTCCCTTCACAAATGTATGGGATTCAACACTGCTTGTGTAAGGTTCAGAAGTATTTGACTTTCATTTTGCCCTACAACAGAAAGTAGTTCCCCTTACAGTTCTCACGCCTTCTAGTCCTATCCTGTATACTTGTGTATTGACTTTGTCTCCTGGTCTCTGTCCAGGATTTGAGATGACTCCTTACCTTTTTTAGAATGCTATTTTCTTTTCATGGATAATGATAACAAGAAGCACTTATGAAGTATTTATTACAGATTAGTGCTGTTTTAAGTGCTGTGCATATGCTAATGCAATGAGTTTCACAATAACTCTGAGGAGAATAATGAATAGCCCTATTTTATGAGATGAGGAAGCTGCAGAGATAGAAGTGTCACACACATGTCCAATGTCAGTCAATAATGGAAGAAGCAGGATTCAGAGTCAAGCACATTAATTTCAGAATTCCCATTCTTAGCCCAACACCCTATTATTCTGCATATCTACCTCACCATTTTTTTTTTCCTTAAGACATTGTTTCTCTTCTACCTTCAATGTTTCTTTCACATTGTCTTCTGGGGTCATATGTCCTACCTTCTTCCTTGTTGAAGAAAGCTGGTGACATTAACCAGATTGAAATATCTCATCATCTTTAGCAGAATTTGTCATTTTTAAGAATGAGGATAAAGATGTGATTACAAGAACATGGGCATATACTTCATTGTTTAAATTTTTTATTTTGATTGATACTTGATAATTGTACATATTTATGGGACAGGATGTCCTTTTTCAATTCATTTATTCATTGTATAATGATCAAATTAAGGTAATTAGCATATGCATCACCTTAATCATATATCATTTCTTTGCAGTGAGAACACTCAAAATCCTATCTTCTAGCTATTTTGAAATATAATGATGCATGATTGTCAACTATGCTCACCCTACTGTGCAAACAGAACCAGAACTTATCCTTCCTATCTAACTGCCACATCGCACTTGTTGCCCAGTCTCTCCCCACCCACATGTTCCCTACTGCCCCAGCCTCCAGTGTCCATTATCCTTCTATCAACATCTGTGAGATCGTGAATGTGAAGGTCTGGGTGAGCAGAGTCTTAATAATGGTTAAATGGTGCAACCTAGTCTCCTTATTCCTGAACTTATGATCATTCCCATTGTAGAACTCCCAAGGTGAGAAGTGCTTGTGTTTGTGCCAATTCAACTATTTACTTTCTTCAAGCTTATTTGTAGATGTGTATGATTAATTACTATATATTCCCCCTAAAAGTCTGCAAAGGTTAGATTCCTCAGTGTATTGACATGTGCACACTAGTACTTGTGCATTGAAATTGGGGGCTTAACAATTACAACTATTGGGAATATTAACACAATGGTTTTGTTTTCTAATTGTTGCTTGCAATCATATTCTATTCAACACTTCTTTTAATATTTTGAACAGATTCTATATTTCTAATAATTTTCAGTTATAAAAAGTTATGTCTGTTCAAGTCTAGATGAAAATACCCATTTCATATATGACCTGAACATCTTGAGTCTGTGAGGGTATGGAGTGGAGAAAAGACATGGTCCATTCTTCTTCTTCCCTCTTACATGCCAGCATCTTACTGGACACTCTGCCTCCTGTGTAGCCCTTACAACTGCTGCCTTCCTTTCCTCTCCCATGTTGGAACTTGAGAGGAGGAACATGGAGAGTTGAGAGCACCTGACAGTAGGGGCAGTGTTCCCTGGATATTCTTGGCTTGGTCTGATTCTCTCTGTTGCTGCTGCTGCTGCTGCGCTTTTGCATAGATTTTATGTGTGGCTCAGCTTTATCCTTGCATTTTTTTTTTGTCATTAAGGACCCCCTCAGAGAAGGCAGTGTGGTATTCTTTTAACTCTATATAAACAATCTTCCCACTTTCATCTTGCTTGGCCTCTTGGAAAACCTTATGCAAAGTTAAAAAAACCTTTACTTATTTACTGTGAATATGAATATTTGATATTGGGTTTTCACATAACAGAACAAATCTATACTTTACTTGAAACTGTACTGTGTTTTGCCGTTAAATTCAATTTTGTTAATTCTTTGAGCTATAAAAGCTGTTTGTATTCAATGATGTTAAACATAGCAGTAAATCTGTTACTATTTTGAAGGAAAACGTGTTTCATTTATTCTTGCTACAAATCTCTCCATTCTAGCATATGCAATGGAATGTACTCAATAGTTTATGCTGCACTGGTATTGTCTGACTAAAGTTGAGATCTTATTATTTACAGAGCTGTATTTAATTAACCTTTCATTCAAGGGTAAAAGAAATAAGATACAAAGATGATCTACCTGCAAATACATGTTAACACTATTGCATATGGATAAACATGCTTGAATAAGTATATAGAAAGTCACTAAAATACCTTCTGTATCAAGAAAAGATTCATGAGCTTGCCTTTTAAGGACAATTCTGCTTTCCTAACTTACTGTGTTCACTAGATTTGTTGGTACGCCCTGAGCATCTGTTGGTTTCAGCTTTGCCCTATCCCATGTCCCTTTATATTTCCAGCTAACACTGGTCTGGTATTCTCTTTGCTTGACACATTATTATAACTTTCCCTATTTCCCTCTGTGCTATTTTCCCTCCCACTTTCTAGTTGTGAGACTGTACGTCTTTTGCCCTCTTATATTTCTAGAACACAAATGAAACTTTGATTCAAGGCAATTAGAAATGCATAGCACTTTATGATAAAATTCATGTTCTTGGAAATGACCTGAAGAAAATAACCTGTAAGACTCTGCTAACTAAGGAAATAAAACATAATTCCTACATGAAGTCAAGGACACACAGGCAAGATTAAATGAAAAATCTACTTATTCATTGTAGAAATGGAATCATCTGTATGTATTTTATGTTTTGAGCTAAAATGTGAGGCGCTGGAAAGACCACACAAATGAACTTGGAAGTAGAGATTGTTTTCTTTTGTGTTCTGCCCCGGATTTTGCCCAAACTTTCAAAAAAATTAACAGGATTGCTTCTAGAATCATATATGTCAGAGATTAAAGCATGTTGGTCTTTTTTAGGTCCCATTTCCTATTTCTCCAGAGAAGAAAACTGATGCAGAGTTGCAGAGGGTCATTTGGCTAGTTCATGTTAGATGGTTCAGAGGTATGTGTCATCTTCCCTGCACTTAATCTTTCTTCTCTGAGTGTGTGCATGTTGCAGCACACAATAGTGATGGAAATTGTTCATTTCTCCCAGCTTTGGGAGGCCTTTCTTATTCCCTAACTTACCTTTTGAAAAATAGCAGAAAGGGAGAACATGATCCATAATTCTTTCCTGATGTTTTTCCAAATGTCTGGAGTTTACTGATGGCAGTTGGAAGCCTGCCCAGTATAGAAAACATACACTATGTTTTATGTATTTTCTAGACTTGGTGTGAAATCAGTTAGCATTTAAAAGAGGTTTCCTTGGTTATGCATTCCTTTTTATCAATTCCCAGGTCTTTGACTTCCCAGATGTTTTGTTGTAGTGTCTACTTTAGAGAACACTATACTATTTATGACATTTCCATCTAACCTTCTGAGCTCCTTGCTTCATCAAATATATCCTGCCCTAGGTGTGACCTTGAAGTATAACTGTCTTGTTCAATCAATAAGGTTTTGACCACTTACTGTGTAGTCATTTCTGTGCCAAGCACTGTCAGAGGATCCAAAGAAGAGCAAGAAAAGCATTCACAGAGGTTTTCATTTATTTTAGGTAGATAAAATGAGAACTTATGAGCAAATTAGAAAGCCATTAAAAATTGAGCTATGAGAATAAAAAGGCAGTAGAATGAGACTGGGGAATAAAAAAAAAAGAGCATTAGTGTATTTGGTCTCCTTTGAGAAAATTCACAGTGGAGGCTAAGATGTAAACTGGAACCTGAAATAATGAATAGAATTTGGTGAGCGGGAAAAAAACAGGAGCATTTCAGAGAGGAAGGCCAGTATGGAAAGAAGTTTAGCACTGGAAACAATCATTGAATCTGGGGGGAGCCTGATGTGAGCATGGAAATGAGTGTAGATGACAGGGAGAGTACCCTTTATCCTGCAAGGATTATGCAGTAGGCAGTGGCATATGGATTTGGTACAAGAATGACATGATAAAGAACTATGGAAAAAGTGGTGCTTGATGTGCAGTCTGTAGACCCCCTGTCTTCGAATTTGTGTTGCTCTCCTTAGAGCAACATATTTCTGTCACTGCCACTACAAAAAGCATACAGAACAGCTACAGCAATCAAACTTCTCCCTAGTGCTACCCTTTTATGCTCTCAGCCTCTTGTCATTTCTGTATGTCAAAACTTATATAACTATATGTGAAAAACTCAGTTTGACTACATATTAATTTATAACACACAGAAAATAAACACAAGATCACCCTTACATACAAAAACAAATACCAAATTTCTGGGCACCATATTCAGTGTACTAAAATTGGTACCTATAGCATTGAGCCCAAACATCTATATTTCTTAAAAACAATTTCTTTCTTTCTTTTTTTTTTTTGTCAGTATCCTCAGTCCTTTTTACTATTTACTTTGAGACAGGGTCTTGCTACATTGCTGAGGCTGGACTTGAACTTGTGATCTTCCTGCCTCAGTCTCCTAAGCCTCTGGGATTACAGTTGCGGACTACTGTGCCCAGCTTAAAAACAACTGTTACAGTGATAGAGGGAGATTTAATTCTTAAACACTCTCTACATATCCTTCTCTGCCCCTTATAGTATAATTATATCACAATATTCAATTATGAGTCTCTTTCTTTCTTTCTTTGGCTTTCCTTTGTTTTGGTCAATTCTTTAACTTCACACAGCAGTCTTATTTTACTATTTTTTTCTGCATCATCAATAAATGGTAATTTTTGACTGCACATTTCTCTGATGAGAAAATTGTTCTCTCAGGCCTTCTTCCAGCACTGTCTAACCCATTCTCCCTTAAAAGCCGAATGTACTTTCACATTGCCAAGGTTGAAGACATGTATATTTCTTTCCCCGATGATACTTAATTTGTATATAATTTAATTCTAAAAGTTAAAAATTAACCAACCACATTTTTGTCACCATGTGTAATTACTGTTTATTGGGGGAAGCAGAGAGGTTGCCAGAATGGCATATCCCTGTGAACTACTGTGGAGAACATTTCTTATATTTTTACCTATTTTTGTCATTCTCACATTTCACAAAACCTTTTGGGGCTTTAAAGTGTGTCATATATTCATCCTGGAGATGAAATTTAAGGGTAAACAAAAGATAGTTTCTACTTAATGATGCTTACATTTTGAAAAGGATATCAAAAGTACACAAAAATCAAATGGATATAGATTTTTAATGACAGGTAATGAAAAAAAAATGTAATGAAACAGATTGTTGTATGGAGTCTGGAGAGGATGCTATTCTAGCATGGATGATCAGGGAAAGTTCCAGAAGAGGAGACTCTTACATAGGGTCCTGAAGGAAGTGAGGATTAACCATGTATGTATCTGAACTAGATAACAAAAATCCTTTGCAAAGATTCTGAGAGGAGAGGTACTTGCCATACTTAATGACTCCTGAAGAGGACATTGGGTTTGGAAGAAAGTTAAAGAGAGAAATTTGAACGAATCTGCACTTGTGTCAGCAAGTAACCAGGCCATTTAAGGATCTGGGAGCTAAGAAATGGGTTTTTGCTCCATGTTTGACGTGAAGCCCTGTGTTTTTAGACAACAAGTACCACATTCAGTTTTATGTGTTAAAAACAAAGCTCTGGATGCCATATTTAAAACAGATGGTAGGGATTTGAAGCAGGGATAATTTAGGAAGCCTCTGTTCAGGCATGAGATGTTGATGGCTTGTAGGCAATGGAGCAATGGAGATGGTAAAACATGGTTGAATTTGGAATCTAATTATCTCTTATTTCCCAAGTGCCTGTCTTTTGGGAGTCTCCTCCAGGTAAGTCTGGCTTGTGGTTCTATTGCTCTGCCAGCCTATAGCTAAGCTGTCATCCAGGGTTGGCACTATTATCTGGATTTTCTGTTTCCTTGTTTACTGCTCTGTTTTCCTGAACTTTCTAAGAAAATGTACATGAGCAATGTTGCCTGAATTCTTATCAGTCTGAGGCTTATTGTGTTACCACATCTATTTGACATTTTGATCGTGGTCAGAATTCAAGAATTAAACTAGTGTAGTCAAGCATGGTGGTGCATACTTATAATCCCAGGTACTCAAGAGACTGATGCAGGATGATTGCAAGTTCAAGGCTAACTTCAGCAAGTCAAAATAAAATGAAATAAAAAGGATTGGGGAATGTAGCTCAGTGTCAGAGCACTGCTCGATTCAACCCCCCGTACTAGGGAAATAAAAAGAAGCAGAATTAAACTAATTTTCCTCAGAATTTTCAGCATATTTATTGATCATCTTTCAATATTTGGCACTGCTTATTGTAATAGTTTATTTTATATTACAAAAATGAAATAGAGATGTAACCCTCATAAAAAAATTATTTTTTTTTCTGGTTCTGGAGGTTCAAGGTCATAATGATGGTATCAGCTTGTCTTTGGTGAGGACTGCAGGATGGATGGCATCACAGTGATGGAGACTTGTCTAAGAGGGAGGATCACATAAAAAGGCAGAAACCAAAGAGTGATCAGGGGCCAGGCTCAGGGTTTTATCACAACTCATCTCTAGTGATAACTAACTCTGGGGTCCCATGAGAACTACTTACTTCCTTAAGGCTAAAGGACATGCTCCTGTTGATTTGCTGCTAGATTCTACCTCTTTTTGTTTTCTTTTTCTTTTTTTAATTAGTTATACATGACAGTACAATGATCTTGGCATATCATATATTTGAATCAAATGGAGTATAATTTCTCATTTTTCTGAGTGTAAAATTCCACTTTCTCAATACCAGCACACTAAGGATCACACTTCTAATACATGCACCCTTGGGGGATAAATCACATCCAAACCATAACACTTATGCTAGACAAACTTGCTTTCTCTGCCTTCCACAGGTCATTTATTCTCTAAGATGGTTAACATTTCATAATGATATATCTGATAATAGACTTTGTTCATCCATTGGGCTGGGCTGGGCAATCTAATGACTGTGTTCTTATTCAATTCTGGAAATTTATTTTATATTATTCTTTCGGTAATTTCTGTTTCATATGATCTATATCTGCCATTTTGAAACTCCATGTTGTTTAATATGGGAACGTTTTTTTGATCCTCTTACACTTAACTTTTCCTCCTTTTTGATCACTGTTTCATGCTTGCAAATGATAGGTTGCAGTTTTCTTTGCTTTGTTTCATCAATCAGCATATCATAAATTTTGTATTAGTTTTCTCTTGCTTCTGTAATAAATTACTCTGAACATAGTAGCATAAACAACACAAATGTATTGCCTTATAGGTATGGAGGTCAGAAGTCCAACACAGATCTCACCAGATTCAAATCAGACAGATATATACTGAGCTTTATTCCTTTCTGAAGGTTCTAGGTGAAAATAAGTTTCCTAACCACAAGAAACCTTTTCTTAGACTTCTTGTATTTGGGGCTCATGTAGTCCCCTTTCTACTTCTTGAAAGCCAACAATGTTGCATCTGTCCTTCTGTCTGCCCAAAGCCAGGAATGTTTCTCTGATTTATAGGGTTTACATGATTAGATTGTGCATATTTGAATAATCCCAGATACCCTCTCCATCTCAGTATCTGTAAACTTAAACACACCTACAAAGTTATGTTTTGCCATGTAAGGTGATTAAACTATATGTTTTATGAATTGAGGTGTGGACATCATTATAGGTTATTATTTAGCTATCAGAATAGACTTCTACTGGGAGTTTATTGAAATATCTGTATCTGTTGATTTCCCCTCCCCTTCTCTTGATGATTATTGACATGTAGGCCATTCTATGTTATTTTATAATCATCTTTCTGTCATTACAAATGGAAGAGAAAGTAAAAGGATGAATGTACTTGGTATTCTGATTTAGAAGACTTTATCTAGGAGTTTGTTTCTTTTGAAATCCACTGTCATTTAAATAAGTTCTTGAGTAGATAAATGATACAATGACTTATTTTTGTTTCTAAAATGCATTTACTAAAAATTATTTAGTACTTTTTCTTTTTTTATGTTCTCTGAATTTAAACAGGAATTTCTTTATTAAGCTTCTTAACTAATCTTTGTTAAGACTGAATCTTATTATTGTTTTCTTTTAAATATTGGGCATTTTAGAGTATTCTGTATATGTTCAAATGCTGACATGCTTTTTAGTGTATTTCTATGTGTTTTTACTTGAATGTGTTTATATATTACCAAATGTCCAAGTGGTATCAATTATTTTGTTAGAGATAACAAAAATTCAAAATAACTTGAATTTAGTAGGATTAATCACAAAATTTCTACTTTAAATTTACAGTTTAACCATTTTAAATGTTAAAAAGTTCTTATTGCATTTTAAATTTCTTGTTAAACATAATACACTTCCTCTAGTTTACTAAAACTTTGAAGTACTCTATTATTTTTACGAGAAACTATAATTTTCAAAGTAGTATTCTATAGAACACTGGATTATTTTGTGATATTAGTAGCTCTTAGCAAAAAGTGCACTCTGTAGGCAAATGACTTGGGAAAATGATGCATTCTACTACACTTCTCTCCTGATTACCTAAAAGCACATTAAGAGAAATTATCCAGCAAAAGAAAACACACATTTTTAAACCTTTGGTTAGTCCCAGCTATTCTAAATATATTCAATCATGAAACATTTTTGTTTTAATTTGCGGATCTTCCCTTAACAATTCCCATGAAGTTATATCCCAGAAACCATTTGAAAATGCTGCCATAGTCTATGCATCTAATTGTTTTGTTCTAAATATTTTGACTTTACCATGTGTAAAGGCAATTCAAAGAGTATTATTGAAACTGGATTCTCCACTTCTGCTGGTAAGTGGAGTCTGCATAAACTGTAGGCTTCTTAGCCTGAAAAGCCTGGTTTAGTGTTAGCAGCTAATCAAGGCAGGGAATGCCTGCCAACTTCAGCTCTAGGGTGGCAGCTAGTAAAGCTAGAGTCTTGTCCACTACTAAGGAGTGTAACTCTTAATGGTGTGCTATGTCCTCCAGTGTTGAAGCAGACCACAGCAGACCCCACCAGTTCAATGCCAAGGTCTTTCTGGGTTCTTGTTGCAAATCTGAAGAATGTAGATCCCAGACAGAAGACAAGACTGAAAGAAGTAGGATTTATTCAAGTGTGATGAGTAGGAACAGAACTCAGGGCAAGAGGGGACCCAATAGCAGGTTGCAAAGTGCATATGCTAGTCTAGGGGTTTATGTAGCACTTGGGTCGGTGCTATTGGTCCAAATTTATGCTAATCAGGTTTTGGAAAAGTACCAATGCTATTGATTAGCCCTGAAATCTTCATTTGGGTCTGTTCCCACTTCTTTTTTCTCGATACTCATCAGCCAGGGCCACCAGGGCGACCGGTGGGCATGCCCTGGCTTCCTGCACTTCAGGAGTCTGATGGCATGGTGAGCTCTGTGCAGCCAGGACCTGTGCTTGCCACCTGGGCTCCAATCACTTGTCCTGCCATTCTGCCCCTGGTTCTCAACAGGGATTAGTGGGCTGGCTATGTGGCTCAGCAGCCAGGGAGCCATGTCATCATAATTTAGAGTGCTTTAGAATACATGCTCAGAGGCATGTGATCAGGCCCTCTGCAGTCCTCTCCCTGGTTCTTTTGCCCATGTACACTATTGGATGCATCAGTTTACAGACTTGTGCGTTTGGGAGCTTGCTCAGCATGAATGTTCACAAGTTTATCAGGATTACTCTTTGACAACAGCACATTTTTCCTGTTTTGATATTTTCTTCTATGAATGTTGATTTCACAACAAGATAGAGGAAGTGAAGAAGTCAGAATGTGGTAGGGCACAAGGTTCTTCCTTCAGTTCAACTCATGTCTGTAGACCACAGCTCATTTAGCTTATGATGGTAGCAGCCATCTTCTTTCCCAGGTGACCTTGGAAAAGCATCAGAATCTATTTATTGGGTATTCATTTGCACTTCTCCTTTTTTCAGAAAATGCTTCAGGAGAGTTTAAAATGTATAAATTACAACAAGATATTAAATTAAATATTATGTTGGACTACATATTTATCACTATTAGGCCACAAGTTTAGTGCTTTATTTTCTAGAAACCACATGCAGAAAAGAAGTCCTTGTTAGCTAAAAGAGTCACAATATCACTGGATAAAAATAAATTTGTTGCTTGAGAGAATTATGATTATTCTTTATACTAGAATACAGCAGAATTTTATCCTAGGAGCTTTGTAAAGAGAGCAATCTGAGATTTAGTCTGCAATATTCTCTCAATAAATTTTGTAGAGATCCTTTTAATGACCCTATTAATAAAAGTTGATGTTATCACACCTAAACATAAATTAATAATAAAGATTTGGGGGATTGTCTGGGCATGGTTTTAATTTAATACTAATTAGGTGTCCAGCTCCTGGTTGACCTTGAAGAGAATTGGAGTCCGAGTAATCAGACCATTGCCCTGAAAGTAGCAGTTGCCGACAGATCTTTGAGAAGGTGATAATTATTCTCTAGAGGGAGCATCTATTAAAGAATGCATCTGAATGGTTTCTCTTCAGAGCTCACACTAGTATTTTTTTGCACAGATCTTGCACCTCTGAGAATGGAACGAAAGGACGCTGCTCACTGTGCCATGGACTGCAAGATTGCTCCTCAGTTTGGATCTTACTATATTTAGCAAATCTCAGTTCCCAAAGCGCAGAATTGATTTTTTCAGATATATCTTTAAGATGTTCATAGTTTTAGCCCCCAAGGTTGGGTTCTGTTTCCTGCTCATAGATGTAATATTGTCATACATTAGGAACTTGCACATAAAGAAATTGAAATTCTGAATGGGTGAGCGCATCGATCTAGTTCATTGAGCTTGCAAGTGGCAGAGCTGGGACTTGAACCCATGTCTACTTGACTTCACATTTCATGATCTTAACTACCACTGTGCTGAAAGAGTTCCTGCTGGGCTTGAACTACATGCTCTCCTTCACAAAGAAAGACAGAGAAAGCACACTTCAGGCAGAAAGAGCCATAACAACTTCACAGCCAATAATTCTGAAAATTCAGATACTTTAACTCTTCTCTGATTCTCCAGGGTCCCAAACCTTATTTCTGCTGTCATGCAAGCTGAACTTTCTCAATGCCAGCCTTTGTGTCATGCTTCAAGGACAGCATGTCTGATGTACCTTTTGAATTTCAGGGACACTGGCTTTCAGAGGAGGCCTACATCCTTTCATTTATTTCATGTGCTCTCAGGTGGTATTTGAGTTGACAGCCAGGTCCTCAGTCTTCTTCTCAAGGGATTACAGCTGTTGAACTGCTTTCATCTTTCTTTGTCCGTGTTTTTTTTTTTTTTTTTTTTTGTGTGTGTGTGTGTGTGTGTGAGACAGAGAGAGAGAGAGAGAGAGAGAGAGAGAGAGAGAGAGAGAGAGAGAGATAAAGGATCAAGAAGGCTGTGTATCCTTCTCTCTCCCCAGTCATTACCTGGCATTCTCGATGCAATGTTAGTTGTAAAATCATCCCCCTTATGGATGGTTAGATAATTGAAATTCATCGCAGCAGGGAGAAAATCAGTTCTGGAGGCTTACTACTCTGCAGATTATTCGTTAGGGTTTTGACCCTGGATTTGCATTAGTCAAGATGGGGAGAATTATAGGAGGGACAAAGGGTTCGCCGGAATGTTCTGAATTGTAATGATCACATCCCAACTCGGTATGTCAAGGTAGCCTGCTTACCTTGCACACATTCCTTTGGTGTGCTTCTTTTCATGTTCTTTTTGATGTCAAGCCCTCCTGCAAAGCATCTTTAGCAAACACTATTTGAGGACTAGATGTACGGTGTTCTATTAATGTGAGGGTTTTTATCAAACAACCTTTATTTTTTAACTCTAAGAAGGCTGACAACCTCATCACCCTCTTTTTTCCTGTTTCCTGTATGATTTCCTCTGGCATTCGTGTTAATAGGATGCCTCATTTGTCAATGAGGATGATCTATTCCTTTTTTCCTGAGCAATATGGCTTAAAAAATATGTTCTCTTCTGACAGGCATAAGACTGACATTAGCCCGAAAGAGAAAGTCTAATTTTAAAGTCTAATTTTCTGATTCATTGAATACAATAGACATAGAGTGGAGTCCAAATTCACAATGCTATAAGATTTTGAGAAATATGAAAAAGAGATTGTTAGTATTCTTTGTATCTAAATATGATGGCCTTGGGATAGTAAAAGAGTAAAAGATATGTTAGGACAAACTGCTAAGTTCATAAAACCTTATGAGGTGTGAGTTAAATATTAGATTCTGTTTTGCAAATTTAATCTTTTTTGGCTACAATTAGAACTCACAAAGAGAATGACAAATTACGTGTAATAGAGGGTGGTTTTTAACAAGTGAACATATTTATGACATCAGAGGGAAAAATAAAGTTTAAATATAAAATCATGTATTAATATACAAGGCAATATATAATGGAAAGAAATCAATATAAAGTCTTTCTGACATTTTTTATTTATTATTTTTTATTCTACTTTGTTATTTATGACAGCAGAATGAATTACAATTCATACTAACCATATAGAGCACAAATTTTCATATCTCTGGTTGTATTCAAAGTATATTCACAGCATCATGTCTTCATACATGTACTTAGGGTAATGATGTCCATCTCATTTCACCATCTTTCCTTCCCCCATGCCCTCTCCTTTCTCCTCCCATCCCTTTGCCTTATCTAGAGTTGTCTAATCCCCCCAACCTCACTATGAGTCAGCCTCCTTATATAAAAGAAAATATTCAGCATTTGGTTTCTTTGGGATTGGCTAACTTCACTTAGCATTATCTTCTCTAACTCCATCCATTTAACTACAAATGCCATGATTTTATTCTCTTTTTATTGTTGAGTAATATTCCATTGTGTATAAATACCACATTTTCTTTATCCATTTGTCTACTGAAGGGCATCTAGGTTGGTTCCAAATTTTAGTTATTGTAAATTGTGCTGCAATAAACACTGATGTACCTGTGTTCCTGTAGTATGCTGTTTTTAAGTCCAAGGAGAGGGATAGCTGGGTCAAAAGGTAGTTCTATTCCTAGTTTTCCAAGGAATCTCCATCTACTTTCCATATTGGTTGCACCATTTTGCAGTCCCACCAGCAATGTATGAGTGTGCCTTTTCCTCCACATCCTCGCCAACACTTATTATTTTTTATATTCTTATAAATATTCTTATAAATGCCATTCTGACTGGAGTGAGATGAAATATTGGAGTAGTTTTGATTTGCATTTCTCTAATTGCTAGAGATATTAAACATTTTTTCTATATTTGTTGATTGGTTACATGTAACCTTCTGAGAAGTGTGTGTTCAGTTCCTTGGTCCATTTATTGATTGGGGTACTTGTTTTTATCGTGTTTAGCTTTTTGAGTTCTTTATATATCCTAGAGATTAGTGCTCTGTCTGATGTGCAAGTGGTAAAAATTTGCTTCCAAGATGTAGGCTCTCTATTCACCTCACTTATTGTTTCTTTTGCTGAGAAGAAGCTTTTTAGTTTGAATCTATCCCATTTATTAATTCTTGATTTTAATTCTTGACATTTCTATTACTCTACAAATTTATGATTGGAAAGTTAGGGAAAAAAATCTGTTTCAAATATACTAAAGTAAGATTCCAAAATTATTTAGAAAGCTGGACAGGGTGGTACATGCCTGTAATTCCAGCAACTCAGGAGGCTGAGGTTGGAGGATCACAACTTCAAGACCAGCCTCAGTTACTTAGAAAAGCTTTAAGCAAATTTGTGAGACCTTCTCTCAAAATCAAAAAGAAGTACAGAAAAAGAAAATTTCTCCTCATTAATCTGCATCCAATTTTTAATCATTGATTTATAATGTATGTAACTACTTACATAGTTAAAATTCATTACAATCACTCAGCAAGTTCTGAAGCAATCAGTGTTTTTTAAATGTACATGTCTGGTATTCAAATAAAAAACACTAGACATATCAATCAAAGAAAAAAAAAGAAAAATAGAAACAAATTAAAATTGAGATACTGAAGTTATTAGACATGAATTTTGAGGTAATTGTTGTAAATATGTTTAAAAAACACATATTGAACTGAAATCATTCACAAAAGAAATGGAATTTGTAAACCAGAGTAAAATAGAAAAACTAAAATATATAAATATGTTTAGATTTATCATAACAAATTAGACACAGCTGGGAAAGAGGACTTAGTGATCTAGGAGACATGGCAACAGAAAATATTCAGATTGAAATATAGAAAGTAAATAATGTAAAAATACATAAAAGAGAATATATATCAGGCACATAGAACAGGTGTGATGCACATATAGTTGGAGTTCTGAGAGAAAAAGAGTATGAAAGAAGAAATACCATTTGAAGAGACAATGAATGAGGATTATTCAAAATGGACAGAAGGAATTAGGCCAGACATTCAAGAAGGCCTATAATCCTAGAACATGAAAAATGGAAAAATGCTCAAAATTTAAAACAAAGGTAATATCTTATGAGTCACATTTATTAATAAGAAATCAGCAATAAGACTAATAATGTCACCAGAAGAAACGGAAACCAATGAGTCGTAGAATGTCACCTTAAAAAAGCCAAAAGAAAATCACTGTCAAGCTAATGCTATAACCTATGAAACTGCTCCTCAAAACAAACAAACAAACAACAACAACAAAAACCCACATTGAAAATGAAAGAAATTAGGGGCTGAAGTTGTAGCTCAGTGGATGATGCCTGCCTAACATGCGTGAGGCAATGGGTTCAATATTCAGCACCACATAAAAATAAATAAATAAAAAACATAGAGGTATTGTGTCCACCTACAAAAAAAATTAAAGAAAATTAAAGAAATTAAAGAAATACCAACCTTTCTTTTTAGTTGAAGAAAAATAATTTTAAAGTTCAAAATTTCAAAAAACTAAAGAATACTAGAAAGTACAAATAAGTGAATAAACATAAAAAATATTATTTTACAGAATGATAAACCTTGTAGAGTTAAATATATGATGAATCAAAATGCATAAAAACAATAATATGAAAGATGAGAGAATAGATGTAGGTGTAGGTCCAAGCATTATTAGAAACTGGAAAAAACACTAATTTACACTTAATACAGTAAGGTAAGGGTGAATTTTATAATCTTTAGTCAGATTAGTTTTATCTGTTTTTAGGTGTTACAAAACTGGTATTATGCAACATGTATTCTGTATGCTATCATCTTTTATTCAGTCCTATATTTAGTACACTCATTCATGTTGTTACATAAAGAAATACATAGTTTAACTGCCAAATAATGTATTATTTGTGTACATTTTTATATGTATGTATACCTTAAAAATGTATATTGTATGTACATATACACATATATACTATGTATAACTGTATGTACATATAGAAATATATATATGCAGGTAAAAATTTACTATGTATACTTGTATGTTTTTCCACATGTATGTAATACACATATGAAAATATAATATCCATACATGTATATGCTGTATGTGTTTTATACAAAAATACTTTATATAATAGACATTTACTTTAAAATGTTATTGCATTAATAATCTGGGGTTCATATAAAATAAAATATTGGACCAGAGGGTTATGATTGAGTAACTACAAGCTTATTATACAGCAAGAGGAAGTGAATGAATCAATAAATCTGCTTACATTTGTTACCAGGTAAACTATGTTCTCACTGAATGCCCACCATAATTGGCTTCTTTCACTTTGTTATCATTTTAGTCCAAAATGTCCCTCAAAGACCCATGTATTAGTTCTCAGCTTGGTGCTATTGGTGGAAACTTTAAGATGTGGGGCCCAATTGGAGATTTTACGTCTTTGGGGGTGTGCCCTGCAATCAGATTGTGGGACCTCTTCCTCTTTTGCTTCCTGGCAATGAGAGAAGTGGCATCCCTGCCAGGATGTGCTTCCTTCCCCTCTCCCAGCAGAGATCTAAAAGCAATGGATCCCAGATGGTGGACTAGGACCTCCAAAACTTTGAGGCCAAATAACCTTTTTCTCTTCAGAAGTTGACTATCTCAGGTATTTGATGTAATAATAGAAAGCAGACTAACACAGAATAATGAGAAAGGAATTCTGAAGAATGACATTCCCTTTGCTCTGTTTTCCAATTTTTCTTTTTTGTTTTTATTTCTTTTTTTCCCCACACAGCTGACATCCATTATAATTTTTTCCAGTTGAACTTCAAAACCATATCTTGACGATAACACTTCCTCTCATTATCTGCACAATTACAACCCTAGGGCAAATCAATAGCCAAGAGGTTAGAAGAATGTAGAGAAGGGGCTGGGGTGGCTCAAGCGGTAGCGCGCTTGCCTGGCATGCGTGTTGCCCGGGTTCGATCCTCAGCACCACATACAAAACAAAGATGTTGTGTCCGCCAATAACTGAAAAATAAATATTAAAATTCTCTCTCTCTCTCTCTCTCTCTCTCTCTCTCTCTCTCTCTCTCCCCCCCCCCCCCTTTAAAAAAAAAAAAAAGAATGTAGAGAAACATAAGGAATACGGCACAAACAGGAAGATGATAAACGTGAGGTTCCATGCCACTCCTGGATCTGAAGGGGAGCAGACTGTTGAGAAGGATGCCCAATAGAGCCTGAGGTTGAGTTGAGGAATACGGCCAGCTTGAGGGACTCACTTTGGGGAATAAAGACTGAGAAATAAATATAGGATTTGCTGACTTTTATACTACACTTCTTGCTCCTGCTCCCCATTGGCTGAGTCCCACCTGTAGCCAGCTGTCCAGAGAGCCTATCAGTAGGGTCCATACTTTCTGACATAAAACAGGGCAGAAAAGGTTGGAAAGTTAAGTAGCTAGGGGGATGCATCTCCTAATGGAAATTTTCATTTCCATAATTGCTCCCTTTTATTTTCCATGAAGCAGCCAAAGCAATTTTCCTAATTCCTAAGGCAGATCATGCAACTGCTTTTCTGAAAACCTTTCAATTGATTCCAGTTCAACCACAGAAAAAAGTCTTTCCAATGGTCGATTAGACCCTTCAACACCCCTTTAATTGTATCTCTAATTTGTTCTTCCTTTTGGGCAAGATTCTTCACATACAACTACTTTTGTGTTCCTAAACACTTCAAAATTATTTCCAATCCAGCATATCTACAATTTCTATTCTTTCTTGAATTCTGTCATCACTCCAATATATGTTTGATTTATTTCTTAATTTACTCTGTCTTCTGCTTATATGTCACGTGCTTAAAGAGACTTTACTTGGCCTCTCCATATGAACTTGCACTTCAACATCACTCTAACACTTCTTTATTTTTTTTCCTAGAGCTTAAATTGTTCTTATTTATGTTATATATTTATTTATTACCTTCTACACCACTGTGGAATACAAGTTCTATGAAATGAGGAACATGTTTTTCCTTTGCTTTATTTCTAGGTGACTTATGCTTAGACACATATTAATGTGGAGAGATAAACTGTTAGAATGAACAACACTGAATTAACACAATAAAACTTACCACTTGACCATGTCACAATCCAAGTGCATTTTGCAGAAAATTGATGTCTTAGTCTATTTTGTACTGCTATAACAGAATACCTGAGACTGGATAATTTACGAGAACATAGATGTTTCTCATAGTTTTGAAAGCCAAATTACAAGATCAAGGCACCAGCATGTGATGTCTGATGAGGGTCCTTCTAGCTGTGTCCTCACATGGCAGAAAGCTGAAGGGCAAAAGCACAAGCTGTCTGAAGGTTACATGAAGCCTTTTTTATAAAAAGGAATATGATCCACCTCACAAGGGAAGCGTTTTCATAGCCCTTACTGCTTAGTGATAGAACACTGGCAACACCTGAATTTTGGAGGGTACACATTCAAATAATAATAGGTGACAACTAAGCATTCTAAGTTCTCAACAATGTGTAAATATATCCATATAGGTCAACCACTAGTGTGGCTCATGCCATTGTTTCCAAGAACCTTCTAGTGCACTAAGCTCCAGACATCTAACCTATTTGTACCTGCTCCAAAAGTATGTATATATGTCTGCTCTAAGGCCAGAACACAAATGAGAGGGAGGGAGAAGTGAAGGAGAGAAGGAGAGAAGGAGAGAAGGAGAGGGAAAGACACACACACACACACACACACACAGAGAGAGAGAGAGAGAGAGAGAGAGAGAGCACACTAGAACTAAAGTGTGTGTGTGTGTGTGACAGAGATAGAGAGAGAGAGAGAGAGAGAGAGAGAGAGAGAGAGAGAGAGAGAGAGAGGAGAGAGAAAGGAGAGAGTATATTTATATACAAGTTTATTTTAATATATTTATTCTTTCTTTCTTCAATCAACAATGAGGACTTAGGGAGGGCAAAGGGCAGTATTCCCTATCTGCAACTTCAGTTTTTCATTTCTCTAACATCTCTTTGAAAACATTGGGATTTTAAAATGTTTTACTTTGTTCTGGACCTCTTCTTGTTTGTGTTTGTGAAGAGCCCCTGGTGTTTCTGGAGTTCATTTTTCATATAATATATTCCAATCAGTGTGATATCTAGCCATGAGTCTTAAATTTTGATTTCTTTCATTGATCTAAAGACTTTTTCTAAAGCATTGTCATCTGTCAATCAATACCAAATTCTAGGATTATTTAAAGGACCTCATTCAATTTTTGAAGAACCAGCAATATTTCAATAAGAATAATCAATTTTCTGCCACACATAACAGAACAAATAAGCTGATGTATTTAAAGGAATAATGTCCTTGAGGAAAAGAAGAATCCCCACCTTTACTACTCTGAATTAAGAAGTATAATGAAAATTGTCACAAAGTATCAAATAATTAAATATGCAGGTACATTTATAAGTATAGGGATAACTGCAAGGGAGTACCAGAAGGCACAGGACAAAAATTTCTGCTCCAAAGAATTCAGTTGTATGACCATTTTACTTTATAAAGAGTGACTAGGTTTTCAGCAAATAAGCAATGAAATATCAAGTTTGGCATTTTTTAACAAAGCAAGTATGTAGTAGATTCTTATTTCTGCCATAGTCTTCCAGATAAGGCTTTATTTGCTGATCAGTTATCTAAAGAGAATGACAGTGAGTAACCTACCTATCTAGGGTAGAATTTTCCATTTTTCTTTTTTAGTAAATTGTTTCCTCAAACAACAACACAATTTTTAGTTGTCTAACTGTAAGTATGATTTAATAGAACATACCAATTTTTATTTGTGATTTTTATGTATGTTCTTGTGTGTGTTCCCGGAATATATATTTGTTTTCTCATGAAAAAAAAATCATTACATCTGCATCCTATCCAATTGTTTTCAAAATAAGAAAACCTGTAAGCATTATACCTCAATATATTTACAGATCCCTCAAATTGTGAATATCAATGACATATACCACATCCCAAAGAAAAGGTGTTAGTTTCCAGATCCAGAATGATTTTTCAAACATAATATTAAACTAATTATGGGATTAAAATAAATTGACTCCTAGAATAAAACAATTATTTACATAGTTTTAGTAACATCAAACATCTCTAGATCAGCAATGGAACTCCTCAGTATCCATTTTACTAGAAGATTTCTAACTAATTTGGTTAAATGTAAAGCTATTTTTGTTTGTTTTGCCTTTCTCTAAGTTGATCTCCTTTCCTCTTGAGAGGGTGTGCCAAAAAGAAAACATTCATGAGTGCATTCATCAGACAACCAATGAACAATGACTATTGCCTAGATTAAAAGTTACATATGTTGCAATACATGCAGAATAAATTAACCAAGTTGTCAAACTATTAGTCCTGGAACAATAACATTTCATAGAAATCAGAAGAGTCCTGTGTGAAGGTGAAAATCTTTTTAAGCTTTAAAGTCCAGAACAGGGTATAGTCATGATAATTTCCTGGCCTGAAAGAAAGGCGGAAGGTGTTCTGAAAGAGAACGATAAAAGAAGATGAAGTGGGGCTGGAGCTGCAGCTCAGTGGCTACACACTTGCCTAGCATGTGTAAGGCACTATGTTCGATCCTTGGCACAATGTAAAATTAAAATAAAGGCATTCTGTCCATCTATAACTATAAAAATTAGAAAAAAAAAAAAGAAGATGAAGAAACAAATGAGGGGCTGGGGATGTGGCTCAAGCGGTAGCGCGCTCGCCTGGCATGTGTGCGGCCCAGGTTCGATCCTCAGCACCACATACAAAGAAAGATGTTGTGTCCGCCGAAAACTAAAAAATAAATATTAAAAAATTCTCTCTCTCTCTTTAAAAAAAATTTAAGAAAAAGATTTCTGCTTGTGAAACAAGAAAAGATCAAAGTAGCCATGCTCAGGGTGGGTGTTAGAAAGCTCACTAATGTTCTACAGTGCCTGAATGATGCCATCTCCCAACCAACTCCTGCAGCGACATACAGGGGGAAAAACAACTGTGCCCAGCTTGCAAAAGGCTCTACAGGCTGGAAAACATTTCCATCAATCCTTTCCTCCTAAGCTCCAGTACATTTCCTCTGGGGTAGAAGCAAAGAACATTTTTATTTTCAGCTCAACATTACATAGTTTTTATTAAAAGAGAATTACAACGGAAAAGTCAATTTTTCATATAGCAGTTTTATCTTTGTGTCTTTGGAGACCTTTCAGTGTAATAGAGAAAAAAGGGGATTTCTTTATATCATTTTCTAAATAAGACAAACCTCTTAAACTGAGCAAATTATGGACTTTGGCATCTCTCATTGTCAAGTCCATGAGGCCTTGACATTGCCATATGCCATAGCACTCCTTCTCTCAGAGTTTTGTGACATTGGATATCACTTTGATCCAACAGCAGTATCACGAGAGTTGGTAAATAAACAGCAATATGTTTGTGGGTAGTTTATCTATGATGGGTTACTGAGATTTTACTTACAGGAGGTAGGCACTGGGTTATATACTAGACCCCCTGATATTACTATCTACAGGCCACTCAGAAACTTGCAGCTGAGGTTTTTGGTTGACTCATGTCCAGTACAACTGTTTATTGAGCTTATCATATTCTGACCTCCTGCATAAAAATTTGCCCCTTGTCCCTCCAAAATGGAAATATATAAGTACCACTGTGGCAGTATTTTTATTTCATCAAAGCACTTATTTTTTTTCTGGTTCTCTTGAATGTGGTCTTGTTGACAGATCTTCCACATCTTCCACAACATGATTAGTTCCACGTTGTTATTCATCCTTTCCCATTGCACTTGATATTAGAAAACAATTCCCCAAACAACATTTCTACTTTTTGGAGTTGAGCCCAAACAAAATTGCAGAGTGAGTGAAATTTATCTTCAAGGCCCTCCAGTCCCATTTCAATCTTGCTGCCTTTTTTTTTTTTTTTTGAAAATAGCCATAACAGATGTTAAACCTCATAACATTCTGACTTCCAGCTTCACAATAGAATCCTACTCAGCAGCTGCAATTGTTACCCCCATTTTATTTCACTGATTAGGAAACATAATGATTTCTTATAATTATATTACAATAATATAATAGTAATAGTCAAAAGGCACATTTCTGCAATCATGATTCCACCCTTATGGTAGTCTGATGTTAGTGCATTGCTGAGGGGACTTCTCTTTTCTCTGCTTCTGATGATCCTCTGCATTGTCATCTTTTGTTTTTGTCCTTCTGTTAGATTACATCAGTGATACTAGAGCACTTTTCTACCCTGATCTCTGAGCTAAGATGCACATTTATATAACCGATACCTTACACATTTATATAACCGATACCTTACATTGGCGCCATACCAAGTAGTCTGAGAAACAATTCAAAGCAAAGGAATTAATTGCCAATAATCACTCTTTGGAATTTTGGAGGTAACAGGAACTCCCTAAGACAAATCAGAATTTAGATTTGTGGTATGGAAATCTTGTTCTCCAAATTTTACTGTATAATTTAATACCATTTTATAAAGAACTAGTTCTAATCGCACAAAGAAACACTTTTAACCTCATCTCTCTCCCACTATCCTGGTTTCCTTTACACCAAAAGTTATTGAAATTTTGGAACTTGCCTAACAAATTCTAGATGTCTCTGCAAGCATTTCCAGGCTTTTCAACTTTCACTAGCAATACTGTACCCTTTCAGTGTGATCTTGTTAGCTGAAGGCATAATCTTTTAGACCAACACTTTCCAAGCTAGGCATGGTGGTAGAAGATTACCACCCTACCCACATGCACTTCTGTTATGGATCTTCTTCAAGTTTTTACCATAACAATAAGGATTTTAGAGCAAAATATCCTGAAAGTTTGCAAGATGTTTTTAAAAATTTTTTTAAATTTATTTTATGATGTGAACCCATTATTTTACTAACATATTTTGACATTAAGTGATCATTGTCATTGATTTGTGAAGCACATTTTTTCGAATAAACAATTAGAATTGTTCATGAGCTATTCATGGGAAATGTAGGCTTTATGCAGTAGAAGAATCAAAATATTTCAAACTTTAAAAATTGTCCTAACTAAAGAAAGAACAGTATTATATTTCCCAAAATTTCCATAAGATTTTGATTTTTGTTTGCTGCTGTTTTTGCCTTTTGGGGGGGAGAGATAATCATATGATATATTAAAAAGTTCAAGTTCTATCAAACTTTGAATATGTAACACTATCACACATACATGTGTTTTTTTTTTTACCTAAGACTAAAAATTTCAAATATGAAAAGTAGTAATGTTAGAAAATAGAGATTGGTATATTAATATCTCCTATACAAACATGTGGAACAAATACTACAAGATCATACCATATCTTTCCATGATATGAACAATTCTTTACATTTCCTGAGAGCTAAATTAATGGTAGAAAATATGTTCTCCTCCTGTGTGGAAACTGAACAATGAAATAGGAAACAATTTTTCAGAGTTATCAAATACTGTTTATGTGTGTTTGCTTGTATATATTTGTGGGGCTTTGTGAGCTCATTATAAATAGAATATTGTTATTGTTTATTTTATGTTTAAAGACTTCTGCCAAACAGAAGCCTCTGGGGACCTTTCTACAGTTTCCAAACAATTCTGTTATGCACACTACCTTGTAATTTTCAATAAAGGATTTTCAGTGATGAATATCCTTCTTCTAAAGCACAGTTTGACATGCTTTTATATTTGTCCTCTGTGCACTCTTGGCTAAATTATTAGCTCCTTAACTTCAACATTTTCTAATCGCAGAGCAATTATATTCTTTAATAAATAATGGAACAGACAACAGAGGAGTTGGCAACTCGAGGTAGTCAACAAACATTTGTCACTCATAATTTGAATGTCATAATAGAGCCCTAACACAAGTTTCAAGTTATATATATATATATATATATATATATATATATATATATATATATATATTTGAATAACATAAGATTTTACTTGGGTACTCGGGAAAACATGCACCCTGGTTATCATGTTGTATCTTAACTAACACCACTCATGAAATGACCAGTCTATATTTCAATGAACAAAAATGTCAACCTTGCTATCTAAAGTAGACTGAGGAAGTCAATGGAATGTGCTTTCTTTGCTAAGCTTGCAAACCTTTGAGTTGATCCCATAGCACATATCCAATTTTTAATCATTTTGTTTTGCTCACAGTTTTTTACTGTCTGTGGTCCAGAAACTTACATGCTTCTCTGTAGTTACTGTCCTGACAGATGAAAGCTCAGAGACAAAAGGAGATGATACTCATACTGTTCAATAATCAAAGTAAAAAAAAAATCATGCCTGCTCAAACCTCAACTTCAATGAGAATCAACAACTATCATGAATATCTGAGCAATTATCAAGGACTTTACCTCAGATGTTTGACAAAAAACCAACAGAAGTATCAAGAAATGAGTGTTACCACGCCTTGGGGAAAGGCTGATTCTTCTGTTGCCATGGTAATAAAGTAGGCAGAACTCATTCTTCACCTGATTAATAAATGATATCCTTCTAGTTATGCAAAAATTAACCACTGGAGACATTTTCAAATCTGCTTAATCAACCAGTGACAATGTGCTTCAGTACATATGGTTTTGCAAAGCTCTTTTCAGCCAAAGAGGAAAGACCTTTTAGTTCTGAGAGTCAGACAGACACGAAAGGATTCATTCCAATGACTAATCTAAGTGCAAGACAAATAATAATCATATCTAAATAATCACTTGCCTATGGTCATGTGAAATCACCAGTGTCTTTAAAAATCTGCCAATTGCTGCATTTTGTGCTCCCCAGAAACCCTGTTTAAGACTGACATTCTGCCCTGCTCAGAGACATGGTACCTGACCAGCATAGTTTCACTTCCTTAAGTGAGCAATATATTCAGGGGTATGTGTTTTAGAAACCGAAAGATGCCTTCCTCTCCTCACAAGGTTGTGGTTACACTTATGTACGGATTTGTCAAAATTTTATTTAATAAAATGCTCATTTTTACATTTAAATTATACTGCAAATAAGACAGTTTTACAGTTTGGATCTAGGAATGTCTCTCCAAAGCTCATGTGTTAGGTGATTCAATAATGTTCAGGGATGAAAAGATTAGATTATGAGAGTTCTGACCATATGGATTAATGCATTTAATTAATGGATTAATCCATTTTGTGGATTAATAATTTGAACGAACTACTGCAGGCAGATGAGGCATGACTGAAGGAAGTAGGCCACTGAGTGTGTGACCTTGAACTATACCTCTCCCTGGCCCATTCCTCTATCATATCTCTCTCTCTCTCTCTTTCTCTCTCTCCCGGCTTCATGGCTGCCATGAGCTGAGCACCTTTCCTCCAACAAACCCTCTGCTAAGATGTTTCCATCTTGGAATAAATTGACTATGGACTGATTTTGAAACTACAAGCCAAAACAAATTTTTTCTCCTCTAAGTTTCTCTTGTCATGTATTTTGGTTACAGTGACAAAATATAGACCAAAACCACAAATAGCCAAAAGCAGGGGGTAGGTTTTGAAGCTGAGAGGAAAGCACAGAACATTAATTATGTAGATTTTCTTTTACTTACATCAGCAGGCACATATTTGACACATATTTGATTTCAATGGGATCCATGGAAGTTTCAAACAGATGCTATATACATTTTAATGACATTATAACAGTAGGTATTGAAAATATAGTTTAAAATACTAATGGTAATGATATATAGAGTGATTTGCTTGAACTAAAATATCAGACAGTTGTGATGTAAACATTGCGAAAAGGGTCAAAAACCAAAGCAACCCAAGATTCCTTAGGTTATTCAGGTGGAAGATAGAGATGCTGGTTAGTTTGTTCAATTACTCTGCATATTTAAGGACATTTTCTTTTTGAGATGGTTCTCACTATGTTGCCCAAGCTGGATTTGAACACATGATCCTCCTGCCTCAGCCTCCTGAGTAGCTAGGATTACACTACCACCTCCAGTTTGCATGTTAAAAAATTCAAGGATAATTATTAAGTAAAGAACATAAAATGTGCAACTTTACTCCAGTAGAAAGAATAAAAAGAATAGAGAATATCTTAGCAATCTAATGTAAGGGAAAAAAAGGAAAAAAGAATCAAAGAAAATACATAATTAGTATCATGCTGGAACCAATTTACAGTCTTTCAGCTCTCAGGAGCTGATATGAACACCTCTTTTCACCTCTGTTTCAAAGGCTTCACATTAGTTATTTGAATTCTGTCATAAATACTTTTGTTGAAAGTGTTTACATTAGGGAAATAAGCAAAAATTACAAATCAGGGCTTTTGACTCAGAGAACCAGTTTTTAATTATTCACCAATACAGTTTTGTGCAATATAAGTATAAAACACAGTCATAATACTACATTAACCACAAAAATATGGCTTAAAAATACTAATATCTAATCAAACTGGCATTGTGCCAAAAAAGGTTCGGAAGTCATTATTTAATGATAATACAATAACATAGTAATAATTTCATGGTAAAAATGTAACAATTCAAAGCTTGTACACAGTTAATAATAAATTCTTAACATATATAAAGCAAAAACAGAATTATAATGATAAAAGGTAAAGTCAATAGAGTATGGAATTTTAATACACTCTTCTAAGAAACAAATATATTAAATTGGCAAAAAAAATCACTAAGCATAAGAAAAAAAAATATACCTTTCAAACAACTGCATGATCTACTGAATATACACAGAACTCTAAACCTAATAAATATATGATAAAATTATTCCAAACATGTATAAAACATTTATTGAATGATCATAAGGAAGTTTTATAGCAAAGAATTGGTAAATAAGCCCATTTCTGAGTCATATGGCCATAAAAAGAAAATTTAAGAGTAAAGTTGAAATCATGCGTTTGAAAACAAAACACATACCTATATTATTGGTCAGAGAAAGGTAAATTGAAATCTTGAAAAATTTTGCCTCTTAAGTATGTCAAAAGCACTATGTTACAAAAGATTTGGGAAGGTACTACTCAGTTACATAATAAGAAATGGACAGCACGCAGTGTAAAATGTTAGAAAACAAAACGACTTAACCATTCATTGTGGAAGTGCTAATCTGAAAAGTTAGAGAAAGAAAACTGAACAAGGTAATAGGAATAGAAATAATGACATATTTTCTAGAAAAAATTTAAATGACCAAAAATTAACTAAAAACAGAATAGATATAAATGTTTTGATCAGCATTAAAAAAAACCAATCAACCTCCAAGATACATTTATATACATATACACACACACAAGGACATGGAGACAAAAATTTGGAGACAAAAATCAAAATTGCCACTATTTGTTATTTAATATGATTAATTATGCAGGAAATTGTGAACCTACACAGAAAATCATTAGAGCTAATAGTATTTTTCAGCAAAAATATTGAATATGAAATAATTATGTTGATAGCCTGTACCAACACATACCAGCACTCCACTTATGTTAATATCTTGAACATGAATCAAATATATGAACATATTCATAACTATATAGATTGATGATGGACATATATGTAATGGGCCAAAGATAAATAAATAGAAAGGATAAGCACCAACATTAGAATGAAGGAAGGGAGAAAATGGTGAAAAGCACTAAAGCTGGCCTATCTATGATGAATTTTTTCTCAAGAAACATATGAAGAAAACAGTAAAAATTAACGATCGCTAGATGTGTATTTGCCATGAGGTGTTTTCTGTTTGTCTGTAGTACATCCGGATAACAAGAGTGGAGTTGGAAAGTACCTCATCTGGAGATTGGAAAGGGTGACACTGAGCATAGACAACTCTCCCAAGGCATTTATGTTCAACAGGAGCGTTGTTAGAGAGTGGCGCGAGGTCAAGGGAAGGCTGGTTTATAATATGAGAAGAGAGGACAGGGACCTGATAGAGGAGTCAAAACCATGATGCTGGAGCAGAACAGAATTGATAAACAGGGCCCTGAGAGCACAAGTGAAAGAAGAGCAGAACACCTGGGTTGTGTCACAGAGGGGAAGTCCAATGCAGAACGGTACCCAGTGTTAGTCAAAATGGGTCAAAGGCAATGTCCAGTGTAAAAACCCCTGTGCAGCACAGCCTTTCTCAGTGCACACCCTCACCTTTAAGTGCATCAAGAGTTGTTCTTATAACAAAAAGCTTAATGAGATAGGATCAAGATCCCCAAAGAAAAGAACAGGGATAGCTTGGTGCCTGGGAAAACCAGAGATTTATTTTACTGTCCAAGGCAGCTACAGAACTAAGAGTCTGGGCAGAAGTTGCCTTCCTGAGGAACCAACGTTTACCTTTGCTCCCTTTTCCCTGGATCATCTTTTTCTTGATTCTGGTTCCCAGCCTTCTCTTGTGGGAAAATTTGCTTTGACTTAAAGGTGAAGGTAACGTCTGCACTGAAGTGACCAAGGGAGGCAGAGGGTGGAGGAGTTGTGTGGCCCTTGTACATGGTTTGTTTTCTCATCAAGATGATCTTGAAGTACAAAGGAAGCAAGTAAAAGCCTGATCCCACCTCCAACCCTTCTACTGGGCCTAGCAGGTGTGGAGATTTAAAGGAAGTTTTGAGCTTAGCAGAGATCCAGATTTCTCCAGAACAACAACAACAACAAAAAAATTGAAGGTGCCATTTGAAGAGATATTTAGGGATTAGATGTGGCAAAGGACCCAGTGGAATACTTAAGAGGAGAGGAGAGGGCACACATAGCTAGAGTGGAGATACAAAGAGTTTAGAGGAGAAAAAATTCCAGGGACTTTCATTTTGGGTGCTTACCAGGATAAAGGTATATGTAACCCATGGTGTGTTCATCTCATTGCTAGATGGTGAGATAAGTGGAAGAAGGGAATTGGTGTGTGCTGCTAGGTTCTTAAAAAAAATATCCCTGGGAAAACTGAAAAAGAAAAATCTCCAAGGACTTCCAAAGAGTATGGTGTCTAATCCAGAGTTTTAATCAGCTTTTCTCATGGTAAATTTAAAACTTTTCTCTGCACTCAGCTGATGATGATTTTTCTTCAAAGTATTTGACACACTATGGAGGCTTTCAAATATGATTTAATGTAGACTGAGGCACAGTGGTGCACACCTGTAATCCCAGTAACTCTGGAGGCTGAGGCAGGAGGATCACAAGTTTGAGGTCATCTTCAGTAAATTAACAAGGTCCTAAGCAACTTAAGACTTTTCTATTTATTTATTTTTAAAATAGAAAGGGCTAGGGATATAGCTCAATGGTGAAGTACTCTTGGATTTAACCCCCAGTATAATTTTATTTATATATATATGATATATAAATATAATATGCATGTATGCATAATGTTTATATATAATTTATATTATATAATGTATAATATAAAATATATTTATTTAATTTATATATAAAGTAATATATTTATAAATATATATTATATTTATATGTGTATTATGTATAAACATTATGCACATATATATTATATTTATATATATGTAAACATTATACACACATCTCCTTGGCAAAAGTGTTGCCTGGCAGAGCATGGGTTCACTCTGGTCTTCATTCTTTATAAAATGAGGATATTGGGCTGAATGATCTCTAAAAGTGCTGTCAATACCACAACTAAAATTCAGTGATTCTCTATGATAATTTGCTCCAATAAAATGCAATCAATCATCCAATGCCTACTTCATAGAGAAGCTCTTGTTAAGAGAGAAACTTCATCAACTGCCTTGCTGTTTTCTCCAACAACAGCTGCTGGCTATATATTAGAAAAGACTTTAAATTAATTCATAGAACCGGAGAATGAGGATAGAGCACTATTAACCCAACACCTTCTCCTTGCAGGTGAGAGCACGATAGTACAAGACTGAGTTAATGGCTTTTTTAAAGGAATGCAAACATTAACAATGCAACTCGACAGTTCCTCCGTAGGCTATGGCATTTAAACCTTGTTTCTGAATTTAACAATTTTAACTATTGAGTTAAATGAAACTGCTTTCTAAAAAGCTTGGACTCCTTTAACATCACTTTTGTTTTATAGGGATTTAAATAGAAAACCCACGACTTCCAATACAGGACTCAGAGGCTTCATCATAGCATTATACATTTTGTATGCATACTTACATTCAGACACTTACCATGGGTTTATTTACTAGTTTATTTCCTACCCAACACGGGAATTCATTGGCTTGGGTGAAAACAAAAAGATTATATTAAAACTCATGGTCCATCTCATTTAAAATGGAATTGAAATAGTAGATGTCTTACTGAAATAAGACTTCAGACCAATTCTGTGTACACTTAGTCAAGTTGAGTATGCTTAAGGGACTTCAATCTCATAGTTTAGCTTTTAAATTATAGGTGATTACTGATAGTGAGACTTGAAAACTATTGATAGCTTCATAAGCCATAATAATTTTAAATAGTTAATTTAATAACCAAGTAACAATCATTTCTTTTTAAGTGTGAAAGTAATGACTAAAGGGTATTCTGATATTGTAGTTCTCTGAGGTATTTAGAGTTTTAGGACACTGTGAATACTTTCTTATGTAGCTATTAAAAAATAAATTGTGCGAAGCAAAGAAGCAGCCTCTTGAACTGTGGTCACATTCAGAAAGAACCGTCTTCATCTTTTTCTTTAGGATTTTTTGTTTGTTTGTTTCTAGTAGCATTTTAATTTTGTTTTATATTACAGACTAGTTTTCCTAGGACACTACCTGGAATAGATGGAATTCAACATTTAAATTGTGCTCATGGCGAAAAAAAAAATGTATTTTGACTAATGTCCTTTGATAGCCAGGATAGAAAGAACAGACACACTAAAGTAAACACAAATAACTTCAACTAAAAAAACTCTTGAAGCAAAGCTTTAACAAGGTAGAAGAAGAGCATGAATTGTTCAAATATGATGTGAACTTTAGCTTTCTGGGAAAAGAAAAAACAGTTACATAGATTGGTATTAGTTTGAGAGTCTGAAAGTATTTTTAAAAATAAATTTCAATTTCTGTGTATATGTTTGTGTTTGTGTGTGTGTGTATGTGTGTATATTTCTTTTAACTTTATGGTTTGTATATAGTATAAAGAAAATATAAAAAGAAAGTTAAGTAACATAAGTGTTCAAGTAGTTCGTCTGTTATTTACTGGGAAGACATAGCAAACATTTACTCCAATCATAATTTAAATAGAATTTTAAAACAACTATTTGAAATAAGCCCTATAGAGTAGATGCAAAGAAATCTGTATGATATTGGGCTGGGGATAGAGCTTAGTTGGTAGAGTGCTTGCCTCGCATGCATAAGGCTCTGGGTTCAATCCCCAACGCCTCAAAGAAAAAAAAAAAGAAAGAAAGAAAGAAAGAAAGAAAGAAAGAAAAAGAAACAAATCTCTATGATATTAAGTGTGAAATTTAATTTTGAAAAATATTTTGAAAAGAAAAAGGTAGATAATTTCAATAACACAAAAAAATGCTTTCAAAAAATCAACTGTGGCTAACATTTAAAATTCTGTTTGAAATTATTACATTAATTCAGTACAAGAAAGAGCTCTAATTCTAAAACTCGATTTGTACAGTTCTATAATAATTTAATAAAATCTAACAATGCATTATTGGAAAGGGTAGAAAAATGAAGATATTCTCTGCTGTATTCTATTTTGCCTTTAAAGTTATCAGTATCCTATGAAGCTAATCAAAGCTAAGTTGAATCTGTAATAGTCATTTTCTCTTGCTAACAAAAGAAATGGCTTTTAGTGTTCCATTTAAATGTGGAAAAAAAAACAGTCTTGTGACATAAGCAAGGAAAAAGAACTTGCTCACAAAGTCTACAGACTTTTAAATAATGAAAATACAGTCTTAGGAGTCACATGCACCAGAATTTAGGATATAAGGAGATGCATTTCATGTTCTTTGAGACTGTGATCCCATCAATGTTTTTACTACTGGAGCTACATCTCAGATTTCTGGATCCAGAGCTGCGTCCATCTCTCAACATCACTCACTTAGAACTAAGAAAATTATCCCACCTTTGTGAAAACTGGAAGCAAATAAAAATCAAACAAGTATTTTCCCAGTGTGTGTTCCAGAGAATACTCTTTATGGTTTAAGCAAATGATAAGTGAAAAATATGTCCTATATCAAGTTATGATAAACATATTTTAGGTTAATAAATTCTCATTTTCTCCCTAGACTTCTCAAAGACATCAGTATTCTAATGTCCATTTTTAAGGTCCAAGAGCACAATACAGCATGCCATATTTTCAAGCATATTTTCATATTATGGAATTTTAGTTTCAATGGAGTATGTGCAAGAGTAGCACTGCTTAGCGCACACTCTGGAAATGCTACCTTAAATAATGGCTTTCACACATTTTAAAAGAGCAAATCCTCTATAATTAAGAACTCTTAGTTCTGTAAAAGAATTTTTTTTCCTCCCAAACCATGAAGCCAAATGTATGAGTGCAATTAACATTTAATTTGTGGTCAGTAGAAAAGAGAACACTTAAGTTAGAAGACTTAATTTAAGTCAGACTATAATTGAGGAGTCAAGGAACATAGCAAGTGTTTGAGTTTATTGTTCTAGTATAATATTATACTCAAAGCCCAAATGTTCTGAGGTCTTGATTGTTACTTTGATTTATTAGACAAGAACCTAAGTGATATTGGAATACAAATCTCCTGGAGATATGGCCAAACTCTAAAGGTATCAGCTGATGATGTAGTATAAAATCATGCTAAAATTTAGTTTATAAGACTAAAGCATACACAGTTTGACTTGATTATCACTTCATATAGAGCAAGTTAATGCAGCTTGCTCATACAGGAAAAAGCATCACTGAGAGGCAATTTCAGGCTTGGAGGCATAGAGAATTCAGCAAATCCTATCCCCTAGCAAAAGAGTATAAAATTATAAAAGATATGAAATTCATCTCAGGGACCTAGAAACTGATCAAAGGCAAGTGACAATTTAAGAAGTATTCATACAGAAAAAGCTAATAGAACTCCAAGAAAGAACAGTATGCAGCTTTCTTGAATGAGGTTACAGTCAGTGTCCATTATATTCCATACTGTAAGACCATTTCATTAAGCTTCAAAGGATCAGTGTATATTCTCCAAATATATGAAACTAATTTATAATTGAAAAAGAGTAACAAAAGGGAAATTGGTAATTGGAAATTAAATAATGTATTTCTAAATAATCCTGAGTCAAGGAAGAAATCAAAGGAAAATTAGAAAACATTTTTAACTGAACATAAAAATTCAGCTTATTAAAATTTATAGGTTTCCAGAAAAATCATAATTATAGGTATATTTAGAACTTTAAACATTTAGGTGAGGAATAAACTCTCATCTCAAAAAACTAGGAAGAGCAAAGCAAATAAAACATGAAATAAATAGCAGATAATAAAAGTTAAGAAGTAAAATAATAAAATAGGAAAATAGCAGGAAAAGTCAGTGAAATGTTAGTTTCATGAAAAGATGAAATAAAATAGAGCAAAAGAGAAGTGCAAATTAAAAGAACAATGAGATCACCACACACCTACTAAAAAGGCTAAACACCAAAACACTGACAGCACCAAATGCTGGCAAGAAGAAGGTGGAGCACAAAGAACTCTTATTCGTTGCTGCAAGAATCCAAAATATTATAGCTACTTTGGAAGATGGTGTGACAATTTTTTAAAAAGTTTAAGGTACTAATTATATGATCTAGCAATCATGCTTCTGTTTTTTCCCTTATGAGTTGAAAACTTATGTCTACCAAAAATAAAAAAATAAAAAATTCAGTTGATAGCAGGAGCATCTGAATAAATAGTGGACCATTGATCAAAACACAAATTATATGAGAAGAAGTAGTGTTGGGGATATAGTAGGGTTTTGCTTTTTTTTTTTTTTTTAGTTCTACTGATTTTATTTTTTTTAAATACTCGACAGCATATTGCATTACAGTTCTTCTTATTACTCATATAGAACACAGTTTTTCATATCTTTGTATATAGAGTATGTTCACGCCAATTCATGCCTTTTTACATGTACTTTTTTTTGTAATTCTTATTACACATATATACCACAATTTTTCATATCTGTTATTTATAAAGTATGTTGACACCCAATTTGAGTCTTCATGCATGTACTTTGGATAATGATGTCCATTGCATTCCACTATCCTTGCTAATCTCCTGCCGCATCCCTTCCCCTCTCACCCTTCTTCCCTGTCTAGAATTCATCTAATCCTCCCATGCTCCCCTTCCCTACCCCACTATGAGTCAGCCTCCTTATATCAGAGAAAACATGGGATGCCTGAGTTAAGGTAAAAGGTAAAGTCAGAAGTACTGGCCTGAATTTTTTAAAAGAATGTGAGCTACAGCTACATGGCTGGAAGTCAGTGTACATGTTATTCCGTAGGTGTAGATAATTAAAGAAATTATAAGGTTTAAATAGAGAAATGTTCCATGTGGGCTCTTGAAGAACACCATTATTTAAGGTACTAGGTATGGAAAAAACCACGAGCTCACTGAAAAACATTGAAAAAGCTTAGGAATAAGTAGACCGAGGGGAAAGAGAAATAAAAAGTGAAAGGGGTGTCACGTTTCATTGATTTTGAATTTTATAATTTGAAATTTCATCTTTTATTCCTTACTATTTTTTTTTGAATAAAATACTTTAAAAATCAGAAAAGGCAATGTTTACCATAGCACTTAACATCTTTGTGTTGTTTCTGCATTCATGAGAAGGAAAAAACTGGGGCAAATATTTCAGAAACTACAGAAAACATGCTGTATATGATAACAACATTGCACTTCTGAATATATTTGCTACTAAATAAAATGTTTTTCCATTTGTAAAATTGTAAAATTCAGGTTTTCGTAGTATGCCTTTTGATCTTATACTTTTTAAACAATATATATCCCCATTACTAAGGAAATTATACAAAATTTCTCAGCATATCCTTTCTGAAACATATACACTATTTATTTCAAATGGTTCATTTTTCAATTAGAATAAAACTTTCTATAATATCCTTGAACCCACTTGCAACTCATCCATAGTCCAACTCCTGAATCCCAATAACACGCTCACACACACACGCATGTTATGTGCCTACACACATACAACCCATGTTTCCCTGTGGGCCTTGAGGCTGGCAGCAGTATCTTGGTCATGAGACAGGTTGTGTAGACCTTCTGTACTCCCTGGCCTCTTGGTTTCAGTAGTCATTTTTCCTCAGCCATTCCCTTCTGAAACAATTGTTGTGTTCCACGACTAAACACTCAGGGTCACTCCAGGTGAACTGGTCTGCACGAAATAATCAGACAGAGACAGAGAAATACTTTTTCTTTGGGTCCTGTGACGACTCCTTTGACATTAGGGGTCCATAAAAAGAGAGAGAGAGGGAGACCAAGTGCTGAACCCTTTTATAGGAGAGAAGACATTCAAATGAAGCAAGGGGTCGGGTGCCAGGGGGTTGAGTCTAGCTTCCTGATGTCTGTTGTCAGCAGGTTGAGTGACAGCTAGGAAGGCCATGCCCAAAGGCAGAGCAAGAGAACAGGACACACAAAGGGAGTTTCTATCCCAAACAGGGCAAAGGGGTAGATTTACAAAAGAATAGGTGAGTGTAGCTCAGCCTCAAAGGTACTCCTATTCAGAAGACTGGCCTTGCTATCTGAGTAGGGCAAAAGACCAAGTCACGTCATGGCACTACTGTGCCAGACTACAGTGATCTTTCAGATCCCCGTGGTGCATCAGAACTGGAAGGCGTGGTAACTCGATGTGGCTCCCCACAATCATCATTCACAGATGCCCAATAAGAAAACTTATTTATTTTCTATCTAGGGCTGGAATGCAAGTGCCATGGCCAAGATGAATACCAAAGTACAAGGCTAACATAGGGGAAGGGACAATCGAGGAAATTCTCTGAGGAAACACCTAAAATTAGATTCCTCATTACTGATTGACCTGACATCCATTTGGTCCTATTTCTTTATTTCTTTATTTTATACTTTAATTTTATACTCAATTGATAAAGCCCAACTGACTTTAGAACTGAAGTTTTTTTTTGTTTTGTTCATTTTGTTTTGTTTTGGTTTTTGGTAGCAGGGATTAAACCCAGAGGTGCTTAACCACTGAGCCACATCCCCGGCCTTTATATATGTGTGTATATATATATATATATATATATATATATATAATTTAGAGACAGGACCTTGCTAATTTGCTGAGGCTGGCTTTGAACTTGCAACTCTCCTGCCTCAGCCTCTCAAGCCACTGCCATTACGGGCATGTGCTTCCACCCCCATCTAGAACTGAAGATTTTTATTATGAAATATTCTGCACCCAAGTATCTACCTTCTTGCCCCTCTACCTTTTGATGTGGCATTTAATGTCTGACTGTCTCAGGTCTTTATTTTCTAGTTAAGATTTTAAAACTATCCGATATTCTCATAAGCATACTCTGTTTTGGTGTAAGCACATGAGAATTCTTAGAAATAAGAAAGAACAATTACATGTATTGTTACTCCCAAGAGTGATAAATATCCTTGAAAAAATGCTTAGACTTAAAATTTCCTGAGCTATCATGAAAAGTTTTGAAATATCAAGCCATTTATTTGGGTGACTAAAACAATGTTTGAACATTTCACATGCCTAGAAGAGAAAAGCATCAAGAATGTAAAATCATTGTTTTACATATATTCATCTTTTACTGCTTTGGAGAGCTAAGCTAAATATTTTTTAGGGGACTTTGCAAGAATTTGAAGTGTATTGATGAATGATGTCTATTGATTCTAAGTGGTGATTATCCATAGAGAAGTCACATAAATAGAGAATATGAAAAGATAAAAGACAATATTTCATTTACAAGGTGTAGCTCTATTGAAATGGCCTCAGTTCCCTATTTCATTTGACCAGGGAGAATGACTTTTTCAACTTATTTTAGCTTTGATCAATTTCCCTCTGATTTTCTACATAATATGAAAGCTCAACATATTCTACACAAATGCACCTTGGAGTTATACTGGTGACATGAGAAGTTTCCCTGTGGCTTTGACATGTGGCCAATTCCTGCTGACCTAACAGTCATATACTTCTGATAGAGCAAGTTTGGCTGGTAAGAAAGACTATTTTCCTGCCCACCAGGTGCTCAGTGAAATGATATGTTTCAATGCATCTGCTATGAAAAGATTTCTTAAAGAAATTTTGTCTTTTTGCATTACAAAAGCAAAACCTAACCCCTGATCAGATCTGGCCAGGAAGGTTTACTCAAAAGAATCACTAAGACCATAGTATTTAATCTCTGTAATGTTTAAACTTGGAGATGTGATCTAGCCAGAAATTTCTCTACTTCCATTGGTGTCTTTGAACAAAAGAATAACAAAAGAATAAAAGCTGTTTTATTTCTGAAGAGGTTCACTGGAGATTTCTATACCTGCCAAATTATTAAGCTTCAGACTATCTAAAGATGAGGACCTCCTCTGTCATTTAAGTTGAAGGACCATTTGGGATTCTGAGAAGAATATAGTAGCAATTCAATTCTACTTCAACTTTTTCTCTTCTCCTTCTGTAATTCTGTTTGTGAATTATTTTTTTGGAGGGGGGCGGGGTACCAGGAATTGAACTCAGGGGCCCTCAACCACTGAGCCACATTTTGTATTTTATTTAGAGACAGGGTCTCACTGAGTTAATTAGTGCTTTGCTGTTCCTGAGGCTGGCTTTGAATTCACAATCCTCCTGCCTCAGCCTTCCAAGCCACTGGAATTACAGGCATGTGCCATCACACCAGGCCCTGTTAGTGAATGATTTTTACAAAATACAAAAATTGATAAAATATGAGAAATGAGAGTACTTCCACAAATAATCAAAAAGTGTTTCTATCTGATAGGAATATACATATAAGAAAGTCTGAGGTACTAGTCCAGGCTACTATAATAGCCTCCTAAACCAACCCAGAAGACTGGCCCTGACTCAGCCTTCTCTCACAGTATTTCAAGAAAACTCACTTTTGAATGCCTAATCATGGTAGTTCTTTGAGCCATTCTTTTCTAATGAGTTTTTAAACTTTGTATTCCAGAGAAAATTCCACACTTAGTTCCAGCTTTATTTTTGAAGCTATTTCCATTGGGGTTTAGTGCTTTCAGTATATTGATGCTTTTGCTATTTTATGAACATATGCTGATGTTCTTTTGCCTTTGTTGAAAATGCTCACTGTATCTTGAGTATTCTCTACTAAAAATTTCCTAATAAAGAATAGCCTTCCTCGGTCCCAATAGACAGAACAGAGAATTGGTTCCCTGCCATATTATTTCTTTCCTCTCTTCCTTCCCTCCCTTCCTTCCTTCTCTCTCTCTCTCTCTCTCTCTCTCTCTCTCTCTCTCTCTCTTCTTCTTCTTCTTCTTCTTCTTCTTCTTCTTCTTCTTCTTCTTCTTCAGGTAGCAGGTCAACAACTTTTTAAAAAATATTTATACAATTCTGCCATATAATTTCAAAATACATTTAACTCTCTTAAGCATTTACCCTTTTCTCCCTCTGTACTTTTGTGTCTGTGCTTGTGTTGGTGTCTTTCTCTCATTTTAACTGTATGCCAAGAGGAGGAAGGGTGGAGTTTCAACTTTCTTTGTATTTCTGTAAGCACCTTACTCAATGCCAATCTACCTACTTGTTTTTTTAAAAAAATTTGTTGAATTATTTAGAGCTGAATCAAAGATAATATCCATAACTCATTCTCAGTAATAAAGAATGAGAAATATGTCTTGTTAGTTATTTGCTTCTAAAATAGTATCCTATATGCATTAGCTGTGAATGTATATTGCTGTTTACAGATCTTCCAATGTTTCTAGCTTTAGAAATAAGTTCACGTTTGAAAAGATTTCATGGATGCTCAGGGGCATTTTCCTGGAAAAAAAAAATGATCTCTGTGATGACCTTAGGAGGTATTGTTTGAAAATACTTATATTTTATATGTCTCAATTACTCAGATATAAAGGCCTTAGGAAGTAATTGAGTGATATTTTATGACTTATAAGGCTCAAAAGACACTCTGGCAGTACACATATATTATTATCACCACCACCACCACCACCATCATCATCATCATAGTTACTTCTGAAGAGTGTGTTATATTAAAAAAAAGAGACCCATATTATGTATAAGTGTAATTTTATGAATTTCTCCTTTTGCCTAGTTTTGTTTTCTTTTTTTAGATCTTTATAACCACAAATGTGAGAAGCCCCTTATCTAAAGGTCCATAGTAAAGCAGGGTAGTGATGTGTCTCCTCATAAACTTTAAAGACAACATATCCCTTAAGATTATAAAAGTTGATTGATAGAAAATAATTATTCTGAAAGACATTGGAGCCATATTTTACAAAAGAAAGAATTACGAATTTGTCTAAGGAAGAACTCAATAGGTTTCACCTTATATAAGTTTTATATATTTAAAGGGTTGCACTTATTTTGATGATAATAAATAGCATATTTTCCCCTGGTAAATGTGAGGCTTTGAAATATTATGCTTCTAGTTTAGTTCTCAGTTGGATTGTGGTGGTCTCAGGTTCATGACAAATACAATTATATGGTTATGGAACTACCTCTTCTATAAGGCAAAAATATCCATGGGAGACAAGGAATGGAAGGAACAGGAAATAATATTGAGTCCCTCCTATGCCTCAGTCTTGTTGCTATACATTGTACACACATTTCCTTATTTAATCCTCACAAGACTGTCATCAAAATGCAAAACTAGTGAATGGAGGTGCCAACATACTATCAGAGGCTGGAGAAGAATAGGGAAAGATTGACCAACACATACAAAGTTATATTTACACAAAAATAATAAGTTCTGATGTTCTATTGCCCAGTAGAGTGACTGTAGTTAACAGTGTACTGAAAAATTTCAAAATAACTAGAAGACAGAATTTTGAATGCTTTTACTTTAAGAAATTATAAATACATGAGATGATGGATATGTTAAATGCTCAAATATATATGCATTGAAACATCACACTATATCCCATACATACATACAATTATTATGCTAGTTAAAAAGATAATAGTTTTAAAAATAAGCAAAAACTAAAAACTGACATCAAAACACCAGGGTGGATTTTTGTGAGGTTTTTTTTTTTTTTTGGTGGTGGTTTATTATTTTTTCTCTCCTACATTTGTACATCTTCTGATACTGTATCATATCACTAGCTACCAGAGACTAATAGTTAATATCATGGAAAATATACATCTGGAAGTTTTTTGAGGCCGAATGAAGTGAGCCAAATATGTACAGAAACTGATCAAAAGAAGGACTGTGGATTTTCCCGGTCCTTCAGAAATGTAGTCACCATTCACAGTAATTTGCCCAGATTTTGGTATATACAATAAATAACATGCTTTATTCCTATTTTAGTTTGGAATCACTTTAGAATAAAACCATTGGTGTCAGGTTGAAATAAAAATGTTAATTAGTGATAACCTAATTAGAGAGCATGGATTTGAGTCTGATGTCATAAGAGATAATTAATACCCACTGAAACTTAAAATGCCTCCCCCAAAAGAATGAAACCTGCAGCTCCAAGCCCCTGATTTCCTGCTAGTCAGCTTTGTGTCATTAGGATGAAATACCTGAGGTAATTAATTTATAAGAGAAAAGGTCAATTTAGCTCATAGTGCTGGAAATTCCAGTCCAAGTTGTAACAGACCTGTTGCTTTGGGATACTGCTTTGGGTACCCCATGGTAATGGTGGAAATGTGTGGCAGAGCAAATGTCTCATCTCCTGAACCAGTAAAAGAGGAGGAGGTCTGGGTCCCACAGTTTAGTTCAAAGGCACACTCCCAAAAGCCTCTTAGTAGGCCCCTCCTCCTAAAAGTCCCACTATCTTTCAATAATGCCTCTTCAGGACCATGCCTTTAACACAAGGGGATACTACAGGAAACACAAAATCCAAACTGTAGAACTTGCTCATAGTAAGAGTTATCAATACTGAAGTGAATCATTTCTTCAATCCATTAGTCAGGATTACACAGCCAAAAGAAATCTCACTATATATTCCAAAGGCAAAGAGAAACAATGTAAATAGTTTACATAGGAAATTATTTCAAAGTCCATCCGAGGCAGGATGAAAATAAAGATTTTTTCTCTATTTGAGAAAGTTATATATATCTTAGCTGCATTCTAACCCAACACACTCCAAGTAACACCATCATCAAAATCTTTAATTAATAAGAGCAATTTTCCCTAAATTCAATCTAACATTTTGCAAATTTTGTACACGGACTTGAGGCTTTATATTTCATCCCAAGCAAGTAACTACCTACAAGCCCAGTGTCTACAAGTCCAGTACCCATTGACCAACCTTTTCTCAACCTTCCTTCCCTCTACTTTTCACATCTCTGGTAACCACCATTCTATTCTCAACTTTTATGAGATAGACTTCTTTAGATTCCACCTGTACCACTTGTGTTCCTGTTGCCTGGATTATTTCATTTAACAGAATGATCTCCTGTTTCACACATGTTACAAATGACAGGACTTCATTAATTTTTATGATTGGAATAGTATTTCAAGTCCACATGTACCACTTTGTTATTGATTCATCACCTGTTACACACTGGTGGTTTCCATTTTTTAGCTATTGTACATAGTACTGCCACTAACACTAGAATATAAACATCTCTTGGACATACTGATTTCATTACCTGATGATTATTTGTATGTATCTTTGGAGAAATGTCTATTTATGTTCATAGATTTTTTTTGAAAATCTATTAAGAATTATTGTTAAGTCTTTCTTAATTTCCCAACCCCCAGTTTCCTCATCTTTGACATTAATAAAATAATACATATTGGAGATGAAAGTTAGGAAACTATTACGGGCTGAATTGTCTACCCTCAAAGTTCATATGCTGTAGCCCTAACCCTAGTACCTTGGAGTGGACCCATATTTGAACACAGGATCTTAGATGTGGTTAAGTTAAAATGAAATTATTTAGGTGGCTCTAATCCAGTCTTACTGGTCTTCTTATAAGAAAAGGAAATTTAGACACAAAAGAGATAACAAGGTGGCTGTGCACACAGGGCTGACCACACACACAAAAGTCAAATTCTTCCTCTTCCTCTTTCTCCTCCCGCTATTCTTCTTCTTCCTCCTCCTACTCCTATTTGTACTGGGAATTAAACCCAAGAGTGCTTTACCACTGAGATATATCCCCAGTTCTTTTGAATTTTCTGTTTTGAGGCAGAGTTTTGCTAAATTACTGAGGGTCTCCTGAAATGACTCCAACTTTTGATCATCCAGTCTTAGCCTCCCTGAGTTGCTGAGATTACAGGCATGCACCACCACACCCAATTTAAATTCAAGTTTTTTATCTGTATGTTTTCATATTCCTTAACAGTATTACTGCTTGTCTTTATATTCCTTTATATTCTTTACTCAAAGTGCAAATTCTTTTAATTTTTATAGTAATTTTTATAGTACCTAATTTATCTTCTTTTTTTCTTTTATGGTTTATGATTTTGTGTCTTTTCTGATAAATACTTGGCTTAACCAAGGTGAAAAATACTTTGATCTGTTTTCCCCTAGGAATTTTATAATTTATGTTTAGGTTTATGGTCCATTTCAAGTTAACATTTTATATGATATATGGGTAGAGTTTCCTTCTTTTCCATGTGAATGTTCAATTATTTCAACACTATTTATTGAAAAGCAGATTCTTTCCCAACTGAATTACTTTGAACCATTTATTTAAAAAAAAGTTGAGTTATATATATAAAATGCTGTAATCTCTTTTCTGTCCAATTAATGTTCTTCAAAACTATAGTCTTGACTACTATAGCCTCATAAGTCTCAAAATCAAGTCTCATGAGTTACTCAAATTTGTTGTTCGTTTAAAATTTATTTTCACTATTCTATGTCCTTTGTAATTCTATATAAACTATGGAAACAATGTTTTAATATCTACAAAGGCAACTTCTGGGATTGTATTGGATTTACAGACCATTAGTGCTTACCAACAGTATACATTTCAATTTATTTTAGATCTTTTTGAATTTCTTTCATCAAGATTGTGTATGATTTAATTTATTTGAACATTTTGCATGCAAATTTTAGATATATTCCTAATAATTTCATGTTTTTATTGCTACTATAGATGACCTTTAAAACTTTCAGTATCCTATTAATCACTGATAAATTACAAAAATATCAATAATTATATAACAAATGTGTACAGAATGAATTTGCTAAATGTATCATTTATAGTATATTTGTGTTGATGTTCTGGAATTGTTTGGAAAGACAGTCATTTATTACATAAATAGACAGTTTTATTCCTTCTTTTTCTAATTTCTTGCCTTTCATTTCTTTAATTTCATTTATTGTGCTTACCAGAGACTCCAGTACAATTTTATATAAAAATGGTGAAAGAAGGCATTATTGTGTTATTCCAAATCTTAGAGGAAATACAGTCAATCTTTCATAATTAGGTCTGAAGCAATTGTGGTTTTTCTTTTTTAAATATTTTTTTATTAATAACCATTATTCCTTTAAGGACATTGTCTTCTGAATTTAATACAAGATTTTATTACAAATAGATGTTCAATTTTGTCAAATATTGTTTCTTTATCTTATGAAATGATTTTTGTGGTTTTTAACATTTTGTTCATAAAGCAAATTGAATTATTTAATTTTTTATTATTGACTCTATCTTGCATACTGGAGATAAAAGCCCCTTAGTCATAACATATTATCTTTCTGTTATGTTTCTGAATTTGAATTTCTGTATTTTAGTGAATATTTTTGTGGCTGTGCTCATGAAGGGTATTCTGTGGTTATAATTTCTACCTTAAATGTTTGCTAGAATTCACCAGTTGAGTCATGTGGTCTTGAACATTTTTCTCCTACCAATTCAGTTACTGTAACAAACATAAGATTATCAAGCTCATCTATTTCTCATTTGTTGAACTTTATTTGTGTTTTTCAAGGAATTTCCCTGTTGCATTTAAGTTGTTGCATTTATCAGTTTTAATTTGTCATAATATTCCTTTACCACCCTTTTAAAGACCGTATGACTTATAGAGATGTCCTCTCTTACTATCCTGATGTTAATAACTAGTGCCTTCATTCTTTCTTTACTGATTAGCAGTTTGGCAAAGAGTTTATTAATTTTACTAATCTTTCTTAAATCAAGTTTCTGGTTATAATGATTAAATTTATTATTTTTGCACTTCAAGGTTTATCTGTGTCTGTTCTTTATTATTTCTTTCTTTTAGTTTCAAGTTTAATTTTCTATTATTTTAAGTTCATGAAGGTAAACTTTGATGAAAAGTTTTATAATATAATAATTTAATGATAAGCATTTTTTGTAAGCATGCTTTAGTTTCTTACATTAAAAAAACACTCTAGGTAGGGCAGAGGGGTGGGAGGAGAAGGGAGCGGGCATGGGGTTAGAAACAATGGTGGAATGTGATGATCATTATTATCCAAAGTACATGCATGAAGACATGATTGGTGTGAATATACTTTGTATACAACCAGAAATATGGAAAATGTGCTCTATATGTATAATATGAATTGTAATGCATTCCACTGTCATATATAAATTAAAAAATTAAAAAATAAAAACATTTTTTATTTTCAGTTAATTCAATATGCATTCATTGACTTTTTACAAATTTATTACTAGAATTTATGTTTTCAATTCCAAATCATTGGAGCATTTTCACATATTTGTCTATGTTTTCTGGTTTTTAATTTTATTCACTCAAAAGACATGATTTCAGTTCATTTAAATTTTTTGAGACTTCTTTTGGTCTAGGACATGATACATCCTGGAGAATGTCTCATGTATACTTCAATATTTTCAGGCCACAAATTCTTATAGTTTGTTCACATTATTTGATAGCATTGTTATTCCATATCATTACTGACTTTCAGCTTATTTATTCTATCAATTACTGAGGGAAGTATTCAGGCAAAATTAACAAAGGTAGAAAACCTCAGAAGCAAGAAATTCAGAGAACTCAAACAAATTGACAGACATGTACACATATACAGACACACAGCTAGCCATCCCTTAGTAAAAGTGCTGAAAAAGAAAAAGTAAAAAGAAAATTTTGACAGTGGAGAATAAAGAAATATTGTAATGAGAAATAAAGATAAGATTAACAACATATTTCTTGTCTGAAACTATTCAGTGTAGAATGCAATAAAACAACTTCTTTAAATTTCAAAAAAACAAAGCAAAACAAAACAAAAACTCACCACCTAGAAACTTATATCCAGTAAAATAATTTTCAAAATTAGTGGAGAAGAAGCTGGGTGCAGCAGTGCATGCCTGCAATCCCAGAAGCTCAGGAGATTGAGACAGGAGGATCACGAGTTCAAAGCCAGCCTTAGCAATGGCAAGACACTAAGCAACTGAGTATCACTGCTAGGCCAATAATGGAGATGAAATTGGACAATAAGAATAATTAATCTAAAAGCTTTAAAGAAAAGGGTAGGAGAACAGCAAAGAACAATTGAGAACACTTAATTTGTCTCTTCTAGTTTGAGTTTGAATTGTTTCTATTGATCTTTCCTTAAGTTTACTAAGTTTTTGATCTATATTAATATGTATGTCAAAGGAATAATTCATCTGTGTTGTTGTCTTTTGTTTATGTTATTTTTATATTTGTAGCAATTCTATTGGCTTTTTCTTCTCTTTTCAGAAACCTCCTTTCTCTTCATGGAAGTCTTACAACACAAATTAAACAAATATATTATTGCATGTGTGTGTTTTTTTTTTTTTTAGTCACTAAGTTTTGGAGTGGCTTGTTATGTAGAAATTGATAACTGATATAAAAATTAGTACCTAGAAACAGGATGCTGCCATAACAAAAGAAACTAAAGCATTTTTTGATTTTGGGACCTGTGGTAGGTGGGAGCTGTAAGACAATGAAGACACTACCATTTTCTTGTCTAATTGCTTTGGCTAGTACTTTCAGTACTATATTGAATAGAAGTGGTAAGAATGGAGAAACTTGTTCTGTGATAGCTCTTAAAAGCTCTCAGTTTTCCCCTATTTATTATCATGTTAGCTCTAGTACTTTCATACATAAATTTTGTACTGCTGAGGTATCTTTTATACTTACTTTGTTGAGAGTTTTAACCATGAATAGGTATGTGCATTGCACTTATCCAAAGTTTTCTGTGCATCTATTGAACATTTATAAGTTATTCTCTCATTTTATTAATGTGATAGGTCATATTGATTGATTTTTATATGCATTTATATCCTTACAAGCCAGGTATAAATCCCAGTTGCTCATGGTGTATAATCCTTTCAGTGTGTTATTGAATTCAGTTTAGTACTATTTTCTTGAGGATTTTCACATTTATGTTCATTCAAGACTATTGGCCAGTGTCATTTTTTGTGGTGTCTTTATCTAGTTTGGTGTCAGGGTGATGCCAACCTCATAAAATGAACTTGGAAGGGATTCTCCTATTTTTGGAAGACTTTAAGAAGTATTGGTGTTAATTCTTCTTTGAATGTTTGCTAAATTCACCTGTGAAGGCTTGTGTTCTGAAGATTTTCCTTGCTTTTTGCTTACTGTTTTAAATCCTTAATATTTTATTTGTCTGTTAGGCTTTCAGTTTTTATAATTTGTATGTTTCTAGGAGTTTAACATTTTTTTTTAGATCATCAACTTGGGGGGCATGTAATTATTTATAATAGACCCCAATGATCATCTTTATTTCTGAGGCATTGCTTGTTATGTTTCTTCTATCATTTCTTATTATATTTTAGGAAATGTGAAAGAGAAATCCAAAGAGGAAGATTAGTAACAGGAGAAGAAAGAGGAAGTAATTTTGGGTAGACAAGGAAGAGAGAAGACAATATGTACATAAAACAAACACACATATATATTAAGAAAATTTTAAAAATGTTAAAATAGTAAAAGCTGGTGAAAGAAAGAAGGAGGAGGAGGAGGAGGAGGAGAGGAGGAGGAGGAAAAAGGAATATACAACACAACTGTAATAAAATATTCAGATATCCAAGTCCTCAAAATTCTAATTCTTGAAAACTACTTGGTTTTACATATGTTGGGGCTGTGAGAGTTGGAGGACAGAGAGGGAGAAGAGAAAAAAAATCTTAAAGGAAGAAGCAGAGATTGTTTTGGTTCGAGATCAGTATCTTTTCTGCTTCCCTTCTCATCTGATATGTGGGGTTGTCTGTTGTTATCTGGTATCTCCACTCTCAGGATGGTGAAGGTAACCAGGGTAGGAGGGTTGGTCCTGGTTGGAGGGTACCTGGAAGTGGGGTGTGGGACCTGCTGATCCCTGAAGGGAGGCTGCACCTCAAGGATGTCTTTTTGGGCCCACTCATGTGATGTGAAAACCTGGTCTTTCACCTTATCTTGCCTGAAGACCTCTCAGTTCCTGGTATCTGTGTTAGTCTCTAAACTGTATCACATTCACCATCTACTTTACTACTTCCTAATAAGGGACCTGTCTCTCTGGGGCTTTTTAATGTGGTGCTTTGTGAATGCTACACAACTGCCCCACTGGGAGCTGTTTTGTGTTGGCACTCACTGTGCTGAGTTAATGGCTGCCGGGGAGAAGGGGGAGTTAGAAACTGGGTACCCAGCCAGCTAGAGTTCCAAACTGGTGCTTGCCCCCACTGAAAATGATGATGAAGGTGACCCAAGATGGAGGTGGTTGCTTTCAGAGATGGGGTGTCAGGTTGGGTGGGGGAGCCAGGCGATGGTGTTGGACGATGAGTTCAGAGACAAGCTCTGTGGTATACAATGTGTGGCTGTCTGCTGACTTTAGAGCCTGTGTAAATTTCTCGGGTGCAAGTAGGGGACTATCTGTTGATGCAGAGTCCCAAGATGGAGGCAACTAGGGGAATCCCATGTTGGTAGATGGGGGTCTACACGGGAATGGCGGCCTGAGTTCCTGTGAGTGGAAAGCTGCCAGGTGTCCTGCATGGGAACTACCTCGTGAATTCTACTAGGGTGGGTGGCCAAAAGTTCTGCATGGATGCTGATGCCAATGGTCTCGCTTGAGTTCCCAGTAGTCCTGCTTGGGCAAACGTTGGAAGACCTACTCTGACACTGAGGCCTGGATTCCTGCACCCACACGGTGTGATTCCTGTGTGGGAGCAGAAATACTGCTCACAGAGAAGCAGTATTCTCAGTACTTAAGTCCCAGGTCACAGAGCCACACAGAGTGCTGCCTCCCTCTGGCCTGCCATTTGGATCCCCACCCCCCTTTCCCTATTCATAGGCTTTTGATGGTGCCATCTATTTCATTGCTTGAAATTGATCTGTGAAATTGTGTATGTCTTTCTGATTCAGTTCGGGCAGATCATATGTTTCCAGAAATTTGTTGATGTATTCAAGATTTTCTATTTTATTGCAGTATAAATTTTCAAAATAGTTTCTAATTATCCTCTGTATTTTGATAGTGTCCACATGAAATTTCTTTGCTCATCACTGATTTTAGAGTTTTGAGTTTTCTCTCTCTTTCTCTTCATTGGCGTGGCTAAAGGTTTATCAATTTTATTAATTTTTTCAAATAGTCAACTTTTCATTTTGTCCGTTTTTTTAATTGTTTCTTTTGCTTCAATTTCTTTGATTTCAGTTCTGATTTTAATTATATCCTGTCTTCTAATATTTTTGGTGTTGATCTGTTCTTCTTTTGGGGATTTGAGATGTAATATTAGGTAATTTATTTGTTGACTTTTTGTTCTTTTTTTTTTTAAAGAGAGATTGTGGGAGAGAGAGAGAGGGAGAGAGAGAGAATTTTTAATATTTATTTTTTAGTTATCGGCGGACACAACATCTTTGTATGTGGTGCTGAGGATGGAACCCGGGCGGCATGCATGCCAGGTGAGCGCACTACTGCTTGAGTCACATCCCCAGCCCCAACTTTTTGTTCTTTTAATGAATTAGATCAATGTAATGAACTTTCCTCTTAGCACTACCTTCAGAGTGTCCCAGAGATTTTGATATGTTGTATTGGTGTTCTCATTTATCCCAAAGTTTTTTTAAAAATTTTCTCCTGATGTCTTCTGCTATCCATTCATCATTCAATAGTATATTATTTAGTTTCCATGTGTTGAGGTAGCTTCTTTTATTTTATCATTGATTTCTAATTTAATTCCATTATGATCTGATAGAATGCAGGGTAGTAGCTCTATTTTTTTTTTTTTTTGTATTTGCTTTGTGGCATAACATATGGGCTATTTTACAGGAAGACATGTGCTGCTGAGAAGAAAGTGTATTCGTTCATTGATCCATGGAATATTCTATATATGTCAATTAAGTCTGAGTTATTGATTGTATCATTGAGTACTATAGATTTTTTGTTTAGCTTTTTTTAGGAAGATCTATCCAGTGGTGGGAGAGGTGTGTTTAAATCACCCAGTATTAGTATGCTGTGGTCTATTTGATTCTTGAAATTGAGAAAAATTCTTTGACATACGTAGATGTTCCATTGTTTGGGGCATAAATATTTATGATTGTTATGACTTGTTGATGTATGATTCCTGAAGCAGTATGAAATGTCTTTCTTTATCCCTTCTGACTAACTTTGGCTTGAAGTACTTTACTTGATATGAGGATGCAAATCCCTGTTTGCTTATGCAGTCCATGTGAGTGATATGTTTCCCACCCTTTCATCTTCAGGCTGTGGATGTCTCTTTCTATGAGATGAGTCTCTTGAAGGCAGCATATTGTTGAGTCTTTTTAAAAAATCTAATCTTCTAGTCTCTGTCTTTTGATTAATAAATTTACACCATTAACATTCAGGATTATTATTGAGATTATTTGCATTCCTGGTCATTTTGGTTTATTTTTTGGTTTTTAACTTGACTTGGTTTCTCCTTTACCTTGCTTTGCCTTTAGTGTACTTCCTCCCTTTGCTGATTTTCATTTTTTTTTAAAGTTTCATCCTCATGAAATAGTTTGCTGAGTATGTTCTGTAGTGCAGGCTTCCTAGTTGTAAATTCTTTTAACTTTTGTTTATCATGGAAGGTTTTTATTTCATCATCAGATATAAAGGTTAATTCTGCTGGATATAAGATTCTTGGTTGGCATTCATTTTTTTTTCAGAGCTGGGTGTATGTTATTCCAGGCTCTTCTAGATTTGAGGGTCTGGGATGAGAAATCTGCTGAGATCCAAATTGGTCTCCCCGCATCTATAATCTGACACTTTTTTCTTGCAGCTTTTAAAATTCTATCCTTGTTCTGTATGCTAAGGATTTTCATTATAATGTGCCTTGGTGTGGATCTGTTGTAATTTTATGCATTTGGTGTCCCATAAGACTCTTATATTTAATTTACCATTTCATTTTTCAGGTTTTTGAAATCTTGTGATATTATTGCATTGAAAAGATTATTCATTACTTTGGTTTGTATCTCTCTGCTTTCCTTTGTCCTTAAATTTGGTCTTTTCATGTTATCCCATAGTTATTGGAGGTTTTCTTCATGGTTTCTTACCATCTTCACTGTGTCAACTGTATTTTCAAGATTATATATTTGGTCTTCATTGCCTGAGGTTCTGTCTTCCAAATGATATAGTGTATTGGTGATGCTTTCTATTGAATTTTTAATTTGGTTTATTATTTCCTTCATTTCAAGAATTTCTGTTTTTGTTTTTCTTCAGAATCTCTCTCTTTATTGAAGTAATCTTGCTACATGCATTCACTCTCTTATCTCTTTATTGAAGTGATATCTTGCTGCCTGTGTCTCTTATATCATTTTTTACTTTGCAGATCATTTTAACCATGTACATTCTGAACTCATTGACTTTTCTTCTAGTGTGCTATCAATGGATTCTATTATTGTAGCATCTTGGTTTGTTTGGGGTGCTTTCTTCCCTTATTTTTCCATGTTGTTTGTATGTATTCCCCTCTAGCAGTGTGGATCTGAAGCATTACAGTTTCTACCATTTTGACTTTAGTGTCTCTATAAGTTTAAAATACCTCACCTTTACAGGGACATCAATATTAATGGCAACCAATGCATGCAATATGTAGCCTTAAACCAAATAGCTGCTATTAGGATGTTTACAGTTTTTCTGCAATAAACATAAATGATGTGTTTGATTATTATCTATAGTATAAGCAGTAGATTTGCAAAAGGGTCTATAGTTTCTAATGGCAGACAAGAGAGAAGGGGGTTTAGGATGTGATGTTTATGAGGTAGGAGGTGAGAACATAAAAGTATTAGATCATAGGAAATATAAAAGAGGACTCAAAAGCTGGCTGTTAGGAGAAAAGAGAGAAAGAGACTGGGGAAACATAAGTGTGAAGAAAATATATAGAGATAGCTAAAACAAAAAAATAAAAATAATTTTAAAAAATAAAAATAAGAAAAAATTGAAAAAGAAAAAATGTAAAATTAAATATTCAACAAAACTGTAATGTACTATTCAGACATCCCAGTCTTCAGCAGCCTGATGCATGAAAAGTACTTGGTTTCACAAATGTTGGGAATGTGAGAGCAGGAAAAGAAAGAAAAAGTCTCAAAGAAAAATTACATAATTGTTTCTGTTGGAGTTCAATATTTTCTCTGCCTCCCTTCTCATCTGACAGGTGGGATTTTCTGGAGTTTGCTGCTCTACCCTCAGGATAGTGAAAGTTATTTAGGTGTTAGGATGGCCTTATGCCTGAGCCTAAGCAACTCCATTTTAAAAACTCCAGTTTGAAACCTGCAGATCCTCACGGCTCTCAAACTCTATCATCTTGTCTGGACCTTGGTGAGAGCCACAACTTCTCCCTACAACCCTGCTCCTCAACCAGTCATCCATTCCATTCCAGGAAAAGCCTGCCTTGGTTCTGGATCTGGTCACCACAGTCTGAGTGAGTGTGCATCTGCTGGACTTAAAGCCTAAGGCTTAAGACTTTTGAACTTAGCATGCAGAGGAAATGTCTGTCATTAACCTATCATGATTAAGTATGTTTTGCAGTGCTTAGAATTAATTAACTAGAATTGTTTGCTGTGAATTAATTAATCTAGAATTGTTTGCTGTAAACTAATTAATCTAGAATTGTTTGCTGTGAATTGATTATGCCTATTGCAGTGCCTAGCATTAAGGATTGTCATTTTCTTGACAAAGAACCTATAGAGTAAAATTGTATTGAGTAATGTGAGTGAATAAAGCATTGAAAGGGGCAGAAGCAGGGGGACATTCTTTATTTCTCCCCTTGACTGCTTATACTTCGTAATTTTGCCTCCTCACGACTCTAGGGTAGATGAGTTAGTCTTGGAGGAAGAACTCCTGGAGGTATAGCAATTGCCAGGTACCAGTTGTAAGACTGCACCCCAGGAATCTCCTTTGGGGTCCATTTGTGTAATGTAGTAGCCTGGCCTTAACCCTTTTTATCACCTATGAACTCCATAATTTTTGGTCTCTAATTTAGTCTCTAAACTGTATGTCTCCCACCCCACCCTTTCTTCTTTTCAATCAGGAACCTCTCTCTCTAGAGAGAGGTCCTGAGTGCTGAACTATTATTGTTGAAAATAAAAGCATCACTTAGGCTTCCTGTCAAGCACAAGAGCAAAAGAGAAGGCTGGATGCTGAGGGTGGATAAGAACATCAGAAAAACATTCTGGCAACCCAATATTTTCCCCAAAGTAGTGTTAGAATTCTCAGTACACATAGCAACAACAGATCCCAAATTGGCTGCATTCATGACTAGATTGGTTCAAGTCTCCAAGACTAAGGATCTTCATATTATTTGCAGGCTGTGTTCCTGTTGGGGAGAGCTGTTCTGTACAGGCATTCCTGTGACAGCCCCACAGGTTGGCCTTGCAGCTGCAAGCAATAGGCTGAGTTGGTGGCTTGGGGGGTGGGGCTTGAGAGACTTTGGGATTAGGAAGCCAGAGGGTCCTGTTGATTGCCACACCATTGGGTCCAGGTGGTTGGTGGATGCCAGATTGGGGAGGGAATGAGGTACTGGGCTGGTGTCAGGTCCTAGCAAATGCCACCTGAATTGTCCCTGAGAACCTGGTGAATGCTGGGCTAGTTGGCTGGGCAAGCCAGAATCAAGGTGCCTTCAGGCCCTCTTCCAACCTAACAAGCCCATGCAAGGGTCTCTCCTATCTCTGCAGCAAGATGGTGGCTACAAGCATATCTCGCAGGGAGACCTTGGGTGTAACTAAGCCTGCATGAACCTTGGTGATGGTCTTCCAGGCCCTAGCTGTTAGGAGAGATGGAAGCAGCTGGGTCCTTAGTTGGTGGCAGCAGCAGCAACAAACCTGTAGGTACCAGCCAGTGTCCCAAGATGAAAGTTTCCCTAACTAAAGATGGTGATGGTGGCAGCAGAGGTAATCCAAGATGGCAGTGGAGGTGTCCCAAGATGGAAACAACTGTTTTCAGAGATGGGGCAGTGAGCACAAACTGCACAGTGGTGTTGGGCAGCCTGTTCAGAGATGCAGAGCTGTGGTGGGCAGAGCTGTGGTGGGCACTGCTGTGGCGAGCAGCTGCTTCCAGGCCCTGTCCAGTGTTCCAAGGTAAGGCTACGCATTGTAGGGGTTATGGTGGTAGCTGCAGTGTCCCAAGATTGAGGTAGCTAGGGGAGGGAGTTCCACATGATGTGAGACGTGGTTGGTCCCCATAGAGCAGGAGCCTGAGATTTTAACTGATGTCTAAGATGTGGAGAATTGGAAAGAATATTGCCCTCACATTATAACAAGGTGATGTCAGTTAATTACAACATGATAGCTTTTCTTTATCTTGTCAGAGAACAATAGTCTTTGGGGGAAAATAGCTTGAGCTAAGAAAAATCAGGTTTTGCCAAGAAGAAGGGACATAAATACATACTCATATATGGTGGAACATGGAGGTAAAAGAATCAGTGCCATATAAATAGTTAAAGAACTTATTTATTTTAAAAAACAATTTGATAAAGACAAAGTACAGCCTTGCATAACAGCTTATAACCCCTGAGAGTGATAGACTCTAGTGGTCTTCATAATACTTGCAGGTTCATTATCAAACACCTCTACTGGGGCTTATGAGGATATGTTGAGATACAAGAGAAACCTTCTCATAGGGTATAGACTTGGGTAAGAGAACATCCAGAAAAGTCATAAATTCCATTCAAAACCTTTTCCTCAATAGAACAAAAGCCTTATGTTGCTAGGATAATGGAAGCACAAACTATCACTTCTGGGATAAGAAGGAGATTAAAATGAAAAATGGCATAACTCCTTCCCCTCAAAAAATTCTATTTCTGAGGTTGCGGAAATTGTCCTGTGACCAGGCCAGCATAGGTATATTCTGATTAGGAGAAGGGTAGGAAACCCTTACCGATTAAAGATTCATAGCAGAGCTTGGTTTCTATGGGCAATGTTCAGGTTAAACAAGAAAATTCCAATATTGATTCCAAATTTGCCTAAGTTTGGAAACTTGATCAAAATGAGAAAAAAGCCTCTTGCCCCCCTAAAACCAAGAACTCAATTACCAAAATAATAAGCACTAGCAGTCTATCATTGTTGAAAAATAAGAGCATCACTAAGGTTTCCTGTCAGGTGCAGAAGCAAAAGGGATGCTGAGGGTGGATAAAAAAAAAAAAAAAACATTCAGAAAAACACTCTGGTAACCCAATGTTTACCCTAAAGTAGTGCTAGAATGCTAAGAAGATGGTACACTGAAGGTACACATAGCAACAACAGATCCCAAATCGGCTGCACTCATGACTAGATTGGCTCAAGTCTCCATGTTAACAGAGTGGCAGGTGAGATGTGCACATTTCTGTGCTAAATGCCGTTTATCCTGGTCTCTACTATCTTCCCTTTGTGTACCTATTCAATTAAAAAACAAGGAAAGAAGGACACATTTATACAGAGTAATCAAATAAATTAGACTCGCAAAAGACTTTGATGTTGGAGTTATTAGAGCATAAACTTAAAATAACTTAAAATGTTTAAAAGTACTGATTTTTAAAATGAGGATTAAAAATAGTGTTGGATTCACATAGTTGTACAAATTAAATAACATAATGGAAATAAAATGTATTCTTAAAGTGGCTGGGACTATGGCTCAGTGGTAGAGCACTTGCCTAGTAAGTGTGAGGCACTGGGTTCGATCCTCAGCACCACATAAAAATAAATAAACAAAAGAAAGGTTAAAAAATATATTATTAACAAAATATTTTATACAAGTCAAGGGTTTAGTAGTTGTAGTCATTGTTACCTTGGGGACTTAGTAAACTACTTTTGGAAGTCTGAGTGCTTTTGTGATAAACTTGGATTGATTGATTTACGTGAACCATTTCTTTCTTGAAAACTTTGCAACAATAAAGTCAATTCTGCAAAGTCTGACTAGTTTTACTTAAGAATGATGAGCAAATCTAGAGGCTTACGTTGCTCATTCTAAACTGAATTTTACCATATCATTCCTTATTTTACCTCAGTTATGGGTTTTCTCATGAAAGGAAAATGTAATGGTAGCTGAACTCCTCCATTGTGATAGAAACTTGGCTATTCATAACTCTTTCAATCCTATATCAAAACCAATGTAAAATTTCTTCTCACAAAAACAATCAGTGACCTCATTATAGTCTGTATCTGTTATCATAGAACTCAAAATTCCATTTTTCCATTTCTGGTGATTTTATTTCTCTTTGTGCCTATCATAAAACCAAATATACTATATCACACCACAGAACAATTTAGAGTATCATTTGCAATATGCTTTTGGATTATCCTTTTTACCTTGAAATATGTATTGCTTTTGCAAGTGAAATTCAATTATGAGTCTATATTCATGTATGAATCAGTGATACCCCATTGCAATGATGAATATTGTTTTTAATAACTCAATAGTAACATTCAGGAGGCAAAACCTGCTTTACAGAATCAACTTCCTTCTATCTTTTCACAGTTTATAGATCCTTTATATTTTTATATTGCTTCAATTATTTCTCTTGACAGATTCTGTTCCCTGAAACACAATCTTTGATTAATAAAATGAATAAGATTCAGGCAATAGAACATGCCCATCCACTCTAACCTTAGGTTTTCCTTAATTGTTTTTAACCGTACGATATTTAAGGTATGAATATCATTGGCCAGCTACTTGTAACAGGGAGACATATGGAGTATATGTAACATATGGCACCTTCATGGTTGCTATAGTTCTTTCCAAGGTGATTCATCAAAATTAAAGTGTGTGCCAAGTACAACATAAAAATAAGGCCGAGAGGTTTCTTTGTATTCCTCAGCAGTCCTGTGAATGATGCCTCCTATCAGAATCTTGATGAAACATTGAACCACCACTGAGAATTTATCACCATGTATTTATGTTTCCCTAGCAATTTTGCTCTGGTTTTCTCATTATACTATGATTATTTTTTCAAGTGTAATTATTTTAAGAGGCTTATGCCAGAGTTGTTAGTATCTTGTAGTTCATTTTACTCACTTAGGGAGCATAAGTGACCTGCACATCAGTGGCAAGGCCAGGATCACCTAGGCCATGTGACTTCAGTGTCTCTCCTCCCTGATTGTCTGCCTTCGGTGATATCATCTAGGTCGTTAAACTCTACCACTAGTCAGATGACCTTGGAAGGCACTTAACTTCTCTGAGACATAGATTCCCTGTATGGAAAATAGTACCTTAGATTTGTCTTATTGGTTTTAGTTAACATTTTGACAAGTAACTTGAAATATGAATGTAATTCATAATTAAATAAAAGAATAATTGTTAGTCTGTGGCTCACATAAGAACATTAAGAGGTACCCCCCCCCTGTAGTTTTATGATTATTTGATTGATGACACTGAGTGAGCACACAGTCACTCAAATCCTTTGTGTAAATTTGATGGTACCAATTATGATAGTTATCATTTACCGTGTTCCAGGTACTATTCTAAATATTAATGTGTTAATTCTAATTGTTAGAATAACCCTACAGAATAAGTACCACCATTTACAGATGAGGAAACTGAAGAATGGAGAGGTATCTTGTAAAGTTCATGCAGTTAAAAACTGGTAGGAGAGAGCCAGGCACCGTAGTGCGTGCCTATAATCTCTGTAGCTCAGGAAGCTAAATCAAGAAGATAGAGAGTTCAAAGCCAGCCTCACAAAAGTGAGGCACTAAGCAACTCAGCGAGACACTATCTCTAAATAAAATACAAAATAGGGCTGGGGATGTGGCTCAGTGGTTGAGTGCCCCTGGTTCAATCTTTGGTACCAAAAAGGGGGGAAAAAAACTGGTAGCAGAGGAGATAAAAGAATTTATAGTTTTCTGATCATTTCCCCTTTTAGCTCATCCATGTTTTCCTCACCCCAGAGTGGTAAAATCTTACAGAGAAGTAAAAATTAAGAATATATAGAATCACTGTTCTTTCAAAAGTTGATAAGTCTCCACATATTTCTAGAACAATAAATTCTGTCATTTATAGCAACATGGACACAACTAGAGGACATTATGTTAAATGACAGAAGCCAGACTCAGAAAGACAGTAGTGCTGTTCTTTCTCATGTTCTCTCTTACACGTGGGAACATAAAAATGTTAACCTGAATGTAAAATAGTGATTCCTAGGGATTAGGATAGATGACAGGGTAGAGGGTGCGGAAGAAGGGTGATTGGATATGACCCATGCATGCTGTATGTATGTATGGAAATATCACACTGATCCTCTTTCTTCAGCACAATTCATGTTAATAATAACAAATAACATGTAGAAAAGTACATGTAGTCTCTGAACTATAGTTTTCCCACTATATGGAGCTAACATGCTCTTAATGATCAGTTCTATTTATAGTGGTCAATAAGTTCAATAAGAAACAGAACTTTAGTCCCTTCCTCAACTGCAGGGAAAAGGTCAAGGTTTCTGGTGGCTCTCATTGTTTCTCTGGCTACGAGAGAGCTGGGACAGTGTCAAACACAGCAGAGACAAGGAAATAGGTCTCTTACCTGCAGAAAAGTGAGACATTTTATGAAAGTATTAGTCTCATATAAATAGTTGGGATTTCCATGATGATTTCAAACTCATCATGCATTTTAATACATAGTTAAAAGCTTCTACCTTCTTTGCAACCCAACCATTTTAAGATTCTTCTTCTCTTACTGAAAAAGAACTGCCTGCTCTGAGACGAAGTAGAAAACATCTAAGAAAACATCTAGAATCTAGAAAATTATTTTCTAGATCTATTACTTACATATGACTATAAAAGCACATTGACATTAAACAGGTTTATAGAGTCGATTAGAATAGACTTGTCCCACAATCTGGGCTCTGTCTGCCCAGAGAATGTTTCTGGCCCATATGTTCTTTCGTTCCCCTTTCCCTTCTCTTTTCTTTGTACTGGGGATTGAACCCAGGAGTGTTTTACTTCTAAGCTACACCGCAGGTCCTTTTTATTTTTACTTTCAAGAGAGAGTTTTGCTAAAATGCTTAGGACTTCACTAAGCTGCTGAGGCTAGTCTCAAATATGTGATCCTCCTACCTCAGTCTCCCGAGTCACGGAGATTACAGGCATATACCATCACCTCCAGATCCCTTGGTTTATATGTTCATTAAAGTGAGTAGAGATAATCCTAAAGATATAATCAGTTTCTTTCCACTTTCAAGACATAGACCTGGAGAATAGAGAGAGAATTTTGTTCTCTATTCCATTCCATTTTCACATTTTCAGTTGCATTGGCAGTGAAAACACCAGGTCCCTGGCTGGAGTTTGAGGTTTGAACGATGAGATGGAATAGTGCCCAGAGAGGCAGACCTTGATCCTCGACTGGTCAGACAGCCTTGGGAAACTTCTGAAATGAGGACAGAAGCAGGCTTCAGTTGCCTACCTGATCATCTGTTTATGCCAGGTGAGAAAAAGAAGAATTTCTCCAGTTGGTAGAAGAGATGGATGGAAGGGCAGGAGATGGAAGCAGAAGGCACACCCTTCATGTGTCAAGACACCACTCTACAGCTTTTAAATTAATGAATGAGAGGCAAGACCTTGGTATGCTCCTTTGAAGTAGACTGACTCAACAAGGATCTACTGCTAGCTCCTAATGCACTACAAATTGCTGATAATCAGTCAATTAGAAAGATAGTTTCCTGTCCCTTCACAGCTGATAGTGTAGAAGGGAATAATTACAGTTAATTACAATTCTGATCATATTACAAAGAACCCATAATAGAAATTCTAACTTACTTTGTCAAACAAAACAGCAAAAAGCATATAAGATGAGACCTCAAGAATGGGTAAACTTCAGCTTATATACATGGGGAAGGAGAGCCGAAGCTGATGTTGAAAATTTCAGGCCCTGGAAAAAGAAACATAGCCTTGAAGCTTTACTTGCTGGCTGAGTTTATAGTTTAAAATATTATTGTATCTTCTTCTATCAAGAACCAGAAAAGGATAGAGGAAGGCAGAAAGATTCTATTAGTGGATATGTATCACATGCTCTTTATGTGCCTCCAAAACCCTGAACTCTTTATGTTCAATACCTTATTTATTCCTAGTAGCAGCATACGAGGTATCCACCATCTTTCCAGTTTACACACAAGGAAACAAAAGAGCAAAGAGTTTACACTGTATATAAATGTTAAGGCCTGAATTTGATTACAGGTCTCCCAACATACATCCTAACTTGCTAAAACACAATCTTACAGTTTTTAGGAGGAAACAGAAATAAAAAGATATTATTCACAGCAAAATAAATTAGGCTTGGGAAAAAAGAAATGAGTGTGAAAATGTGCCTTTCTATTTATTATTCTACTTGAATTCAAGAAAGAAAGAAAGAAAGAGTGAGGGAGGGAGGAATGAAGGGAGGGAGGGAGGAGGGAGGGAGGGAGGGAGAGAGAGAGAAAGAGAGAGAGAGAGAGAGAGAGAGAGAGAGAGAGAGAGAGAGAGAGAGAGAGAGAGAGAAATAGAGAGAAAGTCAAAGAAGCCAGCCTGACTATTACGAAAACTCTGTGAAGATTCATAGAGAATCAACATGAAGGAAAATCACTGAGCAGCCATTACACTTGATCCAAGGTTCTTCCATCTTAAAACTATCATCTCAAAACTCAAATACTTCATTTTTATCAGGAAACAAATGTTTACAAGGTGAAACTGAAGGTGATCATTCTCAAAATACAAAGCGGTTTAAATGATACTGGTCAAATTATATTGTTATATTGTGTATATATGTGAAAATATGTAACAACAAATCCCATTAATATGTACAGCCTTCATGTACCAATAAAAAATGGGGGGGGGTGCCCACAAATCGGTTTACCCAAGAAATGTTCAGTTTTTTCTTGAGATGAAATATATCAACCTAGACAGAAATATTGTGCAAAATAATTCTCTGAAGCCCCAAGGTTCTTTTCATATACACCCCTCCAAAAAAAAAAAAAAAGAAGAGTATAAGAGGAAAAAAGGTTCAGAAAGATCCAAATAATTCAAATAGAAAATACCACAGAATTTCAGTGAAAAGAAAACCTCAAAATTCACTCTAAAATATCATCCGACATCACACTGCCAGAAGAAAGCTTTTCTCACATCACCCAAGAAGACAAAGAAATAGTTCCCAGATCCTTTTTCAAAGAAAAGGAGCCCACAAATCCATTCATCTTGGTAAGAGTTGTCAACTTTATGTTTTAAATCTCTGAAAATTTCAATCACACATGAATAAGGCATTTTTTTGTATCTCTTAGTGAGTCAAACAAAAGAGAAAACAAATCAATATATGTTTTTCAAACCAAATATGTATGTCTTCATCACTGAGAAAAGTCAAAAATAAAATTCGTTCAACAACAAAAGCTGTATTACATCGTAAAATCCTGCTTTCATTTGTTGGTGACAGATTCTGTTTTTTATGTAATATATAAAATATATAGTTTGTTTTCCTTTTTACTAAGCCTTCGTAAGTATCTCCTTGGGACTGAGTTCCAAGTTCTTTGGACACTACTGATGTGCTAATTGGTTTTTAAAATTCTCTTGAAAGCATAATTCATTTAATTGACACATATGGCCTTTCCTTTAAATATTAATGACTTCAACAAATAATGTTTATGAAGAAAATCAGATTTCAACTACTCTCTGTAATAGCAGAATGAAAATATGATAAATTTTGTTTATCTGCCACACCAAATGTATTAGTCTGGCTTCTCTGGAGGTACAGTACCAACAGGAAGTATAATTATAAAAAGGGGATTTATTAGATTGGCTTACATGACCAGAAGCTGGATAGTCCACAGTGGCCGTCTACAGGCTGGAGAACTGGAGGGACCAGTAGCTTGCAGTCCAAGAGGCTGAAGTTCCAGAATAGCAGAGGCCAACTGTGCTACCCTAGTCCAAAACTGAAGGCTTCTGGGAACTTCCTGTATGATCACTGGTAGAGTCTGCTTTGGAAGAGTAAAGGAGCAAGAGTCTGATATCCTCAGGTGATTACAGCAGCAATCAAGAACCCATTCAAGAAGAATACAGCTTGCATCTACTACTGCTTCCTTGTTCTTCCAACTTCTATTTCATCTAAGGCACCATCCTACTGGACAGTGCTACCTATGCTTAGGGAAGATTCCAACTTCAGTTCCCTATCCCACATGCCAATCATTTCTACATATACTCTCATTGACATATCCAGAAGCCTCTTAATCTTCAGCATCTCTTAATCTAATCAAGTTAATTCAAATTAACCATTGCAATTAAAACTTAGTACAGATTTGAGGAAATAAATTTTTCTTAATAAGAGTGTGGATAACAAAACAAAGTGTTAAGTGTGCTTTGGCAGTCACCATTAAGAAATAATGAAAAGAATAGGGGAAACACAGGCAACCCTGTCTCTAGTTGAGAAACTTGGAAAAAAAACAATAGTTGAATGGAGGACTGGTCCAGGAATTGAGGGAATGGGGAGTTCAAAATCTAGCTTAGTCCCCTCATTTGACAAAGAGATGCGGAATGGAAGGACCATGTTTACACAACTGACTGATCCATATAAACGAACAGTAAGTCTTCTCAAAACTTTTTGTGTTATCCTATGGGTTGCAATATCCCTGATATGTATAAAAATGAAAAGAAAAACATTAAATGACTTCACCAAGAGCTCACAAGAAAATCAATGGCACAAATAATACTAAAATGTAGGACCAGTGCTCTAAACTTCTCATTTCATGGACAAGGTCTTCTGTGATACAATTTACACTCACAAATCACTATTTGGAACAGTTTGGTCTAAACTTCAAGGTTGAGAAAAAGGAACATACTATTCATTCCCTCAGAGTTTTCCATCATCAGAAGGACTCATCTTTCATTAACCACAAGGCCAAAGTTATTTCCATTTATTTGTGAGACTTCAATTCTTCAATACCCAAGGGAAGAAAAAGATTCCATTCCAAATCTCTTGGATATAATGTTTTGAGAAGATAAATTTTAAGTATTTCTTTCCTCCAGGGAGAGTAATTCAATAAAAGCAGAAACAAGAGTGAAAATTAAAAACAAAAACTCTGATAAAAAGTATGAGATAGATTATGATAAAGTACCTTACTATTCTATAATACAAATGTAAACTATTCTATTCTCCTAGACAAGTCAAGCTTCAGAATAAGTCAGGTTTTTCTGCATTATCATGGTCAAATCAGACTCCACTATCAGTTTCCAATTACTTTCATTATGTTTCTCCAGCTAGTTTATCATGAAATATTATCTTAGGTTGCCACATGGATCATTTGAAAATCAATCACAAGAGCTCAGAAAGAATGAGTATGTGTTTTCTTTTTCATACTATGAACTTGACCAATTCATGTGTCTTGCAACTACTTCAGTTTATATAGGCTTTTAAATTCTGGCTAAAAATGTTTATTTTTTTCTTGACTCAATATTTCTCCTATGCCCTATTAGTTTTGCTATTCTATAATTTAAATGGGAGACTTGGAGTAGGCAAATTATGAAAATATAAAAATAAAAAAACTTATAAAAATATGAAAACTTATAAAAAATATTTTTGTACTGATTTTTATGAAAACTGTGGCTATCAAACTGGACTTCTAGTAATTCAAACGTTATGTTATTATAAATTACTTCTAAAATAAGCAAAATAAAGATTTGAAAGGAAAAGAGAGCTTACAAAACTTAAATAATGGTAGATCTTTAATATAACCCAAGTATTTGGGGCTTTAGGTAGGCAAATCTTATTTATTTTTTTGTTTGTTTATTTATTTATTTGAGATTTACAGTTATACATAGTACTTGGGTTCATCCCGACAAACTCATACATGCATGAAAATTGATTTCAGTTTATTATCCTCTTATTTACCCTTCCCCTTTTCCTCTCCCATCCACCTTCCTTTAATCTACTAGACTTCCTTTCACTGATCTATTAATTTATATTTGATGAGTACCTTATGTAATCCTACCCTTTCCTCCCCCTTTATTTTAGTCTTGCTTCTGCATACGAACAAAATCCTTCAACCTTTGAGTTTTTAAGTTTGACTAAATTCTCTAAGTATGATATTCTCCATTTCTATCCATTTACCAACAAAACCATAATTTAATTCTTTTTTATTGCTGAGTAGGACGTAGAACTCCATATGTGTGTATAAATTGTGTGATATCTCTCTCTCTCTCTCTCTCTCTCTCTCTCTCTCTCTCTCTCTCATCAGAGTTTCTTAATCCACTTATCTATTAATGGGCATCTGGGTTGATTTCATAATTTTGCTACCATAAATTGAGCTGCTATAAACATTGAGGTAGCTATATTGCTGTAGTAAGCTGATTTTTAGGTCTTTGGGGAAAATACCAAGGAGTAGAATAACTGGGTTATATGGTGGTTCCATTCTTAGTTTTTTGAGGAATTGCCATACTGCTTTCCAGAGTGGTTGCACTAGGTACCAACAGTGGATAAGTGTACCTTTTTTGCCCACAATCTCACCAGCATTTGTTATTTTTGTTTCTGATCATTGCCATTCTTTCTGGGTGAAATGAAATCTTAGTGTAGTTTTGATAGCTGTGTATATTTCCTTGATTAATAGATATGGTGAACATTTTTTCACAAATTTTTGGCCATTTGTGTGTCTTCTTTTGAAAAATTTATGTTTAGTTATTTTTTTCATTTATTGATTGGGTTATTTGAGGTTTCTTTTTCTTTTCTTTCTTTTTTTTGATGTTAAGTTTTTTGAGTTTTTTAATATATATATTCTGGATATTAATCCCCTATCAAAGGAATAGTTGGCCAAAATTTACTCACATGCTGTTGTCTTTTTCTTCATACTTTTAATCATTTCCTTTATTGTGCAGAAGATTTTTAGTTTGATGGCATCCCACTTATTGATTCTTGGTTTTATTTCTTGCACTTTGGTTAAGAAAGTCAGTGTCAGCATCTACACGATGGAGTATTAACCTTATGGTTTCTTCTAGCAGTTGTAAAGTTTCTTTTCTAATTTGAGTTTTTGTGCAGGTTGGTGAGAGGGGTCTAATTTCATTTTTCTATATATGGCTATCCAGTTTTCCCAGCATCATTTGTTAAAAAGGCTGTCTTTTCTCTAAAACATATATTTGGCACTCTTGTCAAATATCACATGGCTTTAGGAATATGGATTTTTCTCTGTGTCTTCTGTTCTATTCCATTGATCTTCATGTCTATTTTGATGCCAGTACCATACTTTTTTCTCTCTACAGCTCTGAAGTATTTTAGATCAGATAATGCCTCTTTCTTTTCTTTTCTTGCTTAGTATTACTTTGCCTATTCTGCATCACTTATTCTTCCAAATAAAATTTTTAATATCTTTATTTTATTTATTTATATTTTTATGTGGCGCTGAGGATCAAACCCAGCACTTTGCATGTGCTAGGCAAGAACTCTACTCCAGTCCTCTTCCAAATAAATTTAAGAATTGTTTTTTCTAATTATGTGAAGAATGTCATTGGTAAATTGATGGTAATTACATTGAATCAGTGTATTGCTTTTGATAGTGTGGATACTTTGACAATATTGATTATCCCTATTCAAGAACATTGGAATGTCTTTTCATCTCCTAAGGTCTTCTTCAAATTCTTTTTTCAGTATTCCATAATTTTCATTGTAGTTCTCTTTTACTTCCTTGGTTAAATTAATTACCAATTTGTTTTTTTTTTTTTAGATTATTGTGAATGAGATGATTTTCCTGATTTCTTCCTCAGCTGAATCACTGTTGGAGTATAGGATTTTATAGTATAGCACCTGATTTGGGGTGCTGATCTTGTATCCTGGTATTCTGCTAAACTCATTTATAAGATCGATAAATCTTCTGATGGAATTTTTTTTTAAATCTCCTAAATATAGGTTCATATTGTTAGCAAACAGAGAAAGTTTGACTTCTTTTCAAATTTGTATCCCACTAATTTTCCTTCCTTGACTGACCATTTTGGATAATGTTTTGAGGACTATAGTGAATAGAAATGATGAAAGTGAACAGCCTTATCTTGTTCCTGATTTTAGAGAAAATGCTTTTAGTTTTTCTCCATCTAGTATTTTTACAATGTTCACATAATTTTCTTTAATCCCTAGCTTCTTTAGCATTTTTTGTGCGTGTATGTGTGGGTGCTGGTGCTTGAACCCAGGACCTTGTGCATGCAAGGCAAGAACTCTACCAACTGAGCTATATCCCCAACCCTTCTTCCGAATTTTTAACCTGAAAAGGTTAAAATGGGCATTTTCTCGGATGGCAAGCCCTTGATCGTTCTTTCAGGTTTTATCAAAGGCCTTTTCTGTATCTATTGAGATGATCATGTGATTTTTGTCCTTAATTTTGTTTAAGTGGTGAATTACATTTATTGAGCCAATCTTGCATATCTGAATGAAACCCACTTTATCATGGAGTATTTTCTTTTTAGTATATTTTTGAATGCAGCTTACTAATTTTTATTAAGGATTTTTGCATCTATGTTCATCAGGGTTTTGGTTCTGTAGTTTTCTTTCCTTGATGCATCATTGTCTGGTTTGGGTATCAGGGTTATATTGGCTCCATAAAACTTATTTAGGAATGTTCCTTCCTTTTCAATTTCATGGAATACTTTGAGAAAGACTGCTGTTAGTTTTTCTGTGAAGTTCTGGTAGAACTCATCTGAAAATCCATCAGGTCCTGAAGCTTCCTGTTTCAATTTGGGCCAGTCATATGTGTCTAGAAATTTGTCAATGTCTCCAGATTTCCCAGTTTATTGGAGTATAAATTTTCACAATCAGTTCTGAAAACCATCTGGATTTCAGAAGGGTTAGTGGTGATATCTCCTTTTTTTTATCTCTGATCTTGTTCATTTGCATTTTCTCAATCTTTCTTTTGGTTAGTTGGGCTAAGGGTTTGTCAATTTTATTTATCTTTTGGAAGAACCAACTCTACATTGCATTGATCCTGCATATTGTTTTCTTATTCTCATTTTCATTGATTTAGGCTCTGATTTCAATTATTTCCTGTCTTTTACTGGTTTTGGGTTAGTTTGTTCCTCTTTTTTTTTAAGGTATTGAGGTGGAGCATAAGCTTATTTATTTAGGATCTCTCTAAAATTTTAATGTAGGCACTGAATGCTGTAAATTTTACTTTTAAAATTGCTTTTATACAGTCCCAGGAATTTTGTTATGTTGTATCTTTGTTCTCATTCATTTCTAAGAAATCTTTGATTTCTATTCTCATTTTTTCTTTGACCTATTCTTCATTTAAGAGAATATTGTTTAATCTCCACATGTTTATGTGGTTTTTATTATTTTTCTTACTGTTGATTTCTAGCTTCATTCCATTATGATCTGGTAGCATACATGAGATTATATCAAATTTTTTTGTGTGTTTGCTAAGATTTGCTTTGTAGCCTATGTAAGCAAATCTTGAAAAACTCAAACTTATTTAATGAAAAGACTAAGTGTAGGTTAATTACATAATTTTCCCCTTTTCTCCTATGTTCTCTTCATGTTCTAATTCCCTTACATATCTGCATTAGCACACAGATATCTCTAATATACATATAAATACATAAACTTTTAAAGGTAAATGTACTTTATTGATACCCATTATCCTCTTGCTTCTACCTCTTATAGAAACGCTTTTTGAAATGTGTCCATATTCACTGAATTTTCTTTCTCACTTTCTCTTCTCTCACACACAAAGCCTTTGTCAACAGGCTGCCCCACCACCCCATAGAAACAAGTGATACTCCTGTCACTAAATTAAACTGTTACATTTCTATCACTTTCTTACTCCATCTCTTAACAGTGCAGCATAATTGGCCTGTTGCTCATGCCCTGTTCCTCAAAACTCCCCTTTTACTTGACTTTTTTTGGCATTACATTTGTAACATTTTTCCCTTTGTTTCCTCAGTCACTTTGCTGGTTGTGTCTCCTCCATTTGACCTCTAAATGTTACAGTTGATCTATGTTCACCTCCAACTTTCTTCTCATTCTTCTAAGTTCCATTTTTATTTCTATGTATCCATGTGTATTCTGACTCAAATTCCTCTGTTGAACTGCAAATAATCAGCTTGATACTTGACATCTCCTTGTGATGTCCAGTGACCATGTAAAATATGGTCAAAATAGAATTATGGAATCCCCTCAATCAATTCCCTACCAGCCATTTGTTGCTCAGTAAATGAAATAGTCATTCATCTACTACCTTAAGCCAAGAACTGAAAAGATCTCCTTGGCTTCTCTGTTCCTATTACAGTTCCAATTCAAACCATATCAAGTCTTATAAGTCTATCTCTAAAATCAACAATGAATTTATCTATTTTCCGTTTCCATGCTAACACTCAGGTTGTACTCCTATAATCTCTGTTAAACTACTGTGATGGTTTTCTCATTGCTTCTTTTCTTCCTATCAATGATCTAGTCCTCACACAATAGCCTAAATGATCTCATCAAAGATAAACTAGTCATGGGCTGGGGATATGGCTCAAGTGGTATCGAGCTTGCCTGGCTGCAGAGGGCACTGGGTTTGATCCTCAGCACCTCATAAAAATAAAATAAAGATGTTGTGTCCACCGAAAACTAAAAAATAAATATTAAAAAATTCTCTCTCTCTCTCTCTCTTAAAAAAAGAGATAAACTAGTCATATATCTTTCCCTGCTTAAATAGTCAATGGCTTCCTTTTGCACATAGAACAAAACCAAAATTCCTTACTCTCCTCACAATGGCCATTGTCATCTAAATCCTGTTTCTTTCTCTGATTTCTCTTTTGCCTTATACCTCACCATGATAGAGCAATCTTCATCTTCTTTTATTTCCTTGAATATAACACACTTAATTTTGCTCCTTTTACCAAGAAAATCTAAACCAGACTTTCTCATATCTGACTCTTGTTATTTAAATCTTATTTCAAATATAACCTTCTAAGAAAGTTCTTCCTAGAGTACTCAACCCATCCCCAGGAATGTAGTCATCCTTTTTTCATATAGCTTGTTTTATATTTTATAACTCTTACAATAATCTGAATCACTGTAACTAGTATGATTTTATTATTTATTGCCTGTCTGTATTCCTTTAGAAGAACATGAACTATCGAGAGCTATAGAAGGGCAGTGCTATGGAGTGACTGCCCTCCATGCCTCTCCAAAACTCTTATGTTGAAACTTAATCCATCTTACAATGGGAATTAGGTGGTGGTGGTTGGTGGGGACTTTGAGAGGTGATTAGGTTATGAAGGTGGTGACTCATGAATGGGATCAATGCCCTTGTAATGGCTGAAGAGACTAGAGCTCCTCCCTTTCACCACTTGAGGAAGGTGGCTTCTGTGAGTCAGAATTCTGGCATTCATCAGACAATGAATCTACTGGTGCCTTGACCCTAGTTTTCTCAGCATCCAGAACTGTGAGAAATAAGTTTTTGTTGTTTCAAAGCTATGCAATTTGTGATATTTTGTTTTAGCAGCCCAGACTAATACAGGCAGATAGCTCAGCTAACTTATATTATTGCTATTTCTCCAGCTTCAGGTACTGTTTTTGGCATCCTGTAGAAACTCAATATTTTTTAAAAAATGAATGATTTATTATATGAATTAATTTTTCAAATAGGTATATAGATAAATAAATGGCTATAAAAATAATGTTTTTCTCGTGAGTCAGAACTGGCTGCATGGAGTCATAAGTCAAAGCATTTTTCTGATCTTTATGTCTATTTGTGCACAGAATTTTCATAGAACTTACTGCTAGAGTCACTATGTGACAATAGTTCATGGGGAGTAGCATTTGCTTCATCTTTCAAAGATGAACATAACAGAGTGAATAGTTGATTCTTAGTGAATCAGATTTCTGAAGAGCAAATTTATATTGTGTTACTACACTTAAAAAAAACATAGCTATCTTTCATTAAAAATGGCCCATATCCCTGGTGCAATATTTAGGGGAAAAAAAACAGGATTTAAGTCACTTATTCAAAAGATAATTCAAGGGCGATTTAGCTAGAATTGGGTCTAATCTTTTTTCTGAAACTGTAATTTATTTTATTATTTTCTTTCTATTTCTCAACCTACAGTATTATCTATTGCCAGTCTGCCTATGTCAACTGCATACGCTGCCTCTCTACTATTTATCAATTTTCTCTGTTTATGTTCTTCCTACATGGACTGTAGGCTTTTGGTGTGTTGCCCTCTACAAGTGGGTTCTATCAAAAATAGTTATTTAATAAATGTCTAATTTTTTCTGATGAATATATTAATAATTTTCCAGATCTGGTTTATCATGTCTTTAGTCTTTAACACAAATGAAAATTAAATTTAAAATGTTGGATAAATTAACCTTGAAGCAATAGTTTTTAATAACTAGAATAGTGCTTAAGCGTGAATAAATTTTGTTAGATGTCTTCTTTATGCACCATTTTCCCTCCCCTACACAAGACACACATAAATAGGTTCTTACTACTCTCTACACATTCTAGAGCTCACTGCATATTGCTGATCACTTAAGAAACAGCCCAATCAACATCAGCATACAAAATCCCAATGTCTGCCTCCAAGACATTATTAATCTTGGAGAAACAGGTGCTTGCTGGTAATGGTGAACAGTTGAAAATAAAGGGGGTGATTGTAGGGAATTAGCTGTACCACAGGGATAAAAATAGAATGTGCTTTAATACATTCATTGGAAAGCATAGTAACTATCCTCAGTACTGTTTTACATAACTGAGGCAGCTTCATCCTCCAACCTGTCTCCCACATTGCTTTTCCCAACTGCTCCTTCCCCTCACCATTCAGGAAGCAGCAATACATTTCTATGCATCTGTTCCTTCAGAGAAAGTTGATACAGTTTTAAACAACGTTTTATATTTTAAAACATGCTTTTCCAAGCTAAAGCAAAGAAAATAGTTTTGAAAGACAAACAATAGTTTTTGAAGAGCCAGATGGTTAAAACATAAAAACTATTTTCTTAAATATATATTTTTGAAATGTGGTTTTACATGTGAAGAGATAAATTCTAAAGGTAGTAGTCTCTGTAAGCAAATGTATTAGTCTCAGTAATACCAAACAAATAAATCCCAAATTGTTGTGATTTCATTCTAATAAGGTTTATTTCTTGAATGTGTCAAAGTATAGAAAGGATTTTTGCTACCTGCAGTCATTCATGGATACTGGGCAGGTAGAGGATTTACCTGTTAAAACATGTCTTCTAAGATCATCCTGGGTGTTGAAATCTGGCCAAGGATAGGGGAAACAAAATGTTGAGATTTTATACTTAATTACCTTTGTCTGAAAAGAAAACAAAAGTCTTTTGTTTACTTTTTTTTTTTCTTTGCAAGAACCAGCCACATTGCCCCAGCTAGATCAAAGGGGGATTGGTAAATGGCTATTTTCCAGACAAAAAAATAAGAAAAAGTATTCTCCAGAAGAAGTGAAATAGAACTAAGAAAATGAGTCTGTTGTGGTTGATCCCCAGAAAGGGGGTCTTCCCCTTGTCAATTCTTAATGTTAAAATTTAAGTGGAAAAAAGGAAGATAAATCAATAGATAAGTTTGAGGCTCAGAGAGCAATAGTTTGTGCTTAACTTCTTGCATGGAACTCAGAGGTGATAAAATCTCATGGAGTATTCCATGCTAGCATGGACTAGCATTAGCAGAGTTGAAATGGTGGCAAACAGGTCTAATCAATTATATAGCTTGAAATAGCATCCATCCCCAGTCTACTTGACATCCAAAAGGAAGTAGGAGAGCATTTGGAAATAGCTTGTCCTTGCCCATATTGAAACAAGAGAGGCTAGAGGCTTCCCAAAGAAGGACATGGAATAACCAGCATGGGCCTAGTGACTGGAGCACAAGATAATTGCATACACATTGGCATCAGGTGTCAGGGCTGATGGTTGCAAACTAAAGGCCAGGTTTGCATTAGTAGGGATATGTTTTTTCTCCCAGAAAAGAACTCAGTTAAATAGAATAATAGGGAAATAAGAAAAGTTGTTTGATTTATGACTGAGTTTGGAAGGTTCTGAATATTGCTGCATTGTGATCAGCTCAGAAACTCCAGGGTTTTAATAATTTTTCCACCAATATTTGACAACCAGAAAAGTGTATGACTTTGGATTTATACTTTCCATTTCAGGATTTCATTCAGTAAGATATTGCAATCATTAAATCAGTATTCGATTCTGGAGCATTAATCAAGTTAAGGCTCACATAATTGAGATCACTATTTGTTGTCCTCTTCCACAATATCTTAACAAATTTAGTATTTTTCTCTCAGTTGGCATCCAAGCAATCTCCCTACAGGTCTTTATGTGATTATGAGAGAGCATTCCCCTCATGGTTGCTAGTCATATAGGTCTCACAATCAACAGTAATCAGTGGCTCTTGAAGATATCTACTTGGATCTGAGTGACTAAATCTTTCTCAGTTGCCTTTGAGAGATTTTACCTCTCTTCTTACTTCCAAATGGACGTCCCTTGGATCTGTACCTGAAGTTGCCTTTCTCTTTCAAAGGTCCTTTAATGGTTACTTCTGAGATATTATCACAGCAAGATGAAAGTGTAGGTATAGATCCTTTGAAGCTGGCGAAAATTCACCTGGAAGTTTTTTCATGGTGGTGAAACAGTAAGAATTAAATTATTTCTAAGTACATTGTATGCAGACAATGTTCACACAGCCTCTCAAACACAGTAGTCATCGAATTTGTACACCTTGATGATTTTGGGTCTTTGACCACAGTGCCCTTCATAATCTCTTCCAAACCTCACTTCTTTTAACATGAAGCCTTCCTGTCCTTATCGACATGTTTTATTCCAAAATCGATCCCTCTTTCACAAGAATTATTAAGTATTAATGAGAAAAACTATTTACTTCATTTTAGTATTTTCCGGAGAGTTCATTTTAAGTCCTTACTAAAGATATTTGAGGACAAAGACCATTTTATCTTATGCTTAGGTGTTTTTCCTCTAACAGCCAGTGCAGTGCTAAGACCACACTGTATTACAGATTATTTCTGTTTCAAACCATATAAAACAGTGAAATTGTATGTGACGATAGTCCTAGCTAGAGTGTCCAATGTAGCCCAACTGGCTCCTTTTGAAGGAAAGGATGAATGTCTGACACAATAATGTATGCCTTGTTAATACAATTATGATATCTTGAACCCCTGTGTAGGGCAAATAGTCCTGTCATCATTATAAGAAATAGTCTTTGTTAAATATCTAATTGTATATATCCTTGATAATATAAAAAAATGATATTGAATTTTAACTTTAAAGTAAGTCTACTGCACAGGACAGATCAATGTAGTATCATACCTTTATGTCCCCTCTGCAATTTGCAAAGGCAATTCACTTTTTACATCTAGTCTATTGACAGCAAGTTTATAGCACTGGTCCAGTTGGTCATTTCATTTATGGAAGAGGACATCTTTTCTTCTAGGGTTTTATTGAGTTTTAAATTTCATAGTAATGGTCACTCACATTTATTGTTTTTTTTTGTTTTCCTTATGAGATGTCTGCTATGTTTATTATTATACTTGCCTCCTGACAAATTTCTGCCAGTGATCATGTCAAAGGAATAAAAACTCTTCAAGGAGAGGCAGCTTGGTGTCAATTCAACCACAAAACTATTGACTCAAAAGATAACTGAGTTAGTGCAAGCCGCTATATCAAAATACCATAGACTGAATAGCTTAAATGACAAACATTTGTTTCTCAGTTCTGAAGGTTAAAGGTCCAAGATTAATATTGGGTAAGAGAGATCTTTCTGATTTAAAAATAACTGTCTTCTCACTGTATCTACACAATGCAAAGAAAGAAAAAGAGAGTGCATTCATCTTTCTCTCTTCTTATAAGGACCCTAATCTTACATGGTGTCTCACCCTTGTAATGCATCTATACCTAGTTAACACCCTCCCAAAATAGTCATCTAATATCGCATTGGAAGTAGGACTTCAGAATTAAATGGGGGGGGGGGCAGGGGAGGCAAACATATGATCAATAAAAAAGTACATTGTTATAAAATAATAATTTGAAACAAGGTAGTCATCATTTGGATTCAAATTTCAGAAATTCACCACAGACTCCTTAAGTAAGAAGAGAAAGGATAAAGCTCAGGAGCACTGGAACCAAGGAATGCAAGGCAAACTAGACTACCTCCCTATATATGTTACCTTAATCTCTCCCGCTAGCTTCATCATGAGAGAATGACTGAGGTTCACTCAGATGCCAAGTAAAATATTCCAGTGTAAGGGCTGAAATTGACTTTTTAAATGAAATACTCATTCCTTGCAGATCAGTGATGGCTATCAGGATAGCCACATTAGGTAATGGTAGCTCCCATTACAAACACATTAGAGTTGGAATGGGGGTGAGAGAACTAGTATTTGACATGGCAGCTATCTAATGATCATTGCTGGAAACTACAAAAACTGAATCAGTAATAAAAGAATTATTTGTGCCTTGAAACTAATGATAAAAATTCATGTTTGTTTAGAGATCTATAAATGCACAACCTAATTATGAAATCATATTTTCTGTATAATTATCTAATTCAGGGAACCATGAAGGAAGAAGTTCTTGCCAATCTACACAGTACGGCAATCCCATTTCTTAAGTTTTCAGTCATCATTTGTAAAGTTACTAATCATGACTGTTTTATTTAAATGAGTAGAACAAAAACCACTTAAACTTTTGTTGTCATCTGAATAAAGAATTCATATCTTTTTTCAGAAATCAAGAGTGGACTCTCATATTTAAGAGATCAATAAAAACAATGATTCCATTTAAGTAAAATATTATCGGAAATAATATTCAGGTTACAATTTTTATAGCTATTAAATTTATTTCAAAATTATTTTTTCTCTGGAAATCAGAGCATACTTTTCTTCTGAATAATTATATTATTTTAAAATACTAATATATTCAAGGAGCACTGAATAATATTCGATAATGGTACTAACTTAAAGAAGTAAAATATATAAATGACACATTATAGTATTTCCTCTTTTCCCTAACCAAGACAGTTCTCATCACTGGTTTCTGCTTTCATTATCCTCTCAGAAAACAAATACCACATTTTTCACTATTACAGACTATGAAGAGTGGCAAATATTTAATTTTAGGAAGTAAAGGACTTTCAATGAACAATTATTTCATAAAATGTATTATAGTTAATCTTCTCTGGAGGTCTTATTTACCTGGAAATATTTTAAGTTCTTACCATCACTCTGACCCAGTCACTGAAGATGGAGAGATGAGTATGAAATAGTCAATAAAGATAGGCATCATTCAGAGAAATGGACTGTCTAAACTCACTCTGCCTCAAATGTTAAGAACTTCTACCTTAGCAGTCTGTCCTGGGTATGACTTGCAGTTAGCTGAATCACAAGGGAGTAGCCAACACAGTCTCTGCTCTGGTGCTTTGGTCTGGTGCTTGAGTGGCCTGAGGGTTATCCACACAAGCTTCTCCTGTGGAATTTGTATGGAATTTCACACATGATCACAAAACAGGAAGACCATTGCACCAGGGAGCTAATCTGGTGTGTCTTCTTCCCAGTTTTGCATATCTTTAAGAAAAGTCTGTCATGATATAAGAAACTATTCTCATGAAAAAAAAAAAAAATGAAACAAAATGTTTAGAATACTAACAATAGACTAGAAATATTTTACAAAAATTGAACATCAATTGTAAAATAACCAATAAGAGATCAATTGCATAAATTATGGTTGAGAGCTATCACAGGAATTATATATGCACTTGGATAAATGAGTGTATAAATAAACAGTGTGGTGATTATTCTGAAAAAAATGATAGAATCAGTTACAACATTAGGTTTTTCTCTTTATTATTTTCAAATATTTTCCATTAAAAATAAAACATAACTATGATGTCTTTTGTTTTATTGTTTTGATATTTTGTCCATTTAACTGTAAAAATAAAATAGAATAACCAATACTCATAAAAATGTTACTGGAAATTAACAAAAAAATTACCAGTGATGAATAACACAAAATTTATTAACACAAAATTTAGCAGTGATGAATCTCAAGACAAACATGGAGAGTTTAAATGGTTATCAAAATATGGGTTGGAGTGGTTTTCTTATCTATAAAGTATGGTAATAAAAGATATCTACCTTAACGATTATAGTGATATATAGTTGATGTAGTCATGTAAAGAATATAATGACACACCGAGCACATATTTATCTATAATGTGTTCTCATTGCATGTAAGTTCAAAACTTTAATAAGTACCATAAATTCAATTATTTGCAATATGCAATAATAACAGATGGCTTATTGCTCACTAGGCGTTGTTAGAATAATAATCATGAAAATGATAATCAAAGTAAGCATAATAACACTTATCAATTACATAGCAGTTACCAAATGCCAGACATGATTCTGAGCACTTTACATGTATAAAATTTTAATTGTATAATAGCACTATAAAATATGCATTGTGATTGTTATCCTCATTTTATGGATAAGGAAATTGAGGCACAGGGTTTTTATGTATGAAGTATTTAACTTTGCTAACAGGAGCAAGAGATGGATAATTTTATTGTCACCTGTTTACAGATAGGAAAGTGGCAAATATTTAGAAAATCACCTCACATTTTTTTAAGCTCGTAAATGATGGAGTTGGGATTTGAACTCAAGCCATCTGGCTCAGACTCGTATGCCTGGTTATTGTGCCATGTTATTAGATGGTCTGTTACAAACAAGTAGGAGAAGGTTAATGCTCCTGTGGAAAAATGGACAATGAACTGAAACAGATGATTCATAAGTCCATATCCCTCTTCTATTCCTTGAAATGCTCATTATATCCATGGTTGATTGCCTGGGTAGCTTTGTGTTTAAAAGTACAGGTTTTATTAGAACTAGTAGCCTCTCATGTGGGGAAAAATTATCTATGAAAGTGTTATAATCTCATATTACTTGTCAAACCTAATAGAAATATTAATTTATTAAAATCATAAAACATTTATAATTTGTTTTCTCTTTTGAAACTTTTATCATTGTATAGTGATGCATTTCAGTCCCTTGGAAATAAGTGTGAAGGTCACTGTGTAGTTCACTGGTTGAAACTGGTGGAAATGGAGAAATTAAGATCTGTCTGTTCTACCATTTTATCCAAACCATGGATTTCCATTATGCCAGAGTGATTAATATCAATATGAAGATTATCCAATAGCTATGAAAGCAGGAGATAAATCTCAAATATTATCTATTTAATATCATTATTTTAAATTATTATTTTATAGTTACTAAAAATAAATTATTATTTTATAGTTACTAAAATGGATATTTACATATAGTATCATTAAACACAATAAATTAATTATAGACATAGGTATTTTTTGTACATATTGGTGGGTACCAGGTTATGTTGAAATGTATATATACATTGTATAATATTTAAATCAGTGTAATCAGATCTAAGTCCTTTAACATTTATCATTTCTTTACAGTGAAAACATTGAAAATCCTTTTACTGTACTGAAATGTACAGTATATAATTGTTGTCTATAGTCACCCTACTTTGTGTACCAGGACCTTTAACTCCATTTTAACTGCATTGTTGTACCCTTTGTACTTATTATCTTCCATACACATTTTCTCTGATTTCCAGTGTATGTGGAACCCCAAAAATTCAACGTCATAGAAGTTGAGAATACAATGAATCTTTTCTCAACTTTTATAAGATGGAACTTTTGGGGTTGCACCTGCAAGTAAGATCCTTCACTACTTTTCTTTCTAAGTTTGGCTTATTTTACTTAACATTATGATCTCCAGTTCCACCCATGCTATTGCAAATTTCAGATTTCATTCTTTTTATGGATGAGTAGTATTCCACTCTGTCTATGTGCCTCATTTACTTTACCCAATAATCAGTTACCCAATCATCATCTTGACTATTGTGAATAGTGCTACAGTAAACATGGTTATTCAAATGTTTCTTTGACATATTGTTTTCATGTTCTTTGGATATATATACCCAGAGGTGGAACTGCTGAATCATGAGAGTTCTATTTTTAATTTCTCGAGGAAACTCCATACTGATTTCCATAATTGTTATATTATGTCCCCAAGAACTATGTGCAAAAGTTCCCTTTTCTTCACATTCCTACTTCTGTTAATTTTAAAGTTTTTTTTTTATGGATAGGAAGACTTTCTAAGATCTTATCATCAATATGAAAAATATTTTAAAATATAATAAAATTTTACTTACCTAGAAAATTGGGAAATTAGAAAGCAAATCAGGGGAAACATTTTAATCCCTGTTCAAATATTATTAACTATGTTATAACCAAATATAGATTGAGAAAATGAAATAGGTAATGTTGTTAAATACATAAAATAAATATGTTGGAGAAAAACAAAGAAAAAATAAAAGTTCATTGCCATTAACAGTTTGCTGATTTGAATTGAAAATCCCTTAGCTTACTTTCTAATAGTAAAAAATATCAAGAATTTAATATGGAAAGTAACATTCAAATACTATCATTGCATACTTACATCCGTATTAAAAAGATAATGGATTTTTCAGTGTATTTCTGTCACTATATAAAAATTTCTTATTGCAAGGTGTAAATTCACAAACAGATTGAAGGTAGTTTCATTAGGCACAAGATGTATGAATGAATGAAACAAAGACTGCTTTGATACTAACTTAAGAGATTTTGTCAATTCTCAAATGTACTGAAATACAGGTTAGTATTTTACAAAAGTCTGACTCGTTTCTCTTCCAGAGCCATTTGTCTCTTTTGCTTATTAATGGGAAAACACAATTACTGGAAGAAAAGATTATGTAAATATAGTAATTGGACAATCAGTCTGTAATAAATTAATTATAATTGACATCTTTGGGTCTTAATCATGGTTCACTGTTGGAATAGACCATTGAAACACTTTTAAATGTTCCCATCTTTTTATCTGGGGAGATATTCAAATCTTAAGGAAAAATGATCTTAAATATTTTAATCACTAGTGATTATTTAACAATTACTTCATATTGTTGCGTAATAAGGTAAGTATCTCTATGATTATAAACAAATAAAGTTTCCAATCTTGTTCAGTTGCCTAATGTAAAAATTTCTCCATTCTTACTAGCTCACTCATTAGTCCCTTAACTTTTTGGGGGGAGAGGCGGGGTACTGGGGATTGAACTCAGGGAACTCAACCACTGAGCCACATCCTAACTATTTTGGATTTTATTTAGAGACAGGTCTCACTGAATTGCTTAATACCTCACATTGTTGAGGTTGACTTTGAACTCACAATCCTCCTGCCTCAGCCTCTTGAGCCACTGAGATTACACGCATGCACCACTGTGCATGGCTGCTTCCTTAGCTTCTGAAAGAAGACTTGGCTTTTGTGTGTGTATGAAGTATCTATATTTCTTAAATCATATCATAATTATCTTATTTTTTCAGTCTATGTATAGATATAAATTAGTTACTAATACTTAAACAGGATTATAAATACCTTCTCAATTTTCTAATTTGCTAATTTAATTCTCCCTTAATTTTATATTAATGTATTTTGTAATTAAGAGTAACAACAACAGCAAAAAGAACTACTGAACACTGAACAGAATTTTTAACAATATTACAACATAGCAATATGTCAGTGTTTTACTCACTAGCTTAAGATCTATAGATAGTTATTAAGATACCACTTCCAAAGTAAAACATAAGTAGGTGCAGAGAAATCCACATGAAACCATTCCATTTTGGAGCTTTAAATAAAATATCCATTGAGAGAATCATTTAAATAATATGTTCCGCATCTGCTTCATAGTTAATAGCTAGCTCTTAATACTAGGAATTGACTAGTAACCAATTATGTAAACATTCACTTTCTTTTCAAAACCAGAACCAAAAACTCTTATGAGATTGGTAATTTTGTAATTAACTAATAATGAGAAAGTTCATTTTTTCCTTTAATGTTCCTGTGAGTTACATTAAAAAGTTCAAGGACATGATTGCCTTCATTTTTTTTCTATTCAGTGGTTCAAGTTGTTTTTAAAGTGTAGAACTAATATTTAATATATCACAGTGAGCATTTCACATTTCCTTCAAAACTGGAGAAAAAAATAACACTCTATACCAAAAAAGATAATATTCTCCATCTTTACTGCAAAATATATTTATTTTCCCCATGGCTAGTATAATTCTACAGCTATCTTACCTTTAAAATATTTATTGGAGAGATTTGTATCTCCCTCAAGAGGTACATTATATGTTTTGTCTACTTAAAAACCTATTAGCATGTCTAAAATGTGTCTTTAACTCTTTCTCCTACTCATCTTTGCTCTGATGCAATAAGAACCTGATTTCAAGGACTTGACAATGACAAATGTTGCTAAAAATTCATTTAAAACCTTGTGCTTATATGCTTAAACTGCCTTCTTCAGTCTTCAATCTCATAAAACACAATATTGTTGATTTTGAAAGTTGTCTGCAGCTAATAAATGTCTTTGAGTTGCATAAAATATCTGATTCTATTGACTATATAGTAACACCAATATGGGTATTTATGAATTATCTATATTATCAGTAAAATAATGTTACCTGATGTTTAATGTCACACAGCTGGTTAGGAATGGCACTGCAGCAAATAGAATTTAACAGTTTAAGGGATTATTTAATAAATGACTGGTCATCAATTTGAGACTTCTGTATTTTGGAATTAGATATCTATGTTTTAGTGTAACAAGCTATAAAAATGCTGTAAAAATCATTGTTAAATTATCCTACATGTAAATTGAAGGATATATAAGTAAATGATTAAATATATATAGAAAACAACATTCCAATATCTCCATTAACCTGTGTAAGAGAAGAATACCAAGTAGTCAACAAAAATTGGTGGGAAAAAACATCACAAGATTGGGAGCATAAGAACTGTATTCTAGAATCTTCTTTGACATGGAAAAAGGCTTAGTCTTGGATGAGTAGCATGCTTTCTGAAACGTTTCTCATATCCTCATCTACACAATAGATAGAATGAACTAGACTATCTCTGAGATGCCCTTAAATTTAAAATGATCCTGATTATACACTCATATGTCTGAGCAAGGTACTTTTAAAGAGCAAAATTAACCTTAACAGAGAAGAAAGTTTGTTATTGTGACACAGGTAATCAATACAAAATGCTATTGAATAGTGGGTAAAGATTTGTAGTTCTAGAAGTCTCTCCTATCCACAAATTATTCAGTTTTTTTTTAAATCTCTCACTTTCATATCATACTAGAGAAGATTTATAGCAGGGCTTCACTGACAACTTTTGCAGCAGTGTGCAAAATGTGACATCAGAGATAAGTCACTATTTCTTAAATTTCCACAATACCTAGTCCATGTCATAGCGAAAAGGAAATGAAACAGAAAAAGCTACAGAAAGGTGATGAATGTAGACTCTCTCTTAACTATGGAGTTCGTTCATTTGCAAAAGGAGGAAGTAAGAAATCTGCTTTTAGGATATGAAAACTAAGACCACCAGGTAGTGATAAAACTAGTCGTTCTCTGTGTGGATCACGAAAACGTAGCAGGAGCATCTGAAGAGAGCTCATGGATTCAGAATTGGTTGACTTCAATCAAAGTGTTTGCTTTTATGGAAGGAAGGGGTGTGGCAAGACCCTTTAAGTGGGTTTCTATTAAATGTATTCATTGTCTATCATGCCTATATTGTCTTTCTTTTATAAAGTATAATAATTTATTCCATGAATATTTCCAACTAAATATATTTCTTATTTGTATAATTTTGCACATTTAAAATGCAATCCTCTAGCTGTGTTCGGTTATGAAAATCAATAGGGTGGACCTGTCTTAGAATAGCAGTAAAGGTCTATTTCCCAGAATGAGAATAAACAATAGCTGCTTCATAAGAATGTTGCCTAAGTTGGCCACGTCCAGCATGTGTAGAAAATATAGAAGCCTATGTTTTTGTTTACATGACTTAATAAACAGACTGTTAAGAGGCTTTACATTTTATTTAGGACAATAATACTTACAATTGATATAAATCCCTTGCTTACAAGGTGGTTTAGAAGCACTCCAAAACAAAATCATTTGCTTCAGGTTTATATCTCCCATGGCTCCTAGATGAAGGTTTCATTAGAATAAAATGGTTGCTTGAATAAAGATAATTCATTTACTTCTGTTCTATTACAATTATAATAACTAATTGCTAATTAGGTTTATTCATACAGATGTATCTTTTCAACAAAAGCCATCAGGCTGATACTTTTCTTCTCAGTTCAGGGAAAATGCTATGGAGTGTCTGAGGAATTCATGTTTGTAAATATTTGCTCTTAGAGACAAATGGTGGTATTTAAATAAAATGTGTGTTTTTTCAAATGAGCAATATAATGAGATTTAGACATGTGAATTTAAAGGATAAATTCTTCTATATTGAAAAGAATTTAAGATTTTACTAATAAAGAAGTCTCAATTATTTGTGATGTGCTGTCAACAGTTTATATTCAAATAAACTTTATTGAGCATTCTTTTTTAATATGTATTTATTTTAGTTGTAAAATGGATTTTTATTTTATTTATATATGGTGCTGAGAATCGAACCCAGGGCCTTACGCATGCTAGGCTAGTGCTCTACCACTGGAGCCACACCTCCAGCCTCTGAACATTCTTCTTAACTAATTAAATTGTTAACAACTGTTAAACATGCTACAATAGGCTATATACCTCAGAGAAAAGCTTCAGGTAGAATAATGAGATTCAGAATACAAAGTCAAATATCACCTGTCTTCGTGGGGTATAAAACAGTATTGGATGTTGATGGATGTGCTTGCTTGTGCATGATTTTTTTCCTTCTAGAGCAAACATCATAGTCTATCTTGAGACATCTGTGAATTTGAATAATATGAATCACTTTGTGACTTAATTTATAGACGCTTGAAGCCTCAGTTGTTATCCTTTAATCTATAAATGGGGAGGCAAAATGTCTTATTTTATAATTGCAAAGACTAAATGACAAATTTCATTCCTAACTTCTCTTTCTTCTTTATGCCTTCAATTTATCTCTCAACATTTTATTCCTCTTCCTCGTTTTTCTTTCACATTCCCATCAATTATTGTATATCATTTCTGTCTTTCACATGGCAGAAACTGTCAGATCTTTCATCAAAAACGCAAAACACAAGACTTCTTCACTTGTTATTGGGCACACAACTTAACCCTTCTTAGCCTCTCTTCCAGGTAATACTGCCTTTTGACTTAGTTGGGACAATTAGAGAGAAAGTGAGACTGAAAAATTCTTCTTCCAGATCTGTTTTATGGAAACCTGGATGTCATTCCAGTCTTTCCTCATGTGCTGGTTGAATATGGAAGACTCTGACTGAGGACATGGAGAAGAGGGAAGCCACTGCTTTAGTTTAAAGGCACCTGAATCCCTGAATAACTTGTGAAAAGCAACATTAAACTGTTACCAAAAACAGTTCTTCTGTGTACAACTACTGAAAAATAGAGCTATCTTTATGGGAGTTTGCATTACTTTAACTACCGGATATTGGTATGTGGAAATAAAATGTTGTGGTAACCTGAGCATTAACTTAGTGGTGGAAGGGTAGAAAGAGGTTGGAAAATAAGATACTACCTCTGAGTGACATTTTTTGCTGGTTATGCTTAAAATGTTGTGTGTGCTTTGAATGCTTAGTGTGTCTGCTCTGCATTCAGGAGGAAGACATAACATTGGGCAAACAGTGAGCAATATGCACATACGGAAATGAAAAGAAATGGAGTCCAAAAGTCTGAGATATTGCAGAGTTGAAAAGCAACTTCTTTTTTTTTTAAATTGATTTTTTAAAAGATAAATGACAGTGATTACACATATACAGCACATTTTTTTTTTCATATCTCTGGTTGTATATAAAGTATATTCACACTAATTTGTGTATTCATACAGGTATTTTGGATAATGATGACCATCACTTGCAACCATCCTTGCCAACCTCCTGCCCACTTCCTTTCCCTCCCACCCCTCTGCTCTATCTAGAGTTTGTCTATTCCCATGCTCCCCCTCCCTACCCCACTATGAGTCACTCATTCCCCTTATATCAGAGAAAACATTCAGCATTTGTTTTTTTGGGGGGATTGGCTAACTTCACTTAGCATTATCTTCTCCAATGCCATCCATTTACCTGCAAATGCCATGATTTCATTCTCTTTTAATCCTGAGTAAAATTCCATTGTGTATATATGCCACATTTTTTTTTTATCCATTCATCTACTGAAGGGCATCTAGGTTGGTTCCACAGTTTAGCTATTGTGAATTGTGCTGCCATAAACATTGATGTGGCTGTCTCCCTGTAGTATGCTGATTTTAAGTCCTTTGGGTATAGATGGAGGAGAGGGATAGCTGGGTCAAATGGTTTTTTTAAACCTTAAACAGTATGACTAAGAAAGATTTTAAACAAGAAAATAACATCAAGACTGGGTCTTGTATCAAAATTCAGACTATCATCTGCTAATCTAAATGCATTGTGTTAGACTGTCCTGAGGTAGCTGCTGTAAGTTGAGAGAAACATGCAAAAAATAGTAATCAGTCTTAAGAATTATACTTTAGAAAGAAGTTTGCAAAGTTAGGCAGAAGCTGTTATTGGCATGTTGGCACATAGAATGTTTTTAAAACTCATGTATTAATTATCTAATCAGACTGAAGAATTTTTTAAGAAATTCTATAGTTCAAGAAACCACAGACCTGTATGGGAAGTAAAAAGGATTTGACTTTTTTGATCTTAAACCAACATTAAAATCCCCAAATGACTTAAAGAGGAAGTAGGCTGTTTTAAGTTCTAAAGCCTTGAAATGGGCTGAGAATATGCCCCATCCCTTACTTCAGATCTGGGAAGGAAGGAGAACAAACAAGGAAGTTCCACTCAGAACAACAAATGAGGGACTTCCTCCCAGAAAGCAGAATCAGGTCTTATCATGGTTGATCACAAAACACTGTGCAGATATAGAGGCAGGTAGAGCCAGAGGTTTATAAGAGTCCAAATCTGATTCACTATACACAAAGTCTCATAATGATATCCTCCATAAACGGTTCCATGAGCAAGAAATAAAAGCGGCACAGAAATTGAATGTTCTCCAGATCCTCCAAGACGGCTTGTTAAAATGCATATTGCTGGACTCCACCTCAGAGTTCTGGAGCAGGGGCTCTACTGTGGGGCCCAAGAATGTGTGTGCCTAACAGGTTTCTAGGTGCTGCTGATGCTGCTGGTCTGAGGACCACATTCTGAGTACCACTGACTTGCATGTAGGTATCTCAGAGTACCTGAGATTCAGATTTGTTCCTCACAGTATTGTCTATCTAATTTAAGAGAAACTAGCGTATCATGTATATTTTGTATTTCTTCCAGTCTTCCCTCTTCACATTTGTAGTTCCTGCCTAATTTTGCCTCTATTTCTTTTACATCTCTTTGTTCTTTATCTTTGTCTATTCATTCCTCTCAATTTTTATTTATTTTTTCTCTTTTCTTCTTGATCTATCTTCTTGTCTTTAAAAATTCTCTGTGGACTAAATTCAGATGTGCATCTCAGAGTAAAAATTTCCAGGGATTTGGAAGAATCCTCATTGTAAATAATCTTCTTTAAAAAAAATGTTACCAGCTACTTCAGGAATTATGCACTCCTTTAAAATGGTATTCTGTATACCACTAGCCACTGATTCTTTAATGATCCTCTGTTCCTTGCTAACCAAGCCCCCCAAATTTTTAGTTTCCTTGGAAGAAACTAGGTTTAGTTTTTAAATAAAAAATAAATTTTACATAATTCTGCTTAGAAATTATGGTGAAATTTTACTAGTCTCTCTTAAAACTTGTAGAACTATGGAAAGTGTTTTCAACTGTTCATTAGAATACCTCTGTCAAAAAGCTTTCAAATAGCTTCCTCTTGGAAGCTGTAAATAAATGTGTTTAAGCCAGGTGCTGTGGTGCCCATCTGTAATCCCAGCTACCTGGGAAGCTATGGCAGGAGAATCACAAGGTCAAGAGCTGCTTAGGCAACTTAGTGAGACCTTCTCTCAAAATTTAAAAATAAAAATAAAAAGGGGTTGGTATGTAACTCACTAATAAAGCACCCCTGGGTTCAATCCCCAGTACTGGAATGAATAAATGAATGAATGAATGAATGAATGAATCCATCCATCCATCCATACATACATATGTAAAATGTGTTTAACAATCCCTCAGGTGTGGAAGGTTGTCCTTGTATTCTCAGATCTCTTTGGCTTCTGTATAGGCACATTCCTGTGTAACTGCAATCAATAAATTAGCATCTTCATTAGCTATCTTTCAAACACATAAAGACAACATTTGTGAAGTCTAAGTTTTCTTATGTTTTCAATAAAAAAGTATCATAAAGTTCTAGATTGTGATAACTTTAAAGCTTTTAAAAAATTATTGAAGACCAAAGTTATTTGGCCCAGCATGAACATTTAACTGAAATTTTCAGGATTAAAATTATTAGGCACTGAAATCTCTGAAATATTCTGCCATCATTACAGATTGTTGGAGATGTGTTAATGTGTTTTCAAATTTCCATTATAATTTTAATCTTCCCATTCTATATTTCTGTATCCTAGATGTTAAAAATTTTTCATTATGGTTCTTACATGAAAAACATGTATTTTAATGCAGTTAAATGCCCATCTATTAGAATAATCTATTTGCCAACTTGATCAAACTCAGCCATTGGAAGTCATCATTTCTCCAAATCCCTTTTCACTATTAGACCCATTTACAATCCTTAAACTTCATACTTTATACCTAGCTTTCAGATTACCTTTAATCCAGCAGAGATACTCAGTCATTTTTTATTTCAAACAAGATTTTCTAGATCCCTTTTCATGCTATGAATAATTTTCAGGAGGCCTGTCTAATTTTTCTCTATCAGATTGATAAATATTTAGTTTCATAAGAAGATTCTAATCTCCAATTAACTTCACTCCATTTTTATAAGACATATCTGGGTTAAAATGTGGGACTCTTTCTAATTATCTTTTCAAAAGGTGAAAACAAATGTGGCAGGTTATGTAAAAGGGCAGAAAAAAAGAGCTAATATCCTTAACTGAGTTCTTGGAGGACAGAAATTTTACCATATTTATTTTGGTATTACCAAAGTGGACATGATGTTTCACGTAGAGTGAATAATAAATAAATATTGTTTTCTTATTTTGGCACAAATGCACTTAATCTATACCATAAGTTACATGTTTATAAATTTCAATTTAACAAGTAATTATCATGTATTTCCTATGTTTGAGATACTGTTCTAGCCATTCATCCCAGAAAGGAGAAAAACTCATAGTCCTGTACTCAAAAGTTTGAGGTATAGGAATCCAAACAAGTAAATTGGCAGTGAAAATATGAGACATCCACTATAATAAGAGAAGCATATGTTTTTTGTTTGCTTGTTTGTTTTGTTTCATTTTATAAGAGCATGTAAGGGAAATATTCTGATTTATAAACTAGGATCATGGAAAACAAGGAGAAATTTATAAGCAAAGTGAAAGAAGTGAATAAACTGCATGTACAAACGCCTACGGACAAGAGATGGTATCAAGTTTGGGAACTACAAATAGTTATAAATGGCACCTTTTAGCACATTAAGAGAGCAATGACTAAAGATAAATGCAGAGAACAAGATAACACTACATCAGGGAAGTCTTCAAGAGTCATCTGAGAATGGTTAGACTTCAAGAATATTGAGGGAATATTGAAAAACTTTAAAGTGAAGATGGAGATGAAATTAGCTCATTTCAAACCTGGAGTTAGCAGTGTATTATGGAAAGCCTAGGGTAAGTCTATCACAAAAGCCTGTAGAGAAAATCAGAAGCTAAGTGTACTATATTAATTAATTCAGACATGAGTTGTATGCATATGGACCGAGTGGTCACCTGTGTTTTATTTTATACATATAAAACAATTTATCAATAAATTTCCCTATATATGTTACACAGTAAGGTAGAAAGTGAAGAGAATCTCTCTGTACAAGAGATTATCAGGAAAAGGTAATGCCAGAGTCAGGGGGATAAGGGACAGCATTACTGGAATTCATAAGTACTGGTGACTGGGAGGATGGGAAGTGAGAACAGAAAAAACTGTGTTTAGTTGTGGGACTAAGGAAAAGGAATGAGCCCAGCCTTGCTGTAAGATGCAGGTTTGATAAGTGTTTACTTTTTAGAGCACACTTTATCTTTACCAACATGTAAGGTCCTGGACAGCAGGACTGTTTCCTCTCCTGCTGATTGCATCAGTTACAGAACCCTTCTAGAGAAAGTTCCAGTGAAAAGCTACAGATTGACCACCTTAGATTAAAGAGCAAGGCTATATTTGAAATTCTGCATGTGTAGCTTTTTTATTCCCTCAGAATTTGTGCAGCTCAAGGAGGCTATCCTGAAGCAAAACTTTTTTAAATGAATATGAACAGAAAATAGATTGGAGAGAATCCAGAATGTCAGAAATGAATAGCACAATCTTTCTTAGCTGATGATTTGAACTAAAAAAATGCAGAAGGGGAAGGTTTTGGTTATCTGATTAATATACTTTATCATTTATCTTGATATCCTCTAAAATTACTATATTTATACAAATTTTGGGTTTCATTTATCTTACATATGCAAACACTTTTCTATATAATAGAAAAATATTGCAAATGTTCTCCAACATAAGCAGTATTTACTTGAAAAAAATCCCAGTATTATGAGACAGGTGAATTACCTTAATCAACATAATATGACTGTATCTACAGTGAGCTGTAAATTATTAGAGGACAGTTTTAGGCTGACGTTTGAGGACATGGTGTGGAGAGCAATATGGGATGCATCAGAGACAATGTGGTACAAGAGAGGCTCTTTTAACTGACCCTATTTAACCAACCTTCAAAATGAATTTTGCTCTCTATCCTTTAAATAAATAATTCTCATTAGATCCTGTCAAATGACAAATGCTGACTGATGAGCAAATTTCTAATATGCTCATACCCTTCTGCTTCTGTACTTTGAGATGTTTGATTATTGAGTAGATCACTTTATTTTCCAAACATGTTGATGTTGGCTTTATTAATGATGTCATGTGGCTAAATTTTTTTTATTTTTGTATTACAGATTAATACCTTTACAAATACTAAGAAGAGGTTGAGTTGATGAACATTTTATGATAAATTTTGAAATGTATATATTTTCATGAATTTTAAGATTCATGAAAACAAAACAACAGAGACTTCTGTAGAAGAGATGGCTAACCAAAAGTTAATCCCTAGCCCTTCTCATAGCAAATGAAATGAAGTAGTACATGTGGATTCACAGATACAGGCCACATTTCCTAGCCTGCTTGCAACCAACTTGGCTATTTGACTCCATTCTCTCTCCATAAATTTTGAGAGCAAAACCTATGTCTGTAATTCCAGGTCAGTTCCAATATAAAATTCAAGTCTCTTTTCCAGGGCTGCTGCCTTCTTTAGTCTAGGGAAAATCTGTAATTTGGTAGCAACATTGCTTTGATCGCAAAGATAAGGGAAATGTCCCCTGAGTCAGAGGAAAGAATGGAGAAAACCTTCATCTCTAGAAGGTCTAGAACATGTGGTAAGGCTGTTAACTTAGTTAACTTTTCATAAGAGAGAAACTTTTATTATATTACAGCCATTGTATTTGGAGTTTTCCTTGTTAAAGCACCTTTCCTCTATACAAAGACAGATTCTTATCCAGCAATTCCGCTGGTAGGAATACATCCTAAAGAAACAAACTTATGGGGCTGGGGTTGTGGCTCAGCGGTAGAGTGCTTGCCTAGCACATGCGAAGCCCTGGGTTCAATTCTCAGCACCACAAATAAATCAATAAAATAAAGGTATTGTGTCAACTACAAATAAAAAAATAAATATTAAAAAAAGAAACAAACATATTGGAAAAGAAAGCATTGTTGCATATTTTTTATCTCTCTTGATGCCAAAAGGAAGAATCAAGCAACTTTCATAAATTAAAAACAAATACACTTTGCAATTTTGTAGAGGGCCTACTCCAGCAAAGAAAAGAAAAAAAACTGAAAATATTACTAGTTATGGTTTGGGTCTGGAGTATCCCCCCAAAACATTATGTTTTAAAAACACAGTCTTCAGTGAAGCAAGGTTCAGAGGTGGAGCATTTAGGCAATGATTGGATCATGGGGGCTTATAAGGATGCCTTAACCTAGAAAGGGGCTTAGCCTAAGTAACTCCATTTTTAAATAAAACTGCAGTCTCCACCAGGCAAGCCTATGGAGCCCTCTGATATTGTCATCCAGTATAGCCTGGTAAAATAACTCACTTTCCACAACCCTGAAAAAACTCAGAGTGAAGTCACTTGCCTTTGCCCTGATAAAGTCAGAGGTGAGAAATCAGAGCGGAAACCACCAGATCAGATGTCCTGGCCCAAGAATGAAAGATGTCACTGAAAAACCCAGTAACAGCTGGTAGAGATTGAAAGGGTGAATAGAAGCCCCCAAATTTTGCATAAATAATGGAGCAAATGAAAAGACATTCAGCCGGCTGACACTGATGCCCACATGCTGGAGGGCCTGATGAGGATCTGGACTGGCATCCCAACTCTTTTCATCCTCTGCCTGATCCTCTGCATCATCCTCACCACTCGCAGACTCTACAGCCACATCTTGACCCTGGTGATAATTACTTCTTACAACCCTCTCAGCCGGCCATCAGCTCCACTCCAGCAGAAACATCCATGGGTTCCTGACCTGATCACAGACTTAAGGCCTAAGACTTGAGATTTTAGATCTGGCACTTGAGCTTAGCATGCAGAGGGAATGTGTGTAATGAGTCTTTCGTGATTAAGTGTGTTTGCAGTGCTTAGAAGTTAGCATAGAATTATTTGTTTTGAATCGATTATGTCTATTGCAGTGCCCAGCATTAAGGATTGTTATTTTCTTGATTAAGAACCTATAGAGTGAAATTGTATCGCGTGACTTGAATGAATAAAGCATTGAAAAAGGCATTAGAGGATGGACATTCTTTATTTCTCTCCTCAACTGTATATGTCACACCTTTGCCCATCACCACAGGGCTCTGACCTCACCAGTGGATTAATCCTTTGATAGTTGAATGGAGCACTGGAAAGTGGGACCTAGCACAGTGTTAGTCAGCCTATTGTCACTGTAACCAAACTACTGAACAAAAACAATTGAGAGGAGAAACAATTTAGTTTTACTCATGGTTTCAGTGGTCTCAATTCATGGCTGGCCAACTCCATTACAGAAACATCATGGCAGAAGGGCACTGCAGAGGAAAGCTGCTCAGTTCATGGCAGCCAGGAAGCAGATAGATAGAGAAAGAGGCTGGAGAAAAGAATAAACCCTACCAGGGTACACCCTCAGGACTTATTTTCTCCAACTAGGTCCCATTTATCAGCTGACTATTCAACTATCAATGGATTAATCCACTGATCAGGTCAGAGTTCCCATGATCCAATCATTGCCTAAATGCCCCAACTCTGAACCATGTTACATTGGGCACCATGTTTTCTACATGAGCTTCTGGGTGAATTTCAACCATAGCAATATTGCTTTGATTTCTCAATGAAATTTGAAAGGACAAGACCTTATTATTTCCTAGATATTTTACATAATTAGTCTTTTTATGTGAAGTTATATAATTTCCTTATTTTACTAATATGAGACTCTGACGAATGAGCATACTCTGTGGAATGCTGTCAAAAATCATGCAAAAAACCAAGGAACTTAAAATACATAACTTATAGGAAATACTTCATGCATAACTCAATAAATTTTAAAACCACCTAGTAGGTATAGATTAGAATTAAAGTAGGTTATTGGAAGTAAACAAAACAACAAAAGCTCACTTTTAAGCTCTATAAAGGGAATATTTTTTTAATGATGTATGGAGTTTTTCAAGACTGAAGAGCTAGCTATCATTAACAATTCCAAAAGAAAGCTGAATTGCCATTTGGAAGAGAATGTTCAGAGTGGCACCTAAGGTCCCTTTTAATCCCCAAAGTCTTTGATTCCTAGTTGATAGATCAGGCAGTATTTCTTCATCAACATCAGTTACCAAAACCTTGCCTGATTGAAAATGGAAACAGCAGTTTTTATTTATGTCATTGCTTTATCTTCTTTTATATGGAAAGAACACAAATTCTGGATGAGACTGATATCTTCCAAATCCCAAATACAATCTTGTGGAAAGTTATTTGTGCTCTGTAAGACATAGTTTTTTAAATTTCCAAATTGAGTTTGATGTTAATATCCAAAGCTTGAGTTTTTGTGGGTGTTAAATAAGACAATTTAACTGTGTAATATATTTATATAAAAAGAAAATCAAGAAATATTAGATGTTATTATTATATTCTCACTGAATCTTTCTCTGTGATTTTTCACATTATAACATCACGTAAGTAGTCCATTCTCAAAGCAGATAGCCATTTTTATTACTCATTTAATCATTACTGTAAACTGGGATATCATTAAGAAATTTTAAATATATTAAGAATTCAAAATCTCATAGACCTTCAAATTTTATTTAAACACAAGGACTAATTTCTCCATTTCTAGATCAACATATGGCTTATAATGATATAACCAATACAATTAGTGAAAGACTTCTTTATTTTATGTTGCTATACTTTTTTTAAAAGAATAAACTAATTATAGTACAGGTTAATATACATGTATAAAACCACAAACAAAACATATTGTATGACTTTTTGACTTTCTGATTATCAAAATGTGACCACTTCTGTGTAAGCATACCCAAGTCAAGAAGTAAGTTCCCATTGGTCTACATCTTCACTAACAGTTATATTATCATTCCTTTTTAATTTAGATGATATCTAATGGAAACTCACTATTTTCTTGGTTTGCATTTCTCTGCTTAATAATGAGGTTGAGAAACTCTGATGTTTGTCATTTGGGCACGATTTAATTTTTTTGTACCTCTTAGTTCTCCAATTAATATTTGCCTGGTTGTTTTCTTATACATTTGTGAAAGTTCTTTGTGTGATATATTCTAAACCCTTTATTGGTTACATGCATTCCAATTATTTTCTTCTAATTGGTGGCGCTTGTAGTCCTAACTACTGGAGAGGCAGAGGCAGTAAGACTGCTTGGGCCTAGACTTTCAAGACTAATCTAGGCAACATAGAGAGACTCTATCTCAAAAACAAACAAACATTCTTAATTTTAATATAAAATTATCAGCTTTTCCTTAATGATAATTCATTTTTTCTTGTGTAAAATTAACTTTGCTTAGCTCCATAATGAGAACATATTTCTATGATATCTTCTAGAAAATGTATTAATTTAACTTTCACATTTCTAATTATGATCCACTTCCAGTGGATTTGGGCAGTTTTATATGATACAAAATAGGAACTCATTTTTCTTTTTTGGGATTCTCCTACTGACCAACTCAATTTATTGTAAAAACCATTTTCTCCCAATGTTCCACAGGCTGTTTTTCTCATAAATCAAGTACATGTGTAGGTCAGTTTCTGGACTAAACTTGTTTTATAAATTTATTTATGTCTATGCCAATAGTAACCTATCTCAAAATACACAATGCTATAATAAGGATTTACATATGGTAGTTCTGATTCTTTAGCTTTTTTATTTTAAGACCACATCAATATTTTTGATCTTTTATTATTTCTATATAAATTTAGGTTAAATTATCAATTTACAATTATTTTAAAAATGATAATATTAAAACTATTTTATTGGGGTTGTATAAAACCCCAATATACATTTATACATCAATTCAGAAAAAACTGGTCTTTTTACAATACTTAAACTTTTAAGAAAATAGAATGTATATAATTCAAATTATTTACTTTAATTTTTTTCTCTCAATGATTTTTTACATTAATTTTACAATATACAGAAATACTATTTTTACATAAGCTGTTCCTATTACAAGTTGCTGCAAATAAAATAAGTTAACACTGAACACTTAGTATATGGTAGGCACAGTTCTGTGTGTTTTAACTATATTATTGTATATGTTATAAATAAACTATAGAAGGCACTATTAATAGTCCCCTTTTGCAGAAGAGAAAAGGCAAGCATATGCTGGCATAGAGTATGCCCAATATCACACAGGCAATAGTTATAGAGCTGAGATATAAAGCCAGGCAATATGACTTTAAAATATGAACTTTTAAACATTGTACTATGGTGTAGATTTAACTGTTCAAATACATAGTAAAATGCTATATGTGGTATTTCATAGGCTTATTGAGTTGTGCAACAATATATTATAATAACATTTCTATAGCTGTACATGATTATGCTCATTAAGCCTTCTTTCAAAGTTCTTCAACAGCACCTCAGTTTTTCCCTTCATAGGTTTTTGCTCATGTCCTTCTCTGTGAACAGTGCTATTTTATTCAATAGAAGATAAATTGTCTGGCAAAGAGATTATTGAAAAACCATTTGAATCCAAGATGAAAATTCTTTAATTCAATGACTAATCAAACTGATTTTTAAAGCTGTGAAGGTGTATTGTGCTCAAATAATTTTTTTTCAATATATTTTTTTTAGTTTTGATGGACACAGAACCTTTAATTTATTCATTTATTTTTACATGGTGCTGAGGATCAAACCCAGTGCCTCCTACATGTGAGGCAAGCACTCTGCCACTGAACCACAATCCCAGCCCTCAAGCAATTTTTAATGTATAGATTTAGCTATCTAATTGTATTCACTATGTTTCAAATAATCTGCATGTATGTGTGCCTGAGACAAAAGGTTACCTCTCCATTCTTTCTACGATATAAAGAATAAATTCATTTTATAATCTTTTCACATTTGTAATGTCATAAACTAAAGGATATCTTAGTGCAAATTTTCTTATTAGAACCAAGATAATTGTATAATTCTAACCACCTAAAGGTTTTACATTTTTTAAAATATTGCTTCGCATAAGAAACTGAAATTGGATTTTCTGTAATTAATATGTGATTTCATGTATCTTTGTGAGAGTTCTCTTTTTAAAGAGAACATGATTTTGTCATTAAAATTAATAGGTAAATTTTTAGAAATATATCCATAGTACTGCAATATTAATTGAGCAATTGAGAACATTAATTAAGAACATAATATCTTTAGTTTGACTTTTAGAAGATAAAATAGAAAAACAGCAAGATGTGTCTTTTGCAGATTTGAGTTAAATTTAATGAACTAATTTCACCTACAATCACAAAATGAATTGTGGTGTTATGAACTTTATAGAACTACAAAGAATAGTTTCAAGATATGACATAATCATATAACTAAAGCCTCATTTAAAATTTTACTTTTTAGTGCAATAATTGGTCACTTATTAATAATAATTTCTAGATAAAGAGTCTAGGCAATTTAAAAATCTGATAGCATAGAAAAGATACAAAATATTTTCTTAAGTTGATTTTTTTTTTACCCATTCATTAAGTTTGTTTCACTTATCAGTGCACATTGGTAAAATAGCATAGGTAAAATTTCAAATATATTTTGAAAGCTGTCAATATCAATATGCAAAGAAATACAGCAAATAATTTTAATATAGTATTTATACACTAGTAGTGTTAAAATCATGTATAGCCATTTTAGCAACATTAGCACACCTTGATTTTAACATTATTTTAAAAATCAGTACTATGATTCTTTTGTATAGTGTATCTTTCAAAATAAAGTAGTGGATGAAGTAGTACCAAATAGTTCTATTTGTTTATCCCTTTTCTGTAGTTCAAAGAATAAGATGTTGCTAATATTTTTAGTCAACTCAAAGGGTACTTAATACGTACATTTTGGTTGTTTATTTTGTCTTAAGACAAATTATATCATAGGAAAGAGTAGAAGGGCAGTAAACTTACAAAGTCATGATCCATTGAAGCTTAAGTACAATCTAATTACTTCCATAGGTTTTTCCCAAATATTTCTTCATTCCACTTGTTTCTTTACGTATTTTTCTATATTTGTATCTTCCAATGATCTTAATAATTTCTGTTGAATACATTATATAGATAATGAAGCACTTAGCATACATCACTTTCACTCATTAAGTGTTTGAATGATTCATTCAATCATTAGTGAGATAATGATTGAATTTTTTAATTTTCTTAGGAAGTATTCAAGTGGTCTTTGGAAAAACTCAGCTCAATATCTAAATGCTTATTTAATACTGTCTTACATTGACAAAACTCCTAATATGGATAAGTACGATAAAGGAATAATAAATAACAATTTTAGAACTGCATGCATTAAAATTAAATATAGGGGGTAGACATTTAATTCTATCTCACAGTTAGGTTCAGATTTCTGTTGAGAAGAGAGAATGATTATAGACTTTGTGATCGCAGTATCTGCACAAAATTCTGCCAAAGAATTCATCCTATCTGAGTTTCTTCTCCTTTGTGATGTCAAAATCTTGAAGAACCAACACATATTTCCTTCTACCCCACTCCACCACTACTCAGGGAAGCCAGTGGTTCTTAAACATTTTTGAGCCACAGGTTAAGATTTTGTGGCAGGGACTTTCTTAGAACAAAGGAAAGAATATGGCACCATCAATATCTATGTGCACATTCCACAATACTATTGTAACACTGTTGCCACTCTGTACTAAAGAAATAGAATGCTCGAGCAGAATGTGTATTACCTTTTATAGGAGACAAAGAGCCAGCAAGTATAGAGGAACTAACAAGAGTTTTATAAGACAATGCTCAGTGACTGCACTTGGGGCTCAGCCTTTGGATGCAAATCCAGTTTGCCAGTGCTTGCACTAATAAACAACTGCTTCCTGCTGAATGTCTTTCCTCTCTCCTGCAACAATTTGAGCCTTCACAGAAAGATATCCAGCTATGGTTAAAATGACTGTAAACAGATCTATATAGTCTTTAGAATGGCACCTTTAAGTTATCTGTACCCTACCTGTTGAAGGTTGAAAGAAAGAAGAAAAAGGTGTGTCTTATATTTCCTGTTTTATCACTGAAGACTGTGAAAGAGGTTTATTTGGACATCATGAACATTTATATTGCCCATGTCTCTTAGAGAGGAAATTAAAATCAGAGTGAGTGCTGAAAGTCATAAGTTTCTGTCTGAGATTTAATTCAATCACAGCTATCCATAACAAAGGTGCTGTGTGAAGTAAAAGATATATAACAGTATAAAATAACCAGTCTTTTGCTCTAGAATTTAGAAACAATAGGAAAACTTAGCATCTATTAAAAATTGGACTTCATCCCTTTAGGAAATTGAATTTACAACAGGTTTGCAGTCTTTATTGAGTCTAGCAATCATACCTCTGGAACTTAGTACCACAGTCTTCATTTTTAGGGACCACAACTTTAACTTTTTTCCCTACTAAAGATGGAAAAAAATGATGATTAAGAGATAACTGAAATTAGGTATAAAATATAGCTAAGTTTTAAGTTAGAAAACGAATCCACAATAGAGGCTATAAAATGAGGAACATGTAAGAAAAAAAGAGTAAATAGAACATGACTGTTTCTATGTAATGTGAACTAAGTGATCAATTCATGTTTTTGATAAATTTTCTAGGAACAGAGAGAATCAAAACACAAGTAATAATGAAGAAATTTGGACTGTTTCTTTGTTGATTAATAGCAAGCAAAAAATAAAAAAATAAAAAAATATTTTCTCAGTGTTAACATGTGTTTGATCTTAAGCATTTCAGAGGATAACTAAAAACTTAGAAAATAGAAGCTTTTATGCATTATTGAAAGAGAAATATAATTAAGGACTTGAAAACTCACCAAAGGAGGAAAACAGGAGGGAGAAAAAACATTCAAGTTCATAAATTAGTTTCTATTATTTTGCATTTATTTATTTAAAAAATCATTAATTGTTTTAATAAATTGTTTACTGTGTGATTTTTAAGGGTTCTGAGCAATGAAAGTTACCTAATGTGTTGATGGTCATAATTGCATAATACAACTTCCTGGATATTGAAATAAAAGATAGTCCCTTAACTGGAGGCCACCAGTTGGGAATAAAGACAAAAAGAAAAACTCTGTATCTTTGATACTCATCCTAATTCTGACCTTCATATTTAGCTTTTTCATTGCTGTGACCAAAAGATCTGACAAAAACAATTTTAGAGAAGGAAATTTTTATTTGGGGACTGACAGTTTGAGAGGTCTCAGTTCATAGATGGTCACTCCTTAGTTCTGGGTCCAAGGTGAGGAAGAACATCATGGTGGAAGAGTGTGGTGAAGGAAAGCAGCTTAGGACATGGCACCAGGAAGCAGAGTGTGTTCTTCTCTTGTGGACAAAATGTGACCACCAAGGGCATGCTCCCAGCAACCCACCTCCTCCAGACACACCCTACTTGTGTGCTGTTACCATCCAGTTAATCCCTATCAGGGGATTAATGCACTAATTATGTTATGCCTCTCATAACCCAGTCATTTCACCTCTAAACTTTCTTGCTTTATCTCACATATGAGCTTTTGGGGAACACCTCATATCTAAGTCATACCAGCTTCTAAATGTGCTTTCTGTTTTACTGGGTAAATAAAAGTAATCAAAATGAGATTTTTACAATTTCTCATGGCCATATTCACCTACCTACATATATGTACACATACCATGATATCTCTCACATTCTGTGGATGAACTATCCTTATGACTAGCAAAGGAGTCTTTCTACTATTTGCCAAATCCATTCTTTCTTGTCTAGACAAGATCAATATCCCTAGTATTCTCTTCTTTCTCATTGCATCTTCATTGTTTTCTTCTAAGTATATGAAAATGCCATGTTATTATTTTTAAAAATAAATACATGCATAGTACCTATCATATATGTGTAACTCTGTATGTATATGTATATATGTACATATACTTCACCCCACTTTATCCTCCATCCACTATACCATTTTTTCTCCATTTCTGTATAGGATGACTGCTCAAAAAAGTTAGCTATACTAATTGATTCCAGTTTCTTTTCCCTTGAACCTATCTTACCAGGTCTTTCTCAACTAAATTCTATTGAAATAGCTGAAGTCAAAGTCACCAGTGACATTGCCTTGGCTGAATTATGAGGTTGATGCTCGGTGATGGTCCTCCTTGGACTGTCAGCAGCATTCAATTCAGTTGACCACTGCCGTCTCCTGGATACTCTCTTTACTTGCGTGTTTCTAAGACACAAATGCCCCCTGGTTTCCTTCTTTATTGTTCTTTCCTTCGAATCCTCCTTTGTTTATTACTCTTCATCTTCTATAACCACTTTTTTAAAAAAATTTATTGGTGTATAACAATTATATTATACCTATTTAAAAATGTTATAGTTCTCCAGTCCTTTGGGACTCATTCCTAAGTGAGAATATGCTGTATCCTTGCTTTATATCCATCTAAATGTTTACAACTCCCAGATTTGAATCACCAGTCCAATTGCTCTCTGAAACCACTAACATACATTCAATTGACCGTAAGACAGGAAAGTAGCCTTGCACTGCGCACAGATAAATCTAAAGTACTGACACCACTTCTTGTTCCTTTTTAGTCTTTTCCCTTTCAACTAATGGCGGCTTCTTATTCTCAGTTTTTCAGGCCATAGGCCTTGGAGTCACACTTCTACTTTTGTCCCCTCTGTTAATAAATCCCACGAGTTCTACCTTGAGAATATTTCTGGTATTTTTATCCTCTCACTGCTGCATTGTTGCTTCTGTCAAAATATCATGTCTCTGTGGTAAACAAAGCCCTTTGATGGCTTACCATCCAACCCTAAGAAAAAGCCAGTCATTGCAAGAATGTATGTATACAGTCTGTCTGCTCTTCTTTGTGGTCTGCTGTCCCTCCCTACTCCTCACCTCACCTCTAGACTAACCCAGTGGTATCCCACTGTCAGGCATCCCCCTTCCCAGGGCACTTTGAGTCTTCTTCTCTGTTAGGCCTCTCCTACCTACATGACATTGTCCTCTGCCCACCCCACATTCTTTTCCTCTTCTATATTTTTCTCCTTATCAGTTATTTTACTATCCATACACAATGTTAGCTCTATTCACTTTACAAGGATTTCAAACTATTTTACCCAACGATGAATCCCTAGCACTGAGCTTGTAGGATTCTGCATGTACGTAATAAATATTCATGAATAAAATGCCATATTAGAAATATGGATGAAAAGCCAGAGGGCTTTTTTAAAGGATGGGATTATTTCTTGATGAAAACATTAGAAACGGTTTCAGAGGAAAAATTGCCTAACACCTGAAATTTAATTAAATGATGGGCAATATTTGGATGTGTAGATATGGGGGAGATGCCCGGTAAATGGAGGCGACTTTGTGTCCAAAGCCAAAGATCCTGGGAAATCAAGGATGCCTAAGAACACTGTCATTAAATTTGGTTGGGACTTAGACAGCAAAGACTGGGGAGGCAACTTGGGGCACGTAAAATATGCAGAGGACCTTCTGGGGTCTTTAAAGTGGGCACAGCATTTCTCTTAGTCTAATATCTTCCTCCTCCAGACTTCTTCTAATGACAATTTTTTTTTCTTGACTGACTGGAGAAAATCAAACCAACAAACTTAATTTCTTATTGAAGTGCACCAGGTGTTTATTCATGTATATTTAGAGAATGTAAATCTCAGTCCAGAATGTTCAAGCTGTACATTACTCTAAATAAACCAGAAAATAATTATGAGCATACAGAGAGAAAATGTTTTACTCCAAATGGGTTTTACACATAAAATATTTCACTACAATTGCTCTTCTATACATGGGATCCAAATTTGAGTTAGGGAAAAACAATCAATCAACTTATATAATAAGATATGAGAGGAAATAGTCAAACAGAAAATTCTCCCCATTGGCAATAATCTCTCTACTTCCCAATCTGCACCTCTGTTTTTCTGTCTGACTTAAAATAGCAAGATTCTAGCTTTAATTCTCCAGGACCCCTGAAGGCAGTTTCTTTTAACAAGGTTATTTTTCCTTTGAGTTCATCCTTCTTAGTTGTTTTGAAATCATCTTTTACACTACCTGGATTTGACCTCCCATACTATTTTCTTAAAATGAAAAGTATTTAAATGCTAAATTATAAAAACATAAGTACAAAGCACACACTGGTAACATGATCGAATAAAATGACATAAATTTGGTACTTCAAAATAGCCCTTCAGGGGCTATGTGTATATAGCTGCTCTTTCTTACTTGAGAACAATCTGTTCAGCAATAAGGGCACCTGTTGCATGTTGATTGTCATATGTTATAGATTATCAGATTGATAGTAACTCCCATGGTTAGGTATGTTAATAATAATTAATAAGTAGTACTTATTTTTTTACTTTATCATGTCATTATTAATAATTATTATAAATAATCACATGTTTGTTGAGCACTACTATGTGCCTGGCATGAGTTATCTGATGTGATCCTCACAAGGGTGCTCTGAGATTGGACATGTCATGATCCCCAACTAACAAATGGAGGAAGTGAGACAAGATGCAGTTAACATACTTGCCCAGGATCACAGAGCAGATGAAGTGGCAGAGACATAATTCAAAGTTCATCTGATTGATGCAGTTCTCATTCACAAATTCTGTCTTCTTTCTGTAATGTAATCTTATTTAGTTATTTAAAAGTTAGGGATAGAGCTAGCATAGCATCAAGCACCTGCATGTCAGAAACATTATTCCCTCTAATTTTTACAATTATTCTATGAATGAGGATTTTACAGGCAAAGGGGGAAGGCCACAGAAAATTCAAATATTGCTTTGTTCAAGCTTCTTGTCACACCAGAGACTAGACTTCTACTTTTCTGAAAAAAATATTGGAAGGTTATTACAAGGCTAGCAATATTTAGGAGGCTGACATCTTCAAAATACAAAACATTTCATTTAGTTAGTAAAACCATGACCAAATTGAGAAGGAGATACATAAAATTTATTCCATTATTTCTTCTATTTTACTGACCCAATTCCTTCTTGAAATTTTCCTCAATTCCCTGATCCCCCAAACCAATTAATTTTATATTTTGATTCAATTAAGGACAAGCAAGTCTAACAGATTGTGGAAGAGACATGCAAATTTTGAAATCACCATTACTAACAATGGGAGTCAGACCTATTAGACACTCCATTATCCCTAACCCTTAAATTCTGACTCTGCCATACATATTATGCTTTGCATTGGTATTATTGTTGTACTGTTCCTGTTCTCTTTTTTGATGATAAACAAATAATAAAGACTTTTTTCTTCACTCATTCTTTTATCTTCTAATATTTACTATAGTTCCTAATAGATTTTTCTATGCTTGAAAATGGTTATAATTTTGATCTGAATGAGGAATTCAATTATATTATGTTTAATAGTAATTATTTACTTTTATAATCTGATTTCAAAGTCTTGACTTAATGGCTCCTCTCTTTCAGCTAATGTGTAGCTCAGGAAAATATTTGGACACTTCCGATGACATTTGCATGATCTAATTGAAGAAATAAAAAGCTTCACAGATGAAATAATATATTTGCAAAATATTATACATTGTACTACCTGGGGAGGGCATTAGATGAGCCCTTTCTCTCATCCCTTACTCTGAAATTATCTGTGCAAAGACCCCAAAACAAAATGAGCTTAACCTATTCCAGAGACAATTGTTTAACTGATGTGTACATAACTCGGAGAAAAAGGCACAATGAGGAATGTGGAAATTATTCTAATTTCAATGAAAAGGGGGTTATTAAGTGATTAGATTCATGCTTTAAAAGGATTTCTTTGGCCATGTGTGGGTAAATTTCTTGAAGGACAAGATGTGAAGAGACATTGGTGGGAGAAAACAGTAAACTGTTGCAAGAGTCCAGGGGTTTGACAATGTTACCCTGGACTAGGACTATGCATGTAGAGATGGTGAAAGGGAGGTCAGATCCCAACTTGCAATGCATTGTCAGTAGATGTGAGTAACAAATGTGAGATTCAAATCATATTCACCTACTCTAAACTTAACAATGTCTTCACACCTCCATATTGTCTCCCTTGTTTGTTTATTAGAATGCATAAATGCACAGAAATTAATTCCATTGTCTCTTTCATTGAGAAATTTGATCTATTTCCAAATTTGACCTTGACAATGTAAGCAGATATGCAGATAAATTGCCAATTGTTTAAAATAAGACAGAAAGCATGTAATCTGTATCTTTTCTTTACATACATAATTTTCAACATTCCAGACATTTATCTAATTGCAAACATAATAAAATCACAAAAGGATTTTGAATACCAGTTCAAGGAAAATTCATTTACCATCATGATTTCCTCCCCTGGCTTAGTCAGTTTTTTTGTCATTGTTACCAACACACCCTACATGGACAACTTAAAGGAGGAAAATTTATTTTAGCTCATGGTTTCAGTCCATGGCCAGCTGGCCTCATTTCTTTGGACCTGAGGTGAGATAGAAAATCATTACAGAAGAATTTAGTGTAGAAAAGCTGCTTAGCTCATGATAATAAGAAAGCAGAGAGAGAAAGAAAAAGGAGCCAGGAACAAGATATAGCCTCCAAGGACACACTCTCAAGGACTCACTTCCTTCAAATAGGTTTCACCTCCTACAGATTCCACCACCTCCCACTAATGCCATCAAATTATTACTCTTTCAATAGATGAATATACTAATGAGGTCAGAGCACTCAAGATACAATCACTTCTCCAAAGATCCACCCCTGAACATTGTTGCCTTGGGGACAAAGCCTTTAACACATGAGCTTTGGGGGGACATTACACTCTCAAACCATACCATCCCCCAAAATATAGTAAAGGCAATGGTTAGAATAAATGCTTCAACATATATATTTATCTTTGAAAAATTATGTATACTTTACAAATCTATTGATGAGGCAAAATCAATTTTTTAAAGCAAATTGTATATGATAAACCTATAGAAGTCAGACTCCCACCAGTAGAGAAGTACTGAGCCACGGGCTGGAGGTAGGTGGACAGAAATGGGAAGATGTTGGTCAAAGGGCACATAATCACAGTTAAGCGGGACGAAAAAAAAAAGTTCTACCCATAAATTGCAGAGCATGGTGAGTATAAATAATGATGATGCATTTTCTACTAAAAATTGCTGCTAGAGTAGATCTTAAATGGTTACATCACAAGAAAGTATGTGAAGTGATAAATATTAATTTGATTCAATCATTTCACAATGTGTGTGTATATCCAAATATCATGATATCCATCATAAATATTTATAAATTTATTTTCAAATTATGCCTCCACAAAACATAAAACTATTTTAGGGAAAATTAAAAGTAATTAAATGGAAATTGTGACATTAAAGAATACTAGTGTTTGGGTCCCACATTCAGAGAGTCTGGTCTAATTGATTTGAGATAAAGATCATACTGCAGTATTTTTAGATTTTTTTCCTCAGAAAATTCTGATGTAAAAAAAATGGGATTGATGAGAATAAGGTTTGGAAAAAATAAATTATTTTTCTCATTTTTTATAGTATCTTAAGATAGGAACCCATTCCCATTTCCAACCTAAAAGGGCTCTCTTACTCCAGCAATAATCCAGAAGGAAGTGCCAGAAATGGAAAATACAAAGCTTTCATGCTTGTGTATGTCCATATGTATGTGTGCACACAGGTGTGAAAGTACACATGGAGTAGAGGATTCAGAGAGGATTTTTAGAGATGCACATCTGCCAGGGGTAAAGAACAGTTTATATCAAAATTCAAAGGGAAAGAATACACCAAAGTCAGCACAGCCCTTTAGAAAGCAACACTAAATGGCTTAACAAAGGGGAATGTTGTACAAACAGTGATTGTATGCTAAGACTTCCCTACATTTCCTTTTCAGTCTTTTTTAAACAATTTTAAATGTTTGCTTAAGACGTTTTTTGTCACATTAAGACAACTTTTCCCCAAATCCTCCAATGTTTCACTAGTTTTGTTTCCAACTGACACCTTATTAACTATGGACTGAAACCCGCTAATGAATTGAATTGTATTTAATAAAAAAAAATCAATAAAGTCTACCCCAATCAAATAAAATATAGTGCATCTTGCACTAAAAATGACACCTAGCTTTGTGAGCCATAAATTTGTAGTGACTCGCCAATGTCTTGTTCAAAAAGGAATGCAGAACCAAGGAAGGTAGAATTTCTGAATGGGTATATTCTGAGTGTAAAAGAGAGACAATCTTGGGCTGGGATTGTGGCTCAGCAGTAGAGCACTTGCCTAGCATGTGTGAGGCTTGGGTTCAATACTCAGCACCATGTACAAATAAATAAAATGAAGGTATTGTGTCCACCTACAATACGAGAGAGAGAGAGAGAGAGAGAGAGAGAGAGAGAAAATCAATCTTGTTAAAGTCCCCCAGACTAGTTTTTCTTGTAGATCCAGAATTTCCTTTCAGGTAATTCCTAGAAGAGCACAAAACCCAGAAACCATGGGACTTCTAGAACCCAGAGTAGAATCAGGTCCTGTGGAGCAAATAGGAATACCAATAAAAAATGAAATTAATTTTGAAACAGTGATAAGGTAATTTTGGGTTGAAAATTTTGTTTTTAAATTAAAAATTCTAAGACCGAGTCTCTTAAGAATAAAACAAATATGGTATTCTTTGTAGTCCATTAATTCTACAATTATTTATTAAATACCTAGTAAGGTATGGGAAGTAGTTGATGAATTTGGAAAATAATGTTCAAAATAGACAAAAATTTCTTCTTTGTTACATTTTTAATTCAAGAGTATATAAACCAAAACAAATAGTAAGTGCATTACATAGAAGACGATAAATACTATGGGAAGACAGGTACAGGGAGTGTGGGATGAAGAGTGGGGGTGGGCTATAACTTCAAATAAGGTGATGAAGAAAAGTTTGAGAAGGTGATACTCTAGTAAAGGTTTAAGGGAGGTGAGGGAGTTAGCTAAGGAAATGCTTAAAAGAAATAGGGACAAGGGAAAGGGAGCTTTTTGACAGGGGAGGAGTATTACATTCATACTTTGATGGGAAAGATCTCCTAGAGAAAGAAAAAATATGATAAAGAGAGAACTTCTGAAATACTGAGCAGGGAAAGGGGAAATGATCCAGCGAACATGCAGGAGGAAGCTTTAGAAAGGAAAATGGACTCAGCCTGTATACTAACTGGGATTTCAGGACCTACAAAGTTCATTCTTCCCAGGGTGTACAAGAGCAGTATTAAATAATTCCTGCAGCTCTGATATCTTTCTTTTTTAAAGATATGTATATCTTTTTAAATTCATTTCTTTTTTATTTTTTAAACTTTTTAAATTGATAAAAACAAAATTGTACATATTTATGGGGTACTGTGCAAGACTTCAACATATGTATAGTTTGAGTAATGTTTAAATCAGATTGAGCATATACATGTCTTAAAATATTTATCATTTCTTTATGGTGCAAATATTCAAAATCCTTTCTTATAAATGTTTGAAATATAATACATTATCATTATTGATAGTCATGCCACTGTGTAATAACATACCAGAATTTCTTGGCACATCTAACTAGAATTTAGAAGCCATCAATCAACATGTCTTCCCCTTTTTCCCTTTACCTCTCCTGCCACTAAAAATCACCTTTCTACTCTCAAGTTCTATGACATCAACTTATTTCTTTCACATAGGAGAAAATGTAATACTTGTCTTTTTCTTACATATTCTGGATATTAACCTCTAGTTCTGGCTTACTTAATGACCTTCAGTTTCATTCATGTTGGCTCTAATGACAGAATTTCATTCTTTTTTATGGCTGAATAGTACTCTACTGAGTATATGTATCATATTTTTTTTATCCATTTGTCACTTGACAGAAACTTTAGTTGCCTCCATTTCTTGGCTGTTGTGAATAGTGTCACAGTGAACATAGGAGAGCAGATGTCTCTTGGCCTACTGATTTCAATTCCAATAGATCTATACTCAGGAGTGGGATTGTTGGATCATATGGCAGTTCTATTTTTATCTATCTATTTATTTATTTTTGAGGAGCCTCCATATTGCTTTTTCATAATGGCTGCACTAATTTACATTTCCACCAACAGTGTGGATTTGTTGCATTTCTTCCCTTAATCTTACTACTGTGAGGTGATATCTCATTGTGGTTTTCATTTTCATTTGCCTGAAGATAAATGACACTAAACATTTTTTTATGTACCTCTTGACTGATTCATGCCTTCTTTTGAGAAAGGTATGTTTAGTCTGTGGCTCATTTTTCAATTAGATTATTTTGAATTTTTGTTATTGTTTGGGAGTGTTTTGTTTTTGTGGGTTGTATTTTTGTTGTTGTTGTTGTTGTTTCTATTGAGTTTTTGGAGTGCCTTACATATTCTGGATATTAACCTCTAGTCAAATGTGTTTGCTAATATTTTCTCCCATTTTGTAGGTTATCTCTTCATTCTGTTCACTATGCAGAAAGTTTTTATTTAATGCGATTCCATTTGTCTATTTTTACTTTTATTTCCTTGCTTTCGAGGTACTGTCCAAAAATATCCCTGGCCATTCCAATGTCCTGAAGCATTTGTACTTTTTCTGTTATTTATTTATTTTTTTGCTAAAGTGAAAGTTTATATTTCCATCCTATTGTGACCACTGATTATTTGGGGGAAAAGAAGAAAAGCAATGGGAGAACACTGAGACTCAGATCTATCATGCAGGAGACACCTCAAGAATAGAACAAGTACCATGATAATAACTCACCTCTGTCTCATAAACTTTGTGCTCCTTCCCATCTATACTTGGAGATTGAGCAGCTTCCCGAAACCCATCCTGTAAGTAAAGGCTGAGTGTTGGAGCAATTGAATGTCCACACACTTCATGAAGATGCAGCTCCAGGTATTTGCTGTTGGAGGCTGCTGCTTTGAGCCTCTGGTTGAAACAGTAAAGCCAATACACTGTTTTCTTCAAGCTCAAGGTATTAACAAGTTGGATAAGTTTGTGCCATAAGGACCCTTCCTCTCAGTGTACCTGGCTTCCCCTTACTACAGAGGCTTGACCAAGGCTTCTATCTCAGGTCATTTCCTTCCTCAAAAATGTGGCTTTACTATCTAGTCCTTTTTGCTTCTGGTAAAATTAATCTGAGAAACAAATTCATATATATTCTTTATAATCTCCTAAAATGTTAATCTTCTCAAATGGCATTTACCAATAAAGATTTACAAAGTACTGATGGAAAGATTAACTAAGCTGGTGGAAAATACTGAAGGTAGCTACAGGGAGAGACATTCCTGAGGAGCTCTCAGATCTGGGTAGTCTACGTATGATTTGTTCTACTCACTGCATTTTACTTGTTTCCCTTAGCTATGTGCAGATAATTTTATTAATTTAGCAAGCCATAAAGCAATTAGTGACTAGGAACCAAAAATTATGCTTATTTCTTAGCACAAGCTACTAAAATGATACACTGCCTTGTCCTCCAGGGGCTGCAGATGAGACAAAGTCACAGAGGGCCACTCTTTCTAGGGCAAGTTTTAGGACAAATACATGTCCTTGGAGCTAGTCACATGTGTAGTAAAGTTGCTCAGAGAATCTGTGGGTTCACGGAGTTCTGGAGATCCCCAAGATTCAAGAGTGAAGAGAATCGAGTCAGGCCAATGAGGGTACATCACTAGGGAGTAAAGAGATGATAAATGGATTGATAGATAGATAGATGATAGAAGATAGATACTTTGGTTTCTGTATGTTTATTTGAGGTGAATGATCTGAAATTTCATACACAATAATAACAGTTTAACAGAGCTATCCTTTCTAAGTTCAGTACTTCTTTCATGGCAACTTTTTTATAAGACTCCAATTCTCCAAGATAACTATTACTGAAGAAATAGGCCTGCACTTTAAAGAAGAAAAAGGTATGGCAGGAATACACTATTCTCTTGTCCCCCCTTTTTTTATATATTTATAACAGAGTCAGAGAATTATGGCTAAAGTCCTTATCTACACAAATAAATTGAAAGTTCTACAGAGTTCAAGAGTTGCCTACATCGTGAACCGACTCCTGAATTTTTAGATGTGTTTTTGCTTCAAAGATATATTGGCATCAAGGTCCCTGAAAAGAATATAATCGTCCTTTGAAATCATTTTTAATATACTCTATGTGATACATATTGTGTCATTTGTCCAGGATTTTTTATTTCTCTCTGAAGTTTCCACTGAAAGTCAGCCTTATCCAGAACCTTGTCAAAAGGAAAAAGTGAACATTTCTGACACCTTGATGATGTTTGAATTTGAAGGAAAAAAAAAGTGGACACAGCAAATAATTCTCTTTCCAGAAAACATGATACACATTTCAGGATCTCCAAATATTCACACCCAAAGTAGCAATTATGTTTTATTATCAATAAAGTAGAATACTCAAAAGAAATTGACCTACTAAATGGATGCATTGTTCACTCAAGTTAATATTTTAATATTATTCTGAAGATGGTTTAAAAAGAAAAAAATATCCATTTCTACCAATTCCTAAAGTAATATTACTATCATAAACGCAGACTTAAAAAGCCAGCCTCAGCAATATGGAGGCACTAAAGCAACTCTCTAAATAAAATACAAAATAGGGCTGGGGATGTGCCTCAGTGGTTCAGTGCCCCTGAATTCAATGCCTGGTACTCCCTAAAAAAAAGTAGCTTTAAAAATGTCATTATAAAATACAGAACCTCTTAATCTATTTGCATAGTGTACTGGTATTATTTCATTAATGTTTAATTGTCTCTGTTCACAGACCTCACCACTAAAGAATTAAGCAAAGAAACAACCAAGAAAAAAATAAAACAAAACTCCCATTTTTACTAACAACATGTTGAACTACAAAACATGAAGATAGCTGCCAATACTTAGATCTAAGTAAGACTTTTGCTGGTATCTAGATTGGTTGCTTGCAGGCAGAATGTGCTTGGGGGTTTCCATATAAAGTGTATTCATGAGATTTATCTTTTAATTGGAAGATGACACTACTTTGTATTCCTCTCCAGTGATGTGAATGAAATGAAATTTTCTCAGCTATTTCTCCCTAAATGTGATCTGATTTGTAGAGTGTTAAAGGATAGGTCCTTTAAATATTAGGTAGATGATAAAACTACACATTTTTGTAGAATAGTAGCATAAATACTAAGCTGTGACAAGACTTCATGATGTGTACTTTCCTAAATTCTTATGTGCATTCTCACATTTAAGTGTAAAAACCCTAAGGCACAGAGATGCCTATCTTTAGTCTATACATATGCCACTATGCCCTTGAGATTTCCTGGGTAGTTCTAATGACCTTATGTTTAATTTTCAAGTGTCAGATCTGTCAATCCTTAAGGATTCTTTCACTAGTTCTCAGAATGATCTATGTAGGCAGTATCATACTGTGTCAGTTTCCTAGTATGTGACTTGATATAATGAAAAAAAAATGTTGTGCTGTAGGAGAGAATATCTTGATTCAAGCTCCATTACTAGACTTGCCTTATCATCTAACCTTCAAGAACATCAGCTTCCACATCTGAAAACACAAGTTCACAATGAATACCTTACCCATCACATAGAGAAGCTTGGAAAATCTAATGTAAGAAATATGGATCTGAAAGTGACTAGAGGATGTGTAAGTAAATTATCTATTTTGCAATGTATTGTTAATAATAGTGAGTCTAGGGTTGGGTCCAAAACAAACAACAAAATTCTCTACTCTAATTGAATCACTTGCTGCTTCTTTGGAAAGTTTGCTCTATGATTCTCTCTTCTCTTAAATTTTTTAAATTTAAATATAAAGTAAATATCTCCACTGACAACTTCCTCTCAGATTTTAAATATGACCCTAATACTATTTTTAAAACAAAAGTCATGCTGGACACAGTGGCACAACCCTGTAATCCCAGTGGCTTGGGAGGCTGAGGCAGTAAGATTGTTAATTCAAGCCAGTTTCAGCAAGTTAGGGAGACCCAGTCTCGAAATAAAAAAAATAAAATGAGCTTGGGATGTGGCTCAGAGGTTAAATGCCCCTGTATCTATTGGCAACTATTTTCTTCTTTTTAGAGTCAAAAGTTTACAAAGTTGTCCATCTCACTTTTCTCCATTTTTAACATTCCTTTCCCTACCAGCCCCATGCAATCAATCCAACCAAACCACAGAAATAAAAAAAAATTATCTCAAAAATATCCTTTCAATCTTTGCAGACTGCACCTTCTTTAACCTTTGACTTCTTTCACAATTCTCTTCTTCTTGAAGCTTATCTTTTCTGGGGTGGGCTTCCATGAAGCTGTTTTATTTGTTTTCTTTATGCCTCGTTGAATTCTTACCTCAGTCTTCATTAAAGAATCCTTCTTTTCTTTAGGCCTTAAATATTGATGTTCTTTAGCACTCCAACATGGAATCTTCATATTTCTCACCTAGACTTTTTTGCGGTGAAGTCATTTCTATTTGAGTTCCTTTAATATACAGGAAGCTCCCTGATCCATATCTCTATTCCAATTTATTTTTCCCGGATGTCAGATGGATGGAAATATCTAATTAAATGTTGGATATCTTTGTTCCAATATCTCAAAGACAATCGGACTTATCAAGTTCAAAGTTGAAGTCACTGTTTTCTCCTTCCTGCCTCCCTGTATCTGCCTGTCTTGTTGAATGGCGCCATGATCTGCTCGGTAATGTAAGGCAGACCTGAGTTTCACAGCATACACAGGAAGTAAGTGTTTGTCATAGGTAAATCTCTCCTACTGAGTAAGAAGCAGCAGTGATGGGCTCTATCACCAGAATGTTTGAATGCTGTTTTGAGGAACTAGCAAACAAAATTAGACAAAAGAGGAAATAAAAGGTATACAATTTGTAAAGGAATAAATAAAATCAAACCTGTCTGCAGCTGATAATATTAAATATATAGAAGCCTCAAAAAAATCAACAGAAAACGTATCATGAATAACAAAATAATCCTGTAAAGTGATTAGTAATAAAATTAATATAAGAATATATGACCTTCTTACAGTTAATGAACATGCACATAGGAGAAAATACCAAATAAACAATTGTTTTAGTCATCTTTTTTGGTGGTAAGAATCAAAAGACCTGACAAGAACAATTTTAGAAGAGGAAAAGTTTATTTGGCTTATGGTTTCAGAGGTTTCAGACCATAGGGCTGGCTTCATATTTCAAGCCCAAGGCAAGGCAGAACATCATGGCATTAGGTTGTGGCACAGAAAAGCAGTTTAGGACACAGTAATAGGAAGCAGAGAGAAAGCTGAATTCAGTTCACAAAATATAGACCCCAAAAGCATGCCCCCAATGACCACTTTCTCAGTCAAACTCCTCCAGCCTAGTTACCACCCAGCTCATCCCTATCAGAGGATTAATGCATTTATTAGAATAATACACTCAAAACATAATCATTTCACCTCTAAACTTTCTTGCATTGTCTCACACATGAAATTCGAAGGAGGTACCTCATATCTAAACCATAACAATAGTAAAAATAATCAACAACAACAAATAAGAATAAATGCCTAAAAATAAACAGGCAGATTCTATATGAATAAAACTAAATTCTACTAGAAAATCCAAAGAGGGCTTAAATAGGAAAATATGTTGCTTCTCTCTCAACCTTCAAAATTCTATAAACATCAGTTATCCATAAATTAATCAAAATAAAATCATAAGTTTGCTTTTAGAAGTAAATAAATTGATTCTAAAACTTATCTAGAAAAAAAAGGATGGGGAAAACCACTTAAATTCAACTTTAAGAAAAATGATAAGGAAGAATTAGTTTTCTGAAATGGAAAGAATTCTTGTACAGCTACAGAGAAAAACTAATGCTCATACACAAATAAGTAGGCAAAAAAGTGAAGCAAAATAGATGGTTTGCTGGTGAGCCTAGTCTTTGCTCTGGGATCCAATTTCCACACTTGATTTTTCTCTTAGGCAAATGGCAGAGAACTACATTTCCTTTTATCTCAATCTTCTGACAGGGTCAGTTAATGAGAGGCACTGGCAGAGAAAGGAAAAAACCCAAGGTTGTTCTCTGGTATGCTTTCTCCCTGTCAAAAGGAAAAAAAAAAAAAATAAGTGCTTTCTTCCAAGTATTAATCTGAACACAAATAAAATTTCCCTGTACTGTGTTATTACATCCCAGTAAATTATTTAAAAAAAAGTTACAAGAAAAGTCTATTCAGGTGTGTCTGGCTGAGGGGAACAAAGCCATTCCTGACATGACCTTTAATTCCCAGAAACTAAGCAAAGCACCTTCAGCACAGCTTTTGTACCCTAGTAAGTGCTTAGTTAGAGAGAACAATGCTACAATTTATTTGCATGTAATATGATCTGATACATGTTAAGAACTTTATCTTTATGGTCTCTAATACTTATAATAATTTCAAAACTTTTTGCATGTTACTCATGAAATAATTGACAATTAAAGTAATGAGAATGTTTCCTATGACATTCAGACATGGCCAGCCCAGAATACAAACCATTATCAGGTTAACTGAAGTCAATGCTATTCCCAGCCTCCATTTGTGAAATCTCAATATATATTTATTTCATATCTCAACAATCCCTGATTTGTTCAAAGTAAACAGTTCCTCTTGGATCATTCTTTTCTTGTGCTATCCTAAATCCTCACAGACATTTTGTAGAAATGACATTTTTCCCTGGGTCAACAAAACAAACACAACTTTAAGCCCAAGCAAGTGGGTTCCCTGATGAGCTCTTTTCATCTATTTCCGTTAACACTGATACACACATACACACTGATTTACCTATTCTAATCTCCATTTCTTACAACAAATCCAGACCACAGGGCTGGTCCTACATTACTCTGTAAGGAGTTATTTAACTTTTCTATCATCCATGTTGAGATATACATCAATTCAAATCCTCACTCTCTGCTCAAGTAACTATGGCCCTTCCTGTCATCAAAACCTACTCTGATATCTTTCATTTACAAACAAGTAAAAATAAATCATAACACATCTGAATCCGAGTTTTTCTATATGAGCTCCATAGGACTTTAATAGATATTATGGTGCAATAAGAGGTTTGGTTGAAGGTAGTCTGAATAAAATATAATGCTTTTTACTTCAGGAATTCTTAAAGACTTTAAGTTGCTAAAGTGTATTGCAGAAAGGAAATTACAAAGTTACTTCTAAGCTTAATAGATGATGTATTCATATCAATGTGTTTTCAAAAGAAAATCTTTTTTGAGAAATAATTGGAATAAAGTACTCTAAGCCCTTGCCCTTCAAAGACTGAAGCTAAGAACATATAGTCTGAACCCAGAAGATACTTTGAGAATTATTTGTCTGTAGTAAGACTCCTCTAAAATATATTTCCACATGTAAATATCTTGAGCCAAATGAGAAACACACAAAGAAGAGAAAGAAGCAAGATGACTCACTAGAAGTAACTGGTGTGCCTCCCTCAATAACAAAGACCAAAACCTGGGGAGGAGGAGGACAACAGCTATTTCTCTGGAGTTTTTGAGGCAGGGCACTAGAGAGCAGTGGGTATGTTTCAGAGAAGTTGTGGAGATACATCGTGGCCTTAAAAGGAAGTAAGTACACAATTTCTATTGTTTTGTCTTTCAGGATTAATCCTGAAATAAGAGGGACTTCATTTGTTAACCTAATGATATGCCCTCTACAAGAAACTCATTTCAACAGTTAAAAGTTATGTAGATGGAAAGTGAAGGGATGAAAAAGATACATAAGGAAGATGGAAATCAAATGCAGTTAAGAGTAGTTATATTTATATAAGATAAAATAGACTTCAAGTCTGATTCTACAAGAAGAGACAAAGGATGTTACTATATTATGATAAAGAGATCAATTCAACAAGAGGAGATAATATCTGACCTCAAACGGTACTACAAAGCAGTGCTTAAAAAACAGCATGACGTTGGCATAAAAAGAGACACAAAAACCAATGAAACAAAACATATCAGAAATAAATCCATTTATTTACAGATAACTAGTTTTCAACAAGAGCATCTAGAGCTTACATTGAAAAAAAGTCTCTTTAAAAAATGGTGCTGGGAAAATGATAAACTGAAGAAAGAAACTAGACCCCTGGTTTTATAATATAAAAATATAAACTCAAAAAATTTAAATGCAAGATGCAGCACTATCAGACTGAAGAAGAAAATATAGGAAAAAGCTTGAGGACTTTGGTCTCAGCAAAGACATTTTGGATCTGACCTCCAAAACATAAGCAATAAAAGCAAAATTGGATAAATGAAACTACCTCAAACTAAAAGTTTCTATATAGCAAAAGGAAAAATCAGTGGAGTAAAGAGACAGCCTGTAGAATGGGAAAATTATTTCCAATTTATCTGAAAATAAATTAATTTTCAGGATATATAAGATATTCAAACAGTTCCACAACAACAACAAAAACCCTCAAATATTCCAAATATTCCAATTTTAATATTGGATGAATCATCTGTATAGACATTTCTCAAAAGAGATTATATGAATATCCAACAGGTATATGAAAAGCTATCAACATCATTTATCACAAGGAAAATGCAAGTGAAATATTACCTCACAAGAATCTAAAAGACAAAAAGTAACAAACAATGGTAATGTGTGGAGAAAGGAAAACTCTCATACACTGTTGAAAGAAATATAAATTAGTAGAACCATATGGAAAACAGCACTGTTCCTCAGAAAACTAGAAATAGAACTACCATATAATTCAACAGTCATACTACTGGATATATATCAAAAGGAAATAAAGTCTGTATATCAAAGAGATACCTATATTCTCATGTTTACTGTAGCATTATTCATAATAGCTATGATACACAATCAACTCTCATGTCTATTAATTGATGAAGGAATAAAGATATATGTACACTGGATATATGTACATAATGAAATATTCAACCCTAAATAAGAATGAAACATTGTCATTTGAAGCAACATAGATGAAGTGGAGTTATTATAATTAAATATTAGTTAAGTAGAATAAGAAACAGAAAGAAAAATATTGTATATTCTCACTTTTATGTGGAAGCTAAATATTGATCTCCAAGAACAGAGAATAGAAAAGTGGTTACTAGAACCTGAAAAGAATGTTAAGATGTGAGGGATAGGATATTTAATAGGTGCAATGATGCAGGAATACATTCTAATAGTCTTTACTACAGTAGCATAACTATGATTGACAGCAATTAACTAATTTCCAAGCAGAAAAATTATGTATGACTTACCCCAATTCAATCATATTGTATACATGTATTGAAATATCACATTGTACCCCATAAATATGTATACTTGGGCTGAGAAGTGGCTCAAGCAGTAGCGCGCTTGCCTGGCATGCGCCGGCGCTGGGTTTGATCCTCAGCACCACATACAAATAAGGATGTTATGTCCACTGAAAGCTAAAAAATAAATATTTAAAAAATTCTCTCCCTCCTCTCTCTCTCTCTCTCTTTAAAAAATATGTATACTTACTATGTGTCAATTAATGTTTTTAATGTATGTTTTTTGAATAATAAGATAAATGAGAAATTTAAGGCACTAATTTTATATATTGAGCAGAAAAGATTTTGAAGGAAGAAAGAGAAGTTGAGATGTTTCTCATCACCTTGAAATTAGCTAAGTAATCACTTCCTGTTGTAAAATTAGCATAGGTTTTTGTTACAGGGCTGGGGCCTCCTGGGAAACTGATGTTGTGTGAAGAATCCCCCTTCAAACCTCAATTCTTGCCATCAAGTCAGAAAGATATCAGTTGTGTCACTCGGTGTAATAGGAATGAGTTTATTGAAGGGTTAGGAAAAAAGGGACAGGGGATTCTCTCAAGGAAAAGAGTGGGTCATCTCAGAGAGGAGAAGGACAGTGTACCTCCTCTGCATTCCAATTTAGTGGGAATCCCATAGAAGTTTTCAAAGAGTCCCAGCCAGGTCCACATCTTGAGTTTTGACTGACAGCAGGATGATGATATCAGACTTTGAAGTCTCCACTGCTATGACAAATTTATGTCACTTTGGCCCATGCTGACGAATTCTAACTTGATTCTTAACCAAAAATTCCTACAGATTTTTTGGTTAGGAAGAATTATCCTGATCTTCCTGAGTGTCAGGATCTGGGCTGTGAAAAGGTACACAAAATTCTCCCCCTTCATGGTAATTTGGGTTCCTCTTATCCACATTATGGTATGCCTGCATTTCTCCTACAGATAATAGGTAATTTGCTGAGGAATGTAACATACTCTGTCCACTTAAGCCAGGCAGGATGCAGGTAAATTGCTTTGTGGAAAAGAAAGCATGTAGGGGTCAGCAACGTTGGGCTCATTTTATAGAGTTATTTCCTTAACCTCATGTTCCCACCATTCTCATCTGTCTGACCTCTATCATTTTTCTTTCTATATAAATCAGTTCAAGTGAACTCCAACCTATCCTCGGTTAATTCAGTATAATTATCCTATCCTTCCTACTCCCACACAAGAAAAAAATGAACTCAAACTCTTATGCTATTAAAAAGAAAGAAGAAGCTTGAAACTATAGCAAGACATACTCAAACTAATCTCTAATGTAATGAATCAAAATACAGGTTAAGTAAAAATTAGAAGAGCATATTTCATGAAAAGTCTCTAATATATTTCTAAGCATCAAAACTTAATCTGAAATATTCTAAATAATACTGAATATCTCAAACAAACTAGTATGGTACAGATAATTACTACACAAATTAATTAAGACCAAAGGAAAGTTTTATTGATATTCAAGCAGGGTTTCTGAAATGAATATGCATTGGCATCAATAAGAGGAGAGGAAATGCAAATTACAACCACAATGAGACATCCCCCTCACCCTGTAAGAACAGCTATTTAAATTGAGGGAGAGAGAGAGAGGGAGAGAGAGAGAGAGAGAGAGAGAGAGAGAGAGAGAGAGAGAGAGAGAGATAGTGGTGCAGAGAATATGAAGAAAAGGAAAAGACTTGCACACTGTTGGTGGGAGTGTATATTAGCAGAATATCACGGAAAACAATATAGAGTTTCCTCAAAAAATTAAAAACAAAACTGCCATATGACCCAGCAATCCTACTTTTGGGTATATATATCCAAAGTAAATGAAATTAATATGTCAAAAAGACATGCTCTCCCTATTTGTTGCAGCCTATTCACAATAGCCAAGAAGAAGAAACAACCTAAATGTGTATCAACTGTTGAGTGGATAAAGAAAATGTGGTCCACATGCCCCAATGGAATACTAATCATTCTTTAAAAAATAATGAAATCCTGACATCCTGGGGCACATGAATAGAACTGAAAATCATTATATTTAGTGAAGTAAGGCAGGTACAAAAAGACATATTTGAAATCTCACTCAGATGTGGAATCTAAAGAAGTTGATCTTGTAGGAGTCAGCAGAATCTGGAGAGAGTAGGAGTAGAGGAAGAATGAGGAAAGGTTGATCAATGGGTACAAAGTTAAAGTTAGACAGAAGTAAGGAATTCTGGAGTATGCTATTGTGTAGTAAGATGTTATAGATTGGATGTGAGGTGTCCCCCAAAAGTTCATGTGAGACAATGCAAGAAGATTCAGAGGAGAAATGATTGGGTTGTGAGAGTCTTAACCAAATCAGTGATTTAATCCCCTGGTAGGAATTAACTGAATGGTAACTGAAGTGGTAGGCTGTGGCTGGAGGGGGTGAGATTGGGGCGTGGCTTTGGGTATATATTTGTATCTGGCGAGTGGACTTTCTCTCTGCTTCCTGATCACCATGTGAGCTGCTTCCCTTTGCCACACTCCTCCACCATGATGTGCAGCCTCACCTTGAACCAGGAATGGAGTTGACCTTCAGTGAACTAAGACCTCTGAAACTATAAATTTTCCTTCCTCTACAATTGTTCTGGTCAGGTCTTTTAGTCACAGTAGCAAAAAAAAAAAAAAAAAAAAAAAAAAAAAAGCTGACTAAAGCATAAGGCAACTATATATAACAATGTATTTCTTATTTCAAAAAGCTAGAAAAAAGAATTTTGAAAGTTTTCACCATAAAGAAATTATAAATACAGATAAATAGGTTTAACCTGATTTAAACACTGCACAAGGCACACATATTTCAAAACATCATGTTACCCTAATATATATACAATATTTCTTTATGTATTAGTTACAAAATAAATTTATTTTTTGAAGAAGAAAAAAATCCAACCACAAAAAACAATGAGAAGAATCTTGTCAAATGCTGATTCAATTGTTCTGGGATTGGGCTGGAGATTCTGTACTTCTTATGTGTTCCCAGGTAATGCTAATATGCAGACACATTTGGAAAAGCAAGAGTTTTACAACATATGAATGATTCTAACTTGCTTAGAATAGTTGTGAAAATATATTGATATGAATACATGGTCCATTAATTATTAATAGTGAAAGACCCCAGCCCAGAAACCCCAGGCCCCATTGTGAAACCATCAGGGCGTGTTGCTAACCCACGTAAAGAGAGGTCTCTCTGTTAATCAGTTAAGGGTAGTCTATTGTGAGGGGACAGGATGGTTGAGGAAGAACAGAAAAGCAGATCCCAAGGCATGCCTGAGCAAACAGGAACTGATAATGATAAGCAGGAACAGAAAAACCAGAGTGTTAATATGTAACTGTCATGAGGTTTATCCAGGAACATAAAGTGAAAAACAACTTTGCCCTTTAGGTAATCTATATGTTGGGTTCAAAATAACCAATAAGAAACCTGTCACTTCCCGTGCGCGCGAAACCTGCCCCATTATCCTATAAAAGACCTGTACCCCAAAGCCCGGCGTGCCAGTTCACCAAAGCTCCGGCTGAGGTTCTGCTGAGCACCCACAGGCGTCTGTGTCTGAATAAACCTCTTGCGTTTGCAGCCAGTGCCTCGTGCGTCTTTCTTGGACAGGGAATCGGTGGGTCTTTCAATAGGTTTCACTAAACAAACAAATAAAATGCACACTAGGATTTCTTTGCCAAAAAGTTGATGTAGCATTTTAGCAAAATAGCTCAAGCCAAAAAAAAAAAAAAAAAAAAAAAAGCAGTGCTTTTGCTTTATATCCTGAACTCATTTTGATGTTTTCAATTGACATGACAAGAAGAGACTGAATAATCATTCTCAAAAGGGCTTCTGTTAATTAAGAACTGTGGACTAGTGAGTGACATCCCCAACCCTTCTTAGCCACCTGTTCTGGTCACCAGCCAACAACTGAAAAGTTACAGGGGAGATGCCAAGCAGTGAAAAACAACTTTAGGTGGTGCCAGAGTTGATGATTTGAATATACTTCCTGTGGGCCATCAAAAGATGCTTTCTATTGTCATAGTAAATATATTCAATTCAACCCTCTCGGTTGGAATTTCTTTTCCTCTGCCTCTCATCTAAATTACCACCAGTGGAGGTTGACTGTAGCCATTTTTCAAGTAGATTGCATAATGCTTTCATGTGGCTAACTTGCTCCCTTGTCTCCTATTTGAATCTATTTTTTATTCTCTTGATGAATACCCTTGATTTTAGGAGTGTGTTAGCTTAAAGCTATGGTACATATGTATCAAAACTGCTTGCTCAAGACTCGTTTCTGAAATGTTTGACTATTAGTTGAGGCATACACTTCTAATGCCACTGTGATTTTAGAGATTTATGGTGTCATATTATCAAAACCTTTTGCTCATATTTGCAGAGTTTGTGCTTCTACAGCATTGATCAAGTGGCTTCACCATTGAACTCTTTTAAGTGGAGGAAGCTCCTTCTCTTGCTGCCCAAGAAGTGGCAGTTTCCATTTCTCACTTGACTATCATTGTTTCTTTTTCAGTTTTCTTTTAAAATTATGCAGCTCAATGTAGTTCAAATCCCATTACCACAAACTCCAACAGAGAGCCTATTCCTTTATTGCTGTTTGGGCTCTAAATTCCTTTGTAGCAGTATTGTTGCAGTAACAGAACTATCACCTGGCTCTAAAGGCTTTTGGTTATTCAGATGTTTTTGTTGAAATAAGATTTATTCTGGGCTGTGGCTGTGGCTCGTGGAAGAGTGCTTGCCTAGCATGTGTGAGACACTGGGTTCAATTCTCAGTACCACATAAAATAAATAAAAGGTCCATCAAAAACTAAATAATATTTTTTTAAAAAATAAGATTTATTTTAACAGGATTTTATGTGGAGGAACCACAGGTGTGGTGGCCCCAAGCAACAATGAAAGCATTGGTGAATAACATCAATTGTGTACTACTTGATCTCTAATCCTCTTGGTTTCATTAAATGGATTTGTTGAGATGCTAACCTTTAATCTTCAGAAGGAAGAATGTTTACTTCCCAGAGCCATTTTACTAGATTTATAGAAATGCACCAATTACTTCTGTAAAGACAGCATGAACAACATGACAACATTAATTAACTCTAGACTAGAGTTAAAAAAAATGAAAGAAAGAAAAAAAAAAACCTCTCAGGGCTCTGAAAATCACTTTATAAGAAATTTGTAATTTCCAAAGTATAGAGAATTCTAGACATGAAGGACTACAATGAAAAGACACTTTCTCTTGCTCAATTTTTAAAATTTGCTGTTTTTCCATGTAGTGTCATTTTTATGCAACTTTTTAATTTATTTATAATAGTCTTTTCTACTATCAAGCCCAGAATAGTGCTTTTTCTACAATTAAAACATGATATTAAGGAGCAATAGCATTTCATTCTCTTAAGTTTTAGTATATAATGCAAACAAGTATAAAGAATATAAACTGATCTAACTAATATATTCAAAGGCCATATATGCCCTGCTTCAATTTTGTGCCCCCCCCCCATGTTTCTGTGCTAGAAAAACATCTTTGAGACAAAACCTGGTAGCATTGAGACTAATATGTTCATTATCCCAGCAAATGTTTATCAGGCTTCCTTCTTGCTGGGCACTTTATATGCTTTATCTAATTTAATATTTACAATATCTCCATGACCTAAATACTAACATTATTCATATGTTAAATATGAGAAAATTAAATCATCAATGAATCAAGTTACTTTTTAAAGGACATTGACACAGTAAGATCTAAAACTTAGTCTATCTGAACCAGGCAACTAAGCTCTTATCTAGGACACTCCTGTCCATCCAAATGTTGTCTGTAGGTTAGAGAGATGCAGTACAGAGTCAGCTAGTTGGCATGGGCTACTTAATTACCTTCAATTGGTTTTGGTCCTTCCATGAGTGTGGCTTGTTAGATTTGGCTATTTAGTGTACAGCCAACTCTGGGTGCTTCTTGACATTTTCCAATTAATGCAGGTTTAGCCTTTCATTTCCAGTGCATAGTTAAGGCTCGGGTGCTATACCAGATCCAAACTTTAACTGCCCACATCATTTTACAGAGCTCCAGGAGATCTCAGAGGAACCCAAAAAATCTCAAGATGTTTGATAAAATATTAATGTTATTTGGAATTTAAACTGCAGTCATTATTTATAGAAACTTGGTTGTAAACACATTTTTACTAATTTGTTAAAACAAGTTCATGAATCTCTAATATTTACTCTAAAAGTTTATCTGCCGCAGGGCATACATTTCATTTTGGTCGAGTGTGTGGACTGCTCCAAAGATGGGTAGCATGTCCTTCTGGGACCATAGGAAAGGGGTAAGGAAGCCAGATCCTTTATCCCTTTGTTACAGAGCTTTATTTGCCTCCCACTGGAGTGAAACAAGCAGTCCCTGGCCCTCCAGCTCAAGAATTGCATACTGTTTTTAAGAGACTTTTTGAATGACTGCCAGAACTTTGAAAATGGTGAACTAGTTTTATTGTCTCTTTCCTTACTTCACAGAGTATAAGCTACCCTCTAGCACTCCCTGCAACCATGTCTTCACTATCTGTTCATTTTCTTTCTTCTGCCTCTTCCACATACAATTAATTGGTAGCAAGCAGACCTTACAGAATTTACAAGGAACTAAATAATACACGTTATAGTTAAATTTGATTTGAAAATAAATTTCAAAAGTAAATAATGATCAAAATTCCGAAACAGGAGAGATATGCTCAAGAATGATGATTACACATCTCTAAAACTGGCAGAGTATTTCTACATGACAAGGAAATAAACGTATCCAATCAACAGGTATGGAGTGAGCCCCTGCAAAGAGGCGTTCTGTGAGTACCGTGGGATGTGGAATGTTGAACAAGATGGCCCCCACCTTCAGAATTCTTAATCTACTTATAAAATAAGGTGCATGTATAAATAGATAGAAAGCAATAAACATTACAGCTTTTTCTAACCCTGTTCCCAACCCCAGCCTTGGCTTAGCCACTCTTTCTATGATCTGATCTACCATCCACAGGTCCATTGCAGGGTAGTCATATGGTGGATTTTCCAGGAAAGCCCCAAATTATTGTCCGAACATAATTAATAATTGTCCCTTCTACTCTCAAAAATGGCCTACAGTGGGCAATTATATGATCACCTTAATTATAGTGCATGCCATTTTATTTCTTTTATTGTTTTAAAAGAAGGAAGAGGCCATGTTTTCATCTTTTAAAAAAATCTTTTGTATCTAGCATACACCAGAAGTATAGTGGATAATGAATAAAAATAGTAAAGAAAGTGCTGGCTTTGTATCAAAGGAGGAGGTAAATTTACATTTATTTAAGGGAAAGGAGTTTTTGAATGGAGAACTTTTATCTAAAATGGATCTTGAAAAAAGTTCAAGTTATACTCCAAGACAGATGAGGAGGATAGCAGTCCAGTTGAAGGGAACCTTGATGATATCAAGGCAAAAGGTAGAAATGTAGATAGAGAAGGTAAAGATTTAACTACCAATAAGTGGCCTCAAAGTACAGAGTTGCTTCCAGTCTCATGAAGAGGAAACAAGATCTTCTATAACTTAATATAAATTAAATATTCAGCTATGACTATTGGAACTCCCAGAAATTTCCTTGCTATCTATTATCTACTAAGGTAAAGATACCTATTTGCAATTTCTACTCTGCTTTCTAAAATTGTTTCTGGTTAATATAAAGATTATTGCAGCACACTGTATGTGGAGTATTAGTGAAGGGTGATATTTTATATAGATCTGGTTTCAAAACCCAACTTTTACACTATATTGATCTTAGGCAAGTTACTTAACCTCTACAAATCTCAACTTTATCATCTTTAGTACAAGGAAAACCACTGCATCCTGTTACTATGAGTACTGACAGAAAGCAGAGGCCCGAACAATGTAAACAATACGCTCATATAGTTATTATCATCAATTTAAAAATTAAAACATAAAATTTACCTTTAATAAATTGTGCATAAATTATAATTAAAGAATGAATCCCAGATCATTTCTGCAGCAGAAAGAATAGATAAATTTTTGTGGCATATTTCAAGATATGCTTATTTTTTAAAATATTTTTAGTTGTAGTTGGCACAATACCTTTATTTATTTATTTGTTTGTTTGTTTATATGTGGTGCTGAGGATCGAACCCAGGGTGTCGTACATGTGAGGTGAGCGTTCTACCACTGAGCCACAACCCAGCCTCCTATATGCCTATATTTTAATTTGGAAACTTTTCATCTGGATTTGCTTCATCAATAATAATCATTTAAGTATAAAATCTATGTCTGAATTCTTGAATTCCTACAAATAAAACAGCAGGAACCAGAATTTTAAAAGCTTTGTTTCAGAGATTTGGAACATATATAATATAGCATCAATTTCTGAAACTGCAAATTTCTGGAACTTTCCAGAGTTTATTAGAGAAAATAAGGTACTGATATATTTAACAAAAAAGCAATTAATTTGATTAAAAATGGACAAATGATCAGGACAGACACATCTCAAAAGGAGAAATATTTGGGGATATATTATTACCAATAAATATATCCCCAAATTATCTCTTTTGTTAGCCATCAGATAAATGCAAATAAAAACCACAGTGAGATATCATTTTATCTCACAATGGCTACTATCAAAAATGAAAAAAGAACAAATGCTTGTAATGATGTGGATGGAGAAAAAGGAACCCTTATTTATTGTTTAGTAGAAATGTAAAACCACATTATTGAGGAAAGTATAGCAGTTACTAAAAACGGAGCTATCCTATAATCAAGCTATCCTACTTCTGGGTATATATCCAAAGGAAATGAAATCAGCACACTAAAGAGATACCAGCATGCCCATTTTTATCTTGCCACTCTTCACCATAGCTAAGATATATAATCAGCCTAAGTACCCATCAACAAATGAGCGGATAAAGAAAACATGGTATATGGAGACCACAGAATATTATTCAACCATAAAGAAGAGTGAAATGCTATCTTTGGCAGCAAATGGTTGGAGCTGTGAGTCATTATGATGTGTAAATAAGCCAGACATGAAAATACAAGTACTATATGCTCTCTCTTATATGTGGACTCTTTATAAAAAAGTTGAGCTGAAAGTAAAATAATGATTACTAGAAGTTAGGAAGTGTGAGGCAGAAAGAGTAGAAAAAGCACGATTGGATTTGATCAATGAATGCCAAATTCATGTGTGAAAATATAACATTGAACCATATTAATTTTTAAATTAATATATTCATTAATTTAAAAAAAATCAGATGGAAAGGCAGGAGGACAAGATAAAGAGGAGGAGAAAGGAGAGTAAAAAGAAGAGAGATGCAGAAAAAGAAGAAAGGAGAGTTGTAACTCAATCAGCCCACCTTTGTTTGAATGGACTGATAGCTTGGTTACTGTAGGCAAATGGGGCATTACCAGAGGAGGGGGGTCCTTTGGGAGCATTCCCAACCTTCCTTGTGGCCCCTTTCACTCTCTCACTTTCTGCTTCCTGACTCTGTCATGAGCTAAGTAGCTTTCCTTTGCTGGGCCTTTCTCCATAATGTAAAGCCTCACCTTGAGCCCAGCTGTCTATGGACTGAGAACTCTGAAATCATCAACCCCAAATAAAATCTCCTCCTCTAAGCTATTCTTCTCAGGTATTTTGGTCGTTATTGTTGCATGAAAGCTGATTAAAATGCTAAAGAAGTGAATATTCTTGGGGGGGAAGTATTTAATATGTTTTTTTTTTACTAAGAAAGTTTTCATATGCTATATACTATATAGCTTCTCATAAATATATCTGATCATGGAAACTCTTTTTCCCTTTAATGAATCATATTCCAATGAATGCTCTGTGGCAAATGAAATTTGATCAAATTCAACCTCTTTAAGTTTGCAATTAAGGAAACTGAGGCAATAAAGTTTAATTGACTTGTTCCAAGTTCCTCCAATTGATTTGTCAGAGAACATGAGTTGAAGTCCCATTTTCTCTGTAAGGTCACCATTTATACTAGAAAATTGTATTAGATAATTAACTAAAACATATATTCTTTATTGATACCAAGAAGTATTTGTCTAGCACCTTAAAGTAAATTTGTATTCTAAATTATGACCTTATTTTTGTCTCAACAATTGCATATTGCTCTTAATCTGTTTGCATCAACATGTATCTAAGGTGTCATATGGCTTTAGCATATGTAATAATGCTTCTGATTGGTGTGTACCAAACTGATTCCATCTCTGTATTGTATCCCAATGTCCTACAAACACTTCCTAATAATATTTTTAGTTTCTTTCTCAATGAAATATGTCAGCATTGATTGAATACTTCTTATCCTAAAGGTGCATTGCTGCAGCTTAAGGAGATTTGAGGTTTGTTTAAATGATGGATCACAGATAAGCTCTGCATTTCAGCCTTCTGCATGGATATTCAAATAACACCAAACAAAAACATTAGGTAAACAATTTTGATTTCATTTATATTAAACCATTGAATCATAATAACAAAACATACGATGAAGAGACCATTTATTGATTTTTTTCACTATAGAATTCTAATATATTTGGGGGTCATTTGGTTGAATGTCTCATTGAATCCAGGAATCTGTTTTACATATAATACTAATAAAACTAGCCCTCTTCAAAAGGAAATATCCACTGGCAGAGATTCAGATATAAAAAAGTTCATTCTGTTGTTAGAAAGTTATGTTAGAATTTAAATCGTTATGTTTAGTTGAAATGTGTATTCAGTTCTCTGGAGAAAAATATCTATCCCTGATTCCTAAAATTGACATGTATCGAGCTTGAAAACTTAAATATAAAAATGCTATCTAGACATCAGGTGCAGCATTTTAATCCAATTGCACATCTGGTGGTGTTCTTTCAGTAAGATCTAAAAACATAAGCATAAAAAAGACAGTTTTGAGTAGTGGAAGATATGGTCACTGTTTCTTTAAAAACCTTTAACATAGGATGTAAGGCCTTCCAAGATCTATCCTCTGCACACAGGTCAAGGCAAACCCTGTGGCAGTCAGTGGTTTTGTCTTGTTTTGATATGGTGTGTTGTGTTGTGCTGCCTCACTCTTGCTTTTAACACTTACCCCTAAGTAAACTAATATTCTGTGAGGCAATTAGCCTCAGCCTTTACCCTCCCAGAGCCAATGGTATGGCTTTCTTGAAGAAGACTGTGAGCAGACATAGATAAAGAAAAGGGTATTATGGTGGCAAGACTCTGGTTCTGGACAACTCCAAGAGTCATTTCAGAAAATTCAGAAGACAAACAAATAATTATCCTCTGTGTTTCTGACTATCTGATCCATTGCTTACTTTTCGTAAAACAATTTATTCTGCTTTGGTTAAGAAACTGGCATATATTCAGCTGAGTCCAAGACTGTGCTTTGGAACCCATCTATATTTCTACATCCGTAGTGGACTACCCATTGGATTTTGTGGGTGATATTCATTTTATGTAATTTCAAGTTATCTTACTGCTGTTTTCTTTCTTTTTGCAGTTTTCCAAGGGCTCTTTGGAGAATTAGAAGAACATGCTCTATTAAATTGGTGCTACACCAACTCACTCTTCACATGCTTTTCTAAATGCATATACATACAAAAACAGGCACGATCGGTTTAAAATCCATCATTATTCCTGCCAGGAATTGACAGAAACTTTAGAAGCACAAAAATGTAGAATGTTAATTCTGGAAGAAATAATTATTCTGGGAAGAAACTCTAGAAATCATTGGAAATAATGACTTCATTTCATATTTAAAGTCAAGAGGCTAAGTGACTTGAACAATGTTCTTTCTTAAATTCATTTTTTATTGTTTTCAAATCTCTAGTTAACACTGACCCACTTCTTTCTTCTTTTATTCATAAATTTTCAAATTTTATTGGCACTAGCACGAGGACTGCATCTCAAAAAATTTCCCTGTATTGTTTAAAATTTTTTATTATGGAAATTTTCAAATATGTTCAAGGTGCTACAAATGTAATTACAAAAGCAATAAAAATGGTACAATAACAATATAGTATAGTATAGTTTAAATATGGTAATGTAATAAACTCTATATAACCTCAATATAGTATATATATCAGTACTTTGTCTGAACTTGCATTATCAACTTCACTATCTGCCAATTCTGTCCAGATGTTTGTGTTTTCAAATTCTAGATTTCATGTCATTTCCCTCATACATTTTTTTTTTTTTTGGTATAGAGGATTGAACCCAGGGATGTTTAACCACTGAACTAGATCTTCAGCCATTTTCATATTTTTTATTTTGAGACAGGGCCTTGCTACATTAGTGAGGCTGGCTTTGAAGTCATGATCTTTCTGCTCAGCCTTCTGGACAGCTGGGCTTATATATAATATTTTTTAAATTCCCTGAATTTAAATATACTTTATGCTCTGTAAAAATTCTTCAGTTAGCTTGAGTTTTTCATTCTTACTTGTGTTCCACTTGAACCATTCTGATTATTACTATTTACTAGCAGAAGCAATAAAATATGATTTCCCCTTCCATTTACTAGTATCCTCTGCCTCCCCCAAGGAGTAGACCTATTCCTTCTCTGTTCTTATCCCTTTTTTATGTGAGCTTTTAAAGTCATGTTAGGATGTATGTGGGCTGCAATCATCCTAGTACTATTGCTACTCATTCATGTAATTCTTCTGTGGTCATACGAGGCAGTATTGCTCCCAAAGTGGAATCACTGGTCTGTACAACTGATCTCAGAATAAGATTTCCCACATCGAATGAATATGAATATTACTGCATGCTGCACAATTCACCTAGAAATTTATATGCATATTATCATAAAAAGGTTCTGTTAAGTCCTAACCTATAACTCACATATATGATACATGTATCTACTTTTAAATTTCATGAAAAACTCTTTAAAAAGTGCTATAGCAGCTTTTCTGTACACATTTTGCTTATATTTTCTAAAAATTTAAACCTCTTAGAGAATTTACTCAAGAGGTTTACTTATTTTTTTCTAATATCTGGACTTCCAGGTTTGGGGAAATTTATTTGAAAAATTGTAGTCTCGAATTCCCATCCTTATGTAGCTATACCCTACCCTTTAAACTAGCTCAAACTATAATTAACATACAATTTTTTATTTCAACTTTTTGAAATATACATCATGTTGTTTTGGAGATTATGACTGACCTTGTCCCAAACAGATTTTTTCACTATCAATATTAAATATTTAAAAATTAAATATCACTGCTCTGCACATTGAACTTGAGCAGAACAATTTAACCCAACTTTGAAAATAGAAATACACAGGTTTATTATCTTGTTAGTAAAAAGTAGATTTTTTAATTATTTTTTTATTCTAATTTGTTATACACAATGACAGAATGAAATTCACTTCATATTACACATTTAGAGAACAATTTTTCAAGTCACTGATTGTACACAAATTATTTTCACACCATTTGTGTCTATACATGTACATAGGGTAATGATGTCTATCTCCTTCCACCATCATTCCTACTCTCTTGCCCTCTCCCTCCCCCTCCCTCCCCTTTGCCCTATCTAAAGTTCCTCCATTCCTTCCATGCTCCCCTTCCATCGCCATTATGAGTCAGCATCCTCATATCAAAGAAAACATTCAGGCTTTGATTTTTTTGGGATTGGCTTACTTCACTTAGCATTATATTCTCCAACTCCATCCATTTACCTGCAAATGCCAAGATTTTATTCTCTTTTAATGCTGAGTAATGTTCCATTGTGTATATATACCAAAGTTTTGTAAAAAGTACATTAGAACAAACTTTGACATGGCAGAAAAACACATAATTCTGTTATCAAACCCGTTCATTTTTTTTTTTTTACTGTAAGCAGAAGGCTACACAGAAGAGTGTGAGAATTGTTAAGCTATTTAAAGTCTGAAAGAACACGACATTCCTTGTGAATAGGAATGTTCACTACATCCTTTTTGTTTAGTTGAAAAGCTGCTGAACACATACATACTATTAAACAGGAATAAAATATTTAAACAACTCTATAAAAATAAATAGAAGGCATGCTTCTATGAATATTAAGTGGATTTAGTGATACTATAATTTATATGAAAATATAAATTTATTTTGATTCTTACCATCTTAATCATTTTTACTGACAATTATAATCCATATGTGATTCTTTGGTATATTTGATCAACTGAGGATATTTAGGCTATCCATCATGTCTCAAATATTTATCATTTCTTTGTGATACAGCATTCAAAATTCTCTCTTCTAGCAATTTTGAAATATCCAACACAATGTTTTTAACTATGTGTGAAATCTAAATTTTATGAGTTCCTAGAACTAGAAGGCAAAATTATTTTAATATGCCTAATGAAATGGCATATCCAATGACAAATGTTTAATTTTAATGTATATGATGCAATCACTAGAATGTCATAAATCTCTTAGCATTACCATATCCACCAAAGTATTGCTTTGAAACATTTGTCAAGGTAAGTCTATTTTATTGAAAATGGAGTTTCCAGTCTGTCTTGAGGAACTGTTCAGACTTCTTCCCTAGGGCTCTCTCAATAGTTTCTTTAGAATATTGGCATTAAGTAAATGGAAATGTTTTTTTCTGAAAAGACTTTACGATATGAATGACTTAGAAACTACATCAGAAACTTAGAACCTTTAAACAGTTCAATAGGGTAACACTATGATGATGGCAAAATAAAAGTTGTATAAAATGATTATTTTAGATTATTACTTAATTCATTTTTGGATACAATTGTTGTTCTGGCTGCATTCTTTGCAGTCCAGAAGATCCAGGAGCTCAACTATTTAGTAGCTATAATATTTAGACAAATTAGTTATCTCCATACCCACTGTTTTCTCATCTGTAATTTGAATATAATAACAGCATCAGATTTCTAATGATGTGATGGTGATTAAATTGTATAATTTCAATGAAGTGCTAAGCAAGCTACCTGTCAAAGGACAGCTATTTGATTGCTTTAAAACCACAAAGAAAATGCTATAGACATAGTATGTCCTGTTTTCAGTAACACATTTGACAAACTCTCTTATGATTCCCTGTGGACAAGATGCAATGTGAGTTGGATGACAGAACAATTACATGCAGCTGTGCTGTTGGAACAACTGTAGCCCAGAAGTATCGACTAATGGATTTTTATCTTTGTGAAGGAGATAAACTGCAGGGCTCTGCCCTTGGCCCTTTCCTGTTCAACAGTATGATCAATGAAACAGGAGAACAACACAGGAGAACTTAACTAATTTACAAGTTACCCAAGGTTGAGAAGTAGAACTAACACAAGAAATGATAGACTATGTGCTTATGTGATCTCAGTAACATATGATAAAATACTGAATGTGATAAGAGGAGACAGACTGAAACTAATATATTGTTTATATTTAAAATATAAATGTGTACACATAAAGTATAAAGGAAAACAACTGTAATGAAACCTTAAGAAAGAGATTACAGAACTTTTTGGGTTTTAATTTGTATTATTTAGAGTAAAGAAATATACTATAACAAAATGGCCCAAAAGTTTATATAATCATTCAAAAACAATACCAAATAGGTATTATGGATCAGTTGTTGGTTCTATAATGTCATAAATTAGAAACTATTTTTAGATAAATCTCAAATGATTAGTACAAGTTTACAGATAATCTTTTCTATTTGAATGATGTTGAAGGTCAAAACTATATCAATATGTCAAATCAATGGATCTTCAATTTGACCATATATTGGAATACAATCAGGAGCTGTCTAAGAAGATGCTTCCTTTGGAGCAACGAGGATGACAATATTGCTAAATAGCAGAGGGCAGATGGCAGTGTTTAATCATCACAAATAGGGTACACTCAATTATCTTAATGAGAACTAAGATACAAGTGGCAACCTGGACCGGGCTTAAAGAGACCTATGGAAATAGTACACAGAGAACAGTGTTCCAAGAGCGAAATAGATGAACAACTAGGGAATTCTCAATGTACACCACCAAAGGGAAGCAAGAATAAACAATTAGGTCTGAGCACAGCACCAAAAGGAAGCAAGGATAAACAATTATGTCTGAGCAGAACTGCTCCAGTAAGGTGTCACAGTTCTTGCCCAGCTTCTGAACGTAAGCCAGAATTTGCACCTGGCACACATTGACTGAAAGAAAGCCCAGCTCTTACAGATTAAAAACAAAAACGTACAAACACCACAGCAAGTTTGCCCAGTACGTATTCTTCAACTTCTCCAACAAAGGACACAATAGCTATTTTCTTGTGTGAACATTAACTACAGAATGGGAAATACCCAGACATTTCAAATACAAAGATGATCCAAGATGATCAAAGACCTGTAATGGCACTGTGGCTCTCTGATTAGAGTAGTAGAAGGAGAGGGGAGAAAGTAGTTATATGTGAATCATATGAAAACCCTGGCACAGATCCAAGATGACTGTCTCAGGATTTAGATAGTGTTTGATCTTCTGACATCACATCCCATCCAACATTGCAGTGTACCAGTCAACCTACTGTACAAAAAAAAAAAAAAAAAAGAAGTGTAGAACAGGCATCTGAACATGCAACTCACTAGTCCTATAATGCACCATACCACCTGATGGAGCAGTAGAATGACCTGTTAAAGGCATTAATGAGGGACCAGCCCTGAGGATGTTCCATGCAAAGATAAGTCACCATCCTTCAGGATGTCTTAAATCAGCAACTGGTTTGATGTTGTTCTTGTTATTTTTCACCATTAAGATTAAAGATCCAATAGATGGAGGTTGGGGAGGACTGGTTTAGTCCAAGTGGATGTCTGTTGGGATTTCTATCCCCACATCTTTTCTTCAGGTGTAAAAGTTCTGATTCACCAGAGGGAAATATTCTATCATAGACACAGCAAGAGTCTAGCAGTCAAGCGAAACATACAAGGAGTGAGAGCATTATCATGGCAGAGAAAATTAACTCTAATCATGAGAAGGAAGTAAAGCTGCTATGACTCAAAGGGAGGAAGGAGTATGTCTATCAAGCTGATGATTCACTGGAGATCTCCTAGTACCACATGTCCAATTTTGACGGTATGTGATAAATACTATTTTTTAAAAAGATTACAAAGTTATTTCCGGTTGACAATAAATTTTGCTCAGTTCTTGGACTTCTTTATCAATCAAACTCTGTCTTTTTCCTGATCAAATATTATTGCTGATCCACCTCAGTCATGCTACTGCTGTCTCTGGTGTTTGTCCTTACTAACAAAGTAGAAAACTGGGAGCTCTGAGCTTCATCAGAGGGAAACATCTCTGTAGTATTTATCTCAGCTATGAAAAGGGTCCCAGAGTGATAGGGAAGTACAGGATTTTCTCCTATTCTTGTTCTTTCTCTTTAAATCCAGAGAAAGAACAGGACCTCAAATGCAGCAAAATTTAGGTAATATGTCACAGAATGAAAAATGATGCTACTAAATCCTAAAAGGAAACAATATCCTAATTTTTATGAAGCATAATTATTTTTCTGGTTTTAAAAGTACTTCAAAGAAAATTACTTTCTTATCAGAAGAGAATCTTACCACCGGAACCCATCAGCAGGCACTTTTGCTTATGTTGTCTCACAAAAGTTCCCAGACTTTTCAGCCACTCTCACTTCTCTATATGTATACAACTAAGACTGCACTCTCTGCCTCCTCTTTTTCTTCTTCCTCAAACGCTGAAACTCTCCTACTGTGCCAACTGGAATTCAGTCTGTTGTCAGAAAAGTCATTGATCATCTCAATCTAATTGTTCCCCCTCCCTTTGAGGGGCTTATTTTTCCTCATGTAGGCTGTTTTCTTTCTCATAATCTTGCAACCCTGAGCTCAAAACTATGTATATTTACCTATTTTGTCTCATGAGTAATGGTATCATCACATTGCCATTATCTCTCTAAATTGTACTTGTTTGTTGACTTATTTACCTTCCCCAGTATAATGTAAATCCCTGGATGTGAGAGATTGTATTAGATTCAGGGATACACCACAGTATTTTACACATCAGAAGACATTAGACACCTAATGATAAAAAAAAAAAATTGTTTGTTACTTTTCTGTTGCTGTGACAAAGTACCTGAGATAATCAACTTAAAACTGGAAAGACATTTTGGCTCACAATTTTAGAGGTTTTAGTCCATGGTTAGTTGGTCCATTGCTTCTGGGCCAGTGGTGAGACAACCCATCATGGTGGGAAGTATGTGGTGCACCAAAGCTTCTCACCTCATGGTGGCCAGGAAGCAGAGAGAGAGAGGAAGGGGCTGGTGGCCCAACAGCCCCTTCAAGGGCATACTTCTTGTGACCTAACATCCCTTCACTGGGCCTCACCTCCTAAAGGTTCCACTGCCTCCCAATAGCACCACAGGGGCCTTTGGAAGACATTTAGGATCCAAACCAAACACAAATGAATTATTGTAGTAATACAAATATTTCAGATGTTCTACACATATTTATACCCCTCATTCTAATTGTCCCACTTCAAAATTTCATCCTACAGGAGCCTTAAAACATTTATTCAAATATGTTCAAGAAGATGCAAGTACAAAGATATTTGTCATAATAGAGTTAAATTTGGAGATGAGGAGAAATTAATTTCCATAAAAAATTGGCTAGTTATGTAAATTACTATAAATTTATAAGCTAGAACACTGTGAAACCATTAGTCATGTTTTATAACAACTATAAGAAATGTTCACTATGTTCATTATCAACTCAAGTTTATAAGCAGGATGCTATAAAATAAAAGAGCCAATTTCCTAATTAAAAAAAATAAGATAGTAATCTAGATTTGTGTGGTAGAATTACAAGTGATTTTTCCTCAATAAAATACAGTTTCTAAAATTCCTACAATGGGTAAGCCTATTTCTCTGAAACTCAAGTTTTTACCAGTTTATTAAGAAAAATTCTCCCCACCATACTATCCAATGGTATCTTCCTATTTTCAATATGATCAATACTTTCTGCTCACATTATTGTACTTTGTTGAGTAGGAATAAAAAGCAAAGGCTAGAGCTAGGGCTAAGAAGTATCACTGAATAATAATGCCAATGGGATGCAGGCTGTTAAACCATATTCTAGCTCATGTGTTCCAAGTAGCCTTCAATTACATTAATATTACATTTCCAAAGTGAAAAACAAATGAAAGCTTTGGGAACCAGCCAACAGGTCTACATCCCGCTTTCAGATGTCTGATATTTTCTGAGGCCGAGTAGATAAATGTCTCCTTCAGGAACCAGGCATTTAAGATGGCAGAGGAGGATTCTGACTCCCTACCAAACGTGCTCTAAGGAAGTTCTCCCTCAATTGAAATTTGAACCCTTCACCGTGAAAAGTGAAGCAAGATGAATAATTACCTTTATTCAACAGGGTAGAATCATATTCTCATCTTCAATATTTGAATTCAAGACATGACCCGAGAGGAGCTATTTCTCATCACACAGGTCAAATCCCATTTCAAAGTACACCATTGCAACAGACATCTGTATACGATAAAAATATTTCTCCAGTTTGCATTTTCTGAATGTGTAATAATTTCTGTAAGAAACCTCAATTATATGCCAATAGCACAAGAAACCCTCATAAGAAGTCTAAGGGAAGAATCTGAATATTTTATATTATCATGCACACTCCTAGTACACAGTCTGTATATTGTGTAGAAAGAAATATTGACTACATGATTTTTCAGTTACCCACATTTGTAAACAGCTATTAGTGGTAGCACATTTCTGAATATGCAATGCAAAAATATTAATCATTTACAACACACTTAATGATTTATTGTTATACTACATTTTACTATTTTCCTGAAGTAACAATATTAGTAAATATCACTCCCAATTTTTGGACAGAGAAAACATCTTCAGATAAATTCTACTCTATCCAGAGAAAAAAGCACCCACAAGTTGATTTGGTTCTTGTCCTTGCTTGTGCCCTGGCTCTACAGCTTCTTAATCTCTATCACTGTCATTTAAGGAACATTTTGGTTGGTCACCTCAGGGAGAGTAATTCATCTTTCAGGTCTTCAGGCTTGTCCCTGTTTCTCTGGTTTTTTTCATCACACTGTAGCTATTTGGAAAGTAAGGGCATTGTTTTGGAAGCCAATTTTTTTTGGCATTAATAAAGAATCCTTTTGTCACTGAAGAATGCACACATTAAAGGCCTGCACCTGAGTCCTGTTTGGAACTCTGAGAGCTGTTTCCTCTGCAAAAGATTCCATGCAACACTTGGAGGCATTGGTCTTTTCCTTTTGCATCCATAGACAATCTTTGTGTCAGTTCAAAATCCAATCTGATCTGCCTTGTTCTTGAATTTATACCATGATTCTTCTCCTTCTCAATGCCTACATTAATATTTTAATCTTGATTTTATATCTCTGATTTATTGCTAATAATACCCAAACTTTTGGCAATTCATAAAAGCAGATAAATGACATAGATGAAAGAAAAGAACTTTTATAACATAATGCTTTAACTCTGACGTTTACTAAGCAAACCTCTCTCTTTTCCTTACCTGCTGATAATAACACAAACCTCTGCCACAAACAAGTGTGGTACAGTTTGGCCAGCTGGTTTTCACTTAAAATGCTTAAAATATTTAGGAAGTATTCTGGTAATTTAAGAAAATCCAAAGTCCACTCATAAAGATGAGTGATATTATTTTCATCAACAAATTTCTATTTGTGAGGCAAACACTCCTTGAAGGGTTCTAAAGAAGGTGCCAGAATAAGAAATAGTCTCCATCCACATGGAAGTTCCTACCTGCTAAGGGTGATAGTCACGTTGACTGGAAAGAACACTGGTTTGGGAACAAGTTATTTCAAGGCCCATCTTTTTGACTCAGAGGTGGAGGATTTTAGAAGTCACTTAAACCCTCGTATACCTTTCCTACCTCCCTCTGCCTTTGCTATATGAACAGAGTGATTATGTCAAATACTTTATGTCTGGGTTTCAGTTGCCAAACAGAATATATTGCTAAAGGAAAGAGACATGATTTGAATGATGGCTTTAGGGACAAAAATAATAGTTACTATTTATTGCACATAACATATGATAGAACTTTTGCTGAATGCTTTGTTTATATTTCCTTATTTCATCACCAGAGCTACCTGTTAAAGTGGGTACTACAATCATTGCATTTTATAGATAAGAACCTAAAATTTCAAAGGGTTCAGTAAATTGGCCAAGACTATATTGCTACCTAAATGTTCAAGTTCGCATTTAAATTCAGGTCTCACTGTCACCAGAAATCTGTGCAGGAGTGTGAAGTGGGATGTTCTTCCCAGCTCGGCAACGTCTCTCCTTTCCTCCTTTGCTCCTTCTCTCCAACATCCCTTCATCCCTGCTTCCTTTTACAGTTTTCCTCTTTTCTACACACATTTTTCTAAAATATAAATCATACATTAAGAAACACTTAAGACACAACCCAGGTGCCGATATTGCCGGACTTAGCATGGGACTCCATCCTGATACTCCCATTGTAAGTTGAAAATGCATTTAATACATGAAGCCAACTGAACAGCAGCGACATAGCACACTGGGAAACATCAGTTCTGTTTACCCTCTTGAGTGCATTCACTGACTTGGAAATGCAGCTCACTGCTGCTGCCCAACTTTTCAAGAGAATATTGTAATGCATATCACTAGCCCAGGAAAAGATCAAAATTGAAATTCAAACTGCACTTTCTCTTGAATACAAATAGCTTTCACACTATGATAAAGTCAAAAAATTGTAAGTCAAACCATCAAAAGTCAGGGACTATTTGTATAAGTATTAATAAAGTAAATATCCACACACCACACAACTTATGAAGTAAAACGTTCCCTGTACACTTGAGGTCACTTATGTGACTCTGTCTAAAACATCCTTTCCCCTTCTTACTCCTGCTTATTTGATTTGCTGCTTTTAGTATAGATATATTTCTTTATATATTTAAATAGTGATTAAATCTTAATGTGATTATTTGCCTATTTTTCATACTTTCTACAACTAGAATTACAACCTGTAGGTTTATTTTTCCCTTCTATTGTATTTGAAGTATTTATCATTATTGATATTTTTAGCTCTTATTCATTCATACTTGGATTCTATAAAATATTCAGTTGTGAATTCCCAAAGTTATTTATTCTACAGTTTATGTACATTTATGTACATGTTTCTAGTTTGCTGTTATTACAAATAATGCTAATATAAGCATCCTTGTTCATGTTCCTGGAGGCAGAATTGCTAAATTGTGGGGTGACCACACCACCACCTTCCTGGAGATAGCCATATTGTGTTCTCTAAGGCAGTTGAAACAATTTTTAGTGATTGGAATGTATATGAATTGCAATTGCTTCCCATTTTCATGGAGCACATACTATTGTTCCAATTAAATTTTTATCAATTATTAACCTAATATGCATGAAATGATATTCCAATGAGGCCATACATTGTGTTTCCCTAATTATTAGTGGAATTATATTATTTTCTTATGTTTTTGCTCATTCCTAATTCCTAATCTATGAATTGTTTGTTTTCTATTTAGTTGTTGATTTTTACTTATTACCTTATAGAAATTAAACCTATTTGCAAGATTTTAATCTCAATATCATTTTGATTTTAATTGTATTTAAAATATGAAAAAATTCTGGAAAACTGATAATTTTGAAACAGTATTTCTATATATGAATATGGTTCAATTTTCATTAATTTACATCTTTATACAAGGCAGTTTTGCATTTTCTCCCTAAATATCATTCAGAAATTTGTTAACTATATTCATATGTGTCCTTTTTTTGTTAATATTTTAAATAAGGCAGTTTTGCATTTTCTCCCTAAATATCATTCAGAAATTTGTTAACTATATTCATATGTGTCCTTTTTTTGTTAATATTTTAAATACTACTTTTAAAACTAAAGTTCTTAAACATTTTTGCAAGGGAACATATATGTAATTGATGTGTATGTGTTGTAGGGGTAGTATGTTGATCTTGTACAATAAAGTTTCTTGATTTTTATCAAGTCCAAAAATTATACTTGAGATTCTCTGGGAGCTACTATGCCATACACATTCTTCTTTGGTTAAAAACAGATTATTCATTTCTGGCCTATTCTTCAACATTTGCTTTTTTGTCTGACATGCTGGTTTGGACAAGTATGATAATGAAGAAACAGAACTGATAGTAATATCTTTAAATTTTTCCATACTTTATAGATCAATTTTATGTCACTATTTTTGTTTTATATGTTGTAGATGTAAATCACTTAAAATTTTGTGCTAGGGCTATGGATCATAGCTCAGTGGTAGAGTGCTCACCTAGCACATGCCAGACTCTGGGTTCAGTTCTCATCATCACAGAAAAATAAATAAATAAAATTAAAGGTATTGTGTCCATCGACAACTAAAAAATTGAAAAAAAAAAAAGAATTTTCTCTAAAAAAAATTTGGTGCTAAACCATTCTTGCACTACTGAAGTAAATCACTCCAGAATAATAAATGTTTTATTACTGTGCTAGGGTTCTCCAGAGAAACAGAACTAGCAAGACATATTTCCCATTTCATATGCATAAAATGGATACGTGACTTTCATCCCTCATTTAATTTCCATAATTGTTGCAGAATTGCAAAAGTTATCATTTTTCTTGAATTCTGGATGATAAATGTTCTTATCAGGGAGCATGTAAATTATATCTGCTTTCAAATTTACTGAGATGAAGTTATTCATAGTACTTTCTTAATTGTATTACATGCTGTGTTATATTGTTATGATAGACTTTGCAATAAGTTTGTCTATTTTGTTAGTTTTTCCTAATCAAAAATATTTGATTATTCTTTATTTTCTTTATTTATACTTCACTAATTTCTGATTTTATCCTAACTTTTTAAATTTTTCTTAAGAATTAGCTATTAACTTTGTGTATTGTTAGCTCCTATTTTTATCCTTTAAAATTTTATTGTATGTATTAAGAACTTTAATTTCTCTTAAAATATATGTATTGAACAATTTTGATATTGTGTGCATTAGTAATTATTCAGTGCTGAATATTTCACACTTTACACATGAATTATTTATTATTCAGATTTTTAGCAATATATTGATACTTTTTATTTCAGAAATTTGTTATTTAATTTAAATTATATTTATTTTAATCAATATATAAAAATATAAAATTGTACATATAAATGTATAATTAATATGTACATTAACTGAGATAAGATGATGTTTCAATACATGCGTGTATTGTGTAGTGTTTAATCAAGTTAAACATGTTATCTCCTCAAATGATTATCATTTCTTATGGTGAAAACATTCAAAATACTGTCTTCTAGTTTTTTGTACAGTACCTTATTTTTATATGTATCCGCCCCACTACACCACCACACCAGAACTTATTGCTCCTACCTGCCTGTAACTGAGTAACCACTGACCAGATTTTTCCTACTGGGCTCTTTCCCTCACTCTCCCCAGCTCTGGTTACCGTCATTCTACTCTCAACATCTATCAGAGAGATTTCTTTATATCCAGCCAACAAGTGAGACCATGCCATGCTTGTCTTTCTGTGCCTGGCTTATTTCACTTATCAATGATTTCCTGTACCACTCATGTTGTGGCCAGTGATGGGTTATCATTCTTTTTATGGATGAAAGGTCTTCCATAGCATCTATGTACAGTTTTTAATCCATTCATCAGTTGATGCATTTAGGTTGTTTCTGTTTCTTGGCTATTGTGACTAGCGCTGCATAAATGTGAGTGTGCAAATGTCTCTAATATACTGATTTCATTACTTTTGGGAAATCAGGAATAGAATTGCTGAATCATGTGGTAGTTCTGTTTTTAATTGTTTGACAAACTCCATGCATTTTTCTATACTTGCTGTACTGATTTTTATTTCCAGCAACACTATGTTAAGCATTTTTTTTCTGTATGTACTCCAGCATTTGTTATTTTTTTACATTCTTTGTTATTTAGTACAATCAAATATTTTGTACTGTCTTTTTGATATTAGCCATTCTTACTGAAGTAAGATGATATCTCATTGTGGTTTTGATTTATGTTTTCCGATGATTGGTGATGTTGAGCATTTTTTATATACTTACTGGCCATTTACATGTCTTCTTTTGGGATGTGTCTATTTAGATCTATTGCCCATTTTTAAATTGGGTTATTTGGCTTTTTGTCATTGACTTCTTGGAGTTCTTTATACGTTTTGGAGATCAAGCCTTTGTCAGATGCACACATTGCAACTATTTTCTCCCATTCTGTAGTTTGTATCTTTATGCAATTATTTGTTTTGCAAAAAAAATTTTAGTATGATATAATCAATTTGTCTGTTTTTGCTGTGCTTTTGGGATCCTGTCCAAAAACTCCTTGCCCATTCCAATGTCCACAAGCAATTCCCCTACATTTTCTTCTGGTAGAAAATACTATGACTTTGTAGTCTGTTTTGAAGTCAGTAGTACTAAGCCTCCTGCTTTGTTCATTTTACTAAAGATGGCTTTGGATATTCTGAGTTTTGTGGTTTCACTTAAAATGTTTTCAATACTTTGTTAGATATTGTACTAAATTTGTAGATTGCTTTGAGAAATATTTACATTTTAACAATATTGATTCTTCCAATCCATGTACCCAGATGTCTTTCGTTTTCTTGTGTCCTCAATTTTTTTATCAGTCCCTCATAATCTTCATTGTAGAGATCTTTCACCTATTTGGTTAAATTTATTGATAGGCATTTTTTTTGCAGCTATTGTAAATGGGACTGCTTTCTTGATATCTACTTCAGATAATTCATCATTGATATTGATTTTATTTGTTAATTTTCATACTAAAATTTTGATGAATTCATCTATGAATTCTAATTTTTTTTTGTAAAGTTTCTTAGGCTTACCATATGTAAGAAATGCCACCTGAAAATACCAATAGTCCTCTTTTCCAATTTGGATGTCTTTTATTTCTTTCTCTAGTCTGATTTCTCTGGCTAAGACTTCAGCACTACATTGAATAAATGTAATGAAACTGGGTATCCTGTCATATTCCAGAACTGAGATAGAAAGCTGTCAGCATTTTTCTATTCAGTATGAATGTTAGCTATTAACTTATTTTAAATGTATTCATAATGTTTATATTCTTTTTATATCTAATTATTGTTCAATATTTGTATCATTATAGGGTACTGAATTTTATCAAATGTTTTTTCTGCATTTTTTGATATAATCATATATTTCTTGTGAACACATGTTTTGTGATCACTTAGAACTATATGACATTTATTTTTGAAATGTGTTGGAACTTGCTTTATGGAATATTCACGGTCAATTTTTGTAAATTTATTTATGCTTGATAAAAATAATGTCTTCTAATTTTGAATGCATTAATGATATTATTTAAATATATGATGTTTTTATTTATTGTCACATTATTAATATGTTAAACATTGAGAAATATATACTTTAAAAGTCTTTTACTCAATAGTCTTCCTTATAGAAGTTTTGTCAGTTTTTTCTTTCTATATTTGAGGCTATATTAGGTATTTCTAAATTTATAAACTGTTAATTTTTTTGCTTAAGTGAACCTTTTATCTTTAAAAACAGCTTTAAATTAAAATATATTTTTTGATATTAATCTAGCTAAACCTATTTTTATTAATACCTTCTATGTGGATTTGTTCCACTGTTGCATATTCAGCCCCCTTTTTTTTTTGCCATTATAGTTTTTTGTTTTATCTTCTTCAACTAGCATATAGCTGAATTTTAAGATATTTAAGTAGAATTCATTATATAAATGGCATATTTAATTTATTTAAATTCATAGTAATTGTTAGTATGTTTGAAATTGCTTTATCACACTTTTCTATTTATCTTCCTTTTTTCATCTAATTAATTTTGAATTATTTGATTCTTTTATCACCCCCATCTCTCCTATAACGGAAATGTTATAGGATAATATTTTTTCTTTTAGTTTTTTCTTAACTTTATATATAAAGACAGACAAAAATGTCAGAAGTTTATCAAAATCTCAATTTTCTTGGCAACACAAATCTCCAAAATTATTCTCCTGTTCAAAAAATTTATTTCTCTGGCTTTTATCTCCCATATTGTATATCATTATTATTATTTTATAAAAATATATTTTAAAATTACAAATTTATTCAATTTATTTGTTCAGTATTCCATATTGCTATCAGTGTTATCTTTTGGGTTTATATCCCTGTTATCTCATCTGTAATTTTGAAATTTCTTTCAACAAAAGTCTAACAGAAACAACTTTTTTGACTTTTTAAAATAAAAGCCAGTGTATTTCATCTTTATTATTAGGTGTAAGTTCAACTGGGTACTAGTTAAAAGAGATGTTATATTTAACTTCTACAATACATTCAGTATATCATCCCATGTTGCTGTAATTTAGACATCAGGTATCCAAGCTGGGCATGGTGGCACACACTTATAATCCCAACTACTCAAGAGGTGGGTACTTAGTGAATCCTGTCTCAAACATAAAAATAAATAAATAAATAAATAGCACTTCTTTGTTCAATCCCTGATACCCCCCCCAAAAAAAAATCAGGTGTCAGTCAAATGGTTATTTGTTTTCTTTTTAAAATATCATTATCTTTATTTTATAAATGAGAAAACTACTGTGCAAAATATAAACTTTTTATCTACGGTAACATAGCAGGGTATGACAGACTTGGATTTGAACCCAAGGTCACCTAATCCCAAAACTAAACTTTTTTTCTTAATTCTAATTTGTTATATATATGATGGCAGAATGCATTACAATTTATGTTACACATATAGAGCACAATTTTTCATATCTCTGGTTGTACACAAAGTAGAGTCACACCAACCATGTCTTCATACTTGTATTTAGGATAATGATGTTCATCTCATTCCACTGTCTTTCTTATCCCCCCATGCTCCTCCTTTGCCCTCCCACCTCTGCCCTATGTAGAGTTTGTCTAATCCTCCCATGCTCACTCTCCCTCCCCCACCTTGAATCAGCCTCCTTATATTACAGAAAACCTTCAGTATTTGGTGTTTGGGGTTTAGCTTGTTTCACTTAACATTATATTCCCAACTCCATCCATTTACCTGCAAATGCATGATTTTGTTCTCTTTTATTGCTGAGTAATATTCCATTGTGTATATATACCAAAGTTTCCCTATCCATTCATCTACTGAAGGGCATCTGGGTTGGTTCCACAATTTAGCTATTGTGAATTGTGCTGCAATAAACATTGATGTGGTTGTGTCCCTGTAGGATGCTATTTTTAAGTCCTTTGGTGTCAGTCAAATGGTTATTTCTTTGAAATTAATTTGTTATTTCTCTTATTCTTCTTAAAATAAATATATAAATACTAAATAAAAATATCTCTTCAACTTTGATACACATAATAATAAACTTTAGCTCTAATATTGAGATGTATATTATTTTATGTTTACCTTATGATTGGTTTTATTATTAGTGAATCTAGGTATCCATATCTTATGTTAGTCTGGATAATGTTCAGCATCAATAAAGTCAGCTGCTGACTCAGTATTTCTTCTATATTCCTCTCCTCTAATTTTTAATAAGACATAGGACTGACCTTTCTATTCTGTGTGTTATGTCTCTTGACCTTTTTTCTGTATTCATCCATCTTGTATTCCTCTCTGTCTCTGGCTACTTTCCACATATATATAAGATCCAGTTCAGCAGTTTCCTCTTCACTTATATCTAATTTGTTTAGTGATTCCACTGAGTTTTTAATTCTCAATATTTTTATTTCTAAATAATATGTCATTCTCTAAAATAAACTCCATAATTTTTGGTAACTTTCCATTCCTTAAACACATTTAAATTCTCTTTTGTTCAAATATTTCAATCATAGTTGCTTTATATTTTAACTCTGTAAATTCCTGATTATTTAAATTCATTCTTTCTCCTTCTGCTATATAACTTTTCTACTATCTGTTGCTTGTGGTTAATTACTGTCCCATGTGGTTTGTGATTTGGAGCATAAAATTTTTATTTCAAAATATTATTGTATGAGAACCACAAGAGGCCTGAGTGCAAATTTCTCCAAAGGGGATTTGAGTTAGCATTTGCCAGGCACACAGGATATTAAAGAAGTAGGACTACTATGAATTTATTTTCAAGTGTGGTTTTTTTCTGGATCAAATACACAGACAGACTTTTATCATAACTGAGGGAAAAACCTATGGTTATGTTTTCCTCTTCATGGAGCCAAATCCAACAAAGACTGGTTGTATTGACATTTCTTTTTGTTATATGGTAGGTGTATTTTTTTCCCAGTTTCACTAAGGTTATAGAGTTTGGATGTAAATGATACTTGATAAAGTGTTGTTTCCCCTCACTCTTTGGGTTCAAGCCTTTCCTCACATCCTTCTCAAAGACTTTAAAACCCAAAGCTGTATAATACTTAATATAAATGGTGCCCAAGGTGTGATGATTTAATTTACAAATTTTCAACTTCATTTCATATGAAAGCAAAAAGTGTCAAGTAGAACCCATACTTTGGATTTTGAATTTTGGTATTTACCCAAACTGACAATGCCTAGTAAAGTCAGAAGTTGAACAGCAGCAACCAGTCAGGGCTCCTAGTCAGCCACGCTATCATGAGGGTAACCCTGTGTTTTATACAGGGTTCTGTGTTGTCAGTGTTATGAAAAAAATGCCATTTTATATTTTCTGCATTTCATCCTGTCTATAAAATTCTCATCTGAATGTGTACATAACATATTCAACATTTGATTATAAAATAGGCTTCTGTTAGAGGACTGCTCAATTGTAGTCTAACATAAGTTTTCTGAGCATATTTAAGATTGATTCAGTAGATGGGGTATATTAAATGCATTTTCAACTTAAGATATTTTCATCTTACTATGGTATTTTTGGGAATTACTTCTTTGTAAGGACAGGATCATCTGTAATATCAAATGTCCTCCATGGAAACCATTATTAGCTTGTGTGTGTGTATGTGTATGTGTGTGTGTTTAAGTATTTTTTTAGTTGTAGTTGACATAATACTTGTATTTTATTTATTTATTTTTATATGGAGCTGAGGATACAACCTAGGGCTTCGCATGTGCTAGGAGAGTGCTCTACCACTGAGCTAGAACCCCAACCCCTAGCTTATGTATTTTATAGCTATTTTGTAGTTGCCCACTTTATTTTCATTCTCTGAGGATTTCCTACCTTTTCTCAGGTGTAGGCTAATTTTTATGCTTATATGTTGCAGTTTTTCACCACGCTTGTTATGTTAGTCAACTTTCCATTGCCGTGACTAAAACCCCCCACAATAACAACTTAGACAAGGAGAAGTTTATTTTGGACTACAGTTTCAGAGTTTCAGTTCATGGTTAGCTGACTCAATCAATATTGTTCCAAGGTAAAGTGGAACATTGTGACAGAAGGCATTGAATAAGAATCTGCTCATGCCATGGTAGCTAGGAAGCAGAAATAGAATGGTATGAAGGAAGAACAAAGTAGATAATACTCAAGACACGCCCCTGTGACCCACCTCCTCCAGTTTTACCCCACCTGCCTATAGCTACCACCTAGTATTCCAATCAAATCACCAATACATAGAATGGATTAATCCACTGATTAAATTAGAGCTTTTGTGATCCCATCACTTCATCTCCTGATTTACCACAGGAGCCATTGGGGATACCTCAAATCCAAACCATAACATTTTATCCCTGTGACCCAAAAGTTTCATGGGAATCTCACAATAAAAAATGCTTTTATCTCCAAGAGTCCCCGTAGTTTATCAGTTCCAGCATAGCCCCAAATTCTTGTTAAAAGTCTCTTCTCAGACTCAAGACAATTTTTTGACTGTAAGCCCTTGTGAAAATTAAAAGCAACTTACATATATCCAAATATAATGGCAAAGAGTAAACATTCCCATTTCAAAGGGAATAAATAGGAGCATAGAAAGAAGGATGGACCAAAGCAAAATTGAAATTCACCCAGGAAAACAAGCCCTGTAGCTCCACATCTGGCATCTGGGGCACATGATGGTGAGATGTGATTGTCAAAAGGTTTAGGCTGCACCACTCCTATGGCCTTGCTGGCCGTGGCACTCATGACCTCTCTCTTAGGATGGCTCTATCCATTTCCTCAGAAGATGGTCTATATTACTGTCATCTCTTAATCTTGGAGAGGAGGGCACTGCAACTTCAGATTCCATCATGCATCTCATGTACCACATTCTCAAAGGCAGACTGAAGGGATTCTGCCCTGCTGCCCTATTTGCCTGGGGTCCCAGGTCCTCTTTTCAAAGGTTGGAGGGAGATTTCAAGAACCGTAAAGCCAGAATTCTGAATTCCTGCAAACCCAGCACCATGTGGACAATGCCAAGGTCTATAGCCAACTCAAGCAGTAGCTAGACCTCCTTGGGCTATAGCTGCACTGGCCTCTGCATGCTTGGGTGGCTGAGCATAATGAAGTGATCCCTGGGGAAATAGCTTTCTAAGGCATCAATGTGTGAGCAGAGTGCTTCCAAAGTCTCCTAAGCAAGTTTTTACTTCTCTCCCCTTGAATCTGTAATAAGTATGGACTTGCAGATTCCTGAGATGCCCATAAGGCATTTTTTTCCTATTATCTCTGTGCAATTTATTTAACTTCTCTTTTATCATGTTAATCTCTTCAACAAATGCACTTTATTTGGCCCCATTTTTCAGGAAGGCATTTTTCTGGCCAAATTACAAGTTTCTTTTCTTTCTTTTTTCTTTTTTTTTTAGCCTTCTTTTTTTTAAATTAGTTGCACATGACAATACAATGATCTTGACATATCATACATTTGAATCAAATGGGGTATACTTTCTCATTTTTCCAAGTGTGCAGGTTGCAGAATCACATTGGTTATACAGACACGTATATACATACAGCAAATTACAAGTTTCTAAATCTTCTCTCTCTTCTAAAAACTCTCAGAAACACTCAAGTCACTGCCTAAATGTTGCACAGCCTTAAAATTTTCCTCTGACAGACTAACTAGTCCATTACCTTTATATTAAGACTCAGAAAGCCTCATAAAATGGAAATGTAGATAAGTTCTTTGTCAGAATGTGACATGTGTGACCTAGTCCAATTCCCAATAGAACCCTTGTTTCCCTCTGAAATCTTGTGAGCATAGTCTTTACTCCCTGCATTCCTGTCAGCATTCTGGTCTTCTGAGCTCCTGCCAGCAATGCTCATTTAGCTCTGCTTACAACATTCCTAAGACTTCGCCTGCTTGCATCTCCAAACTCTTCCCACAAACCAGGTCTAAAGGCTCTGAACTACAACGTCAAGTTAGTCAACAGTAACAACCTTGCTTCTTAGTATCAATTTCTGGGATAATGAACTTCTCATTGTGGTGAATAAAACTACCTGACAGCAACAACTGAGAGGAGGAAAAGTTTATTCTGGCTCGTGGTTTCAGAGGTTCATTCCATGGTTGGACAACGCCATTGTTTTGTGTATGAGGTGAAGAGGAACATCACAGAAGGAGGACATAGCAGAGGGAAACTGTACATCTCTTGGTAGCCAGGAAGCAGAGAGAGAGGCAGGAGGAGCAAGGGGAGCAAAATATAACCTCAATTTATACCTCCACTGATCTGCCTTCATTAGCCATGCCCCACCTGCCTATAGCTACCACCTCATAATCCATTCAAATTATCAATCTATTAAATGGATTAACCCACTGATTAGATTATAATTCTCATATAATCTGATCTTTTCATCTCCTGAACTAACACAGGAAATTTGAAGGACATCAAATATCCATACCATAATATTTGGTAGTTGGAAGTTTTTTTTTGGGGGGGGGTACACTGGGGATGAACTCAAGGCCACTCGACCACTGAACCACATCCCCAGCCCTATTTTGTACTTTATTTAGCGATAAGGCCTTACTGAGTTGCTTAGCATCTTGCTTTTGCTGAGACTGGCTTTGAATTCATGATCCTCCTGCCTCAGACTCCCGAGCTACTAGGATTACCGGCATGTGCCTGTAAGAGATGACATTAACATAGACCATCTTCCAACACCCATGGTAGTTGGAAGATTTTTAACACGAGTTGCTAAATGCACAAATCTATAACCCTGTTTGTACATTTTACAGAATGAAGAAAACTACTGAATCTCATTGTTAGGGTTTGGGTATAAGGTGTCCCCCCAAAGCAGGATTGTTTGGATGATTATGAGAGCTCTGACTTCAGAATCAGTCCACCCTAGTTTGAATGAAGTGACTGGGTGGCCCCTATAAGGAGATGGGGCATGGCTGGAGGAGGTTGGTTACTGGGGGTATGTCCTGGAAGAATGTATCCCCTCTATGGAGACCTGTCCCTCTTCACTTCCTTTTGCCGTGAGAGGGGCAGCTTCCTTCCCTACACTGCACTTTCACCCTATGATGTGCTGCCTAACCTTGGCCCAAAGTGAAGGAGTCAGTCATTTATGGATTGAGACTTTTGGATCCATGGGTGCCAAATAAATTTTTTCTCCCCTAAGTTTTTGTCAGGTATTTTGGTCAGAACAATGCAAGAGTTGAGTAAACAATAATCGATACTGAAAGTGAGGGTATTATTATGATGAACCTGACCACATGGTTCAGAAACATTTGCTGCCGGTTTGTGGGAGTGATTTTAAAAACCTAGAGGTGCAGGTTGGAAAAGTTTTAGAATGGTGTAAACATTTCTTAGTGGGTGTTTCTGCTAAGAGGCCAGAGAAGACCAGGAAGCCAGTAAGAATGTGCACTTTACTCACGATGTTTCAGAGGGAAATGAGGACTCTCTAGGAAATTGGATTAGATGTCACTCACATAATATTCTGGCAAAGAACTTCACTAGCTTTTGCCCAAGTTCTGAGACTTTGTACGAGGCCAAATTTAAAGGTTATGAACTTTTATAAATAAAAGTTTAATAAATAAAAAGTTTTAATAAAAACTTTAATAAATCTGCAAGAGAAATTTCAAGGCAGCACAGCATTCAGTTAGTGGCATGGATATTGTGAGAAGCTTATGGGCAGGTTTACTATGAAAACCTGGAGCAGAAAACAGAGCTGAAAGATTTTAAGACTTACAGTTTGGCCAGAAAAGTACAAGTAAACTTGTTAAAGAGATTACAGTTCCTAAAGATATCTTTAAGTATTTTGTAGAAACACAGGAAAGATGCCTTGAGAGTACCTCAGGAATTTGCAAGACCACACCCACTTCTGGTTCAGGAGTATAGAAGGGAAAATTCTTTTGAAAAGAGATCATTGGGAAGCTTTGTTTGTGCTGGGGTTCCTAGGAAGTTGGCTCAACCTGCTGATCCTTGAAGGCACTCAGAGACTGCTTGCAGCTGTTGATTCCAGGAGGCCCAGGTATTACCTGAACAGGTAGCACACCTTGGCATCATTCATATGGTGTTGGTTATCAGACACTGAAGTTAAGGGGTCATGGAGACTTTTCACTGAGATTTTAAAGGAAGGCCTGGGAGCCCAGGCAGAATGTAGCAGTGTCAGAGTCCCTGTGGGCTACCTCTGAAGATGATGCATGAAGCACTGTAGGTGAATGTGAAGCTGCAATTGAGATCCCAGGAATTAAGAGATGCCAGTAGTATAGACAGTCTGCATAGAAAAGCTGCTGGCTATGGAGAGAACCAGGTTTTGTTTGTTTGTTTGTTTGTTTGTTTTTTAAAAAAAGCCCCTGTGCACTGCAACTGGCAAGGCCAAAGGGGTGGGGCTTCCCAAGTCCCTTGAAGAACACATTTCCCTGCCATGTGTCCTAGATGCTATTTAAGGAGTTAGGGGTGAAGTTTTCATGAGTGGGTATCAGTCTTGCTTTGGTCCCATCCCTTCTTTCTATGCTCTTACTCCTCCCTTTTGGAATGGGAAGGTTTACTCTGTGCTGCTGTATACAGGGTATATGAAACTTACTTGTGTTTTTTATAGGGAATCATAACCAGGAATTTGTCTTGGGCCTCAAAGGAGACTTTGGAATTCAGTAATGCTGAAACCATTAAGATTGTGGGATTCTTGAAGATGCACTAAACACTTTTTGTATTTTGAGATGGATGTGAACTTTTAGGAGGAGGGACAGGATGATATGGTATTGATATCCCCTACAAGCTTCTGGGTTAACAAAAACTGTGCGGAGGTAAAATGATTTAATTGCAAGAGCTATAATCTAAACAGTCCATCCTAGTTTGAATGAACTAGTTTGAATGAGTGGTATCTGTAGGCAAGTGGGACATGGCTGGAGGAGGTGAGTCACTGGGGCATGCTCTGGAAGGGTACATATTCCCTGTGGTGAAAGCACCTCCCCCCACCATCTCTCCTTCTTGATCCCACCATGAGCTGACACACTTTCCTTCACTGGGCCCTTTTCCCATGATTACTCTTGGGCCCAGAGCAATGGAGTTGGTCATCTGTGGACTGAGTCCTCTAAAACCATGAATGCTAAATGAACTTTCCCCATCTAAGTTGTTCTGGTCAGGTACTTTGGTCACAGAGATGCAAAAGTGAGCTAAATAGTCATCATGGATATTTATTTCTTCCCTCAATGTATCAGAGAGGAAAGATTAAGCTCCTATTCTTGACTACTATACTCTCTTCTTCCCTTCTCTTTTCATGGGGAAGAAGAGAAAATTTGATTATATAATTTAGTTTGCAACAAATTTTATAAAATTTATATACCATACATAAGTCAGTCATAAAAGCAGGACAGGAGTATTTTGAATTTTCACATATTTGATATTTAAAATAAGTCAAGCATATTAATGTAAATTAAATATGATTACATTTCTGTTTTGGATTCAAGAGATCTAATCTCCAAGAGAAAATCAGCAGTACAACTCCATAGGAATTCTCTTCCAATGAAAAATTAATGCACTTTTTTTTAAATAAAGCTGCCCTTTGTTATTTTCAATTAAGATATTTCAATACTTTGTCAAGACAAAATATGACAAGTATTCACTCTTTGTTTACAGAGACCAAAAAACAACTATGTATCATTTTTTCCTCAAAAGGAAATAAATATTTCCAACAAACAAGCTTTGTTAAGTTCAATCAAGTGACAAGATGAACACTCTTGACAGCAAATGGCTGACAAGACAAATCTCAGAGAGATGACAGGGATTTGCTACTATAAATGACTTTTGAAACACAGCTCAATGTAAGGTTATTTCTCTTTTTCATCAGATTTTGTAGATTCTGATTTTTTTTTTAACTAGGCAGAAGTCATTCAATATATCTTGATCGTCATCTGTTACTTTTAAAGACAATAGCAAGTATTAAAAGAATTTTCTTTTTTCATTCTTTTTTTGCAATATACAGACACATGCAAATGCACATAAAAAGCTTTTTCTGTTTTTCCAGAACAAAGGCATAGGGAAGTGAAATATGAAACATTTTAATCGTTTTTCAGAGATCAACACAAAATAGCATGGTAAAATCAATATGTAATGGGCTTAGACATTTATACCCTGGCTCTACATTTCACTACCTGAGTTACCTGGAAAACATTAAAACTTGATTCAACCTGAAGTTTCTCAATTATAAAATTATTTTTAAAATAAAATACTAGAGAGAACAGTGGTGAAAGTTAAGTAAGATAAAGCACCTGTCAAGAAGTTCTCATCAATTCTCTTTCTCTGCAAAGGGTACTACTCCTGGAGAGGAAAAATAGAAACACAAACGTAAACACACACACACACACACACACACACACACACAAATTACATACACATTTAATGTACATATCCTCTTGGCCGTTTCAAAAAGAAATATAGTTGATTAATTCAGTGACTCGTGAGACAACTTGGTGAAAATTTGGGAATAACGTACCAGTCCCTGAACAAGTTATTCCTTAACAATATGATGTTCACCTTGTTGGAGGGACAAGGTAGTGATGGTGGGGGGACTTCATGTTTTATGAAAAATAGAATAAGTTCTGTTATCAGTACTAGTGATGGTCTGCTCAGGGCAGAACCTAAATTCCAAAAAGAAAGGGAGAATGAAAGGGGAAAAGGAGAACATGGGCATTATCCTCTGAAAGATAATGAATTCTATTCAACTCATAGTTGAAAGAGCACTTAGTTATTGAAGATTATTTGAGGACATTTTGACTGCTATAGTTACAAAAGACCACCCAATTTAGATAGCTCTTCTTCACAATACCTGGAAGTGAATTTAACTGGAGACTTTATAAAACAGCAGACGTGTACTTAAAATGGAGTGGTAGTGCAATCTATACTCTCTTTACTATTAATATGACCATTTAGACATAACTACTTAAAGCAATATTAGTGGTGCTTTGATGATGAAAGCATTCCATTTCTCTTCTCTAAGGACATACAAAAATACTCTCCCAGTTTGTAAGTCCAAATAAACCCAGGAGCCACACTGTTTAATATATAAATGGAGTAAATATGACAATAGAAGGTAATAAAATAAATAGAAATATTAGTTACACTTTAAAAATGTTCAAATTTTTAAAGCCTCATGCTGAACAATAAAAAGCACACATTTGAGTAAAATATATTAGTGAACCAATAATCCTTAGCCTGATTTATCTAAATAGGACTAGGTTCTCAGAACCTATTAATCTGTGTTCTTTCCCCCACACACACACTTTTTTTTTTCCCCACAAGCTGTCCTCTTTTGAAATGGCTGCTTCTTTTATCCAAGGCATTTGGGACTAATCACAAAGCAGTCTGCCTCTATTTGCTGTTGACTGAAGTTCACTATTGCACAGACTTTCCCCCAGCATTCACCATTACTTATGAATATGCACAGTTTCTATTTTATGCAGCTTTTTTTCTGAAGACACTTTGTTGTCTGATTCAATGTGTCCTTCTTTTGACTTTTCCAAGTGCCAACAATACTAAAGCCATTCTATTTATAAGAAAATCAAAGAACTTTACTGATGCTGGGCATGGTGGCACACTCCTGTAATCCCAGTATCTCCGGAGGCTGTGGCAGGAGGATTTTAAGTTCAAAGCCAGCCTCAGCAATTGAGGTAGACCCTGAGCAACTTGGTAAGATCCTAAATCAAAATAAAAAATGGAAAAAAATTTAATAAGGTTGTGGTTGGGGATGTGGCTCAGTGGTTAAGTACCCATAGGTTCAATCACTGGTACCAAAAAAAGAAAAGTGGTGGGGGGAGAAAGAAAGAAATTTACTCATTTGGTCTCAATTCAACCCCATTCCAAGCCCCACAGTGCATCAGAATTTCAATAGCGAACATAGACTTGGGTCTTCTGACAAACCACTGGTCTTCAGAGCTTACTGTAAAGACTTAGAAAAACTTCTAAGAGTAATGGCATATTTTTATATAACCTTTGCACTCCTAAGAGAAAAAGAGCAGTCTCTTGCCAAATCAAGCATCAGATTTGCCAGACTTGCCTTGCTAACCTTTATAGTCATGTGTGAAAACTAAATAGTTCCAGATGGTAAAAATATAACTTGTTTGAACAATGGAGGAGCTGGTTATAAATATTAGGGATTGTAAGGCCATTGAGAATATGCTTGGGGGTAATACAGAATTAATAAACCTCACCTTCTGTTTTAGAGGGTTCATGGTTGTTGGATTTTCCTTTAATTTTAGTAGCACATGCTTGGGATGCCTTAAATTCCATGTCTTTCAAGATATGGAATTTTCCTAAATTTTTGGATGCAAAGAAGAGGAACAATAGGCTAAGTAGTAAGCAAAACCCTAACAAAGCACCCAAAGCTGTCTATCTGTGGCATGAACATTTCCAAAGACTGCCAAAAGTTATGCCGGGGGGATTTGTTGTACTCATCTTTTAAAATATCCTTTTCTCTCATATAGTAAAGCAAAAACTACTCAAGAAATTCTTTCACAAACTGATGTCAGGTTATATACAGCCAGCAAACTCATGTAGTTAGATGAAATAGCAACCCTGGGGACTAAAATAATTTAAGGATGTCTTGTCTAATATCACTTAGAGTTTCATATGTTGAAGAGAAATAGAGAGACCAACTAAGAACCAAAGACAATGTTTCAAACACAATCTCAATAAATTTTTTTCATCTTGTTTTTTTATGTCCATATTTTTACTATTTTGTGATAAACAAAGATTAAACTGCCCTCAAATTGACAAAAAAATCCTCAAAAGTTTTACATTTTTCTAAAAAAAGTACATAATTTAAATGTATATTTCTTTATCTTGGCATAATCATGATAGGTTTATACAAACAGAGATTAAGCAGAAAACAAAAATGTACATTTAGATGGAAATATCCCCAAAGTCACAAATACATATAACAAAGCTATCATTCATATATTCATATATATATGTATATATATTGCATTAAAATGGAACTTATTTAAACTTTGGATCTTCAAACAGTGGTGTAATTGCTCCAGGATTTCTTATTAGGAGGTCTGCCAATCTTAAAACCATTTACCATGAGTTATCCTAAAATCATTTACCATGAGTTTATCAGGGTTTCCTCTTAAAAGACACCTAATTTTTTCAGATTGCATTTGCTTTAGAATAGCCTTGTGGTTGTTTGTTTATTCATTGATTCATACTTTCTGCAAACATTTTTTGAGCAATCACCAAGTGACAGGTGAAGTGCGGGGGGCAAGTGGGGGGTTGGTAACAGAATAAAAAAGAGAACACACCTGTTTCAGGGAGTTGAAAAGTTCTCCCCACTTATGTCTCTTCTGCGTCCTATTTTGATAACTGCATCAGCAACCCCTCCTTTTCTCTTCTCTTCCATCTTTCCATCCTCTTTCCCTCTTTATCTCATCCATTCTTCCATTCAGCAAGTACAAAGAGACCACCATGTTATACACTATCCTCGAATCAAGTCAACAACAGTACATAAAATCAAGTCTCAACTTTCATGGTTTTTGTTTGTTTGTTTGTTTGTTTGTTTGTTATTTTTTTCTAGTGCTGAAGATCAAACCTCCCCCCCACCCCCGGGCTTAGTACATGCAGGGCAAGTATTCTACCACTGGCTATGCATACTCTATAGGCAGTTCATGAGCTTTTGGTTCAGGGAGACTCTGTAGGTAAACCAGTGATCAGATGGCTAACATAATTATATGTTATGGTTAGCACTATAAAAGAGGCAAAGATTGTGTTTGAGATAAAGCAACTTCTAATATGAATAGTTTGTGGAGATGTGCCTGATGAGATGGCATTTAGGCTAAAATCTGAAGAAACAGAGCCAGCCTCGAAATGGGTTAGGAATAAGAATTTAGATTTTTCAGGCAGAAGAAAATTCATTAGGAACCTGAAGAAGAATTGAAGCTTAGGCAGTTTCGGAAGGTAAAAATCAGATCATAAAGAAATGTGTGACAGTTGTAAGAAATTTTAGATTTTATTCTAATGTAAAGCCATTAAGGTTGTGTTTTGAGCATGCGATCAATCAGTCATAATAACAGCTCACATTTTTTATAGTACTTACACAGTTGCAATAAGAATATAGGCAATTCAGTGTAATGCTGATTTATTTCTGTGAATAATAAATAACCACAATACTGAGCCAAAGGTAATAGTTTAATAAAGGGTGAAAAAATTCAAATACAAGTTTTAAAAAATATATATTTAGAAACAAATTGCCTGATTTTAATCACTTCTAAATAATACAGCTTACTGTTGGCCAACAGTGTCCAAGATGACAATACTTTTCAGTGGGAGAGTCTTAAGATGACAAGGACATGGGAAGCATCATAAAAACGAGAGACAAGACCTTACACTTCCTAAATCCTTTCCCACACATATGCACTCAGCAAATTTTAAGCACATTGTAGGAACCTGCTGATATAAATTGCCTCTTTATCTGGAGAATAACAATATTAACAAGAACAGGGCTGCTAAATCAATGTCTTTGAAAATTGAAGCACTCACTGAGTGTCTGATGCACTGTGTCTCTCATGAAACTGGTGTGGGGAGAGCCTGTGATACTGTCTTGTTAATTGGATGGGGGTATCAAGAAAGAAGAGAAAGTAGGAACCTGAAGTGAGTAACTGAGTCTGGTGAGTTTGAAGAATAGAGATGAAGGTAACACTGGTAAACACAAATGGTAACTTAAACTCATTGGGAAACTCCAGTCAGAGTTTCACTTTATCTAGAGAGGGCTGATAATTTTTATTGTTTTGCTATGTTCTCTGTGGAATTAGTCTTCTCTCACCCCAAATAAATCAAATTATAATACATTTGGGTAAGAACTTAAATGTTTGAAGAACACTCATTGGTCATGGTGTTGTATGTCTATTGAATACTGCCTTTTTCAAGTTATAAGAATGACTAAAAACAATGCAACTATTTCAGCCCTGTAGCACGTGGTGTTAGACTCCATTTTAACTTTCTGGGAGCATTCTACAATGGTTATGAAAGGACACAGGATGTTTGGAACTACATTTTCTCTGGAAAACAAAAATCAAACCAGGTTAATGAGATGGGATCTCACATTAAACTTTTTAGAAGTCACGTGCCCTACTGACTATCAAATTATCTTGAGAAAGCAAAACACAAACTACAAATAGAAACAAAAATCTAGGAAGTTAGCTAGACATTGTTTGTAACATATAGCATTAGAAATTTTATTGAAGTATTCACCTTATTTATCTGACTACATCTAGAAAAGTAAATATTAAATTTAATTTATATTCTCGACACATTCTAATATGCGCTGGTCAGCGGATTATTAACTGTTACTAGATAAATGAACTTAGGTTAAAGACATTCAATTTACCTAATGCTAAGAGCATATAGAGTTTTCCAAGAGGTGTCTGAGTGGACTGTAATATAATAATTTTAAAATTGCCTTACTTTTCATTGTTAGCAATTCTGTCAGTGTAGTGTCATAGAAAATACATTAAATTCAGAATTTAGATTTGTTTACCTGTACCTCTCACTTCTTTATCATATAGCATTGGGAAAATTAAATAAAATCTTTGACTCACACTTTAAAAGTAGCAAGTCAAATTTATATGTTAAAGAAATGCAATTACATATATATACATATAAGTGTTAGATATATGTATGTATATATATATATATATATATATATATATATATAAATGAGATGCAATATATACATATTTGTAAAACAACATCTATTGTAGAACTTCAGCTTTAGCATATATGTAATTTCCCTTTCAATTATTTCCAGGTTGCATGTAAACTTCAAAAATCTTACATAGGTCAACTCATGGAGTGTGGCAGGGTACCATTAATATAGGAATGCATCACAATCTTCATGCTGGCTGACCAAAAGCTTCCTTTGAATCGTTCTCACCCACTTCTATATGTTTCTTTATTGGTTACACCTCCTAGCTTGCTTTTAAGATCTCATTTTCTCATATCCATGAGACTATCTCACGTCAGAAGCTATGGCCACCTATGTAACAAGAAAGGTGGAGTGAAATCATCACTCTGGGCTTAGGGACCTTTGGGGAGGCTCCACTTTTCAGGCTTCTCTCTTTTTTTTCCAAATATATAAAATTTCATTAATTAATTATACCTCAATAAAGCTGAAAAATACTAAAATATATAAATATACTAAATCTTCAGAGATGAGGTCAGGTATGTGCAATTTTAATTTTTTTTAGTTGTCGATAGACACAATACCTTTATTTTGTTTATTTATTTTTATGTGGTGCTGAGGATTGAACCCAGTGCCTCACACAAGTGAGGCAAGTACTCTACTGCTGGGCCACAAACCCAGTCCCAGGTATGTGCAATTTTAACTCCACCCTACTATCAATCTGATTTTCCCACAGATTTTCTCATCCAGGTCTCTTTTTAAAGATCTCATAACCTCCAGAAACTCCAAAAAAATGGAGAACAGATATTCATTGCCCTCAGCACCCACAAATCCAGCCCCCATTTGACTTCCCAGAGTGCAGAGCATAAAAGTCCCTCTCCAGGATCAACCTGTGCCATCTGATGTCTTCTTTTTTCCCCAGAAAGAGAATTTTTTTCTAATCATGTTTTGAGGAAGCCCTGTTATTACTCATGATGTTGATAATGTTTTCTCCCAATTCTTCTGTTTATTCTCTGTGTTAGTTCCACTCTTCACTGGACTAGTGAAAAGGGACAGCCTGAACATCTGTTTTCCCTTTCCTTTTGGCAATCATACCTCTTTCTTGAGTCAATAGGTTTAGACTGACCAAGCATGATGGGTCTGAATGATCTCTAAGGACCCTGAAAGTCTAGATTTAAAGTGAGTAACCTTCTATGGTTAAACCTGGAGAACTGAAGGTAAAATTTCCAACTAAATAGGGAAAGCTATAAAGGTAACACAATAACACTGTAGTTTTAAAAAATGCACATAGCAAATTCTGTTATGCAGTTTGTACATGAAGTGTTCTATTTAAATAAAGTGCATAATTTTACTAATGCATAGTTCACACTGCCTCCATAATTTATGGTTCTCTAATTTTCATAAAGAAGGTACATACAATCCATGCACAATAAATATTGTTTATGCAAAATTCATATATCTTTAGTCACTCAGAAGGCAATATAGAATTATCTATTATTCTAATTCTTGTAATTAATATTAATATTATAATTAATTATAATATTAATATTAATTATAATTAATTATAGGGTGGAGTTAGTAAAGAATAATTCAAGTAAAGTAAAAGAAAGCTTTTTCTATAAGCAAATAATGTAACCCCAATTACAACAACAGAAATATATCTGTAAGATGGGAGCAATTTGGTTGAGCCAGGATTCTATAATTGAATGGATCCACTGTGAATTTGTAAAACTACATCTATTCCACTGGATTATTAGAACTTGATATTTTAACATACATAAAACAACTCAGCCAATCTAAAATCTTTTTTTATAAGTAAATGAGGATGTAAAGTAGGAAGAAATAACTGAAAGCCCAGCACATATGAGCAGAAATGGATTTATTTCATTTCTTATAAGGATAGGCAACTTATACCCAGACCTAAAGAGCTAAATTGATAATGAACTAGAAGCATAAGCCTGTAAATTCTCTAGTTCTGTTGAATTTAAATTTAGGGATTCTAACCAAACATTCCAAATGTCCAATTTATAATTGAATATTTCCTGACATCAAGTCTATAAATTCAAGACAGTGGATTTATGAGTTGATTATTTTATCAAAAATCAAGTAGATTTTTCTGTACTAAATCAATCAGAAAAACATTTATTGAACCACTGCAAATGTTAAATGCTTTCCTAGGCATCAGAGACACAGATATAGAACAAAAATCACTTCCTTAAGAAACACAAGGCTGATTCAACAAACATTGGTTTATGAAACAATAGTTCAAAAAATGGTTCTTAACTGATTATTTTATTTCAGATATTAGGAATTAAGTGACAAATTAAGATACTTTCTTCTCTTAGGTTGAGAGAGGAAATTGAAAAGGTAATTTCAACACATATGCTTAGATAAGAGATCCAGAAGAGACACTGATATAGTCCAGATGTTTTCCCCAAGATCATATGCTGGATAATTAATCTCCAGTACAGCAGAGTTGGGAAGTGACTGAATTAATGTCCTTATCATAGGAGTGGGTTAGTTATCACAAGAGTGGATTCAATATAAAAATTTCCCCCTATTCCTCTTTTGCTCTCATATTCTCTTGCCCATTTGTTTTCCACTGTGGGATGACACAAGAGGGTCCTCACTAAATGCAGCACATTAATATTGAATTTTGTTGACTCTGATCTGTAAGAAACAAATTTCTGTTCTTTAAAAGTTGCAGTCTAGGTTTGCCCATTATGACAGCATTCAAACTATGCAGAATTCAAAAGATACCACATTTTAAGAAGTAAGGAGAATGGAAATAAAAGAAAACAGAGATATTTAGAAGTTTATTTAAGCTCATTAGGAATTTAGATTGTATAAAGGGAAATATTCATGATGAGTAGTGGAAGTATCAAAATAAAGTATAGAGTTTATGGTCATAATTGAAATCTGTGGTAGTCAGAATAACACCTTTCAGAATATCCATGCTCTTATTCTAATAACATGGGAACATTTTAAGTAGCATACCAAAGGGACATTGCAAATGTAAGTATACTGACACTAAAACAATGAGATTGTTTTGGACTGTCTGGGTGAGCTCAATCTGATCATATGAGCTAATAAAAACAACAACCAAAATATCTATTACTAGATGAAGAACAAAGAGTCATCAAAGAGATTTAGCACAGGAAAGGCCTGAAGCCACTCTTGGTTTTGAAGAACAAGGGGGCTCTAGACATTAAGGGCAACCTGCCTGACAACCAGCAAGAAAGTGGGAACCTCAGTCCTACAACCACAAGGAATTGACCTTATGCAACAACCTGAAAGAATGTGGAAGTGGATTCTTTCCAATGTATTCCCAAAAGAGCCCAGGACAACTGACCCTTGGATTTCAGCCTTGTGAAATTCAGAGTTGAGATCAAGCTAACCAGGACTTCAGACCTACAGAAATGTGATAACATAAATTTGTGTTTCAACCACAAATTATGTGGTAATTTATTACAGCAGCAATGACAAAATAGTGCAAGGTTAAAGAGGTAAGTAAAGACCAAACAATATAGGACTTTGTGTGCTCACTAGTCCATGACAGAAGTTTGCTTCAAACCATAAAGGGGAGTAGGTTTTACATAAAAAGTAACTCTAAATCAAGGGAGTGATCTAGTGCCTAGAGTAGACACCAGGAAGTAAGATGCTCTACTATAATGTGAGCTCCATGAGGAAAGGAATTATTGTCCTTGCAATGCTGTATTCTTTTTTCCCCGGAACAGTTTTAGGACTTGATATAAATATTTGTTATTCAATGAATGATACTGTCCAATAAGAGAAAAGATCAGCAAACTCCTGGCCAGATTTTATCCACTACAAGTACCCTGATGGGCACATTTGGGGAGGGGGGGATACAGGGGTACTCCAAGCTTCTTTTATCTACACTCACTATCTTCTACCCATTTCCTTTCATTTTTGCTTAAGTTCTATTTGGACAACAAAATCAAGATAGGTCAGAAAATGGCATTAAGGAATTAGTGAGTAATGAGATTGAATTTGTATCCTGTAAAAGGTGAGAAGAAACAAGAAAAAAGTTTGCAAGGATTGGACTTGGTGGTAGGTAATCTGGAAACAGGAATAAATGCCTCCTGGAGCTCTCATACTGAGTGTTCCTGTCTTTCCTCCTTTCTTGTCAGAGCTACGTGTTCTGAATTTCTCATTCATTGAATGAGGTAGCAATGAAACGACAATGGTAAGGGAGTGTTTAGACTGGACCACTAGTATTCAAACAGATACCTCTAAATGCTCTTAACAAAAATAAAATAAACCCAATTTAAAGGACTATTCTGACTTACTGGTTTGGATCTTGATGGTAAAACAAGTTCAGTTTTTGCAAGATTATATTTATCTTGTGTATTTTCCATGTTTTAAATTCTGGCCATTGTTTGGATTGTAATTTTCTCAGAGGACAGGATGGAGTAAATCTTTGTGCATCTGCACAAACATATTTCAATACTTTGCACAGATGGGTGTTTACAGACAATGTTGTCTGTTCTATTAAAAGTAAAGAACAACAAAATAAAACTAAAAACTAAAAACAGACCCCTCAGAAACTGGAAGCTATGTTTTTCCATGGTATTCTTAGCTTTAGTTCTTCCTTGCCCCATACTGAAAGACAAGTAGCAAAGACAGTTTATTCTTATGGTCATTTGAAAAATGCTCAGTGTCTACATTGTGACAGGTTCCATGATGCTTACAAGGACACACTAAGGAACTCAGACTCAGCAGATCCATGTTAATACAGAGTCCACAGTCTACTTGGAGAAAAAACATGGACCAAAAACACACTAATATGTACATAGCAACTTGAGTAAGTGTTCTTAATGTGAAGATGAAAAAGAAGAAGCAAAACAATGTCAGGCAGATTTTATTATGACATCATTATGCAACATGCATAAGAGAGTGATGGCAAGCTACTGGGTACTGGTAACACATAGGCTAAATGTGGTGAACAGCTGGAGAGGCAGCCAGAGAGGTGAGTAAGCCTGAAAGTGCCCAGATGAGTTATCTAAGACTCTGTTTTATAGATGACAAGCACATCCAGTCTTGGGCCTTCCCTTTAGTAAAGTGATCATTTGAATCTGCCATAAAACTTACAAAAAAATATGCACTTACAAATTTCTGTATTTAAAATGTCATTGCAAAATAATGATAATAATAATAATAATAATAATAATAATAATTTCTATTAATAGTGTCCCATTTCATAGAAAAAACATATTTCACTTAGATAATCTTCTTGGTTTATTTACATAGATAATAGGTATATTTGCATGCAGGAGTATCTCAGCCACATGCACATACATACACATGCACATGGTTAATTTGGAAATTCCAGGATGTGGATTGAACACATCAGATGAAACAATAAGCAAAGAAATTCTTCCTGTCCCATTTTATACCCAAATACATTTAAGCAGAATAGAAAATAAAAATTTTACTACTATAAGAAATGCAAACTAAATATAGTTAGAGACACTACCCAGAAAAATATAAAATGATTTTTTTCATTTTCTAAAGAGTTTCAAAATTCAGCATTTTAAATAATATAGAATTTAAAATATAAACACTAGAAAATATAAATAAGGAGTTTTTACATTAGCCTTTGTTATAACAATGGTAATCAATATTTCTTTTTCCTCAAAATGAATAATTTTGCATAAAATTTAAACACAGCCAGAATTAAAATGTGAAACGTTTAGTTGTAGAATTCATAAAAATTCAACATCAGTTGTTACTTAGCATTTTTTCCCAAAACTATGGGACAAAAATAGTTGGCCACTTTGTTTCATTTACTGTTACTCTAATCTGCTTTATTGTCTGTGTAAGCAATGTATGTTAGAAGAAAGTGCAGTCTGAATAGTCTTCAAAAAAAGAAGTGAATGCTTGGACATAATAGAAATATGTGGGAGTTTGAGTTTTGGAGGAAAAAAACTTTTTTTTTTTTTTTTTTTGGTACTGGGAATTGAACTCAGATGCGTAACCACTGAGCAACATCCCCAGCCCTTTTTAATATTAGAGACAGGATATTGTGGAGTTGCTAAGTGCCTCAGTAAGTTTCTGAGACTGGTTTTGAACTTTGATCCTCCTGCATTAGCTTCCCAAGTCACTGGGATTGCAGGCATGTGCTACTGTGCCTGGCTTAGGAAAAAATTTAATTTTAACTTAAAATTAAGTAGGTAATCTGGGTTGGACAGTTCATGTGCTTTTGCCAATATTCTAAAGATATTATCTATGAGGAAACTGTAAAATAGAATTATTGTTTCAGCATTGGTTTATAAAAACTTGGAACTAAGAGGGATTTAAATTATATTTCATTTATGCTCTTATTTTATATCCCCAGAAGGTGTTTCATCTTGCTTAATGTGACTAAAATAATTGAATACCCACTTCCTCCATATTCTACATGTTTCTCCTCAATTTCCCAGATTTCCATGTACTCAGGTGGAGCCTTGTGGCTACTTCTAATCTATGGACTATGAATGAAAGTGATCTATTGCTTCCAAGCTTAGCTCTTGAGATCTAATGTGCTTCCTCCACCTCTCCTCCTCCTGTGAATCTACAAAGTGAGTGCTTCTCAAGCAGCCTGGGACAATGTATGACTCTGAAGTGCTCTGAACTTCCAACCAGCATTGAAAAAGAGATGTGAATAGGAAAAAAAAAAAAAAAAAAGAAAAAAAAATGTTGTCAGACTTCAGTTTGCAAGCAGAAATCTGGGCTTTGCATGACTGGCAAAACTTGACAGTTTTCAGATTCTAAACAATAAAAGACTGGATTAAAATTGGCTTTGAGAGACAAAGGCCAGAACACCCTTTCTACTGGATATAGTCAAATAGCAGATATCAGATTATTCCAGGAAGTCTCTGTGTATCAGTACCACAGAGTCAAGATTTTTCAAGAGAAAAGAAGGTTCTAGTGTTGCAAGAAATGATAGGGGTTAATTATACATGATGGTAGGTAAAAACAGAGAAAGTGATGAGTATGTTAGAAAGTAAACTGTGCTGATAATAACAGAGATAGATTGCTACATCCCCAAGATAGCTCTTTGTCTCCTTGCTGATTCAGAAGTACTTTCAAGCTCTCTCACTATTATCAAGATCAATGGTAATAGCTAAACTTTGTAAATAGCATGAACAAAGGGCAACAAAATACAACTTATTTCAAAATGGTTTATTACAATGAACCAAAAGTATAAATCAACATTACTCCTTTGTTCAATAAATGCTTATTTAAATGTTTTCTAGGAGCTCTTATAGATAGTTGAGATTGATTGGTGAATAAAAATAATTATCTACCTATATTAGAAGTTACAAACCTAAGCCATCAGTTACTTTAACAACAACATAATACTGGTTACATACACCAACCATAGTTCAGGGAAGGTAGCATTCCATCAGGCATGACTACCACAACATAAGAAATTAGAGGCAAATTTGGTGGCTGGATATCTCAGTTTGTCCGCAACCTACAGTGATTCTTATCCCCCCTGCAAAACACACTCATTCCCTCTAAAAGACCCCACGTTTTATTCCTTTACAGATTCAATCAAAGTAGCAAATCTTGCCTTCTAAATCAAGTCTAGGTACAAATGAAACTTCCTGGATCCACTTCTGAGATTTCAATATGAAGATCTATAAACCAAACAGAAAAATTATCTGTCCAACACTTAAAACATATAACCCTTTAATATAGGCCAACAATGGCCACTATAAACTCCCCCATTGGAAAAGAAAGACAAGGGGAAGGATGCAGGAGTCATTGATTCCCAATTTGAAATTATAGGAGGAACATATTGCCAATTCATTCGTTAAGACTAAAGACTGAGAAGATCCAAGATGATGGGCTAGAGGGAGGCTGCATTCTGTGTCATTCCAGGACCTGGGATTCAAGTAGTGGGAATACTATTTCTCTGCAAGTGATCAGAGAACCCCTGACAGCTGCTCCCACATGGGAATCTCAGCCCATGCCAGACAGGTCTCCAGGCCTCAGCATCAGCACAGGGCTCCTGGCCTATCTTCCATGCAGATCCTCCAGGTGGCCAAGTAGGACCACCAGGATTAGCACCCCCTCAGGACTCCTGACTGCTACTCCCACACAGGACACCTGGCCACAGCCCATGCGCAGGATCTCCAGCTGCCATTCCCATGGGAACCTTCATTTGCCAATATAGGGCTCCTCCAGTTGCCTCCATCTTGGGGCATTGCAACTACTGCCACAGTCCCCACTACATGCGGTAGCCTGAACCTGGGAACACTGCACAGGGTCTGGAGATAGCCACCAGCCACAATACTGCATAACACAGAACTGCATCTCTGAATACTGCCCAATGCCACAGCCAGGCCCCCACCCAACTCAACACCCCATCACTGAAAGTAGCTTCCTCCATCTTGGGACACCTTCAACTCCATCTTTAGTTGGGGCAACTCCCCGCTTGGAACACTGGCTAGGGCTTAGAAGCAATATCAAGGCACATATAATCCCCAACTCCCCCTTTTCCCTGGCAGCCGCTAACCTGGCATAGTGCTTGCAGCTACACAGCTGTTCCCTAGCTTACAAAACCAGGTCCTGAACTGCCCAATATAAAACAGCTCTCGAGCACAGCTCACAAGAACTCCAAAGAGAGAGAGGTTCCTGATTGGGTAGTACAAAGGGAGAGAGTGAGTGAGATACAGTTTAGAGAATAACTTAGAGACCAGGAATTGTGAGGTTTACAGGCAATATAAGGAGATAAGACCAGGCACCCACATCATATGAGTAGGTCCCAACGGAGATATTTGGGGTGCATTCTCTCATTGGGGACTGACAAGTGCTATACCCCATGTCCAGGAGCTATGGTCCCAAGACTAACCCTCCCATCCCTTAATAACCTTCACCATCCTGAGAGTGGAGATACAAGCAAACAAAAGACAACCCCACCTATTGGATGAGAAGGGAAGCTGGAAAGATACTGATCTCCAACAAAAATTATCCTGTATCTTCCTTTGAGATTTTTTTTTCTCTCTCGATCTTCTCCCGCCCTCACATTCCCAACATTTGTGATACCTAGTACTTTCATGAATTAGGCTACTGAGGACTTGTATGTCTGCATAGTATATTACAGTGGTGTTTATATTCTTTTATCTCCTATTTTTACATTTTTAAATTTTTCTTAATATTTGTTTGTTTATTGTACTCTACTATCTTCCCACTTACTTTCCCCAAAATCACATTTTCTCTCTTCTCTGGCTACCAACCAACTTCTTTAGATTTCTCTTTCATGCTTTCTAAGATGTAATAACTCTGTATCCTCACTTCTACCCCCTCAACTTCTCATCCTATACCTCACCCCCAGTTCTTTTTCCACCATCAGAAACTGTAGAGACTTCTGCAAACCTACTGTTTATATTGTAGATGATAACTGAACTCAACATTTCTGCATATTGTGACAAACCATAAATGTCTTAATAGCAGATATTGGGTTTAAGGTTGTATAGTGTTTCTATTTGGATCTGTTCACATTGTTCTCCCTGTTAAAGGAGAGATATTGAAACCCAGCAGGGACATTATAAGCCTATAGGATTAAAAAATGTAATACCTCGGATCCACAGTGCTAGAAAGAAAGACACAAAAACAACATGAAAAAATAAGGGAAGAAAGTGCCCCAAACCAAATAAGATATTACATTATTAGAATCCATGGCCAGCACAACAGAAGAAATGACAGAGAAGGAGTTCAGGATGTACATAATTAAAATGTTCTGTGAATTAAAGGATTATAGAAGAGAACAAATATAGACAGCAAAAGATCATTTCAATAAAGAGCACAAAAGCAAATATAGGAAACAAAACATAACTTCAATAAGGAGAAAAACGTTCTAAAAAATCAAACAGAAATGCTTGAAATGGAAGATACAATAAACCATATTAAAAGCTCAATAGAAAGCACCATCAACAGATTAGATCAGTTGGAAGACAGGATCCCAGACAATGAAGACAAAAATATAAAATCTTGAAAAGAATGTAGACCACACAGTGAAGATGGTAAGAAACCACCAAAAGAACATTCAAAAATTAGGGTATAACATTAAAAAGACCAAATATAAGAATTATTAGGATAGAGGAAAGCATATAGTTTTAAACCAAAAAAATAAACAATCTATTTAATGATATAATATCAGAAAATTTTCCAAACATAAAGAATTAATTGGAAAATCAAATACAAAAGACTTACAGGACACCAAATGTACAAAATCACAACAGATTCACACCAAGGCACATTACAATGAAAATGCCAAGCATACACAATAAAAATAGAATTTTAAAAGCCACAGAGAAAAGAACCAGATTACATATAGAAGGAAACAAATTGGGATATTTGCAGATTTTTTAACCCTAATTCTTCTATGAAAACTAGAAGATCTTGAAAAAACATATACCAAGAACAGAAATAAAATGGATGCAAACCAAGAATCGTATATGTATTAAATTAATCTTTAGATTTGATGATAAAATAAAACCTTCCATGATTAACAGAAGTTAAAGGAATTTACAACTAGAAAGTCTGGACAACAGAATATCCTTGGTGAAATATTCCATGAGAAGTAAATAAAAACAGTGAAAAGTAGCAAAGGGAGGTATTAAACTACAGGAAATACCAATCAAAGGAGAAACCAAGTCAAGTTAAATACCAAAAATAAATAAATATGACCAGGAATACAAATCATAATAATAAACCTGAATATTAATGGCCTAAACTTACCAATCAATAGACATGGGCTGGCAGATTGGATTTTAGAAAAAGACCTTAAAATATGCTTCATTCAAGAGACCCATCTCATAGGAAAAGACATACACAGACTGAAAGTGAAAGATTGTGAAAAAACATACCATACACATGGATTATGGAAACAAACAAGAGTTTCCATCCTCATATCAAATAGAGAGGACTTCAAAACAGTTAATGAAAATAGATAAAGAAGGCCATTTCATACTGCTTAAGGGAACCATATATCAAAAGACATAACAATTATAAATATATATGCCCCAAACAATGGAGCATCTACATTCATTAAACAAACTTTTCTCAAGTTCAAGAGTCAAATAGACCACAACACAATAATTCTGGGTGACTTTAACACATCTCTTTCACAACTGGATAGATCTTTCAAACAAAAGCTGAACAAAGAAACTATTGAATTCAATAATACAACCAATAAACTAAATGTTAACTGACATATATAGAATATTTTATCCTTCAACAAGTAAATACACTTTTTTCTTAGCAGCACATGGATTCTTCTCTAAAATAGACTTTATATTATGCCACAAAGCAACTCCTAGCAAATATAAAAAAATAGATATACTACCCTGCATTCTATCAGATCATAATGGAATGAAATTAGAAATCAATGATAAAATGAAAAATAGAAGCCACTCCAGGAGACTAAATATATGCTATTGAATGAAAAATGGGTTGCAAAAAACATCACAGAGAAGACTAAAAAATTCTCAAAGGTAAATGAGAATGCTGATACAACATATCAAAATCTCTGGGACACTGTGAAAGCAGTACCAAGAGGAAAGTCTATTGCATGGAGTTCATTCCTTAAAAGAAGAAAAAGGCAACAAATAAGTGACCTAATATTACATCTCAAAGCCCTAGAAAAAGAAGAACAAATCAACACCAAAAGCAGTAGAAGACAGGAAATAACTAAAATGAGAGCTAAAATCAATGAAATTAAAACAAAAGAAACAATTGAAATAACTGACAAAACAAAAACTTGGTTCTTTGAAAAAAATTTTAAAAATTGATAAACCATGCTAATGAAGAGAAGGAGAGAGAAAACCCAAATTACTAACAAATGTGATAAAAAAGAAAATATCACAATAGACAGTACAGAAATACAGAAGACAATTAGAAATTATTTTGAAAAATTGTACTCCAATAAAATAGAAAATATAGAAGGCATCAACAAATTTCTAGAGTCTTATGATTTCACCCAAATTAAATCAGGATGATATATAAAATTTAAACAGATCAATTTCAAAGGAAGAAATAAAAGATGCCATCAGAAGCCTACCAACCAAGAAAAGCACAGAACCTGATGGATACACAGCCAAGTTCTACAAGACCTTTAAAGAAGGACTGGTACCAATACTCTTCAAATTATTTCATAAGATAGAATTATTCATAAATATTCTTCAAATTATTTCATAAGGGAGCCCTTCCAAACTCATTTTATGAGGCCAATATCACCCTGATTCCAAATCCTGGAAAAGACACATCAAAGAAAGAAAATTGCAGACCAATATCTCTAATGAACATAGATGAAAAAATTCTCAATAAAATTCTGGCAAATCAAATACAAAAACATATCAAAAAGATAGTGCACCACGATCACATGGGGTTTATCCCAAGGATGCAAGGTTTGTCAATATAGAGAAATCAAAAATGTAATTCATCACATGAATAGACTTAAAGATAAGAACCACATATTTTAATAGATGCAGAAAAAGCATTTGACAAAGTACAGTGCCATTTCATGTTCAAAACACTAGAAAAACTAGGGATAACAGGAACATATCTCAACATTATAAAAGCTATCTCTGCTAAGCCCCCGGCCAACATCATTCTAAATGGAGAAAAATTGAAAGCACTCCTTCTAAAAACTGGAACAAGATAGGGATGCCCTCTTAAACCACTTCTATTTAACCTAGTTCTTGAAACACTGGCCAGAGCAATTAGACAGATGAAGGAAATTAAGGGGATACAGATCTGTAAAGAAGAGCTCAAATTAGTACTATTTGACAGATATGATTCTATACCTAGAAGACCCAAAAAATTCCCCCAGAAAACTTCTAGAACTAGTAAAAGAATTCATCAAAGTAGCAGGATATAAAATAAATACCCATAAATCAACACATTTCTGTACATCAGTGAAAAATCCTGTAAAAGGAAAATGAGAAAAACTACCCCATTTATAATAGCATCAAAAAATGAAATGCTTGGAAATTAACTTAATAAAAGAGGTGAAAGAATTCTACAATGAAAACTACAGAATGCTAAAGAAAGTTTAAAAAGACCTTAGAAGATGGAAAGATCTCCCTTGTTCTTAGATAGGTAGAATTAATATTGTCAAAAATGACCATACTACCAAAAGCATTATACATATTTAATGCAATTCCAATCAAAATCCCAAAGACATTCCCCATATTAATAGAAAAAGCAATCATGCAATTCTTCTGGAAAAATAAGAGACCCAGAATAGCTAAAGCAATCCTTAGCAGGAAGAGTGAAGCAGGTGGCATCACTATCCCAGACCTTAAACTGTAGTACAGAGCAATAGTAACAATAACAGCAATCTATTTTGGCACCAGAATGGATTGGTAGACCATGGTACAGAATAGAAGACACAGAGACTAAACCACAAAATTACAATTATCTTATATTAGACAAAGGTGCCAAAGACATATATTGGAGAAAATATAGCCTCTTCAACAAATAGTGCTGGGGAAAAATCCATGTGCAAAAAAAAAAAAAGGAGATTAAACCTCTATCTCTCACCATTTCCCAAACTCAAGTCAAAGTGAATCAAGGACCTAGAAATTAAACCACAGATACTGTACCTATTAGAAGAAAAAGTAGGTTGAAATCTACTTTTGTAGGAAAAAAAAAGTAGGTTGAAATCCATCATGTTTGATGAAGCCCCAAGTTCCTTACTAACTAACACTCCTACAGCGTACAATTAAAATCAAGAATCAATAAATGGGATGGACTCAAACTAAAAAGTTTCTTCTCATCAAAGGAAACAATAAGTGGGATGAATAGATAGCCGACATGTTGGGAGCAAATTTTTACCATGCATATATCAGGTAGAGCACTAATCTCTAGGGTATATAAATAACTCAAAAAGCTAAACACCAAAAAAACAAATAATCCAATTAATAAATAGGTCAAGAACCTAGATAGACACTTCTCAGAAGATGATACACAATCAGTCAACAAATATATGAAAAAATGTTAAACATCTCTGGCAATTAGAGAAATGCAAATCAAAACTAAGATTTCATCTCACTCCAGTCAGAATGGCCACTATTAAGAATATTAACAACAATTAATATTGGTGAGAATGTGGGGAATTAGGCACACTCAGACATTACTGGTGGGACTGCAAATTGGTGCAGTCAATCTGGAAAGCACTATGGAGAATTCTTGGAAAACTGGGAATGGATGGAGTTGGAGAATACAATGCTAAGTGAAGTTAGCCAATCCCCCAAAACCAAATGCTAAATGTTTTCTCTAATTTTAGGGTGCTGATTCATAATGTGGTGGGGGTGGGCATGGGAGAATTAGATGAACTCTAGATAGGGCAAACAGGAAGGAGGGAAAGGGAAGGGACATGAAGATAGGAAAGACAGTGGAATGAGATGGACATAATCACCCTAAGTACATGTTTGAAGACATGAATAGTGTGACTCAACTTTGTGTACAAACAAAGATATAAAAGATTGTGCTCTATATGTGTAATATGAATTGTGATGCATTCTGCTGTCATACATAACAAATTGAAATTAAAAAACAACAATGGTGTTAGAATAGTTTCTTCAATAAACGTTGCAGGGGTAACTATATATGTATATTTAAAAGAATGAAACTAGATTGTTATCTTACATTATAAACAAAAATCAATTCCATTGACAATAATCATGAGTATATATGCAAAAAATAAAAGTAAATTCTGGTTAGTGAAAGGTAGTGACTTTTGCAGTGTACCACATGTTATGGTTTGGGTATGAGATGTCCTTCATAAAAGGTCATTTTAGGCAATGCAGCAGTTTAGAGGTGAAATGATCAAATTATGGGATATGTAACCTAATCAGTGGATTTATACATTTGATGGGACAATAATTTAAGTGGATTACTTGGGGTAACTGTGGGCGGATGGGATATGAATGGGCAAAGTAAGTCACTGAGGGTGTGCCCTGGGAATTAAATTTTTTCCCCTGGCTTCTTGTTTCTCTCTCTCTCTCTCTCTCTCTCTCTCTCTCTCTCTCTCTCTCTCTCTCTCTCTCTCCTTCCTGGCTACCATGAGATGAGCAGCCTTCATTTTTCATTTGCTAGGTCCTTCTGTCATGGTGTTTTGCCTCCTCTTGGGACTAAAGCAATGGAGCCGAATGACCACAGATCAAATCCTCTGAAACCATGAGCCAGCCTCAAATAAAGTTTTGCTCATCTAAGTCGTTCTTATCAGTATTTCAGTCAAGGTCATAGAGAAGCTGACTAACACACACCCATGACCTTCCTAGGATAAGGCATTTATTCTCCCAATTGCCCTGTGTGGGCTCTTGTCGTGTTTCCACAAAAACAATCAAGGTCACTTTAGGTGAACTAGGCTGCACAAAATAATCACACAGAGACAGAGGGTTCTGTGACAGCTTCTCCGACCTCAGGGGTCCATGGAAAAAGAAAGAGAGAGCATGTGCTGAAACCTTTTATTGGGGAGAAGCCATTCAAATGATGCAAGGGGTCAGGTTTCAGGGGATTGAGTGTAGCTTCCTGATGTCTGCTGTCAGCCGGTTGACTGACAGCTAGGAAGGCCATGCTCAAATGCAGAGCAAGAGATGGCGATACACAAAGGGAATTTCCTGGAACATTCTATCCCAAACAGGGCAAAGGGATAGGATTACAAAAGAATAGATGAGTGTAGCTCAACCCCAGAGTTATGCGTACTCAGAAGACTGGCCTTGCTATTAGAGTGGGGGAAAGGACCAAGTCACGAGTCATGGCACTACCATGCCAGACTACAGTGATCTTTCGGCTCCTCATGGTGCATCAGGACAGGAAGGCATGGTAATTCAATGTGGCTCCCCACATATTTTCCCTTTCTTAATATTTAAAGGCAATTGGGGAATTATATCATTCAGTCACTGGATTCTTAGTCTGAGGTCATCATGATCTACTATTGAGACAAAAAAAGAATTAGTAGCAAACATATTATCTCAATAACACACCATGTGGGATGTTTCAACATTTTTAGGACTAAAGTCATTTAATTAACTTCAGAAAATCCAGGTTATTATTATTATTCTGCCAAACACTCATCAGAAAATTTTTAATTTTTTCCCAACTTTATTGGTGGGAAGCATTGTGTTTGGCCATGTAACATAGACATTTTTATTAAAAGCATGGCATTAAAGCCTTTCCACAAACCATAGAGCAGAGGGCTCATTCACATTATTCATTACAGTAGCTTCCAGGGCATTTTAACTTAGTTCCCATCCTTCCACCAGGACTTATTTGACTATGAAGGATCTTGGAAGTAATTTAAGTCAAACTATTAAGAAAATTTCCATCTTGTAAGTTTTTTTTTTTTTAAAGAGCCATAATGGCTGTATTGTATAAGCAAGAAATAATATTTAAAGTAGTCACTTCAAGGATCATAAAATCAAGAGCTTGCCTAGATCTGGTTAATTGGCATGCACCTGTTTCAAAGCCTGAACATTAATTTCAGCATTTTATAGCTCTGAAATATTAAATGGCAATAACTAGTGATATAATAAGATATGTTGTATTCTTACAGGCTTCAGGATATTCATCATCCTTTCTCTTAATACTCACATTTAAGGAGTTCATTAGGTCTGTCAGTAATGCAAATACTCTGAAAGCAGGAGTCAAACATCAAAACATCTTTTTGGGTGCCATCTCGCTGAGGATTAAGGTGTTACCAATAAACCTCCAGGTATCATGGCATCCTTGCATAATCACCTTTGTCAATCTTGGGAGATTGGTCTAAAATATGCCCATTATTTCTAGATATCTTACATGATACTGGCAAGACATTTGCATAATCTATCCACTTAGAAAAGTTATTAATTTCTATTATAGAATGATTAGGGCAATAATACATTGGTGGATATTTTATAAATAACTGGCCTGTATAGAAAAAAAATATTTCAGTAATCTTTCTGTTTTGACAATTGTCCAGATAAGTAAATGCAGTCTTAATCTTTAAGGACCAGCATGATTGGCTGGATTACATTTCTTATATGCTGTCTTTTTCTCAAAAGATATCCCCAGACAGCCTGTTTACCATAGGACCAACATATAGGTATAACTGACCATTAGAGTCATACAATTAATCTAGTTATGGGTGGACTTTCTAGTCCACACTGTAATGTACATTAAAATGGACCTGAGAAATGGGTCCATAAAGTCTCTTCATAATTTTTCCTTACCTGATAAGCTCGTGAAGCTGCATGGTTGTAAACTCTGCAGCTGGAAATTTACCTTCCTGTGCCAGGTTTCTCAGTCATTATCACAATGACAGGTTTAAACTCTATCTTTTGAAATCTGATTAATTTACTGAATCATGTTCAGTAAGACTCTCAATATTACAGTTAAGAAAAAATTTTAAATATTTTGGAAGATCTAGTATGTGTCTGTGGAATCCTGTTTTTTCTCCTTTCTTTATTTAATAAAATTGAGTAAAGGCCTTCTTGGTTAGGAGTAATTGAGGCTAGATGTGAAAATGAGACATCTTTTATTGATTATTGTAATTTTCCAATATATAGACTAGTTAATTTAGCCTAACAATTTAGAAAGAACCCTCAATCCCTTTCTGAGAGAGGTCTTAAAATAACAGAGTTTAGTACCTATCCAGCAACTGCCCCTGACAGCAGGGATCAGCCTTCCCAAAGGAATCACCGGAAGTCTAATGATGATTATTTAGGATATAAAGACCAAACACCTGCCTCAATTCAGACAAACTAGGATGGTAACACATATAAAATTCAGCAAATATGACATACCTCATCAATAGAATAAATAACAAAAACTGTAAGGTCCTCTCAACAGGTGCAGAAAAGGCATTTGATAAATTCAACATCCCTTCAGAATAAAAATTCTGAACAAATTAAGATATAGAAAGAACATACCTCAACATAATAAAGACTATATACAATATGCCAACTGCTAAGGAATGGGGAAAATTTGAAAGTTTATTTCTGGAAAGACAAGGATGTTACTACTTTTATGCAACACAGCACTGGAAGTCTTAGCAAGATGATTCATACAACAGAAGGAATAATAAAGGGAAATCAAATTAGAAAGAAGTCAATTTGCCGCTGTTTGCAGATATGAACTTTCATGTAGAAAAATCCCAAACACTTCACCAAAAAAAATCCCACTAAAACTAATAAAAATTCAGCAAAGTTTTAAGATAAAAAATTAACATAAAAAATCTGTAGTCAATCTATATATCAATACTGAATTGTCTTAAGAGTAAATCAAGAAAGTAAACCCATTCACAATAATTATAAGAAAATAAAATTTGATCAAGTGTGTGACAGATTTGGACACTGAAAACTAAACCATTGATTTAAAATTTTAAAGAGGAGGGCTGGCGTTGTAGCTCAGTGGTATAGTGCTTGCCTCACGCATATAAGGCCCTGGGTTTGATCCTCAGCACTACATAAAAATAAAGAAATAGGGGCTGGGGCTGGGGCTCAGTGGTAGAATGCTTGCCTAGCATGCATGAGGCACTGGGTTCCAACCTCAGCACCACATAAAGAATAAACAAATAAAATAAAGGTATTCTGTCCATCTACAACTACAAAAACAATTTTTAAAAAAAATAAAGAAATAAAAATAAAGATACTATGTCCACCTACAATTAAAGAGGAAAATTAAAAAAAAAAAAAACCTTTTAAAGAAGACACAAAAGAAATAGAAAGACCGGCCATGTTTATGAACTGGAAGAATCAATATTGTTGAAACCTCCTTACTATGAAAAGTAAGGTACAGATTCAATTCAATACTTATCAAAATTCAAATGATATTTTTTTCACAATTTTAAAAGCACAAATCTAAATTTGTATGGAACCACAATAGTTCTCAAATAGTAAAAGCAATCTTTAAAAAAGAACAAAGCTGGAAGTATCATATTCCCTAATTTCAAACTATTATCACAAGACTGTAGTAATCAAATCAGTGTGGCCTCAGCATTAAAAACAGATTTATAGGCCAATAGAACAGAACAGAGATCCCACAAATAAACCCATACATAATGACCTACTAATCTTTGACAAAAGTGCCAAGATCTACAATAGGATGAGGATGTTTCTTCAATAAATGGTACTTTAAAAAATGGACATTTACATGCAGAAAGTGTAATTAGAACTGTATAAAAATTGCCATGAAATGGATTAAAGTCTTAAACATAAGATTTGGAGCCATGAAACTTCTAAATGACAACATATGAAAAAATCTCCTATGTTAATCTTGGTAGTGATTTTTTAAAAAATACCACGAAAGTAGAGACAACAAAAGCAAAAATAAACAAATGGTATTGTATCAACCTGAAATGCCTCTGTACAACAAGGATAAAAATAAACAAAATAAAAAAGCAATCTCTTGAATTTGTGAAAATATTTTCAAATCTGGTATCTAATAAGAGGTTACTATTCAAGATATATAAAGAACACAACTCAATAGCAAAAATAAATTAATAAACTGATGTAAAAATGGCAAAAAAAAATCTGCATAGACATTTTCCTAAAGAATACATACATACAGATGGCCAATAGGCATACGAAAAGGTGCTCAATATCACTAACTATTAGGGAAATGAGAATAAGACTGCAATATTATCTTATAACTCTTAGGATGACTATTATCAAAAATAAGAGAGATAAGAAATATTAGTGAAGGTATGGAGAAATTGGAACCTTTTATACTGTAGGTGGAAATGTAAATTGTTATAACTATTAAGGAAAACAGTATTAAAGTTCCTCTAAAAGTTAAAACTAGAACTATCATATGATACACCAATACCACTTTTGGTTATAGATATCCAAAGGACATCAAATCAGTACTTCAAACAGATTCTTGCATTCCCTTACTTCTCCTACCAATATTCATAATAGCCAATATACAGAGACAATCTAAGGGCCTATCACACACACACACACACACATACATATATTTATATATATTATTTATTTATATATATTTATGTGTATGTATGCAGATAAATACATACATGCACATTCACACAGAAGTATATATATATATATATATATATATATATATATATATATATATATATATAAACATGCACAGTGAAATAAGATTATACTACACATATGCACACAAATATCCCACTGTGTATACACATACAATTATGTTTTAAAACAGTATGTTTATATATGAATATATTGCTAAAATACTATTTTTGTTTTGCTTATTTTTAATTTTTTTAGTTGTAGACGGACATGATACCTTTATTTATTTTTATATGGTGCTGTGGATTGAACCTAGTGCCTCATACATGCAAGGTGCACGCTGTAAGACTGAGTCGATTTTTGAGCTAATAAATATGATATTTCACATATGGCTCTGTGAAATTTTTTTTTATTTTTTACCTAGCATTCTGTGTCTAAGATTTACCTGTATTGTTGTATATACTTTGCTTTATTTTGTTTCATCTATGTTCAACATTCTCTTGTGTAGATAGAGCAATTTATTTTTCATATCTCTGGTCCATGAACACTCAATTTAATTCCAGTCAATTTCACAATTACAAATAATGATGCTTGAAAATGCTTGGGCAGACTTTACCAGTGTAGAAGTGAGTAAATAGGCCAAGACACCAGTTTCAGAAATTACAATAAAATATATATACCTAGGCATAAATTTAACATAATTTTATAAAATTTTCTATAGACACATTTAAAATATTACTGAGCTGGGTCTCATGGTGCCTCTATTTTTAATTTTGTTTTTCATAATGGTTATAATTTACATTCCTCCCATCAGATATGCACATACTACTAGGTATGGAGCCAAAGTAAAATAAATTAGCATGCTGAAGATATATCTGCACTCCAATGTTCACTGGAGCTTTAGTCACAATAGCCAAGATATGGAATCAAACTAAATGCCCTTAAATAGGCAAATAAAATGTGATTATAAAATAATAAGAAGTGGAATACTATTTGACTTTAAAAGAAAGGAAATCTTTTCTTTGCAAAAGCATGGGTAACATGTTGGAGGACATTAAATTAAGTAAACTGAGCCATTCACTGAAAGGCAAATAACAGGATCTCACTTTTATGTTGAATCTTAGAAAGTCAAACTCTTAAGAAGTACAGAATAGAATGGTGGTAACAAGAGTCTGGGGTGAGGATGGCAGGATTGATGTGGGTCAGAATTTAGACAAAAGGAATAATTCAAGAAATTTATTGTAAAATATGGTAACCATGATTAACAGTGATGTATTGGATACTTGCAAATAACTAAGAGAATAGATATTAAGTGTTCTTGCTCACATAAAACAAATACATAAAGTAATGGATATGTTAATTAGCTTTACCACAATATATACATATATCAAAACATCATGTTGTAAGATGTGATTTTTGTCAATTAAAAATAAATTTAAAAAAAAATTAATACATCACTACTTTGTTAGACTATTTTTCATCACTGTAACCAAAATAACTTAACAAGAACAACTTAGAAAAGCAAAAGTTTACTTGGGGCTCACAGTTTCAGAGTTTCAGTCCATGGTCAGCTGGCCCCATTTCTCTGGACCTGAGATGAAGCAGAGCATCATTGCAGAAGGGTGTAGCAGAGGAATTGGCTCAGCTCATGGCAGCCAGGAAGCAGACAGAGAGTAATTGCATGAAGACCCAGGAACAGGATATAACTCCAAAGGGTGCTCTCTTAGTGTGATAGTCAGCTTTTCATCACTATGAACAAAGGGTTCAAAGACCCACCTTTGAACAGTGATCTACTTGGGATCACACTTTGAAAGCATGAGCTTTTGGGGTGACATTAAAGATCTAAGCCATAATAAGTACATATATTAAAAAACATTATTGAAATAAATAGAATACAAAGGGAGGTGTATACTATGTTCATTGATTAACATAAAATTTCACTTCTCCCCACATGTATAGATTAATTGCAATTTCAATAAGAAAATTCTTACCTAACTTTCAAGGAAATTTATGAACTAATGATAAAATTAACATGAATGTTAAAACATAAAACTAAAATTAGCTAATACTCCTTATAAAGAACACAAGTTTTAAGAACTTGTCTAATCCAACCAAACATAATAAAGTACAAAACTGGCTGATTTTATTTATGTATGATTATTATTTTCTTTTTAAATATATGCATCCTTCTAAAGCTTAATATCAACTGTACATAATCATGCTTAATTGTTATATATAAAAATTGTAGCAATTTTTTAAAATTATACACAATATTTAATTTTCTTCAATGGAACAAAATAATTACAGAGTAAATTTACTCAATTAATAACCTGTATAAATTCTAATGATTGCTATCAGGGACTTTAGTTTATAGCAATAATTGACTGATGGTTGTCTGATGATGCCCCCTTAGACTTTTCAGAATTTGTTCTCCAGGGTGACTGTCAGTTTCAAACTGTGTGGCCTGAGAGATCTAAATGCCTTTGATCACACTCCTGTAGGATGTGGGAATAAGAGCAAAGTCTAAACTCTACAGATGATGTCAAGCCCAAAGGGAGCTCTATCACTTCACCTCTCTCCATACTTTGATCTCTTCCCTCCATAATCAGACCAAAGTTAGGTCAATCACAAATTAAATATGGTTGCTCAATAAAATCACTGAGACTCATCAACTTATAACAAACAAAACTTTCAAACAGGGTAAAACTTTTGAATATGTAAATGAACTTGAATATTACACAAGTTCAATTAGCTTACACTTAAAATCTAATGTTCCACTTAACACAATATTCACTGTATATTTTACAATACCTGATATTAACATTTGCTTTTTTCTCTGATGAATTTGATTTTTTATTTTGCTTAATTATGTCCCCTAGGAAACTTTATCTGATCCCAAAAGGAACTCACTCTCTTTTTATGGTTATAATAATAACTGTGCACACCTATCCTCAGTCTTGTAGTCCCTCTGTCCATCAAACATCTCCCACAACTGTCCTTCCTTTCTGATTGCAAACAAAGACACAGTGTCCTAGTCACCTGTGTGCTGTCCACCAAAGGCAGCCATGTCCTTCACAAGGAACATCAAGTATTTATTATCTCTACTGCCACACTGTTTCCTTTCATAACTAATTTTGCCTAGCCTCCTTTAGTTTTTCTAAAATATCCTGTAATTTTTTTGTTGTTGTTAAGAAAATCATGACATGAGTTTTTGGTTTACTGTAAATTATAACATTCACTTATCCTTATTATATTTACTCAGTATTTCCCATGAGCCAAGCACCATGTGAGGGGTTGTACCCCAAGAAGAGACAGTATTTCCCCTTCAATAATCTGAAGACTTGAAGCTGGATGCTGCTAGGTATGCTTATAATCCCAGCAACTGGAGAGTTTGAGGCAGGAAGATAGTAAATTCAAGTCCAGCCTCACAACTTTGTAAGGCCCTATGAAACTTAGTCATATCCTACCTCAGAATAAAAGATAAAAAGGGCTAGGGATGTAGGTCAACCCTGGGTTCAATCCTTAATACCAAATATATGTGGATAGATAGATAGATAGATAGATAGATAGATAGATAGACAGACAGATATAGTTATCAGATACATCTAGAATTTAGGAGTAATGTTGAGACTGACAATTTAGAAGGTGTCCATTTTGTAACTGGAAATTAAAACCATGAGAGTAGATGGTCGAGCCCAGGGTTTACATGGAAAGTCAAGAAAAAGGACAAATTGGGATTATGTTGGCAAACTTTGATCTGCCAACATAAAAGGAGTGATCTAGGAAAAAAGTGCCTGGAAGAATAAACTTTAAAATGAATAATTAAAATGATAACAAACGCCATGAGAGGACAGGCCATTACTATCAAAAGCTGCCAATGCCTCAGGTGAGAGAACTCAGTTATTTGATGAATAGAAAAAAACCTTCTATGGAAGTCAGAAAGTTCATTCAAAGCAGGGTAGAGATCAGAGACAGACTGCCAAAGACTGAGGAGCAGGTATGGAAGACATAAATTATTTTAAATAAAAGTCATGGAGAGAGAGAGAGAGAGAGAGAGAGAGAGAGAGAGAGAGAGAGAGAGAGAGAGAGAATGAAAGTGGGGAGGGAGGGAAAGAGAGAATAGCAGTAGTTTGAGCAAAAGTTTAATGGAATGTTTTTTGGTTTGGGGTTTTGGTTTTTTAGCAACCTGAAAAAGAGCTGAAAATAACAGCCAAAACTAATGATAGAGAAAATACAGAGACCACAGGATAAAATTCTTCTCTAAGTGATCAGAGCTGATATATTATTGGTTTATTGGTTTTCTACTACTGCTATAACAGCCAAAAATTTAGTATTTTACAAGAAAAAAAGATTATTTTCTTGGAGTTCTGGAAGTCAGAAGCCTGAACAGATGTTATAGGGCTAAAATTAAGATGTCAACAGGTCTGCATTCCTTTCCCAAGGGTATAAAGGTGAATCAGTTGGCATGCCTTCCGCAGATTCTAGAAGGCACATGCATTCCTTGGCTTGTGGTTGCACATTCCATCTTCAGAGTCAGAGGTGGAGCATCTTCAGATTTTCAAATTTCTCTCTCTTTCTCCCTCCCTTTTCCTCTCTGTCTCTCTCAAACACACACACACACACACACACACACACACACACATCTATTTGCATTGTCACCTTCTCTCTCTTTCTCTCTCACACACACAGACACACACACATACCCTTCTTTTTCCCTTGTCACCTTTTCTTCTCTGACTTTCCTCCTTCCCTCTTTATGAACACTTGCAATTATACAGGGATCACCCACATAATCAAGGATAAATCCCAATCTCAAAAATCTTGTGAAGCTTATTGGCTAATCAAGGAGATTTGTGCAGCAACTCTTGGCAGCCTGGGAACAGAATCAAAGAAATAAACAGAGGGATATTTGAAGTGATGAGTGTCTGAGGTTGGCTGTAGGAAATAGGGGAAATGTGAGCAATGATCCTCGTGTGTGTGTGTGTGTGTGTGTGTGTGTGTGTGTGTGTGTTTGAAAGCACTGATCCTAGCATTAGACTTTGTTCAGTCCATTCTTCCCCGAGTTTGAAATTTGGTAAAAATTATTTTAGTTAATATATAAGATGCCTGAGACAGAGTGAGAGAGAGAGAGAGCAGTGGGAGGCGAACAGAGAGAGATGGTCCCCAATTCTTAGGAAGGCAAAACCCTTGGAGATAGCATTGACAGATAAATATCTTTATGTATTCAAATTACAGAGTCATGCTAATAACCCAAGTAACTTTTTGGAGTTTGAAATTTATAAAATTAGAATTAGGATAATTAATAAATCCATTCTCATTCCAGCACATATTGGTTTAAGTTTTTTTAAAAACTCTGTTTTGACAGGCAGTTTAATTTTAATGAAAGTTTATTTAACAATATTTAAAAGTAATCTTCCAATAGAGAGGGCTTTCCCACTGGTAGAAATTTTAAAATATAATTTGCTACATAATTATTTGATAATTACTTTGTCATCAGATATCTTTTATAAGGAATTTAACTCTATCTCCAACGTAATCTGTTCCACTTAGTTTCACTCGATATTTCATTATTCTCATTTTATCAGTTATAATTCACTAAAATACTAAGCTGATTTTATTATCAGGTTAAAGCCTGCCAGTCAACAAACTCTAGAAGGCTACAGTCATTGCCCTATTAAACATTATATTTTTAGATTTCCCTAAAAGGAAGTATCTTTGCAAGCTCTTTATTAAATATGAAACACTCCTGTAATGATTGTCTTTTTGCATCATATTTTTGCTTATTTAAATACTTCCATTTGCCTGTTTCTTTTCTTAGCTTCATTTGCACAGAAAAGCAAGAGGATCTAGTGAATTTTGAATATTTTTTAAAAAAACTTAGCCAATCAGATGTCTATTAGAGGCATATAAGAAATTCTTTACAAAAAGTACAGTTGTGAAGAAAATTAGAAAACAGTTTAAAGAAAAATAGTGCCCTGGATTGAAAAGATTACTCTGCTGGCAGTGGGAGAACTGAGTCAGGGGCTCCACAAAAGGAGAATATGCCCACGTGGGTAGCATTACAGTCCTGACTCAAGGTGACAGTCACCAGCACGGCGAGACACAGAGATAGAAGGGAGACCCATGGTGTGGTTAAAACAGATAGTAGAAACATAAAATTGCAGCAGCAAAGGCCTTGAATCAGTCCAGATTTTCTATATGCCCAGTCTTCACATTATTCATTGTGTAAGAGCACATTTCTCTCTCCAGGATCTGTTCTTTGAAGATTTCGTGGAGAGGAGAATTCACACTGCCACCATCACCTACTTCTTCAGTGAGCACTCGCGGCCCGCTTTTATAGCTTTTGGTCATCAGTGTAGGTTTTTATTAGTTACTTTCTTAAGAAAATAAATCATGGAGGAAAAACGTAATATAATACATATTATATTTTTAAGATGAAAGTGGAGAAAATTTTGTCTTGTTTAAATATTTGCATATGTAACAACACGCAGGATTGCTCTAAGTCATTGCTTTTTGGAATACAACGTTACCCATAGTTGTAAATATTAATAAATGAGAAAAATATTCCTCATTTTTCCTGCCATTCTATTCAAATGAATCGGTAATAAAATAAATATTATGAAAGTTTGAAACATAATACCATAATAAAAGTATCTAATAGTTATCTTTGAAATTTACATTATTTTTGCTGTTAAAAGAATAAAGAAATGGGGCTGAGGTTGTGGCTCAGCGGTAGAGCACTCGCCTAGCACGTGAGGGGTGCTGGGTTCCATCCTCAGCACCACGTAAAAATAAATAAAATAAAGGTATTGTATCTAACTACAATTTTAAAAAAAGAGGCATTCTTTAAAAAAAAGAAGAATAAAGAAATGAAATTAGCTGTATCTAAAGTTCATTTTGATTTTTGGTTTTAGGGTTTCACTAAGTTTTTACATAATTTTACATAATTACCTATTTTGTCCCTAACCTTTTCTGCTTACATATGAAGGTAAACTATTTAATAATATGCAATTTGATAATGAATGAAAGGCAGTTTTTAAAAAGAAATACATTAAAATTATTTGAAATATTAGTGAACAAATAATTTGGCAAACTGGAAAACATCTGCATTCATAAGTCACAGGGCCAGACAATGGCTTAAATAAGCAGGTATCAGAGAATCAATGATAGAACAATATTACCATTGGAGTAAATGGTAAAAAGGAAACAATACCACATTGCAATGCTTATTTTTAAAGGAACAGCAATAGACATTGCAAGTTTCAAAGTAAATATCTGATAGTGCAGTCTATTTACTGGTGAGACCATTTTTATATATTTTTTTATAACTTTGTTTTATTTGTGTATTTTTTATGTGATGCTAAGGATCAAACCCAGTGCTTCACCCATGCTAGGCAAGTGCTGTACCACTGAGCTACAGCCCCAGCCCCTGGTGAGAACAGTTTTTCATATCAAACTGAAAAAAAGCCACTTTAAATGAGCACTTGAATTTAACTTTTAATTCAGGAAGAAAATCAAATACAATATTAATGTACAAAACAAAAGTTTTACTTACCGGTGGGTACTTTAATTATCAAACAATTAAATTATCATAAACATTAGGGCTGATTCAAGATAACTTGGTACTAGAAAAAAGACAAATATAAACCAGATAAATTCAGAAAATAAGTTTCATATCTAAAAAAAGTTTCCTACTTTACTTATGAATCGTATTTGGTTTCTTAGACCAAACTTTACAATGGAAAGAAATTCGACTGATGAACACTTTCAGAAACATCTATTCCTAAAATAAGCTTATTGGAAGATATGCTTTGCTGATATATACACACACACACACACTCACTCACACACACATACATATATACATACACACACATACTTTTTTTTTTTTTGCTAATGGTTTCCAACTTATCTTGTCAAGATTCTTTTACCCTTTCCAGATGTCTCTTATTTCAATATATTTCAAAACTGATTCAACAGACAGTATTAAGAATCTTGCAGGATTATTGCATGTTTATACACTTAAGATGATCAAGTTAATTTAAAGTTTTTGTAACCTATGAATATATATCTTATTTGAAAATTGATGATTCAGCTGGGCACAGTGGTTTACACCTGTGATCCCAGTGATTCTGGAGGCTGAGGCAGGAGAATCACAAATTCAAGCCCAGCTTCAGCAATGAATGGGCTGAGGATATTGCTCAGTGGTAAAGCGCCTCTGGGTTCAACCCTCAATAACACTGCCAACCCCCCCCCAAAAAAAAAGACTTCAATAAATGTTCTAATTTTTCCAATTTCCATTTTGCTAATTTTATTACTACCTAGCAATCACATTAATGTCAAATATTTAACATATCCATATTAAATACTTCAACTTGAAATAAACAATTTTTTTAAAGAGAGAGAGAGAAATTTTATTATTTATTTTTTAGTTTTCGGTGGACACAACATCCTTTGTTTATATGTGGTGCTGAGGATCGAACCTGGGCCTCATGCATGCCAGGGGAGTGTGCTACCACTTGAGCCACATCCCCAGCCCCAAGAAACAGCTTTTAATTCCATCTACATCTTGGGCTGGATATATGTGAACCTAGATGACTTTTTTGGGGGAGTGGGGGTACTGGGGATTGAACTCAGGGGCACTCAACCACTGAACCACATCCCCAGCCCTATTTTGTATTTTGAGACAAGGTCTCACTAAGCTGCTCAGCACCTTGCTTTTGCTGAGGCTTTGAACTCACAATCCTCCTGCCTCAGCCTTCTGAGCCACTGGGATTACAGGCGTGTGCCAGAGCCCTGTATAAACCTAGATTACTTTTAAAACTTTCTCTTAAATCCTGATTGGTTTCATTATGGATACCAAAAAAACAAAAGCTAAATTTCTTATATTTCTACTTTTCTCATACTTTCTTTTTAAATACAAGTATGTTTTTCTCTCCTGAGATAGTCTTAGAAAGGAGTTAGAGAGAGGCAATAATAGAGTTTTTTCCTCCTATTCACATAGGTAGTTATATTCTGAGCCCAGAGGAACAGGAGACTTTTCATCATAATTCTCTTTTTCCAAACTTCTTTTGAATTTTAAAGAGTAACCAACAGTAAACTCCATGACTTTGGGGCTGGGGATGTGGCTCAAGCGGTGGCGCGCTCGCCTGGCGTGCGTGCGGCCGGGGTTTGATCTTCAGCACCACATGCAGGCAGAGATGTTGTGTCCACTGAAAACTAAGAAAAATGGATATTAAAATTCTCTCTCTCTCTCTCTCTCTCTCTCTCTCTCTCTCTCTCTCTCTGTCTCTCTCTCTCTTTAAAAAATAAAACAACAACAAAAAACTCCATGACTTTGACAATCAACTTACCTAATCCTCAATAATCAATTTAATAAATAGTATATTCTGTATATTTTAATGTCATAATTATAATAAATTTTTTTACTTGCAAATGAGTGAATTCAGGTAAGCATTTTGCATTTTTCTTTCCGAGATGCTTAGTTATTCTGCAGGAAAAGGAAATTGCTTGATAGTTTATGAATTCTCTTTCATATTTTTATTGCTTTTACCTTTACTCCTCTGAATAATAGAGCAAAGTGTGAAATTATTTACTCATCAATATATTAGGCAAACTTTATTCTGTTACATTGAGAGTAATTTATAATTATGTTGAACTAAATGATTAAAACTTTTTGATTACATATAATAGTAAATTCTCTTGCTACAAAAAGGCACAAAACGTTTTTTTTATTAAAAACATAATGGAAAGAAGGTCCTTGGAAGTAACTGGATGACTTTGGGCAGTTTACTTGATTCTGGTGAACATTATTTTATTTATCTTTAAAAGGGAAATAAAATACCTATTCCATTTGACTAGATCAAATACTCAGTGTCTGGCACAAAATTATGCCCAATAATGAGAATGAAAGGGGAGGAGAGAAAAGAGATTATGATTATGCAGCAATCATCATATGAAGCATATGATCCCATCCCCTCCCTTCAAATCTCTTTTATTCATTCCCTTATTACTAAAATTAACCCATTTCTTCAAAACTAATTCTTTGTCTAATTCTAGGGTTTTAGAGAATCTTACACTTTTAGTTTCCTGACTTGATCAAGAATTGGGTTAATTCTAAAGTGTCCAAATATTTTTCATTTAATCAGTCCTCTCCACATTGTGATAGTCAGACTGGCTTTACCTCCTCCCCAGATCTGATTCATGCCAGGTATTTGGGATGCAATATTTGAAAACAAATGATAATATGAGCCAAGTCCACTTCCATAGGAAAGGTTATGATTGCTATGAATATATAAGGTTTTATGTTCTCCAACTTCTCCCTATGCTCAGAAAATATACTAAAGAGATACAATCAGAACATTATTTTATGAACAACTTTTATTAACATTATAAAGAAATGTTCTAGAGAATTGAAGACAAGGAGCAATTTCTCTCTACAAAAGCATTTTGGTTTTTTTTTTGCATTTTAAGTGGATATTACTTTCAAGTCTTTAGATTACAGATATTTGTTAAACTCAGGTAGACATAAACTCAGCCTTACATCATTCATTCTTCCATGTTAACTGAAATCATGCAGGGATACATTTTTTTATGAAATACTATGCCTCAAGTTAGGCCATCAAGAAACAGTCTGTGAGACTGTGTGTACAAGAAACAGTTTATGTATAAAAAAGTTTATTGAGCAGGACTGTAAGGAACAACATTTGTCAGGAAAGTCTAGGAGCTAAATTGACATATTGACAGAGAGAAGTTAAATTATGATAAACGAAGAAGGAGGAGGAGGAGAGGAGGAGCAATAGGGAGAAGGAGAAGGAGAAGAAGGAGGAGGAAGAGAAAGAAGGATGAAGGAGGAGGAAGTGGAGGAGGAGGTGGAGGAGAAGGAGGAGGAGGACACAGCTGAACTTAACAGGGATATTTAAAGCTAGACTTGACTCTAATGATTGTCCAGAATTGAGATGGTGTCTAGTCTTTATATGCTAAATAACCATCATTGGACTTCGAGTGATTGCTTTGGGCAGTTGCTGGATAGGTACTAAGCTCTAAGCTGTTAGAAGCCCACACAGGGCAATTGGGAGAATAAGTGCCTTATCCCTTATCCTGGGTGTGTGTTAGTCAGCTTCTCTATGATCTTGACCGAAATACTGATAAGAACGACTTTATTTGAGCTGACTCATGGTTTCAGAGGATTTGATCTGTGGTCATTCGGCTCTATTGTTTTAGTCCCAAGAGGAGGCAAAACACCATGACAGAAGGACCTGGCAAATGAAAAATGAAGGCTGCTCATCTCATGGTAGCCAGGAAGGAGAGAGAGAGAGAGAGAGAGAGAGAGAGAGAGAGAGAGAGAGAGAGAGAGAGAGAGAGAGAGGAGGAAGGACAAGAAGAAGAATCCAGGGAAAAATTTTAATTCCCAGGCAAACCCTTAGTGACCTACTTCTTCCACTCATTTCCCATCTGCCCACAGTTACCACAAGTAATCCATTTAAATTATTAGCCCATCAAATGTATAAATCCACTGATTGGTTTACATATCCCATAATCTGATCATTTCACCTCTAAACTACTGCATTGCCTAAAATGACTCTTTATGGACTACATTTTATACCCAAACCATAACATGTGGTACACTGCAAAATTCACTACCTTTCACTAACCAGAATTTACTTTTATTTTTTGCATATATACTCATGATTACTATCAATTGAATTTATTTTTGTATATAATGTAAGATAACCATCTAGTTTTATTTTTAAATATACATATACAGTTACCCCTGCAACATTTATTGAAGAAACTATTCTAACATCATTGTTTCTTTTTTTAAAATTTCAGTTTGTTATATATGACAGCAGAATGCATTACAATTCATATTACACATATAGAGCACAATCTTTCATGTCTCTCGTTGTACACAAAGTAGAGTCACACCATTTGTGTCTTCTTACATGCACTTAGGGTAATGATGTCCATCTCATTCCACCATCTTTCCTACCCCCATGTCCCCACCCTTTCCCTCTCTCATGTTTGCCCTATCTAGAGCTCATCTAATGTTTCCATGTTCTCCCCAACCACATTATGATTCAGCACCCTAAAATCAGAGAAAACATTTAGCATTTGTTTTTTTTGTTTGTTTGTTTGTTTTGTTTTTTGGGAGGGGATTGGCTAACTTTCCTTAGCATTATATTCTCCGGGTCTGTCCATTTACTTGCAAACCCCATGATTTTATTCTTTTTTATTGCTGAGTAATATTTCATTGTGTATATACAACATTTTCTTTATCCATTCATCTAATGAAGGGCATCTAGATTGGCTCCACAGTTTAACTATTATGAATTGTGCTGCTATAAACATTGATGTGGCTGTGTCCCTATCGTATGCTGTTTTTAAGTTCTTTGAGTATAGACCAAGGAGAGGGATAGCTGGGTCAAATGGTGGTTCTATTCCCAGTCTTCCAAGGATTCTCCATACTGCTTTACAGACTGGCTGCACCAATTTGCACCAGCAATGTATGAGTCTTCCTTTTCCCCCACATCCTCACCAACATTAATTGTCATTAGTATTCTTAATAGCTGCCATTCTAACTGGAGTGAGATGAAATCTTAAAGTAGTTTTGATTTGCATTTCTCTAATTGCTAGAGATGTTGAACATGTTTTCATATGTTTTTTGATTGATCATATATCATCTTCTGAGAAGCTCTGTTCAGGCCCATTTATTGATTGGATTATTATTATTATTATTTTATTTCAGCTTTTTGTGTTCTTTATATACTCTAGAGATAAGTACTCTAGCTGATGTGTACAGGGAAAAAATTTGCTCCCAAGATGTAGGCTCTCTATTCACCTCACTGATTGTTTCCTTTGCTGAGAAGAAACTTTTTAGTTTGAATCCATCCCATTTATTAATTCTTGATTTTAATTCTTGTTTTATAGAAGTGTTAGTAAAGAACTTGGGGCCTCATCCAACATGATGAAGATTTTGGCCTACTTTTTCTTCTAATAGGTGCAGTATCTGTGTTTTAATTTCTAGGTCCTTGATCCATTTTGAATTGAGTTTTGTGCATGGTGAGAGATAGGGGTTTAATTTCATTTTGTTGCATATGGATTTTTTCCCAGCATTATTTGTTGAAGAAGCTATCTTTTCTCCAATGTATGTTTTGGCACCTTTGTCTAATATAAGATAATTGTAATTTTGTGGGTAGTCTCTGTGTCTTAAATTTTGTGGGTTAGTCTCTTTGTCTTCTATGCTGTACCATTGGTCTACCAGTCTATTTTTCTGCCAATACCATGCTGTTTTTGCTACTATTGTTCTGTAGTGCACTTTAAGGTCTGGAATAGTGATGCCAACTGCTTCACTCTTCTTGCTAAGAATTGCTTTAGCTATTCTGGGTCTCTTATTTTTCTCAGAAGAATTTCATGACTGCTTTCTATATTTCTATGAGGAATGTCATTGGGATTTTGATTGGAACTGCATTAAATCTGTATAGTGCTTTTGGTAGTATGGTCATTTTGACAATATTAATTCTACCTATCCTATCCAAGAACAAGGGAGATCTTTCCATCTTCTAAGGTCTTTTTAAATGTTTTTCTTTAGCGTTCTGTTTTTTTCATTGTAGAAGTCTTTCACCTCTTTTGTTAAGTTGATTCCTAAGTATTTCCTTTTTTGTTTTTGTTTTTGAGGCTATTATAAATGGCATAGTTTTCCTTTTAGAGAATTTGTCACTGATGTACAGAAATGCCTTTGATGTATGGGTGTTTATTTTATATTCTGCTACTTTGCTGAATTCATTTACTAGTTCTAGAAGTTTTTTGGGGGGAATTTTTTGGGTCTTATAGGTATAGAATCATATCCTTGGCAAATAGTGCTAATTTGAGTTCTTCTTTACAGAACTGTATCCCTTTAATTTCCTTCATCTGTCTAATTGCTCTGGCCAGTGTTTCAAGAACTAGGTTAAATAGAAGTGGTGAAAGAGGGCATCCATGTCTTGTTCCACGTTTTAGAGGGAATGCTTTCAATTTTTCTCCATTTAGAATGATATTGGCCTGGGGCTTTTACAATGTTAAGATATGTTCCTGTTACCCCTAGTTTTTCTAGTGTTTTGAACATGAAGTGGTGCTGTATTTTGTCAAATGCTTTTTCTGCATCTATTGAAGTGATTGTATGGTTCTTATCTTTAATTCTATTCATGTGATGAGTTACACTTATTGATTTCCATATGTTGAACCAACCTTGCATCCCTGGGATGAATCCCACTTGATCGTGGTGCACTATGTTTTTGATATTTTTTTTTGTATTTGATTTGCCAGAATTTTATTGAGAATTTTTTTCATCTATGTTCATTAGAGATATTGTTCTGCAATTTTCTTTCTTTGATGTGTCTTTGCCAGGTTTCAGAATCAGGGTGATATTGGCCTCATAAAATGCGTTTGGAAGGGCTCCCTCTTTTTCTATTTTATGAAATAATTTGAAGAGTATTGGTAACAGTCCTTTTGTAGAATTGGCTGTGTATCCATCAGGTTCTGTGCTTTTCTTGGTTGGTAGGCTTCTGATGGCATCTTTTATTTCTTCCCTTGAAATTGATCTGTTTAAATTTTGTATATCATCTTGCTTGAGTTTGGGTGAACCATAAGACTCTAGAAATTTGTTAATGCCTTCTATATCTTCTGTTTTATTAGAGTACAAATTTTCAAAATAATTTCTAATTATCTTCTGTATTTCTGTAGTGTCTTTTGTGATATTTCCTTTTTCATCACATATGATAGTAATTTGGGCTTTCTCTCTTCTTCTCTTCATTAGCATGGCTAAGGGTTTGTCATTTTTTAATTTTTTCAAAAAAACAAGTTTTTGTTTCATCAATTTTTTCAATAGATTATTTTGTTTTAATTTCATTGATTTCAGCTCTGATTTTAATTATTTCCTGTCTTCTACTGCTTTTGGTGTTGGCTGTTCTTCTTTTTCCAGGGCTTTGAGATGTAATGTTAGGTCACTAATATGTTAGACGTTTTCTTCTTTTAAGGAATAAACTCCATGCAATGGACTTTCCTCCTAGTACTGCTTGCACAGTGTCCCCAAGATTTAACTCTGAGAATTTTTTAGTCTCCTCTTGGATGTCTTTTGCAGCTCATTGTTCATTCAATAGCATAGTATTTAGTCTCCAGGTCTTGTGGTAGCTTCTATTTTTCATTTATCTTTTTTTAATTTCTATTTTCATTTTTTCATGATCTGACAGAATGCAGGGTAGTATCTCTACTTTTTTATATTTGCAAGAGTTGCTTTGTGGTATAATAAATGGTCTATTTTTGAGAAGCAGCCACGTGCTGCTGAGAAGAATGTGTATTTACTTGTTGAAGGTTGGAATATTCTATATATGTCAGTTAATGTTTAAGTTATTGATTGTACTATTGAGTTCAATAGTTTCTTTGTTCAGCTTTTATTTGAAAGATCCATCCAGTGGTGAAAGAGTTGTGCTAAAGTTACCCAGAATTATTTTGTGTGGTCCATTTGACTCTTGAACTTGAGAAGACTTTGTTTGATGAACATAGATGTTCCATTGTTTGGGGCATAAAAATTTATTATTATTATGCCTATTGATGAATGTTTCCCCTAAGCAGTATGAAATGTTCTTCTTTATCCCTTTTGATTAACTTTGGCTTAAAGTCTTATTTTTGATATGAGGATGGAAACCCCTGCTTGCTTCCACAGTCCACATGAGTGGCATGATTTTTCCCAACCTTTCACCTTCAGTCTGTGGTTTTCTGTGATATGTGTCTTTTGGAGGAAACATATTGTTGGGTCTTTTTTAATCAAATCTGTCAGTCTTTAATTGGAGAGTTAAAGCCATTAGCATTCATGGTTATTATTAAGACATTATTTGTATTCACAGCCATTTTAGTTTATTTTTGGTATTTAACTTGACTTGTTATCTAATTTGATTAGTTTTTCATTTATGGTAATACCTCCCTTTGCTGTTTTCCATTGTTGTTTATCAATTCCTCTTTATGGAATATTTTGCAGAGGGTGTTCTGTAGTCCTAGCTTTCTACTTGTAAATTATGTTAGCTTTTGTTTATCATGGAAAGTTTTTATTTCATCATAAAGTCTAAAGTTTAGTTTTGCTAGATATAAGATTCTTGGTTGGCATTCATTTTGTTTCAGAGCTTGGTATATGTTGTTCCAGGATCTCCTAGCTTTGAGGATTTGGGTTGAAAAAATCTGCTGATATACAAATTGGTCTCCCCCTATCTGTGATCATATTCCTCTCTCTTGAGGCCTTTAAGATTCTATCCTTGTTCTTTATGCTAGGCATTTTCACTATAATGTGATTTGGTATCGATCTGTTGTGTTTTTGTACATTTGATGTCCTATAAGTCTCTTGTATTTGATTTTCCAATTCATTCTTCTTGTTTGGGAAGTTTTCTGATATTATCTCATTAAAGAGATTGTGCATTTTTCTGGTTTGAAACTCTGTGCCTTCCTCTATCCCAATAACTCTTATATTTGGTCTTTTCATGCTATCCCATAATTCTTGGAAGTTCTCCTCATCTTCATTGTGTGATCAACTTTATTTTCCAGATTGTATGTTTTGTCTACATTATCTGGTGTTCTGTCTTCCAAGTAATCTAGTCTGTGATGCTTTCTATTGAGGATATAAAATCAACACCCATAAATCAAAGGCATTCCTGTACATTAGTGACAAATCCTCTGAAATGGAAATGAGGAAAACTACCCCATTCAAAGATATTTTTGAGGATACTAAAAAAATAAAAAAGAAAAACTTAGGAATCAACCTAACAAAAGAGGTGAAAGATCTATACAATGAAAACTTCATAATCCTAAAGAGAGAAATAGAAGGAGACCTTAGAAGATGGAAAGATATACCTTGCTCATGGATAGGCAGAATTAATATTATTAAAATGGCCATATTACTAAAAGCATTTTACAGATTCAATGTGATTCTGATCAAAATCCCAATGGCATTCCTTTCAGAAATAGAAAAAGCAATCATGAAATTCATCTGGAAACAAAGAGACCCAGAATAGCTAAAGCAATTCTAAGCAGGAAGAGTGAAACAGGTGGTATCGCTATACCAGATTTTAAACTATACTACAGAGCAATAGTAAGAAAAACAGCATAGTACTGGTACCAAAACAGGCTGGTAGACTAATGGTACAGAATAGAAGACACAGAGATCAACCACAAAATTACAACTACCTTATATTAGACAAAGGTGCTAAAAGCATGCAATGGAGAAAGGATAGCATCTTCAACAAATAGTGCTGTGAGAACTGGAAATCCATATGCAAAAAAATGAAACAATGGTGAGAGAATCCCTTTCTCTCACCATGCACAAAAGTTAACTCAAAATGGATCAAGGAGCTAGGAATCAAATCAGAGACTGAGACTCTGCATCTAATAGAAGAAAAAGTTGGCCCTAATCTCCATCACATGGGGTCAGGCCCCAAATTCCTTAATTAGACACCTATATCACAAAAGTTAAAACCAAGAATCAATAAATGGTTTGAATTTAAACTAAAAAGTTTTTTTCTCAGCAAGAGAAATAATATGTGAGGTAAACAGGGAGCCTACATCCTGGGAACAAATTTTTACCCCTCACACATCAGATAGAGATCTAATCTCTAGAGTATACAAAAAACTCAAAAAGTTAAACAACAAATAAAGTAAATAACCTAATCAACAAATGGACCAAGGACCTGAACAGACACTTCTCAGAAGAGGATATACACAACAAATACATGAAAAAATGCTCACCATCTCTAGCAATCAGAGAAATGCAAATTAAAACTACTCTAAGATACCATCTCACTTCAGTAAGAATGGCAGCCATTATGAAGTCAAACAACAACAAGTGCTGGCAAGGATGATGCGGGGGAGGGTACACTCATACATTGCTGGTGGGACTGCAAATTGGTACAGCCAATTTGGAAAGCAGTGTGGAGATTCCTTGGAAAGCTGGGAATGGAACCACCATTTGACCCAGCTATTCCCCTTCTCGGACTATACTCAAAAGACCTAAAAAGAGAATACTACAGGGACACTTTCCTCTCTTGTTTTTTCATGTTGTTTATGTGACTTCCTTTCTTGCAGTGTGGATCTGAGGTATTATAATTTCTATCCTACAATCTTGTAGTATCCATGTAGATTATGTATTCTTCACCTTGGTGTTGGGCTTCTAGACCCTGCCAGTGTCCCAGGATGGATGCTACTGCAACTACAGGTGATGGCAGAAATAACAGGAGGTAACTCGAGATAGCTATGGCAGTGCCCCAAGATTGACGCAACATCTTTCAGAGATGGGGCTGAAAGGGTGGGCCTTACACTGGCTTTGGAATGCCTACTTCCAAATGTAGCTGCACCTATTAGGCCCTATCTGTTGTCCCAAGGTAGAGGCTACTACATGGGGAGGGGTGTGGGAATGGCTGCAGGTTCTCAAGATGGAAGTGGGGTAGACCTAGGCTCCAAGGTAGTGGTGGTGGGGGTGGACCCAGGCCTAAGCTAGGCCTGGGCTTCTGTGCAGGTTGTCGGAGGGGCCTAAGCTCTGGGGGGTCTGCAGTTGGCAGAAGGACCTGGGCCTACACTGGGCTTTGGCTCCTGTACAGGTCAGTGAGCCAGAATTTACTTTTAATGCTGTAGAATAAAATATTTTACAGAAATTGATTTTTTAAAAAAAGAATATAGATTACAATAACACAATTCTTGTCATAGTGTCATCAACTTTACTGACAATGTAGCAGTCATATAGAAGGAATTTGTTCTTTCATCTACACCACAGACTTGATTTCAGGAATCCATTTGCTAATATAATCATGTATAATCACAAGCTTTGTTACTTTTCAACACTAAGAACAGCAGAGGGTCTTCTAAACACTGAATAAGTAGTAAGAGGACAAGGATGGAGGATCTAAATTTTCAGAAATAAATACAGAAGTTCTCAAAACACTGAAGGCATCCTCTACTTTAGAAAACAATAAATGTAGAGACCATAGTACAAACATGATTAAGTCTTTGCATCCCTGTTTAGATCCACTATTCTTGTTCTGACTGAGAGTGTCTACACCAACATTTCCAAAAGACTCCTGCACATTCATCCCATAGGATGCTCTAGTAGACACATATGAAGTTCTATGGATAAGTGTGATTAGAAATCTCACTATTTCAAAATCCCTCCAGAAGCTTGCAGAGCATATTGGAATATTAAATCCTCAAGAAGATAATCAGCCTACTTTTTTACTTCATCATTTATCAAATTTATATAACCACACAATTATTTTTCATGCAACCTTTTTAGCATGCTAAAGAAATAATGATCTAGAGAATTCAAAGTGGGATATGTGCTCCATGATTACATGAAAAAATATCCTACATAAATGTCCTGGAAAAATAAAGCATTCAATTAACAGTTTCTTTGTCAACACAGAATCAAAATATTTTCTTATTTCTTATTGCTCACTCAGAGAAAATGAGGGATAGGTTTTCCTAGAAATATTGCTTTCAAAAACTACCTTTTCTTTAAAATTTCCAGGCTCTTTACCTTATCTATACTATAGACAGGAATCAGAAAATATACTAAATAGGGAAAATATAGAAACAGCCAGAATATAAAACATGATGGCAGAAAGCATACAACCCAGAGAAGACAAAAGCATAAAGATTTCCTTTATTCAAGGTTGTCGAATCAAATTCTGTCTCTTGTAGGTTTTCTTAAAAGGAGAAATCCCTTCAATCACTTCACAAGTTTTGCATTTTTTTCCAACAAAATTTGTGCATTTTTTGATAATGCATTATTTATACATTAAGCTATTATTTCATTGTAAACTATTCTATTTCTACCTGGCAAATGACATTGAATCCATTGCACAGTTTGAATGTCTGTGTACTGATAGCATGGTTGCTTATAATATGAAATGCAAATTAAAAATACAAAAGGCACTAAACTTAACTGCTCATATCAGCAAAGTTTGAAGCTTTTTTAAAAAAAAATATTTATTTTTTTTAGGTGTAGATGGACACAACACAATGCCTTTATTTTTATGTGGTGCTGAGGAGCGAACCCGGGTCCCGCCCGTGCTAGGCGAGCGCTCTATCTCTGAGCCACAATCCCAGCCCCTGAAACTTTTATTACATACAGTGTTTGCAAAGTTAGACATGAGCCTAAGTTGGAATAACATTTAGAAAAAGCTACTTAGTAACTGCTAACAAAATTTGAAATGCATCCTTTGCCACCCCACAATAGCATTTCTAGCCATTAATCCTATAGTAATACTCCCTGTGTGCAAAACAAAGCTTGCTTCAATGTGTAGCACTGCTGGTTATAGCCAAAGCCAAAAGAAAGCCTAATTTCTAAGAATTGATAACTATTTAAATATTTTGTTACATTAATAAAATAAAGTATTATTTGTTATTAACTATACTATTTACTGTAATACTAGCCTTCAACATGTATTTAAAAAATTAAAAATGGCATTTTCCAGAATGCTGGTACATTGGAAAACACACTCGCTCTGAAAAGAGCCTTCTAAGAACTTGCCAGCAGCTGCCACTGGGGAGACTACCTGATAACCAAGAAGACTAAAACTGCACAGACTTTCCTAAATTTTAGACAGGCTTCTCTCTGACCTTAGACCTCTGACCTTAGACCACTGGCCTCGCTTTTCATAGAGCAGTTACTTAAGGAAAGTTCCTCTGTCTTTTTAAAAGCCTCTTTGTATTTTTAAACCCAGGACCATCTTTCTGAAGGACCTTGAAGCATCCTTCTGAAATGTAACCAACCTCAAGGAAGATAGACCTATCTCAGTCTTTGTGGGAAGAGGGGAACCTAATTCCTATCCAAGTGTCTTGCTCCAAGTTGTAAAACTACCCCTTATCATGGAGATAAAACAAAGTTAGTAGCATTAGGTCAACTAGCAAATATAGGTCACCTACAATTTCCTTACCCAGCTCTTAAAAACTCCCCAGCCCCCTCACCCCTTTTTCTTTTTCTTCTCTTTCTTTTCTTCTTTTTTCTCATTTCTTTTATTTTTTTAGGACACACTGATTTCTGTTCTTTTTTTACTATTGCAGTAGATGTAAATAACTTCTTTACCTGTTTAACTTTAGTGGAGTTTTTTTTTTTTTTTTTTTTTTGACATGTAATACAGGATAAACAGACTAAAAGGGAGACTTCATTTTCACCTGATGTCTTTTGTACGTTTTGACATTTTTACAATGTTTATGAATTACCTATTCAAAAATATGTAAATTAAACAATACTTAAATAAATCTTTAGGGCAGGTTACAGCTCATGGAAATACAGGCTGAGTTGTTCTGAAAAGATTCATATATCCAACTTCAGTTATGAAATACTTATGTAAAATATTTTAAAGGGAAAAGAACATTTCTAATTAAGCAATGTTAGCTTTCTGGAAACTAAAACTAAAATGGTAAAGTATCTTTAAATCCTTCAAATACTGTGTTGTTGTTAATACAGAGAAAACATTTTAGCTTAGTTCAATGAAAATCACAATGAAGTCTTAGATGCAAGTTTACTGTATTTTTGCCAAAGATGCTTGATAAATAATGAAGGGTTATGGAAAATAATATTCCTACAAGATAGCTCCCCGGAAAGGGGAGGACAGTGTGCCTCAGGAGGAAGCAGGGGAAATTAGCTGAGCATTAACCTCTCTCTGTAAATCCTTTCCCGGAAACAATAGTCCCCGAAGGAAGGCAGCAGGCAGATAACTGAATGCTGGGTTCTGGATTTTGATCTTCCCCCATTGCAAATTAGTCCTAAATGGAGGCACAGTAAATATCCAAACTCTGGGAAACAATGAATCACAAAGAAAGAAAAGTAATTGCTGAGATTTGAGTGCTCATTCCCCAGGATCTGGGTTCCCATCTCTTCAGGTAACAATGAGTTTTAATCTTCTTACAACTGCCTTCCTGATCTAACGTGCACAATTAGCCCTGACTGTCTGACCTGCATGTCCACAGTTTCCAATGATTAAACCACCATCATTGTACCCTATAAAACTAAAATCCCCTCTGTAACCAATAATCATTTTCGCATCCAGAAAATGAGCCCCTGAGGTGCCAAGTCCATGAATGAATAAACAGCTTTTCTGACTTTGTTGAGGTCTGCATCTGTCATTTTGGGCTTACAGATAATATTCTATATATCTAGTCTCTTTGGATCACCCTAACATAATACAGATTTGAGTCAACCTGCATTTAACTATGAAGCCTTCAAGATATGAGCCAGCATTCAATTGAACCAGGTGCTTCATAATGATTTACACTCAAAGCAAAATAAAACATGGTAAACTCTCACACATATAGTGTGAGTATAATCCTTTTTTCAGTGACATAGTCTTCTTTCTAAGGAAAAGCCTGAAATCTACAGTATGAAAGAATGCCATCAATTCTCATGATCAGATATGTTAGTTATGATTTTAAAGCCCGGATCATTTCCATGAATGATAAATTTCAAATTCAGAGAATATAATGAGTAATTAGCTTGCCAGTAGTAAAAAAAAAAAAAAAATGTTTGCTCCAAAATAAATTTGCAAAATATAGAACAACAAACTTTATTTTATTTTATTTTATTTTTTTTGCAAAAAAGCATTTAACTATCACAGGAAAATGGCATTTTTTTCCCTGTATCTACACTATCATTTTCCATTTCTTGTGGGATACCTCCTTCCCATTATCCTTAACATAATAATATAAATACTAGAAAAGGGGATGGGGGCAATTGCTGAAGACTTTTAAATATAACTCAAGGTATGTAAATATAGATTTTTTAATATAGTATGATCCTTCATGGTAAATGTGTGTTGCTGTTGCAGTGAAAGACATTTGACTATTCCCTCCCCCAATATATACAATTAAACAGATACTTAAACAAAAGCAAACTGTCCCAGGGAATCTGTTCCCCCTTCCTCCCCACCCCTCATAGTTCATCTTTTACTCCTTCCTCTGAATCCATATTACATAAAGCATATCCTGTGGATTAACAGCATTGACATCTCCTAGGAACTTGTTAAAAATGAAAAATCTCAAGCCCAATCCCTAGCTTTGTAATCAGTCAGCGGTTTTTGTTTTTTAATAAGATCCCCAGGTGATTTGCATTCACTTTAAACAATAAAGCAATACTATAGACCTAAGTGTTTCCACCATCTATTCAACAAATGTTAGCTATGAGTAAAGCTTGAAAAAATCTCTTAGACCAAGGAGGAAACCATCCTGTACAGTCCCCACCCACAGCTTCTCTCTGCCATTTCATCTGGCTTACCATTACCAAAAATGGTTTTTCCAAAGTATTATTCATGTCAGATCCCTCAAAACAACTATAATAACATACTCATTTGCAGTATTTCTTCATCTTGCACAGTGTTTCTACATAAGTAGTCTTGAATCAATTCTCATAATATTGTAAGATAGATTTTGCAGTTCAACAAGGAGATGCATTTTCAGGGAAGTCACAACTATGCCTAAAATCAGTCATCAAGTAAGCAATGTAGCTGGGCGTCAATGGTTTAGCTTCCACATTAATTATCATACTCTTTCTCCCTTTTCATGTTAATTTATATCTCTACCCCAATCTTCAATGATCTATCAATGCACATTAAAGGATATATAAAATCTACTGATTGCATCTTGCACAAATGACCTCTCCAACCAGAATGTCCACATGTCAGAACCAGCCTATTTAACAGGGCCCACAGCTCAGCTGCACCCACTCAGCCTTCCTTATGGATGCATTTACCTTTCTGAAGAACCAACACCATCCCAACATTTTTTAAATGTAGCTAAAAACTATCATTATGCAAGAGGGAAAGTAAATCATATTAAATCCTAAGTTATTCAATACAAGTATTTTCAGATCTTCACAGTTTTAAAACACTGGGTATGTATTAAGAAAGCCTGAAATAATAGTGCCTGTACCCTTTATTTCTTTATTAAGTATATTGAGCAGGCCTAGAACAAATGACACCATGTTAGCAATGTGTATATCTGACACCTACCCAGATCTTGATTTACTATCTTACTAGTTTAAAAAGAGCAGAAAAAGGGCTGTGGCTGTAGTTCAGTGGCAGAGCACTTGCCTAGCATATGTAAGGCACTAGGGTCAATCCTTGGCACCACATAAAAATAAAGGCATGCTGACCATCTACAACTATAGTAAAAAAAGAGCAGAGAATCCTTCAAGAAGTAATGAATTCCACTGCTGATGAGAGGTAGAAGTACACAGCATGAATCTACTTAAAAGGTGCCAAGGAAGCTGAGTACAGTGGCACATGCCTGTAATCCCAGCAACTCGGGAGACTAAGGTAGGAGGATCACAAGTTCAAAGCCAGCCTCAGCAACTTAGTGAGGCCCTAAGCAACTTAATGAAACATTAAGAAAAGGGCTGGGGATGTTTTTCAGTGGTTAACACCCTTGGATTCAATCCCTAGTATGGCCAAGCTAGAACAACAACAACAAAAACAACAATAACAACAAAAAAAATTCATTAAAAACAATTATCAAGAATACACATAATAATAAATTTTGGCAAGGATGTGGGGCAAAAGGTACACTCATACATTGCTGGTAAGACTACAAATTGGTGCAATGACTCTAGAAAGCAGTATGAAGATTCCTCAGAAAACTTGGAATGGAACCATTGGTTGACCCAGTTATATTCAAAGGACTTAAAATTTATATCCAAAGGACTTAAAATCAGCATAGTACAGTGACACAGTCACATCAATGTTTATATTTGCTCACACAATAGCTAAGCTATGGAACCAACCTAGATGGCCTTCAACAGATGAATGGATAGAGAAAATGTGGTACATATACATAATGAAATTTACTTCCCCTAAAAAAAATGAAATTATGGCATTTGCCAGTAAATGGGTGCAACTGGAAACTATCATGCTAAGTGAAATAAACCAATCCCAAAAACCAAAGGCTGGATGCTCTCTCTGACATATGGATGCTAACTCACAATAAGTGGATGAGGGAGGGGAAGAATTGTTCACTGAATTAGAGAGGAATGAAGGGAAGGGAGAGGGAATTGGAATAGGAAAGACAGTAGAATGAAGGAGACATTACTTTCCTATATTCATATACAAATACACACCATTGTAATGCCACATCATGTACAACCACAAAAATGGGAAATTAGACTCCATGTTTATAGGTCAAAATACATATTACTGTCATGTATAACTAAAAGGAACAAATAAAATTTTTTAAAAAGGTACCAAAGAGTTAAAAAATGCTCAAAACCCACAATAATGTGGGTATTTCAAGGGGACACAGAGTCAACTGAAAGAGCCCACTACAGCCAAGCTAGAACAATTTCAACAATAAAATAAGTAAAGTAATATTGGGTTGTAGTGCAAAGTATGAAGTATGTATCCATACGTTTATACTGATATAAACAAATAATTGAATAAATAAAGGAGGAAAGTAGACAAAGTTCTCATATAGAAAAATTCTAAATGTAGATATCCTGCTTGAAGAGAGAGAGTTTAACTCCCCACCACACAACCTTTAGTAATGTGCTTTCAAAGAGAGGAGTATAGAAAGGAGTCAAAATATAATGTATTAATAGTAACCCTGGCAAATAACCACAATTCTCATCAGACAAAATTGATTTTAGAGCAAACAATATTACCAATATTACAGGGAGAGATAGGTATGTCATAATGATGAAGGGTTTAGTACATTAAGAGAACATTCAGGGATACTGTATGTACCAAATAACAGCTTTTTGTAAAGCATGACATGTAACTGGCATAATTAAAGCAGGTAAATGAAAAATTATAATTCAAAAATTTCAGCAATATTCTTTTAGTAATTGATAGGACAAGTAAGCAAAATATAACACTTGAACACAATCAACAATTAGTTCTAATTGACAAATGCAGAGCATTTCATCCAACATCAGAAGAATGTATATTTTTTCAAATGAACAAACAACATCTATCAAGAAAGACTATAACCATGAGGTTAACAAGAATCAGTTAAAATCAACCACACTACGTTTTTCTTATCATAATAAAAATAAGTTCAATTAATAAGAAATATCTTGAATATACCTTAATATTTGGAAGTTAAACAACACATGTCTAAATAAACCATAGGTGAAAGAAAAAATCAAATTTAGAAAATATATTGAACGTAATGAAGATTAAGCAACAGTACGTCAAATTTTAGCTATGTATCTAACACTGACTTTACAGGAAAAATCATAGATGTAAACTTGTATCACAGAAAAGAAGAAAACAAATAAAAAAAGAATGCAAAGAGAAATCTTTGAAATAAAACTTATAAATAGGATACCAATAGTATAAATCACAAAAAATGAGTTGAATTTCATCAAAAATTTAAAATCCTATAAACCAATAGCTACCATTTATAAGACAAAGAGAATTATCACAAGAAAACTAGAAAATAATATATAACATGAGTCAACAATTAATAAACAAGTCTTAAAACTCAATACTAATGGAGACTATCATACTAAGTGAAATAAGCCAATCACACACACACAAAAAAAAAATTAAAGGTAGAATGTTCTCTCTGATATGTAAATGCTAACTCACAATAAGCAGTGGGTGGTGGGGGGTGGAGAATAGAAGTTCATTGGACTAGACAAAGGGAAATGAAAGGAAGGAAGAGAGGATGGGAATAGGGAAAAAAGTAGACTAAATCAAACATAACTTTCCTATGTTCATATAGGAATACATGACCAGTGTAACTTCACATTACGTACAACCACAAAAATGGGAAGTTATACCCCATGTTTGTATGATATGTCAAAATACATTCTACTGTCAGGTATAACTAAAAAGAACAAATAAGTTTTTAAAAAGAAAAAAAACCTCAATACTAACAATTAAAAATAAAAAGGGAAAAATGTTTGAAAGTATGCTTTACAAAAGAAAATAAATAATTTAATGTCACACATCATTATCAGAAGAATGCAAATTTGAACCATAATGAAATCCTACTACATAGTAATTAAAATGGGTAAAACTTAAAAACACTCACATCATCAAGTGTTGGCAAGGATGTAGTGAAAGTGGCATTTTCATATATTTCTATAAGATTATAAAATGTTAACATTCACTTTGAAAAACAGTTTGAAATTTCATTACCCATGAAGTTGGACATACCTTTATCATGTGACCCATTGAATCTAATCTTAGGTATTTATCCAGAGATGATGAAAACCTGTGTTAATACAATAATTTGTACCTGACAGATTATAGTTGCTTTATTTATAGTTGATTATTTCCAACCTGGAAATAATCCAAGTATTTACCACAGGTGAATGAACAGACAAATGTGACCTATCCAGGGTGACATCCTACTCAGAAAATTAGAACTTGACACTTCTCTTTAACATGTTACTAATTTTTTTTCAATGTTCAAGGATGGAAAAGTTAAAAACCCAGAGTTGATCATTGCACATTATCTTCATGTGTCAAATTACTACACTATACCCATAAGTCTATATAATTAAAATAACTTAGTTCTTATTTCTTTAGCTATATATCGAGTATTTACCTATGTTTTCTATTTGTATATTTTTAACGTTTTAAAGTTGGTCAATTTACTTCATCATATTTAAAGACTCAGAAAAATAAACTATGAAACCTTATCATTAGAAACAGTCAAACAATCTTATAAGATTCAATACTTTTTGGGCTGGGGTTGTGACTCAGAGGTAGAGCGCTCGCCTGGCATGAATGAGGCACTGGGTTCGATCCTCAGCACCACATAAAAATAAATAAGTAAATAAAATATATTGTGTCCACCTACAACTAAGAAATAAATACTTAAAAGGAAAAAAAGCACTTTTTTCATTAAAACAAAACAAAACAAAAAATTCCCATCATGTTAGGTATAGGAAAAACACTTCCTCAACCTGACAAGGGTATCCATTACAATAGTATTAGAACTAATAGCAAACTTAATGTAAATATTATTGTTTCTGTTGTATGTTTTCTACTTGTCATTAAACACTGAGTTGCCTGAATTCTTAAGTAACTGGTTATTTTTAAACTTTATGCTTTACTATTCCTTCATTTTTTCATTTAAAAAACAACAAAAAAGATCTCTTTTTCACCCATGGGCAAGTCATGACCAAGAGAATCCTGCTTGCTGTTGGGTCTTGTCCAAGGACATGATCACGGCTGCATTGAAGTTGGTATGGCATCCCCATGACGGTGATGTCTACTTCTTGGCACCTGTAAGTGGCCATGGACTAAAGTCTGGAATGCTGGTACTGCAGTGTTGGTAATGAGAACTGGGCACTTGTGAAACAACTGGAAAGCCAGAATCAAGAGTGTAGATTCATGCAAAACTGCAGTGACAATATCTGGGGTCTGAGCACTCCCACTGTGGCAGTGACTCCGGGTATTCTAGGTGTAAGGCTCCCTGGAGTGCTCACTGTACCAAGGTCAGAGCTCAGGCACGTCCTGTATATTATTGTGGCAGGGTTGGGCATGGATGATCTTGATGTATAGTGAGCTCCAGTGCTATGGTACAGACTCCTGCTGTGGAATGGGGTCTACAACATGGGCATATATGGAGCAACAGTGGCTCCAGCCTCCAGGACACAGGCTTGCCCACATGTAGTGGCTCTTGGTTTCTGTAATGTCAGCAAATGTGATGCAAGCAGGGAGCTGAGGTCTGGAACATGGACACACAAGGAACTACTATGACTCTGGGGTCCAGAGTATGCAAAGGGCTAGGAGGATGGTACCTCCCTCTTTGGGTGCGGAGTTGGCTATAGTGATGGCTGAGAGCTGCTGGTCTTTTTTTGTCCCCCTCCCCACTTTTTTCTCTTCTAGATAATTTCAAAAACCTACCTTAAAGTTTAGTCATTCTCTTTTCTGCTTGATGAAGTCTGCTCTTGAACCTCGGTAGTGGACTTTTAAATTCAGTTGTTCCTGAGGCACATGCTTGTAATCCCAGCAGCTTGCAGGCTAAGCAAGTTCAAAGCCAGCCTCAGCAGCTCAGTGAGGCCCTGAGAACTTAGTGAGACCCTATCTCAAAATAAAAAATAAAAATAAAGAAGACTGGGATTTGGTTCAGTGGTTAAGTACCCCTGGGTTTGATCCCTGGTACCAAAAAACTACAATAAATGAGTAAATAAATTCAGTCGTTTACTTAAGCTCCAAAAATTCTTTTGATTCTTTGCTATATTTTCTGTCATATTTTTATTGGCCTCCATCTGCTGCACCCATGGGCCTTCTAGAACATCATGCTGCCCAGCCCTTTTGTTCTCAGCATCCCCCAAACATATGTCAAATTCCATCAGTTGTCCAAAACAAGAAGACATAAAACAATATATTTGGTAGTCTTCTGAAAAGCCAGAACATTCAACATACAGACTCTTTTCCTTCCCAGACAGAAGCTGACAGTTGAAGATTTTCTCCTATTTGTTTCATAATTAGTCATGGGGAAGAAATATGGTAAGAGATTGGATGCTAATCCAAACCTTCCAATTTGTTACCAGTATCCCTTAACAAGGCCTGTCAATCAAAATAAAACAGAATCCATCTCTTGGGCAGTCTCCCAAAATGTCTGTACACTAGATATATTTCAGTCTTCTCTCCTCCGCCCCAAGAAGACTTGAAACTGCTAGGTTTCTCCCAGAAAGGTTGTGCTGAGTTGGGAAGAAAGGCTGTGGCTAATGAGTGCCACAAATGCTCCTACAGGCTTTGCTGAGACTAATTTCTTATTCACTGGTATCAGAAGCACTTTAACTGGTTTCTCAATTACTCACAAAGGGAATTGGTCAGTGTGTTTTTGTTGAATCAGTATCTCAATGGGAGGAAAGGTTTGGGGATTTCTTATTCTGCCATCTTGCTAATACCATTCCCCTAGCAGATTCTATTTTTATACCACCTCTTAGATGTGTTAACTTCATGTGACTGGGTAAGAGATTTTCTGCAGATCACTCTGGCTAAAGGGTAGAACAGAGACTAAACCCAGATGCCGGATTCCTAAACTTTGACTCTTAAACCACTATTTACCAGCATTAGCATACACAGGGAAATATTACAGAAAACATCATAACTATAAGAATATTATGAATCAGGACTGAGAATATAACAAGCAGTAAAGTGCTTGCCTAACAGGCACAAGGCCTTGGGTTCGGCCCCCAGTTTGGCCCCCAAATAATAACAATAATAACAATGAATTGAAACAGTTAAGAATGGAAAGGAAGACACTCTCTGAGATTTCTCTAACCTACTAAATGTCCTCTTTCTTAAACTTACCAATTACCAAAACTATTTGAATCACAGGTCCATTAACTTAAACCACCTCCCTTGAAGTATGGCATCAAGAAAAGTAATGATTTTAATGTTATTTACAGAAATGAGGCTAAAGTTATTTTAAGATCATATTACTCACAGATTTTTATAAAGATTTCTTGCTTTGAAGATAATGACTAGAAAATGCAAACAAAAGTGTATCTACTATCTGTTATTACTGAGAAAAGATAAAAATGCACACTATATTTCTCCCTGAAGAGTGTGTTCGTGACTTACAGGAAGCTCTGCTGTATATTTGCTATAATTCAAATTTATTTTTTAAATGACTATCTGATAAATCATTAAGAATAGAAAAATTTAAGGCTGGTGATGTACAGCACTTAATGGTAGAGCATTTCCTAGCATGCATAAGACCCTGGGTTCAAACCCCAGCACTGAAAAAAGAAAAAAAAAAAGAATAATTTGAAAAACATGCTGTTTTGTAAGACAGATCATTAGGTTCAAAGCAGTATCCTGATAGAGTCTCTTTGTTGTACTTTGCTTTATTCGGGATGAATTTTTAGGGAGAGTCTAAGAAAATAATGTAGGTGGTAAGTGCTAATGTGGGTTAATTCCCTGTGTTTGAATTTCTCTCTCAACATGTGACTTTTCACCCAAATAAATATTTATCCACCAGATATTGTGTAGACAGTTTTCTTTCACTGGGACAAAATATCTGAGTTAATCAGTTTAAAAGGTCACAAGATGTATTTGGCTCATCGTTTCAGAGGTTTCACTTGATGGTCACTCAGCTCCACTGTGGTGGGCCTATAGCAAGGTAGAACATCCTGGTGGGGGGAGCCCAGCAGAGCAAAGCAGCTCACTTTATGGTGGCTGAGGAGCCCACAGGGAGGAAGGAAGAGGCTGAGGTCCCAACATACCTCTCAAGGGCATGCCTCTCATGGTCTGCTTCCTCCAACTAAACCCCATCTCTTAAAGTTCCCATTAATTCCTTGTAGTGCCATCAACTGGGGATCAAGCTTAACACACAAGATTTGAGGGGACATGTAAGTTCCAAACCATGATAGGTACCTATCCCACAAACAGTCTAAAGTATGCCCTTCTTAATCTAACACTTAGGGATTCATTTTTGTATTCTACTCTTTGGATCTTTTTATCACAATGTAACGATGCACCACAATTTCCATTTTGAAGATATCACTGCACACACTTCTTATTCTTTTTACCCTAAATGTTTGCTTCCTATCTTTAAATATGCTCTCTATATTTAACCAAGCATTACCTTACATGACTTTTAAAAAAAACCCAAGTGATTTGATTAATAAAAATTATGAGCATGCATTTACAAAATAGCATTAAACATATGTATGGCTTTACCAATGTAATTCATGTTATTAAAATAAAATTACTGAGGCTAATCTAATAAAAATGAAAAATTTGTATTAACACCACGTAATTCAAAGTGCTACTCTAACATCTAGAGTGCAAATTCTAATTAACATCTTGTGACTCTGCTACAAAATCATTGGCTTATGAAATTCAGATATCAACTTCATGTTGCTAACAATTTATGCAATGAATTCACAGAAGCAGGATGTGCAAATTCAGTCTCTCCTATTTTTCTCCAAATATGTTAGCACAAAATCTGCAAATGTGAAAGTACTACTTAGCTGATAGGTAACAATTTTCATTTTTCAACTACTCATTTTAAAGATATAAATATGACTCTTGCATCTGAAACTTAACTTCAAGAATTGGGTTCCATATTGAAAAATTATCTATTAAAATGAAGGCAAATATTCAACACAAGAAAAGAGTCCAAATTATGATATGCTCAGATGACTTTATTTCAATCAGTAAGTACTACTTTTAGTTTATAAATCCTAAGATTTCTTTCTTTCTTTCATTTTTTTTTTTTTTTTGGTAAGGCTTTAGGCCTAATTTTGTTGGGTACTAATATTATTTCATAATAGAATTTTAAAAAGTATTGGACTAGTCAATGAGCTTTATTTAATCAGAGGATGAGGAAATTATCTTTAATTTTAATTATAACTCAGTACATTAAAATAATAACAAGATCTTTATGTGAGGTGAATATGTGAAAACTTAATATGATAATTAGTATTCATAGCAAGGTATTTCTATCCCACTTCTATTAAAGAAAATTTTATAATTGGGGGAGGAGAGGATTAATTTTGAAGATTCATTTTTTGATGAAAAGCATCCCTTGAACAATCCAAAGTGAGGGTCAGTGAAAATTATTCCTCTAGTTGTATTCATCTACTAGGTGTCACAGCAAACTAAATTTGCCACTTCCTTTTATCAAGTTCTTCATGAATGATTTGCCTTAAATACTATTCTCTATACAAAATTAACACAAGGAATACTATGCTTAAATTTTTCAATATTTCCGTAGTTAGATTCTTAAAAAGTGCCAAATGACTAGATTTTATGTTTTCATCTCTCTCTCATACACACACACACACACACACACACACACACACACACAAAGTAATACGTGTGTTAATTAACCTGATTTAGTGATTCCAAAATATATACCCAGTTCAAAACATGATGTCATACATGACAAATATACAAAATTTTTGGTTTTTAAAATAAATTACTTAAGAAGTAAGTAATTTTTTAAAAGAAAGAAAGTTAATAAGTTTGGGGACAGATAACATCCTGAAGTTTGTTTCCATTTAAAATTAATTAATAAGTGTCTTCAGTTTTCCCACTAATAAGTTTGTAATAAGTCTGCACCCATCGAATGTATCATATCTGGTACTTGGAAGAGTGCTCTCTCTGCAGTGATATAAAACAGAGAAAGCCTGATGATTGTCCCAGGGAAAGCATGAAACAGAAAAGCATTGAAGCAAATTAGCTAAAAATAAAACCAAGTTTGACCCTTGTTTTATAGGAAGAATATTTTAATTCTGACTGGTATAATGATCAACAGAGAAAAACATTCAGTCTGGGAGGGGTGTAGGGGAGAAAGGGAAACAAGGAGGGAAGGGATCTGAAATATTTGGACACCATTAGTTATGAAAGCCAAGGAACATATCTTGTGCAGAGATGACATTGAAAGAGTTCCTCATGTTCTTTGTATACAAATCCCAGGGCCTGGAGTGATCAAAGTCGTAAGTGATATGAAAATATAACATGGATAATTGAATGCAATTATAGTGCATTAACTTAGATTAAATAATCACCTCCTTTGATCCACACTCAATACCAAGATTAGAAATCACTCTATAAGAGAATAACATTTATTCCTAATTCTGACAACTGTTTTTGAACTCTTTAGCTCAAGATAACCAAACAATATAACAAAGATGATAAACTAAATTATAACTCAAACAAACAGCAGAAGACTTTGGGTCATGAGACAGATGAACAAAGTTTTATGAGAAGTTCTATCAGTCTTTAAAAATCTTGGAGGACAAGGAAGACAGTGCTTATAAGATACCAAAAATCCAATTCCTGATTTGTAAGTGAAAATGAAGGCCTGAGTGACACATTTAAATGATACATTCAGGGTCAATATTTAAAAGGCCTCAAACACAACATTCACTCTAGCCGAAAACCATGGGACCACCACCTTTTCACAATCACCATAGTTCTGACTTTTTCATAATGTTATAGTTGGAATCATACAGTATATAGAATCTTCAGTTTGGATTCTTTCACTTGGTAATATGGATTCATGTTTCCTCCATGTGTTTTTGTGATTTGAGATCTTATTTCTTGTTAGTATTAAATAATATTTCAATGTCTGCCTTTTCCACTATAATTCGCTTAACAAAGGATTTCTCAGCTGCTTTCAAAATTTGACAATCAGGAGTGGAGTTTCCATAACCATCCATGTGTAGGTTTTTGTGTAGACATAAACTTTCAACTCTTTTGGATAAATACCATTTTGCATCCCATCAGCAATGAATAAGACTACCTGTTGTTCCACATCCTTGCTGGCAGCAAGTTGACAGTGTTCTAGATTTGGGCCGTTCTAATAGATGGTAGTGATATCTTGTTTTAATATTGCATTTCTTTGATGGTATATCATGTGAAACATCTTTTCAAATGCTCATTTGGTATGTGTACATATTCTTTGGTGAGATGTCTATTAAGGTTTTTGATTCATTTTCCAAATAGTTTGGTTGTTTTCTTGTTGTTAAGATTTAAGTGCTCTTGTATATTTTGAATAACAGTTCATTGTAGGATGTATCTTTTGCAAATAATTTCTTCCATTCTCTGGCTTGTCTTTTCATTCCTTGGCAGTATTTTTCACAGAGCAGAAATTTTTAATTTTACATGAAACCTAGCATATCAATTATTTCCTTGTGACTTCATTGCCTGAAAATTTCATCACAAAACCCAAAGACTAGATGTTTATGAGTTTCTCATATGTTATCCTTCATGGTTTTTTTAGTTTTGTATTTTACATTTGGTCTGTAATCCATTTTGAGTTAATTTTTATGAAAGATATAAGATCTGGGTCTAGATTCATTCTTCTTCTCTTTTAATATCTAATGAGTCACTCAGTCTTTTTTTTTTTTAAGAGAGAGTGAGAGAGTGAGGGAGGGAGAGAGAAAGAGAGAGAGAGAGAGAGAGAGGTTTTTAATATTTATTTTTTAGTTATTGGTGGACACAACATCTTTGTTTGTATGTGGTGCTCAGGATCGAACCCGGGCCGCACGCATGCCAGGCGAGCGGCGCTACCGCTTGAGCCACATCCCCAGCCCCTCACTCAGTCTTTTTGAGAGAAATATTCGAGTATGTTTTCTTTCTTTGATTTCTTTTCCTCTATCATTGAAACACTTCTTATTCTAAACAACATAGCAGAAAAATCTTTAAAGCATATCCAATTCTCATTCTCAATAGGAAATGAAAGTTCCCTAAAACTGGTAGTTTTTCAAATATGGACTCTACTGGGGTGTTGAGCCTATGAAAATGCTCTATTGTTATAAATAATGGAAGAAAAAGATTATTTCTGTGACACATCTTTCATCTGAGAAAAACAAAGAAAAAGAAAAGGATGCAAGATAGAGTGCGGAAGGGATTTAGGCAAGGAGGACCTTGGCACATACCATAACTATTTGCCTCCATGTCCAGAGGCAACAGGAGGTAGGCTTCAGCCCAGGGTGCTCCTTGTTTATGTATAACTGCAATAGATAACCAAAAACATAAAGTAGTTCTAGAAATAATTCATTGAATCATTATAATTGAGTCTGAAATTGTTTTGATTTTTCCTCTGTATTTTCCAAATGATTGTATGTTAACAATTGAACTATAAAGTTTATAAAAGGCATTTAAGAAGTATTTTGATTAAGTATTATTTCTGCAAGGCAGTGGAAATCTTTTACGCATGTGCGATACTATACCTGAACACTATTAACTGTCTCATCTTGCATTCATCAGTCAATGAATACTTATTAACCACCTACTTGGGTTGGACACTATGTTTGACATTGTATAGGCAGTGATGAATGGTACAACCATGAATCTTATGTCTAATGAGAGAGAGATATTAAGATATTAACATGTAAATAATTATGTGAGTATAAACTAAGAAGAAGGCTAAATATCACATTAGTATGGGAAAATGCATGGGGACAACTTTGAAGGTGTTGTGTTTGAGATTGGAGTGATAAGAAGCCTGTGGAGCCACTATCCTTCGGTGGATTAATGGATAAAAATATGTGGCATATATGCACGATGGAATTTTACTCAGCATTAAAGAAGAACAAAACCATGGCATTGGCAGGTAAATGGATGGCATTGGAGAAGATAATGCTAAGTGAAGTCAGCCAATCCCCAAAAAACAAATGCCAAATGTTTTCTCTGATATAAGGAGGTTGACTCATAGTGGGGTAGGGCTGGAGAGCATGGGAAAAATAGATGAATTCTAGATAGGGAAGAGGAGTGGGAGGGTAAGGGAGGGGTCAGGGGATTAGCAAGGATGGTGGAATGTGATGGTCATCATTATACAAAGTACATGTATGAAGACACTAATTGGGTGTCAACATACTTTATATACAAACAGAGATACAAAAAAAGGGGTATATATGTGTATTAAGAATTAGAATGCAAAAACAACAACCACAAATACATGTATAAAGGCAAAAAAAAAAAAAAAGAATAGTGTTACCTTAGATTAGGTAGAGGGAAATGAAAGGTGGGGAAGGCAGGGGATATTGGGACGAGGGGATAAGAAAGATAGTAGAATGAAACAAACATTATTACTTTATGTATATATGTGACTGTATGACCAATATGATTCTACAATATGTATACTCAGAAAAATGAAAAATTATATCCCATCTATGTATGATATATCAAAGTATATAAGTGCATTCTACTGTCATATATAACTAATTAAAACAAATAAAAAGTTTAAAAAAACAAGAAGTCATGTGAGGATTTGTAAGGAGAGCATTCCCAGTAAAAAGAACAACTTTGGGGCTATTCCTAAAACAGGAAAGATTATGTGTGAGGAACTAAAATGAAATTGGCTAAGCTTGAGCATAGTGAGCAAGGGTGAGAAGGAAGTTATGGTGTCAGTGAGTTGTTATCCAGGTCTTTAGGGTATGGGAGGTAGTATGATATAAGTATTGCCCTTGGTACAACAGGAAGACATGGAAGACTTTTAACAGAGAGAATGTGATATGACTTGTTTTTTTAAAAGACCACGTAGGCTGCCATTAATGGAAGAGATTTAGAGAAAAGTGGAGATCCAACTGAGAAGCTATTTGAAAATTCTTTATGAGAGGAAACAGCTATCAAGTCTTGTGTGGTGGCAATGGAAATGGAGAAAAATTACTAGTGCCAGGAATAGGTCAAAATAAAACCAAGGAAGGCTCCTAGGTGTTTGGCTTCAACAACACCATTAATAAAAATTATACTGGTTTCTAGGATGAATAATATGGGAATAGATGGAGCTGCATGAAGAGATCAGAATTCAATCTCAGGTATTTAAATGTGTGGGAATCTTGTCATGAAATGCAGCTGTCAAATGCTGTGGTTGCCTCATAAATAGAAATCTGTGCTGGAGATATAAATTTAGGAAAGATAAGAATATAAATATCTTTAAAAGAAATAGTGGTGAGCAAAATTAACCAGGGTAAGTGTCTATAGAATAAATATCAGCTCAAAATGCTGAGCACCAAGGGACCAAGCAGAGTCAGATGAGGGAGGACAAACTGTCAAAGGTGATGGAGAAGAAACTGTCAGCAAAAAGAAAATGAAGAAGAGTGTGCTTCAAGGAAAACAGAGTGAAGGCGGTGTCAAAGGCTGGTAAATGGTCAAGAAAGATTGTTATTTTGCCTGTGTTCTTTGAATGTGACAAAGGAAGTTAGTTTGTAACCATGATGGAAGCCCCTTTAGAGGCATGATGGAAACAGAAAGAAAAAGGAGGTAAGTGGGAAGTGAAGGCAAGTGGGAGTAGGAACAGAACAGCAGGCAATGCTTTCAAGAAGCGTGATTATGCAACTGAGTAGAGAAAGGGAGTGGAGAAGTGAAGAAGGAAATCTCCATGGAGATGAAGGGGCTGAGTTCTGTTAGTTTGTGAAAGATGGTGAGCATTGGATCATGATTGCATAACAAAGGCAATCTAGCAGAGAAAATAGGATGATGAGAAGCTGGAAGATTCTTCCAAGACTGAGCAGGAGGGCAAGTAGAGGGCAAAATACCAGGGACCAGGTCAGACATTCCAAGCTGGCTTTGCACATCAGCAGTGTTCTTTTCCAAATTAATTTTTATTTGTTCTTTTTAATTATATATGACAGTAGAATGTATTTTGACATATCATACATGGAATATACCTTCTCATTTTTGTGGTTGTACATGATGTGCAGTTTCCCTGGTCATGCATTCATATATGAACATAGGATAGTTATGTCCAATTCATTCTACTGTCTTTCCCATTTCCAATTCCACTCCCTTCCCCCTATTCCCCCAGTCCAATCCGTCCAGTCCCGTGAACCACCATTCCCCCCACTCCCCATTGATTGTCAGCATCCGCATATCAGAGAGAACATTGGCCTTTGGTTTTTTTAGGACTGGCTTATTTCACTTAACATGATAACCTCCAGTTCCATCCATTTACCAGCAAATGCCATAATTTTATTCTTCTTTAAGGCTGAGTAACATTCCATTGTGTATATATACTGCATTTTCTTTATCCATTCATTTGTTGAAGGGTACCTAGGTTGGTTCTATGATTTAGCTAGTGTGAACTGAGCTCCTACAAACATTGATGAAACCAAGTAACTATAGAATTCTGATTTTAAGTCCTTTGGGTATATGCCAAAGAAGGGATAACTGGGTCAATTACAGTATACCCTTATCTCTCACCTTGTCCAAAAGTAAATTCTAAGTGGATCAAGGACCTAGGCATTAGACCAGAGACCCTGTGGCTACTAGAAGAAAAAGTAGGCCAAAAATCTCCATTATGTTGGCTTAGGAACCAAATTCCCCAACAATATTTCTTGTGAAAACACAAGAAGTAAAATCAAAAATCAATATGTGAGATTGTATCAAACTAAAAACACAGCAAAGGAAATAATCAAGACATGAAGAGAGAGCTTACATAATGGAAGAAAATCTTTGTTGCCTGCACCTTAAAGCATTAATCTTCAGGATATATAAAAAAATCAAAAAACTTAACACCAAAAAATAATAATAATAAAAACCCAATCAATATCGGGAAAGGGGACTGAACAAACACATCACAAAAGAAGACATACAAATGGTGAACAAATATATGAAAAAAAATGCTCAGCATCACTAGAAATTAGAGAAATGCAAATTGAAACTACACTGAGATTTTATCTCACTCTAGTCAGAATGGCAATTATCAAGAATACAAGTAAAAATAAATGTTTGCAAGGATGTAGAAAGAAAGGTACACTCATATATTGCTGGTGGGACTGCAAATTGGTGCAACCACTATGAAAAGCAGTATGGAGATTCCATGTTATTTAATAAATAGTTTTTAAAGCCATATATTTTAGTCTAAGTATAAGCTTTAGCTATGTGAAACTGGCATTCATACAAATTATTCAGTTTTCATTGATTTCTGTGTGATTTGAAATTTAGTTCACAATTTCTAGTTCTGAAATTTATGTTTGAAAGGGTTATTTGTAATTTTTAATTGTTTACTTTCATATTAATTGAATTATTATGATCAGAGACTATGGCTTGTAAAAATCTTGCTTTTGGAATTTATCACAATGCTTTTTATGACAGTGTGTGATCATGACATTAAACATTCTATTGTCAAAAAGGCCAGTGTAGACTATGGATAGGAGATGTGTTTGTGCATGAAACATTACAGGCGTTTGTTCTTAGCCAGAGATTCAGTATATAAGACAATTGTTCCAAGGAAAGTCCATAGAGAATGTGAATATCAACAATTGAATTTATGACAGAAAAGTCATCTTTAAAACAAATAGAAAAAACTTAGCATATATAAGCTAAAATCCTGTCAGAAAAAGGTTCTGTAATCAATATATACAAACAAGCAGGATTCTGGCATTGAGGTAGATTGGTCTTAGGAATCAAGGAATTTTTCAATGGAAAAATTAGATTTCAGAGAGAGGAAATACAGCTGTTAACATACAGAAAGTTTCAGTTTAACTTTAAGTAGAAAGCCAGATTTGATTTGGAAGCTTCTTATATTTTCCCCATGAGTAGCACAAATGTTTCCAGAAAAAGCAGCAGAAACAATCTGATCTTATTCTCATTTTTTGTATGAAACTATTTTAACATTCATGAGTAGCACAAATGTTTCCAGAAAAAGCAGCAGAAACAATCTGATTTTATTCTCATTTTTTGTATGAAACTATTTTAACATTTAAAGTTTTTAAAGATAGTTTTTCTTTACTTCTATTATAATGTGTTTAGTATATTCTGTCCCATGTGTGTAATATCAGATTTGATATTGAATTTGTTTAACAGAATAACTGTCAACCTTAAGTTATACATTTAATTATGAAAGAATAAACAAGTTCCAGAAAACTTCTCCCCTAAATAAAAATATCCAAGAGTGATCTATAGCAACAAGAAGGTCCAAAAAACATAGCCTGAAGTCCAGACAGATTTCAATATCATCTGCCACTTTGCATGTTTCTCTACTCTGCAACTTCCTGTGAATATGGCTAGTTGGGAGGAGACTATTTGTTACAACACAGAGGAGGTAAACATACTAGCTTCCCTTTTTCCACATACAGATGCTCCTAAACTTGAGGCTACATTCTCATAAACCTTCACAAGTTGAAAACATTATAAGTTAAAAAAATGCATTTAATACACATAACTTACTATGCACCACAACTTAGCTGAGGCTACCTTAAACATGCTCAGCACACATAACTAGTCTACACTTGGACATTACAAGACTGCATTATACGGTATATCATCATTCCAAGAGAAGATAAAAATTCAAAATTTGAAATATGATATCTAGAGAATGTGTATCACTCTCACACTATTGTAAAGTTGATAAGTCTAACCATCATAAGTTGAGGACAACTGTACTACATTGAGAACTTAATAAATTCTAACTCTATTTGATGGTTTCTTAGTTCAATATATTAAGCTCTACTTAAAGCAACTGGGCTTGTGAACAGCTCAACAATATCCTAACAAACCTTAGGCCAGACATTTTAGCCTCAGTACTATTGGCAATTTTTGTACTTGATAGAATGTTTAGCAGCCTCCCTGGTTTTTACCTGCTAGATGCCAGTAACACCTCACTCCCATTTGTGATGACCAAAAATGTCCTTGGAAATTGTCAGTTGTTTCCTGGGAGTTGCAAAATCATTCATGGCTGAGAACCACTGACCTAAGGAGTTAATAAAAATGGCTATTCAATTTTTTTTCTCTGATGGAGAGAAATTAAAATGCAATGATTTCATGAAGTAGACACTTTTGAGATAGATGTGTCAGGGTTTTATGTACAATAAGTATCTCTTAGATGTGCTTATTTTTCCATATTTTTAATATAGGAGATTGAAACACTCAGAATTTTAAATAGTATAATAAATAACCAAAATAAATTCACATCTTCTATAATAATCATAGAACACCAAGACAAAATAGTTTAATAAATGTGATTTATACAAAATATTAATTTCATTTTTTCATGTATTGAAGTTTATTGAAATTCATTCTAGTCTAGAATTCCAGGGACACATTTTTGTTGATTCTTTAAGCAATGTGGCATACTATTGGATGACATGTCATTGTTATAGGAAATCACTGCCCTCATCTCCTTGCAATCCTTTACACTTAAATAATGAAGGATCCATTTTGGCTTCAAGAAAAAGACAGTTGTCTACATTGATACAGACCTTAAGTGAATTTAGGAAGAAAATATAATCAGGCCAATTCATTTGTGATCCCAGCTGTCATTTCTCCTGCACTGGACATTGCAGTTAATTTGAGTTATAAAAAGTCAAGGAGGAAAATAGACCAATTATAATTCATTGTTGTTGAAAATCTAGCTAAAGTTGATGGAATTTCAATCATAAATAGGCAAATTGTACTATAATACGGTGTTTGAAAAAGAAGTAAATATATAAATAAAATTATTTTAGTGACTCTGATAGTAAGTACTAGAATTGACTCAAAAACTTGAAGAAAACGGTGCCTTTAATTAAACAAAGAAAGATAAAGTCAGTTACACTAGGCAACATCACTGAAAAACTGAAGGAGGCATAACACAGGATTGAAGGTGTCAGGCAGGGGTGTCCAAAACCACATGATGGAGGTATTGTACACAAAGCTCTTTTTCTTAAGAGATGATTCAGACACCTTCCAAGCAAGACAAATTCTTCTTGGAAGATTGAAGGCATTCAAAATTATTTTTAAAAATACATCTTAATCTTTAGATGAAACATGTTCTCTCTCATTCTCTACAGGGTGTTATTACTTTTAATTGAGAATCTTCAGCAAATGATCACAGCTAGTCCATCATTTTTCATAATGTCAATGTCAAGCCTGATGTGAGTAGGGATTAATAACAAGCTAAAGAAAGGAGATGTCAGAAGAAATCATTGCTAACTTAAGAATTACTTCTGCATTTATCATATGAAACTAATGGGTAGCTTTGACAGGTATTTTTAATGCTAGCTGTAGATAGCTGAATGGTAAGAGGGAGTAAATTACATTTGTATTAGTTTGGTAGTTCTTAAAGAAACACACTATATTCCAATATAAACTTTAATTGAAATGAAATTTTCTAGTGTATTCTTTTATAATGCATTTCTTTTTCTAAAGATCTCAATTTTTTGAGACAATGAAAAGATCTCAGATGCAGATAAAATGACATTTGCAGGATTGCTGATATATTTCAGGAAATATATGAAAGGGCTAAAATGTGAAAAATATATTATGACAAATAAAAATGTACCAGCATGGAAAATAAGTGAAACAGAAGAAATAAAAAGATTGATTGTTGTTTACTAAGAAAATATGGAAGATATATAAAATCCAATCAGGTTTTTATACCAATGCATAAGGACACATCTGTGATTTTATTGTGCTTAGTGATAGTTTAGCATTTGACATATCTACAACTGGCTCATTGGTTGGAATGCCATAGATATAATGTATGTGCTAAGATCAAAAGACTATGCTGATTCCATAGAAAGTAAAAGATTAGACAGGTGGAAATATGGAGGTAATAAAACAGAATAAAGTCTAGTAAAATAGGATGACATAATAAATATTCTGTTAAAAACACGTTTTCTTCTATTGAATTAAAAAATAGAATTTGAGCAGATAATAGAGTAATGATGTTTCTATATTCCCAAATGGAATAGAAAATAAAATTTATAAAAAACTATAAGTTTCCAAGCAATTTTTATTAATAAAAATGACCTAAATAAAATGAGAAACTTAATGCAGATTACATAATTTAAATTAATGCTATCTGAGAAAACAACAAAATGTAGACCAAATATCAATATTTTTTAAAGATACATCAATAGTCTTGACAACTGAAAAACTGAACTCCTTGAAGTTATTTAAGAGCTTTTTAGGTCATATCAGAAGAACCAAAAATTTCAGTAAACTCATAGAATTAATTTGGGGGCATAATAAGGTTCCTAGATACAAAATAAATATTAAAATCAATTATTTAATATTAAAATCAAAATTTTAGAGAAATATTTTAAACACATACAAATAAATTCAACAAAATGTGTAATGCTTTTACAGGAAAAAAATATATTCTATTGAGAAATTTCACAACAAATATAAAAACAGATTATGTTTACAATTTGAAAGATTTGATGCTGTAGATGCCAGTACTACCCAAATTAACGTATAAAGTCAAATCAATCTTAAGCAAAGTTCTGAGTGTCTTTTTGAGGTAAAGGGGCATAATAGTCACGGAGGATTGGTTCTAAAATCTGGATAAAAATGAAAAGGCCAACAAAAGTCAAAAACACTCTTAAAGCAAAACAAGATAGGTGGGCTTGATGAAATAAATATCAAAATTTATTATAAAGCCAGAAACAGAAAACACACAAAAGGAAACTAACAGAGAACCCGAAAACAGACCCACCTCTATAGGAACCCAAAGCAGGACAGAGCTGGCATAGCCGAGGAGGGGGTAAGGGACAGTCTCTTCCATCAAAGGGACATCGCTGTAAGCACTGGACAGTGTCTCCTTGCTCTCAGTTATACCACCAAGTGCTACCTTCCCTTCTTGATTAACTTTCTGTGAGGCTGTGACCTTGAGAAGCACTAGATGGAAGCTAGAAAAGAAGGAAGGAAATAGAGGGCATTTTTTTCTCTAAACAGTGGCAGGAAACATTAGCAGCAGCTGCTAAAGGTCTCAGCAGTGTGACAAGAGGTGGGCTCCTGGTGTCTTGGTCAATTCCAATATTGATGGTAGCAGAGAGCCTTCTTCAGCTCATTAATTATGGACTTTGGGCTGCAGTTGAGGGAAGTTAGGCAGCTTCCTAAAGTTTGGGTTTAAGTCTGTTTTACTGTTGATACACTACAGACCTCCATAGTTTTTCTCCTTTACTCCTTCTAAAATGTTTCTTATAGATCATATAAATAAATGCTGTGCAGAAGTATCTGGAGTGATTTATAATTTTCATAATGAGCACAGACACAGTATTTTCAAACCAAAACAAAAATTACTTATAGGTGAATTAATTTCCTAAATGTGAAAGGAAACCTATCAAGCTTTTCGAATACAAAGTAGGCTAATATTTTTATGACCTCAGGCCCGGGGGGAGAAGAATTTTTCAACTACGACAGAGTGTTAAGTATAAAGAAGAAGATTGATAGATTCTACTTCAATTAAATAAGAATTTCTATTTATCAACAGACACTGAAAGGGAGCTAAAAGACAGATTAGGAAATGATATCTGCAGCAACTGATAACTAAGAAAAAACACTAATGTGAAGAATATATAAAGAACTTCTGTGTCCTACAAACTAATACAGAAAGATAGAAATTAAATAAAAAGGAATGGCACTATTTGAATGGCATCTCTGAGTCACAAAAATAAAATCCAAATAATAAGTTAACATATGAAAGGACACTCCTTGGTACTTCTGATCTTTAAGAATTTGTTTTCCTTCCTCTTTTTCTTCTCCTCTTCCTTTCCTGTTTCTCCCTCCTTTTCCTCCTCCTCCTCTTCTTCTTCATTCATTCTCTCTTCTCCTAGTTCCTCTGTTCTCCAACTTCTCCCATTCTTCCCCTCCTACTCCTTGCCACTTCTGTCTCCTCCAACTCCAGCTCCCTTGCCTCATCCCTTTCTCCTTCTCCTCCTCCCTCTTTAACAGACAAGATGGTGGAGCCACTGTATTTCCCCACAGGAGAGACTCTAGCTCCCTGTAGTTCTAGGCAGATCTCCTCCTCCTCTCTCCTCTTGTCTAGGTCACCTTCCTTTCCCTTTCTCTTCTCCACTTTGTGACTCTTCTGAAACCAATCCCCTATTTGAAATACTGATAGAGGTTTCTGTTTTCTAAATTGTACCCATAAGTTGATTGCTTTGATATGAATTCTAATCATATAGGGGACTGACAGGAAGTCAAACAAGTTTTTATTAAAATTATAAATAAAGAAAAATGATAATAGTTTCTTTCAATAATTAATGTATTTATTCAAGAGACATTTACTGGGCAGTTGTGACAAGACTGATTACCTGAGAAGTTTGATATAAGCTTGAAAAGGAAGGAAGAAGGAAGGAAGAGAGAAGTGGAAGAGGAAGAAAGAAAAAAATGTAAAAAGACTTGAATAAGGATGAGTAAAGAACATAGAATTAAACAAATGGCAGTAACTGAAATTTGCCAAGCCTTATTTTCTCCATCAATAATGTGAGAATAAGTACAAGACAAAACAAGAACATTGTGAGCATTTTGTTTATTATAATTCATCATTCTAGGAGGACCTTGGCATCTCCTCCCTCCCTTACGTTTTTCACACTAGTCCAACCTCCCAGATGACAGTCCTTTTTTCACTGAATTTCCTACATGCCAAACTTCTGTTCATTTGTTAAGAGTCAGCTGAGGAATTTTCTTTTTTTAGTTTTAATTAATAAGCACTAAATAAGAAAATGACAAAATCAGATAAGGCATGGAGAAAATAAATTTTCAATTATAATCCCACTACCCAAACTTACTTTTTTATTTTTTGCATTACAATCCTTATTACACAAATAGAGCACACTTTTTTGTATCTCTGTAAATAAAGTATGTTCATGTTGATTTATGCCATTATACATGTACTTTTTTGCATTACAGTTCTTAGTACGCATATATACTACAATTTTTCATCTCTGTTTGTATGTAAGAGTCAACTGAGGAATTTTCTATTTAACATTTTCCTATCTTCTCTAGACCATTTTAGGTATTCTTTGGGCTTTTCTAACACTTTTTTTTAAATTGTGTAATGGACTTAACAGTTGCATTTTCAGTCCCTATTCATGCATCTTTCCCACAAACTAAACACCATTTGAAAACAGAAACTGTGTCTCATTCATCTCTATTTTTCTTACTACACATTTCAAGTTGCCAAGAGGTTAGCAGTAAATCTTACCTGAAAAAAACAAATGAATACAATTTTTCAGTATAAAAAGCAAATTCAATTTTGATGTAATTATCAAGGAAAGACTAGAAAATATTACAGCTAATAACAAATTATCTGAGTATTCTCTTGAGAAGCAGCATAAAAAGGACAGCTAAGACCATGGTGAAAATGCAGAAATTCCAGAGGTTCTCATCAGCGTGGCTGTAGGTTTTTCCATAGATTTCCCAAGTTATATAATATGCTCTTTGAAATAAGAAATTGTTTCATGGGGACATCCATGCAGGTTTACTTTGAAGGAAGTCTTCATTAATATTATAATGTAGTAGCACATTTTTTTGTTTGTTTGTTTTTTGTTTTGATGCAAGGGATTGAACCCAGGGATGCTTAACCACTGAGCCACATTCGTAACACTTTTTAATTTTTTATTTTGAGACAGGGTCTCACAAAGTTACTTAGTAAGTTGTTGAGGCTGGCTTTGAACTTGAGATTCTCTTCCCTTCACCTCCTGAGCTGCTGGAATTAACAGGCATGTGCCACTGCACCCAAACATAGCACATTTCTTACCACAGAAATCAGGGGAGAAGACTCAGGAATGTCAAGCAAGATAAAAATATCAAGAGTGCTGAAATCAATCATTATGAGTAAATACTGACCTTTAGTTTACCACTAATCCCTGTGCAAAATAAATAAATAAATAAATTATCACATTTTCAGAAAAACTAGGTGAACACAATTTGCTTAGGAAGACACTTTTAATTTCACCATTCTTTTTAAACTTCCTGTGAAGCATATAGAAGCTATGTACCTTTAAAAAGTAAATCTTCTAGATAACCACCAGATGATTGTTTGGGTTGGAGATCTCCCTTGTCTTACTTCTGCTATTTTTCTGGTACTTTCTTTCTTTCTTTTAAAAAAAAATATATTTTTTTCTTTAGTTGTAGATTGACACAATGATTTTATTTATTTATTTATTTTTATGTGATGTTGAAGATTGAACCCAATGCCTCACACATGTTAGGTGAGCACTCTACCACTGAGCCACAAACCCAGCCCTCTGGTATTTTCTTTATACCAAAATTTTTCAAATCAAAAATATTATATGAATATATGTTGAAAACACCATTTTTTTTCCTCCAATTCAAATATGCATAGGGAGCGGCAAACTAAAAATTTCCTTAGGTCACTCTCCGCCCTTATTTCCTTCCTTTCCTCTTCTTCCTTCCTTCTTCCATCCATTCTGCCTTTCCTTTCTTTTGTTTTCATTTTTTTTCACTCCCTCTTTCGTTTTCTTCCTTTCTTTTCTTTGCTTTTTTCTGCCCTTATTTTCCCTATCATTCTTTCAGCAATTAATTGTTTGTAGATCGCCAACCACAGATCTGTCACTGCTTCAAGTCCTAGAGTTGCATCCTGCGCAACAACAATCCTTCCCTTGTGCTGGGGTGTAACTCAGTAGTGGGGCTTCCTTAACATGGACAGGACTCTGCTTTCAATCTTCAGTACACACACATAAAAAAATAAATAAAAAAAGTCAACCCTGCCCTCTCATAGCTTACAGAAAGATCAGTGACCAGAACCAAAACCTGACAGGGATTAGAGACTAATGGATACAGGCATGTCTACCACATTATCCCAATATACTTCAAAAATATATTCTTGCAGAGGAAAATTATGGATGGCCCATTTCTGAGGATCTATCTTATTTTTCTGCTTTTCAAAGAAAGCAATTAGTTCTTTGTTGGTGTACACTACCAATAGTCATTACCAGACATATTTGTTTATTTTCTGTTAGAATATGTTGCCCGTAAAATTCAAGTTCATTTTCTGTCTTTGGTTGTCATTTTAAAGTCCCAGGCCTTGTATTTATCTGGCTTTATTATGTAACAATAATTTAGCACTTTAATCATATACTTCATGGCACTCTATAATTTTAATCTTTAAATGCCATTTTGCTAAACTTTTATGTTGCACATAAGACCTATAAGTCCCTGCCACTATGGCAAGTTGGTTTATAACTTAATCTAATAACAATATCTGGTAGTGATTTTCAATTAAATTGAGGCCCTCATAATGCATGGAAGTAAGTGGCTCTGAGCCAAGAGTTGCTGATTCCACTTACAGTATAGCTTAACAATCATGCTAGAGTAGGATTCACCTCAATTCCCACCTCATCCTGACTCCCAAGAGAGTAATCAAGATGTAAATATCCCATAAATCAACTTAAACCTTTTGAAAAATATTTTTTTAGTAGCAGATGCACACAATACCTTCATTTTATTTATTTTTACATGGTGCTGATGATCAAACCCAGTGCCTCACACATGCTAAGCAAGTACTCTACCACTGAGCCAAAACCCCAGCTCAAACTAGCAGCTTTTTTTTACATACATGACAGTAGTGTAATGCATTACACTCATTATTACCCATTTACAGCACAATATTTTTGTAACTCTGTCTATAAAGTATGTTCACACCAAATTATGCCATTATACATACACTCTCTATTTTTGCATTACAATTCTTAATACACAAATATACCACAATTTATCATCTCTGTTTGTATATAACGTATGTTGACACCAAATTCAAATCTTCATGCATGTATTTTGTATAATGATGACCATCATCTTCCACCATCCTTGCTATTCCTCTTCCCCCTCCCTTTCCCTCCCACCTCTCTTCTCTATCTAAAAATCATCTTCCTCCCATGCTCTCCCTCCCTACCCCACTTATATCAGAGAAAACATTCAGCAAGATAAAGTATTTCATCTATTTTATAGGCATAAAGCATTTAAAGAACAGTCTATGCTCAGTACTCACGGATCAACCTTGGATTCCAAGGACTCACTTATTGTGTAGTCAATTCACACTCAACTTTTGTGGACCTCTTGGTCAAGGCAGAGAGAAATGAAAGGAATATAAAAGTGCTATGTAATAATATAAGAAAATTGACTAGTGGCCTTACTTTGAAACATTTGTGAACTACAAGTTATTATCATGTTCTAACCCCTTTGCTGTCATTTACTTTCTGTTGCTGTCATATCATCAAATAATAGTGGAACAGGAAAGAATGTGGCACAATCATATTATCACTTTATCTCTAAGATATTTGCTATGTATTGACCCTTTTTCCATGTTCTAACCATTTAGCCCTTACAGAAACCCTAAGAGGCTAACACCACTAAAACTATCTTACCAATGAGTTTCAGCTCACTGAGATTAAGAAATTTTCCCAAGTGCTGCACTATTTTCCAGCCCCTAATATAGCAAAGAACACTCTCACATATGCTGTTAATTTCAAGAATTCACAGGCTTTGGAAGGAACCAAGATCAATACGTTAAGTGGAATCAGCCAGGATCGGAAAAGCAAGTACTGAATGTCCTCTTTCACATGTGGAATCTAAAAACCTTGATCTCATGGTAATTGAGATAGAATAGTGGTTACCAGAGAAGGCAGGGGAGGGAGGGATATGGACAGGTGGAGCAATGGGCACCAGGTTACACTTGGGGAGGAACAAGAAGTTGTGGCATACTATTAGAGAGTAGGTTAGCTATTGACAACAGCAAAGTACTGTACATTTCAAAAAGATAGATGAAAGGATTTTGAAAGTTTTCACCATATAAAAAGATAAATGTTTGAGGAGATAACTATATTTAACTTGATTTAAACATCACACAATGTAAATATGCGTGGAAAAACCACAGGTAACCCATTAATACAAATTATTTTTTTAGTTTCAGCTAAAAATAAATTCCTTAAAAATCCATGTGTTAAATTAAAAGATCAACAAATTTACCTTAACAAGAAAAAAGAAATTCTTCTTCTTAAAAAAAAAAGAACTCAAGTTTTATGAAAATGAAAGTGGGTAAAGGCAATAAAATTAGAAATTCAGGAAAAAATATAAAATTCAATCATTTATTGAGACAATCAAAAATTTGAAAATTTGTTCTAATTAGCTATATATGACAGTAGAATGCATTTTGGCACATTGTACACAAATGAAGCACAACTTCTTCTGGATAAACATGGTGCAGAATCACATGGGTAGTGTAATCATACATGTATATAAGGGTAATAATGTCTACCTCATTCCACCATTTTTCCCACCCCCATACCCCCTCCCCTCCCATCACCCCCCACAATCTAAATTTCCTTCATTCTTCCCCACCCACTATTATGGATTAGCATCTGCTTATTAGAAAAAACATTTGGCCTTTGTTTTTTGGGGATTGGCTTATTTCACTTAGCATGATAGTTTCCAGTTCCATCCATTCATCTGCAAATATCATAATTTCAATTCTTCTTTAAGGCTGAGTAACATTCTATTGTGTATATATACCACATTTTCTTTATCCATTTATCTGTTGAAGGGCATCTAGGTTGGTTCCACAGTTTAGCTATTGTAAATTGAGCTGCTAAAAAATTGATATGGCTGTGTCAGTATAGTATGCTTATATTAAGTCCTTCGGGTATAGACCAAGGAGTGGTATAACTGGGTCAAATGCTGGTTCCATTCCAAGTTTTCTGAGGAATCTCCATATTGCTTTCCACAGTGGTTGCACCAATTTGCGGTCCCACTAGCAATATATGAGTGTAACTTTTACCCCACAGCCTCGACAACACTTACTGTTGCTTGTTTTCTTGATAATTGCCATTTTGACTGGAGTGAAATGAAATCTTAGAGTAGTTTTGATTTTCATTTCTCTAATTGTTAGAGATGATGAACATTTTTTCATGTTAATCAAAAATTTGAGTCCCATATTTGTTTGAATTTTTCAACTTAATTTCAGTTATATGCACTAGAATATTTTTTTAAAAAGTATTTCTCTAGAATAGCAACAATATTTTTTAAAAGTATTATGTGGAAAGTAACATCACCTTCGAGACAAGTACATGAGGAGGGGTGGCGTTTGCACTGGATGGTCTCCATGGGCCCTTCCAGTTCTTACTTTCCCATATGCAGCAGTATTCCAAAATACCAGGGTAGTGTAGGAAAATAGAATTGTATGACTTCTAAATTTTTTCTAACAAAACCAAATGATTATATAAAAGTTCTTAAAATTTAACTTTTATTGCCTCCCCAAAGACCCTGTCTCCAAATAAAGTCACACAGTGAGTAAAATATCAACATGTGGGGTTTTGAGATGATACAGATTAGTACATGGCAGGCCAATAGATTCTGTTCCATCAATCTAGCCACAGATTCTGAGCTGGAAACCCAAAGAGCTCTGTGAAAACTATTTCATTAACTTAGATAAAACAATATAACTGCATATGCTATTCATAGATAGGCAAGCTATGTGAAATATTGGTTTCTTAAAAGATAAGGTGATTGCATAGGTTTTGAGTGATGGGAGCTTGGTATCTACATATCTGCTAAAATAAGTAAAAATAAATAAAACTTTATGCTTCATTTTTGTAAGTTGCTATATGGAGTGTAATAATTTTTTAAAATTTTTATACAATTATTTTCCTTCCAATGTGGATTGATAGAGAAAAATTTGTTGAAATCTAATGTGTTTTAAAACACAATAAACATCTGGTTACAGTCATAATTTAGCAATATATCTGGGAACTTGCCATAGATATTTGACTATCTTAGCAAACATAAAGTAATTTATAGTACAAATATCTTATAAAATATCTTATAAAACAAAATGAGTATTACTTTCTAGGAGAGCTACCAAAGAAAATGTGAAAAATGAAACAATATAAAACTGAAGCTACTGAATAATTCACCTTAGCTACTGAATAAGTTCTCATAGAATTATTAAGCATTGGATTACTTCCATCTTTTCCAAACAAATCATAAAACACTCTTCTGAAATTTTCTGACTTAGTTATTATGTTTACTATTAATATATTAATATATCATTAATTAACATAGTACTAAAATTAATACATGTAGATATATTTTAATGTTCTTTTGTTTTTCTTTTAGATCTATAAATTTAATGAAGTAAGGCAAAGAATAAAAATAAAGTTGAGAGAATTTCTTTATTTCACTGTGCTGTTTTATATTTTTGGAGATTACATATGATTTTGGAACCAAATAATTAACAATTGTGAACTATCAAAATTATGTGTCTTAGAAGAGGTAACAGATGCAAGACAAAGAAGTATGGGCATTTAAACCTACAATCTGATGGAATATAAATAGTCAGCATTGCAAATGTTTGTGCTTTCTGCTTTTTATAAGGATGACTGGGAAAGACTTGTAACACTTTAGGGAGTACCTAAATTTAATATGAGGGTGGAATTAGATCTCAGCAGAGCATACAACTTGACCAGAAGTGCAGCTCCTATGAACACACAAAGTAAATACTTACTATCAGAAAAATAATAAAGTAGTTATATATTCCCCCAACAGTCCAACTTATAGCTTGGTTCCAGCGTCACAGTTACTATAGAAGGAAGAAAGCAAGAGATAAAAGTTTTTGTTAACTAGGACATTTCAGTGTCAGCAAAAACTTTTACAACAAATGGTATAAATAAGGCATGTATTATGAAGAGACACTTTACACCATATTTTTCAGTCATAAAATCATAATAGCAAAGCTTACTCCTGGAGAAAACAATAAATGATGTTGCAAATTAAATTAAATTCTTAAGCACAAGTTCATTAACATAGTGAAGAGAAAGCTTTCTAGAAAAAATATATTAGAAACCATTTCCAGTTCAATAGGAAACCTTCCTTCTGGGAGTCATGGAATCTCATGTTCTTTCCACATAGACATGAAAAACCTGTCATAGACTCTGTAGGCGTGTATTCATGCACCATGGGAGTCTTCCTATCCATCAACCCAAAGACTTCATATGATCTCCCAGGTGATTAGCTCCTTTGTTCTGCATTATTGTGGTCCTTGTCCATAAAGAATCTCTCATCATCACCTTTTCTCTTCTCAGTGCTCCATCCTCCCATTTTTTTCTCTTGTGAGCACCAACATCTTACCACTGATAACTCAGTCTGAATTTTTCCACTCATCACATTCTTGCCTATATTTGGTACAATTTGGTCCAATGGTAACAGTACTATCAATATTTGTCAAGTTCACATTATAAGTCACATATGTCCAGAAAACTAGTCCAAAGAACATTCCAGAAGCATATGTGAATAATGAACTAAAAGACTTTCTGGAAACAATTTAAGAATTTACCTTAAAGGAAGATTCCATGTTCATAACCCTGTCTAATACAGTTAATAACCTGGAAGAAAAGGAAATAGAACTCCTATTCTCATGGATATGTATATTTCTTAGAACTCCAAATACAAAGTTCCAAGTCCATGGATTTGATCTTGATTCTGAATATGACAAAAAATAAAATAAAATGTAGCAAAAGGTATGCTCTTCAAATTACCAGGGAGGAAAACTGAAACTGATGGAACATGATAGGCCCATCTAAATATATGACACCAATTATATAGCTTATAAAACAACCCCTAGTTTCACATGTTGTACAATAAACAGGTAAAGTATCACTATTAAGAAGAATAGCATTGTCATGTCTAACTCATATCCCTAAATGCAGTGTTGTATTAAAATATAACCTAGAGGAGTTGTTGTTTTTAAAAATCCAAGAAGTTTATCCTTGAGATAGTGTGACTATGGTTCACAAATCTTCATATTTGAACAAGGAAAACAGGAAATCATCACATTACCTTCTCCTCTTTGTCACCAAATCTGCTTCTAACTAACTCTCATAAGGATATGTAATTACATGTGGCCCATCCAGGTAATCTAAAGATGCTTAATTTAATTATAACTACAGTCAATCTTGCTATATATAGTAACAATCTTGCTATATTTACCTGTTTTTTGTCCCTATGGACAAAAAAGCAGATATCTCTTAACCTACTGCAGCCAACATGCTGACATATCTTTTTGATGTTTTTGTATTTGACTTGCCCGAATTTTATTGAGAATTTTTACATCTATATTCACTAGAAATACTAAGGAACTGAGCAGACACTTCTCAGAAGAAGATATACAATCAATCAACAAATATATGAAAAAATGTTTAACATCTCTAGCAATTAGAGAAATGCAAATCAAAAGTACTCTAAGATTTCACCTCATTCCAGTCAGAGTGGCAGCTATTAAGAATACAAACAAGTGTTGGTGAGGATGTCGGGGAAAAGGCACACTTATACATTGCTGGTGGGAATGAAAATTGATACAACCAATCTGGAAAGCAGTATGGAGAATCCTTGGAAAACTTGGAATGGAAACACCATTTAACCCAGCTATCTCACTCCTTGGTCTATATCCAAAGGAATTAAAAACAGCATACTACAGGGACACAGCCACATCAATGTGTATAGCAGCACAATTCACAATAGCTAAACTATGGAGCCAACCTAGACATCCTTCAGTAGATGAATGGATAAAGAAAACGTGATATATATATATATATATATATATATATATATATATATATATATATATATATATAATTATAGATATAGATAGATAGATATAGATAGATATAGATAGATAGATAGATATAGATAAATAGATATAGATAGATCACATTTATATATATATAGATAGATAGATAGAGATACACACACACACACACACACACACAAGGGAACATTACTGAGCATTAAAAGAGAATAAAATCATGGCATTTGCAAGTAAATGGATGGAGTTAGAGAATGTAATGCTAAGTGAAGTTAGCCAATCCCCCATAACCAAAGGCTGAATGTTTTCTTTGATATGAGGATGCTGACTCATAATGGCGATGGGGGAGCAGGGCATGGGAGGAATGGAGGAACTTTAGGTAGGGCAAAGGGGAGGGAAGGGAAGGGAGGGGGAAAGGGGGTAGGAATGATGGTGGAATGAGTTAGACATCATTACCCTAAATACATATATGAAGACATAAATAGTGTGAAAATACTTTGCGTACAACCAGTGACTTGAGAAGTTATGGTCTATATGTGTAATATGAAACGAATTTCATTCTGCCATCATGTATAACAAATTAGAATAAATAAATAATTTAATAAAGAAAAAAACTACACTGAGATTTCATCTCATACAAGTCAGAATGGCAGTCAAGAACACAAATAAAAATAAACACTAGAGAGAATGTGGGAAAAACGAACACTTAGACACTGTTGGTGGGATTATAAATTAGTACGACTACTATGTTGTACTAATTCCTATTAGTACAACTGTACTATTCCTAAGTCATCATACTATAGTGATACATGCATATCCATGTTTATAGCAACACAATTCACAATAGCCAAACTATGAAACCAGCCTAGGTTTTCATCAGTGAATAAATTTATAAATAAAACATGGCCTATATACACAATGGAGTTTTTATTCAGTCATAAAGAAAAATGAAAATGTATCATTTGCAGAAAAATGGATGAAACTAGAGACCATTATGTTAAGCAAAATAAACAAAACTCAGAAGGTCAATGGTCATGTTTTTTGTTTGTTTGTTTGTTTTCATATGTGGAAGCTAGAGAGACAAAAGGAAAACTGGAGGGATGGAGATCTCATAAAAATCAAAAGAAGATTGGAAAAGAAAAGGGACTGAGGGTAGGAAGCGAGAGTAGACAAAATGCTGGGGAGTGATATGGGCCAAATTATATTGTATATTGTGTGCATGTATAAATATATAACAACAAATCCCATTATTACATACAACTATAACGTATCAATAAAAATGTGAAAAGAGAAAAATAATTTTAAAATATTATTTTAAAAACTTCTCTGAGAATGTTAAAAATAAAGTCTTAGAAATTAAAACCACAATCTTAAAAAAAAATAAAAGATTCTATACAATATAGTGCATGTCAGAATAGATATTAGAATATAGATGTTTTGGAAAGAATTTTAGTGCTAACCAGAATAAAAGAGAACTTAACAAAATCAAAAACTAATTACTCAGTATTTAAACTTATTAATATGTGCAGTAAATGTAACTTTCTAGGATTGTTCAATTTAATTAAAAAGCAATTTTAAGTGCTTCTTTCTGTAATTATCTAATAATTTATATTTTATGTTAACCCATAATCAGCATCTTATTGGAATATATTCAGTTATAACAGTTTCAGTATAATTGTTGAGCAAAATCTCAGTAAAAAAAAAAAAGGACACAAAGACTTTAAAAATTTTACCAAGCCATTTTGCCTGACTTCTTTATTTGTAAATTGCCAATACTACTCATAAAAATTGAAAATATGTCATAATCTGTATGGATATAAAAGCAAATAGAACTTAAATATCCAAACAGCAAATAAACATGACTGATCAACTTCTCAATGAAAGTCTCTGAATAAACACATGCTTTATTTTTACTTCTTCCTAAAACTTAAAAGTTCAGTGGAAGGGCTGGGATTATGGCTCAGTGGCAGAGCGCTTGCATCACATGTATGAGGCACTGGGTTAGATCCTCAGCACCACATAAAAATAAGTAAATAAAATAAAGGTATACTGTCCATCTACAACTAAAAATATCTATCTATCTACATATATATATGTATATATGTAAGTTTTTTTAATATATATATTAAAAAAACTTCTATGGAGAGTGGAGAGTTTTTAAAGATATGAACCTAATACAATAAATTGATTGGGGAAAAAACAGAACAGTACTTTTATAGGCTAGAAGGCAAATGGAAAAATGGTAACTAACTTAGTGCACTGAGAAAGCAGACTCTTACATGAGTAGTACAACAAGTTCAAGAAGGAAATTCACTTGAAAACAGACCTTGAAACATCTGAGGAATTGGTGGAATAAGGCATTTTGGAGAATGGATGAATGTGGCACTTAAAATATAAAAATTGGTTGAAAACCTGCTTAAAAAGAAATAAAACCCACATATCTTTCTCTATCCCAAATTTCTCTGGGTTACTATTTTTCTCTCATACTAGCAAAAGACTACAGGTGTATTTTTCTAACAGCTTTGTTGAGATACAACTTATATATTATACAATTCACACATTTAAAGTATATAATTCAAGAATTTATAATATACTCACAGAGTTGTGAAGCATTATCACAATTTTAGAATATTTTTATTATTCCAAAAAGAAACCTCATACCATAAGTTCTACCCTCAAGCCTTCATCCCACCCTGCTTTAGAAATCATTAGATAAATCTGTCCCTCTGAATTTATCTATTCTGGACAGTATGTGACTTTTATAACTAACTTCTTTCGCTTAGTGTAATGTTTATAAAGTTCATCCAACTTGTAGCATGTAGCCATACTTCATTTCTTTTTACCATTGTATGCACAGATTATATTTTGCTTACCTATTTTTCCATTGATGGACATTTGGACATCAGGGTTGTTTTTCATTTTGGGCTCTGATGAATGCTGTTACTGTGAACTTTTGTATACAAGTTCTAGTGCAGATAATCTTTTCATCTCTCATGAGTACATATATAGGAGTGAAATTGCTGGGGCTCATGATAATTCTGTGTTTACCTTTTTAAGGGACTAAGGGGCAGTTTTTAAATATTTATGGACCATTTTATAGTCTGACCAGTAAGGTAGGATTTCTAATTTCTCCCTATCCTCATTAAAGCTTAATATCTGTATTTTTCATTACAGATATCCTACCAGGTATGAAGTGGTAGCCCACTGGGACTTTTATTCACATTTTACAGAGTTTTTTTTTCTTTTCTTTTTGTAGGTAGTAGCAAACATCTCCTACCTTGGAATATTCCACACATATAGAGTGATTAAATAGAAGTTGACATATTGAATGTAGAGATCCTCAATCTATTGTCCCTTTCTGCTCTGAAAATTCTGGCAGCTGGGTACATGTAATTGGACAAGTAAGTGGAAAAAAAAATCTCTAGGTGATCTGAACAGCTCAAGAGAAAGAATCTAATATTCTGACATCAAACATTCCCAAAATAAATAGCCCACAAAATGTTCAAAATAGATGAGCCCCACTCATCCTCTCAGAGCTTCCAACCCACTTTCTACTGCCCCAGATTTTTTACTTAACTCTTGGCCAGTGATGGTCAGATACCTTAAGAAAGCCTATAAATTCAAAGACAGAAACCAGACAACACAGAAAAAAATCACTTTACATTAAAAGTGAAAATTTTAAAGCTACTTAAGGAGAAGAAAACCTTAAAAAGAATAAAAATAAATCTTAACTACAGTCAACATCCTCAGAGAGAGAAGTCACTGCATCCATTAACCAGGACCAGATGATGTATGAAACTTTCAGAAAACTAAAATAGTTCTCAGTATTTACACAAACAGGAATAGACATGCAAAACTTGGTGGATGATTTGGAGGGAAGAATTAAGAAAGCTTTCCTAGAATTTGTGCCAAAGTAGACAATAAAAGCAAAATAGGAGAATGAAATAAAATATAGAAGAAATCTTCAGGAAACTCAATATGCAAATAATAGATTTTCCAGAAATAGATAACTGAGAAAATAGAAGAAAGGGAATCAAATCCTTTAAGACATTTAAAAGTACATAAAGACACAAATATCCAGTTTGAGAGGGTCCACAAAATACCCAGTAAAGTATAAATACAGACTCACCCAAAGGAATGCCATCATGAAATTTCAGACCACTAGAAACGAGTATCCTTTAAGTTTTCAGGGAAAAAAATGCCAAGACTAGCTTTATGGAAAATAACAAGAAACAGACATCCAGAGGTAATTTGGAGACAATCAAAAGAGTATAGTAAATAATTTTTGTGATCTTAAATGCTCTCATACAACAACAGAGTAGAAGGTCAAATAAAGGGAAAGAATGGAGAAGATGACCAAAGACATTATCAATAAAACTAGATTATAAGGAATCCTCATGAACATTCAGGTGGGGTCAAAATACCAGTTATAGTATAGGCAAAACAGCACCCATAGTTATATAGTGTTGACGGTAAGAAAAATATGGAAAGATGTTATGAGTCACAGAACTCGGTATTCATCAATAAATACTCTCATGAATACTGAAAGGAACCCTACATTAGTGTACTTGAAAATAGCCAAAGAAATTTGAAGTTCTTCTACGCTTGAAATTAGGTGTGAGGGCACAAGGGCTCTAGGACATTACTAAGGGGCCACAAGAAATTCATATATTTCAGAAATGGCCAAATCACTGGTGAGGTCTAAAAATATCCAACAAATTCTCCCTCTGAAAAAGGAAAGATCCACTCTGAAGTAAGACTGGCAAGATTAGAAGTAACTTTAGGAAAGGTGAGAACACTGGTGATCATAGTGGAAGTTAAAGTTCATATTTTGCTTGGCAAGGAAACCAGTAGGGTAGAATGTTCAATAATAAAAACCACCACCTAGGAAAGCAAGGCTGGTGGAACTCTGCACTGTAGAGATGTTTAGGGGCAGGAAGCCTTCCTGAATTAGATCAGTCAAAGCTCTGGGAGATGCCTAAGTGGCTAAAGCAGATACATAGATTGATAGACAGACAATGGGTAGGCGAATAGAAAGAAAAAGAAAAGAAAATGATGGAAGGAAGGAAGAAAGGAAGGAAGGAAGGAGAATGCTTAGCAGAGGGGAAAAAATTTGGCCAATCTCTGCCTCCTATACAGAAACTTCCTCCTAATAATCCAGGAAATCTTATCTCAAACATGTGAGGCAAATAAACAATAAAATACATTCAAAACCCATGTAAAGAAATTATAATGAAAACAATTCAAATGATGTTTCAGCAGATAATGAACACACACTAAGAAAAATATGACTGCAAGGAAAATGTAACTATCATATTACTTCAAAAAGGGATAAAAATTAAGAACACTGTCAAAGCTTTAAAAAGACAGCACAAATCAAAATTTAAAAATTAATATTTATTTCTCTCCTGTGTCCTTTCACTAGAATGTAAACACCTTGAGGATAGGGTCTTTATCACTTTTGTGCATTGCTCTATTTCAGGGAGAGAACACAGAGTGGAAGATCAGGAAATATCCATTGAATTTGTAATCCCAAGGCACAGTGAATATTCTGTTCAATATTTTATAGATGAGAAAATCAACCTGAGACTCAAAGAATTTGTTCAATTGATCAAAATCACACAATACCCACTAGCAAAACCTAGTAGTCTAGTAAAGATAGCTTTTTTTTTTTTTTAATTTTGCCTTGAGCCAACTCTGTACAAATTGTCATTGCAAAAAAAGAGGAGGGAAAAATTATGTGAACAGTTTAACTGCTCTTCAGTTACTTTTTATAGTGTAAAAAAATGAGGATATATTGAAAGAACTGGGAATCTTTTCAAATATTAACAGCCTTTGACCCATTTCATACTTATATGATGAGTGTCTAAAATGAAATTCATACAAAGAAGGAGCTGTGTAGCCAACTGATCTTGGATTTTTCTCCACATGACTTGTAGCCTGATTCACTTCAGTGGAAGAATACAAATAATTTGCTGCGTTATTTGATATGGATAATGAATAACTAACCCATCTGAGTTTTTCACAGGTTGAAAATGAAAGGAAATTGCTTTGGTAAGGAGATGAGTCCAAGTACCACATCAGCAAGCTGGGAAAATAGAGATAGGAGTGATATTTGGAATGCAAGTAGACATTCATAGCTGACAGCTGCCTTGGAAGTCAGTGTTATTATTGCCCCATTGAGATCCTGCACTGAAGAACACAGACCACTAGCCACATCTAAAACTAAAAATATCTGGGTTGTGTCAGTAAGATCACTTTGATTATTTGATTCTATAGCATTATGAATTTTTGTTGAAAGTTTAGGTTTAGAATTTACCCACAGTACTCAGTTGGTTATCAGAGATTTGCTCAACAAGTTTTCTCCCTGAGTTAGGAGGCAGTTCTGCACTTGTCCTCTAACTTGAATATTTAATGCCATAACTGCCAACTCTAGGCTAATGAAGTTGCAAATGATTTCATTTTGAAAATTGCCTTTGTTATGGTTTTTGGTTTCATTTTCACTCTGATAGTGCTGACAGGGCTACCTCAGCTGTTCACTGAGCCTAACCTAAGGGTAAGTTCCCTCTGACACTGAAGAGACTTTAAATATTGTGTAGTTCTATTAAAGCACAGGACTATGGACCGGTCCCACAAAAATACCCAGAAGCTTAAAGAAAATGAGTACTGAATCTCAAGAGTAAGTCATCAAAATGGGAAAAGAGTAGAACTAATCTCAGCACAGTCTCATTGGTGGTTGAAGAGCAAGCCCCATGGCTGGGCTAAGACTCTGTAAACCCAACTTGCAGATAATTATGATTAACCAGCCATTGTTCCTGTTCTGCAGATTTGAGTTCAGGAGGTGGCCTGGACCAGGCTTTGTTAGCCTGGGGAAGAGAAGCACTCATGTCTGTGTGTTCTGTTTTAGTTGGTGGTTACATCATATATTGTATAACCCTAAACTTGATGAGATAGATATAGCCAGCTCAGTCAAGGTCCTCTCCTAGACACCCAGTCTACTTTAGGTATAGGGTGTCCCAGCCTCATCTGTGGCATATCAGGCTGGCTCGGACAGTAGGGTGTTGGCAATTATGCTTTTGAGGTTTTGATAGAGCATCAGGGAGCTAACACCTCCATAAGTAGTCCTGAGAACTGTTGCTGATTGCACCCACTTTCTTCTGTATCATTGAGAAAACTATATCTTATATTGGTATTCACTGTCATTCTGTGAGTGCAAATCTGCTAGGACAATCATCAGTTACAATACAATAGAAAGTTTACATATTGCATTACAGTTTTGGCTGACATGACAGGAAAACCCTGATTTAACAACTTAAACATACACAAAAAGATACATTTTAAATAAGCCAGGTAATCATATGCATGTAACTGATATGTGAATATAAATTATGAGTGTATTAAAGATATAAACCATATATATAGTATGATACATTCGAAGAGACTTTCCTAATTCTCTTATGTTGAGAATTCCCTTATGTTGAAGGGATTTGACTCAACATTTATAATAAAAAATATTTTATCAATCATTTTAGTTACAGGTTTTCATATTTTCTATTTTTTAAATTGAAACTACAGATATACCAGGTGTAGGGGACTCTTCACTACTTTCTTAAATTTTATATGAAGCTAAGATAAGAGCCCCAAACCATTAATTCCAGATGTAAATGATAACTTTGCCTCTTACAAAATATCTAAGCAAGGTTTGCCAAACAATAAGGAATCTGAGCATCTAGATGAAATTAATAAAGGTAATGTATTTGGAAAACAGTTGAAGTTTTACACTAAGCTACACTGAGCTATTAAAGATCATTCACCTCAAGAATTAATCAGCAAATGGGAGCTTGATCTGTAAACATTGATTATTTAAAATGTAAGAAATTCTCTCATAAGTGAAAACAGTGGAAGAGCACTAATTCTAGTCCTGTGCCCAGTTATAGATTTAGAAAAAATGTACTCCAGGATAAAATTCCTTCAGCCTAGGTGTAGTTGACAGGCCAAGGGGAAAAAATGGATCGAACACTCCTGCACAATGAGCCTGACTGAAAGGGCCAGTTTCCCTCTGTTCCTATGAAGGATGTGATAGGATGGGGAGATAGACAGGACAGCATTCAAGTTCAACTTAGCCCCTTTGTAGCACCTTGTGCCATTGTCCAAACCCCAACAGAACATTCAGTTACATCTTCCTACTCCTACATGAGATGAGAGAAATATTACAAAAGCCTCTTCAGCTCCATTGCTTAGGCACAGGGATGCCCTTCAAGCTTAGTACTCCATACCTTGCTTTGCATTTTTACTTTCATAAAATTCCTCCCTTTTAGGTTCAGTGACTTCACATCTGAAATCACTTCATCTGCATGATCACATCACAAGAAGCATAGTGGAAACACTTGATAGCTCTACTTCTTTCTTTAGGAGGGTTTGTCTCCTCCTCACCTCCCTGTTCCCCATACTACTGCCTATGGGGAAATGATCCACCATTTGCACATCCAACCATATCTCCTGGGATACTCAGTGCTCAGACCCTGAGATGAAGTCTGATGAGCAGATATGCATGAAGACCTTCCAAGCTAAATTTTCTTTAAATATAGTATTCCTCAAAAGAAAATAAAAACAATGAAAAGACTGAGTGTTATATGAAGAATACCTAATATCCTAAAAGCATATTTCAAACATCAATACCTGCTCATTTTCCCCACTATTTCTCTATGTTCACCTTTGTTTTCTCTCTTTCACGATGTGTGCATGTGTGAGTGTCATGCACACCCTTGTTTGTTCCTATATTTTCATTTTATTCCTCCTTTTTCTTTTATCCATTGTAGCATTGTAGCCAACAAATTCTGGGGATGTGGAATGCATTTTTCCATCCCCACAGATAAGGACTGTGATTCCTGCCATCTAACAACGTACCACTTCCTTGGGATAAGATGGGAACCAGTGTTCCTGAATGAGATTAATCCTACACAACTCAGTGACATGAATCATCCTCAGGGACGGGATTGTCTTTGAAATGAACACTTAATCCTTTAACAACAATTTAGAAACTTAGAAGTAAAACTATTCTCAAACATTCCCAATTAAATTGTAAAAAAAATTGTCATCTTGCAAAGAACACATCAAGTAATATTTTTAGTCAATGAACTGAAGATTAGTTATTAAAAGAGTTATGTTTTATTAATGTCATTGTCACATGGTATTATTTTAAAAGTCACTAAGTATGCCAAAAGAATGGCAAAGTCTACCTAATAGAGCAACATGGTAATGCTTTCCAAATAAAACAAAGGCCATTAATATGACACTTTTCTAGATTGCTAATTAATGCAGTGTTTTTGTAGCAGTGAAGAAAAAATGCTTTATATATACTGTATATATGATAAAATTATTGTGGTTGACAATTTTTATGTTATTAATAAAGACAGCACTGAGAATAGTTTCACATTGGCTTGCTTTATATCACAGTGATAAGCTAGTACGTGGGCCAGAATCAGCAGTCTTCATTTCATGAATGTCCCAACACAAAAATATACATTTATATGTATATTTTTTTCTTTTAAGCCTTTGTTAAACTTTTTCTATTATATGCCCAGTATTATAATGTACCCTAATTCTCATGATTTCCATGACATAGGGTTGATTATTCCCATAATGAGAATGATGAATGTTGGAACAACTAGTTAACTTGAAGTTCTCACATCTAGTAAGTTGCAAAGTTGTAACTGAAACCCAGGTGTTTTGACTCTAAATGCTATGTTTCTTTCATCATTCCTGTTATTGTTGTATACATGTATATATTTTATTTTGTACAATGATGGAGAAAGAAAATAATGTTTGGAAAAGGCAAGTATAGGGGTAAGTCAAACTAAGAGCATCTCCTTTTCCCTCTGTGTCCCTAACTCCCCTCTGCTGGCTAGATATATCATTTGGCACTGAAAAATATCCACATTGCCTGGGAAGAGGCACAGAAGCTGAAGGTGAACAATGAGGATTCTCCTATATCATTAAATACTTTCATAATACTCTGCTTGACTAGCAAATACAAAGAGGCTTCCCTGTGACATCCATCTCACTGCCTAGCACCACTCCAGGCTTGGTCTCAGTGACAAATGCTTCAAGTTAATCATCCGTTTGCTTCCACCTTTCCTGTGAGGACATTGATCAAACTGTGCTGACAGCCTGGATGAAATATTGGGTTCTGGGAAATGCTGAGCTGGCTTTGAATCTACCATGATTTGAGCACAAGATAACAGCTTGAGAGACATCTGTCATTTTGCTTTGACATTAACTATCTTCTTCGATTTGAGATCACATGTGTTTGGTCAGAATTGTAGATTCAGTAAATGTTCTAATGTCTATCATGAAGCTTATGACTGACTTTGGGCTAAAACAGACTTGCATGCTAACAATGATATCATGTAAATAATCAAAGGTCAAAGCACCATTAGGTTGGGAATATAGAATCTCATTTAGTGCTCTATTACCTAAAACAATAAAACATAACTTCTTTATATACTATAACATTTTCCATGTAATAGGAAGCATCACATAGGTCATTCTCTAAGCCATTTAATGTTTTGGTTTTCAAATGTTTTTCAAAGTCATTTTTTTCTATGCCCTTAAACTGCTATTTTCCCTCTCTTAGACATGAGGAAGTCAGCACAGTTTTTCAGACTGTGTGAAGTGAGTCATGTTAGTAAGTCAGAATATTTAGACTGGACCCCTGGAGAACAGACAGCTTCCACAACTTACATATACTAGAAAGAAAAATGCCAGGAGTCAGGTGGTTGGGAGCTCTGTGTAAACTCTCCCTAACTCTCAAATGCATGACTCTCCACTTTGATCAAGCAAAATTTTTACAATGTAGAAAACATGCTCTAAGTATTGCTTAGGTTCTAAGACTGTTTAAAAAGGCAGTTATCCATAAAGCATCAGTGTCACAATACTGAAAGACTCAATGGATTTCCAGATGCTGGCAACTAGGGGCATATAGCATTAGAAAGAAAAAAGAGAAAAATGTCTTGGCCTTGTATTCATGTACAGAACCAATCTCAGTTAAAAAAAAATGTAGCAGGCAATTGGTCTTCTATTTCTCCTAATATCCTCCTTTATTTATAGCTCTAACCTCTGTTCAGTTGTCCAGTGCCATCATGGTACCCTAATCCTTTCACACAAGCTCAGCTCCCAGAATATTTAAAACTGAAAATTTAAGTCAAGATTTGTCTCCCAACATTCATTCAATTTTATGAAAGAAAAAGCAGTCTTCTGACTGAAGATTCATACTAGTATGTAATACCTCTTCATCATCTCACAGTTGTGTGTATTTCTTAAGCAAATGCTTATTTACACACAAGAAGCTCCAATTTTTGGATTTCCAAATGCTGAATCTATTTTAAATAAATTTCAATTATATTATAAGAGAGAGTGAGGCTCAGAGGTAGCCACCTGAACACATGGACTACTAGACCTAGCAAGCAACCCAGCCAGCTAGTTATGCTCAGGAAGGCGGCACCACCCTTCATTCTTTTTCTTCTTTAGTTGCTTATTTCTCATTTAATTCATTCACAGGTATTGTGATCAATTCAAGGAATGAATAAGATAATACCAAAGAACACATGATTTGATTCTTACTTGTAATTTAAAATGACTTGGGCACTGTTTCTCCTACCAACGGGAGTCAGGATAAAAATTGAGGTAAAACTTTAAGTATGCTTTTTTCTTGTTCAGGGTTTAGTTTATTTTTAACTAGCTCACCTTCATTATTCTAAGAACTTCTCAAAATAATTTCTCCTGAAAATTTTTCATTGGTCCTATAAGATAGCCAGACATGGACTAATATTTCTGAACTCAAAATCAAGCCAATAAATACCCAGTAAAACTATAATAATAATCAAGAGTGAAAACTGTGAGAGAAAGGAACTAAACCATGAGAGAAAGTCTATTATGCTAGAATAGGAAGATATTTCCTCATGGAACTGAAAGAAGGTGGCATAATTATGGATAGTATGAATTTTTTCATAGCATGCTGTGTGAAGGAAATACTCATAGACAAAAAAAGTTTAATATTAATACAAAAGTGGAGTGTTATGGTGTGGAATGAGGTACCCCCCAGAAGCTCCTATGTTAATGCAGCAAAGTGGATTGTGAGACCTGTCACCTGATTATACCATCCTGCTTGATGGAGTGGTAACTGTGGGCAAGAGGTGTGTGTCTGGACGTGGTGAGTCACTGGGGGTGTGCCCTGGAAGGGTATTTCTTCCTTGAAGTCCTTTCATACACATCCTATTTCCTGGCTGCCTTCAAGGGAGCAGCTTCCCTCCATGATGTGCTGTCTCATCTTGAGCCCAGAGCAATGGAATTGGCAGTCTATGGACTGAGACCTCTGATACCATGAGTCAAAATAAACTTTTCCTCCTTTAAGTTGTTCTTGTCAAATGTTCTGTTCACAACAAGAAACAAGCTGACAGAAACATGGGGAAATGAAACTTTCATACCTGGGGACAAAAATGTTCAGATAGAAGGTCATGGGCATCCAGGTCACAGACACACAGGTCAGCTGGCAGTAGGGCAGCTGAGGAAGCGCATGACTTCTCCAAGTCTCCATTTTCTCCTCTGCAATGAAGAAATAATGCTTCAAAAGTTTTCTACATGGATCAAATTACATAAATCAGTTGACATACAGCATTTCGTAAATTTTTGTGTCTACACTCCAGAAATCATAGGAAATATATTTTAAAATACAAAACAAACTTTAAAAAGTAACAGATTCAGACTGTATGCATGTTAAGGAGTATAAGCATTTTTTTTCCTGTAAACTAATAAGACATTAAATACTTAGTGGTAACTTAATGTAGGCTTTTATTTTTCAGTGCTATAAAATGTCCTAGGAGAACTGACTACTGTAATAAAAATAAAAGAGAAAACAAAAAGAAAAAGGAGGTGGAAAGTATTGGACTCAGGGTAGTTTCTGGAGAGAGGAGGAAAGAAACAGCGAATTTTGAATGTATTGATCCTGAATTTTCTGACAGTAATAACAGAAACCACAATGAGGCTTGTTAAAATAAGGTCCTAAAAAGTTGTAGGCAATGTATTAATTGTGCACCTATAAATCAGAGACTTCTTTCATGTTTACTTTTGTTTCCCAGTTAGAAAGATTTTTGGTTCAAATTCTACAAATTCATGTCAGCCAAATTTTGGTTTGTTGTGGTTTAAACTAATCAATAACAAAATGAAGAGTGTAAGCTATAGGCTATAGATTAGTAAAAATATATAATATAAATATAAGATTTTGATAAGTGAGATAAAATAAGACACTTATAAGGCAAGAACTGTCATAGGGAGGCCTAAGACTCCATTTTGCTACCCTCAATAAAAAACTGTTACAGGAGCTGTTTCTGAGAAACTAAAACTAGAGCTGTTTTCTTATAATATATTGTTTTTATGTACTTTGTACCCCATAAAATGTACTCAACCCAGGATATAGTGGTCTTGGTGACCTATATGACTTTGAAGTAAATTCTCTCCCCACTAACCACGTTCTGGAATCCAGGATACAATTGTCTAATACCTTCTTAAACCCAAGATGTGGTTGTCTAAGTTGCTCTGCAAACTGCTGTATTAGCTTCTATGATTGGTTTGCTTGCATGATGCTAAGGAAAGTCCCTGAGCTGTGGATTTCATCCTTAAATTCCCAAGACACAGGCCAGGAAATTGCTATTCTCCACAGAGCTTCAGTCTCTATGGGTGGGTGACAGTCCCTGGCCAGGTAAATAAACTTCTCTTTTGTTTGAATTTGGACTTAGAGTATATTCTGAAGCTGTTCCTTATGACAGATTAATCAGAACTAGGAGGAGAAACCAGCATATATTTTTATTATTCAAAAAAATATTTATAGTGAAAATAGAAAAATCATCAAAATTAATTTGGATAGGGGGTTTATTTAGAATATTAATATGCAGAATATTTTTATTTTGCTTAGAATACATTCCCTTTGTGCCTTACTATGAAATTCCTACACAGACTGAGCTTATATTTGATCCAAACTCAAGAGCTATAAGTTAAATCTGGAAAATTAAAACTTGATTTAAGAAGGTAAGGGCTTCAGGAAAATTGGAATAACCTTAGTTTTTCTTTATTTAATAAGAAAAAATAAAATTATCCATAATCACATGAAAAATATATACAAAACAGTAAAAAATACTAATCTTGTAAGAAATATATAGGGTCAAAATAATGAAAATTACAAAATATACTGAGTAGCAAAAATATAGACTTGGAAAAAGGGGAGGAAAAACTATAACTCCAGATAGGCAACAGAATGAGGAAAAAAATATTTTTAAATGTCCCAATGCATGTATATTCTTAATGTAATTATTATAGAAATCTTAGGTGTGGGTTTTTTAATGTAAATCAATCAATATTTCTAAGTTTCTTTCATTGTAAATAACTGACAAGCTCTATGTATATGATATATCCTTGAAATGGTAATTACTTCTCTTCATGGAGTTTATAAATGAAAAAATGAGAAAAGAAAGGGAAAAAACCGAGAAGACATATAAAATAATTACAAGCTATTTTAAGTGTTAATAAGTATATAAATGAGATGCAGCAATGGATACAAATGAGGAGTTGGCATTTCCAGCCTTATTAAAATTGTGAAAGAAATTCCTAAAGAAGATACTATTTAAACTGTTCCAAGGAATAAGAAGCAAGAGAATAAAATGGAGAAATACTGTTAGGAAGAGGACATAACATACACAAAGACCATAATTCGAATGAGTTTGATGTATCTGAGAACTAGAAGGATCTTGTGGCTGGATCATTGTAAATAAGGAAAAAAATGATGTGACTAAATTTAGAAAATTAGGCAGGCTATGTTGACATTGCTAGTGCTCACCAATATTTATTGTTATTCTTTCTTTCCAAAAAACACAGATTCTACTTCCTTATCTGTTTCATTTAATTTGTACAAGGCCATATAGGTTATCTGAGCAAACAACATGAGCAGAAGAAATGAGCATCAATTCTAGGGAAAAAAAACTGTTTAAGAATTCAAGATGTGGCTCTTCATGTGCTCTTTCTGTACCAAGGAAAACCTGGAAACCTTTGAAATGGAAGTGTCATAAGACACTGGAACCCCTTGGGTCTTAAGTGACTTATGTTGGTTGTATAACAAAATGAGAACCTTATCTTTGTTATTTTGAGTCACAGAGATTTGTGGATACTTGTTAGCATAGTAAAATCATGCCATTTGAATCACTACATCAACTATTACAGAAGTCATATTTTTCCTGAGTGCAAGGAAAACACTCACTGAATGGTGGCTGCAAGTTCAAATAGTGGCTGCATTTACACAAAGGAACTAGGAAATGTTAACCTATACTTAGTATTTCTTGTGTTGACCCTCAGCTCAAAATAGCCCTGGAATGGTTTTTACTTCTGCAATAGTTTTCACAATGGTTTGGGGGCTATGTTTTTCACTTCTGTTGTTTCAATGAAACCCCCATACCATCTGCTTTCTGATTTTCAGGAATTCCTAAAAACGTCTTGTAAGCTGATAACTTCTTTTCTTTTACACTAGTGCTGCTCTAGATGAATTTTTTAAAACACATTTTCTGCAGTTTAAAGATTTTAGGTAAGGAAGGATGAAAACATATCAGTTCAGTTCACCATACTGTCCAATTATTTAAAGAATAATTCTCGATGTTTTTTCAAAGCAGTGAAGTTAAGAACTTTCATTGAGAGAGCCACCCTCGGCGCCTGCAAGGTAGGTGCACCTGCCACCCACCGGCAGGTCAGGCCCAGCAACCCGTGGAGGGGCACAGCTGCTCCACGCGCCTGCAAGGTAGGCGGAACCGTGACCACCGACAAAACAGGCCCAGTGGCCCGCCAGACATATTGCCCCGGTTGGGGGAGGGGCAGACCCGCCGGGCGCCTGTAAGGTAGGCGGACCCGCGACCCACCAGCAGAACAGGCACAGCAATACGCAGAGCGGCAGAGCCACCCCTGCGTCTGCAAGGTAGGCGGACCTGCAACCCACCGGCAGGTCAGGCCCAGAAAACTGCAGAGGGGCACAGCTGCCCCACGCGCCTGCAAGGTAGGCCGAACTGTGACCACCGACAGAACAGGCCCAGCGGCCGGCCAGACACATCACCCCGCCCCAGTTGGGGGAGGGGCAGAGCCGCCACCAGCGCCTGCTAGGTAGACAGACCTGCAACTGACAGACAGAACAGGCCTAGTGGCCAGCGGAGGGACAGAGCCGCTGCTCGCGCCTGCAAGGTAGGGGGACCTGCGACCCACCGGAAGAACAGGCCCAGGGGCCTGCAGAGGGTCTGAGCCGCTGCCCGCGCATGCAATGTAGGCGGAGCTGCGCCCACCGAAAGAACAGACCCACCAAAAGTACAGGCCCAGAAGCCTGCCGGCGTGGTAGGCACATTGCCCCAATTGGAGGAGGGGCAGAACCACCGCCAAAGCCTGCGAGGGAGACTTTGCAACTATACAAGAGCAATATAAATATATAGGGGGAAAAAATCAATAACACAACAGTTTCACCAAGCAGAAAGAAATGCGATCAGTATGAAAAGACAAGGAAAGAAAGGACCACAAGCAATGCAGGTCAACTCAACTTTAGAAGAGGTAATATCTGTAGCAGATGGAATGTCAGATAAAGAATTCAGGATATACATGCTTCAGATGATCTGGAGTCTCAAGGAAGACATTAGACAGCAAAATCAGACAATGAAAGACCACTTCGACCACTTCGACAATGAATTACATAAACAAATCCAAGAGGGGCTGGGGATGTGGCTCAAGTGGTAGCGCGCCCGCCTGGCATGCGTGCGGCCCGGGTTTGATCCTCAGCACCACGTACAAACAAAGATGTTGTGTCCGCCAAGTACTAAAAAATAAATACTAAAAAATTCTCTCTCTCTCTCTCTCACTCTTTCTTTAAAAAAAAAAAATCCAAAAAGCAAAAGATCAATTATACAGGGAGATAGAGGTTATAAAAAACAAACAAACAGAAATCCTAGAAATGCAGGAAGCAATAAACCAACTTAAAAACTCAAATGAGAATACTACCAGCAGAGTAGAACACTTAGAAGATAGAACATCAGACAATGAAGACAAAGTATTTCAACTGGAGAAGAACATAGACAGCTCAGCAAAGCTGTTAAGAAACCATGAGCAGAACATCCAAGAAATATGGGATAATATAAAGAGACCAAACTTAAGAGTCATTGGGATACAGGAAGGTATAGAGGTCCAAACCAAAGGAATGAGCAATCTATTCAATGAAATAATACGAGAAAACTTCCCAGACTTGAAGAATGAGACAGAATCCCAAATCCTAGAAGCCTACAGGACGCTGAATGTGCAAAATCATAAGAGATTCACACCTAGACACATTATAATGAGGATGCCCAACATACAGAATAAGGAGAGAATTTTAAAAGCTACAAGAGAAAGGAAGCAGATTACATTTAGGGGTAAATCAATCAGGATAACAGCTGATCTTTCAACACAGACTCTGAAAGTTAGAAGATCCTGGAATAACATATTTCAAACACTGAAAGAAAATGGGTTCCAACCAAGAATTGTGTATCCAGCGAAATTAAGCTTCAGGATGGAAGATGAAATTAAAACCTTCCATGATAAACAAAAGTTAAAAGAATTTGCAGCTAGAAAACCATTTCTTCAAAACATCCTTGGCAAAATATTACAGGAAGAGGAAATGGAAAATATCAATGAAAACCAACAGCGGGAGGTAGTACAGTAAAGGGGGGGAAAAATCAAAGAGGAAAACAAACCATGTTTAGTAACATAAATAAACAAATATGGTTGAAAGAACAACCCATATCTCAATAATAACCCTAAATGTTAATGGCTTAAACTCACCAATTAAGAGACACAGGCTAGTAGAATGGATCACAAAACAAGACCCAACAATATGCTGCCTACAGGAGACACATTTGATAGTAAAAGACATACATAGACTGAAGGTGAAAGGTTAGGAAAAATCATATCACTCATATGGACTTCGGAAACAAGCAGGAGTGTCCATACTCATATCAAATAAAATAGATTTCAAGCCAAAGTTAATCAAAAGGGATAAAGAGGGACACTACATACTGCTCAAGGGAACCATACACCAACAAGACATAACAATCATAAATATATATGCCCCAAACAATGGTGCAGCTATGTTCATCAAACAAACACTTCTCAAGTTCAAGAGTCTAATAGACCACCATACAATAATCATGGGAGACTTCAACACACCTCTCTCACCACTGGACAGATCGTCCAAACAAAAGTTGAATAAGGAAACTATAGAACTCAATAACATAATTAATAACCTAGACTTAATTGACGTATATAGAATATACCACCCAACATCAAGCAGTTACACTTTTTTCTCAGCAGCACATGGATCCTTCTCAAAAATAGATCATATATTATGTCACAGGGCAACTCTTAGACAATATAAAGGAGTAGAGATAATACCATGCATCTTATCTGATCATAATGGAATGAAATTGAAAATCAACGATAAAAGAAGTAAGGAAAAATCATGCATCACTTGGAGAATGAACAATAGGTTACTGAATGATCAATGGGTTATAGAAGACATCAAGGAGGAAATTAAAAAATTCTTAGAGATAAATGAAAACATAGACACAACATATCGGAATCTATGGGACACATTGAAAGCAGTTCTAAGAGGAAAATTTATTGCTTGGAGTTCATTCCTTAAAAAAAGAAAAAAATCAACAAATAAATGATCTAATACTTCATCTCAAAATCCTAGAAAAAGAAGAGCAAAACAACAGCAAAAGAAGTAGAAGGCAAGAAATAATTAAAATCAGAGCTGAAATTAATGAAATCGAAACAAAAGAAACAATTGAAAAAATTGACAAAACTAAAAGTTGGTTCTTTCAAAAAATAAATAAAATCGACATACGCTTAGCCACGCTAACAAAGAGAAGAAGAGAGAGTACTCAAATTACTAGCATACGGGATGAAAAAGGCAATATCACAACAGACACTTCAGAAATACAGAAGATTATCAGAAATTATTTTGAATCCTTATACTCCAATAAAATAGAAGATAGTGAAGGCATCGATAAATTTCTTAAGTCATATGATCTGCCCAGATTGAGTCAGGAGGATATTGACAACCTAAACAGACCAATATCAATTGAGGAAATAGAAGAAACCATCAAAAGACTACCAACTAAGAAAAGCCCAGGACCGGATGGGTATACAGCAGAGTTTTACAAAACCTTTAAAGAAGAACTAATACCAATACTTTTCAAGCTATTTCAGGAAATAGAAACAGAGGGAGAACTTCCAAATTCATTCTATGAGGCCAACATCACCCTGATTCCAAAACCAGACAAAGACACTTCAAAGAAAGAAAACTACAGACCAATATCTCTAATGAACCTAGATGCAAAAATCCTCAATAAAATTCTGGCGAACCGGATACAAAAATATATCAAAAAAATTGTGCACCATGATCAGGTAGGATTTATCCCTGGGATGCAAAGTTGGTTCAATATACGGAAATCAATAAATGTTATTCACCACATCAATAGGCTTAAAAATAAGAACCATATGATCATCTCGATAGATGCGGAAAAAGCATTCGACAAAGTACAGCATCCCTTTATGTTCAAAACTCTAGAAAAACTAGGGATAACAGGAACATACCTCAATATTGTAAAAGCAATCTATGCTAAGCCTCAGGCTAGCATCATTCTGAATGGAGAAAAATTGAAGGCATTCCCTCTAAAATCTGGAACAAGAGAGGGATGACCTCTCTCACCACTTCTGTTCAACATAGTTCTCGAATCACTGGCCAGAGCAATTAGACAGACGAAAGAAATTAAAGGCATAAAAATAGGAAAAGTAGAACTCAAATTATCACTATTTGCAGATGACATGATTCTATACGTAGCAGACCCAAAAGGGTCTACAAAGAAACTATTAGAGCTAATAAATGAATTCAGCAATGTGGCAGGATATAAAATCAACACACATAAATCAAAGGCATTCCTGTATATCAGCGACAAATCCTCTGAAATGGAAATGAGGACAACCACTCCATTCACAATGTCCTCAAAAAAAATAAAATACTTGGAAATCAACCTAACAAAGAGGTGAAAGACTTATACAATGAAAACTACAGAACCCTAAAGAGAGAAATAGAAGATCTTTTTTTTTTAAAGAGAGAGAGAGGTATAGAGAGGTAGAGAGAGAGATAATTTTTTTTTTTAATATTTATTTTTTAGTTATCGGCAGGCACAACATCTTTGTTTGTATGTGGTGCTGAGGATCGAACCCGGGCCGCACGCATGCCAGGCGAGCACGCTACCGCTTGAGCCACATCCCCAGCCCTAGAAGAAGATCTTAGAAGATGGAAAAATATACCCTGTTCATGGATAGGTAGAACTAACATCATCAAAATGGCGATATTACCAAAAGTTCTCTATAGGTTTAATGCAATGCCAATCAAAATCCCAATGGCATTTCTTGTAGAAATAGAGAAAGTAATCATGAAATTCATATGGAAAAATAAAAGACCCAGAATAGCAAAAACAATGCTAAGCAGGAAGTGTGAATCAGGTGGTGTAGCTATACCAGACTTCAAACTATACTACAGAGCAATAGTAATAAAAACAGCATGGTACTGGTACCAAAACAGGTCGGTGGACCAATGGTACAGAATAGAGGACACAGAGACTAATCCACAAAATTACAACTATCTTATATTTGATAAAGGGGCTAAAAGCATGCAATGGAGGAAGGATAGCATCTTCAACAAATGGTGCTGGGAAAACTGGAAATCCATATGCAACAAAATGAAACTGAATCCCTTTCTCTCGCCATGCACAAAAGTTAACTCAAAGTGGATCAAGGAACTTGATATCAAATCAGAGACATGGCATCTGATAGAAGAAAAAGTTGGCTATGATCTACATACTGTGGGGTCGGGCTCTAAATTCCTCAATAGGACACCCATAGCACAAGTGTTAATAACTAGAATCAACAAATGGGACTTACTCAAACTAAAAAGTTTTCTCAGCAAAAGAAACAATAAGAGAGGTAAATAGGGAGCCTACGTCCTGGGAACAAATCTTTACTCCTCACACTTCAGACAGAGCCCTAATATCCAGAATATACAAAGAACTCAAAAAATTAGACAATAAGATAACAAATAACCCAATCAACAAATGGGCCAAGGACCTAAACAGACATTTCTCAGAGGAGGACATACAATCAATCAACAAGTACATAAAAAATGCTCACCAATCAACAAATGGGCCAAGGACCTAAACAGACATTTCTCAGAGGAGGACATACAATCAATCAACAAGTACATAAAAAATGCTCACCATCTCTAGCAGTCAGAGAAATGCAAATCAAAACTACCCTAAGATACCATCTCACTCCAGTAAGATTGGCAGCCATTAGGAAGTCAAACAACAACAAGTGCTGGCGAGGATGTGGGGAAAAGGGTTCACTTGTACATTGCTGGTGGGACTGCAAATTGGTGCGGCCAATTTGGAAAGCAGTATGGAGATTTCTTGGAAAGCTGGGAATGGAACCACCATTTGACCCAGCTATTCCCCTACTCGGTCTATTCCCTAAAGACCTAAAAAGAGCACACTATAGGAACACTGCTACATCCATGTTCATAGCAGCACAATTCACAATAGTAAGACTGTGGAACCAATCTAGATGCCCTTCAATAGACGAATGGATAAAACAAATGTGGCATTTATACACAATGGAGTATTACTCTGCATTAAAAAATGACAAAATTATAGAATTTGCAGGGAAATGGATGGCATTAGAGCAGATTATGCTAAGTGAAGCTAGCCAATCCCTTAAAAACAAATGCCAAATGTCTTCTTTGATATAAGGAGAGTAACTAAGAACAGAGTAGGGACGAAGAGCATGAGAAGAAGATTAACATTAAACAGGGATGAGAGGTGGGAGGGAAAGGGAGAGAGAAGGGAAATTGCATGGAAATGGAAGGAGACCCTCAGGGGTATACAAAATTACATACAAGAGGAAGTGAGGGGAAAGGGGGAAAAATATAAGGGGGAGAAATGAATTACAGTAGAGGGGGTAGAGAGAGAAGAGGGGAGGGGGGAGGGGGGATAGTAGAGGGTAGGAAAGGCAGCAGAATACAACAGACACTAGTATGGCAATATGTAAATCAATGGATGTGCAACTGATGTGATTCTGAAATCTGTATACGGGGTAAAAATGGGAGTTCATATCCCACTTGAATCAAAGTGTGAAATATGATATATCAATAACTATGTAATGTTTTGAACAACCAACAATAAAAATTAATTAAAAAAATAAATAAAAAATAAAAGGCTCTTACATGTGTTTTATTATTATGAATATTAATAATATACTGTTTATGTTTGTATTTTTAATCAAATAACACTCATAAAACTCTGAAAAATAAAAAAAAATTAAAAAAAGAACTTTCATTGAGTGTTGGCAGAATGTAAACAAATGAACATAAATTTTATAAAATGTGTTTCAAAAACCAAATGCATCACATAATCATGAAATTTTATAGTTCCTATAAACACATGCTCAACATTGATACTCTTTAACCCAGTAATTTTTCTATATAGAAATCTATTTTTTGAAAACCAGAATCATGAGCAAGGGTATTCACTCACACCACTATAAATGCTTTAAAAGTTACCTCCAAGATACCTAACATAAGAACAATGGTGAAACAATATTTGGCACATGAATTTTTTATGTTATGTGAAAATGTTTGTAACATAAATGTACTGTGTCAATTTAATTACATATGCATATTCTTAAGGACCTGAAGGAAATATATTAAAATGTGATTGGTATTTGGTGGTTGACTTATCATTAGATTTTATTGTTTTGCTTATGAACCTTTTTTAAAAAAAATCTAATTTTTCTAACATAAGCTCATATTATAATAGGCAGAAAAATTTACAAGCATGGAAAAAACATTTTAAGAGAAGATAATTTTATCTTTAATAATTGGACAAAATAGCCCATTCCCCAAGCTTCCAGATAATCAAGATCTAGGCTTTATTTATTTTACTTATAATGAGAGCTATTCAGTCTTTCATTGTCAAAACTTGATTTTCAAAGTAATTTCTGGTTAGTTCTGTTTTGTCATGATGCCTATTATTATCTCTGCATGGGGACTCATTCAAAATGTCCCTCATGCTACAGAGAAAGATTAATACAAAGCAACTCCACAAACGTAGATTAAAAATAACTGGGACCTTTGGTAAAAGTCATTTTACACCCTGCATTTCAACCTTCTGCTTTACTAATGAGCTTTTGGAAACTTAAAACTGAAAGTCTTAGAATTGTGGTCCTTTGTGACTGTCATGAATGATTAAGTGGCTTATTAAGACAATTAAGTTTGGACCTCTAACTAATGGTTTCACTAGACACAATATCCTTTTAGACATTCCTGAATCTTGTGGGGCTTTTCTTATTCAAAGCTTCTACTAAACTATGATAATGAGAACTGAGAAGCCATGGTAATTAATTATCAAGGATTAGCTCATTTAAAGTTGCATCTCTTTTCTTCTTTCTTCCACTGTTCATCTCTTTCATGCCAGAATCTGGATGTGGATTAAACACTGTGGTAAGAATTCAGTTTTGTCTGTTTTCTTTGGAATGATTAAATTTAACTTGATGTGGTTTCTAGATAAAGAGAGCGTCCCTCCACACACATACTCCACATTCTCTGTATCTGGCTTACTCTGGCCTCTGCCCAAATGTCCCTCCCCAAGGAAAGTCTCTAAGCCCCAGATCATTATAACACCCACACTGAAGTGGTCATTTTTTGATGATTATGTGCATAATGACTGTCTTCCTCACTAAACTATTGATTTTATGAGACCAGGTGTCCAATCTGCCTTGTACCCTATTTTAACTTCAGCACCTAGTTCAGTATCTGACACAAAAAAGGTTGCATGATAAAAATATTGTATGAATAAATTCAATTTGATTCATTTTTTCTCTCTCATCACTGTTCAAAGTAGGGCTATTTTGTAAAAACTAGTTTTATTTAATTTTTGGATTTTGGAACCTTCTTAAAACTTTAATTCTCCATGCAAGGCAGAGTAACGTAATCAGAAGGGCACTGGATTAATGTTGGAAGGTATATCTATTTGTACTGCCTGTCATTTCTTTGCCAAGTTTCAAGTCGGGTGATCTTGCCTAGTCCCTTAAATTCTTTTAGCCACAATTTTCTAATCTACAAATTGAAAATAATAATACCTTCTCTACATGCTTCACATGGTTAGTGAAAGGATCAAGGGAGAATTCGTGTGATATTGCCTCACAAACTCTAAAATACTAACTCAAAGTAAGAGGTTGTCATTCTAACAGCTTTTATATATGGAGACTCTTTACTTTTATTGATTGCCTCTCCAGACACATATAAAAATTACTTTTAGGTGAAAATGAAAACCATTATAGCAGTCTGTTGTAGCCCAACTCATTATTACATTGTTGAACCAACCACTGATCTTATCACCTAGATGGAAGATTGATTACAACAAAAGTATGAAATACACAGAAGTTAGATCAAATTCTGAGCAATGTTTCCCAAGCCAGAACAATAAAAGAAGTTTCACTATGCTTTTATACGGAGAAGTTTCAAAGGAAATTTTTACATTGGGTTCCACTAGGGGAGGAAAAAAAAATCCATTTTGTGTCTCTCTCTTTCTCCCTCCCTCCGTCCCTGCCTCTTTCTTTCCCCCTCTCTCCCTCTCCCATCATATGCACTCATACACACACACGCGCGCGCACACACACACACACACACACACACTCACACTCAATTTCCTCTTAGAGATCTCAGAGTTGCATTTATGATAGTAAAATAACCAAGCAACTGGTTCTGACCATCAGATACATGAGTTTAAAAATTTAAAAGTCAGCACACTGAGAGTGAATCTACCTTTCAGGAGTACATTTCATCTAGCAAGAGAGAAAGTGTATAAAACCAGAGTGCCAATTTACAAATTATAAATAGAAATATGGGTGTTCTACCTCCTTGAACACTCACAACATCATAGCCCGCTCTGCTTTCCCAGAGGCAGATTACCAATAAAAGTCAACCTTCATGGGCAGGGTCCTTGATGAACACAGACCCTTCTTGGGCTCAGAATCAGAACAAAAGTGACTTATATAATTCAGATAATGGCCTGAAGCATAAATGTCTACAATAACACCAATACCCAATATTATTTTTTCTGTATTTAGAATGAACATGACCAATATTTGCACCTTTGGGGCAATTTCCCTGGTTTTATTGCTGAATTTTGTCTTCTTTGACTGTTGTTTTTCCCTCAGACTTATTTATGTATTCAGTCAAGTTTCATCCTGTCCCTGGCAGTGAATTTTTTTTTCCAAGTGACAGTATATTTCTACTTGGATCTACTATTTATTGATTTTATAATTTAATTCTCAGAAAAATCTCATTACCCCTATTTACAAGCTCATACGGTACCTCACAGCTGCCCCCCAAATATTACCATCAATAAAATCAAGGAAAAATTCAGCCAGACATGAAGTGAGCTGTCTGCTGCTCAAAGGACATTGAATTATTTAGGCAGCACTAGAATATAGAAAGAAAAAAAGTCAGCATTTAAAATAATAAGTCTGTCTAAAATGATATTAAAACAAGACTAGTGAAGATCCCAAAGGATTTTTTTAATGTGACCTGTCTTGGCAAATGATTCAACCAGATATTAAGGAACATGAAATAGCTTTTCATTTACAGCATTAATGTGTTTAATGAAGTAGCAAAAGAAATGAAAAATCAATTTCTTACAGCTTATTAATTCATGTTAAGAGATTGATTTCCATTTATAATTAAATATTATTAGTCTCTTCATTGACATCTGACTGTACATTTATAATGCATCATCCTGATAAGCTAAGTATTATTAATTTTAATAACAGAAAAATATTGAAAATATTCTTGAGTTATCAACCACTACATGAATAAGACTTCTGACAGAGTCACAAACTATTCAAATTATAACATGGGCCATGGTACAATTAAAATATCTATGAATTTAGTGATTGGCAACAGATGTTAAAAAAAGAAGTTCTAGGAGCATAAAACTCAAGAAACAGCTTTTATTTTGTTGTGAATTTCCATAGCCTGGGTTGTTGGTGAAGGTTGGGATGAGAGGCAGCAGAATGCATCATTACTGGAATCCAGGTTATTATCATTGAAGCTGCATTTAAAGTCTAATATACAAATATCAATTTTAAGAAAATGTGCTGATTATTTCTAACAAATACTCCCAAAAGAGTGTAGACTCTTTTTCAATAAAAGACAAAAGCTATATCAACATAGTAGAAAAAGACATGCTCTTTTGTTTCTTGATTGTTGTGTTTTTGTGGATTTTTTTTGCCTCTACCTTGTTATATAGAATTCTAGTGACATTTTGTAATTATTATCACACTCGTTGTTGTAATAGGACCATATGGGCCAGATGATTGCCAACAGCATGCTTGCCTTTGAGCTGTTTAAATTCAAGCCCATTTCACTATTTATTTGTGCCCTGACTCATTCCAAAACAGATTTATGTTTGGCTTTTGTGCCATTTTCAATGTGTCAAAAGAAATCATGCAAGCATCCCAAATCTTATATCTTAAATAAAAATTACTTTGCAGCATCTTTGCAGCATAGTTCTTAACCCAAGTGAAGCCAACGTTTTCACACTCTTCAAATCTATAATTTAATTTTCTTTGGAGATGGGGATGAGAAAGGAATTGGAGGTATTTTGAAATATAAATTCCTGATCTCTAGATGTTTTCTCCTTGAAATTAAGCATATTTTTGGACTGTTACCCCACAACCCATTAGCTTCTGCTAATGGAATGCAAACTCATTTTACTAGTAACCCAAGTTGTCACCATCATGGATTAAAAAGTCCCTTATATAAATCTCACATTAGCTCTTGCTTGATATCCTTGCTTGTATTATTTCCACTAAAGCTTTGCTAAGTGTTTGCTCATGTCCCTGTGCTATGGCCTAGAATACAAATAAAAAGTGATGTATTCTCTACCCTTAAGAAGCTCATCAGTTCAAACAGCCTAATACAAAGTGTGAGGAAAAGGAGGATAAATAGCACTGTTTAAATCCTTGCAATGACCTAGACACTTTTCTAAGACTTTTATGAGTATTACCAATTGAAATAAATAGATGATAATAATCTTATTTAATAATATAGGAATTTAGTGAGAAAATTATTTGCCAGGGGCCACACAGTATAGAAAAAATAGACTACTTAAACAATCTTGAGTCATAGATTAAAATTCTTGGAATAGTACATAGTGGATGGAATACTCATTTAAACAAGCCAATCTCTTCTTCACAAGTAAGCACATGATAGCTAGCTTCATTCACACTGTACATAAATGAGCTACTAAAAACCTATACTATGAAAGGAAAAAAATGGATGAACAATTTAGTCACAGGGAAGCCAACAGAATTTTTAACACTCAAAACCATTCATTCAGTTTTACTTTGCATCCACAGTTATAAATGCTCTTTAGCCAAATCCCCATCTCTCTCTTTGCTAAGAAGTATCTTGTGTGTCACATACTTTGGCTCAGAAAATTGAATACCAAGTCTGCCAGTTCAGCCAGATTGAAAGAAGACAAATAAAGTATAATTTTAAAACCCTCTGAATAAAATAACATTGACCATTGTTTATTAATATCTTCATTGGCCTTTCCCCTGAATAAGGAAAAGAAACAGAATTTTAGAGTACTCCAAATAATTGTTTAGCTGTTGACTCACATTTACTCACATAAATTTCTCAAGTTTTGTTTCTTTAAGAAATGGAATTCAATGTATGATCTGCGGCAAAATCTGCAATCTAGCAGGTAGGATTTCCCTGTACCTATGATGGTGAGGTAGGCTTAAGGAGAGCATTAGATGTGGTATGCAGATCACATGGAGGCTTGAACACACTCTACTTGTTTCCTTTGCAATAAAAGGAAGCAAATATAGGAGGACAGCTGAGAATGGACAGAATGAAAGGACTTCAGAATTTGCCCAGATTATTTGGCTGAAGCCAAGGAATTAGTCACAAATGGACTCTGCCCCTCCGGTGGGGCTGGCATAGTGTAGGTATCATTGTCTGTCAAGCATCTTACTTTTGAAATATATTTAAGAAACATATAACTAATACTAAATTCTCATATGCTAAATTATATCAACAGATAACATAATATATTCTAATATGATCATATGGAAAACAGTGGGCCTCAGGCCTTTTGCTTTCAATTTTACATGGTAGCAACTAATTTCATCCATTTTCGCCTTTTTGTCAACGTAGTGGTAAAAATAATACAGTAAAATGGAATAATCATTTTATTTAAAAAATGTTTCCTCAGTAAAAATTTTATTGGTGAAAATATGATACCTGGTATAGTATTCTGAAGAACTGATTTTTTTTCATTCAATATGAACCACAGGACAAGATAGTCATATGAAACAGACTGGCAAGAAAATTTTAGTGGCTATATATGGCAAAATAATTGTCATTTTCCTTCTAAAATTATTTTCCTGGTATGCAGTGAAGTCGTTACAAAAAAATTTTTCTCAATTGCTTCTGAGTAAATTTGTGATTTGCTTGTTTGTACTCATGGTCCTGAAGAGACAATGCAGAAATCCTGAACAACATGAAAGGTTTTGAGAGTGTATGGATGTTTTGCAAGCTAAGGCTTTAAACTTTGTTCCTAAGCTTTAATTTCATTCCTATCTGCCCAAGAGAAAATAATTTATTCAAATGTTCATTCTGTCTCTTAAAGTTCTCAGTTTGCATTCCTCAGATTCATCTCCGGACTGCCCTCGCCTCCCTCTCTACCTCTATCTAAGTCTACCTCTATCTCTACCTCCCTCTCCCTCACCACAGTGCTTTTGGAATCATTAACCACCACCCTGTCCATACTCATGAGATGCATTAAAGATAGGATGCCCAGGGCCCTTTGGGACACAGGAAAATTCCATAGCACTAACACATAGAAGCCTGCATAAAATCCATGTTTATTTTAGATTTAAACTAATGATTCTGCAAACAGACTATATATATTAAGCAGATACAGACAGTATAGAATAAGCAGATACAGACTGAAGAGAGGAATAAGAACCAAAATATATGACCAATACAGCATCATGGCTTAAAGAACCGTAAATCTATAAAATACCTATTCCAATAAAATCAAGTAAATCAACTCTCCGTGAACAGTTATGCCAATCTATCATAGGAAATATGTAAGTAAAATCATTACATTTAAAGGAACATGCCATAAAGGTATACTGATTAAAGTTATGTTTTAAAAGAGATTCAGCCATAGAATCACCTTAAATAATAATTCCAAGTATTATAATGGATTGGCTAGCACTATGTTTATAAATTTGGTCATTACATGAAACTAAAGATATCTACCAAACTCAGATTTTTGTCCATCTCGAGTTTTTGCTTCATAAAATATCTGTGATAATAGCGTAGTGTTTGTATAATTAAAATCTTTTCATGTTGCTGTCAGTTAGCAAAAATCCTGCCCAATCCCTTTTTTCTGAGGGCTGATACCACCCACCTCTGAAGTCACATTTGTACTTCAGGCCCTTGCTCTATGGCTATCCTACTGGTCAGTTTACAGAGGACTATTAGTTCACTGTAAACTGAATTACTAATGAAGAGACAGGGCTGAGCCATTGAGAATCTCTTTCTAGGGAATTTGAAATTGGATCAAAGAGCAGAAAAAGTCAAGTAGTGGTGGCTGCCTCTCTGTTACCTGACCTGCACTTCTAGGTCAAAAGATCCCACTTTGATGAAGCCATAATAGGAATGTTTATTTAGAGTACAGAAAGTTGTTATTTAGTAAGAAATGGACAATGAATATTTGTTGAAATGGCCCCTTGTATCAGGACAGAGAGGAACATGCTAAGAAAATCTGTCTGGTGAACTTCAGGTCTACCTCCTGTCACAAAATTCCCCCTACCCTCTACCCCTTGTTCCATGGAAAAATCCTATGCCCTAGTTAAGCCTCTGTCTTAATAAAGCAAAATAAATCACTATACACAAATGCATGATTATTTTATTGATTTAAATGCACACTTGACAGCTATCACATAAATATAATTAGTATTGAATAGAGGGTCAGATCACACTATAATTAGGTGCCTTTTCATATTTAATAAGAAAAACACTCTGAGACGAACTCTTAATTAGTAAATTAAATATTCTACATCTTCAGTCCATGGCAAAAATCCACAGGATAAACTAAGGAATTATGTTTTGATTTGAAAAATGGTAATGACAAGTTGAACTTTAAAAAGCTTAAGAAATTCAGTTGTTTTAGTCTAAATGAGGGAAAGTTTAGCTTTCCCTCATCGTGACAAAATACCTGAAAAAGTCAACTTAAAGGAAGAAAGACTTGTTTTGGTTCATGGTTCCAGGGACAAGAATGGCTCCATTGTTTATGGGACCATGAAGAGGCAGAGTATCACTGTAGGCAGCACCTAGAGGAGCAAAGCTGCCCATCTCACAGCATCCAGGAAAACAGAGAAAGAAAAAGAAACCACAGACAAGACACAGTCTTCAAGAATACTCCCTATGACCTATTTTCTCCATGCAGGCTTTCAGCTCCTAAAATGTCCAAGGCCAGCTGGGGACTAATCTCCCCACAGGAGCCTTTGGGGAACATTCCAGAGTTTAGACATTTAAAAGGACAAAAGTTGATGGCTTTTCTTGATTTTTTTTTTCACCTTCTCCTTTACTTTCAGAAATTATGTTTTATGTAAATGAAAGCTGTAGCTCAGGAGGGGAGGCTTTCAAAGAGTATGACTCACTCCATAGAGAACATCTGGTCCTGGAGAATGTCCCCTTGAGCTTTGCCCTTGGAGTAAGGGAGCTTTCTAAAGACGCATTTGTCTGTGGGCAAAGATGAAACAGAGCAAGTGTGTCTGTAGGCAAGTGTTTAAGCCGACACATAGACACATATAATATCAATCCTACAGTTAAGAGCCCCCATGAAAATTAGATTATTGACTCAAAACTTAGCTTGGAAAAACAATTACCAATCCAGTGTGCATTTATGCTTAGAAATGTTTAGTCCATTGTAAATGAGTTGCCAGGGTGTTTATATTACAACATCCCAAGATTTAGGGAATGATTCATGTGAACTCATTTACTTCAAAAATTAAACATGAAGTAGGACTACAGGACTATGTACTAGTTGACTATATATATTTTCACAAAACCATAAAAAACAACAATAATAAACATTTGTAGAATATTGTATTAAGTATCTTAAATGTAGTTTAACCTTTTTAAACTTCACAACAACCCTATGACGTACTCCTTAAGTCACTAAGAAGGATTTTAAGTTCGGAGACATTAGGTAATTTGCTTAAGGTAACACACCTAGGAAATGGAAGAAATTTAACTCAACCCAATAATTCCTGTATCAAAATCTTTAGTTCTTCCATTATATAAAACAGCTAGGGAAAGTAAAATATTTTTTAAGCTAGCAAGGATATTTTCTGAGGGGGAGTCATACTCTTTGAATTTCTTTTTCAGAATGAAGTCCTATCTGTAACATGGATCATAAGTAAGCAACCATCATTCCGTGAAATATGAGACTGTGCAGTACACCCTGTGTCTGCCCAGGTGAAGTCCAGTTCTCATGTCCAGCAGCTTTGCTGCCCGTGAGGAGTTCTCTCACAGCCAGCAGCAGTGTAGGCATGAGATCAGCTCCAAGGACAGTTAGTCATGAAGAACCAGGATTAGTAAACAGGAAAGCCACAAGAAGCTGGATCCAAGGCATAGTCCATCCAGAAACACCCTGGTACCAGTCTGTGTCACAGGCCCACTGACAGTAGCAGCAGGAACAGTGAATGCTCAAAGAACACTTTGACAATAAATAATACATGACCCAAGAATTACTAATCATACCTCATACTTACTATGCCTTTTCATTAAAAAAAAATGCACATTCTTAGGCCTGTCCTCTCCCCTTGACCACAAGAAAGTTTCATTAACCACTCTTCCTGTGTCCTATTACTTTTCTGTAAACATGGGATCCAAAAGACTACCTTATAAAATTCTGAGAATATTTAAAAATAGGATGACTCCGGAATACTTAGAACCATGACTGGCAAGAAAATGTCTCAATATATGTAGCTGCTGAGGGTTTGGGTTTTTTTTTTTTTAATCATTATTATTGAGGACCAAAACCATACAACCCAATGTTAATATTAACAAGATTTTACTCTTCCAAAAAAAGTCTCACCTAAGATAAAACTGAAAATAACTCTATATTATTGTTTGTTTTCAGGAACTTTCACTAAATCCATATATCCAAACTTTTGACTAGCCTCCCTTACCTCCTTTCTCAGGAGAGTGGGTCACACCACTAGAATTACCAAGCAACAACTTAATCTTTTACATTCGTTCAAAATCTGAGCCTTGCTCAGTGCATCCACTGATTCTGTACTTTTATGTCACAGATTGTCCTTTCCTATTAAGTTCTCTGCATTGAAATGCCTGTCTTACACCAGACCCTAAAGCATCAAAATAAACGTCCTGATTTCTGCCCCCTCCTCTAAAATTTACTAAAGCTTCATTAAGATGTTGAGCTTTCTTACTGAGTCAAGAATACATGCAGTTTGTTTTATTTTGATGGTCTAGTTCATGAATCAGCAGTTGACATTATTATTTTCATTGTGCATCTCCTTCAACTCTATAACCTCATAATTTACAAATTGTTGCCTAAGGGACTCTGCGATACTGCAATGAACTCACAGGGCCCAACAAAATGTTTTAATTTTTTTTTTTCAGAAAAATGCAACAATCCCTGACATTGTCACATGATATACAACTACTTAAACATTAGATGGCTATGTTCCTTTTGAAACATCATATTTTCCTGAAATGGTTTTCCATGATTGCTAAAGTAAAAATCAAGTGCCATATTAAGGATAGTGTGAAATGAAAAATTATGTTGACAGAGATATTAAAGCTTTAGAAATTATGACATACTCCAAGTAAATATGGCTATTTCAGAATAAAATAAGAATCTGTTTTTCTTTTAATTACTTTGTAATTTTTATAGCAATGGCTACCAACTTGTTAGTAATTAAATATTTATTAAGTTGTTTAGAATTAACAACTTAACAAATGAAAAACTGTTTACTTTTGTTGTTTGTTTTGGATTAGGGGAACTGTGAAAAAAATCAGAGACACTAAGGGTGTTGGGAACAAAGGAAAGTTTAAGAACTTCTGCACCAACCTATTTTCTGCCCAAACAGTTACTTGTATAGGATTTTTAAAATAACTTCATAACTCCAGGACAGTTTTATTTTCTGGCTCTATTCATCCTCCAACCTCATAATCTCTCTGTGGGTTTCTCCCTCCCTTTGAATGTCCTCAGGTGAATTTCTAGATGCCCTGAACTCCCCAGATACCCTGAGAAAATTTTCATTTTTATTACTAGGGAGATTTTCTTGTCTATTCTGATGCTATAACAAAACATCAAAGGGACACTTATAAAGAACAGGAATGTAGTTCTCATGATTTGAGAAACTTAGAAGTATAAGATCAAGGTGCTAGTAAGTTCAGTCTCTGACTAGGGCCCTGTCTTTATTTCTAAGATGGTACCTTGGACACTGTCCTCACTTGGCAGAAAGGGAAAAGGGCTGAACTTACCCCCTCATGCTCTTTTATAAGTACTAATCTCATCCATGAGTTCAGGGACTCACCGCCTAATCACTTCCTGAAGGCCTCAGTCCTTACTACCGTTACATTGGGGATTAAGTTTTAACATGAATTTCAGAGTGGATATAAGCTTTCAATCCATAGCAGAGATTAAACATATATATATATATATATATATATATATATATATATATAAATGAAAGATGGAGTTGCTTTAATCTGATCATTTAATTAATTCTCTTAAAGAATATTTATCAAGTGCCAGAAACCGTTCTAGGACTGGAGATACAATGGTTAGCATATTTATTACATTAATGGCTCTAATGCTCCAGCAGCTCATTCATAACTAGCTAGACATTTCCAAGCATAGATGTATACTGTAATATTAATTATTTTTATAGTAGGTGATCAATCAAAATTGATTCTAGAATTTTCGGCAAGAATATGGAGACACACCACCTATTCTACCCACATTCAGTTTAGACCAGAACTGGGACTGGTTAAGGAATCTCTAAATGTATTTTTACAGGTTTGAGAGAAACAAACACAATGGCCATTTTTATTTTGTGCCATTTTCCTGCTGCACTTCACATACATTCTGAGAGTTTCATTTAAATGACCCATCTCTTTCAGAGACTCTAAAATCAGTTGCAGATGACCAAGTTCTTCTCCCAGAACCAAGTGTTTGTCTGTCATTCTGAATCCCAGCTAATATTTTCTTGCTATAACTCAAAAATTATTTTTCTAAGCACCTTCTGGATACAAGCTCAAATTCCTTTACTTTTATAATGTTCTAAAGGAAAATATTCAGAATTACATTCTGAACTAAAAGACTCAGAAAATAAATTTGAAAATTTATACAGAAATGCACTTCACAAATTAATAACAGTCTAATAAAAATGCAAGTAAGTTAAATTCTTTCATGGAAGTTTCCAATTGCTCTGTCTATATCCTACTTTCCTTGCTAAAAAAGTTAGAAAAATGGAGAGGAGCCTTCAAAATGATGTCTCATTTCCTTACCCCACCCTCTACCCAAGGAAAAAAAGAAAAGAAAAACCATTCAGAGCTTTTGTATGGGGAACTCCTGCTTTGGCTTGACAATAAGTCCATAAATACAGTTTTCAAGCTCCAATAAGCTGAGTAGTGCCTTGTCTGATCATAGGAAAACCTCAAATGTATTGAAGTACTATTATTATTACAATTTAAAAAGAAAAATAGAATCAAGCAAAATACCACTCCCTATGAAAGTCTGCACAAACTCTAATCCCTTTTCAGTCATTTTGAATATTACTTTCACATAGGGGTAAGGGACTCCCAAAATTCTTTGCCTTTTAAAAATCCATGCCAAGCCCAAGACAAGGCTCATAAATGTTAAGATCCACATTTCTTCCTCACCCTAAATTGGTGGGTGTGCAATAAAGAATGATAGTGGCAGGAAAGAGAGTTACCAAACCAGCAACTCCTCATGACAACAATTCTTGCTTCGCCTAGGGGAACTGTTAAATGGAGAGCATTGGAAATGCAGCAATATTAAGTCCTAAGGGCCAGTATCTCCTAATTTAAGGCTGGATGGACTCTATGAAATTCTGCCTGAATGATGCTCCTTAGGGACAAATTTGCAAAACCCGATCCTGGATTTGCACTTCTGTCCTCTTACTTAGCAACATGCTCTGCGAACAGCACACACAGACATGATGCAAAAAGGAGGCTTGGATGATAAAAAGCTTTCTTTTCTCAAATTTTCCAATATGTTCACGTCCTGAAAGCTTATCATAAAAATCACTGATGTCAGAGAAATTGATACTCACATGCACCCAAGGTTAGCCCTGAACCATTTTAAAGTGAAGTGTTTTAATTCCCAGTATCCTAGGTCTTTGCTTCCAAAGACTTTCCGACATACCAGACCTTATTTATATCATAACTTGATATAAATTCAAGTCACTTTGCTACATCTCCCAGGAATTTAGGAGTTAAACTTTCTTTTCAAAAATAGAGTTAATGAAATTGTAGGCATAAATGAAACAGGTAAGAGTTACCAAAGTTACTTTTCACTAACACCCTATAAAAATAAAGAGTTAAAATATTCTTTTGTTCAGGAAGTCTATAATTGAGAAATTACTTTTGACAAATATCCTTACCTTTAATATTTATTTCCCTATCTTAGCTTCAGAAAAGAGTGTTAATACTCAAAATATTCTTTTGTGGAAGAAATTAAAATCAAAGGACAAAGCAGATTAAGGCACATACAAAATATAGGCCAAGAAAACATAAGAGACTTGGCTCTGGCCACTTCTACCTCAGAGAACTTTTCATCCTATGCAGATGAACATTCCTTTCCCAGCATAGGCTGAAACCCAACCAAACCAAAAGTGGCTACATCCTGCAGCTTATATAATGAGATCTATAGTTTTCATTACAGAGGAATATCCCAGTCCTGCAGGTAGCCACCAGGGTCATCTGCCCCCTAACTTCTCTCCTAGTCCAAGATTTTGTTCTTGTTCTTTCCACCTCCTTTTCCAAAAACTGCTCTGTTTATTCTATAAATTACCCAATCCTTTTCCTTTTCCTACATAACGTCTTGCTCCCCTGTCTGCACCAGTCTAAATTTTTGACAAACCACTGGTGTAATATCCCTCCCCACTTGTGGTTTTAGCCTTTAAAACTTGTTTGAAATCTGTACAAGACCTCAGAGTGCAAATTGAGGACTGCTCGAACCTGTCAAATCATACTTTATAAACTCCATGCTTCTTAATCAATACTGACTTCAGTTTTCTCCATGGCTTAGTATTTTAAAACACTCAAAACCTACCAAAGCCTAGGTTTACTTCAACCTTACTCAGAATTGACTTTTCACAGATGCTACATGCCCAAAAGGAATGATGACTGAATTACATCTGAGCTGGAGTGTGCTGCCCAGGTCCTGATTGCTAGACAGGGTTCTGGCTGATTCTGTCTGTTTTATAGACTTGCCACAGAAACCGCTGCTGATGATTGGTGTAGTACCACAAGAAGGCAATTCATTCTGAAAAAGAGATGCTTATCCCCTACAATGTGCCCCACACATTACCTGTAAGAAATTTAGAAAGGTCTCTAGCAAATGGCATGATCCCATTACACATGACTATTACTCACAGAGTTATGTCGTGATTCAGAAGGCAGAGGTGTTTGATATGCAGCTTTACTGCCTTTCAGCCTCAGCACTGTGCCTCACAGGCAGCAGGTTCAGTGTCAGCTCTAGGTGCTACTAACTAAGGAAAGCCCTCAAGAAAATGTGACTTTTCATCTAATTCTCTTTGAACTCTCACATCAGGAGGTCAGTCCCCATATCCCACAGCTTTCCTGTATTTCCATGTTTATGCACTGCTGGAGGAGGACCTCTGAAAACGCCTGCATCCTCCTGAGTAAGGGAAAAATTACAACTCGTTCTCCTGAATTTTAAGCAACAGAAAACATGTCCTTGAAGCTCAAGGCATTGTCACTTCTCAGAACAAAGGATCTGATGATTAACCTTGTTGTAACCAGAAAGAAGAATAACACAGGACTCCATGGCATAGTGTACATATCTGGCATTTCATCCTACACAGGACCACAGCAAAGGGGATCCTGCAATACTGCCCTTGAAGCTTCTAGGTATACATCCAGAAGAATTAAAAAAACAGGGATTCAAACACTTGTGTACCGATTTTTATAGCAGCCTTATTCACAGTAGTAAAATGGTAAAAACAACCCAAATGAATGGATAAAGAAAATATAGCATACACATACAACAGAATAAAGAGGAATGGAGTTCTGACACTAGGTACAACTTGAGGGAACCTTGGGAACATTAGGCTAGATAAAATAAGCCAGACAAAAAGGGAAGTAGTGTATGTTTCCACTTACGTGAGCTTTCTAGAACAAAGGAATTTATAGAAATAAGCACAATAGAAATAACCCCACTGGGAGAGGAGGGAACTGAGAGTTAACATTTAATGGATACAGTTTCAGTATAGAATGATGAAAAAGTTCTGGGGATGGTTATACAACATTGTGGAGGTATTCCATACCAAAAAAATTGGACACTTAAAAATGGCTAAACTGGTAAATTTCATGTTATGTATATCCACTACAATAAGAAAAAAAATTAAATAGTGCTTCATGGTTTCAGAGACATCATTCATAGGCATTCTATTGATCCAAAGTTAAGTTGAGACAGTTGAGAAATGTTAAAGATTCATTGTCATTTGTTGATGCTAAAAGTATTTTGTATTTTTTTGTCTGATGTTCATTTTGTATTATAGATATACTCAGCACTTTTTCTTGTCCACTGTTCAATTTAAACCTTAATCACTTAATCATTAGTCTTTTCTTTGTAATTACTGGGGATTGAACCAGGGGCATTTTTACCACAGAGCTACATTCCCAGTCCTCTTTGTTGTTTCCTTTTTCTTTTGAGACAGTGTCTTGCTAAGTTGCTCAGGCTGGTCTCAAACTGGCCATCCTTCTACCTCAACCTCCTGAGTCACTTGTCATGATAAAAATCTCTAATAGGTATCCCTAATTCCATTTTTCATTTTATTCTGTATAAAACCAAAAATTGGGTCTTCTCACACTTTGACTCTAATCCCTGCATTACTTATTGCCAATAGTCCATATAGCCTAAATGATAGGAACCAAATACCTTGGACCAATATATAATTCTCAGCACATCTCTTGGCCATTAGCACTAGCCTTGTACTTGTCTCAACCATGTTCCTGACAGGATGGATCACTTGCTGACCTGCTTTCTCCATTCATGACATTTCCTCCATGTGAAACACATCTCCCATATGATATCCTGTATAAGGCATCAGACTGACAGCTTGAAACAACCACATCTACAAAAAGGACACCCCGCCCACTTGTCCCTAGAAGGTTTGTTTCTGGCTGAGGGACCACTCCTGTGGAACAGTTAGAAGTACACTGCCATGACATGCACTAAGACTTACCACGTCTGCATTTCTTTTTCATTCCATCTCCTTGGTTACCTGGTTTCACCTTCTTTCAGATATAACAGGTTCAGTCAGGTTTCTGTCATGTGTTTCTCTCCTTGGGGAGATGGTCTGTCATTTCCTTAGCTGACTTTTGTTCCAGTTCATGAGGTATTGATTTTCAGTCTTACTTCTTGAGACCAACTGTACCCATGCTTTCAGGTCAGCTCACTGGCACACATTTTTCTAAAGATAGTTTATTTATTTCTACAAAAAAATTGAGAATTATCATTCTTTAAAACTTAAACTTCATTATAACAAATATTGATTTTTATATATAAATATCAAAATGTAAATACTTTATTATATAAAAATTTTTGTATATATATATATATATATATAGAGAGAGAGAGAGAGAGAGAAAGAGAGAAGAGAGAGAGAGCGAATTGATATCTGTGTAAACATTGAGAATTATTAGATTCCTTAAAACCTAAACTTCATTATAACCATTATCAATTTGTTTATTAATTTTATAAACCTTTTATTAAGCACATACTAGGTGTTGTACTCAATTTGCAGGCAACTGAAATAATTATGACACAGTTCCTGCCCTCAAGGAGCCCATAGCAGTAGAAATAAAGAAAGACATGCAACTCAATGTTTGAAGTACAATTTCATAAAATACTAGGTGAACTGAGAATTGGTAAAGAAAAACTAGTCTGGAAATCCAAGAAAATTCTCCCAGAGGCATTGACTCACAAACTGAATTCTTGAGAATGAATAGTAATGTCAAATTAAACAAGTAGGAAGTCATTAGCCTAAGGTTGTCTTCATACATTGAGCTCTTTTTTGCTCTTTCACTGTTCTGTCCTGTGAGGACACAGCACTGCCCCATTTCTGACCCCCTACCTTCTGCCGTATGAGGATGCTGCTTCAAAAAGACACCATTGATGCAGCAGGGCTTCACCAGACATTCAACCTGCTAGCCCCTTGATTCTGGAATTCCTAGACTGTGAAAACCAAATTTCTGTTTTTAAAAAATTATCTGGTCTCAGATATTTTAAAAACAGGCCAAGACACACCCATATCCTAGCCTCTTTCCAGAGATCTTTTAGCAGAATAGGTGTAAATGGAGGGTTCCATGTTTCCTCCATTTTCAATTCATGGATGTTTTGGGTACAAAGGTATTTTTACAATCTCAGCTTTCTGTGACCGACAATAATATTATAAGAGTAAGATTTTACATTTTCAGTATATAAAATTTAAGTAGTTTAGAACCTAAGTAATTAAAAGCTTCTGGCCTGAAGGCACCATAAAATTTGGCCCATGGTCAATTTGAAATAGAAATGAGACAAGGTCTTAGAAAAGATGATAACAGAAATCTCTCTTACTACTCATTGTCACCAAATGGGTTTTTCTCATAAGGAGAAGGTAGCCATTGGGGTAAAACCAGGAAAGAATTCAACTTCATTGAAATATTGGAAAGATGAAACATCCTGTGAATCCTGTAATCTTCTTATAGAATCTGCTTTAAAATGTCTGATGACATCTTCATATTTTTTAAGTTACCCAAGAATTCCAAATGATCATGATCATCATAACTTTTGAGACAGTTCTTAGTAGAAATAACAAGTAGATATCAGAAAAGGAGGTAAAGGAGTGAAGTCCTTTTTTGAAGAGCCTAGGCATAGAGGTGTAGCATCACACAGTCAGCCATGCATACTTTGCAGATGCTAATTGGAGAAATCATGTAACTGGAAGTAGGTAGAGGATGATCATTTCTCCTGAAAGGAAACCGACAGTTAGAAAATTAAATAATATTGAAGGTTTTAATAAGGGTAGTGAACATCAGATTTATGTCTGAAGGTTTTAGCCTATTAGCTATTTAGAAAATAGAGTTGAAGGGAAATGAAGAACAAGTGTCCAGAGATCACTTAGACATTATAAGCATTTACGCAAAGGAAAGGGTAATGGAAACAGAGATATAGAGACACCTTTGAAAAATACTTAGAAATCAATTGGTTATGATAGGTGAAAGAGAAAAGAGTCTAAACAATTGCTCCAAAGTTTTGGTTAGAAGAACTAAGTGGGTGGTGATAAGTCGATCTTGACATCAAGATTGGAAAAGGATCAATTTTGTAGGGGGAAATGAAGACTTCTGCTTGGACTATGCTGTGTTTTTAAGGGCATTTAAGATACAGAATTGAAGGGACTGAGTGAAGAATGTAGACACAAGAAAGAGACTTGTCAGGATCAAGCATGGAGGTAATCCTTAAACCATGAGGACAGAGGAGGTAAGCTTAGGAGATCACATAGATGGAACAGAGATATTGGCTATGAATAGATATGCGGAGATACAAAAAGGAGTAAGGATCCAAAGGAGAAAGAGAGCACACTAGAAACAGAGAATTCAAGTTTTAAAATGAACTGTTGGAAGAAAACAGATATTAGAACAATCAAATTCAACAGAGCAGCACAATTTGGTAATTAGGATGCCATTGCGGAATTTATGAATAACAATTTCTGTGAAATAGCAGGAGCAGAAGCCAATTTGTAATGGGAAGAGAATACATGGGAAGTGAGGGAACAGGGTAAGGTTTTGTGTGCTGGTAGATAAAAACTTTGAGCTTTGTTCCTTCTAAGTCCAGCTACCCAACATCCTAAGGTCTCAAGGCAGCCACTGAGACTTGAGACACTTGATTGATTTAGTTGCTATTGTTGTAAATGTCTCCCTTCTCCCTGTTTCTATTTTCACTCTCCATACCTCTTGTGAAAATGAACTACAAGTTCTGCACTGTAAGTACCTTGGAAGACAGTAGATAACACATTGCCTATTATCTGCCTTCATTTTTCTCAATGGGAAGCATTTCAGCAGCAACAGCCTCTCAGATTTTTCTGGAGAAAACAGAATTCAATTTCTTTCATAGTTTTTCATCACTATGATTTTGATGTGGAACTCCTCCAAGGACTCATATGCTTAACCGTTCATCTTCAGTGTGGTGATGTTGGGAGAAGGTGGAATCTTTAAGAGGTAGGTCCCAATGGAAGTTGGTTACTTCATTGTGAAATTCTGCCCTCAGAAGGGATGAAAGGCAGTTTTTGTGAGACTCTTAAGTTAATTCTCAAGACAGCAAGTTGTTGCAAAAGTCCTCCTGGCTCTGAATCATTTGTTTCTCATTTCCTGTCTGGTAACCTCTCTTTCTTGTGACCTCTTGTATGAGATCCTCACCACAACCAAACTGATGATGCCATGTCCTTAAATTTCTAAATCTAAATAAGCCACTTTCCCTTACTAAGCCAAGGTATTTTATTATAGTAACAGAAAACTCACTAATACATTCATCATCTTGTGTTTTTTATTTTCTTTCTCTCTTTCATCACCATTCAAGGAGAGAGAGAACGAAAGAAAGAAAAAGAAAAGAACATGCACTTTCCACTTACGCATGTCTTCTACAGAACTTCTGACACTCATGGGCTCAACATTCAACAGTCCCCATTATTATAGAAGCTGTAAATATGTTCCTAACCAATTGAGAAGTCCTCAGTAACAACTGAACAAATAAGCTGCATCTCTCTAAGTGGATCTTGTTACATATATTTTATTGACTGTAAAATTCTGGAAAGCAAGAAATGCTTTAAGGAATATTTGTGCCTTACAGAGTGGTCAAATGTGAACTAGGTAGTGAAAGAATATTTTTTTTAGTGCCTGAATGAATTCACACAGTACTATAGGAAACAGAAAAGGAAGTACTCAGTGCTGGGAGACATATATCCAAAGAATTTTAAAAAAAAAATTCAGCCTTTGAGTAATTAGAAGAATTAAATTAATATACCTGGAAACATTCAAGGAAATGTTATCACAATCAGAATCTGGTCATAAAAATCTTCATAGAGACTATAGATCTATGACTTAGAAGTAAAACCTTAGTAGAACTTTGAGAAGCTGTTGTCTCAAATAAGCAGAGACAAAATAAATTCCGTACTTGGATTGGCAATGCCAAATTTCAAGAGAATGAAGGATTAATTCAGCATAACATGGTACAAAGGACAGGACAGCTTGGGGTGGACAGAACAGGAAGGATATGCAATGTAAACAAGAACACAGCTCTTTTTGTGGGAGAGGTAGGAAAAGAAGAATAGACTCTATGAATTTACTTCAGGCCCATGCTCCTTTCTGCCAAATGTGCATAATGAAAACACTTTGTACAGATTATTGGCTGGCTTGAAATTCAAGTTCCTCCTCGGGGTATCAGGGTAGAGCTAGTGCCACAGTCTTGGCAGGGGCCTCATGATTCTTCCAGTCAAGCGTGCTGTTGCTGGTGATGAAGCTGGCCGGCAGTCTGCACAAAAGACACAGGAGATTTATTTTTCAGTAACATTTATTTCCTCTTGTCTCATCAATATTGATACAACTGATAAAACACCACAGGAAAAGGCAGGAAAGTCCCTCTTCTCTCTAAAGAGAGGGGATGGGATAGAAGATAGCTGAGCAATGTTCTGAATTCTTAAAGTGGAAATGCTCATTTCAAAGAGATAGAAAATAAAATACTTCTGAAAGAACCCTAAAAAAAGCAACTTCATGAATAAGGTGATGAGTAATCAGTGCTTTTTCCCCATTTTTAACAATAAAATTCTCTTCTATAATAATATATTTTAAAATCTTAATTGTGCTATCTATAGTGAATACCTGTATTTGTCTTTTTTTAAAGGTTCACATATAAATTCCAGTGGTTTTTTAAAAGATCATCACTCACAAAAAAATATATTCTTCAGGATTTTAGTTTGCTATGCCTACTGTATGAGTAAAAGAATTTACTGCCACTAATTTTAACAGCCCTAACAGTGTTTGGCATGTAGTAGATACCCCATAAATATTTATTCAGTTCAATTACCAGATTTATTTACTTTGTAGGTAAACATATATCATAAAATGACTAATTCCTAGAGAAACTTGTTTTTCCCCAGACTCTCAAATTCCAGAACTTAGAATTTGTTTTGTTTTGTTTGCAATAACAGGGTAAGATATAATCATAGCAATTTATTCTCCTATTGTAGATTATAAATAAGTTCCATGACAGCAGAAATCTTGCCTGTCTTGTTCGCTTGCTGGTATATAAAGATTCTCAATAACTATTTGTTAATGAGTTTACAAAACAAAACTGACCACAAAAGTGTGTATGTGTGTATGTGTGTGTGTGTGTGTGTGTGTGTGTGTGTGTGTGTGTGTGTGTGAGAGAGAGAGAGAGAGAGAGAGAGAGAGAGAGAGAGAGAGATGCATGCTGCTAGAGATCAAATACATGGCCTCATGCATGTTAGACAACTCTCTACCACTAAGCTATATCCCCTACCTCTATACTCAAAATTTAGTGGGGATACCTCTTTTGATTGCCTTGCTTCAAAACTACTTAAAGGGCTGGGGCTGTATCTCAGTGGCAGAGTGTTTGTCTATCATGTGTGAGGCACTGGGTTCCATCCTCAACACCACACAAAATAAATAAATAAATTAAATAAAGGTATGCTGTCCATCTACAACTATTAAAATATTTTTTTAAAAACTACTCAAAATTTTTTAGATAGCAGAAATAGACAGGATTAGAAATTATATAAATTTTGTATAGACTGAACACAATTCATAACATTTAACAATTAAATATTTTAAAAATTTATTTCTTTTACTTATTGACCATGGAAAACTTGGTTTCCAAAAGGTTCTAAAGTATATACAAATTTAAAACAAAACACAGCACCAACAAAATAAACATTAGTTCTGATTTAATTATATATATATATATATATATATATATATATATATATATATATATATATATATACACACACACACACACACCAGGGATTAAACCCAGAGGTGCTCAACCACTAAGCCACATTCCCAGCCAGCCCCATTTTTTAATTTTATTTTTATTTTGAGACAAGTTCTCCCTGAGTTACTTAGGGCCTCACTAGGTTGCTAAGGCTGGCTTCAAATTTGTGATCTTCCTGCCTCAGCCTCCTGAGCTGCTGGGATTACAGTCTTACATCACCATGCACAGCTAATTTGGTAATATTCTTAATCAGACCAAACTTGGTAAGAGAAAATATTCTGCTTAATTATAGTATAAAAATCTTTTTGGAGAGAGCAATTGAATATATAAATTTGAAATAAAATCTAAAAATAAATGAGAGAGCATTTATTTAGAAGTGTTTCATTGTGACTTTTTTATATTATAAACTTTCATTGGCTCTTCAATATTTATGGCAGTTTAGAAACTTTTTTTTTTTTTTTTTTTTTTTTTTTTTTTGGTACCAGCTATTTAATTCAGGGGCACTCAAACACTGAGCCATTTTGTACTTTATTTAGCGACACAGTCTCACTGAATTTCTTAGTGCCTTGGTTTTGCTGAGGCTGGCTTTGAACTCACCATTCTCCTGCCTCAGCCTCCCAAGCCTCTGGGATTACAGGCATGTATCACCATGCCCGGTTAATTTGGAAACTTTTTAAACTTAAGCATTATTCTTTCAGAGAAAGTGCTTGTAAAACTGCAGTATATAAAACAGATTACAAATAGGAATCTCTCAGGTGAAAAGTTGGGGTGGATGAGGAGCCCTGAGAATCTAGGGAACCCTGCTGCCCACACTTGTGGCCAAAAAGGAAATCCATTAACTAGGCTGATCAGTTGACTTTCCAAGCTTGAGAATTCTTATTTGTAAAATAGAAAATATTTCCAGAGTTGTGGAATTGATAGAATTAAATTAAATTAAAAGTTCACAGTTTAAAGCCTGAGATGAAATAAGAGATCAATGAATGACACTGTCGCAGCAAATTCACCTGCAAAAAAATATTGCAAGAATCCAGTACCCCTTCCCACGGGTACTCCATTGACCACTTTAGTATATTTCACCCCCCCTTCTAACCCCTTGCAGCCTGTTTTTGGAGAACCCAGGTGGAAGTACTACAGTGCTTGGAAATTTACATCACCAGCCCACCCTATACCCCATGGCCCTTACCCAGTGACTGACAGATCCAGATATGGGAGTATTGGAGGCTTTGCCTTCACTCTCCAGTGCCCTCTGCAGGACCAAGGTGAAGCCACTCCAGAACTGCCAAAGAAACAATATCCTCTTGCCTTCTTGGCTTCTTGCCCTTCCCTTTCCTGATGCCCCACACCCTTATAGATCTTCCTAGATGTGCTTCCTTATCACAGCATTTACACATAAACACTCATTTCAACATCTAACTCTGGAGAACACATCTTAAGTGGTGAATCAACAGATGGTTATCAGCATGCACGGTATTAAGTAATAATCTCAGTCTTGTTTTCTGACATTCAGCCCTATACCATCCTTTCCACATCCTATGAGGCCACAGAGGAACTGTGAAACCTCCAATATGCCATAGTGTGTATGTCTCTCTGCTTTCTGTTTAGAATGCTTATTCCTGTGAGAAACACCAAGCATCCTTTAAGATCCAGTACAAACATTCTCTCTTCTGTGATATGCCCTGAAATGCCAGCAGAAATCATGTCTGCCTCCCTTAAATTTCATCACATCTCTTCTATAAAACAAAACATATTGTGCTGATGATCTGTCTGGAAACTTTTTGAGGACAGTGACTTTGTCCTATTTCCCTTTGTATTTCATTCATTTCTCCTCTGGCCATCCTCCTGCCCTCACCCATGTCACATACATATAAAAAATCCTTTAATCCCTTGGATTTTGAGCTTTTCAAAGTTAAAATAGCATTACAGGCCCACATACTGCACATATTGCATGTATGATTTGTGTTGTAGATCTCCACTGACGAGGCTGGTCAGTTGACCTTCCAAGCTTGAGAATTCTTATGTGTAAAATAGAAAATATTCTATTTTATAATATTCTATTGCCAGGGGTTCTGGGGTGGCACTTTAGAAAATAACTGCTTTGCAGTTTCTTCAGTGGAGAAATAAGCATTCACACTTCAGGGCATGAATGAAGAAAAACATATGGCTTATATCCATCCACATCACGTTTTGCCACTAACTGAAATCAGGATTTTAGTTTTTTGTTTTTTTTCCCAAATGTATAGCCAAGAGGTTGTAGACCTTTGTTTAATAGAAGTTCAATATATTTATTGAACTGTATTCAAGAAAACATTTTTCCTTTTATTTTTTTCTATATCTCCTTTCTACTTAAAAAAAAAAATTATAAGCAACTCTTTACAGCTTCTGACTACACTTGCTTCTTTCTAGAAGTCAAGATGAATTGCCCAAATCACCATATTTCCCCACCCAATTCCTAGAGTAATTTGCTGCTGCTCTGAGTGCCTGACCCAGGAAGCAAGATCTTCTACATCAATACACAAAAATTACAGATTTGGGAATTCACTAATTTCACCAAACCCAAGTCTAGTAAATCACTTCAATGTGCATTTTAGTTTTGCACTTGGCTATTAATAATCCCCAAAAGAAAATCCCCAAAACCAAATTCCCAAAAGAGATGGAATCATATTAACTCACTGGAAGCAACTTAGAAGACCCTAATTCACTCCCTTCACTTTATAGATGATGAAACCAAGGCTTGGAGAGGTTAACTGACTTTCTTGAGTTACCACAGTAGATTAGTAGCAAAGCTGACCTGCCGCAGTCTGGCTGGGCACAATTCACGAGCCACTTATCAAGCAGAAACGAACTTTATTTTTAGAACACACCCTGCACCACAAAGCTCTTCAGGAATTCCCTCAGAGCCCAACTGCCACCACCGGCTTCCCACAAGCCCCTCTCACAGGAGCTCTCAACCCCCCATTCCTCCTGCTCTTGAGGCCGATTGGCTGGGTCGTGTGGGCAGGGCCAAAAGAGTCCCCCAATGAGCAGCTCCATGATCTCAAAGGGCGGGGAAACAGCCCAATGAGCATCACTGCAGAGGAGCCAATCAGCTGGCAGCTGGAAGTTTGCTGGGGCTGCTGTGAGCCAATCAGCTGGAAGTTTGCTGGGGCCCCTTCGGCTGTGGCTCTCAACACTGACCAAAGAATCCAGGTCTCCAGGGTGAGTCCTCTTTTTTCCACTCTCTACTGCCTCAACAGAAGAGGAGTTCTTCTGACCCTGACTCTTTAAGTCCTGCTTTTCCAAAAGGACAATCAGCCCCTTCTATTCTCTACATAGCCATTGTATGTAGAGTGTGCTTTTGAGTTGTACATACCAAGGAGACTATCATTTTAAAATAGTGACAATAGTAGCTTCTGTCTTTATTGGGTCTACATGATATGTCAAAGTCTACACTCAGAACCTAATAAAAGGAAGATATAAATGGGAGAAAATATTACTATAGGTAATTTTGGCTCTAAATAGCATAGATTAAAGGTTTAATAAAATTATTTTTAAATGTGCTTGGGTTTTTAAAATTTTAAATATACTTATAGTAAAACAAACCACACGAGGTTCATTAATCAAATTTTTAATATGAAACTATTCCATAACTCAAACCCCTTATACCACTTTATTGAAATATTTTCACTCATTTAAATGCTACATAGATATTAATTTTCTGACTCTACACTACCACTTAAATGAATATTTTTTAATTAAATCTCATCATGAAATTTAAACATGAAAATAACAGTTCAAGAAAATAGCTGTTTTACAGTGCATATCATAAAACATCAACATGATTTTAAATATTATCACTTCATTTAAAGAATTGCAAGCATTTCCCCAAGACTTAGATAGCATTAAACTTCATAAATTTTAAAAGGAAGTAGTAATTTTTTAAGCTGTGTTTCATCTATAGAAATAGTGAATTTCAGGGAGAGAAAAAGAAATTTGTATCCTTGTTTCCTGTCATACCATAGTAGCTAGAAGATTCCTCTATTAATCAACTTCTTCCTTTGTCTTTTTGGAAAAGTGAAGAAAAGGAGAAAGAGGGCAAGGAGCAGGCAATGACTGCTCCTCTACACCTGCCCCAGTAAGTGTGAAGCGCAGGTGTGGAAAAGAAAGATGAAAAGTTTAGAACATCAGAGCCCCTCTACCTCAGATCATTTGGATTACAAAAATAAATAAATAAATAAATAAATAATATTCTTCCATAAGTATATTTCATATTTCTTAAAAAAAGCACTGATTATTTTGTAGTAAAAATATGTTCCCCTCAGACAAGCCAAAGCTACTGCTTACTTGGACCAAAATAAACAACCATCGTAAAAGACCCTGTTAAAATGTCCTGTAATCAAAACTATATTGATGACAGAGTATTCCTTCTCATAATCAGCAAATCAAAGTTCCAAATAGACACAGTAAAATTCACTCACAAGAACATATTGCAAGAATCCAAGAGGTGAGGCCTAGCCCCACTGAGTCTCCTGTGGTCAGGAGGTAATCATAGCATTGATTCTTTGACAGACTAAGCTTTTTTATTTGAGTTTCTTAAGAGAGTGGTATAGCTGCATGCTTCATTTCACTAATGATCAAATTTCCCAGCCAGAGTAATTAGAACAACCAGGTCACTGAGAACTGTTAATTAATGAGAAATTCAAAGCCAATTCTGCATGCCACCTCAGTCTAATTTTCCATTCACCTGTTCCTAATTCATTTGAAGTTAGTAAAATCTCTTTGAAATGTTCATTCAAAAGTCAGTTGTTTTTACTTAAAGATATCTTCAAAATGGCTGGTTTTACAAAACCCACGGCTTCAAACTCCTGAACACACAGAAAATTCTAGTACCGCTCTCTGTAACCACATCATGTAAGATACTTAATTCTATTGGTAACAAAATAAACAGTATGAAGTGAGAAGCACTGACTTCAAGTGTTAGGTAGGCAAAAGATAACATGAAGAAGAAGAGATCTAACTACAAACACATCTAGGCATTTTGTTTTGTTTTTCTGTTTTAAACCCAAACACCCCCACCCCTCCCCCCCCACACACACACTATCTTTAGAAACTAGGACAGTACCAGGACTGTAATCACCACATAATAAACACTCAGTATATACTGAATGAATAACTGCCTTGATTGTTACTCACATATAACACTCTTCCCCAGGTATTGCCTTTTAGACTATAATGACTCTGCCTCCCAGAGACAGCTTGCCCCAAAGGATTCTCTCATAGAGCATCCATCTACAGACCATCTCTAGCGCTATCATAGCTTGAAATGTCTGCTCACCTAAAACAGACACCACATTCAGACACATAGATATTAAAGACAAGTGAATAGGAATAAATTAATTCTCCCCTCTGAGACTGGGGTTCAGACCTCACTGGAAAAAGGTATCCTTCAATCCAAAGGAGACAGCAAAGTTTACTGGTTTGTCCAGCCTAGTCTATAGTCTATGGTCATTGGGCATAGAGGAAACAAATCTTTAAAATTGGAGGTCAGAGCAGGTGATCATCAACCAGTGGTGTGAGTACGCAGAAAATACCAGACCCCTTCAGGCTATAAAGGGAATCTGGGAGCCAATGAAGTTGGTATGCCTTTGGGCACATGAAATCAGGAAGACCTGATTCAAGATGGACACAGAAAGATTGTCACCAGTTTGAGGCTGCAATGTGACCAAAGACTCCAGATGTATGACTGGGACAGGCCTCCACCAGATGTTTTCACTCCAGCACTGAAGAGATCACCCCTCCCCACTTCCTCTGCCACAAGAGGAAGCAGCAGGAGAGCCCCTACCTCCTGCTCGCCACTGAAATAGCTTAGCATCAAGCTTATTATGAAGGAGAGATGCCCAAAGGAATTCCCTCTATTATCATAGGACCTATATTATAATAGAGAATTAATCCATCCTCATTCACTGCCTCTAATATTGACATGTATCCTAAAGTTGTCAAGGAAACATTATTTTCCCCCCAAATTACACATCACTTGGATGATTGTTTTTTTGTTTCTCACCTTTGAGACTCTCACACAGATCATGCCAATCTACCTGCTATACTCCTTTCAGTGACAGAAACTCCCTTCACTGTCTTGACCTTTAGCCTTTGATTGCTGGCATGTAGAAAGCATATGTGCCTCCAACAACAATAACAATAGCAAGCATTACAATCCAGTCAGTACTGGCAAACTCTCCAATGAGTTTCCATATGTCTGAAACTATAATAAGTAGAAATAATCTGAACATTTTAATTTCCAGAAGTTCTTCCCATCTGGAGATCTTAGAAATAGACTTTTCAGGTAGTTAACCTTTATCATACTACCTTTGGCATTCTTAAAAATGAAAACTGAAAATTGCATTACTGCTCCAAAATGCTAAGGATAGAAAGAAAAAAATAAAAGTTTGTGTTTGCTTCTTAATGTAACCCAAATCTAGCACCTGTACACATTTATCATTTTTTCCCAAAAAAGAAGTAAATAAGCTTTTCAAATTACTTGTACCACAAAACTATGGGAGCACTCAGAAGGCCAGTGTCATAAATCCTATTAAATATCCTTCTATGACATGATCTAAGCAAAGAATTTCAATGTAACTTGAGAATTATTAGAATATAAATTGAAGTGCTTTTCCCCTAAGAAGTAAAAGCATTTTGAAAGAAAATGATCAGTTAATAAGAATAGGCTCCCATTTTGAATTTTCTAAACTAATCCTGATTATACCATGCCTTCTTGAGTATCCCCTTAGCTCATTTATAAAGATATTTGTTTTTAAACAATTCTCACTTAGATTGTTCAGGCATAGTTCATGGAGCAAGATTTGAATTTCCCTTGATAAGAGGTTTGATAAATTTTGTTTTTTTTTTACCACTCAAGCAAGGTCTGAAAAAAATCTTGTGAAAGTAAACTATTTTCTCGGTAAATTTTTATATTTTCAACTATTAATCTATTAAATAGTTGTTAAAACCTACATTTTCTTATGCCCCCAGGAAACCCTCTTCTGCAAATACCTAAAACAGGTAACAATTAATTTGGAGCCAAAGGCAGAGAACTTATGTTTTGAGTAGTTATACCATGTATACAGTTAGGGAAAAGTCTGCTACTTAGTGGCCTAACCTATAGGTGTGTTCATCTCTAATATTCAAACCCCAAGCTCTTGTCAATACACTGACAAAGAGCAATTTCCCTTGTCGATTTCTCACTATCTATCATGCAATTAATGAGCATGACCAGTGAATGTACATTTCTCAATAACCAAATAATGGTTTAAACTGTGAAGCTCACTGGAGAATTGGGCCATATTCAAGTTTAAGAGCTTGAGAGGGATAGTTGAACACCTAGTCACTGAATCATGGAATGGAATATCTATACATGAATGTGATAAGATGCTAAATTTGATTTTTCCTGCCCTCTTAGTGCTTCTACAGAATAACCTGTGGGATATCACTCATGGAAGACATGATAGAATGCTGGGAATCAACTTGACACCCTTGGCTAACACCTATCTGGAGTTCCTTATCTTCCAACGTCAGAGAAAGGGACCATTTCTCATACATAAAGCTAAGGAAAACAGCTTCAGAGAACCATGCAGAAATCTAGGACTTGAGGAACACAGAGTTTTGTGACCAACTGTTACCTAGAAATGTCGAGATTCATGAGACCCTCCTCCAAAGACAAGAGGAGGAGAGAGAGAGGATGGTAATGGGAGTGAGCTGCCCTTCCATTGCCAGCAAGGGATTGGAGAGAAGAGCCCACCAAGAAGTACAGCTGGAGGCTCTCTCTTCACCTCAGTGAATGTTTCTTTTGCTGAGAAGAAGCTTTTCAGTTTGAATCCATCCCATTTATTGATTCTTGATTTTATTTCTTCCACTATAGGAATCTTGTTCAGGAAGTTAGGGCCTAACCCAACATGATGAAGATTTGGGCCTATTTTTTCTTCTGTTGGGCTCAGGGTCTCTGGTCTAATTCCTAGGTCCTTGATTCACTTTGAATTGAGTTTTGTGCATGGTGAGGGATAGGGGCTTAATTTCATTTTGCTGCATATGGATTTCCAGTTTTCCCAGCACCATTTGTTCAAGAGGCTATCTTTTCTCCAATATATGTTTTTGGTGCCTGTGTCTAGTATAAGATAACTGAATTTATGTGGGTTTGTCCCTGTGAGGTGAAGAGAGAGCCTACAGAATAGGAGCAAATTTTTACCATCTATACATCAAATAGAGCACTAATCTCTAGGATAAATAAAGAACACAAAATCTTAATGCCAAAAAAAAAAAAAAAACTAATAACCCAATCAATAAATGGGCCAAGGAACAGAACAGACACTTCTCAGAAGATGATACACAATCAATCAACAAATATATGAAAAAATGCTCAACATCTCTAGCAATTAGAGAAATGAAAATCAAAAGTACTCTAGAATTTCATCTCACTCCAGTCAAAATGGCAGCTATCAAGAATACAAACAACAATAAGTGTTGGTGAAGATGTTGTGGAGGGAAAGACACTCTCATACATTGCTGATAGGACTGCAAATTGGTGTACCCAATCCAGAAAGCAGTATGGAGAATCTCTGGAGAACTTGGAATGGAACCACCATTTGACCCAGCTATCTCAGTTTATACCCAAAGGATTTAAAAACAGCATACTGCAGTGATGCAGTCACATCAATGTTCATTGCAGCACAATTCACAGTAGCTAAATTGTGGAACCAATCTAGATTCCCTTTAGTAGGTGAATGGATAAAGAAACTATGGTATATATACATACAATGGAATATTACTCAGCACTAACAAGAGAATAAAATCATGGCATTTTCAGGTAAATGGGTGGAGTTGGAGAATATAATGCTAAGTAAGCCAATCCCCAAAAAAACCAAAGGCCAAATGTTTTCTCTGGTATATGATGCTGATCCATAATTGGCATCATGGAGTGGGGGGCGCATGGGAGGAATGGAGGAACTTTGGATAGGGCAAAAGGGAGGGTGGGGAAAGGAGGGGACATGGGGGTAGGAAAGGCGGTGGAATGAGATGAACATCATTACCCTAAGTACATGTAGGATGATACAAATGGTGTGACTCTACTTTGTGAATAATCAGAGACATGAAAAACTGTGCTCTATAGGTGTACTATGAATTGAAATGCATTCTGCTATTATGTATAACAAACTAGAATAAATAAATAAAATAAAATAGAAAAGAAGTACACCTGGAGCAAGTTATCTCCAATGTGATCCCAACAGAGTGATAGGATAGGTCTCTGGAGAGGAGTTCCAAACAGGGGAATCTACAATTTGAACAACCCAGAAAAATTCTCCACAGGAGAAAGTCAGCATACCTGAAACCTCAAATCACCCTACTAAATATAAATGTCTTGCTTGCTTTACCTCCATTCTTCACCCTCCAAATCTCCAAACAGTCAGAAGCAGTGAATGACGGAAGAAGAAGAGTATCACAGACAAGTGAGAAAAACAGACTATATACTTCATGTATAAGTAGAAGTACACTGTAAAATAATAATTTAAAAGTATACTAATAAACACAGTTATTGTCATTATCCTTACCAAATATATTACACTGTACATAATTGTATGTGCTATATATTTTTATATGACTGGCAGCACAGTGGATTTGTTTATACCACCATCACCACAAACCCCTGAGTAATGTGTTGTTCCAAAATATGACAGCTTACAGAGTCATCCAAAAATAGGAATTTTTTAAGCTCCATTATGATCTTATATGTGTCATATATGTGGTCATATATGTGGTCTGCCACTAAATGAGATATTATTACACAGTATATGACTATGCTTGAAAATAATTGGGAAATGAATCCAACAAAGAAACAAGACCATGAAGAATAAATTACCAGCTTTGTTAACAGCTTGATGAAGACCATTAAACACCTCAAACTAATGAAAGCTGGATGGAGTCCATCACTCAAACTAGAATCCCTAAATGAGGCTTCTCACATCTGCCCCACCTGTCCAGGTGAATCACCAACAGTCTGAGAGTGAGATCTTACTTTTGTAATCTAAGGAAAGGTCAACATAAAAAAAATGTACATACTAGTACAGAAGAAAAGAAGTAAAAAGGATTTTATTTACTCCCAGCATCTAGCACAATATGGCATGTCTGTGTTAGGTAAATAGCCCTGTATAAGCTGCGGTGTGAAAAAGAAGGAAACCAAAGAACTTTAAACAGATGTAAGGGCCCTGGGGCAAAGAGCAAGGAGTAAAAGAGCACCCAAGACTGGCTAAGGCTGGAGGTACTGAGAAGCCCAGTCCCACATGGGATCTCAGGAAGTGGTAGGAGGGCCAGCTCATCAGCCCACTTCCCCCTTTAAATGAGGACACCTCGCCACATTTCCTCAGTTTATCTGACCAATCAGAATACTCTTTTCTCCTATCAGGGAAAGGCTTGGAAAAAAGTGGAAGGTTAGGGAAAGTATTTTCTTCTGAAGAGAAGAAAAAGCTCCCACACCCTTACTTGATAGCTTTTTGGAGAACAGCTTATAAAAATAGACATGGCTCCTTGGAAGAATTACATTGACTAGAATGGATGATTTGTCTGAGATCATCAAAGTTAATAGCTCTATTCCTACTTCCAATTTTGCTATGAATGCCTTATGTTAGCTAAGAGGGAAATTCCATTACTTGTAACAACTGCCACGTTCTGGCAGTCCAGATCTCATCACCATGTCTTCTGATTCACTCTAGGAAGACTCAAACAGTAAAACAGCTCTTCACAGATATCTAGTCCACGGACAAAGCTTAGAGAAGGAAACAAGTGCCTTCTGATTCACCATGGTACTAAACTGAATCATATCAAATAACATCTGAATGAAATGCACAATCTATCATTATGGCCAAAATGACATAAAACTGAAGCAAAAACTCTTGGATTCTTCATACTTATCAATGCTAATGACAATGATAAACACCTTTGCTGAGTGCTTATCATTAACCAAGCACTAAGTACTATATGTTTCATCCTCTATGCATACTTCAGATACAATGACCATTCTTTTCTATCTTTAGGAGATAAACATTTAGTAATTATAATCACGTATCCAAGGACTTGTATCAACAAAGTAGTAGAGAAAAGATTTCAATCCAGTTCCTTAAGATTTTCACCAAAATGCCTCTTACTAGAATACAGAATATCCTGGGTTTTCACTCTGATGCTGCTCTTTCAAGTACCTTATTGGCAATTACTAAGCTAAATATAAGGGGCTATAATGAGATATCATAAATCCTGGAATAGATAAAAAAAATTACTATACAAATAGGCCTTTATCAAACTTCAAGAAATGTTTGGTGAATAAAGTTATTTTTAAGATAATAGTTTAATATATCAATTTTATTTTTTATTAGATTAGATACATACTTGTGTTTAGGTGCTATGGTTTTATTTTCTTTCAAGGGTTTAATAAAAATTTTCCTTGAATTAGAAAGATGGAGAAAACACTTTAGGAGGTAATATTTTGTGTATATGCTGTTCTATCATGTATTACATATTTAAATCCAATGATAGTAGAATGTGTTTGCTTTTTGTTGTATATATGTATTTATCCTGTTTTTCCATCAAGATCTTGAGAATAACCTTGTACGGGCTCTTTGTGATACCTGAATCAGAATAATCTTAAATAAAGAATGTTGATTACTTTATCTTATTCATAAGGATTCAGAAGAAAAAAAATAACAAAAACAAAGGCAAAAGTAGATTAGGAATGACTAGAAATGCTTCTGTTGGGACCTCTCATAGCTAAAGTGTCCATAGTCCAACTCTCCCCCCAAACTCCTTCCTCTTTAAAATCAAAGAGCTTTCTATATGAGCACCTACCATATTGGTGGTACAAACAAAACATCTGTGTTCTGGGGAGTCGTTTGTTTTTCATAAATGAAGGCTGAAGCCCTCTGGTTGCTAACCTGTGCCTTGAACAGTTTCAGCCGCATTGGGCATGTCTTGGGGGCAACATCTGAAGTTCTATTTGAACCACTGGCCCTGGAGAGTATCAGCAGGACCAGAGGAGATATACTGCGGAGCTAGCCCGGGGACTCACAGATCCATTCCCTACTCCCTTTATTTCCACTTAGCTTTCATTCAGCTTTAGACAGGACACCAGAGTCAGAGCTACACTCAGCTCCACTGGACGCAAGCCACTCCCTGAGGAAATAGGTCAACATTGGCATATGACTCTCTCCAGCATAGCCTGGAGCTTAGAGTAAGCTCAGGGCTCAGCCTCAGATGCCCTGAACAAATTCCCCCGTCTCTACTTCCAGTCCCTCAGAGAGCATAGGACCCCCAAAGAAAAATAAGAGATCGTTTCCTTGAGAGGATATTCCCCAAGTCCCCACAGGGTGTTTTCTCTCTGGTGCTACAGTAAACATCAACAGGATTCAAGGGCTACTCCATCACTGAGGACTCAGCCGAGTTTTTAAAGTGCTTTTCCATACCAGAACTTTCCTCCTTGGTTTGATTATTACACACGTGAAGTTGGTTCAGAAAGTAGGAGACCTGACACACACTGGATTCTCTCATGTGGTTACCAAGGCACTCTCCTTGTACATGTAAAAGTGAACGAAATCAAGCTGAGCTGTCAAGTTTATCTCAATTCCACTGCAGACCAACGCATCAGCACATCTTGCAAAGTCTCGGAATCTTTATTTTTAATATTTTTTTTTAGTTGTAGGTGGACACAATAACCTTTATTTTTATCTATTCATATGTGGTGTGCTGAGAATTGAACCCAGCGCCTCACATGCACTAGGCAGGTGCTCTACCAATGAGCCACATCCCCAGTCCCAAGTCTTGAAATCTTCCTGCTGCTACCAGACTCTTCCTTTTCCAGACACATGAGTATGAAACACACAGTCACATATAAAGGCTGGGCCCTGGAGGAGTTGGTGAACATCAATTTACATTTCAAAGGCATTTTTCTCTGTTTTGGAAGACATACCATCTGCTCATTACACATCCACCTACAATCAGTTCTGATTCAGAGTGGGCCTTGATCCACCTCTCACAGATTTGCTTGAGAACTGTAAACCCTCCTAATCTCAGGCTGGTTCACATTTGACTGCTCAGGTCTTAACTGAGCAGCTGCAATCACCGGTTCGTTTGATCATTCAAATAGAGGAATGTGTTTTTTCTTGCTCTCCTTTAATCTTTTCCTTATTAACAACAACAAAAAAAAGGCCTTAGGTCAGAAGGTGGGCAGGGATATGAAGCAAGTTACTGATCCCTTTGGAGAAAAGCTCTGTACAAACAGACATTATTCTATCTGACCCTTCTGAAACTGAGCTTCCAGCCCTTTACAAAACTTTCACCTCTTTTAGGGCTTTACAAATAATTGAAAACACCAATGTTCATGTCTTCTTAAGTACATTCTACATTTTTTTAATTGTTGAAAGACAAGAATACTAGAGTGGAGACAGATCACCTGGGCTCACATTCCAGCTCCAGTAATCCTGTTTTTCTCTCTTTCTGTTTTTCAGTCTGCTCATCCATAAAATGGTTACATAATGGTGACATATTTTGCAGAACGAATTACCATCTGTAAACACAGAACAACTGCTGACACAGCAATGGGTTCTATAATGTTTGCTATAATAATCTTCCTCCAATTATATATTTTTAAAAATCAAAACTCGGGTTAAACTCTACATTTTTACTCTCTTTGTAAACTTTACATTTTTACTCTTTGATTACAGAATGCATTTACCTCATCATTAAGCTGCAAGTATATCATTTTCTTAAGCTTTTGTTTCCTTAATCTGTAAAACTGAGACATTAATAATAATTGTATCATTTGATTATTTTCTAGTAAGTGGGAGCAAAGTACAGGAACTTGTAGGTTGAGATTCCGAGGCCCTTCATCTGGTCCAAGACAGGAAGAATAATACCTGATGGGAAAGATCTGCCCACTCCCCGGAGCCTGGACCTGAGCAACAGGGTTCACACACTTTCAACCTCACAAGCTCCCAGGTGATGTCACTGTTGTGGTTCCAAGGATCACACTTGGGGGAGCAGAAGTCTAATCCTGTGGGTAGTTCCCTCAGTGATAAAGTTTGTGGACTGGGTAATGACTGTAATCTGAGAGATTTTATAAGAGGTAAGAGCTCATTTGTTGCTAGATCTCTTTGGAATTCTCTGAAGGTTGAAAGGGTATGAACCCTTTTGGCTAGGTCCAGTCTCTAAGTAGGAGGTAAATTATTCTCTTTCTCTCCAGGAGTTTAATGTTGGAAATTAAGATATTAGGCTTCCCAGTTTTTCCTGAGTGCCCTGCCTACTAAAGACTCCAAAGCTATTTAGAATTTGTCTTCCAGGTAAGTTAGAGTTGGCTCTGTAGGATCATATCACACTTTCTACAGGTTGGGGGTATCAGAGCAACCTCAGGGGGCAGATCAGCCTCTGGGTCAGAGCCAGAACAGATGTGACATAATGAGGTATGACTGAATAATCCCTGTGTACCCATCCTTCTCTATCGTGGCATAAGTCTAGGTGCTAGTTTCTTTTTGTCTTTTTTACTATTTGTTTTCATCAGAGTAAATGTGGAATATTCGGAACAAAAGGGGGATTGTAAATACAACATACTCATCCAGAAGTTGAGGAGATGACAACTTATTTTGAGCCATCTGATTATAATAAGTAGTTTAAATAAGACAGGCAGTTAAGCAGGGGGATGGGGGCGGGTTCCTGCAAAGCTTACTTGAAGAACTTCTGCACGAATAATCATGTGAATTCATCCATTTTCTATGGCATAAACAAAATTTTCCTTTTTACCTTGAACGCTATAGAAAATGATTGTTTTGAACAACAACAACAAGATGCCATCTATCTCTTTCTCAAGTCTTTGCTCCTCTTTTTGTTTTTCCAGTAGCAAAGGCTCCCTTTTAGCAGACTAGATTAGGTGTTTCTTATTTGTATGGTTTATTGTCTGTCACTGTTATAAGGCAGGCCACCACCTCAAAAGGCCAGAATCTTTTTTTCTTTTTTGCTCACTGAAAAACTTAGAATAGAGTTTGTGATATACAAAGCAATTAGGGGGGAAAAAAAAAGCCACTTTAAATCTTCTAAATCCAAAACAGTGATTCAAATATAAGAGGATGAGAGAAAATAAGATGGATAAAAAGGGGGAAAAGAGATGCATCTGTGCATATAGATCAAATTTTCACATTACGCCTTGTACCTGCTAGATGATTAAAGGCTTCAGAGTTTTAGAATAAGCATTACTAGTTAGTCATGCTAACTACTATGGATTGTTCCACTGGAAAAATGTTTAGAATTCAAATAAAAGAAAAGTAGTTTAATTCAAATTAATTAATGATAGAGGAGCAGAGGCAGATTAGAATAAATATCTTTTTTTCCATATTAAACTAGAGATGTCTGCCTTATTCTTTACTTGTTAGTGTTTCTTCGTCTCTGGAGACAACAAAATCTCAACAGCCTTCCAAGTACTAACAAAAAAAAAAAAAACCCATAGCATCAGGGGCTCTCGAATACCCAGTAAGAGGCAGTGGTAGAGATAAAAAGGAAGTAAGATTTTAGCAGCAAAAGAATCTGGTGGCACCTGCAGGAAAATTACCTTCATGGCACCATTATTGTCTCTGCTGTCTTCTCCAACTGATGAAGACTTTCTAAGTGCAAAAGCCGCCTTGTCCCAGGCCTGCTTTAATTCTCCACTACAAAGTCCTTCACTGAATTATGTGCATGTGCTAGTGCCTTAGGAGTGTTCTCTTCATGCAGAATGCATCAGTTTAGGTAGCTGGAAAAATGTTCTTTTTATTACTGCATTCATCTCTGAGTAACCCATTTAATAATAACAATTATAATAACATCTTGAATTTAAACAGTGCCTTTAGCACTACTTTCTCATCTGTCAATTGCTATTTTCTTTGAGAGTTTTCCTCTCCATGACTACATATAAAATGGAGAAATGTCGAGGACAGAATTTTTGAATTATAAATATTATTTTACAGAATCATTTAGTTAAATATGGCAATGCCCAGAAATAATTACTGCAGACTGTTTTGTGATTTATGGCTTATGTGCCAAACTCCTCATAAAATCCAGGCTCAATAAAAGCCAGAAGGTCTTTGAGAAGAGATCATCTGCCACAAAAACAGGCCATCGAGAGAATACAGAGCACACATTTTCCATGTGGCACATGGCACAGATGAAAGAGCATTAACTTTAGGGTCAAAAGGCTGACAGTGGAATTGAAATTCTGATTCTGCCTTTGGTAGCTCTGTAAACTTCAGAAAGTTTCTTAACCCTTTAAAAAGTCATTTTTTTCTGCAGAAAGTTGGAGTGCAGATTACATTAGATAATATAAGCATATAGAAGATCCTCACTAAAAAGCAGCTGGAAGGGCTGGAGATATGGCCCAGTGTAGAGCACTTGCCTAGCATGCACCAAGCATTAGGTTTAATCTCCAGCACTGAAAGAAAGAAAGAAAAAAACAGTTGGCAATTCTACTATTCTCTGAGTTTCCAAAATATCAGCTTTACAACTTTTATGATATATTTACTTTAAAGGAAAATGGCCACTTTCATTAATAAATATGCATTGTATTTATTACACATATTGAATATTAAATAAGTAATTGGTTATTTTCCACAAAGAAAGAGTACTTATTATTGTCTCCATTTTATAGATAAAAAGACTGAGTAAATCACCTAAAAGCCTACAGAGATTTTCTATTGCATTTGGAATAAAATTCATTTACCCCAGCTCAACAGACTCTGTAAGAGCTGTGCCTGCCTCCCTTTGTAAACTTATCACCTCCTATTATATCTCCCACCTTCCACCAGCTGCACTCCCTACCAGGCTCCCTAAACTCAATAAGACTTCTCTCCAGCTGTGCAGTCCTTGCATTGAGGGACCCCACCACCTACCCCCAAACTCATTTTTGCATAGCTATCTCCTTGTCACTCATATCTTGAAATAACTGCCATTTCCATACAGGTCTTTTCGACATCCAATCAATAGTAGTCATTCATTCATTCTCTGCGGCATTGCTGGATGTTGATTTTCTACATAGTTCTTATCACTCTGTTTTGTTTCATGTTTAATTGTGCATTTGTTATTCTCTCTCTCTCTCTCTCTCTCTCTCTCTCTCTCTCTCTCTCTCACACACACACACACACACACACACACAAACAAACACACACATCAGCCCCAGGGCCCTCAAGAATCTTGATAGCTTTGTTTCCCTCTGCACTCCAGTTCCTAGAATGCTTCCTGACACATATCAGATGCTCATAAATATGGTTGTATGATTGGATGAATACATGAATAAATGACCTTATCATGTTTAGAAGGATTTCCTTGTGTCTTTGCAAAATTTAAATTGAAATCACTTCCTCTGTTTTGATAATCTATAGATATAGAGAACAAGCCGCACAACTCATGCATCAAAAGTACTTTATTTGTTCAAGCATAGTAATTAACTTGCCCCTTAGACTTTTGAACAAAAATACTGAAAATATTTCCTCACCTATACATATATACCTCTTAGGTATAGTTAATACGCCTATATAGTTATTAATATAGTTAATAAGTCTATAGTCTATAACCTATAGACTAGGATAGCTGTATCTGAGTGTATTGCATCAGTTCCAGTCTTGGTTTAGATCAAGGGCCTTGTTTAATCCCAAGTCCACCATGGACAGCACCACTGCTTCTTGAATGTATCACTGTACTCCTGTGAGGCCCACATCAGAAGGATGCCAGCACTAATACTACTGTGATGCCACCCCTGCCTCTGGGCTGCTCTTGAACTTCCCAGTCCTGGTCAGCAGTGTCTCTGAGTAATGTCTCTCTAGTGTTTCCTCCTGAGATAAGAAAATGTATCCTGCTAGTTATACAGGAAATTAAATAAAGCAATGCATGCAAGGTGCCTATGAACCATAAAAATTGTACCTTATTTTGTATGTTTCTGTGTAGAGATGAAAGTCCAGAAAGAAAAAAAAAAAAAAAAAACCTTAAAGTTTCATAAAAGTGAACAGTTTTCTGTTAGACACAGACTGTTTCTGTCTAGGGCTCTCTAATAAATAATCAAACTTAAAACTATCTGCTTATAACAAAGAGGAAACCTGTCAGTAGCAATAAAATATTGCTGTAATATAGGGAATAAAACAGAAAGTGGTTTGTATTTTCAAAGGTATGTATTTTAGATGTTTTTTTTTTCCAGAAAAAAACAATGTAGTCAGCCTGTGAAGAGAGTATCTTAAATCTCTGCACACAATGAGCCCTTTAGAACACACTGTTAAATGCAACTAAAAAGCATCATGCTAAGAAGCATCAGCCCCACAAACAAAAATACAGGCCATGGATGCAATTCAGTGGAGCACTTGCCTAGCATGTGTAAGGCCCTGGGTTCAATCCCCAGCACAATAAAAAGAATGGAGATACAGTAATAAAGTGAGCAAGGTCAATGCAATGACACACACATGTGCTGAGACTCTCTGCAGTATAGTGGCATAGTTACCCAAATTAGAGGGATTATGGTAATTGTAAGTACTATAAATTTGTAATCAACTAAAATTATCACAGCATATGGGACAGTTTTCAGTAAACAAAATTGAGAGCATCCAGGAAACACACAAATAGAAAATAATCCAGAAGCAGGTCCCTTACAGTTTGTTTCCATGCACTCCACTAGAGAAGTTAAACGTGAATCAGTACAGAAATACAATAACTGAAAAGAAAACTGGATATAAATAGATATATAAGTGTTACCTCTGAAAAGTTATCCAAACGTATTTTCCTTATTCAGTTCAGTTAATGTCTATGTAGTTCAGCCTGTACTTAACAGCGCACCTGCTCCTCCATCATGTATCTTGTGATTCCCAAGACATCACTCAGTGTAAACATCCACAAATTGTTCTCAGCTTCCAATTTTAGCTTAATAGCTTTCATGTATTGATTTTTGTATCTTAGCTTCAATATTTGATAAATAATGAAACTTGAAAGAAAATTCAACTAACTTTGCTAAAAGCAGGGCACCCTCTTATCTTTTCCCTTTCTAAGTTAGTAATTTGTCTCTGTTCATTCAAACATTTGAATAGTCCCACAAAACTATCCCTTTAACACTCTTATAATATAATCATGAATGATGATTTGAAAACTCATTTGAACTTATACAAAAAGCGAAAGAATAGCAATGAAGATTTATTGTTCACATTGGAGATCACTTTACAAAACAATTCATCCCAGGTCTCCTTTAAATCTAATGTTCCATTTGTGCAATTATCAGATTAAATTTACAAATATTGAATTTCCAAAAAACTAAAGATATTTTTAGGTGTAAGGAATGGAAATCTAGTAAGTAAAGGCCAGGGCTTCTACTAAATATCCTACAATTCACCATATTATCCCTCACAACAGAGAATTATCTCATCCAAAACATCAACAACAGGGTTGAGAAATCTAGTCTATCATAAGAGAACTCTTTACCCCAACCCCAATTCAATTAATTGGATAGAGAATTTGTTTACATTCCAGAGCAAATATCACTATATCTTCAAATTGGAAGATGCATATGCATGACAGAGACACTATGAAAGATCTGAGATGCATAATTTTGGGGTTACCTTCCTGTGGTACATGCATTTAGTCTTCAGTCCTTCCTTGTTTCTTCCCGTGAAAAATGTGGAGCCTAAGGCACTAACAACAAGATGCTCTGTGACCCTCCCTACATAAAAGTCAATTCAAAGTGGACCAAAGACCTAGGAATTGGGCCATAAATTCTGCACCTAAAAGAAAATGTAGGCTTAATAGTCCAACATATTGGCACAGCCATGGACTTCCCAACAAGACACCTAAAGTTTAAGAAATAAAACCAAGAATCAATATGTGGATGACAAAATCTTCTGCACAACAAAGGAAATTATTAGGAACATGGGAGAGAGACCAGGAGAATATCTTTGTCAACTGCTCCTGGGTAGGGGGGTTAATATCTAGAATATATAAAGAACTCAAAAAACTTAACACCAAAAATCCAAATGCCCAAATTAATAAATAGACAAAAGAAATAAAGAGATATTTCTCAAAAGAAGAGAGAAAAATAGACAATCAACACATGAAAATTTTTCAGCATCTGTAGTTATCAGGGAAATGCAAAAATCAAAACTACATTTTTATCTTACCTTAATTAGAACAGCAATTACCAAGAATACAAATAATAATAAATGTTGGCAAGGATATAAGGAAAAAAGTATACTCATATATTGTTGGTAAGACAGCAAATTAGTACAACCACTCTGGAAAGCAGATGGAGATTCATCATAAAATGAGGAATGGAACCATTATATGACCAGATATACCATTCCTTGATATATATCCCAAAGAACTAAAATAGGCTTTCTGTCACATCAATTCTGTCACATCAATGTTTACAGCAGCACAATTGACAATAACCAAGTTATGGAACCAACTTAGGTGCCCTATGAATAGATAAAGAAAGTGTGTTGTATATACACAATGGATTTTTAGTCTGCCATAATGAATGAAATTATGGTATTTGCCGGTAATGGATAGAACTGGAGAACATCATGCTAAGTAAAAATAAATCAGATTCAGAAACTCAAAAGTTGAATGTTTTCTCTCATATGTGGAAGTGAAACAAAAATAAAGAAAAATAAGTGAGAGAGGGAGGTCTCATGAAAATAGAAGAGAGACCAATGGTGTAGAGGAAGAGGGCTGAGAGTGAGAGAGGAAGAACAGGAAAAGGGAGGAGCAATAGAATGAATCTGACCGTACTTTCCCATGTACATATATTAAAATACCAAAATGAATCTCACCTTTAAGTATATCTATAATGCACTAATTTAAAAAAATAAACTATAAAATATAGAAGAAAGACTAGTAGAGTAGAGGAAAAGAAACAGGGGGAAGGAGGAAAGGAGGGAAAGAGGAAGTACTAGGGACTGATTTGGAACAAATTATATTTCATCCTTGTATAATTATGTCAAACTGAATCCTAATATTATGTATAGCTATGATGCACTGATAAAAAAGAAGGTCTGTGAGAAATATTTTTTCTAATCCAGAAAACTTGTGTTCCTTGTCAGGATACATAAATAAATATACACAGATATTTTAAAATAAGAGATAAAAGGGAATTGGTGGCTAAGTAAAGGAAATAATATTGGGGTTGTGAGGGAAGAGTCCTTTTATTAGAATCTAGAATTTCTCAACCTTCACACTACTGATATTTTGAACCAGAAAATTCTTTGTTGTGGGGGACCATCATGTGCATGGTAAGATTAATGACCATGGCCTCTACTTTTTAATTTTCAGTAGCAACCCCAAAATTTTTCCAAACATTGTCAAATAATTCCCGGGGGTACAAAAATAACCCCTGCTTGAGAACTACTAATATGGAATGATTGTCATTAACTATGGCCTGGAATTTATTAGGCCTCAAATATAGCCTATTAAGTGGTCCTAGTGTGCCTGGCTTTCTCCTTTGAACTTAGTAGGTATTACTTCATTCAAATTAGTTTGGATTATTACATTTAAGTCACCATACCTAAAAATAATATTTTAAGTGATTACCCTATTTAGAATGGTTGCTCTCTTAGAACAAATTATGGAGTAATCCATGTGATTTACTAAAGAGAGTAATTCAATTAATTGTTCAATAGTAAGCCTATTTTAAAAATACTACAATGTATACATGAATTAAACATTAATATGTTCATTTTTTTATGTATCAGTTAAAATTCTTTGTCATATTTGTTTAAATACTTACACTAAAATAGTTGGGTCATTTGCAGAACTTCACCTAATTTCTTATCACCCTTTAATTTAAGGCTTTAATATTTCCACAATATTTCCAACGACAGGAATCCCTCTCTTCTTGAAGAGTCCCAGTGATTTGCAGAAAACTTGGGTTTTAGAATTTTCTTCTTTAAATTGAGAAGTTTTTTTTCATTTTAGCTTCCAATCATTGATCCAGAAGGTTATTAAAAACAAATGTGACTCTCTTCCCACATGAAAGAATATTACGTATTTGTATTCAATAACATGTTTCTCCACGCCCTTTTGTGGATTAAACACCCATAACTCCTTCCACCATTTTTTGTAGGGCAGGACTTTGAGTCCTTCCATCCAGCTGGCCATTCTATAAAATGTTTACAGCTTGTTCATATTAATCTCATCAATATGTTTTCCAAATTGAATGCCACACTACAAATATTAGAATGCTACACTCAGATCACAGAAACTCTTCCATCTAATCTAGACTTGATGTTTTTTTAATGAGGTCTAACGTGGTTGTACTTAGTAATAAAGCTGGAGAAAAGTGCTAGAGAGTTTACTGAACATCAGTGGTATCATTATGATGAATAAGATAGCAAATAAAATTTCTGTTATGTTTTTGCCTTCTATAACAAAGAAAATTATCTCCTAGAAGAGAATGTTAAAAGAAGAAATGGCAACATCCCATTGTTTCAGACATACCATATTATTAACCCATACGGAATTTATTTTCAATTTCAAAATTCTGGAATTTCGACCCTCATATGTGAGGCTGCAAAATCCTCTCCTATCTCTCCTATATAATAAAGTTTTCAGATTTTTAATTTAAGGTTAATATTAAACTTACAAGTTCATAGTTTTGAACTCTGCATCTTCATGTTTTTAGACAAATATGAAGTTTTGCCTGTTTGTGTTCTGTAGAATTTCCTACTATTGTTTCCAGTTTAATATATATTCAGGTTTATCCATGGCCTACTTCTACACTGTTTTCCACTAAAATGAGTGAACCACCTCAAGAGGGGATGATCTTCACATCAATGTACTTTTTTCAAATGTAGGCTAGATCATCTGTTGTTAAGAATTCTCTTTCAGAAAATAATTCATCTCATTACAAAAGATAGAAGTAAAATATCTACATTCTATATAATCAATTGGAATTATATCATTGATATTGGGTACCTCTTCTATTCTTTCTGTTTATACTATTGCTATTATGAGAGATTAAAAGTATGTTTTAATGTTCTCCTCCCACCCTTTCTTTTTCTTGTGAGCCTCAGCTTCTCAATTTTAAACAAGGTCACATTGACCTGAGATGTTTTGGGAGATGTGAATATGTAGGAAGCCTGAGCACTGCTAAAAAAAAGTGAAAGTTGTTCAAGAACCTAAATAGAAGGTTAAATTCTATTATAACATAGATTTTACTGGATAACAGATTTGTCTTCACCAACTATAATATATAAACTTAAAGTAATGTACAACTTTATCAGAAATACTTCGGAAGTCTTAGAACAATTTCAGAAATAATAGTTTTAGCCATAGGAAAAAATAAAATATTCTGAGAGCTTTGAAATGTCTGATAGGATTCGGCTTCCCCTTCACTTTCCTGCACCATCTTCCTCACAGTTACCTACAAATATCAGAGACCTGCTTCAAAATTATAAGACGATGTCACCATTTACTTTCTATGTATCTTTTTCCTATAAAATTTCCTCCAAAAGGAAATTAAGGGATTGGGGATGTGGTTTAGTGATATAGAGCTTGCCTAGCATTCATGAGGTGCTGGGTTCTATCTCCAGTACCACACACACACACACACACACACAGAGAAAGAAAGAAAAAGGCAGTTAAGGCCCATTGATAGTATAAAACTTTCAAACTTCCTGAACAATCTTGTGATTCCTATAACATTTTTATGTTAATTGCCTAATATTCTGTCTTGTATTCCTAATACACTGTAATTTATGGGGAAAGCAATGTTATCTGCTCTTTCATAAATACCTCCAAACAACTAAAAAGAACTGGTAAATTTGCTGAACTGAATCTTCTTCCTAAAGTTATGCTTAGAATATATGTATTTGAAAAAGTTATTTTATGCCCCAATGTTTATTGGTTTTCTTCCTTTTTTAAATTGATTTTTTAAATAAATGAAAGCAGAATGCATTACAATTCTTATCACACATATAGAGCACAATTTTTCATATCCCTAGTTGGATATAAAGTATGTTCACACCAATTGTGTCTTCATACATGTACTTTGGATAATGATGTCCATCACATTCCACCATCCTTGCTAACCCCTGTACCCTTGCCTCCCCTCCCACCCTTCTATCCTATCTAGAGTTTGTCTCTTCCTCCCATGCTGCACCTCCCTACATCACTATGAGTCAGTCACCTTATATCAGAAGAAACATTCTGCATTTGTTTTGGGGGGATTAGCTAACTTCACTTCACATTATCTTCTCCAGTGCCATTCATTTACCTGCAAATGCCATGATTTTTTTTTTCACTTTGGAGAAATTCTCCTTAATTTAATGACATTAAAAGTACAAAGTTTAAAATGCAGGAAGGTGATCCAAACTTTGAAAGAAATACAAGTCAATAGCATAAAGAGATGTTTATTGTAAGTTACTAGAGGAAGAAAGGTAAGTACTGTTCAAACTATTTTTTAAAAAGATTCTCAAAATTTCTAATGTTTTATATAACAAATATTTTCCTGTTTTTTAAAATTATACATTTACCACTGACTGAGAGCTTTTAGTTTTTTGAAAACATTTTAAAAAGTCACAGACAACTTAATTTTCATATATATATTAAGGTTATTTTGTATACTTTCAGCTTTCATGGTCATTTCTTTTTTTATTTGTTTTAATTAGTTACACATGACAGTACAATGACTTTGACATATCATACATTTGAATCACGTGGGATACAATATCTCATTTTTCTGAGTATACAGGTTGCAGAATCACATTGGTCATGCATTCACATATATACATACAGTAATAATAATGAAACAGAAATGCCATGATTTTATTCTCTTTTATTGCTGAGTAATAATCCATTGTGTATATATGCCATGCTTTTTTTTAAATCCATGTATCTATTGAAGGGCATCTAGGTTTGTTCCACAGTTTAGTTATTGTGAATTGTGCTGCTATAAACGTTGGTGTGGCTCAGTGTCCCTGTAGTATGCAGTTTCTAAGTCCATTGGTTATAAACAGAGGAGAGGAATAGCTGGGTCAAATGATGGTTCCATTCCCAGTTTTCCAAGGAATCTCCATTCTGCTTTCCATATCGACTGTACCAATTTGCAGTCCACCCAGCAATGTATGAGTGTGTCTTTTTTCCCACAACCTCGCCAACACTTATTGTTGTTTGTCTTCATAATGGCTGCCATTCTGACTGAAGTGAGATAAGATCTTAGAGTAGTTTTCATTTGCATTTTTCTAATTTAAAGACATATTGAACATTTTTTCATATTTTTGTCGATTGATTATATATCATCTTCTGAGAAGTGTCTGTTCAGGTCCTTGGCCCATTTATTGATTGAGTTATTTGGTTTTTTGGTGCTTAGCTTTTTGAGTTCTTTATATACCCTAGAGATTAGTACTCTGATGTGTGAGGGATAAAAATTTGTTCCCAAGATGTAGGCTCTCTGTTTACCTCACAGACTGTTTCTTATGCTGAGAAGAAACTTTTTAGTTTGAATCCATCCCATTTATTGATTCTTGGTTTTAATTCTTGCTCTATAGGAATCTTATTAAGGAAGTTGGGGCATCCCACATGATGAAGATTAGGGCCTTTTTCTTCTATTAGAAGCAGAGTCTCTAGTTTAATTCCTAGGTCCTTGATCCATATTGAGTTGAGTTTTGTGCATGATGATAGATAGGGGTTTAATTTCATTTTGTTGCATTTGGATTTCTAGTTTTCCCAGCACAATTTGATTAAGAGGCTATCTTTTCTCCAAGCATGTTTTTGACTACTTTGTGTAATATAAAATAATTGTAATTTTGTGGATTAGCCTCTGTGTCCCCTATTCTGTACCATTGGTCTACCAGTCTGTTTTGGTGACAATACCATGCTGTTTTTGTTACTATTGCTGTAGTATAGTTTAAAGTCCATTATAGTGATGCCACCTGCTTCACCCTTCCTGCTAAGGATTGCCTTAGTTATTCTGGGTCTCTTATTTTTTCAAAAGAATTTTATGATTGCTTTTTCTATTTCTATAAGGGATGCCATTGGGATTTTTATTGGAACTACATTAAATCTGTATAGTGCTTTTGGTAGTACAGTTATTTTGATAATATTAATTCTGCCTATCCAAGAGCAAGGTAGATCTTTCCATCTTCTAAGGCCTTCTTTGATTTCTCTCTTTAGGGTTCTGTAGCTTTTATTGTAAAGATCTTTTGCCTCTTTTGTTGATTCCCAAGGATTTTATTTTTGTTGAAGCTATTATAAGTGGGGCAGTTTTCCTCATTTTCCTCTCAGAGTATTTGTCACTGATATACAGAAATGCCTTTGATTTGTGGTATTGATTTTATATCCTGCTGCTTTGCTAAATTTATTTACTAGTTCTAGAAGTTTTCTGGTGGAGATTTTTACGTCTTCTAGGTATAGAATCATATTGTCAGCAAATAGTGCTAATTTAAGTTTTTCTCTTCCTATGTGAATCCCTTTAATTTCTTTTGTCTAATTTCTCTGGCCATTGTTTCAAGAACTATGTTAAATAGAAGTGGTGAAAGAGGGCATCCCTGTCTTGTTCCAGTTTTTAGAGGGAATGCCTTCAATTTTTCTCCATTTAGAATGATATTGGCCTGGGGCATAGTATAGATAGCCTTTATGATGTTCAGATATGTTCCTGTTATCCCTAGTTTTTCTAGTGTTTTAAACATGAAAGGGTGGTGTATTTTGTCAAATGCCTTTTTTGTGTCTATTGAGATGATCATATGATTCTTATCTTTCAGTCTATTGATGTGATGAATTACATTGATTTTCATATGTTGAACCAACCTTGCATCCCTGGGATGAATCCCACTTGATCTGGGTGTACTATCTTTTTGATATGTTTTGTATTCGATTTGCCAGAATTTTATTGAGAACTTTTGCATCTGTGTTCATTAGAGATATTGGTCTAAAGTTTTCTTTCTTTGATGTGTCTTTTCCTGGTTTGGGAATCAGGGTGGTATTGGCCTCATAGAATGAGTTTGGAAGTACTGCCTCTTTTTCTATTTCCTGAAATAAATTGAAGAGTATTGGTATTAGTTCTTCTCATAGAACTCGGCTGTGTATCCATCCAGTATTGGGCTTTTCTTGGTTTTTTAGGCTTCTGATGGTGTCTTCTATTTCATCACTTCATATTGGTCTGATTAAATTGTGTATATTATCCTGATTCAATCTGGGCAAATTGTACAACTTAAGAAATTTGTCGATGTCTTCAATATCTTCTATTTTATTGGAGTAGAAGTTTTCAAAATAATTTCTAATTATCCTCTATATTTCTGTAGTGTCTGTTGTGATATTACCTTTTTCATCATATATGCTGATAATTTGAGTTTTCTCTCTTCTTCTCTTTGTTAGTGTAGCTAAGAGTCTGTCAACTTTATTTATTTATTCAAAAACCAACTTTTTGTTTTGTCAATTTTTTCAACTGTTTCTTTTGTTTCATTTACTTCAGCTCTCATTTAAATGACTTTTTGCCTTCTACTGTTTTGCTGTTATTTGCTCTTTTTCTATGGCTTTGAGATGTAATTTTAGGTCATTTTTTGTTGACTTTTTCTTCTTTTAAGGAATGAACTCCATGCAATGAACTTTTCTCTTAGTATTGCTTTCATAGTGTTACAGAGATTTTGAAATGTTGTCTATATTCTCATGGACCTCTAAGAATTTTTTAATCTCCTCCTTGATGTCTTCTGCAACCCATTGTACATTCAGTAGCATATTGTTTAGTCTCCAGGTGTTGGAGTAATTTTTATTTTTTATTTTGTCATTGATTTTCAATTTAATTCCATTATGATCCAATAAAATGCATGGAGTATCTCTACTTTTTTGTATTTGTTATGAGTTGCTTTGTGGCATGTTATATGGTCTATTTTAGAGAAGAATTCATGTGCTGCTGAGAAGAAAGTATATTCTCTCATTGAAGGATGGAATATTCTATATATGTCAGTTAAATCTAAGTTATTAATTATATTATTGAGATCTACAGTTTCTTTATTCAACTTTTGTTTGGAAGATCTATCCAGTGGTGAGAGAGGTGTGTAAAAGTCAACTAAGATTATTGTGTTGTGGTCAATTTGACTCTTGAACTTGAGAAGAATTTGTTGATAAACATAACTGCTCCCTTGTTTGGGGCATATATATTTATAATTGTTATGTCTTGTTGGTGTATGATTCCCTTGAGCAGTATGTAATGTCCATCTTAACTTTGGCCTAGAGTCTACTTTATTTGGTATTAGGATGGAAACCTGTGCTTGTTTCCGAAGTCCATGTGAGCGGTAGGATTTTTCCCAATCTCTCACCTTCTGTCTGTGTATGTGTTTTCCTATCAGATGAGTCTCCTGGAGGCAGCATATCATTGAGTCTTTTTTTTAACCCAATATGCTAGCCTATGTCTTTTGATTGGTGAGATTAAGCCATTAACATTCAGGGTAATTATTGAGACCTGGTTTGTATTTCCAGCCATATTTATTTATTTTTTGTTATTTAACTTGACTTGATTTTCTTTTATTAGTTTCTCCTTTAGGGTACTTACCTCCCTCTGCTGATTTTTATTATTGTTTTTATTCCCTCTTCATGGAATATTTTTCCAAGGATGTTTTGTAGTGCCAGTTTTCTAGCTATAAATTCTTTCAACTTTGTTTATCATGGAAGGTTTTATGTATCTCCTGTCAAAGTGATCTTTCACTGCCTGTATTTGTTCTCTTGTATATTCCTTGAATTCACAGAACATTTTAACTATGTACGTCCTGAACTCCTTCTCTGTAACCTCTTCTGCTGTGGCTGTCAATGATTCTAATAATGTGGTGTCGTGATTTGTTTGGGGCACTTTCTTCCCTTGTCTTCACATCTTGCTCATGTGTCTTCCTTTCCAGCTCTGTGGGTCTAGATTGTTATTGTTTTTACCCTATGGGTTTGTAGTGCTCTTGTAGGATTCCAAGACCTCTCTTTTGTGGGGAAGGACAATGTTAACAGAGCCCAATATTAACAATATATCACCTAAGAACAATTTGTTGTTATTAACTTGTTTACAGTTTAGTCTCAATGTACAGAAATATTGAATTGAATTATTATCTACAATATAATCCGTAGTTTTGTAAAATGGTTTACAGTTTCTGACAGTGGACAATGAACTGGGGGTAAGGGTAGGATGATATGCTGAGGAGGTAGGATGCAAGGATATAGAGTTAATATATCTTAGGATGTGTAGAAAAAAAATCTAATGGAGAGGGTTAGTAGCAAGAGAATAGAAAGGATGTGATTTAGGGTAGACAAGTATGTGGGAAGACAGTAGAGTACATAAAACAAACACACATATGTGTTTAGAAAAATACAGGACGTTAAAATAGTAAAATTTGGAGGGGGATAAAAATGAAAGAAGTAAAAAAGGACATATACAATACCTCTATATTATATTATTCCGATGACTCAGTCCTCAAAATCCTATTTTATGCAAAGTTTTTGGTTTCACATATTTTGGGGATGTGCAGGCTGGAGGATAGAAGGGTAGAAAAAAAAATACTCGAAGGAAGAAACCAGGATTGTTGGTAGTTTTAGAGATCCATATCTTTCCTGCTTCTCTTCTCACCCAATAGGTGGGGTTGTCTGTTGTAAGCTGGTGTCTCTGCCCTCAGGATGGTGGAGGTAACCAGGGTGGGAAGGGTGGTTCTGGTGCAGAGTGCTTGGAAATGGGGAGTGGCACCCACCAGTCCCTGAAGGGAGACTGCACCTCATGGGTCTCTTTTTGGGACCGCTCATATGACTTGAGCACCTGGTATTATCTCCCTATGTTGCCTGGAGATTTCCCAGTTCCTGGTCTCTCTGTTAGGCTCCAAACTTTAGCCCCTTCTCCCTCTCCCTTAGCAGTTCCCAACTGAGTGACCTCTCACGCTGGGGCTCCCATGGGTGGCATCTGGTCACAGTGCACACCTGTCCAACTGACAGCTGTTTTGTGTTAGGCTGATAATATGTTGGATTACCGCTGCTGGGGAGAGGGAGGAGTTGTGAACCTGGTACCTGGCCAGCTGGAGATCCAATCTGGAGCTGTCCCCACCAAATAGGCAAGGAAGGTGAGCCAAGATGGAGGCAGTCTGCTTCCAGAGCCTGGGTGTCTGGTGAGGTGGGGGGAGCTGGGTGATGGTGTTGTGCTGTGGGTTGGTAGCAGCTGAGTGATCTCTGTGGGAGCAGAGCGAAGTTGCCCCAATGTTTATTGTATTAAAAATCTACAAAATTTAACAAACAGCATTTTTCCTAATTCATTTTATCCCTGATAGCTTTTTAATTAGGTAGCTTATTTGTCCAATGCCAGTTTTCTTATGCTTGTTCTCCTTCATGGATTCAAAAATAATCAAGGCAGGTGTTATATAAATTGTATAGGATGACATGTTGTCATCTTCAATTGCTAATTAATTTCGGATTCTTTCTGCTCCTGTGATATGGTACACTTTCTCAAATGAAAAACAATAAAGAATCATCACACATTTTGTTAAAGCACTTCATAATTGATAGCAGGGATGGGATTAATTTTCATCTAAGTATCTTAGCAAAGATTCTGTTCTCTAGAAACTAGTGTAGATTTTCTTCTTTTTTTATTTTTTTTAAATTAAAGTATTATATTTGTGTATACTAGTTTGGTTCATTTTGACAAAATCAGATGAATGTGGAATTTGATTTCAATCCCTGTTGCCCCCCATTTGTCCCCCGCCCTGTTCTCCTCCTTCTGCTCTACTGATCTTCCATTTATTTATTTATTTATTATTGGTACTTTTTACATACACCCATGATTGTTTCTAGGCAATATATGAATGTACGGGAAGAAAAGATATCCACACTGGGTAGAATATATGCAATTAAAAGTAAAGCTTTTTAAAGAGAAGTCAACAAACATCAAGGGAACTTGTTCACATTTTTAATAGCAGAAATACAACTCAAATTCTGAGTTCATTCTTTGTATCAGGTCCTTAATGTGTATTTTGCCACTTAAACTTCACACTAACTAAATATCATTGGTACTACCATGACAGAGATGAGGAGTCTGTTATACCAGGTCTAGGATAAGTTCTGAATAATCACACAGCAATGGCTAAGCAATTGGCTTTACTAGAGAAAGGGGGGAAATGTCAAAAGTCAGGGTCAGCACAGAGAAGTCCTGGGTTCTCATTTGCTCTTTTTCTCATAGTAAAGTATGCTGGGCAGCACTGGCTAAGCATCAAGCCAGTAGGAAATAATACTCTACTGAACTCTGATGTGATTCCATCTTCCTTACTTTAACAGGATATGTAGGATACAGTCGTTGAATTACGGGAAAGTAATCAGACTATGTTTTGAATGCATCCTGTTTTGGAGTACCAGCAATTACAAAACTGTCTGAAATTCCATCTTCCAGGCCCTGGAAACCCTGAGGTCCATGAGATAGCCCCACCTCTTTTATAATGGAAAGAGGCCCAGGCCCACTGACAGAAAGGAATCCTGGTTATCAGGAAGTTTTATGCAGGTTAACCAGAGTGAGAGTGGACACTCTACAGTTACACTTGGATTATTTCCTTCATTGAGTCATTAAAATTAAATCTTAGAGTGATTATATTACTTACTCAGAATCAGAATACAGTTGAATACTATCATTGGAATGCTGAAAATCAACCTAGAATTGTGAACCAGGAAAACTATTTTTTGAAATAAGATAGTCAAGAACTGAGAATTTACTATAATGAAGAACTATCATGATGGGCTCCTGTGAGAAAGAAAAATGACAGCAAAAATAAGTATGAGACGCAAGAGAAAATGATGCACAAAATAACTGGTAAATGTAGAGCTAATTGCCAGCATACTGTTTGAATTAAGGAAAACAGAAAAACAATTTCTAATATGCATGTTTTAAAAAAACAAATAAATTGCAATAAAATAGATAAAAAGAGGATGATTGGAATAAATACCTTCTATAGTCTGTGTTTTCTTTGGAAAAAGGATTTTTATAATTTTTATAGTCTGCATAATGATATTGCACAAGCATCTACTTAAAAATATGTTATCATGTTGTGTCAGGTTTAAAATCACAGGCAGGAAAGACAAAGATTCCACAGAAAAGGAGCATGAAAAAGCTACTACAATAGGGAGTCATATCACAAACATAACCTGATAAATGACTAGTCTAGACTAAATTAGGGAAAGTTTTCAGAAAAAAAAGTCGTAGCTTAGCTAAATTTTAAAATGCAAACAAGAGATATCTAGGCTTAGCAGGAAGATGTGTGCAAATGCTCAGAGAAAAGAGACTGCAGCAAATTTGGGAAACTCAAAAAGCTCTTCAAGTTGAATGAGGGGTATGTGTTCTGGAGTGAAGCATAGTGAATGTTGAGCTCAGTTCCAATTTTATTCAAAAAGTAATTTTTAAACATGCACATACACAAAAAGGAAATGAATGCTTCTTGGAGAGTTTTAGGTAGTACATTAATATATATGTACTGTTTTATAAAAATTAGCATGACAATAATGTAAGGGGTAGACTAGAAGGTCAAAGGCAAGAACCAGGGATATTAAAAAAGGAAATTATTGAATGAACCTAGAATTAACCTAATCTGGTCATTATGGGTAGAAGTTTTTTTTTTCCTTAGATGAGGGATCACATGATTCTCCCATAAAAGGAACTCCCCCTCTAAAAAAAAATGATACATTTGGGGAGAATTTCTTATAAAAGATTCACTAAATAGATACAAATATTAGGTTTATGTTTTTATGTATCTATCAGTTAAAAATAAATTTAGCTTAAAATATTTTAAAAAGGTTTCACTGAGATGTCTGGACAGGTCATCATGGAAACCTTTTCTCCTTACCTATTCTTCAAAGCTCATTCTAGATGCTGTTCTTGGGAAATGAATTTTCCCTCCTTGCATTTATTATCTGCATCATTTATCAATCCTTGTTATGAGGTTCATGATTTATTTAGTCACATTAATCTATGACCTTGGGAGCTTTGGAAAAATTGAATCGTTTTTATTTTTCACAAGCTAAAGTAGACCTGAGAGCATAATAGTGTGCTCAACAAATATTGAATTAAAAAATATTGAATTAAAAAAGGAATCAATGAATAAGAAATATTTACTGGGACAGAAGACTATAATATAAACAGGTAGTTCCCCTGCTGAGAGAACTGAAACTTAATTGACTGTTTTAACATTGAGTAAAAGCAATGATCTCCTTCACTCTCTGTTTGATAGAGAGAGAGAGAAAGAGAGAGAGAGAGGGAAGAAGAGAAAGAGAGGGAGAGAGAGGAAAGAGAAAGAATTAAAGTCACAATGTAAAAGAGGAACTATACTTTTAATAAAAAGAGTTAGCATTTACTGAGCAGTTACCATGTACAATTACTTAGCACAGTACTAAGTAATTATTTGTGTTATTTCATTCATTCAGTAAACATTAGTTGCATGGTTGAATGAATGATCTAAGTAATATCCTAGATAAAAGGAATGAAATAGCAAACAAAAGACACAGTCTCTGCCCTCATGGATGTGAGTGCTTTCTAGCAAAAGAATAACTTAACTGAGATGCATGATCTGGCTGCAGGGTAGAAATAGATATGAAAGAGTGTTCAAGAATGGACAGAAGAGCCAGGTACAGTGGTGAATGCCAGTAATCCTAGCAGCTTGGAAGGCTGAGACAGGAGGATCGCGAGTTCAAAACCAGCCTCAGCAACAGTGAGGCACTAAGCAACTCAGTGAGACCCCATCTCTAATAAAATAATACAAAATAGGGCTGGGGATGTGGTTCAGTGGTTGAGTGCCCCTGAGTTCAATCCCCAGCACCACCCGCCCCCCGCAAAAAAAAAAAAAAAAATGGACACAGACGGTCATAGAAGATTCCCCTGGTGGGGTGGGAAGATATGAATAAAAGTAGATGATGACTGAAAATATAATTTTGAAACACAGCATGTGAATCTTAAGGGTCAACTAGGAATGAGTAATGAAAAGATGACAAAAATTCAAGGGTAATTCTAGATTTTTGTTTGAGCAACTGAAAGCATGATGGTTTCATCTACTAATAAAAAGTGGAAAAGAACTAGGTAGGTGAAAAGAATCAAGCCAAATGTTTTGACTAAGGAAAGATGTACAATTCTGATCATGTAAAGTAATGTGTACATCTAAGTTATATATTAATCTAGCACTTTGATTTATTAACCTGAACTTTAAGTAGGAGAAAAATATTTAGAGCTAATTAGATAATAGGAAATTATTTAAAGAAATGAAAATTGTTTAAACTTCCAAAGGACAAAATATTAGGAGAATAGAAATGGAAGTGGAACAAAAAGAAAGGAGGGGTAGAGAAAAGGAGAGGGAGAAAGAAAAAGATTCTAAGTGAGGCTTTCTGTTAATACACCAGAAGTTAATTATAAAGAAGTAGAAGCTGAAAAAAAACATGCATAAAAGGTATAATTTAGGAGAAGTGATAAATAGGGCTCAGAATGCCTATTTGTAATTCTGCAAGTGAGCCATCACTCACTGAACTCAATGAGAGTGTTTCACGCACTCACCAGCTGCTCTCTACCTCCATTCTGTTCTACACACTGTTTCAGGTTCCAGACATACAACGGTCACCGAGATGTGCTTACGTCCTAGCAAAGGAAGGCAACAATAATCACGCAAACAAATAAATAAAATTATAGTTTTAGGCAGCAACTAATGTTAGAAAAAAAATTAGGGGATTGGAATGATAGAGAAATTCAAACTTTCAACAGGCCAGCCAAAGTCTCCCTAAGGAGAAAGTATTTGAGCCGACAGTTAAGTGACATGAAGGAGTGAGCTGTGTGCAGATCTGAAGGCAGATCCATAAGCAAGTAAAAAGGGACAGTAATGGATTGAAGCTTTGTATGGCAAAAGTTAGAATTAGTTGCAAAAGAAATTTGGGCTGAAGGCATTATATCGCATGTTGCTGAATAAGCCATGGCAAGGAGGGTTTTGTTGTATTGTAACTGCAGTCTCTTGGGAGGCATTCTGAGCAGGGAGAGCATTTCATGTGATTTCTACTTTCAAATATTTACTCTAGCTGCAGTGTGAGAAACAGACTAAGTAAAAAACAAACAAACAAAAAAAAGACACGGGGAGATCAGAAGTCTAAGACAGTTGCCCAAGTGAGAGATTTAATATAGTCTTTCAGATATAAGCCAAAGTTTTAGATTATTATAGGACCTTATGCTGAGGGTCAAGAGGTTCCTAATATATGATTGAAATGTCTTGATTAAGAAAAGAGATGAAATTAGAATGAGCTTGCCACCACAAACAAAAGCTTTTCATCCATTATTAACTGCTGCCATGAACTGAACGTTTGTGTGTCCCCAATATTCACATATGAAAACCTAACCAGCAATGTGATGGTCTGAGGAGTTGTTAACTTTGAGAGGGATTTATGTCTTGAGGTAGGGCCCTCATGAATGGGAATAGTGTGCCCTTATAAAAAGAGGAGAAATACAAGGACTCTCTCTCTCTCTCTCTATCTCTATCTCTATCTCTATCTCTCCTCTCTCTCTCTCTCTCTCTCTCTCTCTCTCTCTCTCTCTCTCTCTCCCTTGTGAGGATACAATGAGAAAATAACCACATGCAAATCAGTAAGCGGGACTCTCATCAGAAGAGAGTAGGCTGTATCTTGACCTCAGAATTCTCAGTCTCCAGAAATGTTAACAAATGAATTTCTATGGTTTAAGTCACCCAAATTGTGGTATTCTGTTAAAGCAGCCTGGACTAACTGTTTTGGTTTTATGGGAATTGACCTAGACCCTACCTATAAGCTTTATCAGCTCCATTTTATATTTTCATAAAATCTAGTAGAGTAAAATGTTTATTTTGTTCTTGGAGAGACTTAATTTTAAAATATCTTATAAATCTAACCATCATTTACATGGATGCTAATACATACCATCATTTACATATGTTAAGAAGAAAAGAGAAATATTATGAACCATATAAATATTTCATATAACAATTACATTTCAGTGTTAAAAGAAAACATGAATATTAAAACACATGGAATAAGCAAACATATATTACAGAATAACCCAATAAAAGTCAAATGCATTACAACAACTAGAGTCTGTCATTAGCTCCATGCTATTAGTTTTCTACAGAAGCATATCAACCTACAAAAACAAAAGGGAAAAAAGTAGGTAGATTTAAACAAGCTTCCTTATAGAAAATCAGAAAATGTGTGTGTGCCTAGGACTACAAGCTATTAAAAGTCCAGATAACATAACTGAAACTAACAGAAACCTATCTGAAATTCTATTTTTTATTTAGGTATTCTAAAGAACATTTTAGGTAAGAGGATTATTCCTGAATATGGCTATCAACTGGCTTCCCTTCAGATTGTATGAATCTTTCACATTGATATGGGAATGTTCTTTGAGTTTGAGCAATTGTTGTGTGCCTTAAGCTGACTGAAAATAGTTTCCGAAGAGTCAAATGAGTTTAAAAGAATATCATAGATTATTTTCAATATCCTGTTCATGGAAGATGTACTCAGCAATGGAGAGAAACGGAATCCTTGTAGTATTTATCTCTAAGTTGATGGAGAGAATAGAAGAGAAAAGCCTGAAGAAACTTCTGTACATTTGCAGTGGAATGTAGAATACAGATCAAAATAAAAATTATACATAGCTCAAAGGAGATGGGAAATATTTTGTTGAGCATTTTCTTTGACTTTACAATTATTTTGCATCATCTTGAACAATGAAACTAAAAATTAATATTTCCTACCCCAAAAAATATTCTTGGCTTCTTTATATTTCAACCACTGCTTTGATCAGAGCTTCCCAATTAGTCATGGGACAAAGTGAAAGCTCACTAATTCAAACAAGGGGTACAGTCCCTCTGAATGTGCAAAGTGACACTCAGGGTATTTTCAAGCAAAGTAATTTAATGTTTCCAAACAGAGCTAAAATATGAAATCATGTTATATTTTAGAAGTTCTTGAGTAATTTATTTGATCAATAAAATAATATTTGTATTGACATCACTCTGTGAAAATATGTACATTAAAAATGTTAAAAAACATAGGTTGATTATACACCTAAAGCAAATTAAATTTACCCTGATTAATCCTTTTTTACACTATTAATTTAGAAAGTTGGCATTTTGATTATCTGTGGTACAAAGAGGCAATATAATAAAAACAATATATACCTGCCTTGGGAGTCACATGGGTCAATAAGTTATTTGATATTTTGAATTTCAATGTTTACATGTGAAAAACAGAAATAATAATGCCTAATTCATTAAATTTTAATAAAATAAGATTAAACCAAGCATGAATCTTAGTGTTAGAAAGTAAATGAGTTCTCTCCCAATCCTGCCCAATTATTGAAATAACATAAACCCACAAATGTATAATTTGTATTAAAAAACAACAACTGTCTTGTGTAAAAATGTTATTAATGAAAGTTGACTTCATGTTTACATAAACTAACAAAAGAATGTTCTATGTTACAAACAGATGAAATAAATATGCAAAAGGCATAGACTATGGAAAGGCAGGAAATAAAATTAATGGAAACAAAATCTAAGGGACAGAAAAAGAAGATAATTGGAGGTGAGATTAATTCCATGCAATAGAAATAGTTCCCACTGTAGGAACCCAGAGACTTGAAGAAAGAGAAATGAGAAGATATGTGAGATACAACAAAGAAATGACATGTAATATGTATAAATAACTATTGTGTATCAATATTTAAAAAGTTAACACTTGTATGGAAATATGCCAAAAATATAAATAGATTGCTTAAAGGAAAATAAATATAAATGGGCATTAAATATGATAAGTATTCTGCTTTTACAGGAATAAATTAACCCAAAATGTCATTTTTTACCTATCAAAATAGCAAATTACTTAAAGTAGTAAAGCTCAATGTTTATTTAGGAGAAACCATTAAAGCTGCCAATGTGAGTTTAGACATGTACAACCAGCTGCCAATGTGAGTTTAGACATGTACAACCACTCTATATAGCAAGTTTGGACATATCTAATGGAGGACTGTTGAAAGAGTTTGTGTTCTCTAAGTAATTTGACTTCTAAGCATGTAATTGGACCTGGTGTGGAGGCACACAACTGTAATTCCAGTCGCTCTGGAGGCTAAAGCAAGAAGGTCATGAATTCAAAGCCAACCTCAGCAATTTAGTGAGACCCTATCTCAAAATAAAAAATAAAAAGGCTGGGATATGGCTCAGTGTTAAACACCCCTTGGTTCTGATGTAGAATATATGAGGCTGGACACCCAAGGAATTTTCAGGAAGCTGGTTTATTTTAGCTGTAGCAGTCCAGAGCGACTAATGCCTAAAAATTTCTGGCCCCTAAGTCTGTAAATTCTTTTTTTTTTTTTAACCATACAATTTATTTTTATTTTTTTGTCATACATGACAGCAGAATGTATTTTGACATATAATACATACATGGAATGTACATACATCAATCATATTGTCTATTCTGCTGCCCTTCCTATCCTCCCTACTCCTCCCCTCCTCTCCCATCCTTTCTCTCTTTCCAATCTCTGTAAATTCTTTAAACTTTATATTTCAATAATTGGGTAATACCTAGAAACTTAGGATAATATAAATATATAAACAATAGATTGAATAGTAAAATGATAAGTTGGCTTTGGTCAGTTGTATGGTAGACTATTAGAGAACCAATAAATATATTCCTTTAAATCTTTTAGAAATGATCATTGATTTCTTTTTTTTCTTTTTTTTAAAGAGAGAGTGGGAGAGAGGGGGGGGAGGGAGAAAGAGAGAGAGAGAGAGAATTTTTTTTTTAATATTTATTTTTTAGTTCTCGGCGGACACAACATCTTTGTTTGTATGTGGTGCTGAGGATCGAACCCGGGCCGCACGCATGCCAGGCGAGCGCGCTACCGCTTGAGCCACATCCCCAGCCCCAATCATTGATTTCTTTATCCATGAAAAAAATAGCTGAAGAATAATACCCTGAGGTAGCTTAGGGAATTTTAGGATCCAAGTATTTCTCATTCATAAAATATATGGAGACATAATATAATCCTTGGGTTAAGAATCTGAGCTTTGAGTCTGTATGGTATTGAGATGAAGTCCCGTTCTGTTTTCTGATAGTTGCTGACTTAGGGATATGCACTCTTCTATGATAGTTAACTTTATGTGTCAACTTGATTGGGCTAAGAGATGCCCAGATAGCTGTTAAACATTATTTCTTGGTATGTCTGTGTGTCTAGAACAACTAGCATTTGAGTCACACTTAGAAAAAAAATCGTTAGGCATCATTCAAATAAAAGAATAAAACAGAAGTGGAGTAAGGGGAAATTCACTGTCTCCTGAGCTTAGACATCCTTCTTCTCCTGCCCTAAGATACCACAGCTTCTGAATTTTCAGATCTTCAAAACTGAACTGAGTTTCTTTTTTATCCTTATTATTAGTTTCGTTATTTTTTAAATTTATTTATTTATTCTATTATACATGACAGCAAAATGTATTTCAATTCATAGTGCACATACAGAGCACAATTATTCATTTCTCTGGTTGTACACAAAGTAGAGTCACACCCTTTGTGTCTTCATACATGTACTTAGGGTAATGATGTCTAACTCATTCCACCATCTTTCCTACCCCCATACCCACTCCCTTCCTCTCCCTCCCCTTTGCCCGATCCAAAGTTCCTCCATTCCTCCCATGCTCCCCCCTCCCCATCTCCATTATGGATCAGCATCCACATATCAGAGAAAACATTTTGCCTTTGGATTTGGGGGATTGGCTTACTTCACTTAGCATAATATTCTTCAATCCATTCATTTACCTGCAAATGCCATGATTTTATTCTCTTTTAATGCCAAGTAATATTCCATTGTGTATATATACCTCAGTTTCTTTATCCATTCATCTATTGAAGGGCATCTAGGTTGGTTCCACAATTTAGCTATTGTGAATTGTGCTGGATAAGCATTGAAGAGGCTATGTCACTACAGTATGTGGTTTTTAAGTCCTTTGGGTACAAGCCAAGGAGTGAGATAGTTGGGTCAAATGGTGGTTCCATTCAAGTTTTCCAAGTAATCTCCACATTACTTTCCATATTGGTTGCACCAATATGCAGTCCCACCAGTAAGGCATAGCAGCTGTGATTCCTGCATAGAAGCAGCTGTTGGGGGTCCTCTAATCATCCACAGAGAAACAGTATTCTTACTACTTGAATCCCAGGTCCTGGAGTGACACAGAATGCAGCCTCTCTCTAGCCTACCATCTTGGATCCACCCCTGAACTGAATTTCACAACCAGTTTTCCATGATTTTTAACTCACAGATGGCAGACTGTGGGATTTTTTTCAGGATCCACTAGCCAATTCCCATAAATCAATCAGTCTCTCTCTCTCTCTCTCTCTCTCTCTCTCTCTCTCTCTCTCTATATATATATATATATATATATATTCATCTTGGTTCTATTTCTCTGAAAAAAACCTTTACTAATATGAAGTCCTAGTTTTCTGACTAATAGTGTTAGGATGAGGTTTGAACTGAATTCAGTTTACATGGTTACATGTAGTTTCTAGTTTAGTACTCAAGATATGGTAGTGGTTGCTAATACAGTTTAGGACTTTCCTTATTACCCAAGCCCCCAAAATGTTCTAATAGAACCTCTATTTAAAAGCCTTTGGCTCATCATTAAAGCCCACCTTGTTTCAGAAGCTACATGCTCATCTCTGTGGCTGTAAAGATGAATGGGCCACAACGTCTGTGCAGCATTAGCTTCGTCTGATAGTGTGACAGACCATAGAGCTAATGATATTACATTATACTTTACCTTAAATCCCCAAATCTAAAAGAGTAGCTATTAAACTATAATAAAATATAAAGAGTACCATTGAAGAATGATATGAAAAATGACTTTAGAGGTCCAGAGCAAGAAATGGAAAACCATCTTAATGGAAAACAAACTGTTGAAAATTGAGGGCAAGGCTTATCTAAAATATTCACTATGGAAGAATTTTGCATTCTTCCCTATGATTGAAAACACCATAATCTCACTTTTCAAAAAATATAATAAATAAATAAATATGAGAAATAAATAGAAATGGCATTTTGAATTGAACATTGTGTATAAGAAGAAGGGAAAGAGCCGATATTCAGGGATTGTGAACCTCCCTAAACAAATTTCCATTCAAATTACCAAAACATATATAAATGGAGAAGTCAGTGAAAAGGAATAAGAACATGTCCAGGTCTGACAAGTATTTGAAGCACTCTTGTTGTGATACAGTCATATACAATTTCATCTGTATCATTCATGAAGTTCTACTGCAATTATCTAGACAAAAAGGCTGCTAGGGAGGGAAGAAGGGAATATTTCAGTGCTCTATCCTTACAATTAGAAAGGGCTATAGTTTTCAACAGGGGTGGTAAAAGGAGAAGCGATAAGAGTTAGTAGTAAAAGCATTCTGCTGTATGTATAACAAATTAGAATGAATAAATGATTTTTTAAAAAAGTATAAATGAAAGATAGCTTTTAACTAAAGAAAACACTCATGTCATAAGAAACTGATTTAAGTATCTTGTTAAACCAAATGTACTTTGCAAGCCTAAAAGATCTTGGACTCATTCCTGAGAGTGTAGATAAACCAATGGATAGATGTGGAGGGTAGAACCCAGTGGTAAACAAGGGAAAAATGGAATGGAGAGAGGTAAACTTATCTCTGGTATAAAGCAGGACTTCAATCCATGGTAAAGACAAGAACAACAGAGTTTAGCTCATAGCGAGAAAGATTTGGCAAGGGCTGGCAAATTTCTCAGGCTTGAACAATATTAAAGATAGTAATCTTAGGCCTGGCCTGTTCAAGGGTGTTTTAGTTGTATTCACAAACATCATGTAATGAGGGCATTGCTGAGCACTATTCCACTTTAGAGTCCTGCCTTGAGATGGCTCTTTTGACTTCATCAGTTCTCCACCCCTCTTTGCACTTATGGAGATCTTTGATATTACAGTTAGCTTGATGGTATATCAAGAGGGATAGAGATAAATGTACTATTGGAAGTGCAGAAAAGATAAATGGGAGCCAGAACATAGTGTACAGGGGGTAAAAAAGAAGTCGATGCTGCAAAGGTAAACTGAGACACGGTTAAGAAGGGTCTTGTTAGCTCCCCCTAAGTTTGGACTTAAAATGTTCTAAAGGCAATTGTGAGATACTGGAAGACTTTCTACAACAGAGCAATACATTTGAACAAGGCATTTTTAAAAATGTAACTGTAGAGAGTATTTTGAAGAAGCAAGGATCTAGGATAGAGACGTCAGTAAGGAGATTATAATACTACTTAAAGAAAGTGAAAACAATGATGACCCAAGAATGGGGAGCAGTAATGAAATGCAGAAAGAAAGGAGAAGAAAATTAGGGCAGAGAGAGCCCTTAAATGAGGGGCAAGGAGAAAGTAACAATGACTAATGCTCCTAATCTAGGCAAATTGGAAGCAATGATGCCATCCGCACAGGAAAAAGGAAGGATGTTGGGGGGGTAAGAGGGTGGATAATGAATTTGTCTTTAGGAATGTAGAGTATGAAGTATCAATAGAAATATTTATAAGTATTAACATAAAAATCTTGTTAAGGTCATTTTTTTTATTCTCATCAGGAAGATGACTAGAAGAAATCTTAATGTTTTGAGACCTAAAAACTGAGTGGTAATTTCTCACATTACAAAGGGATTCTTAACTCTATGTAAATGGCGCAAGTAAATTCTTTCAAATAATGACTTTTCCCAAAGCATCAAAACCATGATAGGATTTTTGAAATGTAGGTCTGGAAATAAACAAGAAGAGATTGTTTTGTTTTGGATAGGATAGTAAAAATACAAATAAAAATTCTCTAGAGTAGAGATAAGGAGAAGAGATAAGAAGAGAAACAGAGGAAAAGGGAAGATAAAATTGAGGAGAAAAGCAGGGGAAAACGCAAAGGGAAATTGAAGAATATGATTATAAGGGCAAGAGTAGCCACCACAATAAGAGTATAAAGGTGAAGCATGTAAGCTTTGTAGAAGAGTGAAGAATCAGACATAAAGACACAAAAGAAATACTCTGATGTGAATGATGAAGGGCAATATCTCTTTCTCAGAGTCCGGCAGTCAGTTAGCCTGGAGTGCTGGTGTGCTCTGGAGGGTTGCAGGAAAACCACTCTTAAAGAAAGAAATTTAAACTAGTTTTTCTATCTCTGAAGCCCTCAATTCTGCCTCTTTTTAGTACCATGACCTTAGACCAAGTTAAACTCAGCCTCAGTGTCTGTATCTGTGAAATACAAGTAACACATAAATGGTAGATGTAAAAATTAAATGAAATCATGTGGCACGGTACCTGGCACATAGAAAGCATTAAGTAAATGGTAGTTATTATTATTAACAATGCAAAACAAGTACACAAATTCCAAAGGATTAAATATTTCAACTCAAAGTATTGATTCATTCACCTTTTCAGCTGCCTATTACCAAAATGGAAGTCTACACTTGGAAGGGTAAACTATTTCGCTCACTAACATTGTATTGTGAAATCCTTAAATGCATCCCATCATCTAAATTAAAACAGGGATTTAGGGAGGCATATAAAACATAGAGTACTAAAACATAGAAAGAAAGGGAGAAGACACCACTTTATAATTTGGCATGGCCTCCTCTGACTTCTATCACAGGAGAAGGTATTACATGATCCTGGCTTTCTCTAAATATGGTTATCATATGTTATTTCTTTGAAATAAGATTTCAAAGAAAGTGTTAACTGTGAGAAATCACAGAAAAAAAAGATAATATTATAAACTGAGCAAGAAATGCCAAAGAGAGAATAAAACATGAAGTTTGAAATAAAAGCTTGACATGATTTTCAGGGTTCTCAGTGATAAGCAAGCAAAGATGCTGGAGATAAGTTAGGGTGAAAGTCCCCAGGAATGAATAAAAAGTCTGGGTCCATACACCCTGGGACACAGAAGCAAAGGAATTAGGCAGAGTATAGAGAGTAATGAAGAGATCATCCAAGTTCCAGCAGAGAGCAGATTTCCCATCTAGTACTACGTTGCTTTGTTTGCATGTCAGTTTTAATTTTTATATTAATTGATGCATCATATGTAGATATTTATGTGGCACAGTATGACAATTCAGTACACATATAAATGTGTAATGGTCAATTCAGGTGATTAGCATTATAATAAATATGTTTCAATATTGAGTCATGTTACTATATGAGTCATTTTTTAAAATAATACCACATTAATAACTCTTTCTCAGATCCCACCATAATGAAAATGAATAACATATTACTTGTTAAAATTTCAACTTGAAGAGAATTTCATTTCAAAAAGTAAAGAATTATAAAAATAAAATATCATAAATTTATTACATAGGACATGCCCATTTCTCATTTTATGAGTGATTAAATTAATTCATGGGTTTGTGGGATACAAAAATCAAGGGAGTAATATATGTCCTATGTCTTTCTTGGTAGGAAAGGGTCATTCTTTTCTTTACAAATACATTTCAAATATGATTGTAAATTATATTTTCATGCATACACACACAGTAGTACACTGATCACACTGTTGGTCCCAATTGCTTCTCGCTGTGGATGGGACATTCCTCCCCAGCCCTTGATTCTGACCTTGGTCATGTTCACATTTTCTTGCTTTGGCCCGTGGAACACTGGCAGACATGATTCAGGGCAGAGCTTGGAAAGCCCTTGAGCATTACTTCTGGCTTACCCTATCATCCCCATTCTCACACCTCTGTTATAACCATGAAGACATGTGAGGAAGAGATGCCTCTTCCTGTTTAGCTAATGAAGTCCTACTATGCCCATTAGCCAGCTGACCATCAGATATGAGTAAACCCAGCCAAAGCCTACAATCCACCACTGACCAAAAACTCAAGTGGGATCCAATGAGATAAGCAGAACTGGTCAGCCAACCTATAGACTTGATTGTAATAAGTTCATGTTTCTTTAAGGTATTAGTTTTGATGTGCTTTGTTTCATAGTGTTATCATGCCAGTAACTACTTGATTCATACTACACACACACACACACACACACACACACTTACACATATTGGTTTCCTCAACAGAACTAAAATCCTTAAAGAAGGTATATCTCATATTGCTTCATTTGCACCTTAGCACCATTTACCATGAACATAGTTAACAGTGTTTTAAAATATTCATTCATTCATGGATTATAGATTAATTATGTTTATCGAATTTTGAAATGCATTCAAGTGTCCTAGCAGCAATTGTTTCTCTCTCTCTCTCTTCTCTCTCTCTCTCTCACTCGCTCTCTCTCTCTTTCTCATGTGTATGTGTGTGTGTGTGTGTGTGTGTGTGTGTGTGTGTGTGTATGCGCGTGCTGAGGATTGAACTCAGGACCTCATGTGTGCTAGGCAAGCACTCCTCCACTGAGCTACAGCCCCAGCTATAACAGTGATTTATTTTTATCTCAGAACTCTTTTTTACTTTTAAAAGTTATTGAGAACCCTCAAAACCTATTATTTATGTATATGTCTGTTGATGTCTACTGTGTAAGAAATTAATACTGAGAAAAATTTTAAATGTAAGAATAACAAGCACACATTCAATTGGCTATCAGAGTGATAATATCAGCACAATTTATGTTTCTCATGGGAAGCTTCACTGTAGACTTATGAAAAAAAGAGAGTAAAAAACAATTGAGTTTACATTTGCAAAAAACTTAAAAACAGTACCTGGCAAATACTAAGTGATATATGAGTGTCAAATAAATGTTATGACATGGCTATCCTGTTTGTTCTCTGAATATCATTATTATATAAGTTTAAAATTATCAAACATGAAATTATTTATACTCACATGCCTGTCAAGGAAGATATTTAATAGTTTTTATTAAGAAGTACTACAGTGTTCACATTTCTGCATAATGAGAGATTTTTTTCCAATGCCAATTTAATCAGGTTGTTACTTTCCTCAACAAAAAGCAAGTCTATTAAAAATCCCTTCATTTCAGAGGCAAAACACAAAGGCATCTGAGTGAGACAACACCCAGACATTGCACAAATCCTCAGCATGACACAAATAAAGAAATAAGCTTTCCTTTATAATAATTGATTAGCAGCCTGCATTTTGCAGATTATGCAGAGGGATATAGAGCCTTTGGTTCCCACCCAATATCCATTATTCTCTTCTCTTTTAATTATAAAACCCTAGTTCAACTCCCTTAATTAGGAAACTCTGACAATGTTCTCTTTTTTAATTTCCTGGTGCTTGGGAGGTGGATGTGAGTGCTAGAACCCCAAACGCCATCTTAGACTACAAGAGGACAAAGCACAAGCATGAATCCTAAAGCAAAGGCCAGAACTGAGTGGGCAGACCATGGCAGGGAGCTTGTGTTTCCAACATGGGCGGCTGCTGGACAAGGCTAAATTTCCCTGTAGCTTTTATATGAGAGTGAAAGAAACTTCTATTGCACTTAAGCCACTGTTACTTTAGGGTGCTCCCTTAGTCACATAGGTGCAGCCAACTTAATCCTAGATGATGTGATGTATATGTGATAATCACTAATTATTTTAAGGTGGACTCAAAAAAAAAAGCATGGATGGATGTAAAGACTGGTCATTTTAAAATAAACATAAAATCAGTATATTCTACACACCAAAGGAATGAAACATGGAAAAGGACAAGAAAATTTCCTGACAGTATTTGACAGAAGATTTTCAATTATTTCAATTGAGGTGAATTGGGAATTAATGGCTAATCCATTTCCAATATGTGTCATTTGAAGTAAAATATATATATAAGTGTGCTTTTATTACCATATAGTACATGTATTTGTCAACCCTGGTGCATTTTCAATTAGTCTACAATTAAAACTTTTGTCGCCTCTATAAGGGTTTACAGAGACAAATTTTTCTGTGATGTTTAGGATAGGAATTGAAGCAAATAAAATAATTTGTTAACAATGGTCAATTATAGAGAGTAAGTAGAAGATGGTTCATGGTAGACTTTTTTGTTTGCTTTCTGTTATTGCTTGTTTTCCTGCATTTAACAAGCTTTTTCAAAACTGAAACACTTTAAGACCCTTTCTAAATTTTCACATGCGTAAATATGTGAAATGTTTGCATCCCTAAAGAAAAGCAAGGCTCAGTGAGAAGAACCAAGAACTAGACTCAACTCTGGGATCATTACTTTCTCAAGAATTTTTCTTGTCTTGATATATTATGTATTTAATACCTATAAGTTACTGTTTGGGTCAGTTTCAAATCATCACTGTGACCAAAATATCTGACAAAAATCACAGAGGGAAGGTTTATTTTGGCTCATGGTTTTAGAGTTTTCAATCCATAGACAGCCAAATCCATTGCCCTGGGCCCAAGATGAGTCAGAACACATGAGAAAGGGGATGGCAGAGGGGAAATATTCTCTCGTGACAGTAAGGAAGCAAGAGGTAAAGGGTGGGAAGGCGCCACAGGGGAGGATGAATTCTTTTAGGACATGCCTCCACTGGCCCTTCTGCGGTCATGCTCCACCTCTCTCTAGTTACCCAGTCAATTCATTCGAACTAGGATAAACCAATTAAGTTATAACTCTAACAATCTCATCATGTTGCCTGTGAATATTCCTACATTAACAAGAGCTTTTGGGTGATATTTTATAGCTGAACCATAACATTTCACCCCTGGTTTCCAAAAACTCAGATCCCTCTTACAGTGAAAAATGCAAGAGTCCCATCTCTTAATATTTTTAATATGGCCCAAGTCCAAAGTCTTTTCTGAGACCCAAGGTAAACTCTTGGCTATAAGTTCCTGTAAAACTTAAAAGCAAGCTACATGTATCCAATATATAGTAGCATAAAGTGACCATTCTAATTCCAAAAGGGAGGAATAGGGGCATAGAGAGAAGGGATGGGGCTAAAGCATGACCAAATCCATTTGAGCAAATAGGTTCTGTAACTTTGCCTACAGCATCTTGGACATATGGCTCTAAGGTGTGCTCTTCAAAGGGCTTCTGCGGCCCCACCCATTTGGCCTTACAGGTTGCTGTGCACGTGGCAACTCTTATAGCCTGTTTCTCTATGTGGCCAGCAGCTTTCCTCGCCAGGCTGTCCATATTACTGACATCTCTTAGTTTGCGGGGTCTCCATTCTAGCTTCTACTTCACTCCATAGCTTCATGCATTTCTCCCTCATGGGAAGCTCACAGGAATTATGACCCTGTTATACTTTGTATGGCCTCCCAGGCCTTCCTTTGAAATCTCGCTGGAAACCTCCATGATTCCTTAACTTCAGCATCCTGTACTCCCTGCAGAACCAGCACCACAAGAATGATACCAAGGTTTTCTGTCAGTTTGTGCAATACCTGGAGCCACTGGAATCAGCTACAAGGGCTATAGTTGCTTCTGAGTGCCTATGTGACTCAGCATGGGGAAACAACTTTCTAGGTCCTCCTATGTAAGGAGGCACTACCATAATCTCTTCTCAAAGAACTTTTCTCTAATGTACTATACAGCCTGTAGCGGGTGTGGTCTTGAAAATTTCTGAGATGCCCACAAGACATCGTTCCTATTGTCTCTTTCCAAAGTACTTAGCATATCTTTAGTAGCTGCAATCTCTTTAATAACCACACATCTTTACATGGCCCCATCTTTACATGTACTTTTCCAGCTAAACAAGTTTTTAAAATCCTTTAGTTCTGTTTTGGGCTCCTTATTATCACAATAAACCTGTCTAAAAGCTGCCAATAATAATGCATGCCACTGACTGAATGCTGTGCTGCCTTGACACTTCCTTCACCAAATTAACTAGTCCATTATTTTTTTTAATTCGGTCTCACATAATGTCTCAGGACATAGGCAAATGTAGTCAAGTTCTTTGCCAGAATATGAATGGCCTCTAGTTCAATCCCCCAAAGAGTCCTCAATTTACTCTGAAACCACATGAGCATGGTCTCCATTCTTATTGGCTTTCTGGTCTTCTGAGCTCCCAACAGAATTACCCATTAAACTTTTCTTATAATAATCTCACCATTTCACCCATGTATATTCTTGCATTAACAAGAGTTTGGTGGAAAACTCATATTCAAACCATCATAGTTACATTGATAAAAATGTCTCAAAACATCCTTCTTTCTACTAATCATAAATCCCCTCTGATCAATACATTAAAAATCACAAAATTATACAACAGGGATAGAGGAAAACTTGATCATTCCTTAAATTCTATAGCTGTCAACATTTTTAAAGTGGGAAAACAATGGTTAAAATAGAAAAATACATGTGAAAAATATGGTTTTATTTATGATTTCCCAATGAATTGGACAGGGAGAAAAATATTTGAATAAAAAATAAAGTCTAACCCCAAACAAAAGCTTCAGTCTAACATGTAGATATTAACAAGTACAGAGGCAGGAAGTTGGCAAATATATATTTCTTTGATCTCTCTTAAACTTCTCCATCCTTTAGTCTCTATCTGAAAGATGAGAGCAATAATGCAAGCTCTCTCTCGCCTCAGCTGAAGGATAACTTGATAAAAGTAAAGCACAGAAAATATTTGAGCTGTGTCATAGATATTTGCACTGAGCAGAAATCTTAACTGATTTTGTAAGAACAGCTTTTATAGAAAATGATATAAAGAGAAACATTTTGTGAGTAGACTTTAGTTAACTCCAAAAAGTTACTGTTTTGGTAGGGTGTTCCCTTAGAGTAATCTGAGTCCTAAATGATATAATATATAGTCAGAGTAAGCTGAGTCCTAAATTATATAATATATATGTGATAATACAGTAAATGCTTTATGATTAACTAAAAAACCATGGTTTTAAAGACTGGTAATTTTAAAAGGAAAATATCCTCCCAAATTATTAAATCATGAAATTTCAATATAAACTTAATACAAATAATTAATATTAAAATTTAATATATTTTTAATATAAATCCTATGGTTTTGAAATTACTACATGATCCAAAGCATAGAAAGTGAAGTAATTTTATGGGAAATAGTTATAGAACTTGTCTAAAATATCAAGGGGGCTGGAGTTACTATTATAATAATGAACAACAATGATATAACCCTATGAAGTTGCTATTATTTATTCATTTCAAACTAAGTAAACTAAGTCTTTCAAGCATTAGGTCATCTGCTCTTGGTCACACCTCAAATCATTTGAACACAGGTTTCTGGAAATACAAATATTGTTCTGTAACTATCTTAAACACAGAGTGTAGGTCTGTTGCCCACAAGGAGCAACAAGGTCCACCCCCAGGAGGATGAAGACACTACACACAAGGAGAAGGTGATGGCAGCAGAAGTGAAAACCTAACACAGGCATAGAGAGGAAGGGGTGGAATAATATATCACCAGGATGGAGTGAGTGGGTGAGTCAAAAAGACAATGGGGACAGGGTCTGAGCAGCGTCTTGCAGAACAAGTTCTAAGAAGTGGAAATGTGAAGTTTACTGGGTCGAGAAGACTCTATGAATGAACAGAGGTACAAAACAGCATTTACGTAGCAGTCTTCTTCAACCAACAACTATCCAAAGTGCTTTACATATAGCAACTTATTCATTTAGTTCTCACTATGAGATAGGCACTATAATTATCCCCGTGACAAAGAAGAAACTGAAGCACAGAATGCTTAAGTAACTTGAACAACATTACATAGCTAATAATAAACCGAGTCAGAATTTAAACCTTACGTATCTGGCTCCAAAGTCTAGATTCTTTGCCTCCTCCCAGCAGCAAACATGTGATTTCACAAATTGTCAGGGTGGGTGGGGTAGAGAATAAATGAATGAATGAAATCCATAAATTGGAGCTAGAGGATGGAAACCCTGAATGTCATTCTAAGGAGTTCAGTTTTTCATTGTGTTAATAGTGCACTAAGTTCTTCAAAAGGAAGATACCACAGTGAGAATTGTCCTCATATTATTCTGTGATGAAATAGATGGCAAACAGAATAATAGAGGCAGAAAGTTTCAGAAAAATCAAATTTCTTTAATAGTTAAAGGAGAAATTAAGGACCTTAGTCAATCTCCATTAAGGAGTAAAGACACATCATACCTAAGATTTCTCACTGAAGTTGCACCTCCTTTTGGGATCTGGGAAGGTCCTCACTAGAAAAAAAAAATCTTGTTGCCACTTTCTACAGAATCTCTCATAACTCAAGATTTTATTCTGGACCCATTGTCATTTTGTTGGAGGTTTTTAGAAAGGCCAAACAAAATAATCTTCACTAGTAAAATTAGAGAACTTCGCTCAATACTATAGTTTATTTTTCCCTGAGAAAAAGCACAGGTGTGATAAATTACTAATTTTCTAAGGACAGAATAAATTAATATCATGAAAAGTGCTTAGAAGTACTACCTGACACCTTCCAAGAACTTAAAAAGTATTCTCTTCCATATTTTTGCTATATCATGAGAGTTTTACCCCCATCCTGATTCTTCATCCCTAGCTCCTTCCAAGGAGTGCCCTGCTGCCCACCTCACCATAGAGAAGGGTGTCAGCAGAGTGATTTAAAGTCACTGGGACATACTATAGTACTCCCTATTCTTCCAGTGTCTCTGGTATTTGTGTAGACTCTTCTATCAGAGAGCAAGATTCATGTGATCTAGAACATGGTACTCAGTAAGTACAAAGTACTCTCCTCCCAACTGGAGAAATAAAAGTATGTTCCTTCCTCATTCATTGGCCAGGTAAACAAGCAGAGGAAAGGGAAAAAGATACAAAACAGGAATCTGGAACAGCAATTTTACTTAAAAAGAAAATAATTATTATAATGATGTCACAGTTACTGCTCAACACACAGAAAATACGTAAAGCAAAGAAGTGTTTGCACAGAAGGAAATCCAAATGAGGTTGGTTTGTCTGTTTCAAAAATAAGGCAAAATATGAAAAGAAAAAATGCCGCATCCCCAGCCCTTTTTTATTTTTTATTTTGAAAAGGGTTCTTGCTAAGTTAGCAAGACTTGCTCAAACTTGCAATCCTTCTGGTTCAGCCTCTTGTATAGCTTGGATTAGAGGTATGCACCACCCTGCCCAAGAGATATTCTTAATAAGCCCTTGTGAAACCAGATATAATGAATTACTCTCAAAGAATGCTATGTCAGAGCCCATATAGGGTTTGCAAAAAGCATAGTAAAACATAATATACACCGTTATTGTGAAAGGGACTTAATGGACATCATTTCAATGAAGATAGTTTATTTTTCTATGTATTAGAGAATCATATTCTACAAGAGAATCTAGTAATACATGATTATTAAAGAGAGCACCCTACCCAAATTCAATAGTACTAGAAATATTTAGCTTCAACTGTCAAGTTGATTAATTATTAAGTGAAAAATTCCAAATTTGAATAAAAAAATAGATCAGTATAATTTTTTTCAGAAGACCAGAGTAATTGCTTCTTGCATTATGTATTAAATTTCTTACAACTAGCCTCTATTAGAATTACAGTTCCTCAATTATAATTTTCTCCATAACTGACCTAAGTGTTTACCTGAGTCTTCCTTCCTTTCTTAAATTCTGTTTTGATTCATTAGCAACTGCCAAACCTTGTTTAATATCTAATTAAAATAATTGTTTAAAATTTTAATGTAATCTAACTCATAAGCATGAGCTTAATTAGAGACAATAAATAATGTTATAAGCAATAAGACCAAAAATCAAGTTAGCATTGCATTAAGACTGAGCTATTTAATTCTAAAGATTTTAGGTAATTCTCAACTTTGCATGACAACTGATTTGTTATAGACTGTTAGAACCTGGAAGCAAACTTGTGCCAATTAGACCATAAAATTATGACACTCTCTACATCAATTCTAAAGTTAAAAACAAATATCATCTTGAAGGTAAAATTGTTTATCACTGAGCTTCTGTTTTCACAGTTGAAAACATTTTTTCTCTAAAATTTAAAACTATATAATGGATTTTAAAACATCTGATAAAATTGCATAGCTCTTACATGAAGTATTGTAAAAGCCCCAGTGACAAGCAAAATTTATAATAACCAAACTTTAAGACTAAAAGAGCCAATAAATTAACAAGTACTTACTAAGCTCTTACTCTGCTGCAATGTTAGGTGGAGAGAAGTTTTAATGGACCGTATCTGTACTTGAGGAAGTTGCTCTCTAATATTGGTGGTTGGGATATACATTCTGATTTTAATAGTAACAGTTACCTAAAGACATAAAATATCTGCAATCATTGTGGTTAAAGACACTAGAGGAGAAACAATAAGCAGTAATGATTTATAAAAAAATATTTGGGAGTGTGGTATTCAGACAACATCTTAAGAACAAGTACTGGATCTTCTCATCTCTGCAACAGAGTACTTGTTATGTTGAATTTTTTAAAATAAGTGCTTTGAAACTAAATTCACTGGTAGTCATATGGAAAAACATTTTGCTTAGGAAAAATATCACACACAGTGGCTGGAAGAATGGGATAAAGAAGAATATATGCGCAAAGAATGCTAGCCCAGGAAGACAATTAGCACTTTGTCAGAGTGAAAGGTAAGGTTGGAAATAACAGCTTTCACTCATTTCTTCTTTCTCTGATGTTCCACTCTGACAATATCTAAGTTTCCTGATGTTTCCTTCCAAGTGTTCAGTCTACCAGATGCCAAGCCAGACCTAACTAAGGCAAGAAGTACATCAGTGATACCAGTCCTTCCATCGGATGGAAATTAATATTAGACCATTCTCATAACCAGACTCCAAACCAGTGACTTATTCTTGACACTGTGACTTCAGTCAGATTCTGGACCTAGCCTTCAGATGAAACCCAAGCCCCTCTTCTGACCATTTGCTCCTTTGGAAGCATTTCCTGATGCTTCGTTGTTTCTGATTGGCTACTTCATTAGTATAAACTGAAACCTGATATTTTTCTCAAGCTCCTGGCAGGAACCAAGTCTCACCTCTCTACTCTTCTCCCTGAGTTTTCTGGTATTGACCAGTGGATTCTCTGCAAAGAAGTCCTGCCGAATAAAGTCTTCCACCACTTGCTCCAGCATTGTGAGATGGCCAGGCATCCTATAAGGCTGCCTGGCTACCTCACTTTCAGGGCAATGCCTCAGTGCAGGCTCTGCTTCCCTCTCTTTGGAACTGTGTGTAGATCTGCAGTTTGCTTCTCTAAGAAGGCATTTATGTTTTGTCCCTGGGTAGTAAGGCTTGGAAAGTAGTACACTGGGTTTCAGAAAATCTTGAATGCAACATTAAAAGAAACTAGGTGAGTCTAATAATCTAAGGACAGTCTTTGAATAATTTTGAGTGGAAACATGTCACAGAGAACTAGGATTTTAGCATAATTATTTTGGAAGCTGATTATAATTAAAAAAAAAAAAGAGGCTACCAGCAGTTGGTATGCACAGACTCATTGAGCAAGATCAATCTATTTTGTTTCCTGTGACTTAAGCCATTGCAATGATGGCCATCTTCTTTTGTACTTAATAAAAATTCATTTTTTTGAACCTGTAACATTTTTTATTGGTTGTTGAAAACATTACAAAGCTCATGACATATCATCTTTCATACATTTGATTCAAGTGAGTTATGAACTCCCATTTTTACCCCAAATACAAATTTCAGAATCACATCAGTTACACAATCCCATTTTTACATAATGCCATATTAGTGATTGTTGTATTCTGCTGCCTTTCCTATCCCCTACTATGCCCCCTCCCCTCCCCTCCCATCTTCCCTCTCTACCTAATCTGTTGTTGTTCAGTTCTCTCCATTGTTTTTCCCCCCCTTTCCCCTCACAACCTCTTATATGTGATTTTGTATAACGTTGAGGGTTTCCTTCCGTTTCTATGCAATTTCCCTTCTCTCTCCCTTTCCCTCCCACCTCTCATCCCTGTTTAATGTTAATCTTTTCCTCATGCTCTTCCTCCCTGCTCAGTTCTTAGTTGCTCTCCTTATATCAAAGAAGACATTTGGCATTTGTTTTTTAAGGATTGGCTAGCTTCACTTAGCATAATCTGCTCTAATGCCATCCATTTCCCTGCAAATTCCATGATTTGTCATTTTTTAGTGCTGCATAATACTCCATTGTGTATAGATGCCACTTTTCTTTTTATCCATTCATCTATTGAAGGGCATCTAGGTTGGTTCCACAGTCTAGCTATTGTGAATTGTGCTGATATGATCATTGATGTGGCAGTATCCCTATAGTACGCTCTTTTAATGTCCTCAGGGAATAGTCCGAGAAGGGCGATAGATGGGTCAAATGGTGGTTCCATTCCCAGCTTTCCCAGGAATCTCCATACTGCTTTCCAAATTGGCCTCACCAATTTGCAGTCCCACCAGCAATGTACAAGTGTACCCTTTTCCCCACATCCTCACCAGTACTTATTGTTGTTTGACTTCATAATGGCTGCCAATCTTACTAAAGTGAGATGGTATCTTAGGGTGGTTTTGATTTGCATTTCTCTGACTGCTAGAGATGGTGAGCATTTTTTCATGTACTTATTGATTGATTGCATGTCCTCCTCTGAGAAGTGTCTGTTCAGGTCCTTGGCCCATTTGTTGATTGGGTTATTTGTTATCTTATTGTTTAATTTTTTTAGTTCTTTGTATATTCTGGAAATTAGGGCTCTATCTGAAGTGTGAGGAGTAAAGATTTGTTCCCAGGATGTTGGCTCCCTATTTACTTCTCTTATTGTTTCTCTTGCTGAGAAAAAACTTTTTAGTTTAAGTAAGTCCCATTTGTTTATTCTTGTTATTAACTCTTGTGCTATGGGTGTCCTATTAAGGAATTTGGAGCCTGACCCCACAATATGTAGATCGGAGCCAACTTTTTCTTCTATCAGGCGCAGAGTCTCTGATTTGATATCAAGCTCTTTGATCCATTTTGAGTTAACTTTTGTGCATGGCGAGAGAAAGGGGTTCAGCTTCATTTTGTTGCATATGGATTTCCAGTTTTCCCAGCACCACTTGTTGAAGATGCTATCCTTCCTCCATTGCATTCTTTTAGCCCCTTTATCAAATATAAGATAGTTGTAGTTTTGTGGATTGGTTTCTGTGTCCTCTATTCTGTACTATTGGTCCACCTGCCTGTTTTGGAACCAGTACCATGCTGTTTTTGTTACTACTGCTCTGTAGTACAGTTTGAAATCTGGTATCGCTATACCTCCAGATTCACAGTTCCTGCTTAGAATTGCTTTTGCTATTCTGGGTCTTTTGTTTTTCCATATGAATTTCATGATTGCTTTATCAATTTCTACAAGAAATGCCATTGGGATTTTGATTGGCATCGCATTAAACCTGTAGAGAACTTAAATGACTAAAGGTATCTGTGACAAGTTGACAAATTATTCTAGAGGATTTTCCAATAAGAATACTATTATTGCCAGGCATGGTGACACACACCTGTAATCCCAGTGGCTCAGGAGGCTGAGACAGGGGGATGATGAGTTCAAAGCCAGCCTCAGCAACAACAAGGTGCTAAGCAACTCAGTGAGACCCTGTCTCTAAATAAAATACAAAATAGGGTTACGGATGTGGTTCAGTGGTTGAGTGCTCCTGAGTTCAAATCACCCACCAAAATAAGAATACTATTATTTTGGTTAGAAATAAAAAGTTATATAAATGGAGAGTTAAATAACTAATGAACCAATAATTGCTTTAGGAGAGTTCAAACAGCTTCTCCAAAACGTATTCCAAAAGAAAATCAAAAGATAGAAAGATAAATCAATTAGACATCTTGATCAGAAAAATAATCATGTCAATTAATATAATTTTGCAGCAAAATTTTTTGAATACATTCACTATGTTCTACCTTTGGAATCAGTTTGTTATACAAATGTACACTTATACATTTGTTAACAGAGTAAATTTCATATTATGTGTATTTTCCACAGTAAAAAATTTAAGTTCTCTCTTATAAACCATGTCAATAGTTTCTTCTGCTAACAGGAAAATTATAATTTGTGCTAGAGAATGTTTTCCTCCTATCAGGTTATATATAACACTTTTTCTTCTGAAATGGCTTTACTTTGATTTACATATAAAGCAAACATTTTCATTATACATAGTATTTCTTAATATTATCACCAAAAATCAAAACTATTAAATTATCAGTTTACTGTTTAAAACAATAAAAATGACAAAGGACACATATTTTAAACTATTTATCAGGATATCAATGTTTATCTTGTTTAAAACCATACTTTTAAATAGCAGAAACTTTTAATACTTTAAAGGGAATTGAATTACAGGCAGAAAATGTAATAATGTGTTCTTTGTTAATTAGCTGGCTTTGATAACTGGTTTAGTCTTTCAGTTTATTAATTAAAACTGATCCATTTTAGATATGATGCTAATTATTAGGAGAAATGGAAAATACTTCCATCTTTTTCCTAGAATTATTTAGTATAGGATTGGAGTACATAATTCCCTCTTTCCATCCTACCCAAGCAAGTTACAAATAGATTCTAGATAGTTATAAACACAAGAACTCACAGTACAGTTTATATGAAGGTAGCCTTAGGGAAACTATGCTAACAATAATAAGGGGTTTTTATAAAAACCCATGCCATTAATTGGAACTGTTAAACAAATTCAAAGGCAAGAATATTTGTGGATCCTCTTCCCAGGGTGGTCCTGAAGAGCTGGAATGGTGAGAAAAATGCATCTCTCCTTGGGGCTACTGATCGCTAAAACAGAGAAAGGGAACCTAGGAGTTAGGCCAGGAAGATCTAGAAAGGTAAAGAATAAGATCATTTTCTCTAGAGACTAGAAAGACAATTAAAATTATCATTTGGAGGAGGGATCAATGATCAACATCATCATAGTTTGAATTTGTGAATTTTTTACAATTGTGCTGCTGGTTATGTCAGTCCTTTTCTGCTATTGCACAAGCAAATAAAATAAAGAAAATTTCAGCCACAAAAGCCTCTAATAAATACTCTCTTGACCTCTCCAGCTGGCTTCTCAATAACCATTGAGGTACTTACTCTTCATCTTCTAGTAATAACAAGTTACCTACATATTCTGTGCTAATTTCACATTTCTATGCTTTTGTACAGCACTTGCTTGCTAAACCACCCTTTCAATCATTTTTTCGCCAGGACACCCTATTTATCCTTCAATTATAACTCCAAAAGTCCTTTTTCATGAGTACTGTTATTTTCAACTTAAACTCAGAAATGTTATTAGTTCCTATGATTTTTATGCATAATTCTGATATTGCTTTGATATATGTATACATCAAAATACATAAAATGATAGGTTAGTTAGTAAATATATACAATGATATATAGATATGTAAGTTGTATGGATAAGTATCAGACTCTGCATTCTTTATAGAAATCATTTCTGGAATTCCCATTGATTTAAAATATACTTACAAACACTTTTATTTTTTAGTTTGTATATCTATAGTGATACATTGATAGGATATTGTAATGTTGTATAACTGGGATTTTAGGCCTGAACACTATTTCTTAAGTTGATTTTATATGGTTATAGCCTTTGATGAGATTTAATGTTGACAAATTCCTTCCATGGAAGGTGGGATCTGACCTTTCAGTTTATCATTCTCTGCCTTGACAAGTATTAGGTCACACAAATTTTTATATCACTGGATTTTCAACTCCTAAGTTCTTTACCCATGTTTTGGATGAAATGCCTAAAATACAGTAAGTCCTAAATAATTATTGCATCATTAATTGAGTAGAACTAATATTTATTGACTGCCTCCATGTAGTACCAATTTTTTAAATTGAGACAAAATTATTATAAGTTTGGATTTGGGGTTGAGATGGATCAGGATTTTGTTCCTGGCTTTACAACTTCCCAACTATGTATTCTTGGGAAATTACTTTGCTTTTCTTTCCAATTAAATGCAGATAATATTATCTTCAACAAAGTGAAGACTACATTAAATAACTTAAGAAAAAGCATTTAGCATGATTCCCAGTAGATCTGTGAATGAATGAATCCACCACAGAGGTACGTGCTGTATAAGGACAAGGAAACCAAGGTCCAGAGAAGTGAAGAAAGTGGTAGAAAAATAAGGGGCAGAACTGGGACCCAAATCCAGTTGAGTTTGCCTGCAATTTCAAGGAAGTTTCTGTTATTGCTCAAAGAAACCTTAGTGGCATTTTCCACACCAGTGTTTCCTTAAAGGATATATGCTTGTGAACTCCAGCTCATTTGTCAATTCTGTCCCCCCCACCCAAATCTCCTTAGATTATAGTTAGCATTATTCTTTGGCTTTTCACACCCTGCCTACCATGTTTATAATTGGATAGTCTGATAAATAATGCTGTATGAGCCAGCACACTAACATCTTTGACCTTCCTCTGTCACTTCCTATGCAGAATTCCTCTTAAGTGCCTCATCTACCATTTGATGTGCCCCCTTTTGAAGTAGATATGGACTGGTTCAGACATTCTCAGTTTCTTAACTACTACTAATTAGCTCAATTAGTTCTTAGAACCTGAGCTATCATCACTTTCTCCATGTCACTGGTAGAACAGGTGCCTCATTTTATCTTTTTATCTTTTTTAATGTCTCTTTTTTAGCTTGATTATGATGGAAACAATTTCATCTTATGTGTAGCACCTAGAATGGTATTGGCATATATATGGTGTCACTTTAAATACCTGAATACAACAAAAATAATCTCTAATAGTTATGATTTTGTTATTCTTCATTAAGAATACTAGTCAGTAATGATTATCTATATTTTAATTATCCTGTCAATTCTGTAATCTCTCACCCAGAAATTTTGTTTTCCCATCTCATTAGAAAAATATTAAATATTTCCAAGCAGTTGTTGCAGAAATCATTTGGAGTTTAATACACATTTCATTTACTAGGTAAATTAATTAGCATGGATTCCCTGTATTTATGTAAATTTCCAATCATTATAAAACACATTGCCTTGTCAAGAATTCTTCTTTTGGAATTTTTAGTGTGGAGAATAGGTAAGAGTTAGCTGGGGTCAAGAAAGACATATACATTCAAAGAGAGAAACCTAAAGTCCTCACTGTAATCCTGTGAATGGGCAACAGATAGAACATGTCACAACTTCTCTGGAATGTCTTTTCTGATGTTCCTGAGGCTATTTTGACCCCTTATCACACTGAAGTGACCCCTTATCACACTGAAGTCTATATGTTTCACTTACTGTGACTGCCTGACTATATAATAATGTCCTTAATTGAATGGAAGTATGCTGCCAAGACATTTTTTTAAAAAAAAAACAAAAAAGTAAAACACTTTTTTGAATTTAAGAATCAATGGAAATATTGTGCAAAATAGGGGAAGCACAGACCGCATGTAAATAATTTATTAATGAGAACTTCCATTTTGCTAGGTTTTACTATACTCAACAAATACTGCATAGGAAAATTGTCCCTCTAAGTTCTGCACAGGAAAATATATTATTTATAAATTCTAAAGCCTAAGAACATATAAAGCTGAATATCATGATTAAATAAAGCAGAATAAAATTACTGACTTATTGTTTCTGATAATTGAGAATAATAATAAAGGATAGAGATTTCCTATGTGACTATTAAAATTTCTCAGCTCTTAACCCAATATACCTAAATGTGTCCCCTAGTAACTCCCAGCTGAACTGATTATAGATTCCTTTAAGTCGTCTAGATTGTGATCTCAAAAAAAAAAAAAAAAAAAGGGTATTGTTTGTCTTGTTTACCAATGGGCCTGGCCTTCAGCACTGTACAGATACACAGTGGTCTGCATTTCCACCCATTCTCTACCACACATATTTTAATCCTTTAGTAAAAATATAGTTTACTATATTTTTATATAGAGTCTACCTTGCTAATACATGTCACTAATGGAAAAATTGGTCCAACCTTGGTCCGGTCACTCCCTAACAACCCAGTGGAAGAATCAGTCTTCTCTTCTCCGTCTCCTCCATCCTTTCAGTTTCTCCTCATCCTTGCTCCTGGAGGATAGAAGTCTTTATGTATAAGACAGCAATAAATTATCCCATAAACAGAGAATAGTCTGCTTATTCTCTACATGTTTCATGCTAAAGAATGTAAAGGTACAGGGTACATGGAAATTCTTAGAGATGAATAAATTCTTAGAGATAAAACAGGTGGGAAGCCAGGCACGGTGTTGAATGCCTATAATCCCAGCAGCTCTCAAGGTTTAGGCAGGAGGATTGTAAATTCAACACCAGCCTCAACAACTCAGTGAGACCTGTCTCTAAATAAAATATAAAAGTGCCGGTAGGGGGGATATGGTTCAGTGGTTAAGCACCCCAGGGTTCAATCCCCAGTCTCCCCCCAACACACACACACACACACACACACACACACACACACACATACACACACAAAACAAACAAACAAAACAGTGAGAAAAAGGAGATATAAAAGGAAGCAAAGTGAGAGACAGACATAGGGCTTCCAGTGCTCACCCACATGAAGAGAAACTTGCCCTAATACATGATGCTGAAGATACACGTAAGAACTGTGTGTACTATTCTGAACTCTTAGTATTTCTAAGTAGCTGCATACAAGATTGGAACCATTCTGAGGATGGGCTATTTTATGGCTTGGATATAGTTTGAGTGTGTCACCCCACGTATTAAAAGCATTGTCTCCAGAGTGGTGGTGTTTAGAGGTGGTGGGACCTCTAATAGATAGAGCCTAATAGAATGGCTAAAGACTGGCTTGTTTCCCTTGCTCTGGGCTTCCTGACTTGTGATTTGATCTCACTATCTCAAATGCACTCCCAATTTTGTGGTATTTTGATCTACCATATGAAAATGCAAATGAGAGAGCCTTCACCAGAGCCTGCATTATGCTCTTTGGACTTTGAACCTCCAAAACTGTGAGGTAAATAAATCCCCTTTCTTTGTAAGTACTCAGACTCAGTTATTTCATATGGCAATAAAAAATGAACTAATACAAATTAAGTCCATAGCTTTTTATACTATATTCAGCACAATTTCATGCATAAACTCTATGGGTCAAGGTGTTACTTACCTAAAACAATTAATATAGGAAAAAAGTCAAGATTTGAATATGGGGTCTACATAAATTCTAAGTTTTCATCATTTTTCCAACTATCTTGCTGTAAATTTTAAGGAGAAATGAAGGGGAAAGGGAGCCCAAGGAGGAGAGTAAAGTAAGAGCTAATTAACTAATTTAAACTTTACCCAAAAGAATAGATCTGGCTAAAGCTCACAGTTAGAGTTTCTTGAGTGGAGGAGAAATTTGTAGAGAGCCAAAGACTAAAAGAAAACTCACTGTGCTTAGAGAGATGACATAACACAAGGTTGAAAAGATCTTAAAGACATATTTTTCTTTTGAATTTTCCTTGAAGTTGCAGCTACCCCTAACCCCTTCCAAGTCTAACAGAAGCTATTCCAGCCTGCTCTGTCTCCTTTAAGCTCCTTCTCTTGATTCTGCCTAAAGAAGGGTTTCTAGCAAGATAGCTATGATTTCCTCCTGTTTTAGTCAGCTTTTTCCACTGCTGTGACTAAAGGATCTGACCGGAATACTTGTAGGGGAGGAAGAGTTTATTTGAGGGCTCATGGTTTCAGAGGTTTTAGTCCATAGAAGGCTGACTCCATTTCTCAAGGCTGGAGGCCAGGCTGAACATGGCAGGAGAGTGTGGCAGGAAGCAGCTCACATCATGGTGATCAAGAAGCAGAGAGAGACTCCACTTTCTAGATACAAATAAATAGACCAAAGCCACGCCCTAATTCCCACCTCATCCAGCCACACCCAACCACTTCAGGTGCCACTCAGTTATTCTCTATCAGAGGATTGAATCACCGATTGGGTTAAGACTCTCACAACCCAATCATTCATTTCTCCTCTGAACCTTCTTGCATTGTCTCACAGGTGAGCTTTTGGGGGACACCTCACATCTAAACCCTAACACTTCCCGACAACAGTGATACATTTTATACACATGTCATTTAGGGAAACCCTTCAGGGCAGTAAGGAATTCAACAACTAAATTAGTTTATAATAATACAAATACCCTTCTATGCAAGGCATTGCTCCCTAAAGCATTTACCATCTTGGATTTTTCAAAATCTGCTCAAGAAAACAAGCTTCATCAATCCTATCACAACTGTAGTTAATTATTTAGTATCTTCCAGTTTAAGAGTTTTACAGTATCTTGGGAAATCTATACACAATAAAAATAAATCTACCAATCATAGTAAAAAATTGCAAGACAAAAAACGGTTGTGTATTATAATCTTAAAAAAAAAAAAAGAAAATCTACTTCCAAAAAAGAGGGAGGGAGCAACTTAGTTTGTTAGTTTTTGTCCTTTCAGAAAACAAATGTTTAAAGTACAAAAGAGCGAGCGAGGACTTGTGTTTACTAAGAGAACTTCAGCTATCCCATTGCAGAGATTCCACTCTCATTGTTAATTGGAACTCACTTAAAAATAGACATTGAATATCTATTTGTATTATGATATTTTTAACAAAAACTGCTGATTTTTAACTTCCTCGATTATTCAAAAGTTAAGTCTCTTATTAGAAGAAACCCTTATTCTTAGCTTTGTATACTTAAGAAAAAAGCATTAGCTGCAGTGTAAAAATACCCAAGTAGATTCCTGGAATTATGGGACATTATGTTGTTAAAGATATTCTTTAAGATGTCAAAATTCATGTTTTATATTCATTTCATATTTATGTTATATTTATTTTACCTTTGAGGAATATAAGTTTTATGCATATATTTTTTCTTCTTTCTCTTCCCACAAGGAAGTTGCTCATTTTAAATAATTCAGTCAAAGTATTTTTGGTCATGTTACCGAGTTTATTAGGTAAGTACAAAATGGTGCCAAATAGGTATATTTGGCAGGGAGCTGTCCAATTAGTAATGGGGTATCAGTAATTTTTGGAAATCTATAATTAATGGCTCCTTGGATTCCTATCCATGTGGTAATGAGTCCCTCTCATATCCTGCTGTGTATAAAACATTTATAAACTACCTTTAGTTAATCAAGTGTTGATTGTGGTTCATTTTTAAGTTATTTTGAGTGATCTCTTTAAAGTGATTTTGAGTTATCTCTTGCCTCCTGCTCAATTCTCTCTGTATCTTGGTTATTTTGTCCCCACATTCCTCAACCTGCTAGTGCTCTGTAGCTATTTCTTCTTTTAAATCACTATGTGCCAACGGTTTTTACAAAAGAAAGTATGACCTATTAGCCTTTATGAGACAATATTAAATCCTCTCATGTGAGCAACCTAAATAAAATCTGGCCTTTGGGATCCATTGGCTCATGTTGGCAGTGGAAATTATGTGCATAGAGAAGTCACCAATGGAAATTATGTGCATGGATAAGTCAGAAAAAACAGGATGTAGAAGACAGAAGCATCTGTGACCAGGATCAAACAAACTAAATCAAATTTAAATTTGGGTGAATCAGCTGAAATCTTTAATACCCCAAATAACACAAGCAAAATTGTCCCCAAATTATCCATTACTTTTGATGAAATACTCCATAATTAAAACTCCCAAATTTTGTTCCACATATTAGTGTCATCTAGGCCTCTTAAGTAACAAGATTGAAAGTAAAGCAATAAATCAGAACTATCTTTAAAGACAGTTTCCACAATGCAGCTAAGGCCATTTGGATTAACACAAAATACATCCTATCCTTGCTTCAAATAGAAAACTTGTGATCCTGCCATAAGTTTCCCTGCTTCCCGTGATGGATGCTTTCTGCCCTTCATCGACTACTTATCGAGCCTTGGACAGCCATGCGGAGGTGGGCAGGGGGACAACCAATCCAAGAGAGAAAGGTTTAACAAAATATTATTTTCACAAATAAGTGGTAAGTCTTCCTTATGGGTAGGGCAGGATCTATATTTTTTCTATTTAGGGATAAACGGTGACTCTGAAAGTTTCTTCTCCCTCTCTCTTTCCCTTCTTTCTGAAGAAAAGCCTCCATTCATTTCCAGGTACAAATTAGTTTGTACACCAATAAAACAAAAGAGATAATATTGAACCCTCAATAAATTGGTTTCTATTCTTCTCATCCTGGGTATTTTTTCTTTGATCTATACAATATTCATCCATAACAAAGGTCTGAAATCTACCTTGTGGAATTCTAAATATGTAAAAGAATATGAGAAGAACTAGAGAAGAAGGCAGACAATTCTCTTCAGTGGACAAATGAAGAATAAGTGTTTGGGCCAAATACCCTAAACAAAACTTCTTCAGCTCTATACTGCTGATATTCAGCACAAAACAACGCTTTATCAAGTGCTAGGCAAAGAATTTCTGATTCTAATCAATACAAGAAAAGCATACCAAGGTAACAGGCCTTTACTTCAGCTACACTGACTAATTTAAAACCTGTTTATAATCCTTTTAGATTTGTCTTATAGGACTCAAAAACAGATAGTTTACAAGGTGAGAAGTTTCTCTAGAAATTTGTGAGGCATTATTATTGCTTTGCAAAATACAATCAGTTGATAAGATTACTTCTAGGAAGAGCCACGTTAAGATCTAGCAATTACAACAAATGTCAAATGATGGATATTTTTTCTTTCAAAAATGGATGAAGATACTATGACTTAAATTAACTAAATTTCAGATTTCTGACGTCAGCAAGATGGCAGAAACAATGAATTGGCAACAACCTACAACAAAAGTGACTTTATGGAAGTTTCAAAACACAGGTAGGAGATTGTGACTTCCCATTGAATTCCAAGACAAAGGAAAGCTGCTTTGAGATATGTCTTGGTAGCAGGCCTACCATCATGGATCTGACTCTGAAGCAGAAACTGTCCCATCCCCTCTGGATTGGTTCCAGACCTGTTTGTCCATGTTCTTGGAGAAGGTTCTATCTGTCCAGGAACCCAGAAGCAGCCATGCCTACTCATGCCCCTGTACAGGCCCAGCAACCCCAGACTTGACCCTAGATACAGAAGCAGTCCTGTGACCCACTCTAATCTTGCTCAACCGTTGTCCCAGAGCAAGTCTCACCAGTGAACACAATAAAAACCATTTATAAAATGCTCACAATAACATCCTATTCAAAACTGAAAAACTAATAGGTTTTCCTCTAAGATCCAAAGGGAGGCAAAGTTGCCCACTTTTACCTCTCCTAGTCAACATAGTACTGCAAGTTCTTGCCAGAGAGAAGCTGGACAAGAAAAAGAAATCCAAAGCACCCAAATCAGAAAGGAATAAGAAATAGTATCTTCTTTTGCAGGTGATATGACTCTATTAGTAGAAAACCTAATGATAGTACACTCCTGTAACTGAGCTTCTCAACAGGCTGAGGCAGGAGAATTGCAAATTTGAGGTCTGCCTGAGCAACTTAGGGAGACCCTGTCTCAAAATAAAAAAAAAAAAGGACTGAGGATGTAACTCAATGGTAGAGTGCTTGCTTAGCTTATGTGAGGTTTGATCCTCAGAACCACAATTAAAAGACAAACAACAACTAAATAAATAAATAAAACCTAAAAACACTATTAAAAAAAACTTTTAGAATAAGCAAATTCAGTAAAACTGCAGGGTAGAAAAATCAGGAACAAAAATCAGTTGCATTTCTATACATAAACAATGACCTATCCAAAAAGGAAATTTAAAAATAATTCCATTTATAGTCACATAACAAAGAATAAAATACTTAACTAAGGAAGTGAATGACTCTACATTGAAAAACTATAAAACAGTGATAAAAGTAATTTTAAGAGACAGATAAATGAAAAGATACACCAGGTTCATAACTTGGAAAAATTAATATTGTTAAAATTTTCATCTGGGTTCAGTGGTACAAACCTGTAATCCCAGTTGCTCAGGAGGCCAAGGCAGGAGGACCATGAGTTCAAAGCCAGCCGCAGCAAAAGTGAGGTGCTAAGCAATTCAGTGAGACCCTGTTTCTAAATAAAATACAAATAGGGCTGGGGATGTGGCTCAGTGGTCAAGTACCATTGAGCTCAATACCCAGTATCACCATCACCCCCAAAATTTCCATATTTCCCAAAGCAATCTATACATTCAAAATAATGCCTATCAAATGCCCAATGAATTTTTTATAGAAACAGAAAAAATGCTTAATTTCATTATGAATCACAAAAGAAATCCAAATTAAAATGTGGATGTTGAGAAAGCCTACTCTCAAGTAGAAATTCTCTATAAGATGCATTGAAAGAGATAGTGAGATTTTTGTTTTATCCTTTCTTAAATATTTCATATCAATGAGTTAAAATATTAACAATTACTACTTTAGGGGGCATCTAGTTATTGAGTTAGGTGCTTTATACATCAATGCATTTCATATATCTCTAGGTGTAAGAACAATTGTGAACATTTGTTTAAAATGAAGATTCCTGAGCCCCACTCTTAAAGAATGCAACTTGGTAGATAGAGCTAGGCCAGGAAGTATCCCCAAAAGCCACTAGACAATCCTAAGGCAACTCACTTTCAAAAATCCTAATAATTTTAATTAAAACAGAAGTAAATGGGGTTTTAGAAGCAGAAGGATGCTTCTATCTTAGGCAGACAGAAATCAAATTAAAGATTGATAGTACCAGTACTTTAAGAGAGGCTGATTTTTTAAATTCTGGCTCCTTTGAGCTGTGGGCAGAGGCTCAAGCCCAGGAACCTAAGACTTGGGAAGGGATTCAATTTTCTGTAGAAGCTTTTAAGAAATGACTGGCTTCTCTGATTTCAAAAGTGGGTGAACTTGACATGAGCCCCCTTTTGTCTGTCAGGAGGGGCTGAGTAGGAAGACAGGCAGCCCCTTAGAGCACTTGATACTTTTTACTCCGAACCACTGGCTTCTTGGGTCGATGACCACACTGCTGCAACAGCACTTCCAGAGACTAAAAAGGCAAGTGAGGAAGTAATTCCAGAGACAGCACTCTTGGCTCACCTTGCATTATTGAGCTTAAGGCTGGGAGCTCCGGAACAAAGGGCAGCAGGCCTGGCAGCTCTCACAGAAGTGTCAGCTGCAGCTATCCAGGCCACAAACCAAGAGGAGTCTGATGCACCACAGCTGATCTGGAACAAGAAAAAAACTGCCTAATGTCAGAGCCAAAGTTCTGCTCTTTTAATTAATCAAAACTAAACATCAAATTACAAATGAGGACCAACCTTGCAGTCTGTGCATGAAGGCAAACTTGCTTACTCTCGGAAACTCAAAGTCCTTGGGATGCGGAGGTGAACAACTTCTCCATTTAAATCATATTATTTCAGTCATTCTGTGCCTCATTAGTAACACGGTGCAGCAAGATCTTCTACTGTCATTGCTAATGTTATTAAAGCTCATCAGTGTGTTAGTTAAAGGCATTTGAAAAATAAAATCAGCTACCTTTGTTTTGAAGCTGCTGGGGTAGAAATATAAAATACAAAACACTTGCTAAAAGAGTTTGAAAACCTATTTACCCATGAGCAGTCTTGCTTGCACAGATACATGCTTCACAAGTCTTTATTTCGTTAAACTCATTCCTTCTTGAACAGCAAAATGTGTATCCGTGGTCTGCCTCATTCTCAGTAATCTACCAGCATTTTGTTCAACTATAACCACAGCAAAATCTAGCACCATCATCCATCTTACTGAAGCAGGAGCCCTGCTTCATCCCCCACCCCTCCATTCATCTCAGTAGAGTGCTGACTTCCAATGCATGTTACAAAGCATCTGATGGGCTGACAGACAGAGGAAAGCTCTTCTCATTCTTACAAAGTGCCCAAGTCTCCCCAGCATGCGGCAGGCCTCACCCATTGGATTCGTAATTTAACGGAGAGCTAGTCAAAAGAAACAGCTCTCAACTGGGATTCACAGGCTTTTAAGCACTGAAATTGTTATGTTCCCTGGCAATTTTAATGTTCCAAATGCATCTCTGCTCTGCTGCCCATCCCTCCAACTGGAGAAAACACAAACAAGAGAAAAAACACACACATTTCTCTTTGAAATGAACTTCAGTTCATTTGATCTATTTATTAAACAGCTGCTGGGGAACTATCATATTTTTTATTCTATAGACGACATTAGTTTTACAATGATCAGGAAGGGGAAAATGCATGGTTCTTTTAGGATAGAAATGGTGATGAACACTCCGATGATAATAATGGTATAGTGTTAAGTATGCAGACTAACTTACACCATCTGGATGGTAAAGGACAGCCTCTCAGTCTCAGTCTATTATTCAGCAGGTCTTAACCTAAGTGCAGGGGCATTTAGGTTGAGACCTGCTGAATAATAAACTGTATCACATGGAAAAGAGGCTTCAAGACCAAATGAATGGCATGTGGGAAATCCTGGGTGGAATGCACTTAAGGTACTGAAATGAAGGATGAGCATGGCTACAACACAATGTGTAAGTAGAGGAGAGGTAGGGTCTGAGGTGTGCAGGTTCAAAAATGGTCAGATCAAATAGGACTTTTAAGACTTTGGATTTCATCAAAGGCACAATGTGAGCCATTAAAAGATTTAAAAAAGAGGAATAATATGAACTGAGCCATTTTTAAAAGCCACAGGCTGACCATGTGGAGAGAGTACAAGAATAGAAAAAAAGGAAACAAGCACAGAAGCAAGTAAATATGGCAAGGTGATACAACAGAAATGGAGATAGATGGTAGGGGGTAGCTAGAAAATAGATAGAAATAGATAAATAATAAATAATGGGAGAAAGAAAGAGAGGGGGCAGGGAGGGAGGGATGGATAGAGGGAGGGAGGAGAGGTAATTTTAAAAAAATTTTCCAACTCCCCAAAAATCTACTCCACAATGGTAGGCAAGAAAGAAAATTATTTAATATTGAATAAGCATCAAACCAAAATGTGATCACAGGCAATCTGCTAAAAAAATGTAAACACAGAAAAAAAGTTTTGTCCTTTTATGTAGCCAATTCAACATAAATTATTACATATATACTATTAAGATGTTTTTTAAAAAAAAAAATGACAGCAGAATGCATTATTACATGTATACAGCACAATTTTTCATATCTCTGGTTGTGTATAAAGTATGTTGACACCAATTTGTGTCTTCACACATGTACTTTGGATAATGATGTCTATCACATTCTACCATCCTTGCTAATCCCCTGCCCCCTCCCTTTTCCTCCCACCTCTCTGTCCTATCTAGAATTCATCTATTCCTCCCATGCTTCCCCTCCTACCCCAATATAAGTCAGCCTCCTTATATCAGAGAAAATATTCAGCATTTGTTTTTTGGGATTGACTAACATCACTTAGCATTATCTTCTCCAATGCCATCCATTTACCTGCAAATGCCATGATTTTGTTCTCTTTTATTGCTGAGTAAAATTCCATTGTGTACAAATGCCACATTTTTTTATCCATTCATCCACAGAAGGTCATCTAGGTTGGCTCCACAGTTTAACTACTGTGAATTGTGCTGCTATAAACATTGATGTGGCTATGTCCCTGAAGTATGCTGATTTTAAGTCCTTTGGGTATAGACCGAAGAGAGGGATAGCTGGGTCAAATGGTGGTTCCATTCCCAGATTTCCAAGGAATCTCCATACTGCTTTCCATATTGGCTGCACCAATTTGCAGTCCCACCAGCAATGTATCAGTGTGCCTTTTTCCCCACATCCTCACCAACACTTATTGTTTGTCTTCATAATAGCTGCCATTCTGACTTAGAGTAGTTTTGATTTGCATTTCTCTAATTGCTAGAGATAATGAACATTTTTCATATATTTGTTGATTGATTGTATATCGTCTTCTGAGAAGTATCTGTTCAGGTCCTTGGCCCATTTATTGATTGAGTTATTTGGGGGCATTTTGGGGGGGTTTTTTGTTTGTTTGTATGTTTGTTTTTGTTTGTTTTGTTTTTGTTTTTGTTTTTCTTTTTTTTTTTTTTTTGGTGTTTAGCTTGAGTTCTTTATATATCCTAAATATTAATGCTCTATCTGATGTGTGAGGGGTAAAGATTTGCTCCCAGGATGTAGGCTCTCTGTTCACCTCACAAATTGTTTCTTTTGCTGAGAAGAAACTTTTTAGTTTGAATCCATCCCATATATTGATTCTTGGTTTTAATTCTTTCACCATAGGAGTCTTATTAAGGAAGTTGGGGCCTAATCCCACATGATAAAAATTAGGGCCTACTTTCTCTTCTATTAGAAGTAGAGTCTCTGATTTAATTTCTAGGTCCTTAATCCACTTTAAATTGAGTTTTGTGCATGGTGAGTGATAGCGATTTAATTTCATTTTGTTGCATATGGATCTGCAGTTTTTGCAGCACCATTTGTGGAAAAAGCACTATCTTTTCTCCAATGCATGTTTTTGGCACCTTTATGTAAATATAAGATAATTGTAATTTTGTGGGTTAGTCTCTGTGTCCTCTATTCTGTACCATTGGTCTACCAGTCTGTTTTGGTGCCAATAACATGCTGTTTTTGTTACTATTGCTCTGTAGTATAGTTTAAGATCTGGTATAGCAATGCCACCTGCTTCATTCTTCCTGCTAGGTAAGTGGACTTGACAACACAGGTTGTTATTGGTAGTTTATCCTGGACTCACCTACCAATTAAAGTAGCCATCTGTGTTTGCTAATTGACTCTGTCCAAAAGAGAAATGCAGTTCTCCTATCCGTATCACAGGAGGTGGTATTTCCACTTGGAATGATGCACTGGCAAAAGTAGGCTCTGTCCTCCCACAGAGATGGGAGATAAAGATTCTGTTTCTCTTTAATATTTACATTGCAAAGGGATGTTTCCCAGATTCTAGAGAAAAACATACCTGGGTCCTAAAGATGATAAGAGACTTCATTTTTCCCCCCCAAGATTTACATACATCTCATAGAGATAGAATTTATAATTGCAAGTTTTCTAACATAAATGCCCTAAGAAAGGGGACGAGAGTAGTGTTTTCCTTTAATTTCAGCAGGGAGAATTAAATTTCTCATTTTTAATCTGTATTTGCCCTTAAAATAGAGGGACAGATTTCTGATTAACACACATGAGTTAGATGAGGAAATTGAAAAGGAGGAGGTAAAATGATGATCAGGAGCTGGAGTGAAGATGTGAGTCACACTGAAAAGAAAATGGCTCTCTCTTTTCTAGAAGATCTGAAGTGCGCGTGACTGCCAGTTTGTGGTGAATGTTCCACAGGAATGTGTTGAAAATCATGTTAAGTATATGCAACCTCCTCAGGAAACTAATTTCACAAAGTTGTTCCCCAAAGCATTTGAAACAAGAAAGGAAGAAAAAGGAAAAAAACAACGTGCCCAACTCGGTATTTATGCCATCAGCCAGCCCCCTAGCAGAGCAGCCACACATTCGAGAGATCCGGGCACATCCATAGACTCATCGTTAAGCAGGCAAAAGAGCTGCTGCGGTGGTTATTAAACAAATTTCTCTCAGCAACAAACCCACTCCTCCACAATCTGTGTTATGAGGCTGGGGCCAGGACTTGGCAGACTTCACTGTTCCTTTGGCTGTAGCCTCCTCTGTCACCATAAAGGCATTGGAGGGGACGGGAAGGCTGGAGGAACAGGAACAAACATCTTGCTTTGCTTCCTGTCAAATTGCTTCAGCAATGGCCATTCAGGGGCAGTTAATTCCAATTTTCAGCCTTTTCCCATGTACCCCAGTGAGGCTCACTGCGTCTCCTCACTTTACAGCAAAGGACAGTGACTCCTCCCAGAGGTCTGCACCCTGGCCCCACAGGGCCCCTTCTTTTTGTTCCCCAGTCCTGTGGGTGATAGTTGTTGGCTTCAGTTACTTATGACAAGAATCCCCTCTGTGTCCTTTCTTTGCCTTATTAGTACTCCAACACTTCGTCCATTTCCTACCTTGTAACTTCTCTTCATCAAAAATATCTAGTGTGGGTTTTGTTTTTCTGGAGACTTCAACTAGTCATAGAAGTGACAGAATATCCTTAGACTCTGTTTTCAAAAGTTTAAGCTGGGTGGATCTCATCTCAAAAAAGTAAGAAACAAGTATTTAAGTACTTGGGAAAAAACTCATCTTGAATAATTTCTAATTAATAAATGTTTGTTTCTACTATTGCCTTGTTTTTTTAACTTTTTATTCATTTGTGTGTGTGTCTTTATGTGTGTGTGTGTGTGTGTGTGCCTGTGTGTGTGTGTGTCTGTGTGAGCGTGCACACACGTGCACGCCTCTATGTGGTGCTGGGGATAGAACCCAAGCCTCACTGCATGTAGGGCAGATGCTATACCATTGGCCACATCCCCAACACTTATTTTCAGTTCTTTAAGTAAATTTAGAAGCTATAATCCAATGGAAATCAGAAGCTTACTTCAGAGTCATCAAACTTGGGTAAGGTGAGGCAGGGAGATGCAGTTTTCCACCCAGAGATAAAGAGTCCTGGGAAAAGCATTACTAAAAGCTTAAGTTTTGGGGACAGTGATGAAAAGCTCATACCATCTGTGCAGGTGAAGCTTTGAGTGTTGACTAGATTTGTTGGCTACCCTCAAACATCCATGGTAATGGAAGCCCAAGAACAGATTCCCTGAGGTTTGACAAGAATCACTGCCATCCATGTCATTTTTAGCCACAACTGACTTTCCACTGTATAATACAGGGTAAAACAGAGAAAGAAAAGGTGAATAATGCTATAATTACATTTTGCCCTAAATAGGGCCTATCTCATTGAATGTTGTGAGAGTTTATTTGGTGGAGTCCTTTGGGTGGATAAGAACTTTTTACCATCAGCTGTTCCTCCACCAGAGACAGTTGCCATTCCATGAGCTCAGCTTCAGCTCTAACAAGAGTAATTATAATTATAATAGCAATAATATGTTTCAGTTTTAGTGAGTGTTTTAGTGTGATCTAAACATTATACAGTTTAGCTCATTTATTACTTTACACAGTGTAGTGAGGCAGTAACCCATTTCACAAATGAAGAAAATGAGGTTTTGAGAGGTTACACAGTACACAATCAGGATTTAAAGTTGAGTCTAAACTGCTGCTCACATTTTTCCTAAAGTTCTTTAGTCTTCATGGACTTAGCAGGCAGGCCTCCTCCTGCCTGGGGACTTCTGTAGACGCTGTTCTCCCTATGCCCCATGGAATCATGGCCCCTGTGTTTTCTGGTCTGTGCCAGAAAACTGAAATCTGTCTGGGAAGATCTGACCCACTTTTGCCTCCCTTCCATCTTATGCAAAACCTGGCACATAGCAGTCATGGAAAAATATGTGATGAATGAATCCATTATACATTTTAAACATTGCCTCTACAGTTACTTATCTCATCACTTTAAGCATTTTATTTCCCCCATGTTATTCAACTATGGCTAATTCAAACTTCAAAAGAATCATTTAGGACTATAGGACATTCAAATTCTCCATTCAGGAAAGAGAAAGGCACTGCATGAAATGAAAGATTTAAACATTGTGTTTAAGAGATCATGACATGTTTGGTTCCAAGACGTTCCATGCCTTTAACTTTTCCAGTGAAAACAGAGAAGGAGCATACTATGACTGTTGTTTAAAATGTGAAGAATGTGAAATATGAAGAAATTACTTTGCAAACTCCTCAGCCATGGCTCGCAATTAAACAGCAAGAAAGGGGATATGCTTCCGTGACCAGAACTTAGGGTTTACAGATGATTGTCTTGATTAAAATAATCCCTGGTTCTCTTCCCCCACTAGCTGTGTGATCTTGGGAGCATTACTAAACTCTTCCATACCTCAGAGTCTTCAGCTCTGCAGTAGCAGTGTTACAATAACAGACCTTAACAATTCTTATAGCTTGTTGACTAAATAGATTATTATATATAAAGCAATTATTGCCTGGCACATTAACAGTGCTTATTTACTAGAAAAGATAACAAAACAGCTCATTAGTATCTAATACAAATATCATTAAGTTACTTTGTGACTAAAAGAAGAGACACCTTTTGGAATTAAACCAACATTTGAGAAATATAGCAATTTTGTGATCTCAGAATGTATCTATAAACTCCCTGGGCCTTTTTCATCTATAAAATGCAGATGGTAATACTTACATTGACGTATAGTGAACCTTAGAAATAAAGTAATTAAACAATAAGGCTAGGATTTAGGAGGTGCTGGATAAGCTGCAGCTATTATTAGCAAAGATGAACTTCTCAGCTATCTGAGAAGAATATGTGGTACCTGTGGGAACAGGAGGGAAGATCAGATGCAGTCATTGGACACAGTGGCACAGTCAGCATTGAAGCTCACTTCTGAGCTGAACATGTGGATTGGACAGGGCACTTAGCACACAGTGGAATAAAAGCCATGTGAATGAGAAAGGCAGAACCTTCATCCCACCCCACATCATCCACAGTCCCTAGCACTAATCACCAAGCAAGAGCAAAAGGAGAACTCTGCAAAGCAGACCAGCAGTGAGACACAGGAGGAAGATCCAGGACTGATGGTGGCAACAGAGCTAGAGGGAAGAAAGTGTTGAGAATACAGGAGTGGTCTGGCTGGTGATGGCCAAAGTTGCAGGTTAGAGAAGACAAGCCACAGTGAAGCCTCTGCTGAAATTTGCAGCATGAACATCACAGTGACCTTGGTGAGAACAGGTTCCAACTAGGGTTTGCTCAGGGTCACTACATAATTTGTGGGACTAAGTGCAAAATGATGTATAAACAACCAAAGATGGAAACATCACCCCTTTTCAAATTCCAATCCACAGTATACTGGCAACCCCCCAGGAATTGCTATCTTCATGTTTGGATGTACTAGGTACCTGCAGTCAGAGTTAGCCAGGGGCCCCAGCTGATTCAAATTCCCACTCCAACTCACCTAGGTGCTCCCAGTACAAGATAAAAAGGCTGCTGCCTTACCCCTTCTTTGTGCTCCTGCACAGATGACCATTAGAAGTAGGAGAGAGCAACAAATGCAGCACCTCTTTTTCTGAATCGCCACCCCCCCCACAAACAACCTTGACACTGCCAGGGACAGAGGGTAACTAGGCAGAGACAGAGGGCCATCTGCAGTCATTGAAGACTGAGTACAAAGTACCAAGATCTTACAAGTCAACTGTCTGAAAATTTTCCTGGAGGGAAAGTTTGGATAGGAAAATATTTGGAAGTAAGGCAAAGGGAGAGTGTTTAAATTCATTTTGGTAATGCTGATTTAATATGAGAAAGAATAAGGTAGAATTTCATGCTTCTATGAAGACAGCCCTAGTAAGAATGATGCTGCCGAGACAGTAGAAAGTGATGGAAATGGATGCAGTTCCCAAGGAGGCAGGAGGACAAGGAAAGAACACAGAATCCAGGTGGTGGACTGGCTTCAGTTACAGACTTTAGAGTCATCAGTGGAAATTCCAGTAGATGAAAATAGAACTTCTCAGCCTGAGAGAAAGGGAGAGTGAGAGAAAGAACTGCCTCAGAGCTGATGGAGGAGACAGAAACAGAGGCACCAATATTTGCATCTGATAAGAACGCTCAAATGTAACCATACTAAAACACTGGCAAAGATAAAAAGTAGTACTGGTTTGGACCAAAGTCCCATGGCGACTTAACCTGATTTAATAGGTCAATTAAGACGCATTCTAAGCATGGCGGTAGACTTTATTTCTGTTGATATTGTCTCCCTCAATGTTCTACTCATAAAAGCAGTTCCAATTCTTTTCCAATAATTTCCCCTCCAACTAAGTACCTTCCTGCCAACTTCTGAAATGCAGTTTCTGATGCAGGCCCTTATTCAGTGCCCTAGCAGTAAAGTTGAACACCATTCGCTGCTCGTTTAGAGGAAGCAAATTATTGTGGAGACCGAGTACACAGGGAAATCAAATGTCAGTTTCTAAATGATCACAGTAACTTGTAAAGGTTACTGCTTGTCTTAATGGAATAACCGTGGCTTCTAATAGGATAGCCCAGTCCTCAAGTTCCTCTGCTCTACTCCAATAAATATCAAACTCTGACAGCAACAACTCTGTTCTGATACTCCAAATGCTATCGCAGGGAGTACTTGTTAATGCTGCGACTGAGGAGCCCTGGAAGGATGTCCACTGCTTACCAAATTCATCTCTCAGTAAGAGGGTTCTTCTTCTTCACCCGCCCATTCCCTTCCTCCCTCCCTTTCTCTCAGGCTCTGTCCTTTAGTCTTCTTGTTTTTGACCCCCTTATTCTTTCTCTGATACTAGGAACCTTCATTGCAGTCTAGAAAACCTAATGTTTATTACTATTTTAAGGTACTCTTTAGTTCATTATCTGAAATTTCTTTAATTTTTAATAAAGGAAAAAGTTTTAAATGGATCGAACAAAGGACAGCTATTTGTGTAAGTGATTATGTTTTATTTGCTAACACAGATAATTACTCTTCTTTCTATTCATTTTGTAAGACAGTAGTAAAAATAGAAAATACATGTAAAAGCTAGTCTCTGTGTTTGGCAATATCATTTTCCTTCTTTAAAATTAAAGCCTTTTCCCTCTAAATGTATGTGACATCAGCATATCAAAGTTTTAAACAATTTTTTTAAATGACTTCATATTGGATAACCCAAAAAAATCTATGAGAAAGTTAAGTTTCTCTTCCTTTCCAGTCCTGAGGTAGATGTCTATGATTACTGCCTTAAACATACAAATGCAATCCATTCAGAATCCCTTTCTTCTTCTTGTAATTTAGTTGATTGTTAGAGATTAAAAAAAAAACTTAAAGAATGTGTTGAAACTCTACATTTTAATATACCTGAAAATTTTTTGTGAATGTATTTAGTTTTTTACCAAAGCCCAATTTTCTAGTCATTTAGTCTAAGCATCCATAAAGCATAGTTAGACTTAAAAAAGAAGGGCACACCATAACCAAAAATATCCCATTCATCAGCAGCATGGGTAACATGAAGCTCAACAACAAACAGCAAAATTCTCAGTCAGCACAAGAAAGAGAAAGCAAAGTGTCCCAAAATTACCTCACAATAAAGAAAAAAAAAACATCTAATTTAAGAATTTTCTCTATTATATTTCCCTCATTTTCACAGTTGCATTTTGCCAAAAGCTAAGTAAACTTAAAATTGTATCTTGATCTTCTCTCATTGTCTTTGAAACTAGGTGAATTTAATTAATATCTATTTCTTTAATTTTTTTTTGTTTTAATTAGTTATACATTGCAGTAGAATGCATTTTTATGCACTTTGATATATCATACATAGATGGGATATAATTTCTCATTTTTCTGAGTGCACATGTTGCAGAATCATATTGGTCATGTAGAAACATATATACATAAAGTAATAATGTCTGTTTCATTCTACTATCTTTCCTATACCCACATCCACTCCACTCCCCTTCCTCTACCTAATCTAAGGAAACACTATTCTTTCCTAGTGTCCCTTGCCTTATTCTGAATTAGCATCTGCATATTAGAGAAAACATTAGGGCTTTGGTTTTGTGGGATTTGCTTATTTCACTTAGCATGATATTCTCCAGCTCCAACCATTTATTGGCAAATGTCATAATTTCACTCTTCTTTAAAGCTGAGTAATATTCCATTGAGTATATATACCACATTTCCCAAAGGACTTAAAATCAGCATACTATAGTGACACAGCCATATCAATGTTTATAGCAGCTCAATTCACAATAGCTAGACTATGGAACCAAGCTAGGTGTCCCTCAATATCTATTATTTATTTAATATTTAATCTTATTCAAAAGAGGGAAAAACAATTAGCAAATGCTGGAATTGTGCTCATATTTAAGTTGTATGTTTGAGTAATTGCAGTATTTTTTTTCAAGGAGAGAGAGAGAGATTTTTTTTTTTTATTTGTAGATGGACACAACACAATGCCTTTATTTTTATGTGGTGCTGAGAATCGAACCCGGGTCCCGCCCATGCTAAGCGAGTGCTCTACCGCTGAGCCATAATCCCAGCTCCAATTGCAGTATTTCTCCCAGCTCCAATTGCAGTATTTCTAATAGCTATAACAAAGCCAATTATCCTGATTGTAACTATTAGTTAGTGAAAATATATTTACATTTCACAAGTATGTTAAGAGTTTCATAAGTCTTAATTTTCAGAGTAATATCTAATTATCCATTTACTAATTAGCATTTAAAAGACAATTTGCATTTGATTGCTACTGGCAAACAAATGTTATCATTTAGTTACATATATTATATGTAGCTATTATTATACCTATTCCAAGAAAAACTTAAATATATCTAAATTTCTAGATGCATATTGTCTATATTTACTTTTGAATTTTGGGCTCCAATAATAGATCCCAAAGGGTTCCTTGCTGATTAGCACTGGAAACTATAGCCTAACACATAGAGATAGATAAATACACCATATAAACAAAAAAATGCACTAAAAAAAGTATGAAGGAAATTAACATAAAGTGAGAGAACATTCTAGGTGGTTATTGTAGGTATGGGGAAAACAGAACATACTCTAACCTAACAAAGAATGCTGAAGATTGTGAAATATCATATGCTTAGATACATTGTCAGGGGTGAGCAGAGATCATACTAATAACTATGAAAACCGTGCATCAAAATAAGCTCAGTATAATTAGTAATCAAATTTAATATCTTCCAACTGTTACTAAAAGTAGGATAATGTATAATAACTATAATTTTAAAGCTAAAAATAATTCCAGAGCTAAAAATACAACATAACTTTGCAGCCACTTGCTGGTTATCTGCATATATTCAGTATATTTGTTTGCACTATAATAAAATCAGCCAAATCTACATTTATGAATTGGTATTCACTCGTATCTTAATTTCTTTTCCATTTTTTCCCTCTTTGTTTGTTTGTTTGTTTTTGGCAACATGAAGAATATTTGACCTAGATGAAAGTAAAGCATCCTTTCATTATTTCCTATAGAAGTCTATACAACCTGTTTATAAGAAGAACACTGCTGCTTAACTCTGGGTTTTAGAGTAGCAAAAATAAATTGCCAGACCACCAAGTGATCTCCCTTTTTGGTTCTGATTGGTTTCTCAAGTTCCCATATATATAAAATTTTATATGTATAATTCTTATATAATATATATGAATGTATATTTTATCATGTTATACAAATATATAATAATTAGAGATTTTAGTTGAGAACGTTTTTGAAAATAAAAACTTTAGTGAAACTTTTTGTCCTCATGCTTTTCATTTCTACCATTTGTAATTTATCTCTTCAGCCTGGAAAAGAGCTACTAACAAAAGTGCTCTACATCTTTATACCATTTTTCCCCATTATTTCTAAACAATACTATCTCCACAGAAAATCAACATGAGCTAGGTGGGTCCTAACAAAACAGTATATATATTCTGATCTGCTAATGCCCGAAGAGTGCTGTAAAAGATATGACAGGGTACACATACTTTAGGTAAGGATAGGATCTGAAAGAGCTAAATTCCAATTATGTAGGTGATTCAATCATCTGCCTTTGAAACAGTCACATAATCTGGAATACGTTGCCTATGAAGTCTTTTGTTTAAAGGGGAGCTATCTACTTTCTTAAAATTATGGCCACTGTGCACAAAATCTGCCAAACTATGTTATATTAAATTAAAATTATGTTCATATTGGTTTTTAATATTTGTAAATCATTCTCTGATATTTTGGTTATTTTTATGTACTAATTTAATTTGGAACATTTCCACTATGACCATCTTTGGGGGAAGAAAAGTGACACTTGATTAGGTAATCATTTTAGAAACACTACTTTTAAATACATTTCATGGATTTGTGCAGAACTATTCACAATCTTAAAAGCATAAAAAGAACTTGAAGTATTACTTTTATAACTATACTGAATGTAAGAGAAAATTCTCCCACTCTTTTCTGCATAATGAGCATAGCTTTTTTAGATGGATTCCAAGTGCTAAAAATAAGAAAAAAAAAAGTTGAAACTAGAGTTCAGGTTGTATCAGTGAATTCTGCACATAGCTGTACTACAGAACTTAAGTTATAATTCTGTCCAATTGTTATTACCCATAAATTGTGAGCTCTTTAAATTCAGGTAAGACACCATGCCTTCCCCATAGTACATGTTTAATAAATGTAAAATGAATAAATGAATCAAAGAGTATTCCCTGTGAACAAAGCTTTCCAGGATTTATAACCACATCTTAGAGCAAACCCAGAATAGTCAAGGAGGGGATGTCTTAGATCCAGAACTTTTCTTTAAAATTGTTTCATTTATGATAGTTGAAACACACAAGCATAAATATCAATAGTTCTTAGGTAAAGTTGATATAAAAATCAGATTCAGATTCTACATATCTCTTGTAGGGTTTCAGTATTACCAAATTTAATAACCACAGTTCATGTGATATGATTGCATGATCACCAAAAGACTGTCTTAGCAGGAATAGCTTCTCTGAATACCTACTTCATTTCCACTGAAGGAAGTCTTCTCTTTGAAATGCAAAAATTGAACATTAACGACAGGATAAAAATTGAATCATTTTAAAAATTAACATAATTCTTGCAAGATATAGCAGTCACTCTCTCTTGCACAGAATGGTGACTATAATAAATAATAAGACATTGCACATTTCAAAATTTCTTAAAGAATAGACTTTAGATGTTTGTACCCCTCCAAAAATACAGAAGCATATGAAGTTGTGGTTTTGCTAATTAAAATATTATAGATTGTAAACATATATCAAAGCACCACATTTACCCCAGAAATACATACAATCATTGTTTGTCAAGATCATATTTATAGAAAATTAACATGAATTATTTTAGTCGATCACTTTATATGAAAGAGCTCTAGATAACTGGTCAGGTGACAAAAGAGCCAGAAAAGAAGTTGAATGGAAAACTACAGATAAATATAGAAAACAATTTTACTGAACACCTAAATTATCCTAATTATTCCTCTGTGCTACTAAAACTAAACAATGCTAATCTAAAGAAAGCAAATTGACCAAGCCAGTGAAGTTTCCTGATTTACTCCACTTTACCATATTAAAATATTGATTTAAGCACCAGGAACAATCTATAATTTGACCAGGATATAGTAGAGGAAGATGGAAACTGTAAATGTTGATGGCTCTATTTCATCATAAAAATCTGAATCCTATTCATCAAGCTCTGTTAGAGAAGAATGCTGATCCAAAACTCTATCATTCACACTGAGGAAAAAGCCAATGTTCATTCAGACTGCATCAATAAATCAAGAAGAAATAATGATAAATATTGCTCTATTAAGATTCTCTTTGAGATTCATTTCTTCTTCATCAGTGATTCATTGTTTTCTCTTAATTCTCAGGTAACCTCAAGCACGTAGAAAACTTTCACTTAGTAATAGAAGAAAATAATACTGCGCTGCTTCCTTTAAATCCCTGTTGACATTGAAATTGCACTGATGCAAACCTCTTTGGCTCCCTTGAGTTTTAAAAGAAGCTGCTCCGGAGTTACGATGAACTCCTAATGACGTCACAATGGGTATCTTAACCCGTGTGCCTCAGTTTCCCATTCTCATTCTGAAAATTGATAATAAAAATAAATTCTGATTGATATTTTCATTGACTCTAAGAGGGAGAGGTCAACTTAGTGGGTATCTAATTTAATTCCTCTATTTTGTAGATAAGTAATGTAAATTCAGGGAGAAAAATAAATGACCACAGCCACACAGCCAGCCAGGGTCAGCATGAGGGTGATAGTAATGGACGAGTCACACTCAAGCCAAGACACATTCCTATGTATAGCATCATTTTATGTAGTTCATGCCATTTACTGCATATTAAAAACTTCAAAGCAATACTTAGAGGCACATTTTAATACAGCAATGAGACAACTGATTTAATTTGATCAAGATAATGACTTTGACTTTTACTGAATGATGATAGGACTTGCATTTGGAAAGTAGAAAATATGTTTATCAAATTAATTACCAGTGTACATATGGTGTAGTAGTTTTGGTGGATTTTAGTCTAATTGGCAATTATCTAACATGTGCTTTAGTGTGCTTTCATTTTAAAAGTCTTCATTTTTAAAAAAAACTAATTTTAGAACTCATTTTTTTTTTTTTTTTGGTAATTTAGTGAGAAGTCCTGACTCTAAGAATTTGAATGTGCCAATGTCTTGATCACCAGATCACCAAATGTCAACATAATAGTTGACTTCTAGCATTATCTGACACTTGGGAGTTTTCTAATAACATAATTAGAACTTTTCTCAACACCTAGAGAAAAGCCTATCCAACAGCAAACCCATCCAACACCCACATACAACTTTCAATAAGCATTTTTGTTTCTCACTCTTAAATATGACTATATATCCAGATAGTAAGGAAAGCCTCTACTACAAAAGACAGGGACATGAACAAACAAAACAATAACAAAAATGAAAATGAAAGAAAACATAGATAATGCAAAGAGAAAAAGTCCTGACAAAGTTATTGTAATTATTTCCAAAGACATGAAATGATAAGAACAAATGACTGCTTATCATTTTAAAAATTTTAAAATTTTTAAAATTAGTAGAAGAAACCAGGCACAGTGGTGCACACCTGTAATCCTAGCTACTTAGGAGGCTAAGGCAAGAGGATTACAAGTTTGAGGCCAGCTTGGGCAATTTACTGAGACCCTGTTCAAAAAATAAAATTAAATAAAGAAAAATTAATAAAAGGATTAATAATTAGATTGAAAAATATTCTCCAAAAATAGAATCAAAGAATGAAATAAAGAAAATAAGTAGGAAAGAAAATGAGAGAATCTTTTCAGGATATCCCTATAATTACAAGAAGTTTCATGAAGAAAAAACATGGAAAATGAAGAAGAAGAAATGGAGAAGTAATTATCCAAATTTCTGAACTTCTAAAGGACATGAGTTTCCAAAATGAGAGGGTATTCTATTTTATCAGCATCAGTATCTGCACCATATATATATTATGAATTTTTTAACAAGGCTAAAATCCTAAAAGTTTTTAGTGGAAAAAAATTACACAAAAAAAATAGGAAGTAAGAATGGAATGACACTGAAATCAATAAATAGAGAAAGTGTGCAAAAAAAAAATCTACCCAAAGCAAAAGCTCAGAAGATTCACATGGGAATTGTAACAAAATTATGAAGAACAGATAATTCTAATGCTATCTAAAGTGTTTCAGAATAAAAACTTACAGAAGTGTTCCAAAATCTTTTTTAAAACAAGAATAAAATATACCAAAAGCTAATAAAAAGAAACTAAATAAACTTATCACCAAACCAATAACTAAATATGGTGCACAATCAAAATAATACTAGCAGTGAATCCATCAGTATAATAAAAAAGTACATCTGATAAAGTAAGGATTTGTTCGAGAAAGGCAAGGATTGCTCAATACTCAGAAATCTACTAATGTTCTTCATTATATTTCTAATTCCAAAAATAATAATCATGATAATCTATAAATGCTGAAAGGACAAATGATAAAATCTGAGCTACTCTTGATTAAAACACTCAAAAAGGAATTGGTGAATATTATCTCACAATATTTCTGAGAATACACATTTATCGAAGTTCAAAAACCAGCAATCTACTTATTATGAAAGCACAGGAGGCTTTTCCCACTAAAACTAGGAACCAAACAAAACATGCATTGTCATCACTATTATTTAACCTGTTATTGGTGGTATGGACACATGCAATTAGATAAGAAAGTAAAAAAGCAACGTGAGAACTAGTAAGCAATATGTTCAAGTACTTCTGTTTTAAAATATTACTACTGAACTCTTGGGAATTTCATGATAAACAACCAAAATAACAATAACATAATTCAGTGAGGTAACCAAACATGAAATTAATATAAAATGACTATGCATGATGGTGTACATCTGTAATCTTAGTGACCCAGACGCTGGTTCGCAAGTTCAAAGTTGCCTCAGGAATTTAGTGAGGCCCTAAGCAATTTAGCAAGACTCTGTCTCAAAATAAAAAATATAAAGAGCTGAGGATATACATCAGTGGTAGAGCACCCCTAGATTAAATCCCCAGTGCCATAAAAAATAAAAGGACAAGAAGAAGGAGAAAGAAAATGAGCAATAACAACCTAGATAAAAATGGACAAATATAAGCAGGTAGTTGGCAATATAAAATATAGAGGAATATATAAAATTAGAGAAGGAATATATGAAATAATTGAGGGTATTACATACTTATTTCTCTTTCATAATAAGAGCTATAAATTAATACTTCACTCAAATACCATTTCTAATCTCTCAGGTTTGCAAAAATCCAAAATTTGGACAAGACAGTACATTTACAAGGCTATGGGGAAAACAAGTGAATGAGGTATTCCCTTACCCTGCTGAGGGCAATCCAAATGGTAAAAACTCTATGGAGAAAAATATGACAATAACTACCAAATCATAGGTGACTTTATTCTTTGCCCAAGCAATGCCATAGAGATTGCCAAGAATAAGATGACATGTGGCAGTTTGTATTGGCAAAAATATGAGAAATGAAACAGGTGTACTACAACAGAAAGTTGGTTGAATAAGTTACATACATCCAAACAATAGAGTATCATTAGCTACAAATTGGGAGGATAAAGAAATCAATGTAATGATATATTTACATTTTGAGGAAACAATAAATATGAAGAATGAACAAAATGTGTCCTGTATGAGAAAGAAGGAAATAGAAATGTGTATTTGTATTTGCTTTGAAGTGCATTAAAACTAGTAAGGTTAACTGACACACTAACCAAAATGGTTAGCTTTGGAAAACAGTGATAACCAGGAGAGGTAGACAGGGGTAGAAGTGAGAATTCTGTGTATAACTTCAATACAGATTTAAATTTTAAATTATCTGAATTGATATCTGAATGAACTACTGTTCATAGTAGTATCCTCCATAGGAAAAGAACCAACAGGAAATGATAGATAGGTAGATGACAGATAGATTATTGATGATTGATAAGTAGATAGATAGGGAATTGGTTCATGATAATATGCAGGCTGAGAAGGTACACTATCTGCCATCTGCAAGCTGGAGATCCAGAAAATTCAGTAGTGTATTTTAGTCTGAATCAAAAGGGGCTTGAGAACTTAGAGAGCCAACCATCTAAATCCCAATCCAATGGTAGTAGAGGATGAGAAATATTTTATTGACATTTTGATGAAAATTGATGAATTAGATTCTTCCCATAACAGAAAATACCCATAAAGGGATGAGACTGCTCAAGGACCAAAAGAAAGGAAGCAAAAAGGAATAAAGTAAGGAGAGAAGTTGGAAGGGAGAAGAGACCACAGGAAGGAAGGCAGGAAGGAAAGAAGGATGGATGGACCTCAATAGACAGGATTCTACCTTTAGGGTTTTCTCAACTCAACAGAAGTATGTGTATCTCACTGTGATGGACCTCTTCAGAGCATGTTGCAATATCATGTTTAATAAACTAATAAGAGATATGAATATAAAGGTAGTAATTGGTCAACAGCTCTAGCAATTAAAGAAATGCAAATAAAAACTACACTGAGATTTCATCTCACTCCAGTTAGAATGACAACAATCAAGAATACAAGTAACAGTAAATGTTGGCGAGGATGTGGGGAAAAGGGTACAGTCATACATTGCTGGTGGGACTGCAAATTGGTGCAACCAATCTAGAAAGCAATATGAAGATTCCTTAAAAATCTTGGAATGAAACCACCATTTGATCCAGTTATCCCACTCCCTGGTATATACCCAAAGGACTTAAAATCAGCATACTATAGTGGCACAGCCACATCAATGTTTATAGCAGCACAATTGATAATAGCTAAACTATGGAACAAACCTAGATGCCCTTCAACAGATGATTTGATAAAGAAAATGTGAGATATATATATACACACACCTTGGAATATTACTCAGCCATGAAAAGAATGACTTTAATGCTTTTACTGGGAAATAGATGGATCTGGAGACTATTAAGCTAAGCAAAATAAGCCATTTCCAAAAAACCAAAAGTCAAATGCTCTCTTTGATATATGAACACTAACACCAACAAGGGGTGGGGATGGGACGAATAGAAGTTCAGTAGGTTAAACAAAGGAGAATAAAAGGAAGGGATTGGGGATCAGAATAGGAAAGACAGTAGAATGAATCTGACTTTGAGATGTATTCCATGTTTGTATAAATGCAAAATATACTCTATTGTCATATATTTTTAAAAGGAAGTGATGTGCATTTTAAACATAACATTGAAAATTTTAAATGTATCTTCCACACTTATGCATACTCCAAAGTATCTTATTTTTGTCACTATTAAGTAGCTTTTTATACAGGCTTCAATCCATTTTTCTGAAGGATACTGTAATCTTGAGAAGATTTACAGCATGAAGTACAGATACATGGCCAAGCCTAAATAAGCCAAACTCAAGTAGCCCACAGACAATGAGAAAAAAATACTTATTATTCCATTGAGACTTTGTTATTGATTTTTACACAGCAGTCATTAATTATACACCCTCCAGGATTTTTTTTTACTTTCATATTTTTCTCAATTTATTTCTTTTTTTAATGTGTTCTTTTTAGTTACACATAACGGTAGAATATATTTTGATGTATTTATACAAATATGGAGTGCATCTTATTCTAATTAGGATCCCAGTCTTATGGTTGCATTCATGATGTGGAGATTCACTGTGATGTATTTATATATGCACATAGTAAAGGAGTTCTTTTTTGATAGCAGTTATACTCCTATCTACCCTTTGAATCTGTATTCCTCATTCTTTAAATCACAATTTTTCTCTTAAGGCAGTTCCATTTTTTGCCAGATAATCTGTCTATCTACCAGAGTGTCAAATGAACTTGTCTTTTTCTCTTTCGGTCCTATTCTGCTTTAATTCTACCAGTTCAACCAATATTTACATTTTAAAACATTTTATTTCTACATTTCCTAAGCAAGCCACTTCCAAATAGGAGAACTTTATCCTTTTAGCTTTGAGTTTTAAATGGTTTTAAAAGAATGGTTTCTTTAACTAAAACGAAGAATATAACCTTTTCCTCTATAATTAAAGCCCTGTGGGCTGGGGATGTGGCTCAAGCGGTAGGGCGCTCGCCTGGCAGGCGTGTGGCTCGGGTTCGATCCTCAGCACCACATACAAACAAAGATGTTGTGTCCACTGAAAACTAAAAATATATATTAAATTCTCTCTCTCTCTCACACACACACACACCTCTCTTTAAAAAAAAAAAAAAAAAAAAAGCCCTTCACTAAGCTATATTTCCTTATCAGTAATGACTACTCTCCTTCTGTGGTTAAACAGTCGGTGTCTGTAAAACCCAAAGCCCAGATCAGCCTCAGGTAATCAATAAGTCTAAAGCCAATCTGAGACAATGGGATGTCTATGAGCAGTTCTTCAAAACAAGTGATTAATATTAACAGTCACATTATTCCAGGCTTATAGGGATAGGTGTCTACTAAAATGAGATAAAGTTAAAAGGAATCTGGGTTGGTTGTTCAATTGTGATTGGAAAAGGACACCAAAAATTAAAGTAATTCCACATGGAATTTAGGGGCTATTGAAGTTTACAGTCATAGCTTTAAGTATTGGCATAAAATATGCAATAAAGGAAATGAAAAATACTTCATCTAATAATTTCTATGAAGTCTATGCACAATAACTAGTCCTTGTCTAGTGCTAACTGACTAGTTTACCTCAATAACTCAGTCTCTGATTTAGATGTTTGAGCTCATATGATCAAGTGTATAGAAACCCATGATAATCCACTAATGGAATAAGTAAATGAGTTTAGAAAATTTTCTGGATATAAGATAAACATACAAAAATCAGTTATGTATAATACACCAGAAATAAACTATTTCATTTGCAATAGCCTTTAAAAAGTCTAAAAACGTCTAAAAAATATACATAATGTGTCTTTAGAGGAAATACTGTGAAACATACCTGATAAAAATTTTAAAGACCTAAATGAAGATATATATTACATTTAAGGACAAGAAGTTTCAATTCTGTGAATGATGATCTAAATACTCTCATGTCCACCATATTCAATGAAATATCTATTAGTATGGAACCAACATAGATACCCTTCAACCAATGAATTGATAAAGAAATTACGGTGTGTGTGTGTGTGTATATATATATATATATATATATATGATGAAATAATATTCAGTCTTAAAGAAGAATGAAATCATGGAATTTGCAGATAAATGGAGGGAGCTGGAGAATATCATGCTAACTGAAATAAGCCAACCAAAAAAAAAAAAAACTTTGGATTAGGCAAAGGGGAGTGAAGAGAGGGGAGGGGGTATGAGGGTAGAAAGGATAGTAGAATAAATCAGACAATATTACCCTACAAGATGTCTTTTAAAAAGAAGGAAATCCTGTCATTGATGACAAGATAGGTGGAATATATGACTACATGACTGGTGTGATTTTTACATCAGGTAAAATCAGAAGAATGGGAAGTGATACTCTATTTTTGTATGATGTGTCAAAACGCATTCTACTGTCTTGTATAACTAATTAGAACAAATTTTTTTAAATGAGTTCTGGAAAATAGCAAAAAATATCTTCATTTATGTGGAAATTTAAAGTCCAATTTAAAAATTGTATGTGGAAGGGCATTGGTCAAGAATAGCCCAGAAAAAATCTTTTTTAAAATAAGGGGAAAAATTGACTCTGCTAGACATCCAGATACTGTTTTTATTTAGTTTTTCAATTATTTGAAAATTGACAAAATCATATATGTATGTGTATATACATATATATATATATATATCCTTAGTGATTTAAAAGAATGCAACACATTGTCATTAACTATAATCACCATATTGAACCAACTGATCTTTTGAACTTATTCCTCTTTTCTAACTAAAATTTTGTACCCTTGAACCAACATCTTCCCAACACCAACACTATCTCCCTCATTCTGCTCTCTGCTTCTATGAATATGACTTTTTTGGATTCTATATATAAGTGAGGTCAAACAAAATTTGTTTACTCTGTTCTTGGCTCATTTCACATAACATAATGTCCTTCCATTCCACCTATCTTGTCATTAATGACAGGATTTTTTTCTTTTTTAAGACTCAATAGTATTCTAGTGTCTGTGTGTGTGTGTGTGTGTGTGTGTGTGTGTGTGTGTGTGTCTATCATTTTTTTTTTTGTACCATGGTTTGAACCCAGGGTGCTCAACCACTGAACCACATACCCAGTACTTTTTATGTTTCATTTTGAAATAGGTTCTCACTAAATTGCTTAGAGCCTCACTAAATTCCTGGGGCTGGCTTTGAACTTCCAATCCTCCTGCTTCAGCCTCCTGAGTCATTGGGATTACAGGCATGCATCAATCACACTTTTTATCCACTAATACATTGATTGATTGACATGTAAATTAACTTCCTGTCTTGGCTATTGTAAATATTGCTACAATGAACATGGAGTACAGATATTTCTTCACCATATTAATTTCACTTCCTTTGGATATATCACTGGTACTGGGATTGGTGGATTATATGGTAATTCTATTTTGGGGGTTTCAAAGAACCTCCGTGCTGTTTTCCATAATGGCTATAATAATTTGCATTACCACAGTGTGAAAGTTTTACCTTTCTCCACACCCTCTTCAAAACTTATTTTTCATCTTTTGGATAATAGCATTCTATCAGGTGTGAGCCACAGTACCTCATTTTAATTTTAACTCACATTTCATATACCTGTTGGACATTTGTATGTCTTCTTTTGAGAAGTGTCTAATCAGATTCTTTGCCAATTTTTTAATTGTGCTATTTGTTTATTTGTTATTCAGTCATTCTTTAAATGTTTTGGAAATGAGCCCTTATCAGATGTTGTGATTTGCAAATGTTTTCTCCAATCCTGTGGATTGCTGCTTCACTCTGTTCAGAATTCCCTTTGTTATGCAGAAGCTTTCATTTTGATTTGATCACATTTGTGTGTCTTGGCTTTTGTTATCTGTGCTTTTGGGATTATATAAAAAAAATAATAATAATCATTACCCAAACCAGTGTCATGGAACTTTTCCCCTATGATTTCTTCTAGTAATTTTATGATTTCAGGTCTTACATTAAAGTTTTTAATCCATGTTGAGATGATATGGTAGAAATAAGTATCATTCTTTTGCATACAGATATCCTAGGGATTCCCTTTGAGTTAAGGAAAAGCTTTTAGAGAAAGTGTGGTGCTGGGTGCACTTACTATGAATAATAAGGACTGATGTATATTTAAATGGATGATGTTTGTTATGTGAATTATATCTCAGTAAAGCTCTAAAGAAGAAATATCAATTGCATTTTATCCACAATAAACCTATAATGTAAATATTTCTAAAGATATCTAGATCAATCATAGTTTTACATAATACTATGTAAAAATAACTGCAAAGTTTTAACTTCTCAAATATTTTCATAGAGTCTTGATTTTTCTGCCATAATAAGAACAAATGAAAAGAGATAAAATTATGGTTGGTTAAATATTTAAACAATTTTTCAATAAATAAGATTCATTAAAACTTAGAAAATATCTAATTGCTTTATCCTTCATGTTCATTCCCTATAGTGTTTCAAATAAAGATCATTAGATTTTAATTTACATTTTAATACATTGAAATTCTGTGATAAAATAATTGTTAATTTATTTTGTTTTGTTTTTTACATAAAATATCTCTCTAGAGGATGGGATTTTTCCAAAGTATTATTTCTGAAATCACTATGACTTTGATACACTATTTTAAGGCAGATTCTGTAGAAGCAGAATGAAGATGTAGGTAGAAATTGCTTTATTTAAGAAAGCAATCCCAGAATCAAAAAGTGGGGAAATTGGAAAGGAAAGAGAAGAAATCAAAAAAGGGCCTTTTCTCGAAATTCGACTGTTTATAAAGAGAATTCTAGAAGGTAAGTATTGCTCATAGTCGTTCCAAAAGAGGTAGGATATCCACAGTAAAATGAAAATGACAATAACCGATAATGATTATAGAATTCAAGGTAAATGCATCTTGTCCTTTACCACCCTTTTCATCTATAGCTATATCCTTCATAATTTCCAGATTCCGGCCACCTGCCCACACAGTTTTGAACACGTAAGTCTGACAAATACAGACCTTTGAACTGGCACAATTTCACATCATCTATAAGGCATTAAAGGGGATTCTTGGGCAAATGATTCATTATTGCCCTGGACTAGCTGGATTAGGAACAACCCTAAAACCAGTGGCACTCTTCAATCTATAGAGAGCATTCGGGTGTCCGTTCCCTTTATGATTTAGTGTCAAGGCTGAAACCGGTTGGTCCTCAGGGCTAATGAAAAAGATTTGGGGAATGTTACAAGTTCCTACTTTTGGTTGTTCTTATGACACTTCCTTTAGGATTGCTGGGAGCTTTTCTTTTATATTCTGTCTCCTCCCACCCACAGGGATCAGAAAGACCAACTACAGCTCTCGACAACTTGTCAGGACCAACACTACACTTTAGAAAAGCTAAAGAGGAACCGATTAGGATGAGACCCAGAAAGCATGAGTTGAATGCCGTCAGCCCACTATTCTAGGTTTAAGTGTACAGAGTTCTTTCAGGAAATTGTCAAGAAAGTGAAGGTGAAAGATGAAACAGGTAATTTAAGGTATAATGGTTTAAAATAAGAAAGGAAGTACGTACAATATCTCAAAAAAAAAAAATGAGAATTTTTTTCAACCGTTGAACACGAGATAGACTGAAGATGAGGCCTTACAAAATATCAAACAGTTTAGATGATTTTGCCCCCAAAAGATGTAATAGTGGTAATAGTGGGTAATCAAGGGACAGATAAACAGTATCAAGGGACTGAATAAATAGTTTAAAAAACTGCAAGAACCCAGGTAAAGTTAGAGAGCTTGAATTTGTAATGTTCCCACTCAACATGATTTTGTGATTAAAATTTCACTCCTAAATTAGAAAAGAAGTCAACTTGTCACTATTTACAGACAGCATGATTTTACATACATGAAAAAAAACAACAAAACCTCCACTAAAACACTATTAGAATGAACAAATAAATTTCACAAAGTTGCAGGATACAAAATCAACATAGAAAAATGATTCATATTGTTATATGTCAATAAGAATGAGCAAATGATCCATCAGTCCCACAACTGGCTATATACTCAAAAGAAATGAAATCAGTATGTCAAAGAGACAACGCACTTCCATGTTCATTGCAAAACTATTCACAATAAATAAGAAATGGAAACAACCCAAGTGTCCATCAACTGATGAATGGAAAAAGAAAACGTGATACACCTGCACAATAAAATACTATGCAACCACAAAAAGAACAAAATCCTATCATTTGGATTGGAGACCATCATGTTAGGTGAAACAAGGCAAACTCAGAAAGAGAAGTACCATATAATCTCAACCATACATGGAATTTCTGAAAGTTTATCTCATAGAAGTTGAAAGTAGCCTAGTGGTTACTATAGTCCAGGAATGGTAGGGGATAGGGGGGAAAAATGAAGAATGTGGATCAATGGATACTAAGTTATAGTTAGATAGGAACAAGAAGTTCTCATGTACTGTTGCACATTATGGTGACTATTGATAATGATATGCACTGTGCATTTCAAAAAACTAGAAGAAAGGATTTTGAGTTTTCACCACACACACACAAAATGATAAATTGGGCATGGTTGGTGCATACCTGTAACCAAGCTACTCAGGAGGCTCAGACAGGAAGACAGGAAGTTGTAGGTTTGCCTGGGCAACTTAGCAAGACCTGTCTCAAAATAAAAAGTAAAAAAAAAAAAAAAAAAGTATGGGGATCTAGCTCAATAGCAGAATGCCTGACCAGCATGCACATGGCCCTTGGTTCATTTCTTAGTACTCTCCCTTCAAATTTTTTTACACATAAATGATAAATGTTTAAGGAAATAAATATGTCTAACCTGTATTAAACATTACACAATGTATTCATGTACTGAACATTATATGGTACCCCATTAACATGTACAACTATTATATTTTTGTGTATCAGTTAAAATTTTTAAATAAGTAGATAAATTAATGGAGAAAGATTTAGGTGAGCAAAATCTGAATTAAATTACTCTTCCCCTTTCAGATTATTCTTGAATTTGAGTACAGCAAAACCGCAGGACTATTCACCTGACAAAAGCCATATGCAATTAGTTTAAAATGAACACTCCAACTTTTCTGAGGTCTCTACTTCAGTGCCAAATTGATCTCTTTTGTGGGCTGTCCAACCAAAGCTTGGGATTACTCTAATTCCACTTTGAAGACCATGGAGTTTTCTCCTTTAAAATGAGATATAAGTCCAACATGCTTCATATTAAAAACGTTATATGAATTCCATTCCAACTATAAGTTAAGAAATACCTTGGACACATTTCACAAAATTAAAATGGAATTAATATACTAATTGAACTCAGCAATTCAATATAGCAACATCTACACCTAGAGGCACATAAAAGATCATTTCATAAGCATGATTGACAAGAGAATTATTTTCAATCATGGCTTCATATGGTTTTAATGTGATTCTATCTGGCTGATTAATTGTGCCATTTCCCTTTATATCCATTCATTCCACAAATATTAATATAATATCTATTGTGTATGAGGCATACCCTAGTTGCTACCAGGAATTTGTAGTTGCTACAAATGGGGCAGAACTTCCTGCCTGTAATGTACCATCTGTGAAAGAGAGAGAAGTATGCACGTTAATAATTAGAACACACAGAAGGATTTATAAATGGAAATTCTGAAAAAGGAGCATTTGATTCCTTTTGGAAGTATCATGGAGTTTACATAAACAAAACAAACACTCATGGAACAGAGACACACCAGGCTAACAATCAACATGAAAATGAAATGTGAAGGGGTGTAACAAAGGAATATTTGAATGGCTCTGCATGTGTCTGCAAATTTGCAGCCTGTTGAACAACCCTAGACGTTGACAGCATTCTGTCAAATTCACACACTTAAAAACATTTCTTAAAAAGTAGCCACCCCTAGTCCAACCTTTGTTAGGTGTTAATTTATAGACAAGACTTGGCACCTTTCTTTATCAATTTGATTCGGATTTTTAATATTACATTTATTTGATGCAAACATCAAATGATCTCTTTTATTTAAAAAATGTCATTTTAAAAAAAACTGAGTGACTTCATCCAAATATAACAATGAGTGTTTTTTTATTGGCTAACTCATTAATATTTGAGTTAGCATATCAAAGATTTGTGATTTCATAAGTTATATTTTGAAAAATTTGGTTGCCAAATTTTAAAAACACTAATGAGTTATTTATTCAATCATGAGAAAAGAGATTTTAAAAAATCCAGAAGATTCCAGAATGGACTGGTTTCTTATTCCTTGTTAATCATTAGTCTGAGGCAATTCTATTTTTATTTTCTTTCTGCCGCAGCATCATTTTTATTCATTCATGAGTGTGTTTAGTTTATACCAGGGTAGGATTTGCCAACTGCTTGCAAAAGGTTTACACCTTGCTGTACAAATTCAACACCAAAGACTATGTGTTCTACTCTGTATGACATTCTGCCCCTTTCAGAGATTCTGCTTTGCAATTCCATTGCCTTTTATGAACAGGGAGGATGTTGACAATCACAAATCCATTCTTTCCAATCGTAAGATACCAGAGTCTTACTTGTCAAGTGCTGTTTCACTCCCAGAAGAAACCGACATCTAAAAATCTCTTTGCATTGCAAAAGCTACCTTCTGCTTTCATTATCTAGCAGTGTTATTACAGATTTCAACTAGATGTCAGACTTTGATGTTTCCTGGAATATCTTCTCTATTTCAACAGTGTAATTTTTTCTTTCTTAACAAAGTCTGGCAAAACAAGTGGCACCCTGACTCTCACTCCAATTCCAACTGCTGACTGCCTAGCTCATATTAAAAACCAATGTGCTTTTTATTTTCTTTGACTTAAAAACTAAAATTAAAATTCAAGAATATATACCTATTTAATCAAGGAAAAAAATAAATCTCCCAAGAGACAAACTTATCAAATTTAATGAAATTGGAATTCTCATGTCATTAGTAAATAATGAAGCTCTTATAGTAAAAAATTAGAAACATTGATTATGTTAAATGTTTTTGCTACTAAACTCTCAGGGGACAAGTAGAAAGGTAGCTTACTACATTTTCTCACAATCATATCAGGAAAATGAATAGGTAGTTGAATGTCTTTCGCATTTCCAGGAAAAGACTGACATAAAGACGATACCGGAATGGCTTCCCAAGTTCAGAGGTCCAGAAAGAAACCCAAGTGCTGCTCTATCCTCAGACTGACACATTTCAGAGCCAGTTTTCCCTTTCTTTCATGCAAAGTAGCAATCAGAACAGTTCTCTTCTGACTAAGTATTCAATTAAAGGTTTGCCTAATAGTTACAAACACTTTTTAGCCTTTACTAGTAAAAATACCACATACTCTTCCTAAGACAAAAACATTATCCTCACCAAATGGATTGGGAAAACTGGCAGTGATTTGACTGCATCTCCAATCTTTCCCTTATTAAAATTTTAAGCATATTTGTTGAGAGCCACAGCCGAAGGGGCCCCAGCAAACTTTCAGACTGCCAGCTGATGATTGGCTCACAGTGGCCCCAGCAACATCTAGCTGATTGGCTCCTCTGCAGTGATGCTCATTGGGCTGTTTCCCTGCCCTTTCAGGCCATGGAGCTGCTCATTGGGAGACTTTTTTGGCTCCACCCACACGACCCAGCCAATCAGCCTCAAGAGCAGGAGGATTGTGGGAGGTGGAGAGGCTGGTGGTTGGGGAGTGGCTTGTGGGAAACCGGTGGTGGCAGTTGGGCTCTGAGGGTTTTTCCTGAGGAGCTGTTTTGTTTGGCGTGTGTGGTTCTAAAAATAAAGTTAGTTTCTTTTGACAAGTGGCTCCTGAAATGTGCCCAGCCAGATTTGACTGCATCTCCAATCTTTCCCTTATTAAATTTTAAGCATATTAATCTGTTATCAAAGCAAAAACAAAGTAGTGATAATTCTGAGGCCTTTGTAGTGATGGAAAAGGGTACTAAATCCCCTGAAGGACATTTGATGTTTACCAGTAGTTCTTGGATGAAGAACTTAGAATCTCTGTCTTTATGGAGCCAGAATATAATTTTAATATATTTAGATAAAAATAAAAACTGATTATAAAAACTACTATAGAAGTAGTAACATGTTTAGTTAGGTAGGACTCTGCATGCTCTTACCTGTAGATTGTGTGTGCTAATAGATTCCAAAGACAAACATAAAAATCACAATAATAAGAGAAAGTAAATCCACTTAACCTAAAGCTCCAGTTACATCCACTGACAAATCCTGCACAGAAAAATTAAAAAACAATAACATGGACTGCTCTTGTTTGATATTTTTTTCTCTAAAGTTTACTCAAAGTCAAAGGCAAGAAGGTAGACTCTTTGAGTAGAAGATACGTGAAAGAGAAAATTTAAAAGCCTTTATAATCTGCGTTTAAATGACACCTTAAATTAATCATTAATAGACTATAACTTTTTAGTCAAGTTTAATTAAGATATGTTTATTTGGCTTGAGCTTCACCCTAGATTTCACTGGACACATTATTTTATTAATGTGGTAGTGTTCAAAACATACCAAGGAAATGTGTGTGTATGTGTGTGTGTGTGTGTGTGTGTGTGTGTGTGTGTGTTTGAATTCCAGATCAGGTAGATTGTATTTGATTTTTTATTGAATGGAAAACCATATACGATTTTGAACAAGGAATCCACAAGTCATCATTTTTAAGAATAGGATTGTTGGTGACAAAAAAACAGGATTAATGAGAAGGGGAGATATTCAAGACATAAAGACAAACTGCAAAGTTTTACTATAGGTTAGTCGAGAAATAACTTATATGAACTCTAGCAGAAAAAGATGAAAAATGGAATGAAGACAGATCTTTTAAAGAGAAAAGACATTGGAACTCAACTGATAGATTGGGAGCCTCAGTCTTCTAGAGGATGGTGCTGGCACTAGCCAATACAGGAAAGCAGGAGGAGGATGGGGCGTAGTTTGCATATGATGAAGACAGCACGGGGAAAGTAGAAACTGAGAAACAATAGGCAACTACTGCAAATCTATGGGCACAATAATTTATCTTGTGTAATCTAACATGTTAAATCTTTAAGGAGAAACTATATTACTGCTATAATCTGTAACATCAAGAGAAATAGGTTTGATTGTGATTCAAAAGACCATGATGGTTTGAGCTTTGTGCTTAGTGGAAATCTGGTATGTGCACTGTGCAGAAAAGGATACCATGGGAATGTGAGGAGAGAGCAAAAGTCACAAGGGAAGAATATGTCTGGTCCAGTCCTTGGCAATTGTAATCTCTGGTGTTTTGTTCCCTGAGCTTAACTTGCAGAGTGCATGGTTTATTTCTAAAGTATGTTTTTATTCCCATGGTATCTAGAGTATGACAAACAGCAGGAGAGTAAACTAGAGTATAATTGCATGGAAAAGAAAAAAGAAAGCTTATTTCTTTTTAGGATGATTGTATAAGTCTCTGGGATTTTTCTCTGTGCTGGTATGTTTAGAAGGCAGATTGTTAAATGGTAATTGCAAACAAGTAAAATAATTGCACATAGGAACCCACATGTATATACCTGCACGTGCAGGTGCATGCACGCACTCATACACACACACACACACAAACACACACACACACACACACACACACACATACCCTAATCCTCTCCATTCCTTCAATCTGCATTTTAATAACCACATATGTCTTTTATTAAGTTATTATCTCAGCTAACATGTTCTTCCTCTGAATCATGTCCGTTACTCAACAGTTCAAATCCTACTTTTTCTCATATCCATTAACTCAAATAAATCCTTTTCTTGAATTTCTGTTATACTTTATTTGTACCTCTATTTTGATACTAAGCACAATTTTTCCTAAAACATAAAAAAAGCATACGTAGATGTATAATATATGGTTTTTTTTTAGCTTCTTAAATTTTAGGGACTCTGTGACAATAATGGTGATCATAGAAGGTTCTAAGAAATACTATTTATTAATTGCTGGGTAGTAATCAGGCAATAATATTTTCCACAAAGGAAGATGAGAGAAAAATAATTTTAAATTTGTTGGTATTTTAACTAATTGACTTATAAATGAGAACTGGAATACGGGTTGGAGAAGAGTGTAGATTAATTCAACATTAGAAATATGAGAAAACAAAGGGTGGGAAAAACTAATTAATTGGACCCAGAATAAAAATATTTTAAAAAATATTGTCACTGAAGTATAAATCCCATTATTCTTCCTTTACATGTAAGATTGCACTGTAGTCATCTGACAACTTCTTTGCGAATCTTTCTAGCAGGTTCCAGTGAGGACATGATAGGCGTCTAAAACCTAAGCTGAGGAGGAAGTCACCAAATACAAGAATGCTTATACTTTTACTCCAAAAAGTAGGTTAAGAATGATAATTATTTTTCAAATTCCTAAAATCCCATGTCTTAAATTATTAATGGTTACTAAGAGATTACACTAATTTCAACCTCAGGTATGTTTCAATGTTACTCACTCTTGAAGAAAGCCAAGTTCAGTAGGTCTTTTCATGTTGAGCCCCCTCTGATCAAAACACAAAGTTTATTTAACTAAACTCAAAACATAATTTTCTAAAATCAGAAAGTTAGAAACAGATGGATAATTATCTAATTTTAGATAATTTGGCCTTAATTAAAAATATGTTTCTTGGCTGTGATTAATAGGGACAATTTTGTTCATTTCAAAAATGAAAATCACATAGTCACAAAAAGATCAGGGAAAAAACCAAGCATTATTATGCCACAACAAATCATCATAACACATTCAATATTAAAACAAGTTTAGAATTTTAAGAACCTAGGTTATTTGTTTAGGAACACAGGAGAATTTCAATCTTTTTTGTAAATCTAACTCAGGGTCTAAATATTCTAGGAGAAAGTCTGTAATTGGGTTCTAAGTAACATGCACCAGTCTCATGGAACTCCAGTTGAATGTACAAGTCCTCCACACCAAGAAAATCAGCCATCCTGCTACTGAGAGGTATGTTTTAACAACCTACAATAGAAATAAACAGGAATTTTTATGTCTTTAAAAAAATATTTACCCAGACTGGCAAACCATTGTGTTATAAATACAGCCATCGGCACATAACCAATATATTTCTTTTCTCTAACTCCAATACTTGTGTCTTTGTTGAGAGGACAGCATGTCACCGGTGCCTTCTGGGGTATGCAACTTATCTCTATCACATTTTGTGATGCAGAGAATCATCTATTGTCTTCCAACTGGCTTAGAGCAAAATACGGGTGTATACAATGTGAGTTCTAAGACCTGTTATTGATACCACTGGTTACCCGATGAGTCCTGCTTTCTCCAATGTTGAAGTATAACACCAGAGAAGCATGCTGAGGTAAGTGTGGAGTAGAAAGTGAGGAGCTTTATTAAAGGATAGTGAAACAGACTTCTCCCAGGTGGAAGAAGGAGACCCCAAAGGTGGAATCCAGGGGATGATGAAGTCCTGTCCCTTTTATACATCTAAAGTTTCCCTTGTTTTCCTGCATTCTTCTTCCTTACCTTGTTCATTGCCCCTCATCCTGTGTAGTGACTGGGGGATGTTGGTGGAATGGCCAGTGGGTGAGCAGGTAGGCTGGAAGGGCATAGGAGGAGGGCTAGGCGGGAAGGGAGCTGCAGCCCTGGTGTTGATTAGCAGCTCCTGTCTGCTCAGGATTGCTTCAGTTAACAACCTTTTGGGAGGGGGAGCATCAACAGGCTCTGGAGACAAGAACACTCTATTCTCCCAGGAGTCATTTCCAATTTCCTGGACTCAAATCGGACTCCATTTTCTCCATCAGACCCGATTTACCTAGCTATGCTATCTATCTTTAAATATATAACTACCTATCTTTAAATCTGGCTTCATTATGGTGGAAATAGAAATAAATATAAAAGCTTATAATTTTTTTTTAAATAAGACATTGAGTTGATCTCAAAGTAGAGAAAGGGCATTATCAACTCATTAAAACACAAAGAGAAATAAATGAACTGGGCCCAGTGGTGGATGCCAGTAATCCCAGTGGCTTGAGAGGCTGAGGCAGGTGGATTGCAAGTTCAAAACCAGCCTCAACAATGTATCAAGGCACTAAGCAGTTTAGCAAGACCCTGTCTCAAAAAAAAAATCTTAAAAAGTGCTGGGGGTGTAGTTCAGTGGTAAAGCACTCCTGGGTTCAATGTGAGGGGTGCAGAGAGGAAGGAAAGAAAGAGGGAGGGAGAAGAGGAAGAAGAATAAAGGGCAATAATATTATGACATTTAGAACCCTTGCTCTATCAACTTTTAGCTTAGTGAGATCTCTCTTGGAAAGAATACTGGATTCTGCAGAATGGAACAAATACCTACCTACAAGGCTGTAGAGAGTATTCAATGAGATACATTTGCAGAACATACATCCTGACACAAAGAAAACATATGATAAGTGACAGCCAAGAAAAGTAGCAATAACAGTCACCAGAAGATAAGGATTCCACTATCATTTCATCACCTGCTATTGGTCTGGAGTATGTCATTTAACCTGTCTGACCCTCAGGCTCCTCAGAGGTAGAAATAAATTATAATTCCCACTATATAGACATTTCCCTCATTGTTATGAAATCAAATAAGAATACAAACGTATCTTGAGAAATGTAACTGGTTGTACAAATATATATCATTATTTATATCCAGTAGTTCAAAATCAACCCAAAACAGAAATCCTTTCTTAAAGCTTCTCTGAAATATGGTTGAATTAGCAGAATGATTGGTTGATCAAGCTCAAGGCAGGCAAAGGTACACACCCTTGGACATGGAAGCATTTATAATTTCCTTATCTTACTTGTTGCCTTTACTTTTCAAACTTTTCTATGTTGGGGGATGGTTCATAATAGAAAACAATGAAATGGGATGTATCCCAAAATCTTTCCTTTTTCATATCAGATTCTACTATTAAGTATGGATAATGGATAATCAAGAATTGACTGCATAAATAAGCTCAAAATAAAGAACAGAAAAGATAAGAAATCTGTGAGCAATTACTGCCTTCCAAATTCTTATCATAACATTGCAAATAGAATATCTGGGGGAGTTTGGTTAAGGAAATTATTGGTACTCCATTAAGTTTGTTATTTATTTGATTATAGCATTCTAACCAGTCCTAATGAAAATAATTTTCTTTCTCTTTCATGCATGTGCATCTTTTGTTAAAGTTAAATACACCATTATTAATATAAAGTGAGATAATCAGATAGATGATAAAGCCATAGAAAAAATATTTTTTGAATCCACTAATACTGATGAGTTTCTAAAATTTAGTTAAGACACCTGGAAACTGAAAATTTTAGACAACTCTTCATTTTCTTTGAAATCTAATTGGCATGTTGATTTGTGGTCGGATTGCAGATTTAAAATGGTGCCATACACAGATGAGGAATGTAATAGTGGAAAAAGTTATCCTATGCCACATTATGGAGCTGCTTATGCAAGAAAGTTATGCTGCTTTTCACCTTAAACATGAACAAGTACACACTAAAAGGTATGCAAGGTGTGCATAATGGGATATTGCTCCTGATTATAAAACAGTCAGTTGTCAGACCACTTGACAGCTATATGATATAATTACATGCTAGATAAGAATATGAATATAATGAATATAAGAATATAATTACATGCTAGATAAGAATATAAAGTGCCTTACAAAAAATTAAGAGAATTTTCAAAAGTTTCAAGCACGTTAAAATCATTTTATACTGAGCCAAACTGAAAACTACAAATAGCAGTAAAACTAAGTTATCACCAACCAGGTACACCAAGACTAAACTTAGACAAACATCCACATTTATCTGAAATTTTTTCTAGCATCAGGCCAACGTGAAATAGATAATCACAAAATAACCTAACACTTTCAAAAACATAAACAAAAAAAAAAAACGAGCTCAATGCTAAATTCTCAGTATTAAATATATCTGCTATATATTTTTCACACACAAGCTAGATGTCAGTGGCATCCATAGCTGATTGAAAAGTGAAACAATGTAGGAAGTTTTTTTTTGATGTGGAACTTAGAAAGCATTGACCAGAGTTTTGAGAGAAATATCTTTAGTTATCATTAACAAATAAAGGTGATATATACATTAGTCTAAGGAAACCCAAGTGGTGTCCCCCCACAACATACTTATCCTAAATATAACCTTGTTTAGAAAATTTCATTCACTAAAATTACAATACATTCATAAATCAAATATTTCAGGATGTTGAAATTAGGAAAAACCTATATTCCTTTCAGCCGACCTGTTTAGTGAATAATAGCCTCACATTAAAATGTAAAAATATAATTTTTGTAGTAATACATACAAAATGGTGTGTATCATTAACAACAAGGATATGTTTAACAACAAGAGAAATAAATAAAAACAGAATTTCAGTAGTCAAATTCTTTAAGAATGTTAGTCAGCTTTTCTTTGCTATGACCAAAATACAAGAACAACTTAGAGGAAGAAAAATTTACTTTGGTTCACAGGTCCAGAGGTTTAGTCCATTACACTCTGGGTGCAATATAAGGCAGAACATCATAGTGAAAGGGCATGATGGAGGAAAGCTGTTCCATTCAAGGCAACCAAAATGCAGAGAGAGGGGAAGGGGCCCCCAGGGAAGATGCAACCTTCTAGGGCATTCCCTCAGTGACCCATCTCCTCCCTCACACCCCATCTGCCTACAGTGACCACCCAGTGAGTCCAGTCAAACTAGGATGGACTGATTATGTTACAGTTCTCATAGTCCAATCATTTTACCTCTGAACATTCCTACATTAACATAGGAGCTTTGGGGGGACACCTCATATCCAAACAATAACTCTAAAATTATATTACTTTTGCACTTGAACAAGTAAAATTGCCTGAGAAGTTAGCAGTTGGGTTTAGCAATCATGATGCTATTCTATTCTTCAAATCTGGAATGTATCAATTTTTCCATTTGCAACTGGGGAACTGAGTAGTATATTGACACATATGTTAAATGATACACATGACAGATACTATATATGGACAAAGTCTAGATACAGATGAGCTGTCTTAGTGGCCTGAGGCATAATTTGGCAGATACAGGAGACAATATTATCCCAGAATTGAGACTGCAGGCTCTCAATTATCATTATAGCATTTTCCTACTGCAGCCCTCAGCCTGAGCTTATTTTTGGACTTGACCCTGCTAACACCAGGACCTATTTCCCCTCGTTTGAAACATCAATAATAAACTGGGAAATAGATTTAGAAATATATGACCATACACTTATCTATTATCCCTGGATTACACCAAAATTAACAATGTAATGCTTTGCTTTCAGTGACGATAATTAATAGAGAAACTTGTATCTATAGAAGAAGCATGAAAAAACAGTCTTTAGATTTTGAATTTATGTTCTTAGTGCTCACTTGTCTTTGCTCAGCTTCATAGAAATCGGGTTGCATATTAGATGAAAAAAAGAGGAATATTTAAGTCATAAAATGGGGGAAGAAAGTGATGCAACCAAATCAATTATGCAAAAGATGAAAGTTACATGTTAATAAGATCCTAAATTGTAACATATTCAAAAGCACCACTGCCTTTCTTCACAGTATTTAAATGTACAGAGACATGTGGTGTGTGCATATGTGTCTGTCTGTGTGTGTGTGTGTATGTGTGTTTTAGAAGAGAAAAAGGGAAGATAAATAATTTATTTTTTAAACAAAACAGACAACTGATATAAAATTAAGCATATATTGAATTAAGCATTTTATTGACTTCACATATTATGGGGTAAGGAATAGCATGCAATTCATGGAAGACAGATGCAAAGAATGGGAAGACTAAACTTAAAAGCAGACAAGATAGTGAAAGAACTGAGATTAGAACATGAATATTTTAAGTGGAAACAAATTTCCTTTACATAAAACCAGGTACCCTTCAGAATATACAGTTGTTGTTGTTATTGTTGTTTTGTTTTTTGTTTTTCATTAAAAATGATATTTATTGTGGGATAAAGAATTGAGAATTTAGTTGTATGCATGCATGAATGGACATTTCCAGAATTGACAAATAAAGCATTGCCAAAATTTTTTTAAGTGCATAAATGTCCAAAGGAGACATAGTTGACTGATTTTATATTGGAGATTGAAGACAGGAAGACAGGTGTTTATTTGCCTCTCTTCATAGAAGATGGGGCAGGGGGAAAAGTCTACAAAGGGAAAAAAATGACACAAAACTTAGGAAAATAGAAAGAACAAATTGGTGGGTGTGGTAGACTTTAACCAATAAACATGTAAGTAAGAACTCTATGTCTACCTTTTTAACTACATATGAATTTATATCCATTTAAATATTTTCATGTATATTTTTACACACACACACACACACACACACACATATATATATATGTTTATTTTCGTATACAAGGATAAAAATGTTCAATCCCTAAACTAACCCTATTTTTCTACAATAGTTCTATACCTACCAATACACTTCAGAGAAACCTCTATACATATAAACCATAACATTTTACATGAATGTACCTATGTACTTGAAGATATAAATTCATAAATTCACATAAAAACCCATAGATATTATATATAAACACACACACACACACACACACACACACACACACACACACATATATATATATATATATATATATATATATTCATTTCCTCAGGCATAACCCATATATCACATGTAATATAATATTTCTTATTAAAATATCAATAAAAGTATATGTACATATAAATTTTGACATATATTACCTCTATATTCATATTTATATTCATATGTATTGATACATATGTTCCAAAGGTAATCCATCCTCTAAACCAAAGCCATAACTCAGCACAAAACCCAACCCTGCCCCAAATCATGAGTCTTTTAAACAAAAATTATAAATATTACTTTGAAAATTCGTATATATTTTCACATATATATTCTGTATATGTTTATATACATATATATGTACCCTAATGACAACCAAAATTCTACCCATAAATTTTCACATGTATTCAGTTACATAATCATATCCTATATCTTACCAAAATTGTGAACAGACATCTCAAAAGAAAAATAAGTATATACAAATCCATAACCATTTAAATATTTTCATGTATATTTTTACATATATATTTATGCTTGTATTCATGTGTATGGATACAAATGTTCAAGCCCAGTATTATTGTGTTGTGGTTTATTTGATTTTTGAAATTGAGGAGGGTTTGTTTGATGTATGTAGGTGCTCCACTGTATGGGGCATAAACATTTATGATTGTTACATCTTGTTGATGTATAATTCCCTTAAGCAGTATGAAATGTCCCTCTTGGTTCCTGTTGACTAACTTTGGCTTGAAGTCCACTTTATCTGAAATGAGGATGGAAACCCCTGCTTCTATACACTATCCATGTGAATGATATGTTTTTTCCCATCCTTTCATCTTCAGTCTGTGGATGTCTTTGCCTATAAGGTGAGTCTCTTGGAGACAACATATTACTCCTTCTTGTTTTTTAATCCAATCTGCCAGTCTACATCTTTTAATTGATGAGTTTAGTCTATTAATGTTCAAAGTTATTATTGATATCTGATTTGTGTTCCTGGTCAGTTTGGTTTATTTCTACATTTTAATTTGATTTAGTTTCTCTTTGATTGACTATTCCTTTAGTGTGATTCCTCCCTTTGCCAGTTTTCACTTTTTTTTTTTCATTTCACCTTCATGTAATATTTTGTTGAGAATATTCTGAAGTGTAGGCTTTCTAGTTGTAAATTCTTTTAATTTTTGTTTATCATGGAAGGTTTTTATTTCATCTTCAAATCTGAAGCTTAATTTTGCTGGATATAGGATTCTTATATGACATTCATTTTCTTTCAGAGTTTGTACTTGTTATTACAGAACCTTCTAGCTTTGAGGGTCTGGGTTGAGAAATAAGCTGAGATCCACATTGGTTTCCTCCTATGTGTAATCTGATATTTTTTTCTCACAGCCTTCAAAATTCTATCCTTATATTCTATCATACCTATCTGTATGATAGGTATTTTAATTATAATGTGTCTTAATGTGGGTAATTGTAATTTTGCACATTTGCGGTCCTGTAAGCCTCTTATATTTGATTTTCCATTTCATTCTTTAGAGTTGGGAAGTTTTTTGATATTATTTCATTGAAAAGATTGTGCAGTCCTGTGGTTTGTATCTCCATTTCTTCATCTATCCCAAAAAAATCTTAAATTTGGTCTCTTCATAGTATCCCATAATTCTTGGAATTTGTGCTCATGGTTTCTTAACATCTTCTCTCCATGGTCAACTCTGCTTTCAAGATTATATATTTTGTCTTCATTGCTGAGGTTCTATCTTCCAAGTGGTCTAGTCTGTTGGTGATGCTTTCTATTGAATTTTTAATTTAGTATATTTTTCCTTCATTTCAAGGATTTCTGTTTGAATTTTTTTTCAGAATCTTTATCTCTTTATTGAAGTGATCTTTTGTAACCTGTAGTTGCTCTCTTACATCATCCTTTACTTCACAGATTAGCTTAACTATGTACATTCTAAACACCTTCTCTGACATTTCTTTCACTGTGGATTCTGTTATTGGAGTATCTTGGTTTGCTTGGGGCAATTTGTCCCCTTGCTTTTTCATGTTATTTGTGTGTCTTCTCATCTAACAGTATGGATTTGAGGCAGTACAGTTTCTACCCTGTGGACTAACAGTGTTCCTGAAGGTTTCTAATACCTCACTGTTTAGGGAGAGACAAATAATTACAACAACCAATGCATAAAATCTACAGCACTAAACCAAATAGTTCCTACTATGACATCTACAATATCAATTATCACAATAAACAGAAATTATTTGATCAATTATTGCCTATAACAGCAAGTTTGCAAAAAGGTTTACATTTTCAAATAGTAGACAGGGAGAGAACAGAAGTGATACAATGACATAGGATGATTATGAGGGGGAAGAGGGAAGTAAAAGATTAAAGGAAAAAGAAAAGAAAGAACAATATAGATTGGCTGTTAGCAGAAGAAAAGAGAGAATCAAGGGAAACAGAAGAAAAAGATATCTATAGATATATATATATATATATATATATATATATATATATATATATATATCAAATATTTAGAACAAAAACTAAAAATAAAAATAAAAGAATACAAAACAAAAATAAAATACACTAATCAAATATCCTAGTTTACAAAAAAAAGTAATCCATGTAATATAAAATACTAGAGATGAAAGGAGAAAAAATAGAATGTATAAATGTCCATGTATAAATGACTGTGTAAATGCCCATGTACCATTAAAGTCACAATTAAACCATGAAAAAAAATTTCAAATATAAAAGAAAAGAAATCTTGATGAAAATTTAAAGAATTCTTTCCATTGGAGTTCAAAATATTCTCAGCTTCTCTTCTCAGCAGTTTTAGGTGGGATCTTCCAGAGTGTGATGCTCTACCCTCTGGATTGCTGGAGTGAGGTAATCCTGTGGGTAGAGTTCCTGGAGGCAAGGTTTAGGCTTGGGTGGGCTCCAGGCTCTTTGCTGAATGCTATTGGTCTGGAGATTTTATACCAGTACACCTCCAGTGCCCAGTACTTGCTGGTCTACACCAGAAGACTTTACCCCTGGGATCTCCCCTGGGTTCCACTCATGTGGTGGGGTAGCCAATTTTTAGTCCCCTATGTCACCTGCAGACCCCATGTTTCCTGATCTCAGGTTCAGTCTCCAAACAATCTCTCCCAGGCCCACCCTTCTGAGTTCCCAGCCAGATGTGTCTCCCCCAGCTGGTCGAATTGGAGGGGGAGGGGTACAGCCAGTTGGGTTTCCACAATCAGTTGTCCCCTGTGAAAACCTCTCGCCATGTTTAATTTTCTCCTAGTCACTTAAGCACACTCTATGTCATGGAGCTTGTGTTTACTGGACCTGTATTTCTGGCCAAACTTGGGTTTGCCAGGAATTGGCTGGCCCCTGCACTGCAGCTACAAAATGGTTCCTTCCTTTGTCCTCTGCACGCTGCCTGGAGAGATGATGACTTCTATCTCCACACATGGATATCATGAATCGAGTCCTTCAGGTTTGTTGGGCAATGTTCTTGGTCTCTAAACACTCTGTACCCAGACATGCCTTGGGCCTCCCAAAAATGCAGGCTCCTTCAATTTCCTTATCCCTCTATTATGCTCATGGAGGACCTCTTGGCTAGAGGTTCTGGCAGCAGTTGTGCTGCTGAGGATGTTTTCCTTATTTTACTATATCCAACTTCCTGTGTCCCCAATGTGTTTGAATGTCCAGTTATCGGTTCCATTAAAGTCCCCCCCATTTTTTTTTTTTTTGTTATTGCTGTTTGTTTGTTTTTATTTGCTTGTTTGTTTGGTTGGTTGGGTTTTGTTTTGTTTTTAATTCACTCACCTTGCAGAGAAGCTGCCTATTTGCTCTCTTGGTGTCACACCACAGAGCATCCAGGAACAGGACCTCCTCGATTCTGCCATCTTGTATCTCTCCTTCCTCCAAAATATACAGTTTTTGAGATAACAATTTCAGGTTGTCTCTCCCCTTTATTTAAATATAGCAATGCCCTCTAGTGGCCACCTTTAAAACAGAATTAAATTAAATATACAAGGTCATCTTTATTTTAAAGAGCACACTGAAAATTGTATACTAAATAAGTTCTTGTGTTTCATGCCCATAATCCCAGCACCTCAGGAGGCTGAGATAGGAGAATCTCAAGTTCAAGGCCAGCCTCAGCAATTTAGTGAGACTCTGTCTCAAAATAGAAAAAGGACTGAGGCAGTGTCCCTTGATTCAATCTCCAGTACCACACACACACACACACATACAAAGCCTAAAATGTGGCTTAGCTATATGGATAAAGTAAGACAATGATTACCAAAAGATGAGAATATAATACACCACCACATTTTAAAATGCCATATAGATGAAAAGACTTTGGTGTTGTGGTCTAAGTTCTCACCCTGATCAACAGTTGTCATTGAGCTACACTGTGTACATTGCCTCCATAAACTCAATAATTAACTATTCAAATTGACAATAAGTAAAAACCATGAGACTTTCTTCACAACCACCCTGTTTATACTTTTTAGTGACTACCAGTCTTTAATCTTGAATGTTCTCATTAGTTTTTTTATCATATTGATAACAAATCTAATATTCTTTTTAGTCCTTTTCCTCTTCTTTCTGGAAATTTATACCATATTAAAAATTCCTTTTATAATAATTTCCTGAAGAAAAATTTGGCATTACCTCCTATTGCTCCCCTTCACATAGGAACCAAATTCACATAGGCATTATCTTCTATTGCTCTCCCTTCACAAAGGAACATAGTTCTTCCTCTACATACTTGAAATACTTCTGAGTATCCAAATTCTATACCTCAGTTAAGACTCATTCCAATGTCATCTTTATGAAGTTTTCATTGCTCCCCCTCACTACTTCTCCACTCAAGAAACTTCTGTAGTGTTCTATTTAAACCTTTTTGAAGATATTTACAATTTTCTATTAACATGCACTCACCCCAAAAGAATTTTCCACATGTTCACCACCACCACTACTACTGTTTCTCAGCTTTCCAGAGTAACCATCTCATCACCTACCATGCAACATTTCCATCTGCTACTAATGCATGACCTTCCAGCTTTATACCACCACATTCTGTTTTCCAATAGCCAACATTGGGATCCACTCCAGAATTTTTGAGGCACCTGCTGCCTAATGTTTCACGTCCAATTGAAAGAGAATTTTTAAAGGCCTGTTTGTAGAACCAAATTAGTTCTTTTGTTCTAATTCTTGAACTAAATGCACCAGATGTAGTACACACATGGCTTGTCTGAGATGTGAGCACATGGTGGTCAGAGCCAGAAACTAATCTATGTCACACTGAAAATCTCTCCTTTGACTAAAGGATTCATTACTAGGTTAGGAATTCATATTAGATTCAGCTTTATTACTAAGTTAGTCTGTTTCATAAAATGTGCTCACTTTCCCAAAATCTACAGACCCTCCTTAAACAGATGCCCACACACCTAACAGTCTGTCTGATAGGGCTGCATGTGCTTTCATTATAGACATAGATTGAACTTGAACTAAACTGAGCTTTTCTACCCTCACCTCATCTGCCCTAATTTCCATTACACTGTGGACAATATGATGGACAGCCTATATATCTCTTCATTATTTCTCCAATTAACCTTAGTAGAGCACTTCACACATAGTAAGAACTTTAAAAAAAAAAAACAAAAAATGAACAATAGACTGCAACATCAACTTCCTTTTAATTTATTTTTATCACTTTCATATATATCACTTCCAAGTTTGAATTGCTGTTCAGAATAAATAAGTTTTTTTTGTTTAAGTAACATGTAGAGAATAAAAATAAACCTTTATGTTAATAATCCTTCCCTAAACTTCATTACAGAATGTGTTACTATCATTACATAAGAAATATTATATTCTATCACTAGTTTCCATTAAAATCAGTGTATATTTAAAGAAAGTAGAATGCAAAGGGATTTTGCTTTTCAAAGCTTTGTTATATTTTAAATAAATAGAGAGATTAAATTAATATAAACAAATGCACATAAGATATTTGCATGACATTCCCATATATCAGTGATGAATCCACTGAAAGGGAACTTTGGAAAGCTACTTCATTCACAATAGTCTCAAAAAAAAAATATTTTGGAATCAATATAACAAAAGAGATGAAAGGTCTCTGCAATAAAAACTACAGAACACTAAAGAAAGAAATTGAAGAAAATCTTAGAAGATGGAAAGATCTCCCTTATTCTTGGAGAGGCAGAATTAATATTGTCAAAATGGCCATACTACCAAAACCATTATACAGATTTAATGTGATTTCTATTAAAATCCCAATAATATTCTTCATAGAAATAGAAAAAGCAATCATGAAATTCATTTGGAAAAATAAGAGACTCAGAATAGCTAAAGCAGTCCTTAACAAGAAGAGTAAAGCAGGAGGCATTACAATACCAGACCTTAAACTATATTACAGAGCAATAGTAACAAAAATAGCATGGTATTGGTACCAAAATAGACATGACAACCAATAGTACAGAATAGAATACACAGAGACAAACCCACATAAATACAGTTATCTCATGCTAGAAAAAGGCACCAAAAACATACAGTGGAGAAAGGATAGCCTCTTCAACAAATGGTGCTGGGTAAACTGGAAGTCCATATGTAGCAAAATGAAATTAAACCCTGTCCTTACCCTGAATAAAACTCAACTCAAAGTGGATCAAGGACTTAGGCATCAGAACAAAAACTTTATGCCTAATAAAAGAAAAAGTATCCCAAATCTCCACAATGTCAGCTTAGGAACTGACTTCTTTTAACAAGACTCCTAAAGAGAAAGTAAAATAAAGAATCAATAAATGAGATGAATTCAAACTAGAAAACTTCTTCTCAGCAAAGAAAACAATCAATAATGTGAAGAGAGCGCCTACAAATGGGGGAAAGTCTTTACTACATGCCCATCAGATAGAGCATTAATCCCCAGGATATATAAAGAATTCAAAACTTAACACCAAAAAACAAATAACCCAATCAATAAATGGCCTAAGGAACTGAACAGACACTTCACAGAAGAAGAAATACAATTGATTAATAAATATATGAAAAAATATTCAACATCTCTAGCTATTAGAGAAATGCAAATTAAAACTACATTGAGATTCCACCTCACTCCAGTCAGAATGGCAATTATCAAGAATATAAGCAACAATAAATGCTGGTGAGGATGTGGGGAAAAGGTACATACGTTGCTGATGGGACTGCAAATTGGTGCAACCACTCTGGAAAGCAGTGTGGAGAACAGTTATTCCACTCCTTTGTTTATACACAAAGACTTAAAATCAGCATACTACAGTGACACCGCCATATCAATGTTTATATCACCCCAAATCACAATAGCTAAACTATGGAACCAATCTAAGTACCCTTCAACAGATGAATGGATAAAGAAAATGTGAGATAGATAGATAGATAACAGAATATTACTCAGCCTTAAATAAGAATGAAGCTATGGCATTTGCTGGTAAATGAATGGATCTGGAGACTATTCTGCTAAGGGAAATAAGCCAATCTCAAAGAAACAACACCCCAAAATTTTCTTTGATATGCAGATGTTAATTCATGATAAGGGGGTGTGGCTAGGGGAAAATAGAGGTACTTTGGATTAGGCAGAGGGGAGTGAAAGAAGCGGGGAGTGGGGGATAGAGATAGGAAGGAGAGTAGAATGAATCAGACATTTTTACCCTATGTTCATATGTGATTACGTTGACGGGTATAATTCTATATCATGTACAACCAGAAGAATGACAAGTTGTACTCCATTTATGTATAATGTGTTAAAATACATTCTACTGTCAGGTATAACTAATTAGAACAAAACACACACACACACACACACACACACACACACACTTCTTTAAAGAAGGCAGCAAACTTGTGGTTATACTCAAGGAGGCTACTCCTAAGCCCAATTCCAGGGAGTGATTGATACTTGAGTTCCAAAGGAGAAGAGACAAAGGCCCCAAGTACATAATTGATAACTTCTCAATGGATCCCAAGAAGGATTGTCACATTTCACAGAAAGAGAGAGAGAGAGAGAGAGAGAGAGAGAGAGAGAGAGAGAGAGAGAATATAAGAAGATTAGGATAATATTTGGGACATACCTAAATTTCAAATTTAAATGAGCACCCTGTGATCCTCTGTTTTATTTGATGACCCTAATCTCAGGGGCTCCCTGTATCTTCATTTGGATTTTTGTGGTCTGTACACAAATGTTAATCTACTCTTTCATTCTGTTTGACACCAATAAAAACAAATACATTCTGGAACAAAAAAAGATATGCGCATGAAGGCAAATCTTTGTTTTCTATGCCTTGCAGCCTCTATTTTTAGCTCTGTTAAACAGAATTACGGTTAAAAAAATGGTATATTTTCAAGGATTTTTGCTTTGGGGTGAGATTTTTCATGGTTGTACACAGAAGTAATGTTTTCCTGGTGGAAGATTCCTCATTAAATACCATTCACTAGTGTCAAAACAAAGTGTTCACAGAGTCAAGCTTAGGGAACAAATATAAGACATGGTGAGAAAAATAAACAAATATTTACAAACTAAGATTATTGAACTCCTTTATTTGTAAAAGAAAAAAAATCTAGTGGCTTCTGTACATGAGACTGACTTAAGAGAAAAAAATTTAGTCTTAACAGCTGCTATCTTCATCACAAATGTAAAATGCAATAAAGACAAAATGTTCATGGCTTTATTATGATTGATGGAAACACATCATGCATCTCATTACTTCCATTAAATGCACTGATTATCCAATAACTGATTTTTATTGCAGTCAATAGTACTCCCAATTGAGAACCATCATTACATTAACATTTTGTCCTATACCTTAAAATGATCAAGTTATCAAATAAATCATGTTGTTTTTGTGTGTGTGACAGAGATTGCAGGATATTTACCACTATTCATTTTCACTTTCTTTTTTAGTTATACTCTAATTTTAATTCAAGATATTTCTACCTGAAATAAAGTTATACACATTCTACTTCTGTATGGGAAATGTGTAGCAATGCAAAACCATCCCTTTGCAACCTTCAGACTTTTTCTTCTTGGTTATTTTGTTAAAATGCTATACAATATCCTGGTTTCTTTGAGCTTCCATTACGATTGGACAAAATATCCCTAGTATGGGAATATTAAAGCTATATTGCCGCAGCCCGGCTGGCTGGGCAAAATAACCAGGGCGGTGACAAAAAACTTGTGTAGATTGATGCAGCAGGAATGGGAGCCGTTTATTGTAGGACAGGAGTGGTATTTATACATTCCACACAGCTTATCTTAATTAGCATAAAATAGATACAGCAGTCAACCAATAAGGAATCTCCACACTTAATGGCTTGCTGGCGTTACTTCACAAACCACTCTCTCTGGCATTTTGCCAGGCGCCATCCAGACTTATTTACAGACTCTAACATTTCTCTGGCAAAATGCCAGGCGCCATCCTGACTTGTTTACAGACTCTAACACTATATAACTTCCCCCAAAAAATAGTTTAAATTTTTGGTCTGTATTTATCATGTTTTCTGGTTCATTACTTTGTGTTTCACTTTCTTTCTCTGTGTCAATTTTGAAGTTTCATACTTTCATGAATAAGAACACCTCAGTATAGGAAGGAGACCCATAGAATGTGCCTTATGAGCAAAATCTTATGTGGAAATAAAGAAGAAAGAAGGTTTGAAAAGAAATGATGCAAATTACAGTCTCAGTGGCCAAAAGGCATTTTAGAACATGCAGAGTATGATGTGGAGGAGGCAGTGGGGAGAGGTGGCAAATATCATTAAGAGGAAAATGAACATAAGAGGAATGGTAAATACAATTTTTTTCACATTGATAGAAAGAAAGTTAGAGAGCATGTTAAAAATAAAAATAAAAAAATATTTTCATTGAAGGCCAAAAAGTTCAGTGTCTGACCCCACAGCATGGAGCTATTGAAGTGGCATCACCACCTCACAGTGCTGCCTCAGGTGAAAGTACAGTAGGGAATCTGGGAGACTGGGGGCTGGAGGGCTGGTTTCAATGTAAACATGATAGGAAACAAATAGAAAAGCACAGAGATGCTTAGGCAAGATATCCAGAAGAAAATTAAGTCAATGAAATGGAATCATTTCATTCTCTTCCTCTAAGTTCTATGAGCAAAAATCAAGCCTTCCCCTCCCATCCTACAAGGAGGTGGCAACATGCTGAAATGAACAGTCTTGAACTCTCAACATTCATAAAAGGAAGTGGGAAAATACCATTCTTAGGATTTGGGACATGAAAGAGAATCATCTTTCATAAGGGAGTGGTGTCACTGCACAGCCAGGACAGCTCAGAATGTCTCATTCTCTGTTCTTGTTTTCATCCTGGTGGCCATGATGGTCTACAGTCTGGTCTATGATCCACTTTTGCCCACGGATAGGTCCCCAAATGGAAAGGAGATGGTTTAATCCTGCAGGGGACTGTTAATGAAAATAAAGAAGTGATCACTATAAAAACAGAATTCTGACTATAAAATAATTTAAAATCAGTTTATTTTTTTAAGAACAAAAATGTTAGATGGGCATGACAAAATTTAGAAAAAATTTTCAGTTCCCTTTCTAGAACATATATTTTTTAAAAAAAATATTTATTTTTTAGCTGTAGTTGGACACAATACCTTTATTTTATTTATTTATTTTTCTGTGGTGCTGAGGATCAAACCCAGGGCCTCACACATACTAGGCAAGTGATCTACCACTGAGCCACAACCCCAGCCCTAGGACATATATTTTTAAAGCAAGAAAAGATTTGAATATTAGTCATGAGAAAGAGATTAGAGGTGATTTGGGAGATGAAATTAGAATTTTTGTGAAAGATAGCAACAAAGCAAAGGCCACAACTGTTTGGGAAATAAATTCACAAATAACATATCACAAGCCCACAAAATAATGGCCCCTCTTTCCATAATCCTAGAATATTGCATTTAAATTTGAGAATTCCAGTGTAATGAAGACACAGATTAAATGTAAAAATTTACAGGAGAGCTCTATTTAAGTATTTAGAGAAATAAAAGTATTGATTTATGCCTACAGTTTTACAGATTAAAGATACTAAGAATGTAGAGCTTGACTAATAATTTGTCTTACGGAAGAAAAATTTTCAAATAAGTATTTGAAGTGTTTATGTACAAGAAAAAAAGCAGTGATTCATCTGATAATCAGGAGCACAAATTGATAAATATAATTAAGCTACTTATTTCAGTTTGGACAAATTAATTTGATGGGTACTCTTGCAGAGGTCTTCCTTCCTTCTGGCTTGGTTGGTGCTTAATTGCTATATAGAGAGTACTCTGTTCTTTGCTTTGATAAAACTGTTCCACCTATCCAAAATCATTCTCTGCCCCAGGCTTTCTTTTCATCTTGCTTCACCAGAAATTGGAATCATTTCAATGTATGAAGCCCTCACTTAAGGCATTATCTCTAAAAGTTCTTCCAATAAAATGCATGTGTTATTTGGAAGGGAGAGAATCATCCTGGGTATCCTCAGAACAACACCTTAGTTTGTTAATAAAGATTTTCAGTATCCTCCTTAGAAAGGACAGTAGTAACATAGCCCTCAAGGGGAAAATTCTGAGAAAATTAATTTCCCTGGAAATAGGCCTATGCTTAGCCTTGATAAGACCTTACCTAGCTGAACAACATAATTTTGTTAAAATTGTGAAGGGCACATTCAGAAAATAGTTTCATATTAAAGGACTGTACTGTAAAGAGGAAGAACTTTTCAGAATTTTCAAGTGTTGTTAAAGTTACAAACTTGGAAGTTGGTTAAAGAATGATGTTGCCATATTTATGTCTAGAGCTAATTTAGTACTCTCCAAAGTGCATTCCCTAAAACTGTAGTTCACAGGTTTGAAATCCACAACCTGTGAGCCAGATCCCAACACTGCCTGTTTTAGTAAATACAATTTTAATGGAATCATCCACATTCATTCATTTATGAATTGCCTTCTGCTGTTTTCTTCAGACAGTCCCAACACAATGACTGAGAACACATAGCCAGAAGTGGCTAGAATATATTTTTAGAGTTATTTTATTTTTGGTTAAATCATAATAACTGTACATATTTATAGTGTACCATGTGATGTTCTGATACATGCATACACTGTGTAATGATCAAATCGGGGTAGTTAGTATACCCATTACCCTAAACATTTATCATTTCTTTGCATTGAGAACATTCAAAATTCTCTTTTTGCTATTTAAAAATATACAATAAATCACTAAGTAGTCATCATACTGTGCAATAGGATACCAGAACTTCTTATCTTATCTAACTGCAACATTGTAACTTTTGACCCATCTCTTCCCATTGCTCCTCCGGAGTTCCTTTTCCCATTTTCGGTAAGCGCCATTCTACTGGCAACTTATGAGATCAACTTTGTATTCCATATGAGTGGAATCACTTTTTGTCTTTTGTTGACTGGTTTATCTACTTAACATAATGTCCTCCCGGTTCATACATGCTGCAGATGACAAGATTTTAATCTTTTCATTACTAAGTAGTATTCCATTGTATATATTTTACTGATTTTTTTAACACCTATTTTCATATTTTGATGGGCATTTATTTGGCCTTTTATAGAAAATGTTCACCAACCCCTGCTCTAATTCTTTGGAACATTAATAGTTATTATCTGATCAAAAAATTTGGAAGACATTTGTTAAGTAAAATTAAGATCTACTTTAAGATTTCTCAGTCTTTAACCCATAACCTCCTTGGGGACAAGGAGGTTCTGGGAGTATCCAATATTTCACATATTTATTTGAGAGAGAAAAATCTTTTTTATATCTTAAAAAACCTGTTTTCTGTAGAACTTGGTTACAGAAATGCTACAACATGCACTCAAAAGGCAAATGGATACAGTACTGAGAAAGTGTTAAACTTCAGAGAAAGATGTATAAGATAGCACTGAGTTAGTCGGATTTTAGTTGCTATAACCCAAAGACCTGACAAGAACAATTTAGAGGAAAAGTTTATTTTGGCTCATGGTTTCAAAGGTTCAGTCCATGAATCCATAGCTTGGGGCCTGAGGATGATGAGGCAGAATATCATGGCGGAAAGCCCTGGTGAAGGAAAACTGCTTAGTTCATGATAGCCAGGAAGAAGAGAGAGAGCTTGAGTGCCAGGAGCCAGGGATAATAAATTCCCCAGGAGCATGTATTCCAGCCATGTCCTACAGTTACCACCCATTAATCTATCCAAATTATTAGCACATCAAAAGGATTTATCCACTGAGTTTACAGCTCTCATAATCTAATCATTCCACCTCTGAACATTCCTGCATTGTCTCACGCATAAGCTTTGGGGGACACCTCATATCCAAACCATAACACCTACCATCTTTACTTTCAAAGAGCTCACTGGCTATTAAAAATTCAAATATTAAACAAATAATTACAATTCCTTTCAGGAGGTGTTTAGGATATATACAATGATCAGGACTAATTCAAAGAAAAGAAAAATCAACTTTGATTAGGGTGGGTGGTGTTTGGAAATCATAAGAAAGTTATAGAGGAGAAGATCTTTGAATCATGCTTTGAAGAATGCACTGAAAATTTCCATGCAGAAACTACACAGAATGTCACTCCAGATAGAAAGACCAATATTTCCATAAAATGAAATATTTTGTTTGGGAAACGACAAAGAATTTGTCTTTGAGAAATCAAGAAAATATTTGGTTAAAGAAGATATTTGAGGAATATAAAGCTCATATTCCTAACCTAGAGCATTGTAAGGATGACCTTAGCCTAAGCACCTCCATTTTTAAACTCCATCTTAAAATAAACCTGCACTCTCACCAGACAAGCCCACAGAGCCCTCCCATAGGTCATTGGGCATAGCCTGATAAAACAAGTCACTTTACAGGACCCTGATAAGAGTGAGGGTGAAGTCACACATCATTTGTCATAACCCTGATAAGAGCCAGAAGGGCAGAAACCACCAGACCATATGTCCTAAGATGTAAGATGTCACTAAGAAACCTGGTAACAGCTGAGAGGGACCAAAATGGCAACAGAAGCCCCAAAATTTAGTATAAGTAATGGAACAAATGAACAGACATTTAAGCCAACTCCCAACTCTTCTCATCATCTGCCTGATCCTCTGCCTCATCCTTACTAATCTTGAACTCTACAGCAGCCTTTTGAACCATCTCTTCCCATTGCTACTTCTCCTTACAATCATCTCCTCAGCCAGCCATCAACTCCACACCAGGAGAAGCCTCCATTGGTTCCTGACCTGATGGCTGCTGTCTGAGTGATTGTGCATCTGGACTTAAAGCCTAAGACTTAAGACTTTAAATCTAGCACTTAAGCTTAGCATGCAGAGGGAATGTCTGTAATAGGTCTGTCATGATTAAGAATGTTTGCAGTGCTTAGAGTTAACTTAAAATTGTCTGCTTTGAATTAATCATGTCTATTGCAGTGCCCAACATTAAAGATTGTCATTTCTTGACTAGGAACCAATATAGTTGGGGCTGAGGCTGTGGCTCAGTGGTACAGCGCTTACCTCACACATGTGAGGCACTAGGTTCGATCGTCAGCATCACATAAAAATAAATAAATAAAATAAAGATATTGTGTTCATCTACAAATAAAAAAAAATTTAAAAAGAACCTATAGAGTGAAATTGTATTGAGTGATTTTGAGTGAATAAAGCATTGAAAAGGGCATAGCACATGGACATTCTTTATCTCTCCCCTTGACTGCATATGTCACACTTTTGTCCATAATAACAAACATATGTAAAGAATCTCTGAGAAACAGAGTTGATGGCCAAGGTAGAGACGTAACATCACATGTCATCTGTATTGGAACCATACAAAATAATGAAATAAATCAACAGTGTTCCCATTCCCCACAAAAGAGTTCGAAATTAAAATCCTACATGAAATTCAGAGATAATAGAGAACGTTTTAAGTGTTAAGTTTAGCTTCACTTGTGCAGCCATTTTCCACTTCTTATTTAGATAATGAATAGTGCATTAAGTTGAAAGTTTAGATGCTCACCATGTGTAAAGGGTGGATTTCAATCTTAAAAAATGAACATAAATTTCACAAGAGAAATATTCCCGATTTTTCTAAAATTTAGAATCTCTATTGTTATCCTGAATATATTCAGAAGATCAACCAACAAAATGCCTGCCACAGAGATTGGCAACAAAATTTTTAAAAGAAGCTACTTTGAAAACCCCAGATAACCTGGGGGCCTGGAAAATCCTGAAAAAAAATATTTGGTTCTCAGTGTATTTAGCATCTTATGTTTCAGCATGGTGACAAGGACTTTGGTGAAGGCTACTCTGGAAAAAATCTGGAAACATTAACAAATATCCTTTCTGTTTGCAATTTGAAAATCCTGCTTAATTTTTTAAAACATTTTTCCTTTGGTTCCGTTGGTTTTTCTCCTAGTAACCTTCTTATCCATCTCTAGCTGATCCTTAAATGTCCATTTCTTGGCTTTTCTGACTTTGTCAGCCTTGCATGGCCTGTGGCTCTGTAATAGTAATTCCCCTGAGGTGACAAAGGCTCTCTGAGACTTCTCAACCTTTCTCTTTTTTACCTAAAAATGTCTATAGGTCTTTTTTTCCCGCTTCTTTTCTTGATGTCTTAAAAGAACATTTGTTCTTGATCCTTTCCAAAACTGGTCATTCAGCATGTTACTTTTGATCGCATTGAATTACCACAACTAGCCTCACAACTTCTTTTGGTTTTGCCACCTTCAACTTTGTACTCTACATTGGTTTCTTCCTTCTTCTACAAATATGCTAAAGGCTCTCTAATTCCATCTAAATTGTTCCTCCCTTCCTGCCTTTTCATTCCCACACATACTCATTGAAGAACTTCTCCCTGAAATTCTCCATCCTAAATTGCTCACTTTCACCTTCATCTCCAGTCCAGTCCATACCTACACTGCTTCACAGAAACTCTTAAAAATCACCAATAACATCATGATCATTCCTAAGAGATTTAACTCTTTCTCTAGCCTGCTTTATCAGAAGCACTTGACAGGGTTACACATAGGGTCCTTCATTTGCCTTACTTCCTCTGGCTGCAATGACCTTGAATCATCTTTGTTCCTTTTCCTAATTATCCTCCCATCAAGCACAACCTGTGTTCCTAAAAATTGTGTGTGTTTTTTTTTTCTATACTCTTCTCGTATCCTTTTTAGGCCTTCATTTCACTCATACTGAACTACCACAGCAACACCCAAATTGGACTTTGCTTTCATTCTCTCGTTTTTTTCATCCATCCTTTAAACTGGCCCAAGAATTATCTTATTAAAACAGATGTCAGATTCATAAGAACAATAATAATACTTGTGTTATGCTTGAATTCGGGACCCCCAAAAGACCACCAGAGACCAAGATTGATGTAAGCAGCAAAGAGGTGTTTATTGTGAGCTCGGTCCTCTGCGCGCACATAGCAACTGGTGATGCTGAGAGGTCCCTGAGCCCAGGGTTTGCAGCAGTTTTATACACTCTTTGGAGAAGGCAGGGACTTCACATACATCATAGCATCTCAGCAAATTATCACACACCACGGGAAAAATCATAAAACATGATCAGCATATTCACTGGTGGGAACAAGTTGGTTAAGGGTGATTGGTTAGTACAAGAGGGGGATTCGTTTGAACTGATTGGTTTAAGCCATGAGGTGAGTACGTGCTGAACTACATGGTTTCCCAACCACCATAAATTATTGGGATGGTCATCTGGCATCCCAGGTATTTTCCCTGTCTCATGCTGATTGGTGGTTGTTAGGGGGTTGCTATGGGTCCTCACCTAGCCTGACTGAGTCAAGGACACCTGGCGCAGCAGATCTCTCCTGTTATTTGTAGATAAACAACTCAGCAGAGTGGGTATGTGCCTCAGAGTGCTCTGTGGGTCTTTCCAAGGACAAGGGTCATGCCCCCTTCCTTGGACAGGCTTTGCTCTGAGGTAGAGGCTGGTTTTTTACTTGAAGTTGGTATAGAACTGTGTAGTTTTCCAAATACTTTATGATTACTAGATGGATAATAGCCCCTGTCCTGTCAGTATTATTATACTTACTTTAAAGGTTAAACTATTTAAGCTCTGAGAGGATAAGTTTCCCAGGATCACACATTTATAAGAGGCAAAAATGGTGTTTTAACTGTGATCTTTGATTTCCTGGAGTTAGGCACCTGACTTCATGTAATCCCCTCTTACAAACACCCTTAAACTGGAGCATTGGGTTAACTATCTGGTGCCCCAACTTCCTGACTTATCATTCAATATACATATTAATATATGTAAAGTGCTAAAAGAGTTCCTCACACAGTGAAAGCATTATACAAAGTTTATTATTACTCTTTTTGACAATTTTCTTGCCTTGCCATGGGCCTCACAACTTCATACTGTTGCCCATACCCTTCTTTATTTTCTTTTTTTAAAATTTATTATTAGTTGTTCAAAACATTACAAAGCTCTTGACATATCATATTTCATACATTTGATTCAAGTGGATTATGAACTCCCATTTTTACCCCGTATACAGATTGCAAAATCACATTGGTTACACATTCACGTTTTTACATACCACCATACTAATGTATGTTTTATTCTGCTGCCCTTCCTATTATTTTCTGAACCTATGTAAAAGGGTCTGCCTAACCATCGGAAGGCCCCATATAGGAAATGCCCTGCTGCTCTGATCTCACATGGGTTTATTGTTTGAGAGTGTGCCTTTTTGACCAGGCTTATTTTCTTTAGGCAGACTGTGAGTTTTTAAATTCTGTTCTCCTTTCTCCTAACTCAGAACAGCCTGATTTTCACATTTTGTGTATATGAAAATATGCCTGTCAATATAAATATTATCACCCCTATTTTACAAATTCATATCTGGTCTTAAAAAGTTATGCAGTCTAACTAGTCTACCCGTTTTATCAAAATGTGTGTGAGCTGGACTTGCTAGAGTGCCCTAACTGGAAATAATCTAATTTGTGAAAGGCAAATGGATAAGATTTTTAAGTAGATACAAGTGATCTTTTGTCAGTCCCTGACATCTCTTTGCTTTCAATTTGAAGTTATGATGCAGTGACTGTTATTAATATATACCCTTATCTTATGTTATATTTTTAATTATGGTAAAATTTCATTATTGTTTATATTTATTTTAGGGCTGCTATTTTCATATCTTTTGTCCTTTGAACTGACCTAATTTACACATCTAAGATTAATTATTGCAAAGATACAAAGAACACCAAGAACCTAATATTTCTAAAAATACTATACTCTCATTATTGACATTTTGGAATATGCAAAAAGGTAAAAGAAAATAAAGATTCCCTATATTTACACCATGCCTGAGATAATAATTCTTATGAATTTATTTAATTAATTTTAATGTCATCCTATTTTCCACCTATAGATCACAAAAAATTAGATTACTGAATATATAATTTTGGATGTCATTTTATTCATAATATTCATAATATTTATAATTTTATATCATAGCATGTCCTTATATCTTTAAAAATTTTATAAATAGCATTCTTTTTTCTTAGTTATTCATTTATTTATTTTATAAATATAATTTTATTGTCTTCAGAGCATTCATTCCATTATGCGTGTATCATATTTCATTTAATCTTTTTTTATTTTGGTGTTTTAACTTAATTCCATTATAACTATTACAAATAATGCTATGATGGATATTTTTGTAATGAATCTTTATTTGTAGTCCCAACCATGGAATTATAAAATAAGTTCACACTTTGATTCTGCCTTTTGTACAACTTCACTTGAAACCAGTGTATTTAGTGAGTAAAAGCATTTGAGAACATAAAGCAAAGGACTAGGGAATTTTTTTTGTTTTCAGTAGAAGGAAGGTTGAATAATCCCACAAGTCAGACAATATGAAGATGCCAAGAAAAGAGCATTAGCAGCTTAGGTTGAAGGTCCTGCTTACATAATATCTATGCATGTTCTGTACCTCAGCATCATGAAGTTGAATCTGTTTAGATGGTTTGTTGAGATAGGCAAAAAAGATTTTCTGTTGTACTTTCCTTTTAAGTGTAAAGAGTCTTTGTTATCACCTATAAAATAGAACTCTTGTCCTTCAGGCTATAAATACTACAAATCTAATCTTACGTGTTTGTTTTAAGAAATTGAATTTACTCACTATGTATTTGTTACAGAAAATTATATTTATTAGAACTTATTTGCTGTAAAAAATTCAATTTACATCCTTAATTTGTAATACACATACAAGCACAGTAATGATTAACTAACGTACTTTCTCTGCCAACACTAATTTTACTCTGTAACTTTAGCAAATAGCATGAATTCTCTGAGAATTATAATCTGGCTTTGCTTTCTACTACTTTACAATTTGAGAAAAATTAATTAGTAATTGCAACAACTCACTCCTAAAGAATACTCATTTTGCACTAGGATTTTTAACTTAATTTAGACATGAAAACATTTTATATTAAGGATGTCTATCCTTTGCTCCATATTATTTATCATAAATATATATTTTGTATTGAATATATACATTAAATACATTATATGTTGTACATATAAAATAGTTTTTATTTATATTGTTTTTTCTTTATGTTTACTATTGTTTTGTGCTCAGAAATGCTTCCCCCTCCCAATTATCTGCATGTAATTCATCTTTTCTTCTATTTTTCATTTTCATCTCCTATTATACCCTTTGGGAAGTGGCTTTAGTGTGTACTATAAGAACTAACCTTATGAGCTGATTACAAAATAAAGTATAAACTCTTTCCTTTCTCACAGAAATTCTGCTATTTTTTCTCTTTGTATGTCCAAGAATGTTAACATAGATATTATAGATATGTTGATATTTATGTTTCCCATCACAAGATGACCAAGAATTTTACCTCAACAGAGTTCATATAAATTTTAAAATTCTATCTTCATCCTGTTCCCTCACAAAGCAGTTCACACCAGAACAGTGATTACTGATTTTTTGTTAGATGGTGAGTACTAAGAAATGAGCAAAACTCTTGTATTCTGTTTTGTCTTGCTGTTATATTTCAGTTCTAAATGTGTCTTATTAATCACTTTAGACTGACAAGAAAGTTACTATGGCAGGAATTTTTTTTTCCTGATAATACTTTCCCCCAACTAAGGCAGACAAAAATAATTCATGATCTGAAATTGTCTCCAAAATGTAGAATTGTAATTTTCTTTAATTTTTCAATAACTAAATTTAATTTAATTTTAGGGCCTCCAGTACCAAACAGAGGACACCTCAATCAATTCTCTGCTCCCGCACTCCTTTTCCTGAAGTTTGCTTTTAAGTTACATTCATGCATAGCCTGAAACATTTGGGTAGGGAAGGGAGGGATGGAATTTCATCCGTAGGAGTCAGTCTCTATCATTCTAGTCCAGAGCATTTTCTAGTCCACTCACAATGTAGTTCTCTGTGTCATCTCTTGTTCCCCATCCTGAAGGTGCTTCAAATATAGACTCTTCCTATGCCTTGCCATCTTGGTTCATGCATTATTCTACTGATTCCATGACTGAGTAGGTAATTCTACTCTTTCCTTTTATTGGACTCCATAGTACATTCTGTTGCCTGCATCATTCGGGGTTCACAAAACACTGTGAGCCTACCCTAGACCACCTGCCTGATACCACAGCAGGCATGAAACTCAATTGGAGGTGCCATGTGCATAGAAAGCAGTGTGAATGGCATCCTCAACAGTTGTGTGTGATGTAATGACCCTGAGCAACTGTCATGCCACATCTACTCTGGAGTGCTTTTGTCATGGGTCTCTTCTGTTCTCAGATTTCCAAATCTTTGTGTAAGTTTTGGGGTGCACACACATCCCACAAATATATAGCTAAGTGTGGGGCTTCATAAAGTTTGATTTTTTTATGAGGAGATTTACCAACCTCTACTCATATAATATTTTCTCTCATCTTTCTTTATTTCTGACAAATTTGCAGAACATTTAACTAAGTATAGGAGTTAGAGGCCTAAGTCTGACTCACCAGCTTTTCTCCTATATCTTGTGTAACCTTATTCAGTAATTTTAACTTCCAAAAGCCTCAACACTCACTCTGTCTTTATGTTTATTTATATATGACAGTGGAATGCATTACAATTCTTATTATACATATAGAGCACAATTTTTATATCTCTGATTGTATACACAGTATATTCACACCAATTCGTGTATTCATACCTGTACTTTGGATAATAATGATCATCACATTCCACCATCATTAATAACACCATGCCCCCTCCCTTCCTTTCCAACCCCTCTGCCCTATCTAGAGTTCATCTATTCCTCCCATGCTCCTGCTCCCTATCCCACTATAATCAGCCTCCTTATATCAAAGAAAACATTCAGAATTTGGCTTTTTAGGATTGGCTTACTTCACTTAGCATTATCTTCTCTAACTCCATTCATTTACCTGCAAATGCCATGATTTTATTTTCTTTTATTACTGAGTAATATTCCATTGTGTATATATGCCACAAGCCTTTTTTATCCATTCATCTATTGAAAGTCATCTAGGTTGGTTCCACAGTTTAACTATTGTGAATTGTGCTGCTATAAACATTGATGAGACTGTGTCCCTGTAGAATCCTGTTTTTAAGTCCTTTGGGTATAGACTGAGGAGAGGGATAGCTGGGTCAAATGGTGGCTCCATTCCCAACTTTCCAAGAAATCTCCATATTGCTTTCCATATTGGCTGCACCAATTTGCAGTCCCACCAGCAGTATATGAGTGTACCTTTTTCCCCACATCCTCACCAACACTTATTGTTGTTTGTCTTCAAAATACCTGCCATTCTGACTGGAATGAGATGAAATCTTATAGTGGCTTTGATTTGCATTTCTCTAATTGCTAGTGATGAACATTTTTTCATATATTTATTGACTGATTGTATATCATCTTCTGAGAAGTGTCCGTTCAGGTCCTTGGCCCATTTATTGATTGGGTTATTGGGTTTTTTTTGGGGGGGGATATTTGGTTTTTTTATGCTTAGCTTTTTGGTTTTTTATATACCCTAGAGATTAGTGCTCTATCTGATGTGTGAGGGTGTGAGGGGTAAAAATTTGTTTCCAAGATGTAGTTCACCTCACAGATTGTTTCTTTTCCTGAGAAGAAAGTTTTTAGTTTCAGTCCATCCCATTTATTGAAATTCATCTGGAAAAATAAGAGACCCAAAATAGCTAAAGTAATCCTTAGCAGGAAGAGTAAAGCAAGTGGCATCACTATACCAGACCTTAAACTATACTACAGAGCAATAGTAACAAAAATGGCATGGTACTGGCACCAAAACAGACTGGTAGACCAATGGTACAGAATAGAGGACACAGAGACTAACCCAGAAAACTACAATTATCTTATATTAGACAAAGGTGCCAAGAACATGCATTGGAGAAAAAATAGCCTTTTCAACAGTGGTGGGAAAACTGGAAATCCATATGCAACAAAATGAAATTAAACCCCTATCTCTCATCAACACTCAGTCTTAACAGTAAAAGTTTTAATTATCGTATCAGTACTTGAGCCTGATGGAGATCACTAATGATCACTTTCCTTTACCCCACTTCCATTTGCTTATATTTCAAATCCTATCCAGTCATATTCAGCATAATTTTTTTAAAAAGATGAATAACAAATTGTTTCAAAGGCCAAAGAAGAGAATAGGTGTAACCCAAATGAGAAAGGAAACCAAGAGAACAATAGAACAGACACTGAACAAAAAAAAGAGGTGCCCCACAGAGGGGAGACACCCTCTGAGAGAGCTAGAGATGCTTGACTCCTAGACATAAGAAGAAAGGATCTTTGGGGAATAGGCCTTTGAAAAGTAGGTGAGAAAAGATCAATAGTGTAGAAGAAAGAACACTGCATCCACTAAATGGGACCATGTGTAAGTTAAAATAGGCAATGTAAGGCTCACATCAAGAATAATTATATGCATTGCTCTGGACTTTGAAATATACATCCACATTATTGAACAAAGGAGTTTAAAGAGACTGAATATATTTGGAACTGAGATAAAAGTATGCAATACTATATATTTGGGTGATATCAATAACTGAACATACAGACAGAAATGATTATTCCTCAGTGAACATTTGGCTCTATATGGAGTTTTCCACATAGATGAAAGAAGGCCGCACTTTTGTCTGGGGAACCTTCATCGCATCAGGAAGATGGGTTCACCTCTCTTGTTTAGGAGGTATATGTATGTGAGGTGTCAACAGTTATCTACTGTGAACTTTATCTATTGGCAGGGTTATTTTTAAAATTTATTTTTTCATCTTTTTGTTCACATGCAATGTACACCTTAGTCATTAACACACCCTAACAGAAAAAAATTCATACCTAGAAAATTAAAATTTATCACTATAGAAAAATGAGGAGCACATGATCATTTGCTCTATTCAGTTATCCAGAAATGTGGAATCCTTTTTTTAAAAGTTGACAAGATGATTTAAGATGTCCTTTGATATCCCAAAGAAATAATTCCCACCATAGCTTTATTTTATATAATTGTACACATTTTTCCCAAGACGAGTTCCAGACTGGAAATAATCTCTAAAAACAAATATTATAAAAATAAATAGTATTTCTATAATTCACGCTAGTCAGTAGGTGGTGCTGTGCTGAGGGAATAACCAAACCATCTTCTCTATATCTACTTGGTGAAAAGGTATCAAAGTCAGGTAAAACAAGACTTGGGAAGTTAGTGATTTTAATTGATACATATGCAAATTCTTTAACTGGTGCCATGAATTGCAAATCAAATTTTCAAGCATATTGTTGTTTTATAGTAGGAGGTAGCAACCTGAAAATCAGGTTCCTTGGATGCCAGTGTAATAAATGAGTGGAAAATTTGCTTTCCATTTCTTCCTTTGTTACAGTTAATTTGAGTTTACATTGGACTCTTATAAAACTTTCAATGTTCTCTAACAATTGCATTGTTAATAGATAAAAGTTGAGCCCTTCTGATTGAATCTTTTTATTATGTAATATTTGATACATATGAATGAGATATATTTTTAATTATCAGTTATGAATTCTGGAGCAAAACTGCCTGGATTGGTATCTTGAATCTACTATTTGCTAGATATATGACCTTAGTAGTCACTTATTTATCTGTGGTTCCATTTCCTCCTCTGTAAAATTCAAACAAGAATAACCCAATAAAGTTTTGTGAAGATTAAATAATGCAATTTAAATAGAGTGCTGAGAATGGTGCTTGGACAATAGTAAGTGAGTGCTAGGTAAGTGTTAGCTATTAGCAGTAAGATTTTTTTTTTCTTTTTTTTTTTTACTGCTTGAGTCCCAAACCTTGCTTTTTTTTTTTTTTTTTTTTTTTTTTACTTATTTATTTATTTTTAGTTCTCGGCAGACACAACATCTTTGTTGGCATGTGGTGCTGAGGATCGAACCCGAGCCGCACGCATGCCAGGCAAAGATTTTTATTAGTACTAAAAATGAAGACCCAAGAACCTATAAGAACCTATCATCCCACTTGAAATTATCAAGACAGTGGCATCTGTCTTTGTGCTTTTTCTCATCCAATTTCCATTTTCCTCATCCTTGTTAGCCTTCATTAAGTCAAATTTTCTTCATCATTCTATTTTTTAAAATTATAACCTATATGTTTGAATAACCAAAATGTTTAGTTTGCTTCATTTTAAAATGTACATAAATGGTATTTATTAGGGGTAATTTCTATGATTCAACCATGTTCTGCTTACTATTGTAGTTTATATTCAGTGTTGATTAATATTTTGTATATAAATCCTATGATTTACATATCTACTTTGAATCAACTAACATTTGCATTTTCTCAGAATTTTTGCTCTGCAAACAATGCTTCTTTGAATTGTGACACATGTTTCCTAGTGTACATATACAAGTTTCTCTTGTATATATACTTGGGAGTGTAATAACAAGGCAGCCATACAAATGTTTCAAGCTATTCTCCTGTTCGTGCTACATCTTCATCAACAATCAGCATTGCCAAACTTCTCATTTTTCCCCCAGTTTATCACATTAAAAACATATTTCTTGGTCTGCTTAATTTGCATTCCCTGGTTATTAAAGAGTTTTATCCATGTATTTGTGTTAGCCATTTATAAATATCTTCAGCAAAATGTTTTTCATATTGTTTTGCTGATTTCTCAGTTGAGTTATTTACTTGGACTTATTTAAATATTCTGATTACTAATCTTTTGTTGGTTATATGTTGCAAATACCTTTTCCCAATTTATAATGTTTTTCTAAATAAAAATAGTTTTGCTTCTTCCTTCACAGTTTCTAAATTGTTTATTTATTTGTCTTCCTTCTTTATTGTGATAGCTATTATAATATCAAATCAATATTAGATTTTAAGCACTTCTAATGTTCAAGTGATGTTTGATACAGGCATTCATAATCACTTTAGATTTCTACTCAAATTTTTAAGACAACTTTATTATAAATGGATCTTGACTTCGGTCACATGGGTTTTCTAAAACTGTTAAGAGGATCAATTATAGTTATTCTTCAATCATATAATAAGGTTATTCACATTTACAAATTTTCTAATTTATGCATTCTTATATTTCTGGGGTTGATCGAACTTTTTGATAATGAGGAATCTGCTGTATTGCTCAATTGGTGGCTAACATTTGATGAGTGTTCTTGTATCTTTATTAATATGTGAAATAAGGCTAAAATTTCCTTTCTTATAATTTCTTTGAGAATGGCATTAAAATTTTCACTAGCTTCAAATAAGTTCAAAAAATTACCTTTCTATCTTCCAATTTATAATATCATATTGCAGTTTCTTAAGAACTTTAGTAAAAATTTCTTGTAAAAAATCTGGGCATATTATGCTTTATAGGAAGATTTTCTATAATTGAAACATAATTCACAAACCAAAATATCTGATATTTTAACAGGTAATTCAGTGAGTTTTAGTACATTCACTTTGGTTGGCAACTATTACTACTGTGTAATTCCAGATATTTTCATCACTTAAGAAGAATTTCTATACCTATTATTAATTGATTCCCATTTTACAATTCCTTGATAACCACTAATCTACTTCTTGTTTCTATATTTTTATTTATTCTAGAATTGGAATTGCTGGATAATATGACAACTCTATTTTTAACTTCCCAAGGCTTCATCAAATGGTTTTCCACAGTGACTGGCACCATTTTACATTTTTTAATTTATTTGCATAAAGTCATTTGCAGTATTCTTTTTACCATTTACTAAGACTTGCTTATTCCTGAGTGTCTAGGTGTCCCTTTTTTTCATTCAGATTTATCAATCTCATCAGAAGTTTGTCAATTCATAGGTCTTTCCAAAGCACATAATGTGATTTTTTTCATTCTTTCTACCATAGTTTTGTTTTCTATTTTATTAACATTAGTTTTTAACTTTATTATATTCTTTGATACATTTTGGAAGTGTTTTTTCCTTATCATACGATGGACAGTTTTTAAGATGGAAAAGTTTTTCTTTTGTTGGAACGAATCAACTATTTAACCCAACTATTGACTTTTTATTTTTTCTTTTAAATGATATTTTATATTTAACAGGTTTTTTTATTCTTTTAAAATTTACTGGGGCTTTATATACAGTTTTTATATATAGCATATTTCTCTTTATTTATATTCTTTACATTATTGTATATTCTTGATCTCTTCACATAAAGTTTGTATTGCTTTGATTTTTTTATTTTTATTGGTACATTATAATTATAATAGTGAGATTCACTATTACATATTTGTACATACAACAATATAGTTTGGTTAATTTTATTTCCTAGAGCACCCCCCTTTTTCTCTTCCACTTGTTACCTTCCTCTGTCCTACTGGGTTCCCTTCTGTTTTGATAAGATTTCCTCCCATACCACTTTTTTTTTGTTTGTTTATTTTTGTTTTTTTTTCTAGCTTCTGCACATGAGAGAAAACATATGATGGCCCTTGACTTTCTTAGTTTGGCTTATTCCACTGAACATAATGTACTATCCATTTTCCTGGAAATGATATACCATTCTTCTTTATGGCTAAACAAAATTCCATTATGTATATATACTACATTTTCTTTATCCTTTCATCTGTTAATGGACACCTAGGCTGGTTCCATAATTTGGCCATTGTAAATTGTGCTGTTCTAAACATGGGTACGTATGTATTGCTATAGAATATTGACTTGAATTCTTTAGATTAAATACCAAGGAGTGTTATAGCTGGGTCATACATATGGTGGTTCCATTCCCAATCTTTTAAGAAATCTCTATACTGATTTTCATAGTGATTGTACTAATTTACAATCCCATCAACTGTGTAAAAGTGTTCCTTTTCCCCCATGTCTTCTCCAGCGTTTATTTTTCATTTGTTCTTTTTAGATATACATGACAGTAGACTGTGTTTTGACATATTATATATACATGGAGCATAATTTATTCTAATTAGGATTCCATTCTTGTGATTGTACATGATATAAGGTGACTGACTCATAGTTGGGTAGGGAGGAATAGACGAAGTCTAGATAGGGCAGAGGGGTGGGAGGGGAAAGGAGGGTGCAGGGGGTTAGCAAGGATGGTGCAATGTGATGGACATCATTATCCAAAGTACATGTATGAAGACATGAATTGGTGTGAACATACTTTATATACAACCAGAGATATGAAAAATTGTGCTTTATATGTGTACTAAGAATTGTAATGCATTCTGCTGTCATTTATTTTTAAAAACTCAATTAAAAAGTAAATTACAGGTAAACTGTAAAACATATTCAGCATCAGACTCAGATCACAATGAAGCATAATTCATACCAAAACTATTTCATACCATGAAATTTCTATTTACATAGCACACCTATAAAAAGTCATAGCTTGATAATGTCAGTTCTTTCTCTTTTAACCTGAATAAAAGATCAGTATTACAGACAAAGACTAGCATTAGTCTATAAGGTAAACATTAAACATAAATCCATTATAAGTTGTTAAAAAGTAGATTATTTACAAAGCTAAGAATTTTAAGTATTATTTAAAACAAATTGTCTATAATACCTTTCATACCTGAACATGACATACCAGTATATACGGTAACTGAAAAGCACTGCCTTTTATTAATTTAATTTTTGATCATATGAAAAGGATGTAGGTAATCCACAATTATAAGTATTCTCTATTTGGGGTTTGGGGGAAACAAGTGGATCTCATTGCTGAAAATTGTCAAAATACAACCAAATGTAAAATCATTTAAACAAATTAATAAGTCATTAAAATATGTATGAAGAAATATTGGACTTTCCCATATTTTTTAACTTGAAATTTCTTCCAAAATTACCTAGTTTGTTGTCCTTGATTTGCTATTGCCCAAAGCATGTCTCTGGCATTCCTATTGGTTGTCCAATAGGAAGGGGAGGGTGGTGTGAGGAAGAGTGTCCTGATGCTATTGGTTGCCACTGTCATCTGGCATGGCAGAGGGAAAATATGGCCAATGTTAGTATAGAGATGATACAGCATAGGAAAGAGAACAGAAGAAGGAGAAAACCCATGTAGGGGGCATTGCCAGAGAGCTGTGAGGAGAAAATTGAGAATGAGGGTCAAAAGAAGGAGAGGTATGCACAGCTATTGAGGTGTAAAAGACCTGGAAAAAAAAGGGGGATTTAAAGATTAGTATCTGTAGGTAACAAATGAAACCCTCTTTGGAGTTCTTGAGGGATTAGAAATATAGTTTGGATCACATTTACTCTTCCTGGTGAACCTTTTCTTTTGAGATACAGGATTATCTCAATATACAAATGACTAGAAAAGTTTTTAGTATGTCAGATGGACATTATGCTGTACCACTATAGAGAAATACTACCCTGTAGACAACAATGAGTATTGCTATCAAGAAAAATAAATAGGAAGGGGTATAGGAATTGCTAGGAAGGTTTAAAAATTAAATAGGATGTTAAGGGAAGCCTAGTGAAGACCATCTTAAGGAGGTTACTTTTAAGCAAAGACCTGAAGGTAGTGAGTTGGCTAACTGAATACCTTAGAAAAGAGTACTCCAGCCAGAGGAAGCAAAGGTGAAAGCCCTTAGGTGAAGGTGTTCCTGGCAGTCTTGTGGGAGGGAAGATTTTTCTTTAAGTCTTTGGTAATACAAACATTTCCTCTACTTAATGGTACTGGCAAAATAATTTATCTTATTATTCTTCCAATTGTAGTTTACTACCTCCTAAGGGAGAGGAAATTAATTTCATTAATACCACAGGTTTTTAAAAAATAGAATAAATGAGAGCATAGGATAACTGAGAATGTAACAAAAGGAGACCAAAGCAAGATACAGAGGCAAAAATGGCTGCTCATCTAAACTGCCATCTTTATTACATACATATATTACTGTGGACCCCTACCAAAAACTATTTGAGAAATGTGAAAGGATGTGGACCATCCTTCCCTTCTAGGAGTTAAATTCTTAGCTTTGTACCTATCTTCAGAACATTGATTCTCAATGTAAGTGTAGTCCACAAGTAGGAAAATGAGACATTTCAGAATTATTTTGAATATACATCCCCCACTTCCTTTAAATTTTTATCCTTCCTCTTTGTAATAAAGAATCATTAGTTCAGTAATCCATCACTTTTAGTAATCAACCACTAATACAGAAAGTCATTTATCACATCTTTCCTCTAAGCAGAGGCTTACTTACTCCAAATAGGCCTAGTAATCTGCTGAACTAAACCTAGCTTTGTCCTCACAAACACCATTGCCAATGAAAGCCAGAGCCCCCGGCCTTAAGGACTTGACCTAGGCACTAACACAGAAGGTAATGAGGATGCCCTCTGACCAGCTGATCAAGTGCACACCTGTGCTTTTTGCAGTCTTTCACTGTTCACTTTATGTACATGAAGACTTGAGAACAATTCACTCCATGTCTTCTTCTCTTTTCTATTTTAGGAAAAGAAAGTTTATTCAAAAGCTCCATAGGCACAGAAATATTCCATTTGTCTGACTTCAAATTGAGTTTGTACTAAAATTTTTCTTGTAAGCCCATTTGTCATTCACAGTATAATTAATAACAATCTTTACACACCAAAGTTTCCCTTACTTCTTTGCTAAAGAATAAAATGTTCATCCCAACTGGCCTAGTACTTGTATGAGCTCTTACCTACTACTCAGTTTCACAAAGTTTGTGATACCAATCAATTTTACTTTCAGCGTTTCAAGCATATTTATGAGTTGTCTTTTCACTAAGTAACAATTTTCTTGACAGTTTTAGCTCTAAATAGATAGTGTTTAGTATTTTTATTAATGAAACTTAGGCACTACTATGTTGTGCACAGTCAGGCATTCTCAAACCACAAGCTCTGGATCAGCATTTTGTTTATATTCTGTAAATTACTTGAAATTGTGTATGCTATCACCATTTATAGATCAACATTTGTCTAGTTAGTCATACTCTTCCAAGAATATCTAATAAATATTAAATAGTAATTGCTCTTGTATATTGCTATATTAGATGAAAATGAAGGTCATGAGTCTGGTGTTTTGTTGGGCGTATTCCATTCTACTAATGCATCCCATCTGCACTGGCAACTTTACATCATTGCTGGAATAGTACTGGAGGAAAAACAACTCCAAACATATGCTCTGCTAACAGGTCGAAGAGTCACATAGAAATCAAATGTCAATGTAAATGATTGTCAACTAATGTGAATAGTTAACTGAGTGGTTCTACTAACTTTGAAAACTTAATTATTTCTCTTATGTGTAAAAATAAATTCATACATAACTTTATTTTATGATCTAAATCTGCAAAAGAAATATGAAAACTATGATGGATTAATGGTTAAACACTGAAAAACGAATATCAGATACATAGATAAATCTTTCCTCCATCTGCTAGATTTATTAAGTAACTTTTGGTCATGAAGAAAGATTAGGAATAAAAACCTACAAAGTAAAATCAATAATATTAAACATATTGAAGTACTCACTAAGTCTTTTTTAATATTTTTTTAAACATTGATGGACTTTTAAATTTTTATTCATTTATTTATATGTGGAACTGAGAATTGAACTCAGTGCCTCACACATACTAGGTAAGTGCTCTACCACTGAGCCACAACCCCACCCTCATACTAAGTCTTATGATCAGGCAAGTAAAGGATGTATTTATTATTTTATCCATTCAGTGAATCAAATAATAAATAGTTTATTTACACTATTATGTCAGTTAATTGAAAACAGATTTATGTTTGAGAAGCCGTATTTGCACTTGCATTCAAAAAAATCTTTGCAAATACATTTCTCCAGCATTGTACACTCAGGTATTAGATGCCATATTTCTTAATAAGCAGAATAAAAGAAAGGTGGTAGGACTTCTTGAATCAAAAGACTCTTTAAACCTGAAATTGTGGCATATATTTACCAATAAATGCAATCTATTTTACCGGAAAAATTGTGTGTGTTTTAACCCACTAAAATGATTTGCTTATCATCTTAAGCTGATTATTGAAAGATTTACTAAGAAAATACTTAGCAAATCCCAGAGAACATGGGACAATGGGACACACCAAGTATCTGGGGAGAAAATAAATGATAACATTTTCCATCCATAATGCCCTTGAAATTGTGATGCCTGGTAGATACAATCTCTGCCAGTTGAAATAACCACCTACAAAGGCTCTATTCTTGCTCTGGGCATATTTCTCAGTGTCAGAGGGCCAAGATTTAAACCCCAGCACTCTGAAAAACAAAACAAAACAAAGGAACAACAACAAAAAAAAAACCTCTATCATTATGTATTGCCTTCACTTTTAAAAATTCAAACCCATCTGGGCATTTTTTGAGAATTAGCCTCCCCACCCACTTTACCCCACTCCTAATGTTTTCACCCAACCAAATATATATAAAACTAACCAGATAATACAATGGTATAAATTTCTGATCTCATTTTAATATACATTTCAAATTGCCAAAAACATGGAGGAAGACATGTATAATCAAAACCCATTGGCTCTTAAGTAGGTTTTTTCCCCACTAGGCATTGTCATATCTCAGTGAAATTCATTGTTTCCTTGTCACCAAGACCAATGAAATAATCTTCTGACAAAGACAAAAGTCAATCTAAGAGAAAGAGATGTGTGTAGGTAGGATTTTCCCTTTTACCCAACCCAACCACACATATTAAATATAACCTTCCTCAGTTCTAGGAAGTTTCCATCCTAGTGATTTTCATAATTGTCTAAGTATTGAGGGTGTACACATGCTTTGGGAAAATTTTTGATTGATTTCTTGAAAATATAAAATTTGAGTAAGCAAGGATACTTGAGGGATTGTGATATAAAACATTGGACAGGGTTCTATGTTTTAAGTGTCACAGATTCCTTCTTTTCAAGCACAGACAATAAAACCTATCTTGTCAGGTAGTTGAGAGGATGAAAATACTTGTTATGATCCTTGACTTCTCATTTTCTCATTCCCTAACATTCACATCCAACCCATCATGAGATCCAATTTGTCTTCCTCTAAACATATCTTGATCATTTCTACATCTATCAGTCTTCTCTGTGCCCACCATCCAGACCACCATCATTTTAGAGATACATAAATTGATCTTCCCCACATTTCCATCTCCAACTCATTCTTAAGAGTCTTCCTTTTAAAACATTTAATCAAATCACATTCATACTCTACTTAAAATTTCGCCATGGGCTCCTCATAGCTCTTTCAGAGAGAAAAGAAATACTCTTCCCAGTCCTACATGTGAATTTTCCTTTTCATTCCTCAAGAATCTCTGTAATGTATTATCTCTTTATACAGTTGAATAGAAAATACACACACACACACACACACACACACACACACACACTATATAGCATTTATAGAACTAAATAATTTCTAACATCTCTGCAGCTTTCAATGATTGAATAACATCTCCGTTGATTTAAACCTTTCTTAATAGGATCTAAAGTATATAATGCATGATAAAATTCATGAGTTATACATTCTTAGGTGACAACAGACACAATATCTACTTCCTTTTTTGCAGATTTGGGGGACCTCTCTAACCTGCAGTAATAAGTCAAACCAAGCAAGAGTTATAGCCCCAAGCCAGAAGACCCAGTTCACCATGTCTTTTCTCTTTATTACTTTCAAAACTAAAATTAATATAACATTGAATCACTTATCAGAATTTTTATCTTCTCTTTGAATATCCTATTATAAGAGAAGCTCAATGAAGTGAAAAATTAAAAAACAAAAAATTCAAATTATGTTTTTTTTAATTAATTTTTATTGTTGGTTGTTCAAAACATTACATAGTTCTTGATATATCATATTTCACACTTTGATTCAAGTGGGATATGAACTCCCATTTTAACCCCATATACAGATTGCAGAATCACATCAGTTGCACATTCATTGATTTACTCAAATTATGTTTTTTATCTTTAAATAATCTTGATCTTTGGAAAATGTGGATCTTTCTAGAATTGAACACATGAAAATGAACAGACATACCTGGGATAAATAAGACTCTACATTAACTTGTTTTTATTCCTCTTGGATTTACAGATACATACTCAGCTTTCTAGTACATTATACATTACAAGAAGATTACTTGAGAAGCTTGTTAAACATCTAAGCACTTCATATAGTTCTGAACCAGTTAATCTAGGAGCCCAACTTTGAAAACATTTGACCTGGGAGTTAAGAAGCCAGTTGTAAAAACAAGAAAAACACATATCACAAAAACAATGTGCACCATTCAGTGCAAGGTAGATGTTACTATATGGCCAATTGTGTGGTCAATAGAGAAAGTATAGGCATGGCCAGGGTCTGCTCCACAGGTTTGGAGTTTACAAGTTACTTAATTATCTTATTTACCCTATTTTTTCTTTCTTTTCATTGAGGTCTAAAGGAGCCAGATATGACTAGAATAATGAAATATCAGTCCTCCTATTTCCCATAAAAAAGCCTGGGGAAATATTTCCCTTACTAAAATTTGACTAAAGTCCTATAAATGATCAATCCAAAACTTCTGAATTATGTTGGAAAGAACCATTTCCAACCTTGAAAATTAGGAGCAGTTAGGAAAATGCTTCTCATTTTTCCTCACAGAGTGGACTGGAGGCTATACTCCCTTACCTAAAATTTTGTAATTAGAAGTTCCCTACTGCTGCAACTTCAAGTTCAAATTTCTTTGTATAAGTATGATTCATATTTGATCACTACACAACCATTATGCTTCACTCCGGCCAAAGGCAAGATGTTTTCAAATTTTAAAACAAATGAATTGATTCATTTAAGAAAGAGCTCCTGTCCCCAAAAGTCAAAGGTCAAATATATTCTCTGATATGCAGAAGCTAATCCAAAATAAGGGGGTGGGAATTATGGAAGGAAGGAAGAAGGAAGGGGAAAAGAAAGGGAGAAAGAAAGACAGAAGGGAAAAAAGGGAGAACGAAAGACAGAAGGGGAAAAAGGGAGATGGACTTTCCTCAAAATAGAGGAAATATGAGTAGGGTAAGACAAGGGATTGAGGAAGAGGAAGGAGGGATGGGAAAAGAGAAGAACAGTAGAATAAACCTGACATAACTGTATGTACATATATGAATATAGCACAGTGAATCCCAGAATCAGTATATCCACAAAATACTAATATTAAATATATATATATATATAACTGAATTACAGAAAGATGAATAGACTAGAGGGGAAGGAGCTGGGGTTAGGGAAAGAGCTGGGGACTGAATTTGAGCAAATTATATTCCTTGCTTTTGTGATTATGTCAAAATGTATCCAAATGTTATATATAACTAAAAAGAATTGGAAGGAAGGGAGGGAGGGAGGAAGGAAGGGCAGAAAAAGAAAGAAAGAGCTCCTGGTTGCTGTAGTTGGCCAGTAGCAACATATGCTTTACATTGATGGCTATGTGTTATTCTTATGTTACAATTCAAACATGGCTATGTGGTCTTAAGGTGACAGCCAGATTTAGAACAAATCAAAATACATGTACTAAATCCTATGAGGCAGTTTTGCAACCTTGTAATGCAGAGACAGTCAACCCCTGAGAGAAGTAGTCACCAAAATGAAAACCTGACAGCAGTGGGATATGGAGTTTTCACAGAACATCATCCCTCCACTGTTAGATCACTTCAAACCAGTAATACCCTGTAGTGCGTTCAATAAACCTTCTTTAACCTAGAATCCTAGAGGTGACCTCGTCTATTGTAAGAAAGGGAGAAGTGAAAACAAATTTTGCTATGACCCCAACTGAGAATGATGGAGGTTATTCACAGATGATTAATTTAGTTAAAAGTACATACATTCTTCAGAGTGATTCTTCAGAAGAATCATTCTTCTCTGATTCTTACCTGGAGTTTCAAAACTTAACAATGTACTTTGCAGTTTTCCCAGCATAATTCATACTAAATCTATCCTTATCAACAAAAATAAAATAATTTTGAAAATGTATTGCCAATATCCCTTTTAAACACGAATACTATTGTCATTTCACTGTGTATTTCTCCTTATGAAAGGAGGTTTAGAAGAAATAAATATGTGAGACTTTTTTTACCTTACCTTTATATACACTTTATATACACTGGCCTTTATATACACTGGCCTTTATATACCTTACCTTTATATACACCTTTTCTATTTATCTATATTCTCTCAAAGCATAAGGGCAATACGATTCTCAGCAATCAATGTCCTCTCAATTAATAAACTATCCCCATCTCCAAGAACAGAAACTTGTATATTCAGTTTAAAGAAAGCTTATGGGATATATTACATCGCATAAATACAGTGAGTACTGAGAGACTCTGCCAAAATATCAGGCCTTTCATTTTCTCAGTGGTTTTCTTAGTATTTAGCAATTTCATTCTGGTTATGATTCCCTTGAATTTTGTCCTACTTATTGTTTCATGTTAAACAAGAACTAAAATAAGAGATAAGTTCAATAGGGTTTTTCCTGTTCTATTTTAAATGTGCTACACTTCTATCAGTCTCATTGAGGTTGATTTCCATTCAGAAGTTAATGAGGCTAGATTGATAACACTCAGTCAAGTCATTTCAATTTTTATTGGCTCATAGAAAAATTGAGTTGGAATGAGTCTTAAAGGATACCAATAACTGTCCTTAATACAGAAATTTACTCTTCAGATTTTCTAGGGAATGATCATCAAGACTATATGAACATAACCAGTCATAAGGAATTCACACTCTATGGTGAACATGTGACACTTCAATAGCAGACTTGTTTCTAGATGCTATAAATTGCCTAAGCTGCATAGACTTTTTCATCTAGCACCATGCCCTTTAGGATGTCCATAGTCAATGATTGGCCCAAATGAAATTGCTAAATACTAGGAAAACCACTGAGAAAATGAAAGGGCTGATATTTTGAACAATTCTGATGGACCATTGAACTTTCACTGTAGCTAGACATCTGCAAAATTCTGCTTTATTCCATGCTTTCCATGTGCATTCCACAGGCACATATCAATAAATATCCTGTGCACCAAACTGCCTTAGAGATTTTTTCCAGGGAACCCAGTCTGCAAAACCACTTTTTTTTTAAGCTCATTTACTGTGAACTTCATTTATCTCCTATTGGACCTCAAAGTATTCTTCATGCATTTCCACTTAGCAGTTTCTCTCTGGCCTTAGAAAAAACACAAATAGGAATATCCTGCTATAACTTGAAAATTATTTAAATATCAATTGGAATTTCTTAAAACATAATCAATGTTAAAACAATAGAAACTATATCAGTATTTATATCAACATAATTTTCAGTTCTTTCATCAAAAATTAATATAAATTCATTCAAAATTGTTAAAAAAGTAATCAAGATTTTCTAAAATATTTTTACTTTTATGAGACATATTTCATCAGTTTTATTTTCCTTTTGCAAGATGAATACCACAAGAATTCCTTTTGGTGCTTTTGTTTGTTTGTTTGTTTGTTTGTTTGCTATTGATTGGTATTTCAGCCAAGGACACAGAAATAGTAAAATTCTGTGATATATTCCTAAACCATAACCCTCAATTTATCTAGTGATATTAATGCAAAAATAGCAGCAAAATAAGGGGAAAAGCAACATTTTAATAATACCTAAGCAAATATCTGAAAACACTTAATATAGAACTCTAATAAAGCCCAGAGTGAAGTGTGGAGTTTCAGTTCAAGTTCAAATCAAGGTATCCCGCCTTGTATCAATCCAACTCTTAGCATTATTATTTTCTTGTTGCTGAAAATAGTAGGAACTAGATACAAAATTCAACATGCTCTATTGTAAGTAAGCCCTGAGTTCAGTCATATATCCAAATGTATAGAGGAGCAAGACCTATGAGTGGATACGAGAAACCTCTTTAAGAAGCAGTAACCCCAAGTACAATAAGCAGGGCCAAAGTGGTGTCTAGAAATTAGAATGATTCAATTGGAATTGTTTTGTCCTTGAAAGAGAGCTCTTTGAGAGATGGAGAAGAGATCTGAACTTTTCCCACATCATTTGCTACTTGCCACTGCCTTGTAATATGAAGGTACATAAAAAAACATTTAACATTGTGACTTCCACTTGCAAATAACATTGCTATGTGCTAAAAATGATAAAAAATAAAAATTTTGGCTAACATGAAGATAAAAAAACCGTTCTGTGTTATTTTATGTAGATTCTTACACTTAATATATGTTTTCAAATTTTTCTAAATACAGTACATTATTTTCCACTCCATATTAAACATTTTTTTCTAAATTTATAGATCTAGGTTTAAAATTGATCAATGCACCTATTAACCTTTTAGTCCTTTACAAGTAATATAGACTATTTTAGTCTGTGTTTTCAAGTCCTCAAAATTGAAATAATTAAGATAACATCTCCACTGTGAGTATATTATGAATGAATAAGCTATCACATGTAAACTGACATAGTGGTTAAGAGTGCTAAAGCCAGATATCTGCAGTTTAAATCCAGGAAAGTTATTTAACCTTGAAAGGTATCATTTTTTTTCCATACATAAGTGGAGATAATAATAGTATTTCCTTTATAGCCATGTCATGGGGAATGAAATTAAATAATTCACATGAATCACTTAGTATAATGATTGCTTAACCATTATTAGCTATTTTATTATTATTTAAGAACCTGGAATTTAGCAGGCACTCAATAATGGCTGGTGCTATTCCTCTCCTCCCCTCCCTCTCTTTACCTTTAACTACCATTTATGCAAAGTACATATGTCCTCTTAATATCTTGTCCTTGTCAGTAACAATAGTTGAGGGATTTGAGGCCTTGTTTCTTGATAAAGAATCTTGAGAAGCCCTGTGGGGCTATGGGACATCATTTGAGAGTTCTTTTGAGGATTTTCTTTATCAAAACTTGATCCAGTGAAGGATACCCTTTGGTGCTCAATCTGGGACCTAAAGTAGAGAGAAAGATAAATGTATTTTATATTTGTGCCTTAGGGGCATATGTAGTATTTTACTTAACATAACCTCAAACTATCTCTTTCTGACTTAAGTGTAAGTATCCTGGGGTAGGCATAATTTTTAAAGGGTGAAGCCATAATAAGTCATACTTAAGTGCCCTCAGCACAGTGGATTATGGGAGGAAAAAAGTCTTGTGATCCAACATTATCTTTCATGGCTCATCAGAGCTTTTACTGGGTCATTTTCCTTAACTCAGACTCATATTCAAGTTGTCTTTGGTTGTCTTAATGAGTTACTCTTACACAAAATTGTGAAGACAGTTATGTACTTTTTAAAAAAAATATGCTGTATTATTAAGGTACAAGTTTACAAAAAGGCAACTTTTCACTGTTAGCACTTCTCTCCAATCCCAGTGTGACAAGCACATTAAATCTGCTATTCATGGTGAATGTTCTCATAATCATGGCAGACCAATAGGCACTGTAAATAAACAAACCAAATAGCACTTATTTAAATTGATTTCAATTCAATGATGATCTGACTTTACAAGATTTCTTCAAAACTAAGAAGTATGATTCTGAATTAAAAGCTTTTATTTTGCCACATGCCAAAATGCTTTAAATTTCCTAAATAACAAGACATTAGAGAATCAAGCACCCTATAAATTCCATTATGCTAATACTAATTAAATGAAGATCAACTTACATAGAAATAGAGGTCCCCCTCATTTTTCAGTCTAAGGTTATAAGGATAGAAATAATCAAGTCTACATCTATACATGAATAGGTGTGAATAAGTAACCATTACTTCTATAGACCTCTACTTCCCAGTTTATTAACAAGCTCCTTTCTAACAAATCTGCTATTGTGTTTTGGAAATGAACCATACTCATCAATTGTGAAATTAAAATTCCTCAACTACTACTCGTACTTTTGTACTACTTTTTTTTTATTTTTTATTTTTTTTATTGGTTGTTCAAAACATTACAAAGCTCATGACATATCATCTTTCATACATTTGATTCACGTGGGTTATGAACTCCCATTTTTACCCCAAATACAAATTGCAGAATCACATCGGTTACACATCCACGTTTTTACATAATGCCATATTAGTGACTGTTGTATTCTGCTACCTTTCCTATCCCCTACTATCCCCCCTCCCCTCCCCTCCCATCTTCTCTCTCTACACTATCTGCTGTTATTTGATTCTCTTCCTTGTCTTTTTTCCCCCTTTCCCCTCACAACCTCTTATATGTAATTTTGTGTAACAATGAGGGTCTCCTTCCATTTCCATGCAATTTCCCTTCTCTCTCCCATTCCCTCCCACCACTTGTCTCTGTTTAATGTTAATCTTTTCCTCATGCTCTTCCTCCCTGCTCTGTTCTTAGTTGCTCTCCTTATATCAAAGAAGACATTTGGCATTTGTTTTTTAGGGATGGCTAGCTTCACTTAGCATAATCTGCTCTAATGCCATCCATTTCCCTGCAAATTCCATGATTTTGTCATTTTTTAGTGCTGCGTAATACTCCATTGTGTATAAATGCCACATTTTTTTTATCCATTCATCTATTGAGGGGCATCTAGGTTGGTTCCACAGTCTAGCTATTGTGAATTGTGCTGCTATGAACATTGATGTGGCAGTATCCCTATAGTACACTCTTTTAAGGTCTTCAGGGAATAGTCCGAGAAGGGCGATAGCTGGGTCAAATGGTGGTTCCATTCCCAGATTTCCCAGGAATCTCCATACTGCTTTCCAAATTGGCTGCATCAATTTGCAGTCCCACCAGCAATGTACAAGTGTACCCTTTTCCCCACATCCTCACCAGCACTTGTTGTTGTTTGACTTCATAATGGCTGCCAATCTTACTGGAGTGAAATGGTATCTTAGGGTGGTTTTGATTTGCATTTCTCTGACTGCTAGATATGGTGAGCATTTTTTTATGTACTTGTTGATTGATTGTATGTCCTCCTCTGAGAAGTGTCTGTTCAGGTCCTTAGCCCATTTGTGGTTATTTGTTATCTTGTTGTTTAATTTTTTGAGTTCTTTGTATACTCTGGATATTAGGGCTCTATCACTTTTGTACTACTACAAAAGATAGATCCCTTACTTGGTCACTTGGAAGTCAATAAAATTCATTTTGTCTTGTGTTTCAGGGAAAATATTTTAAATTATAAGGAAATATAAATAGGGATGGCATGGCAAAAATTGCAATAAAGTATATTCATACTTTATTATAAAAAATATTGAGTAATAATAATTACATACTTTAAATTATCTTTTAAAAATAAATCCCCCTTCTCCAGCAATTTATTTCTCCAAGTATCTCTGATTGAACAGGAGGCAGAAAATTAAGGAGACATTATAGACACACACACACCCCCAAGGGCTTGATATACTCTCACAGCACTACAGCTTTTCATACCAATGATTATTTTGGTATTTAAAAAAAAAACTTGCTTAATCTGCTTCCTATGATGAATTTTTTTTTTAGTTTTTTTTTTTTTTTTTTTTAGTTGTTGATGGATCTTTATTTATTTTCTTATTTTATTTACATGCAATACTGAGAATCGAACCCAGGGCCTCACACATGCTAGACAAGTACTCTACCACTGAGCCACCACCCCAGCCTGGATTTTTAATTTTATTAGAGTTCTTGATGTTGGTCATACTATATCC